>NC_092013.1:13621117-16398617 GCF_042242105.1 Pempheris klunzingeri
GGTCTGGAAAAATCTAATGTCTGCCCATCCCTCTGACTAAATGATTCAACACTTCAACACACTAACCTCTGGCTGGGATGATGTCAGGTACTCGGTCTGTGCGACTGCAATCAATTACTGAGTGTATTCAATGTTCCATGCTGCTTGGGCAATGTTGTGTTTCGGCCAGCAAATTTTAGAAGACAGAAAAAAAATGATGAAGTATGTGGAAACACTCTAACCAAGTTTACAGACAACAACTGTGAGAACACCAGGGTCTTTGTATGTAAGGTAGAGGGCATGCCTGGAACTTCAGAACTGCAGAGAAAGTCACAGCTGCCTCTGTCATCATGGCAGACTTTAATGCAGCTGCAGCACTTTTGTCTGTAACCAAAGCTGAAACCAGACCTACACTGTCTCAGAGCTCCCTGTCAGTGCACCCTCATGTCCCACAGGACACGGTTATCCCACTGGCTAACCCCCAACGACCCCTGTCTGTCAGAGGTTCAGTGCTCTGAGTGACAGAGCTGGCGAGGGCAGCTCTGTCACTCAGCTCCAATGTCTGATTCCCTCCAGAGGTGAGATATCAAGGGAAAAGCAGTCAGGCCTCCGAGGAGGCAGCAAAATTATTCAACTGGATATCCACTCACGCTTTGTCCTAAAATGTGACCCTAAGAGTTGTGTGTTTTGAATCTGGCTTATATGATATATATGGCCATTTTGTGTTTGGGTTTTAAAGCTAGGCCAATACAGCATAAAGAAACTAGTATGACCTCTTGCAAGCTGGTATAACCTCATCATAACATTAGTGTTTGATCTTAAAGGACTCTCTCTTAAATGAATAAGCTCCTGTCCTTTTGCTTTGAGTTACAGTTTCCTTGAATTACCTTATTTTTGTGCAAACACAGAAGCAGTCATTGCTATGTTTGAGCCTCACCTGCACTGCAATACCTAGAGGATTATGCCGATCTAGCTACAGACTTGGCTTATATGCAAGAGATTGACAGTTAGCAGTGGCCTCTTACTCTGAGAGCACCCATTCATGACTTAATGCTCTCCAGTCAGAGAGGAAGTACGTAAATCTACAAAGGACCAAACAGATTTATCCCCAAAGTAGACAGACTTAAATTATAAATGTATATACAGTAAGAGTCAGTCAGGCTATATAAAGTGCCCTACTCAGGTCATATATGTGACTAACTGCTGTGGGCGCATAAAGTTGTTACTCACTTTGAACTTCTGGGCCTGGCTCGGATGGGAAAGCACAAAGTACTGGTTAGCCATGTAGAAATAAGCTGTGCGGTAAGAGCTGATCTTCTTGTGACCCTGCACCAGTTTATACAGCTCCAGGCACATCAGGCCCGCCACTGCGCTTGTGGTGGTAGCTATAGCCGGGATGATTCTTCCAGCTATACGCTTACTCTGTGAAGACAAAGGAAAGTTCACCTTTAAAACAAGTGCTGCAGAGTTGAAGAATTCAATATTATCATTTATCATCTTTCATCATCAACTATTACAAGCAAATGGTATCATAAGTAAAGTGCTTATTATGCAGCTGGATCGGCCTTATCAGAGATTAGAGATTACTATATATTTATATTATAGAATTATCAAAATACCCTTTTTATTGCTGTTGCTGGTCCAGGTGAAGCTAATTGCTATTACTTACTTTATAAACTGTTAGACAGTTAAACCTGTATCCATTCATCATATATAAAATGGTCATATGTGTGGTAAATTCACAAACTGCAAAGTAACTAACAATATTTCACTCTGAAATATGAAAATAATGAAATATAATCTAACAATATAATAATAAAGTACCTCAAGACTAGATTTACGGTAAGTACAGTACTTGAATGTACTTAGCTATTTTGCTACAATTTTGCCTTTTTACTCCTGGCTTTATTTTACAGCTATAGTTATTCGTTGCGCTGAATTTCAAGGTTTTACATACAAACCATACGGTCAGCTTCTAAATTATGATGCAATGTTACAGATTAAACTACCCAACCAAGTAGTAATTTTGTTGCCAATACTTCTGTTTTTAGGCTTCAGTATTATGTTGAATGCCAGAATTTTATTTGCAGTGGAATACTCTTAATTTGACTTAATTTGACTCTTAATTTTATCCTTACTGTTTTATTATTTCAACTCTGACAGTGACATATTGCCTAGCTCTCGTAGGTATGGTTTATAATGTAGGTATATTGTATGTTTTGAAGACGTTTGTGAAAAACCCTTTAATGGTCAGTAAAAGTAAAGTTATTCCCAAACAACATATAACAAGATATATAAAATCTCTATATGATTAGACAAGGCTAACTCTTTTGTCTCCCCTCACTCCGCAGTACCCATCCCCCCCCATCCCCCATCTGTCTTGGCTGTGTGTGTCTGCACAAGGCCTGGCTCAGGTGTCACCTCCGAGGCGACAGGTAAAGTGCTGTGATTAGTTCTGCTCCAGGAACAATAGGTGAGGAGGTTGTTTCTGTGGCTTTAGGGCAGGTGTGTGCAGCACCAACTAAAACCATGGCCCCAGAGGGGGGCGGAGTGGTCTGTGGTATTGTCCTGTATTTTCTTATCTATACTGCCTCCCACTTCAGCTCCATTCCTCTCATTTTCCAATATATATATTTTTTATCCCTGACAGAGATTTTATCAGAGATTGTGAAAATGTTGACCTGATGCCTATCGGCTGCAGGGATGTCGTAGTTCTCCGCTCTCAGGTTGGAAGCAGCAACGATGTAGTCCATGTGGAAGTTGCTGTCATCATCCTATGACAGGTGGGATGTTAAACACACAATATATCGGTCATTTTTATAAGCACTTCCAAAGCTTGATACACTGGAACAAACATATTGTGTCCATGCCAAGTGACATCCCTGTTGATATGAAGCTCAGTTCGCCTTCTTTGATCTTTGAAGGCTTTGTTATTGTGTCAATATACGACTAGGTCACCCCATCAGAATGCAGTGGAAATCAGATTTCTGTTGTGATCGACATCGCCAGTGAGGTCATGCCACTGCTACTGCGGCTCTACAAAGGCTAGCAAGGTGACTGTCACTCAGGGATGGCTTTAGGGGTTGTGAAGAAGCTCCTAGCTGGCAACCTGATGCATTTAAAACCCTCCTACACACATTCCATCTATCCACAGCACGACCTGGGCACGTAGGGATCAAAATGAAGAGAAGGGGGAGTGTGGTCATTTGGGGATCTCATTCTTATTCGAGATGACATTCGATATGTCCCCGACTTACCTCATACACCTTCATTACTGCTTCTCCTGAGTCACTGAATGCTTTACTAGAACCCCATTCACGCTGCCTGAGAGTCATCTCAGCCTCTCCAAATTCCTCTAACACTCACCTCTGTAGCTACAGCAACTGCACCCTGTATGGCCTGCATATAGCTCTTAGCTGAGGTTTTCAAGAGGTTAAATTTGAACCCTCACACTACCAACCTCCATGAAGATGAACAAAAAGCTTGTATAGAGGTGAGAATTTAATTATTCCACTCCTTTTCCAAGGTAACCCAGGTAACCTAGGAATGAACTGGAGGGTCAGTAGGTCAACAGGTGAATAGGATAGGTCAGATGCAGAGGCTATATTTCATCACAGGGCTTAACTAATTATATTCTTAAACTTATACTTTAGTAGAGATGTCCACAGTCACACACGATATTGTTATAAAAGCATTTAGTGGAATTCTGCATTTGTTTAATCTCACCATTTATGATATTGCTGACACAGATTATGTATGTTTCTGTTTTATTTCTCCAAGATTTTCTTTTTTTTTTACAATCGTCCTGACTCAAAGTCTGCTTTTTTTTGCTCTTCCCCATTTTCTTCTTGCTGTGCAGCATCTTTTGGTGGTCTGTATCCTATTCCTTACCTTGCCTGTTTTTGTACTATAAATTACTACAAAAACAAAGCAGCTCTCACACAGGCCTGTATAGAAATAAATCTGCTCCACATGAGCTGGCTGACAGAGGGAGGTACTCTTTTTGCTATTTTTGCAAATAGGACGTAAACCTCTGAAATATATATCTGAGCTCTTAGACCTTATAACAGTGAACACAGAGTACAAGCGAGCTCTGTTTCATGAATGTGTTGAGGAGAAGCACAGATTCGGGTCACCGGGGACCCAAAGATGAAGGGAAAAAAAAAATGGCATTTTCTGAAAGCACCTACAGAGCTGAGTGCAGCACCCTGCTAATGCTCAGCCGCCAGTCTGTCTGTGGCTTCTGCAGGGTGTGCAGCAGAGGTGACGCTGCCTACCTTCTCAAAGTCGATGGGGTACATCTGCATGGCTGAGCTTTTAAGAGATGGGGAGGCCAACTTTCCTTTCACCTCCTCAAGTCGAGCTTTTTCTGGTGCAAAGACACAGAGAGAGTAAAAAAAAAAGAACCCCTGGTAGAAAGTGAGTTAATAACATTAAATATCACAGACTTAAAATAACACACCAGCATCATCACAGCCCTTTTCTTTCTCCTCCTCCATTTCCTTGTCGGTGACATGAATCTTCACAGAGGACTTGGGAGTGAAAGACGGTACATGGACTATCTCTAAGATTCTGCGTATTGAAGCCCAGTCTCTTGTCCCGTTGATCCCGTAGATGTGGGCGTACAGATTAGCTGCTGCCACCACATACTCCATGTGGGTAGTCTACAACACAGAATGACAATATAAACTAGTAATTAAATTGAAACCTCATTGTCATGTTTTTACATTGCAAAGACAGGAAAGTCCTACACAAAAGTCCACATGTAAAATAATTTAAAACTGATTCAGTAACGAATCCTTGTAGCAGACCTCTCTACTTGATAGAACTGTAGACAAACATTGAAAAAAAAAGTGCATTAAGGCCAAATTACATCCCTGAACAAAATAGGCAGCAGTAACAATTCTCTTCACTTGTCTAGATAATTCAAAACTGACACTGCCCCTAGCATTTGCAGTTGTTGCCTTGTCTGTCAAATGTGGGAGCTTAAAAAAGGTAAGAAGACACACAGATGGAAGAGCAAAAAGAAACTGTAAAAGAGAGTCAGAGTTGGAACTGAGAAAAGCTGAGGTGAAATGATTGAGACAGAGAGGAATGCAAATCGTCTTTGAGGGACATTGTGAATTGTCAGTTTATCATCGCTATCAGTGCAGCATCACGACCTTCAAACTTACAGCATTTGCAGCTTAATATCCGCTTGTTAGTATGAGTATGTGGAAGTCAGCTTGGCTATCAGGGATGTAACTATGTGTGGAGAGCAGATTATTATCTGCTTTGTATTGTCCATGTATAGGTTAAGTGGCATACACAGCACAGATAAGGATCCAGTATATGGTCAGAGTGAGGAAGAGGCACTGACGGACCAGATAAAGAAGGAATTCGAGGACTCATCACCATATAGTGCGGCATTTTTCGGTCATTCCTGTCCACAGTTTTAGGGTGCAGCATTATTACTGCACGAGGAATCAGAGCAGACACTACTCACATTGTTGGGGTCAAAGGTCAGCGGGTGAGGGCATCTCTTGGATCCAGACCAGAAGGGTAGACCATTAGAAGTAATCTAAAGAGAAGGAGAAGAAAATCCCTGAAAATATTATAGCAGGAACATTATTTACATCAGAGTCGCTTCTATTTTTATTCTTTAATAGACTGACTCAGCCCATAATACAACAGAGACAACGGCAAAAAAAGATGTCACACATTGTCTTTACCACATATACAGCTCAGTATCAATGAAAATCCCCTCATAAAACATTACTTCATCGTTTACTTTTGGACACGGCAGGAGTCCTAGAAACTCCCCGTGGGACAGTCAGACTCATATTGTTATCAGTCGTGGGTTGACAACACAATTTGTATGTCTGATAAAGGAACAAAGGGGCTGAGAGCTTTGATGTTGCCAAATGGTCCATATGTTGGGGAAGAGAGAGTCTCCTACTGGTGGTGCCGGTTTTCACTGCAGGGGTGCTGTCTTCAAAAGGCATCAACAACATTCTCCTCTTCACAATCAGGATTTAAATGACTTCAGGGCACAGTCATTGGATCAATAATACTTCATCCTTAAAAAGGTTGATACTGCTTAGTTTAAGAATGGATGTGGTGTTCTTGTGGCCCCTGGCAGATTAATCAAACATGTCCTGCTCCTTTCTTAATAAATCATAGATGGACTTTAAGATTATTTGGATTATCATGCAGCAATGCTCTGTGTTCTGGATGAGGAAATGTTCTCTGATCCCCTCTTGCTACTGGCTATTCCTTTGTGCATGGTTCTATTGAATGTCTATTCATGTTGGAAAAGCTATTCCTCCTCTATTGCTCGTCCTTTTTTGCCATTACAGGGTTTTTTTTAGGGGAGTTTAAGGATAAAACATGTATGCTGCACAGATAGTAAAACCCTTTTGGGCAAATTTGTAATTTGTGAATTTGGGCTGAATAAATACAATTGACTTGATTTCTATCAATTATTATTTCATAGGTGATTAGCTATTTACTTTATTCTATGAATTGTTTGTCCTACAATTATTACTAACAACTATTATTAATTTTACAATTTTAAGAAAGAAAGAAAATTAGCAAATCATTGAATAATCTATGAAAAATCACTGCAGTAACTTCATTAGCAGGCAATGAGCCATTCACTGTAATGAAATTAGAACTGAAACTAGAGCATAAATATATCAGATACACTGTAAGTAGTGCTTCTGCATTTACACCGAGAGGCCTTCGATGTTATTTTAGCTGTACCCATATATTATACTGGCCTTCCATTCTATATTTCTTTCCTGTGCACAGACTTGGGTCTTGTGTGGAAACTCTGCTCCCATAATATCTTTGGTTCAGATCCATCCATTGTTCCATAAGTCAAAATTTAAACTCACATGCAGATCCACGCTCACTTCTATATGGAGGCTCACACTCAACAAAGTAGCTGTTATGTTAGATATGTGGGTCATCTGTCATGCTTGTGTACCCGTATTTGTCAGCTAGGTTTGTGACCGTTAGTTAGATGCCTTATCATAGTTCCTCAGAAAGTTTGTGGTCAAAAGTGACATTCAAAGAGGACAATGAAAACATAACTGACTAGGACAAAGATAACTATAGAAAAAAAAGAGAAGAAGAAATTATAACTGCCACAGAGTTTCTGTATGGTGTGTTGTGATTATGAGGCTGCAACTAAATGTTCTTATATTTTCTGGATTGGTTTAAATGCTAATTGCAACAAATGAGAACTGGCTCAATTTATCAGCATAACTCATAATAATACCAGAAATAGTTTGTGCCCTACTATAAATATTTAAGCAGACATGAATGGAAGAAAATCATTGCTGGTGAGAGGGATTTCTATATCCCTGCAGGGACATTTAATGAGGGTAGAAACAGCCAGTTGCTGGACTGGGAGTGGGGTTAGTGAGGGTCTGTTTGGGTTGATACTGATCCGTGCTGCCCCAGGTGTGACAGCAACATGTGACATCACTCTGTCTGCATGCTTCACCAGATTACAAACCCTCAGAGCCGCTCAGAGATATTTATCAGCCATGGCTTTCAGTGGTTCAGGTTTCAAACAAGGTTAATGGTGTTCGCAGAGCCCAGGGAAATATGCTGCATTACTCCATGAGGTGAGACGTGAAAAAAAACAAAACACTGATTGGCATTCCCTTTGCTCTAATGTTATACTGTAATGTTAAATAGATTGCTATGCAAGGACCTTACATACACCACAGTGCCCCTCTGTGTCCGTAAACAAAAATTACAAAGCAGTTGTTTTTACTTCTAGTTATTTTACCTGTTCAGGAGGGAAACTGTGCAGAAGCTGGCGGATATCATTGTTATAGAGAGTCTGCAACTTGCAACGTGCCCAGCTGATACAGTCCTCCCACGTAGCTGGACGTTGTCCTCCAGCTTTCATGTCTGCAATGCTGCTCCACACCCCGCCAAGTACCTCCAGGGCCTCTGCGTCTCCGACACCAAGAGTCCGCTCTACAAACCCTGCATCTCTGCAGGAAACAGTGCAGCAATTCCTTTTGATTTTATGACAGACATACAGTGACCTATACAGTAGGCAATAATCATTTGATGTGGAAAAAGAAAAGACAGCTTTAGTCTGAATGTTGTGTCTAACTTTCTGAGTAACAGCTTTGACATCTATTTTTCTAGCTGAGCTTGTTTTTTGCAGCTTGGGAAAGAACATTTGATCTGGAAAGTGAAAACAGGGAAAGTCCTCATGGAAAAATATTTGGTTCCAGTTGTTGGTGACTCAGAGGGGATTCCTTTGACGCTTGGCCATGGACTAATAAGATGGGGAAGGGAGTGTTTAGTAAGCTTGTAGTGCGCTGGTCAGTGCAACTCTATACCACATGCTTAGACATTTCTTGCGCCATTATCATATGCCAGCTCAAAGGGATCTACCTCCCCTGCGCGCAGCTACACCTAAGCAGGTCTAAACAGGAACATTTTGAGTCATAGTTTTGCACAGAGCTGCATGGGTGGGGGGAATAGTGTGGCAAAATGTGAATGTTTCTTTCCATGACCTCATTAAACATGACTTAAAATTCACTGGACTATGACATGTAGCTGACCTGCCTCATGAAAATGCCAGGAAAGTTTTGACTGCACTACAAAGAGATCTCCGAAGGAACGATTTCAACACATTAATACATTTTCTTATGTCTAAACATCTGTGTGATATGAGAAACTTTAATGGCTCTGTGAACCGGTGAGCACCAATTCTGCTCTAGCCACGATTTGTGCTTCTGTTTAAAGACACATGAAAGCGTGTAAGCACTTTACAATGAGGGGGGATTATACCAAATCTCACCAAAACAAACAGAGAGACATCTTAAAACATGGCCGGATTAGGAGGCTCTGAGGCTAAAAGCTCCGACAGAGTTTGGGCCTTGAGACTCAAATCTGTCACTGACATACTGTAACATTATAATTAGGTCACTGTTTTATGGTGATCTCTGTGTTCAATCCCTGACGTTGTTTGAGTTGTTATTCATAAGATAACAAAATCAGAGATTCACAATCATTTAAATGTCTAAAAAATATAAACATTGCCTATAGGGCCTATAGCCACCTACAAAGCCCTTTGACATGTTATAGTGCTTTTCTGCAGTGATAAAATCTCTTTTTCTATATAGCCTCTAATTAGTTGAGATAGTTCATCAATTATTTGGAGGAAATACTGTTAGATTTGCTGTGAAAGTTATACGGCAGAGTACAGCCTTGCCAAGACAGACTGTTTATGTAATTTTACTAGGGGTTTCCTGCCAAAAGCCAACCGCACGTTTTCCTGTTTATTAAACAAAATAATGAGTTTGAATCACTTCATTAGCTTTTGTAGGTTTGCTGGAATGCAGAAAAAGCACGCAGTGATCATTAAGTGTTAGCGCACTGGCAGCAGATTGGTGAAAGTAATTTCACACGTTTTATTTAGAGGCAACACTTGTGGGGAAAAAGGACTGCATCATGTCTTACCTCAGAAAGAGATTCACATTTTCAGGTGTTTGTTTAAACAGTCCTTCAAACTGGTCTCTGGCCCACTAAAAGAAATGCAATGCCAGATTAGTGTAAGGACAACCCAGTTAAAATGTTTGTGACTTTTCATACTGGATAAGATGAATACCCTGAATCCTCAAAATAAGACCTAATATAATTATAGGACGGTTCTGCAATGGATTTATATCTGGTCACCATGATAGCAGCAAGGCTGTATCATTGGCAATGTCATTCTGTATGTTCGGTACCACTAAATGATGGATTGCCATGAAATTTGGTACAAGCATTCAGGGTGCCTTTTCCTCTAGCGCCATCATCAGGTTGACACTTTTGTTTTTTAGATGACCTGACAACTAGTTGTTAGATTGCAATGAATTCTGTTAACTTTGACGATTTTGACCTTTAACTTTAGCACCACCGTCTGGTTCAGATTGGTTTATGATCAAATACTAACAACTAATGACATTTTCATTACCACAAGCTATATGCTGTATTTGGCGTTAACACGCTAAATTAAAATGGTGATCAGCTCAAAGCACCACTGTGTCTAATTAGATCCTGACAGAACCGCTAGCATGGCTAGACTCTTGATGAGATTCTAGTGCTGTAGCCTATAGAACAGTATTGTATAAAAAGGTGTGGCAAATTTTTTGCCATGCTAAGTGAGAAGTTTTAAAATGAGCCACCACCAAGTACGACTGTTATAGATTTCAGTCTGTTTATCTACAAAAAATTAAGTAGTCTAGTCCTTGTCCTAGTAATCACAAAGCTTAATTAAACTGAATAAGTGCATCGTACCTGCAGGGTGTGTTCAATGCGGTAAGGGAAGTTCTTGAGAGTACACAGTGGGATGGCATTGTTAGAACTTGATGTGTCCTGCCCATAAGACTCTGTTAGGTGAGGCACCACCACCAGAGTGTGGCCCTGGTTTCCTTGAGTTCCTCCATCCAGCAGTGGCTTTTGGTATTGAACGCAGCGTCCATCGAGGTAGACTCCTGTGCGGCAAAAAGAGGGGTTAAATGCTTTAAAATTTACTTTTACGAGCATGTCTTGTTAAATATGCACTGTAAATGCTCTGGTATAATCACTGCGGTAATGAGAACGCAATATGATAATGGTAATGAAGACAGAGTAAGGGCCCTCACTGGCTTCCACATTATCAAGGGCTGAAGCCACTCCATCCAGACCCCTGAAAAAGTTGTAATCATACACTCCTTCGCTGTCAGGGTCCAGACGATTCTGGTGAGCAGTGATTTTCATCCGTGGGTTCATCTCTTGCACTGCTCTGGCTGCAATTTCCGATTTTGGTTTCTGTTAATGGACAAGAGAGCTAATGGGCGGTGTGTCTGGGAGGTAATGTTTGTGAACACTGTAGGTTATTTCAGACATAAACAATGGACAGATAGAGGAAGAATTGAATGTCATGTTACTTTCTACAAAATCAACATCCAGATTTGTTATTAGATCTTTCTATGTGTCTACTCCAAGAAACCAGCAAAATCTAATGCGTAAAGAAGGCATCCTTAGTCTTTAATAATTCATTTGGCATGTTTACTGTACTGTCAAGACACTATATTCTGTGTGTCTCACTCCTTTTCTATTCTATAACAGTAGAGTAAGAACATTTAAATTTTTTTAGGGCAGATTTTCTGTCGACATGCCCACTAGAAGGAAGAGGAGAGGCTGTGATACACTGTACTGTGCATTTTCTCACCCCAATGTCCTGAGACCTGAACAGGAACTGTCGGTTCAAGTTGGATCTCTCTATGAAGTCCATGTCTGTCACGGTGATGTGCCCTTCTTCTCCAGCACCAAGCCCAATGAGGGCAAAGTTTTTAAGAAGCTCACAGCCAATAGCGCCAGCTCCCACCTTGAAATTTGACAGGAGACTGCATCAGACTATGGCTCACGCAATGCAAGTAAATGTCATCAACTTAAAGCTGCGTTTTACAGATAAAAAAAAAAAATCTGTCTTTTACAATTAGAAGAATTCATCTTTTAATGCATATAACTTGTTTTACTACTTTGTGTTGAGTATTTCCTGCGGTGAAAGAGACGCATGCATGCACTCTCTCTCTAAAATACACACGAAAAGCCCGTAAACAACAGTAGAAATAACATTTTTACAGGAAACAGGGAAAGGGCTTGGCACTGTTGAACGGCCCCTGCACACCAAGAGGTCAACACTGGCAGGAAATGCCACCTGAATGGCAGGCGTTTCCTGCATGTGCCATCATTAACACCAGACAAGATCAAAGGAAAAACACAGATGGAGCTCCCTGCATCCCAGTGCAGAGTGTTCCCCCTGCTGGACAAATATCAAACCTGCCCTCACCAGGAAATATTTCTGCCTCTCAAGCTTCTCCTGGAACGCTGACCCAAACACAGCAATCTGTCCATCGTACCTCCCGTGTTCCTGTCAGAGAGGAAAATAAAATTGTTTCACCTACATCTGACTGAATGTTCCTGACTGATATATGTGGATTGTTTAAATCAAGGGATCTCTTAACATACAGGGGCGAAGTCTTCCAGTTGGTTCTCCTCTTCAGGGAGGCACTCCAGTGCATCAAAATAAAACCACTGCTGAAGAGGCATAAATTTCCTACTGCATGCCTGCAGGAACGTTACAGAGTGCAAAATATAGTCAGCTATACACCACCACGTAGTAAGTGCTAAGCTTTGTATAATTTATGTACACAATGTAACAGCGTTGAAACTAATGCTACAGACATCAACCTTTAACTTCACCTTAATAACTTCTTGAGCAGCAAGGCTTCCAATGAAAGCATTGATAGGAGCCAAGTCACCCTGGGCTGTGTAGGACAGGGTTCGCACAGCAGCTTCATCCAGCTCTTCCAGCTGTGCGACCGTATTCAGCTCTCTCACTTTGTCAAGCAGGACTTCTGCATCTGACTGTGTGGGATGAATCATGTCAAGAGCTGCACTGACAATCATACTACAGCACCCTAGCCTGATTTTGATTTGTTTTACTATCTTATCGTTTACTTATCACACAACTCATTTTGTAAAATGTAACCAAATATTGGCTGTAATGCACTGTGACTTTCACTAACCTTAGACCAATGATGAGGGAGTCTCTGTTTTTCCTTCACAAAGCTGTGGAGGGCTTGAAAAGCCAAGTGCAGGGTCTTGTGCCGAACAAAATCATTCCTTATCAGCAGCTGGTGATCCAGTAGAGCCTCACTGAGTGGTTTCTGTAATATGCGTTATTTCATCACCAAAAAGGGTACAGTTTTTCAAAAGCAAAAATATAGTCAGTTCAAATTAAATATTGATACTTACAAACTTTACTATGCAGGGCTGTTTTACCTCTGTCACTACTCCACCCCGTTTATACTCAGAAAAAGCTGAAGTGTCACTAATGCTGAAGGAGTGCTGGCCTGGTGATAAATAACATACAATGATATAAAAATACAAATTCTCGACACAAGTTTAAATTCTTCTAGGATCCTCCTGAACAGCAGAGGAAAGAAACAGTGATGAAACAAAGCAATCATGGCAAGAAACACTAACTCCCACCTAAGACTTTGATCTCCACAGGGCTGATGCTGTTGAGTTCTGTCATGCCTTGAACTTCGGAGAAGACAACTTTGGTGCCATCTGAAAATCCATGACTCTGGTCATCCAAGCAGGTGACCACTCCAGGATTCCCCTGAAACAAAGTCATATCGACAACTTTCAAATTTTAAAGAAATGTTCTGGTAATAATGTTTAAGTGAGTTTATTTTCTACTCTTTTAGAAAACCTGTAAAAGACATTTGGATTGGGTTCCATTCTGTGTGGAGTTCGCGTGTTCTTCCTGTGCATATTTGGATTTCCTCTCACAGTCCAAAGATATGCGGGTCAGTTAAAGTGGCTTGTAGGCGTAAACGTGTTAACATGTTAAAAAATGCTGGATCTGCTTTTAAAAGACATTTAATTAGCCAGTAATAGAAAACAAATTAAATGTATTACCCTGGAGATACTTTCTATTATCGCTGATGTAGGCATTTCTCCATCCTTGTCCAAGACTTCAAACTCATCCCCAAAGTCACAGAACAAGTGACTGCAAATGAATCACAAGGTTTTTCTTGTCAATGAATTATTCAGTATATTCCATCATTTTTGACAGCCTGTTTCACTCACTTACCCACAGAGTCCTTTGGTGTCTGCTACAATGAACTTGATTCCATGCGAATGGCAGAGATTACCAAAGCGCTTCTGATCATCCAGTGAGGAGTCAGTGAGGACCACCACCTGAAAAATTTTAAACCAGGTCATTGGGGGTTTTTTGTGGAAAAAACACATCAGGTAGAAATTGGAGGTAGACACAAAACCTAATCATTCAGTTTTATAATCCCAACATTAATGGATATCAACATGAAAACTTTATGCACCATTAGGTACTGTAGTGAAGTACCTGGAAATTCAAGAGCAGGTTCTCATCCAGTGGTTTAGTGAGGGCCGACACACACACATGTGGGTTTAAGGCAGACAGCTGCTGCAGCGAACATGTGGCTCGGTTCTGACCAAGATGCGACTCCTTCAGGAAGAACTGGTAGGAAATTAAATCACAGGTTCAGTCTCAGGTCCATGGTCCACCTAATTGCCTGTTCTGGAGCTTTTGACTTTATCACACAGTCCTCAACTGCAAACTGAGTTTGCTCAGTTGTCATGAAATGGTAGCTGCTGCCAAGCATAAGTGACTATAATCAGCCCACATTAAAAAAAAAAAAATGCAATTGCATTGCAGTTATAGTTACATTACCAAGGATTACATTTTCGATTACTGCTACCCAGTGTCCAAAATAATATGTAGCAGTAATCAGATGCACTGGGCTGTGTATATACAGTGGAGGAAATAATTATTTGATCCCCTGCTGATTTTGTAAGTTTACCCCCTTATAAAGACATGACCAGTCCATAATTTTTATTGTAGGTTTATTTTAACAGAGAGAGACAGAATATCAAAAAAAAAAATCCAGAAAAAAACATTAAATAAAGGTTATAAATTCATTTGTATTTGAGTGAGTGAACTAAGTATTTGATCCCCAAGCAAAACATGACCCTTGTTGGCAAGCACAAAGATCAGACGTTTCTTGCAGTTGGTCACCAGGTTTGTGGACATTTCAGGGGGGACTTTGGTAAGGTAATAGTGAAACTTAACTGATTTCCTTTCAAAAGGCCATTTACAGTAAATCACATACTCCATTCAACTGCTTGTTCACATATAAAACCAAAGTTATGAACCTTCATGATGACAGATATGTTAAATGTACACAGTGGGATGGTATTTTACCAGAAAACATGTTTGGCAAGTTGCTTTTGCAGGTTATTTGTTTAAATCAAAGTATGAGTTACACCCACGACACGTATCTTCTGAAAGATGAATGTGCATTTAATTATTTATATATTTCAATCTAATTAGATTATTTAGATCATGTGCAATAACCGTAAAGGTCATTCCCTTTCACTTTGTCTCCCGTTTTGCACTTTGCACTTTGCACATATCATATTTAATTGTTAAAGTATTCTATTCTGTATAGTTTCACTTGCACACTTCACCTCACACACTGTGACACTTTTCACAAATTCGTACTCTTCAATCTGTACTTTTTGTTTTAAAAAGGGACAGACTATTTAATTTAATTGTATTTTATTGTGTTTTCTGTTCAATTTTGTATTTCAATATTTTGTATTGTTGTGACTTGGCTTATCCTCCGGGATAAATAAAGTCATTCTTACTCTTATTCTTATTCTTAGATCAACACCACGGGCTCAGTACCTGGGAGGACAGGTCGGTCCACACTGCCTGGCCCTCATCCTGGATGGTGACAGACTTCACTCCGGACAGGATCACATTCTTGGCTATTTCGACTCCGAGACCACGCATTCCTGCAATGAGGACGTCGGCTCTGCCCATCCGGCGCATCGCCTCATGACCCAGGACATACCTGTGCAGGTAAGAGAACAAATGGATCTGTGGGACAGCAGTCTATACAGTTAAACTGATCCCTCATCGGTGAGTGCCGGGAGTACTTACAGCTGTCTGGAGTAGAAACCCTCATCGATTTGATTGGTTTCTGCCATGTTGCACCTGAGCTTAAGAGTCTCCAATATGAGATGAAGTGAAGGATCGGCTGGACAAACGCTGCACACCAACAACCGTGCAAGTCTGACCACAAACAGCAAGTGAACAGATGATGAGATGACAGTTTGAAAGAAAATATTTCACTTTCGTTTCAGGATATTGCCAAAGTTGTTTTATGAAATATGTTCTCTCTTGGCCACTAGAGGGCGACTCGGGGCTATAACCACCGAGGCCACACAGCAGCTCCTCCTGTGATCATTCACAGTTAAACAAGTTCACAGTCCCTGCTTTTGAATGTGGCTGGCAAAGTAAAACTGAAAGAAGCTCAGGTTCATTTATTCACTCATCGTGGAGATTTTGTCTTTAAATGAAAATATGGCCAGACTTTGAAGATCGCTTTTTCAGACACTCATATCAGCCTTACAGGACTGTAATAAGTTTAAGCCAAAAAGAGTTTGGAGACAGTTTGGAGAGAGGTAGAGATAGTTTGGATAGAGTTAGAGATAGTTTGGAGAGAGGTAGAAATAGTTTGGAGAAAGTTAGAGATAGTTTGGAGAGAGGTAGAGATTAGAGAGTCCTTTGGAGATTTAGGAGAGTGAGGAGAGAATGGAGCCAGCTAAGAAGAGGAGGATGTCCCCTGTGTGGGAACATTTTGATCTCATTTCTCCCAACAAGGTATGTACAGTAATATTTCTACAGAAATCGCCTAAGACCTGCCACAGTGGAGAAACTGTTGTTTATAAATACAAACCAATGATGTGTCCCCTAAACCATAATCACTGGCCATACCTCAACGTTACAAAAGCACAATCATTGTCCATACCCACACCACCCTCACCTCACTGTAAATAATCATTTCCATTTTCATCATTTCCAAATAATCATTTTCCATACTGCCAGTATATATATAGGCTACACAGTAAACTGCCATCACTACAATATACATGTTTTGCATACTTCTTTATTTTGCTGACAGTTTTATTCACAGGCTTTCTGCAAAATGCCACACACTTCAAATTCATGCCAACTGATATTTTTGCGTCCAGCAGATGTCCTACTAGAGCAAATGAAGCTTCAAGAAGCTTTGCGCTGGAGTGAACCAATTGGATGAAGGGCTTCAATGCTTCATGAAGCTTCATCTGCCCATCACTAGCCTGAGGGGTCTATATAGCTGTAAAACCTCGCGGCAAAATCTGAACCACTTCCGGGAGCAATCACGTGGTACAGTCGGACAGCGAGGCTTCGGACGTCATCATTTTTGGCTCCTCCCCTAAATGAAGCAAGCGGGGAAACGCCCCCTTCATTGCTCGACACACGCTTTGAAGCCTGGGAACATCTCGTAACCTAATAACACAAACAAACCTGGGATAGTTTGTGCCTCAATGCTACACTGGCCTGGTCAAATTAAAGAAAAACACACATGGGGAAAACAGAATATAGCATGAACATGTCCAGGGACAAGTGGTGAGGAGAAATGAGCGCTCACCCACTTTGTCACAGAGTTGAATTAGTGAAATGATCAATATTTTCATTTTGATTGATTCTGCATTTTTTAGAGTAGCATTAGGCCTAATGTTAGGAAATTGTTTAAGTAGTCAATTTTCAAGTTGACTACTAAGTTTCAATTTTACATTATTCAAAGCAGCCTTTTTTTGTTTGTTTGTCTTAAAACATTCCTGGAGGGGATCTTTAACATTTCCATGGTGACTACAACAATGAAACGCCCAACTATTGCTTAATGCTTAAAGTCTGGTAAAGAGTAAAAAGAAGAAAGTGCTGCACTGAGGAGTGACCAGGCATGATTCATTATTTTGTATCACATAGAGGCAGTAAGATGACAAACCACATACGCTCATTGTTGTGTACGAACGAGGAACAGACAACAAGGTCTGAAAAGGAACCTGCAATTAGATTCAATATGATGACTGATGATGACCATTAAACAATATTCTGTGTGGCGCAACTTCAAAACAAGCTGTTACTACGATCATGACGTCACTGTACCAATTATCCAGCCATCTTTTTTTTTTCTCTTCTCTCTTTCTTTGATTTATTCAACTCAAGATATCTTGTCAGGTATTGTTACACTTTAGACTGGGGAGAAATGCATCCCTGGCATGACATTTTGAAAATATTTTCTGAATAGTCTACTTAAAATTTACTACAGCCCCCCCAAAACATTCATTCATGATGTGGTGAAATTCTAATATGATGGCAAATGTTTCCTCACTGTTCTCTCTACACGTCGGCAGTCCGACAGAAAGATGTGTGCAGATGCTGTGTTTTATTAACCCGCTGCTGGTTTAACCTCAAATGAGAAGTTCATGAAGTAACAGGTTTAGTAGTTCAGTTATTAGACATCGATCCATGTAAACAATATAAATATGGTCATTTGTTTTGCTGTAAATTTAAAATGGGACTAAATAGTCAAACCTTTAAATAGTAAAGCAAAACTATTTGAAACAGCAAAGCCAACTTTTTCCACTGTTTTGCTGCTCACAAAACTTGTGGAAAATAAACTTTATGGCATATTATCCTAAAATCTCCTCTGGGAATTTGATCCCAGACTTTTAAATATCTCTGGAGACACTCCTGCGTAATAACAGCACACAATATTCCTTGTATGGACCTACATCTAAGTTGCATAGCTCAGTATGTATGCTTGTTTAGGCCCTGCCTTATGGGTGAGGTATTCGCTGAGTTACACAGGGACAGATTCAAACTCAAGGACTGGATGTGATGTCCCTCTGTTGGCTTTGACAGTTTGTTTGATTATCTCTCAATATCTAAGTCCTTGTCGAGTGCAGAGCGAAACAACTGTGCCTGTGCCGTGCAACTTTTTGTTTCAAACGTTTCGCTATAACTTTAAGGCTGATAATTGTTTGTTGTTTGAGGTTTGGAGCAGCAGAAGTGTGAAGAATGACACTCTGAAGTTCATTTCTTCATTTCGGTGCAGACATTTCAAACAGCCTGTGATTACTGAACTTTGGATTCAGTGGTAGATGTTTAACTTTTGGATCTATAATGCTTCATTGTGTCAATAATAACATTTCTATTTGGATCATCTATTGGATCATCATTGTATGACGATGAATAGCCTCATTTTATATGCTCAATTGCCAGAATCCACGTATTTAACCCTCCTCTATCTGTATGTGTCTGTTAAAGGTCTCATTGCTTACATTATGTGAGGTGGCCTGATTGGAGAGAGATACATTCCTTTCATAGCTTCCTGTCTGGAGAATATTTGCGGAGTAACTTCATTCCTCATCTGAAAGCATGCGTTTTTGGCAAATATCCATCAGGAAAACAGAATAGCACATAACAACGGATTGTTTTCAAGCGGCGACAAAGTTTTTCCACTACATTTGACACAGTGACTCAGTGAGTGGAAAAGAGCTACAGTTGGTGATTTAATGTGACTCTCGGGAGGGAAATGATGAGGATATTTTTGAAGGGGTCAGATTTCGCAACTATTTCATACTTCCTCGTTGCGGGCGCGGCTTCAGCAGACAAGACCCTCTTGAGAAACATGAGGAGTCAAGCGTGTCAGGATCACGGCAGCATTTCCGGTGTTGCACTTTCAACATAAATGTCAAATCTCTTACTCAGTTTTTTTGTTTTTCCTAAAATGGCCCTGAAGAAGTTGGTGAGATCGTTGAATATGAACGACGTAGTATCACAATTTGTGCTGCAATAGTAAAACAACGATGTAATGATAAAGTATGGAGACTAACAAACGCAGCACATATATCACCAGGATCTTATATTATTGGTATAAATATAGTTGTAGTACAAATAATTATACAGACTTGTAATTTTAACCTTACTCATTACTACTGCACATAATTGCAGAAATCATTAAAAAAAAAACGCTTTCAAAAAGGCATAGCAATGAATATCACCTCCATCATTTATTTTGCTTGTCTTTATATTTTACATAGGCTAATTCTCTGTTTTCTCCCTCTTTAGAGCATTTGTGCGTATAGATTTATCCAAATTGGATCAATAAAGCTTAATCTTATCTTACTATCAAGTCAAAATCAAATCTGAAGTCAATCATGAATCCAAAAAATAATTTGATGATGCCTCAAGTTATTGCTGAATCACAAATCAGCAAACCCCCACCAGGCGCGCCTTTATTTTGAAGGTGAGTGTGACCTCCTGTTTTCACGTATAGGCTGTCGATGACATTATGAAGTTCAGTCACTGGGAAGTCGGTGTCAGAGTACCTCTGGTGCTGTCAGGTGAGGGAGCTGCCGCAGGTCAGTGAGTGGAGATCCACCAGGACATTTCTGCCGTAAAGATCTCAAATTTTGAGCCTCACAGCGCCCCCCCCCCCCCTTTTCAGAGCGAGGTAAGATGATTTCAATATATTTGTTGAGCAGGATGTCTACAGTGGCTATTGGTCCACGTTAATGAATGACTGAACACATTTAAATAGCTTAGTAACCCCTTCTTGCATATGTAATTTTATCAGATATTAGCAGAACAAATTATCTTAATTGTAGTCATATTGGCTTTAATGTCCTCACCTTGTAGAGCAGGATATGTAGTTCTCTGTTTTAACATCTTTAAAATTGTTGGTGTATTAATTGAGAATATAACTACTCAGTCACTTGTTTACAGTAATACACATTATTTTTTCACTTTTTCACAAAATGACTATGTAGCAGTAGTAGTTTAGTAATTCTGCTTATTGGCTCCAGAGGCCTGAACATTTCCATGGTTGCTCGACATGTTGCAGCAGGTCATGTCTTGCCCCCAATAGATTTTATCTTGTCTCTGCCAACTTATTTTTTTCTGCTTTAATAGCTTTATCACTCAATAAGTTACACAGCTATGCCATATCTGTGCATCTGTGCAAACCTTATTTATCTCAAAATACAGATACTGCAAAGCAGCAGCTACTTAATCTCGAGGCTCAGTAGGGAAACCACAGCTTTTTCCTCTTTCCTCAGTACCTCATGCTGTTTCTTAGTTTAGACAAGCCACAGTGTTTATAGTATCCACTTCAAAAGTAGTGAATCTCTCTCAAATGCGAAAATCAAATCTTACTGCTCTCTATCTGGTAAATCTCAACATTCCCTCTCCGTTTCCCTCCACAGAGCTCCTGCTGCTTCTCCAGAATGTTCTCTTCGAGGGTAGTTTCTTACAGGTAGCACTCAATCACGGTGGACTGTGACGTGGAGATGGTCACTTGGGCTGCCTTGCTGACAGTATGCATATGGATACAAACACAAACTGCCTCGGGACAGCACACATGTGCTTCTACTCCACGCAGGTTGTTGGATTTCACTGTAAAATACTCCCTCCCCCACTTCCAAACAGACAAACCTATACAGAACATAGCAGTGAACGGGAATGAGCAACAGCCAAAGGTGTACATCGCAAGCCAGAATGTAGTGGAGGCAGTCAACAGTGCTATGGAAAAAATATGGGAGGTGAAAACTGGACCGGTTGGCAGTCCTGATTGTGAAACCTGTCAGCTATGTGACATAGAAACAGAACCTGGGGATCCCGTAAATACAGACAATGAGGTTCTGCTTTTGGATCTTTTTGGACATTTCTTAACTTACTTGTACTTTTGTGGGAGCACTCAGCATGGGATCTGTTACTTTATTGACATTAGCCTTTCAAAATCTGAGCCTCAGTGTTTATACAAAAAAGAGCAAAACACTCCAACCTACTGTCCAGACTGTCTGGCCAGCCCACTTGGCACCAAAGTTACCATTGTGGAACAGGGAGCCACATCACTCTTCTTTGTAGCAGCTTCTGTCAATGAGAAAGTGGCACACAGGTATCCAAGGAGGTCAATATCAGTGATGAGGCCACTTTCAACTGAAGATGGTTTTCATATGGTCAACGGCCTGACGGTGCTCCCCAGTCTACAGGACTCATACAAGATTGATTACATCTACAGCTTCTCCACAAAGGACTATGTCTACTTCCTGTCCCTGCAGAGAGAAAATCCATTAAAGAGCAATTCAGCTTTTCAGACTCGTCTCGGACGACTGCCGATATTAATTCCAGAGGTGTGGATGTACAGAGAGGTGGTCCTGGAGTGCCAGTTCAACCAAAAGCGCAGGAGGAGACGCAGAGAGAATCTCAGGAACATTGTGTATAACGGGCTACAGGCGGCACACTTTGGGCGAGCAGGGAAGGACTTGGCAGATCAGCTGCGGGTGCACAAGACAGAAGACATTCTGTTTGGGGTGTTTGCAGAGGTGAATGAGCATGGTGAACGTCAGAAAAACTCAGCCCTGTGTGCCTTCCCTTTGATTCAAATCAACAGTGCGATTGATAATGGCGTAGAAAGCTGCTGCAAGGAAGGTTCGGAGCAGCTGTCCAGAGGTCTCCGTCACTTCCAGATACACGAGAACTGCCCACATGAAGTGAGTAACTCTTTTTTTTTTTTTATGTGTGGTTGTCACCGGAGCTGAAGAACAGTACAAAGGTCCCCCTATGCCCAGACAGGAAGTGACCTGTCCAGACAAACAGTGTGTAATTAAGTCACCTGTAACTGGAACAATATAGTTTATCATTAAGCTTACAGTTTTACATTACCTTGAGAAATAAAGGCTAATATATTGTCAGAGAGGCTACAGTTACTACATAAAGTAAATCTTGAAGCTACTGGAATAAAGTATGCCTGTGGTAACTCAGATGAAGGTGTGTGTGAGAGCAGGTCCAGATGAGAGAACTGGGAGGGGTGGATGAGTCAGTGCTGTGACCTGTGCATTGCCTCACCATTTCTCTGCTCTGTTAAGTTTCAGTCTTTCTCAGTGAAAGGGTGGCAACCGTTTGCAGTGCAGAGCTATGATATGAAAACAGTTCAATCAGATATGTGCTTCAAGATAAAAGACCCAGCGATTATAAGTTGAATGCTTCCGATTGCTGCAACAGGACCCTTGATTGATAAGCTACCAGAGGATGAAGATATTGGAGGGTGAAGACAGCTTAGTAGGTTAAATTCTTAAATAACAAGAAGAGTTCACTCCCAAAACACCTGAGTTGAATAGAGCATTTGGCAGTGGTGCTCGGCAAAATAATAAAGGTGTGGTCTGTTTCCTTTTATGGAGTTCAAACTCTGTCCTTTGAGCTCTCACAGCCATGTGTACACCTACAGGAATTTGTGCCAACAAACACAAGTTATAAATCCTGCTGATAAAAAGGTGGAATTTGAAGGGGAGGGGCAATGTCAGACTGTGTCTGGCTTTTAGGCATGTTATATGAGTAGGAAATAGGTAGAATATTGGAGAAATGAAAAGTACGGAGGAAAGACTCACCCTGTTACTCAAGCGATAAGTGATGGTGGAAGCAGTCATAACGCTGGTCTAAAACTGTCAGCGTCAAGTAGACCAACTCCTGAGTTCGAGTCAAGTATTTCTAGCATTGGGGTGCACAATAAAATGACTTGGATAAAGTATGTATTCAAGCTTGAAATGGTGAAATACAAAGTGTTTGAAAAGATCAAATGAAGTGAAAATAGGGCATTCAAATAGTAGGAAGCAAACAGGGGCATGCTGAGGCAGGTCAGCTAAATTGCTTTGCTGTGGAATGTTTACCATAAGTTTACAATATCCTGTCTTTTTTTTTTAAATAATTACTTTTTATTAACTCTGACCAAACATCTCCACACAGCATCTGTTCTCTGTGTGAGAAAGTGTGGAAAGTTCAGTTTCATTAGCTGACAGTTCGTCGCCAAGTCAACATATGGAGCTGGAGTCACTGCTGTTTTATGACCATGTTCCTCTCACAGCTTGTTACTATGACTGGAGGCAAAACTAAAGCACTTCCTCCTCAAATGGATGAATTAAGATTCTCTCCCTTCGTCTCACACATAGGATTATCCTGGCATGTTTATATACTCAGAGGGAGACTGTTGCTGACAGAGGCAAATACTTTAGATTTCAGTTATATCTTTGTATATGAATCCTGAGCGCTGACTACAAACTTGTTCTGTATGTGTTTCTCCTACTTGTGCAGAACTCTAATGACACATGCAGTGCCAAACCCACTCTGGTGGCAAAGCCGCACTACAGAGCAGACCTCTTCAACAGGCAGATGAGAGATGTCCTTTTCACTGCTGTCCTGATCACTACTATTGGGAACCACACACTTGGCCACTTTGGTACCTCAGATGGACGGATTCTGCAGGTAGCAATATTCCTGAGTCATTATGTGGTGTGCTTGTGGGTCTGCCTCTGAACATTTGAATGTATTTTTGTTCAATACACATCCATCCATCCATTATCTATACCGCTTATCCATAAGGGTCGCGGGGCAGCTGGAGCCAATCCCAGCTGGCATTAGGCGAGAGGCAGGGTACATCCTGGACTGGTCGCCAATTAATCACAGGGCCAACACATAGAGACAGAGAACCTTTGATGCTCACACTCACACCTATGGGCAATTTAGAGTCACCAGTTAACCTAAGCCACATGTCTTTGGACTGTGGGAGGATGCCAGAGTACCCAGAGAGAACCCACGCGAGCACGGGGAGAAGATGCAAACTCCACACAGAGAGAGGCCAGCAGGTTCAAATCTGGATCATTCTTGTGAGGCAGCAGTGCTAACCACCGCACCACCATGCTGCCCTTCCATATACATATTATACGTTATTTCAAATGTATAAACTAAGCATTTATATATTTTTAATGTCAAAAGCCGGTTATACTAAAACTTCCAAAAATGAAAATCCTTGTGACACTACCTCTCTGTTTTGTCTGGTTTAGGTGATTCTTAATATGTACAGGCCCATTGTTTTTGCCAACTATTCTCTGGAAGAGGGTGAAGTGTCCAGGACAGCAGCTGTCTACTCAGAAGATTCACTTCTTTTTGTAGTTGGAAATAAGGTACATTTTGTATTATTTGCTGTAGGTATTGCTTGTCTTTTCGGGAAGTCAATGGACTTAAACACAATGATTGATTTACAGCCTTTAATTGTTCAAAGAGATCTACATTTTGACACTATTGTGACTATCAGAGACACAAGGCAAGCACAAATATAGTCAAATTAGAATAAGCGTACAATTGTCATTGGATAATTGGTTGAAAATGATTGATTGATTCAATTAATAAATATTACATAATGGATCCAAGAGGGGGAGCTGCCTCCAATGTACTAGGAGGACAGAAGTTAGATAAAATACAAAAAGTGAGAGCATTTTTTGATTATCCATCAATAATCATTTGAAAGAAACAGGATAAATTCAGATCTATATTTAGGCCAAAAGACTCATCTGTGTTAAGAGTGTAAATCCAGTATGGTTCTCTGCAGAGCAGTGGCTTGACCATGTGACCGCCTGTAGGAGAGGGTGACATTTTTTCTATTCACCAGAACTTTATTGATGCAGAGCCACGGTTAGCTTGTGCATAATGAACGAGCAAAAGCAGAGTTCATGTCTTCCTGTTTATCGTTGACTTTTTAAAAAACTCTTTACCTTTACCTCTTTCTTACCCTGCCCTTGTCTTCCTCTCTTCCTGATCAAGATGTTCAGGGTGCCCGCTGCAGGACCAGGGTGTGCACATTTTATAACTTGCTCTGTGTGTTTGACGGCTGCACGCTTCATGAACTGCGGATGGTGTTCGGGAATCTGCTCGCGGCAGCATGATTGTGCATCACAGTGGAACAGAGACTCTTGTGAACCTGTCATAACAGAGGTAGATCTGCTACTAGGTGTAACTGATTAGCCAATGCATAAAGTTAGAATGCCATGAGTCATAAAGTGATTGTGTTGGGATGATAACCCTTTTCTCTGTAGTTTTTCCCTAAAATGGTGCCTGCTGGTGGTGAGACAGAAGTGACACTGTGCGGCTGGGAGTTCCAGTCCCCTCTGCGACCTGCCATCATCAGCGGCAAAACCCACATCATCACTGTGGGCTCTGGGACCCTATGCACTGTCCTGCCTGAAAACAGTAGTAGTGAAGTGTGAGTAGCACACATGCACACAATGCCACAATGCCACCGTATTATTGTTTTGCGTGTATGTTGTAGTATTGAGCACTGATTTCAATTTCATATTGATTTTAAAAAATTGATCCAAAACTACTCTTCCATCAGGAGCCATTAAATACTTTATCTCCAATGGTCTTAATGAGAATTTTGATTTGAGCTATTCTTGTATCCCTCTCTATTTATTAGATTTATCAGAGTTGGAAAGTTTCTCAATTTGTTGAAATGTTCTTAAATAGTGTTTATATAAAATTGCCCCTTTTCCCACAGTAGGTCTGTGTATAGTCTTGTCTCATTGTGTTATACTTCTCTCTCAGAAATATATTTTTTGCAACAAAGAACTTAAAAATCATTATGATATTCTTTGGATATACTTTGTGGGATTACTATGACTTTATTGTGATCTCAGGCACTGATAATGTATTTTATCTTGATTATGTATCGAGTCTTATCATGAAGTCTACATATAATGACATCCGCATGATGTAGCCAAAGGGCAGCACGGTGGTGCAGTGGTTGGCACTGTTACCACGGGTTGAAACAGGTTGAAACCTGGGGTTTTTGAATGTTGCGTAAATGTTTTGGTCACATTTCCACATTTGCTGCTGTGCATTTCTGGCTGACAAGCTGCTCACTCACTAGACTACCCCCATCTACAGAATTCACACATATGTAATTACTTGTTTCTTAATACAGACTAGTATGCAAGATTCAAGGAAAAACACTGGGCAAGAACCTCACCATCACTCTTGAAGTGCACGAGGGGGAAGTGGAGGGCCGCTACTCAATTGAAGGCACAGCTCAGATGTCTGGTTTCTCTTTTGTGGTGAGAATTCAAACTTTTATGCTATCACAGTTTCAATCAGTTCTGTATATGCTCTTTATTTGTATAAATTATATGTATAATGTAATGTAACATTGCTGAGTGAATAAAATACTTAATCATTATTTAATCAGAGGCCTACCATAACAGAGATCAGGCCTGACTATGGACCCATGTTTGGAGGAACAGTGGTTACACTGACAGGCAGATATCTTAATTCTGGGGTACGAACAGAGGTCTTTTTTGCTGACAAAAAGTGCAACATTCAAAGGTGAGCAAGCCAGAGGGTTATGTATTTTGCTAACACGACTATGGTCAACAACACTTTCATGTCACTGTGTTCACATATCCCTTTTAAATTAAGTGGGGTTTTGAGTGTTGTACACATTTCATTACTGTGATCTCTCAGTGCTCCTGAGGGAAGTGGGAACTCGTCTTCAGTAGTCTGCCAAACAGCACCCGCTACAGGTGTCCGAGAGGTACCTGTGAAAGTTTTCATTGACAGCTTTCAAGTGATGACCACTAAGGTGTTCTTCTACAAGAAAAACCCTGTTATAACCTCAGTGCAACCTCGCTGCAGTTTGGAAAGGTAGGACACTGACCCCAGTCTGCTCTGGTCGACTCATGCTCCAGATGAAGCGATGTCACTCTTAGATTTCCTCATTATAATAGTACAAATAATGTTTACACACTAAACAAGTCAATTTTGCTATTATACTGTCATACAGTGGCTCCAAGCTGGTGATAGAAGGTCAGAATCTTGACTCTGCACACAAAATTGTGGTTCAGTACACTTCCAAAAATCCCTCCCTGCAATCTCTTCAACAAGTAAGTTAAGTCTGATTTTATCTTTGTGTAAGAAATTATAAGCACAGTACATTATTCAGTTAAACACATTTAATTTCAGTTCAGTTCCAAGTCATTAAACCTGTTGTTGCAGATAAACACAATAAAGTAAAATAGTTGTACATAAAACTGAGCTACAGCTTGTGGACCTTATTTATCATTTATCATGCTTATTCTTTAGTGTAGTATTACTTTCTTATTGTGCCAGCTGTTACAGTAGCAGTGATTTCAAACACTATTTCATTTAAGGTCTGCAAGGGCACAACAAATGCCACACATCTGGAGTGCCGGGCCCCTGCTTTTCCTGAGGAAATGCCAGAAGAAAAGTCTGACACGGGAGAGATTTTTATTCATATGGATGGAAAAAGGAATCTCTGGAGGAGACGTTTTGACTACCACCCCGCGGTCAAAGTCATTCCTTTTGAAAATGATGACAATATGTTACTTCTAAAACCAGGAGAAACAGAAGTTTCACTGCATGTATGTTTACACACTCTCACACACCACATCTATTTACTTGACTAATTTGTTATAATACAATCTCAATAATAACAATACTTGCTCAACACAATTATCAATACAAATGCATTAAAAAAAAAAAAAAAGAACCACTTGTCTTTTAATAATTAAACTTTTTTCTTTCACATATGTAACAGCATAGTAAACTTAACACAGTCAGCACATGCATGCAGATCACAATGACCGTTGGGGGTGTGAACTGCAGAGCTCAGGTTCTGTTAAATGAGCTGACCTGCAGGATTCCTAAAGGCCTGGTTATTCCCAGCGAGGGATTGCCTGTTAAGGTGAGAGAGTCTTCTCGTAACCCATCAACCGTAACGAAAACACCATTGGAAACTAATGCTGAATTAAATGTATTGACAAGAGTAAATCATCTGTTCTTCTACTGTAGGTGTCTGTGAATGGAGACATTTATGATGTGGGTATAGTAGCCAACGATGACAGCAACAACAACACTGTGATTGCGGGCATTGTGCTGGGCATCCTTGCTGCGTTGGTATTAGGTGCTGGCCTTGCATTAATTGTGATGATGCATCTGAGGAAGAAAAAGAGAGGTGAGAAAATGCAACTATTTCTTTATGTATTGTACCAACCAAGATTATTTGCAATTGTGGTAATAATTTGTAAACGAGTATTCTGCACTGTGGTGTGTTTGTTATTAAACTGACCAACTGTGACTTCTGCCGCTCACTTTACTGTATATGTTCATAGTTTATTGCTCAGATGACTTACATTTATCAAATGTATCCTTTCAGCCATTATAGAGAGTCGTTTATCAACAATGCTTTCACGGAACCGCATTGGTAGCGGTCGTGATTTGTCACCAACAGGAGACTACAGACGGGGTGAGACATGCAAATTCTTCAGTCAGTCATTCATTCATTTGTAAATCTGTAGGTTCGTCCAGTTCTCCTACCTGCTTATTTCCTACCTTTTTCTTCAACATTTTAATCACTAATTTGTTTAATTTCTCTACATCTTTGTGGTGAACATTTACTGCTAAAAATAAAGAACCTGGTCAATAATTAATAGATTATATATTCTGTCAAAGAAACTAGAGTATTTGGTTTTCATCTGTGTATTAGAGGGTCCCCACCTAAGCATTCATAAATAATACATAATCAGTGCTTTCTCTGCAGATATAAAAAGAAACATTTTATTTAATGTGTTTGTTAGTGAAGAATGTTTAATGTTTATGAGTTTAACGGCCAACTTAAATTACATTTTTTTTTTTAAATCACATCAGTCTGGTTTGTAAGGACAATACTAAAATATGAAAAGACATTTTAAGCACGACAAGTTTATGGTTGTTTATGGTTTATGTGGTTCCCTCATGTATTGCTCCTTGTGCATTGCAGTTGATCTATCCAGTCAAACATCAGGTTCCGGGGGAATGGCCTTCCAGGGTATATTATATGCTGCCAGCTACGATCATCTGGCCATTCCTTTAATGCCACGGGACAATATCTCAATGGTCAGTCTAAGCTCTGATCTTCTTGAGGAGGTCAAAGACGTCCTGATCCCAGCTGAGATGCTCCGAATTGAAGATAACCAGATTATTGGCAAAGGCGAGCCTCTTTTGTAATTGCGGAATAGATTCTTGTTTGCTTTAATTGTCTTTTATATTGTTTGTTTGTTTTGTTCTGTCTTTTGAATATGTCAGAGATTATTCATTACAACCACATTTCCTTCTACTGCAGGCCACTTTGGGACAGTTTATCATGGATACTTGATAGACAGCAACAAGCAAGAGATCCACTGTGCTGTTAAATCATTGAACAGTATGTGAATATTCATTTTATGATTAGAATTATATGAGCTTTCGTCTGTTTTATCAGTCTGTATTACAGTGCATGTTGTATTAACAGGGATCACAGACTTGGGGGAGGTGGACCAGTTCCTCAGAGAGGGCATCATTATGAAAGGTTTTCACCACCCTAACATACTGTCTCTGCTGGGCATCATGCTGCCCAAAGAAGGGCTCCCTCTGGTGGTTTTACCTTATATGAAACATGGGGATGTGCGTCATTTCATCCGCTGTGAGAATAGGGTAGGTTACACAATTCAACATCCTGGACCAATAAGGGCATAAATATTTCCTCTCTTAACCTGTGTAGACATTTTACCTCTTCAGACCGTGGGCTTTGAATGGGTCAGCTACGTCTAATACATCTTTATCCTCTGCAGAACCCAACAGTTAAAGACCTGATTGGCTTTGGGCTTCAGGTTGGCAAAGGGATGGAGTATTTAGCCCAGAAAAAGTTTGTCCACAGAGACCTGGCTGCACGTAACTGCATGTGAGTGTGAATCATACACTGATTAGTGGCCTATTACTTGTCAGTGGAGAAACGTTGTCACTCCTCAGGAGGTCATTTCACTGACTCTTGAAAAGCTGAAGCTTCATCTAGGTTATTTAACTTATTGCATACCTTTATCAATTTAATGTAAGCAACAGATTCTACAGTGTTAGTATTGTTCTACACTCATCTACAGCACTTATATCACAGAGGAATTTATTCATTCAGAAAAATAACTTGGAGTTCTTCACAAAGTTGTCACAAAGACAATTGCATTTACAGTTGCATCTTCATCATAATTAAACTTTTTTTTCAAATATTTTCAATTAAAATATAAGCTCGCTGATTATCAACCCAAATAAAAAGTACAGTAATATTAGGGATTTTTTTTTTCACCTGGATTGGTGTGGTATTTTTGTTTTTTCTCCAGGCATGTTAAAGGAATAGTTTGACATTTTAGGTTTCATCAAATTGGTGTAAATTAAAGTTCATCTGGCTCCTCGTGAGCACAGCTTGAGTCTAGAGATGTGTTATCTGAACAGGAACTGGCTGGTAGAGGATGTTTCCTTCTTTTTTCAGGCTGGATGAAACCTTTACAGTAAAGGTGGCTGACTTTGGCATGGCAAGGGACATCTATGACAAGGAATACTACAGCATTCAAGACCACAAACGGGTAAAGCTGCCAGTGAAGTGGATGGCCATTGAAAGCCTGCAAACACAAAAGTTCACCACCAAGTCTGATGTGGTGAGTGTAATTTATTCTCTGAAATATGCTTGTTACAGCTATCACATATATATTTACAATGCATTGCTAATCTGTTCCACAGTGGTCATATGGCATCTTAATGTGGGAGCTGTTGACCAGAGGCGCTAGCCCGTATCCAAATGTGGACCCCTATGACATCACACACTACTTGTTGAAGGGGCGTCGGCTTCCCCAGCCGCAGTTTTGTCCAGATACACTGTAAGTCCCATGCATGCACCATGTAAATATCACATGCCATAATAATATGATTATGCATCTCAGTCGTTTCAACATTTTATCATTTGACTTTCAATTTTCAGCTAATATATACATCAGTTTCATCTCAGTTAAATATATTATTTTTAAGCTCACAGTGGCAATCGTTCAACATTTCGCTTACCTGCTTGCATATCTACTCACACACTTAATCATTCAGTCATTTCCACATTTGTTCATTCCACAGCTATTCCATCATGCTGACATGTTGGGACCCAGAGCCGGAGATCCGACCGAGCTTCAGTAGCCTGGTTAAAGACGTACAACACATCCTGTCTGGTCTGGAAGGAGAGCACTACATCAGTCTGAAGGTCAACTATGTCAACTTAGATCAGCCAAGGCCTTACCCATCCCTGACTGGATCTGCGGATGAGGCTGAGGCCTCAGACTTGGACACAGATGGTTATGCAGCCAGCTGAGGGTGCAGAGCCCTAAGACTCTCTGATAGGACCACTGGCTCTAGATTAAAGTTGGAAAACATGCAAGAAAACGGACAACTTAGCCTGGATCCATTCATGCGTCACATAAATTGTTGATCATGTCTACAAACCTGAGCACATGGAGGGTTTGGCTACTGATTTAAAACATACTGTAGGTACTAGAAACTGTTATTGAGGCTGAGACCAAATCACGCTGGAACTCCCAAATACTTGTTACTACATTTTATTTGGAGTAACATAGAGACAACATGTAAATAGAAGTAAATGTAAAGTAAATGCAGATAATTTTTTTTGTTTTACTTTTTATACATCTGAAGCACAAGCGTGAATAAGACAAAATGAATGTAAAATATGCCTCTGTTCTCAGATATGTAGAATAGCATGTGGTATTACATGAGACTGTGTTGTTATATAAGTGTATGTGTCTACACCATGGTATTACACTGTTAGGCACGGGATCTATAAATGCTGACATGTGCTCAGGGGTCAACATTTTTAAATTTTTTAAAAATATTTTTCTTGCTACATGTGGATTTAATATAGATTATATCCGTTCATAAAGATTATAGAATATAGACGTAAGACAAGTGGCCATGTACATGTGAAATTATCGTACCAGATGCAGAATAACTAGAGCAATCGATACTCTTGAAGCTCTGTACTTACTGAATTATACAGTGGGTTGTTGGTGCTGTCCAAATATCAACTGAAGCTTTAAGAAATACACATGTGGTACCTGTTATCACCATTAGAGGGCAACCAGTGCCTCCTTCTAGCATCCTTCAGTTGCTGCTGCAGTGATGCTCTGCACTACAGCAGACAGCTCAACACAAGGATGCCACACAGACAGCTAAACTATTCATCTGAATATCAGAACAAAATCAATCTTTTCAATTCAATCATACGTAGCCTTAGTTTTTCATCATACTGCCGAATTTTGGAAGTTTCTTTGTTTTCTGCATGTAATTAAAATGATCTCCAACTGACTAAATGAGACAATCCAAGAGATTTTAGAATTTATGCACTGATTTTTAGACTGACAATGCAGTTCGATTTAACAAAAAAAAAAGTTTATGTTGATCAATAAGCTTTCTACTGGGGGTAAGACATTTGGTTTTGTTATTGCTGCATTTTCTCTCCTTTCATCTGAGATCGAAATGATGTAATTATTTTCTTTGCTACAGGTTGCACTGTAAGGAGTGTTTTTGTACAGACAAATGGTTGATTGCGCATACTTGTCTCTAAAGCGTGTCAACAAATAAAATGTGTTTCTAAGCTTGTTTTTCCTTAAGCCTTGTCCTGAGTTAATACTAAGAAAAAATCCTCATGTGCTGCTCCACTCACATACAATTTTATTCTTCTTTTAATCATTTTTTCTTCTATTGTGATAAAAATGCAGATCACTACAGCAAGAGGAGGTACAGAAGTTGTTCATGAAAGCAGAGCATTAAAGCTACTGAAAAAAAAAAGATGCTGAGTGCAAAGACACAGGTCTGAGGCAGTACAGCTCTTGTTCTCTGCCAGGTAGATGAGAGAAAAAACACACACTGTTAGCGGTCTGAATTATGTCAGCTCAACCAGAGTGAAAACTGCATGCTTCTGCCTAATCTGTGTATCTAGCATTTGTAATGCTCTCTATGAATAATTTATGGCTCTAAAAAAAGAATTTTTTATCCCTTGCTGTCAGGTACTGGAAAGGTGGCGGTAATAATGACAAGCTCTGGTTGTGTTCAGGTAGAGGTTCGGAGTTTCAAAATCAGGTGATGTGTGCAGCTAAAGACTGACAGCCATAAATATGGATATTTGTTGCTGTGAACAATTATCACATTTGAGATTTGCTTTTTTTACACAATAAATATAAACCTCATGAGCTGCACTTGAACCCACAGTGGGGAAGAGACTCATTTTGTATCACTACCTCAGCCTGATCGGCCACCCAAACACGCCTTTCTTAAATCAAATGCTATAAGCCATGACATCATCTCAAGTCTTGAAAGAGAATCTGAATAGGTTTCTGTACACATTTGTCCTCTCCCTCTTCACAGTGTAAACTTACAGAGTGATCTTATAGTTAACTTGCCTGGGCAGCCTCTAGGATTGTGTGATGCTGTTGGCAGTTAAAATGAAATTTGGCACGAAACAAGAACACTGGCATTGAAATCAAAACTTGAAAAAAAGAAAGATTGGCACTGGCTTTGGGAATTAAAAACGTTAATATTGAAAAATAGCACAGTGCCTTCTGTTTTGACCAGGAATGTGTTTTTATTATGATTTTGATTACTTTGATTGGGTTTATTTTTTTCGAGTGAGAGCTTTTTTCAATGCCAGCGCCGTCTTTTTCGGATTTTGCCTCAAATGCAGAGAAGAAACGTAGTTCTAGGCAACTATTAGGTTTGATTTTATAAACAGACGTTAAGGGACAAGGTAAGCACTCTCAACAACAAGCAATGTGCGGACAAACAGGTGTGTTGGCACACTTCAGGTGAAACATCAATGACTTTACAAAATCCACTTACACATGACACAAAGGGAGTTCTTGGCCAACATGTTCAATTAATGTGTCAATTTTATCCCTTGTGTTAGACTGTGAGGTCGTTCCTGACCTCTTTGTGCTCTGAGTGCTCTTAAAGGAGTTGTCCACAATTCATTAAGCATTGCATAAAGTAATTTCATAAAGTTAGGGAACTTGTGAGAGACACATTAAAACAGAAAAAATTGAAGCAGCAGAGACCAAAACATCTTGACTTATAATAATGGGTTAAGCTCCAAAAACACTTGATCCCACACTTCCCACGGTGCAAAAACATCTTTCATTAGATCCTGCCTTTCCAGTCCTCCCACTTGCAATAATGTCTCGGATTTGCGACATGAACACTGTTCAAACGCAGAAACTGGATATTACATTAACTCCAATATGACATGAATGTGTAACAAGTCCCCATATAGAAGTCCCAGTGAGGAGCAAATTGAGACTCATGAGTAAAATTCCTCTTTAAAGAAGTTCATTGCTGCAGGGAGGAATAATTAACTGATGAATGATTGAAACAACCATCAATGAATCAATGAAAGGCCTGGTTACACAGAGAGAGAGAGAGAGAGAGAGAAAGAGAGAGACAGAGAGACACTACCTTCCATGACGAACTGGACGGGGAAAAAGAAACTTGGGATAGCTGGTTCCCATCAAGACTAATGCAAATTTGTCCTTTCACAGAATAAACAGGAGAATACATGAAAAACATGACTAGGACCGTCAGTTAGCACTTTTGTGCTGTAGGTGCCAAAATTTAAATCTTTAACTTTAGATCATGGGTGTAGAAAAGTGGAGAAGGGGCCAAAATCAAAATCTTCTGTGCACACGTCAGGTTTTCTAGATAGGAACTGTAGCAATGATTAAGAAGCCAGCATTGCAAATGGCCCAATGCATCTGAAGTGCCAAATGCAAATGGTGCCAATTTGGATTAGCTACTGATGAGTTGACTGAGAAATTGATCTGGACGTCACATGCATGGTGATGTGCTTGGAAGCAGTAGGTCACTGATCCTCTCAGTCATTTAGTTGGCTTTTGGCCTATGTGGTTGTACCTGGTATGTACAACCACATAGATGTTCTGCACTGCACCACTTTGCTTTAAAATGGCTATAAGAGTAAGAAAAAGACCTTGCATGATTCACTTTTGTTCAGCCTTTCCTTGCAGGTGTTTTGAATTGGGCTGTGTACACATTCAGTTTTCCAACATGGCTCAAGGTCTCTCCGTTTTTCAAGATGGTGAGAAAAGGTATACAGAGGAAGATAGGAATAGAAAATATGAGAATGCAACAAAAGAATGCATTTTTGATTAATCACAAATAAATATCCACAGCGTTTGGCTGTCTGCCTTCTCCATTTGTACTTATGTAAAGAATACTGTAACATTTAACAGCACAGTTCTAAATTCTCATGTTTTTGTGCTTTTTTTCAATAATGAAAATACAATTCTGATGAAAATGCATATACAACTAATTCAAAATGACTATGATTTCCAGTAAATGTTGAGATTAAGTTTGTTACTTGTATCTTTGGTGAAAATCACACCTATAGCATGGTATGTAATTCTGTATTCTCATTAAATCATACTTTTGAATCATCTTTTTTTCTTAGCTAATGGACTGAATCATTTCCATCTTTAAAGCCTAACTTCCTGTGCAAACGATCTTGCGAGTGGGTTTGTAGCCTCTCTCACACTTTTGTTCTCTGAATTGAATCTGCTATCCTTGAGCTTGTGTACCATCAGTGGATACCTGAATAGCGAGGCAATCTTCCTCCCTCTCCCTTAACTCTTCTCCATTGTTGCATTGCATGGGAGGTCACAGATGGAGAGAAGTGTTATGTTTGTTCCCGTCTCTGCTCTCTGAGTGAATGTCTCCACAGATGGGATTATATTGAAAGGCAAACACAAATTTGCAGAGCAATGAAAGCACTTTAGAGGCACAAGGCCATGCCAGGAACATAGCTAACTGTACTTGTTAAGAGTTTCTCATCATCCAGCTTGTTATCAGTGTGCCACAGTATTTTGAATCTTAAAATTGTACACTGTTGAGGCAAAAATTCATGTTATACACACGACATACTGAATATGTTATTAAGATTACCACACAAATGCAAATATCTTCACGCTATATGCTGAATACATGGCTTACCCTCTCATACTAGATGTCATCAATGCTGTTATTCTATGTACTGACTTAAAGAGTTACTTCTGCATTAACAATGAGACCAATTTCAACAACCATGCTTATTAATTTTCCACACTATGATGTGACACCATTAAACTAAACATGAACCCCAAAAACTACTTCCTCTCAGTGATATATAACTGTATACTGTTTAAACATTAATACTTCTTATGTATAAACATCCCTGACATCTAAACAGATTTTTCCCCATTCATCATAGTTCTTGTATTTCAAATGATTAAGTAACCAGCCAGGTTTGTATCTAACCAGCCAGAAAAAAACACAACTCAAGTTTGGTTACACAGACAAGAAACAGTGAAATATTCAAACCAGTCTGCATGACTCTTCTTATTTTATTTATTTGAGAGGAGTCTTACCTTGATGCATAAGCCTATGAAGAATGTGTTTATAGTAATATTGTAAATTCATTGCTATATCTTGATCTCGTATTGATAGTTTAAATATTTTGACCTGTATGTTTGCATAAACGTGTGTAATTGTTAAACCTGGGAGATAAATGAGGTTCAACTACCTCTATGTGAGGTACAAATGTGTCTGTGTTTATTTCATGTTGGCAGTTGTACCAATTTGAAGCACTTACAGTTCTGGTGGTTTTCAAACATAATAATTAATTTGGTAATGTGTTTTGGATGTAGGTTTTGGATTTATGGTTGGTTTGCAGTGCACACTGCTGTGCTCGGCTATTCTTACTCCTCATCCATTCATTTTGGTTGTTTATGGATGTTTCTTCAGCCCATGGTATTTTGGTGTGACAGGATAAAATCCAGGTGAGTCATACTCTTGGCACAATGACGGCTTTCCCTTGCTATCCAGTCCCAGAAAATCAAGTTGGTTAAGTTAAATAAGGCAACATTTGGCATTCACTGTCTGCAAGAGAGCCAGTCAGAGTACCCTTAAACAGCCAGATGCAGCTAATTACCTGAAGTCAGGAGAAGGACAGAGCCGACATGCATTCAATCATCACTGTTGCTCATCAAGGTTGTACAACTACGTATTTGACTGCCAATCAGCAACTATCAGTATGTAAGCTCCCTCTATCCTTTATCTTCCCTGTTTTGTTTACTGGATTTGGTCTCTTGTTATATCTTATCTCATCTTATATATTCTTATATAAGATATTTTTATGTTCTGATTTTTCAATGCATCCCTTGCTTTAGCTATAAAGGTTACTATTATCTATCCATTATTATCATCATTATTATTATTATTGTTATTATCATTAATCTAAATCATATTTGGATAGGGACTCTCAATATCAGATAAGATAGCCTATCATCTGTATACAATGACACATAGTGTGTACAGGGTTGGTTATTTATGGTTATTTTCATGGTTGTTATACAAATGCAGTTAGTGAATATGTTGAAAAGTGGGCCCCCTTGTCTGGAGCCTCTAAATTTGCCATTTGGTATCTACAAGACTAAACATCCCCTCATATATGCGGTATAACTGTGTGGTATTTGCTGGCCCACAGTTTTACCCATAGTATGGGCTATGTCTGTGTCAAGAGCTACAGTATGCAGGCTATTTTCTTCTTTACTTTATATGCCCATTAATTAATTATTTACACACAAATAGAGTTGTTAGCGGTTAGATGTGCTGACCAGGAAAAACGGATTTCTTGAGTCAATGACTTCGTCACCCCTCCTGCCAGCAAAACGTACTCGTAGTCCTGTAGTGGATATCAAAAGCTTATTCAAGTAATACCTTTCAATAAAATTTCATGAGCTGTTATGAATGCATAGAGAAAAAGGTAGATTTTTACTTCAGTTGCATAAGGTGTCTGTCTCTCACTTACCTTAAGGTGTGTCTTTTTACATAGACACCTAATGAAAGCCTATCTATCTTAACTTGATATACAGACTGTACCAACTTTGTTACGTTTTATATATTTAATTTGTCTTACTGTGTGTTTTTAATATATGTATCCAGTAAAATGAATGCATATCAAATAAATAGATAGTAAAGATACCACTGTATAAGCATAGATAAAATGCATAGAATAAACAAACTAAGGAAAGATTTCAATTTGAACTAATGAACTGAACACATTCAAAAAAGCAAAACTGTAATTTTATTAATATGACCCACACAGCGGATATCTCAAACCCACAACGAGGTTAATCGGTTAGTGGTGTATCTTGTTAGTTTTCAGTTTCACACTAGGCCTCGGCTTTGGAAGCAGCTCAACAGTATGTGATGGGTTTAAGTGCCTGGTGGCTACAGTAATGGCAGCACATTAAACCACTGCCTGTCAGTTTCATGTCACGTAGCTTCAGGCACATTTGAACAAAATTGCCAAGATTTATTTCACAGGAGTCGACCATTCAAGAGCTCAGTCAATGACACAATTGCTGTTTTCCTCATAACATTTTCATTATGAGGCATTTTATGATTTCCAAACTCTATTACATTAAAAATGTTAAAAGAATATTATGATATGGTTTGGTACAGTTCACCACCAACTCCTCAGAAAAATAAGTCTGACCTCTGACCTGCATGAGTTTGATTTGTTGGACACCAGAGGAAACTCATGCAGACACAGGAAGGATATGCCAACTCCCGACATAAAAGCTGCAGCTTTCCAGACTGGGTTTGAACACACGTTGGTCTTGAGATGCTGCAAACCACTGATCCACCATGCCCCCACCCCTGAAATGCCTCATAAATCTATAGTATTAGTGTATGTTATTCAGTGATGGAAAGTTATTAAGTTTGGCTTTGTTAACATTTGTGTGTGTTATTGTGTCTCATGAATGAGAGAAGCAAAAATCAATCATGTTAGCTGTCGTTAGTGGGTTTTAGACTGGCTTGTAGACAGAAAATGTGGATAAGAGAGATTTTCTGTTATGCTGATCTGTATTTGTCTTCCAAAAACCCTGTTGTGGCTTGTGAGCCTGTTGCTATGACAACCACCATTTGATACCAGTGGTGTGTAGGAAGGCAGAGAGATATGGTTGAAAATTAGCAAACTGCTTTATGCATGTTTTATAATCTATTCATAATTTCCATGTATGTGTGTTTGTGTCAGGGGAATAAATAAAATGAGTTTGGAAGAGCAGTACTCTCACTCCAGAAAATATCATTCATTCAAGTATTGAGTAACACTGGGTCATATTCTTTCCCATTATTAATTCAAGAATTATTATACTGTATATGCCTCAAAGTGAATACTTTATGGTGAATACATATTTTTCGTGTACTAACTCGCAGAATTGTTGCATCTTGTGATCATCATCCTAACGGGATGACCCACATGTTTACATGTTTCATGATAATCACTCCCCGCAAGTAACACATTTTCAATTTGCTAAAATATATACACTGTTGCCCATAAAGTTAGAATAATTGTTCAATACCCCCAATTTTGTCAAAGCCTGAATACACAGTTTGGAAAGGTTAATTGTGGTTTAGGTTTCACTGTGATATGTTTGGAAGTGTTTGATCAATAAAGTTGAGAAGATATACACTTCATTTATCAAGAATAAATCACATTGTCACAGTCATTTCATGAGAAGAGGTAAAAAACATTTTATTCCAACTTTACGGGCAACAGTGTATATACATGTATATGTGTATATATGTATGTATGTATGTATGTATGTATGTATGTATGTATGTATGTATGTATGTATGTATGTATGTATGTATGTATGTATGTATGTATGTGTGTGTGTGTGTATATGTATATGTATATGTATATGTATATGTATATGTATATGTATGTATGTATGTATGTGTGTGTGTATATATATATATATCTTAGCAAATTGAAAATATAGTACTTGCAGGGAGTGATTATCATGAAACATGTAAACATGTTGGTGACCCCGTAAGGATGATGATATATTTATATATATATATATATATATATACACACACACACACACACACACATATATATACATGTATATGTATATGTGTGTGTGTGTGTGTGTGTGTGTGTGTGTGTGTGTCTAGAAGTGCATCTAAAATGATGCAGCTTCACATTTTGTAATTTACAGTTTAACTAAGTTATCGTGTTTCAGGAAGAAAAACAAACATCATTGCCATTTTTTGCATGAATCTAATCTGCTAAAGTGATTTTAAGTAACTGTGGATGTAACACAGTGTATGAAATGTAATGGTTCCTGTATCAGTGGTAGCCTGCAGCAATTAGGAAAAAGAGCCCCACTGTTTATGAAAGTGGTTAAGTGCCGCTGTACACCCAAAGGCAGCCCTCATAAACTCTGAATTAGCACAGGAGAACTCAGAGATAAATTGCCTTTCTGCGTTAGCACAGAGACCTCAGTAATTACAAGGATATGAAACCTTTAAAAGATGCTAATTTATTTACTGTTGCTGCTTTGTCCCAAGAGCATGAACCAATATGAAACATAGCAAACAAACCACTGTCTTTTCTCTATATTAAGAGTTTGAATTAAAAGTGAACCCTGCCCCTTACACAAGCTATTTTATAATGTATGTCTCTCATCCATGATGGTCACTATGAAATGGATTGTCAGAGACTGTTCGCTTTGACACAGAAATCGTAGATGCACCACCAGTTATGAGGTGATCAACATTATGGACATCCGGCCTTGCTGTGTTGTAGTAGCCATGGTAACCTCAAAGAGCACCAAATGTTCAACTTGAAGTGTGAGGGTATCATCTGTGACACTGTGCCTCCCTCCCTGAACGGAGGCAAAAACAGTCAAAATCTACATGGCTGATTCATTCAATCCGACCCCCCCCCCCCCTCAAAAAAAAAAGAATAGATTAAAAGAAATTGAGAAACCGTGGTTGTTTTTTTTTTAACTTATCATCCGTCTGAGTTGCTGTTGATACACAAATATGAATGAGTTGAAATGAACTGATCCTTTAACTGGAATAATCAATTTGCAATTAAGCAATAATTGCTATATGAATAATTGAATAATCATTTTGCAATACATTCTTATGAATTAGAAATTCAATTGCAATTCAAGATTTTTAAGACAACCACAATAAAAACTTTAACCCTAAGGCCTGGTTACAGAAACAGTATAATCTCTAACCTACTTCCATTTACCTGTTCTTACAGTGATACTTGATACACCTAAAACTAAAACTGTTAGTGTAATCTAGTAGATACTTAATTAGGATGGCCAAATGAAATTTTAGTTTTTAGTTTATTCGTTATGATTTTATTCAGAAAATGTCCAACATATTTTGTAAATACTTGAACATGAACATAACCTACAAGAACCTTCCAGTGCACCCTCCCAAACATCTTTTCAATGTCTTCTTATAGCACTCCTCTGTTGCTGAAAAGCTTCTTTTATATGATTTATGTTTGCATAGAATTTCAACAGCCATGATTTAATGTATTTACTTACACTTTGGGCTGTTGTTTTTTAGCAGTGTATACATGTGATATTGTGTAATTGGTACTGGTTCTTACGAAACCTTTTGAATGTCTTCAGAAAGTGCTGCATAGCTGTCAAGGTCTCCTCTGACGTTTGTGAGAAGCATGCCTTCAGCCCTTCAAAGGTTTCCATCACAGACCCCATGACTATTGGTTTTGGTTTCTATGACAACTAAGTTGAACTATAAGTTGACTCATCTTTTACAAGCTTGAGTAAAGGATTGTGGAGAAAAAATATTTTGGTCAGAAAACGACTTCAGAGCCAAACCTGATCTGCAATAAAGGAAAAGAAACATTTTGCTCCCCACATTTTCTTGAGCAATGAAAAGAAGGTGCTGATGGAATGACATCGTTTGACCCATGTGATAACTTCCCTTATTCTAGGGGGTCTTTTTTCAAGATCCAATCGACCATTTCTAGAATATTCATAATACAAGGAAAACTGGACCCAGGTCAATTCGTTCAGTCTGAATCTGACATGGCGAGAGTCAAGAAGGATCATTTTGCAGTTTGTTTTGACAGGTAGTCTCAGTTTTGCTGTCATCTTATCCTCTCTTGCTCAAGTGGGAAGTTTTTTTTCACTATCTGTGTATTTAAAAACACGAGAGAGGCCTTATTTACAGCTTTGTGGTGCATTCTTATAGAATCTGCCTGCTAAGAAAGCATGAATGAGAAAATGGGACATACACCTAAAATAGAGCTTGTAGGGTGGCACATGAGCCAGCTACTGTACTGTGTGTTAATCATGATGTTTTTGTCACTGTTTCTCACCTTGTTATCTTCTCACTATAGAAATACCTGCGAAACAGCACAGTAATCTGATAAACATAGCCCACATCTCCCATTTGAATTTCCTCCATGAAGAGACTGTAAGGGATTTCAGATACAGGCGAGAAGACAGACACGTTGAAAGAGTGAGGCAGGGGAGTCACTCGAGTCCATTCATAGACTTACAAATGATGGATTAACTACATGCAGCCATGGTAACATAAGGATGAGCAGAGTAGTTTCAGAGAAGCACAGTGAGGTACTGCCTGCGAGCTTTGTGACGCAGATTCCACTTTTGCGTATGCTTCCACTGTAAGGCAGACATAAAAAGCTTTCTTGTGGATATTTGCATGGGGAACTGTTTTTATTGTGAGGGCCTGAGAGAGGATCTTCATTTTAAGATATTTTAACCTCCTTTGAAATACAAAAGGCAAAAAATAACTTGAGCGAGGGCTAAGAACTATTGACGTATAGGAACCCTGCATAATGTTTCGCCCAGACATGTGCAGTGTATGGGTTGTAACCGCTATCTCAAATATCAGACAGCTACAACGACTACTAGAGGTCACGTGAATGAATGCAATTTCAGTGACTGCAACAGTTTAAACTGATTTCATGGCACAGCAATATTGAGATAAACAGATGAACTGAATCAGAAGTGTATCTAACGAATGGAAAAAAAGACCCCCCTAAAGTATTATATTACTAAAGGCAATGTGCACCTGAATCAAAGGTCAGAGAAAGACCCAGGGATACAAAGTTAGCCTGCAAGACTCAATAAATCCTTCAACATGATTGTGCGGACTCTCCAGCCATCATATTATAAATCCCCCTGGAGTCTTAAAATGATCCTCTAGGTTGCTTGAGGGTTTTTATTCTAGCAAATGACACCAAACACTGCAATAGCCATGTCCTTTAAGAGGTTGTTACTATGGCGATAGCGCACTATAATCATGGATGTCAACGCCAATTTTGCTGTTGTGCTAAGCACAAAAACATAGAATTATTAGAAGTGCACAACTGCTGTTATGTTGTTATGTTATGTGTGTCGTCAATGACTAGTTCCCAACACATTTTTGTCTTAGGCACTCTGGGCTGTCTCCTAAAATGGTGAAACCTTACCTTTTATCTGAGGAATATCCAAATCTAGGATGTACCTGAGCTCTATTTTTGATACAAACTCCCCACCTCCCAAGTACGTTTGGTGAATGACTGCTTTTGTTCTACTTTTGCTGCTGTGTCACAGGGGCTATATTTCTATTTCCAGGTGTACTTTTACCTTTAAACAATTTTCAAATGTGTCTTTCCCCATTAAAATTCTGATTCTGTGTCTCAGGTTTTGATGCCTCAAACACACTTTCAGACTTAAACTTAGACAGCTGACATGATTGACTCCCTCCTGCAGTGGAGGATTGGAGAAGGATTAAAAACGTCCCACTCTAAAATAATGATATGAGGGATTCCAGGACTACGATTTGTGATACAGCAACAACTTGTATTGCTAAAACAACCAGAGTTCTGGAGTGATACCAGGAGTTAGAAAAGAGAGTAGGTGGTTTTGTGGGTAGGTGGGGAGCAGGTTAAGATGCTCCACCACTCTCTTTCCTGATATCCCAATGGCCTTTTAGCGGCATTACTCATTTTAGGAAAGAGACACTCCTGTTACATAAGCCAATGCTACAGAGTCTGCCTACCAGCTAAAATCCCTGCAGATTTTCTGCATACCTGTGCATAATTGCAATGCGCCACCAATGATCAGATCAGTTTCCTCTTGAAATTGCTCAGCTGCATTAATACTGTAAGATTTCTTTGTAGAATGTAAAGACGAATGTAAACATCATAAAATAAATGTCTCCTACTTCCACAACTGTACATTTTCACACAGCACTGTTTGTGTCATTAGAATACCTTAGAAATGACAAAAACAGAAAATATTGTTATTTACCAATAATCCTAACTAATAAAATACACTCATATGGACATTGTGGTCTCATCCAGGACACACAGTAAATGATTAAAACACACACACAAGGCTGACGGCGGTACATGCTCAGGAGTGCTGTTACACTTACTTAATGTTGTGTGTAGCTCACCTCATCACCTCTGCTGAGGATTGAGCCCTACACTGATATCACCTGAATAGAAGAGGCAAAATATTGCTCGGTTTTTCCCACAATGCTAATTTTTATGTCATGCATGAACCCTGAAGAAGGGATACAGCCCATGTACTATTAATCTGGTATTACTTACATTACTACACGTGATATTCCAAAGCTGCTTTGGAAATGCATTTTCTTACCCTTCCAAGCAGCACTGGTTTCAGTTCATTTCAGCACAGTTTGACAGCTAACTTGCAGAGCCTTGAACCTGCAGCATGCACAGACAGAATGTTGACATGCACATCAGAAACCAGCTTAAGACAAAAGCCCACAGTTCACGCTCTCTGCGATCAATTCAAGTCCATCAAGAAGGTCTCCCTTGTCTCTAAACATAGCATTGTTGTTGGCACTGACCCAGAGAAGCGGGTGTGTGATTTTAAGATCTCTTGGATCACTCGAGCTTAGTCTCAGTCGTACCCTGTGGGATTTTTTGCAACTCTATGGGTTGGCGTTTCATAGTTTGAAAAGGGCTGCATCAGTTGAGAGCAGAGCTGTGCAGAGAAATCAGCAGAGTAGTTTATCAGATGCTTGCGCATTAACACCACGAGTTGTGACGGCCAGTGAGCATTCTCTGATCGGCTCTCTTTTTGAAGTATGCTGGTTGTCCTTGCAACATTTTGTTGCCACTTCTACCTCGTGATCATGAGGTTTAGTTTATACAGTCTATATGTTCCTACCTGCATATGCATTATGTAAGGTCAATCAGGCAGAACAGTGTTTTCTACCTTCCTGGCTCTGTGGCGTCCTGCGACCACTTAATACTACTGTTCATCCTCTCCGGTTCAGCATAAAATATGCAATAATTTGGTGTTTGGAGTCTTGCATGAAAGCACAAACTTTACTGTAAGTTAATATAACAAGATGTGTGCTATCCTGCCTCTCTGTCTTTCTCTCTTACTCTCTCTCTCTCTCTCAATAAATGCTTTTTAGAAAAATCTGTGGTTGATAATACTGATCAAATGAAAAAATAATAATAATAAACACAATTTCAAACTGATCACTGAAACATATTGAAAGCCAGTGAGCAAACAAACCCATTAATACATATTACTGTCTTTTCTATAGGAGGAGATCATAGATTGAGAGTGTGCAAGGAGTTTTTTTTTTTTTTTGGAGAGATGGAGGAGGCTGTTTTTTGCTCTGGGGAGATGGTCTTTGAATGGCAGGCATTAACTTCCGGAAGGACTTTGAGAAAGGAAATATTTTGACCCTTCTGTTTGACAGCTGACGTGCAGCCGTGAACATCGTCAGGCTCATTCACCGTGAACAGTCCCAAAAATTACGAGACAGTTACCAGAACATTTGCTGCACTGGAGCACGCACACACACACACACACACACACACACACACACACACACACACACACACACACACACACACGCACACACAGACACATGCGCGCGTACACAAACATCATAGTGTGCATCGCATACGCGCTCACACACCTCCCCTCCTTCCTGCATCATAGCCCGCTGTTACCATCACACGCTCACGTAATACTCCCGTGAACAAGCTGACTTGTTGGAAATGCTCGAGGATCTTAAATCTCTCTGACTGCACACTGGCTGTAAAATCAGTGGAAGGAAAAGTGAAGCTGTGCCAGGAAAATAGTAAAATATTAGACAGCGCATTGGATTATTGATTATTACCAGTTTACTTCATTGAAGGTAAGTGAGCGCAATTTGCGTAATATTTGGCTCACCAGCATAAGATTGCAACCCGCCGCTGCCAAAAACGGGAGAAGTGAAGAATGTTGAGGAATGTTGTCCGAGGTTTAGTGGTGCAGGGGGCTGCCGATTTCGAAAACTTTTGCAGCAATAAAACATCTCATTTGCTGCATTTGACGTGATATAAACAAGAACCCTGCAGGATAGTTTTCGTGCGATCCGCTCAAGTGCAACATCACTCTAGTATGGCTGATGCGCAAATGCTGTGTGTTTAAACTGTCCAGCAGCGAGATTGTCAGTAAATTTCCAGGCTATAATCGGTGAAGCCTATTTTTTGCTGTCAAAGTTTACGAAGAATTCTGATCATTACGAGCCGCTCAACAAGTTAATTCCCAATATGAGCTTTATAGTTCGTGGAGACTTGCTCCAACTGCGCTTTAGTTTTACATAAGGCATGCTCTTCATGCACTCAGACTGCAGAGCCTTTTGAGTTCACATTTTCACTGTCTCACTGTCTCGCGGTGTCCTTGCCTCCTTGTCATTGTTTGTCATCATTTCACACCCATAGTGTTTGCAATACTCACTTTCCCAATTCTAAGCCACCACTTCATGCGGCCCAGAAGAAGGGTAAGTGTTCAAGCCCTCTGATTTGTCAGTATAGTGAATAAGCCACAAAAGAGAGCCACACAGGTGTGTGTGTGTGTGTGTGTGTGTGTGTGTGTGTGTGGCCCTCCAGAGGTCCTTGCAAGGTCTCCAGTGGATTTCACTTTAGCATTGGGGAAATGTGTTTGAGTCAGTCCTAGACCATCACACCAATAGCCTAACAAATATGTAAAAAAAAACTTTGTGGAGCCCTGCTGCACAGCCATTTGGTTTGATGCAGGAAACAACAGACCCTTCTCATGGTGGTGCCATTAGAGGACACACTAATTGCAGAAAACACTTTGTAGTGGTTTTACAGGCATCAGATGATACTAATGGATCATTCATGGCACCTTCATAACTGGCTGACTTTTATAGATGAAACAAAATTCAAAGAATATATCAAGATAGAAAATATATTAAGATATGAGGATAGAATCCCTGATGTACAGTGTGTTTCTGCATGTACCCCTGCTTTTCAGAAATACTTTCCCATCACAACACAATTTTTAAAAGTTTTTTTACAGGTGTCTATTTTTCTCTGCCCCTTAGTCTTGAAAACTCATTCTGACCAACAGTGAAAGATTCATGATTATTAAATAGGAGGCTTATTTGAATAGAGCTCTGGCCCTTTGCTTATGTAACAGGCTTCACACTGAATTTAATGTGTTACCTGGGCCTTGGTTTGTGCTATTGGGCATTCAGCTATAGTAAATTAAGTTAAAGTGGCTGTCAGATAACTGACGCACACACTGCTTTCATGCTGATATGGTGACATAAATATCTTCTATTATTATTAGTTTGGTTAATATCCCTGGAGCATTTTGTTCTATACATAAATAGGGTCTCAGTCACATGAAGTGGCAGTGTTCTTGATCAGTAATGTCGATGAGTACGCAGAGAGCTATACAGACAGTACCATGGTGCATACTGTAGCACTTGGTGACCATGGCAACAAAACAACATCAGAAGAAACTGGTCAGATGAGCCAGTGATGCCCGAAGAAGAGATGAATGGTAGACTCAAAGCGTTGCAGAGACAAACAAGGAGGACTGATTCATGCTCATCAAAATTTCCCACCCCTCTCTGGACTTTGTGAAAAACATACACATTTCTTTGCCTCTGTTCCTCATCTGATATAGTGTCCTTGAAAACTGAAAGTGTAAGTGTGTTATTTGTGTTCACAGCTTGCAGGAGCAACATTTAGACCATAAATGAGGCATTACAGGCTTTAAAATTTGGCTCAAGCATCCTCCCCACCATCTGCCCCCTGTCACCAAGCCTTTCCCTTTGAAGAAGCTCTGCTGTGGCCAAATCCACAGCTCTCTCTGGCCTGCTGCCACTGTGTGACATGACATAATAATACTAACATAGTAATTCTTTAATCAAAAAAGGCACCAAAGCACATGCATGTAGTTACGTTAAGATTTAGCAAATAAAAAAGCCCATTTTTACTCAGCCCACATCCTCACCCAGAGACCTAATTCAGCATCTAAATGTATAATAATAATAATTATTATTATTATTATTATCTAATATCAGATAAAATAGTGTATCATCTGTGTACAATGACACATAATGTGCACAGGGTTGGTTAATTAATTAATGATTTACTGAGATGGACTGTGTGACTCCGTGCTCTCAAACTGCATTCAGAAGCTGCTTGAGAAATTTCAGTTGCTGCTTCATAAATGTCTCTTACACTCACACACACAGACAGACACACACACTCACACACTCAAATACACACACAATAAACAGTAACAGGGTAATAGTAAACAATAGCCGAATGAACAGCAGGAAAAATCAGTATGCATCATCCAGTTTTCATTTCAGTTGGTCAGCACGACTCAGCAGGCACATCAGTGATTGTGTTTAAAAGTTAGAAAGCAGTCTAGCTGTTTATGTCTCATGTCAAGCTGATATTGAATTGACACTTAGAAATCTCTTTCAAAATGACATCAGTAAACCCAGTGTCTAAAATCATAGATCTTATTATTTATTATATGGATTAAAATATGGCAGGTGATTCTTGCAACCTGGCTCTAAAATTAGACTTTTAAAATGTGAAATTTAAATTTAACAGCTCAGTTAGGCTGGTGTTAATGAATGCCAGAACACAGAGCCAAAATACTTTCTCCCTTAAACGAAGTTGGAATACTAGTGTCTGAGATATTTTAAACATGTTTTACCTCTAGTTATAATGTTACCCGTTGGTCAAGCAGAGTAATTCTGCAAGAGCTGGGGCACTGTTAAGCTGAAAGTTCAAGTCTAGTTATAACAACCTTGCACATGGTAAACAAGTCAAAGGTGTAGGAAGTTGGAGTTGGGGTTTTGAATCTTATTAGACCAATAACTGTCAGAACATTGTACTAAATTCCCCAGCTTGTGTCAAAGCTGAACCAACAATGTCTGAGAGGTGTCAGAGTGACACATGATTTATTTTGAATTATAACATTTTCCCCTGAGGTTAGTCGGCGTAGTTCTGTACAACAGCTGGAACATAGTGTGAAGATGCATCATCCAGCCTTTGTGTTTAGTCTTTAAAATTAGACCTGTGGTGGGTGTTTAAGACATCACCTGAGATATCATATTTTACAGGTGGATAGATGAATGTATGAATGAATGATAGACTCAGTAGTGTTCAAGGTGTTATAGGCTCTTAGACAAGCATAATTTTCTTGCACCTTGCATCAAATCATAATTTAATATACTTGTTTCCCATTTGCAAAAGACAGGAAGAGTATGATGAGATGATTTGACAGCTTTATGACCATTGCAGGCCCCTTCAATACCTGCTCTTTGTCATTAGGACTCTCAAGTCAGGTTAAATTGATTTCTATAGAGCCAAGTCTCACTCAGTCATTCATTTAATCAGTAATCAGTTATTTTCTGTGTTGATAAAACATTATGCAAATATTCACATAATACTTTCTCTCAGGCTATGATGTTAGTAAGTTTGACTACAGCCTGAACAGCATGAACAGTAAAAAAAACAAACAATCAAATCAAAAGACAGAGAGCTACACCTGAATTGCTCCTTAGTTTCTTGTTATGCTGTGCGAGTGTGGCTCGAGGCTCAAAGATGGTTATCATACATTACACATCACCATACACACTCCATGCTGTTCCACCCTTATTGGGCTCCCGTTGGGCTCATCAGTTGTTTTCTCTATTGGGTTCTTTTTTTAAATTTCTTTTTGTTGCATTCTCCTTGTTTTTGTCCCCGATTTCCAGCAGGTGTTGTCATTTTCCAGCTTGTACTATTAGTCCTGTCAGTGCTGGTCCCTATATTGGTTCACCAACACATCCTGAAAAGTCTGGAAAAGCTGACATGAACTTTTGACGTTTAGGTGGCCATTAAATACCATGACTTCGGATGCCCTTGTCTTGAGACACGTGTTTGAGACACGGTGGTGATCTCATCACAGTAAATGACTAATTGTATTCATTTAAGCTTCCATTAAACTATTCATTTGTTTCCCTAAATTATTAGTGGAACAAAGACACTCATTTGCGTGTATGTTTTGGCTGTGTGACTGTTTGTAACTTCAAAATAACAGAACCTGCATTGCAGAGGTTTTACCTTTACCTACTTTATGCTACTGGAAAATTAATTGGACACATATTTAAAATCTGTTTACCAAATGCAACAGCTCTGCCTTTGTCGTTATCCCCCAAGGGTGTCCACAGTTAAGTTTGCTGAATGCTGAGCTCTGCGGCAGTCTGAATTTGAAACAGCATTTACATTCCCATTAATGAAGAACACTTCATTCAGATCTTTCAAAAGGCGAAGATAAAAGACCCCTGAATCAGCAATAGTCAAGTGCCGTCTGTCTTTTTCTTCGTCTGGTGAAGGAGAACAGTCTTTTATCTTGCTTTGAAAGGGGGGAAAAACAAGTGCACACAAAATTCTGACTGACTTATCATACTTACTGCTTGGTGTTTGGTGCACTGTGGTACTGTGAGTCAAGCTTCTGAGAAAAGGTGTAGGGATCTATGATTCATTTTGAGGTCTAATGATTGCATTAAATGGTCTCACATCAGCCTCGCCTCTGATCTCAGTGTGGCATGCATGGTATTGTTTGCCTTTGTGAGGTGGCTATCAGTGGTGTGGTTACATGAATGAAAGATTTGGTTCAAGGCATTTCAAAAGTGATCACGAATCTGATAATGTCTGTTTATTGACTGCACCTTGCAAAACACATTATGGAAAATGACTGTTTGCTTTCGTGTACATAATTTGTGTGCTTCTGCCGGTCTGAGTGAGCATCATGGCACAGGACTGAGGCACCTATTATGAAAAAAAATAATTCTGATGCCCGGGCAGCGCAATTGTGTGAATTTAGGTGAGAGCCAGAAAACGCTAATGGTGAGTCTGGGTATTGTTCTTGCAGGATTCATGCAGAGGATGTGATTTAGCGAGAACATATCGCCCAAATGCTCATCATGCTCCAGTATACGCTAATGGCCTCCTGAAAATACATCATTGTTTGGGCTAGAGTGCCACAATAAGAGAGGGGCTCTTTGTTTGAGTAGTTTGGAACATTCTCCGACTATCTTTACTCACCCCTGGGTAACATGTCCTTTACTTGTGCATACTTCTGGAAAAAAATACTGCCCTCGGTAAAAATGTCTGGGATGAACTTCAATAAAAATAATGGCTGAATAGAAGAGATGTGATCCCTGTGGCTACTCCAAGTTGACCTCCAAATGCAGTAGCTTAGTGTGAGAGAGGCATGGGGTTTACTTTTCACTACATATAGTAATAGTGACTTAGAAACATTGCTGATTTGAGCTTGCAGTGATGTGCAGTACAGTTATACAAATCAGTATCATGAAAATACCAATACAGTACGTTGTTGGCTCAGCCTGTGTTTAAATTCCAGACTATAGAACCATTTTGAGCATGGGTTATGAGCTTTATGATGGACACACATTAGAGATGTAAAGGTAAGGCAAAAGCTCACTTCTTCAGAAACCTATAAGTCAAACTCATACTGGCCCACTTCTGATTAAATCTTACTATTAGATTATAATTTACATCTCTGGAACCAAGTGAAATGCAGCACCATGTTGTTTCCATTTTGAAATGTATGACTATAGTGATACTTGTGTTGTACTAACCCTAACCTAATATGAAAAAAGTCTCTGTTAAATATTGGTGTGATATTGTCAGAGATTAACTTCTGGGATTTCATAAACATTGTATGTAGCAGCAAATTTCCATATCCAGCTAAAATTACTTTAGTTATCACTTCTTAATGCTAACGCACTTCGACAGTAACCCAATGATACTAACTGCAATGAAGATCAGTAAACACTGGACAATGCTGAGAAGTTTGATTGTGCTGTTGTCAATTTGCTTTGGCACTTCATATAAATGGACCGGGGCCAATAAGTGTTGGTGTGTTTCATAAGAAACAGACTCCCGTTAGCCATAGCAACCAAGCACGACAAGGTAACACTTTTTATATCATCCGCAAATACTGGGTCATAGAGTAATGAGTCCCCTAACCCTTTCAGACAGTCGCACACTGCATACACTGCCTACTGTCTCCAACCGGAGGCCTCTCTCTTGATTCACAATAAGATCTTCAGCAAGACCCTTTGCTTTGTTTTTTGTAAGTAATAGACACTAATGAAGCACACGGACCGTCCTCTTAACATGTACACTTAAGATTCCATTTTTATAAGACCACTCTTTGTTGTAACACAGTTATTACTGGATGCTGAGGCTGGGAGAAATATCTGCCTCTGATAGGGTCTTGACTGAGGCTCCAGACAGCAACTCAGTCAGAATTTCTCTACTCCCACTCTTCTGTACTGGCTGCCATTTCTACTGTAAGGCCTGCCAAAAACCTGGGTCTGTTTTCCATACAAGCATCCTAATTCACTAGCAATATTTAGCTGATAGTGGTGGAACTGTGTAGTATTCTGCAGTGCAGCTGCAGCGACACCCTCATTTACAACAAAAGGGTCCACTAGGGACTGCTTTTACTACTACTATCTTTTACTAAAAACACACATCGGAAAGTTACTGATGAAGTGAAAACACTAAATGCACCACCAAGATGCTTGTTGCCCAAACTAGATCAGAAAAACAAGAGCAAATCAGACAGTGTTTGATCACTCCGTGACAGTTCTTCAGTTTTCGTGATAAAAACAGCAGCAGTTATGTTATTTATTTTTAAGTTATTTATCTATTAAAGCTGTGAAATTGGCTTTGAAATGTGTTAAAGGACTTCATGTGGGTGAACTCCATTTATTAGAATTTTGGCTACAGTTAAATATGTCATGTTGAATGCAATGTTACCAGATATACAGTAGCAGTAAACAGCATTTAGTTAAGCTTGTACAATATTAATATATCATATTAATTTGTGTGCCATCAGAGATTTCTCCATACCATTAGCATTGTGGTATGTATAAATGAGCAGCTCTGCTCAATAACAATCTTGGATTTTTGGAATTTCATATTGATGTTGAATCAATGCGAGGATGTATTTTATTTGTGTTTAATTCACTGGTTTAGCCAAAAACAGACAACCATGTCTTTTATTATATCCATGTCGTTTCCCAAAAGATTTTACTATATCTAAACTAAACGTATCTGAAGTTTTATATTCTGGGATAGAAGCCTCTCATCTTCATATAGTTGTCGTGCTGATTCCATTTTCAAAAATCTACCTCCTATATCTACTTTATTCAATCATCATTATTATTATTTTTATTAAAGTAAAGTTCTTGGTATCAGTTGATTGTGACGAGTACAGTGTTTTAAGTAAGTCTCGAGTACAATGTACATGTTATCATAACTGCGGGTAGTTACAACTTTATCTTTCACTGGCTTGCTAGCAGAAGTTAAAACATGAAACTGTTCTGCACTTGTTCCTCCAGACCTGGCGAGTTAATAACATTCTCAACTTTCAAGAGTCTTTCAAAAAATAAAAGGAGGAGACAAAAGTTACAGCTACAGCACAGGGTCACGTCCATTTGATTATCCTTTACTGTAGAAAGCAGACAGATGAATAATGGTGCTGCTGCTGATGCGTCACAGAGCTGACTCACTGCAGAATGGAAAGAAACAAGCCTGGCAGTCTGATCAGAGTTCACTGAAGACGATTATCATATTGGAAAATCTCATTTTTATGTTGTTTTGCTCTTGTGGTAATTTGAAATAATTTTCTCCCACCAGCTAAATTACACTCTCCTATTCTCAGTTGTATGACCGAAAAGGGTTCAGAGAGAGAAACAAGCATGTGCCCAAGCTGCTCCCAATAAATGTGTGCATTGATTTACTGAATTCATTTTGTGTTAAGGGCCATCGTTGAGCAACAGTTTCTTCCATTGTCTGTAATGAAACAGTTTATTATTGTTTTATGATATTCAATAATGAGACTACAGCGCCAGGTTGCTTGTCTGTCTTCAGATCCGCTTTGTACTGTAGAGATACATGTCTGTCAAAATGATGCTTTGCTATTCAGGTGACTCTAACATGTTGCATATTATTGACAGGTTGTGTTGTGGCAGGACATTCCCTGGCTAGGGCACGAGCTGCCATGCCATTTGGTTGTCTGACACTCGGTGAGAAGAAGGATTACAACAATCCCTCAGAGGTGACCGACAAATATGACCTGGGACAAATCGTTAAGTCGTGCGTACATCTATTTTGACTTTTAAGATTCTTAAGACTTGTAAGATATTTGCTCAAAATATAATGTATGCTTCATCTTTTGTCTTTTTAACAGAGAGGAGTTTTGTGAGATATTCCGGGCGAAGGATAGGAACACCTTGAAAATGTACACCTGTAAAAAGTTCCACAAAAAGGATGGAAGGAAAGTGAGGAAAGCTGCCAAGAATGAGATAATGATCTTAAAGATGTAAGTGGACTTTTAAGCTCCCCATTATAGAGCTTACATGACTGCGGAACTGTTCTGGCACTGAGACAAAGTGTAATCACAAATGATCAGCAAAAACATTCCCTTCAGGTAGAGAAAAAAGACTTAGCATAATGTGGTGCAGAAGCTCAACATCCGGAAGTTTTTGCCTTTGTGAACTGTAAGAGCAATACACAATAGTAGCACACTTTTTTTATGAGGATTTTTTCAAGCTGTCTGTATTTCCTTTTTTGTGGGTCTGTGTTACACACTCCTTAAAGAATATGCCTGGTGATATTCTCTATTTTTCTTACTTCTGACCATCAACAAATCTTGATATAATGTATTCTTCTGTGTCATAGAGCTCCATTGTTTTTATTATATTATATTATTTATTATAATTAATATTATAAACAGTGCAAATTAGTCCCCCACAAAAACAATATTCACTATTCACACACACGCACGCATGCACACACACACAGAGACACACACTGTCATGCTCTGTATGTATTATATAAGAAACTATGTGATATACTTCCAAAAAAAATCACTAGCGTTATCCTTTGTTTTGTAAAAGAGACCGAGGTATCATAGAGGTACAATGTTAGGTATGGTCACGTCTTAGGAAAAAATAGTTGCTGCAATTTACATTTGTGCAGGGAACAGTACATAATTAAGGCCAATGGATTCACTAGTAAATGAAAAGAATATTAATTTCACCCTCACATGGGTTGATTGTGGTGCTGTGTAAAAAAATGTGTAATTATCAGTTATCAGTATCAATTTTCCCTCAAGTGTGCCGAATGGTTGGCATGAGACCGTATATGTCTATAGCTTGCACTACTCATTTACTTCATTTATTGCTCATTTTAACCCCACTTACATTCCCCCACCCTCCATCCCTGCTATTACTCTCTTCACTCTTTTTCCTGCTTTTCAAAGGGTAAAACATCATAACATCCTGCAGCTGGTTGACACTTTTGAAACCAAGAAAGAGTACTTCCTTTTTCTGGAGCTGTGAGTATTATTGGAGGCACTTGAGAGAAATGCTGGCGCAGGCTGGTGTGCACTGTACTTCCTCAGCTCGTATAAAACTGATGTTTTATTCAACATGTGACATTTTCTTTTTTTTTCGCATTCTCATCAATCAACAAGTGCCGTGGTTTCATTTGGCTCTTCTCTCTTCAGCGCTACAGGCAGAGAGGTGTTTGACTGGATCTTAGATCAAGGGTACTACTCTGAGAGGGACACCAGCAATGTTATGAGGCAGGTTTTGGAGGCTGTAGCTTACCTGCACTCTCTGAAAATTGTCCACAGAAATCTTAAGGTATATCACACTGCTGACACCTAGTGAAAAAATAATAGCATTTCACCACTGACCAAATAAGAAATGTGAATAACTGCTCTTTAGGATTGCTTTCCAGTTCGATAATCCTTTATTTGTTTACTCATACAGCTGGAGAACTTGGTGTACTTTAATCGTCTGAAGCACTCCAAAATTGTCATCAGTGACTTCCACTTGGCAAAAATGGAAAATGGACTCATTAAGGACCCATGTGGGACTCCAGAATATCTCGGTAAACTAGTCTGTAGATAAATACAATTAAATGTATGTAAGTTCATTTGATAGATTTGTAGCCATACAAAATACGAACAAGCATTGAGACTACAGCATATCATCAGACTGATTAAGGCTTTTGCTTTCAGCTCCCGAGGTAGTTGGGAGGCAGAGATATGGGAGACCTGTGGACTGCTGGGCTATAGGTGTCATCATGTATATACTGTAAGTGCCCACACTATACAACGGTAATTATCTGGTGTATATTTTAAACGTGATGTCCTATAATGCTCTTATTCTTCAAACTCAATAGTTTGTCTGGAAACCCTCCTTTCTATGATGATGCTGATGAAGATGATGATCGTGATAAGAACCTGTTCCTAAAGATTTTGTCTGGGGACTATGAATTTGATTCACCATATTGGGATGACATTTCAGATTCTGGTAAGAGATAATCAGTTAATTGAAATGTTTATTAACCACATTTTGAAGTGTTTAAGGTGGGAATCTTAGAGTAAAAATGTCATTATTATTTTGTTGTTTTACAGCCAGAAACTTAGTGGCATCTTTGATGGAGATAAACCAAGACCAGCGATTGACTGCACAGGAAGCTATCGCCCATGAATGGTAAAAAAAAAAAGAAAGAAAAGTTAATCAAATACGAATGGTCACAGCAACAAAACGCAAGTTATGAACAAATATTTTTTTAAAAACGTGCTAGAAATAATAGTTCTCTTGTTCCTTCTCTCAGGATTTCTGGAAATGCTGCCTCAGACAAGAACATCAAAGATGGCGTTTGTGCACAAATAGAGAAGAACTTTGCCAAAGCCAAGTGGAAGGTAGAACTTCTCATTTATCACATATATTATACATTTTTGCTTTTTATCATTTATTATTACACATATTAGACAAATGGTTGTTATGTTCATGATCATTGCCCAAGTTTCCAACTAGGAAGAGTGCAGTGTCTATTTGAATCATTTTGGATTGGCTACAGGTACTGACAATAAAACCCTACTGAATAAATATTAATATACATTCTGTATTTTCACTACTTTTAACAATTATGGCAACTATAATGAAGCCCTGTAACAATTGTTTTTTCATCCATAGATTACCTTTTTGCTCTTCCCTTTATTCCCCACTAACGTTATCAACTTCTCAAGTCTAAATTGTAAAAAACATGGTATACCATATATCTCTTCTATTGTTCCAATTTGTCCTGACTGCTGTTTAAAACTGTTTTCAAAGTTTATTTTACATTGTTTGTATTGGTGAGTTTTCCCTGCTGAAGCCTCCATAAAAGATAAAAGTCATAAAAGTAGAATCTGACCATAAACAAGCTTCATATATTTAAAAAAATAATAATTTCTGACATGTTATAGTCAGAGGCCTCACTACAACCATCAGGAACAATCAGTAAAGTTTGTTGTACGCTATCGCTTATTTTGAACTCACCATATATTTTAATGCTCACAGAAAGCTGTCAGAGTGACCACCCTCATGAAGAGGCTTCGAGCGTCTGAGCAGGGTGATTCTGGGGCTGCAGGGGCTGCAGCTGACCCCAACACACCCGGCGGTGCTCCTGCTCCTCCAGCTGGCACCGGGGATGGTGTTGCTGCCAGCATAAAGGCTGCTCTTAGCGAAAAGGCTCCTGACACACAGACTGCCACCGTCTCTGCACTGTCCCTGCCAAGTGCAGCCAGACAGGAAGAGCAGCCACAGGCACGGTGCAACGGCGACGCTCCCCAAATGTTGCCACAAAGAAAGGGAGACTAGGCATCAAACAAATACAAGAAGAGGACCCTTGCCAACCAACAAGCACATGTGCCGTAGACCCAATAAATTTGGCATGATGATAACATGTCTATGCTGTTCGACTTTCCCTCAGTTTGCAGAATTATTTCACAACACCATGCATTTCATCATTTTTGCCTTGTGTACTGATTGGTCTATTGAATAGTGTTCTCCACTCTACCTTGTTATTTTGTGTAAAAGTCCCTTTAAGGTTAGTTACAAAGTAGCTCTTCTGTTGTTTCCTTTTCCCTGAAAACTGTAAAAATTCATAGTGTAATTTAGTGAAATCAACTCATCGTTATTCATCAGCTCATTGTATATAGGTGTATTTGTCTGTTTCAACAGATTGCTAGTTTTCAGCTTCAGAACTTTTAATGCCGAGTTCATGTTTTGTGACTTAAAATTATGAGTTGAAAGATTTGGTGAATTGATCATATCAAGATTTGAAAATATACATGCAAATTTATGACAATACTTTCCCCTATGCATATTTGAATTAACGCCTCAGGAACCATGTTTCTGAAGGGAATACATTTACAGATACATAAATATTTCCAGCATAGCTTAAAAGTGTAGTTATGCTGAAAACCTACGATGCATATGACACACTGATGACGGCCCTTAAAATTTTCGTACATGTCATTAGGTAACAATCACACAAACATCAATTAGTGCATTCAGCTTAACCCCCAGGCCGGATATCTGCTGGTTTGTCTTAGTGCAGTTCAACTTCAGTCAACTTACAATTTTACGACAGCAAGAAAGCATATTTTTAAGTTTAAGTGCCTTAATATTTGTTGCAGTAATGTACTAAAATGTTTCAAAAGAAACAACTTGATTATAATTGCTTACTGATGTCTTTGAAATGTTTTAGCTGTTTTCCTTTGCTCTTCTGTTTAGTTTTACGCTGCTGTATTGATACTTGTGTTCTGTCCTCTTTCACACTTCAATTAAAACAAAGAAAACTACATTTAGATCACTGTATGTGGAGTGATGTTTAAGCTGTTGTTGTGTTGTCACTTGTAATTAGTAAATTTCAGAGTTTATTGCTGAGTCCATATATCCTGTATCACTATGTATATTTGCATTGTATACATGTGTATTTTTTATTTATGTGTGTATTTAGCAACATTTAGCTGAGCTAACGGGTTGCTACAATGCTTGTGAATGAATAAAATTAGCAATACCAACATATTGTTGAAACAGTGACTTTATTTCTCAAGTTGTTCCTCACTGAGAGCATTTCAGTAGTGTGACAGGACAAGCCACTTTCATCCAACTTTTTATTTGTAAAAAACAAGTATAATTACTGTAAGATGGCATTAGATAATATATTTTATATACTTTGAGTCAGTATTCAAAAAAGAAAACTATTTTCATGAAAATTAGGCTAGTGATCAACAAATATGCTTCAAGAGGAGATATTTAACATATATACATATATATATATATATATATATATATATATATATATATATATATATATATATATATATATATATATATATATATATATATATATATATATATATGTATATACAGTGGAGGAAATAATTATTTGATCCCCTGCTGATTTTGTAAGTTTACCCCCTTATAAAGACATGACCAGTCCATAATTTTTATGGTAGGTTTATTTTAACAGAGAGAGACAGAATATCAAAAAAAAATCCAGAAAAAAACATTAAATAAAGGTTATAAATTAATTTGTATTTGAGTGAGTGAAATAAGTATTTGATCTCCTACCAACCAGCAAGAATTATGACCCCCACAGACTGGTTATGTGCCCAGGAGTCACACAAATTAGTCCTGTCCTTTTAGGCAAGTACTCCTAATCTCAACAGGTTATGTGTATAGAAGACACCTGTCACAGAATCAGTCTCTTCCATTCAAACCTCTCCACCACCATGAGCAAGAGCAAAGAGCCTTTCAAAGGACGTCAGGGACGTGATTGTAGACTTGTACAAGGCTGGAATGGGCTACAAGACTATCAGCAAAAAGCTTGGTGAGAAAGAGACCACTGTTGGTGCAATAATTAGAAAATGGAAGAAATACAACATAACAGTCAATCGCCCTCGCTCTGGAGCTCCATGCAAGATCTCACCTCGTGGGGTACGGATGATTCTGAGAAAGGTGAGAGATCAGCCCAGAATTACACGGCAGGAGCTTGTTAATGATCTCAATGGAGCTGGGACCACAGTCACTAAGAAAACCATTGGTAACACACTTCGCCGTAATGGATTGAGATCATGCAGTGCCCGCAAGGTCCCCCTGCTTAAGAAGGCACATGTACAGGCCCGTCTGAAGTTTGCCAATGAACACCTGAATGATTCAGAGAAGGCTTGGGAGAATGTGATGAGACCAAAATTGAGCTCTTTGGCATCAACTCGACGCGCCGTGTTTGGAGGCAGAGAAATGCTGAATTTGACACCAAGAACCCCATCAGCACTGTCAAACATGGGGGTGGAAACATTCTGCTTTGGGGCTGTTTCTCTGCTAAGGGTACAGGAAGACTTCACCGCATTGAGGGACAGATGAACGGGGCCATGTACTGCAGAATCTTGGATGAGAACCTCCTGGCCTCAGCCAGAGCACTGAAGATGGGTCTTCCAGCATGACAATGACCCAAAACATACGGCCAAGGCAACAAAGGCGTGGCTCAAGAAGAAGCATATTAAGGTCCTGGAGTGGCCCAGCCAGTCTCTGGACCTTAATCCCATAGAAAATCTGTGGAGGGAGCTGAAACTTCGAGTTGCCAAGCAACAGCCTCGAAACTTTCAGGATTTGGAGAGCATCTGTAAAGAGGAGTGGACCAAAATCCCTCCTGAGATGTGCACAAACCTGGTGACCAACTGCAAGAAACGTCTGATCTCTGTGCTTGCCAACAAGGGTTTCTCCACCAAGTACTGAGTCATGTTTTGCTTGGGGATCAAATACTTATTTCACTCACTCAAATAAATATTAATTTATAACCTTTTATTTAAATGTTTTTTTCTGTATTTTTTTTTTTTTTGATATTCTGTCTCTCTCTGTTAAAATAAACCTACAATAAAAATTATGGACTGGTCATGTCTTTATAAGGGGGTAAACTTACAAAATCAGCAGGGGATCAAATAATTATTTCCTCCACTGTATATATGCGGTTTTATTAATGTTAAATCGAGCGCTGATTTGACTACTAAAATTTGATTAATAAAAACTGAAATATGGGCCAATACACTGTCGTCATTTAACATGCAAGAGGGTGAGAAAAATGCCATTTAAGGGGGGTTTCAAAAGCCACGAAATTTCATTGTACTTTGCTGTATGGTGACAATAAATCTGATTCTGATTCTTCTATTTGGTATTTTAAGTGTATGTTATGTCTCCTAGCATGATTAGTGTTTCCCCATGATATGATTTATCACGGTCCAGGCCTGCATTAAAATCCAATAAGACGGTGGTTGCACTTAATAACCGCTGGGTGGCAGCATCTCGCTCTACAACTAGTTTGCGTGTGTTTGGGGAACACGACGAAGAAGAACCGGCCTCGACTCCGCTGCAGCATCAGAAGAAGAAGGAGGAGGAGGAGGAGGAGTAGGAGGAGGAGAAGACGACGAAGAAGAAAATCTTTGGTCTCCATTTGTCATCAAGCCATCGACGGCCTGGGCGACAAACCTCTGCAGTGCCGACTCTGAGCTCGAAGAACGATCAAGGTGGGTCCTGATATTATATTATATCTACGACATAATGGTGACATATACAATGAGTTAAGTCTTTTGTGTTTCAGAGGATGTAGCCGAGCCGGAAGCTAACGCGAAAACAGCGTTTTAACGCTAACTGACGTTTATGTTAGCCGAGTTAGCTCCTATAGCGTCACTCTGAATGGCCTTTAGCGATGGGCTAACGTTGGCTGTAGCAGTCTTAAGCTAGCCAATTTAATCACGCTAACATTGCTATTACAATCCCTTCGTTCGTCTGGGTGCCTTTGTTTATTGCAGTACAGTTAATTTCAATGCTAACCTCATTTGTTTATGCTGTGGCGTAGTTTTTGAAGGCCTGGCGATGGCTATAATTAGCGAGCCAGTCTCCTCCGGGCCAGCATTAGCAATCACACCGCCCAGTGTTACTCTCCCCAGGTTTGACGTATGCAGCCATCTTTAAGTAACACACTCGTCGACATATAAACGACCGCTTTGATGTGGCCATGCTCTTAAAGGTTTCCAATCGCTGTAATTACGGATTGTGCAGTTAAAGTCCATTTTTGATCAGTTTTGTTATGATGGTGATAACGATCTGCCATTTTCAATTCAACAGTGGTGCATTCTTCTACCTACATAAAATGAACCAAACTTGTAATTTACCTTTCAGATAAGATACTGACTTACAAACATGTGGAATGGACCAGGACCAGGGCCAGGGCAAGGGCAAGGGCCGCGGGGAGGACCACCCTTTCGGTAAACAAGCATCATTCGTCCATAGGCCCAGAGACAAATTTAAATTTCGTGATAGTGATGACACATATTTTTCAAGTTATAGCTCCGCCGTGTTTGCCTGTACTGTGGCTTTCACTGGGTGGACAATATGGTTAAAACTGGTATCACAGTTATATAGTGTGATATTGATTTATGTTGATTTAGCACATTTTCTAGAATTCCTATTGTCTTGTAAACTGAGTGCCTTTATTTGTGCACATATTACGCATATTAAATGTCATATTTCTGCATTAGGCAATCACCTATTTTCTGTACATTTCTGATGTTAGACGAATATCTTTCTTGCCATTTTTTACGACTGTGTTTCCCATCTCTTGAACACTTTTGTGGTGATTGGTTGTGCAATTTTTCTCGTCCATATTACTTTGTTATACGCTGTACAAAAAGCCGTGACCTGATATTTTTATATGTATTCTAGTGGTGATCATCGTGGAGAAATGTTTGGCGGCAGAGATCGTCACGTGCCTGATTTTAGAGGTAGAGATGGGATGAACATGGGCCCCATGGGTCACATGGGCCCAAGACCGCTTGATCTACCACCCATGGACATAAGGAGGATGGATGGGCCTCCCATGAGGGGGCGTGATATGGACCCACGTGAAATGCGAGGTAGAGAGCCAAACAGAGATTTTTTCAGACCTGGAGAAGAGCCAGACTTCAGTCTAAGAAGACACTATGAAATTTCCATTAGAGACAAACTGATGAATTCTCCTGGTTTCCCGGGACCAGGCAGGAACTCAGGGGACATGGGAGGGAGGGGTATGCCACCACGGGAATCAAACAGCAGATTTATGGACATGAGAGACAGGCAGTCATTTCATTACGACACACCACCATTCAACAATCCCAATATTGATGGAAGAAGAGGGTTTCCCATGGACCGAAATGATGGATTTAGGGACATGCGTGACAGGCCCCCAATGGGCATTAATGACACTGATATGGACTTACCCCCACGTGAAAGGAGAGTGATGGACACTGACAGAAGAGGAGGGCCACCTTTCAATCCAAGAGGTGGATTTGATTCTGATATGGATTTCAGAAATCGTCTTGGACCATCAGCTGAATTTAGAGGTAGGGATCGATCTCCTTTAAGATTTGGAAACAGTGATGTCACTTCTGCAGACAGGGCAAGACCAGACATGCCTTCAGATGTTGCTGGCCCTAAAAAATCTGAGTTTATGGGTGCAGAAGACGCGCTCAGAGAGAGAGAATATCCAGATTCAAGTGGCAGTCCCCTCATGGATTATCGAAGCGGTGAAGAGATGACTCTTGCGGAGGAATGGAAGAATCGTCGAAAGGACAAGAACCCTTTCTTAAACATGGGTGAAGGCATGGGTGGTGTACCTGAACACAGCTTCCCTGCAGGTTTTAGCAGAGATGTGAATGTTAGAGATCCACAAGCGTTTCAGGAAAGGGATAGGCCATCTGTTGAATTCCCAGGGAAAGATGTTGGCTTTCCTCATGGTGACCGCTTTCCTGCTATGAACCTACCATCAATTGGCAGCAAAGCTCCACAAGACCGTCCACACCCAGAAATGGGTCCCCTTACTGGCCCTCTTGGGAGAGGAAACGTGAGTAAACCATGGCTTGGAGAAAGGGATCCGAAGCATAGTCAGAATAAATTAAATTGTGACGAACGGCCCCCTTACCTCAAAGAGAAGAATCAGCCCTCACAGGAGATTCCAGTGCCAAGTGCTTGTTTTAAAGGGCTGAAAGAGATCCCACACAACCAAGGACCTGACAGGAGTAAGATTGGAGAAGAACGGGACTTCCAAAGCACCAGCACTGCACAGCCAAGAGACCAAGACTACAGGGATATCGATTACAGAACAGGGTCTGGGAGAGCTTTCGATTACAAACATGAGGTGCTTGAAGCACCAGAGAAGCTCATCAAAGAGTCTAAACCAATCATACCTTCAAAATTTAGTGAGTCTGGTTCTCAGGTAAGTGTATTTTTGTTTTGCAACTACTTTTTGTTTATAATTGTCTCTAAAACGTTGATGTTTCTTAACCAAAATTGTAATCAAAATTTCTGTGAAAGGATCAAGATTACAGGAGTGCATCAGTGGAGGACAAAGTCTCCAATACAATATCCATAATTGGCATTCCAAAGACTGCCACAATGGAACAGGTAATAGTCAAACAGAAAAGCAATTTTATTTGTTTACTATTGTGATTACCAGACTGTGTTCGTATTATTTGGCATGGACAGCCATGGCAAAGCTCACTCTGGTTGATATTTTCTTTTACAGATTCTTGGTGCCTTTGCAGTCCGTGATGGTGTGCCAATGCAGGGGATGAAAATCAGAAATGTTGTACCAGGTAAGAATTAGATTTCTTTGTGGAACTGTTTGGGGCAGTCGATCGCCAATGTGTCCCTCGACATTTCGCTCTTACGACATTCGAAACTTCGCATTTCTTCTTTTTTTTATGTTCTTGGTTGCTTTTGTTGTTGGATGATGTGTTTGAACTCGCTCAGTAAAGGTGGGGTTGGGTGGGTTGGGGTTATGACATCCTTTTTCATGTCGGAGGATGTGGGCCACGGTCAGCAATCAGAGGATTTACCAAGGATTCGATATTAGAACCTTTGCAGAGTGATATTTAGTGACAGTCAGAAAAGATCTGAGTCAACTGACTCACTGAATGTGTCCTTCAGGGACACTTTATGTAAGTACTCTGACGAAAAAAAGAGTGTCAACAAATCTGAAATGGAGACTGCCTTGTTAGTGCTTTGTTCATCTTGCTGATCTAAACATCTGCTTTAGAGTGAAAGTTTTCCACACTGGGTCATTGTAGACATGGTTACAGATGATGCCAAGCCTTTTTGTGAACATCATTATGTCTCAAAGGCTGTTTATTTAGCTCAAATATATCAACATGTTTCCACAGAAAGAGATATGAGGTGCCTTTTTAAATTCTCTATATAAACACAAATAGAAGTTTCCTGTCTCCATGGTGCATACCGTGCAGTTGTTCACTGCCACCGTTGAGGAATATCTGTTTGGTAAGGCTTTGCTTTTTGAAAGCTTTTCCTGGCAAAGTCTGATATGACGTCAGCCATCAGAAAGCTGAAAAGAAAAAAAGCATAAACAAAACATGTTTTCCTGAAAAGGTATGTGTGTCAGTACAAATGCGCTCACATTGATCTCGATGTATTCACGAACTGCTGTCTTATTTGCTTTAGAGGGTGATTGTCATTACTGGCATTGACTAACAAAAACCCATCTGTATTTCAAATGCTGTCCCCAGGTTACAGCTACGATACGGCCTATGTGGAGTTTTTAAACCTCGAGGATGCTGTCCACTTCATGGAGTCCAACAAGGTGGCCCATCCTCGTCACTCTACGAAGGCCATCTCTCCCATCAGGATTATGAGGGGTTGAGAGGGCATTTAGTAGATGGGGGAGGGAGAGAACTTGGGAAGGGGTTGCTGTTACTTTTGGTGAACTCACTTTGGTTATGGAGAAGATGATGTCTGTTGACACTTTTGGATGCTAATATTTTAGACCTCAATAGCTGGTCCTAAGTTTACACAATTATAGGCTCTTATCCATGAAGCCATGATACTACTTCAGGTTACTTTTTGCACACAGAATATTTGGTGTGTATGCATATGTGTATATTTTACATACGACATACAAGGTTTTCTTCCTATTGTTCACTTGCCCTACTAGTCCTACATGTTCAACCCCAAAGTGCCAACCCTGGAATTCATTTAATTAGAAAATACAGATTATAAAACCCATACGTGGGTTTTATAATTTTAGGAAGACATAACGATATTGACAATGAAAGTATTGCACATAGCCACCATTTCCTGTATCTTATTCCCTATAACGGGAAATTATTACCGCTTGCGGCACTTTTAAGTGTCTTGAAAATGTTGGTTTCTATTGTCATGGAAGCAATTCTAGATTTGAAAACTTCCCTTTCCAGCGCCATAGTGAGCATTCAGACTGAAAACAGCTCTTTGTTAAAACAATGCTAGAAGCTGGTCGGTATGGGGTGTGTTGTTTCAGGTACAGGTGAGACATGATACAGGATCCAGAATTCCAGTTTAAGTAACAGATCCCACCAAGGCAGGAAAACACTCTGGAAGAGGATATTACAACTCTTGAAAATTATTCATGGTGACAGTTATTTTAATTTTGCCCCTAACTATCTCAATGTAAATTATTGAAATACTGAGTTTCATTCTAATGTAATCTACCAGTAATGTGTATATAATTGATTGATCAGTGCAACACCTTATAGACCCAGGTTCAACTTTTTTATCAGATGATGTTGGCTTTTTTGCTGGAGCTGTCTCTATTGGCAGTCCTGTTGTATTGCCAGACTGGTCTCTCTGTTGCTAAGAAGGCTGCGTTTCTTTTTCTCACAGGGCTAAAGTTGGTCTGAACATCATCTTATACTGAGAACGCTATGGTGACAGATACTATTGACATACTGTACCCTGTTTGGCTTATTTTGGGTGCTATTTTTAAGATTTAAATTGAAATATTTTTTCGATAGTGCTCGTAGAACAGATAAAGCATTGCAGTGATCACAACTTCGTATACATTTGGCAGCCATTTACAGGTCTACATTGCTTTTTGAGCTATGTTAGCAGTGTGGCTCTGTGGATGGCATTGTTGATTGGTCCACTACTTGATGCAGACTGAAATATCTCAGCAGCTATTGGATGCACTCCCTTGACATTTTGTTCAGATAATCATGGTCCTCAGAGGATGAAGCTGTCTGACTTTGGTACTCGTTTACTTTTCCTCTAGTGCAATTAGGAGATTGACATTTTTGGTTTATTGGTGAATTGATTCGACAACTGTTGGATGGATTTGTGTTAAATTTGGTACAGATATTCATGGTGCCCAGAGGATGGATCCTATTAACTTTGGTGCCCTCTTCCTGCAATATTGACTTTGTGGTTCAGAGTGAAACATCTCAACTGTTGGATGGACGATCATGCATTTCGGTGGAGACATCTGTGGTCTTAGTGCACTCTGGTGATCACCTGACTTTATCTAGCACCTTCATCAAGTCAGATTTTAATTTGCTTTTGGTTTATCCATTTGACAGTTTGGTTTTCTTCAAATCGAGGACTGGAGTCTCATCGAGCCACTAATGTGGCTGGTTTATCTTGGTTTTCTTGAGATTTCTGCAACAGTCCTTCCTTTCTGTCATCTTTCCAGAAGAGTACATCTACTCTTGAACTCATCGTCAGAAAATTTTCAGCATCAGGATTTCAATTCTCTTTCCCTTGCCCTTTTGTGAACGAAGTTCACATTTTGACACTGACACAAGGAACAAAGTCTTGAACAACAGCCAGGATTGATGTTCTTTGATACTTTCTGTAAAACTATGGAGTAGCTCCTTATCTTGGGATATGTGGCATCAGTTGTTGCTGAAGTATGTAGCTGTTTGTTTGGCTCTCCTATTTTAATGCATTTGGTTGCGCACAATTTTAGATTGTGTGGCTTGTGATAGCTTAAAACAAAAACTAAAAGCAGGTAGTTGCATTGTCAGTAATTTTAAGTATCAGCTGGAAAAAAAATAAAGAGAGCCATTTGTTAGACGCTATCACGGTTGATAAAGGATTTTAAAAATATTTTTTTGCTCTGCTCTGCTCTATGGTGTGGCTTTATGTTTGGTTTTAATGGTCAGTTCTGTTTTGTGAAACTGAGATACTCTCTGGGATTAACAACTGTTTAACTGTTCTTAAACCCCTCTTTGAGATGCACAACCTACATTCGATTTATGCCTGTTAGTGCAAATTAGGAAAGTATATTTAGATGTGCCATTTGTTTCCCTTCGAAACACCTCAGTTCGCTTTCAAATGCATACTGGTCTTGGAAATAGGGTTTTAGCGATGGTTTGGCTTGTAAATCTTACTGAGGGTGTGGTTCTCATTTGGCTATATGATGTTTTGTTGTTTTCTTTTGGAATATGCTGTGGAGAGCTATCAGCAGCTATTTTTGTAATCAAGTAAAACATTTCCCAGTTCCAGCTTTTAAGTTGTGGGGATTTTCTCCTTGACTTTACTTAGTGTGACAGTAAAGTGCACATCTTTTGGGCTTGGTCAGACGAATCAAGGAATTTGAATAAGTCTCCCTGGGCCTTAGAAATTGTGTTTCCCTTTTGTCAGACATTTTCTGGCCCTAACAATCCCTCGATTGATTGATAGAATAATCGGCGGATTAGTCGACAATGTAAATAATTGTTAGTCGCAGCCCTAATTTGTTGTTCCCTTTTAAACTAGAGAGCGTAGTATGGGTGCAAATGACCTGTGTGAAGTGTGATCTATGATCTGGGCTTTGCACAGCAGCACCATAGGTGTTCGCCCGTTTTATCCTCAGCAGTGAAGAGACCCGCCACAGTGCATGTTGGTTGTGTCACTGGTATTATTCAAGATAAAAGTCACTGATTCTGTATGATGCTGATTATTTCTGTTTTTCTTACAGGGATCCCTAAAGGTTGGCACTAGAACAACATCCATGAAGTACATCCAGCCAGATGAACTTGAAAGAAATGTTCATGTGAGTTTAGTGAAAGAAAATACTTTCCTTATTTTAACATCTCTCATAGCAAATGTGGCATGATTTACACAGAATTTCAGCGTAGCATCGACAAAATAACCATATAATAAATGCCATAATAACCACAAACAGATTTACTGGTTTTAGCAATTGATTCTTTTAGTCATTATCTGTGGGGGAAAAAAGAACTAAATATACTGAAACAAAACTGAACACACCCTGCAAATGTTTCCCAGTAATAACCTTGGATTTGTACCCTGGATGGACAAAGTGTTGTGTTTACATTAACAGCTAATTGCAAGAGCGCCTAGCTGGAAAAGCAGAAAACAGGAAGCCTTCTTGCTAAAAATTCAATGAAATGTGTACGATGTATTTATAAAATAAGAGAGAGCTGAAAAAAGACTACTTGCTTCTAATAGCCTGTCCCAGACATTGGCTCCTAGCTTAGGCTAAAAAGGCGCAGCCTTTTTGATGGTATCCATTCACTTTGCCATATTGTTTGTTGTACCACAGTTTAAAAGTAATCAGCAGTGTCCCACTACTTCCTGTCTCTGCAAATTAGGAGTCAGATTCCAAAGTACCTCAACTCCAGGAGCCCCAGTTGCCCAGAACAGATGAACCTTTAGAGGATTTGAAGACCAACATTAACGGTTCCAAACCAAAAGGCCCTATGGAGTCATTGCCCCACAGCCAGTGGCAGCGTAGCTCCGACCTGACTCCAGAGGCTTGGCAGCAGCAAGTGGACCAACAGCTCCAACAGCAAGAAACTGAGCAGCAGACAGAGTCTTGGGGCAACCGCAACCATCCTCATCACAGTTCACACCAGTCTGACTCCGTCTTTAGAGACAGCAAAAGTATGTTGACTTGAGCTCCTGGGTCTCCTCTGATGCCTGTAGCCATTAACACGAGCAAACCATGGATGTTTTTGTTTGGTGGATGCTATTGTATTTCATAACTGAGTCGGGTAAACAACATTTTTCCCTTGTGTCACTTTACAGCCATGATAATAAAAAATGTGAAGCCCACCACCACAGTAGAGACTATCCTGAAAGCCTTGGATCCTTTCGCATATCTAGATGAAAGAAATGTTCGCCTTGTCAAAGCCAGGCCACCAGGAGCCAAATGCTTCTGCTTTGTTGACATGGACTCCCATGAGGTACCTAAGACAAATATACACAACACACACAGCTAAAATGTTTGTGATAACCATATTTGTCCAATGATTTCCTGTGATTTGCCACATTTACCATTGCATCCTACTTTGCAGCAAGTGACACGTCTGGTTGAGCTCCTCACTAAACCCAGACCCCTTTATGTCGATGGAGTCAGAGTTTATGCTGAGGTTGCAAAACCCCTGAAGAACCAAAAGTAAGTCACCATTTTGCAAGGATTTTTATCACCATTGTCCAGTCTAGTAATTCTATCTCATTTGTTCCTAATGATCTCTTGTCTTTTTTTCAGTTTCAGGCGAGACTTTGATAAACCAAACAGTTCAATCCTTGGGTTACCACCAGAGGCCAGCACAATCGGGGTAAGTTGTGGCCTTTTGTTTTTTTTAAACAAAATTATTTAAAAAAAACAAAAAAGAGGATGGTGAGAACTCTCAGATGACCTGTGCCCCCCCCCCCCTGCTCTTCAGCAGCAGCAGCCACTGCAGCAGCAACAGCTGCAGCCGCTACAGCTACAGCAACAGCAGCCTCAACAGCTGCAGCAGCAGCAGCAGCAGCAGCAGCAGCATTACCCACAACCTCCACCATACTTGCAACCTCTGCAGCCACCTGTTGGTGCAGCCACTGGAATGCAAGGTAAGACTTCCTCAGACAATGCATTCTGGTATCTTTGTCCTTAGGCACTGTTTATTATTAGTAAACTTGATCATCGTAACTGTGTTTAAGGCGTCTCACATTTTTGTCAGCAGGTGATTTAATGACGACTGGAAGCACTAATCCTGCTCTGGCAACAGACCCCAGCATTGGACAGGTACAGTACAAAGCACAAAGCGCACCTGTATCTGGTCTCAAAGCTGTGCAGTAAACTGTACATCTCCTTTAACACCTCACAGGGGATTGTCTACGGTGAGACTCCAACTGTAGATCCATCATACCAGGCTGGTGTACCCCATGTGCCCACAGAATCAGCTGGGATGACAGTTGGCATAGACGGATCACAAACTATGTTCTATGGTAAGAAACAAATCCAGTGTTCAGATCTGGAGTATGTTACAACATTGCAGTAGACTATTCCAGTGTTGCTCTGTATTGTGGTCTTTGCCAATAGAAACGATGACAAACTCCTGCACACTTTCTGCACTGGGATTTAATGTAAATGTGATACTTTAGCAAATTAATAACTCCAGACAGGGAGTGGAACTTGATTTTCCTGGAACACTTCTCCTTAATCTGCTGTGGCTTTGGGTTATATCTCACTTTGGACCAAAGTGTGTGCCAAATGAATAAATGTAATGTCATCATCGCATGTATTTGTTCGTTTGCTCCAGGCACTGAGACTCCAGACACGACCAACTACTTATACGATGCCACGTCAGGCTTCTACTACGATCCTGAGACGACACTGTACTATGACCCTGGCTCAAGGGTGAGAATACAAAGCAACACAGTGATCCAGCTCTTCTTCTGGCCTATGAGTGGGAAAGAGCAGTTCGGAGGAAACAGTGTTGTAGTCGGTCTGTAGCCACAAATCTTAAATGATTGTTCTTTGGTTGTCATTAAGTTGTTATTTCTCTCTTTCTGTCCTTTTTTGTGTATAGTATTTCTACAATGCTCAAACCCAAGAGTACATGTACTGGGATGCTGTGTCAAAGACCTACGTCCCAGTTCCAGGAGGGAGCTCTGCAGAGACCCAACCTGGTACCATGACCGCTGAAGACCAGGCCATTCTCTCCAACCCAGCAGCAGATGCTCCTCTGGAAATGAAGAAACCACTGATGCCTGCTCCTAACGCAGCAGCTTTGATACCAGTTCCCGCTTCTGCTGCCATCCCCGGCCTGGAGCCTGTCCCAGCTCTTGCAGCAGGTCTTGAGAAGAAAGAGGACGATGACTCGGCCAGAAAGGAAAAAGACAAGGACAACAAAGAGGATAAGCCAAGGAGTCTCGCTGCTGTTAAGGTACCACTTCAGTAACAATACCAGTGCACAAAATGTGGAAAACGGATGTGTAATGGGGAGATGGTTTAGAAATGTGTTGCTCTTTGCAGATCATGAAAGATATGGAGCGCTGGGCAAAGATCCAGAACCGTCAAAAGGAAAGTGTCCGTGCTGCGTCGCCAGTGCTGAAGATGGGAATGGACGACGAGAGGAGGCAGTCCAAGTCGGCTGACGCTGGTTTCGCTATCTTTGAGAGGAAGGTTAGGGACTTTCCTCCAACGACCACACTTTGTTTATTTGTTTTTGTTTATTTATTATATCTTGTAATTATTATTTGTCCATGTTCTTTGTCTACATCCTTAGATCTCAGGTGGGGATGATCTTTTTAAGAAACCCCTTGCTCCTCCTAAGAAAGATGAAAAGTCAAAGGTAAGAATCTTCTTCTTCACTTTGCATATCCTATGTTCTAACTGCATGGTGTTGACCCTTTGGTCGTACCTGAGTCACTTTGTTCACCTTCTTCAGAGCGCCATTTCAAAAGTGACATTTTTAACACTTGCCTGGTTTGCTTCCCCAGCGTCCAATGGGCTCCCTGGGTCTCCTGGCATCAGACTATGCAGCCGGAAGCGATGAAGAAGTGGAAGAAGATAAGGAGGAGGCAGCTAAAAGCAGTCAGGGCAGCCAGTCTGAAGACAAGGACAGCAAGCTGACGGACTGGAAGAAGATGGCCTGCCTGCTGTGTAGGAGACAGTTTCCCAACAAAGACGCTCTACTCCGCCACCAGCAGCTTTCCGACCTGCACAAAGTACTACCTGTTAACCTCAGTGTGAACAATAGTTGACAGTGACCGTTTAAATATATCCTCTAATACTTGATTTATTGTCTCAACAGCAAAATATGGAGATCCACCTTAAGATTAAGAGATCAAAGAAGGAGCTAGAGGCACTTGAGAACCAGGAAAAAGAAGTAAGCGAAAATCAATACAATAGATGAAAATAAATTGTGGAAAGTATCAGGATGGCAGCTGATTACTTACGGTTGAATTTGTCCTCTACAGCTAATTGCCAAAGAAACTTCCAGGTCACCAGAACAGAAAAGAAGAAAACACCATCACCAACAGCCGCAGCATCATAGTACATGGGCTGGAAGCTCCAGGTAGGTGTGCTTGAACTGATGGGCTTATTGAAATGGGGGAAACAAAGTGACTAAGTGGTTTTATTATAGACATTTCTGCTTGAACTTGTTTTTCCTCTATGCGTAGGGAGATGAATAAAGTCAGTGATAGACCCGGATTAGGAGCAGAACCTGCACCGGTAGGCGTGAGTCTTTATTTCATCGGTACTTTTCAAGTGGTGTTCGTTGTTAGTTTATTAAACCTTTCATTGCACTTTTCTTTTTTAGCAGAGGAAAAAGAAAGAGCCAGTTGTTTGGGACCATACCACCTACAAACAAGCAGTACGCAAGGCCATGTTTGCCCGGTTCAAGGAGCTCGAGTGATCTCAACACATCCTCAGTTTGATATGACCGTTGTTTGTTGGACATGCTCGGCCACCACGGCATAACAAATCCCTTTGACTGTCTTTGCTGTATCTCTGCCTTAGACATTCTCACACTGCAGAGCCACAGTTTCTACACTAAACTCAAGTGAAAAGTTATGTGATCTATAAGTCGCGTCACAAGGCTACAGTGGGGCTTAAAAAACGATGGATGTTGTTTAGAAAGTGTTAATTCATGCTGTTAATTTGACTATTTTTGCCCATGTCTCATGTGTGGCCTGTATGTAGACTTGTGAAATGTGTCCAGGCTGTCTTTTTTTAAAATGATACTGTCTCACTGGCCACAGTTACTTTTTGTTTTAAAATTGAGTAATTTTTACATTTTTGTTTTCATGGGTCAGAATTGCTATTCTATGTACACATTTTTAAGTAAAAAAAAAAAAGAAAGACTAAGCTGTCTGCTTCAAAAGTGTTTGTTTTGCTCTTATAATGGAAGTTTAAGCCTGCTGTGTTTGTATCGTATGACCACCAGGTGGCAGCAAGAGACCATATATTGGGTTGATGTGAAATATCCAAGGAAGAATGTAAAATCAAATCATCAGTTTTCAGGTTTAGTTTAGTGTTTATTAAGTTAAACAGAAATATATTTCAACTGTCCAAGTGGATGAACATATGCAGTTTGGGATTTTGTCCCAAGGATGACGGGACTTCTCCTGACAACATACTTTACGTATTTTCTGCCTCTGACATGATTTCATTTCTTAGTGGATGCATTGCTAATGTTCTCCAGTTGTGCACTGCAGGAGTTAGAACATGAATCCTCCCCTCTGACCCTTACTGATATGAAGGACCCAGCTCTCACCTCACCCCCTCCTCCCTGTGACTGTGGTTCAGTGAATGCAGTGTTGCGTGGGTTTAGTGCGCTGACATACTAGCTCCTCTGAGAGCATTAACAAGAACACTGGGGAGCCCGAGGAGCTACAGTCAATGACAAACATCAGAAATACTCAAAACACTGGAGAGCAGAGAGCCGACGCCTTTTCATCTGCCACAGCAATCATGCTTCCCTACTGTGCTCAAACATTTGGGCACCTAATGACGAAATCGAGGCTTGAACAGTTAATCTTGCCAACAGGTAGCTTGCATCATGTTTTCATGCCTCTCATGGCTAGGTCTCTGTCCAACCAGCAACTGTTATGATGGCAAAGATGAACATTATATGGACAGTATGTGGAATCTCAGTGTAAACCCTGTTTTATGGCTTGGCAACGAGAGGAACGGACAATAAAACCACAGTGGTTATTTCAGATTCTCACGTGTTTGCAGTAAAACCCTGACACATCAACTTGCCGTAGCTTTTGTTTTTCATTTGCAAAATCTACTTTAGAAACCCACATTAAACGGTTCTTGTTTTAAGTTGAAAACCATTTGAGCAGAACTTAAAACTTGGGGTTAAAAGTGGAATCTCAGGCTCAAGGTGGTCAGGAATCAAAGAGACCATCCCTCTTTATTTGAACTTGTATCTAAATCACATGCCTTAAAACTCTGCCTCACCCTTCTCTCAGGAGGGAAAAACGAACTTGTTCTGTTCTTCTTTACATGTCTACTCCTTACAGGGACATCTACTTTTTTATTTATCTAAAGTCGCATCTCAATTCCTACTAATCTAATCAAATGAGCAAGATTTCCTACATATTGACCTTGTTGCAGAAAATCCTTACTCACTTACTCAGTTACATGCTTCAAACAAATACAGGTTATCTCAAATAAGCTAGTGTGTTATTACATACTTTCATGTTAGAATATTCTTTCTCTGTCTCCACAAAAGAAAGTGAGCGATAATATGCAATAACATAATGAAGACAGAGCCTGCCATAAAAAACAAAAACCATTGGACCAGTTCGTCTTTATAGCACCTTGGTGGTCACTGTATTTTCATGTCTCCTTGAAATAATGGATTGTTTACACATCTGCTGAAACCCAAGGTTTGCTCACATCTTTCGATGTTGTGAGGTCTTTCAAATTACTTCCATATTTGCTGTATTTTCTTCCTCTGTCTATCTTGCTGGTAGGTTGAAATGATCGCACATTTAAATTTCTTGTAGGTCAGTGTATCCTGTGACATCAATCAAATGAATACATTTTCAGAGCACCAGGTTTAGGCACTCTATCTCTGTATTTGCATATAAATAGAGAACGTATTACCAGATCCACATGCGACTTTCATGTACTTTATTGACATTACTGTTCATGACCTAGACTATAAAGTGTTTGATCGGAATAAAATGCAAATTTCAGATTACAGTCAGAGCACAAACTGCCATTAGGTATTAAAAAAGCTTTGCTGATACAAAAGTTTCTGTACTATCCAGTTCCTGCAAAATATAATTATGCAACACAGTGTCAACAATATTAATAGGACTAAACATTTTGATACATGCAAACCTCTCACATAGAGTAACTGGGTGAGGGATTAGCTTGCATTTCTTTTCCCCCCCCAATGGCAGAAGGAGGAGGACGGGGATTCTGCTTATTGTCTGTTATTTTATGTGGACCAATTTCCATTCTTCTTTTCTCCATTCTGTCACAAGACCCCAAAGACACCCCTAGCTCCCAGTGACAGATGTCGTCATTACCCAGTCCGAACAGTATGGAATGAAAATGAATGTGCAGTTAGTCTGAGAGGCCAAACAGAGAGGTGGAGCGCAGAGCGCTGCCATGTTAGCATCCCCTGCATGTGTGAGGGAGAGCTTTCAGGCGGCGTGAGTGGCAGAGAAAGGTGGACAGGGGTGCCAATTATCCCAGCTGGACGGCTCTTAACAGCAGGCGGGTGGAGCTAGAGCAGCAGTCTGGGGACGAGACTGAAGAAGAACACAGTCAGCAGGACTCTCAGATGTCGAGATGTGCTGTCAGTCCACAGAGGCGCGAAGAGGAGGGAGAGGCATAATTTGACTGCTTTTAATGGAGGTCTGACACCAAGCTGATAGACAAAGATGCTCTAAATGTTGAAAACACAGCCACAATCTTTGTAGACTTGTGTACATTTTTTATTTTTTTAACACCCATCCATATCAACACCAACAGACAGGCAGTTCACCAGACACCAGCTAGTTTTTCCACTGTATTTTTTCCTTTTGAAGAAGCCCCTTAAAGAGTTGATTTCTCCATGAAATTAAATCCATACAGCATTAAAGATGAAATGGATTATTTTACAACATGCTTACATGTAGGATAACCGTGCGGTTATCTCAAATCTCTTCTTTGTCCGTTATGACAAATGATCAAAAACATATCCCATGTAGAATGACTCCCTTAAGGAGTAGCATGTGTGTGTGGTCACCCCATGCAAACAAAAGAGACTATACCATCACAGGCTCATAGGAAACTCATGCTTGTCTGAGCAATTTCACCATCTGGCTTATCCTTTCATGTGTAAGTTGAAAAATGATGTCTGTTATTGATTGCTAATCTATAACATCATCTTGAAAATGTCCTTATGATTGTCAGCCGTGGGACATACCTTCAGAGCGCAGCTTATGTTGAGAACATTTGGATCTTTGCTCGTAGCAGAACCAATTCAGCTGGCAGTCCTGTCACTGAGAACATTATATACATTCAAAACATTTGGAAATGATGTCATGGTCCTGCGCTCCAGCACTGACGGAGAAATGACAGCAGTGATAGTAATATATTAATACAGAAAACAGACAGCTGGAACGTTCCCTTCTACTCTGTCCTTTCTGATGCCGAAAAAGAACTTTATGCCGAGTTTTGTATAATTTACAGCGGTCTCATTTAATTATCACTCACATGGCTGATTATGATTTTATGATTTTGTCGTTTTGTGCTTCTAACAGCTGAGCATTGCCCTTGTGAGAGCACTCTGAAAGGAATGCTCCCTACGAGAGCTGACAAAGTTTTGTGGCGCGTATCTTAACTGTTCAGACTTTTGTAAGAAATATTTTTGGAAGAACCAACTTGGAGCTAATTTGGAAATGAACACACAGGTTAGTCTAGCTAAATTAAATATTAGATTGAAAAGATGATGAGAACCTGGCTTTAAGACAAAATAATGATGTATTGATTTTGAATGTATACTTTATAGGCCTTTACCGTGGTGGTATTGGGTGTCACTGCTCACACATGACTCTATATCCTACTACTTGCACCTTTCCAAATGGCACTTCTTATTCCAGACACCACCATATTTTAGATTTTTATTAGATTGTGCAGAATTTGTGTTGGGGGTGTGGACTAGGAAGGTTCTGTCACTAGAGTCAAATGTGTACAATAAGGAAGCATTACAAATGCCTGCCGGCAGAAGCATAATAATCCCCCACCGGGAAAAAGAGATAAAAAGTAATTATCTGAGTAACTAATTATTTATTCAGTCTTTGCTCAGAGGATAAGGTTTACATGTCAGGATGATGAAGGCTGCTTTTTCTAGATTCCATACATCCAGCAGGTCTGTGAAGTGCTTAAATACTTCCCTGTGCTCAGTTGATGTTCAAGGGGAACTTGCTCACCGAAGAACTGAAATGTTTTCTTCATTATCTATCTGCTTATCCTTAAGGGTCGCAGTACGGCTGGAGCCAATCCCTGCTGATACTGGGTGAGAGGTAGAAGTGGTCGCAGGGCCAACACATGGAGACAGACAGCCATTCATGTTCAGACTCACACCTACGGGCAATTTAGAGTCACAAATCAACCTAACCTGCTGTCTTTGGACTGCGGGAGGAAGCTGGAGTTCCCGGAGAGAACATGCAAACTCCACACAGAAAGGCCCCAGAGACTGAGCTAACCACCGAACCACTGTGCCGCCCAAAAACTAACCATGCCAAACGAATTAATTTACTGGAGTGTGCAACTTTTTCTAGAGGTTCTGTCCAGTTAATACGACTTCTTATGGTCATGGAGTTCAAGCACTCAGATATTTAGATTTTCTTGTATATTATTAATGGGCTATTTAATTTTTAATGAAATATAAGATTGAGTGAGCAGAGGGCTGCGGGGACATAAGGTTGGGGGAAGAAACAGTTATACACTGAGTCGATATTAACAGGAGGGAATGTGGAACCTTAACATGTTCAGGTATCATTTCTGTTCCATCAGGGGGAAATAGTATTATCATTTTTCTTTGTATTTCTATATTTTCTTTCATCCGGTGTGGAAATACCTGACAGTAATGTTGTAAACATTTTGCATTGATGATGATAACCCATGGGAATATTGTGAATGAATTTAACATAACGGCCATATGGATGAAACATCATTTCAGGTCCCTGCCTCAGTTTATTATTGCAAGTCACATGAAGTGGAAATAACCATCCTTGCAATCAGCCATTACTGCTATATTGTGCATTACAATGTTACCTCTAATAGTCCATTTGATAGCAGCTTTCTACCTATTACTCATCTACTGTGTTCTCTCTTTATCCTGTTTAATCCCTTACAGTCAGTTCAGCTTGCAACCTGGCAGCTGATACCTCTGTGGCGTGATCCCACTTGTAGTTAAATTGTGTTTATTGATATCATAGGAAACCCTAAAATAAGAGCTTGTTGCCTTTATTGACTTTAAAACCAGATGACCATCTTATCTGACACTTAAAGGCAATTTTTCTTTTTTTATTGTTGTGGTAACTGCCTGTAACAGAAATATTACTGTGTGTGATCGCAAAACAGGTCACATTCTCACATATTATGTCTTGTCTATATCTTAACTGTAATTTTCTCAACATGCTGCTACATGGAAGTTAACTCAGAGCTCTTTGCATTCATTGTAGACAGAGGGATGAGGAGCCTGTGTTCCAGGAAAGCAGAGTAATGCACATGTGGTAGGTCAGGAGTATAAAATGTAGACCCCTGCATCCACCTACACCCCTTGTCGCTGCCAGATATAAAGGAGGAAACACCTTGAGAGTTAAAGTTAAGACAGCGGAACAGCCTCACTCCTCCTGTGGTGCCTTGTCTTCCCTGTCATGAAATTCACAAGCACAGCCTTCCCAAAAATACTTCTGGAAACTTCCAAGCGAGAATGATAATCTCCTGCTGCTGCAGTACCTGTATTTCTCAGGATATCACAAACCTTTTACATAGCAAGTATGCATTGTAACAGCTGGAACGCAGATCCTGGTTACAGACCCCTGATGACAGAAACATGCTGTGCCTTACAGGGCAGTACCTGTGTAGCAGGGCCCTGTAAATGTGCACTGAATCAGGGGGTGCTGAAAAGTGCTTGCAACACCAGCTTTTTACCCCAGAACAAAAGCTCTCCTCAACTCGGTCTTCCCTCGATGGAAGGAACTGGAGAACACATGGCTAGTTTCATCAGCAGTAGGTTTACATTAGTTTTCTTCAGCTGATAAACCTATCAGCACCGTGTTGGGAAACAGATGAAGGTGCAGTGTTGCTGCCTTTTCTCATTCACTCGACATTACAGCTCAATCCATTCTAAGCTGGCTTCAGGATATTTTCATTCCTGCTCTTGGCTTTACAAGACTCCTTTTTTTTTTTTAATACGACTGCATTGTTGTAACACAATCACCTGTGTTGGAGCCAATTCCTGGAGTGAAAATGACTGTACAAATTATTCATTGTCCTGGAGGCACAAACCAGTACAGTGATAACATTAACAGCCATATCACGATTGTCAGCTTTGAGGGATTATGGCAATCTGTAATGTTGCCTGCACTTTTGCACAATGAGAATGGATCGGGCTGGTGGGAAACATGCAAATGTTGTTATGTACAATCTAGGCTCAGACATTCACTCTTCTTGATTTTCCACTATGATACGTAAGTCTCCATTTGGGTTTATCTCCTGCATGTAATGGGGTTTGCAAACCAAATCAGTTTTAATGTTTATGTCTATGCACAAAGAGAGTAGATCAGGACCATAATTTGCTGGCTGTAATTGCTTGCAATTGTAACTTGACATTAGTGAAATATAGCAGAAAGTTTACTGAAAGAAACACATTTTCTATGGCAAAGTCAGCCTGTACATTGGGAAGAAAGAGAAGTCTTTGTGTCTTGTTAATGTCATTTGTCTTCAGATAGAGAGAAGTGCTCGAAGCCCCGTGGGCGACAAACGGAGGCGATAAATCATTTTGTCTCTTTCAGAAACATGGACCTCAAAACTGCACATTACACCAGGGATGTAAAGCGCCAAATCATGTTCGATAAATGCCTCCATATATAAGATTTTTATACTACGTCTAAATAGCTTTGTGTTTCAAATGATTTCATCTACCTGCCAGCCTGTAATTTCCTCTCTTTCTGTGTTATGCATCTAAGTGCTTCAGTGATAGCTGAGAAAGCCTGTCTCAACCTGAGACACATTTACCTCCCAAGAGAGAGTACTGACGACAGAACAGCCATTTGGGGCAGCCGGTCCCTGAATGCTGCGTAGGTGTGAGAGCAAAGAGAGAAGCGCAATAATGCGTGCGTCTTAATGGGAGCCTGTTAAACCTCAAGTGTGGTGCATCTGCATGATGTTAGCAGAGGTCTACATTCTTGAGAATTTCTTAGGTTCAGAGAGAAATAATTCTGGCAATCAAGCTTTCATGAAAGATTCTTTTTCCCTTCTGTAATGCATTCATCTTGACATTGTAATGAACCGGCAATTTTCATGTTGGTCTAATCATTCTAAATTATTCTTTTACTGAGAACTTCTGTTACTGAGAACTGTGTATTTACCCGTTCATTTGAAATTGTACCACAGTAAAATCCTTCAAAGGCAGGGTCTGTAACATTTGAGAATTTTCGCAAGAGTAGCTAGAGTTTGAAAATATCCAACCGAAAATATCCAACCTTCTTCCCATCAGGCTTGTGGCTCCACCACAGTGATGAGAGGATCAGCCACTGCCGCCAGGTCCCTCATTTGTTCTCTGTACACAACCACTGACTAACAGCCAGTCTCAGCTCTTAAAGTCTAATAGATAAACAGCTCTGTTGAATGCCACAATCATATAAACACAAACAAGACGGCCACCATGAACTCAACATTACCTTTAGAGTTACTGAGTTAGAGTTGGTTGAGGTTTGCTGGTTTGGTGGACTGTCATGGTGACTTATGACAGTCTGTCGCTGAATAAAATTTTGGCCGCACTTTCTTGGCCATATTTGTGCAATTAAGTTGCTAGCTTTAGCCTTGTGGAAGACTCCAGTCAAAGACACTATTATAACAAATATAACACATTTTGAGCCGTGCCCTTGGTATGACATTATGTATATTTCCTGTCTCCTGAGTGGGCAGGAGGATGTTCAGAAGATATGTGGCTTGTGAACAATGGGTCCAATATTTAATTCAATTCAATTCAATTCAATTCTCCCATTGGACTCAATATACTCTATACTATAAACTGTCACTAGTCCCCTAAAGGGACAGGGCAGTGGCAAAACCTCTGTGACACAGATATAGGAAATGATTCTTAAGTGGGCTGTCTCCTTTGTATACCATTTCTGCTCTGGTCTTGTGCACTGAGCACAGGTAGGCAGGTACATATGCAGACAGGCAGGCCGGTGAGCTTTTTTTTATTCAATCAGAATGAAGTGATTGGAGTGGGTTTATTACACACTTGTGACAGCCACAGACACAGGATTGATTTCTTTTTTTTTGTCAAACTGTTTCACTTATAAGAACTCCAACAAATATGGTAAAAAGTGCGTCTAAAATAAGTTGCATATCCTCCTTTTAACTGTAGTTTCTGAGATCATCAGACAGTTAGAATTTATTTAATTCGGAGTGTATGTCATGTTATTTTCCTTATGTCCCTCCAACACAATTTCTAGTTTCTCAAATGTGCACTAATTAATCTTTTTAGGGCTTGAACCGTCACCAGATTTGTTTCGCTTGCAAATATCGAACTTCTATCTAAAACTTGTGTTAATTATCATTATAGCCAACTCTTTTCTTGGTTAATGTTTTGGTTGTGCTGTTCAAAAAGCATATATTACATCATCATAACCATAAATACTAACCTGAACATAACGTCTGCATGCACATCTATAAGTGTCCTGAGAATGTCTTTCAAGTTGTTTCTATCCTGTTGCATCTGATCTTAGAGTCTTACCTTTGAAATCCCAGACAGGCCCCAGTCTTTTTGCAGTTCTAAGTTCTCTCACTCCCTAATTAGTGTCAACACAGTGTCTTATGCCTCTTATCCCTCCACGTGTTCTTTTTTCTGCTTGTCACATCTTTGCATTTTGGAATTTCACAAAGCAGAAATGTGTCCACCAACTTCAGTCCAAACAGGAGACGCCACATGTTGCCATGACAAAGCCCACTCTTAATCACAGATCAGATTGGGTGGTCCTATCAGGGTCTACACCCTCCCAACCCCCTGTCCAAAGAGCATTGACAGCCCTTAACAGTGAATGATTACCGTTAGCAGGGCCTGATTGATGGCTTCACAATACAGAGGCAGGATAAACAAGTCTGGAGAGAGGTAACGAGTACAGTCATTTCTTTATCTCCTGTTCTGGTGTGTGTGTGTGTGTGTGTGTGTGTGTGTGTGTGCGTGCGCATAACCACGGCATGCCATCTGGGTTGGACATGGCATGCCATGGTTATGCATGGTTATGAATTTTTCATATCAAATCCTTATCAAAAAACTTCCCTATCATACTGAAAGCATCTCAGCTAAGAATGTCAGGATTAAAAGGCATTTTGCATCAAGTGTGCTTCATTCTATGATGTTTGGTTGATGCGTTGTAGAAAGCACTGCAGTACTCCTTGATCTGAAAATACAAAACCCAGTAAGTTGTAAAACTGTTTGTCGTGCATGAGAATCTGTTATGAAAGTTCAAATCTGGATGATTGCATTATCATTCAGATATAGGATTACTCTTCATCTGTGCACGTTAGGACAGAAAGATTTATAGGATTGCACTTATTAAACAGGATGTCTTCATAACATTGAAACCTTAACATGCCACATGTGGTTTGGCCTTGTAGTGAAACTGTAAATACTGGAAAACTGGAAATATTATACTGTTTGTCCATCACTTTAGTCCAGACTGACCTAGTTCAACAGCTATTGGATGGGTTGGACAGACAGCGATGGTGCCCTGACAATGAATCCTGATGCCTTTGGTAATCCTCTGACTTTTACCAACAAGAGGTTCACATTTGTGGTTTTGAGTGAAACATCTTAACATCTAATGGATAGATTGCCATGAAATTTTGGAAGACATTCACGTCTCTCTTAGGATGAATTCTAGCAGCCTTGGCGATCCAATTACTTTTCATTTAGCGCCATCATAAGGTCAAAATTTAAATTACTTCATGTGGCTCATACATCAAAAACAAATTATGCTGCCACCAGCCTCAGCTGTGCTTTGCATTCTAACATAGTAAAACTAAGATGATGAACATGGTTAGCATCACCATTATATATCACCATTGTCATTATTGGCACGTCCAGCCTCACAGAGCTGCTAGCGTGGCTGTAAACCCTTTTAGTCTTGTTGGTAATTTGAAGGACTTATTCTGAAAATTAAGCTGAAGAAATAAGACAGATATCAAGTTCTTCTGATGTCAGCTTCTCTGATATTGATGCAATGCTAATGCAACTAGATATCGTTCCCGTATGACCTGCGTACACTAAAATTCTCTTGGGTTAACGTCAGGGTCAAATCATGTGTTCTTTCTCACAGCCGTCATTTTCATGGATTTGTCCGTTTCTGTCCAGCTTCACCGTTGCATTTCTCTGACCATTGATCAAAATGTTATGATAGTCATGGTGTGCTGTTAGCCAGCTAATGGGGCTCATGATCCAGGAACACAGAGATGATCAGTTGTCTGCACTATGCTTGGCTAACCTCCAAAAAGCCAAGACTCCCAGTGCCTCACAAATCTTCCTTTTTATGTGAACCTAATCACCTTCATTTATCATCAAACTGTATCTGGAAAGGCTGAGGGAGAGAGGAGATTGTGTTACAGAGCCAGAAAACGCGCCCACCTTTACGATGCATTTGTGTCAGGCCTTGCTGGCGTGCGTGCCACCTCTGCAGCTGTTTAGGCATAAATCAAACAAGGAAACTTGATGAAGCACACTAGTAGACAGTGTGTGGGCAAATTTGACTTATCAGTGACCATGAATTCCCTCAAACTGGATTCTGTTGATTCTACCAAGATTGTTAAGTTTCATGAATCTAAAAAATTAACCAGCATTACAATAGTTTAACGCTTGTGTGAATGATACAACAATCTTAACTTCCCCACTAGAGTATAATGATGTGGGTCTCTCTATGAGCTTGTTTTGCGTTACACTGTGTTCTGCTGAAATCCTAGAAGGTGTTTGATCTGCTGTTCTGCATGTGGCCCGGACCATTATATGTCCTTGGCATATCAAATGGTTCAACAATGGCATGTTATCCCTCTGGCCTCAACTTCCATTTGAATATCATCTGTCAGGCGGTACAAGAGGAGACCTGCTCCAGCAGAAAACGCCCATAGCATCTGAAATTACACAGCAATTTATATGTCATCTGTAATCGTTCTGCATCCAGTCCGTATCCTGTGACAGCCATTAATTATCGGTGCTTTTTGTCTCTTTCTTCCTTTGCTTTAGAAATCTACCTGGATTCTCTGGGTGTCCAATCACAATACAAGCTTTGATATTGGAGACAGTGCTGATAAAGACGGACTACATTTTACTATAGGTGCTGATATGAAATCAAAGCCTCTTACTGAGAAGAGAAAAAGGCAGTTATCTGACCCGCTTTGAGGTGTTAGGTAATAAGGTATGTGATGGATATAGAAGCTGTATAGTTAAATGAATTATTCCTTTAAATTGAGCTGCTGCAAGCTGTTAATACAATGGCTCGCACAACTTTCTCCATTTTTTTGCCCAAAAGGAAACAAGTAATTTTCAGGTCAAATAAAAGAGCAACACAGGATTAAGTTTCTCTGTGCTCTGGGTGCCAAACACAACAATGTAAAGCTAAAGAACTGCATGCATGCATGCACCCAGAACAGGGACTATACACATACTGAAAGCAGCAAACGTGTGCATGTAAAAGCCCAGCTTCCATGCATTGACCAAACAACAGACTCATTTAACATTTTATAAGCTGTACAACGACCCACACAACAGAAAACACACGACTTCATGACGTAGATCATATATTTACCAGGCTACTTGTACTAAATGACTATACGTACATGTTTTGAAACTCGCTTTTAACTTTGTAATTTCTTTAACAGTCAAGTAGTTTATTCATAGTATAACAATGGAAACAGTTTTGGTCTTGTTCTAGATCTAATCACAAATCTCATGATGATGTTTTCTAGTTTTTGTCAGGTTGTCATTAGGTTGTTTTTCTTCACTTTTTTAATAGTCATAATAGTCATTTTTTTAATAGTCCTATTGTTTTTGCTGGACATTTCTATGCACAAAATAAAATCCCTCATCTGTGTGTGAGTTAAGCTTGGGTGTAAGCTTTCGGACAGCATTTATAATCTGCCTCTAAAGGCAAAATGTAGTTCATGGACCTGACAATTTAATGAGAAACAACAGTGTACCTCGATGGCAATTAGTTATGAATTCATGTAGACATTTATGTGTGAAGCTCAACACTGTTAAACATTTGCGTCATTGTGTTCACTGTAGACACAAATGGAGCCAATATGCGGTAGGAAACATCTGACAGTATTAATCGCAGAACAACTCTCTTTACCCAGTGCAAGGTAACTATCCATCACTGGGATGGAAACAAAAAGAAATTTCTCAAGCCTCTACTCGCTCTATTTCCACTTTCTGAATCCCATTGCTAATTCTTTTGTGCTTGGTCATCTATTTCAGCTGTGCCTTTTCAAAACCTATTTTCATGTCAAACATGAAGCAAAAAACATGTTGGCACCAGGAACCTGGAAACAGTCATGTTATCACTTTGGCCAGAATGCTGTTTTTGCTTGTGTGCTTGTGGGCCAGCGAGGAAGCTCACTCCACTATGGTTCACTGGCCACAATCTCACTTCAGTAATGCACGACTGACTAGAAGTGACTCTCAAAGCAAGCAGCTACTTTTTAAAAAAATAACCACAGCAGAGAGACCTTGCTGTGAACAGTTTTCATTGAGACTTTTTCTTGAGTAGAAAGTAGTTCCAAGGAAAACTGTTCACAGTGTGGTCTGTGGTTTATGCTGAGTAACTAGTGCATTGTTTCTGGAAAGAGTTTTTCGAATGTAATTTTTTAGTGGTTTAAGCACTATAAATGAAATGCCATACAGCTCCAGTGTACTGGGGTGTCAGCAGAAATCTCAGATGTAGACATTTCAAAACCCGGGTAGAATAAAAACATAATATCACCAGAGGTGAGTGAAAAAATCTGTTATTTTGAGATTCAAATGACTAGACTATTACATTTACCTGCAAAGACAAAAATACAGAAAAGCTGCTACAGTCTGTACGTCCAACTGCTTTAACCTCAGGCTTGTGAGAAATATTTCAACAAAGAAAAGATAATTGGATAATTCAGTCTGCATTTCTCCCTGCTGCATTAGATCATCCTCAGGTCTGTAAAATGGCATTTTTGTCATGGCATCCGTTTCACTGACCCAATAGTTTAAGACACAAATCATCAGCACACTGGAATTATGAGCAATTAGACATGTCTGTCTCTCTAATCCTGTTCAATAGACTATGGACTAATAGTCCATGGAGCTTCCCAGGGATGCTGAGGCCTGAGCCTGTGAGAATTCACATGGCCTGAGAGTGAACTTTAAGCATGCCCAACACAGATCAAAATCTGACCTGAGCCCCAACAAAAGAAACAAAAAAGATTCATGATTATTCCCCATAAAGTTTTACTGAAGTCCCAGGTTGTTAATGGGACAAATCAAACCTTTGAGAAACATGTCAAGTAACTATATTTCATGTAAAAAGGAAGTTTCTATTCAGCCTGTATATTTTCACTGGACCTTTTTCACGTTTTTTTCAAATTTCCTTTATCTTCCTAAAAAGCTGAAAGTTAAGCACCTAAATTATAGTGCTGTACCTCTGTACCCTCGCTTAACATTTCTGATTTCTCTGTAGACTGCAGGCTTAATCTCCTGCATACTTCAAATCACTACATCTGTCCAATCTCTGCTCAACATCTGACATCATGCAGCTGTTGCCATGGGGAGCCCCCCCCTGCTAGGAACGAGCTTTGCCTGCACTGTACCACAGTCACAGTTTACACATGCTAACATCTTAACCAGGCCTCCTACACACACACGCACACACACACACACACACACACACACACACACACCTAAGAGTCAGTGGGAAGACACTAAGCGTAACAACACTGTTATTTAATCTGGGACATTAATTAAATGGCAAAATATCACTATCGTTTTTATAGGTCTGTACAATGCTGTACTTTTCTTTCAAATCAAATCAATCTATTTGATAAGTCCGGAATAAACAGCTATTTATTAATGAGATACAAAACAAATAAATAAGCTCCGGTAATGCTTGACAGTGAATAATAACAGAAAATGGTTCTGAAATTAGCAAGACACTGAATCTATCACTCAACTGCTGGCAACCTCTTAAAAAAGTTGTCTCTCATTTGAGTAATTGCACATACTGGTTTATTTTTGTACTGAAGCAACAAACGGAAGCATTAATCATCACTGAACTCAGACTGGTCGAGCATGTGCACAGAGAGTAAAAGTGTCCTGTCCACAGTATGTGATCAGGCCATTTAATGAAAATTCATGGATTTCAGATCCAATATAAAAGCTTTATATAACCCATTTCAAACAGAATGAACTAAGGAGTTTTTAAAACTCATTATCATGTTTGTTACACAACCATATAAGCCCTTTTTAATACCATTAAAGCACTGAATCTCTGGTAGAACATACACCTCCATGTCAGAAATCAATCTGAGCAGAACCTACGGCAGTCTGATGAGCCCCCAGCGTCTACAGCTCCTCTCAGGTCCCTGCATCAGAGAGGGGCCTCATCTGGGCCACATCTGGACTTCATCAGGCCTGCAGCCTACAGAGGGGGAGGTGTGAAAAACGCCTCACATCGAGCACAAGGTTGCTCTGCAGAGGAAATTAAGGAAACAAAGGTGTGACACCTGGGTGAGCCAGCATCACCTTAGGTCTCGCTTCTTTTTCTATTTAAGTTCCTCCAGATGAGCGCAGACTCATCTTAAAGTCAAAGACATGGCAGTGTGGACATTAATGAAAGAAAGATCTAGAGTATATGCGAGTTATAGGATTATGTGATGCGATACTCAGTGCTGGTCTTCTTTGTATGTAATGAATTTAGACTCCAAAAGGCTGATTCAGACCAGCCCTATCATTTGACATCAATGCATATCCATTTTGACAAATTCCACAGCTTCTTTAAGTTAGTTTCAGGTCATATAATACTTCCCATATTTCAGAGCAAGGGTCTGGTCTCCAGAGAAAGGTAAACGAGTACAAGATGGAGGGAGGGCATCATGAGTACACAGAGTATACTTAATACATATAGGAAAGCTATTTTGCTCTTTCATGTAGTGATATCATCCATGCCAAATTGCAAATGGTCTTTGGATCCAGTGACCGCTAATCCAAAAATTGCATCATGAAACCATGATCAGAGGCCGCTGGTACATTACCTTACAGAGATGTCCCATAAACACTACCACTCACTCAGGAGTGAGGTTAAGCTATGTTCTAGCCTCAGCTAAGTTTTTTTTACAAGGGAGTTGTGTCCTCGTTCAGTTAGTTCCGTGATTATTTGTGATAAAACAAACGTTTAAGCTAGAAACTAAGACATTGTCATCTTGCAGACAGGAAGCGGTTTTATTTGAAAGAAGGGCACTTAACTTCCTGCAGTATTTAGCAAACTTTTCTACACTCAGCGGGACTCTTGTCTGCCACTTGGCTGTGTCCAAGCTGTTCCTGTTTAGCGCGTTGACAGTATATTTGACACAAGTCTTGCTCCAACTTCCTCTCAGCCATAACAGACCTGAGGGCAGTGCACGAGGCAGCGGTACATTTCGAAGGTTAACTCCACTAATGAAGCCAGGCTGGCCAGCAAGACCCCTTGGGTTTTTGTGGCAAAGTCATCCACGCCACTTTGCAGGAGAGCTGGACTAAGAGGGTCTTCATGCTTGTTACCAAGTCCCTGCAGGCAGCACCACAGACGGCCCGAGAGCAACAAAAAAAACACTGTTAATGAGAAATGAGCCCACTCAATTATTACTTCCTCTAGACTAATGCTGATCAAAATACAGAAGTAGTTTCCACATTTCCCCAAAAGTCAGCGTGAAATATTTCATATCTTTGGAAACTTTTGGACCTCCACGGGAATTTAAAATATAAATCTGTAGGTCTGAACGATAACTGGCAGCACAGCTGGAGCTGGTCATGACTGACCCGCTGGCGTTCTGCTTCTGATGAAACAAACAGAAGAACATTTGAATCTGACCAATTTGTATCTAGGCAAGCAATATAAAGGGGGAAAAAAAAATCAACACTTTTTTATTACCATCTTAAACTTGTTATGAAGGAAGCAGATACTCACATCTGATGTGAGAAACACATGCCTCAGCTATCTCAGAGTTGAGTGTTTTATGTCACTTTCTGGTCTGTTAGCAGGCACTGCAAAAAAGTGAGAGCATGTGAGGGATGCATGAACTGGAGTCACGGGGGTCAAAGCAGGAGTGGTTTTACTCCCAAAACTGGCCTCATTTAAGTCCGACTAATGTAGTGTGACTAGAAGTTTATTGAGATGAGGTGTTAGAGGACGAGAGTTAATACAGCAACAGGACAAAGAGCTAATTGATAACAGAATATGATTATAAGAAGTTGATGCTGATTTATAGCAACACTATGAAGTTAGGATGATTATACTCAGAACTGTTGAGTATTTCAACATAATAAAATGCTTTGAAATCTCTATGCATTTTTGGTATTTCAGAAATGTCATTACTACTAACGTGTGGTCAGATGACTGGTTGAGTGTAATGGTTCTCTGTCATTTACAGATGCTACGTGGACAAATGGTAATGAGGTGTCTGTCCAGAGTCTGAGATGTGCGGGAACTTTCCCTCAGCTAAGATTGCGCCCGCCTTTGGTCCTTTCCTGTTATGATTTCCCATGATACAAACACCCATTTTGCTCCATGCATGCGTGAGGAGATGGAGAGTGAGGCTGCTCTGAGTGACTGATTTGTGTTCACATCTGGAAGTACACTCACTGATGAGGAGCTCATGGCTTATACATGTACAGCTGTCCACTTTAAACAGTCTCCTTGTGAGAAATGGTCTCAAGTCTGTCTGCACAATAAGGCAGGTGTGTGTGTTTGTGTGGGTATGTTCTCTAATGTTTGCAATGTCTGTGCATCTTAACGCATGGGCATGAACATCAGGAGTGTATTGATTTGCTGTTTAATCCAGTTTGAACATTAAAGATGCAACTACATCAACACACGAATCCCTTGATCAATCTAAATCTAAGATTAAGTGACAGTGACTTTTTATCTTTTATGACAGTAAAAGGTTAGAGTAGCGCTGCTTGCAAGGTAAAAAAAAAAACAAGAATAAAAAATATTGGAAATGCAACAAAATGTAACTCTGAACTCATACATTTGTTTCCCATTTTTTCCTCGTGCCATAAAGTAACAAAAACACTTCCCTGGTCTTTTATGAAATATATCTATTTGAAGGTAGGCAATGCCACTTTTACAGAATTGACTTATTTAATTCATAATGGAAAATGAATGTCTACATTAAACAAACAAACAAAACATTAAACAAATGTTAAGAACTCTATCAGATTTCATCATATTGCATCAAATTACACAGAATCAAATCGCACCACATCGTTCCGTATTAAAATCTGTTGAACAGTATCCTAGCCCATGTATCTAGAAAAGTATTAGATCATCTTATAAAGAAGGGATGTACACTCCTAATGAACTTGCAGGTTTATCTGTGAGAGACACAAAGTGCATTTATAAGAGAGAAGATAGGAATCTACTGTGCTGTGTGTTGATAGTCTGTCTGTGATTTACTATCCCACTTTTTGATCCATTTCAAACAATTGGATTAGAGTCTGCTTTTGGCCTGACCCAACATAATTTATGCCCCAAAAGCAAACTTCTGTCACATTGTTTTCAGACCCATGACAAAAGAAGAAAAAGACTTTCTGAGGATTTAACCTTAGTTCATGTCTCCAATGTAGGAGGTGGGGGCTGGGCATGAGCTTGAAATGGAAGCTAATCCAGTGTGAAATGGGCCTTGAGGCCAATCCACTGGACCTGTCCAAAAGGAAAACATATCACATGTAGAGAATAATCTGATGTCATCAGGATCTGGGGGAGAGAAACCTGACATGTTGTTCCCTCAAGTGGCTGTTGACAGCACTTAGATTTATTGTCTCCTCATTATTTTTGTTCCATGATGAGGTATCAACAATCTCAATAAGGGAGTCAGAATAACAGCCGCAGCACTCATAAATAATGCAGCTGCTTGACTGGATACAGGCTGAATGGAGTCTCCACAGGCTACAAACCCAAAGTGAGCTCCCAAAGAGACCTTACAGAATGAGCTTAGGGAGGTTAAAAGGCCTGTCAACAATATAAACAACATCCTGAGTGAAGAAAGAGGGGCCCTCTGGTGTTTTAATCTCTCTTTTTTTCCCCTCTTGCTCTCGTTCTTTGCAGTTTTCGCAGAAATATGTGGTTGTTTTCTGTTTCCCTGCTTGCTGAAACAAAAAAGAGCCGTCCCCTGTTGCGGAATTCTTCTTCTACACCCAGTCTTAATCCTCATCTGAAGTGACTCTCCAAAGAGCTCAAGGCATCTCGGAGGTCACGGGCAGGATTGTTCAAGCTGACACTGACACAACAAGCAGAGGTCTATGCAGCCTATAGCTGCGTGGTTACTTATGCACAGTTGGAGAAGAACCACTCGAAATGTTATGTCACATCAGACGACTTCATTTACGGATGGTGTGCACCTAAAGTCTTCTAAAACCTTTGATTCTTCCAGTTTATTTGAATTCCTAAAGTAACAATTGAAAAAAGATCTGTTCAAGCACTGAAAGACGTGGCTTTCACTAATTATTTTTGGTATTAATTTAAAGACTTCTATTTTGCTGGTATGTTGCACATTTCGATGTGTTCCAGGACGAAGCCATTTATGGTTCCTTTGTTTCCATTTCATACTCAATCTCTCTTCCCTGGTCCATCTCTCCAAGCAACCACACTCAGCTCAACCCTGTGCATTAGCTTGATCTTCACAGAAGTATGCGATATCGACCGCTAGATTTCTGTATTATGATAAATTCATGGCAGACTGTGAACCTCTCTCAGAGGCTGCCAGCTCATCAGGTTTCCAACGTAAGAAGAGTAGAAAACTCATATCCTACTCAATAAAGTTGAATAATTGATGCTTCATTACTTGGTTCAGGGCTCACGGAACTGCCAGCCTTGAACTGTTTATTGCTCTAATGATGGTCAAGGTTTTTAATGACTTTGATTAAATCAGCTGTCTGTTTGCTCCACTGACATTTTTACTGTATATTTGCAAAGTGATATATACAGCCTTTGTCTGCACTGTTTTCATTAATAAGAGTCGAATCATTGCAGTGACATGCATATACTGTCAAGGTCAGTGTAAGTTCATTGTTTGGAGTAAATATAAAAATATCACATAACAAGGTGGGTTTTTTCTGTGGTGAAAGCCATTATTTGAATATAAAGTGATCTGGCAACATCAGTGCAACATTAAAAAAATCCACAGTGCAATGAATAAATCACATAAATGCATGGATGTAAATAGAGGAATATGCTTTTTATATCTAAGTGTTACCATTAGTAAGTCAAGACTGTGGCAAGTGAACAAATCAAAGAGGTGATTTAAAACTGTGTGTATGTACATGAAACACAGCAGATATCTTGACTTCTAGTCTCTTGTATGAGTTAAGCTACAAAAACTCTAGGTTCTGTTTTTCCCCTATGCATCTGATGGCATCTCTCATTGCACCCTCCCTTCCAGGTAAAATGTATTTCAAAATTTACATCCCTAGTTTATAACTCATGCTTTTTATTAAAACAAAAGTACTCTTCAAACCCAAACTGAGTTAACCCTAATGATGTCGTCAGGGGTTATGTTTGCCAGAACATTCCCTTCAGAGCCTCAAAAAGCATTAGCATTAGAGTGCCTATTTAAATCTCCATTTCAGAGCCACATTCAGCTTTTGTGATCGTTTGTTGTCCCATTCAGTTCATATTTGGAGTGTTTTGGCAGGCAGATGGACAGCTGTCATGCATCGGGGCTAATTCAAGTCGAGGAGGGTGGTTCCCAATTCACAGTAGCTAATGGGAACTCCCTGGTCCCACAGTGTCCCTGAAGTTGTGGCAGACTGTCCCCTGAGACCCTCATTAGCAGAGCAGTGACGACTGAGCCTGAGTGAAAGCTGTGTGTTGGAGGTCCACTGGGGGCCCCATGGAGGGTGACCAAGCCAGTGAGTTGGTCTGAGTAAGAGGAGGGGGCAGTGGACTTGAAAGAGCAGGGGACACGGTGGGTGCAGAGAATCTCTTCAGCGGTCCTTTTAGCCCATATCAGGTGTCAACACCGCATGCCAGAGTTTATATAGCATCAGGCAACAAGTTGTGAGGAAATTTGATCCTCTTAGAGGTGGCGGCTTGGCTTTCCTCACACTCGGCCGGCCCTGTGGCTAGCCACCAGGTCCACGGTTTCCCCACTACTTGGGGTGTGCATTACCTCCTCAACAGTTCTAAACCACCCCTCCTTCACTCCTTGCCCCCCAGTGTGAAGCCTGTCCAGTAGCTCTCAGGTTTCACAGACACCGCTGGTAAAGCCCTCTGACGACAGCCCTGTCGGCGTTGTATGAAGCAGAAAGAGGATCGTCTGACGTGAGCCGCTCCCTGGATCTGGTGTGTGTGGAATGCCCGGGAGAAAGACAGGAGGACATCGCCACTTCTAAGAGGAGGACACGGCTACTTCTGTTGCTCCCGTCATCTCTGCATGTAACACAATCTCGCCTCATGTACCATGGCAGTGTAGTAGGCTCCTTTACTCTGATTGAACTGGTACCTCCTTCCTCTACCACTCATCTGACTCCCTCCCATCAATGTCTCTCAGGTCAGAGCAAGCATGGTTTATCTCTGCAGATGAACGAGGAAGATAAAACATATCTGCATTTGTGGTTGGATGAAAATGGCAGGCAAACATAATAGAAAACACTTGACTTGTTGATCCTATTGACAATCACTCATCTTTTCCCTGAATGATACTCTAACTGATCATCGACCTATAACCCGCACTGAGGGATAGACAAGAGGCGCCATCTGGCACTGGCACAAGAGGTGTCCTGAAGAGTCAGATCTCTATGGGCTACTTGGTATAAACAAACAGAAGCACTAACTATGTTTACAGCGGCCTTACAAAAATAAGATAAAAACAAAATAAAACAGAAAGATTACTCAAGTCAGGGCACATCAATCATCTAGAAAATAAAAAATGGCAGGATTTAAAACCTCAAAAGTGACTTATGAGAATCCTCCTAGCAAGAATAAATCATTTTTATTGGTAATGCTGTGTTGAGTTTGATGACTTCTCCATGACGCTCATGTGTGGCCCGAAGAGGGAAAAGCCCTGAGTTTGGCAAGGTGCTCTGCACCATTTACACTCTCAGAGCCTGGTTTTGTTAAGAAACGAGTATTCCCATGATGCTTCACTGCATATGAGCTCATACCTGATTGCTACAAATTGTTGAGTTCTTCCCCTGATAGCAGGAGATGGATGAGCTCTGTTTTAAGGGTCTTCTCCGATCAGAGAAATGACCCTTATTCTCTCCTTGGGGAAAGGTGGAATATGTAAGATATGGGCACTCCTTAAACCAGACATGATATAGTGTTGTCTGACATTGAAGTCACATCCTGTTTTATTAGGGTGTTTTATGTTATCAGTTGTACCAGGCACCCAAAGACACATTGCTACCCTACTTATTCTAACAAAAGGAAGTTGGAAGTTGTATTAATGAGGACTATTTATAGTGTTATCTGAAGACAAATTCTTTCACAGTTGCCGTATATAGCTCTGAAGAGCCTTCTCAGCTCTTGTAAACAATCTTCTCATGTATGACAGCATCTCCGACAGGGAGCCTGGTAAACACTCTTTAAAGTAATCCAAAATAAATGATCCTCATTTGGAAATATAGTTTGGATGTTGTAAATATTGCTTTAAAAAGGTTTACACATGGAGGTGAGAGTTATTGGTTTATGCGACGTGAGGCTGCTAATGTGGGCCTCTGAATACAGCAGATACAAGAACTTCGCAGACACTCTCCAGGTGATGTATTGTCCTACCAAAATATTTGTTTCCGCCTCCTGTAGCGACCCTCTCATTGCGTTTATTTTCCATTCACACGGCTTACTTTAGACAGTGCCACCTGCGCGACCAATACAATTAGCCATAAGAGTACACTATATTTAAAAATCTGTCTGTGTCAAGGAAGCTTTCACAAACACAGATGAAGACACAGATTGCCCTACTCTCACATCTGTAAGGTAAATATGAAGCTGGAGCCAGCAGCCAGTTAGCTTAGCTCAGCGTATAGACTGGACGAAACAGCTGGACTGGCTCTGACCAACGATAACAAAATCCACCTACCAACACTAAAAAGAACATTTTCCGCTGGCTGTCTGGCAATTTCATGGGGACAAGACTCAGCTTAAACAGCCATGATTGAATGTGTTAATTGTGTTAATTAGTGCCTGTAGGTGGATTGTGTTAGCTTTGGACAGCCCCAGGCTAGCTGTTTCCCCCTGTTTTCACTCTTTATGTTAAATTCAGATGACTGGATGTAGCACTGTACTCACTGTGCAGATACCAGACTGGTATGGATCTTGGCAAGAAAGCAACAAAAAAAAATTGGTTGGCTGAGAATTATGTGCTGCTACCGAGAAAAAATGAAAAGGCACCTACAGCCCCCAAATAATCAACAGTAAACAAAGTGGATAAACAGACCAAAATGCTGCCTTAGCATGCAAACAGTTTGGAGAGGTAACCATGACAACAGATGCGAGAGTTAGTGCCAAGGCAGGTCACGCGTGTCTGAACACAGAACATAACCATAGCGTGTTGTCTCCTCTCTGGACGTTACGTCTGCAGCTGGATTCCGCCCAAGTGACTCGGAGATAAGATGTCTGAGGTAATCAAAACAAAAAAACAGATCAGATCTCCCCCTTCAGTCTGTCAGTTTTGCCAGAATGGCCACTGATAAGGCCAGTCCATCATGCCATAAAAAGCAACAACATCACTGGGCTGTCTGTCTGCAAGAGTCTGCTTTCCCAGTTCCTCTTCCAGTAAAGAGTCTCAGCAAACAGATGGTGGGGCAGAGAGCTTGGGAGCCTGAGAAAGAGAAAATATGAACTACACACATACATTTGTTTTGTTACCGTATCGTAAGCTTCTTTTATACTTCAGAGTAACACAATGAAGTTGGTGAGTTTGAGGTTTTCCACTCAAACCCTTTCAAATAATAATAACCATATCAACATCCCAGTATGAGCAACTTTGTCAGCATGAAAGAGCCTTGCGTGAAATGAAATCTGGGTGCTCCGAATGTTATCTTGGAGATCTAACTCAAATACCCCCATCCCCTCCATGCAACAACAAAGGGATGCTCTACTGATAATCTGTATTCCGTGCATTGACAGTGAAAGGGAGGGGGGAAGCCACAAGTGAGTTGAAAGCAACAGGAGCATCCTTAGCGGCTTTTAGACATTTTTTGTTTAGAGGGGGGGCAATTTTGTTTGAAGTGGGAGATGAGTAAGACAGATCAGAAAGAAAAAGGATGAGAGTCCAGCAATACCCTTGAAGCAAATAGCGTGCAAAGCAATGGCAAAACAGCAATGGCATGGTCATCATAATACACGGAGGTACAACCCAGACATTAGATGAGACATAATCTAAACACAGTGAGAGCAGCTGGAATAGGGAACTAAAAGCATATGCAATGCTTTGTCGACCACTACTGTGAGGGAACTTGATTCATTGACAAGCTTCTAGCTGGATACTGTCAAATACACCCAACATGGGTTAGTGGTGTAGTCACTGCAGTTATATGAAGTATTTGTTTTCTGTAAATGTAATTCAGTGGTAAGAGGCTGTATGGAGGGTTAGAAGGTTGGCCCTAATTATAACTGTTATTGTGAATGAGGGCTGATATGTTAGTTACTGTCATGTTTGGGAAACTGGTGACAAAACGTGTAAAACACTGAAGGTTTCACCATTTCCCAAAATGTTAAACTACTCTATTCAAAGTCCAGTTAAAAAAAGCCTTTCTGAATTCATAAAACATGTCATACGATTGAAAACGTTCTCTCTGCTGTCCAGAGATACATGCAAATATGTTCTTTCACTTGAGTTTCATTGTTAAGTCCAATGTTCCTGTGTGCTCCCCCACTAACAAGTCATGACTAAATGAACTGGTCTCAGTTCAGAGAGATATGGGAGGCTGGAGTATAAATCCTTCCTGTACAGTTTCAGTAACATTTTACAACTTTTAACGTGGTGTCTTGAGCCAAGTGGATGTGCTCCAAGTGACATTATGGGTTTCCACAATGTTATCCAGTTCTCAAGATCCCCATTAAAGCTGAACAACTACTGCCAGGGACAAGAATGATCTAACACTTAATGCTCTAAAATGGATGGAAGACCTCAGTGAGGAGTAAGAGGAAGAGAGTATTTGAAGAATGGATGCAGGGTCGTGGGAAGTTTCTGTCATCAGAGCAGATACTTTAGAACTTGAAAGTTGTCATGACAAGATGTAGCTGTTACATTGTGCAGATGCAGAAACAGAAATATTCAAGGGCTCACGGAGAAATATTCTCAGGCTTTAGTGCTATTATTCTTTGAAATTTTCGCTTTTTCCCTGTCTTGATGAGAAACATTCTGACTTCATTCAAAAGGATGTTTGACATGTGGAGTCCATATGATTTTTCACCATGGCAGCTGCAGCACCATTGCTTTAACCCCTTTTTTTGGCATGTTTGCATATTGCAAGATATTTCTGAAACTTTTATAGTATGCTGTCACTGTATGGTTCTGGTGAAACAGTAAAATACAGACCAGTATCCAAGGAACTAGGTCCATATTGGACAATTCTACTGAATGTTCAAATGCATATGCAGGAAATAGTATGGCCATCATGTAGTGAGAGTTAAGGGTGTAAAGATGGGTGGTGGGTGGTTTTGTAGCATGTCTGACTTTCATGCAGTTGATTTAGGGTTAGTGTCCCTTCACAGACCTAAAATTAACCACAGTCCTTTCCTATCCTTTCATTTACCAGATGTATTAGTCGGCTAACCCTAACCATACCCTATAGTTTATTTGTTTATTAACCATGATCTTTCTCTAACATTAACCACACTGTGGTTGCCATACACAGATATTGGAAAGAAGTTAGGAATCAATGTCAGATGTAAAAAAAACACAAAAACAACAACAACAACAAAACAAAAGAACAACAAAACAACACAACTTTTGGCATTTTCATCACATCAGCTTTAGGACTTTTGATCCAATGAACAAGTCTTTAAATATAAGGCAGGTGCAGCAATTCAGTTTATTAGATACACCTAGCTAGACTTTAAACTGTACTGTGTTATCCTTCCTCTTGTGTTAGGGTCGGCACCGACCCGTTTTAGATTTCAAATGCATAGAATAACCACATAAATTTGTTTATTGCATCAAGGCTTTATGACTTTGTCAAGAACCTCTATTTCAACAAAATAAAACAAAAAAATTGTTTTCACTAAATTATAAAATGCTCTAGTTGAAATTATGACCTTTGTGTTGTTAGGGTCGGTTTCGACCCAGTTATAAAAATAAGATTATAAAGCAATAATAATTTTTTTCTTGAAGTAAATATATCTGGGTTGACATTGACCCGTAACACCATAGATGTTACTATAGTTAATAATATTAAAATGAAAAAATAAACAAAACAAATTTATTTAAGAGATGTGTTCTAAATCCCCTCAGTAATACTCAGGTAACACAACAACCTTTTATTTATTTATATGATTCTCCTGAGGTTCATTTTACATTTTTTTTTAATTGAAATCGAGGGGTATACTGACAAAAAAAGGCCCAGGGGCCCACACCAAAAATATTAAAACCAATATTTTCATGGATAAGGAAGCCTAACAAGGTAACCAAGAGATGAGAAACAAATTGGATGATAGATAATTGTTTTTAGTGTATTTTACAGCTGATTTAAGACACGGGTCAAAACCGACCCGTTAACATAAGAGATGGTAACAGGAAACTAACACAAGAGGAAGGTTATACTGGCAGGTGTTTCTACCATTTTGTCTAACAATTTTATATCAAGGAGGGCAGTCTGACTCACAGAAACACTACTTTAACACAAACTACTTTATCCAACACACACTTGAATGTGCATCTGTCTAAAAACAGTTTCAACAAAAATGGAACATCATAACCTTCATGAAGGGAGGATTTATTGCAGGACTATTGGTTTTTGCATTTTGCATTGGTTTTTAGCTAGGTATATCTCAACTGGAAATGGGCAGGTGAAAAAACATTTTATTCAACAGTTGCAATCCGTTTATTTTCTTTATTCGCAGATGACGAAGTGACACTGACAGTGGTGATCTTCTCTTGTGGCTTGTAATATATTGTGGAGATGTGTAAATAGTTTATCAGCATTCAGAAAGAAATGACCCACCCAGATTTTAAGCAATAAAAGACTGTGTCTACGATTCTAAATAAGGCTTAGTAGTTTTTGGAGAAACACTTCTATTTATTCAAAATCCATATTGAATTTCACTGGATACAGAATTTAATTAGAGGCAGCCCTGAACAATTATTATATACAATTTCTATGTAGAGGCCTCGTCTGATCTGCCACTGCCCTGAATGACAGGCACCCCTGCAGACAGTGAGTCAACACAACACACACATTCAGTGAAAAGTGGGTACAAAGAGAGTGTTGTAATGCAAGTATTGTTCATTCTTCGTAAACTGTATATCAGAGCTGTGGTTGCCTTTAAAACCAGAGCACAAAGTGAAATTTGGGCTGTTTTAAATGCATGAGTCATATTATCTCTCCCACTATGCATTTAAATAAACAATACTGCACATTTTTAGTTAGGTATAATGTCTTCGCTGAAGTCATTGTGCTGGTGTTGTTTTGTGCCGTGGGCTGTCATTCAGTTTAACAAATGAAGGTTAGACAATTGTGGCTCACAGTCAGTCTTGGCCCAGTTTTGTGGCCACACAGGCTGTATATGGTACCACATGATATGATGTCAAAATGCAGAGCCATAAAATGGTCAACCACCAGCTTAGTCAGTGTTTGTTGTATAAATTCTGGGCTCCATATAAAAGCTTGGTGAAACATATAAAAAAAAAGACCAAGGCTTTAAAGATTTTGGAGCCAAATTCACAGCCAAATTTCAATTAAATTGAGTTGGAGCTGTTTCCTTTCACATGGAAATTTTCATCTTCCAGTGCAAAACGCCATTTGTTCATACTGACGCACACCAGAGCACAATGAGCCACATGTATGTGCGTGTGTGTGTGTGTGTGTGTGTGTGTGTGTGTGTGTGTGTGTGGATCATTCTCTCACTCTGTCTTTGCATTGCATGCCTGGTACTCCAACTATCTGTCTGCTTTGGCTGTGGCCCGGCTGTTGTTTCTCTCCAGGCTCACGCTCTGAAGATAAGGACAGGAGAGGAGTCGAGATAACGCAGAGGCCCAGACATACCCCCCTTAATCCCCGGAGAGCCAACACTGTGATAGCCTCATTCCAGCCCTGATTTAGTGACTCTGACACTAGATAATTACCCCGTAAGCACAGATAATCACAATCTGTATCAATGAGCAATTAGTGTAGACATGAGTTGAAGGCTCCCCTGGGGATGCCACGTTGGAGGCTTGTGGGATAGCTCGGAAGGATGCCACGGGAGGACTGGTGCTCTTTCTGGAGTTCTGAAAGACCTTATGACAAAATGTGGAGCAACTCTGTTTCTGACTCCTTCATTCTGTCTTAGATGGACAACACATTCGCTTGAGCATCACTTTGGTCTGTCTTTGGATATCTGGAAGCGAAATGTAATCCAATTCTTTGTTTTGAGGGTCAAATTCAGCCAGCTCTATACTCCAAACAAAAGTGAATTTGGCAGGTTGTCCAAGGTTAATGAACTGCTTTTGAATAAGTCTCTGCAAACAAATTCCTCTCTACTTGCTGTGGCGCAGGGTGTGTTTGTTTAATGGCAGCCACGTCAACTGGAGGAGCACGCGGGTTCACTGAGGAGCAGACCCCACACGCAAACCCCTCAAAAACAGGAATAAATACTCATAGAAGCACTTATGCAAAATGTCAAACAACTGCAATCATACGACACTGTTGATACATTTGCCTGGCAAGCTAGTGGATGGCAGTGGTCATAGCACTACAAGCTACTTTTTTTTGGTTGCAAACTCGCAAATGTCTTCGTGTGAAAGTGCCAAATTTTCCTACTAGTTAGGCCTGCCCCCGCCGGTTTAAACCTTCAAAATAAGGTCTTAAAGTCTCAAAATAAGGTCTAACTGATGACCTCTGTAAAGGAATCCATGTATTAATCACCTCAAACTATGGAATTTTTTTATATCCTGTCCCAGTCGTTCTCCTGCTGTTAGTACCTCCCGCAGTCCTGTCCTCTAATTCCTGACCCCTAACCCTTTTACTTGTTGAAGGAACAGACATAACCCAATAAGTATGTTTACTGCTGTGGTCAAAGGTCTGACATTTTAACAGACAAGTCCGCAGACATGATCGGCTTCTGCTCTGGAAACTGGAGATAGCTCCAGATTTGTGCAACTGAATACGACATAGAGGTCACCAATGAGGTAGTGAAGACCATGTGATTTTCTTGCAAGAGTTAATGGCATAGTTTGGATTTTTTGAAGTGGGGTTGTATGAGGTACTCATCTATAGTTGGTGTATTACTTACAGTAGATGAGGGTTGATGTGGTCCCAGTTTGGAGAGGCAGACAGGAGAACCGACAGTGTCCGGCTGTGGACGAGGGTCAGCAGAAAACATGTTTCAGCCAACTAAAAAAATAGCCCACCTAGAAAAAAAAAATAATCTATATCTATAAGTATATGCAGTTGTATGACTCTATGTTCTCTTTAAAGTCACCAGACTCCATTGACAAAAACAGTAAGTAGTAGTTTTACTTCGCAGAACATGGGTGTTACTGGACTTCCTAAAAGATGATTCCCAAAAGAAGTGTTTTTTTAAAGGTAAAATTTGAGTTCCTTCATGATTCTGAATTTTTAATAATTTTTAATCCTTTGATCTCACCTCAGTTTCAACTTTCTAAAAATGTTCGAACATGTATTTAATTGAGGCAACACCCAGTCATTTCTATTACGGTGACATTTCATGTGGGTTGGCCCAAGGCAGGATTTGAGCCCCGCAGCCTCATAACACACCATAATTGAATCGTTTAAAGGCTAGACTATGATAACCATTGGCTTAATTGTTCTAACCTAATTGCCTTAATTTTATTTTCTAGGGGGAAAAAATGTATTGGGGTTCCACCAGGCATTTTTCCTTCACTTGCATTCAGTAAAGCACTTTAGTTTTGCCAAAACAATCGAATGTCATAAAGCTCCCTCAGATTACAAATTCTGACCTATAGACCACTGCAGTGTATCATCATGAACACTCAGTGCAAGAAGTTAGAAATGGAGCTGCAAGAGTAGTTTTCTCTTGAGGTTTGACATTCCCTCACTTCATCTCTTCTGAACAGAAAGTGGAGGCCTGTTAAAATCAAGGACCTTATGTAATCATACTCCAACAAGGGCAAAACAATCACAACTCAGCACGGCAGAGAGTCAAAGTTCAACAGAGACATGTTATTCATTTTGAGAGAATACTCCAGGGTCTCCGGAGCAACTCTGTTGGATAGACCTTCTGTCAGGGAGAAAAAAAAAAAAAACAAGAATGCATGACCCGGCATCACTGATGCTGTGATCAGTCAGAGTCGGCATGTTTTTGCTCCTGACTCCCCCAGAGAAACAGTATCACTCCACCCAACCAATCACACATGTCTGACGGCTTTAAATAATTTTGTGTCTAAGTAGCCTCCAAAAGTATTCACTGTGTTTTATCCATTTTACTCTAATTTCAGCTATCAAAGATAAGTATGGAGATATTCTATATTTTTATGTCCAAATACATGAATCAGTCATGTTTGAGTAATGTTTGGTCTCAAATTTATCACAAAGTTGGAAGAACACAATTGTCTAAATATATTAGTGTGTGATGTAGAATACATATTTCCCTAATTTGGAACAACCTAGTCCAAACTGTGCCCAGACCAAATTACCAAAGTGTATGTAAGAAGATACTTTTGGCCTACACTGTGCCATGTAATGCTGTGTTTACTGAATATTGTGATAAAATAAAGGTATGTTATTTTCTGATATCTGGCATGTCTGTGTAAACATGAACTCAGCCGTCTTTGACCTTTGACCTCATGCTGCTGGATGAGCCTCTGATGACACTGCAACAGCTGTGGCTGCTATTCTTTCAGCTCACAGACACTGTTTGAATGGAGCATCATGTTTGAAGCGTGAGGAGTAAGCACGGACAGTATGCGAAGGACTCTGTAATTAGAGACCCTCAGTGCGCAGGGAGAGAAGTCAGTAAAGCTGTAAACACTTCCGCAGAATATCCCTCTCCTTTAGACTCCTGCCAGTGCATTAAAAGTGCTACAGTAAACATTGCTGTCCCTCTGGTAGAGCTGCTTCCAATATAATGTCAAGTTTAAATCGCACAAGTTACATGCTGCTGTCTTGGCAGTTTTCTTAACAGTCTTACGTAAAAATGGCTTCCATCTACAGGGCGCTCCATCAGTCCAAAGTGAAAAGGTATTTGTTTGAATTTCATGCATGTGCAGATTTATGTGTGTGGGTGCCTGGGTCTGTGTCACTAAGGTTGATTCATTCTGACACAGGTTGACAGTTCTCTTGCAGCAGTGATATATTTTACCACACATGTGCAGGGGATTGGAGAGCATTTAAACTGGTCACCTTTCCCCTGTGAAAGTATCCTTTTAGCTTGATAGCTGTGAAGCAGGGCTGTCTCTCCTAATATGTCGGAACGGTACTGAAACGGCTTGTGTGATTGTGGTCTGGAATGGAACAGGCCAAACTGAGAAGAGGTGAGATGGTTTCCCCTATATAAACAATACGGCTCTTTGTTATCTTATTGCAGGTAAATAAAAAAACTAATTTGGATTAAAATACATTTCATGAAATGGTTAATGGCTTCAAAAGAGTAACACACAATAGAAGCACATAAGGGATACTACATTCAATGCAACATTTCATTGTACCATGTTTTTACTGAGCGTTTTTTTTTAGATACAGCAATTTTTCTTTCCACTTTCCAAAAGATACACAACACACAAGATGTCAGTGAGGCCCACTTTAAGCTGGCTGCAGGGGTGTGAAAGTATGCAGGGTTTGTATTTCTCTTGCAAAGTTTTTTCACTCTTCACAGAACTACTTCATGTGTGCTAACAAGTGCCTCCTTATGAGTGCAGAACTTTTGAGGAAAAACTGTCAGAACAAAGTTATGCCAGTTTTTATGATTTATTCCTTTGAAACTGAAAATACACACAAAAGTCCCAGAGGTTGTGGAGAGACATCATATCATGGAGGCAGTGTCATGCAGCCAGGAGGAGGCTATGACAGTGTAATCGGTCATTCAGTGCAGGTACAAGAACGTTTGCTTTAGACGTGGTTGGGCGACACATTGCATGACCCAGGTTGTTTCAAGCATACTGAACCCTTTGTATTTTGGAAAAATACATATCTGTGCTGTTGAGCAGGTCATGATTATAAGACAGAATAACTAGATGGTGATCTTGTTTTATAGATGAACTGATAAATTCACACATACAGTTAGCATGACTAATTTGGTATGGTCACATAAAACCACTACTCTGGGTAGTCCTTGTTCATTTCAGATTGGAAAGTGCAAGAGTTTTGATTGAGAAATCCAGGTATGACACCTGAATAAGACAGACAGATAGTTAACAGCACCCAGAGGCCGTGCATTAGCCAGGTTATAGCTTCTATTGTTTGGATTCAGTAAAACTGTGAACTGCACTACGGGTCATAAAACGCTATTGGCAAAAGTCAGACATGGTTAGGTTTGATTCAAAAGGCGAACAGACATCAAACAGTGTGTTACCCATCCTCTGTCAGCTGATTACAAGGTCCACACTCCCAGGTGGAGTTGGTGTGGACAGGCTATTTTGTTCTCACAGGCACACAGGCGGACAGACCCAGCGTAACCCCATTAATCTTTTGTTCTGTGACATCCCGGCCAAAGAGAGTAAATAGTGAAACAGTGTCAGTGGTGATCTCCTTAAATGCATGAGGCAGCTCATCAGGCTGTGATTTATGGTGCTACTCTCTTTGGGACAGAGTAGGACAGGAGGAGCAGATCTACAGTGACAGCAGTTTGAATTAGTCACCTTACTCGGTTGTATCACAAGAGCCTGAATGAGGTGTTTGAACAATGTAGCTCCTGATTCTAGTTTCATTTCAGAGTGTGAATACAAGTAACCTGAAAATGTACTTGCTATTACATATTATGTCTTTAAGTATTGGATACCTCATCAACTTTTTTGTATTGTTGCTAAATTGTTTACCTGTGTTGACCTGTTTAGAGAAATATTGAAAGTTCTCTTAAATGCACACAACAACTGATGTATCACAAGCAATGCCGACTGCGATTCATTTTCCATACTGAAATAATCAGTTGAATAATAATGTATTAGGTGGAAATCTACCATTTCAGATTTGGTGTACTCTAACAATGTATTGAACAGCTATATTTGTATTATATGCAACAAAATGTGACTTATATTTCCTTGAGTTCTTAGATGTATGTCCTTTCTGATGGATTAGAAATGTATGGCTATTGTAAAGAGTTTCCATAAGTTGTTACTGACAAACATTTTAACTACATGATTTAAATCCGAAAGAAATGTCATGAAATTAAAATCTTACTTAAGAAGAAGTTGTAATTTTAAAGACCAAATGTGACAGTGAGATACATAATCACATAGATAAATACATATCCTGAGTAATAGACATCAACTAGTTGTAAGAATTACAATTGCATACCTTTAATACTTATTCACAAGAATAAATCCATTGGCTAATCTGTTTCTATCTACCTAACAGATTATTATTAATACATATATATTGATATAATTTTGTCAAGTTATATAGTTCTGAAGTAAGTGATGCTGAACATATTTTAGTATCTAATGTACAGTTCAGAAACACAGACAAGCACAAGTACGCCAACACCACCTCCCCTTCTACTCTTCCCCTGTACCAAGCTGTGTGTTAAAGGATCCAGGGGGATTATGGGATGCTACGAGCACCAAATAATATGCCATCATGATGACAGACATGTTAAGCTGTCTACATCTCCTGTGTAGCTGTAGCTGGGCCTACATATCACATGTGAAGCAATAATTGCTCACACTACTGTGCAGTAAACAGCAAATCTATCTATAAACATAAGATGGTAAGACAGGCAATAAGAAACCTGTTCAGTAGCTACACTACTACTGCAGCTGTTAAATGTGATAGAAATTGTGAACTGTGGTGAAGAAAACATTTAGAATGTATGAACATTTCAAACAATATAAGAATTATGGTTTTTTTTTATATTAATTTAAACTAAAATAGACTGTAAAGTAGTCTAACAGATGTGGATGAGGTCAATAATTTTCTTCAGCTGTTACTTATTCCCCGTGAGGTCTTATGACCTGTACCTGAAGCTTCTTGTAACAGTGCCTCAGACATTAATTACAGGCAATGCTAAACATGTCACAGCACTTGAGTGTATCTGGAAAGGAAGAACGTGCCGCTTAGGAAGTGGAAATCTCAGCACAGTCATCAGTGGTGAACCATACAGAATATGCACGCATCTCATAAGCTGCCTGGAGGCTGCTCAACGCTCTCCAGAGCAGATGGACTTCCTTTAAGGTGCAAAGGGCAGAGAGTTTATTAAGCACAAATCCTATGGGTGTCTGACTGGCTGAAAAGGGGGAAGTTCTTTGTACACACACACACGCACACATGGGCCACACAAACACATGCTGTATTGAACCAAAAAGAGCTTTTTTTTCCAAATAGGAGAGATACGGTTCTTAGTGTTGTGGCCACTGCACCTGGGGTCTGTCATCCTGGTCTGGAGGATGTCACAGATGGCAGAGCTGATGTGGGCCGTGGGCTCTCCAGGCAGGGTTTCTGATTACATGACCTGGTTTCAGTGCTTGAGAAAACTGTGGAATGTGGAAAACAGTCTGTCTGACAATGTGCAGCTGGTTTAAAAAACAATAAATCAATTTTTGTCTCCAAATTACAAAGTGTGACTGTGGTAACATGAAGCACAAGCATCAAACAATGGGTGTTATCATTTAAAATCATTTGGAGGAAGTCGCCTGAAGATGAAACTGACTCACGTAATCATTGGTTGACAGCAGCATTATCTGTCTGAGTGTCAGTATATATTGACCTCTTCATCGTCGTCTAAAGTAAATGATTCTTTATGTCAGAGATGCCTCAGCACTTCCTGAAGCAGCACACAGGCAGAGCACCAATGTTTCAAATCACATGACCTAACGACAGCGAGACGCTCAGACCCGATGAGTAACTTTGTCGTTGATCAAGCTTCAACTGTTCTCTTCATATACTCCAGAGGCCAGATTAACATGTGTTGCCTTATTCCATTGATCCACTCTACTAATCCACTCTCACGTGTCATTGTCAACACCTCTAGGTGACAAACTCTTGCCCTTGTCAGAACATGAGTACACACATGACACTGTGGGATCTGGCACAACAGAAACTCTGTAATAATCATTATCATTGTTAATATGCAGCTTCACTGGGTAATAAAATGCTGCTAATTCTAACACCTCCTATTTTTGTTCATTCATTTTTTAGGACATTTGACACAAGTTGCATTCTTATTTATAGAGGTCTCTTGTGACCAATCAGAAGTTTGAGGTGTTTGCTTGATGACAAAATCATCAAGGTCATTGGAGTGAGTGAAAATCCTATTTTAGCAGCCAAACGAGCCATCTGCCTCATCTCCACTGTTAATTGGCTGCATGTTCGCATGTTTGCACAGTTTTCTTCTCTTATCCCGCCTCTGTGGGCATGCAGCTTCATGATTCATTAGGTCTGACGTCACAAATGGAGACAATAAAGATTATTCACTTCAGTGTTGCTGAACAGATATCTTAAAAGTTTAGCTTTTAGCAAACAAAGTAATCAGTATATGAACATCTTGGTGTAGTATTTTCTTTCCAGAACAGGAGTTTAGACTTGCACCCTCTCTGCTACAGATGAAGCCAAACTTAGCCGTAATAGCCCACGCTGCTTCCCATCACTTGCCCCTACCTGATGACACCTGCCCCCACCTCCTCATGTGCAAACACACACACACACACACAGAAACACACAGTCTACCTCGTTAGTGCGCTTGGTCTCCATGGAAACACTAAACAGGTGACAGTATTCCAAAACGGGAAGGTTTGGGGAGCTGACAGGCTACCATCACGCATGTGTATCTTGGAACCGGTTTGTTTGTGTGCGTGCTGGTTAGCTCCACTTCCTGCGTTGGCTGTGAAGCATAGGACTTTGGCTGTGACCGCGCTCAGGCTTAGCTGTGTGTGGAAAGGCAGGACAGTGCCAGGTCACAGTGACAGGACATGTCAGCTGCCTCTGGCCGATGACGTCCTCATGCTTCAGATTCATGCTGTAGGTAGCTCAGTCCTTCATAGAGCAACATCAAGACCCACCTCTGAATAATTCAACACACATGAAGACACACAAGAACATTATATATCGTCTTATACAGCCTTTCCCAAGCAAATTATATCTCCAGAGATGCCAGAGGAGAAAGAGATGGTCGATTTTTTTCACTATACTTGCGGAGCTCGTGTTTATAGACAAAATAACAAATGTTAATCATAAGTGCCTTCTAGAGAGATGACATAATCAGATAAAAACACAAACAGAATTATGAAAATCAATAAATGAATTAATTTAAACCATAGCATTCAAGAATAGTGCCCACAATTATAAAACACAACAGATGTATAAACAATAAAAACTGTGAATATTAATGTCTTCATGATGCCTATGAAAAGAAAATATATATTGCTATTGTTATATAGATATAGCCTTACTTTCATTTTATGTGGCAAAAAAAATTATACAGGCTCTAATGCAATAAATGGATCATGATTTCTGCAGAGTTAAAGCAGTAGCCTCCATGGCTCAAATTACAATAGCATTATCAGAATAACATGATAAGCACCCATGAGGTGGACTGGTGACACCAGCTAATGCCAGTGAGTGAAAGTCAAGAAAGTGGTGGCTGGCAGTTAGTTTAATCAGCCAAAAAGATACTCAGATATAAAGAGATGCTTCCATGTGAGGGCATGTCTGATCTTTATGCCTTAACAGCAGGGATGAATCCACAGCAGAATAGCCGACCCGTTTGTAAATAGCCTTGTTACCACAACAGATAGGGTTGTTTGTGCACATAAGGAGAAACAACCAGAGGGTGGTCTGGTGGAGTGGGTGCAGGGATAACCCCAATTCAGAGCATGACCAGTTTAATATGTAGGGCAGCTTTAATGGCATGCCCATGGGTTGGAGGTAAAAAGGCATGGCGTGCCGACAGATTTCATGTGGGGGTGCTGGGTCAGAGTTCATCATGCTAGTTAGGTTTGGAAAGACCTTCACTTCGTGGCGACTGAGGAACTGGGCTAACTTGAGATTGTCGAGCCAAGAGGAATGACAGAGTCAGTTGTTTTGGCAATTGCCTCAAAATGATATGCTAAGTTCAATTAGCAATTTCCCTTGCATTTCTTTAACATCGATCATTTGTGCTAAACAAATCTTCCCTGGGTAAATAATGATACTGCGCATATTCAGTGTAGTTAGCTAATATACGTATTGATATGTTACATTTGTATATGTAAGATGTATCTAATGTAATGTAACTCAAACTGCATTTTCTTCCCAGTCTAAACCACAATCATTTCTCTAATGCTAACCAAGTAATTTTTGTGCCTTAACTAAACTAAACCATAACCAGAGCTTTGTCACATCATGAAAAAAGATAAATTTTTGGTTAGTGTTTTGTAACAGTTTGGAAAGGAAAAGACAAATGAAGCAGATAAGGGGATAATACTTCAATGAGTTCTAAAGGGCAGTTACAAATGAATTATTTTGTAGTTTAAAAGACTTCTTGGGTAACTTATATTACAACTTAACAGACATTTTGACACATCATAATAGGAAAGGCATATGTTTTATTAATAACATCAGCAATGGCTTTGTTCTAGCAATGTATTCCAATAAGCTATGACAGTATGACAGTGAACCAGCATGGACAATACCAGCTGAGGCAACTAAATGGAATTCAGCCATCATTTATTTTATAACTTACACGTGTGTTATTCTTATTGTGACATGTCAAAATGTCTTCAGTGCAAAGACAAAAACCCCTATAGGAAACAGTTTACAGCATAAGGACAAGAACTAGTTAATATGAATCCCCTTTAGAGGCAGGCTCTCTCAGTATGCCCCTAAAACCAATGCGTCTATGCAAACCTGCTGCGCCTATAGACTCGTTACAGGAGAGGCATCCCAGAGGGTGTTGTACAGTTTACGTTGCCATGGTAACAGAACTCAGTTGGTACTGGAGGGAAGGAAAAATGGTCAGACATGTACAGTAGATTTAAATGTCTCTGCATGTGAACACGCGTCACCCCACGTGGGCTCTGATGTTCTGACATACAGGGCTTTCAGCTACTGCGCTAAGGGATGACATGCATGTAGGGAGGATAGAGACTTAAAAAATCAGTGTGTCAGCAGCTCTCTCTCTCCATGGTGGGCTGTCAGACATGAGGGAGGTCTCCCTCCCTTCTTCTGGCTCGTACAATATGCTGCACTGAAAGTGAGTGTCAGGCTCGAATCCGCTAAGGCTTTATCAATATTAAAAATTTAACCCAGCAGCAGGTAGTGAGCACAGCTGTGTCTGAGAACTCGGCGCGGGAGAGGCGAAGAGCTCCTCCAGCTGTGTGAATGGAGAGATAGATCTGCTAAAGATTGCTAAGGATGGCAGAGAACTGATGAAGGTGGAGGAAAAATCTTTGTGTGGGGATATGAGGTGTCAAGGCGATGATCCAATTAGAGAATAGCCAAAGGCACAAACTGTCACATCAAGGACGTGACTTTAAGCTAATTCAAACAAAAAGTACCATACCACAGGAAATATCTATAACTTTAAACAACAGCTTTATTGGCAATAGAGAAATTCACTGTCAGAGGTTTAGCCAGGTCCCTGTGGATATACTGTAAATGAGTGTCCTCTCTTACCTGAGTGTCTATGTTAATGAGAAGTGACACCAAAGATGTGGCTGATTTCCTACATAGCCCTGGCAGTCGCTTTGCATTAACAGTGATGACAGATGATTAAAAGGGGAGGCAGAAAGTGGTATCTCGCTGAGTGACAGTCAAATGAGGAAAATGTGAGTAAGGCAAGAACCTGCGAGAGGCAGGAGCTTGATTACTTGATCGCTCTCTGGCTGCTGTGAATACATGCAGGCTCCCCAGCAATTTTTAATGAGAAAAAGATGCAGATGTAGATAGTCCAGCTGAGTATCTATTAGCAGTGGAGAAAGAATTGCACATTGAATGAATTTGGCAGTATCATGCTGTTTAATTCACCGATACCTAAAACGTGTTATTATGCAGTGAAGACAACAACACTTAACACCTCAGAGGAATCAGAAAACTGTGCCATTTATAGACGTGTAGCTTTTCTGCTGTTGGCATCTCACTATTTGTATCTGACATTTAGCCACAGCATATCTTTTCATTGTTATATGAACAATAAACTGCAGTAACTCAAACTGCAGAATGTGATTGTGTACTGTATCATCATTGTCTAAGCTGCTGATTCTTATTCCTATGCGGACATGACCACAACTTCTACACCTCCTTACGGCTTCTATGCAAACCTACACACAAAATTAACTTAACAATCACTCCTAAACTGAATATATGATGAGGTGGGCTGACTTCTTGGTTTGTTAAAAGCATCTTTGAGTCAGTCAAATGGTCGTTTCCTGACAATTACTAGTCTGATGGTCATTGTTTGGATAATAAGGGGTTTCCACCAGCCCAAAGGAGACCAAAGAAATGTGGCTCCTGACGGCCTCAGGGAGAGCTGCATGTGAGGTTTTCCCCTACTGTTTTCAGGAAGGGATTAGTAAATGCATTGTGATTATACTGCTGCATTGCATTCAACCTCTCCTCATCATCTCACATTGTACAGAAAGCACCAACGGCTCCTCAGGCATCTCTTGATGGCTCTCATTTGAATTTAATCGACATTATACTAATAAACACAACTAAATAATTACCATGTTTTAGATAAATCAACATGCTCCAGCCAGTCTTCAAGGCATTTTGAAGAAAAACAACAAACCATGCCACTCAACATTTCCCATACATATCAGTTTACATAACATTGGTTAGGCAAGTAAGTACAGGGGAGGTGAGGGGTCGTGTCAGAGCCCAGTGACCCAGGCCCTGGGTATCTCAGGAGGGAAGTCCCAGTGTGGCATTTTGGGGTAGCTCATATTGCAAAGATGTCTAAAAGTCACAATCCTGCAGAAAAAGAAGGCTAATATCACATCTACTGCTGAGCCCCTCTGACCCCTCTGTCAGTGTGACAAAGACTTCAAGGCCTTTATTTCCCCCCAGTGACCACAACCAACCAGTTAATTTGGACAGAGTTAATGTTAGTCCTGGGAAGTTCAAGTGTTAGGTTTCCTCTGTATTCCCAGTTCTGAATCTCTAAATATACATGAAACTTTTGGATTTTGGACTTTCAAGCCTCAACCTTTGTAAGTCACAAGAGTACAGAGCACACTGACAAAAATGTATGCTCCATTTCCAAAATATGTAGGCTACATAAAGCTGATAACTTGAGAAATCATTAAGTGTTTTACTTTATTTGCTGGGCTAGTTGTATTGATGCGTAGAGTATCCTCTTATTTTTCAAAAAATCCTTCAACTCGTATTTATGTTGTATCATAACTCGCAAAAATACAACCTGGAACAACTATTAACGCCAACGGGCACTAAAAGAAATTATGAACCAAACTCCACTTGCAGTTTGGAATAGTATCTGCATGCTAACAAGTACTGAGTTTACTTTACAACTCTAGTATATTAATGAAATCTGGCAAGCCCCCAATCGGTGTCCTTGCTATTCTTTGGCATTCGGGCAGCGGTTTGGCATATAGAGGAAGAGGGCAACGACCAAGTATGAGAGCAATAGTTTCACGAGTGGTGAGCTACAGTGAGCTTGTAGTGCTGAATGAGCTCAGCCACGAGCTCAAGCAAGCTTAGCAGTAGTCAAGTGAGTTCCCAGTTCCTATTGATCGCTGGTATTTGGATTGGTAATATATAGCAGATGAGTCGACAGGAGAAGATGAGAGCTTTTGTCATGCTAGACTCAGAGTTTGAGGCTGTGGCTATTTCCTGGACCTGGTACATGCTTATTTATTTGCCCATTTTTCTCAGCACTAGTTCATGCTCAGGAGCTACAGATGCATCAGGGTACAGAGGATTGAGACGACATCCTACCTTTGGCCTTTATCACCACGGATGCATGGAGCATGACACATTGCATGCTGGTCATACTCCAGCATGGATTAAATGTGGGATACTTCATATATCTGCATGGGTTGTCACAAATTGAAATGCTGATGAGGGTTATTAAACACGGACACATTTCCTAGCACCCATCCTCGGCTCCGTAAATAGCACAAATTATTTTCATCTTTTGCCAAAACTATTTCTCAATTTTACCAGCCCCAAATTTAGACGTAAATCAAATGGACTTTGTATTACGTCAGCCAGCATGTCGAAGATTGTTGGGAATTCTGATCTGCTTTGAGTGAAGATAGCACAGCCTTGACTAGCATGCTTGTCAAAGTGAGCCATCCGTGGCTCCTGTCCTGGGCATCATGCCACAGGTCTATTGCTGGAGACATGAACTCTTGGGAATGTTGGGATAAACAGTAGGTCACTGTATGATTACAGCACATGTTCTTTTTCCTGTGAGACAACAACAGGAAGAGGAAGAGACTGAACAAGGAGAAGGGGTGTTTAAGTATAATGCATCTTAGTAACATTTAAATCAAGTGTATTTGTATCTTATATTATATTGCAATCAATCAGCGCTTGCCTGAAATCCATTAACTGTCCAAAAAAGAGCAAAGGAAAGGAACATTTTTCCAGCAGTTATTTGAATATTTGCAGTTATATTGTTATGAATCTGCATATAGTAGTATTAGTCCTCTCATTTAACTGTCCACAAAGAAAGCAAATCAGCGTTTTCCTCAAAATGTCTAACTGTTCCTTTAAGTGTAGATCCTGTGTTTTTATCTATTATTTTCATTTTCTATCACATAGACGAGTTCTTGTGCCAGAAATGTAAAATGCATCACTTCCTGTGTGCCAATGATGATTCATGGAGGCCTCACCAAATTGTGTGTAAGTTATACTGTATTTCAGTTACCAGCAATAAAAACATGCACAGATTGTGTGTACGCAGAAAAAAAGTTACTCGTTACCTTCATTTGGTGAGCCTGTGGGAAGGAAAGCTTTAAATTTCAGCTGTGCAGTATGTGAATTATTATAACAGGTTTTAACAAAAACATTTTCAATTTTCAGCTAAGTGGTTGGATTGTACAAGTTCTTTTTCATATAGATTTAGCAGCACTTGGCAGAGACTGCAAAACAACCTCATACACCAGGGAAAAGGTGGAAAAGAAAAGGTCTGCGACCACCTGCCTTTTGACACAGCAGGTGGGTTTTTCCTTGGGATTTGAGGTGGATGTGCTGGTTTGTATCTGTGATTGGCAAGCCAGAGGTGAGAGGTTTGACGGAGGCTGCGGGGCACACATAAGAGTCTGTCTGGACCCACTTGGTATGCTGCGGGCTCTCAAGGGGCAGAGAGGAAGGACGGGGGCTTCAGTCTCTGCTAATCTAGTTGGCAGATGACTGACGTCTCCCTGTCCATCAAAGTGTGACCTGGGGCATACTTTTAATGAGATCCATTCCACATGACAGGCGCCACCTCTCCCTGGGCTGTCTGTCTAATCGCCTCTACTGTTCCAATCAGATTGCTGACTACATGTGTTGTTGCTTTACGTAGAGGGTGAGTGGGACGGCATGTCTGTGTGTGTGCGTGTGTGTATATAGGTATAATGTATGTGTGCGGAGGATAAGCTGCTCAGTATGTCCATTAAAATGGCTCAGAAAAGGAAATGATGTTGAAACCAACAAAAACTCAACACCGGCCTGTCAACTGCTTCTGTCAGCCACCAGGCTTTGAGTACATTATTGTTTTCAGTAGCAGCTCATTTTACTGCAAATTAGCTTGTCAGCTTTGTGTAACAGCATATGTTCATGTCTTTCCAGTCAGAACAAAATTCACACACAAAGAAAAGATGCTGAACAGTTTACATTGTGTAACAGCAAGAAACGTGCCCTATGTTTGTGGAGGCGAGAGTATTTATTCAACAGTTGAATCTGTCAACCTCACTTTCTAGTGCATGTGCTAATGTGGAATTTAAAAGTACTGGCCAACATATATCATATGCACTGAAGAAAACTGCTGGAGCATCAGATTTGGCTGAACTGACTTGGCCTGTTGGTTTGTATCAGAAACACATCTTGCTGGGAGGTTGTGCAACCTCTGCCACACATCTTTACAAAATCCCCAGCTTCAGAGACTGGGACAGAGGCAATGAAATACTAAATATCTATAAGCTAACAGAGCAGAGACACATGAGATCTGGGATTCTGGCTCTTCAAGTATTGCCCAAGTGATTATTACTAAACTTGAAAGCTGGCATCCATGTGGTATAAGAAAATAAAATCCATCTGCTCTAAGTGAAGGAACCTCCATTCCACAAATGACAAACTGACTCAAACACAGTCTCAGCCCACTTCATTACAGTGCACAACAGCAGCAGATATGAAAATGCAGGTAAATTATCTCTCTGTTAACTTCATACAGAGTACAAGATGAAGTTAGCTTACTTTGTCTGGCAACTGTCGGCACAACTGGTTTGACTGAGGGCTCTCATTCTTACTGCAGAATTTGGAGCCAGATGTCCCATTCTGCTAGTTTGAGGCTGGACGCCGTCCCCAGTGATTGACCATATAGCTGTCAACGTGTGGTAATATTGCTATATCTATGGCCTGGGGGGGGTCGCACAGTCACATGATGTAAGATTGTGCTGTTGAAATGCGACACAACGATAGTTGACAGCCATAATATGTTCTTTCAGGAAATTGCATTATAATTACATTAGGAGTTCTACTGCTCATCCTTTCTAAGCATAAAAGTCGGCGATGAAGATGGCTGAATTATCCCCTCCACCTTCCTCTCCCTTCCTCACTCTTCTGGGAGAGCCACAAAATAGATGCATAGGATCATTCCAAAAGACACAGCCGTTTTCCTTGTGTTTTCCTCTTACAGCTCACCAACACGGACAAAGAAAGAGAAAAGCTGTTGCCCACATCTGATGATCTCACACTCACAAAATTTGCTGCAGATAGTGCTGCTCAGCTCAACCTTCTGCCTTCAAGAGGTTGGCTACACATACAAAAGTCCGATGTAAACACAGAGACCATACAGTCACACAGCCCTACACACACCAGCCTTGTGGAAACTGTGGCTCATCGCCACAGGAAACTAGAGCCCAAAACTGCCCTGCAAGAGGCCAGACCTGCAGAAATGGTGTCCAGCTAAATCCCTTTTTCAAAGTCTGCCAGTCAGCCCCAGCTGAACAGCCCAGTGAACACGAACAGTCACTGACTATAATTAGCCACAATGTCACCTCCAAATGAGTCATTCTCAAAACATTCATGGTGATTGTTGAGGATGTGACTCTGCCCCTACTTGTAGATACAAGGGCAACAGCATCAGCACAGCCTGGAATCATACAACAAGTTCTTTGTCCATCAGTGTCTCAGTGACCGATCCATTCCTCTACTGGGTTTCAGAAACGCAGCAATTCCCATCAAGGGTTCTGTTCTCCTGCCAGTCAAGTATGGGGGCATGACCTTACATGTCACTCCATGGAGCTGACCTGATGGGGTGCGGCATAGAGGTACCACAACCATAGCCAACCCAATATAGCAGCTATGGCCAGCATTATTCCATCATCTTGGGTGACTTATCTCTGCCAACCACTGATTGATACCACAGTCAAACCAGTCAAATAACGGCTACATACCCCTCTCAATGCATGACGATGTTTCAGCAGAGCTGCAGGGCCTCCAGGAGGAAGGTATCAATAAGCCATACAATGCATCAGCATGAATCTCCAACACAGTCCCAACCAAAGGAAAGTCGAGACACCTATGGCTTTACACAGACCAACAAGCAGTTAGCAAGGCCATCATGCCAGACAAATAGCCCCTTACCACTAATAAGGAGCTCCCTGTTATGTAGTTACACAATGTTCAGCAAGTAAGAGCTATGCCAGAGCTTCTTGCAAGTTTCTCTAAACCCCAGCTGTCGCAAACTCACTGCCTTCATCACCTCTGCCACACACGTTTGGTGTTTGGGTTGAGATGTGCCACCAGATGTTTGATAATAATGATGTCCATCCTCACAGGGATCCCAGGGCTCACCATTTAGCTGGAAAAAATAGTGGTCTGTGACCCCATCCTCAGATCCCAAAATTCAGGATGTAAGGGAACGTCCCATCACTTTTGATGGAAGGATACATGGCAACAGGGGGGGTAGAGCGTCTCAACCAGACACTCAGAAATGGCAATAAGGTGCAAATGGCACAAGGCTGAACGTTCACAAACAGCTTGCTCCAAACATTCCTGCACTACCAAGCTTCACAACACCTGCATCACTTCACAACACCTGCTGGGAGCTCCAGCTGCAGCCTGTAGTAGGTGGCATCTGCTACAGTAGCAATTCAGTAAGAGAAAATAACAGTCCGCTTTCATGAGTTTCGTCCTGCCAAGTCAGCAATCATTGTCGCTAAGGACTGGGTAAGAATAAGACATTGTAACAACTGTAACATTGTCTCTCTGGTCCTCTGATATAGGTTGCTCATCAGCTGGGCCCAGCTTCATTCAACCTCTCAAATGGCTCATGCTGACATGCCGGTTGCCTCCACAGAGTGACTCCGCCCCCCCAAAGACATAGATACCTTGGGGCCTAAGATACTGCAAGCTGCATGGGCGGAGACTGCAGCAACATAAGTTCCCAAGGCTTCCCCTGTAGCGAACAGGGAATCACCACCAGCAGTCCCCCAGGTCCCATCAAGTGTGTACTCAGGCTATAGGCCCAGACACTTGAATGACTTTGTGACTTGAGTTTTGTGAAACGTTTGGTAAACGTTAAATTCATGGACTGGCATTCGCACAGTCACTTAATGTAAGGTTGCATTGTTGAAAAACAACTGTTTTATGATACATTTTAATTAGTTGTCAACCATAAAATGTGACCCCTTAAAGTTCACAAGTACAAGGTCGCTGCTGTAACATGAAAGTAAAAGTCACCTATGTTGCTACTTTAACAGTTGGACAGCTTGACTTTTCTAACCATAACAAATATCAGGCTGTAATATCAGTAAAGCAACTGGTATAACATTTTAAAAATATTATTTAACACTTTTCACTTTAGTTTCACTGTAAAATTGAACAAACTGACACAGTTGACCATTGTATCAACAATCGGGGGCAACTTTTAAGCTGCTGAGTGCTTTGACAATATTTCCTGTCTGTTTTGGTGCAGAATCTAAATGAACACAGCTGACATGACAACAAAGCCATAATTCAAACATGACTGACTAACAATACAACAATCCTGCGAACAGAACTTTTGTGAAATGTGTGAGATTGATTGGTAACTCGAGTATTGGGTGGAGGGAGTGCTGATGGGAAAGCAGACGGTGATAAGACTGAGGGACTTTCTTCTGGGATTGACTGGGGATCCAGCGACAGTTGTGACATCCCTCCAACAACATTTTCACAGTTAATTAAATTGCAAACTAAGCCACAGAGAAAGACATAGTTTAGAATATGTGCTTGATGTGCCATGCTGTCTCCACACAACTTACTACAGGATCTTTTACAACACAACTGCTGCTGAAAATTCTGGTAACAGATGTCTGGCCAGACTTTCTGCAGAGCTAAGAAAATCTTTCTTTTAGATCATTGTTAGATGTGCTTAAACAGATTTTTTGTGTTGCATAAAAAGCATTTCATCTTATCACTGCAAGTCACCATATCTGTTTCAGCTGAACTATACGATTCCACAGTCATGAATTTTGTCTTGTATAAACCATTCAATATGTTACTGCCTCAAGATCTTCATCTGTGATACTTTAGAGTTCCGGGTTTGATTCAAGATGGATTTAATTTACTTTAATTTAATTTAGGTGTGTTCTGGCTGATAGTCTAGGCAGAGAGGGTAATCTGAAACAACTCTGAGACAGAACTGAAAGAAATGTGGCAGTGGGTTCTGCAGAAATTATCAGCAAAGACAACAAGCTACCAAATATAGTATTTTGTTTGTTATTGTTGTTTTTGAGTGGGTCCTTCCTTTCTTTCTCCCTTTTTCATGAACACAAACACACACAAAATCTCTCTCTGTTTCTCTCTCACACACACACAACTGCTTGGTTTCCATCTCTCCTATGTCATTTTGAATTCTCGAGCCACCTGTTTCACGGCCTCATCAGAGCGAGTGATGACAGGAGGATGAGATGGGGAGAAGGGGGGGGAGACGGGGGAGGAGGAAGGGGAAGGGTGAAGGACAAGGGACTCGGCATAGTCCAGCTAGTGTCGTTGCAAAAGGAGGGCAAATTAAACAGGCATCGTAAATATATATTTTAAACACTGTACACTTTCAACCCCACGTGCACACACATGTCCTTGTAGGTTGTAGATTGAAAACAACATTAACACGATTCCACAGCCATGCTTGATATAATATTTACCATGTTGACCTTAGTTTAGTGTTTTAGGATGCAAGTGTTTGACCTGATGACGACACTAGAGATCACATCATCTTAAATGGGACATCAACGTGTGTAACAATCTTTCTGATGGTTGTTGAGACATTTTACTCAACAAATGTGAACCTGGTCTTGCACAGCCAGACCTCTCTCCACACTTGGTTTCTGGAGAAAGGTTTGGCTCAACCAATTATCAATGTGAAATAGGCAAATAAAACGCTGTGGCTTGTTTGTATTTCTTTAGACCAATCACAGTTGTCTTGTATGGTGTTAAGTCCAAGATGCAGCATTGATAAACCTGAGAAAACATTACAGAGAACAGTAAAAGATTTAAGTCAGAAAACATAACTTTATTATTGTTCACTACTAAAGGTGAAACCTGCCTATACTCAAGTTCTGGAGGAGGTCACTAGACTCGTTAACACCACAGACAATTTAATAGCTCTGTGTAGCTCTTGCAAAACAGAGAAGCTTGTGAGAGCGGATTAGACAACAACAACTTGTGAATGCACCTTGGAAAAGCCCCAAACTCCATCTCCAAGACTTTCATGCCCGTTGTTGATCCATTTCCTGACACAGCCATTGTCAGTTGGAGCTGATTTGGTACATCTTTTAACTGACAGTGGACCGAATCTGTTCCACTTCAAACAAGCTTCTATGATGTTGGTTTAATAATGTTATCAATTTGCTTTTGTCTTTTCATCAGAAAAATCTGTTGTTTTTTGGAAACAGTAACTTGAATCGCAAAAGCGGAAACATCAAAATAGTCGGCCAGTGGCATGTGTTATACCAGCAGCTTACATCCTGTGAGTCAGTCTAAAGTGAACATCATGGTGACACTAAAGGAAAAGTCAGGGGATCACCAAAGTGATTATGATTCATCCTCTGGGAACCGTGAATGTCTGTACAACATTACATGTCAATCCACTCAACAGTTGTTGAGATATTTAAGTCTAGATCAAAGTAGTGGGTCAACAGACCGACATTCTCTTCTTAATTATTCTTGTCCTTTATAAATGTAATACAACTTGCTCTCCATACAAATCATAGGAAACAAAGGAAGGGGAAAGAAAAATGAGAGGATATAAAAGGAAAAGGAGTTCTGTTATACTGTGTATTTTGTTATAACAACAAAGTGCTGTCTTGTCAGCGGGCACTTCTTTTCTCAGTCTGTCAGTAGCTGAAACCAAACATGAATGCAAGAAAATCAGCGAGGAACTCAATAAAAAACAAAAGGTTTCAACTCTCTTACAATGGCGAAAACACAAAAGTCCCATGTATTCCCCTATCAGACCACAGACTACATTAGACTGTGTTCAATTACAAAAGCTGACCACTTTTGAGTGCAGGGTAGAACAAAAAGCATAGTCATTTCCTCTTGCTGTCCTCGGTCTCTCCCTCTGGCCAGAGACCTGCGGCTGGATGCCGATGAAGAATGACACTGACAGACCGGGCCCTCAGGAGGCCCACGCCAACAACACTGCATGGGAAAACTATTACACAAACCCCCTCACCCAACCACAGGTAGTATAGCTGGGGCACCTTCAACCACAAAGTCACGCTAAATATAAAACTGTTGTTAAACTATTGTTTGCAGTACATTTCACTGTGAAGAACAAAAAGAGAAAGGGGAAAAAGAGCCGATGTAATGTAATACACACTCTCCTTAAGTTGATACTGGGGGAGAGAATCCACCAGACAAGCAGGGGACAGGATCAGACCCTGTGGAGCCTGTTAGGAAACAGCTTTAATTCATACCAAATCATCCCACCACAGCTGCCCTCCTCCCTCTGTTCCCAGGCAGGAGATATGTGAGCCAGATACAATGAGACAAACTTGTGTCATTTAAAAAAGGCAGCTGTCCCATTTTTAGCCTCACAAAGCTCCAGCTGAGTCATAGTCAGCTTCTGTGACAAAAGACTGAGGAACAAATCTGAGTAGAAAAATGACAATCAGCCAAACACAGTGGGCTCTGGATGAGAAAAATATGCATGAAGAAAAGAGCACCATTAATCTTTAGAGTGTAGCTCAAAAGGCATGTCATGTGTGAGTAATAAAAGGGAGAAAAGTACACGCTAAACAGATTTTACATCACAGCATAGATTCAATAGCAAATAATAACGTTGTTCTACAATCATTAGCATTACAGGGAGACTATTGTTCTAGCTTCACAATGTCCCGGCTATTTAACTGTTAAAGTCAACATTGCTAGCGTCACACCAAGCCAACCAAAATAGCAAAAATCTTAAGTATTTTTATAGTTTGGGTTCAGTATGTACAGTATGTGGTCTGAATGGGAGTCTCACAGCACAGTGTGTGAATGTTTCTCCTGCAGGAATGGTTCTACTTCAAGAATAATAGACAAATATTGATTTATTTATACTGTAAGAGAAAAAACAGAATTGTGGCTCTAATATTACAGTAACAAGGCAGAATATGTGGATCTGCTCCAACAACAAGAGGCTGACCTCAGAGTCAGCATTTCTATTTGAGATTTTACATTCAAGTAACGTTTTGATGTCGAGTTTATGAGTGCTTAAATTAATATGTTCTCTAATTTCTAACAAATTACTGTTGGAAGTGTCACATGAAGAGTGATGCGGGATTTTAAAACTTCAACAGCAGTGATGATTTGGGCTTCCCTTCCCTTTTTGTCTAAAGTTAGATACACTGAGGTATAGAAGCAAAATAAAACAGACTATGAAACAACCTTAGGAATAAGATGTAACTCTTCCCACTCTCAGGTGTCTAACAACAGCCAAAGTTTTCAGGGCCTGATTCAAGTTTTCTTCCCTGTCTGCCAGCTTTGTGATGGAGGTATGACTCTGCGAAGTGCAGCGTTATCTTTTTCCCATTTAAATGCTAATGAGCGTGCTGCCATACTAGTCAAAGCGCTGCAGAAACAGTGTGAATTTTTAATATCTTATCACACCAAAAGGTAACAGTTCTCCCAGTGAGGTGGAGGGATGAGTACATGTTCCCTCATTAAATTCTACGCAAATGATGTGTCCTTCGGAGAGCGCTGAGGGCCATTCTGTGTACCATGGCATCCTTAGCCATGTGTGTGTGTGTGTGTGTGTTGCATCTTTACTGCTCATGGTCAATTGCATGAGGATGTGTGTGCACTCTTGTCTGTAATCAGATGTGTGCGGATGTGCACAGAGCATGCGGATGTGCGGGTGCACTTGTTTCTTCACCTCATCAGTAATAAACAGCTGTTAATTGTCTCCACATAATGTGGTGGAGCCACAGACAGGGGTTGAGGTTGTCACAGCCTGTTAATAATTACTTTCCGTGGCTGGTGGAGTCATTGATGGCAAAAGGTTAGAGGAAAATTCATTGAATATAATGAAACTCATATGAGAGAAGGACCTCTGCTCTTTTACTGCCTGGATTTGTATTCCCCACTGGCACCTGTTTCCATGAAGACCACCAGTATCTTCTGAGTAAACGTTAATATAAATGTGATTTTCTTCCCCTTGTTATAGAGTTGGATGAATAAATGTAAAATGGTTCTTATGAACAACCCTCAGAGAGAGCTCTGTAAGAACAATAATCTATGCAGTGTTGCCTCCATGTCCTCCAGGAAAATGACAACATTTTTAAATACACATTGTTAAGTCTGGCAGGTTTAGTCTGGCTGACAAAAGTGAAGCAATTGAAGTGGCGTGATGTAATATCTCTAAGAGACATAAAACTTCTCCAAAGAAAGAAGAAAAATGTCTTCCACCAACAGTATTCAAACCCAGATTTATAAACCTGGCATCTCATCTGCAGAACAAGAGCCCTGAATGTCACTTTTTCGCTGAATTCCTTTAAATGTGTTGTCTATGTGGTCTGGCACTCGATGGTGATCTTTGGTTTCAACATTATCTCAGATTTTACCCCTTAGATAGCTGCTAGAGAAAGCAACTCTAGGAGAAAAAAACTGGAGAGCATGAGGGACTTTTATGAAGGCGGGCGCTCCTCAAAGCCAGGATTCAATAATTGCTTTCCTCTTGTCTCACGCAAGTGACAGATGGTGAGGCCACCAGAGGCCTGAAGATGGGAATAATATTGTTGATTAAAAAGAAATATAGGAAACAACATGCAGCTGTTGGCTACAAGACAGAGGAAAGAGAAGAGAAGACAAAAAGAAAGAGGAGAGAGAGAAAATTGGAATATAGAGAACTGGGAAACAAAAAGAATATCTGTAATGACACAATTAAACTTGGCAGGTCCACACACAATTTGATTGGAGGGTGTTTGAACTGCTGATATCTGAAGTTTGAGGAGAGAGATTTTATTGTCTGCGTGACTGTTTTCACTTTATTATCAGTGAGTCCTGAGGGACTGGGAGTTGAGTTCCAGATATTTATGAAAGTTGTTTTTTATTTGGCTCTGTGCAGTCTGGTGCTCTGACCACCCTTCAAACATGAACACCCACCTGCATATGTTGAGCCTCTTTGTGTTTGTGTGTGAGAAAAAGAGTCTGATGATTTTTCAAGATCGCCCAAGATTCAGACGGACTGAAACATATCAATATTTTCTGCCTTGTGTGCATGAGCTCATAAGTGTGGGGAGTAATTGTTTCCCAGAGCTCTTTGCTGGCATCAGGGGAAATTTAACACTTTTAATGGCAAATGCTGATGCTGAGCTCTCTTTCTTTCTCTGCTCTGTGAATCAAAGCCTGGAGTCACACTGTGAAGCCTCTTTTGCATAGACTAATGTAAAAATTGACTTTCCAAGACATCTTTCAAAGGGCAGAAAACTCAAAGTCACGACCAGAGATTCAATATCTTTTTGTTGACATCTAGCATAAAGGTGTTTAGCATTTTTCCGTTATGAATCCAATTTATTCCCATCAACACAAAGGTTAGAATAAGATGGAAAATATGTACATAACTGACAAAATAAATGACACGTAAAAACATACAAATACTGAAAGGCATGCATCACCAAAATCAGGGAAGTTTCAGTGATATTGATAATCCAGTACATTTTGCTGTGGTGGAGATTTTATGGTTTGTCACTGTAACATTATCTTCCTGTAAAGTGTACAACACAAAGGAAGCAATAAACCATCCTGCAAATTCCTCTCTGGTTTTATACATTTCTGCAGTAGTAACATCCCCAAGACTGCACGAAACCGAAGCTACTGTATTTATCATTTATGGAGTAATAAGCATGCACACTGGGCGTCAGCTGCATTGTGCGTTGACTGGATAAGAAGCAAAATAAGCCACTGTGATCAGGGGAGGGATCGAGTGAGATTAAAAGATTTAAGGCTCCATTTGCCCATGAATATCTGATGCCTATCGGAGGCGAGAGCCAGTGATCCTCCGTCAGGTCGTTGAGGTGTCGGAGGAAATCTACCTTGTCTGCATTTGGCCACTTTTCAACTGTTTCTTATGTGAATGTGTGGCCACATTCTTGTTACGAGAGAGCAGCAGCTGTTAGCATCAAATAAAAATTGTTCTTCTCGTCGGCTTGGTTCTCTGTCACCTTCGCTTGAGTCAAAATATAGTAAGTGATTCAGACTTCATTCAAAAGGCAAATGCTGCTCCATACTGTGAGACTGCCAGTACCAGCAGATACTGAACAATTGTTTGGCTCAGACCTGCCATCTGAAAGCTTCTCAGCACAACTTGATGTTGGCTCCAGTCAGAAAAGAAAAATCAGTAGCTGGCAGTCACAGGCTAATCAAGTTGCGAAATGACCTCAGTCCTATTTTGATACTCTAGCAAGCCATGTTAAAAAAAAAAAAAAACTTCTTCTGGACATTCAAAAGAATAGCTTCAGTGTTTGAGACGTTAATGTTGCATGCAGTTTGGGCACACAGTCCATGGTTGTGAATTTAGGAAAAACTAGTGCCTCTCTCTCGCAGAAAATAAAGCCTGTATCACATTAACACAAGTCCCCATGTGTCCCAGTGTGTGTATTTTCTTTTGTTTACTCTGCAATAACATCATTTTGGGGGATATTTGAACTGGAAACATTTCACTGTTTTAGAGCTCAACGAAAACATGAAAAATGTCTTAAATGCCTTTGCGTGTTTTATCTTAATCCATCTTTATCTTAATCTTTATCTTAATACGACTACTTTTTGGTGACAAGGATAAATGTTAACAGCAATGGAAGCAAATTGCTTCAGGAAAACAGATTACATATTATATCCGCAAAAGAAACCTTAATGCAACTGTGTTCCCATACTTTATAGGAAAAAAAACACAAACTTGATTCCAAGTCTGAATATATGGGAGATGTGTTAAACGTGGACGAGATCAAACCCTGAAGGTGCATGCACAAATGTTGCCAAATGCTTTTAAAGTCATTACAATCAGATGTAAATGTTTCATTTGTCCAGGTGAGTACATATTTATGTTCTTATTGTAGCAGGATTTTTTTTTTTTTTTTTTGGGACAACCTTTCCAAATGTCTCTTTATCCGAGTTTGTTCTTCATCATTTCAAGTGAGTTCCCCTTTCTAGCACCTCTGGAGTATAAGAAGATGCAGAGCACACTTGTTTTGTGCTAAATTTTGGGGCGGGACAGAACGCAGGGATGCTAAGGTAGGTTCCCTCCCCCAGGGGTGTGTCCACTGCCGGGAGACCTCCGTCTATCCACCTGCAGAAGCTGCTTCCCCGCACTAAACACTTGAGCGCCGCCGCGCATGGCTGAAGCCCCGCTCCGCCGCTCATCTCCAGGAAACAACTCTTTGTTTCTAACCTCCTTCAGTGGAAAATACAGAATCTGTTAATGCGATTTAGAGATCACTTCAAGTTGAGGCGGCCGCGTCAAGTTAATTTAGATCCAAGCTTTGTTTGGCTCTGGGATAATCGTGCAGGATCTGCGGCGGATACACTGATACTCCTGCGTGCGGACAGAGGCGCTCAAAGGATCTGGGTGGATGGTTTTAAATGTTGACCTGCTCTGTCACAATATTCACTGCCTAGAAGGTAGGTCACAATGCAAGTGCAGTTTTGTCACGCTGAAAGGTCAGATTAATTATTTGAACTGAGACTGGTGAGCTCATAAAACAGTAGGGAGCCACGTTTTGGTGGAGCCGAGCAAAAAAGACTGATGCATGTGCAACACAGGAAGGCTCTAATATGTGAAATGTATTTTTCAATGTCCTGACAGTTTTGTCCTGAGTATGTAATAGTTTAATTTAAGCAAATAATTATACATGTTGGTGAATCTTCTCTGGCGCGTGGGAGGTAGCTTTAAATGAGCAATAGTCTCAAATACAAAATTTCAAATACTGCCAGAGCCAACAGCAGTGTGTGTGTGTGTGTGTGTGTGTGTGTGTGTGTGTGTGTGTGTGTGTGTGTGTGTGTGTGTGTTGGTGAACAGCGTGAGTTTTGAGGCAGTGAAAGTTATTTTTGCATGTGATGCTGTATCTTCTAAATCTACTGTTCACAGCGACTGCATGTATGTAACCAGCCCTCAGTGCTGCTTTTCACAATTTAAAAATCACAGATGCTCTTATAAACGACACGTGGGTCATGTTCATGTCCCCATAACTCAAAGCCCAGTCACGCTTTATTTTGGTTAACGTCCTGCTTTGGAGTCCTGCCTTCGGGGCTCAATGTGGAACTTGATCTTAAACCCTGACTGACAGTTTGACCTCAGACTCTGATCCACGTTTACGGGTAGATCAGAGCCGTGCGTGGATAATTAAAACAGCCTCGCTAAAATTGTCTTTCTACAAGTTTTTTTTTTTCTTCTCTTCGTGCAGCATTTCGCACAGTTGGGCCACCTCGTCCGCTCGCTGATAACTTGGCGAGTCTTCAGATCCTTTTATGGGGATATTATTAACTTCAGCTCCCTTTGTGGCGGATAACTGCGCGTTGATGCGCTTTGTGTTTATAATCTGTGAGCATCGGTGCCAGAGCGCGTAAGGCTTACCGAGTGTGGACTTCTGGAGAAATCCAGCTCTTGCTCTATAGTAGTCTAATAATAGGTTTTCATCAGGTATTCGCAAAACATGTGTCAGTATGCAAGAAAAGTGAGGATCGGCAGCAGGGGTGGCTCCTTCTGGCTCTCCCAGCTGGAAGGAGTCTCCGTCTCATTCAGACTGTTGCCCTTATTGCAGCAGAAGCAGATACAGGCAAGAATTGAAAAGAAGTGTGGGTGGTTGGGAAATGCGCAATCACACTGAGAGATCCATCAGAAAATCCAGTGGCAGTGATGACAGCTCAGTTCTGAACCAGCACATTTTCTTTCCAGACTCCCACAACCTTCAGGCTTTGTGCCTCTGGTTAAATTACCTTTTTAGGATTACAAGTATTTTATTCCCCCCCATAAGATATCTAACCAATATGCTGTGCATAGTAGATCTAGAAGGCTACATAAAAACAGATCCACTTTCTAGCTTTGTGTCTCCATCCCTGCTTTTCTCTCTTGACTTCACTACCAGTGTATCACTAATGGTTAGAAAGCAAACTGATGATTGCTGCTGTTGGTTTGTGAGGTGGAGGTGCAGGTTTATTGTCTGACGTTCATCCCTCTCTGTCCCTCAGCTCCTGGACTCTCCCTCTCCTCTGTTAACAAACAGTAGGACAATGTTGTGGGACAAACTCTGCTGGCTACTGGCCCTGCTGGCCCTATCATCCGGGGCGCTGCACCCCTCCAACGAGCCCCTCTCTGCTCCCAGGATCTTTCTGTCCTTCAAAGGTAAGGCACTCAAGTTACTGCTGTCTCTGTGACCCAGTTTGTGCAGTTCTGTGCTTCTCTACCGACATGTGGATGTGACCGCCGGTGTAATAGTCATCAGCCTTTTATATGTTGGGTTTGTTCAATAACTGGAATGAGTGAAACTATTGGCACTAGCTGAATTCAAGGCTTGGCAGGCCTGGCATTTATTCCTTCACTGCTTAGTAGAGAGTTTGATTGTGTGTCGGCGTGAGAGGGGCGTGGTGAGGGGGACGAGGAGATGTGCTGCTGATTGTCCTGACTATTCAGGACCAGAGAATATGTCTTCATTTAATGGCTGCTATTAGTTCCCCAAACAGGCCTTTGTGTGACCTCGGTTCCCTTCTGAAATCAAGTCAGATTTAACACTTGGCTGGGCACACACTCAGGGCGCAGATCCAGCATGTTATGAATGTTTGCTAGTGCCACATGAGACCCTGTGTGTGTTGAACTGTCCTGTTAAAATAGGTCTCAGCGGTGCAGTCTCCGGTGCTTTGTCATTCCATTGCCGGCGTAGCAGTCATGTCCATGTAAAGCTCTTGAGGTTTATGGTACCTGCCTCTGAAGAAGACTTTAATAAGCATCTGATGATGAGTTCAGATCGCCGTCTTGTCACGAGGTGACCACATCAGCTCCGTGTCGAGTTAGGAACACTGAATGGGAACTGGAGGTTTCTTTGCAAATCACAGGATTGAAAATCGCAAATGATAAATTAATTTTATGACATGTATGATCTGTCAAGTGTCTGCATTTGTTAGAATAACTCCATATCAAGTCAGTCCTTGAAATAACTTATTTGCTTTAATTTGTTTGCTTTTTCTTCATGTCGTGGTCTTTTGCTTATCTGATTACAACTTTAAACTGAAGAGCTCTGTCCAAGAAGATTTGCCCTTCCTCAGTTTCTCCCTCTGGCTCAGATATTTTGCTTACCTGTTTGTTTTCTCTCTTCGCATCCTTTAAAACCCATCTTTTTCTCTCTAATCGAGTTGGATTTCACACTCCAACGGCCACACATTTACTTGGTAGACAAGAGTTCATTTATTTTCTGCTTCTTTTAATTGAGTTCCTTTTTGTTTTTAATTAGTTTTGGAGGTTACTTTATGCCTCACAGAGCAACTTCAGATAGCTGGAGACTACAAATGCACCTAAGCTGCGCATTCCCTAATTGTATTGGTTTAGCAGCGTACTGCCGGGAATAGCTCTGTAATATGCTTTTATTATTTTTTTTATGTGCCAGTGTACTTAACCAAATAATTGGCTTAGGTTTCATATCTGTTTAGTGCTGGCATACACATTTGTTGTAATAAGTGCCTTCTGATAACATAATCTAGATCAATTTTTAATAAGCATTTCAACTGTGGCGATAAAACAAAACAAGGAGTTAAGCTACAACTGTAGGCTGCCTACTGTAGCAGCTAATAGAATCAGTGTTATTTTATTGCATTGTTGAATTTGCTTGTCTGTGCTTGAGCCTCACATGTTTATCCATAAAGGTTACGCAGTGTCACGTCCCCACTGATTATTTGCATTCTGTAAAGAGGGTAGAGACGATTTTGCTGCTTTTGGCTGAATTCCAAGACTTCGAGACAAGAGAACCAACATTTTGTCTTTGCTTTTCAAATATTTGCCCTCTACCAAAGCAAAGTTATAAACATATGTAAGTTATTTACATAATACACATACACACATATATATTTCTCTAAAGTCAAATGACATCTTGTATAACATATATACAGCATCAGTGCAGCATCTCAGTGCAACAAACTGCTATAAACACTTGAAATTCCTTTCCTCTGCCACTTATTAATCTCTACTTTTTACATGTACATTTTGTACTATGAGATATTGATACTGTATGCCAGTTTTCCTGAAACTCCGTAACTAAAAGCTAAAGGATTTTCATGCGTAAAAGCCTGAACAAATCAGATCACATGTGAAGTCACAGTGACATAAGGATTTAATTTCTGGCACAGAGTTTAAGAAAATCCTACATGTTGGTATCTGGCTCGCACTTTCTTACACTAACCTGTCAATCTTTTCAATTTTTGTGCATATTTTTATTAATGTGAATTGTCTAATCATTTTCTCATCTTCAGTGAGTGAACTGAAGTACGCAAGTGACATTGTGCACGTGCATGTATTTTCATCCTAAACTAAGGTTTGCAATGTAAACAACTTAAGCTGATAATTTTGTCTGTTGAGGTCCCTGAAGTAGCTACTGAGTGTGTTGGTGCAGGCTGACTTATTAACTGTGATAAGGACCAAGAGAGCAAACAGAGGCTAAGACCAAAGGAATGTCCATTCAAAGCTCGGAGCGGTAGATCATCAACCCAGACTTCAAAAGAGTTGAAAAGTAGCACACATACACACACATGCTCACAAAACACAAGGCTGCGATGTACTGTGTCACCGAAGCATTGTGTAGTTTACCAAAAAAAGCAGAAATGAACACACCCACAGCATGACGTATCCTAGACTTTTTTCCAGCAGTAGCCTACATTCATTCAAAAGTGTGTAGTCAAGCTTATAGAAATAGCCTTTTTAAATGATGTTGCTTAAACAAAAGGTCCCATTTATGCAGTTATGTGTTGTATTCTCTCTGATAAGTGACTGGATGAGACTGGCTCAGATCAGCTGCTGAGAACTCCTATATTTACTTTTAAACAAGGTCTATAATCACGTGCTATTTTAGTGTGTGGGGCTCTGCGAGGTTGTGACCCTTCAAACAGAAGCCAGTCACACCCGAGGTTAACTGCCCTCAAACTGTGGGAGAATGGCACCATATTAACAAATAATAGCTTGTTATGCTAATCCTCAGGCACATTTGAAAGTGTTTAACTTTGTTTTTCTTTGGCCTCTAGAGTCTTCAGTGGAACACCTGGGTGCAAGGTTAGCTCTGGGAGGAAAGCCAGACAAAGGCAGGCAGCCCTGTAATTGGACTAATTCTCAGGGACAATCTTAAAGTTACTCCAGCCTTTGCACTTTCCCCGACACTCTTTTTGTCCCACGTAATGGGTCGATGATTATCACGCCTGAACAAAGACTTCACTATCGGCTCATCTCTCATGACAGTTTTCAGGATTAAGATCAGAATTGGCAAGATGTCCTCCACCTCTTTATTCTTTGAATAATTAGGTGCTGGTACTGAGTTTGAACTTTACTGCTTGTTCTATTTCTAACTCTACAACAATGGACCTCATCCTCCACAGATTATGTTCTATAGGCAGATTTCTGTGTATATATAGTACATGAGAAGAGCCCTTTGTCTTGCTCAAGTCATATCAGTGTGACATTCCTCCATGTAGGTGGTCCTGCGCCTATGCTTTTGACTTCTCCAGTGAAGAGAATATATTATAGTCATAATCATTCTTGTCTTGTCATGAGATATTACACCTTTTTCCAGATTGTTAGATGGATACCAAAGCAAAGTGTACCTCTTTGCACCTTGCCCAGCCTGCTCGCTACTTACATTAATTCTACTCTGACTGTAACACTACAGACAGAGAGCAAAGTGCCTCAGCCAAGCCTTGCTGCAATCAAGTCTCAGCAATCAATGAGGTGCTGAAAGCGTATCCACAGTTAACCTGTCTGCCAGCACATGACCCCTGGCTCCCCTGGAGGGATCAGTGTGGCCAGTGAAGTCTGGACAAACCTGACAGACAAGGTGCTTCCTTTCAACTATCCCACAGATGTAACAAAGCAAACAAGGTAGCCATAACTAATTTAGCCACACATCATGTAGCTGCCTCGCTTGTCTTTTTGTGGAAATGAACAAGCTGGATTTAACCAGCTACTGTGATTGGCTTATCACCAGGGAGATGGAAAATGCATTCAGTGTGCGAGTGTGTTGTTCTCATAACCCAGAAACCCTCCTGCTCTTTAATTAAGTAATGTCATTAATTAGCTGTACGATCAGACTACATTATATTACATGCATCGTCAAAGATGTTAAAGATAATGAGACATGCATTGCACAGTAAAGGGCATGTAGCAGATTGCCATAATGTGATCATTTGCAATAGGTTATAGTACATGATGATAATTGCCATATATAGTGTGAGGCTGTGAAGCTTTTAGATTGATTGAACACCTAATGGTTTAAATCAGGATTTGTCACCAACATGATTTTTCCACAGAGGACACATTATGACACTCCCTAAGAAACAATTGGGTTGGTTGTTTATCTCCTTGTGCTGCTACAGTGATTAACGTGCATTACTGCCACCTGTGTGTGGTCTGATGTCTTTAAAATTAGGACATACACAGTGGCCTTGGCCTGAAACAACCGTGCATTAAATAATATTTTATGCATACGTCACAGACTAAGTGTACAGGGTTTTCAGTTGCTTTGTGTATCTGTTTTTAAGTTTAAGCACCCTTAAAAACCCGCAACATCAATGAAAGTCAAAGCCACCTCAAACAAGCAGAGGTGAGAATTGATGGAGGATGGATATGTTCATACTTTTTTGATTTCTTTGCGCCATGGAGATCAAATAGTATTGAGAATGGAATTGATTGATCTTAGAGAGGAAGGATTTTTTTAAGGCAAGAGAGGATCAACAACTGAAAAACAACTGAAACAGGTTAAAGCTCGAGGATATAAATGACCTTCCCTCTAAACTAAATAATGAGTGATGTGTTTATTTCTGAGAAAAAAAAAACAGCAACACTGTTTTTGCTAGTTTTCACCAAAGCCAAATTAGCTTTTTTGAACCACCAAAAGTCCACTGTGCACCATCTGAACCACTCACATGCAGTATCATCTAATTCACATCCTCTGTGCTCTTCTACCTACCAGTTGAGCTTGTTTACTTCTTTCCCAGCAGATAATCATCATTGGTACACGAGGGTAGCAAGTTTGTCACAGCCTTTCACTGTCTCTGTCCTGCATTCCAGTGCTGAGAAATTATAGATGGCAGAATTCTTTGAAAATGTCTTTTGGTCACATTGCTGTTCATTCATACTTGGATGCAGTTTCCTCAATTGCTATGCACATGCATGCACATTATACCTGTTGGCAACAGTGTGTTGTCCAAAACTCCCTCCCTCCCTATTATCTCATTAGAAAATGTCAGAGCACTGAAAAATATTTCCACACAGCAATGTGTGGTGGCTTTGGCACGCAAGCCTGTAGCAATTATTACAATACTTTACTTTCTCCCCAGAGATGCTACTAGTGGAGAAGGGGAGGAGGTAGTGCATCTCAGCAACCTCTGCTCTGCAGGATGCATGCTGTCAAACTATGATTATTCAGGAGAGAAAAACAGAAGGTGACAGCTCCAGTGCTAAATATAGTGTCCTTCCTGTCTGTTTCTTCCTCTTTTTATCTCCCTCTCCTCCTCTGCCTCGTCCTCCTCCTCCTTTGCCTTTACTCTACACTCTACCTCTCTATTTGCTTGTTGATAAAGGGCTGGCAGTGTGAGGTGAGGGAGGAGAGCGCCCAGTGTGCCGCCCACAGCAGGAGCGCACTGTTTTAGCATACTCCAAAGGTGACAGGGGAGAGGCAGGGTCTCTGAAGTGCCCAGACTTTCCTTGAAAGGAAGGCACAGCGGTGAGGGAACAGAGAAATGCATAAGGGAAGAGTGGGTGGACATGCAGATGAGGGCACAGACAGATTTTGTGTACCACTTCAGCTAATGTGCAGAAGGTGCAGCGCTAACTTAGATCGTATGCTTGAAAACATGTCTCCTTTGTGTAGGCCTTTTTCAGTCAAGAAATGATGTCACAGAGATACACACATGTACACATCCTTCCCCCCACTGAAAAGCTTCAGACTGAAAACAAATTGCTGTGATTTGAATAATTTTTTTAGCTGGCAAGCAGAGCCCATGCGTAAGTGCTTATTATTGCTGGAATCGCCCCCTGTGGTGATAAAAATGCACAACATCCAAATGAAACCGTAATCACTTTGCTATTTATTATTCCGCTCTTTAGCTATTAGGAATTTTAATCATAGATTTAATTATTTGTACAGGGGATGAGCAGAGCTGCTCATCCAGCCTCCTCAGAAAAAAAGCACGCCTTCCTCTGTGAGATGCAAAGCTCCAAACAAACACTGGCAGCAAGTTTGGTTCAGAGCTATAGCTGAAACTTTTTCAGTCACAAGAGTGTAGTGAAGAAAATGACATGCTATAATTTTAATATTAGGGAGCTGCCAACAGATTACACAAGGTTTAGTGTTGATGCAAGTATCTCCCTATCTACAAGACTGTCACATTTTTAATATATTTAGTCAGTCTGTTATAACTCCTGTCATCTGGGTTTTGATTACTTTGTATTTTCATGTGTGTGTGCTTCCAGGAAAGTCACAACTGAGGACACAAACACCCACTAAATTGTAGAAATCTCTGCCTTTTTTTGGTGAAAATGGAGGGTTTAATGCACATCCAAGACTTGCCTAATTTAGTCACCAAACATTATTTTAGCAAAAGAAAAAGATCAGGACGTTCACTTTAAAGGTGCAGTATGAACGATTTGGTCACTTACTCCAAACAAATAGGCCTAATAGGCATCCTTCTCCCAGCCTGTTCTGCAAGAATTACATGATTTACTGCGAACAAACACACTCAATAAATCATGCAATGTCCTCAAAATTGTACAGCGGACTTTCCAACCTTCCAGACTTGCCTCATCTTATAAAAGTAATGCCAAGTTCTTACAATGTAGTAAACCAATCAGCATTTTCTTAGTCGATCCACAAATGTTACTGTGCCCATACAATATTACTTTACGGTCATCAGTTATAGAAGAAGCCAAAAAACAAAAAAACAACAGGGCAAGAATACTCTGAGAGCCCTTCTAGACAACACTGCTATCTTCTAATCTTTACATGTGGCATCAGCCTGAAGTTTACATTATAGCTTGCCTAGCTCAGTTTTAAGAAAGGTCATACAAGCAACAAAACAGCCACAGCAATATGATACGTCATTGCCATTTGGAATGGTTTTCAGCACAGTTTGTGCACAAGTTGCACTAAAGATCAGTTTCACTAACCAGACAACATTAGTTGTTCTAGTCTAAAAGAAACATTGCAAGTTCAGCATCAAACCTCAACTCTTTACTCGCCGCAAGCTGTCTCCCGCGGTGGAAAGCCACTGAAATGTTAACTCTTGTTTTACTTCATATTATATAATTTCTTCTCTTCGGCGTCAACTTTGTGTTTTTGCCAGGAGCAGGTGGTTTAGATGGTGATAATAATAATCATTTCCCAAGAGCTTCAGCCATCGTTTTCATTAATTGTGCAATTCATTGACTAACCGGGGTCAGTACCTTCAACATGACTGATGACTGAGGGCAGCCTGGACACTACAGTGATTCACTATTGTCAGGCTCAACAGGCAGTGCAGCCTGAGGTTAGCTGGTTAGCATGCTAACTTCAATAGATATCTCTGAAACACAGCACTTTGACGTTTTTGACATAACCATTTTTCATATTCTTGTGATATTTATAGTACATTTTTGAATGCTTTAAACTAAAATCCTGGACAAATCCTTAGTGAATCTGGATGCTTAGTTTGTTTTTTTTGTCAGAGATCTTCTGTATGTATGATAAATAGTCCTTTTAGTTTTCCTTCTGCTGTGTAAAGGGGGGCAACACTCAGCAGGGGGTGAAAGACAGCCACACTGTGACAAATGTGGGTGTGTGTAGGTGAGTGTTTGATAGACAGTGCGTGCTTGAGTACATCCTTGTGTGTGTTTGAGTCTCTTGGTCCCCGCTGCAGCCAATGTTTTAGATCAAAATGTGGCAGACGGGATAAAAATAGGCCACAGTGGTACATCAGACTGATGTCTTTTTTTCATGTTTGAGGAACTTGATTGGATTGGCTTGTGTGGTTAAAGTGGTTAGAGTGCTCTTTTTAATTGTTTTATGTTGGGCCTCTGAGCACTTTACAGAGCCCATAATTCTTGAGCTGCGATATTAATCATTATTAGAGGCAGATTATTATGCAGGCTGTGATCAACCTCACCACCTGCAGAAGAGCAGGAGGGGGGGGGGCTGAAGAGGACGACAGTTGTTGTGGTGAGAGACGGAGTGAGACAGCGAGACTGTTGTGGCTTTTACAAGAGGTGGCTTTCTGAAGATTCAAAGTGACAGAGAGGAATGGGGCAGAGTCTTTTAATAGTCGTGTCAAGTCCATGTGGTTATGTCTGTGTTGTTTGTTTGTTTGTGTGTGTGTTAGTGTGTGCGCGCTCACATGCTTGCAGAGCTTCTGTAAGGAGCTATATATGACACTGCTTTGGTTTGGTTGCCATAGCAGCGTCTACCTGTCACTCCTCAAAAACCAAATCGGGTTCAAATGATTCTCTCCACAGAGGAGAAGTGGGATGTAATCACAGCGTTGTGCTTATTTCCCCTGATGTCTGCTGTCTCGCCTGCTCTCAGGAAATCCTGAAGTAAAGCAGTGTCGAGGCTTAGTTGAGACAAATGAGAAAATAAATTTACTAAAACAATAGACTTTAATAAGGCTGTGGTGCGGTCTTGTTGAAATTGTTGGGAAGGGCTGGAGAGTTTAGTGAGCAAATAAGTGAAGAATTGGTTTCTCTGTGTGGAGGCTCCACCTGATTGGACGTGCTCTCCAGATGTGGCTGAAGTGTGGGAGTCCTCGGGGGGCTTGCAGCCCAGACTGAAATTAAGGAGACAGCGGGTCAAGGGCACAGCTCCATTTGTTTACTCAGACAGCTATCATTCATTATCATTTGTCTGTCAGTGTTGAGATCCTGTTACTTTAGTGCCGTTTGACCTCATTCATATGGTTGCTATTGTGAACAACTGGTTTGGGAAGCTACTTGGGATATATTGTCATGTATAGCCACATATTAAATTTATATCCAGTGTCACTTTAACACATATTAGGCTCTCAGATCAACTTACAAAGGTACTTTTGTTTTGTCTTAGTTGAATTTGTCTTGTTCAAGGTACAAGCTAGAATTTATTCTATTCTCTTTATATTGTCATGATATCCCTTCAATATTACGGTGTACGTAACAAGAACATATTCAAGAAATAACAGAAAACAGGTACAAGGGCAGCAAAGTTCAACTAATATCTGTAATATCTGCAATACGTCTGGAAATGGAGAAACAATATAATGTTTGAACCATAAATCCTGGAACTGATTCGTCAAATAAAAGAAAAATAACTGGCAACTGTTTGAATCTGCCTGCCAAAGCTTTTTGGATGAACGAAAAACATCAAAACTTCGGTCCAGTGATATATGTTAAACTTTCTCCAGGCTTTGTGTTACTTGCATGATTGAGATGAACCTTCGTAGAAAACAATTATTTGCTGTTTGTAGCTCCAATACGAGGATCTGTTGTGTTCTCAGCTTTATAACATTAGAAAAGTGTAAGCATTTTTCACAATTTTCTGATATTTACACAATAATTCTGGTTAATTGATTAATTTAAGAAGAAAAACCAACAGATTAATTGGGGATAGAGAAAATAATTAGTTGCAGCCCTGCTGGACAGGGATTAACTGTTGTGGTAGAGAGCTGTTTAGTCCTATCAGTGATAACAGGTGTGTCTGAAGCAGGAGAGGGACGTTACCTTAGAAGAGACAAGCTGGAGGAGAGTTATCTGAGGAGCTGCTGTTGGTATCACGTGTCTAAGGGGATTTTTCTACAGCACCATCACAGTAATGTTATCTGAATTTGACATGAGCGACTACACACTCGTTCTCCTCCCTATGGACAGAGACTGACATGTTGAACTTGAGGAGCTTGTCTTGTTCCAGCTCAGACATTATCTAGGAGAATAGGAGGAAGGGAATGAGACAGAGAGACAGAAAGACAGAGAGAGTTAGATAAGGAGAGCAAGAAGTCGAAGTGAGGACTGTCAGGGAGATAGGGTGAGTGGAGGAAAATGTGAAGGGAGCAATAGAGCAGACTCAGACGGGGCTCTGAGAGTGCTAATGGACTGCAGGGCATCAGTGTCAGGTTTGCTATCTCAGCCAGAGCTCGGATAGATGGAGGGATTTTAGAATGAGAAGGAGGAGAGGAGGAGTGTGGGTGCACAAGAGCATACTCTGGACAAATTGTGTGTCTGCTTCCCATTAGCGGTGTATGAGTGTCGGTTGAGATGGTTTACCTCAGCTGGTGACTGCTCGGACTGTTCAGCTCCGTGCCAATGCCCCGGCAATAACCTCGCACTGGTTTGATGTTAGAGTCAATGAAAAGTGCTGACTTTATTCACACTTGCATATTGTCATACAGATTGTCTTAGAAGAAGTGTTGTAAGTATTTTGGCAGTGCGGAATAGTTGGAATTAAGCCCAAAGTGTGTTTTGAACCATACATCTATTCAAGGACAATAAAAAATGATGTGAAGCCAAAGTACAAAATTGTACAAATATTTCTTCTTGCTGAGTGTTTATACAGTCAAAGTAGCTTGCACTGTGCCAGTTTTTTATGAGAAGTGCTACCTTTCATAAATGAAAGGTCAAAGTTGTTTTTAGGCAGAAGCTGGGCAGCCTCAAACACCCATAACCTCAAGCAATCTTTCAGGTGTGGGAGATTCAGACTAATAGTCTATCCAGCCTCTCTGTGTGTACAGTATATGTTGGATGAAGACCAAGTATCTGTCTATGTGATTATGGGAGAAATTAGTCCTGTGGTTGAGCCCGACCATGATCTTGTGGGAGGTTGCTTTAGTGGTGTCTCGCTATTGGATTAAAAAAGCCGGAACATTCCTCCTTCTCCTCCAGCTCCTGTCAGAGCTGTATTTCATCTTTTAGCTTCAGCCCTATCCTACTTTCATACGCACATACATATATTCCCTCTGCAGGATGCATAATTGGTGAAAACTGAGCCTCAGTCAGATGCTAACATCATTACAAAGCCCACCTTCAAGGTTTGAGATGTAAATGCTTGGTAAATAGCAAAGCCTTTCTTGTCAGATTGATCCTTCTTCAATCGGATTTGTATTCCCCATGTTCCATTAGCTGCTGTGGCTTCAGGCAAGTAATGCCCGAGTTTGAAGGTCAGACCTCTGAGTGAGATCTCCCCTGTGTGGGCGAGAACCCCGTGAACCCATCTAGTCCTGGAAGAGCAACAGAGGAGAGCCGAGTGGAGGAGGAAAGGCAGAATGTGGTTGGACATGAGGTTTCCAGGCCTTGTTTTCTGGGTTCATGCACTGATGGGCTTCCTGATAATGTGCTGATTGTGGAGGGGAGGAGATGGCCTCTCATCCCTGATCATTGTGGCGGTTGCATTGACCTGATGCCAAGATTTTTTCCATGCCTGCCCCCTTCACGCCCCTTTGCCTCCGCGCTTTGTTAGTCAACCCTGTTCTCAGGAACCCTCTCTAGGTGTCCCTAATGGTATGTTGGCAGTGTTGTCCATAGTATCTGTGCCATATGTGTGTGTCTGTGTGACTGCATACATATGTATGAATGAGAAATAGGAGTAAGGGCCTCCTATGTTGCTGTTGTTATTGTTGTTGTTGGTGTTGACGCCTCACTCATCCCCGTGAATGGACTGCTTGGTCTCAATAGAAGAGGGGCGTTTGTGTGGGTTGGGTCCATCATTCATTTACTTCATTCATGTCCCCGGGGAAGCGGAGGGGGAGTGGCATACAACACTGGCACGGCATTAACACTCAAAGCATCTCTGTCTGTCCTTTTCCTCCCTCGGCTCGCCGTCTCTCTGTCTCTCATCATTCTCGTCTCTCACTTTTCCTCCTCTTGGCACGCATGCTGAAACAGTCATCACTCAAAGCTTGGCTATGATCCTGGACTTTCATGTTCTGTAGGATTTCATGTTGGATGAATTGATGTGCTCCTCTGGACCATGTGCTTCGCCACACTACAATGATGGAAGACCATAGACGGCCCCTCAGAGAGCTTATAGGAAGCAGCACCCCCTGGCACAAACACAGACACGAACTTTTTTCCACGGCTGACAGATCTAGTTTTAATGTGGTCGACTCAGCTGAGCGTCACATAGAGGAAACAAAAAATGTCTTTTGACACCGGGAAGATCTCCAACCTAAATGATGCTTTGTTCAAGATTAATCGCATTAAGAAAGTGTAAAAAGCTTGGAATTCATTAGTCTTTAGCTTTTGATTATACTAATGTCACTCACGTAAAGGATTGGTGCACAGCGTGAAATTTACCTTTTCACCACCGTGGCCGGATTACACTGTCCTACTAAACCATCTATGTATGATTAATTAGTCACAAACCATTGCAATGCATTATGAGCAAATTAGACCATAAAAACAACAGAGACCACAGCACACTGTGTTCTGTGCTGTTCAGCAGGACTGTTCTGCGTCACCACAGTAGTGTTTTTGTAGCTGCAAGCATATTGTTATATGTGAAGTGTGTACAGTGATGCACGCTCAAACTCCACAGATTAGCCTAGCATTAACTTTTTACAAATTACACTCAGGCTATTGTAGTTACTTCTTGGCAAACTACAACACTGTTCATGTGTTCAGCATCACTGTGCAGCATTTCCATATGGATCAGGTGTGGAGTTAATTGTCTTTTGTTGATGATAGTGATAAGAGTTTAATACTGAAATACTTAATCAAAAATCAAATCAAAATGTTTTGTTGTGACATTGAAATTGCTATACATCCTTTATCATTTATGCTACATACAGTTTTTTTCCAAATTGCTGCTGAACATCAATGTTTTGAAGCCCACCTCTGGACAATATGTTATTCCAAAAATTGCATTTATTAAAAGCGGTGATGGTTAGTAAAGGTCATCTTAATGCTACATTTGTAATAAACACAGACTGGTTTAATCATTAATCCACAGAATGACATAAACTATTAAGATAAGGAAGCAGTTGTGGAGATTACTGGGTCTGGCTACCATAGAAATGTCATCGTTGGACCACTGTTTTCTTTCATGAGATGGACGGCCCTTAACGTTTGGTATCACAGGGGTCTTATGGCAGTGACATCCACCCAGCAGAGTCAGTTTGAATTAAAGCCTTGGTGCTAAATTTTTTTTTCATTGCAGTGACGATCAAGAGATTATTCCTCAGCACTCCCAACTCTTTCTTGTGTGAGTATTGCAAATGATTCACTGGTGCTTCAGATGATCATAACCAGACTGCTGGAAAAGCTACAAGAGAAAATATCGCAAGCTGCAAACAAACAAGCCCTAAGCAGAAAAAAATTTGTCTACTGTTCAGATCTGATGAATGAAAAACAGATAACGAAGATAGACGAAGGGAGTGTGAGAGAGAGTGAGAAAGGCCACTTATAAGAGGAAAAAGTCTCTCGCTCTCTTTCCATTCCTGGTGTGGATCAGTCTCTGTTTGGCTGCCTTATCAGTGCAGAGCGGATGGCTAAGCACTGATTTATGAGAAGGTATGACAGTGTAAGATAAGAGGGTTTTTAGCCTCCATGTGTGTGTGCAATCACTGGCCTCCTTCAACACCCCATGTGTGGACGGATGGAGGGACTGTGACTAAGATTTCCCTCTGTCACGCATGTTCCTTCCCAGCTGATAAGACTCTTGCCTTCCTCTCGTTTTTTTTCTTCTCTTTCTCTTTACATCTTGCTATCTTTCTGTCCCTCTCAAATCAGAACAGGCACTTCCAGCTAATATATCCTTTTGTTAAAATTGTCTGACTATCCTCCACCTGGATGTTTAAGCAAAGACATGCTGCTTTCAATAAAAGTATGAGCCCAAAGCCAAATAGCTACGAGTTGCAGGATCCTCTTTAAAAAGTAACAGACTTAGTATGATACACTACAGCTATGGTTTTGAATGTGTTGCATCATTTTAACAGTTGGAAAGGTCATTCCAACATTTCTTATCTATCTCCATGTGTGTGCATACTAACTGTCACTGAGCAGAACTGCCAACAATAACATGCCGGAGAACACAGCCAGCTTCTGATTTGCTGTTTGTATCTAGGTGCATAGCCTGTAATCTGAACGGTGGGCAATTTGTCCATTTCATGCCTGGCGTGCAGTAATTGCTGTTGTGTAGTATAGACATGAAGGGTTTATGTGAACTAGAGGCCAGGATATGGTTTGTGTCACCTATTTTGTTTTTATGATCCATCTTTTACTCTCTTCATGGCTCTAAACAAGATTCTTGGTATTCTTGTCCCTTTGTCTGCAAAGTCACTATTCAACCTCACAGTTTCATTTGGGAAACGTATCCTTATTGATATGAATTCATCATTAACTAGAGCCACTCAAATATCCTCCCCTCTGTGCCCTTAAGCAGCCGCACTCTGCACACTGACCCTTATGGTCACGGGTGAGAAGAAGGTCACAGGGTCGTGGGGTAGGATGTCCCATCTGTCCATCAAACATGAAAGCAGCCAAATCAACAGGCGCTGGTGTTTTAAATGGGAGGGGTGAGTGCGTCAGTCAGCAAGGGGAGTAAAAAGGCTGTGGATTACACAGACAGACAGTAATCTATAGGTCTGTCAGCCTGTCAGTCAGCCTGACCTTGGGTAGCTTTGCTTTAATTGCAGGCTGGGATAAGAGAGTGGGGGCCCGTCTTTTGCAGACAATTCACATTATCCATTAAAGATGTAATGGCTGCCAACATGTTTCATCTTGAATGGCATTTTTTTGCTTTCAAAGCACATATTTAACCTATTGGAATGTAAATGGTCGTTTTAGCCTGTAATTATTTTCTGTGAAGCCCCTTCAAGTAATGCAAGCCATTCATGCTGGGAGAGATCATCACATGCAGCATTCCTACTTAAGTTAGTGTTTCCTTTTTGGGAGATACTTGAACAAACATAACCCCAAAGCTGATGGCACCAAGGTGGCCTAAGCTGACTGGAAATTACACTTCAAATATAGCACCTGTTAGCCGTTTTCTTCTTCAGCTGTGTGATTTACGTCTCCTTTCACACCTCTGATAAGCCTAGCCATCACGTTGTCAAATTACCATCATCACGGAGTCGCTTTGACATTGAAACGATATAGCTGGCATATGTTGATAGAACTGCAAAAGTGTAAGAACAACATATGAAATATCTCGCGAAAGCTTTCAAAACAAAGATGTGACTTCATTGTCTCTTTTTACTGCAGCCATTACAGTTTGAATATGTTCTCGTACCCAACTATTTCCATAACAATGTTCTTTAGCATTCCCACTGTCTGCATTCCTTTCTGCCACCTCTTCCCCCACTTCAGCCCCTTCTCCCTTTGCTCTGATTCCGTCCATTCTCAATACCATCATCTCCATCATACAGCCACTCTTCCACTTGGAAAAGATGAATGCCCTTGACTGACGGTCATCATCCCCCACTTTGTTTTCTCCACTTCTCTGCTCCCATTTATGCCAAACAGACAGGCAGGCAGCAAATGGACAAGTTAACATGGATGTTCTGTCACTGACAGCATCCAGTCAGCTTATTCTCACCAGTTGGTCTCCCTACTTTCTTTTCTTTCCACAGCTTTCACCAAACTTCCCTGCTGTGTTTCATTGATATTTGGATGAAATTTCTCTGTGTGCATGTTTTTTGGGGGATTTTTTGTTGTTTTTTTTGGTGTGAGGCTACAATAAATGTCCCCTGTCATGCTTGTAAATGTACCAAATTAAAAACAGTCACAACAGTCAGAGACACATACAAAAGATGGTGATAAAAAGAGGCAGTGGGATGCTGTTGTCTGCAGTCTGGTCTGAATATCAGTTTGCAGTGTCCGTTCTTGCACTCAGCATGCTACCAAAGAATCACTAAAGAGTTCATACACAAAAAAATGATAGACTCAAAGGCATACAGATAACACTGCTACTTATTCTGGAAGGACTGGGCTCAAACCGAAGAAGAAAAACACTAATAACATCTCGCATTTGTGGAGCTGCTCTCACCCAGGCCACAAGAAGAAAACATAATATTGTTCCTGGGCTGTTCCCGAGTAATAGCAGCTCTGGAGTTACCTGTAATAACTTGTCAGGGAATATCTGTATGCTTTTTTTGTTTGAGACTATGCTCAAGAATTGTCTGAGTATGTTGTTAGTTTATTTTTCTCAGCCAAGCTTGTGGCTGCAGAGCTTACAAGACTGGAAAAGCAGAGTTTGTGCACTGAGCATAATTACCTTCGGAATCATCTGCTGAGGTCAATGCCATATTGATCCGCTGGTTCACCAGTGCACAGTAGGCCACTAATGGAATGGATTACTACAGTAGTGTTAAGTTTGACCTGCTTACAAAGAAGTTCTCTTTAGGGAGTGTATTTTGAAAAACTTTGACCTTCTACATTCAGGAAGTGTCACTCAATCAAGTCTAGTAGTCACACCAAACCAGATGTTTTATTGGATATCTCTGAAGGACCTGTCAAATGCAATTTCCCATTAACACTGAACAGGGAGAACAGGCTGATGAGTTTTGCAGGTTTTGGGTCATTTACCTGATGGTGCTAGAAGAATAAAGAAGGAATATCGAGGGATCCATTAAGTAATTTAAATCATCCTGAAGGAAATATGAATGTCTCAATGAAATTTCATGGTCGTCTGATCAATAGCTGTCACGACATTTCACTAAAATACACAAATGTGAACCTCATTGTGGTGCTAGGAGAAAAATCAGGGGATCACCAAAGTCACTAGGATACATCCTCTGCAAAACATGATCGTCTATACAAAATTGTGTGTCAATCCATTTAGTGGATGTCGTGGCACTGTATATCACGGGGTTAGTGAAAACTTTGACCTGCTGGTGGTGGTATCAGGAAAAGTACCACGGTCACTGGGGTTCATCCTCAAGGGGCCATGAATGTCTGCACTGAATTTCCTGGCAATCCATCCAATAAGCACTGAGATATTTCGGTCTTAATTAAAGCGGTCCAGCAGTGCCCTCCCTCGGGTCATGGCGCTACCATGGCTTAAAATTGTATCAAACGCCTACCACCTAAACAATCAATAACGCGAATGTACACTGTTGGAAATAGAAATTAGGAGGATATTCCATCATTGAGGTCATTGCAGATGGTTGAAGAAGGGCATTGATGCCTGTTTCAGTCTTTGTGCCAAAACTCCTACTCGCTGTTTACTGAGCACAAAGCTTGTCACACAGTGAGCAGGTCCCCACTGCAGGCCCGGACTCCAACACCCCATCTGAGGACCATGTCACACTGCTCAACAAGCAGCCGCCTAATTGTTGAGCATTATCTGGTTGTCCCCTGCCTGTCATATGGCATTAGTGCACGAGGCTCGACCCGGGATCTGTGCTGACACGTACCTGGTTGGGGGTGACCCAGCCTTTGTCTGGCAGCGACGCAGGGTCAAGTGTATGTATGCAGCAGGAGAGCCTGCAGTATTATGTCAATCGTGCAGAGGCAGATGGGCTTTTGGCACTCACCCATTAGTGGCTTGTAGTATGATAACTCCACAGATGCTGGTGACCCCAGAGCTCAACTGGCTGGCCAGTTGGGTCTGAGGGCACATTTATATTTACATCACAAACCTCTAATTGACAATCTTGTTTCATGCCCAATATAGGTTAAGGCACATATAAGACATGTCCTCAACAATGCAGTGCATTAAAAAAAAACATACATTTTCCATTAGCACATTTAATCCATAAACTCCAGCTGAGATTAATAAATGCATTACCACCCAACTGTTTTAATGCGGATATTGAATTTCAGCCCTAAAACGTTTTTTTTTTTTTGGCTCAGGGTCAAATTCTGCCCCGTCTCTCTAGGTGGCCTGATGGTTGAATACACAGACTACAAAACATCCCCAGTTCAGCTCCAGCCAGTGACCTTGTTGCTTGTTGTCCTTTGTCTCCGCCTCTAGGACAAAAACGCCACATGGTGCGTGTGGACAAAGTAATTCATTAAAATAACATAAATGCTATCTCTGGGAAGCAGCAATGAAAAGTCATGATGTCTCAGAGTTATTAGTCCTTTTTTGCATATGTCACCATGTCACATCCTCAACTCTAGCTGTGGGAACCACATAACCACAAGCATTTTATTTTGTCAACTTTTACGTAATTTTCTTAAAACTTGTTTGGATGAAAGCATAACTGCATCTCTTTAGACATGACTCTGAACAACACTTGTTAAAAGACATGTCTCTTTCTTCATGCTAGAGTTAAATACTTTTAATGGGTGAAGCACAAGCCTGACCATCTTAGCAAAATACATCATCACTGCACTTATCCTGCACGCATTTCCCCCTCCCATCACCCTGCTTTTTCCACCTGCAGCATGTTAGGTGTTAAAGAAAGGAGAGCATGTTATCTCAATGGGATGGTATGCAGACAGGGGCTAGTGGATGCAGGCAGGATCAGACAAGCTAAGGAAAAGGAAAGGTGTGAGAGGAAGCTAGGTGATAAATCAAAATAGCATTAACCAGGCATAGAAAGGAAGATTTAAGATAGATGGAGCTGCTATGATTTTCTTGGTACAGCTGCATGCATGACAACATCTTTAAAGAATCCGTACAATGTTCTGGATGGTGTGCATGGCTGGCAGAAATACTCAAACAATCTGAGGAGGTTGATGCAGGACAGGAAAGTGATAAATGATATTGAGATGTTTGTTTCCTCATCACTCCTCACTGAGAGATAATTCAGTTTTATTTTATAAAATAAAGGAAGCAGTATTTTGGTTATCTGACTTTGGCCATCGCGTGATGTAAAATTGAAAACCATCCAAATGAATGTTTGATTTATTTGACTGAAAGTAAGAAAAGGTTTTGGCCTGTTTAATATAAGAGCTCTTTCATCTTGTCAGTTCTCAGTATCAGATGGTGGTCAACCTAATGTGGACAAGTACTGCTTGATTGAGCCCTCACACATAAAGGTCCAGCGGTGTCTCTACGTCCTTCAGAGAAGGAACAAATTATCCTGATCAACTGTCTGGAAGATGAAGTGCACTACCTCAGACTGCAATTTATCAACAAGCCCTCCAAATTGAAACATTTAGCACTGTTGCCAGGTTTGAATCTGCTGGCCGGCAGGTTTGTGGTTTGAACTTGGGGCCTTGGCTCTGATTGATTAGCTCCAGCCCCCAGCGACCCTTAAGGATAAGCGGTACAGACAATGGATGGATGGATGTCTTTGAATGGCCTGCAAAAAGAAATATTTAAGGTTTTTAATTGTTAGAAGAATAAATCGTTTATTGTTAATGTTTGATGGGTCAGGCACAAAAAGACTTTGTTAGGAAACTTGGTCATAGAATCAATATTGACTGTCAGTAGGAAACAGGAAAAGAACAAAGTTCTCCTGTGTTTAAGTCCAGTGACTTACTGATCCACCCATCCCTGAGTCGTAATTCCCATGGCTGGATTTTGGAAGTTTGCTATGAGGACATTCTGTCCAGGGAGTCTACCATGAATGCTACATCATCATTGCACTGGCATAGCTACACCCCGTCCACCAAGTCAATGGACTGTTTACCCAAATCCCACCAGGGAGAAGATTTCCGGAGCATCCGAACCAGTCCCACGAGGCCCAAAGGCCATTAGTCGTCAACACTTTCCTCCGTTACAGTTTGAACTTGAACAGGCCCGATCTGAACCATTTCCTCCCACTTACTAGCACATGCCACTTTTTACATCTATTGCATTTACTATTTGGTCCAAAAATCTTTCGAAATCTGATTGATACATCGCAAACAGCAAGGGAAACTCACATGGAGAACATCTTGTATATCTTATAGAAAAGTGCCTATTTGCTAATTTGACCTTTACATGTAGCGAATATGTTATACACAGCTTCTTAAATGCCGGTATGTCTGTTTGACATGTGAATTGGTGGTCTGTATACATTAATGCTTGACTGCTAAATGTTGTTTTCTCATTACTTCTTCCTCCCTTTTCTTCTCAGGGGTAAACATGACTTTTGAGAACTTCTCCCTCCTCTCTTTCCACTTCTGCTCTTTACCTAAGATGGCAGCTGAGATCAGTGTTTTTGTGTATTTGGGCACACAATCAGGGTGTTTTGTCCTCCATCCAACTCCTGATTAGAATACACATTGGAGAGTCTGTGTGCCTTTGTGAGCTGTGTTTCTTGCCCCTGTAGCAGCAGGAGAGGGGATCTCAGTCTCTCTGTGTTGGCTGTACATAGGAGCTCTCTGAGTTTGACTCAGAGTTTCCATGGCTCTCTCTCCTGCCTGCTTTGATAAATGGAAGTTCTTAGGCTTGGTGTCACGCTCCTCTCCCCTTGGGACCCCTCCCTCCATTCTCAGTCCTCTACCACACCATTTGGTGTTGTGGGTGAAAAATGACCACAGGGAATATAGTGGATTTTCAATGCTGGACTGGAGATTGGAACACCCAGAGAGGGTAGAGGGGGCTGTTGTCCCCAGTGGACCGTGAGTCAACACTTGCTGCTAATGGTCTCTCTAAATTTACCTCCTAATTACCCCCCTTTTATTGCCTCTAGCTAGCAATACACTGCCCATGACCTTGATACGGCAAGAGGGCATGCTTAAAATTATGCTTTGTTCAATTCTGGTTAAAATCAGCAGAAGGGAGAACTGATTAATTGAGATCTTGGCTCAGGAGATATGTAAATTTTAACACTCCCAATCAAATACAGGATTAGGAGAAGTCTATATATATAAGAACAGGCTCCTCTGAGAAAGCTTTGTGCATCTGGCTGTGTGTTAGTGCAGCTGACAGAGAGGGAGAGTATTTGTTCTGAGTGGCAGGTCAAAGGGCAGCCAGGGAGAGGAGGATTTTTCACTCACTCGCCCGGCTCTGTCTCATTATTCAGCCCTTTCCATAATCCCTCTAACCTGTGTTATCACCACTGACCACCGTCGCCACCCCGACCAGCTCGCTGCAAGCGACAGCACAGCTACAACAACAAACACAGCTTCATCATCATTACAGCAGTTTGTGGAATCTGCACGACCCCAATCCCAAACAAACACTTGTGCATACAAGAGGCAGCCACGGGCCCAGACAGCACCTTGGAGTAGAGCATTTTGTAAACAATGTAAGGAACCATGTTCTCAAAAATCCAGAGATTAGTGTTGTAGAGGAAGAGAGTCAGATAGACCTGCTCACTGATTTCCACACAGACATGGCTTTATAGTGTTTTCAGCTCAGTGTTAATGTGGATTTCTCATTTTTCTTTGCAACCCAAGCTGTATTTTCTTTTCTGTGATATGTGAAGGTATGAAATAAGTATAGATTTTATGCTACATGAATGTATCCCACTGCACTTGATAATATGTCAAAGTGGAAAAAAATTATCCCAAACTCCACATAAAAGGTTTTGTCACTTTGTGAGGAGGCAACAGTAAGTGTATCATGAAGTTTTGTCTTAATTGATTGTACTTGCTCCTGAATTCCTCCTCAATGTCCAGTCTTTCCTGCTCTTCTTTTCTCTTCAAATCAGCCCACACCAGTATCATTATGACCACCCTGCCTGACCCCCCCCCCCCCCCCCCCCCCCCCCCACACACACACACACACAGACTCCCCCTCCACCACCCCCTCAAAGATAATCCTGATTATGCTGAAGTGTGTAAAGAGGCCAAGGATGAGCTTTCACCTCAGACCCTTTGTGTCCTTTAACCTTTCACCTGAGGCCCTGCACGGCTATGGAGGGCAGCTCTCTGTGGCAATCTGTGTTGAGGGAAAAGCATTGGTAGACACCTTAGGCATTTAGCAGGCACATTGCTTTGTTTTTTGCTGGGAATTACTGAATGTATATGCAAAAAACCATGCATAAAATATCAGTGTAGTTTTTCCACATTGTTTCACTTTAAATTGTCTTTGTTTTATGACTAATTTTCTGGAAAAGAAGAGTAACCATATATTATCATCCATCCTTTAGTGCAATAAGTGGAAAAGTTGGAATTGCATTACAAAACCAATTCAAAAGTCTTGCACATGTCTTGTACTTCCCAATGTAATCCCACTGTATCCTCCCCTGATGACTACACATACAGTATAACATGAACTTAATGAGGGTTGGGTTTGCAGACTAGAGATAGTGGGATAAAGAAACAAAATGACCTTTCCTGTCAGTTGAACCAGAGATACTCCTCTGCTCCCTTGTGCTTTAATTAACCTTTCCTGTCATCCGAAACAGCAGAAATAGATTTGTTATAATCTCTCATTTCCACTAAGGAAGTGAACTCACTTCCTAAATCAATCTTTCTCTGCTTTTGATTTGTGCAGTGGGAGACAGGTGTCCCTGATTTGATGTGAAGATCAGAGAGCTCTACTTCTATTTCTATGCACACACACACATACACACACACAGTGTATAAGTGGCAGACAACCGTGAAGAGCATCTGAGTGACAGCATCCGGAAGCTCAGAGATAAGACGTAATCTGGTGCCAATTATTTGTCCTTGACAGGCACAGGTAAGCAGCAATCAGCTCCGGTGACATGTGTTCTGAGTCAATAGTCGCAGCCCCAGTAGGTGGTGAGATGCTGATTATGAGGTGTTGATCGGAGGCAAACACAAAGCTCCTACATGTTGGGCTGATAAGGCGTCCCACTGCTCCTCAGACCCTCTGATATCTGCGATGACCTCTGTCCTGTGCACTCGTTACACTTACAAAAATACACTTGCTTCAGACATTCAGCACGCACTTGCGATTTGCACTGAACACACATATTTTCAATTCTTGGTTTACAATACACAGATGAATCCAAAAGTGTAGTAGGTGTATTTTTTTTACTTTAGAGAGGTCCAGGTTATTTGTTACCCCCTGCCTGCAGTCATTATGCTCAGCTAAGATAGTCACCTCCTGGATTTAGCTCTATACTTCATGTACAGAAATGAGTGTGGTGTTAATCTTCAAATCTAACTAAAGTGAATACGCACACCAAATGCCAAAAATGTTGAACTATGAGGTTTGTAAAACATCTCTATTGTGGTTAAAAGACACCAGGTCAACAAAAAAAACAATGCTGTCTTTATTCTGCACAAGGACTTATATATGATGTGTAAGCAGTGTGTGTCAGTCACTTGATAAAGAAAATCCACATAGGGACATATCTGTGCACGCATGGCTGCAGACAAGCTGCAGCAAGGTGGGGCCACACCTCTACTTTGTGAGAATGTGAACATGAGTAGATCGGGGAATTCAGACAACATGCCGGGGATGCCTGGGCAGGTATTTGGGATTTTCTGCTGCCTGCTTCACCAGACCCCCCCCCCCTCTCTTACACCCGTAACACACACACATACACTGACGGGAAAGAGGGGGAGATCTGCAAGGCTGATAGTGGCATGAAAAGAAGTGGCAGCGATGTCTGGGAGCTGCATCTTTCATCAGCTCCTCACAGATATAAAACAGGGGTCCCTTATGTCATTCTGAGGGTGACCCAGGAAAAACGCACAAAAGGTGCAAAGCTTTGCTGAAAGATTACATACCTTGATTTGGATTAGAGTGACCATAGAGCAGAGTGTAGAGTAGGCCGACCAAAAAGGTCAAGGAAGGTGGTAGGCAGGCAGACTCAGCAGACTTTTTGAGTGCAAAAGAGGTGATTTTATTTTACAGTGCTCCATGAAGTTAAATTTAAATTACAAAACAATACAAAAAGTATTTACAAAGAAACATAATTTCAAAACTAAACTGTAACTACTTAAAAAAAAAAAAAAAACTATTATACTGTGGCAGCACAGCCCTCACATCTCTGTCAATCCATCCTCTCCCAGGCATCCAAGTACCTACTCTTTATATAGTGCATTCAATTCCCACCTTGGCTCACTTCAGCTCTACCATTCAGTAACATGGTGACATAGTCTGTACCGTGAATGCAACAAATCTGCAAATAGAAATCACAGCACACACTACAGACCTCTAGACACCTCCAACCATTTCCCCACAAGCTAAACAAGTGAAAACAACAGTTTATGCATTTTAATAACAACAAAACATTTGTCAAAAGTAAAAAAAAACCCTCCACTTGGTCCGACCCAATGATGTAACTCTGACATCACCAACACCATAAATTGGGGAACTTCTGGGCCGGCCTCCTCTCCAAACACTACTCCCTCATGGTGAGCCAGAACAAACAAAGAAAGGTAAGTATGAACAAAGGAATGAACAATTGAATCACATTTTACCTGCAACTTAATAAAGGACAACTGAACTAAATTAATTAAATGTTTTACTTTAATCCCTCATGCACTAGAAGTAAACTGTAACCTAATAACACAAACAAACCCGGGATAGTTTGTGCCTTAATGCTACACTGGCCTGGTCAAATTAAAGAAAAACACACATGGGGAATGTAGCATGAACATGTCCAGGGACAAGTGGTGAGGAGAAATGAGCGCTCACCCACTTTGTCACACAGAGAGGGATCACACATGGATACAATACAGGTTCATTTGTGTCCTGGGGCAGACAACAAAAAAGATTTTCAAGAAACTGAAGTCTCCACATCCACTAACATGCGCGAACGAGGAAAATACAGTTTAGCTCTGTCTTCCTGTGTGTCTGGTAGTGATTACAAAGACCTTGCTGGGAATCTTGGTGATATTTACCAGATTTCATGGTCTTTATAGACAGACACTTGTGCCCTAATCATTGCTGAATTTACCAGCTGGTTATAAATGTAACCGTTTAACACAATGTCACGGCTTTGTTTTGTTCAGTAACATTTTTCCTGGCTTCTAGAGACATGGCCAATTTGGGCTGAGCTGCAGCACACAGGAATGCTTCTGAGATGAATTTGTGCTGACAATAGAGCGTATGAGCGCCTTGAGGTGGACGTTATCATACCTTACTCCTTATCTCACCGCACCACAGGCATTATTTCAAAGAAAATGTGTTTTTACATGTCTCATCTTGCAAAGATGTAATATTTCTACTGAGTGCAAAGATTGCCACTTCATTTTCAGAGATTAAAATGGCAAGATGAATAGAGCTAATGTGCAGTATAACTTTGATAGAGCATTTTAGCTTGTCTAAAGCTTTAAATGTGCTTTGGAATGAATCCTAATTGGTGAGGATGAGTGAAATTCTTTTAAGTGACAAGCAGCTCTGGTTAACTCATGATTCTCCTCATTGTGTCCCAAACGATGTGATCTCCTACAACGCAGTTTTATTTAGTTTAAGTATGAGGCTGCATGCAAAAAGGATGCTGGGATGTGTCTGAGCATGTGCATGTGCACATCAGCTACTGACTGATTCTGTGCCTTTACCACTCCTTGATTCAAAGATTACCAGTATAGTACAATTAGTCACTCAAAATATGTAGACCTCCCATAAAGATTTCTTCCTTTTCGAACAATTTTTCATCATTTTTCAGCCAAACATCTTTTCCATTAACACACTTGCCAGTGGTCTCTCAATAGCAGTTCTCTTTGGAAAAATACAAGAACAAGAGCAGAGTGATTTTAATGTGGTTGTTGAATGATTAAAAGCTGTCCAAACCACAATTGGATATAATTTGCAGCAGGCAAATTTTCAGAAACAAGATAATTATTCTATTTTGAAAGTGTCTCTTGCTGTTTATTTTGATATCATTTAGAACCTGATTTGTGTATTTTGTTAAATGCCAAGAACATTTATCAGTAATGTAATTCATGCAAAATAATGAAAAAATTGCTTCTACTATGTATTTGCTAGCCTTTAGTTTTGATAGAGTTGGCTTTGGGCCTCACTTAGAGCTGTTCTTTGTTTTTTTTTCATGCTATGTGGGTTATTCAGGTCGTTTTTTGTCAGGATGAAATTAGGTCAGCTCCAAAAGTGATAGATATTGATCCAGTGATCCTGAATTAAAGACCAGAGGGGAGGGAGAATGATGACAGGCTGTCAGACACTCAAAGTCAGTTGCTGTTGACTGATAATGTGTTTTGATGAATGTTTATTTGTAACACAGTAGGTTATCTGTCTGTCTGCCTGTCTAGTCTGTCTCGTCTGTCTGTCTCTCCGCTCTCATTGAACTTTTCGGTGACCTAACCGCTGTCTGACTTGTGACAGCCAGTCACCACCAGCAGGCTCCCATTCAGATGCCCCTGAGTGTGAATCTGAGTGCAGAGGTGATAAATGTGGGATGTCAGCTGATGACGTCTGGTGTCCCTGAAGCTCTGGTGTCGTTCGACCGCTGGGCCTGCCGGAGCAGCTAGATGGCTGAGTGTGTGACTGACAAGCAGACAAGGATGGAAAATAAGATGAGATGTATATAGAGGAAAATTGGAGATGTCCTGTTTGTTTGCCTCTATGTGCAGATTCATGTATGTGCTGTTTTTCCATGAGCATAGATGCTTAACATAGGATATCCAGTCAGGCTGTTAATCACAATCATGTTGCTGTCAACACCTGCACCCATGTCCTACTTTACTGTATTTATGCATGTGCTCTGATCCGGGGCTGGTTGATATGTTTGAAATCAATATCAATTAGTTATTGTCAGTTCTGTTTTTTTGATGGCATCCTGTTACTGCAGGTAAGAACAAGGTGGTTTAATACTACAGGAAACACGTCTTGAGCAGCTACATTGTCAGAAACACAACAGAAGGGCAGCTGAGGCATCTGTTAACAGTGGGGGGAAAAAAAAGAAATTTGCCATCATGTCATTAACAACCACAGTCTGATTTGTTCCACTTGTAGAAAACATTTTTTAATACAACAGAAGGGCTCAATAAAAGGAGTTTAGTGGTCATCTCGGTGAGAAGTTGGAGATGTGCAGCCCACGGTTTAACAGCTCACTGTGGCAATATAACTGATCCACTGACAAAAAAATGCTGTAAATGACCACGTCTTGTTTTGTAGATGTGTTTTTTGATGAACGATCAGTGTCTGTGTTAACCACCATGAACAAAACACTGCATTTCCTTTGAATGCTTCCCAATAAAAGCCAGTTTAATATTTAATGTGAAGTAGCAGCAGTAGAAAATGTTGGGTTTACATTAGCAGTAACTTTGTGGATCGAGCAAACAGTGAGGCTCATATTAATGGGCTAAATTTACATTTAAATATATTGAACGGGTATTGTTGCAAAATTTGCTGGCTAGAATAAAAATGTTTTGATTTCTTAAAAATCTGAAGGATTACAGTACAGACACAAAAAACTTAATTAACTAATTTTCTTAGTATTTAATTAGAAATTGGCTTTGAATCATCTATACAGGATTCTTTAAAACAATACCCTGATATAGTCATAGCACAACAATAGATTTCCTCTAAAAGTCCATAAACCCCAGTCTACTGTGATTCTGTGTCCATGAGAGTAGGAATGAGTATTAAACCCATGTGTTTGCAGGCAACTTATGAGAATTACATGGGTGACAGCCATGTCTATTCCTATTTTCTACCTTATCCACCCCACTGCTTGCTGTGATGCTGCACCCTGATGGCAGCATTTCACAGTTCCTGAAGGAGCTCAGCACAGCTGAGCGGCTTTTCTGGCAGAGGATTCATGTCAGTATTTCAAAATGTCTTGTGCAGGTGGAAAACATCATGCTGTCTTTTATTCCCAGTAAACTAACAAGACGTTCTGCGTCCTCCTGGTCAGGAAAAGCTGTCTTAAGGAGTCTTTGTAATCATCATTGAGTCTGAGACTTGGCTGATGAGAACAGTAGGGATGGTTGTCTGTTCCCATTGAAGTGGAACATGAACAGATCCTCTATCTGGTCCTCTAGTTTTCTCTGCAAATAGAACGCCACAAGTGCAGGCTCAACTTTCTCAAGCTCCACTTTCCCAAGCGGAGCTTGAAGGAGAGCAAGAGAAAAAGAGAAAGAGACCTCCTATCAGATTCTCTAACAGCTTAGGAGGTAATAGAAGGACCTGGAGAAAAAGCTGCTTTCAGTACACCAGATCTCCACTTATCTCCCCTCACACCCAAGTGTAACTTAAACTCACTCTCACACACCAGCGATCTTGCCTTTAGCAGAGCGGTTTGAGAGAATTTCAAAATAGTTTTTCAGTGATATTGAAGAAAGAATGTAGCAAAGTTATGTATGATATGATGCAAGACTAAGCCTGGGAGCGGTTGGTATCTTCTCTGTTGCAGCTGAAACTGAGAATTTACGAGGTCAGGATACCAATAGCGACGCAGTGTGGGGAAAAAACCAGCACAGGCCAAAATGAATGGTCATTTAGATTTCTTTTGACACACTTCCGTCACCATACAGCAGTGACTGATCTATTACTTGTCTGTTGCAATTCAGTTCTGACGCATGTGAGATTTATTGTATGCCTCCTTGCTTTTGTCAGAGCTCTCAAAACCAGATTTAGCCGATAATGACAGGATGTAACAGTAGTGCTGAAGAAACGGCTTCTGTATATTAATTTAGTCTGAGGGAAGATTTGCTGCATCATTAGTATACTATCATGACGTCAACATTTGTTTTTTGTGGTTTAGATCTGTAAGCAGAGATAGGATTACCCCTAGTACAGAAATAATTAAATAACTTTAACAAACCATAGGGCATCTCTGTGGCAAAATTGAGCAGCCTACAGATCTCCTGGGACCATGCCTGTGGTTTGAGTTTCACAATTTTATTGTTTTGTTTTTTTTTACTACAGTATTGCAGGTGCAGTTTGAAGGAAAAACATTTATTTTCCCACTCTTTTCGCCTCTTCATAGAGTTAAAGTCGACTGGCACCGCTCACCACTTCTCCTTTTTGCTGAACTCAACCGACTATCGGATCCTTCGCATGGATGAGGACCACGACCGCATGTATGTGGGCAGCAAAGATTATATCCTCTCTCTGGATCTGCACGACATCAACAAAGAGCCGCTCATAGTAAGAAACATCCCACATAAACAATAATCCCATATGAACTCCACACAAGTTTACATCTAACCAGTTTGTTAATCTCCTCTTGTCAGATCCACTGGCCTGTTGCCCCTCAGAGGAAGACTGAATGTGTCCTGTCAGGGAAAGACACCAATGTAAGTACTCAGGTAACATGATGTTAAATGAATAGGAGCACTGGCACAATTAGTTCAATAATTAATCTGTCAATTGACAGAAAATTACCAACAATTTTGACAATAATTTAACCAATTATAAATTAAAATTAAACATTTACTTTGAAAATATTTTACAGGTAAAACTGCCAAACATTTTCCAGTTCCTGCTTCTTAAATATACAGTAAAGATTTACAGTGTCTGTCAGTTTTATATTATTGTAAATTGATTATATTTGGGCGTTTACATAATTGTTGGTCAGATTTTAAACATTTTAAGGACTAAACAATTATTTAGCTAGTTGAAAAAAATAATGGACAAAGTAATCGATAGTAAAAGCTACCAAGAGTTGCAGTACAAAAAGTCCCACGTCCCAGACCCCTGATGTACCAGCTGATAAAACCACCACTACAAACCTCCTTTTTGACCTGCTGCACATTTTACCATTTTATCTGGTGATACTCTCGTATCGTGTGTTTATAGTGCGTCTCTTTGGCGACACGTAGGATTTGGATATGGCTCTGGGGTCAGGGGAGGACATCTTAAAGCTCCTTCCAGCGTGTGACTCGCTATGAAGCTCTTATTTACTGATTGCTGATTGCATACAGCTGCTGCCAATTAAGCTCCAGCAGGAACTTGGAACGTGTGACGTTCAATTGTCTTCATTGAGCGCTGAAAACAGTCTCCATCCACTAGCTTACATATCTCATACATATAGATATTTCTATTTCATCTGGGGTTTTTTTTGTGTCTTTTTTTTAACATAATCTAATTTTCTTTTTGCACAATAATTATTTTACCCTGTGTTGTCCAGACAGGCAGACAAAATGAATTAGCCACTGGAAGCTACAGGCCTGTCTGAAGTGTTAATGCGCTTCAGATATTCAAACACAGCCACCGCCTGTGCAGCCCCCACACGGAAACTCATCATTGAAATTCATATAAAAACCAGATCCTTCTCTTTTGATTTTGTTCACACATTCTGACCCCCCTTCACCTCCCCGAAACACACACACACACACACACACACACACACACACACATACACACACACACACACACTCATCTCACTCATGTTAGGGGTGAACGCTGGCAGGAGCGGTGAGCACCGACAGGGTGATGAGGCTCTGGCTAATAACCCTGCTCTCCCCTGCTGGTAGAGAGCACAGGCTGCTGTTTATCCAACTGGAATGTTCATTTATGCGTGTTTGGTGACCCAAGCCTCACACCGCCTCTGGCTACATCGTATTGGCCGCTGTATGTTCGTGTGTGCATGTATGAGCCTCTCCGTGTGCGTGTGTATATGTGTGTCAGAGGTAGGTTTGAGATTTCATCACTAAAATAAGAAATAAAATTGGCTACTGGGAAGAATCTTGGCAGTCCAGGCCGCTCTTTAGGGAATGACAGATGATGACAATTCAAAAGCAATTCAGAGGGGATGTCGGTTCAGGCAGGAGGTCAAAGGCAATCATCCCCACTGTGCTCTCTGTGGGAGAACACAACTGTGCGCTGAATAATACACGCAGGCCTGCATGCGTAAACACACACACACACACATCCTCTCAAACCTGTGACTTATGCATCTGTCGTGTTGCTAAGATCTGCCAAAATGGCTCATCCCCCATCCTGCATATAATCTTTTTTTATGCTTGGTACATCCTTTCTTTTTCGCCAGCTGTCACTAGCAACCGACATGACGGACAATTCTGAGCAGATATCACTGGCCTGCACGTCTCTGTAGTTGGAAGTTTGATTTGGGAGGATTGAGACGAGGAAGGCCGACAGCTGGTCAGAAAAAAATAGAGATTAGAGAGCCGCAAACCTCGAAAGCACAGAGCTGTTTTCACCAGCAGCACGTCTTTGTCTGCACTCCAAAGAGAAAAGTGTTGTTCTCGTCTAAATTCTTACCAGTGAAATAGTTACAGTTGAGATTTTTTAAATCGCTCACAACAACAAGCACGTCTTTATGTCTTCTTCTAACCAACTCTAATTGGATTTTAAAATCTCTACTTAAAACCAAAATGTTCACTCAACAGTCTTGTTTGGTCTAACCAAAATGTTTTTCAGTTGTCAAGCCTGACAGAACATTGAATTGGGTTTACCCTCATACATGCTCCACAGCTCAAATACACTGCTTTTCTTGGTTTCTGCCACACTCTTATATGGTGTTTGGAAACATTTTTCCTGTGACAGTGTGGTCCGATCTGAAGCCTGGGCCAGGCCGACACACTGAGCCAGAGTACAGAGCTGCCAAACACAAGCCAGCCAACAGCGGAAATGATAGATGTGATGGTTTTAAGCCAGGCAGAGGGGTTATTAACCATCAGTGGGGCATTATGTATTATGTAACCCTTTTTTCCATTGAATTTTCGTGATCCGAATTGTTTCTTTTTACCCATGTCACTAATCCTGTTTGGTTTTGTTGTGCTCGGCCTCAGGGGGAATGTGGAAACTTCATCCGTCTGATTGAGCCGTGGAACCGGACCCACCTGTATGTGTGTGGAACGGGCGCGTACAACCCCATCTGCACCTACGTGGACCGAGGACGCAGGTCACAGGTAACCAGAGACACAGTCGAGCTGCCATGGAGACATTTTGACCTTAACTGTCCGCTTCTTTTGAGAACCGCATCTGTCAATCAATCTCGGGTCACAGAATTTCCTTCTGCTCTTGCTCCTCAGTTTCATGGGCTCTGCTTGTCTTCCATCATTTTCTGCCTCTTAGTTTTCATCGATTTGTGCTGTTTCACAGTCTGAGGATCTGAAAGAATAAAGCTCACGGCCATTCCTCCCCAGATCTCTATTATTATTGCAAAATTGCTGTTGGTGAGGTACCTAACTGCCACCACTCAGAGATCGTTGAGGCACCAATCTTCTCTTACCGCTGGGAATAGCACATTGACAGTATATCTATAGCAAATACCCTTCCTCGTATCCCCCCCCCCACCTGTTTATACACTACAGAGCCTGTGGCCTGTCTCTCTCTCTCTCTGGCTGAGAGCCTCTGAAAGGCCGTCATTACTGATGGAGCCTCTCATCCGTCATCAGCCTTGTAGCCTATTCCCTATCCCTCCCTCGCTCTAGCACGACGGCCGCGCAGAGCTGCAGCAGCTGCCGGCCGAGCTACAGTCCACACACTTACATTCACCACACTGCCTGTTTAGTCTCACTGTTCAAATGAAGGGTTCATATTTCAATGTAAAGGTCAGTCTGCCTCTTGTCATTCAGCTTCTCCCCTAAGGCCCAAATGCTATGTTACTTCACACTGTAAAGATTTTCTTCAGCGTGGATACGTGTAAACATAAACCAACTGTTCCGAAATTGTTCCGCTTCACACACAGAGGGCTTCACACATTTTTAGTCCTCAGTTTCTCAACTTTTTCCCTTAGCTGCAAACTTTGTCCTTTAACTGCATCATTCCTCCTGCTTTTTTTTGATGCTGCTTCAGAACTCTGTGTCTCAACCTGTTGCGCTCAACGTCAGACGCCTACACTTTTAGAAAAAGCTTTCAAAAATCCAAACTTTTTTAGTGTAGATTTATTCATGTATGCTGAAGATGACTAATAACAAGTTGAAATAATAAATATTGAACTATCTATATTCTGATATTTGTTTTAATTTATTCTATCCTTCACTTTATTTGATGCAGCTGGATGTCGTGCATTTTTTTCAGTTATCACTTGTCTCATTTTGTTTCATTTCCTTTTCTATTTTCTTTCCCAGCACTGCATGGTTTATGCATGGAGTTCGCAGCTGTGTTTGCATGACACTGAGTCTAATCTAACATCGTTACTAAATAATGGATGCCATCCACTGGGCTCTCTTCACTCTACTTTGACCTAGACTTTGACATTTTTCTTTCAGTTTTTTAGAATTGTTCGTCTTTGTCGAGTCTACTTGTTTTTTCCAGACCTTCATTTTTACACTTTCCTATTTTCGTCCTCTGTAATGTCGTGGTCATCGTCAGGTTAAATTCATTTTGTGCTGGGCTCTCGAATGTCGTAATGAGATGGCCCACTGTGCCATGTCTCTGTTTTAGGGGTTCCACTACCTACAGTCAGCCCAATCTGGAGGGAGAACGAGTCGGGCAGCAGATTACAGCTCTCCGTCAGAGCCTTTGGAGGCGAAGGTGGGCTGGAGGGAGTTTTTTTAAAGGCTCTTTAAAGCAACTACAAGGAAGTTTCATATTGTGTACATTTTGGTGTTTCCCAGAATGAACTGCCTTGTGTCACGAAGATCTTGATGGAGCTAGCATGTGCATTTAATTGGGAAGCGAGTGAAAGAAAGACGCCACTTATTTTTATATATATATATATATATATATATATATATATATATATATATATATATATATATATATATATTATTTTTATATTTATTGACATTTTTCTTTTTTAAACAGCTGTTTGCAGGATGTATTGGCAATATGGCGATGGTGAAGCAAGGGAAACAAAAGTAAAATGTTGACTTGTGTTTTCACCTGATCACGTTTTCTTTTATCTTTAATTTTTGTTATTCCCTCAGTTCTTTTAGTCAGTGCTGATCCTGCCCCAGTATCATCCATAACCACAAAACATAACCTCAAAAATAAAATGATTTTTAGAAAAATGCTCCTGCTTTCTTTTAATTGGCTAACGTAATACTCACTGCTCTTCCATTTTGTGTGTTGTAACTCACTTCGTCTGATTTCACAGTGAATCAGAACTGGGAACGAGCATGTAGAATAACAAAATACACATAGCCACTCTTCTCTGTGAGCATCTTGTTTTCTTATGAAGGTGCTGTAGAGGCACCAATATTAAACTGTTTCATAAGCAGCTAAAAACTCCTAACTCATCTATCCAAAAACCAACTGCTTTTCACAGATCGTATAGCAACTAAATAGCTTGAACTGATCTGCCAGATCTTGAAAAAATTATACAATTAAAATATTAACTGTGAATATGTTTTCAAATTTAGAAACTTGCTTCCTTCCAATAACACTCACTGCTTTGTAAAAGTACTATTCTCATGCCAGAGGAGCCTTCAAAGGCCCTGAATCACCAGAATCTATGAGCAGTGGGCTCCAACATGAACACAAAATCTGCCTTTAAGTCAGGACAATTTGTGGGGGGGTTCCATGAAATACTTCTGTATTTGTTTTCTGTCTGTATATTTCTCACGGGCTTGAGTTTAGTGGGCTTAGTTACCAAATGATGTCACATTCGTCTGATGAAAGCAGTATTTTCGAATATCAAGCTCTTGTCAAATTATGATATAGGATTTTTTTCCCAATCTTTAACTATTGATGATGCATATTTAGCCATGAACATTAATGTTATCGGAAAAATACAAACACAGTTTTGGGGATAGTAGCTATATAACCATTTGAAAACTATTTAAGCTTTTAATCAAAATATGCTATGCCGCAGTTACTCTCACCTTTGAGGCTGATTTATTAGTTATTCCAAATGGTTTTCATCCACACACACATTCTGTACTGTATCTTGTTACTGAAAAATATCAAGATATCCAAGAGAGGGTTATAAACTCAGCTTTGACTTTATTCTGCTTTCACTTACATATTTCCTACCTGTCAGACATCATCAGCCAGCTTTGAAGCACCCGAAAAAAAACTCCATGTAGACACGTACCCAGTGTTGACACAGATGTTGAAGATGTCCTCTTGCACTGTGGAATAATGAATTCTTGTTTGAGCCACTAACATCAGAGGCATGGTGGATGAGTTTTGGATTGCTCTCAGCATTTTCCTCCACCTCTCCATCTCACAGATAACTGGCTTTGTATGCTTTTTGTTCCCCTCAGCAGATCCAATAGCGCCGTGAGAGAGTTTGCTTTTCAGCGCCTGTAGGGCCGCAGCTCACACCTCATCATTTTTACTGTGTCTCTAAATTGAAGATACTTTAATAGCATCAGACTAATAATGTGATCAAAGTGCCTCGTACATACTGTATTCAAAGAACAACCATCCGTCTCACACAAAAATGTTTCCTTAAACATAATAAATCTGTTACCAAATGAGAAATGAACACAGAATTATTAATGGTTTTCCTTTACCGTTTTAGGAATACATTTTCCGACTTGAACCTGGTAAAGTGGATTCTGGGAAAGGAAAATGTCCGTATGACCCCAAACTGAACAGCGTCTCTGCTTTGATCAGTAAGTCCCTGCTTTTTTTTTTTCTTTCTTACAACGTGTACAGGCAGCTTTAAATAGCTGTCTCTGGAAAACAAAGAAGTTCTGCAGGATGTTTTCGGTTTTAGTCACTTCAGTTTCTGTGCAAGCCACAAAAGGATTGTTTGTAGCCATATTAATTCTTTGAAGCTCTCTATTATTTTCAGGTTTTGTCAGTGTTTACTTAAAGAAAATCCCTCTGATTATGTGCAATCTGGGGCTGCCATCAATGATTATTTTCATTATCGTTGATTCTGCCTATTATTTTTCCCAAATAATCACTTATCATTTTGTATATAATTGAAAATGAATTGTGAAAACATGCCATTTTTTTTCATTTGCTTCTTTTGTTTTGTCTTTTGTCAGTCCAAAACTCCCAACACAGTCACCTTACAACCATATGAGAAAATCAGCAAATCTTCACATTTGGAAAGCTGCAAGCAGAGTTTTTTTGTCATGTTGTGCTAATCATTTGACTCCAGTACAGTTCTATTTTTTTTTTAATATGTTCACTTGACAACTGATGCGTCCGCTCTCATATCAGTGGGTGGTCTTTTGTTGTCAGCAGCTTACAGGTGGTCAAACATGGCTGCTGATCAGTGACCTCCTGCCCTGCATGAGTGTGTGTGTGTCTGTGTGTGCTGTGAATGAGAAAGACAGACACAGACCCTCTCTTTTCCTTCACTATGTCAGCTCAATTCCAGCTGACCCGAGAAAAAACTGCAACACCACGAAAATCGGCTACAGGTTGTCTTACATAGCTGGCAAAGGAGAGACATACCTTACTGAAGACAACAAAGGAAGCTGGAATTCCCCTGGTTTTGGCGTTTAGTTATTTTTTATACTTAATACTTTTTTGCCATCTCTCACTTACCTCGTCACTACAGTAGACAGCCAGCAGAGACTTTAGGTTGTAGTAAAACCTAAAGTCATGTAGTAAAAATGTCCTTGATACATCTGTCTGATGTCGTCACACTAACAGGCCTGATGAGAAGGCTTCATAATCAAACTCTGATTGAACCCTGAACTCGACGCCACTAATCCAGCTGACATGAAACTGTGTAAAGCCAGCTGTCCTTACACTGATTGGGCTAATGATTGTGATATAAGTATGATAGCAATATGATTGTGAGGTCAACATTTCTAACTCAGACGTGACATTTCTGACACCACTGGACAAGATTCGATGAGATTTTTTAAACCATGGTGTATTTTGGCAATGGAAAAAAAGAAAACACAAACCTGGAAAGATGATGCAACCTTTTAAAGTTTCAATTAGACATGTTAGACAATGTGTTCTCTACTTTAATCTGACACATTTTAATCCGTCATGACTTCACCTCTGCAACACGCTTCCTTCTTTCTCTGTGACTGACAGATGGAGAGCTGTATGCAGGAGTCTACATTGATTTCATGGGAACAGACTCTGCTATCTTCCGTACTCTGGGGAAGCAGACAGCCATGAGGACTGATCAGTACAACTCCAGATGGTTGAACGGTAATGTCTCAACTTGCAGCTTGTTCTGCAGCCAGCATTATTTCTGTCACTCATCTCTTTCCAGACCATTTTTAATTTATTCATCAGCTCCTGATGTACACTGCTGTAGTGTTTCACGCAACTTCTCATATGCTGCTCCGACACCACCCCGCATTGTCCATCCATAGAGCCGTGAAGTCTAGGAATGAGATTGTTGATCTTTCCAGCCAGCTCCACATGACCACATGATCGTTTTAATCGTAGCATAAAATGCACAACTGTAATTGTTGACTGCGTGTCTGCAGAGCCTGACCGCAAGGTCAGTAGTGTAGTAGTGGAGGGAAATTATTGAATGTCAATAGTGACTCGCAGTAGCCTCTGCTCTCTAATGAACCGTGATTGCCACAACGTTATAAATGCTGGTTGGATGCTCTCAGTTGATGTTGCCAAACCAATCATGGCCTCCCTTAGTGAAGCTGGCTCGCAGATTTTCCTCTGACCCTGTTGCCCTGACAACAATCCCCCGGTAGTGGTACACTGAATCAGGACACCTGAGTCCTGCTAATCAGCCATGTGGAATCCCTCGGATGTATCCCCTCCCCCTCTTTCCCTGGTTACCCCCCGGTTTTGGTTTGTCCTCATTTGGGACCCTGGTCGGCCACAGTGGGGAGGGGCACCCTGTGTGGGGCGTGTCCAGCAGTGACCCAGTAAGTCAGCCAGTGGGAGCACACTGTGATGCCATATTGAGCATTGTCACTAGGAAGAAATAAAGGGGTGGGTGAGTTAAAGTGCTGTTCAGGGCCCCAGGCTACTATTATTTATGTTACAACAGTAATCATTCTCACTAGACCTCTGCCTCATCGAGTTTCTCTGTCAAAGCTTAACTGATGTTTGTGGCTGTATCCAGGTCTTCACCCTTTGCAGACTTCACTCAAACATACTATGACATGTTCACTGTCATCACGCCAAGTTTATGAAGGTGTGGCTCTGAGTGACTAAAATACAGGACTTAAGGCAGTACTTTTTTCCATGGATATGACCTTAAGTTCCCAATTATGTATTTTTCTTCAGGGACTACTGCTTTCAAGGACAGTTAAAGAATGGGTTCACATGTTCTCATGTCTGTCTTCAAACAATGGCCAGCTGAAGCTGAGCACATGAACATGTAACAGTTTTTGCTTGCTATTATCATTTCCCCTTTTCATACCATTAATGTAAGTGGGGGACAAAATCCAAAAATACAGTTTAGCTAAAACTAATATGAGGCAAAGAAACACTGTGCAGCAAAATCATCTACACATTAGTTTCATCTGAACTTTAGAGGGATATTTGCACTGAACAAGGGCGGTGGCTTTTGTCCCCCATAATTTACATGCATACAAGCATGTAAGGAAGGGACGTCTTAACAACCAGCATGAACACTGGGAATTATTACAGCTGCCAAAAATGTTTTCACTGTACATATGGGCATATGATTGTTGTTGTATAATGTGATCCTATAAACCTAGGATAAATGAAGTAGCACAAAGGTTGAGGCTGATATGCACAACTTTGACGACTTTAATTGTTTGACAGTTCTGATATTATATTCACATTAAAGGCTTGGCTGGGGATCATCACACCATAGCTTGTCTGTTTTTTGTTCTTTGCTTAGATGATTCCATATTAGCATTCCTTTCTTTAGCATTGTCAGAGCCATATTCCCATAAATTCTGAGTAATATGTTGAGTGACGTCCTATGAAATCTGCAGCACAAGCAGCACTCTTCGGCACTCTTTGTGCCTTTAAGTGAAGTGAAATTTGCAGCCTGCGTGTAGAGCAACATGAACTGTAACGCTGCTAATGCTCTCTCCATCTCTCCTTACTTTTCCACAGATCCCACATTTGTCCATGCACACCTCATCCCAGACAGTGCTGAGAAGAATGATGACAAGCTCTACTTCTTCTTCCGCGAGAAAGCCTCTGAGATGGGCCAAAGTCCCATGACCCAGTCCAGGATAGGGCGGATCTGCCTGGTGAGTTATCACAGCAGTCAGCAAATCTCATGTTGATCCTCACTACTGAAAGGTTTATATGTCTCCATAATGGTTAGTTATAGTCTGTTGTGTGTTTCGTAGTCTCTTAGTGGCCCAGAAAGGAAGTTCCCCATGATCATCAGTAATTGCTGAGCCTGAAACAGTAACACACACCAAATGCCAGTCAGAAAGCAAAATCTTTGGAAAGCTAAGTTTGGAAAGCATTCTGTTATTTTTGTTCCTTTTGATGAAATGTTTGAGTGACACAGTTTACTTTAGTCCACATCTGTATACATGCATAGACATCTATACAAAGCCAGAGCTGTGTTTATCCAGCGATGTAGTGCTATGTAGACAGACAAATACTGACAGAGTGCAAAACTTTCAAATCATCTGTAAATGGACTTCAGAAAAAATGTTTCTCAGGGTGCTCCTGTGTTTGCAAGATGCAGCGCAGACATATTCTCAATAACTTGGTTTTTGCAGGTTTTTGCAGATATGTGGTCATAAACCAAAGTACGTTTACGTTTGGTGCTCAAACGTCAGGAGATCACCAAATTCATTACAACCTGCAGTTTGGTGCCAATCTATCAAGTTGACACTGAGATATGTCACTAAGTGAAAAGTTGACCTTATTTTGGTCCAAGAGGATCACCAAAGTCAGTAGCATTGATTCTACAACTTGATTGTTGTGGAACTTGATTATCTTTCACAAGTCATGACATTATGGCAGTCCATTCGATAGCTGTCCAGATCTTTAACTCTAAACCACAAATGTCGACCTGCTGGTGGTGCTAGAAACAAAGTCAAGGGATCATTAAAGTGAGTAAGCTTCATCCTCTGGGCACCATGAATGCTTGGTCCACACTGAAACATCTCAACACACATGGTAGGTTGGCATGGAATACTGTACAAAATGGTGGGCCAACACTGCCAACACTGCCATCCTTAGAGCCATGCTGCTAGCGTGATTAATAAAAACACTGTAGAAAATTCTCTGGAAGATATTAGGACATGTTTCCTTTTTACCAAAAAGCACAAGAAACAGACTTCTTCCACACTTGATGTTACAGAAGATAAAGATAGATACCAAATGTATGTCTTCCAGCTCTGCAAATCATTTGGACACCGTAAAATGTGTCGGGTTCCAGCCCATGAATCATTTTTCCAAGGCTTGAATCTTTACCTCAGCAGTAGAAGTTGGCTGACCTCCTCCGCAGATGGGCCAAGCTGAAACACAGAGCGGATCTTTATTCATACGGGCCCAATAACAACACAGCCAGTGCAGTTAGTTTGGACAGTTGTTTTAAACAGCTGTTGGTCAGACGTTGGTCAGACTTCCCGTAGAGCTCAGTGGGTGACTACTGTGTATCTTCTCCCCGCAGAATGACGACGGTGGACACTGCTGTCTGGTCAACAAGTGGAGCACATTTCTGAAAGCTCGACTCATCTGCTCAGTGCCTGGAGTTGACGGCATTGAGACACACTTTGATGAACTAAGTGAGTTTGAATTATTGTTTCCATGTTTAAGATTCTCCCTTCACTGTATAGCGGCTTTCTTTCATCTCTGGACATTATGCACCAGGTGTTCTGTGTCCACCACCTGTTGATCATTTACACTCCAGTCAGCGTTCAAAACCATCAAACATCTAAAACACTTAATGTGGCAATTTTACAGATCATATTCCACAATTCAGGGAACATATTTTCATGTGCCTAGAGTTGGTCTGAAGCACATAATGAATATGTCTGTGAGCTGACAGTAAAACTGGCAAATGGAAAATGGGAATTCTTACATGACCATGTAACTACAATTCAAAACAAGGATCTCCAGATGGACTTGTTGTTGACAGATTCAGTATCAACAACTTTCTCATTTGGAGAGTTCTCTTCACATTTTGCCCTCCATTTGCTTTGCATACTTTCACCATGATGTTATAGTTGTTAAGGCCTCCAGCATTAACATCTACTCAGATTCTGCTGCAGTTTGTGGGCCAACACTCACTCACTGTATTGTAGGGACACACACACTCAGCAAAGCAGCATTTACAGCAGGATGTGTCTGCTTATGTACTGGGAAGAATCTGAGGGAAGCTGCAGCTTTAGATTAAGGTATCACTGACTCATACATGTAAAGCCTGACATGACTATTCCTTTGAACATCATCACGGCTCCTAACATCCTTTAAGGTGACATGCTTACTGTAAGACTGTGGTCTGCTTTCAAGCACCATCAACATGTTTTTTGAGGGGGTTTTTTTTGCAGAGAATTTGCACGAAAAAAAAAAAAAAAAAACAAGAGCTAGAAAAGCAAATACACACACGCATACAGAGTAATCAAAGTAATGAGCAGCTGGGATCAGTCCGACCCCCTGTGGATCATCCCGGCCTGTCCATCATTCACATGACTGACAGGATTAGGGAGGGATTTGTAGTATCCTTGAAATTATACTGACTGGTGGTATGAGCAGCAAATCTTTCACTACTTTCCACTGTGTTTTTTTTCACTGCATTTTATTAAAATAATGTGCTTTCTGGGAATACAACTCTTAATTTCACCCAAACATTTGATGATGGAAAGATTTAACAATTAATTGTGATTGCCTTGAGCCCTCTCTTTCAAGTTAAACTCAAATTAAAAATGTTCAAGTTTCATGTCTTTCAGTGGCAGCTTGTAAAATAAAATGGTATAAAATTAATTTACTACATGAATTTTACCTTCTGCGGAGTACCATGTGTGACATCTTTGAGGACAGCAGTCAGTTTTGGTGCCACAGGATAGATTTCATGCCACACAATGGGAAAAAAAATTATTTGGAATAACTACAACTTGATACACTCCTCTCAGAATTTTATGTCATTAGACATGTTTGATGCACAAAAAGCAATTTTGTTGCACAAAGTGCTGTCACGCTTTTCATTCAAAGTCTTAGAAATGAATGTAGTTATTATACTATAATTATTAAAAATAAATAATCTCATATATTAGCAATATAAAATGCAGCATGTGACTTATAGTGTGGTTTTTTTTTTTATGCTTGAACACACTGCATAGACTACAGCTGAGAGCCACCTGCATGCACATATCATTCAGATTTTGCCCATTTATTGTGACGGTGTTGAATAATTCACCCAGTAACTGTGCTTCAATCAGCTGTGAGCTAAAAGTATACTAACATCTCTTAGTCCTGCTGTGATGAGGCTTTGCAGTTTGCAAATGTATGTTATGCATTAAGAGCACTCAGTGTCAGTGACTCTGTCAGCGTCGCTGTACTTTTTTAGTCTATCCACAGCGCAGCAGGTCAGTTGTAGCTTCGGTGCAGATGAGCTCTCATGGTGAGGTCATTGTGAGTCCTGAGGTGCAGTGCAACATCCCACAGCTCTGTGGCCGTCCTTCCCACAACCACAGACTGTCTGGTAGAAATGTATTCTGTCTCCAGTCCTGCTGGTCCTGATGGAGCCCAGCAGAGGCATTAGAGTGGTTGTATGAGGACTCAGGGGAGAGAGTGGAGTAGATTCAGATGGTGAGGCAGTCAGGGCTAACAGAAGAGAAAGCATTTAGTGTTTCACCGAGGGAGAGGAAGAATATAAAGACAGAGGGAAAGAGACACACAGACATAAGGGAGGTGAAAATGTCTACCAGACAAAAATGAGAATGAATGTGTGGGCGATAAAGTTTTATTGCCTTTTCTGAAATGTAATTATGGAGTGAAACATTGAAACATTTTTTCACTGGGTTGTTTTTTGTCACTTTAGTCCACAAATCCCCAAACCTCTTTACAGTATATGAGGACATAGGTCCTTTTTGATGTCGCTTTTTGTATTATTTTTTTCAAATTTCTCTATAAATATTCTAAGTAGACATTTTAACAACATGTTTTAGGTGCATGTCCTTAAAGTAGGTATCAAAGAGCTAATGATACATTATCCGGTAATTATTCACTATGAGTTCATCATGCACTTTTGTTTGCTCATCAAACAAACCTTATTTATTTCTGCTCCGTGTTCTTTCTACACTTAGAGTAATCAGAGACACTTCTCTGCTAATGTGACGCTGAGAGCATCTCAAAGACACATCAGACACAAAAGTTGCAATGATGCAACTTGTTCCAGTTCTCTGCTGATTTATTTCTTTTCTCTTTCACGTTGCGTTCGTTGTGTAGCCAGGAGGCCTGTCACACTGGCGTCAGATGGGTTATGAATTTCTACTTTGTTTGCCAAAAGTTAATTTTTACATTACTGAGCAGCCATTACCTGTCATTTTTATACCTTGGCACGCAAGGCAATCTTTTTCTGAAATGATTTTGAAGTCTTGATCAAAGGACAATTTGTTGATTTGCAACTTTAAAGAGTCAGAAATGACGTTTTCGTACAAGTCATGCGAATTTAAGCTAACCCGTGTTTATATTGTGCATACTCGACAAGGCCAAGTGCATCAGGATCAGGCCATGTGTTATTACATTTCACCATCAATTCTACATGCATAATTGTAGCTTAACATCTTGTTCTTTTACATGCGGCTACTCGCGTTCATTGAGAGACTTCTGAGCAGGTGGCTGCTGTTTTAACTTTTCAGATAACTATGAAAAAAATGCTAATAATAATAATGATTAAGTTATAAAAGAGAGGATCTTTATTGTAGTTTGTGTTTTCTAAAGACTTTTGACTATATGTAATTATTGTCCCTTTAAAACAAGCAATCTGAGCAATTTTTACTACATATAATTTCCCGTTCTTCATTGTTTTTCCTTGCTCTTTTCTTTCATGAAGCCATCAGAGGAGACGCAGGGTTCACAACTGCCTGACAGTCATTGGATGCATATGGCTCCTATTAAAGTCGTGTTTCACCAGAGATCTCCATTTCACTTATATTCCCTGCTGAGACTCACGAACTGTAGTTTCAGCTTTGGAAGAGTTTGGATTCAGGATCTCGTTGAGGCTCTAGTGCCCATAATTCATGCGGAGCTCTCCCTTAACTCTCCCTCCTAGGAAGCAAGAAGTCTCCATATGTCATAATTACAATTACTTTAGGTTGGAACCAGGTGGACACAAGGAGCTGATGATAATTCGGATGATTTGATAAAACGCTGTATTTTCGTTGTGTGACTGTTCGTCGTGACAATTATTGTGCTTCTGCAGAAAGCACATCAATGCTGGATTGTAACTAAGAATACTTAATCAATACTTTTGAGGTATATGCATGCATTACTCCACTACATTTATTTGGCAGCTGTAGATACTTAGATTTAGATTAAGATTTTATATACAAAAACACATGAAAATTACATGAAAACTTGTTGAATACAGTGTCTAAGATTAAACCAGTGGTTCGCCACCTGTTTGGCTCGGGGCCCCTTTGGTTGGAGCTCCTTGTAACATGTTTTAGGCGTCTGAGAGAGGGAGCTCCCCTCTAAACTTCAACAGATAACTATTTGGAAAAAATACTGCAGATATTAGAAAAAAGTCCAACATATGAACACATTTGCGTTGCAGAACTTTGTGTTTTTGTTAATTGTTGTCAAAGTGCTTTTACTTAATGATCTGAGTACTTTATAAGTGTGACTAATTACTGTAAATTCTGTCTTTTATCTATTAGGAGATGTGTATATCCAGCCAACTCAAGACACAAAGAATCCTGTCATCTACGGCGTCTTCTCCGTTTCAGGGTAAATCACTGACAGCTTTCTCAAACTCTCTAAGTTTCATGCAGTTTGGAGGGAAGGTGTATTTTGGTTTCCTCCTCCAGTTTTTTTGTATTCGTTTTCACTCAAGTTGTCAGCTCTCTCTGATATTGAAATGCTGTGTTGCGTATGGCCTGTCAGATTCAAGCTACAAAGACAAAGCAGACTGTGAATCTGGAGCCCAGACGGAGTCGCGCTCCTCTGAGAGACAGAGGGAGCCTATAGTTGCTCATAGGTCAGGTTTGATAGCAAACTCCTATTCAACACATAGCATTAAAATTCAAGGGAACCAACCAGACCTGTAAATTGAGATTCTGACTGCAGACAGGCAGGGAGAGGTATAATAGAGCCATAATAAACATGTCTTGATTAATGTATTTGAGAAACAAATACTGTTATTTTTTCCATCCTCTCCTTAGGCATCAGGCACGTTTAAACCCAGCTGATAAAAACACATGTGGTGCTAATGATAGAGGCCCATGACAGGAGTTACAAACATCATACACCCACCACACAGCAGCAAGGCCTGAGCTCTGGCGATTCTCTGCAGTATGTGGGTGTTTGTATGTCAGTGTGTCAGACAGCTTGACTCTAGTTGAATCGGTTTGAGAGTGTGTTTGTGTGTCATAATGTTTCAGAGCGGTGCTGTAAGAGGCCGGCTGAATACGTGGGAAGGAAGTAGATTCTACCAGCCGCAGAGAACACCCGTAGTAATTATCTCAGGGAGTTGATCTGCATCCTCTAGCTGCTGTTTCTGTATGTTCACCCTTTTCCTCCTGCCCTCCTCCAGATCTGTGTTTAAAGGCTCAGCAGTGTGTGTCTACTCCATGGCTGACATCCGAATGGTCTTCAATGGGCCTTTTGCCCACAAGGAGGGGCCCAACTACCAATGGGTGGCGTACACTGGGAAGATCCCCTACCCACGACCTGGCACTGTGAGTCATAGACGATGAAAACTCACGAATACTCATACATAAAATCTGACATCCTTTTTATAAGAACATGTTATTCTTATTTGGTAAATTACATGTTTGACTGTTGGATCTCTTTTTTGTCAACAGTGTCCTGGAGGCACTTTCACCCCCAACATGAAATCCACAAAGGATTACCCAGATGAGGTTATTAACTTCATGAGAAACCACCCCACCATGTACAACGCTGTATACCCAGTGCACAAGCGCCCCCTGGTGGTCAGAACCAACGTGGACTATGAGTTCACCACTATTGCAGTGGACCAAGTGGCAGCTGCTGATGGGAACTACGAGGTGCTCTTTCTGGGAACAGGTCGGTACTCCAAGGCCTTAACTGACATCACATCCAGTAACCTATAAGCCACATCATTGTACAGTTTGAAATTTATTGTCAAATAACAGACCTCTAGCCTAGAGGATCTGCGTTGCCCCTAAATGTAGGAATTCTCAAAGCAGTTTTTAGTTTAAAAAAAAAACATATATTTAAGTGGATAGATGAAATGAATGCAGCCTGGGTATGACAGTAAGGTCCCTTTTTGTTTTACAGATCGAGGGACAGTCCAGAAAGTGATTGTCCTGCCTAGAGACGACTTGCAGACAGAGGAGCTGGTCTTAGAGGAAGTGGAGGTCTTCAAGGTCGGTCCTCTGGTTTCACTTTATTTACTCTTTTTCTTTCAGTTCCTCTCCTACATTGATGTTTATTGTGTTTGTTATCTGTGACAAAAAAATAAAAAACTGAATATTCATTGTCTGCTCACCGAGCGTTGTTGTTTACTGTATCGCTGCAGGTTCCCACCTCAATTACCACCATGAAGATTTCATCAAAACGGGTGAGTTGCTTTTGAGTGGTTTAGTCGTTAAATAAGTAAACTGTATTGCAGCAATGAATTCGTAGGAAGGTTATATAGAGAAAGGTTGAGGTTGGTATAGAAGGTTGTATAGAGAATTGACAGTGTTCAAATGGTAGACATACAGTCGATCATTACACTTATTTTCCAGCGCCACCTTGAGAGTTTATACATCAGTCCACAGCAGGACAGCTGTATATGCAAAAATAGATATTTTGTAATGAATATTTTTGGCTCTAAATGGAGCACTTCTTTCAAGTACAATTGCTCAGGAAAACCACAGTGGCTTATAAACTCAGCACAACTAACTAATAATAATATTTTCTTTGAAATGGTACCAAACTACTTCCTGCAATCCTTCAAGGAAGTCATAAGGAAATGAAGACTAGTAAAACACAAAGTGGTACACAAAATGTTTATATTTGATTATTTTATTTGATGATGTTTATCTCTGTTTTTTTTTTTTTTAAATAGCAACAACTTTATGTGGGGTCAGTCTTGGGGGTGACCCATTTGGCTCTCCATCGCTGTGATGTGTATGGGGAGGCCTGTGCTGACTGCTGTCTGGCCAGAGACCCATACTGCGCCTGGGATGGCAAATCCTGCTCCAGATACTCATCCTCACAAAAGAGGTGAGGATTAAGATGGTATAGACAGTCATGCATGGGTACAGTACTTGTTTGTGTGTGTCTCTAGAGCATAGCACAAAATATTTCAGAATATGTTGGAGTTAAGCTTTTTATTTTCAAATGTTGATCTGACCCCTCCAGACGGAGCCGCCGTCAGGATGTAAAGTACGGCAACCCAATCCGCCAGTGCAGAGGTTATAACTCTAACAGTGAGTATCAGGCTAAATACCAAAAACAGTGTCACTAAAATGAAATAGGAATATTATTGACTATCAAGCAAGCCCATATATGTTATATATTTTCTCAGGAATAATACGTCACATACATTCTACATATTGTTTTTTAGCCAATAAGAATACTCTGGAGGCAGTTCAATATGGGGTGGAGGGCAGCACTACGTTCCTGGAGTGTCAGGCCAGATCTCCTCACGTGTCTCTCAAGTGGCACCTGCAGAAAGAAAACAGTGACAGGAGAAAAGAGGTGAGAAACTACTGCAAAGTAGTTACAGTTATATTTGCAAAGCCGCTTGGATCGGTCTTCATAATCATTGCCGTGGTACAGATCTGGTGTGTGAATCTATATGAGTCAGGAAACTCACTTAATTTTCATTTTTGAATTGTCATCTTTGTTGTCCTCCCTTCCAGATTCGCTCTGAGGGCCGCATCCTAAAAACAGAACAGGGTCTTCTGATCCGCTCTCTGCAGTCGTCTGACAGCGGCATCTACCAGTGCACATCCACAGAGAAAAACTTCAAACACACGCTCGTCAAACTGCAGCTTGTGGTCCTTTCTAGTCGCACAGTAAACAACGTGTTGGTGGAAACGGGCAGCCCGGCCCTCCCTCCGCTGCAGTCCAGTGCCTGGACTCCAAGTGTCGGGCAGTACAAGGACCTGCTGACCATCCTAAGCCAGCCTGAGATGGGCCTGATCAACCAGTACTGCCAGGATTATTGGCAGCTTGGAGAAGGCAGCCTCGGGGACAACAAAGCCAAAAGCCTGAAGGAGCTAAAAGAGCAGAAGAAGCCTCGCAACCGTCGGCATCATGATGAGCAAACAACTCCAGCTGAGACATGAGGAGGAGGATATACACTTTATCATACTAAAACACCCCCAGTCTACCTTTTCACACCACCTCCTAAACACTGCAACCCTCCATTTAGGGGAATGACACCAGTTAGAAAAGTCAAATTATCGTAACGGACAAGACAGATACTCCAACCAAAAGCAACAGCATCAAACAGTTTCTATGTAACTGTTGGAAAAAATACACAATATTTATTGTAGGTTGTAAAAAGTAATTCTTTGTACCTATCTAGAAAACATGTTTTTTTGTGAATAGGTAAATCTGTGCAAATATTGTTGTTATTATAATATTATTGTTAGTGTTATTGTTTATTACTATGTGTTATTATGTTGAGAATATCTTTATGTTTAGTGTTTTTGAGAAACGGCAACAATAACCCACGACATTGGGAGTATCCACACATGGACGAGGACCGATGAAATCAGTAACGACTTCAGAAACTGTTACAGGCGACCATGTTGGATCTCTTGACTGCTGGCAGTATTCAGTGTCTAAGCTGGATGTCGAGTCGCCGATTCAGTGAAATTCTCAAACTTCCCTAAACTTCTTCGCCAGAACTCTCTACTGTATAGCAGACAGTTTTTGTTTTTTTTACTGCAACATACAAGCTGTTGACAGAATGATGATGGCGTTTCTTGGGACATGCGAGAATAAAAGAAATGCCCACAACCGTGACAACATGTCACAGTCGCGCAGTCACGTGTTAATGAGCAGGTAAGACGTCTCTCCTTTCATGTCGTGATCCAGCCTGGCCTCAAGTAATGATGTTACATCACACACCCAAATTCATCCAGATCCTGTTGCTGCCAAGTGTTTGTTTTGTTTATATGTGAATATCACATCTCAGTGTTGTATCCTTAACAAACGTGATCTTTGTGATAAGCTGTTTTTTGGGGGGAAAAGGGTCTTTTTAATGACACAAAAGCTGAAAATATAACATTGCCTTCTCTTTTCTCTTTCGAGATAAGAAATTCCAGCAGGCAGCTATATGTGAGTTTGTGACATTTTGTGATAAGAAATAATTGGAGACAAAGCACCTTCTGTTGCCAAATTGGTAATCTTGATAAACGAAATACATGTATCTGTGGCATTTGCAGTATATCCATATAAGGCATAGTATGCAGTTTGTATACTCAAAGGTTTTTGTTGGCTCTCAATGAATCCAAAGTTTGCATTCCTGCCAGTTTCATGCTAAATATTGGTTTCAATTAACAGTGAATGTTAATCATGTAAGTCTATACTTGTATTAGATTGGTGCTGATAACAAAAGAGCTTTCACAGCTACTTTTTCGTTAGTTCAGTGCAGTGCCACCATGCTATCATACATGCCACAGACTTCATATAAAAAAATGTCACAAGTACAACCACTAACAAGCTGATCACCACCGAACCTGAAGAGAAACATGTACCAAAATCTTCAGAAGGTGGCTTTTCATTGTGCATGGCATGTACAGTGTATGTATATGGTATTTGTCTAAAATGCTATGTTGCTGTGGATGTCAGTGAATGTCTTTCTCTTTGTGGGAATATGGAAATACTACCAGTGCAAGAAAGATGTGCTCAAACCTTTTATGGTGGAAAATGCTGAAAGTACAGAAAGGTCAGATTGTGATTTTAAATCCACTCTCTCTGTCTCTCTCTCTCTCTGTCTCTCTCTCTCTGTCTCTCTCTCTCTCTCTGTCTCTCTGTTTGTCTCTTAGTCTATTCTTTCTCTTGTTCTCAGAAATTTGCAAAAGCAATTTGCATATATTTCAAACATGTGCATCTATTTTATTTTCTCCGTTTGGCTGACTTTTCTCTGGGTCATTGAGGTAAAGTAATGTATGATATAATGCACAGTTGATGTTATTGTAATGACTTGTAAAAATTACTATCTTTTTTCCTCCTCATCAATGTTGCTGACTAATAAATTAAAGCTCTATATTTTATAATAACAGAGGTACTGTTCTGTTTGCCGTTTGTGAGCACAAACTCTGCAGGATTTGTGTGCGATATGAACAGTTTCAGCGCTCCTCGTGTTACTGATCTGCAGTGGTGGAGGAAGTATTCATCCTCCTTTACAAGTAGTAAAATGTCACTCACTGTATGTAACAGCATGCAAGTACTATCAGTAAAATGTAGTTAATTATCAAAAGTAAAGGTACAAAATGCAGGAAAAATTGACCCTGTGAGTGATACACTTTTACACATATCATTAGATTGTTATGTATGTGTTAATGTGAAAGTAACATTTTACTGTAGAAGATGATCATGGTGGAGCTATTTTTTTTTTTACACTGTTCAGTTTTTTAGTCTATAACATTTTGTCACATCTTATAAACTCATCTCACTGTGTGCTTTATATTTATACAGTATCAAGCAACTATGGCTATCAAATAAATGCAGTTTAGTAAAAAAGTGCAATATTTTCTATTGAAACTTAGTGGAGTATAAAGTGTGAAGTATTCAAGAAAAGTACAAGTGGCTCAGATTTGTACTCCAGCACAGCACTTGTTTAATTTTGTACTTGGTTACATTTGATTAAATTTTTTCATTCGCAGTAGTGACTCGGGAGCTTAACCAGTGTTGACTCCACAAAAGAGCACAATAAGGTTAAAGTGATAACGATAGATTTAATTTGCGGAGCACTTTTCAAGACAAAAGGGCTTTACAGCAAACACAAAAAGAGGCAAGTTCCTGTTTGCGTGGGGAAATGCAGTGCAATGTTCACACACACACACGCATATTGTACTGTATGTGCATGCATACATAATTGAAAGTGAGTAGATTAGGATCCTTAACCAGCTTCAGATTGAGGTCAATAAGATCTGTCAGGTGAAACTGCAAAGCTCTTTAAGCATGTCAGAGCTCTCCCCTCAGTCTGCAGTATCAGTATAAGAAATGTCGGTTTGTCTGTCTTCATGTTTGGACTGGGAGCTGAGGGGATCTGCTTATTTATTTCAGTGACCCCGTTTGTTGTGATTGTTGTGCTGTGTGGAGTTTTCTTTTGTCTTAATCCCTCTACCCTTAACTTCCGTGCAAACACAATACACCCAAAACCACATTCACACCCACATATGGTTTAATATATTTTGGCCCTGATGCAACATGAATCTAGTTTTGGGTCTAGTTTGGGTTTGGGTAGTAGTTCCCAGTTATAGGCACAAACACTCAGCACCAAGTTATTTAGCTTTGCATGCCTCTCTTTTAAAGGCCCCTTAGAACAGCATAGAGAGATAAGCACTTGAGCCGATGTTCATCTTCCGCTGAGCACAGCAAAGTTCCCTCTAAAGGTTAGATCACTCCTCCACTGATGTATGTCTGCATCTCCTCACACCTTTCGCTCTGCACCTTAACACCCCTGTCCTTGTCTTCCATTGGCCATCCTCAGTCAGGTGGGCAGGGGATGCCCAAAATCCTCTCCTAAGTCAGGAAAATGCTCAAACATTCTCCAGTGTGTGCTGCAGGCAGTTGACGCATCAGCTGCTCAGTTGACGGCACCGGTGAGAAAGTAGGCGATCAGCTAGGACCTACTTCCATTTTTCCTGACATTGGTTTTTGAGCAGAGGGGCCCAAGCCAGGAAAAGTAGGATGGGGGCTGGAGCGAGCGCTGAGGAGAAACGCTCCAGAGAGCTGGAGAAGAAGCTGAAGGAGGATGCCGACATTGATGCGAGAACTGTCAAGCTGCTGCTGCTAGGTAAAGACAGTCAAGCTGGATGCAATTACAGGAAACCTCATTATCATGGTTACGCATATCTGAGGGCCCCGTGAGGCCTCATGGCGAGTTTATTTTTACCTTAAGTCCTACAAGAGAAATAGTTCATCTACCTGTTGATGGGACATAATTGTAGCTGGTACATTAGTAAGTCTCATGTAAAAAGTTTGGTTTAATCTTTTATACACTTGACCTTATTCTTAAATTATCAACATGAACAGATTCAAGTTTTTATGGACTGAATAACCTTTAAATTCTTACTATATTGCATAATTTTAAAAGTGTTTTTTTTTTTTGTATTAGCAAGCATTATGTTTGAGTTAAGTAAAGTACTTATAACCTGTGTCATTGAATTGCTAAGACACAAATAATCACTGAGCCCAATCCCTTGTTAATCCTGAGACAACAGGTCCTCTGACACAAAGGGCTTAACGCTGAAGGACACAGATACTATTCCACCCAAACCAAACAGGGCCTGCCGCTGTAGCATTCAAATAAAATAACCCAAATGCATCACAGGCACTATGTAATTAGCTGATCGAGAAGGAAAATTAGTATGATTTTTTATTTCAGTTAGGTTTTATTAATTTGAGGACCAACAAATTCTATATCATCTGTTACATGAATACAACAGTGTTGGTTTTAAAAGCAAAAACTTTTCGATCCAGTTGGGAATATAATGTTTGGAATATCTGTCAGGTTGTTACAGATATTGTTTCACACTCAGCTGAATCATCTCCTCGTGACAATGTAGGTCACAGACGGAAAAGTTTCTCCTGATATCGGCTTTGAACAAGATTAGGGCTGAAGTAATAAGTATTATGATCTGTTGGAATCCTCTGTCTGACGAGGTCACCTGCAGTTAATATCTGCCTCCTTTGAATGAAACCCAAAACATGCATATAAGCAGAAAAACTATGGTTAAGCAGAGGTAGTAATTTGCTAATATTGTAAAAAGTTTGGAAAATTTTAAATAAAGTTTGTAGTAAAAACATAGTTTTACCATTTTTATCCAGAATTAATGTTTTTCATCTTTCAAACAGGTGCTGGAGAATCAGGCAAAAGTACTATCGTCAAACAGATGAAGTAAGATATTGGACTTTATACCTGAGCAAGTTCTCATTTCTTGTCTAACTGACTGTAAATCCCATACTAACATTGTACTCTCTCACCAGAATTATCCACAAAGATGGTTACTCACTTGAAGAATGCTTGGAGTTCATTTCCATCATCTACAGCAACACCCTGCAGTCCATCATGGCCATTGTGAAGGCCATGAACACGCTCAATATTAACTTCGGTCACTCTGATCAGCAGGTAACAACAGCTGAGAGAGGTTTCAGCGGTTTTTGCATCAGTTAATTTCAGGTTTCATGCAGACACCTAAACATTGCTTGTATGTGTCCCTGTCCTCTTGCATCCATCTTGCAGGATGATGCAAGGAAACTCATGCATCTCGCAGACACCATTGAGGAAGGCACCATGCCTAAAGAGCTGTCAGACATCATTTTGCGCCTGTGGAAGGACGCTGGCATTCAGGCGTGTTTTGACAGGGCCTCGGAGTACCAGCTCAACGACTCCGCTGGATAGTAAGAAATCCTCCAAGCTGAGCTCAAATTGTTATTGAAATTGTTAAAAAGTCATACATTATTAAATTTTCTCTTACTCTCCCTCAGCTACCTGAACGACTTGGAGCGACTGGTCCAACCAGGCTTTGTGCCCACTGAGCAGGATGTGCTGCGATCAAGAGTGAAGACCACTGGTATCATTGAGACCCAGTTTTCCTTCAAAGATCTCCACTTCAGGTGAATCAGTGCAGTATTTCTTATGAGAATAGCATCTACAATTCACCATCATCGCTCCCACTGTGCTGGTTTGCAACCATAAAGATAACATGCTTTTGTTTCCATGCAGAATGTTTGATGTGGGTGGCCAGAGGTCAGAGAGGAAGAAGTGGATCCACTGTTTCGAAGGTGTTACCTGTATCATCTTCATTGCTGCTCTGAGCGCCTACGACATGGTGCTGGTGGAGGATGATGAAGTGGTACAGTAGCAGTTATATTCTTTACTATTTGTGTCTTATCTCTTTTGGACAGTCAACAGTTGGTTTACTTGAAAGGCTCTTCATTGGGACACCTTTTTCTTTCAGAATCGAATGCACGAGAGTCTGCACTTGTTCAACAGTATCTGCAACCACCGCTACTTCGCCGCCACCTCCATTGTACTCTTCCTCAACAAGAAAGATGTGTTCGTTGAGAAGATCAAGAAAGCTCATCTCAGCATGTGCTTCCCTGAATACGATGGTGAGGTCATCACGATGCACAAATTACAGCACATTCATGGACTTTAAAAACGTACAGACTAATCAAATGTGCTCTTTTGTCTTTGTTATCTCTTCGTCAAGGCCCCAATACTTATGAGGATGCTGGTAACTACATCAAAATGCAGTTCTTGGACCTGAACATGCGCCGAGACATCAAAGAAATCTACTCTCACATGACCTGCGCCACAGACACAGAGAACGTCAAGTTTGTGTTTGACGCTGTAACCGACATCATCATCAAAGAAAACCTGAAAGATTGTGGTCTCTTCTAAGAGCCAAGCTCAGAGACCCAATGGAGGTGAGTAAAGTTTGCACAGTGTAGTTAAAATTATTCAGACTAACTCTTGGAGCAGCTAACAAGCGTTGTGTCTCTCTCTCTTTTTCACAGGGTGATGTTGCACCCCTGTCACATTCCCATGAATCCCTTCTCAGTTCAAACTGAGGTCTGAAGATGAAAACTTCCCCCTCAAACCGGCGAACGCAAAAAATAAAAATCAGTTTGTGTTGTTCAAAAGTAAGTTGTAGCTTTGACCAAAGACTTCAGGTCAACTGAGACCAGAAGAGAGCTCTTAAGTCACAAACTCCTGTACAGATTTCAGATGAGTTGAATTTTAGTCAAGCTAACTTTTCTCTTGAGTCTCTTGAACTCGTCTTTGGAGGGCTATGCAATCTGTAGTTAAGACATCAAAAGCTTCTGTCAGCATTAAGTGGTTTCTTCTCACATGCACTAATGTGAATAGATGTCAGGCTAATGCGTTGTGTCTATGCTCCAGTAACTGGTCAGTATACAGCCAAAAAAAAAACCAAACGAGAGGACCTCACCAACCTGCAGACGCACTTCAACCTCTGGTAGAGATTAAAAAGGAATTTATCACTAGATTTGGCTTTTATGTACATAAATCCTACAGTAAAGAACAGTTTGAGGCACAATTCAAACAAGTTACAAATTTAATTTTCAAGAAGGGTAGGAAAATGCAAGTCTTTGCAATAGTTGAAAAGGGCCAGTGTATATAATTAAATTGTTGTCTATTGAACAGTTCATGAAGTGTGGTGATACCATATGGATCTGTAACACTGTTGACTGGTAGATGTATTAAAACTCCATGTCTAAAAGTTAACTGAATACTGGCCTTTGAGCCAACGATCCTGTACAGAAACTGATAATTGTAAACCTTGACCATACCTATTAAAGCTTCTGTAGAAAAATGAGTAGTTTTCCATTTTTCACAAATAAAAACCAACTCAGCAATGTTTTGTTCATAATCTGTCATTTATTAATTTCACTGACTATTTCAGGTTCCTTTCTAATACAATGAAACCAGTCATGTTTTAATCAGCCTTTACATTTAATGTTTGCAATGAAAGTATTGTTTGTAGAGTAAATATTAAGCTATTGCCAGCAGCTGGTTACAGCTGTATCTTACTTTACCATAAAGACTAAGTAGGATATTCTACATACAGTCACTCCGGACCCACCTGCATCTTCTTACTCAGTTTCACCCAGTAGCTCAGGCTTAACCACTGGAGAATAAGTCAGAGACCACCAATAGATTTCTCTCTCTCTCTCTCTCTCTATATATATATATATATATATATATATATATATATATATATATATATATATATATCATCATTACTAATTAGTTTTTTCAATACTTTCATACTAACTTGGAAATATTAGTGGAAAAGTATGATTAAAAAACAAACTAAATTGATGTAGGTGTGTCCTCTGTTGTACACATACAACGCACCTGCATATTAATTCATTGTACTGATCACAGGGTCACATTACAGGGAAGCTATTTAAAAAATACCACAGATTTTTATTGAAATATTTATGTAAATCACTTCAATCAAATTTTTTAATCATGACTGTCACTAACTTTGTCAGATGTTAGAAATTCATCATTGTCTGCCTCCAGCAATTAAGCCTGAGGTTAACTGGTTAAAACAGGTTTATTTCTGATGTAAAGTTGGGAATTTTAACATGGGAATCTACGGAGATCAGCTTTTGGAGCTGGCCTCAAGTGGCCATTCAAGGAACTACAGTTTCTCACACTTTCACATAGGCGTAATTTTTCAATCAATCAATCAATCAATCTTTATTCATATAGCGCCAATTCATATAGCAGCAGTAACTCAAGACGCTTTCCTTAAAGAGCAGGTCTAGACCAAACTCTAAGAGAAAGACCCAACGGTTCAGGAATTCAAAATTAAGGATTCAAGAATCCCCACATGAGCAAGCATCAGATATCATATTAGGCAACAATGGCAGGAAAAACTCCCCTTTGACGGAAAGAAACATCGAACAGGACCAGGCTCAGAGGTGGAGAGTTGGGTGGGTGGAGGTTGGACAGAGAGAGAGAGAGAGGAAATTGTACACGCAACTTCATGTACAATTTCAGAGCAACAAACACTGTAGAACATGACATTTCACAGCAATCTACGTGTAAGCCATGCTCACAAATCACTTTTGTGAGACCAGCATTAGACTGGTATCAAGTGTTACTGATCTTTTCGTCCAACTCTCAGCAACAAAGTGAAAGAATGTACTATTAGATGGATTTGTAAACTCAGAGATATCATTCCTATGGCCAATATGAACAGCTGTCTCCCAGAGCCAAAGAAGATGCCAATGCTGTGATGTAATCGAGCCATGCAGCCCGAAGCTCTGCTGAGCTTTACAGACACTAAGGATGTTTGGTAAGAGATGAACCAGTCCAGAAAATATACATCAGAAGAGCTGAACATGAATCAAAGATCACAGTTAAGGAGACATCATACACTTTCTGTCTGTGTGGAACAATAATGAATATTCACAGTACAACTGTACTTCAGTTCAGTGCAGTTACTCCTCGATCTCTGATAACCCAGTTGAAAGAAGCAAAACAAATATCAAATACTATCCTGAGACATTGTAGGCAACAACATTTCAAGAAAGTTTTATTTTTTATGAAAGCATTCATTGATTTTTGTTTTTTTGTTAAACCCTGAGTTCTCACCACATGACATTTAATTAAGGTATGATGATGTGCAATTATGTGAAAGAAACAGAAAGAGTAAATGACAAACCATCCACTCTAAACAAGATTAAACAGAAAAATTATGAAAATCGAACACGTTTTCACTCATTAACATTAAAAAATACATTTATGGCTTTTTTGCATGTCTAAAAAAGGAGCTTAATGTCATGATCAGTGTAAAACTGTACATACTCATGGAATGACCTATTGTGCAATATCAACAATGGCCTCGAAAAATACTTGACAATGTTATCCACAACCAGTTTGCACTGTTCAGCATCCAGAAAGACCAAGACAAACTGAAGGCACTTTAAAATGGTAAGAGTCATCCTGAACCTCTCTCTCACTGCTGATATCGGTTTATGTGCAGCCCTTGTGTAAAAGCACTGATGTAGTCAAGTGAATCAACGGCAAAGAGGCACTGTTCATTACTTTTAGAGAGATTTTTAAGAGGTGAGTGTTTTTATAGGCTATGCATTTTACATATGTGTGGCTAGATGGCACTGTTCCCATGAACACAACATTATGATACAGCCCAGCTGTAATTTCGAATATGTATACACACACACTCACAATGTACACACACTCATACCCGAGCCAACACCTAGACAGATATTTTCTGCTCCACAATTCATCAAGTAATGGAGCATGATTCCTCGCTTTCCATCAGAAACATTGTTCACCTTTGTCAACCACATGCTCACCCTCCACAGAGCAAAAACACCCACACACACTTTTAATGAATACAGCAAGTAATCGAGCTGCTTTCTCAGGTTTCCTTTAGTGTCAGTTTCCTGTCCGGATCCCAAACATCAAAAAAGATGGGATGAGGAGTTTGAGCAACAGTTTTTTTTAACCCCACTGCATCTGCTCCTGTGGGGGTGTGCTGACGGCGAGTTCATGCCAGTGTTACCAGACGCATCCTCTCACTCAGAAAAGTCCCACCATGTGATCGATCTGCCTCATGTAGACACTCTTTAATGGTAGAGTGTACCGTCGCTCCTCTGGGACCCTGTTGCACTGCAGGATGACAGAAGAAAGGAAGAAATAATGAGTCGTAACATCATAACGTGTTTTAAGAACATGTATTTTTTTTTTTTTTTTTTATAAATGGTCATAGGCTGACAGCCTTACATTGCTGATGTTGGCAGGTGGCGGCCCGTTGTTTGACACTCTTTCTGCCAGCACTCCCTCTTCCCAGGGAAACATGTCGTTCCACTGTTTCTCCCTGAATCGCTTGTCTATAGGCACAACATGGCCCTCTGTGGTGAAGATGTACCTGTTGTCGGATTTGTGAAGTGGGTTGTCCTCATCGAACAGCTGCAAAACAAGAGAGACATTTTCATTGTCTGTAGAGACTTGAGCCAAAAGTGGGTCTGAGTGGTATTGTCACAATGGCTGGATGAAACCAGCAAATCAAATATGATGATATCAATGTTGCGACAAAATGTAGAGGGTATGTGATGGTGTTTCTAATTGATATCAATTTACTATGTAAGTAATTCATCAACTACTGATATGAACAAAACAAACAATTTGAGGATGCTGACTTGAGCTTTGGGAAATTGTGATGTGCATTTTTCAGTGTTTTCTGACATTTTACAGTTAATATACTGACTGAAAATGTATGAATTAATCAATTCAACAACACATGTATTCACTGCAGAAATAATTAGCTTGTGTAACAATTATTAAAACCTTACAACATATCTACGCTCTCATATCATACCCTCAATATAGTGTATAACATAGCTCTATGTCGGACATGCTCTGGCTGTAACTTACCAGGTAAAGGTATTTGCATGTCTCACTCAGGAAGAAGCTCTCCATTCGATCTTCTTTGGATTTGTCCACCACATGGTGGAGAGTGGCGTACCCACATCTGCAAGTGACACAGCTCAGCTCAGCTTAAAGTAGACACATCACAGCACTGTAAAGCTTCCAAAAAAGCTAATTACATGATCCACACCTGACTTTGGCATTTTTCTCAAGGCTCTGAAGAATATCCTTTCCAACATGCAAATAGAAAGGATTTTTGGTCGCCTGTGAGAAGTGAAGAACAAAAACTCTTGAGTTAAAGATTCCAATCCACCGACAATGTTGTGTTACAACAAGTCAGAGTTGTTACCTGGTACAGCAGATAAGTTGACTCCACCAGCTCTGGTCTTAAAGGGTAAAAGAGCACATCAGGAGCCTGCAGCTGCCAGTTATATCTCTCTGGCAAAGCCCCAAAGCGCTTCCAGATGGCATAGTAGAAGGCATGCAGGCAAATGGCATTATCTACATCACCATTCAGCACCTAGAACACAGAGTGGTAACACCTGCCTTTAGTTGAGCACCAGAGCACTTATTTTACACGTACATATACGATCTGTCACCGCAGAAAGAGCATAATCCTACCTGCAGCCCAGGAAAGAAGGCCTGAAGGGAGTCGATCCAGGTGTTCATTATCTCACCACTGAACATGTTCACATTAACGTAGAGAGGCGGGTCACCCTCTCCTTCATTACATGATTCTCTCCTGGAAAAAACACAGCAGACGAAGAGGGGTCTCACAATCTGTCAAACTGTTCATTCTGACCAGCTAAACTAGGACAGCGGACGTTATGTCCCTTGCTGAAGTGCCGAGGAGGAAGAGGATGTATCTATGCGACTCTGAATGAATGCACATTTCCCTTCAGACATCTTGCGACAGTCTCAAGTCTCCGAATTTAGCTTTCCACGTCTTTCAGAAAGAAACAAATAATACTAGAAATACAGCATCCTGGACAGAGATTCATTTAAATAGATGTGATCATTTCAGGTTTCTGGTGCCACCTTGTGTGAAGCTCCCAAATGTTGCCAACATGCCCAGTCACATTCACCCAGTGTTCAGTGTTGAACTCACCCTCTCCTCATGTGATTCTGAATGCTCTCATAAGCAGCTTGGAACATCTTGTAGTCCTCTTTTTCACCAAAAAGGATGTAAGATTTCAGCAAATACTCATAGAAGGAGTCCATACCGGCTCCCAGTCCACTCTGCTTCCCAACCCACTGGCCTGTTTGGATATTAACTACATTCCCTAAATAATTCCACACAGAAATCACAGAAAGTTGCTTCAATTTTTTGATGATTGCAGGCATCATATTTACATGTTGTAGACTTAAAATGTTGAGTGTAAGATTAAATAAAATGAAATTACATTTGAATGAGACAAGAAAGAAAGGAAAAACAATCTAGGAAAAGGCTTGTGATGTAACTAACAAGCTGTAATTACCTAACAAACCGGTTTCATTGCTCCTCAGACTCCACAGAGCTCTGACAGCTCGTCTGGCGACCCACTCAAATGTGGAATCTCCAATCAAGCGGCTCAAAATCCCAAACTCCACCAGCAGGGACCCGGCTCCTGCAGTACAAGTTTCATTGATGCTATCAGCAGGAACTCCCGTCTTCAGGTTCACCTGCATTTAAGATACAAATTCATAAACATGCCGAGTGACGTTTCAGTCTTGACACTTTACAGTACAGTTTGAACAAAGTCATGCAATTTCACTAAAGATAGCTACTTTGATATTGCTTTGCCTGTTTGAATACCTTGTGCGCGTATTATATTAGCAGGCACCTTGTACGATGCACCTGTGATTTGTGGCCGCAACAGTCTCACTCACCCTGGGGTAAGGGATGCCTGTGCTGGTGTTCTCAAAGGCCGGCAGTAAGCGGACGGCCAAGTCATGAGCCAAGTGAAGCAGCTCATTGTCGTAACCTTCAAAGCCCACCTCGCCAAATGGATGTTTTGGGTCAGTCAGGAGGATGTGAGATGAGATAAGGCTTCCCAAGATCCTTTGAAGAAAAGAGAAATATGGGATTCCACACAGAAATAGATTTGGAAAATTTGGGGAGAAAAATCATTACAATAAGCTTTTTCTGGTATCATATTGTGTCATGACATTTGACATGTATGGTCAAAATCAGTGAGGGGTGGATAAAAGACAGATGACCGTCTTGCTGAAGCAGTTCTCTGGACCCAATGTGTGTATTTTACAATATTTATGTCTTGAACCCTATTATACATCTAAGAATTGAGAGATTGCTGTCTACTGAAATGCAAATCAAACCCCTACAAAGGAAATATCATTCATCTAAACCATGTTGATACACTTTGAACTTCAGGATTTAGCCTGAACAGTCGCTGCATCTACAGTCACCTGGACAGTTTCTTTAACGATCTCTTTTCTCTCTAGCAAGAGTTAGTAGCAACATTTGTACCTGATGTTTGCCTCAAAAACTTGCACAGTCGAGTCCTTGTCAAAAGATACAGTATCTATAACCAGCTTGACGGCTCTCTGGAACTCTGTCACATTGCCAAGCACCTGCAGAGAAAGACCACATTATATAACCACTGTATGCAGTACCAACAACCTTATTTGGTCACATAACAACTGAGTGGCTTCTGAGTATTTCCCTCAACTTCTGTTTTTATCGTTACAGATGGCAACTATTGAAAAGAAACTCTGATTAAGAATTTCAGACATCCAGTTACACACTCTTTAAAGAGTCTAATGTCATAAATAACTGTCACATGCTTTTGTACGTAAATTGTTTCGGTGTCTTCATTTTTCTGATTCAGAGTTTTGTTTAAGATTGTGGATGGTGGAGCTGAGCACAAGGCACACTGGACTGTTCATTTCAGGGAAGTGTCATAGGAACAGTCAGAGTTCAGAAACTCTGCTCCACCTGACTCCATGATGGGGAAAGTTTTGAGTGTGGCAGAAAACACACAACAGAGGAAGTGCAACAGAGGAAGTGCAAACCATGGTGCAACTGAATGTAGGACAAGACCCTGCTTTTTGCAAAACACGCGATGTTAACACCATGTATCAAGAAAAATGATTCCGCTGCTTACAAATTTCAGATTTAAAAAAAATTACTGCCAAATATAAATATTAATCAGAAGGCAAAATAACATTGTGTAACATAAAGTCAATTTTACCAGTAAGGTGTCCAAGGTGTCAATCAGGGTAAGAGAGTAGTTCCCCAAAACGTCATTTATGTTGATGTTTAACCTGAAACAAAGGAAGAGAAGAGACCCAGTGGTGTCACGCAAAACAGGAAGGGTGAATCAACAGATTACAAAACAGAGAGCATACTTTACATCCAACAACAAAATCAAGTATTCAAGTAATCAATCAATGTGAATGAAAAATCTTATCTTAGCATGGACGTAAAAGAAACACCACATTAAAAACAACTTCCTCTTAATGATAGTCTTAGACTTGCTGAGGTTAAGTAATGTCCTAGTTTCATTGTACTGTGCTTAGTCAGGACCAATAATGACTTCAGTCATCCCTAGTTTCTGATTGGTTAAAAAAGTAAATGCTGCATGTTCTTGTTGGATAGTTTAGTTGAAGCTATGGAGCCTTGACAGCACAATAGACTTAGACCGTTTGCTGCACATGCTCATGCTTGTGAAGTATGTTTTCAGTGTTTTATTACCAATTTCATTTTGAGCTTAAAGGAGAACATTTTCAGTAAACTGTTAAATTTTATCAGTTTTATTAAGGCACGCGTCAACGACATGCTTAGACTGTACAGATTAATAAGGAAAGAAATAAGCCGAGTCAGTTTTCCTTCTCGAGCTGTCAGACTGATACCACACCGCAAACAGTTACTAAATATGACATAGAAAAGCTGAAAATCCTTACAATTAAGAGGCTGGGACCAGGGCATGTTTGGCAATTTTGTTCAACTGTAATTGAATCATGAAAATAGTTCATGTTGACTGAAGACAAAACCTGTTACTCGTTTAAAAAGTTCTAATGGGAGACTGAAAGAAGATTGATGTATAACAAAACATTGTTGACTTATTTGTTAAGATCAAGTCTGAGAATAATTTGAGACCCAAACACTCCCTTCTCTGCTGCATCTAAAGAGGAGTTTTCTTGTCAGATATGACTGGACACAGGCATCTTGTCACCAGGCTGCTAAGTCTTTAAAATAACCTGGCTGAAGTAGGAACGGCATTTATCATCTTGTGGTGTCTCTTCCCTGAACAGAGCATTCTTCCAGTGTCATGTTTCAACGCTTTCAGCACCACAAAGGAAATCCAGGCGGCTCTATTGTATTTGGGTGGCAGGCTGAGATCATTGGCACAAAAAAAAAATAATAATTACCTACATGGCTAGATGGCACCATATCTGAGCAGAAAAGGTTTTTTTCTGTAATTTGGTTGAACTGACCTCTAAAAATATACAGACTGCTTTTATACGGAATGTCACATTTGTTTCTTTAACAACTTTGGCCTATTTAACATATCTTAAACTCAATTGTCTTGTCTATTATACACATACTGTGGGTGCATTAAATTACTACCACTTTCTATACAAGCTGCACAACAGGTGGCCCCGGAACATAATGGTGTGGAGAGTGAAACATGTGATTACTTAGCAGCTGTAGAGGTGGTCTAGTTTTAGGTTTCATTGTTAAGCACTGGGGAATAAAGTGCACAGGTGTTGCAGCTACACACACTGAAAAAGGGGCAGAGCCACATGTCTGCATGTTTCTCCCCTGTGTGGGAAAATATACACTGAAAGACTTTTTACAAAAGTGCCCTGATTGATTTCAGTAAACGCATTCCTTCTCCCTTTTATTCTCTGGTTGAGTATGATTTGATTAATGATTAATCGACTATCCAAATAGTTGATCAACATAGAATCAGTCAATTAATCAATTTATAAACGGATCAACTTTAGGTTTCATGGCACCAAACATACAAACTGAAGAGGTCACTAGGGCTCTAGGAAAATGTCTTCATTTTTTGGCATCTAACTGCCAAACAATGAACAGATCAAATAATCAGCTGATTAATTGATAACAAAACAATCGCTGGCTGCTGCTTTAATGTTTCTTTTCTTTACCATCATTAGATCACATATTCCCATAAGTGATGAAGAGATTGAACACACTGAAACCCCCTGAAACCCTATCAAGACCCCTAAAGAGACACCTCACTGGATCTTGCTGTACTTGTGTCTCAAACACACCCTGATCGTGTCCGAGCAGCAGCGGGCAGCACTGAGAGCAGCAGGATTACACTACTGGCTTAAATGATTACAAACTACATGCAAATAGCACCACCTGCAGAGGACAGTTAGGATGTAAATGACTGTCAGCAGGTACCTGCCACAGGACACTCAGGACAGCTTTGAATGACTCACGGGTTTAGCACGTCTGGTCCCCTCCCTTCACAGTCAATGGGATTCAGCTCGTCCTCGGGAAAGGCGTATTTCATGTAATTATCATATCCGAAATAAAACATTTCTTTGGCCATGTCCTTCATTTTCGCCTTCAGCGTGTCCGGGAAGGAGCTGTACCTCCGGACGTACTCGTCCCTGTTGCCATCGAAGAGGCTCAGGTAGGATCTCTTGGGCGACTCCTCTTCAACCTTTGCATAGGTGCTCGCCGTCTCTTCATATCTCTGGCCTTGTATTCGTTGAGACCACGAAGTGCCCCGAGAGTCTGTCCCTTTTTCCTCCCTGAATAACAAGTCTAATTTGTGCAAACTGAAACTGAGATGGAAGTTGAACCCCCAGCTGACGTTGTGTCCCAGTCCGAAGGCTAGCCACAGCACACAGCTGAGGGAGAGTCTCAGCACGACCAGACCAACTACTATTGACCTCCATTGCATCTTTGATCCGGGTCGATCTTAAAACGCATAATTTAAGTCCACACACTTCCCATTGGTGAACGAATCTGAAAACCTGTTCATCAGGCTAAACTACGAGCACAGTGAGGCTGTAAGGAGTCCGCCTCACACACTTCCTGTCAACAGACCAGCCCCTCTCAGGTGCTGAGATGTGATTGGCTCTTCCTGTGTATCGTCATTGAAGGAAAAGACGCAGACTCGGCCTGTGATTGGTCGCTGAGCTGTCAATCTCCTGTTAGCGTTTCGTGGCATTCTTGACGTGTCTTAACTGAACTTCTGCGCCAATAGAAAACAGCCACAAGAGTGAGACGTTCAGGGACACAAAGGTGTAAAACTGATACTTACTTTATTTAGGGTAAGGTCCCAAGACACAAAGGTGGAGTGGCTGCCGGCTAAACGCAAATGCAAAGAAAATGGAGGCAAACTGAGTATATATATATATATATTAAGTCTGCATAGAAAGACATATTGGTAGTACTTATGTTATTAATAAGATCTCAAGAGTTTAAGTGTTGGATTTAATAAATAATTTAGTAAAGCTTTAGGTGAAACTTTTCCCTCTTCAGCAGAGGAATGTCAAAACAGCTTCTTAATATCAAAGGTCAAATGTGACATTTAAGTGAATTAACAAGAGAAGCACATTTTTGATTGAGGGAGACATTTACAATGGATTACAAACTGCAGAAACAGAAATAGAAATTAGGATTTCCCAGAGAGCGCACACATTGCGCAAACATGCTGCTGAGAAGAAAAGGCCTTTCACACGAGGCCATAAAACCTCAGGTAACTTGCAGGAAGTCAATCACGTACAGTCAGTAGACCCACAGGGTCCTGACAAGAGGTCTAATCAGGCCAATTGAAAATGCCTATTTTGATCTGGACCGCCTACATTAAAAAACTACTTGTGCGATTACCTCATGCACACACACACAACACTCTAAACCGGGCCTTCCCACAGAGTAATTACTTTAATTTTTGCAGCAAGTGTACTTAGGTATTAAAAGGCTTTACTTTTGTATTGCATAAGTATTTTTAATGGGATATTTAAAAGACCCATGGTTCACTTGCAAAGGATTTCCTGTCCTATACTGGATTGACTCCCTTGTAAATTTTGTTGCACGTCATTAGTACATGAAGTCAGGGGAGTCAGCTGAGCAGAGGTCCCTATTTTCATTTTCTACTAGAGCCACTAGTGGTATTCCAACACTTACTGCGTAAAACTGACCACAGGGAGACCAGTTCATTTCAGCATAAAAACATACTTACAATGTGAAGTCCTGCTACAAGATAGAAATACCTTCTCGGTACCGTGCTAATCCTTTAGCGGTGATATTGTTTGAAAGATGGTGTACATACAACAGGACAATGTCTAAATTAAAAAGCATGCCTTTTATTTAATATATTGAAGTGGTGTTTTGTTTCCACACTCTACCCAGGCAGGCACACCTTGCACGCCGCTTTGCTTCGGAGGTGAGCGAAATTGCACAAGGCACTTTTAATTCTGCCACTCTCTCAGCCTCGAGGCAGCACAAAGGACATCATCCCACAGAGGCTACTTACAAACAGAGGCCAATATGAACCACACAGTCCCGTACAGCTTTACCTTTTAGTACATTCAGACTTTAAATAGAATCATATATTCATACACGCACATCTCACATCAGTAAAAATCATACTACCTTGATATTTGTACAGACCTGCTTCAATTGACTTGCTTAAATGCACATTTTCTAAAACAATAGGCATGTCCTTGAAGGAAGAAAACCTGATCAAGCGAGAGGTGACAGTCAAAGATAAATCACAGAGTAGAGCTCGACAGAAGTGGGAAAACCTGCATGTCCACACTGGCCAATATCCTGGCATCGTAACGGACTGCGTGAAGAACATCTTTTCTTTCTATGAGGCCTGACCGACAGAATCAACCCTCGTTCAAGAGGGGACTGGTTGCATACCAGAAATTATTGTTATAGTGTTATAGACCACTTGGTATGATCAACCAGGTAATGCCTGAATGATAAAAAGTAGATCTGAAAATTAGGTTCTTACGGAGTAAAACGATAGTACAGCTTTACAGGCCGTATAATGCCAATTGAATTTAAATTTGGTATTAAGATCACATGTTCAGTAGTGCATTCTTAGGATCACAAGGTGAAAAGGGGGGGGGGATAGTGTGACACGAGCAGTACAGTGCAGCGTGTGAGTTGAAGACTGTACATCATCGCAGTGATGGGGTGTGGCATGACAGTAACATGGCAAACACAGCTGGATTACAACTCCCTCCCGTTTTCAGCTCCTCCTGGACTTCGAGTGCTGGATGAGCCACTGAAGTGTGATATCTGGAATCAAAGAAACAAGTGGGGTCAGTGCGAGAGTCGGTTTAACCCACTAACAATGCACGATAAACTGAATCAACTTTATTTGGCCAAGTTTGTACAAGCAAACAAGGAATTTGACTCCGGTGAAACTTGTCTCTCTATGTACAGTAAAAAAGTAAGAAATAAAACCACAACAATAAGAATAAGAAAAAACTGAGGCGGCCATCCGCGGCGCCATCTTAATCTTTCAATCAATATGATGGAGCTCAATTTTAGTACCGATTTTGCTACACAGAACCACATTAAAACACTATTAAAATCATACCTAGTGTTTGCCACTTTAGTGATTTGGTATTGCTCTTCCATAACATTGGGTGACTCACAGAAGACAGATTTACAAAGAATGGTCATAATCAAAGCATCCTGACTTTTGGTCTCTCGTATGGATGATGCTCAAATAAGGCAGAATCCTACAATTCCCATAATTCAATTCAACAGCAGCTTCCATTACATCCCCTGGGATATTTTTTCAGACTTTGGTAAGCTCCTCCTGATCCACAGATGACATTATACAACTGAGTGAGTGGTACTCTTCATGGTGAGTAAACTGAACTTCATGTGTAAAACAGTGCTTTCAGCTTATTGTTGTGAGTGCTAACTGAAGGCAATTCAAGATGGACATATCAAATTTTATTAGCTCTTGTCTGCTCTCATCTGAATGTTTGGGTCTGGACGTTAAGAGGATACTGATTTCAGTGAGTGAAACTAAAACTGTGGAAATTCGTCCTTTGAGTAAACGCGAGATAACGCCGCAGTGATTTGCTGCAACTCACCAATGTTGTCTTTCTCTTTGCAGGAAATCGAGTAGCAGCATATCTCTCTGTCCTGAATAGCTGCCAGATTCCTTTGAAGGGGAAAAAAAAAGCATTTGTGAATAAATAAATATGAGACGTATGCATTCAGACTGTCAGTCTAGTCACTGTCAGCATGTTTGTGACTTGACAGCAGAGGGAGCCAGATCCTTACAGAAAACACACAGTCCCTCCTTTTTCACCTGTCATAAGCATAAGGGTGTTTCAACATCAGTTGTGCTTAAAAAATAAAGCCAAATATAAGAAGTATAAGAAAAAACAATGAGAGAAAGACAGATTTTAAAATAACATTCTATTGTCATGACAGAAATAATATGTAGTGTATTGTTCTACGTTAAAAAAAAAACAAAAAACTGAGCATTCAGCTGTAATCAGATAAAATACATTAAGGTATTTGCACCATTTTCATACTTACATTTTCTCAATGAGCTGCTTTTCATCTAGAGCGCTGGGAAGATCCCTTTTGTTGCCGAGTACCAAAACCTAAAAACACATTACTCTTGAAATCTGTGATTGTTGACAGAACCCACCCATACCATATACCACATCTGTCTGGTTTCAACAGAGCACTTACAGGAATTCCTTGCAACTGAGGTTTGTCTAATAAGTTATGAAGCTCATTTCTGGAAGCCTCCACCTTTTCTCGATCTGCTGCATCAACCATGTACCTAAAAAAGAGAGACGTCGAAACAGTTAGTATCGTGTGTGTTTTACCTACTTTCACAGGAAATCCAGTTTAACAAGCGCTTGGTAAATTTCCGCTAACTCGTCTTTCAGAAAACTTGAAAATTGAAACTGGGATACTCACACAATTGCATTAACTCCCCGACAGTAGCGCTCCCACATGCTCCTGAACCTTGGCTGCCCTCCTATATCCCAGATCTAAAGAATTAAGGCAACGTCATCACGATCCTTTTCATGCAATTAGCTTTCTTGTACAAACTGTGCTGGTTTCACTTCACTAATGACAGTAACTGACAGTGATAACATCAGAAATGTTAAAATACCTTGATGGTGACGTTTCCTTTGGTGACCTTCCTCATGTTGAACCCGACTGTAGGGATCATGTCTTCACTGAAATGCCCAGACTGAAAGAAAATACATAATTATTAGTCATTTCTTATAAAGCATGTGTGTGGTGGGACAGGTAAATATGCAAATATACACAATATATCAAGCAGGGTTGGTATATATCAACCACAGTATAATCAAGTAGCATATAGCCAAACCTCACTCACACACACACACACACACACACCTTAAAAAACCTGACATGCTTTTACAGTTTGGCCTTGAACAAATGAAGTGGCTGTGCAGTAGCTTGTAATGTACAGATTGGTGACAAATGTGTTTATAAAAGATAAATGTAAAATGTGTAGACAACATGTTTTAATATGTTGCTGGAAAACTCTAGTTTCTGTGTGACAATGTCCAAACCTGTGAAAAGGCAGGTACTTGTGTTTTTAAAAATCCAAAATAAACACAGAATAAATTATTTTCGACCAAAATGGCAAACAAGCCCATTACTGTATCACCACATGTTCTGTCTCTTGTGATTCCTCATTGTTGCAAACTGAGGTGAAGAGAAAAATCCACGTCAGCACACAGAATCAGTGGCATTCCCCTTTAACATCAAAACTCACGAGCTGTTTGGATTCCTTCTCCCTGCCCTCCTTTGTAAACCTGAGTGCACGCACTGTCTGTTGTACACACATTTCCCAGCACATGACTTGTCAGAGTCACCTGATGAAGCCAAGTGGAAATGAGTGCAGTGGTCTTATGACTGGAGGAGGAGGAGCCTCCTCGACTACAACCTCTCACTCACTGTTGCCACTGGCTGACCCCCCCCATCTCCAAAGGATCAGGGTTACGTTGCAACCTCAAACCTACTTCCTCATCCGAAAACCCTGTTATCTGATGCCCAGAGCACAGTGAAAAGCTGTGAACTGTAAACCCATTGTCTTCTTTTAAGCTTGAAGGCATAACAGCATGGACTGCTGGGTTGAACTCTCCTGGTAAAAGTTTCTCAGTAGATTGTGCTGCTGAAATTTACACTAGAATTCTTTTTTCTTTAGCAATTATTTTCAGTTAAATGAGAAATAGTACTGGTGGAGCAAAATATTGCGAGAGCCATCAGACCTGCCAAGTGACAATGATTCAAGGAAATAACTTTTCACAATTTGCTGCTCAGATGCTGTCACGCAATTAGCCAACGCTGTACTTCCCCACCACAAACACCATTTTTAAGAAACCCCTGCAAATTATACAAGAGAAACGGCTTGGCAAAAAAAAAAAAAAGCAGATGCTCTCACAGGAGATCCAAGCAAAGCATACAATAACCTTTAACAGAGTTTGAATTATGAGGCATCTCAGACAGTGTTAACTTCTCTGAATTAAGTTCTGTGTGTACTACACTTAATCTTTAGATGCTGTTTATTCACTTTTATTGGTGTGTTTAAAGAATCTGTCACTTCCTTTATGCCACTAGCCACCTGCATTCAGGTGTCAACACCAACAACAGCTGAGAAACAGGTATTTTTCTACTTTATGTGGAAAAAAACAGAGACGAAATAAAGAAATCACTGTCAGTGAAGTAGCTCCTGTTTTACCTCTTCATAGGGACGTGTACTAAAGTGACACACCGCACTGTAGTGTGACCCTTTGGCTACAAATCAGTTGTTGTAGTGGTCAACATGTTTTTAATTTAATGAACACTTGGCAGAGCTCCACGCTCTGTACAGGTTAAAATCTGAGTCATGACAAAGCAGTGTGGATTTAGCACGCTAGACAATAACAACAGTGAGAAACTAGCCGATAAGGACCCGCCAGCAGCAACTAGTTAGCTCAGCTGACTTTGTTGACTCAGGTCCAACAACCTGACTCAGTCTCAGGTGTGTTTTCACGGATGCTGCGGCCCCAAACACAGAAACATGACATGGTCTTAGCACCCGGACACCAGACAGTGTGGCACAAACCTGACTACCCTGGTAGCTGTTATCCCATTATTAGCGCTAATGGTATTAGCGCTGCCCTAGCAAGGTGGCTAGCAGCTGAAGACTTACAGCGATCACGTTTACAAATGTTGTTTTTCCCGAGTACTGGAGGCCGACCAGCGTCAGCTCCATCTCCTCCTTCCAAAACAGGGACCTGAACCAGTCCAAAAGCCGGTTTATTAGTGCCAGCATCTTGAGGTCGGCGTTCAAACTCCCCTGTGGTTGTGCCTGTGTCTCCCTCCCTGTCAGATGTGGCGTTTTCCAGCGGCGAAGGGAAGTGGGACGCAGCCAGCTGTCATATGATCGGTCTGTGTACACGCGTCCGACAGCGCCCCCACAGGCACGAGAGGGAATCACATCCAGTTTCATCTAGAAACAGTGAAATGAAAAGTTCAAAATTCAAATGAACAATTTCTGACCAATAATGTGCATATTTCAAAAAAAAAAAAAAATCTCAAAGAAATCCAATTACCATTTTTCTTGGATACAAAATGAACAACCCAAATTTGCCTCATTTCTTTATAACGTTGGTACCCTTCAAAAAATGCATTGATTCCATCTGAAATACCATTATGGAACTTTATAATGAGGACTGTAATGCGTGGGTCACTCAGACTGCACTCAGGACTGTGTTAAGTATTATAATCTGGATTGACTACTCATTTACCTCCAGATTACATTACATTCATTTAGTCTGTGTTTTTGTCCACATTCACTAGTGGGGGAAAAAGGATACTTTTTCTTAAGCAAGCAGACAACAAAAAAGATAGTTATGATGTGAAACGTTTTATTTATTCACGGACTTTAGAGGATGTAAAAAAAATGGAAGTTGCAGTCACACCCCAGCCCTCCTTTGAGGATTTTAAAGACGTGCACAGTGGACACTGAAATTGTTGAGCCTTTTCACATTGGTTTTTAAAGTCTCAGGTACACATGAAATGTGTTGACCAGTAAATTCCCTGGAGCAGATTTGGTCACATGCTGGAAAACTGCTTACATCTGTCCTGCTGGAGATCAAACCAGGGTTGTTTTATTCACAAGGCGGCATCCCTAACTTTGACATGTTTCTCAATATCCAAATGTGTGCTGGTACTGATCGAGATTACATCAGTATTTTTATACTGCTGACTGATCATCACTTCTTAGACATGTTATCAAAAAGCAGTGACTTTTTCTAGATGCTGTTGGCCAAAACTGTCGCTGTTCTTGGATTCATCCTGGATGATGAGCTGAACCCCACTCTCCTCCTTTGACAGGGGAAACGCACTGGTGTTGGTAGAGACTGCTACGATGTCGATGGGATTATTACCTGCAGCAGAGAGAATGCAAACAAAATAGTGTGAAATCAGTGGCATCAACAAATACTCACTGCACTTATGTCATGCTCATGATTTTTGCACTCCGCTCTCAGTTTTGGTCTACAAATGCCCAATTTCATCTTGACAGTGAAGTTAATGTTCTCTGTTGATGGACACCTAAAAATGTGTTAATGTTATGTGTGAATGGATATATGATGTGTTCATTTTAACTGTTATGTATCCATCCATCCATCCATTATCTATACCACTTATCCTTAAGGGTCAATCTCACCTGACAGTGGGTGAGAGGCGGGGTGCACCCTGGTCTGGACACCAGTCAATTAAAGAGTCGATTCACAAAGAGACAACCATTCACGCTCACATTCATGCCTATGGGCAATTTAAAGTCACCAATCAACCTAACCTGCATGTCTTTAGACTGTGAGTTTAAGCAGGCAGAGCCTACACAAAAGAACGTGCAAACTCTACAAAGAAAGGTCCCAGAAACTGGATTTCTTGAATTTTTAAGAATTGCCTCCAGAGACTCTGGGGCATAGTAACCAGCTTGTTGTGCACCATGTTTCTCCTCACTTGGTATCAGCAGGAAGCATATTTATCTGATCTGACAAACTGGTGTCATTTACTGGCACTGTGCTGAGCAGCAACTTCTTGCATTAGAAAGTGTATTCTTCTTCCCCTGGACGTTTCCGCTCTCTTGTCTTAAAACATTGAATCAAAGCAGAATTAGTGCAACTATTAATTAATGCACCGATCAACAGAGAAAGAGAACAACAGCCAAAGCGGCTGAGTTGGTCCAGATCTCAATTCAGGTGGGATTTTGTGGCTGGACATGAAAAGTGCTGTTCACTCACAACTCCCATGCAACCATGTCACATTAAATCTTCTTTTATTTTTAATATTGTAAAACAATAAAACGTGAAAACTTCCAAGAGGGGGAATACTTTTTAAAGGCTCTGTACAAGAGAAGAACATTTTATTTTTATTTACAGATCTCATCCTTATCAAAAAATCCTTGTATTGTTGTGTGGGAATCAATAAAAGATGCATAAAGGATTGTTATGATAAGTAGCCTTAGTATTCGGTTTCAGCCACATTGCATAGTTTCTGTTACTGATTAATGACCAACTGAAACATGACATCATGGCATAAAATAAATCAACATATATGATGCATATATATATGCCCATCATTACATGTATTTCAATAAAGGCCCACTTACGTTCTTTGAGCTTCCTTAGGTTCTTTATACAGACGCAATATAGGAACACAACAAGGGTGAGAGAAAGCAAAACAAAGCCGATGCCAAGGATCACACGAATGTCTACGCCACTTCTGTGCGTCTCTGGTGAAACATCAAATCATAGTCAAGTTAGTTCTATTGAACCACACTGATGAGATTCACTCAGAATCAGAAATCAGAAATATAACGGAAACACATGCCAGTCAGTGTCCCTTGCATTTCCTAAGACTACACTACACAGATTACACAGACAAGCCAAACAGTTTGATACTTAGCGTTTGTGATTTTGTTATGAACAGCTGTTTTTACCCACTTAAAGCAGCACACTGATGGTCATAAAGGACCACTTGACCACGTCTTAGCGTGACATATCAGACAACAATTTGAGAAAACCTCACCAAGTATGGCTGTATGAACTGAGAAATCAGGACATTACAAATTGATGAGCATGTGTCCTCAAACATATTTTTTGTTTGTATTAATTATAATTATAACTAATATGTTCTTGAATTAGACTTAATCCAACCACAATGACGCATTTGTTTTCCTCAAAGTTTGAACAGACATTGTTGGAACACAGGAAACCTGAGTGTCACGAACACTTTGCATTTGTGGTCAGCATACATTTCTCTGCATATTCTGAAGACAGAAAATAATGCAAACCACAGGACTGCCAGCACTTCACTCTTTTTTGTCTTTTCTCCACTCTGTTAAACACCTTATCAGCACTACAGGCAGGTGTTTCATTATATTATTTCTTATATCATCATTCATCTTACCTTGTTGGCATGACGGGCATTCCTCACATCTGTCAAAGAAGTTATAGTCTTTTGAGTAGGTGCCCTTCTCACAGGGGCTACAGACAGTCTTCTGGTTCTCTGAGCAGAACTCCTTCATATATTCACCTTCACAATAAAAAACAATAAAAATTAGTACGTCTCAAGTACATGGATGGCATCTCATCTTATATAATACAGAAGATGTAATGATTACATGAAAAAATAACAGATTTCTATAAAACACATTTAAGCTAATTAGTTTCGAGATGAAATATGTGTTTTACCTGGTGGACACAGGTCACAGCATAGTTCATTTACCTCAGTCTGTCTATCACTACAACCTGCAGCATATTGTATAGTCCAAATATTCAGTACACATACTGTTACTGCCAGGCAAAGCCTTTGAGGAATCATTATGACCAGGGCTCAGCTCCTGTCTTCAGGGTTTTATGTAGTTTAGTTTGCTGACGTCAGTGTCAGATGTGAGATGTGAGCGTGGTTAGCTTGCAGAGAGACATCGTGTGAGACGCACAGGTCATTCAGGAAGTGACAGACCACTTGTTACTGTTGAATACAGTTGATGATTATGCATGATATGAGCGACAAAAGTGAATAGTCTATTTATTAGGTTTTCTTTTTTGTTTTGTTTTTACCCGCAAATTTACTAGATGTCCCTTGTGATTTACCTTATTGTTACATTTCATTCTTTATATCTAAAGCAGGGCTATTTAGCTTGGTTTTAGGAGGGGAGCCTGGTGTTTGTTCATATGCAGTATAGAAAATGTCTGTATGTGACACACAGATAGACCAGCATCTAGGGCATTTCCTTTAAAGCATGTGTCATGTTGGAGGTGTTGTTTCAGGTATTCTCATAAATGCTAACCAACACCTCAGCAGATGAGGGATGGATAGAGCAGATAAAGTTTAACCACCGTTTGCACCCTGAAGGTGTACTACTATAGAAACATCACCACACTCTTAAAACCATGATTAGTGGCTGTTTGTATGATCATACACATGATTAGAATACAGGTATCCCCTTTGTCCCTTTTTGTGTTTTTTAGATTGAATAAGTCCACAGTTTTTAGTATTGCTCACATATTCAATCACTCATCCATAATTCCCAGTGTTGGCTATTTTGTATCCATGAAGGCTCCTTTTCTAGATAGCCAACAAAAGTACTGGTTCTACATGACTGTAAGACCAGAAATCCATTACATGAACCTGGAGGTTTTGATTTTATCTAGCTTCACTCCTGAAAATATCTCAGAAGATTAATTTAATGGACTAAACAGGGTAAATGATGCAAACTACTGTAGCTTTCTGATTGAGACACTTGGCAAGAAGAAGCTGTCTGGAGTTTACGTTGAAGGTGACTGCATTGGATTTCTATTTCATTTCATTTTATGATCAGTCTCCAAGCTCATAAAAAGGCTAGATTTTTTGAGGGCTAAGTCTAACAAATGTTTATTGAATATCTTATCCATTTTCTCTGGGTTCAGTAACAAATACTGAATGTGATCAATCAACCAAAACTCTTACAGAGAGGCAGAAATATATTGTTTAAATTAGACAAGGCTGCAATTGTAGTGGATCTTGTTACTTCACATAAATCATTTTTAAAAAGCTCACATTTTATACTTGAAGCATGTCTTTCAGATAGACATATTTGCTGAGGTATTGAGAGACTCTGTAGTAGTGAGGTGTCATGTGGTATAATAAGTGATTTACATCTGCATTTGTATTTCTGCACCTGTGTTGGAACTGGTTGTGGTGGTGAAGACTATATCTTGGAAGCCTATGACTGGACCTTGAAGTAGTCCCATAGGGAAACTGGGAATAAAGTGCCTTTTCACTGATTGCTGTCCTCAGGTTTAGCATTAGGACAAAAAGATTTTGAAATGACACAGTGTAAATGGCATAGCGAACATGACAATAAGAAGCCTAATAAACTGAAACACAAGCAATTACATTATTCTGAATATGACTCAGTTTGGGGTCTGGAAAACCCGCAGCTTTTAAGGTGCGGAAGGCACAATAAAAGAAACGCATGTATATATGATTTATTCTAAAACAAACTCCTCCTGTAAATTCTACCCCTAACTAATATAATACACTTGGACTGGGTTTTTTGGTTGGTTTGTAACAATAGGTAAGTATGTGATTATGTAGCTTACACAATGCATGAGCACATAGAAATGCATTATGACATATGTAAAGAATTACTCAGCTTACTATGGAGTTAGTGTGACTGGGTTTGTTGACATTTGGTGCTGGGGGGAGGGAATTTCCTACCCAATGTAACGTGTTTGAGTAGTGCAGTAATGATTGGTAAATAAATTGAATATAAGTTGAATGTAAGTCAGTCATCAAGGAAAAATGGCAAACATTTGCTGGTTTTAACTTGTCAGATTTCAGGGTTTGTTTTTTTTTGTTTACGGTGATATTGTTGTAAATTGAGTATCTTTGGGTTTGCTACAAAACAAGCAATCACATGACATGGCATTACTCAGGACGCCTGTAATCCAACAGTATTTAGCATTCTCTGACATTTTATATACCACGCTCAACTAATAAAAAAAAAAATCAACAGAGTGATCCATACTATAAATGGTCATCTGTTGAGCCTCATCTAGGTGTCAGTGAATCTATTGCTGTGATAATGTGTCTACAGTGACTAATTCCGAAAGCGTGCATTGGTAAGTGATCAATATTAATGCAGGACTTGTGATCCAATAAAATTTTGACTGTACAGCCTGATACTTGCTGTGGTCCACATTTGCATGGATTCTGTGTATTGCATTTGATTCTGCCACAGAATGTGAGTGACCACCTTGAAATTATACCACAATGTGTAGTAACGCCAAATCATGTGTTTTGGTAAATGTTTTAGCGACATCCCTCAGCTGATTTCACACCTTTTAGAACGTCATCACGTACCAACATGATCAAATACATTTACTTCTCTCTGTGTCACTCACTCACACTCACAATCACAACCACATGCTGACATGTCTGGAACCTACTTCAGAATGTGACGTAACCATAGACGTACATGAATTGCAGCTCTAGACAGTAGTTCGTGTGAATCAGTGCCACCCACTTGTGGGCATTGTGGTGAGGGTGGGTGGAAAGACCTGTGCTTGTCGTACCTGTTGTAGCTGCGCCTTCATTATGATAATATAAAAGTTTCCTGAAGGTTACCGTATGACATTTAAGGGCAATGGATACAGAAATACAGAAGGCATCACCCAACACTAAAGCTCTTTCTCTACTTTGAAATTTGACAACCAACAGAGCTTTATGGAAAAGACAGTGCTGGCAAAAACTATTTGCCCCCTTTGGGAGCTCTCATGTGTTACTGTCTCAAAGTGGAACTCCACTGATTTTATACATTAAAGAAGAAGAATGCATGGAATAAAAATTAACTCAATTGCATCAGTCATTATCCTTTTTCATTAACTGACAGAGACTGAAAGTAATTGAATGTGGCTTTTTTCGAGAATTACTAACAGAAAAAGACATTTAATGTCAATATCTCTAGAATGAAAACACTGTTTGAAATTATGAAGGTATAAACAGTGCATTGCATGTGTATAATCATTAGTTGGTAGCATTGATTTGTGTTATTCCATGAGAAAAGTTGCTGTGCATTTTGCAAGGCAGTTACTTCCACAAAACCATACAGAAAGTTTTTGGTTCTATATTTCTTTGAAACCACACGCCTACTTCCTGGATCAGTGACATTTACTGAAACTATCCGCAGGAGCTGTTTCCAGTGTATGTGCATGTGCTCTCTGTAACAAATGCTCCTACTCACTTAGTTAGTTTAGTTGTACAAAAAGTTTATTTAAAAAGATGTTTGTTCACACACTCACAGTGCAATTTGAAAACAGAGAACAAATATAACAGACAATATATTTGACAATGTAATACAATGAAGTCAAGTATGAGTATGTATTTGATAGACATAAATACATACTGAAATACATATTGATTACTTTTCAGATTGATTGCAGATCTTGTAATTGAGTATTTTTACGGTCTTAATATTTTGCCCACCACTGTTACTCTTCGAGTAAGATATGTCCCTTCATTTCTTTTTCCTGAAGTTTTCCAACAGAGGGCGCTCATTGATTTGAAACTAAACTACAGCTCAAGTAGATCCTACTCGCAGCCCAAAGCCAGTCAGATGCAGACAAAGCCACCTGCAATTTAAAGGCTTGTGTATCTGATTTCAGTAAAGTATGAATATATGTAAATAGGACATGTTTTCATAACTGCTCTGACTGTACTGATCTGGGGAAAGTCTCCAGTGATGTAGAAGCAACATCAAAGTCCTCACATTTACATCATCCTTTCCAACAGAAACAAAACCGTGAGAGGAAGTATCTATCAGTGGGAGAAAGAGAACATTTAATGCCGCAATGGGAGCTCCCCCAACCCCACACCGAAAGTATGTTTTTTACCATTTCTATTCTCCACAGACCTCCTACTGGAGGCACTGAGCTGCAAAACAAAACATGACAAAAATAGAGACAGAAAGACTGCAGAAATCCGCTCTCCAGCAGTTCATAATGGTTTGGACCAATAGCATTGATTGTTATATATATCACATATCACATCATTTACATATGTCTCAGAAGTAAGTCAGCTGCCCCATTAAAACACATCACATTACATAACTTCATGAGGCTTTAAAGAAGCAGCAAAAATATGTATATATGTGCATTTTAGCAGCAGTAATAGGGGTTGTATCAGAAATACTATATGGTGTTTAATGACATGATCTCTGAGGTCACTGTACAAAAGTCTGCATATCCATATTCATAATGAAAATGAAAGGGATTTTTTTAATTAACATTAGGTATAAAAGCTTAAGTAGTAAAAGCTACATTTTACTATTCAACTTAAATGACAAAAAGTGAGGCATCAAATCTGCCTCTAATTCAACCAACATTCTGTTACATCAGAACAAACTAAAGTCAAATATTGACCAAGCTGCAGATTGCAAATACACCTGCTATAATACAGATACAGTAGTTTTTCTGATGTATTTGTCTAATGTAAAACTAATGACGTAATCAGCTTGAAAATATTTCTATAATGATTATCTGATCTTAAAATTCACAGTCTCAGTTTACACATTTAAACATTCACCTTGTGGCTCCCCCGAATTCAGTTTGAGAGGGGACAGACTGCTGTTGCCGCTTTCCTCAACTGGCCTCCGACACAATGAATCATGTGCTGCAAACAAACAATAAAACGTGATAAATAAAGACGTTCTTATTTACAGTTCCCTGTATATCCACAATTAACATCCACATTCCTTTACTTTTGGCTGTTTTAAACGATATTGGGCACATTTAGTAAAAGGCACAGAGCCAAGAGGACAAGAGCTCTGGTGGGCAATTTCATGTGAACCACTGAAAAAAAAGAAATAGAAAATCCAACAGCAAAAAACATTCATATGCATAACAGTCCCGCATCTAAACCTCTTAGCAATGGAGTTTTTAAAGTTCAGTAAGAATTAGTGAGCTTTAGAAGTGTGCTGATGCAATAGGTGGATTTTGTTACTTCTGGTCTAACCAGCTGTAGCTTCATATTTAGCACACAGACATGAGAGCAGTTTCAGTCTTCTCAAGAAGTAGTTCCCAAAATGTTGTATTATTCAGAATCGCTTCACTTTAAAAACCTGCAACATACTTTTCATTGATGGTTTTCTCAGCACACAGGCCGTAGTATACAGCTTGCAGGTGACAGCGGTCAGTACAAGAAGTCCAACAATCCCAAATATGAGGAGGGCCATACCTGAGCAATACAAGCAAGCAACAATTTGGTCAACATTACTTTCTAATCTAAGGGCTGTGTCATGAAAAGATGGCAGCAAATGTTTTACCAAGTGTGTGATTGCCTGTGGTTGAAGGGTGGAGAGGCTGCATTTTGTCCACTGGGGTGTGCACATGTCCTGGAGCAGATGTGGTGGTGGTACGTATCTTCTGAGTTTCAGTACCCTCATGTTTAGGGTGGGTTTTCAGATGTGTGATCAAGGAAACAGTTTTGTTTGATGTGGGTACTGTAGTGATATAAGTGGTGAGCTTCTTCTCATTACAAATGGCATCTGAGGTTGCGTTTCCACTAATATTCACTCCCGTTGATTTACATCTAGAATTAAGGGTAAAAGATACAGCTGTAAACAACAGGTTACCACTATAGACATTGCATATTGCATACAATGCATATACACAGCATTTTAAAACTCCAGTGTACTTACTCTTTCCATTTTTGACAGGGTGAGTTGATACGTGTGCTGAAATATCCACTTTCACATTTTGAACATTCTGGCCAGGAAAAAAAAAAAGAATAATTATTATTGAAGAATATTCCTATAATACATAGCATGCAGTCTTGTGTGATCATTCTCTGTACCTCCATCTTTTATTCCAAATCCAGTGGCACATTTGCATGTACAAGAGTCTTTCTCAATGGGAAGAAAGTTTCTACGGCACTGACATTTTGTGTCTTTCTCTTTCGTGCACTCCTCTTTGACAAAACTTCCCCAGCCTACAACAAAAACACAGTTAAAGGCAGGTAGACTTCAAAACAACTGATTTTGAAACTGACATTTAGACAGAAAAAGAGAAGCTTTTTCATTCAGCGCAGACAAAGTAAATTACATTTTTATGGTTTGAGCTGTATTATCAGATTTAAGTGTGTGAAATAACATGTAGCCAAGGTTGATCAGCTATAGCTCACATATATATTTTTTTTTCCATTTTTGTAACATGCATCATACTAAAGCGTCAACACTTACTTTCATCACACCTTGTACATACTTTGCACTTTTGGGAATGATTCTCTTCAGGCTGAAAATATCCATCAGGGCAGCTTTCACAACCAGTACCGCGAAGAGATACTTTTGTACCTTGATTTATTTCACAATGTCAACAGAAACAACACGTTTTGATCATAGTACCAAAGCACATGAGGAATAAGAGGAAGTTGTAAAGCAAAAACTCGTAGTATATTCTATGGCATTATGCAGAATGAGGAGAAAATATTGTCCCACAAGAAAGTCATACTTTACCTTTTGGGCAAGCATCCAAATTTACAATGAGATCATAAAAAGTCAAAGTGAATATGAGCAGTTTGAGCAGAACCATATTCAATACTTCAGCACTGTTAGCTGCCACTGAGTGTTTCCTGTGTAATACACCACAGAGAGAAAGACAAATGAATACACCAGAGTGGGATATGCCACCGTTAAAAGGTCTGACGTGAAAAGCCCACGTGTCAGACGGTATGATTCATTTACCACGCATTCATTAAACCACTACCCATTTTTCTGGGGACATTTGATGTGATTGATAAGAGTTTTTCCACTAATAAGTTAAAAGCTCAGACTTTCATAATGTGTCATGACATCTTGTTTGTAACACTTTGCAATGAGGATTTAAAAAGTATAAATATAAGGAAGATAATAAAGATTATCATAAGTTTCCATTTGCATATTATCCTGACTGTGTTTTAGGATTTAGGTTGGGTTTTTTTAATCATCTGAAAATTTCACATCAGTTTTCTACAGCTCATGGAATATAATCACCCCAAAAAACTAGCTACTGATGCCTGTTTTAAGATATTGTTTGTTGGCTAGAGATGCACTTTTAACACTCAGCATTTTAATTATTCTTATTTGTCATGTTGTAGTATGTTTAAAATAATGTTTTCTGTTTCAAAATGATTTTAACCATATATGTTAAAAAAATAAATCACAAAGCTGGGTTAGTCTTTATAAAAATCATCTTGAAATTAAAATTCTAAAAAAACTTATGTGACAGACATATGTATTAGATTTGAGTAACAAGCCTTTCACAGAAAAGGAAAAGAAAAAACATCTAAGGTTTTCTAAACGTGTATTATCATTCTACTTTCCTGCCATGATGAAGAAGTACAATTTGTACTTTCTCACAGGCACCAGTAAAATACTGTAATAATTAGTCATTCGGTAATTCAGTTCTTCAAAAAGCCTTTAACTTTCACACTCTTGGACATTTTAGTTCATTTGACTTAAATAAAATAACTCGTCTATATTTTAGACATATGTACATACATTAAGTTGCATCTTATTCATTACAGCAACAGACATCGAAATTGATAAATTTGATCTTTAATCCATATAATTTCGAGGAGCGGCCTAGAATCTTATCATCTGTAATAACATTCAGCTTTAGAGCTATTTTTGACATGTTTTTTCGGAAACAATGTGACCTTATATTGTTTTGCAAGTAAGGACATGTCATGGCACCTTTGCATATGGACTCAGAAAGCACATGGAAATATGCAAGATACTACAACGACACAAACACTACAGCAGCTACTACATCTTACAAACGGATGTTGCAAACACACCTCCGCTCAGCTTTTAGCTGGATATCATAAGAACAAAGTTAAGTGACTAAATTAACATACATCAATCTGGCAAGCGATCATCACTACACTGAAATGAAATTCAAGTGAATTTCTACATGTGCTGAGATGTTTATCTGTGGAGAAGCAGTCTGTGTGTCTCCTTCCAACATCACAGAAGATTTTAGTCAGGCTGCTGTTCCTCTGGTTTGCAGGAGGCTTTGTTGTCATGTATGAGCTCCCAAGACAAAGCTTCAAAAGCATTCAAACTCTAAGACGAGTTTCACAGGATGTCAGGGCAGTAGAACTCGAGATGTCAAACAACAGTCACGGTGGGTACACGCCCACACAACCTTTAGAGGAGGGCTTATCAGTCAACATCTGCTCAAATACCTGTCAGTGAGCTATCAGTGTGTTGTGGGGTTTAACCATAGAGTTCATGCTGCTGTAGGACACACACTTTTGCATTCTCATTTTGTGCTAAGACAAAGCACATGTGGAGCAAGTGCTGTCCCTGTGGGCACAGGCATACAAGATGATGATTGAGATTCTACACGAGAGTCCCTGCCTGCCAACTCAGAAAGTGATGGGACTGCACCCGGGCTCAATTAACACAGACATGAAAACTGAACATTTTCTGTTTCAGCTTTATGAGTAAAATGTAGATGTAAATGTAGAGCTAAAACCCCTCTGATAGACAACTGGTGTTGAAATGGTTACCTATCAGGATTGGTAATGTAATTCATATCCAAAAATAGATGGAAATACTGCATATCTGAATGTAAACTACATATCTGACCTGCACACCAGTGATAGCCACACTAATTTATACAGTGAGCTTTATATAAACGTCCTCAATGTTTCTGGTTTTTCAATCTCAGTTTAAGTTCTATATAATCATATTGCAATATCAAACTACAACCAACATGGCAACATTTGCAATACATTTTTAAACTGCTATTAATATTATATAGTTATTTACACTGTTGCCCATAAAGTTGGAATAAAATGTTTCTTTACCTCTTCTCATGAAATGATTTATTACAACCAGAGGCTCAAGAACAAGGAGGACTCAAAAGCCGGACACCAGGAAGCTTTTAGTCAGTTTCACAGGTTTTAATGAGACACAAGATTTCACAATACTTTCTGAATACAAGACAAAAGGTGTAGCAATACTTTCCTTGGTTAGATGGACCACATGAACACAAGACAAGACGATCTGGCACAGGACAAAGGGAGACGCAGACTATTTATACATTATACATGTAATGTACTGGCAGCTATGGGCTAGTATCTAACCGTCCATTCATTAGTAAGATACTTGAAAAGGCAATAAACTAACATCCTGGTGGAATTCATTTCATGCTTTAGAACATACCACATCAGTGACAACTGCTCTTACTAAAATAATCAGCAACCTCAGACAAAACTCTGACAACAGTAAAATCTCAATTCTTGTCCTCTTAGACGTACATTAAATGCAGTGTTTGTGACGATGGCCCGTGATATCCTGATCAGTCATCCTGAAAAGTTGGTTGGTCTTCCTGACTGTGCATTAAACTGGTTCAAAATAAGGATCAAAAGGGCATGCCACCTATTTTTGTGTTGCATGGGGGAGTTGCCTTGGTCCATTATTATTTTCACTATACAGTGGTGTGAAAAAGTATTTGCCCCCTTACAGATTTCTTCTGCTTTTTTGTCACATTTACATGTTTCAGATCATCAAACAAATTTTAATATCACACAAAGATAACCTGAGTAAATACAAAAAGCAGTTTTTAAATGATGATTTCATTTATTAAGGGACAAAAGCTTTCCAAACCAACCTGGCCCTATGTGAAAAAGTAATTGCCCCCTGAACCTAATAACTGGTTGTGCCACCCTTGGCGGCAACAACTGCAGTCAAGCGTTTGCAATAACTGGCGATGAGTCTTTCATATCGCTGTGGGGGAATTTTGGCCCACTCTTCTTTGCAGAATTAATTCAGCCACATTGGAGGGTTTTCGAGCATGAACAGCCTGTTTAAGGTCATGCTACAGCATCTCAATCGGATTTAAGTCTGGACTTGGACTAGGTCACTCCAAAACCCTCATTTTGTTTTTTTTTAGCTATTCAGAGGTGGACTTGCTGGTGTGCTTCGGATCATTGTCCTGCTGCATAACCCAAGTGCGCTTGAGCTTAAGGTCACGAACTGATGGCTGGACATTCTCCTTCAGGATTTTCTGGTAGAGAGCAGAATTCATGGTTCCATCAATTACGGCAAGTTGTCCAGGTCCTGAAGCAGCAAAGCAGCCCCAGACCATCACACTACCACCACCATGTTTGACTGTCGGTATGATGTTCTTTTTCCCAAATGCTCCAAAAAGTTCCACTTTTGTCCCGTCAGTCCACAGAATATTTTCCCAAAAGTGTGGGGGATCATCAAGATGTTTTTTAGCAAGTGTGAGATGTGCCTTTGTGTTCTTTTTGGTCAGCAGTGGTTTTCACCTTGGAACTCTCCCATGGAGGCCATTTTTGCCCAGTGTCTTTCTTATTGTTGAATCATGGACACTGACCTTAACTGAGGCAAGTGAGGCCTGCAGTGCTTTAGATGTTGTTTGGGGTTCTTTTGTGACCTCCTGCATGAGACGTTGATGCACTCTTGGAGTCATTTTGGTAGGCCGGTAGTCCTGGGAAGGTTCACCACTGCTCCGTGTTTTCTCCGTTCGGGGATAATGGCTCTCACTGTTGTTCGCTGGAGTCCCAAAGCCTTAGAAATGGCTTTGTAACCCTTTCCAGACTGATAGATGTCAATAACTTTGTTTCTTGTCTGTTCTTGAATTGCTTTAGATCGGGGCATGATGTGTTGCATTTTGAGATCTTTCAGCCTACTTCATGTTGTCTATTTAAGTGATTTCTTGATTCTACAGCTCTGGCAGTAATCAGGCCTGGGTGTGGCAAGTGAAATTGAACTCAGCTTTCAAAAATGTGGTTAATCACAATTAATTCATGATTTAACAAGGAGGGGCAATTACTTTTTCACATAGGGCCAGGTTGGTTTGGATAGCTTTTTTCCCTTAATAAATGAAATCATCATTTAAAAACTGCTTTTTGTGTTTACTCAGGTCATCTATGTCTGATATTAAAATTGGTTTGATGATCTGAAACATGTAAGTGTGACAATAAAGCAAAAACAGAAGAAATCTGTAAGGGGGCAAATACTTTTTCACACCACTGTACGTGTTGCCACTTGCTGGCATCAACAGAGAGCATTATTTAACTATGTTTTCATAGTTACGCCGATGACACACAACTGTACATCTCTGCTGACCCAAATGATGCTGCAGCATTTACCTCCATTTAACCAGTCTATTGGCAATAAATAAATAAATGGATGGATAATGGATAATTTCTTTAATTAAGCATCTTAGGTTAAATAAGGATAAAACTGAAATCCTGCTAGTTGGCCCTAAAACAAAAAGAGAAATGCTGCTTTGAATAACGGGGAAATTAACTCCCTGGATTAAATCTGAGGATGCAAGTCCTGGTATCATCTTAGGTTCCGATCTAAGATTCATCCAAGCTGTGGGATTCTTAAAGGTAGTATTCTTAAGGTAAAAAAACCATTTTATTCCAACTTTATGGGCAACAGTGTAGTTTTTTTTAACACTGTATTTCTGTAATCTGTGTTACCATTAATAGGAAATTGTGGTTGTCATTTAGATCACTATTGGTCTTTACACCACTCTAAAAACGCATGCTGTGCCAGTGCACACATGCATTCACAGGATGGACATGGACTAATGCAGTTTAGGTCGTGAGGTGTTTAGCACTAAAAGATGTTGCACCTTAATGATCCCAACTCTGCCCTGCTCATAAAAGCTTTTGAGCTTTGGGGGTTTTTTGCACCAGATTTCAAGTTGATTAAAAGCCTCTGCACAGGATGTGGTATGATTTATGTTTCTTGCAGCAGCAGCTGCATGGAATAAATAAAGGAGCAACAAGGTTCGAACGACGCTTTGCAGTTTCCGTTGGCAAGTACAAAGGAAAAATTCAAACACAAAAAAATCCAAGGAGACAGACATCATACTAAAGGCAATAGTATTTGATAAGAAGGTATAGAAGGTATAATGCAAAAACACTGCAGTAATTAGAAAAGTACAGATAATGGCACAGGACTGCATCTTGCATGTTCCTTCAGGTTAATTCAGAACTAGCTTACCTGAAATGTGATACATGTGTATCTTTAATGAATACTGTTTTTAATGACGACCACTGTTCATTACTTACTACATTACGCCTGTCTGATTCAGCTCTTTTATGTTAACTTCATAACGTATTTGCAGTAAATAAATACAAAATGTAACTCCAAACCTCAGTTATATTTATTCATAAATGTAATTGTTTCTATCCTTTTCATTTATAGTTGAAGATATAGCATTGGTTTTTCCGCAGCATTTCTAGATTAGGTAAAGCATTCTGAATTGCTTTTGCAAAAAAACTTAAATTAAATTTGGTTTGGTTGAGATAAAATGCAAACTCCAGCACCAACTAATCACAAATTACTTTACTAATGTGCTCGTCATTGGCCAGTGTTGCTGTGTTAATGTTCTGGGCCTTGTCTTTTGAACGTGTGTAATTTCTGGAGGAACCAGTAGGTGATGGTAATAGCACACAGGCTTGTAGTGTTTTTAAAGTTAGAAGAAGAAACTATTCACGACTGCTAATTCCGTAATGCGACATGTCGAAAATCAAGCTGGATGAAATGCGGCATACTGAGCAGTACTTGATGTTGTTTGGCTAGTTGTTGATGAAAGAGAAACTGTCACATCAGGCTTTTTACTCAGTAAGTGCAAAGCAGTCACTGCCTGTCGCTGTCATATCACTTTCACATTTGACGCCTTTTCTACTGAAATACGTCTTTAAACTTGGAAAAATCCACACAAAAATTTGTTTTTTGCGCTGTGAAACAAGGAACTAACCTACACACTAACCGTATTCTCTCACAGCGGGTTTGTCCACTGATCCTGCCCCCCCAAAAAAGCGATGCTGGTCACCGTTTTCTGCGCGCCGAAGGATCGCCCAGAAACCACCTTCGCCCTCGATGTGTCCCCAGAGCTGGAGCTGAGAGACTTTGTAGCACTTTGTGAACTGGAATCAGGGATCCCGGCGGGCGAAATTCAGGTGAGAGCCAGGCTAGCTGTAGCCACAGAGCTAACGGAGCTAAGGGCTAGCTAGCTAGCTCACCTGCTAGCATGAATCGGACTTTTGCTGCCTTTACGGACGAAGGGTTGCGAAAGGTCGGTTTTCAACAACAGACACATGTAGCCGACATGTGTCCACAATGGTTACTTACGGTCACAAATGGTCGTCTTCCTCTGTGGGCGGCTTTAAACTAGCCGAAAGTCAAACTAACGGAGCTAAGTGTCAGCTAACGTTAACGGCTTTTTAACGTTAACTCATTATACTGGAGGTGCGTTAGTTTGTCTCACAAACATTAACTTACCCCAACTAATTACCCACAGTTTGTACAGTGGTGTGTTATAGGGTGTGCGAATATTATAATTTAAGGATTGATTTTTTTTAAAGTCTATTGTTGAGCTTTCATAGCTCTAGTACAAAATACAGATTGCGTTAAGCAATAACACATTAAATGTGGCCATCGAATAAATACTGGCCAGGCAAAGCCTCCAGTTTTGGTTATATTGGGGCCATGTCAGACAGGTTTTCTTCTAACTCTGGTTTAGATGTTAGGTTAGTAGTTTTTTTTTTTATTGGAGCAAAATGGCATTTAACTGAGCAGCCGACATTATCAGTCAATTGCTGATTATTTAGATAATTAGTTCTTACGTCATTTTCCAAGAAAAAAATGCTAATCATTTTCTAATTTGATCCTCTAAGTTATTAGGATTTGCTGCATTTTTGAATATGTAACACGTACATACTATAGATCCATTGAGACAGCGCAAGAAAAAAGGCTTTCAAAATACCTCAACTCACTTTCATGATGAACGATAATACAGTTCGATCTGTTGTGAGGCACACAGGCAACAGAGAGTGAGGGTGATAAATTAACCTGACACCAATACATTGACTCCACAACAAGCAGGCTAGCAGTAATATTACCTCGTAGATGTGGGTTAGAAAGCAGTTTGGTAGATCACTGAACTGGCCAGCCAGTGAATTGCGGTCTTGTTTACTGACTGAATAGTAGAGTTTACAAAAAATACTTAGTTTACCCCGCCATGTGAGGTATGTTCTTTAACATCCACAACAAATACAAAGGAAGCAAGAATATGTAAATCTTCTGGATGAGGATGTAAAATTGGATTCTGTATTTTTTCCCCCATATATAGATTACTTATGTAGAACAGCCCCTAAAAGACCCCGCTCGTGCCTTGGGGACGTACGGAGTTAAGGATGGAGATGTGGTCGTTCTCAGGCAAGCTGACAGAAGGCCACCACCAACTCAGCCAGCCTTCCCAGGTAAGGCACCAGTTTGTTAAAATTATATGAAAGCTAATGATTCTAGTCTATCACCAGGCTCTGGTTAAGATGCCAATAACTGTACATTAAATGCTCTGAGGGTGTAATCGTTCTGTGTGGTTTGATGTGTTTCCATAAGAAAAGTGGGTTGAGACTTTATTTTTAGACAGAAATATTGGTTTGGTGTGTTGTTGTTAGTGTGTTGATTGATTTTAAGAGAGCAGAGTTATACTGTACGAGACAACAAGGCAACAATATTGAAAATACATAAAAGATTAATGCATCATCTATTTTATGAGCAGAGTTTTATACATGCAAAATGCTAACCTCACCTTTCTCACCTTTGTGCTCCTTAGGTCTGCCCCACATTGACTTTCGTTCCATCACTGTCCCCGGCACCTCTTCTTCAAGCAGTCAACGTGGTGCCATAAGGTCGCAGCAACAGGCTCCTCAGCTGCCACAGCAGACGTCACCGCCAATGCAGCAGTCACAGCAGTTGCAGCAGACGGAGCAGACACAGCAGCGCGACGCACCATCTTCCACGCCAATGGCCTTTCGCGGCTCCTCTCCTCAGGGGCTGGACGACCCTGCCTTACTCCAGCAAATGCTATTATCCAATCCACATGAGCTTTCCCTCCTCAAGGAGCGAAACCCGCCACTTGCTGAGGCTCTGCTGAGCGGAGACTTGGGTAAACGAAAAAAGAGCCATTGATGTTATGTGCCGCGATTTGTGCTCATGGTCTTTTAGTTTTGATCGGATGTGAATCGGTCATGTTAACATAACTGACTATTTTTCTTCAGAGCGTTTCACCAAAGTGCTGCTGGAGCAACAGCAGGATCGAGCCAAGAGAGAGCAAGAGAGGATCAGACTTCTGACTGCTGATCCTTTTGATTTGGATGCCCAAGCAAAGATCGAGGAGGACATCAGGTATGCCGCTGACACCGTAGATTTAATGGAACACTTGTGAATGTTCATAACACAATACATATCACCTCTTACCTTCAACGTGGCACAGCCTTAGTTTTTCTCCCCTAATAAGATATTGTGGTGTAATAACTTGTAATATAATGATGTTTTTTTTTTTTTAAAAAGTAAAAGGCAAGTGTCTTACCCTTGGATTTGTGCATATTCCAGGCAGCACAATGTGGAAGAAAACATGACCATTGCAATGGAGGAAGCCCCAGAAAGCTTTGGACAGGTGGTTATGCTCTACATTAACTGCAAAGTCAATGGGCACCCTGTGAAAGCTTTTGTTGACTCAGGTAATCAGCATTAAATCCTGATCCCATTTATTGTAGTTGCAGTTTTCTGGTCATAAACAGGAATGGTACTGAATTGTTGGTGTCCTACAAAGTGGTTTAGTTTTTGTTTGTGACTTAACCGATAAACAAGATAACAAAACAACATAAACGGTTCTCAGATTTACTGATGCGTCAGTGTCTGCATGTACCGCATCAGCAGCATTACAAGATCATGGCAAAAATTAGAGCCTTGATTATTTATAATTGACTGTTTTCCATGTGCTCAGGAAGCAATGATGGTTCTTGCACTTCTGCACCATAACATGTTTTAACTATTTAAAATTTCTCATCGCTGTACTTGAATACTGCAGCAATAACAGAGCAAGTGAATTTTCCGTACAACAGTATTGGCATGGAAAGGGGTGTTTGCTTTGAGTTCAAACAGACTTATGTAAGATCATGTTTATAATATTTCTTCATATAAAAACTGTATGCACTTCAATGGAAGGCAGGCATCCTAATCTGATACCTGACCCACCTCAACTAGATCCTTTCAGCGAAACATAGCAGAGCTTCTAATCTGAGCTCTCGCTGGATATTTGATGCCAGCTCTGAGTGTGCGACGAGACTCCTGCCAAATGAATCGATTTCAGCTGCTTGTATGTGTGATGTCATTCCCGTTGTTATCTTTACAAGGCCACTATGACTCAGCCAAGATCTGGAAGAGCAGCCTCATCCCGGAGCACAGAAAATTGATACGCTTGTTGTACCATTTGGATTTACACAGCACTGTATTCCCCTCATTATTGCACAGGCTATTTTGGATTTTTGGTGAGGATTACACGTTTTATGGAGCCTGATGTTTCCTTGTTTGTAGGTGCCCAGATGACCATCATGAGCCAAGCATGTGCTGAACGCTGCAACATCATGCGGTTGGTGGACCGTCGCTGGGCCGGGATAGCCAAGGGAGTGGGCACCCAGAAGATCATTGGCAGAGTTCATTTGGGTGGGTGGTGGTGTTAATTTTCTTTGAGCAACACAGTATCTTAAAGCAAATCCATACCAGTTCCCAGAAATGCATTACGGTGTGATATTTCAGGCAAATTCGGACAAATTCGACCTCTGAAAAAAGTGTTGAATGGTTAGGTAGATTAGCTTAGCTTATTTAGCAAAGTTAACCATTCAACATACTTTTTAAAAATGTACACAGAGATATAAGATGGTCTGAGATAATGTGACGTAATGTGCGTAGGTAGACTCATTTTCCTAAACTTGATCCTTCCCTCAGCTGCATCCATATTCAAGTCTCTGCCAGATATCTCAGTTTATTTTTAAATAGCATTTTCTTGTTGTACTCATGCAGCTCAGGTCCAGATAGAGGGAGACTTCCTTCCTTGTTCTTTCTCCATCTTGGAGGACCAGCCAATGGACATGCTGCTTGGCCTGGATATGCTGAAGAGACACCAGGTGTGAGCTCCTTTTATCTGATCAGTGTGCAGTACAGCGTTGGACTGGATTACAGTGGCATGCACCAGGTTTGGCATCGCCTGGTCAAAATGTCTGTTACTGTGAATAGCTACGTAAATAAAAGACAAAGGGTATAGATGATGCCACATTCCGAGAGTTTAGATCAACAGTCTGTGAGGGTCACAGCAAAACCTCCTTAGCTTTTTTTTTTTTTGCCGGTATGTTGTTTGCTTCCTGAAATTGCTGGAATTGAATTAATCCCCTCTACCAGTGCAATGTTCCCCATGCTACTGGCTTCAACACAGCTACCGGAAAACACTTTGCTATCTTCTTACAGCCTTCTCCTGCTTTGTAGGCATCAATTTATTTTAATTTAAGAGTGCTGGACAGCTGCTTAGAGGAGCCTGTGGCTGCTGCTGCTCGTCGGGAGAAGCTTTGAGGAGTCAGAGTATCTATAAAGCTTTGACATTTGCATCACCTGGCCTTTCCTTAAGACTGTGACGAAGCTGTAGCCATAACAAGCTAATTAAAGACCTTAATAAAAGTTACCTTAGAGCTCAGATCTCTTTGGGTGCCCAAACTTTTGCGTGGAGCTCCTTTTTACTTTTTGTCACTCTAAAATTGTACAAAACAAAAATAATACACTAATCTTGCTTAAAATGTTGAAAAGAATGCTTCATCCTTAATTTTATGCCTTTTGGAGATCAGTTCATCATCTTCTCACTTATCTGTTCACAGGAACAGAAATTTTGACCAGGTGTACCCAAACTTTTGCATGCCACCATATACAGTACTGAGGGTTTCCATTCTCTGTTCGCTGTATACTCAATGTACAGGAAAGTTGAGGAGCATTATTTGTCCTGTTTTTCTTGTAGTGTTCGATCGACCTGAAGAAGAGCGTGCTTCTAATAGGCACTACAGGCACTGAAACCCGCTTCCTGTCTGAGGCAGAGCTGCCAGAGTGTGCCCGACTGGCATACGGAGCAGAGGGGCGTGACGACGCTCGTCCAGATGAGATAGCTGACAGAGAACTGGCAGAGGCACTTCAGAGGTCCATACAGGAGAGCGGTAAGGAAGCCATCTCTGCACTGCAGCCTGTTTTTCATTGGGCTTTTTCCAGCTCAGTTAGAAACACGTTTGCATGTGCCACTTAAAGCTTCTTACTCTCAACCCCATTTATGCAGTCATCTGAATTTTCAGTCACATGATCACTTCATGTCATCACCTCAGCAAATTAAATGTGCTTTAGAAGATGAGGTCAGGAAATTAAAGATGTCTGTTGGTAAATACAAGCATCTATAAGAAAATAAATGAGATATCAAGATTGAGCTTCTTAGTCTTAAAGGGAAACACCCTTGATCTATGTTTTGCTTGTTTTCTGCATGTAGAGTTCAGTGAAAGGCGCTTAAAATCAAGTTTATTATTATGGGATAACACTTAAATAGTCAATTTTATCGCTATATGATGACGATTTGGCTTATACTCCATTAGCAGACATACCAACGAGTCTGTATGCCTTTGCCTAGGTTTTAGCTGTCTTGGGTGGGTATGTGATGTCTGTTTTAAAACACTTTTTATTCTGAGAAATATTGGAGAAAACACTTAACCTCTAATGGACTGGGCCCAGCAGTTCTGAGTGTCTCACTGCAGTGAGTACAGCATGGTTGATTTTGTGCTGGACACCCGTGCAGATGGATCTCTGAAGGAGTGTGAGAACGGCACTTGAAGCCACCTACAAAGAATAACTGTAGTGCCAAAAGAAGCGTGGGTGGTTATTTGTGTGAGCAAGAGCATCTTATACAAACTATGACATTTTTTTAAAAATCAGCAAGTTATTACAACAGCACTACAGAAATGCATGGCACTGAACTCAAAGACCTTTTCTCATAATTATGTTTTCTGTGTGGAATCATAATTATGACTTAGCATCTTATAAATCATCTCATCCTTGTAAGATGTGAATCTTGTTATGATTAAAACATCCTATAATTAAATAATTATATTAGAAATATTTTTTTATATATATAAAAGAAATAAAATATCTCAAGTGTATAAGAAAAGAATCAGGAAATGCAGTAAAATGTAGTTTACATTGTCAGAAAACTGTTTGGGTCCAAGTTAACGTCTGGATATAACGTGAACAATGACTGAAAATGCTTGCACAGAGTTGACATACTAATGACAATGCCATCGACATTACTAAACAGCCTTAAAAACTCAATGTTTTACATTCCAATTAAATTAGGCAACATTGTCCTGTAGGTCGCAACTGTCATACTGGCATTTTTGGCTTTCTAACAATTACAATATGACAGTCTCATAATTACACAAGTTTTCTCATTATAGTGAATTGATTTTAACGGTATGTAAGCTTTTTGATCCTTATAAGCAGCTGATCACTGTAGCTGTTATTACTGTATGAGGGTTATCAAAACATAATAATCACGTTAAGTGTTTCCCTTTAATTCTTTTCAAGACTTGCATTAACATTTGTGTTATTGCCATAGATACACTTAGCCTTTGCTATTGTTTGCTTTGGCCAGTCATGTCTTGTAATGGCAGCACTTTGTAAATTAAATTTTAACAAAATGCAGCAGCAGCAGCAGAGTTGTGGTGAACTCGGGCTCGCAGAGGTGCTGTGGCACAGCAGCCGAGCTGTGGAATGAGGCAAACCTCCACCAGAGGAGAGGCATCAATCAATCAGTCTTTGTCTTGATTATCATAGTTAAGGGATTTTGATCAAGTGTCCCACTGGCGTGACCTCAATTGAGCTTCCTGAGGTTCAGTGACAGGATATGTGATAACGCTGTGACCTCTTTGTCAGGAGGAAGGCTCAAGTCGTTTTTGGATGACACTTTTCACATCTGTGTGTGTGTGTGAAAAGGCTGATAGGTTGATGCATGCTCTGTGTGTGACCGCTAACTTTCTCCGTCCCTTTGCATGATGTGTGTGGTGTGTGCCCTAACCCCTGAGCAGGACAGCACTGATGCATTTGGAGACAGCTGGAGAGGGCCCTACCAACCAGGTACTGCAAATTCACAAGTCCATCGTCAGTGCTAAGTCCATTGCTATTTATGTGTTTTTATTTTGCTGTTGTTTTGCTGCTGGATTGGTTAGTTGATGTTATACTTTTGTTTCTGCTTATTCATGTATTTATTCTGAATACATATAATTGTTAAAAAGTCTATATGTGCAACTGGTATTGAAGTACGAGTACAAGGATGTCAGTGTTTTTGGTCGTTTCCTTAACTATTATGAGAATGCGCATTATCGAAAGTAATGCTTCCAGACTTGGTCCGCACAAATTCCAGCTGTTTAATTCCCAGTCATATTTTCTCTTACAATAGACACTGCAGATGGACAAACTACCTCACCGCAGCCCCCACCATTTACATTACCCAGAACCTTAGACCAAATGTCCTCATCCACCTCCCCTTCTCAAAGCCCTCCCTCTGGCCAGCCCCAGACCCTGGATCGCTCTCAGTCTGCCCCGGCAGCCATGGAGCAGGCTTCAGCAGCAGGGCTGTGCCAGGACCAACCGGGCCTCCAGGAGCTTCCTCTGCCTTTGTCCCCAGCAGAGGATGCTGGTTCTACACCTCATCAGGTCCGCCCTCACCCTCTTCCTGTCCAGAGCAGCTCCAAAGTGCCCCCTGTACCCAGTCCATCAACAGACGTCCCCCGCAGACGTACCCCTCCAGCAGACATGACTACAGTATCTCAGTGTCCGGGGGGTGAAGTACAGCCTGGAGCAGCAGAGGGGGAAGCTGAACCAGAAGAGGTGGCGAACAGCTCCACACTCCCCCAGACGGAGGAACTTTGTCCCACTCAACCCATGGAGCAGGAGGAGACTGAGTCTGACACAGCTGATGCCGAGGAAGCCCGTCCGCGTGCTCCCAGCCAACACGACTCGGTTGAAATGGAGTCCCCGATTGCCTCCCAGGCCGAGGTGCCCTCTGAGAGGGACCAGCCTGAAGGAGAGCACTGCTCCAGCTCCGACAGCATCCCCTCGCTGGCGGCCGCTCTGAAGGAGCTTCACGAGCTGCTGGTGACCAGCAGTCACGCTCAGTCCCAAAACCGCAGCACCTCCTGCTCCCCTTCACACCCATTCAAACAGGAAACGGATGAAGTGGTCCCCAAGCCGCGAACATCGACACCCGAAAACACCCAGCGTACCCCCTCCACTGCCATCACAGCCGGTGCAGAACCAAGCGATGCCAAAGCCAACCATGCTGCTGGTGTGTCTGATGAGGGACCATCTAATTGTTTTGTGCCTGACCTCTCTGGCCAGGATGAGCATCTGAGTGGAGATACAGCAGACACTGTGGAGGGACAAGGTGCCCCGCAGTGTCCAGATGGCTCTGGGGAGAGGAGGGCAGACGGACGTGGGCAAGAAGAAGCCAATAACATCAGCATTTTTCAGCCTGAGCCAGAGGTTCCTCCTGATCCCGCAGGGGACGTGGAGTTCAGGGAACCTCCTGAGGGGCAGCAGGGTAGAGGGGCTGCAGACGGACGAGCCTCTGGCACCAACACCCCAGACACCCTTGGCCTCCAGACTGACCACACTTTTCTCAGCCCTCTGTCTCTGGCAGTCGGCTCACCTGAGGAAGTCTCCGACGCCTCGCCACCCTCTTCCCCTCCTCATGCTCAGGCTCCCCAGGTTACATCTCCAGCCCCTCGTCTCCCTCCCTCGTATCCCTTTATAGAACAATTTCCAGCTGAGCACATCCAGAGAATCCAGGCAGCAGGGTTTTCTGCCATGGAGGCTGCAGAGGCACTGCAACAAGCCCACGGGGTTGTGGAGCTAGCTCTGCTGGCACTACTAGCCCGCAGTATCACTGTGCCCACCTAGACTCATAACCAGTCACACGAGTCCCCAGCCTCCCAACTCAGCATCTGTCTTATTTATATCTTGTTACTGATCCAGATGTCTCAGCCCCCTCTTAACAGGGAGCGTGTAAAAACACAGGGAAACGCTGTCTCTTGGTTTGTCGTACAGAATATCCAAGAACAAACAGGACAACTGGTAATACTTTTCTGGATATTGCAGATATGTGAGGTGTGTTTGCATGCAGATGTTTTGGGTGCCCACCCATTTCATTGGTTTTTAGAGATTTGCTATGGTAGATTGAGTTTCTTCTTGTTTTGTCATCCAGCATTGACACATTACTAAATGCCCTTTGTATGATTGATTCTTCAAACATGAAACATAATTATACTTTCCCCATTTAAAATGTCTAACTACTGTTGTTTAAGTTGTGGATCATCAATAAAGAAAATCTTAAAATGGAGTAATAATACTCCTACTCTCCATGCCAGAATAGCCATCTGTGTCTGGTGAGATCGTTCAGCACAAATAAGGATATTTGACGCAATTCGCTGACAAATACAGTGTCATGTTGATTTTGTTTTTTTTTTTTGTTTGTAGCCCCTTAAATTTACAAATCAGAATCCAGTGATGGAAAAACTACATTGTGGGAGCTGCTGCAGTTTAGAAGGGTTGATCATTTTTGATCAAGTTTACAAATAATTTCTCCACATAAGTGGCAACCCCAGTACACACAGCCATTATCACTGAAATATCAATGGAGCCACAGGTATGTGTGTGTATGTGTATGTGTGTATGTGTTGGGGTGTGATCATGGATGGCATTTGTCAGTTCAGTACGTGTATCACAGAAGGTATCTTGTACTGTATGTATCATTCTCCACAGTTCAGAAGCGTTGCCATGTGTAGATTACAAACCTGTTTATAGCTCCTGTCAGAAAGTCCTTTTTATTTTGTGTCAAATCATCATGGTGTGTGTTCATACATCTAAAAACACCCATCTTTATTTTGTAATCTGTTGGAAGACGGCCATCCATGGCTGTCAAATGTTTTGTCAGTGCATCATATATCAAGTATTTTAATGGCTTTATCTGAGTCACATACCAACAACATTCAGGCAGATTGAATTATCTACTTTTATCTTGTATGAAATTTTAAATTGCAAATAAAATGGAACTAGTATTTGTACACTTGGTGGATTTTTTGTTTTTTTTTCTCCTGTAAATAAATGCAATGTGATTTGAGCTGCATTTGAATAATTAAGCTATTCTTTAATCGTCGTCAACTTTACTTTTTTCTAACCAGGGTTAACATCAACGAAGGACCCTTCTTTTTACACAGAAAAACATATTTCAGAAATGAGTCCTAAAACCTTGGTATGCATGTGCCAGTTTATGCGTCCCAGTTCCAGTACTACATGCTAGCTGAAACAGAAAACAGGAAATACTACATTATGTGATAGTGTTTGTGTGGGTCTCTCAAAACACTATCCAAAGTTTGTATCCTCCATGTCTTTTATGTAATACATTGTAGGAAAATTGTGGGAGTTCTAACTTTATTTAGCCATTTTTCCAGTGTGGACACCACTGTCAGTCAATGGTGGACTAAATTTACTCAAAATCTGCTTATTTGGCTATTAAATTCTTAATTAGTCATTTGGTTTATAAAACATGTGAAAATAGTTTTAAAAAAATCTGAATTTCCCAGAGCAGAAGGTCAATAAGTTGTTTGTTTTATTCAGCCAACAGCCTAAAGCCTTAAACTATTACTTTTTCTACCACAGTCGACTGAAAACCAGAGAGCCACCAGTCAGATTTGAACCAGTTTGTGGTGGAACTGGGACACAGCTGGAGTTTGAAAAGGAGCCACACCTGGTTCCAGTTTTTGTGATTGCTGCTTCATAAAGTTCAGACTGCATCCAACTGAGTTCATTCAGTCTGAGCGGCTCTGGAGCAAACAAAGGATTCTTCAGTAGAGGAACACGTCCACGACTGCACCTCGATCGGGGTTTTAAAGTAAAAGTTGATCCCGACTGAAGCATTATGGCTCAGGCTGACAGCACAGATGAAAACAGCCGCTGTCTCAGCAGTAGCATTATTACTAATCTGCTCTCCTGGTTTGAAACTAGTCATCCAGTGAATGATTTGATATCACAAATACAAAGCATGAAGTTGGGAGAGCAGCTTTCTGCCGGCTTTGCTCCTCTGGAAACCAACAGTGAACAGGACATCGAAGCGCCTGATGAGAGCGGCGACTCCCTGAGCCAGCTTGAGGCCTGCAGGTAAGAACCACAAGGTGCATCAAGAAAGCATCAGTAAGCTCTGAAGGATCGTGATAAGGGGGTACCCTTGTCCTGTTTTATCCAGTCCTCCCACAGATATGTCCTCAGCTCTCAGGTCGTTGGACTTGATGCGCTCGTGGGATTTGGAAAAACTGCGCTCCCCTGTGCTCAAGCTGTTCTCAGTACCTACACCTGAAGAGGACAATCTGACCTTTTCTCTACTAGATCAAGATGAAAGTACAGAGGGGTAAGAGAGGCTGTAAATCTTTATGCTCTTATTAATCTCTGTGCTTTTAACTAAATATGGCCTGCTTAATGGATCCAGGGCAGCAGCTCCAGCTGAGGAGGAAGCGCTGAGTGTATCATTCCAGTCAAAGTATATACATTTTTGTAAGTTTAGCTACTTGCCTACTGTTTGTCAATAAATAGTATATTATATAAGCAGTGTAAAGTACCGTGTCTCTTCCTCCTTGCTCTGCAGTCCCACTATATCAGGACTACTGTCTGCAGGCGGTGAGAGACGATCTGCACAGACTGAAGAACAGCTTCCTGTCCGAGCTCATCACACCACAGTATCTGCAGGGATTGCAGGCCCACATCAGCCCTCGCGGCCACTCTGAGGCTACATCTGCTGAATTAACTTCTCCTAAAGCGACTCCATCCTCACCTCTGCCTCACCCAATCAGGGTGACTCCGTGCACCCTTTGGCAAGATCTTGATGAGGTGAAGGCTTCTGGCCTGCTCAGCGTCTTGACAGCCAGAGAGATTCGTCTGCAGGAGGTGAGAAAAGCTCCATCTCATGCTTTACACTTCAGACTAGCAGTCTAATTTGGAACAGAGTGACATAGAAATCACAAAATACAATTTAAATAAGACATTTTGCTAAATTATTGGCCTCACTCGTGTGTAAAGTTTGGCAACAGGATGGCTGGCATGTTAACATCAAACCTTTTTTATTTATAACCTTTTTTCATTTTATATATTTATTTTCGCATGTTGGCTTGAAATGTTCACATTAATGTCAATGTATCATTTAGAGGTTGTACTTGTGTGACAGGATAGTCTGATATACATAATTCAATATAACAAATTTTCAGCTGCAAATTAGTACACTATGCATTTTCATTAGTTAAACAATGGTTTACGGCAAAGAGGACTGAGCTAAATCTGGCTTTTAACTGACAAGAAGTTCTTGTTGGTCATTTCAGAGCAGAATAACTAATAAAAACAGAATCATTAGCCTTTGATGTCTGACTGTTATTATAATGCTCTTTATGGTTTAGTGTGACAGTGAGAAAATTAAAGACAAAAAGAACTGGAATAATCCTTAATTCTTGCTCCCTCACTTCCACTGAAGACGACGTTTGAGTTGATCGGCTCTGAGGCGTCTTACCTGAGGAGCCTGGGCGTTGCTATCAATCATTTCTATGCATCAAAGGCACTGAGACGGACCCTGTCTCAATTGGAGCATCACATTTTGTTTTCCAACATTCGTCACGTGATGGCAGCCAGTGAAAAGTGAGAGCTCCACATGCAGTACCTCTCTCATTGACTAGTTGTGTTGGGCCTGAGCCGTGTCCTGTCCCCTGCAGGTTTCTTATGGATCTGGAAGTCCGGCTGGGAGAGAGCGTGTTCATATCTCAGGTTGGAGACGTTGTGCTCAAGCACTGCCCACAGTTTCACAGCCTCTATGTGCCTTATGTGACAAACATGATGTACCAAGAGACGCTCATCAACCAGCTGCTGTGAGTCTCTGTCATGTCCTTGATACCACTGGTTCACTACGCTCAACAACGTGGGTTTCTCATCACTCATTCTCTTCCTTTTTTCAAGGGAGCAGAACAGAGACTTTGTGTATTCAGTCAAGAAGCTTGAGAGCGACCCAGTGTGTCAACGACGGAACCTCAAGTCCTTCCTTGTCCTCCCCTTCCAGAGAATCACTCGTATTAAACTCATCCTAGAGGTGAGGATTTGAATCCATCCAGATGTTTGGTTTTTTTTATGTGGTATCGCACATTTAACAAGTCTGCTGAGGCCTCTGCTGGTTCTTCTTTCATTTCAGAGCATCCTGAAACTGACTGAACCTGACTCGGACTCTATTTCAAATCTTAAAAAAGCAATCGAAGCCATTCATGAGGTAGTACTGTTTTGACTTTCAAATGTTCCCTTCTGTACATTTGTGCTGAGACGTGCCTAAAGGGGGGTTAAGTTATTCTCCAAAAAGCAAATTAATAGAAAATACCATTTAAGACACTTCAGGCAAAAACTATATCTTTTAATGCACTGATCAATTTTGGGCTATTTTGCTTCCACAACATGTCTTCAAGTGGAAAAACATCCAAATTACACATCAAAATGTTTATTTCACTACATTTTATCTGTTTGTCTGTAGATTTCACCTAAGTTAAATATAAAACTTTATTCCTAGAACGTGTCAAAAGGTTTTTCCTTTTTATGATGGCTGACAGATTTCTTTCACTGAGTGATTTAAAATATTTATCAAATGTCATCTGTTAACCTAAACTAGTGCAGATTTAGATGATACTTCAATTGCATATCTAATCATACACCTTTAGAGTACTTGTAATTCAAAAATGTCTTAATGTAAATGATCTAATAGTTGCATAACTTATTTGAAAAGTCGATCTGCTCTGACCAGATAGTGACTGACTGTGAAAAGGGGGTCCGAAAAATGAAACAAATTGAGGAGCTGATCTGTCTGGAAATGCTGCTGGATTTTGGCAAAGTTAAGGTGCCAACTTTCTCTTTTTCATTGCTATAAGAATTCTATTGGTCTTTATAACAGCTTCAGTTGTGTTATGTAACCTGCAGATGGCAACAAAGTCTAATAGCCTGCCTCTTCCTCTGTCCAGGCGGTTCCTCTGGTTGTAAGCGGGCGCTTTCTGGTGCACCAGGGCCCCGTGAGACAGCTGACTGTGGAGGCTGCTCACAGCTCAAGAGTGTCATTCATCAGCGTTTACCTCCACCTCTTCAGTGACCTCTTGATCATCTCATCAAAAAAGTATTTGACATAAATTATTTCTAAATGGGCAATTACATCTAACCCATTGAAAGCTATACAGTTTTTTTTTTTTGTTTTTTTTTATTTTACAATAGTGAGGAAATGTTTTACTTTGTCAAAATTATGATCCATGTCAGTTAAATGAATGCTTCCAGTCCAGTTTTGGTAAAACACTGAGTTGTCCTCACATTTTTTTTTTTTGTCCTCACGTTTCTTTTAATCAAACTGTTCTCTCTCTGCATCATGTCAGGGATCAGAGGTTTACAGTTGTGGATCACGCTGAATTCCCCACACACGTGCACCTTGTGCATCTGAAGACTGAGGTCCCGGGCCTACCCCCAAACTCCTTCCTGTTGCACCTCTCTCAAAGTCAAAGCGGACAAGCGACCGCTGTGATACTTGTTACAGACACAAGGTACAAGGTTTTTCAAGTACGTGTAGATCACCTGTTTGTAGAATGTCGTTCATCTACGATTTCTGTTTTTGTTTTATTGCAGGTCAGATAAAGAGGCATGGATGAAGGCTCTGTCCTCTAAACAGTGATGGAAACATGGTGATTCTGCAATTTTCTTTTATTTATTTTTTTTATGGCAAACTTGGGTTATACATTTTGATAATTGAGAATTTAACTTATTCACTCAATTTGACTGCACTTATGTTCTTTAATGGCCCTCTAGTACATCACATGACCCACCAAGAAGCTTAAACTCACACTGAACACAAACAGAATTATGGGAATATTTTTTTTTTTTTTTTTTGAATGGTGAGAATAGGTTTTATATCTTACTTGTATTAAAATACTGACCTCTTTTAAGCAATGTGCCCCTTTTATTTCCTAAGAAGATGACCTTTTTATTAGATTACTGTAATGGAACAAAACTAAATAAAGCAAGAGTAGTTTAAAGCCCAGGAAAAACTAGGTGGACACAGCAGTGTGGATTTATCATGTTAATATAACCAGTCCCAGACAATATCTGGTGACATAACATGATGCTGTACAACACCCTGCTGACAATTTTATTTCAAGAATAAAATTCAATCTTAACAGCAGTGATTATAGCATTAGATGAAATAGTCCATCTGTCTAAACAGCAGCCACCTCTATCTCATCCTGAAGGATCTGAAGCTCAGATCAGCTGCAAAGTGCAAATTCCTTGAAGGCACACACCCAGAGGTGACCTTATCTGGAGTCCAGCTCACCTCAACTGCCTCCTAAAAGTCCTGTTTGGTATTAAATTGTAGCCAGCGTCTCCCGCTGTGAGTGGAGGCTGCCTGATCTGGCTCTAATACAGTCCTGATGCCACAGGTTCTCTGCCAGGCAGTTAAGAAGGGGGGCTACGTCACCCAGCCCGTCACTGACCTCCCCACCCGTCCGCAGCACCGGTAAACTCCACGTCTCCTGGAAGTCCCTCACGTCTCTCTCGGTCACATCACAGTGCATGAAAAGGTCAAATCTGGCAGAAACATTAAGGAGAAATCTGCACTGACATAGTTACTGTTGGTGATGAGCATGTTCTGGCTGCACACTCTCACTTCTGATGTACAATAGCAGCAGTTAGTCATACGCACAGCAAACACATTTTAAAAAGGACAAGAAAGGATATTTGGTGCCAACCACCAATTTCACAACACAATCCACAGATGTCCCGGTCCATTTAGAGATTTGATTTGACAGATCATCAAAAGATGTCCTGTCGGTGAAGGAGAACAGGAAAAGGACGGCGTCCACCTGCTCCTTACAGGACTGGAAAACAGTGATTTCATAGAACATCTGGTGTGAGGTTGTTATGGTTATGTGTATTTTTGATAGAATAATGTGAGCGTAGCCCTTATTCGGCTCTTAATCAGCTCATAACTCAAAACAATGTACTCTCTGAAAATACTTTATATTTTATACACACTGGCTGCAGATGGTCAAATCTCCGTGAGGCGTTCTCTCCACAGTCCCACAGCTGCAGACGGAAGAAAAGCACTCTGCCACTTTCTGTCAGCTTCACTGGCCAATACACCACCGTAGTCTCAATACCTTCAATGACAAAAGATAATGTGGACCAATATTTGTAGAATTAACACTTAAACTGAAGAGTTTTTTCATTGTGCTGACTTCTTTGCCTTGTCAGTGTAGAGCCTACCTGTGGTTTCATAGTGCATGTTAGGGAGATTCAGGCCTGCAAGACGTGCAGCAAGAGCAGTTTTCCCAACTCCACTCTTGCCGGAGATGAAGATCTTGTAGTGAACTGTGTCCACAGCTACATGTGGGGGCATCACTGGAGACTCCAACAGGCCTGTAAAACAAGTTTTACCACCAAAATAGTGTACTCTGTACTTTAATGTGCTGCCATGTTTTCCACAATCATGCTCTTTTACAGCAAATGGTCTTTCTGAATCGACCTACATTTGGCAGGCTAATGTCCAAACTTTTCACAATTACAAATGATTCAACCAGTAAGCTTTGCTTTCACATTTCATTGTCACTCATAGGTGTTCAGATTCTGAATTGGAGTATGAAACATTTGTATTCTAAACTATTTTATGTCTATGTAATTTCATTTATTGAATATATGTCAGGTGTATTTCACCCTTTGAAATCTCCCACATCTTCTCATCAATATCCTGTCATCACAAATGATCTAATACACCGATTGACACCACTTAACACAATCTTAGGTCTTTTGGTTGCTTAGCATTCTGCTGTCATGTTGCTTAGATGCCATTTTATGTAATCTTTTGTGATTTCATGCTGATTGTCCTGCAAAACAGTTCACAAACACTTGAAGTCAGCCTCGTAACATGTATTTTGCTTTACATAGTTCTGTTTCATCTTTATTCAACCTCAAACATAAGTACAAAGAATATTTTTATAACCTCATAAGTCAAGTTGTTTACAAATGCTCTCCCCACATCTAGAGGCCATGATCACACCATGTCTTTAAAACAATGTGTCTCCACAATGAAGGTTCACTTTATGGACACCTTTTTTTAGAAGTGATAATGGACATGGGCATGTGAAGGTCACCAAAATTTACCGGTGGTCACATTTTCTGTGAAATACTTTTTGTATAGCCAAAGCCTGGTTGCATGATACATGGGTACGTGACTGATGGTGCTTTTGAACAGAGGAAACAATCGTAGTCGACCATAAATGGTAAGATTTATTTGTCATACCAAACTTTTTGCGTCTTTTCTGGTGCAGAATTTTGCTGAAATATTCTTTGCTGTCTTTACATCGATGCCAGTCGGCTACTACGATCGATCCGGGAGGAGGAACTTGAGCCATGTTGTTATCGCTGGTTATGCCGCTCAGCTAGCGTTAGCATCAAACTGCTAAGAGAAGTTTTTAACCAAAAAGCGCAGCCTGTGGTACCAACTGTACCGGCAGAACACAGCCCGTGAAGCCGGTGTTTGTATCGAAACACTGCAAACAGTCTTTTCTAACCATAACGAACTGTGATATTAAAAACACACGTCGGCAAATATCATTTTTAAATCTCAGATGAAAACTTCCGTAAACTAAAACGTTCCTTGACAACCGCCGTAGGAACGCCTGACGTCACTTCCGCCCACCGCTGGAATGTGTGATGTTGCCTTCAGGGGCTTCAAAATGTCGTCAGTTGTCTGGCGAGAAACTAACAGCCTGCATTTAATTAGAAAAAGTCACAGCTGTGAGCGCACTTTAGGTATCAATCCTCATAGAATTACAGCAGCCGTGCTAATAACGTTTCAGTTAATCTATTAACAACATGTGTGTACATTTATTTCCACAATCATTTTATTTTCAACATGTGTTGCTGTGCGGTACGCCGCTGTTTGGCCGTAAATGTCACACCATGTTAACAAGCCTATCATAGAAATTCACACATTTCAAAATAGTATTTGCAGTGTTGTTGGCTTAAAGCATAGGCTGTATTAGTCTACACCTCCAAGCGCACTAGAATGAGTTGTCATATTTCCGCTAGTCCATAAAGTTGCGTTGGTTAGCTCCTTTGCCCGCCGCCAGAGGCCGCTAAACTCCAGCCTTTAAAATGCGGAGATGAGGCACTAAAGCGCCTTGTGAGCTCTGACAGTCAGGGCCCCGCTGCCCTCCACGGCCATGGTCACAGACATGGGGTCCACACTGGATGGTAGTTTGCATTTGTGGCAAAAAGTGTTTGTAACTGTGCCATCTTCTCCCAGCTGTGTGACAAAAACAACAAATTATGAGAACATAAAAAGAGCAGAAATCATTGGTGTGGAAAAGTTACACCCAAAAGTTTCACAAACAGACATTTTCCTATCGTTATCCTAACCCTTCAGTTTTACAACTAAAATTTTAGGCCCAAACTCAAATTTACATGGTCACATAAAAATTATCTCAGTTGTTTAATAATCCACCTTCAGTATTCAAGCAATTACTCCTACTACTGTATTAATATTATCATCATCTGCATCCATGTAGGCCGTGCAAAATAAGCCACTTATTTTCCAGTAACGATAGTATGATTCCTCAGAGGCCTGGACTGCACGGCTCACCTTCTCAGCGTGCACCTCTATCAGGTTGTTGGAGGATGTGATGATAACATCCTCCGGAGAAAACTCACTCACATCGACTGTGAACTGGAATATGTCTCCAACGACCTGGACCTTCCCTGTAGGATCTGAATGGCCTGAAAGAAGTCATTTACAGCTCATGAATCACTCACAGAATTTTATTAATAAACTTGCTACATAAAATGAAAAACTGAACATATTCCTGTCAGTTTTTTTGTTAATCTGACCTGTAAATTTGTTTTCCCTACTAGTCTGCTGAGGTAGTGATCCTGAATCTTCAGAGAAAATACCTTGACCTTTCTCCATACAGGCTGAGGGGCTGGATTGTCTCTATATAGCCGACTATATGGATCCAAGAGAGGTAATTCTGATCACGGTGCCACTATATACGAGTCTTTTATAGTGTGCCGAGTGTTTGTGCCTGGATGATTCAGCTGGACTGGAACATGACACGGACTGTAGATATTCAGTGTGTCAGACCTGCTGTCGGACTGTTGTCAAAGGGTCCAAATTTTCTAGCCGCGCCCCTGACTGGGAGCACAGGAGTCTTTGTGTTAGTGTGAGGAAGGGCGTGGAGATGTTTCTGTGTGGAGGAGTAACCTATAATTATCAGGCGTGAAATTAAATGTCGTTCACAACTGTAAGCAAATGAAGTGACAATATGACACAATTTAGTAGCTTTTAGACGAAATCTATAACGTAAGTGGGCTTTTTAAAGCTACAGGCTGGTAGGATTTGACACTAGAGTGAGATCGTGCAAATGAATTTCCAGTAAAACCTTATGGAGGAGGAGTTTAACGTGGCCCAGTGTGTGTGAGATATGATGGAGCACGGTTGTGTGTAAGTGTGACATTCAGCTCCACCACGGTAAAGTCATCGAGGTTGATCAACTCCATCAGGATGACAGGCGTCACCGTAACAGGCTCAGTGAGGCTGTACTGCTCACTGTACAGGAATACAATCTATTATATAAAAGCTGATTTCCACAATTTGTTTTTAATTTTTGGGGTTTTTTTTTAGCAGTCAGACGAAAGGGATTTTTTCAATAGGTGTATATCAAAAGAGTTTGTCATGTTTTGAGTATGAAAGTGTCAAGAGAAATGTGTGGTGCGTAGTGCAGTTTATTAGTGTGAGGATGGTGTAAGAGGTCATCACATCAAGTCACTTGAGAAATGTTATGAAACTATATCAAGGGTCAGGGGAGCAAAGCTGTGATAAGTGAGCTGGAGACATGTCAGGAATGCAATTTTTCTTTTTCTTTTCTGAACTTTTAGGCTGAGGTATTTGTGATGAGTATTGTGCTGGCTGTTATTTCTGTACAGCTTAAACATTTTTAGTGTTTTCATGATTGGTTACCACTGTTCCCAAGCTAGCTTCACAAGATAGCACGCTAATAATTGCTAATAAGCACATAATACAGCTGAAGCTGCTGGAAACGCCAGTAGCAATGAATAAAAGGTTGACATAGTTAGCTAAAAGTAATGGACAAATGGTTCTAGTGTTTAGCCAAAAAAATTGGATAAACTGCTGAAATAGTTAGCTAAAACTAATGAGCAAATAGTAAGCTAACGGATAAATGGTTGAAGTGGATAGCTAAAAGTAATAGTTGGTTAGCTAAGACTAAAAGAAACATTTTAAAAGGTTTGGTAAAAGTAATGAACTGTTGAAATAATTAGCTAAGACTACGTGATAAAAGGTTAAAATGGAAAAGTAATTGATTAAAATGTTGAAATAGTTAAACTAATCAATAAAAGGTTAGATAGTTAGCTAAAAGTAATGAACATTTGGAATAGTTGGCTAAGACTGTTAGCTAGCTAAAAGTAATGAATAACAGGTTGAACTAGTAAAAGTAACGGATAAACAGTTGAAACAGTGATATATAAAAGGTTGAAGTTGTTCACTAAAAGTAATGTTTGAAAAGGTTGTTCATAAACCCAAGTTGTTATTGTTATTTCAAATTTTGACTTGATGGTGCTAAATGATCAGAGTATCATCTAAGTTCACAGACGATGAATGTCTAATATTACTGGGCCTCCAGGACCTGGATCGGAAAACACTGGTTTAGACATCTCAGTCTGGACCGATTAAAAACGAATACATGCTGAGTACAGAGTACAAGAGAGAGAACCTGTCAAAAGGCAACATAGATTTTATTTAGACACAAAAATACACCGCCTGGCAAACATGCGCCAGATCAGACTTATCTCTCAAGTAGCAAATGACATAAATAAAAAATAGAATAAATATTAAATAAAAATGGACAGTTGTATTAAGACGTTGTGTAAACAAACAAATGACTCGAGGAAATTTTTATCATGTGATACAGAGACTAAACTACAAAACAAGAATGTGTGACTCTTTGCCCTGAGTGGAATAATCATTCCAAATTCAAAAACAAGTCTCATCGATCACAGACATTGTAGAAAACAAACTGATTTAAGGATCCAGACACACTGGCAGGATAAAGTGAGTGCTTGGAATAAAAAGCCCTTAATTATAAAAGAGCGTAGAATAAGTCAGTCATTCAGTAAATACAAACCAAGCACTCTCACATTGTCTCACATTTTGCACTTACTTTTATAATTGTTTAATTAACTACATCACATAACTCGTTTATTTTCAACATATAGAACATTTTTACACAGAGGCAAATTATTTTGTCCTCTGTTATAAAGTACGTAAGTGTTTTTAATCTCAGTCTGGGGGCCACGGTGGGTCCTCTTCAGTCATGCCACACTGTGCCACAAAAAGAAAAACCTGCTGCATAGCTCCGTCGCCCCTCCCCCACCGGGTCCTCCTCATCCGTGAGTGAAATGGCATGGTCGGTCAGTGCACTTTGATTTGGAGGAATGCTTAGATCACACTGCAAACACGCTGAGGGAGCTGGTCTCGTCTTTCAGACCCAGGATGCTGTATGCTATCCTCTTCATGTGGCCGGGCAACCGCACTCCAATGTTCCTTATGTCTCTGAAAGGAAGAGATAAACGATACCGCTTTGAGCGTGCTAAAAACAATACGGACTCTGCCTGAAGAGACCACAGTGGTATTTGTAAACAGTTCAAGTAGTGAGCTAAAAGTAGTGGATAGGCTGTGGAAATAGTTTGATGTATGTCATGGCTGAATTAATAGTACAAATGACCAAAACCTGCCTATTTTCCATCTAAAGGTGTGAAACATTGTTTTATATAGTTATTGGTGTTTAATAACATGCAGTTTAAACTCGATGAGAGAGGTTATCTGACAGGGCTGTGGGCGTACATGAGACAACAACAGGCTGGGAAGCACTGCTGTACAAGTTATGGCAGGAGAGAATGAGAGGAATGACATGGGCCGAGGCGGAGCGGAGTATTTCTGCATTCACAAACTGGATAGCAAATGTTCAAGCTGAGAGCTCAATACTTTCTCTGTGTTACTACTAAAACTTGGCCTGGTGCCAGATAAATCAGCCAAATGTGGTAAAGCTGCACCTGTGCCATGTGTGCACTTACTCATGCCTCAGGGAGAGCACCTGCTCCATGGTCGTGATCCCAGCGCGAGCGAAGCTTTCGCTGTACTGGCTCATTTTGATGGACTCCAGCCACTCGGGCACCGTCCTGAATATGATGCCGTCACAGCCGCTGGTGCTGGGCAGGCGGATGGACACGCTGCAAGGAATAATGTATGCTTGGATTAGTCATCATTTACTGTTACGTTATGTACACAGAGTGCATGTGAGGATGTTTGAACAAGGAGGAACCAGTTTCACAGTTATCACAGACATTTCGATAATTTATGACCTTCTATTGGAAAAAAAAAACCTCATACTGCTCTTGTTACAGAAAAACTGGGAGACAGATCTTAGAATTCAAACATAAGATGAATATCAGTGTGATCTACTTAGTGTTTCTGAATAAAGTTTAAGTTAATTGTTTTTTTACCATATTTATTATACACCTAGGAGGATAAAACATTTTTTATAGTGACTGTAACAAGTGTAATAATTAGATTAGAAACTTCAGTATGACCTGCTCATGCTTAACAATAGCGCTGGTTACATGCAGGACACGGATGAATCAAACAACCTGTAACATGTTAATAAACCCATTTCCCAAAGGTTGACCTATTCCTTTAACACACATACGAGTACATGAGTGTCTCTTTGTTTACATTACTATTAAATACGGTTGGAACCGTTGATTGTAATCCATCTGCATAACAGATCGATCCTGCCTTATTCTTACGGGATCATTTCTATCAATTTTCTCTCTTCCAAAAAAACTTAAATAGAAAAAAAATAAATAAAAAAAACAGCGTTCATACCGTGGATCAAAGTCAGCGATGGGTTTCAAAGATTCTGGGCTTCGGAGCAGTTTGTCCAAAATGTTGACGATGTCTGAGAAGCGAGGTCGTTTGGAGCGGTCGTGCTGCCAGCACTGGAGCATGAGCTGGTAGATAGCGGATGGGCAGTCCATCGGAGCAGGAAGCCTGAAGGCCTCGTTGATAGCCTTCATGACCTGAGGAAGAGGCAGTGCTTAGATCTACAGTACAGTTATGGGTGGAGCGACAGACAAAGAGTTCGAACAGTCCGAAAGACTTCTGTGTTCTTATGTTGACATTAACAGTTAATTTGAGGAGCATGGTGGGAAACTACACTGGATGTCAGGCGACTTTCCATCACCACCTACCCTGCACACACTCTCAGTGGTAACGCACATTAAAGTCTGACCTACAAAGGCCAAATCAATCCTTCATCTCACCCGTAAGACTTGGAAAGATGATGTGACAGATGAAACATACCTCATGGTTGCTCATGTCCCAGTAGGGCCGTTCTCCAAATGCCATGACTTCCCACATGACGATGCCGAAGCTCCACACGTCGCTGGCTGAGGTGAATTTCCTGTATGCGATGGCCTCGGGGGCGGTCCAGCGGATGGGGATTTTACCTCCCTGACAGAAGAGAAACATTAACAAATCATATTTAATGTGAGAAGGCAGCAGAAACACAGGTCGCTGAAAGACCAACACTTTAGATTGGACACTTGAGAGGGAAAAGACCATTAACGGTCTGGCATGTGTTATTAGAAAATAAACAAGGGTTGTTCTCTCTTGCTATGCTTTTAGGCTGTGAAATGTAGCTGTTAGGCTTACTCTCGTCGTGTAGGTGCCCTCAGCGTCATCCTCCAGCACACGTGACAGACCAAAGTCAGACACTTTACACTCCAGGTTGCTGTTGACCAGAACGTTTCTTGCTGCCAGGTCACGGTGGACGTAGCTCATGTCAGAGAGATATTTCATGCCAGCAGCTATTCCACGAAGCATCCCCACAAGCTGATATGATGGAATCTCTCCATCACGGTCCTAAAGATGAAATAAATATGTATATTAAACTCAGCTTATTTGCACCCTTAAATAGGTTTCCATGGCATACTGATTAATAAATTAATTACATATTTAAAATATTAAGTTTAAGTCTGAAGCTGAGGTTGTTTGATCCTCATGTGCACCTACCTTCAGATATGTGTCGAGAGCTCCGTTCTCCATGTACTCTGTCACTATCATGGCATGCTTGACTAAAAATTAAAACAAAAGGTTATGTTTAGTGAAGGAAAAGTACACAAGCCGTTGATACAAATGAATTGTGAATGATTGTTTGACTGAGGTCATTGACTCACATTTGGTGACAACTCCCTCCAGGCGGATGATATTCGGGTGCGAGAACTGACCCATGATGCTCGCCTCGCTCAAGAAGTCCTGCCTCTGCTTCTCTGAGTACCCCGGCTTCAGGGTCTTGATTGCCACGGCCTCCTCGCCTCTCCCGGGAGTCTTCATCATCCCCCGAAACACCTCCCCAAACTCTCCTGATCAGCAGATGACAGCAGGAGCAAACGTTAGAAACGGCGCTCTGAGATTTCATTAAATGGAAGGTCAGTGATTTTCAAAAAGCCTTACCAACACCGATGACTTTTTGTTGGCTAATGGCGCTGGGGTCAATTTCAGTGACAAACTTGTGGATGGCAATGTTCGGGTCCTCATACATGTGTGGATCAACGTAAGTCTTCAAAGGTTTGAGCTGATCTAAGGAGGAAATAACGAGCAGAATATTAGGCATGGACTGTTTCAGCAGTTAAAATTAATGAATCATTATTGCACGTATAGAAGGGTTTTCCAACCTGATGCAAAGTAGGGATCTTCAGGTCCTCCTCTGCCACGAGAGCTCAGTCTCCTGAGAGAAAAACATGAGTAATCACTATGAGACTAAACAGAATACAGACTGGCTCATTTGTAATTGCAGGTCAGTCTCTGTTGAAAAAGACCAAGGCTGTATTCAATAGCAGCACTGGCTATTACAGATAAACCCTCCCTGAGCTGTCACACCACAACATCCTTCATTTACTAGAGCTTGTGGGACGTAATCACACAGCTTGCAGGTCTGCAGATGACTTTTATCTGAATGACAGTTTTTGGATGTGGATATGAAGAGTGTTGTTACCAACCGTCTACGCAGCAGCAGGACGGCTACGACAACGAGCAGGATGACCGCTACTCCGACTACAGCTCCCATCACCATGGTGGATTTGTTCTGGATCTGAGACTCAGCTGTGCAAATCACAGAAAGAGAAACATTTATCAGCCCACGTATGCGAAATAAACCTTTACACAGAGAGTCATTCGAGAAACTATTTAATCTTCTGTAGATTTTTAGTCTGCTGGTACCTAATGGTGAAGTATGAAACTCCTGCTCCACGCTGTAGCTGCCAGGGTTGCCTTCAGGGCCCATTGCCTGGACTCTGAACATGTAAGTGGTGTCTGGGGTGAGGTCATTAATCTGAACTGAAGTTTTCTCCAAAATCAGGACTGTGTAGGTGGTCACATCACGCTCACCGTCGTCATCCTGCAAAGAGGAGAGTGGGTGGATTTGAAATTGGTTAAGAATTTTTTTCCTCCAACAGCTTAAGCTTTGAATGAGGGAAGGAGACACAAAGCGCTTTGTCTTACTTTTCTGCGGTACATAAGCTCATAGCGATGACTGATGTGGGCTGGAGGCCTGCGAGACAGAGTCCAGGACAGAGACAGACTGGTGGGGCTGCGATCATCCAGATGGATCAGCGTCACCTTGGGGGGATCTAACGGTCGGTGAGACAGAAAGCAAAATAATGGTTAGTGACTAATCATGGTCTTTGGGAAGGACATTTGGAAATGAAAACCTTAGGGACTCAGTGGGTCAGAGTGAATTCCTCTTTGTATACTAAGCCCTCCTGTCTGGAAAAAGGTTTTTACTGACAAATACAATATTTCTTGAACATTTTGGACACTCTTTCAATCCTGATGTATGTTTATATGTATAATGGATGTGTACATAACATAGTTAATGCATTTAAACTTTTAGACCTAATTCTATGACAATTTATCATAAACCTAATTTTGAACAGATGACATGTTTCAGAGGTCTGCTATAGAAAATGACTATTTACCTCTGCTTGGAGTCTCAGAGACCCCAGCTGTGAAAACATGGTTAAATACAATGGATTTTCATATGCTGTGTGTGTGTGTGGTGGTGTTGAGAGAACTTTTGCACACATTACCAAGTAGCAAAAAAGTGTATTTAGATTTCTGTTACTGGAGTTTTATTCATAACAGATCTCACAGGAAGTCTCGCCTCTCTGAGGTTGAACATAAGTAATGTCACTATGTAAGAAAACATACTCTACATTTCTGTGTCCAGGGACAGTTTTTTATTTGAACAGAATAAAAGGTTAAAGCAAAAAACAAAAAGCGTTGAAAGATCGAGCTCACCTGTGTAGTCCAGAGCAGTAGTGATGCTTGCAGTGGGCCTCTCAGTACCGAACTGGGACACGCCGCTGTGAGCCTCCACAGTGAACGTGTAGTTGAGATGAGAATCGAGGTCAGTAACGACGACCCTGGTGTCCTCCAGGTCTGTGGGGCCTGGCTCGAAACGGATCTTCTCGCCACAGGGGACGCACAATGCCCCGTCGCAGTGCTCGCACACCACGCTGTAGGTGAGGTCGCTGCGGCCCCCGGTGACCAGAGGTGGGCTCCAGGACAGCTGCAGCCTGCCCTCTGCTGACAGGGTGATGGAGCTCAGCTCGTGAGGGGCACTGGGTGGAGCTTTGGGAGGAAGTAGACGACACAGAACAGTTAGCCTGATCTCCTGATCTGCTGCTAATGAGTTAAAAGTTGACTTTGTCAGTGTATTTGTTACCAGAGCAGTCTGTTGTGGAGGGGTCTGATGGGGAGCGGAAGAAACCGTCCTCACATTGACATTCAGTGGCGCCGGCTGTGGAGGGCTTGGTGTTACGAGGACAAACTCGACATAACTCGCCCGATACAGAGGGCTTGAAGTAGCCTGGTTTGCATGCTGTGAGAGAGAGAGAGAGAGAAGGTGTGTTAGCTTAAGCATGACATATTGGAGAAACTGTGAAAGAAAGACAGGAAGCAGTGACTGATCAAAATGCAAACAATGAAGCTGTCTCTATAATACCAGCCCCCTCCACCTGACAGGAAGCATTTGTTGAAAGTAACCCATAATCAGTGAGTCTTTGTATGCAGAGGAATGAAAAGGGATTTCCCTGACGAATCTGTCTCCACTCGCCTTTTTCTCCTGGAGGCCTAATCTCAGGTCACACTGCCAGAGTCAACCGGATGACAGCAGAGCATTAAATCCATCAGGTGATCTTATCCGCCTTTCCCCTGTGAACTCTAAGTTCATATTCTCTGGCAGATAATATTTGTGTTTCACAAAAGGAAGTGGCACCTTGGACACTGGTGGAGTGTTGTGATGGTCATTTCAGCACACAGATAAACAGCCTTCCAGGACATGGGAGGTTAATGAACGTGAACACTAGACAGAAACCAGGATGCAAAAGCTCCAATTCAGTCTCAGTGCTGATGTTTCCGCCCTTTCTTCCTTCCTTCCGCTAACCCCCGACACCAGTCGCAAATTACAGCATCCAAGGTTGAATACTTTGAGGACAAGAGGATCAGGAAAGAGGAAAAGCTGCGGGCGTTGAGTATGATTTTCAGTGTGTTTATGGAAACAGATGCACATACTTTCTGGGGTGATATAGGGCTCCAGCACAGTAAAAAAAAAAAAAAACTTTAAAAGAATGGATCTTATGACAGATCTCCCATCTCTGCTTCCACTCTGCTGTCTCCTTTGGGGGCAGCCTTTCATCTGGCCTCTGTGCTGTTAGCTGTGAAAAGAGGTCGACTGAACCCTGAATTGAAGACGTGGTCGCGTTACTTCTCCACCAAAGCAGAAGGACCTTTGCACTCCCGGTACTGTGGCAGTGGAGGAGAAGGAGCAGGTTGAGTTTGAGTAAGAGGGATAAAGATGAATAGATGGATGGATGGGGGATGGGGGCAAAGGTCTGGAACACCAACAGAAGTTCTCTCTGGGGAGTCACTTGGCGGCAGTGGGGGTTTAGTGGAGGTCTTTTCGCATAAGAAAAGGGGGCCAGCCCATTTCATCCTGAGCTGGGGCAGCAGGACCCCTGTCACGTACCAAAGAAACTCCAGCCCTATTCATCTATTGTCTCTGAGATTGGACAGAGTGGTGCCATAAATATGTTGCACTACTCATGAAACAGCTCGCAAATGGCGGCATATGTGCAGTGTATGAATACAAACATTGTTAATGCAGACTTTAGCAAACAATGGATTCTCTTGAATTAGAGTTTTTAGCATTATATTGTATCTGAACTTTATAAACTACAAAGGGGTTGAAATATTGTCTTCATTTGAGCCAAAACTTTATTTCAATTAACTTTTATTTTCACTTATTGAAGGAAATTGCTCCTCTAATGGTCCCAGGCTCCTTTTTGACTAGAACACACACGTGAAGAGGACTTATGTTCCGCACCGGTGCATCTGTTAATTGAATCTGTTTTTTGCTCTTTGTGTCAGCCCATTGTTCTAATGAGTGGGAACATGGATTAGGGAGCTCGTTGCGTGTGTTAACAACCGGATGAAAGAGCAAAGGGAGGCAAAGCGGGGCATGTCATTGGATAACAGCTGTCCTGTTGCTCTACTAATCCTCTTGACTAAATTACACTCCACACCTAACTAAGCAGCCACGAAACTAACCACCCTCATGCACCAACTGTCGACTCACTCCCCACCCTCCGACTCAGACCAAGGACAACCTGCTTATTTGTGTCAGTCAGCATTCCTCCTCATCTCACTTTACTTCCTTTTCCCACAACAGTTGGGCTCTTCAGTGGAATCCACATGCCGGCAATGAGCCTCTAAGGATATCACTTTCTCCAGTAAACGTAAAAATGGAAACAGGGAGTTGGCTGGAACAAACTACAACATGATAATTGTGTTTTAACTTATGTAATAAAACATGTTTCCTGAATCATAACAATCAGGTCATCTTCTTTGGACTTTGGACTTGATTCACATTTTTCTCCACCATCATAAATACTTCCTGTCGTCTTTTGCCAACTTCCGTTTCAGGTGCTCGGCTCAGAGTCTGCCTGCGGTCAAGAACCTCAAAGACTCAAACATTCCTCTGCCTTGACTTCCTCCCCGCCTTGCTCTCTTATTCTGTCTTCATTTTTACATCCTGAGCACAAGATTCCCTCTTTTGAAGCACAGTGCTTTTCTATCAATGGCACCAACACTCAAAAACTCAAAGATATTTAGTTTAAAGAGCACAGAAAAGTAGAAAACCCCGACAACTGAAAAGCTAGAAACAATTAGTTTTGGTTTTTTTTACATTTTTGGTATAGAAAAAGAACTCAAACAATAAATTAATGTTGTGCCTTACAATGATCTGCTCATTTATAGGAAATGACTTGAAGAGGCTAAACTCTGCCAGCCAAGGTGACTCGGACCATCAGGAGTCATAAACCACAGCTGACTCAGACTAACCTCTGATAGGCGTGTCGGCCCCATCCCTGTAATCTGTGGTTACTGTTGCCTTAGCAACTCACGCAAAACAAATACTTGCGAGGAGAAGACACACCACTCAGGTACTCATTCTGACACATTCACACGGCCCTTCCTTTAGTCAATCAGTGCTGTAGGTGACGCGAGGGTGAAAGAATTCCTTTCAGAAATCCCCGCACCATACTGTGCCCTTCCTCCCTCCTTCCTCTTCTCTCTGTGCCCTCTCTCCTCCCACGTTTCCCCGCACCGTTCAACACACCACACCCGAGAATGCCAAAAGACAGACCAACTTCCACACAAACAGCAGGAGCACATACAGTATGAACGCCACAGTTAAGTCCTTTGCTTCACACAAATGTTTTGTTTTTTTTTTGCATTTGCACTCACAGGTCTTTCTCGTGGGCAGCACATACTTTTGCATATTTAACCTTCTTCTGGGTGTCACTCATGAATACAAACCTTCAAAAGTATGTTCCCCAATTAGTTTTAAAATTATATGTTTCTGTGTTCTTACTACCGGCCTTTAAATATCTCTGGTTACAAAGTTTTCTCTGTTTCATACTAAACACCAATACTAGTATTGATATGTAGTAATCTTCTTTTTTGTATACACAAAATACATGTGCTTTACTAATTTTTAATTAAAAATAAATAATAATAATAATAATAGATAACAAACATGCTGACAAACATATATCAAATAGTGACTTTGGTAAACTTGAAACTGAAACCACCTTTTCTTTTTCTACTGAGTGGAGAATTGTGTTCAACTCATAAAATTTGATGCACATACTGATATCACTGAGTATATGTTTGTCAATTTTCCAGTATAAATACACAAAAAAACCAAAGTCCACTTGGAGTTACTGTGTAGTATGGTATTAGGACACAGCTTCTTGTACTGTTCATTATCACTTCCAGCCATCAGCCTATCCATAAAATTGTGCCTCAGCCCGGCCCTCCTGAGAGAGAGGCAGTGGAAAGAATGCGCTATTGCTCAACAGGTAAAGAGATGAGGTATTGACGAGAGACTGTTGAAATTACCTCCATGATTTTTATCTATAGCACACGCAGAACTCTGTGGTTGCCTCAAAATCCAAACAAAACAAACAGGTTTAGACATCTTCCCTTCCCCATGCCTAATCCTGCTGTACCTGACCTCCTTCCAGACAGAGGTGTTTATTTGATAGATTTCCAAACAATCTAGACACAATTAACATTCCTCTGCGCTCATTCCTCACACTTTGCCAAAGTAGTGGTTGGAGGATTTCATTACTATAACTCACATGGCAACACAAACATGCCTCAGTGGAGTGCGTGGTGTATTTCTGGCAGTGCTTACCTTGGCAGGCATCGCCAGTGGTTTCGTAGCCTGCCAGACACTGGCACTGACCCACAGGAACCACCCATTCACCCTCAGCTGTGCAGTAGATACGTGGGGTGGCCTGACTGACGGCATTCTCCACACAGGCTCCCTCCACCTCCCTGAGAGCATCCGCCACAGTCTCCGGGAAGGCCGCCAAGCTCTGCACCGTGGACGGGCATGTCTTGTAGTACACTCTGACAGACAGCAGCGCCACGCAAGCGCCCATATCCTGGAAAGCAAGGTAGAAGCCCTTCCTGGACAAAGGCCCCACGGTCCTCGTCTCCGTGTTGACCTTCAGCACGCGACCCTGAGTGACCTCATCGGGAGCGATCGTGGCCACTTTGCGGAACTGGCCTTTACGGAAGTTGGTTCCCACATCAGCATCGGCCTCTGAGATGAAAAGGTTGAAGGTTTCTTTGCAGGCGACAGAAGTGCCGTCAAAAGTGTTGCAGTCTCGCACAACAAAACGGAGCTCCACAGAGACACGGCTCGTTCCTGGGCGCCGCTGGATGAAGGTTGTGCGTAACCAGTTATCCTGTTCACTAGAGTCTATGCTACAAACACTGTAGGTATAATAAAGTGTGCCGTTCACCACCGTCTGGACTATCTCCCACTGTAGAGCAGAACAAGATAAAAAGAGGAGAGGGATCAGTTTAAAGGGCAACAGCCACCGATACCAAGCTGAAATAATGAAAGCATTTTTCAGGGAATAAGTAGAGGCCTCAGAGGCTTTGTGCCTGCCGAGAACCAGTTTTACTGATGAGACACCTCTTCTTTCATGCTGAGTGAGAAGCTCATAAAGTGCTGAAGTGAGCTGGAGCTTTTTTTCCACAAATTAAGATTATTGGCCTGGACATGTGCAGTGCTCACAACGTGTGTGGTTTTCCACTCACACACGAGGGTGCCTGTGTGTGAGACACATGTAAAATCCAGCAAATACTACTGTAGAATACCAGCTAAGATTTATGGCTGATTAAATGAGCTTTATAAGCACAGTGCAAAGGCACGGCAGCAAAATTGGCAGCAATTAAGACTTTTTAAGAGAGGTAAGCAATGACAAGTAGAAAGATTAAAAGCCTCCATTTAACAGCTCATATGTTAGCAGTTCTGGTGTGTTTCAGGGAGTAAATCTATGCTTAAATTTACGTTACTGTTATATAACTGTAAAAAAAATTGTGTATTTCCACAAGTACAAAAAAGTTCAGTTGGTACTGTTCTATTTGAGCCGATTTGTATGAGGCATCATTGATAATTTGAGTCTGTGATTTTCTAGACCCTCTATATGTTGGCCAAATTAAATAGTGAATTTCAGGCAATTGCCTATAATTACCATTCACTCCTATTATCGGCTCAGACAGGTTATAATACACTCAGAAAATAAACTTTTCTGTTTGCATTTGTTTGCAGAAGCCAAAACTGCAAAGACTTATCTTGGCACAAATTTGAATATACACATGTGAGGACGTCGGATTAGAACAAAGCAAAGTTTGATAGACAAGAGGAAATCCTATCGGATAAAACAAGAATCCTTATATCTTTGAGAACAGTCACACAAGAAACATAGCCCACACGGTGGAAGTGGTTATGTCCTGTTGCTTTTTTTAGATGGAAAGCCACTGAACTATAGATAGAGGGATGGTTCTCCACACATGGACCAGTCTTTCTGTCTCTTTTCACTTATATCTTCCCACAACTGTTCGGATCATGGTGCTGCTGTTATCTCTACACTCAGGGAGAGAGCACGAGGGAAGAAATCTTAAAATATAGTTTTATGGTTTAGTGGTGGAGTGATTGTGTAAAATGCACTCTGGTACTGTAAATTTTGATGCAGCTTGAACCTTGACATTTTAATGGCATTCAAAAGTTCTTTATGAAAGGGTAGCATTAACACAAGTCTCGCTGAGCTATGCCAAACCTCATCGAGCTGCCACTCATTTCATTTCTCCCAGAGAGCTGCTTTAGTGGGCCGAATGGGCAGAGAGAGGCCTCGGTCATTGTTACCAATCGGTATTCAAATCCCCACACCAACTAATCCTCAGCTGCCTTTTATTTATTTGTTGTCTGACACACAGAGAAAGACGGTCTCAAGTCTTGAACCTGAAGTCTTAAAAATGCCTGTTGAGGTATAAATACTCACTCCGTTCTCAAATGGCAGCGTCAACCAGCCCAACTCTGATCCTGAAGCATTCATATCCAGCAATACTTCTACAGAGACAAGCAGAAAAAAAACATGATTGTTACAATAAGCACAGAAGCAACTAAGGACACCTGATTCATCAAAAAATAGATACAAGTATATATAATAGTTTAATGAACATTTAGCTATTAAAGAAATCTACATGTTTCATAGACCTATCATACATCCAGCACAGAACCTATTGTGTGTTTAATAGGATTGTTAAATAATTAGAAAATAAGGATGATTTGACTGTATTAAATTGTCTGGCTTGATCTCGGGGCCAACAGCTTTATGGGGGGGCACATGCCAGGCTTTGACAGTCTAATCAAGCATGTCGGGCTGATTCAAGACTTCATTGACCGTGTCCTCCAGGTCCAACATACAGCACTAATAATGTCTGAGAAAGGCGTGGGCCGTTAAATTGCCATGACTGGAGCAACACACGAATCTACACCACGAGTGGAACAAAAAAATCAGACACGTCCAGGCATCGCGCAGGTGGCCTTTCACCCCAAATTGAGAAAGGTGAGTAAACAGAAGTAAACCTGAGTAATTCACTTAGCTAAAACACTATATTATAGATATTTTTTTTAAGTGTTAACCCGGCTTTAGAGATTTCCTAAATCATTCTAAAACATACAGAAAAGGTTCAAATACACTCAAAGGAGGCATTGACTACACTAGATTATACTTTATGTTCTGGCTTCAAAACAAAACAAAAGAAAAAAGTCCAAAATTTAGAAGAATTTTAACTTGAATGGAACAAAATTAAAAGTAAAACTTAAAGCAGGCTTTCAAATTCCGTCCTCCTGACTCATGAAGGTGCGGTGACGCTGAGCTACAATTTTCTTTTCTCACAACGCTTTTAAAAAAAAAAAAAGTACTCACGTTCTTTCGACTGAAGGCTGCTCAATACTTGGCTGGTAAATAAAAACAAGAGCAGGTTGACTCGGCGGAGCTCCATGTTTCCACACAACTTTTATCAGCAGAAGTCGTGTTTCTTTCTTTCTTTCTTTCTTTCTCCCCCAGAGTCTCTCCGCTCTCCTCCGTCTGACTCCTCTTCTTCAAATACTTCACTCCACCGGCTGCGTGAGCACGAGCCCGCAGTCCATTGACTAACAGGTGGCGTCATGGCCCCGCCCAGCCCCGCGCGCTTTGGAACGTTGAGCCGTCCGTATATGGTAATAAGGGGGCGGGGCCAGAACGTTCTGCCAGCACCTGTTCCATTGAGAAAGATTCTGCAGCTTCATAAAGTGCGCTGTCACTCTAAGTGTTTGTTTAATCAGTGGATCAGATTGTTTAATATCATGTGTGTCCTGCGGATCAAACACATTAGACAGCAAACGTGTTACCTACAACTTATAAATTGTATATTTACAGTTTAAAATACATGTTGTGCTCTAGCATGAAGCCTGAGTATCATCCATCACTGTCAAATGTAAATCCTGCAGGCTGTACATATAATATATAATGTACATTACCACCCACGTCAAGTTAAATAACCTACCACACCACTCATTCAATATCTACCATATATTTATTATGTATTATATTATATTTATTTTATATTTCAATATTTTGCCATTCTGTGTTTATTTTTGCCTGTCTTTGTACAGCTTTGCGGTCCTTGTCTATTTCTATCTTCCAGTAAATTGTTCTGGGAACTGAAACCAGAGTATATTTACATGTTGGTTACTTGGCCTCTGACAAAAAAAAGACAATTCTAACAAAAAATGAAACTGAATGCAAATAATTTATTAATTGTACTCAATTGTTTAAACATTTTGCAAGATGTGTCAAGCAGTGATGGAAGAAGTAGCCTATGCAGATCTGTTACCTCAGGAAAAGTAGGTATAAGTAAACTAGCTTTGAAGTAGGCTATTATAGAAAAAGCACAATAGTATCAGCAAAATGTAAGAGCCAAAAGTAAAATTCTATATGGACTGTATAGAGGTGTATAGATTTTTATTACAGATTCATTGTATCCAACATTTACGTTAAAGCCTGTGAGGTGGAGCTAATTTTAACTATTTGACATACTAATGTGTAGTTTGGTCATCTGGTTGATTGTCTATTTTCTGCACAAAATCTTATTCTGCAAAGTAACTATTGTAGTTACTGCAACAATAAAATAAATATAGTAGAGTAAAACAAGTATTCAACTAAAGTACAAGTACCTCAAATGTATCTTCCACATTGTTATGGCAGCCTTTTTAATGTCCAAGTAAAATCCAAGTAACACAAAACTGTACTTATGTACAAAGATTTCAAAGATTATCTCTTCAAGGTGAATAAAGGTATTAATATTTTATGACTCGTGTCTTGTGCTATTGTTTTGGGCACACTTTTGTGTTTAAATTAATGCTTTCATGCACACGAAGGCCCTGTTTTGCTCATGGCATGACATGCTAAAGCATGGATGTAAACAATCCATTCTGGTCCTGCTCCGGTACACTTGCATTTGGTGTTTAGATACATACGTTAAGACACATTCTTGGATGTTTTATCAATGCTGGAATTTTTTTCTGCTTGTTGTAAATGTTTCAAACAAAAAGCGTGAATAACACAGTACAAATATGTTTGGACTTTGGTAGCTTTTCAAAGTGAATGAGTGTTTAAGTTGGACAATCTTTTTTGACTGTTCTCCAAGTAATTGCCTGAATCCTCCACATCTCGTCCAGGACTTGTCTTTCCCACGACTGGTAAAGGAGGGGTCAAGTAGGGGGGGGTGGTCTGGTATGAATATATGACTACTAATGAGATGGTCCTCATAAAGAACTTTACAATTTGGGTATGAATATGTGACCACAAAGAAGATCTGACAATAGCATCACCTAGCAACTCTTATCTGGAGGAATTTCAGAGTCAAGTCTTCTCTGTGAAGCGCCGTGTACTTGGAAAGAAGAGCCCCTCAATCTGAGAACCAAACACAGTCTGCCACCCTGACAAAGACCCCCCCAAAAAATCAACTGAAGAGCCGAACATTGTCTTGTCCAGCGTTACCATACATGGACATTAATCATACAACAGACAGAGTGAAAGATGTTGGTGAAATAATAGATTAACAAGTTAAGTGTGGGCTGAATTATGGCTTTCTGACCTTCAAACGACAACCACTTCAATCGCTTACAAATACAAATTGTAGTTTAACATGATAAGTATGATTCCAACAGGGCATTTTCACCCTTTCGAAGAAAAGAAGAAAACTTCTTATTCAATTAAGCACCAGCAAATTTTCTGTTCTTATGACAAGATTTCTTTTGTGTTTTTTAAATGTTAACTGATACATTTCAGGTTGGGTTTCCTCTTTATGGTGAGAGAAGCTTTAAACACAGTTCCTCAAGAAGGAGAAAATGGGTTTGAATACTCTTTCAATAAGCTTTCACAAATACGTGTTGCTCATTGTTGAAATATCGGCTCTTTTTAGTAACCTCAGTGTTACTTCAGTGTTACATGTTTCCTGAGGAAAGATTCCTGTGATCTGCTTTTCAGTCCCACAAAGACTCAACACCATGCTTTAAGATCCCGGTATCCCCCACTTTCAAATTATGGGACACACTTTGTTTTGAGTGTGAACTGCCACTTGAAGGAAACTTCCATCTTAAGCACTCAAGCAGCCCTTTCTCTCCTGTCTTTATTGGTTTTGATACACACTGAGGTACGCTAAGGTGTTATATTCGAGTGTGTTAATGCTTAGACTCCGAGAAGTGGTTTCTGTTGTCATCCAGTTCTCAAAGGTGTCAAAGGTTAACACCCTCTCTAACACACAAGTATGCAAATGCTTTCATTACAATACAGGCTTCTTTTTATTCACCCAACAGAGCATGCGTGCTGCTGGAGAGCAGGCTGTGGCCTCACAGTGCTGAGGCCTCCGAGTGACCAAACACCTCCCCTCTGGTCCCGGGCTTCTGAGGGCGATGACAACACAAAAGTACTTCACACTGGGGGCTGGGTCTGCATTTTGTGGGTCAGTGAACAGCAGCCGAAGCAGCAACGCCATGTCATTCAAACCCTGCTCCCCTTACACCCCCTGCTCTCCTACACTTCTTGTGGTATCAGCAAACAGAGAGGTGGAACACCGCTGAAAGCACCGGGGAGTTTTTGTGTACTGCCAACATGAAATGTGCCCACTGTTTTCAACCATTCCCCCATCTCAGTGAGGGACTCTAAAACCCTCGTTAAGAAAAGATGGATTTGCGCCTTTGTTTATACTTTTTGATGACCTGACAATTAGTGGTGGAAGAAGTTCTCACATTTATTTACTCCACACAACACCACACAATAAGAAGTAGTTAAACCAATACCAAACATATTCCTAAAACATTCAAAATTTTGCTTAAGTAAAATCAAAAGCATCAAAAGTAAAAGTACTTAAACAGAAAAGAGTCATGATGTCATTATAATGTCCTATAATCATATTGAATCATTATTGATGCATTAACATTTAAGTAGTACTTTAATGTTGCTGGTCAGTTTGGAGCTAATTTTGACTCCTTCACATACCCACTGGATAGTTTAGTCTATAACAATAAATCACATTTTCAATTGATTTTTTCAATGAAAGATTTTAACCGGAAAAGTAACTGGCAAAAGTAGACGTTGAGTAAAAGTAGTGGAGTTAAAAGTGCAATATTTTTACTCTGATGTAGCACAATTAACCCAAGAGGAGGAGCAGTGCATGTGTTATAAAATTCAGGGAGGGGTGAGAGCAATATAAGTAATACAAGTAAGTGAAGAGAACTATAAATTAGCATAATATGTAAATGCTCAATTTGAGTACAAGCACCTTGAGTAAATGTACACAGTTTTGTTTCACCACTCCTTATGGTGCCTGTGTATATTGCATTTTCATTCTTGGTGCTGATTGATATTAACCTACTTTAACTCTTTAAAATAGAGTTGGAGTTGGCTGCTTCATCTAACATGTATTGTTGTAGAAATCACAATCTTTAACATCTTACTTTTCAGTGATGACCGTGTATCCCCAACGGCGGCAGCTTTTCACGAGTCATGAAAAGCAGTCTCGGTAACTTTAGCCTGATAATCAGACTGGATCTGAGTGAGAAAACGGACATATGGGCCCTGATCCAGAGGCTGTGGGAGACACTGCATTTCTCAGATAATCCTCAGGGTTTTAAACGTTTTTTATGAGCCTATGAGGTAGGAATTTTCCACCCACAAAGGAGTGTGTAATCCTTTACCTGATAACATGAAAACCACACACAGCTGCATGACCAAAACAATCAGACGTGACTACAAAAAAACACAAGATAGTGTTAGAACTTCACCGGTTCTTATATTGACAGCCCAAGAATTCAACAGAGGTTTTTAGTCAGGTCTCACAAGCAGTTTATTCTGGTCACAGGTCACAAGTAAAGTACTCGCAGCGCTGGGCTCATGCCGGTCAGAGGAGCTCTCCTTTTGTCTTTCCCTTCTCCCTCTTCCCCTAACTGATTCAAACATCTCATTTTTAAATGCTTGTTGGACATCATGAAATACGTAACTTATCTGATTTGCTGTTTAGGTTTGTGCGTCACAGATAGCACGTTCCTGTAGTGATGTTATGGCAATCTAATGGCTGTGGGTGTTGTTTGCGAGGCGTGTATCTATAATCAAACTTTAGAATATGTTTTGCACGCCAAAAGCACTACAATCACGGTCTGTCTGGTACATTCTGCTTCTCAAAACAATACAGGAGAAGCCACGTCTGTGGCGGTCAGATTGACATTATCTGTTCACTCTCATAATAAGAGAGTAACTTTATTTGAGAAGGCCTAAAACATTTTATGGTCATATTAAAATTCTAACTCAACAATAGCTCAACTGAACAACCACGACATTGTTCAATTCACCACTGTACTCCAAGTGACACAATATGATGCCATGTACCGATAAGTCCTACACAAATAAACTACAACAGAAAGTAGGTTTTGAAATCACTAATCTCTGCATACCAAGTTTGACAAAACTAAACAAAACCCACGAGACCACCCTGCGAAGTAGAGTGTGCTTTAATAATAACACCGTGAAACCACCCCCTGACCGCCATCCTTTTATGTCCCGCACAAACAGGATGGATGTTGTGGAAGCTTCCTCATTCTGAGCTCTGTTGTCTGGACTCTGCTGAAAAGCCTGTGCATTGTTTTTTCCTCCAAGTGCCCCAGTCATCCCGTTTTAAAAGCTCCACATGCCACCTCTGAAAACACTACCTCTCCTAACTGGAATTTGGGGTGGGTAACTGTTGTCGGCGTGGGCCGTGTTGTAAAACAAAAGAAAAGAACACGCTCCGACAAGCCTTATGAAGGGAAGAAATGTGAGAATGTTTTTAAAAACACGGAGCATCACCCATACATTACATGGGTTAGGTCTATTTGTGGCGTCGCCCTGATCACTCATCGCCGCTTGCATTGGCACTGACCCCATGAGTCAAAGCAGCTCAGCAGAGCAGCTGTAGAGAAAAATGAACACTGCAGGTATAGACAGATATTTAGTAAGAATTCAAAGGAAGATGTTTACTGTCTCGTCTTTGAAATATAAACCACCACTGATTACCTTTGCCTTTGATAGTCACCTATCAAATAACTGGCCATAACCAACCATAATATCACAAGGAGGAACAAAGAGTCATTTAAAAATTACGCCTTGTTTATCGCTCAGTGTTATGTTCTTATTTGTGTGCAACAGGTTGTGTATTCAAATTTATCTCAGACTGAGGTTGCTATAATCTTTCTCGTCTGGCAAGTAAGAGTGGGGGACAGGGGGCATGACTGAAAGTGAAATCCCCCTCAGTAAAGACCCGTGTTAAATGTAATGGGTGTTGGCAAGGGGGCCTAATAAAGATGACAGCACACATTCATATGCATTCGTTTGTGTGCTCAGCTTGACGAAGTCTGCCTCGCAGGCTTAACAAAGGGGAGGAAGGAAGCCCGGGGCTGTAGAGAATGCCTGGGGGTGTGGGGCGACAACACACTCACTCACACACACACACACACTTAAACACGCACACTTAAACACACTCAGTGGCCCTCCAGCTTGCGTCCTGTGGTCTCTCAAGTCTGAGGTTATAGCAGTGACAGCTGGGCTAGCACGCTTTGCATGGGCTCATTCACTCTTTAGCAGCCAACACACACACACACACACATACACACACACACACGCGCACATGCACACACACACACACACACACACACACACACCCACATGGGATGCTCCATCCTGTTTACTGTTTACATTTCACAGTGGCCGGCCAACTTGGGAGGGCTCTACAGTGTGATCAGAGGCATTACAGCTGTTTGTAAGGTACTGGTGTGGATGGTGTGTGTGTGTGTGTGTAACATAGTGGCATGTGTGTCTGTTTGTGTGTGTGTGTTAAAATTTGGGATTTATTGAGATAAAAAGTTAATTCTTAACCTTGGAAACAGCAGTTGACAAAACAATCCCACCACCAGGTTCATTTAGTAGGTATTCTGGAGCTTTTGAGAAAATCACTTGATCTTCCTCAGCTGGTTTTCCCACTTGGAATTATAGATAATCAAATCTCCGTTTTTCTTCTCAGCACTTAAGGACTTCTCGCCCATGTTGGCTTAAAAGTTGAGACTGAAAGTTCATTCTTGACTTTGGAAACAGCCTTTGAGGTAGATTGTGCGATACGATCAAAAGCCCCAGAACTACTGGCCTACTACTAAAGGACCTAGTGGTAATACTGTCTTGTGACAGGGCAATGCTTGTATTCCTCTTAGAAACAGCACAAACTAACATTTAGTGTTAGAGCTTCTGAGTCAAGTTTGGCGCTGAAACGACTACAACTGTTCAGAAGTGGTAAAAGGGAGGACCAGAAAGGGCGACTGGCAGTGTGGTCAACAACAATCAGCCAAAAGGGCACCTGCTTTGTTTGAGGTAGGCCTGATGACACCAGACAGCTGAACAATGCTTATCCACTTAAAGTCAGCAGTTTGTATTCTTCCATATTCCTCATTCCTGGTTTTAAAGTTGCGGACAGTCAGTAGGCTATGGCTGTTTGTCGACGTCGTGGACACCAGCTGGCGTTTTTCGGTTTGAAATGGAGCGTTTAGAGCTGATGGCATTTGATTGATGATTGTTTGATGAGCGTTAGGCTGTGAGAAGTATCTGACTCAAGCAGAAAGCAGCAATATATCATCTTTAGAGATTAAAGATTAGTATTTAATCAGTTTAAAAGTAATGTTAAATAATGGTTGACAGACAGGCTGTCATGTCGTCATCAGTGTCTGAATGTATGTGCATATCCATGTTATCATTTATATATTTGTCCTTATATTGTGCATTCTATACACACCCAGGGACAACAATGGAAATTAGCAATGTGCTGTATCTGGTGAAATATATTTATTGTACACTGTCCCAATATTAAATAACCTAATAGTTTTGTTTTACATTTCTATGATAAAGGCTTCCTACTCTGGTCTATAAACTAATATCACCCGGAGACCAACAGAGGTCCCTGTTGTTTGGATAATACACTGAAGTCTCCAGCTGCCCCCAAGTGACAGGATACAAACTACAGCTGATAAAAGACTTGTGAAGAGGGCAGTGAATTATTCATCAACATCATGCATGTGTGCGAAAGGTCGTCTCTTCTGTTAATGTGCTCAGGGAGTGGCAAACAATGGCAGAGATGTTTCATAATCGAATACTCTTACATTATATTTGACTTTTATCATTAAAAGAAATGCTTCTGTTATTCAGAAAAAGTGCATAGATATTTTTATTTGTATTATTGATTTGACTTAAATTACTAAAATGCAGATACAGGCATTGCAGGGACCAATGGATGACAGGGCGAGGAGACCCACGGAGCATCAAGCACCTAGTCCACTACTCCATTCTGGTAAATTAAGCCCGTATGATGCCCAGTCTAATATCAGTCAGTTACCAATCTAATATTTACAGTTTATGATACCAATTATCAGTCTTATTTTGGACATCACACAAGCAGGTTACGTTATAACACACGTGTTAAATGACCTGCCTCTCCACAGGTGGAGTTCATGACCTGAATTCAATGAGGACCTGAAAACATTCAACAAGTTAGTTTATCAGTTTAATTCTTACTTTAATTCACCAAGAGGAAAACCAGCCACAGAAGTTATCAGCCGATGTAAGTTACAGGGGCTCTGATCTATGGTCAGTCAGAGCTTTGACCTCTGCCATACATCATACAGTCCAATAGGTTTGTTCTCCTCAGCAGCCACCCCCCAGAAACACTGATGTCTTTATTCATGTCTTATTCATGTCTGACCCCGCACGCTCACTTATTAAACTATATCTACTTCTCCTGAGGACATACAGTTACCTATTGTAGATCTGTGAAGTCCCCCCTCCCCCTCACGCCCCCCTCCGTCTGATCTCGGACCCCCACGGAGCGCGCTACTAGCGGCAGGACCGGGTCACGTGACCGATGCAGGAAGCGTGTTTTGACGGTGTCGTTCATGCCACCACGGGGCAGGTTTGTGTCTAATGAAGTTTTGTTTAATGAAGTCTGTCAGCTGCCTTCACGCGTGCTCCTTTGTATTTTCACACATAAACTGTCTCGATGATTTTGCAGTCGCAGGTTTTGACCAAAGGCTCGTGGAGCCTCGTGTGTTTGTGTCGTTAGCGGAAGTGAAGTTTGACAGCTAGCAGGTGTAGTCCCTGGATGAGTGTTTGCTCCGCCGCTCGTCTGTCGGTGGTTTTCGGGTGTTTTGAGCGGCCCGGCACCGAGAGGTAATCCCCCGGGTTCATTTTTGTGATGCTTAGCCTCCTGGCTGTCGACAGTGGAGCCGAGTAACGTGGCGGTGACAGAAAAACACGCGTTTTGTTTGTGTGGCGGAGTTTTTAGCGCAACACGTGCACAACAGGATGCGTTCAGGGAGCCTTTGGAAGCGTGTGTGTGTGTGTGTGTGTGTGTGTGTGTGAGGCACTAAAAAACTGACATTACCAGTCACCGATTTAAGCCGCTGTATTCCCTTAAAGAAACACACTACACTTTCTAGTAAGGATACAAATCATAAGATGAGAGAGACTTTATTTATCCCACAAATACTCACTCAAGAGACAGAAAATGTGCAGCAACTAAGTGTCAGTGACAGAAGTGGTGAAAAAACAGGGGATATAATGAGCTGATATACGTGTGTGTTTTGCACAGGAGAAAAACAAATGAGTAATGAAGTGCAGGTCGTGGCTATGATGTGTCATAGTTGGAGATTTATGAAACGCCGCTGTTTAACAGTGTGACAGTACAGGGTTGGGGATGAATGACCTGCGGTAGTGCTCCTTCTTACACTGTGGGTGCATCAGTCTGCTGCTGAAGGAGCCGCTCAGGGCCTCCACCGTCTCATGCAGGGGGTGAGAGGTGTTGTCCATGATGGATGTCAGCTTGGCTAACATCCTCCTCTCACCCACCTCCTCAGTGGGGTCCGGCACACAGTCCAGGGCGGCGCCGGCTCTCCTGATCAGTCTGTTGAGCCTCTCACCTGATTATACAGGACATGATTTATCATCTCAGGATCACACTTTCACAGCCATAAATGAGGGGGACAGTTTCAATGGGAAGGATGTGCTTCGGGCTGAAGGCTGTTGGTCACAAAGCAGGAAAATTCAGACGGTCAAATAGTTAAGACATTCCCGCATTTCATTTTAGATGACCAGTTATTTACTTCAGACCTCTTGGGGGCTACGAATGTGGCTACAGAAACAGGATACAGCAACCGTCTCTACAATGCTTTCTTCAGCAATGAACAAAACTGCTCAGTCTTCAGACACGTCCTCGTTATACTCGAGCCGTGCACTCTGGTTAATCTGATCTTACTTTGTACCTGAATCCCTGAGGAAATGTACTTATAATTTCAGGAAGAGTCGGGTGTGCGTGAAGAAAAGACACCCTTTTAGTTTTTTTTGCACACTATGGCACATTTGATAGATGATGGTCGAGTCCAATTGGAGCGCGGTTGTGGTGTGAAGGAAGATTTTCTATGCTGATAGAAAATAAAAGCAGCTTGTGACTGAGGAGGAATCCTGTGTTGGAATAAACCGGAAAAAATCTGAGCTGCATGAAAGGAACTCAAAATATCAATGAAGATAGTGTCTTTTTAGACAATATGCCACTTTATTGATTCCTGTGGGGAAATTAGCAGAAAGTAGTCAATAGTCTAGAAGTGCGCAGAACGATAAGAGGAGTGCAAGCGGTATGTAGTTTGAAAAGAGCAAAGTAATCAGCAATAAAAATTAACCAGATAAAACCAATATAACTGTAAGCTGTTGTTGCATTACTCAGCATTCACAAGGTGGCCTTTGCTGTTTGCATTGCTACTGTATAAACATGATTGTGAAACGCAGGGAATCCAGATGTTGCACTTGAGTCATAAAATGAGCCTCATGCTGTGGGTGTTGTGTTCAACGTGTGCAATTGTGGGCGTCTCGAGAGAGAGAGAGAGAGAGGTTAAAATGAAATGTTCTGTCATTAATCAGGTTTATAACATCTGGGCCTTGGCTGTAACTACAGCTCTAAGGCTCCACAGCTGCAAAATACAGCTGCATGTTTGCTTTTCATATACAAAATGGCAGTAATGAAGATGTAGTATTTGTATCAGGACACTGATGGTTTCAGATGTCTGGTGGCGTACCATTTGCACATTGTGGTGACTCCTATTAGTCTTTATGGATATTAAGCAATGTGTGAATTGTTTGCCTGTTCCTTCTAATTATAAATCTGCGCAGCAGATGTTGATTGAATTCACTTTGGACGCAAGGCAGAAATACATGAAAAGTTAGGCAAAATAAAAAATATTATTAGATATTATAAGTCTGACTCACTATGTCATAATGATTTTGACTTACTACTAATGTTATTTCAATCTTTTGTAACTTTTCACTCATTTCCACTTTTCTGTTTCTGGATAGGGCCTCCATAAGTGATGAACTAATCACAGATGCGTCATCTCTCAGAGCAGCTCTGACCTTTTTCAGACATTACCGCATCAGAATGTGGTTTAAAGTTCACCAATTTTACACATCTAAATGTGCTTACAGGTCTTGGAGAGTGCTTCTGTGTATGTGGGGAAAAAAAGTTGTATAAAGCATGAAATGTGATAAATGTGCCTCAAGTGAAGCATCAGTCAGGTCTGAAGACTGCACGTTAGATAATGGAAAAAAATCTGGAGTTTAAAAGGGGGTTCACCAGACTGCTGTAGCCAGCGCCTCAAGGCTGCATTAGTGACATAACGCATGAATTTGTGACGCAAATGCATGAAATGAAATAGATATACTGCCTCGCTGCAGTTTACATCCATGTCTGTCCAGACTCTAATAGCTATATGTAGTGAAGACTTTACGCATTCGACTCGAGGGTCTGAGCATAGAGGATGCCGTACAAATTGTGAAGCCCATAAGAAATATATGTATGTATAAATGAAATTGTTTCAACTTGACTAATGAAAAATGTCATCACTTCATCATTTTACCCTGAAATGTTGTCATAATTATCGTATGAATTCTTAAGTTGTGGCTAAACAACTGTTTTGTGAGATCACAGTGACCTTTGACCACCTGATCAGTTCATCCTTGAGTTGAAGTGGGCGTTTGTGCTAAATTTGAAGAAATTTGCCTCAAGGTGTCCTGAGATAGACAACCTGAAAACATGATCCCTCTGGACACAGATCATGAGTCTGACAGTGTAATTGCAGTGAAATGCTAAATTGAGTGATCTTTCAAGCCTTAGCTGACCAGAAACAGACAAGTACTTTTCCTGTTAAGAGCAGAAAGACTTTGTTTCTTAGATTTATGAGCAGACAGGGCGTCCTGGTAGTTCAGACTTAAAATCTTTCAGACCAATGGGACCCCGATAAATTCAATAAATGACACCAGGTTAATCAGAGTGCCTAACAAGCTTTTCTTTCCTGCCAAACATTGACAATATATCTCTTCGATGCTGGCCTCACTGTTGTGGTTTCTTGCCAAATACAGAAAAGATTTTTTTTTTATTATTATTACAAGGCACTAAATACAGATCAGTGGTTCCTAGCTCTACAGTGCCAAATGAAAATGTATTGTCCTAGAAAACAATAAGGATGCTTAAACTCCAGACAAGACTTGAATACCCCTCCAGCTTAATGATATTTACTGTAGTCCAAGCATGTGATCGCCAGGCATATAAGTCATATTTATGTTGTTTTTGCCTATACTGCAGCCTTTCCATTTTTGCCAAATTTTAGGTCCAGGTTTTGGGTCCTTACAAAATCACAGCAGAGTTGTTGCACTGGAAGCTCAAAGCCCCTGAGCAAAGTGCAAAGTCTGAAACGCCCCCGCTCCACCACTATCAACTGATCATTACACTCATGACAATATCAAGGCACCACATAACCGGCTTTCAGGGGACTGAAAACAGCTAAAGACATTGCAAAATTTATTGCTTATCTACTTTATCCTGTCTGGAGATTTGTGTAAGTTCCTTTGTGTTTGTTTTTGCTACATTTACTATAGCTTCACATTCATAGTGATAAAAGTATTCTTCTGTATTAATTTGACTGTTAAATCCTGTATTTAAATGTTTATATTTATATGTCTATACTTTATAGGTACTTTACAGCAGAATCTATTGCATGCGTTCATTATTAAAAATGTGAATATTCCTTTCCCGTTGTAGCTTTTCTGCTGCTGCTATTTTAATTCAGTTTCATTTAGTTTTTGGGACAGATGAACTTTTGTTTTATGTTCAATCTGCTTTTATTACAGGCACTTAGAGTTGAAGTAATTAGGTAATTCAGTAACACAGTTAACAGGATATTAATTGACAACTATCTTGATCTTCTTCAATCTTGTGATTGTTACACAAATTTTTCATGTGTCACATGTGATAGTAAACTGAACATCTTTGCACTGTTGCTCAGACATAAAAAGACATTTGAATGCATCACCGTGGACTCTTGTTGGTTGCAACACTGCAAACATTTTGACTCTTATTTGTGATGCATGGTGTCAGTCCTATGTTCAGCTTTGTTGTAATGTCTCAATTGCTCAGCGGTGCTCGATATTCGGCCTTTATGTGATGTATCTCATTATTGTGTTCACACAGGAGTTTGGACGGTTAGGACCAGAGCATGTTTGTGACTGTGCTCCTGCTTCTGGTCACTCTGTGTGCCCAGGGCGGAAGTGGCGAGGGGAGGGAGGAGGCACAGAGACCCGGCCATGTTTCGATGGTGATAGTGGGAGGCACTGGTGACCTGGCAAAGAAGTACCTGTGGCAGGGCTTCTTCGAGCTGTACGTCAACCAGGTCAGTAGTGGAAACAGTTTTTCCTTCTATGGCGGAGGACTGTCGCCCGCTGACCAGGCCACGCCGGTCCTCTTTGAGATCCTAAAGGCAGTGTCCTGCTCAAAGGACGTGTCACAGGAGCGCTGTGCTTTGCTGAAAGAGCAGTACCTGCGGCTTGCACAGTATCGGCAGCTGAAGAGCCTAGAGGACTACCAAGATCTGGCCAAGCACATTGAGCAACAGCTTCAACAAGAGGGAATGACAGAGGCAGGGAGGCTCTTCTACCTCTCAGTACCAGCCTTTGCATACGCAGACATCGCTGATAAGATCAATAACAGTTGCAGGCCGGCCAGCGGGGCGTGGCTGAGGGTGGTGCTGGAGAAACCTTTTGGACATGACTTCAGGAGTGCTCAGGTACTTGCGTCTCAGCTGGGGAGCTCCTTGAAGGATGAAGAAATGTACAGAATTGACCATTACCTGGGGAAGCAGGTAAAACAACCCTACACAGGATCTGTCACTCTGTGTGTGACTCTGTAACCGAGATGTTTGATTTCATGCTGTGTTTTTTTTTTTTTGCTGCTGTTGTGCCAAGGTGGTTGCAAAGATACTTCCTTTCAGAAAAGAGAACAGCAAGTTTCTGGATCCCATCTGGAACAAGCACCACATCGAGAGAGTGGAGATTGTATTGAAAGAGACCCTGGATGTTAAAGGTGATTAAAAACATCATCATTACTATTGTAATTAACTGTTTTGAGGCATGAAAAATTAGCAAGAATTCCTAAGACACAATTATATGTTCATGACCTCCTTTGTCGTTTTGCCCACAAGGTCGTATTCCCTTCTATGACCAATACGGGGTGGTCAGAGATGTGCTGCAGAACCACTTGACTGAGGTCATGACCTTGTTGACCATGAAGGTTCCCATGAATCTGAGCAGCGGTGAGGAAGTCCTCCACAACAAACTACAGATCTTCCGCTCAATGCTGCCCATAGGAAAGAATCAAGCTGTGATGGGCCAGTACCAAGCATACAAAGCAGAGGTTCAGCAGGAGCTGAATAAGACAAAAGATTACATCAGTCTCACACCGACATTTGCAGGTGAGTACTGACAGCTTCTCTTTTTAATTCTTATGATTTTGTGTGGGGGAAAAAAAAACTTGTGCTGATAAGTGATCCTGTTTGTGTATTTCAGCCATATTGGCACACATCGACGAGGCCCAGTATGAAGGTGTGCCGATTCTGTTGATCTCAGGGAAGATGCTAGATGAGCGGGTGGGATATGCACGCATACTTTTTAAGAATGACATCTTTTGTCTTCAAAACCACAACAGCATACACTGCAAGCCCAAACAGATAGTTTTCCACTTTGGGCACGGGAGCCTTCAGTATCCAGCAATTCTTGTCAGTAAGAATTTATTCAAGCCGGTTTTAATGGACAGTGAGTGGAAGGAAGTGACAGAGCACACAGATGTTAATGTTCTAGGTTTGCCTATATCAGACTACTATGTGCAGACTCCAACAAAGCCAAGGGAAGCTTATTCAGACCTTATTTCTCACATTTTTGCTGGACGCAAGAATAGTTTCATTAATACTGAAAACCTTCTGGCTTCGTGGGGCTTATGGACACCACTACTCAGTAGCATCGCCAGCTCTTTTCCCCGCATCTACCCCGGGGGGTCAGACAACGGAGGCCTGCTGGACGTCTGTGTGAAAGGGAAAGACATTAGGTTCAACAGCGAGGTGGTGATAATCAGCAATGATCACATGGGTGGCACCTCGGTAAAGGATTTCCAAGTGATGCAAGGTAAATTCCGCAGCGCTGACATGGTGTCTGCCTGGGCTGAGGAGCTGGTGGAGAAGCTAGCCGCAGACATACAGGAGGCCGCGGAGGCAGCGGTGCTTGAGGTTGGAGTTTTCCATCTTGCCCTCTCTGGTGGGTCCACTCCACTCGCTCTGTTCCACAGGTTGGCCCTGCACCACTTCTCCTTCCCCTGGAGACACACCCATGTGTGGATGGTGGACGAGCGGTGCGTGCCCCTGACTGAGCTGGAGTCAAACTTCCACAGCCTGCATGACTATCTGCTGCAACATGTGAGGATACCCTATTTCAACATCCATCCCATGCCAGTGCAGCTCAACCAGCGTCTCTGTGTGGAGGAGGACGGAGGAGCGCTGCTGTATGAGAAAGAGGTCAGCAAGTGGGTTAATGGCTCCAGCTTCCACTTTGTGCTGCTGGGAGTCGGCTATGACGGCCACACAGCCTCTCTGTTCCCTGGTAGCGTTGTCGGTGAGAGTTTGGTGGCCCTCACCGAGAGCCCCGTCAAACCTCACCAGCGTATGAGCCTCACTTTCAGTGCCATTAACCGCGCCCACAGGGTTGCTCTATTAGTGATGGGCAAAAGCAAACATGAGCTGATCACCCAGCTGAGCCGAGTGAAGGAGAACCCAGTCAAATGGCCCGTCACCGGGGTGAAGCCTGCTGATGGCCGACTTGTTTGGTATATAGACTACGATGCACTTTTAGGATAGGATATATATTCCTGACTTTCAATCAGACAAAAATCTTTTTGGGTTGCTTTAATTGAACAACTAGTTGATGGAAAATTTAAGCCAAGTTTCTGATCGATTTCCTACCTTCCAACCAGGCATTAGGTCAAGCTCATAACAGTACATGTAGAGACTGTGATCAACATTAGAAATCCATTATAGCTATCATTTTATGGAATGGAACAGTAGAAAACCTATTAAAAACATTCCCTTGTTAGTGACTGTTGTTCACCAAACCTATAAGGCTTGGATGGTCGGTGTCAAGTTCTCCAACACAGGAATTCACCAGCAAAAAGAGTTGTGTCTAAATTACTGTGCTACAGAAACATGGTTAAAACAACAGGGACGACTCTTTATACTGAAGGTAAAAACGTAATTCAAATAATTTTCTGTGTGTGAGCGTGTGAGTGAAATGCTTATGCAGACTTGTCATAGTTTATCGAAGCCTATTTATGTGTGAGATGACTGAAAATCTTGAGAAAATATATGGAGCATACATGTCTGCGGTTTACAAAGTACAGGGTACGTAGCACTAAATTAATGTCTGTTGTTGTGAACATCTGGTGCCAAAAACCAATTTTCTAACACACACAGATTTATGTACTTAAAACCAGGGTGTTAGTATGATCTCAGGTCAATCTGTGAATTTGCAGATGTGCAGTTTACTGTGTAATCTGCACTTCTTGATTGTATGGTTTCTACTTTGTGACCCACATCAAGTTTCATCAGTGCAGACTGAAATGTGCCTGGTCCTCACAAAGAATGTATTTCGTTTGTATATTGATAACAGAAATGCACATTTGTTACTGAAATGTTTCAGATCATTCAAAGTGTTTGGTGCTCCACTGAATAAGAAGCACATTCCTGACCCATACACGTCCACATTCCTCTCAGAAAATTCAGTAACTTTGATCTTCAGGTGCTTTTTTATATTTACAATCCAAACAAGAGCAGCTTTATTTACATTTTAGATACATTTACATACTGTCTGCTGCTGAGTGTCAGCAGTCATGTTATTGTGTCTGGGTTTGATCCATCTTGTATTTCAGCTGAATAGAGGAGACATTGTTCTGCATCCGGGTCTCCTGATAGACACAAACATTTTGTTGTCGGCCACAGGAACACAAAATTATTCCCTACATGCATTTTAGGTTGCATTTTAAAGTGCTATGATTTTCTTTCCATAACTATGATGTTGCAGTTGTTTGGCTCATTGGGCGTGAAGATTGATTTGTGGTGAAAACATTTTATCTGAGGAGCAATGTTCACTCTAACAGTAGGGAACAGGGATCAGTTAAAGGGCTATCTGACTGGATTTTTCCAGTTTATTTGTATACATTGATTTGTTGTCACCAAAGCTGTTTTCCCAGTTAGACCATTAATATGATGGGGAACGGCATCTGCACTCTTTAATATCACAACCTGGACATTCAAGTTTCTTCAATATAAAGCAATTTAATTTTCCTGCGACGCTTAATGTTGCTTTTTAGTTTTCCAATGAGATAAATATCACTTTCACTACTGTATACAGATTATATGTATACTGTATCACATTTGTATTTGTATAATTATACACCTGAATCTGCTGTGCAAAGTGCATATTTATTAGATTCCTATGCCTGATTGTTACATGAAACAACTGTCCACCTACAAATAATAAAGCAAACTTCTTTAACACATGTGCTTTTTGATATTTTTTCTGAAGTGAGCTTTAAAACGTGAGGATTAGGTCACTTTCCCTTTTCTTTTTTGTTCCCATGGTTTAACGTTACCAGCTGCTTGTGGCATGGAAACCACATGAAATCTTAATATGTGGAGTGTCGGATGTCAACGTGGGACAGCTGGACCGCTTTATCGCTCATTGTTCCTGCTGGGGTCCGTCGCAGGCAGCCTGCTAGTCAACCAGAGTCCTCCTCTCACCATGAAAAAACCTGAACAGACACAAGCAGGTGTTATTGCTTTGAACTGAGAGTCCTGTGCATGAATGGCCCCATACTGTATGCGAATATTAATCATGAACTTCACCTGTACTGAAAATGGAGGCAACTGTCAGAAGGAGGGACATGTAGTACAGCTCAGGGGTGGTGTTTTCCTGTGAATATACATATGTATGAATATGACGCTGCAGTTTCTCTGTAGAACTTGATGATAACACCACAGTCTTTTTTTCCTTACACATGCTGCTGCTGTCAGAGTCAGGATGGTGGTGCACAGTCCGTGTCCACATGTCAGCAGCCCAAACACATGATAGCAAGCCCAGATGCCTTGAGGAACTGGGTCCATCAATGTGAATATCACCGAAAAACCTATGAACAGTGTTAATCCTCTTTTGCTTGTGGTCAGTGCTCGTAGTCATGCCGTTTGTGTAGTGCAGCGTCGCGTTGGTGATGTGTGAAATAATGTTTATGCGTGTGTTTTTGAAATGTGCAAGATGTGTTGGGATTTACCTGAGGCTATGAAGGACAGGGCGATGGAGGCTGACAGGTTGTTCAGAAGAGGCTGCCTGCAGTATCTTGAGGATTTTGGCCTTCAAACAAAACAGACAACATTATTAATGCCACTTTCCCTCTTGTGCAAATGACCCATGAGCTCTACGGCTCGTTGCCATCGCCTGTGTCCCAGTTACCTTCCCATGACGTAGAACTGAGGGGCCAGAACAAGTGCCGCGAACACTACATTCACTATTTGACTGCAAATGAAAGAAAATAAATAAAACATGAATCAATATGTGGGGTATTTCTCGATCAAACCAAACCCGAAAACACAACTTACAACAACTTACAATTTTAACCTCTGATTCCTCTGTATCCATCTGCTGCTGTGATACGCCAGGAAGATCAGCATGTAGAGAAACATGGATGTTTCTGTGTCACTGCTCCTGTTGTCCAGACCAGCTCCAAATGTGAGCAGGAGGAAGGATTGTATTTCACTCTGCACATGCACAGAGACTTGTGTGCGCGTGCTGCGTTCCCCTCATAGCCCAACATCTGCACATTCATTTAAGCTTGAAGATTGGTTATGCTTTTTGTCAGAGGTGGCTTCAACGGGCCACAGCAGTGTTAAAGATGCAGCACACTCATAAGGTTAAAGAATAACGCCATGCATAGAGGCTTTTGTCTTAACAGGAACAGAACAATTTCCTGATTTTATGTGTAAAAAGTCCTGTTCCACCCTCCAGTGCTCCTCCTCTGCATGTGTTCAAAATAGCTGCAGTCAACAACGAATCACCCCTGCCCCACATTGACTCACAATGAAACATCCGGCCCATTAACATTAAATCTGCTCTGCAGTGATACTCTGAGAGCAAAGCAAACATCCAGGATGCCTGTCGACTACAGCGGGACGTGGGACATTGTCAGCAATGTCAATTTTGAGGGATACATGGTTGCACTTGGTGAGTGTCACTGGCTCTTTTAAAGATGGTTTGTGAAAACACACACTGACATCTTGAGTGTTTAAAGTTTAATGATGATTTGAGAGAAAATCCTTATGCATAGTGTACACATTAATGCTCAGCATCGCTAATGTAAATCTATATTTATGCATGCATTCTTCTTGTTGTCAGTGACTCTGGAGGGTGTTACATATCCAGTGAAAGTGAACGTTGTTTTATCTTCCGATCAGAGCATGCTGGATGTGGTAAAGTCGGCATGAATTTCCAAAAGTGAAGCCTTGTTTCAACGAATTCCTCTGATTTTGACATGCAGGCATTGATTTTGCAACACGCAAGATTGCCTCCATGCTGAAGCCCCAGAAGGTGATTAAGCAAGATGGAGACTGTTTCACGATCAAGACTTTCACTACTTTCAGAAATTACGACTGCTCATTCAAAATTGGAGAGGAGTTCAAAGAGGTGACCAAAGGAATGGACAACAGGTCATGCCAGGTAAAAGCTTTAGTAAATATATAATGTAGCAGTCGAGATCATGCACAGAAATGTTCCTGTGCTCACTACCACTCAATGTAAGAAAATAAAAGCCTTTTAATATAAATTCATACTCTCTATCAGACGGTGGTGAACTGGGAAAATGATAAGCTGGTGTGTGTTCAGAGAGGAGAGAAGAAGAACCGAGGGTGGACTCACTGGATTCAGGGAGACGAGCTTCATCTGGTGTGACTCTGCACTTTTTATTTTGGTGGTTTGCTGTCATATGTTAGCTGGATTTCTTCACACAAACAGAATGTTTTATATATATTCAATTAGCAAGATAGAAAAGAAGATAGTTTTGGTCTCAGCTGAGAATCGATACAGTAATTCATCTGATAACATGCTCACTTTTATAATGTTCTACAAACGCATGTTGAAGCGTTTTACAACCTTGTGGTTTCTCTCCTCAGGAACTTACTTGTGAGGACCAAGTCTGCAAGCAAATGTATAAAAGGACTCTGTGATCATATCTTTTAAAACCAACTCAGGCTGGGGAGAAACTTTTCACATGAAATTAGCAACTGTTAGCCACACAAAGTAGCTTCTGTACTCAATAAAGAGCACATCATTTGAATGTAATGTATGTGTCATAAATATATATTCATGGTGTGTGTCTTCATGTTTAACCCATAAGAACATGGACCCTTTTCTTCTTTAAGTAAAATTATGGGGGATATAAATGGACCACAAGGAAAACATCCCTGAACTTATTTTTGAGATACTACCCCTACTGTCCAAGATCTGAAATGTTAAACATACAGTATGTTGCAGCATTATTTTTCGGAGTTGTTTCATATTAACTTATTCATAAAATATGGTCAGGACAGGTTCATTGTAATCTAGGACCATATTGGAATTGTTAAATTGTTTGAAACTTCCTTTTGATAACAAAAAACAAGCTATTTAAAATCAGACAGTTGTGTCACAGGTTTTAATCAGATGGTGACCAGGGAGCACAAACTGACACTGGCTCACATGACTGCACCAGGGTGTTAGTAGCTGTCACTGTTGAGTTAAATTCAAGGATAAAGCTGTAAAGGGAAATATTTAACAGGTCTGTGACACCTGTGTCATTGTGGGCTCTTGTGGGTTCAGTATTGCAGTACCTCCTCCGGACCACATGGCGATGCTGTAAAACTATAAAGAAATTAAACTCAAGGCTCGTTGGTTTGTTGGTAAATGAGTGCCGCGAGATTTATTTTTCAGCTAACTAGTAAAGCGTTAGCTTACGTTAGCTACCTTCAGGCAAACTAACTGAAATATGTGTTTAAAGTTAAAGTTGGGTCTTGTTTTGTTTGTCACGCCCTGATTCTGTGAGGTATTTCCCAAACTTTGACACCTAATTGCAGCCGCAGTCGGTCAAAAGTTTCTCCACAAGAAAATGTCTGTTGATAAAGACGAGACGCACCAGGTAAGAACAGCATTTTAACGATGTCACATTTGGCTAATATTAATGCTAGCTGGTTAGCTAATATTTATGCTAGCTGGTTAGCTAATATTAATGCTAGCTGGTTAGCTAATATTAACGTTTGCTGTTAGCTACATAACAGCTAACGGGGACAGTAGCAGGCAGGTAAAAATAGTTAAATTATCCTCCGTGTGCTGAAGTGCTCAGCGCCGTATTGACTTGTGGTAATCTGGTTTCATGTTTTGAATTTCAGAGGTTGAAGGCAGCAGTCCATTACACCGTCGGTCGGGTGTGTCAGAAAATCGGAGAGGACCACCGGAGACCGCTCAGTCGGCAGGTCATCGCAGCGATAACCGAGACAACGTTAAGACAGTGTGGTGGGTGTCAACAGGGACCCCCAAGAGTCTGAGGCCACACGGAAAACCTCCAGTGTTTCACCGTAAACTGGGAAATGGTCATAATGCTTAGAGGATTTAGGAAAAACAAGATGTTATGACATGACACACATGACACACAGCCTTCAACCAGAGCATATAATTCATGGAAATCTGTCCTTTTTATCCTGTTGAACAATGCCACAGATCTGCATACATTTGTTGCAGAGATGGTGCAGAATCTTCAATATTTATTAATTACTTTACATGTCATGACATGAAGTGTTTTCAATTGTCCATGAATCCTCAAACTTTCTGATTATTTCCATGGTTATATAAAATTATTAGAGATTTCCAATGTGGTCTCAGACTTTTGGATCCAACTGCATAGTTCATAAAAGCTGGTGTTAAAACACAGGACAGCACCTTTAACTATGACCACAGTAGGTAACAATTGTATTTACACATTTGACCGTTTTAACAAAAACAGAATAAACTTCTAATAGCAGTATTTGTATTGAATTGCAGTACATTGTACAATAGTACCTGATAAAGTGGGCACGAGACAAATCTAGGGATTTATAATGTGGTCTCAGACTTCTGAGCCCACCTGCACAGTTAATAAAAGATAATGTTAAAACTCAGAAACAGACATCCTGTTGTCCAGTGCACAACTTTGTATATGTTTACATTTGATCAGTAAAACAAACATTGTTCAGTGTGGACTAAAATATCTAAGTTTTGCTCGCATCATTGCAACGTATACCAGTATGTACACAACCTTAAATCAACAATGGCTATTGGGCACACGTGTACATTTTTGCAATCCAGTATCCATGAAAGAAGTAATATCATGTAAAGCTTCTAATATACGGGCTTTTTTCAAAGCATTGGCAACATGCATTTTTCAATATTGAGTTCACTTTTTCCAAAACTTTCACACAGTTCTTTACCAAAATGACGCTCAGTACTGTAACAGTTAACGTCAAATCCAGAAAACGTTACCAAAACTTTTCAAAGATGCCTCGGCATCAAATGTCACTCATAGAACAATAACCTCAAAATGCAAACAGGTTGGAATTAGAATTTATATCACAGAGCTGAAATGTCCATTCTTTATTTTTTTGTAATAAAAAAAGAAACAAGTATAGCACGTTTAACATTATTTTATCAGAATATTTTACAGAAATAAATCAGACTGCAGTATGTTTCAGTGTTTTATTTTTGACAGAGTAATTCTAAAATGCACAAAGTAAAGCTAATGTTATTCCAATATTTATATACACCACACACACGTATGGGACAGCTGATGTAATTCATACAGTAAATGCACAGAAACACTAGAAACCTCTCTCCTACATTTGACCACAATTCTCCGTGCGCTCCACAGCTTATGTCACCTCATGGCCAAACATGTAAAAATGTATGAATTATGCTGGTGGTTGAGTTTGAGTAAAAAAAAAAATAAAAAATTGAATTGATTGATGAAAAAATCAAAGTAACTAATGATGAAAAAATTGTGATATTCTGACCACTCGTGTGTGTGTGTGTGTGTGTGTGTGTATAAATAGAAATGGTCAAAATATTAATGCTCAGTAGAACTGCTACAGATACATTTTAACTCAGAATCCCACTGTTTGCTCACTTTTTCTCAGATATATTTGCTAAAGACCTGGAGGCCTTTGCAAGGTAAGAATCTTTATTTTTGTGATCATAACAGATGAGTTAACTGTGTATTCTTTTAATTTAGCCAAAAATACCTGGCGAGACTACTTGTATTAGTCAATACAGTAGAACTAATATAATCCATCTGATTTTCCATCTCAAATTTGATATTTCAGACATGCTAAAAGAAGCACGGTATCTACAGAAGATGTAAAGCTTGTAGCCCGTCGAAGTACTGCATTGGTGAGTTATTTCCACTGTATGGCCTAAAAGGAATGGTACAGCATTTAGTCTTGCACGCAGTGACAAGTAACTTATGAGCCACCAAGTCAAAATCAGACATGTCATTATGCCACCAATTTGGGCCACACAAAAACATTTTCATCCTCACAATGCAATATACTGGAACTGTGCAGGGGTATATATTCTACAGCAGACAGCAAACATAATGTTTAATTTTCCTTTATTTATTTCAGTCCATCTACATACAAAATAAAAGTGAAGAACTGAACCAGGAGCAGAAGGATTTGAAAAAGAAAAGTACTGGGAAGAGGAAGAGCAGAGACACTGAAGAGGAAAGCAGAGAATAAGGACAAGACACAGGCAGGCCTGCAGTGTCTCACTTGTGCCCAACATTCAAATAAACATGAAAGCAGACTTATACACGACAATGAGTTAAGTGTCATTTGCATTTCAGTTTTTAAGAGTTCAACAGCATAAGATGTTATTTGATATATGACAGTAGTTTCAACGACACTTTCTGCAGATTAAGAGCAAATAACTTCTGACTGTTATCTGTCCTGGGACCTGCTGATGCATTGTCAAATTGTAGTGCATTTGGCACTGGTTTGACCTGCAGAAAAAAGTCATGTATGAACTGATTTGTAGGTTTGTCTTCAAAGTGACACTGACTGTAAGAGCTCTGAAACTAACTTAAATCTTCTGTGACAGCAATTTACACTAAATTATACTTGCCATGTTTCTCTGAAATGTAGCAAGAATTATTCTAAGGTTTTGTACTTGGGGGGAACCTCAAATGGACTGTTAAGACTGCCAGGCCAACTATCCATAATCCACAGTGACCACTTTATTAGATACACCTGTACAATCTAATACAACCATTACATTTGAAATGAAGTCTTTTCATATAAAGCCCATAATGTTGTTTTGACAGTTGGGTGTTAAGCGTTTTAGCATTAAGGCCGTAGTGATGGTATGCTGGACTACACTATATCACAGGTGTTTAATATTCTGCTGTCCTTGTGTAAATGGAGAGGACAAAAAAAAACAGAAACTAAGTATTGTAGCACAATACAGCATCTTTAACTTTGACTACAGTATCTAACAATTGCATTGACATTTGACAGTTTTAGCAGAACAAACTTCTAAAAACAGCATTTGTATCAAGTTGTATTACATTGTACAAGTGTAGCTGAAAAAGTGACCACGAGGGTATAATCTAATCTAAAAATCACCTATTCCTTGGCTCAGCAATATGCTATTAAGTGTATTACAACTGCAGCCAATTTAAGGACAAAAATTGGATAGGTGATACCACACTGCTGAGCTCATCTGTCTAAATGTTGAAATAAAGACAAAGGACCCCTCCGACTAACTCCTCTCTAATTTCAAAGGTAGCTGTGAATAATCGAAAAGGGATAATTCACTCTGATAAGCCATCAAAAGCAGCAAAAAGACAGGTACTACCCCATGTCATGTCTGAGAAGGCCACACACTGAAAGTGTTGGAACTTCCGTCTTCGTCCTTCAGAACAGACTTCAGTCAGGGTTCAAACGGAGACCTCGACCAGCAGAGCCCAAGGTCCCTAGATATGTGAATCGAATTAGATGTTTTTTTATTTGACAAACTGACTCAAGTAATATCAACTAAGCATCTATTCAAATGAACTTTATTAGAGAACTCCCTTCATTTGACATGTTTTTAAAACACCTCACAAACAACAAGAGCTACTGGGAACCATTGGACACACCACTCCACGTTCTCACACTATCACTCGCGTCCCCCAGAGTCTTCAGCAGGTGTCATCCACATCAAGTACACACTTACAGATCAGTTCAATAACATGAAAGCACACACCATACAGCATTCAAATCAGATATAATAAGCAATACAAATATTCATCACAACATTCCACTACATTTTGATATTTCTGCACTTGATCGACATACTTAAGAGTAAGGAAAAACTTGCAAAGATTAAAAAAAAAATCTTGAAGTACTAATTAAAGAATGTCCATGTTAGGGGAGGCGCTCGTAGCATCTGCAGCTTCCACTCACACACTCAAAAAGCAGTCAACTTGGGCTCTTTCACCGCACAACCAGTCCGTTTCACGCGTCTCTCCGTTCGCTCACTCATCGCTTCACTCTTCGCCACAAGCCATCCTCAATCGCACTCATCAGTTCTTAAAATGTCAGTTGCGCAGTTCTTTCCATTTAAAAGTGGATAAAAGTGAAAACACCCACCGTCTCTTAGAACATGCGGAGTGAAGCCGTTCTTTGATGGCATAGCATTTACAGGTGGGAAGAGGGAGAATGATACCGATATCACCCCAAGAATGCTGCCAAAGAGGAGCTTCCTCACAGGAAAATGGAAGAGAGGTGAACTGCAGAAGAGATTTCAATGAAGGCGTTTCCACAGAACTTGACTGCAAATAAAGTTGCACTTAAAACATTTAGGTTTCAACCAGATTCTTCCCAATGCAAGATTGCCTTTTAAGTCGATGACAAAGCCGGATAATGGTGAACCACAAACATTCATGCATTTTCAAAATGGTTGTATCACATTTCACAATACATGCATTAGAGAATCCAGTTGAAATGGATACAAACAAATGAGACATCAAAAATAGCACTTTAGTCAGACATCCTGGTAAACAATTCACTTCAACACTTTCTAAATTAAATCTTTAGCATTTTTTTCCAAATGTACAAAACATCTTCCACAAAAGTGTTAAGTTTTCAGATACGCATCAACACCGGAAATAAATTTTGAAAAAAAGACTCATCTTTGTCACAATACTTACCATACAAACATTTAACTTACATACCCCACCCAGATGACTTTGACTCCATACTGGACCCAAAACCTGAGCTAAACCCACTGCCACTGGTTGTAGAGTTTGACCCTGTTCCCCAGCCAAGACTGGCTGAGCTGGTGCCGTAGTTGCTGTTGCCTGTGCTGAAAGACTGACTCTGGTCCCTACTCGAGCTTGTTCCGCTGGAGGTGCTGCCTGAGGTGGATGTCTGCTGCTGGCTAGCCAACATACCCATCATCCCCCAACTACTCTGCAGAGCAGCCTGAGCAGCAGCCATCATAGCAGGGTTCAGGCTGAAGGAACCAAAATTAGCTAGACTACTGTTGGTGCTGCTCCCTAACCCACTACGGCTGCTACCAAACGCCTGAGCTCCAAAACCATTTCCAAACCGTGCTGTACGATCAAACTGCCTATTGCCATGTTTGGGCTCAGCGTTAGAGATGTGAACGCTGACGCCTTTGATTATTAGGTCCTCTCCACAGAGAGACTGGGCAACCTGTGAGGGAAAAAGACATGAATCAGCTCACATGGGCATGGATGGTACCATATGTGGTACCACTACAACAGGAAGTACGTTCTACACATTTAACACTGTACCTGATCATCTGCAAACGTGACAAAAGCAAAAGCACGGAATGGCTTGGGGATGAAGACATCTGTGACTTCACCATACTGCATAAAGAACTGCCGTAGGTCATCTGTGGTCATGTCTTCTGTACAACGGCCAACAAACACTTTTCGGCTCCTCAGTGGCTCATCCGGACCCTGCTGTGAATAAAAGGGGGGTAGGGGGAAATTAATGGAGAAATCCTACAGGTTAGAGTGTTAACAACAATGTCACCACTTTACATTCCCATAATGTGTGGGGATATGCATGGACATTACCATATTCACCTTCGAGTTAGGGAGCTTGCAGTCACACCACCTCCCGTCGATCATATGGCGCTGAGATATCACCTTCTCTTGAGCCTCATACTCTGTGAATCTCACAAAGCCAAATCCTTTAGAGTTTCCAGTCTTGGCATCTCGTTTTACCTGAAAGGGACACAAACACCCAGCAATGACTATCCACTGTCACCACATACAACCGACAACAATGTGAATCTTGTTAATGTTATTAACGTTATACCTGAACCATGATGACTTCTCCAAATGTGCTGAAGTAATCTTTCAGGTCCTGCTCAGTTGTTTTCCAAGGCAGACCCAAAACAATCAGGTCAGATGTCTTCATGTCCCCCCTTTTCATTTTGACAGCAGACGATGCATCAATTTCTTCCATTTTCCTTTTGTTGTCTAAAACGGGATCAACACAGAGAGATTAATTGTATTTTGTCCTGGCAGAGATGTGACTTTTCCTGCCATTATTGCCGAAGACCAAAGCTGCACAAGAGGAAAAACTCAATTTACTTTTTACAAGTATTAAAAATCAATTAAAAAAAATGTAAAAATCAACATTCTTCAATTTTGGGCTACATTTGTCCATGGTCCTTTTACAATTGTAACAGTGCATAATCTGCATTATTTCTACAAAAGAATGATTAAAAATTAGTAGTAAGAGACAGAATTAATGTATGATGCATGCATTTCATGTCACTGTCATATCAATTATGCACTTGTAAGAACCTTAACTTAGCACGTAACAATAAATTTTACATTTCATCGCTTTTGTTCAAATTATCTTAGGCAGTTATCAGTTAAACTTCATTGTCAAATTGAAAGCTGTAGTTGGAGGTCCTGATAATTGTACAGCATTACACTCAGAAGTTGTTTCCTAATATTATGAACAGCTCATTCATATCGATGTCAGCAGTGGACTAAACACCACAAATGCCTCTGAGCAAACCAAAGCCTCCAAAATGTAGTTACAACCTAAACACGTCAATATAACACAACCTCCACGATGACTGCATTTATTGTAGAGCTGCTGCATTGTGTACCTTCACTGAATTACACGTTACTGGTCTTGTTTCGCTAATTTTGTGAATGGATTTACCGCCTCAGAGCTCACACTGGTGGGCGTGGATAAACAATGCGTCACGTCACTCATCTATTTTCAGCGTGCCGTGGCTCATCATGAATTATAAACAGCGCTATATCTGCCACCTGTTCGGACAGAGCGATATCTGCGTATGAATGAGTGCGAGGTTCTCGTGTTTACCTTTAGGATAGTTCACCACATACACGACATTGCCCCATCCGTTTTCTGGCGCGTGCAGGACCCCTTCCACGAGACGCACTCCTCGCATGCACTGGGACACGGGGCTCCTGAACCGCAGGCCACACGCCCCTGGAAACTGGGCTGCCACGGTTGAAAGCAGAACAGTACCGTCGTCCTCGGACGGGATCTCCATTGGCTCCTCATTTTCCTCCTCTGCCACTCGAATGTACACTTCGGCCATTTTTTGCCCCCAAAATAAAAACTTGCTTGTATCAAAACAATGCTACAGTTAGCAGTTAGCTCGCTAGTTGTCCACAATTGCGGCTAACTTTAGCCGATGATGCTAACAGGACTGAATGAGTCAGGCTAATTTGTTAGTTATGTTTAGGGAAACTACTTAAAAATCAAAAATACTTCAACAAAAACGGTCTTCGGGTGGCTTTAATTTTAATTTAATAAATAATACTCCGTCTCGCTTGCGCTAGCTAACGAGCGTGTACCGACCTTACGGTTCCTTTGTTCGTCGGGACGGGGAGCTGTGTCGTCAACACTGGACGACGACCGTTCAACTGTGCCGCTAAATGAAAACTGCGTACGATCCCGTGCTAACTAGTCCCAAGAGCGACTTCCTCGAAGTAGCTTGCGCGGCCCGATGAAATTATCCAACCTCAACAAAGTGTTCGTCTCGTTACAAATGCAAAGCAAAAACAAAGCATTGAATGATTTTTTTTCCACGAGGCGAAAATTGAGAGCACCGAGCGAGGCCTACCAAGATGGCATTATCACAGCGAAAGAGGAAGTACGTCATCGGACTGGACGGGCTCATTTAGTGGCGGTCTGTGTGTCTACGAGTTTGTCATTTAAACGGGCACTAATTTAATCATTTGTACGTATAAGATTGTAAAACAATGATTAATACTGTCGCAGATGTTTGTTTTCTGTACAGTTTGACAGACAACTAAACGAGCCGTATTGTTGATTTTGAATTTTATTTCACACACCCCTGTCAGTATTGGTACGCCAGGGATACTACAGCATCTTCCGTTAGCTAGTTGTCGGTTCGGTTGGCAGAGATGGGAAGATGGCGGCCTGCATGGGCCACACACTCTGATATTTAACAATCATAAAGTCCGGCCTAAACACCGTGACGCGGAATATCTTGATTACAGTTTAGGTCAGAAGTATTTGCCCTAAATTTAAAACGCTTTGATTTCTGTTTAACAATGAGAGAAGGCGGTTTTCATCACATCGCAGTATGCTTCAGTCAACTGCGCAGTTGCCAGTCGCATGTAAAACAAAGTGTCAACATTGTTTCCCACGTTGAATCAGCTTCTTTGGCTAGTTTGGTCTAAAAAAAACAATTTGATTTGACCGTACAATACATTTAATGTTTTTACACATTATTTAGATGTAGGGACAATTTAGTGTAATCTATAGATAGTGTTTTATGGTGCTGTAAAAAGTATTCATTAGTAAAACTATGAACTACTGCATAGCACAAGTATAGCACCAATACTAGCAATTCATTAACCCATACAACTGTAGTTACTGGAGTGTAGTGATGCATTTTGTAGATTTGTATACCGTATATCTACAACTCTTTTTAAAATGTCATCCTTTGTTGCTTGCTTAATTTTGATCCTATTCTCCCTGAACAAAAGCGTCAAACTCTCTCTGCACAACTACTTTGAGCAACTGCTTAGAGAGAAATATTAAATCTACTATAGGCTACATTTACACTAACAAAAACAACAAAACATACAATGCAGCATTAAGATTCAACTCAACAAAAAGAGATCTCAAACAGCTTTTTATTACATTTTTCAATCAATAACAGTACAATTTAGTACAGTATCTATCTTGCATCCAGCTCACCGTGTAACACCAACAGACTGAAATGAAATACAAAAAGTGAAAAGGTACATAAGGGTGCAGAGCTCTATAATATTAATGGAAAGAGAAAAGGGAATCCATCTCAGTTGAATTGCATTTTCACTTGTGGCCACACACGAATACATCACATTTATTGTACATCATCGCAGAAAAAAGGAAAGTGAAAATATGTCACAACTTTAACAAAAGTGCTTCTGTATACAGTGAAATGATGTCATTCAGATGCTCTGATTTTGAATTTAAGACCAAGAAAAAAAAATGTACAAAAGTTTTTAGTATGGACAATATGTGAGGACGTTTTTGTTCCATTGAGTGTGAAGATTTTAAGGAGAGAAAAGGACTCGTCAAGGATAGAATTCTCACAATGATTGTTATAATTATTACAAAAATTGGCATCAATAGAACTGGTAAGCATAATTTACACTAAGTATGCAATCAATATTAAGTCTTTCTCCATTCTTGCTCACTCTGGTGCATAGCATTACCAGTATTAGTACATGATGTATGCAGAGTTGGAGCCAAAAAAAATTGGCTTCTATTAAGTTCAATCAATAGGTTTACTCTCCTTTTTCAGAAACAAACAAAAAAAAAAATCTAGGATTTTGCACCATTGAAAGCAAGTCTACAGCATGCACATCTAAATTAACTCATGGCAGACAAAATTAAATGTCTTAACTTAAAACATCAGACCATTATTTTCAGACATTGATTTGTACATTTCATTCACAGAGTTGCAACTGCAGTCCCAAGCAAAGGAAGTGTCTATTTAGTCAGGTGAGGTGTTTCACTCAAAGTGGATACTAAACACAATCCCCCATCCATATAATAAAATCCAGCCATGCCCCAAGTATCTCAGCACCTACCTTGCTACCCCACCCCTTCCCACCCAAAGTCAAAGGCATGTACAAGAATTAAGGGGGTTAACTGTATAAGTTACTCGTAATAACTCCTTTTGTACTGGAATGAGCATTCATAACTTATAGCATGTGCTTGGTTGGTTAACATAGTATTAGTTGAGAGGCAAAGCTTCTTCATGTGCAAAAGGCTGTGATGAAACAAAAACAGCTAGTATATAAATACATCATGGACATTTTGAAAGCTGCTCGTGTAATATGATCCAAGCTTTTACTTGCATTACTTGCTGCATGTTTTCTCTCATCTGTCTTATATGATTTAACTGGATTAGAAAGACAAGCTGTAATTCAAACATATCTAAAACCACTAAAGAAATATGACAAAAAGAAAGCCATCGAGAATAACAAACCATCAGAATAGAATTCTTAAAAAAAAAAAAAAAAAGTTAAATAATTTGTACAATTACACTCCAACATTTGCTTTCAAGACGCACACATTTGCATGGGATGATAGTGTTGTTTTCTCTTTCAAGGTAACATAAAATGGTCCAAGAAGGAATGCACAAGTTTCTGATTTGATACCACAGGAGATCCTTTCTTAACTAGGTGATAAACAATTGTGCTCTTCTTTGTGTAGGAAAGGCATTGGTTTCCCTTCGTTTTTGTGGTGTCCAAGTCAGTTTAAACAGTGTTGAAGAAGATGCTGTGAACATTCTGAAGTTGTAATGGTCTTCCAGTCAACTTTGGAGTTAAAAGAACATCTGGGAAACAAAGACACATGAAATTTAGAATTTAACTACTCTAACCTGAGCTGCAATTTAGCTGATTTAACCTCCTGCAAGGTGTCATTTTCAGACCTAATGGGCAAAGATCTTACAAAAAGCTACCCAATCACAGACTGGCATAAGAATCTGGGAGGATGCTTGTGTTCATTATACAGACATCTACCACCAGCTGTAGAGCAAGCTTACATTTTCTTTTGGACATAAGACATTTTTCCCCTAAGAATTCACTGTAATGAAAAATGTCAATATGTTAAAACCATTGAAGAAGTTTTTTTAAAGAACCATTGTCGGAGTTGAGTTTGATATTACTGCAAGTGGTTGACTGCCTATTTAAGATGCACCAATTGCCCAGTGTAAGTTGGGTTATTTGTGTGAAGAAAAAAAAAAAAAAAAAAGCTTAAACAAATGCTAGAAGCAGTTGCAGTTGTCCTGACGTTTATCGAAAGCTTACGGAAGAAGTAGGGCTGAGAATGTTTGGTCGATCACACATGTCAAAACAGGATGCCAAGATCCATTCAAGCTAACAGGAGTCTCAAATATGAATGAGAAACACAGACATTTCAATTTCACTTCAGCCAAGCAAGAGATGAGGCTTCAACAAAACATGTGAGCTACAGATTTAGGACTAGGACTTTACTAGGAATAGCCTTAGGTACAAATGTAAGAAAATGTGAAACAATAAAAAAAAAAGAAAAAAAAAAAAAAAAAAAAGAAAAGAACCTTCAGGCTTTAATTCCAGATCTTCAGAAAACTGTCCCAGGATCCCGTTGCAACTGCCATGCCATCATCGGTAACTCCCAGGCAGCTAACACGGTTGTCATGTCCAGCCAACACACCTAGAAAAGTACAACAACTGTAATTTAGTCTACAGGAAAAAAAGAAGGCAGCAAGTGATAAAGTACTATTATCACTTCATGTATTTCTAATTAATTACCCAGGAGTATTTTTGTAACATTTTTCAAACATGGCTGCTATTTCAGTTCCTGCTTTCACAACTTACCAGCACGGTCAGCTTTTAGTGTGTCCCACACGTTACAGTTGAAGTCATCATAGCCCGCCAGAAGAAGACGGCCACTCTTTGAGAATGCAACAGAGGTGATGCCACAGATGATATTGTCATGAGAGTAGATCATTAATTCCTGATCAGCACGCAGATCAAACAGCCTGCAGGTGGCATCATCGGAGCCCGTGGCAAAGGCGTTGCCATTAGGGAAGAACTACAAATCCCAAAAGAGAAATTGTTAACGCTCAATTGACAAATACGCAAATACAAAGAGCACACCAATATAAATAGTTTTAAGACAAAAAAGTACAGTATTGAATTTTTTAATAACTTACACAGATGGCGTTGATGTCAGACTCATGGCCAGTGAATGTCTGTCTGCACATGCCCTCTCGGACATCCCAGAGTTTAGCAGAGGCATCACAAGCACCAGAGACGAATAACCGTGAGTCAGGGGCCAATGACAGGCTCATGACATCACCTGTGTGTCCAGCAAATGTAGTTGTCTGCTGGCCAGTCTCAATGTCCCAAAGTGCACTAAAATAAATAAAAGACACGATTAAGATAACATTTGCCATTTCTCCAAAGAATGACTTGATACCAACACAGTAGATTAACTCAATGCAGGCAATCCTCTTACTTACCAAGTGGTATCGCCAGAGCTTGTAACAATCTGGTTGTCATCAAGAAAGCGACAACAGGACAGGTATCCTGATATTCGAAAAAAAATCAAGAGTGTTATTGACATGGAGTTTTGCGACAGATGGATAACAGTAGAAGAACAACTAGCAGTGTACGTTTAACTCACATGCAGAAATATGCATAGTAAGAACCAGAGTAAATTAGTCAGCTCTTAGATTTGAGGAATTTTTAGGAATCTGCCTTTGATATCTGTTGATTTTTTGGGCTGTGTTGCCTGAGTAGTTCTGTATTTCCAAAGAACATATTTCTGTAGGCTTTACGCAACTAAAATAAATAACCTAAACCAATCTTTTGTAATTTGTTAGGGCTTTCGTTGTAACGTTTAAGTAACTATGTGCAGATGCAAAAATGAGAGAAGGTCATATACCTGTATGTCCGGCGAGCTCACGGCTCACACGTACATTCCCCTCGCGTGTTTTCAGGTTGTAAATGGAGCAGATGTTGTCTAAGCCACCACAGGCCACATAATTTCCTGATGGTGCATATGCACAAGTCATGACCCAGGAAGATCGAAGTGGAATGGCGTGAACCTACAATAAAAGTGACACCACATGCATAAGTCAATTCACTTCAAAGTCCATTTTGGTCAAAGAAAAAAAAAAAGACTTCTTGAAAAAGTAAAAAAAAAAAAAAAGTAATTCATGATGACTTCTGACACCACATTTTAATAACATTGGGAATTCTTTAACACCAGGATGAATCTGATTATGAACAATATCCATAATCAGTGTCATTTCCTGAGGGTGCAAGTCTGACATATAAAGTTCTACCTACTGATAATGCTATACTACTTATTTCAAAGCCCACTGCTCTTGTGCATCTAGCGCAAAATCAAGAGTGTCATCCAAGCCAGGTGACTCCAGTGACAAGGGCGAGGGAAATGAGTACAGAGCGCACATACCGCATTGTTTGATATAAAGTATTATGTTCCCATCAAAATGGAAATGATTCAGCCATGACTATACAGGATGCAGTCTAATATCTAATCAATAGGATGCTACTTAGTGGCACTCACAGAGAGCATAATGTGGCAGCTTAATTTAACAGAACAGCTGAAACTAGCAGTGTTTCTATTTGTGAGCCCCTACACGCATTAAGGCATCCCATATAAAATTCTGACCTCAATCTGGCCTGCAATCTTCTCAGTAGGTCTACAGATACAGTGGAAGAGTGACACTTAATCTTATAATTCCCAGTTGGGTTTATTGCACGCTCTCTGTCAGGCTCAATGTAAATGTTGTAAAGTGTCACCACAAAAGCTTCCTCAATATACTAGGACTTGGCGGAGCACAATTGTCTATATTTAACGTTCTGTCTGTATTGAAGAGGGCCCCCAAAGCAAAGGCCACAAATGCCTCCCTCACAGCTGAACTGCAATACCTTTGAATTTATTCAAGATGAATGTAGTGCGGGCAGCATTCATTAGTGAGCTCCCCTCCCTGTAATTCTTCTAGCATAGCCTTACATTGAGCTCCACAATAAAAAAGGTGCATGATGCAAAATATAGTGCAGCAGAAACAATATGAAAAAGCTCCACAAAGATAGTGTCATTCATACAAGACCCATAGTGTTTATTTGTTTTTATTTCAAGTTTTAAAAGATGCAGCAGCTATTACTTTATATGTAGATAGTAACATTGACACGGAGCAAGCAAAACTACTGCCGTTATTAATTTGCTTTCCAATTAGATGACACAGATAGGCATTTTGAGATTCATCCATTACTTCATTAATCCCTGTCAAAAAAAACATGACTTACCTTATTTGTGGTATAGCTGTCCCAAATAATGAGTTTGCCATCTTGAGAAGCACTGACCAGGAGCCTGCACAAATGAGAACAGCGATAAAAACACCACAACAACAATCAGAGTTGACGCCCCAAATCTATTTTTATCTACAATCATAAGCCATAAACTGAGGATAAGTGACTACAGGGAAATGTCTGCTAAACTGCAATGCAAAAATACTAAATCAACTGCATCGGTACAACAGCTCTGACATTTAGGACCATTCAGACACTTTTGCGCTTTGCTCAACACTTGACATAAAGCAAGAACCGTATGCAACAACATAAGATCTCCCTATGCATCTTAAGTCCTAAATGCTGGTGGTTAGTTTACCTGGAATCTGTTCCCCAATGCATGGCATAGATTTTAGCCAAATGACCCCGCAGCGTTCGTCTTGTACGCATCTGGATTCGGCCAACGGGGTCAATATTAGCTGTGATCTGTAAAACAGTTCTCTGGTTAATTTCAGACCAAATGCTTCTGAACCCAAGAGCGAGATTGTGATGGTAAATCTTACCTGTGATAGTGTGGCATCTGCGCATGCTTTCCTGGCATCCTGAGAAGAAGAAAAACTCAAATCTTTAGTGCATGGTTTCTCCATGTCACATCTGTATTTGTTGTAGGAGCTCAAGTTCAACTTAACCTGCAAAAGGCATTTTTAACGATAACTGATGATATGGTGAATGAAAAAGTTTTTTAAAAACCTATTTGTTACTTACTCTGATCTGATTTTTGAGCTGCTCTGCCTCTTGGCGTAACTGGTCCAGTTCACTCATTTTATTCTGCTTTTTCAATTACCTTTCTCCAGCTACTGGGGCACTTGTTGATCTAAAAAAAAGGGAGGAAGGAGAAGCACTTTAATCATTTATACAAATCCTCCCGATTTCAAATTCAAGGTCATATTTTCAACATAGGCGAAGTGGGCCTGAACCCAGCTTAAACCACTCTACCAGTAATGGAAGGAGAGGATTTTCACCCAGCTCAATCAACTAAATTGTTTTACCTACAACGTATGTAAGGTACAGTTCATGGTTCAACCTTACTTTCCCATCTCAATGTCGCTAACATAATCCTGACACACAATTTAGACTGCCAGACAAATCCTGTTAAGGCATGACTTTCCAATGATCCGAAAAGCAGTCATTATCCTGTTGACCTCAATCCCAGGGATACTCAGAATTTTAGCCAAGTGATCAATAAGCCACTTATATTAATACAGAGCCTCCAGGCACTCCCAAAGTTCAACTAATAAAATACATTTTAAAAACTCATGTCATCATCCAAACAGCTTTCTCCATATATAACGAATTACTTAAAGTCTCATTTATCAAACCAAATGAATGCATTATTTCAAGTTTTTCCAAGGCAGTTATTTTAGGAGAGCGGGAAGATTACAGCAAATACTCCATAGAGATGCGTCTGTATAAGAAACTGATTTCATTGACATGGATTGTGATTTCAGAATAAAAACATTTGATGGACAAAACAACACTTAATGGAAACTGTATTTTCAGATTCCTTTAACCAAATCAAACAGTAAAAGTTTGAGTAAGAATAAGCAAATGAATCCACTGATCTAAGTTTGGTTACATTGCTGATGAGTATTGAATATCTGACAATTTCTGCAGAATACTGGGACACTTGTGGCCACTGACTGATGACACACGTTCAGTCCAAGTCTACTTATTAAAAAGGCACAGTTTTTGCACAGGAAGCGAAAATGACGACAACATGACTACGACAGTTGTGAACGGCTTAATAAACAGTTTTATTTTGAATAAGGTCAGTCGTCCAATTATAAATTTGTGAAAGTCATTTATCGCTTAAAAAGTCCAGTTATCCCAGAAAATGGATACGCTCGTGCTCGGATCTATCTAATTAATTATTTAAGCGTGTCCAACAGAACCACATTTAGACACAAATGTGTAATTATACTCTTTATCTGTGTGAGAGAGTGTGTTTGAAATTATACAGATTAAGAGTTACGACATGAGACCTTTAAACTAACATTTTGTAAATTTCCCCGTCGTGGGGCTAAAAAAGGAAATTCCAAATGTCCTCCAAAAAGCAAGTTTCTGGAGATGTTTTTTAGATGATATAGGAAAATGACAGCCCATTAACTAGACAAATTTACACCTTTTTTTTTTTTTTTTTTTTAAAAACCTAACCCTAACAGATGGCCGCATAGCACATGTAACACTGTACGTAAAAAAGATCATTAGCACACCTGATGAACTGAGTGAAGACCACTAAAATCCAATTTAATTTTAACAATTACTGTGAGTAGCAAAGCACCATTCTATCTGACCAACCCTGCCTTCCCAGTTACCTTACCTGGTGTATTTCAGTCAGTAGGCCTATGTCACTGGAGGTTTCAGGACGAGACTGAAAGTCTTCTCTACCTAAGTTTATCCTTTAGGTCCTCTGATTGGTTGACCTTTTTAACACAGGTTATCCTCTTAGACTCATTAATCTCTGAATAAACGTGTCATGGAATGTAATTAATATGCAGTATCATCAAGTGACAGCAAAATGCCATTATCACCTTGAAAAGTTTGAGAAATGTTGAAAATATTTAATTTAAAAAAAGGTTTTTTCAAACATAAATACTTTTTGCCGAGAAAATAAAACAAGTTGAATCTGTTGTGCTGAATTGTATTTTTAGATGACTGTGTTTACTATTGCCCACAGTAGGTGATATAGGTTGTGGGTGTATAATAAATATCGTGGGTGTTTCTGTGTGTACATACAGTATCATTATCATCATGTCTTAAAATGTATTTAGCCATGAACACACAAAAGTGACATCTAAAAACAACTTTAATTTCAGTTCAAGCAATTATGTGCAGTTTTATAAGCGAGTGTTTATATGTGCGTGTTTCAATAATGATTGATTAGCAAAATAATACTACCTACGTTGAAGTCATCATTTGGCTTCTGATAAATCAAGCTTTTTATTTTAGTTAAACCTGACTTTTCTCTCACTAAATGGTGAACTCTGAAGAGTTGATCATTTGAGAATGCTCCTCAGTGATATATCAAACTCAAACACTTTGTTCTCAGTCAAATGATTACAAAGTACAATTCATTTTCCTTGTTGACTGTTTTTATAGCATACCATTAAACTGTAATGGTAAATCTAAAAGTGGGATAGCCTAGAGTCATTTTATAGAGTTTGAGTTTTAAATATTCCACATTCAGAAATATTATTTCCCATTGACCTCTGTGGATGCTTACAGTTAAGGAGTTCCTCTCCCTCATCACTTCTCCTTTCCAAGCGCCTGATCAGGGTCAGCTGACTGCATGATAAACAATGAGCAGTGGCAAACAGCCTGGAGTTGTAGCTCACTAGCTGTTCTCAGGTCCCTTAAGGGCAGTATGTGCCTGCTATTTTCAAAAGGTGTCCTACATTTCCAGTTTAAAATTATTTTTTTTAAATGCATCATTCTCTATGCAGTAATATACATCTGTTCTCAAAGGACCGGGCTGCTTATCTGTTCTGTTAAACAATGATAATGCAATGTTTCACAGGTCTAAAGCTGGATCACAGAAAAGGCCATAACCAGCAATATCACTGAGCAACTCCATAATCCTAAAAGCTAAAATCCTCAGTCAATGAGTCTCTAATCCTATCCATGTCCACTAACATAAACAGCTGGCAGAGCCAGCCCAGGCATTAGAAATATGTTTTCCTAATCATAAAAGGATGAGTTTAATCTTAATTCTTTTACACACAACATGCTTAAAGCGAGTGCCTGGATTTTCATACCGCCGGTGAGATCACAAGCCTAATATACAGTCCTTCTCTTCCAGATGTCCAGTGTGACCACATACTGTACAATTAGTACTTCTCTTGCTTTAATAAACTAAAAACAAAGCTGAATTCTCAAGGATTCCATGTATATACAAAGTTCATTTGCAAATTACATACACAAGTGGTATGATTACTGGAAAAATAGACATAAGTTAAGCTACTACATGACAGTATAAAGCAATAGAAATAACATACCTTACATGTATATTGTCAATGAACTGCCTGTGCAAAGGTTTACCTAACAATGTATGTGGTGTACTGATAGTTGACTTAGAAAATGTGTGCAGGACTGTGATTTGCCTACAACAGTAAAACAGTTTGCATTGTATTTGCATTGCTGCCGGATAGCTGTTTTAGTCAGTTTGTAACTCTAGTTTGTTCAGAGGGCTGGGCTACAGAGGCTCTACATATATTTCTGAACAAAATCTGTAGCAATTTAGCACTATGATGTGATAAAATATTGTGGATTAAACTATTCGTATCTGACTAATTCTAATCGAATTTCTACATTTACTGAACGCAGCACTGTGCAATGATAATATGACTTGCACTGATGGAAATCTGAGAAGATGCAGCTAAACGCCATCTTGCAGACTGCTGTCCGCTAGTTAGCCTGCTAGCAGGCTTGACAGTGTAGGCCTGCAGGCAGGGCAGAGCTAGTATTCAAGACAGCAATGTACTCACTTTGTTACTAACAATTTCACTTGTGATATAACAATGTCCGGTAAACAAGCAAAATGATCCAACATAAACCCCGCTGCATAGATAGTTAAACCAAATAGCTTGAAGTATCTAAAGCAAAACCCGTAACCACTGCCACTTGAGGGTAGACTCAGCTCTTCCGCAATTACATGGAGTGCTATGTAGTTAGCTTTAAAGCCAACATAGTGGGTAAACCTGGAAACCCGGTGGCTGCTTGGCCTCAAGAAATCCACTTACGTACATACTAACAATCTCGTTAAACCCGACGGTGCACAGTTGATTTAATTACGACCTATCGGTATATTTATTTGCTTCTCTAATCCAGTAGTGGAGCTGAGCCTGTAAAAACTGCAAGGTCGGGCGGCGATGGCCTGTTTGACTTCAGTAAGCTCAAACTGCAATAACAGATGGGGGTGATTTTACATAAAGTAGATCACCATCTATCATCGATCTCTGCATAGCTGCTGATTAGCTAACTGCTGATAAATAACTAACATTACTAACCCAAGTTAAAGGCGTTGCACCGGCGCGGTCGTTTCGTTGCAGGAAGGCAGCAATGTGCTAACTTATTAGTTCGGCTTGGGGAAAAAAATAGGGTGTTAACGCGGCTCCAATAACTCACGTTACTAAAGTATGGATGTTATATACATGTATCTAATGTGTGATTTTCAAGAAACTAGTGATACTGAGTGCTCTGCTATCGCTAATAACCCGATATTTGCTGTTAATTTGTTTACGGGACGTTTATTGTTCCAGCCCAACCCAGTGTGTCATCATCAACTGACAGCAACATCTTTAAATGCAACATTTTGAGTACAAAGCAACACTGAGCTAACTATGAAGCTCAATATGGCAACATTACCAATCCAGTTGGTGTCAATACCTCCTGGCTGTTTAATACCCAGTACTTTAAGTGCTGTATTTTAGGCCGAGAGGCTCCTCCGCTGGGCCATCACTGACATCAAGCCTCACTGGCCAACATTAACGTCACTTAAACCAGCCAGGGGCTTTCGCTAACATTAACACTGGTTAACCTAACTCAACTGTCTGGATGCATAAGCCTGTTGGGTGAAGAAAAAGTTTTGTTGCAATGTGCTAAACCGCCCCAAAAGCGGGGCGCCAGGATCCTCCGCTGCAGACACTCCTGTACCTTCCCTACTTGTATCTGCTTACGATGAAACAGCCAACTTAACGTTAGCTAACCGCAGCTAACTAAATGGCTAGGGAGCTAGCTATCGCTACCCCACCCCCGGACAGTTCAATTCCGCCACAATTTATCAGCTAATGGTGCGAACAGTTACTGTGAAACATACACAAGCAGCATGACCGTCGCTTTATTTCACCTTACCTGATTCAATTTGCGCTTGTTTTTGCGTTTTGGCATTGACTGGAAAACAGGACGGCGTACACCTCCGATCCACGCATCAACGGACAGCGCAGCGCTAGCTTACTAACTAGCTAGCCAGCTAGCGTTAGTTTTCCGAGGAGCAGCCCTTCGCGAACGCGCAGGCTACGGCTAGAGAGCCTGACAACCTCAGTCAACCAACCGGAGAGGGGAGGGTGGGGGAGCACACCCACTAGCCTCGCACTGAAGACGCTGCCCGGGCGGACAAAAAAAGAGGCTAATCTTCAAAGTCACTCTGCCTCATTCAACTAGACAGCCGACGGTCCCCCTTAAGCCCAGCCTAACATCTGCCCTGTCTGTAGGATCGCTCCGGTCCGGCCATCGAACGACGAGATGGGCGCGGTAACCCTGCAGTCAGCGCTGGGAAACCCCACGCTGCAGCAGCGACGACTGGAGCCTCATCAACCCTCAGCCAGACATCAGTGATCAGCCTCTGTGTAGCTAATGTCTCTCACCTCTCATTTGGTACATGTGCAAGTCATTAAAGTGGACCGAAAGACAGGGGGACACGGTGTGTGTTTATTTCTCTTAAATCAGTCAGTCAGTCTGGCCCCTTCTCTCGGCTCCTGAAGTAGGAAGTCATATTAATGATTTCAACAGGGTTCTCCTTTGCTGGCTAATAATAGCAGTGTCCACAACACAATCTGCCTCTGGTAATTAGGAGATAGTGTGTCCTGATTTTCATGTGTGTAATCTACTTACTGGAGCATAAGGAGATTCACAACAGATTTTTAAATCAGAAATATTTAGTGTGTTCAAATGTAATTCCAAGAAGTTTTTCTACTGTGGCGCTTAATTAATCATTGGTCCCTTTGTGGTGTGTTTCTAGGAAGCTGTCACAGTTATATGTATATATAGCCCTATATATAAGTCCTTTTCCCAGGCATGTCAGAGATTTATCATAAATAATGTGCAACACAGCAACTTTTCTTGATTAAATAGTTTACTGGATAGACACACAGTTGTGGTCAAAGTTGGAGTTTGGTGCTATAGTCCGTACAGTACCTCAAACAAATGGTAGTCAGTTGAGTTGAGTTTGAGATTGAGATCAACATTTGTGTTGCAGACAGACCTGAGAATATACTTTTTATATAGCCCACATTACAACAAGACAGTTCAGTCACACAAAGTCATCTCACACAGAGACTCACTAGTTAAAAAGATCTAAATAAGTCCTATTATTAGAAATATTAGTGAGTAGAACTTCTGAGTCTGTAAGAGACTTCAGTTCATTTTGCCTTTTATTCCCAAGCTATGTGTGTATAGCACCAGAAACCAGTAATAACATACACAAGTGCACAATGTACCAAATACTGAAGCATCCAAACATGTGATTTGGAAATCCTATGAAATAATTGCTGTTACTTGAGTGATTTGTAACTACACTGATAAAATTGCTTGTTGACGAGGGTTCAGGAGCACGGTCACACTTCTAATCACCTGTCAAGCCTCCTTCCTTTATATTTGGTTAACCAGTCCTCTCCCATTTGTCTGAGTTTTCTAGAGCCGCACAACATCCACCTATCCCTCCCCACACCCATTCGTCATCTCACCTCTGTTCTCTCTGTTCCTTACATACTGTCCGGAGTTTGAAGTATGCTCGTGACACAAAGGCCCAGACAGACCCCCTGCTCCACCCTCCTGTTCATCTGTCCCATACCAGCCTACCCATCCACCTACACCCATCCATCTTCGACATCCAACACTGTCTTACGTCACTAAATCTTGACTCAAATGTTGTTGTCATATGATCCTTGAGACATGAAGCTGTTTTGTCCAGCTGATTTTTGATCTCCTCTTCTCTTTTTCACCACATATACCACAATAAGTATATTTAGGATGTCACTGTAATAGCCTGTAAGCAGAGCTTCAAGTATCCCTGCACATGAAGTGAATCAACATGGCAATTCAATCTGATTATTAGGTACATCTTTATTATGGCTTGTCACCAGAATTTTGATGCTAGCATTTGATCTTATTGTGTAAATTAATTCGGTTGCAAAATTAAAGCAGGAAGAAAACAGTATTTCCGAGCCTATTTGCCTGATCATAAACAATGCTGCTTTGTAGATACACAAGTTGTCAGTGGGCAGCTATGCAAATTACCATCAACACTGTCAGGGAAAATGTTGGAGTAAATGTTTTTGGCCTTATATGTATCAAGTAACCTCTCTTTTCCTCTGAATTGCATGGGTCACAAGGACACAATTTGGTCATTTTAGCCAGTTAAATTAACCAGCATTTTCATTAATTTATTGATTTATTCTTCTACAGGATTGATTCAAACTTAACCATCTCTGAATTTTTTTTATTACGTTTTGTTCTGACTTATAGGACTTACTTTGTGGTTCAGTCATACCACTGCCCATTCTGCTAACAGTGAACATGTTTTTCACGAGTGAACAAAAATAGAATAGAAATAAAGTAGAGTATAACAATAGAAATTTAAAGTGGTCATTAACTAACTTGCTGACTGTCGGCTAGTTTACATGTTTAGTCCGAATACCTTGATAAAGTCTGTGTTACAGCTTTGAATTTCTATTCACAGTAAACTCTGTGATCATCAGAGGCATGTGGCATACAGAGACTCGTAGCTCTTCCCCTTGACTAACAAATGTGAAATTCTTAATGTCCCCATTGCAATGTTGGAAATAACTTCTTGTAGTTAAGTGCCTCCTTATTTGGTCGTCTGCTTTCATGTGAGTCACTTGGGGCTGCACAAACACCTGTTAATGGCTAACAGCAAGCTAATTGCACTTCCCATAAGTGGGCCATGTGATGCTGAGGTCAGGAAATACAACTGATAGTTTATACATTTTGTTATCTTGTCTTTAGCCCTTTCTGCCTTGCTTACGTTGAGAGTAACATCATATTGTAACTAACAACTTTATCAAACTAGTTATTTTCAAATAAAACTATGTTGTTTACCTTTTGTTAGTCAAGATCGGTATCCAAATATTCCTCATGGGTGTTTGGCAAGTCCATCCTTTAAGTGCCATAAAAGGTCCTGAAGCTCATCTAAACTCTGGGGAAACATCATTAGTGGTGCAGTAATGATGAGGCTAAGACATCCCCTCATTCTGTAGTTACTGCTGTCACAGAGCTTGTCCTCAGCCTGGTTTAGACTTCCAGAAAAAATGGTGAGAACCACATGCAAAAGGAACTAACTCCATATACAAAACTGTATCTATGTAATTAACATTGTTAAAATCAACATGAGGTTATTTTGGAAGCACTGCTGTGCTGATCTATGCTATATTAATGTCAAATACTGCAACAACCTTGTTTTCTTCCAGGCCAGCAAGTTAACACAACAGCAGATCACAGAGTACAAAGGAGTTTTCGAGATGTTCGATGAAGAGGGAAATGGGGACGTGAAGACACAGGAGCTGGAGAGACTGATGAGTTTAATGGGCATCAATCCTACAAAGAGAGAGCTCATCCAGATGGCTAAAGACGTGGACAAAGATGGTGAATATAATCCTGTAATGACTGTAAACTCCATATGATGGAAACATCTAACTTCTACATTTAACTGAAATCACAACAGTGGCCATTCTCAGGTTGGCTTTTTGGCCGTACTGGGCCACTGAGTGAGTGTAAGATTAGGTTAGGGTCTTTCGCACATCTGTGATAGCATATCACTTGAACATAAACTTTTTTAGGTATAAATAATAAAATAAATGAAATGTAGTCCAGTAGGCTACAACAGCCCTGCCATGAATTGTATCTTCCTGGAGCACATAATCTTGATTTTTGGCTAAACTGTGTCATAAATGAGTTGACTCAACTGTACCACAGTGGTGAAGGAGTATTTGATTGCGTTGCATTGTAAGATATACCTCTTTACATACATGAGCAATGTCTTTAAATGTTTTTAAGCAGTGCCTTGCATGAATTCTAAGCTGCAATCGGAGGTGAGGTTGGAAGTAGAAGTTTTATCTGTCTAAAGTTTAATCTGAACCAAGAAAGCAATTAAACTGCTTAATTGTGTTCTTTAATGATAGAACGGCGTTCACATTTCCCATTAACATTAAACTAAAGTTTTAATTACAAATCTAGATACATTTAGGATGTAGAAAGCAAACCCATGTGTAACTTTTCCACAGAGCAACATCTTCTAAAATGCATTAGAAAAAAAGGCAGACATTATCTAATACTGCAGTGCTCTGGTTTTGCTGCAGGTTGGTACATTCGTCACTAGGTGTCAGTGTTTCTCAGTGTGTGATTTGGGCTTTACTTTATAAATAGGGTGTTGGTGCATCCCATAATTGCACCACACACACAGACACACAGACACAGACAGACACACACACACACACACACACACACACACACACACACACACACACAATTACCTCAGGACATGATCAGAATCATATTAGATGTTTTTTTTAACATCCTGCAATTGGACGAAGTTTAAAATGAATTGAATTAAAATGTTCCCAATATTGATTCTTTTCTGATTGAAAGTCACTCTTATTTATATCACTTACAGCACAATCCAGATTTAGTTCCCAATGATAGCAAATATATTTCCTGCCATCACAGTGAAGCTTAATCACACAGCAAAAGAAAATCTAAGGTTATATCTGCAGTCCGTGTCATGTGACCTGAACAGGGGCTTCATTATGTTCCCAGCACAGCTCTAAAATACTGCACCGTGATTTCCTGCCTTCTGCTAATTGAAGGAAACCATCATATCAAGTTGGCTTTATCTGATATAAATAAAGGCTTCATGTCAAATTAAGTTCCCTTTAACATAACTAACATGCTATATTTGTGTCACTTCATCTCTAATGCTGGAGGATGTAATTTGTCATTTTCTTTCCTGTTTTCTACTTCCCCTGTTCTTATGCCTCTTGCTTTATTACCTCCCTTCTCTTTCTGAACTGAGAAGGGGAAAGAACAGATGTAAAGCTGCCATTTTTATTAATTAGTTTTGGCATTTTGATGTCAAAGCTATATTGCGGAGATTTGCTTTACAATAAATTGCAATTAATACTGAGTCTCAGCTGTAGATACATGAATGTTTTTATCCTAATAGAGGAATCTAGGTTCTGAATAAACTGAAATGTTTTTGGTTGGGTTTTTTTTATTTCTCATTTTTTTCCCCCAAGATTTTCTTCTTTTGTGGGACCATGGCATTTCTCAGAGTGTGTTGGGAAGCAGATAATCTGTGGTGGTTGGATGATTGAAGTAAAGGCTTTAATGCTGTATTTAATTTCACTGCACATAAAAATAACATGACCTCTAATGCATCGTTTTTAAGTATTTATGTTCATATAAATACATCTGTCTTTGTGTTCTCTGTGTCTGTCCACAAAAGTAAGAAACAGATAATGATGTTTTGTTTAAACAGACTGTTTTCCTGACGTTTCAGGTAAAGGGATATTTAACTGTGACAGCTTCCTGGGTCTGATGGCCCTGTACCACGAAAGAACCAAGAACCAGGATGCTGAACTCAGAGCTGCTTTTAAAGTATTTGACAAAGAGGCCAAGGGATATATTGACTGGAACACACTCAAGTGAGTATAACATACGTGGACAAACATTTCTTACTACACTATTACGACAAGTAATTATTTATATGGATCCCAAATTAGAATTCAAATGAGACAAATAAGATTTAAAAAACGTAGACTCAGGAAACAAGAACATGCCCAGCAAGTTGTGTTAACTCAGTGCTGTCATCATGCTTTTTTCAATGTTTCCTTTATGTTTAATAATTATTTCCAGATATGTACTGATGAATGCAGGGGAACCGCTCAGTGAGATCGAGGCAGAGCAGATGATGAAGGAGGCAGATAAAGACAGTGATGGAACCATTGATTATGAAGGTATGAATGCATATTCAGGATTTAAATCACGGGTCATAACTGTTCTAATAAAAACATACATTTAATGTTATACTATGTTATCGAAGTTTTGGCAGGACTGTATTACTTTTTCTGTTTTGTAGAAGTGTTGTCCTCTTAATCTTTATGGTTGATTTCTTAGAATTGCTGAGGGGGAAAAAGTAACAAGCTACTCAGTAACAAGATAAATCTGATATCAGTTTTACTGATTCAACGTGTAAATATTTATGCTGAAGGATTAAAATTAAATCCAATGTTTTGAACACTACAGCCTTCATTAAAAATTGTAAATTTACTCCAAAAGTTACTTTCTAATGTTTGCTAATGATTCAGGTTGACTTTAGAACTGCCAACTATTGTTGTGTGTTATTTAATGAAATGACAAAAATATACATACATGTGTATATATATACATATATGTCCAAATACACTAGTATATTAAAAAAAAAAAGTAGTAAGTAAATGATATGAATATGATGTTATTCACTGCTGATCTTAACTCTTTCAGAATTCGTGGCCATGATGACTGGGAACTTGTTCAAAATGAGCTGAAGACCTGGTGGATTTTCTGCAGCTGGTGTGATTATATATATAAAACATCATTGTTTTATATTGCTCAACATATTTCTAGCTGTATGTGCGGAAATATGTGCGTTCACATGTCTGTGTAATTTGTGAGCTACTGTACAAATCCTTCACAATAGAATAAAACAAATCTGACAAAGTGACTTGTCAGTGATCTTTTATTTCTGTCTGTTTCTCATAAATTCAGGTCATAGAGGATTAGACAGAAGATATCATAGGGTTAATTTCCCCAGACCTACCACCCGGATGCAGTCATTCACAAGCGTCTGACAGCATCTGGTGTGCAGAGCCATTAAATCCCACTCTCACCCCTGCAAAGCCAAACAGACAGCTGATGGAGCCAACCGCATCCATCGCCTTGAAGCCATTAGACCAATAGCAGAGCGCAGGGGGAGGGCGCTTGCCGTACTGATCTTTGTTTGCAGCATCCCTTGAGCAGCCTCTGTTGTGTGAAATACAAGAAAGGGCAAAGCCGGGGGCGGTGCACCCTGGGAGGTAATCGAAGAACGGGAAGGGGATCTCTTGGAGGCTGCCGGGGTCGGATTACTCTGGTGTGTGGAGTCCATCTTCAGGGAAAATGGCTGTTTTGTCAATGTAAACAGTCTGTACCTGCATTGCTAAAGAGGGGAAGCAGAAGAGGAGGAGGAGGAGGAGGGGCAGCCGCTGGAGGAAATGCTGCCTCTTCCAATGAAAATTTCCCTTCTCTAGCTATCCCCGGCCTGCAGCAGCTCACCTCTGAAGTCATGCATGTTGTATGTTAAGGTACGTATGCACCTCTAATCTGAGAGGACACATGGAGCAGGACCTGGTCACGTTGGCAGGATTAGTGGGTCAGCTGTTGGTGCAGGGCGGCTGAGATACAGTGGGGTTTGACTAAAAATAACATTGTTATGTGCCAGTATCACACACTAATAAGACCATAACATGATTCACACAAAGATGCTGCATAGGCTCTGTGTTGTTGCAGTGCTGGCATTGTTAACAACGGACTGAATGACTGAATCCAGCCTTTGGTTTTCATTGGTTGTTTGCTTCAGCTGCACATGTTCCTCATTAAGAGCTCAAAGCCGACAGGATGCACCAAGGAGAGAGGAATGGATCATGTGTCTATTTTCTGCCTTCCTGTGCCACCACATAACACTGCCTTAAAGTGAAAACCATATTCATGTTTTAAAACTCCTCTTATGTGTAAAGCGCCAGGATAAATGTGTGCAGCATGTGTGTGGGTGGGAGATACATGTACCGAGTCTTGGATGCATTGGATATTTTTGGAAGGTGTGTGTGTGTGTGTGTGTGTGTGGGTGTAAGTTTGAGTTTGACGTTTGAACGCACTGCCAACACATTTCCTCACAATGCACGTTACAGTTTGAGTGGTTACTATTCCCTGGTATCTTATCAAGTTTGTTTTGTCACTTTCTTCCTTTGTTAACCACATCCTGCCTGAAACACCTACCACAGCTCTGCTGGCACAATCGGCCAGGGTTTGAATGAAATCGACAGTGGGGTGTTCCAAAACTTAAAAAAATAATAAAGATTGAAAGACATTTCAGCATTTTGGTTGCCATTAAAGCATCATCTCACCTTTTCTATATACCCCCTCTAATGTATTTCATCCTATAACATACTAGGCTAAAATAAGTAAAATAACTATTTATTAATCATCTATTGTTTTGTCTTTAGGTTTTAGTCTCCAGATCATATGGCCAAAGCATCAGCAATGCCTCAGCGCACCTCAAACCAGAGGGGAGACACCAGCGTCGACCATGAGGCGCACTAGAGGCTGAGCGACATAACAACATCCACCCAGAGATCGAAAATACATCCTTCAGGTGAAACAGTTGCACCTGACCATGGCTGTAACTGCAGCTAAGGCGACTACAAGCTTTCTCTCCACAACTGCCACGACCACCGCAATCCCCTTCCTCTCGACGAGCGCGAGCGCCAGAGACAATGTCACCTCCAGGACGACATTAATGACTGTGACAATAACAACAAACGAGACCAGCTTCAATGCCACCACGTTTCCGGAGGCGGTAATCGAGGGCTCGGGAATGGGAATGGTGCTCGTGCCCTTTGGCATCATCACTGTCATTGGCCTAGCAGTGGCAATTGTGAGGATTCATTTAAATATTGTCTCTAAAATAGAATTCGATTGAGTCGACATTGATTTTCTCTGAATGAATGTCTCAACCTATTGCATCCACTTTATTATGTTTAAATATGTATATATAAGCTCTTCTCATCAATACCATTACTTTCTCACTATATGTCACTTTCTCCATCCTAGATACTTTACATTCGGAAACGGAAGCGGTAAGTTGCTGATTCCAGTGCTATTTCAGTAATTTGATTATTTGTAAATTTGTCCATTAAAGTATGATATGAATCAGGCCAGTTCTGTAGTCGTAGGTTATTTTTTGGCCATGTCTTGTAGAGGGGTCCTGTGTCAAAATGTGGTTTAAAAAGCTCTATTATTCTAGTTTATATTGTTTCCATACAGTACATATCGCTACACAAACTAACACAAATTAAGTATCATTTCATTATAGGAGTAGTGATTCAAATGGAGTTAATGGGAACTTGGAGGCAACAGGGTACATACACATTGCACTGAAGCAGCAGTAGATGGAGAGTTAGTAGGAGTGAACCCGGCATGATTTCTTCTTACTTAAATGCTGACTGGTCTTCACTTGTCCTTCAGGCTGGAGAAGCTGAGGCACCAGCTCATGCCCATGTACAACTTTGACCCGGCCGAAGAACAAGATGACCTGCTGGAACAGGAACTACTGGACCACGGCCGTGAAGGCAGCATCACGGGCCCCAATGCCAAGGTAGGCTGGTTAGAAAGTCTTCACATGAACCTCTGTATCTGTTTGGCAGCTGTCTTATCTAGAATGAAAGTGCTCTAATTTCATTTCAAATAATTTCATAATTTCTAAATAATTTAAATTTATTTAAAAAGTTTTTAACAGTTGTGTTGTTTAATGTTTTCCATCTAAGTATGACGTATTTTTATCATTTCTGATGCTCCACCAGGCTGAAGACATTGTTCATTGTGGTGTGTTAGCTGTAGATTTGATAAAGTCTAAAGTCACATGTCACATGCCATGTCACAGTACATCTGTGCTTCATGTTAGGCTACTGATAATATACACTGTCAGCTTCTTTTGTTCCATTAATAGCTGTAAGTCTGTGACTGTCATAATTGATGTTTATTTTCTTTTATTTCTTTTAAGTTTTGACAATGGCATAATGGTAAAGGGCAAACATGGTAAAGTATCTCCTGTGTGTCTTTTGAACCATCTCTCTAAACCTCTTTTTTCCCCCCACAGTACTCATCTTTTCATACTGTCATTATAACAGTAGCTCAAACAAAAACCAGTAGATTAGATGTTTGTAACTGATGTTTACATGAACTCATTTAATAGGAACTTATCTCTATTAAAGCATCCATGTTATATATTATCTTCCATCCTTTCCTTTGGTGTCCCTCAACCTAAGACTTTAACATCTAATATTGCAGGGGCCACATGAGCACAAAAAGTATGCAAAAGTATTTGTGTTATTTCCAGGTAATCAAATCTAATACGATGTGTGTACTACTCACACTATGAGTGCACACTTCTAGTGGAAGGGCACAGTCAGAGTGATGATTCAGTCAGAGGAGAAATGATAAAGTGCTATAAGGATAAATAGTAAATAAGTGCAGCTTTATTTGTTTAATATGGTAACCAATCCCATGATAACTGAGCAAAGTCCATTCACTGATGAAGTACATGAAATGCAGTTGAAAGCTCACAAAATAGCTAGTAAGTGGACCTTTGTTAAGATTATTTTGTCAAAACCTTGTTTCTGATGAGCATTGTATTGCTGAATATTATGTGTCCATCAGACCTGCAATTTATTATCAACCAATTGTGAACTTAGTACACACCCTGAACTGTTTGCACACTCTGGTCTTACACATGTGGCCTCTGGTCCTAACAACTTTTTTCTGGTTTCATTGATCGATAACACTATAAATTTTAAAATATTAAGTTGATTCAGCTGTTTGAATGAACAAAATAGGATGCTACAATGGGACAAATGGCTGTTAACACAGTTTTGGTATAAATCAAGGCTGGAGTCACCATGTCACTAAAGGTCTTATCTCCTCCGCAGACTCTCACAACCTCCCAGGGGACCACGCAGAGGCCCAGTCGTCTGGTCTTCACAGATGTAGCCAAAGCTCTCAATGCTTAACATCTCTCTTCTATTAGTTGATTTCAGTTCGCGGGGGGGCCACTGGCCTCACCGACACACAGACTGTTTCTCAGGAAGGAAAACAAAGGGAAAACTGGACTGTTTTTGGGAACAACTGGAGCTTTGGTGAACATTTGCATCACCGTGACACCTGAAATGGTTTTCTAGTGATGAAATAAAGAAAAATAAAGGGTGTATGTATGATAAGGGAGCGTAATGGGAGGCATCACGTATGATCTTGCACTGTTATCATTTGGCGCACAAACGCAGTGTGGTGCACTTTTCTTGAATCATTGTTGTGTCATCGCTGTTAAAATGTTTGGTAGCTTGTCAGTGAAGTTCTTCTGAGCTTCAGTATCTACTTCCATGTTTGATAAGAGAGACGTGTAAATTTGTGTTATACTCATTTTGTGGTCTTTACGTCTCTGACAAGCTTGAACACCGGATGTGTTTCCATCTTTAAGTGAAGTGTCCCTCTCTGATTTGTTTCTTCTTTATTGAGCAATGAAGGATTGTTTCTGTCAGTATACATTAAAACTATTTAAACCAATTTGAAAAACAGGGTTGTGTTGTACAAATCCATTACAGAAGAGAGTTGATAAGTGTGATATTTTATTGATAAGCGATAAAAGAAGCAGAATAACACAAATCACATGGTAAAGAATCATAACAAAATATATATCACAGGTTTGTGAGTTGTATTAATGAAGTGGATGAGGACACATCAACAACATAACTACAAAATGGTGTTAAAAGTAAGGCATAAAAGATGATTTCTCAAGTTACAATTCAACTTTTCGACAGTTGAAAATGGATCAAGTACTGTATGTAACTATATCACTATCAGTAAGATCACAGAACAACATTGTCCCCATATAGAGAGTAAATATCCAGACACAGCTCGTGTAACGTAACAAACATTGACTCAGCTGTAGTTAAATTAAGAGGCACCCTTCAGGCTGACTTCCATTCATTATGGTGATATGAATGTAGTGCGATGAGATGAGTGGACTACAACAGTACTAGTTCGACATTATTTCAAGATTTCATGATCCACATCGCCTGCAGATCTGCTGGAAGAGGTTAGGTACAGCTAACCAAACATTTCCTCAGAGATGTCCCAGGCTTGTTAGTTTTCAGAGGTAGTCCAGAGGGCAAAAAAACGTAAAGTCAATGCAGTTGAACAAGTAAACATAACCTGTCTGTGTATGAATTAAGCTCCTCTGGCAGCAATTTAGTCAACAATACTGAAATACATAAAATTACTGGGATGCAACATATCATCAGTGATAGAATAAGCAAGTTTTAGGTGGAAGAAACACTTGATATATACAGTAAATGATGGGTGATATTCAAGTCATGTAATGAACAACTAGTAAGTGATATGTAGTTCATGTTGGATGTTTATGTGAGAGTCCGAGGAAGTATTGAATTATCTGCAACAAAAAAACCAAAAGAATTTGGTAATCCTTAATTTAATCTCCATGAGGACAAAGAGATCCCCACCCCTCCAAAAATACTAATGTTATTCTACAGGTGTATGGCCAGTTGTTATTACTTATTAAATACAGATAGGATCTGCTACTTTCTTAAAGAGTTAACCTTAAAGTATGAGTTCTCCCAAATTACGAAATGAATTACACTTAACCTCTAGTTGTATGTGACCATGCAGGTGGTTTAGTTTTTCTTTTCAACGCCATGAGCACAATAGTGTGACAACAAAGAAAATGCCATTCATTTCCAATGTATTGTAGTTTTAGGAACAGATATCTTAAAACCTGGACAAACAAAATTAAAACTATCTGCGTGGCTGGAGACCACTAGAGGTCAGTGACAAAAAAATTAATTGGGTGAACTGACCCTTTAAAGCAAGACTTAGTAACTTCTGCAAGAACAACCACAAATGAAAAGTTGAATTAATAAGCAGGAAAACAGGCCGGCAATTCAGACAATCAGGTATAACGTACAGTAGATAATGTTAGCAAACTTCAGTTACTGTTACTTAATAAACAATGTTACTGTGTTTGTTTGCTGATTTTATGAATCCTTTCGACTTGTGCTCCTGTTACACTATATTTTTGCATTTACCCATTATTGTCACATCGTGGCCACTGTGGTCTTTGTTAACCAAAAATTACTGTCTTGCTTTTAAAAGCCAAATACGAAAGGAAGGAACAACTTGGGTCAAACAAAGACGGGGTTACTGATACAGTGTTCAGTATTGTTAACTAATCACCCACAACTTTAATTCTCACACAAGGTGACTCTGGTGGTGTTGTTTTGTTGTTTTCGTGTATTTCAGCACTGTGTGGTTGCTTGCTGCTCTTCCTTTCAGATCACATGAATTAAGAGTGTCACACATACAATTTACAGTGTAAGAATCAGAAAATACATGATGTAGTAAAAATGAGAGAGGAGTAAGCGACCCAAAACACATAATAAGGAACTACGCCCTAAAAAGCAAGTAGTTGTAAACTATTGGCTGCATTTTATTTCCCAGGAGAACAAACTGAGTCTCACTTCAGCTTTGAACAAATAACAGTTTTTGTGTTGAAGAAATGACACTGGTGCTTTTATTAGAACACTGATAGTAAAATCCTCTGCTTGGAGTGAACCGTCTGCTTCTGTGCTAGTGTGTAAGGCCTGAAGCGCCTTTGCCTGTCTGTGTTTGTGTATCTGTGCACGAATGTGTGTACATGTGTGTGTGTACAGTATGTGTGTATGTTGTTGCCGCTGAGGGAGTGGAGAATAACTTTGTTGGAGATCGTCTGTCTTTTGTGTTACTGAGGTAGAATGAGAGATTAGGAAACTGAGGGCAACTGAGGTTTAAATGAGGTCTTTGTGTCAAGGCATACTGGTAATGTCAAATACAGGTCAGAAATGCACGACAAACACAGCACAATAATTATTACTGAGTAGACTGACAACATGTTCCTGAATAGTTTTGTACCTGAGGTTTCATTATGGTGTAAAAGCACTGTAATAGTAAAATCCTGAGTGTGGTAAAATGACACGTCAACACTGTTGTTGACTAAAGTATATATGAAGGGTTTCCTTTCCAAAACGAGATATCCATTTAAACCTTTGGGTGCGTTTTTTTCCTTAAAACAGCTGCTGGTTGGAAGGACAAAAAAAAAAAAAATCACTGAGGTTATTAACACCTGAATATTTGCTTACATTGACATTTGAGCTATGTAATCCTATGCAGTTTTTATTCTGAGCAAAAAAAAAACAAACAAAAAAACGTGAGAACATAACACATTTCTACCCTCCCAAATTGGATATTTCATTTTGGAATAAAACATTTCACGTCTACTTTCACAATAATGACATCAGCGCACCATGTATATATTGTAACATTGCTAAAAATATCATTGTCTTGCTCCCATTTCACATGAGGACTCATGACACGTGATCTAGAAACATGTTTCAATAAAACGGTTCAGTTTGGTTCCTTTTTTTCTTTGACCCCCCTCTCATTTTAGCCCGCAACTCCGTCCCCTCTCCACACAACCACCACACACGCACACAGTCGCCCGCGCACACACACACACACACACACACACACACACACACACACAGGCACACATACTTATGCACACACACACTGAGGGGTTTAGGAAAGCAGGAATCCTTAACATTTTGGGAAAAATGCTTCTTGGCTTTATTGCCTGAAGTTAGAGGAAAAGAGGGAATACAATGAAAAACAGTTAGCTTAGCTTAGCATAAAGACTGGAAACAGTTAGGCTAAAGTAACGAAACTACCCACCAGCACTTCAAAATCTCAAAGGCCTGTGACGCTGTAAAAACAGAGGATTTTTTTGGTTTGTGTATAAATGAAACAAGCCAGATGAATCATATGAATTAATGAGCTTTAGAGGCTTTCTTACAATTGACCAGAGCTGGGCTCGCGGTTTCCCCATTTCCAGTCTTTGTGCTAAGCTAAGCTAATTAGCTGCTGGCAGTAGGTTACTATTTCCTGTACATGAGAGTGGTATCAATCTAATCTTATCAGTTTAACTTTCGGGAAGCAAAGCAAATAAGCACATTTCCCAAAATGTGAAACTTTTCCCTAAACAAAAACGTATCTAAAGGTCAAATTCTTCAATGTTGAAACAGAGTTCACCAAACTCTTATAGAGCACCAAAAACCAGGGTACAGTATCAGATTGGGAGGAGAAACCACTGTCTGCAGCTATTGTTTTTTGTGTGTGTGTTCCTGAATCCCCATCACAGATAGGAGACAGACTGTACCCCTGTATGCTTGAGGCCAAACCTTGAGGTAGGTAGAGAGGTATCCTATCTACTCCCCTTCCTCCTGCGCCGAGACCTGAGATGACGAGGGCTCAAGCTGCGAGGGGCCCTCCTCAGCCTCTTCTGAAGGGCCCTGGAACAGGAGGGGAACAAAACCACTGTCACTTCGTCTGTTATTGTCTGATCTCTTTCAGTCTGGTGACTCATTATGCACATGGTAGTGAATCAACAGCAGAATGAGCCCGAAAATACAAGAATGAGTGTTAAAATTTCATTGAGTGATTGCGTGCGGGGAAGTAGGTCCAGCTGTCAAGACCTAGAAATGTGAGGAAGACAACGGTTATGTCAGGAAACCAAGAAGACAGAGGAAGAGAACAGTTAGATCAGGTTTCCCCTCTTTACATTGACTCATTCTTCCCCTTCGCATGCGTGTGTCTGAGAAAAGGAGTCTGTCACAACGGTTTCAGTTCTTGAAGCATCTTTGACAAACTGCTCAGTGGAGAGGATGCGATAAGGCAGACGAGGGGCATCAAGAGAACAACTGCCCGCTTTGGTGACAACTGTTGTGCAATGGTTTTGTTTGAAAAATGAACAAGATGGCTAAGAGAACCAAAGTTTCTCAGAAACCCCGAGCATATATACGCCAAAACTGGATGTCACAAAAGGATGTTTGGAGGTGTATCTGTGCATCAGCACGGCCATCTGTGCATTTCCAAGAACTCCTCATATCCTGATGAAGTCAGTTTACGTAAAAGCACACGGAACATGTACATATGCTGTTTTGCTATTTACATCAAATGTGCCATAGCAATGCTTATTTTAGCAGTTTTATATTAGTCTGATGACACACAGTGCGGCAGGTTTCAAAAGTCTATTTCTCACATACACATACACATAGTGAAATGCAAATGTGGCATGCTCACGCAGCTGTGCTAAAAGACTAAAGACTAAAAACACAAGGATTGGAACAAAAATATAAGGGATAAAAATGCAAGATAAATGTGCATGTGTCAGATTTGCAAATATGCAATGTGCAGGCCAGAGCAAAGGATTAGCTGCAGAGAATGTATTGAACAAGAGGTTGACTGAGGATGCACAGAGGTCAGAGGTCAGAGCACACCATCCTGGTGCCCTGAGGACAGAAACCTTTTCTTCACGTCTGTGTTGGATTTTGTGGTGATGGAGGTGTTCAGAGGAGCATGGTTTTGCATTATGGCACACTAGAGTCTATGAGAAAAGACTAATATAAAACTGCTTAAGAATTGCTTTGAAGTAGGCAGAGGGGTATCCTAATTACTTCGACATTAGACACAAATCTCAGGGTAACACACTGCATTAGTCTAGGTAACTGAGTGTATATCAGAGCACAGAGTTGTCCAACTAGAGTCATAGATTGTTGGCTGACACTTCATTATAACTTGTGAATGTAGTTTAGGTTTGATGCTGAACATAAGCATTCCTATATCATAAACGTAACTGATGTTAGTCAAAATGTGAGCATGTGACACAAAATGAGACTTCTGTTCAACTGAAGCCGAGCTTGTTTTTCACAAACTCTCAGAGTGACTTTAGCTTCAAGTTGATGTAATACTAATTTAAAAATGAAAGAAAACTAAAAAGGTGAAACATTATTTGGTAAATCTAGAGTACAGACGCATTCAATTCAAAACTAAAAGGATTTAATGCTTCAAACTCACTGCACAGTTTGTTAGATTATAAATAATCTTTTATAAATTTACTTTATCTGTGAACATGGTTCTGAAAGTTATCTATAGAGTTTAATTTGAAAACGTCTTGAGTGTATCTTGAACACAGAACTTATTTCACTCGTTTTACCCAAAGACCCATTTAGATTAGATCACAATAAGTTTTTAGTCAAGGAACCTTGTGGCTTTAGGTGCTCCATCAAAACAAAACTGGACCACCCAGCTGGCTTTTAAAGATTTCGTTTTCCTCACCTGCTGCTCTTCAGCTACTTCTTGAACTACTTTCTGGGGCTGTGGAGAGAGAGGGAACAGAATTAATAAAACACAAAGGGAAAAGCATCCTCAAGGGCTGTGCAGCTCCAGTAGACACCTTGGAGGCTCTGGACACAGATTTACATGCGACTCCATGATGTCTAACTGCCAGTGATTGCTCCATACCCATTTCCTCGGTCGCCCACGCGGTCGTCTCTCCCCAATGGGCTCTACTTTCTGAGAAAGAACGGATGAATGGTTAAAAGGAGGTTTCAGGTTTTCTGTATCACTGATCACTAACTGAGGTTAAGTACTTATACGTTTCTATTTGTGTTGTAGTTTTTGAGACTTTGGCAGCAGCCATTTTTAACTGCTAGAGCTTCTGGAGGATAATGAGGAACATTTCTGTCAGGAGCCAAAAGAAGTTTTGTTCTATGAATTTAAGCAACACTGAATAAAAAGTTATTTGGGATCACTTTGATTTGATTTTATAAGCACAAATTGTGTGGCCTGCATGGTGGATATCACTAACAACTGCAACAAAACTACACTCTTTGATAAACAGGGACAGAAATGTCTTTTTTTCTCAGTCAATTCATCCCTTGAAATGTCAGCAGGTACACTGTTTGCATTGCTGTATATTCAGTAAAATCCTGCACATGCATCAGTTCTTACAGCATGTCTATCTAAACCTGTGCGAGGACCTCTCACAGCCAGAGCAAAACCATTTTATACTTTGACTGTTAAATCAGTTTTCCATCATTTTAAAACACAACTGACTTGTGTAATTTGCATATCGAATGGCAGGATATCAATGGCATGAAGTATGTTGCTCTGCTTTGTTGCAACAAGTACAACAAGTTCAGTTTTTGTCCTGCAAATTTCCTGATTCAAATGGAAAACTGCCAGTTGGAGCAGTACAGCAACGTTGTACAGCAACCTCACAGACTTAACCATGGATATGTATACCATGGATATCTTTTCTTGTATACTAGCAAATTCTGCAATAACAAACTGCTGATAATCATATATGTATGAAATATGTTTGGACATATTTTGTTAATTTATATCAAATAGCTGTCATTATAAGATGATGGACATAAAATGCCAGTCAGCATTTTTAAAATGCCCTGTAGCAAATATTGACCTTTTAAAATCCAACAAAAACATAAAAATGACGAATGCAGTTTTGCAACTTTTAGCTTTTATAGTATTAGTGGATTTAGATTTATTTTTTTCACTTGATTGGAAAGCAAATCACTGGTAAGAATGAGCTTAATCATTGTTACTCTGCACTTTGAGCGGAGACAGAAGAAGCATTAAGATCCTTTTTTTAAAAAAAAGTAAAAGCAGAATTACAACGATGTACAAATATTCCACTACAAGTAAAAATCCTGCATTTAAAATGTATTCAAGTATTGAAAGTAATTCTCATTATGCAAAACGTCTCCATTCAGAGACTTTGATTATTAAACATATTATATTATTTATGTATTATCACTGATGCATTGATGTGTACTTAATATACTGCTGATTTACTGCATGCTATTTTAGAAGATGTGCAAAATGGTAAACTGCAAAGTATCTGTCAAATATCTGTAGTGGAATAAGTACAAAATCTCCCTCTGAAATATGGTGCATTAAAAGTAGAAAACAAAAACTAAAAACTACTGACGTTCACTATCTAAGTAAAAGGATGATACTTTCCACTACTTTTATAATGTTACGGTGACATTTCTCTGTGAGACCATGTTTCATTCCTCAGAATAACAACAGCTACCTCTGCACTGGCCAGTCCATCTTTGAGCACTAACCCACAGGCTGCAGCATGAGATATAAATAAAGAATTGATTTAATAACAGCTTCTCTTTTCTCTGTTTTCAGCTGACATTTTCTCTCAAGATGCCTGTTGACTGTCAAACGCCCTACAATACACATAAATCTTTGCATTTCACAACCTAGTACATGGAAACCTCAGGTGCACTTTCCAAGGCATCTAATGCAGATGCACTGGAAAGATAACTCCACTGCAATCATTTACAGTATGTTATAAACATGTTAACAGTGCTATCATCAATTGTGAGACAGGTATGTTGTATGTTGTCTGTTACTCTTTTTTTCTGGAGTGATGGAGAGCAAGTTCATTTTGTCTTAACTAAGAAATCACAGGTATTCAAATTCAAATCCAAAGTGACTGATGCTTATTTCTTTCAGATTTTTCTAATGTTGGGATATTTTCAATTATTGTGATTTAACTATTAACGCAGAAACAAGGCACTGTTGCAACTCAGACATTAAAGTTCACATAAATATTTTCAACCTTCAGTGCAGTTCTGGGGCCTTTGTTCTTGCTGCCTTTCGGCCGTCCTCTCGGTCGCTTTGGAGTCGGTGGTCCAACAGGCTCCTGTAGGGATAGATCAAATGTGGAGTGAAAAATTTTTGTCTGCATGAGCAGTTCTCTACAGCCAGGAGCCCCAGACACACAATCAACTAGCTTTGTTTTTCAGAATGACTTTTTATGATTCAATAGCACACTTTATGATCTAAGGTCAGGACAGAGCTCATCAGATTCCTCTTTTAAAGACTGAAGTCCTACCTGCGGCTGTTTCCGTGGCCGACCCCTGCCCCTGCGCTGAGGCTCAGGAGGTGACTGGGCAGTGCTCGGCTGGGGAGACGGCTCTTTGGTCCCACTGTTACTCATGCCTGTGTCTGTCCACCTGCTTCAGAGAGTGTGGGCATCAAAGCCTGGAGGAGCGGCCTCAAGGGCTTAAAGAGGAGAATACCTGAGTATCAGGAGCTGCAGATTTAAGCAAAGAAATAAAAAAAAATGCAGTGCAGCAATCAAATCTTTGAAGAAGTAATGTTATGCCACTTCTTTTTGCAAAATTTCCAGTGAGTTTCTATCAGTGCTTAGTGTAGGATATTACTTGAAGGATACTTTAGAATCACACAGGACCCTTTTCCAAGAGCGAGCGTGGGAACTGCTTATACATAAGCCTTGGCACCGTGTTCATCGGAACACAGACAGGGGTCTGGCAAACGCAGGGAAACATGAGAGTGGTGTCCAGCGACTAAAAGTAGCACAGATATTCACAACTCAATCTACCATCCAAAATCTGCATCTACTGTACGCTGCCTTTCCATCTGCCCTCTGTGAGGTATTTCTCAATGGGGTTGTACATGTTGTAGGCGTGCTGATGCTGTTACAACTTGTACTGTAAAACTGTGACAATAATTTAGAAGCACACACACACACACAAAAACAACTACATGGGAAGTCTTACTGGAAAGGATCACAACAATGTGACAAACAAAAAGTCTGTGTCTTCAGCCTGTAGTGAACTTTAGAGATGCAATGATTTGTTGATTAGTCCAACGACTAATCAACAATTGATTTGAAACTATTGTGGTAATCAATTAATCATTGACATAAATTTTCAAGCAACAATTTTAAACACTCTCTGGTATAAGCTAATCAGTTTTGAGGATTCACTGCTTTTAAAAATTTGTTTATGTTACTGTAAACTATCTGTAACTACATCTTTTAGGCTGAAGTCCACAAAAAGGGACATTATCATGAGCTTTGGAAAACTGTGATTTCTGATGGACCAGTTGAATAACTCATCATACTATCAATAAAATGTCTTTACGTGTTATATCTTTACAGATTAGACTAAAAAGTGACCGAAATGAGTGAAAAATGCCTCTATTGAGTTCCCAAAGCGACAAATCTTCAAATGACTTATTTTGTTTCACCAGAAGTCTAAAAACCAAATCACATAAGACAAAAATTTGTATTCGAGAAAATGAGACTGAAGGAATGGTCATCATTTTTACTTGAAAAATGACTGAAGCAGACATTAAAATAGTTACCGATTAACTGTCTGAGGATCAATTAATCAATTAATCGTCTAGCTGTTTCAGTCCATGTGAATCATAGATCGGATTAACAGCACCACTGTGCCTTACTGTAAACAATGTGTCCTTTTGTAGTATTATATTTCAGGTAACTTCCTTAAAAGTAACACATTACTGACTTTATTACTTTTTAAATTGGCTGTTGGTAATGTCCAAGGTGCTCCTTTGCCACACCGTCCAGCTCTGTGAGGAATGTGCCAAACACTAATTGCCAACACAGCCTATCAAACGGCCGTACTGAAGCAGGAAGTCGGAGTAATCTGAGAAATCTACGTCCTCGTTGAAACGATTTAAAGCCAAACGAGACGCACGACGTCGTTTCGTCGCTTATAAACTGATTTCGGAGCAACACAACAAGCGTCCAGCACTTCTCCTGCAGCGGCGGACCGTCCGCTTAACTAGTCTGTGTTTGGCAGTCAAGTACGGGACTGAATGTACTTTTTGCATATGGGCGGCAATTGCGACCATAAAAACAGAATCTTTTCCAGCCTTTAAAGAAGGTGCGTAAAGCGCTCCTGCAGCGATCCCGTCAAACCTCCCCGACTGGTCGAGTAAGTGGCACATGCATAACGCCAAAACAACAGCCGAGGCCATCGGTGTTTCAAACAGTAAAGTCGGCGCTCACTACACAACATCCCCCTGCTTCCATCACTTGCGCAATCGGGTTTAAATGTGTTGGGTTTTGCAGTGATAACAGGTCCGCCGAAGTGGATGGACCGAGCGTCCGCAAGGGCTGCAAAAACTTTACCAAGAAGGACAAAGGCGAGCAACACAGGTGCAAAAGCTCTCCTTCCAAAGCAGCCTGGACATACATACATACATACATACACGCACACATGCAGACATACAGACATAGATGCATGCATGCATGCATTCAGGCTATAGGCTCCATGTTCAGGCTGAGTGATCCTGTTCATGCAGGCAGCGCCAAATGCAACAGTGAGAGGTGCTGAGAGAGAGCTGAACTTACCTTGAGTCGCTTTGTAGTTTTACCTGGAAATTCACACAGTCAGCCCACTTTGTGCTCCTGCACAACTATGAAAATGTTAGTGTATCGACCGTCTCATTGGTTGGAATGAAAGGGTAAACTCTCTCTCTCTCTCTTTCCCTCCCTCCCTGACTCTCTCTCTCTCTCTCCTCCTCCTCTAATCGGAAATGTGTGTGATCCCCCCAGACGTCCAGTCACGAATACCCCAGTCGCAGTATAATTGGGGGTTGTAGCTGAGCAGTATGCATTGCATACTTTCTCTATTAAAGCATGTTTCAAGAAAGAACGAGGGTAGGAGGGTTGAAACAGAGGACCCCGCCCCGAAAAGCTCACCGGACCACCCACTTGAGTTTAGAGGGTGAGAGAGGGAGAGACAGAGGGAGGGAGAGAGAGAGAGAGAGACGGGCATCAGACAGGAGGGCAGAGTTTGGTTCCGGGGTTCCCAAAGTGGGGTCCGGGGCCTGGGAAGTTCCCCACAGAAGGGAGAAAAAAACTTTTTAGTCGGCTTCGGTAGAAATGATGGTGAGATCAGACTGTCTAGACTGCTCCGAGCAGAGGTTTCACTCTCTCTCTCTGTGCTGTTGGTTGGATCCCCACCTACAGTGTTAGAGATATACAGTGCGATGCTGTCAGTCACAACAAAAGGACAGAAGTGTTAAATGGAGCCTCTGAGAACAAAGTGTGTGATGTGCATTTATTTGCACAAAAAAAAAAGAAGTAAAATGACGGACACACGTGAGCAACAGGACAAATTTCCATTGTAATTTTCTTCTGTAGAAATTTTTTATTAGACACCCTCTATAATTTTTTATTAATTTAATCTATCATTCTGTCACCCTCTATTTTCTTGAGGATCTCTCTCTCTCTCTCTACACAAACATATTTATTTTCAAACGTCAATAAAATAAAATTTGAAAATCACATCCTCCTTGAGTGGACATGTAGTATCTTTGGAATGAAACCTTCATCTCTTGTTGCGTATTTCTGTTTAGGTTTATGTTAACTTGCTGCCTCCATTTAGCTAAATTCTACCTAAATCAATTTTTCACGCAGTAACTTTGTGAGTGTGCACAAACTGATAAATGCAGATGGAAATGTTTGAAGCACAGTGAATGCACATTCCAGGGACGGCTAATGCTGGGCCGCTCATGGAGTCATGTCAGGTGAGCCTGCTGGCATGAGACCAAAATATAAGGCTTTAAGTTACAAAGACGAAGCACAGGGCTGGATTTCAACGGTCTGTCGTATCAGTTTCATGATGTAATTCGGAAATTCACAGGTGAGATATGTTAACGAAATCTGAATATTACATTTTGAAAAATCCATAACTGAGTGTTGGATTCCAGGGGACAAAATGTTAACCTCATTCAACCTACACACAGGCCATTACCATAACATGCATAAAACAAAATAACAAAGAAACTATTTGCATACTTGTGTGGCAGCATTTATTAAAATCTTCAGTCAGGTTTCTCAGAAGGAAACAGTTGCTGAGAACTGGTAGTCATATATGAATTTGATTAGTCATCAACTATAAATATTACTACATGAGAGTGAACAGAATGACGATGAAATCATAACTGTCAATCTGCCACTTTCCTGCGACACGTTCAGCAGGAGGATAACTGGTCATCATTAGTTAGTGGTAACATTTTCTACACTTCAGTGCATTTATCCCCATATTTCTGCAAAAACAAAAGTCTTCTGATTGTCGGGACAAAAGATAAAAAATGCTGGTATGAAAATGTGTGAGAGATAGCAACAGAAAGATAGGGAATAGGGAATAAGACAGAGAGACAGGGGGAGGGTTTGCATGAGAGAGAAAGTGTGTGTGTGTGTGTGTGTGTGTGTGTGTGTGTGTGTGTGTGTGTGTGTCTACGTGTGAGAGAGAGTTCAGTGGCCTTCTGCAGGCTGCTGTGCCTGAGATTCGGTTGGACTCTGATCTTGAGGTTTATTTAAGCTGAATTCCGTGGGCTCATCAGGACCGGGTTACAAAAATCCTCCTATAGAACTAGAAAGAATGTGCAGCGCATACAGTTCTGCATAAGGCACAAAGGCATGTCTTTAGAGGTGGGGGCAGGCATCAAAAGACAGGCAGAGGAGGGATTTCTTTAGAGGCTGGGGGCAAAGAAGGTATTTCGGAGCTCCATTCAATGCCAGGGAGAGGAGAGGAGGCGTACAGTTTTGTGGTAAAGGGTGCATTTCCAGGGGACGTTAGCAACTTCAAATGTGTGCTGTAAACCCCCCACACCTCCCCTCTTATTGGAGGTTACTTAGCTCCAGTTATTCTCCTCTGATCCTGGGGGGCTTCAATTAGCCTTTATCCCTGAATTTGTTTTAGTTTTGGTGAATAAATAACAAAAAATGCCAACACATTACGTTAAGTCCCCATATTTAGCATTTATATGCAGTACATAAACGGTTTAAATCGCACTTTAATCTAGTTGTAATCAGATTTAAGAGTTAATTCATGTATTCATCAGTAATACCTCCTCCTGTGGGCACTCAGTGGAGGCTGCTGTGTAAACAATGAATGACAATATAGTAAAACACAGCTGTAGTAATGTAAAATATGTCATCATAGGAGGAGTTATAATTGTTGGCAAATGCTGCACATTAATTGAAACTTGAAATCTCCTGACATCTAGATTATAGTGTGTTATACACTATTTGTTAAGTCTTCTCTGTATTGCTGCTCTGCATTGTTTCGCATCTCAGCACATATAATTATGTTTTGGGAATATAAATGTTTATACGTATTCTGTATGCTGGATTTTGGCTGCTTGCAACAATAATTTCACAGCTTCAAAGTCTAATACTGGTGCACGTAAAGTCAGTGACTGAGTGAAAAACTAGACTAAATGTAAATGCACATAAAAATGAATTTAAAGCAGATATACTATAACAAATTACTGTGCCGTCTTTGCATTTTCTTCATGAATAAGAGTCTTTTTTATGATGTAAAATCTGATCATAAACCTTGATTTATTATTAATATTTTTTTTAATGTAAAAGAGACATAGGAGAAGACAATGTATATGGTTAAGTGAATAACTGGTCATGACCAGATTTGATCAGTCCCTGCTGGAGGGCAGTATCTGTCTCTAAGCCATCTCCATGACCTTCTTGATCCAGTCCACGTAGACGGAGACGCGGATGAAGATGTTGGGCTGCCCCGGGTGTCCGCAGCGCCTCATGGGGATGATCACACCCTCGAGTACCCAGCAGTCCCTGTTCTGACAGGCCAGAGGGCCGCCATAGTCTCTCTGCAGACACACAGGAACAACACTCTGGAGTCATTATTTGTCTCTGTTATGACTGACTGTCACTGCTGAGGTTGGAAACATCTTGCAGTCACATCTTGTCCAGTCCACCTCCATTATCCAAATGGTGAATGTGTTTGATTTATAGGAATATATAAATAGCTGTATGCTCTTTACTTAAAGTGATTTCCATCATCAAAAGACTTTCCTCACCATCACCACCATTCTCAGCACTTAATGGTATTATTCTTGGTTATGCAAAGGAATAGTTCAACATTTCGGGGAATGCGATAATTTGCTGTCTTGCCAAGGGTGAGATGAGAAGATTGATACCACGCTCATGTCTGTATGCTAAATACAAACCTACAACCAGTTAGCTTAGCTTAGCATATAAACTGAAAACAGGTTGAATCATCTAGCCTGGCTCCACCTACCAACAGACACCTGCAAAATCACTTCAGTTTTTATATGAATTAAACAAACAAGATGTAGCATGTTAATTAGTCAGCTTTACAGGTGCTGATAGGTTTATTTGTTACATTCAGACAGAGCCACCTTAGCTGTGCTAATCTAAACTTACTGGCTGCAAACTGTGGCTTCGTGTTTAGCAGCCAGACGGGGTATCGATCCTCTCATCCAGCTCTCGTCAAGAAAGTGAATGAGTGTATTTCCCAAAATGTCGAACTTAATGCCAATGCACTCTGCGGTAAATGTCAAAGAAAATATCCTGGTTTGATTCTTTGGTGCATGTCATGTCCCTCTCTCTGTCCCTTTATGTTTCCTGTCTGCATCTCTATGGTAACCTATCTAACAAATATCTAATATCTAATAAAAAAAAATCTTAAAAAAGAAAATAGTAACTGAAGGAACTGCTGCAGATGCAACATAAGACAATATATACACAAAATGAACAATAAAGCTTTAACACTATGCACATTTTTTGACGGACACCTACCTCACAGGCGCCCACCCCGCCCTGGAAAGAGCTTGTGCACATCTCATTCTCCCGAACACGACCTCTGAAATATTTGTTGCATTCCTTGTTACTGAGAACCGGTATGTGGGCCACGTTGAGGACAGTCTCATCTCCTGTCCCTTGAAAAACAGTGAGAAGGAGGAATGAGTTAGCAGCTAATGTGTTTAGAGAGATGGAGAAAAGAGAAGGAAGGTGGACAGATGTTAAATGCTTCTGGAAAAAGCAACACCATCTGTGCCTCCACAGTCTGAATGGCTCCCTCATTTAGACCCAACATTACTTCAAGGGCAGAAACAAGATGCTTGTTCTAAGAAAGTCATTTATTATCAATTATTGCATTAAAAGCTTATTGTAGCTGATTGGCTGACAGTATGTGGTGAATTCAGTGTCAAGTCATCACTTCCAAAGGATTATACTTGCCTCTTGTCTCACCCCATCCTGCAATCTCACAAGTCGTGCCCTCAGCGACAATGTAGCGCTCAGGAGGAAGGCAGATCTGAGAGACACGCTCATTAAACTGGGCAGGGCTGGAGAAAGAAGAGAGAGTCAGAGGGAAAATATTGGTATGCCTGAGTGCACGTGTGTGTGTGTGTGTGTGTGTGTGTGTGTATGTGCCTGCTGGGGGCACTTGACAGTATACACACTATTCCAGTTGTAGCATGACCAGCTGAGACTCTGAGGGTCCACAGACGATCTTGGTGAGAGGGATGGTTTGCACACCAGCCTCTCCTTCTTGTGGATCCCGAAACAGTGTTCCCAGCATGGCCGAGTACCCGGGCAGGTCCACGTAGCTGTGCACACATTCACACAATTAAACATGGAAATGCAAGTGGAATGCAACACTTATTTTATGTCTTATTCTGAAATATTTCTAAGTCTGACTCGAGACCACAAGTGGGAACCTCATGGTGGGACAAGTCAGAGGACCACAAATTATCTTTGGGATTCATCGTCTGGGTACCATGGATATCTGAACCACATGTCACGTCAATTCAACTCAATAGTTGGTGAGATGTTTCAGTTCGGATCAAACTAGTGTACCAGCTGGCATTACCATCCTCAGACTAATGCTGCTAAAATAATCTGTACCCACGCTTTCATGATAAATCCTCTCTGCATGACTCTTGGCAAAGATGATCATGTTTAGGTAATATCACAATATCATATCACAATATAAAGAACAGTGGTGCATTTGGGCAGCTTGTAACAGGCAGTTCATGAATTCAAATGACCCTACTGATGCACCCAGTTGATGGCAAAAACCTTCCAAAAACCTTTAAATAAGTTTACCAGGAAGAGAAACACTGCTTGGTGCTGATCACCCATCTAGGGTTAACCAGGGATCCTCCACAGAAATGGTTTCCTTTCCTGCACACGAGAGGTCAGAGGTCAAACACAGCACGGCAGAGCGTACTTTACTTGGTCATGGCCAGCTGAGCTCTAACACCATCAGCTCTCAGACTCACCTGTCTCTGAGGCTCACTGTCCACGGCGCATTCCCGGGAATCCCATTCACGATACGCAACCTCGTCTGGAAGCGGTCGTCTCTCTTCCCACATTCACTAAACTCCACCTTCTCTGCATTCACAAAAAGGTGACATATAATTGTAAAAAATGCACACGAGGCTTGCTGTCTCAAATTTGAAATGCTGCTTCATATTTGGTCAGAAACTAACCTACTGGTTCAGTAATGGGCACTTTCTCTCCAGCTGTTCGAAAACAAGAAGAAACAGGTGATCCATTAAATTCCCTGTCAGAAAACAGGAGCTCTGGATGATCTGTCACCTCACATTATGCATTTATTTGTTCTGAGGATCGTAAAATAAACAAAGAAAGCAGAGTTATGCACCACACTGTTTGATGGCACAGTAGTCAAACTCAGTTTTGGGGTCGGTGGTGTAGCACCAGGGTCCGTGCTGGTCCCCATCTGGGTTACGACAGTAGTTTTCAGTCAGATTGGCCTCAGGATGCGTCCTTGGGTTTATCCTGAAACATCACAGAGATCGTTTTCAAGCTCTAAGCATCTCATAAACATCACAAGTAAGTGGGGAGAGTGCTTGTAATTTTTCTTTTGCAAAGAATTAATCTTTTCTCCAGCCTGGCAGCACCCTAAAGCAACGTCATACAATACTAACTGTATATACTGTATGTATGTACTGTAATAAAGTACACACCTTAATATAGTACATTCTGTATACAGTATACTATGTACTGTATACTGTACATAGAATATACTGTTACATTTCTGAAAAAAACATGTTACATACATAAGTTACAATGTAACAGTTATGTTGGTTTTATTAGGTGTTGCTGGAGTTGTTTCACGACCATCAACAATTGGTTTTAATTTTTCCAGCTGTTAGAAGTTCCTCCATTTCTGTGGACTTCATTGTGAGAAATTAAACTGCTCCTAATGTTGATTTTAGTCTGCACACTGACAGCATACTTAACTAAGTAACACAACACTCAAAGCCTGCATAGAATTAGTATGCACTATCGATTTTGGATTATTGTGTCTTAGACATGTCCAAAAGCATATAGACTATTTTGTTCTTGGATTAAAAAAACATCTGTGTTTGGAATAGTTTAATGGTCTTCGTACTTGGTCCGGTGAGGTGTGTTCACGTTCCATTTCTGGCAGGTTATCCCCTTACGAGTTTTGCGGACCATGCCTCTGTAGTTTTTTCCATTTTCATGGTAGCAATCTGAAAAAATAAAAGTGAGCTTGATAAATCATTTAGAATAGTTGAATTTATCCATTTCAGTTGACAGTAAACTATCCACTGAGTTAATCTTTTTCCTCAAATCTGAATCGAGAGGCTCTACCTTCAGCCTCGATGTCGTCTGCACAGCGTTTGATCTGTAAACAGAGCGCAGTCCTCATCTCTGGCACAGATGTGAAGCACCAGGGAGCCTCCGACCCATCTGGGTTACGACAGTAGTTCTCCTCCAAACCCCTTCGAGAGATGTAGTACAAAGTCAGTTAGAATTGGTTTGGTTTTATTCTGTCATAAAACAACTTACTCACAACAAACATTTCCACTTATTCACTTAGAAACAAACACCCACCCACCCACCCACCCACACACACACACACACACAATCCAATAAATGAATTCAACAGAAAACATGTCACGCATAAACACAAAATAAACACAATTAAACAAATTCTAAACAGCATAGAAAACAAACACACTGTCTCATCACTAATGCGTTCAATGACCTGTTACTCAGACATGCTGTATTGTGCCTTCTTTAGCAACTTTAATTTTGAGGTATTAGGATCATACAGAAACTTGTGTCTTCTACCAACAATAGATGACAGAAACGATCATAACTGATTTTGTCATGATGAATGATCACTGCGTCACAAATAAGTTTAATATTCATTACACCATATTGCTACTCAGAGTGTGGCCCTCTTTTTAATGTGGAGCCGCTGACCATCTATCATCTACTGCCAACTGTCAGCAGAGAAAAAAGATCGCAAGAAATTTCACTGCAATGACATGCTGACATTAATATTCATGTGTGTTAAGCAAATAGAGCTGTTTCAAACTAACTAGAGCAGAAAATAACTCTAACATGCTTTCATTTTTCAAACACAGTCAACCTCCATCATACTGTGTAATAATGCACCTACTTGCATTCATATGTGTTTGGGTAGAAGGGATGCTCATGAGGCTGCTGGGCGTCCCACCGCTGACAGGGGATGCCTGACGTAGTCTCGTTGACTTTACCACGGTAATCCTCCCCACGACTGCGGAAACAGTTGGTCGTGAAGCTAGAGCGCTGGCGTTTCTCAACCCGCACCTCAGCTGGAGGGGAGGAGGAAGTTAAAGAGCAGATAAATGAGTGAGAGGTGAGGTTATTTCTTATAGTTAATACTGATATGAGCAGGACTCCTAGCCACTGAAGGAGAGAGAGGATTTTGTGATTCATGTTCTGTTACTGTAGTTAAAATCAAAGCCTAAACAAAAACTAATATTTGTGCGTTTCTTTCTTTTTCTTTCTCTTTTCCAGTACTTTTACCGTGATGACACAGAGGGACTGAGCTCTGAATGATGTGGAGAGTTTGACACTTATCTCCTGAAGGAGGAAGCTTTCTCTGTCCTCGCCTTAAATCTGTGTTTAAGATGTGTACGTACCGGCATCATTTTGTGACATCACAACTAGCCAGTCACTGAAAGCCAGACAAGGTTCAATGTGTAGCTGACATGATGATGGAAAAACCTGAATCCTCCAGCACACATTGACCGAGAATTGACCTTCCAGTAAAGTAGGAGACATTATGTATGTATTATGTACAGCACTTAAACTTATGTAACAAACAATATTTGCATATTCACAGATTCTGTGTTTTTCATTGAGGGAGAAGGAGTAGATGTAATCTAACAACATTTAACATTTAAAGAGATATTTGGTGTAAACATCATACTAGATGAGACAAATTATTTTTTCACGCAGACTATTTTTATATCTCAAAACCATGTCATGTAAATTCATTGAATTTAAAGAGCCGTTTCCTTCTACAGGTCAGCTGTTTAGTTTTTCCCTTTAGGCTCATTTTAAAATACAGGATCTGAATTGTCAGATGTAAAGTGAGCATTCCCCAAAATTTGTATCTAAACTTCATTTATATACAAAAACTAAATAAAAGCAGATGTTAAATTGAAATAAAACATGAAACTATAAATTCAGCTATGTGATATTTTTATCTTTTGGTGATCTATGATGAGATCTGATTTTGAGCAGGGTTTTTTTTGTACTCGACATCGACTGCACCACAAGATGGTGCCATCTTACAGAGTTTTAGCTGCACTGATCTCTGTCCTCACTGGAAATGCCAAAGTTGCCGGCGTCACCTTGTACAACTTGTGTCGTAATTCAGGAGAAAACATTGTTGCCCTGTTTGGGTTTATTTATTTACTTATGTTCTAAAGCTAAAAGTTCAGCATTTGAGCCTGGCTTGTCATTTATTTAAAGTGCAAACTACTATTACCTTCCATCTTAACTTTAAATTTAGTTTTTCTATATATTTGTAAAATTATTGTACTCCAGCTACAGCAGCTATAGCACGGTAAAAACTCACAGAAACAAAATGAAAATTAGAATAAGCAATTAGAGAAATAAAATAATAAGAAAACATTCTAATTAACATTTAATTAACCCGAAACCCTGTGAGACAATGCACTGCTCGAATCACTGACAAACACCTGCACACTTTAGCTGCATTTACTCTTAAATCAAAGAGAATTATTGAGGCAACTGTGAACTGTCTCACAACTTGGGAAGTACCTTGCACAAATGCTTAAAAGGTGATTTTTCTAAATTTAATTACAGCGACTTAATGAGACTTGCTAGTTCCAAAGGGGCTGCTAACACCACAGGAATCTGCTCAGTTTAGCCTGTGTCTCCTCTGTTTTGTCAGAGAGGAATAATAACAAAAACAAAACAGGACAAACAAGCAAGAAGGTACAAACTTGGGGTATGATACAAAACATTACAGTCATATCTACAACTTCCAATTATTTTCTCAGGTTATCTCAAATGTAAAATAATCTTTGGTCAACACACTGTAGCCATTAATCCATTATTATAATTGTTGCCTCTAATCTTATTATGAGCATTTCTGGTGCTCATAATAAGTGATAACAAAAGCATAATGTAGTCATATAGAGAAATTATATGGATATAATACAGTGATAAAGTGATATAAGAAAGATATAATATGGAGATAATATGGTGATATTATATAAAATATTCCTTTATTAGTCCCACAACGGGGACATTTACATAATAGTTTACATAAAACAGTGATATAATATAGATATAATATAGTGATTTACAATAATGATAATAAAATCATTGTCTTACTGCACTTGCTGATCTCACAGTTCTCTCTCTCGACCTCGGTGTCGGTGGTGTAACACCAGGGAACTGGAGAGGCGTCAGGGTTACGGCAGTAGTTATCATCTAAACTCTTGTCAGGATACCTGAAAAATAAGTGAGTTATTTATTATGTCCACACTTACAAAACAAAGGACTTAAATCAGTTTAGAAGCTGTGGGAGGACGGGCAGATCCTGTTTGACATCAACTCATATGCGAACACATCAGTTTACATGATGAATTAGTTTGGCTGGCTAAGCACATGACAGGTAACGCAGTGATGAATACTTTTCGGGCTGGTAGATGTGTTGGTGAGGGTACTGCTGGTCCCATCTCTGACACTCTCTGCCGTTCACAGTGTGGTCAACCTGACCTCTGTAGTCCTCTCCATTACAGGTAATACACACCTCTGCAAACAAAACCACAAACACAATTTCAAAGTCTCATAATTTCCAAATAATTTTCTTTGAAAGAAATTGATATAATTGTGATTTCTCAGCAAGATTCCTTGGACAGATTTTGTAATTTGGTACTAATTACAGGGGAAATGGAGACTGTGCACACTTGGTAATTACAACTTCCTTTTACCAAAGTAACCATCTTTTAGTCGGTGTACAGCAGGCAGCAGCTCAGCTGAAGATGCAAAACTATGACGTTTGTTTTTCTCTGTGGCTGAAAATTCCTGGAGTAACACATGAGCAAGAACGCAGCTGCCCGTTTAGTAACAAGGTCAGAGAAACAAGACCACATCACTCCTATGCTTGTATCCTCACAGTGGCTCCCCGTTCAGTTCAGGATAAACTATAAATCTCTCCTGTCTCACTCCTGGCAGCACGGCCCGACCCCTCAGATCCACTAGGTTTGCCATTTAAACTTGTTTTTATTCTAAACTTGCACTTACTGTATATGTCTTTATGCTTGCAGGTGTATACATATACTGTATGTCTGTCTTTGTGATGCACTTTGGTGCAAAACCTGTTTGCTTTTTAAAAGAAATAAATGTAGAACTTGAATAAAGTTTCCAACAAGATACACAAATATTTTTTTTCCTCAGTAATTAAGATTTTAAGAATTCTTTCATAGAAAGTCATCTTCTGCTTATAAACTGCACCAAAACAGGAAACCACAAGTTTATTTTCCCAACTGTGTGTGTGAGTAATTACCATGTGTACTTTCTCAGAATATTGTCTCTATTGTCCTTGTAATCAGTACCAAATCTTGTAGTTAATTCTTCTAAACTTCCTAGAAAATTACTGATAAATTTCAAGGTCGGTATATGAAGCGTTACCAATCACACTTATATAACCGTTTAATACAACACGGTGATGTGTAGAAATGTATGGGATGTACCATCTTTGCACTGGGGGATGTTGCAGCTTTCATAACGTCGCTCAGGGTCGGTAGTGTAGCACCACGGACCGATTCGATCCCCATCTGGATTCCTGCAGTAGTTCAACTCCAGGCCATTAGTAGCTGTGGGAGTCCACCTGAGACAGACAGGGAGTTTTAGAGTGAGTGACTGACTGATGGACATCAGCACATTTATTTGTTTTATGAACTCTGTACTCTCAGCATTGGATTGGAAATGTAACATTGACTACTGTGAGGTTCAAGTGCTCCCAGCTTTAATTTGAAGGCGGTCACATCCACATCAGTTTCAGACCCCAGTTTTAGAGGACAGAAAGTAATTGGACAAATTATTAAGAATTTAAAGCTGTATCACATATATTTTTTTTATTAGTATGGAAATAACTGAGGAGGTGTGGCTACATGTCTGGGAAACTCTACCAATTTGTTTGTTGGAAAAATTGATTTGGATCTTCCTCTAACCTCTAAGCAGAAATCCAAACTAACTGGGACTCAGTACTGTTGTTCACATATTCAGCCTTTTGTAACATCCAGGATACTGAGCTTTAGCATTGATGTGGCATTTTTTCTTTGTATCTTAGAGTTATTCCTGAAGGTCTGTGTAAAAGTGATTTACCTGCTTAAGATTTTTATGGTGGCAAGAAAAAAAAAACTGTTACCAACCACAATGGACATTTTTATGGGCACTGTCAACAAAATACAGTGTGGAAAAGATTACTTACATCCTCCGCCTGCAGAGAGGTGAGGTTGAAAAATACCTGGTGAACCTTGATTGTTACTCACAGAAAATAAACTGAGGACAGGGTTTTTCTTTTTTTTTCTCCCTCTCCTTTTCGACATTTCCATTTGGTAGCAATGCTGCAACCTCTGTGTAATGAACTGTACCTGCGTGTCTGTCCTCTAGCCGTCATGTTCCTGTTCTGCATTTCTGCTTTTTAAATTGAAAATGCTCGAAAAAATAAACGGCATAACAAACTTAAGGAAAATGGTTTTTTTTGGCTACTTGATGGCAAAAGGTGTTGCTTTTCTTTCACTTTCTGTCCAGTGTGCCTCCTGATTAGACTGAAGGAAAGACTTCAGCTTCTGACAGGGTTCATCAGAGGAGGCGTCTCACCTGTGATCATGAGGAAATTTGGACCACCACTGTTGGCAGGTGAGCCCGCTCTTTGTGGTGAAGACTTTCCCTCGGTAGTCTTCTCCTTTACCCACGATGCACTTTCTGACATAGACTTCACAAGAAAAAACAGTCAAACAACTCCGCTATCCATGTGCCACCGTGATCTCTGCAAGGTCACACCTGAGTCTTACCCTTCTTCTCATAAAGGTCACAGTTTACGTTTCTCTTCACCTCTGCGTTGCTCCCGTCACCCACCCAGGGCAGATGTTTACAGGTGACAGTTGGACGTGTCTCATAGTTGAACGCTCTGGTGTTGAAGGATATTTTTTATATGTCAGTGTTCTTTATTGATGGACACAAAGTTACAGTAGGGTATTCTGACTAAAGAGTTTATACGACGTCACTAATTAATCAGAGCTCTTTTAAGATAGGAATAGGAAATGACAAAGCAGAAACATGTCATTTTATGTTAGTAAACTTAACTAACTAACTAATGTTGAGCGATATGCAACAATGAGGCTCACTAGCGTGTTTTTAATAAATTTTAGACAATTATGGAGCTCAGAGGAATATATCAGACATGTCAGACAAAACTCAGTAGGAACAACTGATTTCTGTTTTTTGGTCTTTTCACTGCCAATATGAAAAATATGGAATATCACCAGACGTGTCCTTTCATTCACTTTACAGTGAGCTGCCAAGTTTAGAGGTGTAACACTTACACCTGCAAACTGCAGGGTACAATAAGTCATTACTGAACATCTTTTGGTCCTGATGATGAGACATTATTAACTCAAGGGGGTCTAATTCTTTCATTTACACAGTAAAGAGTGAATGAATGGGTGATGAATGATCACAACCTGCTGTACTAAAGTATCGGGAGGTTGGATACCTGCAGTCCAGAGACTGTGAGCAGCGTGTGGCACAGTCCTCCAGGTTCAGGCTGGGTAACGACAACACTCGAGCCGAATTCCAGGAGGTGGGAACCAGCTCTCTGCCCTCAGAGCGCTGGAAGTCATTCAGTGGACTGCGGTAGCCTGTTTACGAACAACAGAACAATAAGCGAGGCTGTCAGGACTGTTTCTCTATCTATTTAATCTGGGATTAAAGCGGAGCGTGGGTGCTCTCTGGTACCAGGTGGAACATTTGGGCACAAGCCTGCACACATATAACCTTTGGACCAAGACACTGCCAGAGAAGAGACTAGAAAAAGGTTTAAACAGCAACACAGCACACATCTGGTTACTGAAACACACCACCACTGATACTGCTATCACCACCACTTCAACTATTACACTGGTGCACATTCATGCAGTGCTATATTTTATCACATAGAAATCCTAATACTCACAAGTTCATTTCTTTATACATCCACAGACAGACACAGTTACTAAACAGGCCTCTACTCTTAATCTGATGTCAAAATACACACTAAAACCCAAAATTAACATCACAGATCATTAAAAACTTATGAGTCATTTATGATTTAAGACAATTAGGGTCATAAAAGTTTCTTACCAGAGGCCAGTCCGACTGTCAGGAGAATACAGGGCAGCAACAGTTTCATAGTTTGTGGTCTGTGGACGATGAGGGCTGTTTCACAAAACTGGTCTTCAGTCACACTGAGATCTTCTTTTTCTTCTGAAGGTTCTGGCTTTTAAACATCCAATCACATGCCGACCTGGTAAAGAGAGGAATCCACCGAAAACTCGGATGTTAGAAATGAAGGCAGGAAACATAAAACAGTGAGTTGGACACCACCAGCCACACGTGAACACTGAGCCCTTATTCAAACAGAGACCCTAATCCCCAAAACACAGCCAATCAATATGTGTATTAATCATTAATGGAGAGTGGCACATCAGACCCTGCTGCTGCACTTTTTTTCATGATAATCAAACACTCTGACAACCATGAACCCAACGATTAAATCAAACATTCTGCAGAAACACAGAGACTGAAATGTTTGTTGTTTTTAAAATCCTGCCAGAATAAAAGCAATTCTCTTTACAGACGCTAGACGTCAGTAGAATAATTTCCAGAGGTTTTTGTTTTCTGTTTTCCGGGATATGAAGTGAGTGAGTGTGCAGCTGGATCAGGACGGCGCTGCTGCTTTAGTTTGCAGCTTAATCACCGGCTCGTTATTATTGGACCCAGTGAGGTAAGAAGAGGCGGATTATCTTCCCATCATGTTTGTGATGAAGAGCAAAAAGCACCGAGAGCGAGCTCGATGTTAGCCCGCAAATAAAATGATCTAATCTGGACTTTGATCAGCCTGTTTAACCTGCCAGCTGCGCACAAACTCTTGTTTTACTCTGAAAACTGAAGTGGACAAAACATGTCTCTACCTGCGCAGGACCACAAAATAAAAGCCCGCTAAGGTTAAGGAGCAACTTTCTGTGTTTATCTTGTTGAAACTGTGCCAGAGGGGCGTGGATTAAAAAGGCTGAGGTGAATATTGACGCTGCTGTTGTACTGATTTTATTTTATGTCATCAGGACTCTCTGTAACACGCACAGGCTTAAAATAAACTGGTTGTTGATGGAAGTTTCAGGTACTTGTGCTCCACTGGAGTATGGGATGTACTTACACCTTACTTTAAATCCCCTTATTATATTTTTATATTATATATGTATATGTATATATGTATATATATATATATATATATATATATATATATATATATGAACAGTATACAGACTTTTAATAGATGTTTATAACCAACGGTGGAAGAAGTAAAGTAAAAGCACCACAGTTTAGAAATACTTTACAGGTTACAAGTTAACAGTCTTTCACTCAAAATTTTAGCAAACAAAATCATAAAAATCTTTGCATCAAAATATACTAAATAGTACCAAAAGTAAAAGTACACATTATGCAGATGGGCCCTTTTCAGGATAATGTTTATTATGTTATTGGATTATAATTATTTATGAATCATTGTTATGTTATGTTATAATGTTTCAGCTGCTTATATTTATTTTATCTTATACTAATGCATCATAATATATAGTTTGTATTTCAATATGACTCTGCAAATTAGTTATTAAATAAATGTAGTGCTGTAAAAAGTACAATATTTTCCTGGGAAATGTAGTGGAGTGGACATGTAAAGTAACAGAAATACTCAAGATTGTACTTCAGTATAGTACTTGAGTACATGTAGCTCATGTAACAGTATATATAATGTACAGAATTTACTCCAACACCTTATCCTATGAAGACATCTTTTAAATTATTACATGTTTTTCTATATTTTCATTCATTATCTGTTTATAGAGCAGAACCACTGATGGGTGGAGGAGTTACAGTTGTTGACATTCATTAATAGATGATTGACAATATATTAATAAACATTTATATCTGAAAGATGTTTCTATGCTGCTACCAAATAAATATATGATTCAAATTACAATAATATCAAACATTTGAGAAACTGTTGCTCTGTTGCAACATATTATCATTCCACCACCATCACCTCTGTCCGTCGTGTAAAGACAACTTCATCTGGACTTTTTACTGAAGTAAAAATACTTATATCACACTATAATAACACACAACTGCAGGTAAAAGTCCTGCATTCAGAATTCAACCAAGTAAAAGTACAGCCTATGGTTTTGTGTGTTAAAGTGTCTTTTTTCTGTTGTTCAGTTGTTGCTGCTGCTTCTTCCTGTTCTGCATGTCAGCTGTTAAAATGACCGAGGGGAGTGTGCAGGTGGAGGGCTGCAAAGCGCCGCTCTTCTACAGACAAAGTGAGCCTGCCTCGGGGGAAGTGAGGATGTCAGTTTTACTCCTTCACGGCATCCGTTTCTCTTCGGAAAACTGGCTCAACATCGGCACTCTGGACACTCTGGCTAAAGCAGGCTGCCGTGCCGTCGCCATCGACCTGCCAGGTGAGTCTGATGGGAGCAAGTTTGGTCTTTTTCACTACATCAAGTCTGGACTACCGACTGGGTAAAAGGCAGGAGACAGGTGCAGCCACTGTGTCTGGTCTTTGGTGATTTGATTACTAACAAATAAGAAAGGGAAGTTATCACTACACTTACTACAACATCCACCACATTCTTACATAATCTTGTGGCCGTGTGTCTGTTAGAGGGGCCTTTTGTCAAAATCTACCTCTAACACCTTCATTATTTTAGTTTTATATTCTGCTCACATGATTCATTTTCCTAAATAAAGCTGCGCTTCATTAAATTACCACAAACTAACCGATATACTGAAGTTACAGGAGGAGGGGGCATGACTTTCTTTCCCAACTGGATGTGAAGCATCAATTAAACCTTTTTTAGCCCATATTTGTTTGCATTTTGGCAAATTGGCATCATTCAAAGTATTAGCTATTAGAAGTTATTGAAAACTTAAAAGCATGATGATTCTGCAGATAAAAGCTTTGTGTTTTTTCCCTATGTTTTCTAAGTAGATGTATAGACATTTATTCATATTGGACATTGTAGGTAATAATACCCTCTGGAAACGTCATAATGTATTTAATAAAAAACATGTCAGTGTGTTCAGATTCATGAGCCTGCCTCACGCTATTTTTGATGGAAATTGGGGCTAACAGGCACCAAGGGTCTTAGAGTCCCTCACTTGCGTCCATGAGCTGAATCACAGTCACTGCTGCAGCACCAGCTGCTGACAGCGTTGTTAAACTGGTCAAATCTGCAGCCAAAGTACAACAACTAACTTCCTGTTGTTCGGGGAACACCTGCAGGCATCTGACCCTTTCACCTCATACAGCATCTTTGCCACATGCTTCTCCTTCTGCGTCTCACAGTTTAAAAACCTCTGATCTAAAGGTTCATAGTTCTCAAGCTTCACAACAGGACTGTGCTCTTGTTCCCCACCTGCCATCCTCCTCTTCTTCTCCTCTCACGCCTTCATTACTCTGCTGTCCCCGCTCTCTCTCTCTCCTTCTGTCTGCCTGTCCACAGGACTTGGCAGGTCTAAGTCAGCCGAGGCCCCGGCAGCGGTCGGAGAACTGGCCCCTGCAGGTTTTCTGAAAGAGGTGTGTGAGCAGCTGAGCCTGAGCCCGGTGGTGGTGATCAGCCCGTCCCTCAGCGGGATGTACTCCCTCCCCTTCCTCCTTCAGCACCAGGCCCTGATGCGGGCCTACATCCCCGTGGCTCCCATCTGCACCGAGAAATTCACAGCAGAGCAGTACCAGAGTGTAAAGGTACAGTCTGATGTGGCCGTACTTTACATTCCTTTGTAGTTTCCTGCCCTGCAAAACTTTTTTTCCTCTTTAAAGGATGAAATGAGCAGCTGTGAATGTCAACCCCATTTTCGCCACACATCCTTCTCTCACTATTAAAAGAGCTTGTGAGTTTTCGCATGTGACCATGAGAGGAGCAGATATCATGTGACTTTAAACTTTCACAGATGTCACTGGCTTTCATCCAGCTCCAAACTATTTCAAAATTAAATTTCTTAGACGGCAAACCAAGTGAAGGTGCATTATCCATGAAGGGGACGAGTTACTGAACAGTAGTTCCCCTTTAGAAACAAGCAAACACAACTGAGTAAATACATAATAGTGTAAGGCTGTAATAGTATAACTTCCTGGGCCATTTTTCTACATAATGAGTACTTTAATTTTTTAAACTTTAAGGACATTTTGCTGATAATGAAATTTACTTAAAGGGGCACTACACTGATTTTACCCATGGAAGCTAATTGGACTAGTCATGGGGTGAATGACGTACAATTTCACATTGTGTTGACATGAAAAGTGACAGAAATAATTGTAGAAGATGAAAAAGAAGATAAATCCAAACCCTGTTTCCTGATTTCTCACCTCCATGCCGCTGGCCTATCACGGTCTGAAGTGGGTGTGAAGGTTAGATTGTGGGGTTACCTGATGTCAGAAAGGTGTGTGTGTGTGTGTGTGTGTGCGGCTGAATGATTCCTAACTGAGTGAAATGACCTGGAAGCCTCTGAGTGGCAGCCACGACCAGAGCTGGTCAGATAACCCACAATTCCTTGCAGCATCAACATTTAGCAACACACCACCTGTCATTGCCTTATTACGTAGCCTAGTGTAAGTGAGTGCTTAAGAATTCACATCTTTCCTCGACCTCTTGATGTTTTCTATTGAGGTCAAAGAAAAGCAGTTGGGAAACGACACAGAACGTAATTTTTTTGACTAATAAACAGGCGCTTTAAAAATCAGGATGAACTGACCACTATTGCTTCAGTTCAGGACCATTTTTCATTAATCTCTATTTTGAAAGTCCCCCAACATTATACAAAGGCTAACTAAATTGCTGGAATGGCCCTTTAATGTAGGACTTTTACTTTGTAATGGAGTATATTTATATTGCTGTGTAAAGTAAATGACCTGAATACTTTTTCCTCAGCTAATAAAGGCTACTATTACGGTCTAGTCTGCTCTTTTTCTTTTTTTTATTACTTTACTTTTTTTTATATTGACATGTAGACACATAAATAAGTCACACCTATTGAAAATAAAACGCTTGCCTCTTATCTTTTTATAAAGCTGGTTTGATTTTCTTTTAAAACTTGAGGTAAAATGTGGGACAACTACAAAATCTCTTTATCTACGGTTTTGAATTTAAAAACAAACAAAAGATTTTATATAAAAAAAGAAGAAGGGGAGAGGAAGGACTCTGGAAAATGATTCATCACAAGGATCTCGTTGTCATCTTGTGTCTGTTCTTGTCCCGTCTCTCCTCCAGGTCCCGGCGCTGATCGTTTACGGTGACCAGGACACTCAACTTGGAGAAGTGTCCCTCCGCAACCTGAGCAACCTGGCCAATCACAGCGTGGTGGTGATGAAAGGCGCGGGTCACCCCTGTTACCTGGACGACCCGGACACTTGGCACAAAGCTCTCACAGATTTCCTTAATACGCTTTGAAGCTCTTAGCTGTGAATCAGAGGAGAGATTCTCAACAACACAGTCACACATAAATGACTCAGAGGAGTCATGCACATAAACACATTATTCATTCATGAGAAATTCAGGCCACAAACATCCTTCTGCTTGACCTGATTTTGATATTTTAAATAGTGTCAGTAATGAAACTGGAAATCAAGACTTTTTCTGATGATGAGAGGAGATGAGGCTCAAACCTTTACAGGCAAAGTAGGTCATTTAGACTGATTTATGCTAAAAATGAAGCAGCCGGTTAGCTTAGCTTAACATGAAGAATGGAAACGGGGAGAAACAGCTAGCAAGAAATAGTTTGGCACAGAATCCTCCGTTAACAAATGAAACAAAACAAACGAGATACAAGTAAATGCAACTATTGATGGATTGTTATTTGCTTTAATCAAGTTTAAGTAGTATGTTTACCCTTTTTAATTGCGCTGAAATAATTTTATGCTTATATGACTTACATAGGGCAACATACATTTATTTTTTATATATACATACATTTTCCTTTTGCTGCGTATGTTTAATGTAGTTAGTCGCTTTAGGTCTTTTTATTTTATTTAGGTCTTTTCTCATCATCTAGAAGTGGGACTTTTGGCCCTATGTATATATGTGCATGTGACCTGTGATTAGTCAGAGCAAAAAAACTTCACAGAAAGGCCTCTGCTTGGCCAAATAGGGCAGCACTCATATAAAGACAGATGTTTTTGATGGTGATGTTGATCTCACCATCAAAAAGAAGGAACTGTGGGAGAAAGTGAGGGATATGATATGAAGGAATGTTTCATTTGAGCATCGACATGGCCATATGACCTCACAGTCCTTCACACCTGAAGTATTTCTGTGAGCAGAGTGTCTTTTTGGTCCGAGCCGTGTCAATGTATACCTGCTGTAGCGAGGCCTTCTTTGACATCAGAAATGTGCTGTAATACTGGACAGCTTTTTTATTCTTCTATTCATCTGAGTGAAGACTGATCAGAAGCATGGCTACAAGTTTAAGTGTCAGTTAGTGAGCTACATGCTGCGTTCACTTCATATCAGAGTTATCGTAATTACAAGTCTCGACTCATAAAGAGCATTCCCGTCAACTTCCAAGTCGTAATCACAGCTGGGAGTCTCTTTCTCTGAACACTCAGACATATCAGACATGTCTGTAACTAATACAGAACTGCCTGAAAACAAACATGGACGCCTCACATCAACCAGAGACCACCGTTCACTGTGATTACACCCAAATTGATTGTAAATTATGTGATATTATATTTGCCATCCATGCATATCTAGCCTGATATTTTAGCTGCTGATAGATGAATTTTGTTACCTTTGGACGGCACCAGGCTAGCTGTTTCCTAGTGTTTCCAGTCTTTGTGCTAAGCTAACTTAGCCAGCTGCTGGTGGGAATCACATTTAGTGTCTCATCTCGGTAGCCGATGAAGCTGATGAAGAAAACAAATGCTGTTCAATATAATCAATAATAAAGCTGAGTTGTTGTTTTTTTTTTGTAAACAGATTTTATATTTTTATTCTAATTGGAAAATAAATGAATCTCTGCCTGTGTCTGACTGAAAAAAATAAAACACTGCACGCTGAGATGAAGTGAAAAATATGAACATTATTTAATAACTGATTCTCTGTAATAAACAATTTGAAAATATTTTACAAGGAGTCACAGACACAATATTTTACAAATTTTGCCCTCTTCTTTTTTTTTTAAGCTTCATCTGTACAAAAGAATGGAGCGACATGGACCAGTGCCCAGAAAAGAAGGAGCTAAATCTTCCACGCACACCAACATTCACACTCACACACGTACAAGAAATAAACTAAAAATAAGATAAAAACATTTGACTTCAGATCTCAAACTTATCAACAGTGCTGTATTCCTATATATTTTTAACTTCACTTAAAATTCGACTGATTTTATTCTTTTTTTTTCTCTAAATGTTGTTGTTATTTTTTCACACACTTGTCAAACATGGTCACATAGCACCAGACTACAGACTACAGAATCACATACACACGTGTCTTTCCCACAGAGACGCACCAACACAGATGCAGCGAGGGTCGGGAGGGGGCCAGAGGCTTTATGAAAACCACCCCCTAACTTGTTTTAGGGTTGTGTCCTAAAGCTGACCCCTCCCTCTCATGCCCAAGCTGGTCCAATTTTTTCTTTTTTCTTTTTTTTTTTTTTTGGCAAAAGTAAATTTGTCAAACCACAGAAATCAGACGTGTGTCCCGTCAGAAGACTTTTTCCATTGGGATGCACGCACAGACGTCACCACATGATTTCCTCCTTGACCCTCTGTTCGACAGGCTCGTGCTGCTCTGTGGAGACCCACTCCCTGAGCTTGCCTCTGACATTCCGCCCGCTCGCCAAAAAAACACCTGGGAAGTGACGTCCTTGGCTTACTTCTGCCTGGTGCTTGACATCTCCCAGCTGGGCATAAATAAGTGTCATTACATGTTTGCTTATAGCTGCGTGTGTGTGCATAATGTCTTGGTGCAGGTGCAAAAACTGTAGGCCTACATACTTAGTTTATGTGTGAGACTGTATGCGTACAGAGGTCAGGAAAAGAGAGGAAGTTGCAGGGGGTACATTTCCACAGGCACGTGTAGCGCTCATTTACAGACAGTGGAAATAGGGATATACAGACAGAATTAATGGCACAGGACAGAGACAAACAAATGCAAGAAAAGTAAAGCTGCATCCGACATCAGATGACCCGGGCCCGTATTTAACGCCGAATTGGAAATATACACATTGTCTTAATTTGAGATTTTAGTTTTTATAACATTTCTCTTTTTTTTTCTGAGTCAGTTTTGCTCGGAGCCGCGCTGCAGTTACTGTGCCAGCATGTTTGTCACATCAAATAGTACCAACAACTGTACATAGTGTGTAGTTAAGCTTCAAATTGTCGTGTGAGTCGTCCCACCTGAGCAATACAGTGAGGTTTGGGTGGGTGTGAACATCGAAGGTCGGAGGCTTTTTAAATTTAAAACTCCCACCTGCTTTCAAGCATTTAATCGAACAAGCATCAATCAATAACTAATCATTCCATGACGTAAAAATTACAAAATTAGAGCTCACTATACTTACTGCAGAACACCAAGTAATCCCAGGGGGAGTGAATATTTTGGAGGATCTATTTGTGTGTGAGTGAGAAAGAGTGCAGATGAGGGATGGGAAACGCATCAGAGCTCCGTACTGTGTAACACTAAGGCATTTAGAGAGGCTTTGTTAACTATGTTGCATTTGAAGCAGAAAACACTGATGAACTACACATTCTTTCGAACACCTCTGCTCCCTTAGATTAACATTTAGGCAGACTGATGGTTAAAGATGGATTCCTTTTGTTTCAGTAAAATCCCTTTTTTTTTCTCCACAACAACACTGGATTTTGTCTGTTGCAACATAAGAACAGGAAAAACAGCTACCACAACTGTCATCCCTCACACACTCCACAACTCATTTAAAAGACATTCCCTTTGAGGGCTTTTAACGCAAACTAACACACACGCATGTACACACATCCACACACAAACACATACGATTCAGGCAGAACTGTAGCAGTCAGGTGGCCCTAAAAACGCTCTATGGCCAGTTAAGTCGCTGTATACTGATAGTGTATCATAGCTCTATACATGGCTTTGTAAAGGAACGGTATAGTAACTCCATATGGTGGCAGTCAGGTGGCTCTGGAGGGGTACAGCAACCACAGCCGAGATGGCAAATACATTAAGCTAGAGCCGGTCAGTGCCACAAATCTGTATAAAGCTACTCTTAAAGCCAACAGATTGAGTCTCACAGGCTCCTGTGTAATCCAAAGCCTCAAAGATGGCTGCTCTATAAAGGTACTATACAGTGGCTCTACTCTTATACAGCCGATGTGGTCCAAAACAAAGTGCGTCAAGGCACTATGAAACAGAGCGGCTCCTAAACATGGAAGTCTAAATGACTTTTCAGACATCGCAATGATCAAATGACGAACTGTGACAGATTACAACCAGACTACTACTGTACGTGATCACCATATTTAGTTGCCTCTTCTGCACTTTTGTTGGAAATGTTGATAAGCCCCTATCCCCCAGCAGCGAATGGTTTTGAAGTTTGAACAGCATCAGTCAAAGGTAATACAAGCCCCCACAAAAAAAAAAAAAAAACATAAGAAAAACACCCCACCAGGAACTACTGTGAGACGGTCATGAGGCAGAGAGCTTGGTGTGTCTGTTGTGTGACCAGGAGTAAAGCACATTTTCAAATCGTGGTTAGGAGCGTTAGTAGAGAGGTTACTGGAGAAGCCTCATGAGGGTTGGCAGAGGTGAGCTTTCGCATCAGAGAGCACAGGGATTTTTCTTTGATTAACATCAGTCCAAACCAGAGGTCAGAATGGTCGATTGGTCATAAAGGAGAATACTACACGACATCAACAATGCAGACACTGAGCACTGATTCATATTTTACAGCTGTCGCCTGTGTGTGTGTGAGACATTAGCCTCAGATGACACTAGCCTTAAATAGTACATATATGAGAAAAATAGCTCAAGAAATGTGATTACCATCGTGTAATTACAATAATCCTCAGTGGACGTATTTTTAAAAGCATTAATCCGTAATTAGGAGCTGCACAAAATGAATCAGCATTCAGTTTCTGAGTGTCTCCTCTTCCTCTCATGGTTTATCCTAAATCTAAATCAGAAGCCATTTCCTCTTCGTGTTTTGGCTATAAAAATAAGACCACATGAAAGTCTATCTCATTTTGGCAAGTAGATACAGTGCATAAATTAATTCATGTCTTTTTAAGTTAACACCTACCGACTTCCTTTTCAAATTAAAAACTAAATATACTGTATGTTTGGAATACTCATCACTTCAGCAGTTTATACTTGACATTTTGTATACTTGACAGTTCTTTTTTTTGTTTTCTGTTATTTTCTTTTATGGTGGCTCTAACTGGCTGATGGTCCACAGCCTCTTACGTGAGGCCAGTGACAGAGCGGTGAGACTCTGAGATGGAGGAGAGAAGAAGGAGGAGAAGTCCCACCGTCTGTCTGACAGACAGAGGCGAAGGCGGACAGACAACCTCAGCTCTCCAGTCTGTGTGAGGCGGGAGGTCTGTGACGAGGACATGGACCTGTCCTCTTTCCCCTCCCTTCACTGGGTGGTGGAGGTGGAAGGGGGGGTCGCGGGGGAGGAGTTTTTTTTTTTTTTTTGTCTTCATTTTTCTCTTTTCGGACGCTGCCTCTGATGATCCAGGTGGTCCGCCACCACCCACTCCTCCTGCAGATGAAGGCTGAGGACACAAACGTCCGGCAGTTGTCACTAAGCGACACGAACTGAAGCGAGCTGGGTAGCGCGGCACTCAGGGCTTCCAACTTGCCGTGATGGGAAGTCCCATTATTACCTATGACTATATCAGGGGGAGGGCTTAGGGGCACGGAGGGGGGAGGCTTGGTCGGAGGGTTTTAGGCCGGGAAAGAGGCTCGGGAGGACTAAAAGGAGGATAAGTGGAGGAAAATGGAATTAATGTAGTAGAGAGTGAATGTGGGGGCTGGCGGCCGGATAAAGCAGAAGCAGCTGAAGCAGCAGTAAAGTGTAGAGGGACGGGCGGAAGGAGTGGCCCCGTCCACAGTCCGACGTGTTCTCCTGCAGAGGGGAAACTGTAGCTGTAGGTACACATCTAGTACACAGGAAGTGTGTTTTGATACTGCATGCTAATGGAAAACAGATACTTAGGGTATATAAACTACTATCAACTAAATATATTTTTGTCTGTTCATCCACATGCTAAACCTTTTAGTTTAGAAAGAAACTGCTGAGAAGAAGGTGGACCTCCTCTCCCATGCATGTCGATCAATTTTGGACTGTTAAAGGAACAGTTCAACATTTTTTGAGATACATTCATTGCTGTCTTGCCAAGAGTTAGATGACAACCTCACCTCTGTCTGTTAAATATGAAGCTTCACTGGTTGACGTAGCTTTGAATGAAGACAAGAAACAGGGGGAAACAGCTACACTGGCTCTTTCTAAAGCTAACAAAATCCTCCTACCAGCTCTCCACTTGGGTAAGATGGACAGTAAGAGTAGTGCACTATTTAATTTGAGGAAGTGATTTTGGACATGGCCCGTATCTTGGTTGGGACAAGTGACTTCCTGGAGTCTCAGCTGGTTGCCTGACACCCTGACTGGGATGACAAGACTCCAGAGTGGTGCTGATCATCTCATCTAACTCTTGACAGAGAAAGTGAAAAAGCGCATTTCCCAAAATGTCAAACTGTTCCCTTAAAGACAAAGAGTTGTCATAAACTAAACACTGTACATGTTTTCTCCCTCTGTGTGCTGTACGTAGGGCTGGATGATGACAATTAATGCTATTTTTTCCAATACCTGATATATAATATATCACTGATATCACTGTGTGGCTCATACTTGCAAAGTAATCAGACTGATTTTCAAAGTAATGAAAGTTTTGTGTTTCACTGTTTTATATTACATAAAATCAAACTTGTATGTTAAAATCTAAGCTTCACTAACTTAATCTTTAGTTTTTAAGTACATCTCGCTCAGAATCAATGATTGGACAGGAGGAAATAGAAACGTAAGAGCACATCATCACAATATTACTTCTTTGTCTGTCTTCTGACATGATTCTAACGCTAACATCGTGATTCATGCCTAATTAGTTTGTGAATTTTATCAGAATCTCTTGGATGAACATTATGGTTACCTGTAATTGCATTTTTACCAAATCACAACGAACAAATGCCAAACTGTTTGTTTTTATCTGAACTGTGTGTTATTGATATCGTGTCTGAAAATCTTACAGAGATGTTATTGTCGAAGCAGGTGGAGGGTCCTTTTCGATAGCGTGCAACAGCCATTTCTTCACATGGATTATCCTCCCTGACTGAAAATTCACTCAATTAAGGAAAATTAAAATCCTTTGAATTCACGCTTTTTTGAAATGTTTCATTTTCCGCCCACGCACTGATTCCTCACGCAGTCGCACAGATGTAAATGACTGCCCATAAACAACAACATCAGAATAAAAATAACCTTGAAATGAATGTGAAACACCTGTGTCTCCACAGGTATGTCTGATAAGGAGATAGAACTAGGTGATTAGAGAGTGTGTCTTCTTCTTTGCCAGCTGGTGTACAATGTGAACAAGGATACACTCTTCCTCCTCCTGGGAGAGCTTCTCTATCTCGCAGGTGTTGCATGGCAGCTTCTCTGCTACCACAAACAGCAAGTTGGTGTTGTTTATCCTCTTGGCATGAATCAGCCTGCAGAGAGACAACTCTGTCAACAACCCCCCTCTGCTCGCTTACATCACAGCCTCATTTGCTAATGGATCAGCAAGATTCATGAGACAGTCTTATAAGGCTCATTTAGCCAATGATGTGACCGTTTCATTAAAGCTGATGCGGTTTAATCATCAGCAGAGTTTATTAGCTCCAACAAAAAGATGAATACGTCTTGCTAACTGTGCCTCTGTCACAGTGCGGTTCTTTCTGCTGCGTCCTGAATGTGTCAGTGCATACACGATTACATTTATGTTGATGTTTGTGGATTTTATCATGTTTACAGACCTGGAACAGTTGCCACAGTCTTGCAGTATGTTGTAGGAGCTGCTGAGATTACTTAAGAAGTACTGAGTCTGGATCATTACACAACTCCGCTCTTTGGAGTCCATTCCTTCTGCATCCACCTCATCTGCAGCGTCACCAGAGCACAAAGACACAACACATGAGTAACACATGTCAGTTCAACTGATTTATAGGATCGGATTCTAAAAATGGGATTACAAACATATGCATGCTTACTCTTGGCCTAGAAAAAGCTTCAAAACCTCTCCCTGCTTCATCTTTTCTCTACATAGTGTTTGTTTACGGTTGGAGCACTGAGGCTGGAGAAAGTATAACTGAAGTCAACAGCTACTTCCTGAAAGTTGCTGTTGACTTCAGTTAAAACCCAAGTACACGTCTCAGTCTCACAATCTTTCTCAATCTTTGTTTATATGGTGCCAAATGATAACAAATGTTATCTCAAGACTCAAGAATTCAAAATTAAGGATTCAAGAATCCCCAACATGAGCGATCATCAGGTATTAGGTGACTGTGGCGAGGAAAAACTCCCCTTTAACGGGAAGAAACCTTGAACAGAACCAGGCTCAGAGGTGGGCGGCTTTCTGTCGGGATCCATGTTGGGTGGAGGTTGGGGAGAGAGAGAGAGATATGCAATACACGTATAATTTAACCATTAGTCAGTGGTCCGAAACAGTTAATCATTTTAGGAAATATTCCATATGAAATTGTCATATGAGAAGACTGATACTATAACTCCCCTTAAAACCACATATTGGGTGCTCGTAGGTCTTTTTTTTTTTTTTTTTTTTTTTATTGTAGAGAGGCCCTGTATCCCCCTGTGCTTATCTAAGCTACACTTCATGCTGTAGCTTCACACTTAAAACACAGACATGAGACGGGTATCGATCGTCTTATCGAGCTCTTCATCAATCAGATAAGTGTATTCCCAAAACGTACCTATTCCTGTAAAATTCACAAGCAGACATGTAAAACACCAACGTAACATTTAATGACTGAATGTGTCTTGTTTGCACCCACCTGTGACGAACCAACTGTGATAAGCCAGTCCATATATAAACTGCTGGAACAAGGACCTGTGGAGACACGAGGTGTGAATAGAAAGTTAGAGCAATGTATCTTGTTGTGAGTATACTGCTCTACACTATGAGTATCCATCGAATCTCTTTCCTAAGGTCTAGTATGTGTGTACCGTATGTTACAGTTTTTTGAGGACTCACCATGCAGCTGCTGATGTCCACCAGGCCAGGTTTACAAAATCTGCGATTGTGGGCTGAAGATACAGACAAAAAGATCAAAATGTATATGTAATATATCCAGTATGACACATCAACTCTATGACAGTCTACTGTTACATCTAGTCCTCTCTAGTGTTGAAGTTGGTGCTCTTACCACAAACACGCCTCTGGGTGCAGCTCCAGCCTCACTGTTGGGCACCCGCTCACACACAGACTGGTAGTCAAATGACTGCTTGCGGTTGTAGAAGGAGTTGTTGTAGAGAGCGTGCATCAAATAAGGATCAACGTCGCTGAAGAACATTCCCACCTGTGGAGAATAACACACACGGGTAAAGCTGGGTGTGAAGATTAGCGAGAAGCCGTGGTCGGTGTGAAAATTAATTCATTAACTTCACCTTGTTCCAGTCATCCTTCTGATTAGACATGATTAAGAATCCACCGTCATCTATTAAATAACACAGGAGATCCTGCACACAGAGGCAAACATGGGCAGTTAATTAGAGGCACGAAATGTACAGTGCTATGATACAAGAGCTGAATGCAGGAAGCTCAATGAAAATGTGCAGAGATACGTACATCACTGTTGGCTTCGCAGTCCATCTCACAGCCCCTGTTTGGTCCACACTGACACAGAGAGAAAAAACAAAGTTAGCAGCTGAACACTGTTGAAGGACTAAGCCTGTCATTATTAATACTTTATTACCGTATTGCCTTGACGGTTGTCTGTATGGTTGCTGGCAAGAATCTTGAACTTATCCGTCCAGGCTTCAAGATCAAGTTTCACGCCAACCACTGAGAGAAAGGGAAGTTAGGAGAAGAGATTTATTGAGAAAGTTTGAAGATGGAAAAAATAGAAAGGCAGCTCCACATAAAAGCCTCGATAAATAGATGCGGAGCACGGACATGTCCGCACAAAGTGACAATAAACGCAAGCACAGAGGTGTAATTATCTGCTCCTTGCTCTGAGACATTTCTTTTAACATCTATCATCACCATAAAGATTTCTCTTTCAGAGCTGAGCCCACCTGCAGGCTTGATGGTCTTCCCTCCCACTGTGATCTCCACAGCCGTGCTGACCAGGATCCCTATGGTGTCGTTCTCTGGGTTCAGCAGCTCGTCCCTGGCTAAAAGAGGGAAACAAATAGAGAACCAAGTCAGGTGGGGGGTTAGAAACAAAGAGCCACAACATCATGAGGCGCAGCGTGAGATATACAACCCGAGACCGAGGACATCATTCACCTGTTCGATAAGGCGCTCTGAAGATGTAGCCCTTGTTGTCGAGACTGCGGCGGTAATAGCTGGCATTAAACGGCTCAGGGTCTTCCTCCCAGGTTTCTGAAGCCCTGAGATTTAAGAGCACAGACCCCAGAGCTGTAAATCTGCAGTGTGCAAGCTCCTGCTATACTACATGTTTATGAAGCATTTAAAGACTTCACAATTTACTACTTTAAAAGAGAGAAACATAACAGAACTACAGTGCAGCTGCAGACCAGACATAAAGCACACGTACTTGTTTGGAAACACTCTTGTTACACCTCCATCTGTGGCAGCAAACACGGCCAGGAAGCCGTATCTAAACATCGGGATGGAGGAAAAAGACAGAAATCAAGTAAAAAAGGAAGTGAAGTCTAAAGATGGAGTTCCCTCTCAGTGCTGCTAATTGTACTCACGTATTCAAGTCTTTATTCTTCCACACTTTCTCAACCAGCTGCCTGATGATGCCAGTGTCCAGAATCAGGTTATGAAGGAGCAAATTGTCACCTGAACATGATTAGGTAAAGATGACCGAAAAGGGTGCAAACAGCTATTAATATATCAGTTATATCTACATCATAAGGATTTCTCTTCCCTTCCCCCCAAGTCACTCTACTTTTGGACAAATCCTAACCAGAACACACAACACTTGTATCGAGCTTGACATTACACAAATGATAACTGACAGTACGAATAATCAGAGATGCTTGTGGATGTATTTTTGCACTATTTTTCTGAGGGATTTAAGCTTTAAAAAGGATAAGGCTGTCAACCCAGGAAAAAACACAAAACCAACAATGTGTAACTCTGTCTCTTAATCCTTTCTGACTTCCGTACCCTGTCTGTGGTACTCAGACTGCCCCCCCTTCGCTCCTAATGAAGATAGAAATCTTTAAAACAAATAAATAGTTTCATATAAAAGAAAGTAATTTACTGAAGATTTTTTTTCAGTTCCAGACTTATAGACATTTACTGAGTATTTCCTGCAGGATGCTGCTGTAATTGTACAGTATAGGAGACTGACTCAACATCAGCTACAGTGCTCATGGTCATTGCAACAGGTGACCCAGTGCAACAGTGTGGCTCACTGATGTGTTTTTGTCTTTGGACAACAATTGGGGCTTGTGGCTCACAGGAATAAGATATTGCAGGCTTTGTTTACAAAGATAAAAAGGTAATAGTGGGCTAAATCCATTGTTTTCTTGGTCTTTTCATGGATTTTTTTGTGTTCGATTTGTTGACAATAATAATACATATTATCTGCAGCCTTAACCATCAAAGCAAATGTTGATTTAACTAACCTAGATAAAATGCTAACTGTGTGTGTGTGAGTGAAAAGAAATGAAACTCACATTGTTTGGAGTCCGGTGTCACCTTTTCCATGAGAGCAATGAAGTTGAGCAGGAACTCCGTGTTATTATTGGACAGTTCCAGATCATTGCAGTACTCCCTGAGGAACAGACGAGGCATTTTAACTCAGAGAAAGAAGGTGAAAACAAGCACGTCATTTGCACTCTGCCTTATCTGTCCTTTATTGGGGGACACTCAACACAGAGTGGGGGATGCATGAACACTTTCACGTGTTACTTGATGCTATCATGTGCAGCATGCATGTTAAAGCTTAAATTCCAATATGCTGAGATGGCTGTCAATCAAAACAAAATGTAGATTAGACTGCAGAGCTGAGCACAGGCGCCACAGTGAAAGAGTGATTTTATCAGTGTGTTTCCAAATTCAGGTTGCAGCCGGAGGCCAAGAGGGTTTGATAACAAAACAGCTCATGCAAAGAGGATTTCAGTCCGCTTTTCATACATACTATAGCTTTTTTTCTAGTTTCTCATTTTGTTGTCCAAAATCCATTTTAGTCTTAACATTACATTGTACAACCAAACCAATAACATCTACATGTATTGGTGTAACACAGACATACAGCACAACAGCAGCAGCATGCAAAGAAGATTTGATGTGGCTTCAATACTTTGTTGTAATGAGGGGTAACTTAGGGAAGAGAAAAGGTAAACGCATTATATAAGGCTATGATGAATTTTATATTTTCCTTTAATTTGTTAACACTTAAAATGAATGAATGAACGAAACCAACCATGTTAACACAGTGCAAACTCAACATCACAAAAGACATAATTCAAGAAACCAGATGATAGAGAAAAAGAACGTGTGGAGCCAAACAACAGCAAAAACATAAGAAAACAGTACATCGAAAGACGTGAAGACAAGACCAGAAACTGATGACCGTCAATGACAGCAAGCATTCACACACAGGGGCTACCTGGGAGCAATGAATACATGTCCTTCAGACTCAAAACTGTTTGGCAGCAGTGATTCAAAATCTGCAACAGAAAGGGGAAGATTATCCGGGAAGAGCAGTGGGCAGAGCAGTGGGGAGTTGTGGGTACACAGCAGCTGTTCTTCGGAGGTGTAGGGACGCAGGAGGGAGTTTACCATAGCAACACTGAGGTATCATGGGAACACTAGCGTTAGCCAATATGGTGCCTAAAATAGAACCTGACTCTCAATGGACAGCTTTGCTTTAGTTTCACAAGCACTCACACCTTCTTCTTTTTCTTTATGACTTTGTCAACAAACGTTTTCCGATTCATTTGGTTTTGATCTAACATGTTTTGGATGTCTGAGAACTGACTTGCAAGACGTGATGTGCCAGGAAGGAAGTTCTCAGACGGATTAAACATAATGAGTGCTTTTCGATCAGGCAGGCATCAACATGGCCAACTATTGCAGGGGAGGTGGGTGAAGGTCCTGATGGAAGTGGTCACCCCTCAGACTGGCAGGGCAGAGGGCTCGGAGAGACGCATAATCAGAGGAAATGCATTGCACTGTGAAGGGCATGTCGAAGGGCAACTTCATTTCATCAACCACAGACAAAACAGAACGCGAAATATCAACCATCATTAGAGGCTCAACAGTCTGCAATGACTCCAGCGTGTTATTTTCTCATTATGTCATGACCTGTGACCGTGTACAGCAGAGGAATGAAATGTTGTCATTTTAGAGCTAAAATAGAGTGCCCAGGTAGTTTTCCGCCCACAATGCCGTGCACATCCAGGGTCAGGTTTATTGAGGAAGTGTTGGGCCATGCCCCTGGCAGTCTGAGGGGTGAGGAGGGAGGGAGACAAGCTGATGGAGACAGGGAGTACAGAGGGACGACACAGGAGTCAGGCACTGCACCAAGCGGCACCCTGACACCTGACAACATGAGAGGACCTGGGTGGCAGGACACAGCTCAGCCCTGAAGGGTCAGTCTGCGGGCTGCAGCGTCTCCGGCTGTAGACGAGATGCTACAGCAGCTAACAAACATTAAATATTTGTTCTTTTTTTTTTTTTAAATATGGACCTATGACCACAAGAAATCTCTATTTACTATAAATAAATAGCTGCACTTACATAATATACATGTGCTGATACATTATTATAGCTAAGGGGTAGCACCACTAAATTAATACTTCAGCTTAGTGTGTTTTCTTTTCATTATGAAAATGTTACAGCAAACAATTGGAAATATTTTACTGTATGTGGAGTTCAGTATGTTTAAATTAGTCTATCTACTGCAAGAGTGAATTTTCCCCCTATGGGGGATCAATAAAGTCTATCTAAAGAGGGAGTTTGTTTTATTTATTTAAAGATCTGTCAATACCTGGCCTGTGAGAATTAGTGAAGACATTTATTAACTAATGACACTGTAAGAAAAAGAAAGAGAGAGACAGAGTGAGAGAAGAGGGTGAAAGAGAGATGGAGAAGGAAGATGAGTAAAAGAGAGAAATATGGTCAAAGAAAATGACAAGGAAATGAGAGAAAGACAGAGAGAGAAAAGGGAAGGAGGTAGACACAACCCATTTGGAGCTATCCACAGAAGGAAAAGGATTAGGAAGGAGGGACAAAAGACAAGTTTTAACAGAGAACATGAATATCTGTCTTCCTTTGGTGCAGTAGGTGTTTTTTTTTTTTTTTTTTTGCTTCTGGAGCAGCGGATACGTGAGGAGGAGGGTGAGATTGGGGACCAGAGGAGCCATCGTGAGAGATGTGGGATCTGAGCTGCAGCAAGAGGGTGAAGAGGAGAAGAAGGGATAAAAGAAGGAAAAGGGGGAGGAAAAAGAGGGAAAAGGGAAGAAGTCCTGAAGGCAAGACGGGCAGGAACAGAGGCAAGCAGGCTGGGACAGGTGAGGGTAGGAAGGGGAGGGCAGCAGGAAGAGGTTCAGGACGAGAGGTGTGGGACGGAGGCAGCGGTAGGGAGTAGGAAGTAAAGGTGGGGAACGTGGACCAATATGGAGTATACTTGCCCTTGGTGTATGGCACTGTGTGGATCCATCAGAGAAGGAGTGAGCAAGAAAAGAAACAGGGGATCGGGTGGGAAGGGGGGGATCACAGACAATATTTTATTCAATTACTGTTTGAATAAAAATATTGTTTTCTTAAAAGAAAGAAACCAATTTCAGTCAAACAAGACAAGAGAGAAAAAGAAATGAAGAGCAAACATCTTATTTGCAAGAGCAAACGAGGGAACAGAAAACCAACAGAGGAAAGGAAAAAACTGGGAAATCCAGAAAAGGAAAACAGTGAAGACAAAACCAGTAATTTTCAGAAATAACCATGGCCAAACAAAAAATAAATCAAATGAAATAGGTAAAGAGGGGAGAAACAGGGTCTGGACAAAGAAAGAATGAGAGAGACAACATGTGTCCCCATTCAGACCCACAAAATCCCAAACTCCCACATTTGACGAGCCCTTATCCCAGGCCGTGTGGGAGTTTATATACTGAATGATTCCAAAGCTTAGAAACATCTCACACAATCAAAAAAAAACTTAAAAAAAACTAAATCAAACACATAACAGAAGGAAAATTCCCGAAATCATAAAACTCATCATAAGGAGTGAAAAGCATGCATGTTTTCACAGTTTTTCAGAACATCGAATACTTTGAACACAGATGCTTCAGAATCATTACTTGGTGGAGAAGAGGCGAGAGCATTTGGCAAAAAAAATAATAGCACAAAGGTCACCATTATTTTCACCTGAGTAACACAGTAAAACCACAGCTTTCACCTTTCTGTCAGTTGAGTTATTTTTTTCTTCAGCCAGTGTGAAGAAAAAACATCACCATTTTACAGCACAGCATGAAGACAGGAGGGAACAGGGGGCAGTAGAGGAGTCGGGGGACTCAGATATGATCCTGCCTATCAGAGAGCGTAGAGAGGGGGAGACGGGGGGAGAGGAGGGGCGGGGCAGGCAACTCTGCTCGGACACTCCCTATGATGATGTTGGAGACCCCGGACGAAGGACTGAATAAGAGCATAAGGTCATATTTGGGAGAGAGAGAGAGCGAGAGAGGAGGAAAGAGTGGAAAGAGAGACAGAGAGGGAGAGAGACAGAGAGTGAAGGATGCTGGGTATTCCCGGGTACTTACACTGCACCTGAAGGATCTGGTCACTCAGGTTGGCCTTGATGTGGTTCTCACTATATGTGGGCAGTACCAACCCTAGACTGAGGTAACGAGGCAGACGCAGAAAATCAGAAGCACGTTATGACAGCACATATAAGCTCTCCAACATACAAACACACACAGCTGGACTTACAGACACAGCTAGTTTAGAAGGTCCCATGAAGCGGTAGCATTACTCCTTTAATGTGATGTCTTTCCTTTTGACACCAGATGTTGAAGCATGCCATTAAACACACAATCTGTGGAGTTTTTGAACACCAGTAGCACAATGAAGCAAAGTCTTTACTAGAGATGCCCGTTATGTTTGTATGTGCACACACTGACTCACTCACACACACAAGGGTGCATACGAGAATGTGGTGTGTGAGTGCAGGAGTATGAAACCATTTGCAGTTTGTCAGGTGGAGGTTATGTACAGAGAAGCGCACAAATGTACCAGTAACAGGCTGGCAGAAGGAACTAGAAAAGAGTAGATCTTAACCTAGGTGATGATCCCTCTATTACACCTAACCATAACCATAACCATAACCATAACCTAAATGCGGAGGGGACCACTACAGGAAGCACTATCTGATGGGTGGAGCAGACTTACACACAACAGCTGTCAACATCGGATCTCTTACAGTCAACATTATGGCGAAGATGACAGAAACTGGGATTTTATTCATGTCCTATGGATCATATGTGGATCCTAACATATGTGGTATGGAACAGATGCTCCGGTTTAAAACCAGACCAAACCTTTCTATGGAGGACAAAATGTGACCTCAACATACTAGGTGAGGTTTCAGAGATTGACCACAATAATGAGAGGTTGTTCAGGATAAAGACATAAATGTGCACAGAAGATATTAAGATGATCAGTCCAGTAGTGTGAGAGATTAGCTGCAGACAGACAGATACACACACGCACGCACACGCACAAGCACGCGCGCACACACACACACACACACACACACACACACACACACACACACACACACACACACACACACACAATCCCCTTCATGCTTACGCCTGGCAGACTTAACAATGAATGTAAATGGTATCTATATGTACTGTATAAACTGATGGGTTATTAGTTACTGAGAGAGAAAGTCAGTTTCATTTAATAGGACAGACTGAAAGGTGGAAATGTTAAAATTTGTGAGGAGTTCATTTGTTATACTTTATACAAAACACTAGTTACAGCATCGTCCAGCATAAAATCTGCACTGAACTGAGGACTTGAACTTCCTGGAAAGCAGTGCATCTTCAGTACTGAGTCCCATATGAACTCAAATCCAATAGTCAGAATAGACAGCTGACAGGTCCTCGATCTGCCACCCTGCTGTGACAGGGTTAGTGCCTCACTGTTCCCAAACAAAGCAGCTTCATTTGGAGCAAATTAATTTATTACAAACTGGTCTAAAGTTAATGACACTAAATCAAATTTGCTTGATTATGTTTTATCTGCAATTTGAAAGTATTTTAACCAAAATGAAATGAGGGCCAAGCTATTTTAACAGACTTTTTGGTTGTTTCTTGGCAGCGTACATTGAAAACACAGCACTGACATATTATCGCTTTATAAAGTTAATATGGCGAATATGTTAACAAGTTGGTTATTTACCCATCGAGCAGACACACTTAGAACAGTAGCATTTATTTTGAGTTGTTTTTCTGGCCACCAAATGAATATAAGTCCAATATTCTCTCTCTGTTTAGCTCTTGTTTAGTCTCCACCAACTCCTGAGGGGAATATCTGGTTTGACTGATAAATATCCACTCTGTTCACCAGCAGTGGCTGAGTCTGCCTGGCATTCGGTGCTGGCCAGGTAGCACACAGTGGGTTTATCACAAATCTCTGTGAGACAAAACTAAAACATTAAGTTTGAGGGTGGAACAAAGAAACAATGAGATAAAAGATGCTATAAATCTCTGCAGTGAAAGGTGATTTTGTTAGAGTGCCCCTTTTATATTACATGTAGTCATTCGGTAAATTGTTAATATAAAAATACTGATCTGAGCAGCCTTAAGTTTTAGTTTCTGTTTAAATGAAAATACGAACCTTTTTTTTAACAAATCTTCCAAATAAAAAAAAAGTCTCTTTAACTTTAATATGCCATCACTATGGCATCGTAGTTTGATCTACAAATGCTTTATGTTACTAAATATTTACTCCTCCACCAAAGCCAGAAATTAAAGAGAGAAGAAAACAGAAATCCATGTCCCATCTCTTAATCTGTGGTGCCATACAAAGCTAAAATATAACTCAGTAAGAGGATTAATTGGAACAGATAGAAAATCAGGCTGTGACAGTATCAGGTTCAGACTGAGCCACAGCGACATTCGATTATCTATAATATAAAGCCAAATTAGATTTAAAGAAACATCCAACGTCCCCAGTTTTATGTGCACATAAAGCCCCATGTGCTGCCCTAAACTCTAAAGTGTAGCGTGCATGACAGAATAGAGCTTTGAATGCCTGGTTAGAGTTAGATTTGACTTTTGCAGGCAACAACTGTAACACATGAGGATTGTTAAATACACTGGAATTTCCCTTTGATTTGAATATTAATAGAAGTGTGCAGCGAAAGCCTCACAAGGATTCAGCGAGGACCAGGCATGCTGCCAGCAGATGTAATAAAAAAAAAAACACACATCAGGCATTTGTAGGACTATTGAATATCACAAACTGCAATTTGCAAAGTGTTGCCTGGAGGAAATGTCATTACAGTGCAACCTCAAATGTTCAACCAAGTTCTGAGATGAATAACTACACAATTAGTTTGTGCTTAGAATACTGTGGAAGATTGTAATGAGGGAGAGGAACAGTTCTTTGATCTGGGTTATTCAGATAAATTATTTAGTGCAAATACAGAAGGCAAACGAGACAGTTGCCTTTATTCACTGATTTAGTCTATTATCCAAATGCGTGCTAGTGGCAGCTACAGCCAAACACTGCTGGTTGATGAGTAACAATTGTCAAAATGCAAGTCTCAGACTTGTGACTTGAACTGGACGAATCAAAAGTATCAAAGTTGGACTTCACTCACACGGTCAAGTTGCGTAATCTTTCGGTCTGAGGTCAGGTGATGCCTGTTTGATTTCAAACCTACCTGTAATCTGTACCGTCCACAGGCGTCCACGTGTACGTCCGCGCGGCCTCGTCAATGTACCTCTGTTGACAACCACAAGGAGACTCTGATAAGTCACACTGTCACATCCTCAGCGAGTTTCTCTCCATAATTGGAGGGAAACAACAGATCCTAAACATACTGAGTGATTCAGATTCATTACAACACCATTCAGGAAGGTGCTACTTTGGATCATGATTGAGTCTCATATATTGATGACTTGCCTCATCAACTGACTTAATGAGCGTCTTGATTTTCCTTTGCCCTGGTTTGCCATCAATCATCTGTCGACGGATCTGAAAAGCGCAAGAGAGAGAGAGAGAGGGAGAAAGAGAAAAAGAGGTGCTGCAGTGTGAGAATACTGATACTGCATACTGATACATAGAAAGGCAAAAACACTTGACAAATAAACACATATTAACAACATACAATACCGTGTGGAAGCCTTAGGCAGGTGTGAGGTTTTTATTGATTTACAAAATGCAAAGTGAACTAACAGAAAAATAAAATAGATCGTGTGACCACCCTTTGCCTTCAAAACAGCATCAGTTCTTCCAGGTACACTTGCACAAAGTCAGATGTATGATTAACCTCTTATACCAAATGGGTGCTAATCATCATTAGTTTCATATGTGAAAAAACTGGGTGAGGAACAGCCAAACTCTGCTACCAAGGTGAGGCTGTGGAAGATTGTTTCATGTCACAGGTCATCATGGCAAGACTGAGTACAGCAACAAGACACACTGCATCAGCGAGGTCTCTGCCAGACAAAGATTTTAAAGCAGACTGGGGTTTCAAGATGTGCTGTTCAGGCTCTTTAGAAGAAGCACAAAGAAACGGGCAACATTCAGGACCGTAGACGCATGCAATACCATGAAGGAGGCGTCTGATTGGCCCCAAATTTATTCTGCAGCAGCACAATGACCCCAAACATACAGCCAATGTCATTAAGAACTATGTTCACCGTAAAGAGGAACAAGGAGTCCTGGAAGTGATGGTGAGGCCCCAACAGAGCCCTGATCTCAACATCACTGAGTCTGTCTGGGATCACATGAAGAGACAGAAGGATTTGAGGCAGATGACATCCACAGAAGATCTGTGGTTTGTTTTCTAAGATGTTTGGAACAACCGACCTGCTGAGTTCCTTAAGAAACTGTGTGCAAGTGTACCTGGAAGAACTGATGCTGTTTTGAAGGCAAAGGGTGGTCACACCAAATATTGATTTGATTTAGATTTTTTTTCTGTTCACTCACTTTGCATTTTGTAAATTGATAAAAAAAACAACTGCATTTTATATTTTTGAAAGCGTTCTTACATTACGGCATTTCTTCACACCTGCCACACAGCACTGTATATTAAAAACACAGGTTGAGTATCGATGTTTCAATGAGGTTGTTTCTACCTCCTCCTTGTTGCTGTCCTCCAGCTCTGCGTCCAGAAAGTCCAGAGTGACGGGCTCCCTGAAGTTAATGATCTGAACAGAGAGAGAAAGCGGGGGAAGACAGAGGGAGGGAATGACGTCAGTAAGCAGGAATAATGTCCAAATTTAGCTTCAGAATCGGATGCACATAAACTCATGCAGGGCGGCGTTCATAGTTGGGCCTACTTTGGGACGCAGGTTGGGATGCAGCAGTACATAGCCATTTGGGTCGATGGCAAAGGTGTAGCCATTGGCTCCAAGCTGTATGGAGAAAGAGTGAATGGAGAAGTGACTCAACAATCATCACTATGAAGGCGATATGAAAGTGGTGCTGTGTACAACATGCTCACTCTGTATGTAGGTGTCTTCTTTTTGATTTCGTTGATTGCGATATCTACTCCCATGACTCCGAGGATGAGCTGGTTCTGTATTAGAGAACATATGAGGTAATTATTAGCATTTGATCCACAACCACACTGACATCAGAGCGTCAAACAGAGTTGCTAGCTGTGCTGTGAGATTACTACGAACATCTCCATTCCATCTTTGACTTATCACTTTCTGTGCAATCTGATTAGTCCTTTTTTTTTTTCTTCTTAAACCAAGTCGGTCTGCAGCAGCATCACTGCTTTAAGTCTGTGTGATAAGCTCAGAGTAAATACTTTGGTCATGGACACTGAAAGCTGGATACATCTGTGCTCTCTGAATGATAGCAGATACTAGAGGTGGGTGGCTGTGATGTCTGTTGTCACCTCAGGGGGGAGGTGTTGCCCAGAAGAGCAGCAGCTGGGTGGTCGCCATTACAAATGACTGATGGTGGTCAACAACAGCAAAGAGAGACAAAATAAAACCTGAGACCCTCCTGCGACTCCAGCTCCTGATTCCATTTAAATAATCTTATAGAGCATATGTGTCCTCAACCACATGAAGGTAAAGATCAGTTAACACAAAGGATGAACTGAGGTGTGAGTCATACTGTGCAAATGTTGTGTAAGTGAAAAAAGTCCAGCTATTTTCTGTCGCAGTGTTGTTTTTACCTGAGAGCTCACAGTATCAGCCGTGAGGTTGAAGACTGGCATCGTCCCAGTGATGACAAGGCCCAAACCCTGATAAAACATAATTACACCTTCAAACCAAAAACTACAAGCACCTGGAAATTAAACAAATAAACTGATATTTGAACTAAGTAACAAAAAACTTAAATGAAATTGAGTAAGTTAAACAGTTGTCTCACTAAAACCACCTGTAGAATTTGGCCTTTGAGAATAAAAAGCTGTGATAACATAATCTTAAAAACAGTGTAGCGAGAACTGGGCATTTATATATATATAAATTAATATTATATAAATATTAACTCGGACAAATTTAAGATGTCATGGCCTGATTTTGCCCAAATGGTAAAATAATGCCAATGTTGAATTAGTCTGCAGAAGAAATATTAGAAATTCCCAAAAAGGTTACATTAAGGGTCAATGAAATAAAATGTCCTTTCAAGTTCTCTCTCACCAGAGCATCCTGGTAGACGTTTGTCCACTGCACCTGCTTGGCTTTAGGCCCAGCCAGCACCATGGGACGACCCAGGACGTCCAGGTACTCCTGCAACAGCAAAAACACACACACTAGGATGATCACACACCATAAACACACATAATCAAACAGACGTTTATAGTGGTTGTCATGTACAGGCGTTAAAAGCAGAGAGCTGGAAGAGCCTTCCGACGTTCATCTGTCATAAAACTATAAGACCCTGACCGGCCTCCTCTCAGTCACCACATAAACCAGTGGGCCACCGGCAGTAGCATCCCGGTCCTGCCGAGCCATAAAGCCTCCAGTCCTGAGACACTCAAGGCCGTTTTTCATCATTATGAAGGAGCTATTAAAAACACATTAAGGGTGTCAGTGGCACGACGTGCAAACAGGCCATTCTCCCCGAGGCTCCACTGTCATCGCCGGCACTGTGAGAATGTCCCACAGCGATTGTGAATAGAGGTGAGGGGTTAAGTCCACTAGTAATACATCATATGCACTATATTGTTTTGTTCTCTGGAGCCACCTCGCACAACAGCTGAGATGTCTTTTTTGTAAACAACCTATTGATCATGTCATTTTGGAAAGGGTGTGTAATTGGTAAAATTGAGTGACCTCATGACATATCAAGCAACCGCACAGTTTGGAGGGAAAAGTGCCTGCCGGGGACGGGACGATCCCACTGAGAGCCTTAGGTGTCTTGTTAAGATAAAGAACGGACATAGCAAAATGATTCTCTCATTAAACTGACTGTGTATAATTCTACCAACATTTACCACGGCTCGACATTCCTCCTCAGTGTACTATTCAGCAGTCGGTGAGTCATAACACCAAATGTCTATCTTTGTGCATCAGCACAATATAGTCAAAATGTAAAAACAGAACCAGTGGAAATGCAGCAGCTCTCTCAGGGTCAGTTGTTAATTTTAAAAACATTAATTTTCACATAATGACAAATTTCCATCCGCTTCACAGCGAAAAGGGAAAGATCGCAGATTTCTGACCCCTTGTATCGCTCCTCAATACACAAAAGGGGTGCCCTGTATAAGCATACAGCTATTTCAGTATTATGCTTTTGACCGTTTGTTTTTCCATCGCCTGAACAGTGAGGTGCTGACAGGCGTAACCTATTCTATTATTAGCTCAATAAAAGTCCGGTTTAACGCGCCACAGGGAGATATTCCATCAGGACAATGACAGCCAGACCTTTTCACGGGATATAGAGGAAATTTTCCGCCTGGCAAGAACAATCTAGGAAACATAAAAAGTCAGCAACTGGCGATATGCAATCCAAAGGAACCAAAGCCAGATTTACTCCAGCAGCATTCCTGCACGTTGATTAAACGCTATTGTCTCCCTGGGTACCGTAACAACCACAGAGATTGGAGGGAGTAAACTCATCAGTATATTCTCTCTTAAGACAAACATCCAAACTACAGCCTGTCCTGTTACTGTTGCTCCACTGAGATCCTGTGCAGAGATGGATGAAATAAGTCAGCAGAATATAAAACTGCAGTTACACAAAGTATAGTACTATTTATTATCAGAACTCCACTCTTCCTACATAATCGCATGACTCAGGTCGGTATGAATAACAATTTTTTTGCCATCTGCGGTCCATCTGTTATTTGAATGTTGTCATCTTAGTCAAGTGTGACTATGTGACGAGTGTGTGTTGTTGAAGGGCAGAGTACGGTTAAATAATGTGTCTTCTGGGCCTATACAGAGAGCTGTAGTCACCCACCTTCAGAAAACCTATTAGAATAAGTGGCAGTTCTCAGAATATAAATATGCCAGAGTTAATGGAACAGCTGACAGTATATTCTGGGCCTGATCGCTCACCGGGGCTGGGGGGGGGGGGGGTGACATCGGAGGAGGGGTGTGCAGTAGCTCCCCCACCTCTCTTTCAGCAACTGAGTCAATTTCTACAGCTGGAATGAGGTTATCCCAAGGGCCTCTAGAAGCTCCAAGTGCCTAAAGCAAGTGTGTGTGGGGGGGGTGGTGGGGGTGGTGGTGGCAGGGCCCTTGGTGTGTGATGAACCCGAAGTATGTGTGTGTGTGTGAAAAAAAGACCGAAAGAAAGAGATAAAAAGAGATCTGAACGTCTACATCAGAGGGTCCAGGAACATTATTATAGAGAGACCACAACCCCATTTGTTATCGCTCCATCCTCAACTCTGTCACTTCCTTTCTGTAGTCACCCAGCTGTGTTGTCTTCTGTCCCTTTGTTATGGATTACTTACAAGCATATCTACAATCAGTATAATTATCATCAAAGCAACCATGAAGGAGGAATGGTTAAATGGCTTCTTGCTTAAAATTATCGCTTTTTTGTGTTGATTGTTAACGGTGTATTCAGTAGCTTGTACACGTATATATCTTACCTGGGTGTTGATTCTGATTGCCCCGATCGATGGAATTTCAAAGTAGTAACCTGAAGATTAAGAGGAGAGAATCAATACACTATTTCAACAGAAAGCTTGCATCCAGACTGCTTCTGTCATATTGTGACTACATTAAGACTTAAACAGTCGTGATGAATACAAAAGCGATCCATTTGTAGATTGGAGTCTAATCTCTTCCATGTTATTAGATACATGTAAAGCCATCATCTCCAGCTGATGATGTTGGGCCGAGCATTACAGAGGTTGTGGCCATTGACTTCTCCACACTGGTGTTGTGCTGTAGGACGCAAATGTGGAGGCTCATTGGGAATGCTGAGCCCCGGGCTCTGCTGCTGCTGATTAGGAATGGAGGAGAGTGACCGACTGGGTCAATAACCACGCCGCTCCCCAAGTTATTAAAGCCATGAGTGTTTATACAAAGAGCCGTGAAATGGAGACAGCATCCCCAGAATGTTAAAAGGCAGAGATGACTCTCATTATTTTGATACATTATGCACTTTGCCACAGTGGTTTGTGTCGAGACTCGCCTTCTCTGTCTCACTCATTTGCACATGTGAGCATGCAGACATTATGCACTCACATGCACACACACACACACACACACACACACACACACACACACAGACACACACACACAGACACACACATCTCTGCAAGCACAAGGTACAGCTCACACACACACACACACACACACACACACACACACACACACACACACACACACACGGCCATTTGTTATAGTTTTGTTCGGAGCAGTAGTTTGTCCCAGTGCCTTTGGCAGCATGCCAGAGAGGTGGCATGTGTGATTGCAGGGTGAAGCTCGGTGAAGAGAGAAAAATAAAGACGGTAACTAAAATCTAAGACTGTAGCGAAGATCCCCTCTGTGATGTACGGGTTAACAACAGAGGTCTGCTGTGTGAGGGGCAATTATGAATTTAATCAATAACGTATTTTCTTTGTGAGACTCATTTACATAATGTCTCTGCGCTATTAGAAGTCTGATTTCCTCGAAACATCATCCTCAGATTGATGAAGTGGTTCAGGTCTGTTCTGAGACAAATACAATAGGAAATTTGGGACTTTTGGGACATTCATTTCACTATGAAATATATCATATCCACTGAATTTAAAATATATCATGTCTTTTTTGACTAAATGCTTTCTTCATAAAGTAATTATGTTAGTTATGTAGATGAAGTATATGCTGTGTCAAGTATGAGTTTTCCTTCTATATGTTGACCAGTACGAACTACTTTCTATTTTTTTCTAATCAAGATTTTTGCTGAGACACCATTTGAACTTGTGTAAGTTTACCCAATAAACTTCATGGTGTAATTAAGTAGTTTTTTCTGTTATGGATAACTATCATGAATTCATGGGACAATTCATTCCTAGTTTGGGATTATAAACCGCACCTTTGTCGAAGTATTAGGATCACCAAGGCAACAAATCATATTTGCTGCTTTTATCTTGCATTTCACCTTTTACTTAAAGATAACTCTCCCTTCTGTTTTGGATTTTCTTTCACTGTGTGAGAGCATGGAGAAATGGTCTCATTGTCCTCAGCGTCACGGAGAGGTTACTTTCTTCTTAAGATGCCATGGAAGCTCAAGTGAGACAACAACCAGCATCTCCGAGTGGCATAGCTGTGTGTGTGTTTGTGCTTATGTGTGTGCTTGTGTATGTGTGTGTGTGTATGAACGTTGCTGCTGTTTGTCAAATGTGTGTATGTCACGGGTGAAGGGTTAGGGCCTGTGGAAGTGTCAGGGAGCTGGCTCTGTTGGAGTGAGATACCAAAGAGGAATAAGTACTGAAGATATCAGAGGACAGCTCCATTGAGGCTGGTGTGTCAACACTATTGTGTTATGTTGGCATAGACTTTAGTACCATGGTAATCACTACAGTCACGAACAGCAAAGAGCATGTTGGCACAGAGGCGTAATCCTGGACTTTCCCCAGTCTGACAGGGAGATGGCACGGTAATCATCCTGCTACCAGACTCCTCCTGCTAATTAATAACAACTTCTGGGGAGATACTTCTGAAGCACTTGGCTCCACTGGCAATAAGCTAATCAGCAGCAGCAGCTAGCCAAGGCTTCATACATACAGCTAAAGGCCTCGTAAAGGAGCGGCTTCAGATAAACTACAACACAGAGAGACAACATTAAATCAAACCGCAAAACAGAGGAAGAAAAGTAGGTTGGTGGATTAAAAAAAAACAACACTGCTCAAAACTGAGCACAGGAGCACCAGTCGGAGCTAGGCTGGGTTTAAATAAGCTGAGTCCAGATGAGATTCATGCGGACAAAGTAGCTGACAGGAAGAGCAGCTGAATCATATGGGCTGTCAGTCTGTCAGAGGCCTGCTTGTTGGGTTATTTTAGGGACTGTGGCCTCTTCAGATTAATGAAATATTGATTGGAACATCTTGTGTAGTGATACAGATGCCTGGATAAATATTAGAGATGATGGGTTTGTAATGGTGCAGGTAGGTTTTAATACTTTATTTCAGACTTTTAAACAATCGTTAAGAGTACTTTACTCTCTGACACAGAGACACAGCCAGCATAGCTGATGTTGATGTTAAAGGTACATCACTGCGGCAAGGTTTAACCACTGGAGATAGGCAAAAACACCTATTATAGGGGGTGGTGAGTCACTCTTTTTTAGTTATAATTACATATTTACGGTATGTATGACAAGTTCTGTGGTGAGGAGTGTGACCTCACAGCAAGAAACTCCCACAGTCCTTTGTTCACCCTTTAACAGGTCCACCTTTTGCCTAGTACATGCTGGGGGAGGATCAGTACCTCAATGACCCTAAGTATAATAGGGGAATGCAGCAAATTAATGGATTTATGCATTTATTTGTGTCCATACGCTAACAGTTGTAACTTTGTAACGGCATAATATCTCAGACTCTTTCTTTTAATCTCCAGTCTTTGCTCACTTTATGTCTGGTTATAGAAAGGGGTCTTAAGGGTCAACATTATGCTCTTCAAACCAATCATCAGACCACACTTGTGTTGCTGTGTGCTGCTCGGATGTCTCGAAGAACAAATGCAACACCTTAATGCTTAGTTCTATTTTTTTTTTTTTTTAATGGGTGTTTCACTAAAATGCTCCGAATCATCCAATGGATGTTTTACGCATGACGGAAAAATCATCCATCTATGAAATCACAAGGTGCATTGTGGACAAGAGGAGCCAAAGATCAAACCACCAACCCTGAAATAAATGGTCAACCTACTCCACCTCCTGAGCCACAGCCAGAAGCCATATTTCTCTTTTATATTTTGCATACAATACAAACAAATCCTTTGATAGTTAAACTTACCTTTATTGGCACAAGCTATCCACTGCAAAGGGGTGACATCATAATTATGCTGGCCTACAGAGAAGGTGAACACACGAACCTGGATGAAGAAAAAGACAAAAGAATGAATCATACGAAGGCCATGCCAGAATAAGAAACAGACGGAATAGAGCAAAACAATACCATGCAAAACTCCGTCTGGATGCCAATAAGGTTACTGTCATGTGACAACCATAATGCACAAATCTTCAGTATGATTAGATTAGCCTCTCAGTCAGCTCACACAACTGTCTCCAACACAAGACCGCAGTGAGAGAGTTGTCAAACTGCAGATTATTCCTATATGACAGCAGCCGCAATGAGGGAACTGGGTAGTAATGGGTATCAGAATAAATATTGGTGGGGCTCTGAAATTGGGAAAGAAGGGCTGGGAATGACAGCAAGACTGGAACAAAGACAAAACTGAGTATCTGTTGGCTGTAATTTCATAGGCTCTGATGATAGAGTGGCTAATTAGTCAGCAGGTCAGAGCTGTTAACACCAGCAGGCAAACAACAAAAGAGACAGAAGAAGAGAGAAAGAAAGAGAACATACAGACAGAGGGAGGGAGATAGTTGAAGAAAGGCCAAAGAGATGAATCACAAGTGGAAAAATCTAGAATTAAAACAGCTAAAATGGAAGTGAAGAAAGAGCTGCACAGATTGGAGAGTTTGGCGTGTCTGACAGCCTAACTAACAGAACTGCCTGTGCAATAACGAGACACTGTCAACAGAATACAGTGGGAGAAAGGCACGGAAAAGGGCCTGCAAAGACAGTTTCTGGACATGCATGATCTCTTAGGGTAGCACAGCGGGTGGATGAATAGATAACGGCCTTATGGGGACAGACTCACTGTTTTGTTGGGCCAGTTGTACTTTTCAAAGATTTCCTGTGCACGATCCTCGCCGCCATCTGTAAACATCATTATCATCTTATTGCAGTTGGCCCTTGGGGCACTGCTCTCCTGTGGCACAAGAAGAGAGAAGAGGGAGGAGAGGAGAGCAAAGAAAGAGAGGGAAAAGAGGGAGACAGGTTATGGAAAGTGCAAGAATAGAAGGGGGAAGGTGACTGTGCAAGAACATCATGTAAAACAGTGTGCTGCTATTGTATATATGTCAAAGAAGAAGTTAGCACAATACAAAATATTACATAGATATTATGGTAACACTTCTACTGATATATATCCTTCAATTATCCGGGTAAATGTGTAGGCTTTACCGTCATACTGAGGTAAAATATCATATTATTTTCAAATACTATTCTGTATTCTTCTTTGTCCAACATTCTTTTCAATAAATCCATCTAAGCTTTTATTCTTAGCTTTTCATCACACATTTACAAATTTCCTAGTTGGTAGGCATAGGCTTCCTCACATTATCATAACTTTAGGATTTCATTTGAAATATAGAACATCACTCTAGCGTTAAATTTGATTGTGTCAGATGCACTTTCATATGCATTTCAGCACTACATGCTCGTAGCCAGGCACCAGTCTTTAGCATTCAGATTTGGTACAAACCCCCCTGCCTGCCTGCACGGCAGCTGCCATTGATATGCAGGCCAGCGGCGTGTCAATCTGACAAGATTCTAATAAAGATAAATAATATTGCTACAATTACATATTTTTATTGTGCTTCTGCCACCAATCACTGGTGTGAGTCTGCCACAGACAGCGATTAAAGGGGCCTTTTTATTTCTCATTCTGCTGGCAAGGGAAGGTGGGAGGGGGCAGCTGGCACTTGGCTCTATGCCTCCAAGCCCACCAGAGGAATATAAAGTGTCTGTGGCTGATCTCCTTTGGGCTGCGCTCATCAATCATCCCATCAGAGCCCATTAGGGTGGCAGCCTCTTAAAATACACAGCAGCATACGGAGCTGAGGCAGCACCTGTGTCGAGAGCACGTGGCCGCCTGCTGCTGACACACGTCACCGCTGTGCTGGCTGCTGCAAACGTTAGCATCGCTCCACCGCAACAGTGGTTATCATCAGACCTACCTATGACAATGACAGGACTCTGGAAATGTCTTACACAAACCTGGATCACTCACTGTCAGTACTGCTTTATCACTGTTAATTTAGTTTTATTAATTGGATTAGACAGTAAGCCTGACAGGATGTATAATAACATGCTGAAGCGTGTTATTGACGACTTTCACAAATTCTTTAGCCACAGTCAAACATCCACCCTTGCATTACTGTTTTCTGAAAGGCCTGTTGGCTCTTACATTGAGAAGCTGCTCAAAGGCGAATGTGAAGCCAGACTTGTAATCTGTGGTTCCTTTGGCTTGCATGTGCATGACGGCCTCCTTGAAGATCTTCTTGTTGCGAACATTGGCTTGGACCAAAGTTCTGAAGCACGGAACAACGGCGTCGGCTTTTTCATTGAACTACAAAGGAAATACAGAGACACACATGAATGTACTCTACATGTATTCTATTTTTTTTCCCAGGCAAACTCCCCACCTCCCCGCTAAATCTACAAATTAAAATGTGTCTGTGGAAAGAATGTGTATTTCTGGGTGTTTTGTCTATCACATGTGTGACTGTTTCATGGCAGCAGGATGCAGACGTAGGTGTGTGCAGATGTAAGCTGCCCTGCTACTCTCTGCCTGGCAGTAAACACTGGTAATTACAACTTTCCACACAAAGAACAGGTGCACCTGAAATGCCAGTGCAAACCACTGAGCAGAAACCCAGCCAAGGTAATATCATCTGTCTCATCTCATCCACCAAATTAGCTTAAAACTCTGTGTGTGTGTGTGTGTGTGTGTGCAGGGTGTACACATGGCCTACATTTTTGTACTTGTGTGCTGTGTGTCTATGCGTGATTACAATATTAGCAGCAATGTCTGTAATAACAGGTTTCAAATGTTGTATTTTTTTGAAGGTCAACTTCAAAATCTACTGACATTTTCAGGACAGATTGATGTAAAACATTATGTGCGAGAAAAGCTGACATTTCTCATGGGCTGGTGTTGTGTCATATTTAAACTGTCAGACAATGAAATCCAGCACACAAAAGCACTCAGAGCCACATATTCAATATTCATCACTGTGTCATTTCCTAATATCAAATCTCTTGTGACTTTAAATGTAAGGAAAAAGGTAGCTCTGAAATAAGATGAAGAAAAACAAGCTGGGTTACATCCACTGTCTGTAACAAGTAAGAAATGAATCTCACGAAAAAAAAGTCTGTATTATTAAAACTAATTATATAGCCATTACAGAAGTGAGGCCACAGTTTGTCATAAATAAGTGTGCTGAAGCATGCAGACACCAGAGATGATGTTTGATGATTATTTTCAGCAAATTTTTGGTTATTAATGCCTTTTGTGTTTGTAAATAATTCACAGCAAGCTTTTGTAAGCCCTCACTTTCTTTATAGGGGTGAAAATCAGATGCGTTCCCACCCAGATTACCATGCTCATTTCTTGCTCTTAGAGCTGGGATTTAGAGGCATACAGTGGCTAAGAGCAATGGATTATGAAGGATTACTGAAGGAAGTCTCCATACAGAGCCACCACACCGAGTATGTGGATGTGTGTGTGTGTGTGTGTGTGTTATCTGGCCTGCTATATAGGATAACGTTAATATTTCCCTAAACATTAGTCCTAATAGAAAGCTTGGTAATCAGTAGAGAGTGAAAGAGAGAGACGGACACAATCCCAGACGGACACAATCCCAGACGGACAACGATGGTGCAGGAAAAGCAAATTCACCACAGTGAGGAAAGTTTCCACTGCAAACAAACAACTGAGAGCAGTCTGAGCCCACTGTGCTGTTTACTGATTGCCCGCTTGAATTACCACCAGCTTAATGAATACAACAAATATTTGTGCCATTGTTGTTTTCAGGATGTGATGTGTATCATTAATCACAAATCATGACCTGCAAGCTTCCACTTACCCTGGCCACATTCACATAGTCATCATCTGATAACGTGTCCAGCATCTCCACGACAGAGGTTTTCATCAGCTTCAGAGTGAGTCCGCTGACACTTCCACTCCTGCAGAAAAGACACAAAGACGTACTTAGTCGCACACTTATGAGAGGAGAGGTCGTGCTCATGCCCATTTTCCTAACTTGTGAAGGACTGGTTTAACTGTTTTGTCTTCATATTTAGGCCTCTGTTAAAAATCACATCTGTTTTAGATGGTGATGTGGTGGTAAGTGAATTTCAATTAATGAGAGAAAATGAGCAGTGATCGCCCTCCTCTAACTTTAGGTTATCCTCAGACCAACAGGTGGCACTAGCGCCCTTTGATGGAGACATCCACTCCAGCCGGGGGGGGAAATGTTAAGAGAAGAGGCAGGGAGAGGAAGTAAGGAGTGAGATACTCACACGTCCACGATGATGACCATGTCCTTTGGAGACGATGCGCCTTGGATATACCTGCACAAAAGACACAAAGAACGGGCTTTAATTTGTTCCAATAATCTTTAGGAATTGCACTAAAGAAAGAAGCCAAAGTCACAATGAGCTGAGCCATGATAATATGGAGCGACCATGTCTGAGCCCACTTAAGCTACAGAATACTGAAAAGGCTTATGTGCTTAGAAGAGTTAATAAGTTGTGTTATATACTTCAGTGTTGGCTACAGCTACTGTCGTCTGACTTCAACAGAGATACTCCTCTTTACTGAATAACAATGCCTCCTCTAAATAATTACTGCAAGCCAAAGTAATTGCTAGTTTATGGTCTAAGTATATAATAACACATTCACAGCAATGGCCTGCACTGAGCTGTGCAACCTGCTAAGCACAAGCTATCACTGTAAATACTGCCCTTTTACAAGCCGTGTACTTACTGAGTCTAAAAGTTGCAAAAAATGTACATCTTGTGTATCAACAGAGGATTTATACAATTGTTAATCAGTATCAATAATCTAATTACTACTTTTAAAAAGCCTGAGACTTTTGTGTTATGTATAAAAACAGGCATTTAATGTTCACATATTGCCTTTTTGCAACATGCTTATCTCAGCTCCTGCTTAAATTAGCTTGTTTCATCTTTCTTTGTCAAAAATGTGACATTCATATCAATTATATCCACCGTGAGCTGTGGTGGAGACCTGTCGATGTTGTCACGAATAATGGAATTGGAATTATTAAAGACAAATATATATAAATATACATTTGAGGACTTAACATGAGCATAAATTACTTATTAAAATGGACTTGTCTGCAGTCAGACTTTGGTGATTCATACAGTCTAATGTGGTTTATATTACGTCACTTGAAATTTATATAAACTTGTCAAGGAGCAGCCTGAGTGGTGTTGGCCTGTGCTGTGGAGAGCCTGTGCTGAGCTAAGTGCTGTCAGTAAAATAAGATAGCTGATGTTCTTTCCTTTGATGACTCATCAGTTGGGCGTCAAACACATTATTAACTCTGGCGGTCTCTTTGTTGGGGGGAGGCACAAGCTGCTTAAGACCATTATGCTTCTGCTGCAAAGCAACTCCTAAAATAGGGCTGTTCTGGGTGTGTGTCAGCCATGTTACAGCGTGGGCCCACAGGGCAGAGGCGGTACTAAGCTGAACTAGCAAGACCAGACAACTTGTGTCCTGGAAACGGCGCACACATAACGTCTGTCCATGGGTGATAGAGGATGACATACGGGGGAATCAAAAATTCCTTCATTCTGTTCCAGTGGCAATTAAATTCACATTTACCCCCGATACAATGAGAGCTGAGATTGATGGACATTATAGGCTTTTCTATGGCGCACTGGGAAGGGGGAGGGGGTTTCAAATGTGAGTACTAGTTTGACATTCTGAGGAGCGAGCAGGCAAGCAGTTAGCAACCGTCTTAGGCAGAGGCAGAGTAATCATCAGGGGTCTCTTTCTGCTGATTATCAGCCGTTCCGCTGAGTGTGGAGAGAAGCCAGCTGCCTGTGGGCCAGAGAGGCTCTTTTCTTATGCTCGGCCAAGCTGATATGGAGGTAGAGCAACAGAGCCCCGGTAGGCTTCACCACTGTTCCCACTAGTCTCACCGCTCCCACTCACTGGCAGGCGCCACTCCAACCTGCAGAATGACCCCTGACCCGTGTTGAAGTGACGTCCCCCAGCACACTGCCTGGGCTCCTCAAATCTGTTTTTCAGACACAACCCGGGCCCCACTCTGCTGAAAAGCTGCCTGAAACCCCCAGATGGAACAGAGGCTCGGCACCAGCACTGCCTCACAAGAGGTCGATTAGCTGAGCATGCCCAGAGTGAACATGGGCAGAATGTATGTGTGTGTGAGAGAGAGAGAGAGAGAGAGAGAGAGGAGGGTAGGGGAGGGAGAATCCAATTATTTTCAATAATAAAGAATGCCACATCAAAGGTAGAACTTCCACAGCTCTCCACAACTGTGTGGCGTATGAAATCAGGTCTGGAACCATGAGGCATATTGGCATGCATGACTTTTATCAATTTAATTACTGAAATCTTAATTTGAGGGAGTGAGAGGGAGAGGAAGAGAGAGCCGAGACTCCACACAGTGGTGGCGGCTTCTTTCTTTCGAGCGGATGGGTTTGTGAGAGCGATCATCGATGCAGGACGGAAACTTGGTCAGAATGTGGCCCACGTCTCCACTACCGCAGGCTCATGGACGGAGACACCCCGTCTGGAGATTGAAGGAGGGTCATTTGGTGACGGCTGATGCCTGCAGACCAACTGCAGATTTTCATTAACTTCACTGGTCAGTCTATTTCTCACAGAGGAGAATGGTCCTTTAATGAGACTTGAAGTTATTTTGAAGGGGCTAAATGTTAATTATAAGGCAATGCAGACCTCTATTACAACTAGTCATTATAGGTCATCGTCCACACCCAATGTAAAACCTCACAATGGAGAACTGTGCTAGCTTTAGCCCTAAAATCTGCAGAGAAAATATCACTTTCAAGCAGATCATTTCTCTCTAACTGTGAAAGAGGCAGCATTGATCAGCAGTAATGGGGTTTAGGAGGAATGTGTGAGCAGTGATGGAGTAGAGAAGAGTAACACATGAGCCAGGATAGCGTCACTCTACACTGAAGCTATAGTGCTGCCATGGCTGATTTTCCCCACAGATTGTCTTGGTGTATCAGCACCGCTCTCTTACTCTCCCTTTCCATTGCCTAAAGGACAATTGAATTTTCTCTGTGCCTCTGAGCAGAGAACGTCAGGATCAGAGAGAGTGGGATGGAGTCAAGGATTTTCAGTCTCCGGGCTGATATGCAGTTCTACGGTTCTGACAGATAAAATCATGAATTGAGGCCGGTATCAGCATATAATTCTCCACATTTTGACTCATGGATCCAGATGTGTTGTTTCTGCATGGATTCCAGTCAGTAATTACCTCTCAGCTTCTGCCCACTGATGCCATTCTTTCCCTGTCATTACCCAGTCTCCTGCGTGCCAAGGCCAGGTGACAAGCAGATGGGCCTGGCTGGTGCTGAACTGAGCCCTGTCGCCCATTCTGTCCCACCGCGATCAGCCGGCAGTCACAACATATCAGCCTATGGCCCCGCTGTCCGTCCTATCAAAGTTATGGTTGGTATCTAACCACTGGTGCTGAACCATCATAACTACTGATAGCACTTTATTTCAGACCTCATTATTGTATTTACATATGAGATTCAGTCAGTTCTTTTTTTGGTCTCATTACAGAAGATTAACTAATGTGAAAGTTCTTCCTCCGAGTCCAACTCGTGATATACAGCTGGTCGTGATTTAATTAAACCTGTTTTGCTCCATTATGTAAAAGGTATTCAAGTGAAACCTTACACATCATAACCTAATATATATGTAACACCAAACAAGCAGTAGTTATTTTGCTGGTCATGTCAATGCAACTGCTTGATGATTAAATTAGCAGTTTCAGACAAACAATAAATAAAGAGACAATAAATTTAAAAAAAACACATACAAGATATTAATCATACAAGAAAAAAAATTAAAAAGTAAAATCAGGTTCCTTGGTCCTTATAGGTATAAAAATAAAACTTTATATGTGTTTTTTCCTTATTTTTCTATTTGTACATTTAATCTTTTTTTTTGTTTTGCTTTATCTCAGCTTTATCTCTAATATGTAATTGCCAAAGTAATCAGTGCTTTTTTTCTAATATATATTTAACCGAATAAATTGAAAAGCAAGTTCAGCCATAGCAGCAATAGTGACTTGTATGCCCATAACAAAAAATAAAACATATCAGAAAGCCTTAACATACATCATGTATGTCATGATAAGTGTGTTCACAGCTGTGTGTGACAATATGTACAATCAAGGTAAAGCCTGGTTCGTGTGCACAGTAGACATGTGCTCTTTACACTGAGGTGGAACGGGGTATCGCTCTAAATGAGAGGAGATTAAAGCAGCAACATTCACAGCCACCCCAGCCTTACGATCTGGCACCGCCACCCATAAATCTAAAAGAAATGCATTATACAAGCAATGAACACAATGACATATTCTGCGTTGCGGTGATTGTATTTTGCTCCTTTTGCAGCAGTCTGGTAAAGGAGTCTCATTGGAATTCATGAAATAGTTTTATCATGGCGCTGCGCTGTAAAATCAATACATTAACTGTGCCGGGGGGCTAACTCTCTTAGGAGATTGTGTTTATGCACCCTGACCCATTCCACAAAGTGTTGTGCATTACATTTAAATTGGAGGAATTATCTACTACATACATTTCAGAAGAATGCAATAGATACATGTAGCATGATACATGGAGTGGCTCTGGCCCATGTTATTGTGCTACAGTAGAGTGCAGGAAAAGCTTACTGTATGTTTGGAGTTGTGTGTGAGTGTGTTAGCATTAGTGTGTGTTCATGGTTAATTTTTTTTTTTTGTTGTGAACCATGCTTATTGGCCCCATTGTCCGTTGCATATAAATAATGAGTGGGATGTATGTATAATACCAACTGTACCGTGTGTGTGTGTGTGTATTTGTCCACTGTAATGTAGGAATTTTCTTCACAGCTCTGATATGCGTGCATCATGTACAGTACATGTAGGCAAAGTGACCGCGGAATAATGGGAGATCTGCATGTAACACAGTAAGACTACTTGTGTGTGTAGGTGTGTTCGTGTGCATGCTCCCATGTGTGTGTGAATTTGTGTTGTGCTGATGGGCTTATTATTTTATGGACTGCTGCTCTCTTAGTGCTCCTGTGGATGTGGCAGGCGAATAAAGATTGAATTAAGATAAAAATATAGGAGGACGGCGCCCAGAGAGCCTGCAGGAGAAAGAGATGTTTGTCTGCCGTTTATTTATTCCACTTTCTGTTGATTATTGGAAGTGTTGGTACCACGATTCACATTTCCATATTTTCGGTTATGCTTAAAAGAAGAACACACAAAATGTTATGCTCAATTTTTCCACCACTTTTCTTTCCGAAAAAAGTACAGAATATTAGAATTAATCATGCATATTGGAATACATCAGCATCAATTATTAGTAGAGGAGTATTAGTAAGTTACTGTTGCTCTTTGAGAAGGAAAAAAAACTCTCCTGCTGTTTCTCTCTCATTTTGGCTCAAACTAAAATGTCAAGTATTTTATTGGGACTAAAACTGCTAAAGCCTTGTGCCACCTTCAGTCTCGCCAATAACAACCTGCTCTTTCTTTTGACTCGGCCTCTCCCTGAAGTGGAGTGAAGAGAATGAGAGCAGAAGGATACGTCGCTCTAGATATTTGGAATGGTATTTTGGGGAGCCTCAGCTTCGAGGATTGACCAGCAGTCATAATATTTACAAAGAGGTTAGATTGACTTTTTGAAGAAATCAATATGTGATATAGACTACATGCTGTTGTGAGCCTGGGAGGTAATGGGATCTTTGCAACGCTTGGCTAACAGGACTCCATGCCTGTCTCTGGTTATTTCTCTCTTCGCCCTTTCACTTTTCCCTCTACCTCACTTCACCCTCTGCTTCGCTTCCCTTGATAACGCGAACAGACATTATAATGGACAAATGTTAATAATTAATGTCAGAGCAATTGGAGACAATTAAGTGTGTTGACTGGACCATTAATTTTCCTGGGGCTGTTGGTGGGGGAGCAGACGGGGAGGGAGCCCATCTGTAGAGGCACAGACGGCCCTCCAATCTTTATCCTCAGAGGTGCACCTGGACAGCTCTGGCCAGGTCAGTCACGCCACCACCCATGCGTCCCAGGAAAGCTACAGGTCTGTTACGCGACAAACTGGCCATGAATTCTGACCGCCACTTTTCCTCTCATAGTAAATCACACCTTTGACTGGGGGAGTCTTCCAGGAGACAGTCTCAGTGCAAATGTTACTGAGGTGCACTCCTGTGATTGCATCTGTGTATTCCAGTTGCTCCAGTGATATTTGTGAAGCCACAGTATCTATCTGGAATATCAGCCCATGTGATTTGATGCATCTGTGAGTTTGTGAGGGGAGGAGTGCTGAGAGGTGCGTGGTGGGATGTGTGAGACGGTGTGTGTTTGTTTGTGCATGTCCAGTATGTATAAAGTTGTTTTTGCCTGTATGTCATTTAAATCAGCATATGTTGCTTGTTTTGACTTACTTATTTGGTCAAAAACTCTAAAATGATCAAAAGAGTGAGCCTGAAATTTTACTGTTTTCTGCAGTTATATGTAGCACTCCCTCAATAAGCGTTCTGCAGGAGGCGCGAATATTTGGTGCCACTGTCAACACCTGCAATGGTAAATTAATTGGTCAAATGTCTGTGTTGGTGGGCACTAAAATTCATGATATCACTTCATTCTTTGCTCTGAACTATACTCCTTACATTTGAATTGATGAGTAACTTGCAGGGCGCCGAGGTAACAGGACTTCCTGTTGCTGTGAATTCTGAAGTGTGGTCATTTGCCTTCGCTTCAAAGGGACAACTAACACTAGCTACACTCTCCCACTTTGGATAAGCACAAAACTGTGTGTTAGGGAACTGACTCATTAGGTGTTGAAATGACATGAACAAAAAGTAACATTTAAAAAATAAATTAATTCAAATTCCAGTTTGACTTTAACACCAAGTCGTTGCATGAGTTGTGTCTCCTAGAATCTGTACGACTTGTGTAAATGCTCGTGCTGTCGTTTGTATTACTGTCCTTGTGAGGGATGCTGCTATCTATCGCAGTCACATAAGCACACATGACGGGCTTAGCTAACCCCTGTGGACTGTTTTTGTAATGTGTGTGATTGGCCGACCTCTCCGGAGAATGTTAGTCGGGGAGACAGCATGTTAGACTATAATCACACAAGTCTGACCTGACATATCATGACACTCCCTGCCACGGCTCCACCACTCAGCGCGGCTGGGCACAGGTTGCTAAGCAACGGGCCACAGGAAAAGTCGAAGGCTTCGACATGACGAAAAGCACGACAGAAATGACAAACATGGAGGACCAAGGGGGGGGTGACAAGGTGTTCCTCAGTGAAAAAATACACCTCTTTCTCTGCCTAACCTCGTCACACGCTGCTGCCGCTCAGCATTTCCCTCATCTCCCTCCTTCCTTGTTCCTTCCTGTCTCTGGGAAGAGTCCCGCAGTCAAAACGCGTGTAAGAGAATTAAACCCGGGTGTACTCTGGTTCCTGCGCTGACAGGTCACAGACAGGATCCTTGTTTTAACTTGTCTTGCAACACAGTGCCTCATGTTTTCCAGCATATTTCATGTTTACATTGCTGGCTACTGGGACAGCGGAGCACAAGGGGACTTTGGCGTTAACTTAATTAAATTGTCAAAGAATGCCTTGTTAGTCTGATAATTGTATATACTTTGAGGTGTTGGCTGATCACTTTTAATGTTTTCGTTAAAAGGCACAATCATTGATCTAATCTTAAACAACCCAATGTGAACGTGCTATCGCAAATCTCAATCTTCAGCTATAACTGAATATACCTGCATTTTACAAAGCACATTTAAAGAAAAACTGACTCGTTATTCTCTCTTCTTTATCCAACATTTCAACCAGAAGCTTGTGCAGTAAGGAGGATGTAAACTGTGAATTGAATTTATTTGAATCTTACCTTGTTTTTACGATGTTGTTAAATGGTTCATTCAAATAGTTTTGCTTTGAAATACAGTTTTATGTTGTTTTATCTGTGGTTATATTTCTTACAGGTATTTATTTCCTGAGTTTCAGTAACCAACGTTGGTTGATTAGGACGTGAGCACTGTAATTTCCATGTTTTTATAGATGAATAAATTGAACCTTGATTAAACTCCTCATCAAATGATTGACTGAAGTTACATTTAATTCATTTCTAAGAATGAATGCATTCATTTGCTTTCAGTTGCCGCTAAATTTAAAGATGTAAATTGTGTATTACGAGTATTGAGTTTCATACAAACACCAAAATGCAAAGGAATCTTTTGCTTGTCTTTTGTTTGTTCGGTCTGCGCTCCTTGACTTCATCTGACAAGCCTGGCCTGACCTCAAACAGCCACTCAGGTTGAGCTGGACCGAGACAGAGATGGAAAACAGGGTCAGGTCTAATCAACATTGCTGTCATGATTATGTCCAGTTCACTCCAACCTGTAACCAGGCAACAGGCAGGGCTGCCACAAAGCCGATGTGACAGTGGCAGGTAGATTGAATGTGTAGGGGTGGACAGGAAGCTTGGGCCGGTGGGTGAAGGGGCGGTTTGGCCCATTGCAGACAAGTGCTGTCCAGCCCGTCACACTCCCCCGCCCTGGCTGTAGCACAGAGACCCACAGGCAAAGGTGGGTACTTGAAACAGAAACATTAGCCCCTATCTTGTTTTGTCCTTGTAGCAAAAGACAATGCATCAACATTATCACTTACTGAGATAAATACGGGTCAGGAAAACGTTTGATCTCATTCTATTAAACAATATCCTTTATTTAGCTCTGGGCTGGAAGGAGCACAGGAGGTCTACAGCAGCCAGAGACAAAACGCTGTACAGGAATCCTAATGCAAGGCTGGATTTAAGAGTCAAAGCCTCTCTTTTGTATGTGTGGTTATGCTCACAAAGCCCTCTAATGTGCTGATACGCCTTAAGCAGCCAGTTTAAGAAAAATATTACAAAAATATGTCCTTTTTAAAACTTGCTAACCATGAAAGAATTGTCAGAAGCATTTTTATAATAGCTGTGCTAATACATGCAGCAGTCTATGTTATCATTGTGGTGTTTGTGTCGTGCAGCGAAGTAAATGAGTGTAATGATTCAAAACACTCGTTTTCACTCAAACACTGAGCAAAGAATTATCAAGATTATTGAGATGAAAAGACCTGAATTTATTTTAAATATAACAGCATATGATTTATTCGGTGGCAGAGTGCATGGACACGAGACTATGCCTGCATTACAACACACAAATCAAAAATCAAATGTGTTTACAGCATGTGTGTAGACTCGGATCAGATCACAACAGTTTGTCACAATTTTAAGACAGCATGACAGTACTGCTGCTGACAGCACAGGTGTTGCGGTGACAAGTTCAATTTCTGCAATTTTCTGCACTTTTACTCTGCTGCCGCTGTTTGTATTGGTTAGAGGCTGACTGCTCTGAGCTACACAATCCTCTTTACTCTCAACGCTCAGCTGGACTCACCTGGAGCCCAAAACTCACACCTTCCAGCACTCATCTGGACCGGGATAATGCAGCAAATTAATATCCATGTTATTTGAAATGTGTTGAATTTATATAAGAATTTATCACATGTAGGCCTATCAAACCATTCAAAGATTTAGTAAAAACTATTTCTAATGTATTTTGTTCTTATTAATGCTACTATTTTAAAGTCAAAATTCAATGTCTCGTAAGTCCCAAATAAACTTTACTCTAACAAACCCAACTCTTCCTCTTATGTTAATTATAAAATCTGTCCAGAGCCTGAATTGAAGGAATGAAAACACATCTAGGACAACACCGGTGTAGTTTTTTACAATCACTATTATTGTTCCTTAAACAAATGTGCCAATTTAAGAAATAAATGCCTCTGAAAATTACTTCTGTGTTAACAAATTATGAGGAAAAATGATGGATGTTTTTTTTTTTGCTCAGCATTCTTCCTCAAATAGCCTGTAGACATTAATAATGGGAGAAAAAGACAAAGTTTCAGTGGTGTTGAAATAAAACACTTTATGAATGCTGGTCCTGATAAAGGTGGTACTTACCAAGGTCTTCTGCGGACATCGTACAGGTCAATCTTGTTGGGCGCCCTCCATGGAGTGGCTGCAGAGAGGGCAAGAAAATAAGTTATAGGCCATACAGTTCACTGTAGGATATTTCAGATCAGATTAGATCAAAGTAATCATAAATTCATTCTGTCTATCTGTCTTCCTGTATAGCCATCTGATAAGAGATTGCCAATGTTCTGCAGCTGAGGAGCCCTAGGGTCAATTTAGACTTTATCTTGCTGAGTTTTAACGCAGACGGTTGACTCGGTACCGTGCAGCCTACCTGGGTAGTATCGTGTCACTCCTGTGGCGCTGCCAAACACCTGCCAACGCAGAGAGCTGTCGTCCCGACGGTTCTCTATGAAGACCCTCTCCAGTGCCTGGGTCCAGTTTAACTCATTTAGGATGACTGGGGCTGTTGGGACACACACAATGAACAATAGTGAACTCGCAAACATAGTTTTCATTCTGGCTCATCGTTTTCCGGTTGATTAGTTTACACAGAAAAGATAAAGTTTAAACTAATTTTCATTTCAGTGTCACCATACAGCCAAACATTTGTGAATTCTGCTGCAAGAGAAGCAGTGCTTCAGAAAAACAAAGTCCTTTTGCAATGAGCTCCACTTAGAATATGCTGAGTTGCAGATTATGTGGCACAGTCTTTCAAATTGTAGAAAAATAAACACTAAAAGGTATATATATATATTAAAGTGGCAGCTTTAACTTAGTGGCATATGTTCATCTGTTTGAAGAGGAAGAAGAGGAAAGACGAGACTATCATCTGGTGTCGTAAGGGGTTTGAGAACACACTGCATCTTTAAGGTGATGCATCTTTAAATCCACAGTTTTGTATAACAGATTTTTTGTAACTGTTTTCTAAAATAAATGCAGATAAATTACCTGATTTTTGAACAGTGAGCCCAAAATATAGTGTTATCATAGTGCAGAACACCAGGTTCTCTCTCTGCTAGTAGCCCAAAGGTCACTTCTCCTTGCTGAACAACCTTGTCTGTGCCAGCAGCAGTGAGCTGAGTACATAAGAATGGATATATGCAGGCAGCTCGGCCGGCGGTAGCTGTCTGAGCAGGGCATCAGTCTAATCTGGGGGATCTCTGAGGAGTGCAGAGGAAGAATCTGAGATGACCTTGGATGTGGTCATATGTCACTCGCAGCAAGTGGAGCAGAAGCCACTTCTGAACTTTTGATAGCAGCGAAATACTAACAATTTCTGCAAATGTCCATTAACAAGTGTTTGTGTTTGAAAACTTGTGGGCGTTTGGTGACTGGGAGAGAAGAGAGAAGAAAGGGGTGAAAAAGAGAGACAAAAAGTAAAGGTCTGCTCAAGCATGCGTGGCTCGAGTTAAAATGTAGGGTCACAGATACATATCACAGGTCAGTGGTACTCCGTAAAATGGATTTGTGGTTGTGGAGAGAAGTATTCATCATCTAGTCAACAAGAGGTGGAATAACACACTGGTGGGGCTGGACTGACACTACGGTCATGTCAACATGTGTCAGGTTTCCTCTCCACCTCACACTGTTGTAACTTATATTGTATTTACACCATTTACACTATACCTTTTTGACTTTTTGATCCAGATTATTTCATTTTTCATCATTACATGACACAAAAACACAATGAAACAGAACAAAATGCATTCACACACAAACCCACACAAACCAAAAAAAAGCTTTTGGTCTGTTTCATAGCTAAGCTGAAGTCAGAAGATGGGGAGTGCAGAGCTTTAATAGCCATCTGATTAAAGAGGAAACAAGACGAGGCACTGAGCTGAAGAGAACTTCACTTGCTTCTCTGATTTAATTACTCAGGCTACCAAAACAAGACAAGCCTCTGAACCGACAAGTCCAGATTTCCTCAACCCCTCGTTTGAACTCCACACAAATAAATGATCATTATCCACTTTTCCCATGTTTTCAATTACTGCTATCTTTGATGAGCAGTCAGTTAAAAGGTGTAAAACTGACCACTGACCTTCACCCAACCACTGCTCACTTCCTTTACTGTAAACTGAAAGCCTCTGAATAATCACAATCACAATGAGATGAAAACTCAGCTTAATGATCAGTTCCAACCAAATTCTCTCTAAAATTGTAGCTCAAAACAAAAGCTCAAAGTTTGACTACTCTTTAGCACCCTGTAAAACAAACACACACTAACATACACACACGTGTACACTTGCTACAGCAGCACTAAGAAGTGTCTGGAGGATAGGAATATATGAAAGCCAAATTGCTGTCATCACCAAGGGGAGCTCCTTAACATGTTTTCTCAAAATTCATAGACGCAAACACAAAGGAAGAATGGAGGAGGATAGAGGCAGCCCTACAGATAGGGATAAGCATAAAAACCCAGAGAGAGGGGGAGGGCGATTAATGGAAAGCAACACAGAAATTAACATGAATGAGTGGCTGCTTTCACTGCCTGAAAAAGGCAATTTCTTGCCCGTGAGGGAAGGAGAGAAAGCAAAACACAAAACTATCTTCACTTTAAACTGCTAAATTGAAAATGGCAGAACCTGAATGAGGTCACAGAATTGATTATTTGAGTTTTTTTTCAAATTAAGTGACAAATGTCAGTTCACCTTTGTCCTTTGGATGGAAGGTGAACAAATGGCAAATGAAAAACTACAAGTTGTTGATCACTATCTTATACTTGTTGAATTGTTAGGACAGCTGAGGCTTCACTATCATTGTAAAATATGACTTCTGATTTATTGGAAAGCAATATTTTGTCAGCTTTCTGCTGTGCGGTTGTTTGACTCTTTTCTGAAGAATGTGCTGCAGTAACATTTCTCCTACAAACTTAATTGCTTGATACCAGAATTAGAAATTAAAACAGCTTCATGTTCTATCTCTCGCATCGCAGTGTTTACATTAGCCAACACTCCAGATGGTCTGAAGAACTAGAAAGTGTGAAGCAGGGAGAGAAATTAGCGACACTCAGTATCACTGCCATTTTGACCATGAATTTCTGAACTTGCCTCAGTCGCTCCCATCACTCCAATTCATCTCAGGGAGACCAGTGGCTATATGTTACAGACGTTTGTGTGGAGATTATCAGAAAACCAAACCATGCATTTCAATTTCATCTTAGCCGTGCAATGCTCTGTGGTCAAAGAGCCATCTGAATAATGTGTAAAAAGTATTATCCTTTAAGCATGAGCTATCACAGCAGGTTGCTGCAGCAGCATCCTGTGTGCTGTGAAGTTCTGGGCGCTCTTATCTGGAGAGGCACTGGGTCTGTAATGATAGCTATCCAGGACAGGCCAAGGGCAAAGAGACATCCTGTGACCTCTGTTAAAAACTGGCACCATCTCAGCTACCTTGACTAACGTCATGGTATTAACCAACTCCAGCTATGCTACAAGGATTATCGTGTGTGTGTGTGTGTGTGTGTGTGTGTGTGTGCTGTCCAGGGCTGAACACACACACACACACAAGCTACGGTATATTTCCTGAATGTTTGTGTGTACATGATGTATCTACTGATGGTGGCAGTGGTGCTGGTGTGTCTTTCAATCAAGAGTAATAAGACAGACCAAAGTATATGTGTGTTTATTTTGCCAGCTGAAACTAAACTAGTCCGATGCAGATGTGAGCCACCTCTACTGTCAGGCCAGCTCGGCAAACACACACAAACAAACATACATCTGTAAGCGATCTCTACAGAAAAACGGGCACATCAGAGATAAGACAACACAGCAAACTAATTCTCTTTGATTTATTCAGTGAGGATAGGCCGTGACTTCTCTGGACAGTTGATAAAAAGACAAATTTCCCCTGGGGGGAAATATGCTCACACAGGCAGACAGGGCCTCCGAGCGCTGCGTTGGGCTCATCTTTCACGTGAAACACACCCCCCTCTGATATCTTTAAAAGGTAATTCATCAGCGCGCCGCTCCCCTGACATTTAGAGCACCCTTGGCTTTGCCCCTTTATGGAGCAAGACTGCACACCAAGTAGGGAAACAATTATGAGTGGGATTTATGGAGCATCTCTCCATGAGACCATTTCTCAAACCACCCCACCACCACCACTATACTACGACCCCCACCTCCCAACCACTCATACACACATTATTCACACCGATATACCCAAGATAAGGAGCCATCCCAACCGGACTGCATCTTATGCACTGTATTAATCCAACATGATATAAATAGGTTCATGCATTTACTGTACACACAGAGCACAGTGCAGAAGAAAGGCACAGTGGTCTATAATATTTCATGGCGGAACACAAGTGGTCCCTCATAAGAAATCCATAATGGTAATGGAGCTAAAGCTATTAGCTAAGTACCCTTGAAGAGTCATAACCATTATTACCATCATCGCCATAAAGCGTTTACATATTCTACTTCTTAAACAGAGTGACTGAGTGTTAGAGGTGTAGTTCAATTCTACTTACTTTGACATATAGGTGGCATTACTCAAACAGACAGGCAGGCATACAACTCATTTTGAATGTTAGTGAGTTGATATGCAGAAAGCGTATTTTCCAAAGTCATATTTTAAAGGTTATTTCTCATGCTGTTACGGCCCGTGGCCTTTTTTGTATGTAGTGTTTTGCCCTGTCTCCCCTGTTTATTCTGGAGCACCGCCTGTGGACTGGAGGTGTGTCTTCCTAGACTGCGGCATGCCCACAACCGGTTCTCCCTCCCTCCACCGGATGCCATTGGATGATCGACCGTCCAGTGAGGGAGCTCCCAAACACCGCGGGCTCCTTTAAAAGAGACCTTAACCAGCAGTCGAGGCAGCTGTTGTTCTCGGGTGGATGTAGTTTTTTGGTGTGTTGGTATGTAAAGCAGCTTGCCTCAAGGGACTGCGGTCCTGTTACTAACTCGCCTGTTAGGTGATAAGAGGATTGGGCGTAGGATAGCTACCATTTTGTGTTCGGTAGCTTTGTAAAAACGCTGTGTAGCGTCAAGGGTGCTACTCCCCTGTATTTCAGTTTTGTTATCTTAGAGTAGGAAGTCTTTTGTTTCCTTTATTTTTGAGTGGTGTCCATAATTAGTTTAGTTTAGCAAACTCAGGTTGAGTTCTCTTTTGGTTCTGATTTGTTTTTTTTTTGGAGTAGCACCTAACCGCCCTCCATTTCCTCCTGTCTTTCTTTGTTTGTTCGGCACCATTTATCCCAGCCATTTGTAATAAAAACAACTGTGAGGCGACCTTTTTGTTCCAACTGGTCATTTATGTTTGCGCCTCTTTCCCCCTAGCGAGCCGGGGCGTAACACATGCACTGTATGCTGTAGGAGTTAACACTGTTTGTAATGCACTGACAATTAACAGCTTTCCACATGACTTCTGGCAGAGTAAAGAGTAAAATCATTGGTCATTTCACTTGAAGGAGCAGTTTGTCCCAATTACAAAAATATAACTTCTCACTTGCCCCTGTGTTGTTTGAACAAGCAGATTGTTGGATAGTTTTGCTGTAATTTTTCCAGATTTCAAAACAACGGAGGTGAACAGAATTTTGTTTGTGCTGAAAAGTGACATTTACAAAAATTCAACAGCAGCATGTATTTCCAGCAGCAGTGTCCCAGTCACGCTGGATAATTTGAAGACCTCACTGTGAGCATTTTTCAAATAACACTAAAGGTAAGCGAGACAATGTTTTTGTACCGTAAAACGAGCAGCTGGATAAACACACAGCTTCGCGCACAGCTCGAGGTCATTACAGAGCAGCATCCCAGCATCTGCATGTACCACCTCCTTCTGTGTCTCTCTGTGCCGTCAACCCACTTCTATCTCCCATCTCTCCTGTTTCCTTGCCGTCTCCCTTTCCACATCTTCCAGGGCTGCTTTGTGGTCTGGCTGAGTGTTTAAGAGTCTGAACCTTAAACCTTTCATCCTGCAGAGGAAACGGCAGCAACAGGAACTGGCAGCAGCTCACACAGCAGCAAAGACAAGCTAAAACACAGTCTAAGCCTTCCCAAAAAACCTTTGGTTGAGAAAAATAACATCCAGAAGACACTGTACAACCTAATTTGTATTACTTGCGGTGTATTACAACGGTTTCTAAGAATTTCTTTGCTACTGAAACAGCGGCCTTAACTAACTATAATTTAAATTCATGTAAAGGGTTCCAACAGTTTCACTCGAGAACATTTAGTGTATTTGTCATTGAGGACCACAGTTTTGCTAAATGGTAATCTCAGGCTGTGAAGGGGGGACATAAATGGAAATTTCTTTGAGAAAGGATGATTATTGAATATAGCCGACAGAATAAGACGGGATGGGGGAGATTTCACCACACCTCCAGAGTGCTCCTCTGAATTTTTTTTCTAATTAAAGAAGAGCAGTAAATAACAAACACATGAAATGTAATTTGTGAGCCTGGTGATGAGTGAAGTGGAGTTTGCTGTGCTGACTGTTCTAATTAGTGTGCGGGTAAATGATAGTGCCCCTTCACTGGGCACACACTATAGGGGTGGATGGGTGGGGGGCAGAGAGAGAGAGATGGAGTCTGTAAAGTCAAAAACGACAGAAATACAGCCTGCAGTGTTTACACTGTCTTTCTTCTCTTTTGGTTTAACTTTAAATCCAATTTCTCTTATCCCCCCTCTCTCTATCGCTTTCTTCTCTTTTTTTTTTTTTTGCACTTTCACTCTATTTTTTTTCTTTCACAAATCACTTTTGCTTTTTTTTCCACACATTTAAATCTGGTTTGATGTTGAGAGGGGCTGAGTTGATCTCCAGTGTGGCGTGAGCTGGTTGACAGGGAAGCCTCCTCCACTGGAAGGAAACCTGGGGCGTGTGAAACGAACACTGGCTGCACGTGCTTAATGTGCACACACACACACACACACACATACACACAGAGACACACACTCATAAAACATGATATTTTACATTTAGCTAAAGCAAATCTCAAGAATTCACAGCTTATAACTTTAAGATGACAAACGTAGCATGTAGTAAAGTGACAACATTCACTAATTGAAGCCACGGCATATACTTTCACTAAGTAACAAAGCATGATTCTCATTGCTCTCTATATCACTTCCCCTTCCTTTGGTGAACAGACCTGTGTCTGTCTATCAAAAGTTGCCTTTGTCCCTCCAGTACCAGGCGAGCTGACTTCTCTCCAGATTAATTTTTAATGGGATGAGAGACTTCAGAGGTAGTTTCACTCAAATAAAACCCTGCAGATGCAAATCTTTCTCTTCTTTTCAAATCTCATACGACGCTGCGTTGACTCTGTATCTGCTGTATCTGTTGCACTCAATTTTCCACTGCACATTATGTACACCGTGCAATTTGCTCTTTAGAAAGGTGAACTGGCTGATTTTTTTTGCTTGGAGCTTCCCACAGGGGATCCATCCACAGACCAGAGAGTGCAGTAGTAAAATGAAGGTTAACATTCAAAGGGCAGGGAGTACAAGCTTGCGGCTGGTTTTGGTGCTTTCTTGTTAATCAAAGTCTCATAAATAATTGAACACGTTAACCTACTGCCTAGCCTACACATTATTTATACTTTCTATTACTTCTGATCACTCTCTAAAGCATAACATTGCAGTTTAATTTCCTTCATAGTTAGAGATAGGTATGTCATAAGAGTGAACACTTAGCAGCATAAGCAGCACTGTACGTGCAAAGGCCTAGAGTGATTTCCTGCTTACATTCAAGCCGAAGCACAACTCAGAAGTTGTCAGCTCTCACATGATGCCTAAAACAAAAGAATTATGCGAAGCCACAAAGGCAGCCATCTTGGCACTGCTGGAAATTGGCATGAGTGACAGACAGGTAGCCAAAAAACTGAAGATCTCCAAGACAGCCGTTCATTACACCAAGAAAAAGCAAGTCGAACATGGTACTACCAAATTGCTAGCTGGTCGAGGCAGGAAACGTCTTTCTACCCCACGAGAGGACCGTGCACTCATCCGTTCCTGTGTCAGGAATCGTCGTCAGACCTCCAGGGACCTTAAAAATGAGTGGGCACTGTCGAGAAATGTGACTGTGTGAGTTCGAAACCGACTTCTTGAAGCTGGTCTGAAGTCACACAGGGCACGGAAGAAGCCCTTCATCAACGAAAGGCTAGGGATCACAAGGATTGGACTGTTGATGATTGGGCTAAGGTTCTCTTCAGTGATGAATCCAATGTTGAGTTGATGCCCACTCCAGCCAACTTACTGGTTAGGAGGAAGCCTGGAGAAGCCTACAAACCAGACTGTCTTGCCCCTACTGTAAAACATGGGGGTGGATCGGTGATGATCTGGGGTCGTTTCAGTATGGGTGGAACAGGGCAAATGCAATTGTGTGAAGGGCGAATGAACCAGGTCACGTTCAGGGCTACTCTTGAAAACAGTCTTCTTCCATCAGCTGATAAACTCTTTCCTGCCTCGAATGACTGGATTTTCCAACAAGACAATGCCCCTTGCCACATGGCAAGGTCAGTTAAAGCCTGGATGGAGAAGCAGAACATTCGAACCATGCCTTGGCCTGCTCAATCACCAGATCTAAATCCAATTGAAAACCTGTGGAACATCATCAAACTCAAAATGGAGAACCACACGCCCAAAAACAAAGCAAATTTGTTTGAATTTTTGCAACAGGAATGGGCTGCTGTGACAGCAGAACAATGTCAGAAGCTGGTGGAGAGCATGCCAAGACGCATGTCTGCAGTCATCAAAAACAATGGTTATGCAATCAAGTACTAACTCCTGTGTGTATCATGTGACTAACAGACAGAAAAGAAAACATGGAATGCCTAAAAGCACTGTTTTTGGCAGTACAATGCCATAGCTATTGATGTAAGAAGTAAGATGTGATTTTGGTTATTATCAAGAAAACCACGGAAAATGGCTAGATATCAGTTCTTAAATTAAACTATTATGAGCTATTTTTGTTGTTATCATTACATTTGTCCAAACAAATGTACCTTTAGTGGTACCAGGCATTAAAATGAACAAGAAATTGAAGAAAACAAGGGTGGTCTAATAATTGCTGAAGTCAGCTCTTAAAGCTGCTTCTCTGCATCTTTCAGCTAATTGTTTCGATTTCATGGCTGCAACTGTTCTGATTCATTCTCTGTCAATGTTTCAAATATGGATGCTGCTGCAAAGAAGCTAACAATTTTGACCTTTTAGACATAAAAAGTCATCACTGCATAATTTTATCCTATCAGACATTTGGGTGAATTTTTGTATGAATGTATGAATTCTTGAGCTGTGGCAAAAAAACATGTTTTGTGAGAAAAGGACAATGACGATAATCCTTGACCTTTGACCACTAAAGTCTTAACAGTTCATCCTTGAGTCTTTCTCGGGGCTTTCCTGAGATACAGAGTTCACAAAAATGGGACGCACGGATGGACGGACAGCCTGAAAACATAAAGCCTGCTGAAAAAAATGATGGTATACATGGGACAATGTTAGCAATATGTAAAGTAAACCTAATTTTGTCATGTAAACCCACCAGTACGGTTCTAAAACGAAGAAAGAAGCAGTGGCTTCACCAAAAGGACATGCACGCACAGGGTGGAAATGATGGATGTGGTGTGTGCGTATGTCTGTGTGTGCGTGTCTGTGTGTTTGTCTGTGTGTGTGTGTGTGTGTGTGTGTGTGTGTGTGTGTGGAGGGTGTGGTGGGTGGGTTAATCGCTCCGTGCAAGACATTTAAGCTGTGCTCTTTCATCTGCACACACAGTTAGCCAGTCCTCGCCATTCATTTCTGACAACCAAGTTTCTCACTGTGCTTGACTACAATAGCAAACTGACAACATGACGTTAGGCCGCTGGAAAAGGCGCCGCATGCAGCGGATTTAATCTTCAAATTTAATGAAAGGACTTCCTACATTCACTGGTGGTTTTCTTTATTCCCTGCTGGGAACAGTGGTTATTTATTCTCATGCAAACACTAATGTAGGCACGCACTATGTGTATCCTATACACACATAATTACTACCTTAAAAAAAAAAAAAAAAAAAAAAAGGCTTTACAACCTTCTATATTTTCTATATTTTCAACATGTTATAATGTACATGTGCAACTGTAGAATGACCCAATCTGGCTTAGTATCCTCCATCTACAGTGTGAACTCGGTCCAATTACCCGCAAGATTCCGCTGAACCTAGAAAATACTTGCCAAAGAATAATTTGTATATTTCCTCACTGTTTTTTCATCCTTATTTCTCAGAGATTACTTTCAAGATTATATTCCCAGAGCCCTTCCTCTGCAATTATTCAGCAAATCCCTGCCTCTTTCTCGCCACTGCTGTAACATTCACTGGGAGAATAAAACCTGTTTTTCCATAGACGACGCCACCCACATCAATTTATTCCTTTGTGGCTGTGTTGCGATGTCCATCCTGTAATAAGCGATGATAATTAGAAGAAAACTGTATGAATGTTTGACCTAAGCTAATTAGAAAGTTTGCAGACTTGGCAGCAGGAATCAGCGGTGGGATAATGAATCATAAAATGGTTCATTACTGCGCTCAGGGAACACTCTCAATCTCAATAAACGGACATGGGGCCTAGCAGACAAATCAAACCAGGACGCATGCACTGCCTCATTTAGCTGCTGAAAGGATCACAATAAAAAAAATAGAAAAAAAGAAAATGCTCTTTTTTCCCTTGCTCTAAATGGTTTCTATTATTAAAGTGTCTCTTCTCCTTCACTCTCCTCTCACCCCTCTTCTTTCTATCTTTCCTCCTATCTGTGTCTCTCTCAGTCCATCTCCAAGGACACCAATTTCGCTGTGACTGCCAATTCATGCTGCCATTTTCTGGAAAACAGTCAATTTATTCAGTGCATTAACAATGTTTACAAATCAAAGCAAGTCACTTCAACAATACAGACCGCGAGTACTAATAAACACTTGAGAATTTCAAAACAACTGTTGAACATTATGCTGTACAGTGGACTCTGCCCCATTCTTCTGACAGTTTTCTTTTCTCTGCCTTTCCTCTGGCCTCCCCTTGAGAAATGAGCGCTGACACTCACACTGCTTCTCTTCTGCTAATCCTAAACCCACAGATACAGTGGGGCAAAAAAGTATTTAGTCAGCCACATCACTGCTCTAGAGGAGATCTGCATGGAGGAATGGGCCAAAATACCAGCAACAGTGTGTGAAAACCTTGTGAAGACTTACAGAAAACGTTTGACCTCTGTCATTGCCAACAAAGGGTATATAACAAAGTATAGATCAACTTTTGTTATTGACCAAATACTTATTTTACCAAGGAATTTACTAATTAATTCATTAAAAATCCTACAATGTGATTTCCTGGATTTTTTCCCCCCATTCTGTCTCTCACAGTTGAAGTGTACCTATGAAGAAAATTACAGGCCTCTCTCATCATTTTAAGTGGGAGAACTTGCACAATTGGTGGCTGACTAAATACTTTTTTGCCCCACTGTATACTGTAGATCCAGACCTCTCCAGACCCAGAGGACAACAATCCGCCCACATTAGTTTCCTCAGACATCCTCTCCAAGGCACCTTGCAGGCTCCCACTGGTGGGACCAGAGAATAACACGACATGCTGTACAGATAATGATCCCCTTTCACCATCTCTCTGAAGCAAACGCAGATCCCATGACATGAACTTCATGTAAATTTCTGCAGGCTCAGTTAGATAAAAGAGAACTCCACCGATTTAGCATCACACTGCTGTAACATTGTTAAAATCACAGTGGACAGGCAGAAATCTATGGAGGTCTACCTCGTCAAAACCCACGATGCACCTCCATGCTGACACTTTGGTGTAACATTCAGCTGTGTTGTGCTAGTAGCAGCAGAAAAATAACTGTACATTTGGGCAGCAACATGTTTTTCAACACTGTTTATTTACCAGCGACGACAAAAAAACACCACATTCATAATGGGAGTTGGCACAAAATCTGCAGTTGGCAATCTCCGCACAGCAGACCGCGCAATGGGAGTTTACTAAACAACATCAATAGTAAACATTTTCCACAGAAGAGAAATGGAAAAAAAAAACTAATTCCATGTACTATAGCACTCTACTCTTCTAGTCTCCACCAGGCTCAATCAAGAGGCCTTTATTCTCTGACTCATATCTTCAGACAGGGGAACCAGAGCTGGCACAAAATGGCTCCGGGAACAATGTGCAGGCCTGATTGCTCTATTGTGAGTTAGCTGTGGCCTTTGACATCTCTTCCTGAACCAAGAGTGTCTAATTCTGACAAGATCTGTCTGGAGACACAGCTGGAGGGCATTGTTACAGACAGGTGCCATACACTGCCAGTTCAACAAAGAAGGCAAAGAGCTAGACAATAACAGAAAGAAAAAATTGCCACTGTGAAAATGGCTGCCTGTCTGCACATGCTCTGGTTTGTGAGTCTTTAAAGAGGCAGGCAGAAAGTGTCCAAAAGGTTAGAGGTGGATAACAGAGGGAACATGCCAGGAAAAATCAGAGTCCCAGAAGGTACACGTGTTCCCTTTTGTCCATTTGGCAGCTGCAGACTACGGAGGGTGTTATGTCCGCAGGGCAGCACGGTGCCAGGCAGGGTCTACGAGTGGGGGAGACCATGCCCACGCAGAGAGAAAAAAAATATATACAGTACAGATCTGGCGTGAGAGACCGACTGTCATCTAAAATCATGTTAGTGTGCTAAAGTGCTGGCTGATATAAAAAAGAGGAAGACATTGAGCTTACATACCGAGAGAGAGGGGAGAGGTCACGTCAAAACAGAAGACATCTATCCATGGCCCGGCAGTACATTCATGATACAGGTAAAACAGCTGATAACGCCAACAAACTCTGTAGCACAGCCAACAGCACCGGTAACCGCTTCAATGATATGGGCTTGCATACCCACCCTACTAAATGTAGATTTCTGTCTTAGCCCTGCTAATGGTTGAAATTATTCAGTATACAAAACACGTTTTAAAGAGCCAATGAAATATAATTCAAATTTTCTATTACTACCCCGCGTCCTTGTATTAACAAATATCACAATCACTCACTGGCATTACAGATTTAGTGGGTTGAACATGTACCTTTAAACAGTCAGTAGTGATTTGGAGAGACTAACTGAGTATATGAGACTATCTAGTGGAGCGACACGATGACTTTTGAGGCATTTTTCAAGATCTCAGTAGGCAAAAACATTTCCAAAAGAGCATGGCTGAAGTTTGCTGTATTCATTTTTCCCTCTCCCCCCTCCATATGATCTTCCAAAGCAGGTGAGAGAGGTGTGGGTGAAAACAGTCTACAGCTTCATAATGTTGTGAATCTCCAGAAAGCTGCGCTTGTTATGCTATGCCCACTTTGAGCAATCAAATCAAATCCCTGATTAAATCCCTGCGGAAATGATACTTCCCTCATTAATTCTGTTTTACCTGAAAATGTGTGACATTATTGAAGCTAAAGACGCTCTAAATGCTGTTTCACTGGGCCTGTAATTTAACTTTAGCTAAGCACTGTCAGTATTCAAGACTATATGTTACTTGTTGTTTGCATTTTAGAGCTATTTCCTATGTGGTTATTGATTTCTTTGAGTGTGTGTGTGTGTGTGTGTGTGTGTGTTTAAGAATGATCACCTTTCCACCAGAACACTAACAAAAAAGAAATATTCATATATACTTACAGCCTTTGTATATGTCTGTAGGAATCTGGACCGCACTTGAGGAGTAGTTGACTTTATTTTTGAAATTGGGATCGTCCACAAACTCCAGCTCCAAAGATGTTGCGCTCTCCAGCGGGTTCTCCTCTTCGCCATCCTCCGACTGCAGAAACACAAATGCGCACACACACACACACACACACACACACATCTGCGTGAGCATACAAATAAAAACGCGTGGATAGAAAAACGGGGGAAGAGTGCAAATATAGAGCTGCATTCTGTCACCTCCCATATTGTGGCTTTACAGCTCCCATCTGTGGCTCTGGTACATACTGTATATTGTCTCTCTTTCTGACTCGCACATTAAGTCGCACAGCATTAGGATAATGTTAAGTTCAAAAATAGCAATTATTCTGCTTTTTGACAGCCTTCGGATTAAGGTGGTTCTATACTCTCCCTCTCATCAGAGAACAACAGTAGGTATCAGAGCAGACCTCAAACAGAGAGACTCATTAGTACCCAAGATGACTATCACAGACACATGAGGTGCCATATAAATTAACCTCAACAATAACCGGCGACCAGCACCACTTAATCACTATTTAGTCTCCCGCCCACTCGAATCATAGCATATTTCACAACAGACTGTCTCTTCTCTCTCGCCTGTGACTGTTTAAACCAAATTCCTAATATGTTTTGGCAATTTTAGAGCTCCTCAGTCTGACCATTGTACATGACGAGAAAGCCTGGCACACGTATTGCATTAGGAAAGTGTCAGATATCAAAGAAAGCCGGAAGATAAAAAAGCAAAACTGACATTTAAGCTTTTTATCTTGATAAGTTATCAATGGAGTACAATCTGTGCCTGTTCCCACAGGAGGAAGTGATTGTGGGATGTGAAGTAAATGGCAGCAAGAACCCCACTCTCCGGCTCAGTTTATTAGCTCATTCTTGATCGGATTTCAGTGCGTAGCCTTACAGCGCTCACTAAAACCCCGTTTGATGAATCCTTAGAAAACAGCACGGTGAGCAGGTCACATTTACAGATCAACATTCAGGAATTAAAACGTGGGAGGTCGACTTCACGGTTGATCTTTCTTAAACACAATCTTATTGATGAATGTTCATGCACCAAGCTCTTTGATACGCTGCCATACGGAAGTAGCCCTCAGCGGGGTCTGGCATCATGCTTATGTCATTCTTTCTTTATTAGTCAACCTTCATTAGCCTTTATTCACTGAATATTTGTAAAACAAACGGTCTCTGATCATTCCTCGAGTACTCTTAACTGCTGAAGAACAAGATTTTACTTAAATAAATCTTTGAGTGCAGCAAATGTGTGACTGCAATGCACACTTTTCATTTTAATATAGCAGCATGGGTTAATTGGATCCGACACGATAAAAACTGTTTGTTTTTTGGAGAAATTAAATCAAAACCCCATGTCCATGGCAGAAATTGATTGATGTGCCAACTTTAATTGACTATTAAAATGCAATTACAAGCTGTTGTTGGGACGAGCGGGGGTATAGTTGTGCTGAAGTACCACTGAAAGTCAGCATAAGGTACAAGGCGGTGCTCTGACAGAGAGATCCCTCATTCTACAAATCTTATAATGGTGCTGGATAGAAAAGGGTTAGAGAGTCAGAAATATATATAGAATGTGTACTGAGACATTCAAGAAATGAATTATTATTTAAATACCAATCATTGTAACAGTTGATTCAAAATCATTACACATGGTTACATGTTTAGTAAAATAAGTTTTTCTGAACATGAAATCTCAGAGAATTTGGCAGAAATTTAGAAAAATTATGTTATATGCAGCCAGCAGGATTGGTTCAACAAGTGAACATTTTCAGTGCTTTAACTGTTTCAAAAAACAAAAAGGCTACATAGTGACACAGTAGTTTTCTATATTTTCTGTGTCACAAGTAGGACACAAAGTTCCTGTTAATCACCACACAGCTCGACTGGATGAGTGAGGGCTTTAAAGCACGAACTTGCTGATATTTTAGTTTCATCTGAAACATATAAGGCAGGTTGGAGATGGTTTCTTTTAATTAGTTTTAGTGTCAGATCCTGTTGGTAAAAGCCTGTTCACCTGTAGTTTGGGACCTGACCTGATGTTGAACCAGGAAACTACAGGGCTGAAGACTTTCCTCTTTTACTACTTGTTCTTTAGAACACCTAGGCAATCTAAAGATGTTAGAGGAGTGTTAATGCAATTGCTTTCTGTCATTTCCTTCAAATATTCATGTTTTTTTCATACTAAGCAAGAGAAATGATAAAAATGGACGACTGTTTCCAGGTCATGTCAGCTGTTCGCTGCATAATAACATCACACAACTCTGAAAGTAGTACTTATAATATGAAAGAATAAAAAAGCAATGAAATGTACCATCGACTACAAATGGTGGCAATTAAAACTGTCAGTGGTTCCTGTTTTTCATATTGCTGTGGCAGATATAAAGAGCTATGGGCAAAAATACAACTCTCTGTTAATAGTACACCTGATTAGGTTAGCAATGCTGGCTTTTCAACAGCGCTAACTGTGAGGTTGAGGTGTTTGTTTATCACTCAATCTGACACTAATTCTGTCAATGTCGGGCAGGGAAGTTTTTTTTTTTTCTTCAGAAGAGCCCAATCATAATTAACCAAGGCAGCGTCTAATTAGAGGCTGAATAAATCCATGCAGAGAAGACTGATTGGTTCATTTTCCTCAACCATCCACCACCTGTTTTGCTTGATTCATTACCCAATTTGTTAATTTTATCTCCCGGTTCTCAAGGTTTAATTAAAGGCTGAAGAGGCCAGAGATGACATTTTGAAGATTCTCCTTCAGCCAACCAGGGCTAACCTGAAACGTGTCACTTATGACCCTGTGTGTGTGTGTGTGTGTGTTCATGTGAAAGACAGCAGGAAAGAGTGCGATAGAGGAAAACGACCTTTTAATTTTACAAGGACTCCTTCGGAAAAAATAATACTACTGTTGCAGTATTCCACACCTGAAAAACAGCAAGAACTATTTTTAATTTTGATTGAATATAAAGATAATCATACTTGTAATCATTTGTATATTTGATGGATGCCCTCGCAGTAAATTATTACCTAGGGACATGATTGACCATATTTTTCTACCTGATAAATAAAAGCATTGCAGTGAAAGTGGGGTCATGCAAACAAATAGAGAGAATATTTGCATTTCATTGAGGACACGTTGTCTGCTCACTGCTACATTACAATCTGTTATGGGAAAGATGCCTGTGGGGGCTGATCTGGTCTGACGCATGTTTTACCCAATGGCTGATTAGACTTTGCAGTCCAGAAACAAAGACATTAAAAGGTATTTAAACTCTGAGTGTGATTAATACAAAAGAACCCAATGGAAGCTGATAGGTAGTTAAGAAACAAATAAAACACTCTCTATCCATTGCATTGGAATGAACACATGACATGCTTTGGGACGTGAGCAGTTTTCACTTTTATATCAAGGGCACAGTGACAAGAGGAGAAATTAAGAGGTATAGAGTATAGGATACAGAACAGAGGAGACAGGGCTTAGATAAGAGAGCCTGCTGATCACTTACCTTTCTTGAGAACTGAATTCTTATAATATCTCTCTAATAGTACAGGATTTTCACTTGAGCGGTGGAGCCTTAATTCAAAGGGGTCATCGTGGGCAGAATCAAGATTCAGATAGCAGATTACCGGTGACTGTTGGGGTTCCAGGGATGAGGAATGACCTCTGCCTGACCTCTGTCGCTGTCTTTGGGTGGTGTGGGGTTGGTGAAGTGGGGGTCAGGGGTGTGTCACTACCTCGGCCTTAGTGTGCCATGTTAATGATGACTGATGCTCTCCAATTAGATGTGCTGACAGCCCCTAAAGCGCTGTGTCATTAATCACAGGAGTGGCGTGCACAAAGAGAAAATCACACCATGATTTATTGCTCCTCTGCCTCCCTCTCTCAGTCTCTTCCCCTCTCTGTATCACTCTCTTCCCATCTTTTTGTGCTTTGGTGATCTAGGGGGGATTCTTGCACTCTTCCTTGAAACTTAATCAATCAGCGACACAGGCTCTGAGTGTGACCTATCCTAAGGAGGAACTGTAGGCTGCAGCCAGAGAGGTGACCAAGCGGCAGTGACTTGCAGGGCTTTTGTGGAGGAATCTGCGCTACCCAGCCTGCAGGTCTTTCTCTGAATGTCATTCATATTCTTCAGTATGAATGACACACATGACAGAAATGGTGTCCTGGTGTATGAAAGTGTGACATGTGTTTCAGGGTGACGTGTATTGATGGGTGCAAAGGTCTACCTTAACAATCCCTCAGTTCAGGTCTGCAGTAGACAAAGTTGGGGTTCGTGGGGAGGGCGAAAACTCTGGATATTAGACCAGGGGAGGACAGTTGAAGTCGCTGTCACATGCACGTCGGCCTGCTCCTGCTCTGTCACACCAACTCACCATAAAGCAGTGTCACCTCACTAACACACACAGACAGCCCAGGGGCCTGTGACCGGAGGGGGGTGCATCAACACCGAGGAGGCCGTGGGGAGGGGGTGGGGTTGCAGGAAAAGGGCGGCAGGGGTGGGAAGTGGAGTGGGTGGGATTCGGGGTTTAAGGCAGGCAGATGGGGGGAGGGAGGAGCAGTCCATACTGTACTCACATAGTCTGAGTCCGCTTTGGAATCGTAGTATGAAATGGCATTCTCCTGTGCAGAAAAGAAAAGTGGAAAGACAGGTGATGAGAGAAGATATAGCAGTGTCTATATCAGCCCCGACTCCTCGCGGTGGTAAACTAGAGAGAGCCGTGGTTATATTCCATCACACTGTTCAGCATGAGAATATAATCAGCATCACAGAACACAGGAGGAGTAGTGTGATGTGGAATGACAGTCATGAGAGAGCGAGTAGATAGCTGTAGAGATATAGAAGGATGTAATGCATCTGGGCAATGCTTTTATTAAGAAGATGCAATGCATGTGGCACATGAACTTGTGTTCAAAACACCGTAGAAACATTTTCATGTGTTCAAAAAATGTAAGTCTGTGTGGCGCTGTGGTATGAGCTCAGATGTAACATGGAGTAAAGTGGTTTGCAGTGAGAGACGAATAAACTCAAAATATTACTCTCTCTGGGAGTCTTATCAACCTCAGCTGGCTGTGTTTTCAGTCTAGGCTAACAGCTCTCACAGGAGGAAAGAAACAGAGAGAGGAAAAAAGAAAAGAATGTAAATTTATGCAATTGTGTTACACTATTTTGCTCTAATTACCGACTAAAGTTACCAGTCAGCAGCTGAAGCCCCAGATACGGCCTCCCACCACCAAGCTCCTGGCCTTTACCCCGAACAAAGACCCCATATCCAGGCTGTTAGCATCCCTGCCGTCCTCTTCTCCTCTGAACTGGCGTCCTTATCTCCCATAGAGGCAGGCGTGAGGGCGGGTAGGGGCTGCATGCAGCGAGCAGCATTTGTGGGGCCTTCCTCATTATCATGAGGAGGCTGGCTGAGGACGCGCTCTCAAGGGCACCACAGTGAGTGACTCGCCCTCACTGGACGAGCTGTGATCATGGTCTGATGAGGAAGGATGGGTGAAAGAGTCTCTACTGCACAGGTACACTGAGTCTTACACACGACTTACTCAGTCGGATTTATTTTCTTCAAACTTCTGTTTGTCTCTTGTACGCTTTCACTGTTTTGATCTCTCTCAGGCAGTCTCACACACATCCTCTCTGCACTTCAGATGCACACACACCCACCCATATGCACAAGTACTCTCTTTCTCTGTTGGCCCTCATGTTTCTCTCAGTTCCCTTTGGTGTGAGCGCCTCTCTACACACCACGACTGGGGTTGTGGCTGGCCTCAGCTCAGTCACGAACAACTCACCAAAGAAACACAGTATCATCAAAACTCACACCGACATCAAACATGGGGCGGACACAGCACGGACACACCTTGCGTCTTTGGGTAATGAATGTGGACAAGATAGAGGAGGAGCAGAATCTGGCCTCTGGCACATCTCCTCAACTTACCAGCACACCACCCCCCCCAGCTCTGTCAGAGAGAGATCAGGAGTAAGGAAGGAGGGAAAGGAGCGGAGTGGAGGGATGAAAGCGGATCATTTAGGGAGTACATTGGGTTAAGTTGGAGGGTTAGGATGGAGGCTGAGGTTGGGGCGATATGAAGGGATGAATTGAAAGGAAAGCGATGGGTGGTGGTGGTGGTGGTAGTGGGTGCAGTGGGGAAAGAGCCGCCAGGGCTAAAAATAGCCTGTGCCTCTGCAGAGAGAAGAGAAAGAGTGAGAGTGAGAGAGAGAGAGAGAGACTGTGGCAGAGCAACAGTGTTGTTGTGTCTGCCAGCAGGATTGATCTGGAGCCCAGTCCTGCTTAGACTGGTCCCTCGCTTCTAAAGAGTTTACTCTCACTACTGCGGCATTACAACTCATTATTCAGGACTGCTTCCTGTAAATAAATGCTTGGGTCCTTGCACCCCAGGGACACGGTCCAGCAGTTATACACTCAAAAAACATACCACACATTACTGAAGAGGGAGTTTTATGAGAGGTCCAACACTGTAGGTCCCTTTCTTATGCTTCATCATTGCACTGTTATATTTTATCTATCCCTTATTGTTGCTTTTTTATTGCAAATATATTGAAATATCTTTTCTTCATCCCTCCAGTAGAGCTCCACAAACAAGTAGATTGACGCTAAAGAAGCAGTGAAGTTGTCCTGATGCCTTTTTTCCTTTTATTTGTCACCCATCTGCCATTGGTATCATGTCTGTTTGCACAGCTGGACAGCTGTGTTTACCTTACTGTTTACTCTGCACGTATCACTTACTCATGCTAAACCTGCACCATGTACATACAGTATTCACCAGGAATGTGCAGAGGATGTTACAGGGGCTCAAATTCATAGAAGACAGTTTTTGCAGATAATTAAACAAATGCCTGGAATTACTTTTGCAACACTGTTAAAGGATTATTAAAATGCATGTAATTGAAACAAACCCATGACTTAGGTTAGTTCAAACACTGCTATATGTCAGTTAATTAATGACGCATGGAAAGAAATGACATGTATTTCAGTAAATTCTCCCCACATGTCAACCTCTTAGCTAGCCCTGTGACTGACATCATCACTCTGTCAGCTTAATCCTGCTGACAAAGATGCACTTCCTCTGGCTGCATGGCTGCTTCTCTCGCCTACATACTCGTCTCTTACCGCCTCTCCATAGAAGGTGTAATTGCCTCAGTAATAATGGGCAATAAGAAAATGCTGATATTGTATGGCTAAGATATTATTACTATGTGCCAACAAATTAGTTTAATATAATTCACATATCATATCATACTACGGAGACTTGGAAGCAACACATAAGCTTTAGATAGGGTTTATTAGACTGTTTTTTATTTTTTGAATTTAAGATTTTTACAGTTAACATGCCAACAAGTCAACATCAACGCTATAATAGCTAGTTGGACTTTTTCAGCTGCTAAATAGTTCAAGTGTAGAAATGCCCAACTTGACAAATAGTGTCAAGCCATTCTTAAAATATATCAATATAAAATGTAAATAAACAGTATATTTACACGTTGTATTTACACATACCTGATTTTTGCCTCAAAGCCACTCATCCCACTGACTGACTCACACCGACAGTCTAGTGCCTAACGTGAGTAGACATGTGCATGCATGCATTTTCACATGCATGTTTCCTTTCACCATAGGGAGGCTTGGTGTACCCTACAGGCTGTATAAACTATGTATACTTCAATGCAGACTATGGTGTACACACAGTGCTCACTGCTGTGGCAAGAAACTAAGAGGGAGAGAGGGGTCGCATACAGGACATTGCCCAGGAGAACCAATTTCCAAACCTGATATTCAGATTCAATGTATCTGTCGGGCAGGAAAGGCTGTATGTAAACAGAAATTAATTAATTTATTTAAAAAAATAAAACACCCAAGGGCAATTTCTCTCTAGGAGGCCAAACAGCAGGTGCTCAAGCTCCTTTTTAGGTCCATCTATGCACGTAGCATTAGTGACACTATTATTAGCAGCAGTAGTACCACATAATGCCTCCTTTACATACTTTTTATACCAAGTAATAAACATATAATGGATATCTATATAATATATATCTGCCTACAACTAGGCAGATATAAGGACATTGTCAGTGTTTGATAATGTGCACCATTTCTTTGCTACTGTTTAACTATATTGTCAGCAATATGACTGCCCACGGGAAGAGTTATAGTTGCAGACAAATACACTAATAAACACTTACAGCTGCTTTTAACACATGTAATAAATGTTTCTATAATGCTTATCAATGCCAAACAGGACTTAAAGTTAAGTGTCACTGAACCTTTAATTGAACTGAATTTAAATAATTCAGGGGTTGGGATTCTGGGAAGCTTCATCTCATATTTAGAGCAGGTATGATATGATTAAGCAATAAATGAAGTTGATTGAAAATAGTAACTCATTTCAAAACCTCCCGTAATAATAACTTTGTAACCAGTACACAGGTTTGAACTGATTTGGACAAAGTTGTTGCCGTTTGTAATAAGATGAAAATGAAACATAATTAACATGATTACTGAAGAGTAACACCGATCCTCCTTATGAACGAAACAACCTCTGCCTCCGATCACACACTCTGACACACACCACGCAGACATGCACAGAGTAGGTGGCTCCATGTGGACGAGCCCTAGGCCACCATGACCCTCTGAGCAGCCCCCAGGGTGGCATGGCCATCTGCTGTGGCTGGTCACAGGTCTCTATGGGCTCAGGGTCTGGGTTAAACACACATCTGATACAACACCGAGCCAGTAATTATCCCACACTCATCTAACTCCAAGCCCTGTGCATCCAGCTAGCGCACACATACACATGTATAATAATAATAATCGCACAAACACTGACACTCATACACAATATGTACGTGACTTGTGAATGTACATACGGAGTGAAAGTCTGAGAAAGTCCCACTGACACAAAGTGCTATCAGTAAATTAAATCTATCATGCTGAGTGGAACAACTAATTCCAAACAGGAGACAAACACTGAGGTCAGGTGATGATCTCCAGCCCCTCCTTTACATCGATCTTCCTCCGCTCATCTACTACCCTCGTTCCCTCTCCTCACCCTTATCTCGATCTGCTTCCTCTCTCCTCCCTTTGCCCTGTCTCTCCTCCTCCTCCTCCTCCTCCTCCACCTCCACCCTGCCCTGTCTTATCTTCATCTTTCCCAATCTCTCTATCCTTAACACCAGCCTCCTCTCGCCAATTTCAGATTTCAGCAAAAGCAGCGGCGCGTAGGTTAGATGCCTACTGTTGCTATAGAAACCGCCCCTCTGCTCTAGATTACAATGTGACTTTGTCTCCTCGCCAGGGCTACAATGTCTGCTCGTTTTTATGTCTGACCAGATACATGCCTGCTTATCCTTTGTTTGTCTGTACGCCTGTCAGTCTGTCTGACTATCAGGTTGTTCCTCTGCCAGCGTGCTTTCTTGTCAATGGAAGGTGCTGCGTGTTATTCTAATGTCATCTATCGCTTGTAGTTACACATTCAAACTTCAAAATCCTCTTTTCAAGTGAAGGTCAGAGCCTTTAATGCCCCAAATTTCGTAAGATTTCAACAGACCTTGACAGATGATGGGTCTCGTTAACGCAGGGTAACAATACGTGATTGAAAAATGGATGGTACATAAAGGTTGTCACATGTAGGGGTACATGTAATGATGGAGTGTGATCGCTTGGACTAAATCTTTTGAATTTGAACCTGCTCTTTCAACGGGCTGCCTGAGACGGGTTGACATTTTAGTGTAAGACAAGCGCTCCATCACGGGTGGGGACAGATTACAGTCATATTCATATCTCCTCTGGACACCTGCTAATGATTTTATAATTACAGAACACACTCGGTGCCTCTGCTGTGCCCTAGGGTGTGCACGCAAGCACACAGAAATGCACACACACCGTCTTTCTCTCTCTCTCTCTCACACACACACACGTGCACACACACACACAGCACCTCTCTCCTGGCCCCGGTAGTCTAGCAATCACTCGTAGCACCAGTTTCCCTAATGGAAGCTGACATTATATCAAACACAATAAAGGATTTCATTTACTGCTCTTCATTAACCCACGCGCATGAGCCCATAAGGTACACACTAATACATACACACACACACACACACACACACACACACACACACACACACACACACACACACACACACACACACACACACACACACACACACACACACACACACACACACACACACACACATATAAACAGCTCACTTAGTGTGAAAATTCAACCATAAATAAGGAAAAAGTAAACAATTTGGTTTGGCTGCAGAGAAGAACTGCTTACGTTAAGTTCGAAGCAAGCCCCTTATGGAGCTATACATTCTCCTTTTCTTATCTCCTCCACTCCAATCTCTCCTCTTGTCTCTACCTATCTCTCCCTCTGTCTTTCTATTTCCACAGCCTCCTTATATCCCATCTCCACGTGTCAAACATTATGAAACTCAAGACATTCGAACTAGATAAACACTCGGCCAGATTAGCTGGCGAGACCTCTCCAGTGAAAGAGGGGGAACACAATCCTCCAGGCTAAGCACATACTCTTACACTTTGACACACAGGTGCATTACCATTTATGTATGTTAAGTAAGAAATGACTGACATGCAATTTTATCTGGAGAATGAAATGTTAAAGGGAATATACTATACTATGAGGGAGGTCACGCTAAAAAAAGAGATGTCAAAATGAAATCACATGTGCCATCCTTTTGTTCAGCTCCTTTCTTTTAGTTCATACGGCCAACAGGTTCACACACATGTCAAAAGGTGAACTCATGAAATATGCTTTTCAAACACAAGTAAATTAATCATAGACATGAAGAAATTTGTCAGAGATCTAACAGCCTTTTAACTACTTTGATCTTGAATTGCAGAGGTTGCCTGTGAATGAAATAGGAATTCTTACTCTTTGGTGGAGCTTTTTTGATTCAGGGATGTTAAATCATTTCTTTTACTGGGTGCAGGGATATGGCGTATTCAGAAATTTGAAAAAAAAAAACAGTATGTGGACAAAAGCACCCTTGTACTTAAATTATACTTATTTTTAATTAAATGGGCCATTCAGTAGCTTGCAGGTCCAAATAGCAGAAATGAAGTTTAAATTATACATTTTGCTGTGTTGCTATCCAGACAGTGGTCTAATATAAATGTAGCAGCCAGTTTATTAGGAACACCTTTCTAAAACAATGCAGTCTAACCGCCAATAAGTCCTTTCTTCATAGGGTTATAATGTTTTGTTTAAATTACTTTAGAGAGATGTTAGTTGATTCATTCAACTCTATCGTCATCTTGGAGGCTTTGGTTTGTCGTACTGTTGAGCTGAGACAAAATATCATCATCAAGTGTGAGGAATACAATTTAACTACAGCCTCTACGGCAACCATGAAGTTGAATGAACCTTCATGAAGGCAACAGAGTGTATGGCAAACACTTGACCTACTAAAGACCTAAATTTGGCCATTAACTCTACTGTCTCTGTCTATTTTCATGATCTTCATCATCATTGTTCAGGTAAAAAATCTGGCCATTATGATCGACTACAACAAGAGCAATAAATAACAGTTGAAATAAGCAAAACTCGGAAAGCATCAAAGCAACATACAAATTGTTGTCTGGTGTCACAATGCATTTTAAATGCAGAAATAGAAAAGGCACATAAAAAGGGGAAAACCAACCAACTTTTACATATGACTCTGAATAAAATGTTATTTTTATGATACAAGAGTAGCTTCTAACATGGATAGCTGCCATTGCTTCTCTCGAGTCACTGATTTTCCCTTCACAGTGTTCTTTTCTATATTTAAAAGTTTATTTGCAAGGCACCTCCATCCTGGAAGAAGCTATTTGGTGCCCTGTCACATCACTATACAAATAAATGCAGACATGCTGTTTGAGGTGTCTGTTCTGAAAAATATGGCTGTTGTCTTAACCACTGAAGGTCACCAAAATGCCTCTTTATAATGTCAAGTCAATAAAGAGTCAGCCAGCAAACTGGAAATTAAACTGTTGGCCTGGAAGACAGAGACAGTGAGAGAGGAAGAGAGCTATTGAGCTAGGGTGAAACTCAGATAAAGGAGTGCATGACGGAGGCCTTGGGCGCGGCTGCCTCCCTCTCTGTCGCTCTCTCATTGGCATGCTCGGCGTCTCCAGGCTTTTAAGCGATTAGGGAGCTGCTGAGACCATGGCGTCCAAGCATAGCTCCATGCAGATGTTCATTTGTATGCCAATAAACAAATGTGCCCCCAGATTAAAGCTCCAATACACAGTGCAAATTCAGCAGAGTGAATGGCGTTCTCCATGCGCATCTCATCAATGTCCTGCTCCTCTTCAGATTGAGCACCACGCCTCCTTAACTGCACACTCACTTCAAAGACTGTCACAAAGATGGGCAACGATCCAAGAGATAGACGGAGTGAGGGAGGATAGAAAGAGGGAGAACAATTGAGGAAGAGAGAAGTCTTTATTATTGTGAAATTAAAAATACATGAATTCAAAAAGATTAAGGTTACATATGCCATGGTTATATTTCATGCCCCCAATTTCTCCCCATGAATCTGCAATTTCTGCTCTTTAAACGTCTCTTTGTAAACATCCTGCAGGTCACGGAAGACCATTTTTCTCTTCTTTCCTCCTCTCTCTCTCTCCCTCTCTCCCATCTCTGCTCTGCTCTCTATTTTTCAGAGCCTGACACCCTTGGTAAAAGCAGTAAAATCAGTCTGTGAATATTCCAATCCTGTGATAAGGAAAGAAGGCTTTGTCCTGCTGCACTCTGGGTAATGCTGCTCTCCATTGTTGGCTGACAGGGCTCCATTGAGGAGCAGGTTTTAACGCAGATAGCATCACCACACTGCATGGACACAGTGCCAGATAAAAAGCCTATCCAACATGACACACGCATGCCAACACCTCCCAAACAAGCCCCCAATCTGATCATCAGAGGGGAAGCAGGAAAGAGGTGCTGTAGCACCAAATAAAGACAAATAAGATAAACAGGCCATGGCAATATTAACGCTATCATTGGATTCCAGAGGGAATTGATAAAGCAAATGCAATTATCCACGTCAAACATTTTTACGGCATCCATAGCTGGGGTGGCCAATCACAAACAATCTGGTACCCAGTCTGGACCTCCCTGTCCAATCACGCTGCAGCTTGGTATGACACTGGAGCCCCACTTATCTGAGCGAAACATTTCCAGGTTCCAGTTTTCCTGGAGGGTTGACTGCAGCTTTTCATTTCACTGCTGTTTTTCAGCCATTTTACCACCGCTAGTCCATGGAGCCGTGAAAAGCCACCACCCCTTCTTTACAGGCTGACTGTGAGTGGCCAATCAACAATCAGCGCAGACCAAGGGAAACCTGTTATTTTCGACCCCGTAATCATTTCCATCAGATGCCTTGCTGTCCCTCACAATGATTTGAACATTCAAATGACAAAGGAAGGCCTGCTTTAAGATATCTGCAGACAGGCACCAAGGACAGCAGGGACAGAATACATCGAGCAAACACTAAAACCCAAGCAGGTATCTCTCCTCTGCTACATCGTAGCCTGCCTGTCACCACTCACAAAATGACAGCCTGGCCGCTCAGACACATCACTTTGCTGGAACACCTTGGCAGACTGGAACACAAGGAAGCCTCAGACATAAAAAAAAAAAAATACAGATTTTTTTCTGCAGAAATCCTTTTTAATTGGGATTATAAAACGATATAGGTCACATTTTTTTATGTGAGCCCAAGATGACATCTTCAAATTGTTTCTTTTGTCCATTCGACAGTCTAAATCCCAAAGATATTCAATATTCTGCCCTGGTGGCCGAGGGGTTTTGAACCATGAATGCCCCCATTCATGCTGAGGACCACAGTTATTGTGGTTGTAACATCTACTATTAACTCTAATAGCATAAGTAAAAAATGTTTTAGATTCATTTTCTGTCAGTAAACAAATCAATTAATCACGTAATGATTTAAGCTTAAGACAATGACTTGGCATGACTACATATTACGTCAATGTTCACATTAAAGAAGAGAAAACATTGAAACAGAAAACTGAGTGGATGCCATCAGTCCATCTTAACTTCTCATTTTTAATGACCTTGCTCTGACCAGAAGCGCCTTTAAAATAACATTTCATGGGTGTTGCCCATGTGTTGAAATGGGAAAATCAAGGTCTGCAGCGTGGCTCGCTGGATTTCTCTGACTATTGATTCCCATCTCCTGTGAGGCAGGGGGATCGATCAGTAGGATTTAGACATGGGGGCTACTCTCTCAACTCTCCCTCCTAGCTAGCACGCTGCATCGCAGCAGGCCAAACTTCTACTGACTGAAGGTTTACTGCCACACTGGAACTTTTCTCCTCCTCTGTGTTCTTTTTATTTTGGCGTTTCTCATTACCTGCTCCCGTACTTCAGTGCTTCATCTATTCTGAGTCATCTCAGACTTTGCGCCCCTACTTGAGTGCAGAACAGCATGAGTTTTCGAGAGGTCTCTCTTGAAGCAGCAGAGAAACATTAGGGGTGAGATGTGGAGAAAAAAAGCCACAGATTGGGTGGCAGAGAGAGGAGAGTTGGGCAGGGAAGAAGAAAAAGGAGAAAAGAACATTTCTACCTTGGAGAGCACCACTTACACAAATTACAGCGGTCTGCAATCAAGAAGCTGAAATTACCAAACTGTTGGGTCACCACAGCAACCGACAGCCTGATCAAAGATGTGAGCAGAGCAGCAGTTGGCAGAAAGTGGGGGGAAGCACCGGGAGAGGAGATGACAGCAGGATAGGACAGCTCAGGAGGAGGGAGACGTTGCAGTCAAAATTGGAGTTTGAAGTGAAGACTGCTTTGACGTAATACTAATTGGCCAATGTGGATTTATCAAGACAAACTTCAAACTTCCTCTCTAGTATGTGTGTTAGCATTCATCACCGGCCTACCTCGTAGTGAGCAAAAGTAAAGCTTGGTCCAGTTTCTACTGAGGCACCCACACCATCAGATACATTTGACGGGGAGGAGGCTCTGCTAAACTGTATACCATGTAGGAATTTCTCTGCACATAGCCCCTCCTCGTTTCTTTCCTTTCCAGTGGCGAGCAGATGGAAGTCCGTTCCATGGCTCAGGATTTAGTGATAACACTGTTTATGAGTTCCATTACGTGCTCGGCAGGCGGCAAGCACTCGGTCTCTGCGCAGCCATAAGGAAGTAAAAAAAAAAAGAAGAAAAAAACAGCTCACAATGGAAATATATGCAGTTTATTTGTGATTATACAATGTGGCTATGCTTATCAGTGTTTGAAATAAGCACTGTGCATTTAAAAAGGGCTCACATAGCTATATTCTAACCTCCCTCTCTTGGGCCTCCACTGTGGAGATCCTTTTGAGTTTTGGTTGTTGTGGTGCTGATACACGACAGCTGGCAATTTCAGACAATTTTATTTCTACCTCTGCTATGTAAGGTCTGCATCTAGCTTTTAAAATGACGACCACATATGCAGGAAATACAGAACAGGCAAAATGCAAGCGCAACATTATGGTCAGGGTATTAGCAAACAAAACTGATATAAATCACTTGCAAATAAAACACCATTGGCTTGCTAGTTATTGCTCTATCCATATTTTCCCATTAGTTCAGCTCAACTAATGGCAGCAGGGAGAAAAATGTCACAATTCAGAGGGAGAAGATTTGCCAACTAATACTAAAATGCATCTGCGTGAATAAATGGCCAATTGCTGCCTGTTTTAGTTAATCCAGCGAGAGAATACAGGGGTTTGGCAATACTTCCAAAAGACAAAAACTGAGGAGAAATATCAGAAAATGTTAAGAGTAGAGTGAGATGAAACAAAGCCACTTATTTCTGTCTATTTTACCAGAATTTGAATCTGTCAAAGGCAGCCTTCATAAGACTAATGTATTCTGTAGCTAATGGAGCCGGTAGCTTCGAGGGCTGAGCTGAGGAGTTGCCACAATGATTCTCACTCATTTCCTCTGAAGGGCCAATTATCTCAAATACAGGCATTATGAAAGGAGCTGAACTTGGTCAAGTGAACAAACCCAAGAAACTCTAGCCAGTATCCTTAGCATGTAAGGCCATACTCCTCATACCTCTGAGGGGACTTATTGTAACTTTAAGGTTGTAAATGTGACTGAAGCACTGGCTAAATATTGCTACCATTGGTGACAGCCATCTACAGAATATAATTCAAGGCAAAAAGATGAGCATTGGGGGGAGAGCAAACACTGTGCTGTATGAATATTATTTGTAGGTGTTACAAAGATGAACATACATGTGTGAAGAGCGAGAAAGAGGTCACATGAGTACCACTGTGTTATGTATGAGAGTGGGTGGCTGAGAGGAGATGAAGAGAGAAAGAGGCAGTGGGAGAAGAAGAGATTGTGTTGTCCTATGATGAAAGGCTTGATTGATTAGAGAGTGATGATTGCAGTAAATGGCCTGGAAGATGGCTCCATCTCTGTTTCCCGTTTTCTCCGTCTCTTTTACCTCCTTCCCTCACTCACTTGCTTTCTCACTTACACCTCTCTCTCCCTCCATGCCTCTCTTTGTCACCCCCTCTCCCTGGTTTCATCATGGCAACCCATCAACAGAGTGCCTCTCTCTCCCCTAATGGCACAGCTATTAGCACTAATGCATTTCAAACGTACAGCAGCTGCCACATCACAATCTGATGGAAAGAACATGTCTTCCTCCAATCTCCACAATCTCTGTCCTTTCTTTCATCCAATCTTGTGTCTCTGTTCCAATGTGTTGCACTTCATGTCAACCCTCCTTCAGCTAAGCGACAGTGGTCATCAACTGTAGCCAGTACATGATGGTAAATGAGTGGTTAAACAACTGACTGATGATAATGTAGGTGCTAATATATTGTTGATCATATCATTAGTTTGAAAATTATGCTGCCTGGAGACAATTTTGTCAAATTAAAGCATTGTTTGTTTTTGAAATCATTTCACAAAGTTGACAACTTTATACGTCTCTGTGCAGTGCAGAGATATTGTATGTTTACGGGTGAGAAAATCGAACCTAAGCTTAAAGACTAAAAGGTTTATAGGATTAGCAATGAAAATTACATCTTCAAACCTGCAATAACTGATATATTTGCCACTAGGGGACACCTGAAATAAGCTGTGAGCACTTTATCACATTATCATCAAGTTAATATGGCTAACATTAGCTTAACGCTACAGCAGATACAGAGCAACATTAGCAATGATTCATGCTGTGGCCACCTGATGAATAGAAATCCAATATTCACTCTCCTTTTTGCTCTGTGTTTGATGTCCACCAACCCCTGGGAGGAATATCTGTCTCTGTATCTCCTATATGCTCCACCAGCTAGTCACTTACTCTGTTTGGTGCTGAGCAGATGATGTACAGGGGGTTTAATGAGAATTTTAGCTGAAAACTGCTGCTTGCTGCAGCTGACAATGGCGCTATGAGAGGCATGAGATTAAAGAGCACGGTGAAGTTGCAGGGCAAAAAATCTAAACAATTAGCTGAAAGCTGTAAAGCGAAATATAGGTGAGTGAGAGTGCAGAGTCGGGTGATAATTCTCTGTGGGTTTGTCACAATCACGACCCCCCTTCACATCATTCAAGTGATTGATCATTTCTATAAAAAAAAATATTGATTACAGGTGCTTCAACGTTTTCCAAAGATGAATGCTTATTTTATCTTAAGAAGACCTTGTAAACTCACATATTGCTGAAGTCACTAATTCCACTAATTATAAATATTTTTATTGATATAAAAAGTGTATTGTGAGTGAATAGAATTGTTGAATACTGTAACACTTTCCCACTGCACATAGTATTATGTAATCGTTTGGATATTTTTTGTTCTGTCCTTGTGAAAAGATTTGTTAATCGCAGGCTAAACATTGAAAAGTATTAAACCCTCAGCATTAGCCATTGTCACTGAACCTACACACATACATGACCTGAGCTTGACTAGGCCAAGCTCACCATTTATCATGCATTCAAACTGCAAGCAGTGTCACCAAAGCAGCATCAGTGAGGTTTTGTTTTCCCCTTGAAAGGACAGAAAATTATAAAACTCTCTCACTTAAAAAAAAAGGTCCAATACATGGCAACCCCTGCGAACACACAGAATCAATGACATATCATAACATACGCATTATTGAGTCATAATTACACTGTGATCTGTCGAGACAACAATTCAAGATATTTCCAAATGCATATTTCTGGCCAGAATTAATATACTGTAAATATAATGACATTGGGCCATTTTATCATGAATCTTGACTGGATTCACGTTGAAGATATCATACATGACTACATGAAAACATTCATATCAGCCGTATCAAATTACGTTTTAGTTAGTCAAAATGCTCATTTGTCACAATAAATCAAATTGTCATAATAAGAACATAATAGATCATAATAGAACAGCCAGCCATACACAATAAGCTGGTTCCAGCTGGCAATATCACTGGTAGCATATTGTGCACAAGCCTTATCTGGTGTTATTTTCTCCACATTATCTCTACCACCAAACTATTTTCGAAGGAAACATATTTAGAAATCCTCACAATGGATATGCACAAACATTAAAGATAAATACAATGGGATAAAAGTGATGACCACAAAAATAAGTAGCAGCTGCAAGCGACTTAACATCATATATGTTAAAGACTGTGACAGAACAGCAGAACTTTGATTACAGTACTCAACAATCCTCTGTGTGGTTGTGTAGTGTAGATTTTATTCAGTGTATAAGGGAAGCACAATTTTTGCAATTTGGAGATTTTTCCAAACAGTCTTGACTCAGAACGTGAACTATGATTATAGCAGGGCTGCCTACTTTCCAAGTGTATTCATTATCAGGCTTGGTTAGCTGACATTTGCAGTCATTTCTATGGTATTTTTAAGGAAAATAAGAAAGTAGGCAATAGTCTTTACCTCAAATAGTTTAGACATATAGACCTTTTCTGGCATTGTAATATCTACAATAATAGTTTGCTGTTTAATAAGCCCTGGATTTTAAGAGATCATTCTGCATGAGTGCATTTAATCTTTTTTTAAAAATCAATTGATTTTTCAGCTTCAACAGACAAATCGATTAGTTGAAGAAATCCAATGAACATTATATACATGTTAAATGTGTATTTCTTTAAAATGTTTAAATTGGGTTGCTCGGCCAAGCTGCCCAATAGACACTGTCAATGTAGATTTGCTTAAGAATTCGCTAACAGGTTTCGGTAAAGCAGTAAAGCACTTTGAATAGGAAATTATTTCACCCAGACAAATGCACTTTGGCTTTCTCTTCAGAAAACATAAACCTAAACATTGTATATACATATACACATTCAGGCACTGGGTCAAAGCAGTAGGACCCAAGACTGTTTCAAGACCTGATTCTGAAATAGAAAAATTAGAAATGAGTAATATAATGATGCTATCTGGAAAAGGTTTGATAGTCCTCTGTGCTCTGCTTTTTTTGGCTGCTAATTTTCACTTTACCAAATAAAACAGAGGCTGGATATTTGGCTCTGAAGTTGCTGGTTCTCCCTCGTCCCTCTGAGAGTTGCAAAGCAGCACTGAAATGACTGTGCCGCCTTGGGATGACTCTGTTGCAAACACAATAGTAGAGTGTCACAGAGGGATGGGCACCTGACCTTGAAAAATCAGTGGCAATCCAACACTTTAATGTCTATTTCACACACCATTTCATTCCAATGGATTTAAAACCCCGAACGACCAACAGAACAGTTGTTACGATCAACATTTGACATCCATAATGTCCAGCAGTCAGGATGGTCAGAAAACTGGCTCTGCAGTTAGACCAGGAAAAAGCTTGAATGTATGTATGTGTGTGTGTGTGTGTGTGCGTGTGTGTGTGTGAGAGAGACGAAGAGGGAGAAAGAGTGAGGTCTTTCCATCGCTACGGTAACAGCTGCGATGGCAGCCGCTATGAGGAACAGGCGTGTCATTGAGTTTCTATGATGTCACCAGTTTGGTGAGGCGAGCAGATGGGCTGGGCCAGGTAGAGAACCTGCCGTTAATAAACACATACAAATAAATACTCGCTCACCGTCCAACACAAATAACCACATTATGCTTTTCCCACCCACAGTGCAGTACACACACACACACACACTCAAATTCTATCCAAACGCACAGTCTCTCATGCATAAACACCTTTTCTCTTCATTTGACAGACTGCTCCACCCGCTAGTTTAAGATGCAACGCATTTCTTCTAATATGCCCAAAGAGCATGCAGCCCTAATCTAATTAGAGTGTCAGTCAGCAGAGTGTTCAGCCAAAGAGAAATTAGGAAAGCACAAAATCTACAAACAGGAAAAATCTTCTAGCAAGCATGTGGCATATCTACCTCTCCCACTCCTCCCCCCCAACCCCCACCCGTTTGTGAGATTTTTTTAATGGTTTCACAGTCCCCCGTGCTGAGATTCATTACCTGGCCTGATTATAAAGGCAAATGAAATCAGCTTCAATACATTATTAATAGAGGAGCGCCATTAGGATTCATTTGCAGTATTTGTAACAATATGATATATTCAAACTATTTTCATGCCTGATTAAAGACACATACAGATAACAAAAACGGTATATGAGCGTAATGGAGGTGCAGAGAGTGAGGGTAGGTATGAAGCTGGGAACTGGACGACAAGAGAGAAGATGGAAACGGGAAGAGAGAAAGAGGAAGACCGAAAGGAGGAAGAGTAGAGACAGAGGGAGAGAAGAGTTTTGGCAGGGGCGGGGTGGATTAAAGAGAGTGCTGGCTTTTCCACTTGAGGAGGTATTGATGCCATATTGGATGCAGCTACTTATGAACAGGTGTGCTGTGTGTGGTCACTGTGACCCAGGCTCCACTTCCTGCATGGCTACACATCCGATTGAGGTGCATCGAAGCCGGGCAGGGAGAGGCAGGCATCAACCCCCCTCAGGCCTAAGATGAAGGGACAGCCGCACTGCAGCTTCCCTCCCTCAGACCAGCAGGGAGGGAGGGAGGGGTGCAGCCCAGCCACCCCAAGACTACAGCTTCAGAGTGTAAGCAACCATGAATAAAAATGGACTTTGCAGGGAAGTAGGGCTCATAATTATTCGTTTTAAATCAGTTAAAGCCTTTTCTCAAATATCCCCCAGGAGGCGCTGGGTTAAAAATCCATTTGTGGGAAGTGTACCATGACAGCGAGCTCGTCTCCCTGGAGACAGAGGATATGGCAGTAGGGAGTGTGCATGTGTATCTGTCGGGTGAGGCTATATATATGTGTGTGTGTGTGTGTATCAGTATGCATGCATGTTTGTGGGGCATTTGAGTGTTTGCAAATTTGAGATTCAGTGGAGCACGCAGGCTCACAAACACACACAGACAAACACACAAACCAGAGTAATACCATTTCTCCTTTTTTTTGATTTCAAGAGCGGATCTCTAGTGTTTTAAAGGTCAGCTGCGAGAGAATGCAATGTTCAACTTGCTGTGGTCTGTGAGACAAAATGGACAGAAGGCTCTTAGATAACACTGAAGACCATAAAAATAACAGCCCCAAAAGTAAACAATCATAGTGTATGTGTGTGTGTGCGCACACGTAGGACTGTGTTGGTGTGCATCATTGTTTCTTCCGCTTTTAGTCTCTGTGATGCTGATCACATTGTCATTAAGGAGTTAAAAGAGGGGAAAATAGCTAAAGTCAGGGGAAATTGGAAAACAGGTGGGAATGTGCAGAAGATAGGACGATACACCAGTTTGCCTGGAAAAGGCATAAAGGAAGAAGAGGCCTTGGAGAATGAGGAAGAGGAGCTGGTGTCCTACTTTACCGTCACACCGTCTTGCCATACATGCTCCTTCTGAAGCAGCTCCGCCTCCTTGGCCAGTTTCTACAAGGAAACACAAAAACAACAGCGTGAGTGTCAGAAGCCAAAATTACTTACGCATTACTTCGTCCGTCTGTGTGCGAGAGAGACAGAGACAGACAAACAGGTGGGAAGATGGGGATGGTGACCTTGTTCCCTAAAAAAGCTGCAACAGCTGTAAATGAACTGTTAACACAAACCTTGATCAAACACTGCTTGCACACCGCCAGCTAAACACACAATTTGAACACTTTTATAAGCTGCAAATTGTATTTCAAAATTGGCTTCTTCCTTTTTTTCCCCAATGGAGGTCAACCAATGGACTCACTGATAAATAACCATCAAAACTCTCACACTTGAGAGCCAACATTGGGGAAATCACAATCATTATAAACAAACATCAAAATTAATGTGAGGTCATTTGAGTGTAGTGTAACTGAAGTGTTACATTTAGCTAACGTGATGATATGTGATTGAGACCCAGTGTAAAGAAACCTGCTGGTACCAAGCCAAGGCACAGATCGTTATTATCAGTGATACTGATAATTATCAGTGATACTGATAATAACCAGTTCACCAGTTAATAATCAGCTGTGCGCACTTTTCCCTCTTGGTGGTTTGTTTGCCAATAAGATATTTGTCCATGCTTGCAGATATTAAATAGACAGATAATGTTTGCTGTATCTCACTAATTCATGACTTGCTGTCAAGGTGTTATTAAGTGTGATTGAGTGTTTGATTGACTACATATTGGCAACTAAAATGTCAGCACACCATGACTTGTATAGAATATTCAATATGCACATTAAACATTTTATTTCCAAACTGATGCATATGATATACTGCATGAGTCAGTTTTGACATTCTAGCACCTGTGCAGCATACACACACGTCTTCTTTTTAGTATTGTTTTCGCAATGCTCTGTACGTTCTCCATCTACATACACAAATAGCAATGATCACACTTAGTGGAGACAAAAGGTGCCTTTGTGGGAAGAAATATAAAATGTGAATTTTCTTTTGGTTGCTTTCTTCTATACACAGAAGAAAGATGAGAAATGAAATCCAATGTACAGAGCAGATGTAAATTATATGACTAAAAATACTTTCAGGCGTATTTATAATTTGTGTTTCTATGTTGTTCTGAATTACAGGTTATATGAAACTTAATATTCTCATCTCACACTAGCATCAAACACTATATGTTTTAATAGACTAACATTATCTATACCATGTAGTCTCGGCTCATCTCTGAAGAAGCTTACTCTATGTAGGCTTCTCATAGAGGAGGTCATCCAAGTAGCAAATATGGCGAGGCCTTAGTTTCTCTCCCTCCCTACATCCCTTCTTGTCGTGCCTCGGTATCTAGGTTTCCCCGGGCCTCTAGAGGGCGATCTTGTTACTGTCCTAGAATAGTGTGATCAGCCGTAAAGTCCCAGGGCTCTGAAATTACTAACCCTATTTAGGCCCCAGCTACAGTAAGTGCTCATTCATTTGTGGAGCCACACTGAAGGAACCGGTCCCTTACCACAGGAAGCTTTTTATCTACTAAAAACACACAAGACATAAACTCTCATTAAAGTAAAAGCTGTCCTATTTCTATTAAGAGCCCCACCCACCTCATCTCAGCGGACCCTCCCACTCATGGCCACACAGACACAATACTGCTCTACCTCCTCTAAACACACACACACACACACACACACACACACACACACACACACACACACACACACACACCAGGCCCAGAATATCAGTTGAGGCTCTTATGGTTTGTCGTATAGGGAACGTTAGTGGAGTATAATGGTTTAAAGTACGTACATAATGTGATATCACCAACCTCATTTGTGACACATAATGGCAGAAAATCTGGACCGTTTCGAGTCCTCTGTGTCCTTATATGTTTGCATTGTGCTTTTAATCACCTGAACAAGCCTTAAATAACAATGATAAGATTTCATTTATTTCCTAATGAGACAATAGGCGACTGAAACAATGGAATGAGAATCTAATTAGCCCTTTGAAATTATGAGTCCATTAGAGAAGACAGTTATTGTGTGTCGTTTCGTAAGAGAGGGTCAGCCTTGCTAAAGGGCAGCGCCACTGTGGGACACTGGTGAAACTACCAACAATATATTTTTTTTCAATTAAGGATAAACACTGACCAGCTGAACAACAACCTCACTGCATTTCTGGCTCTGGGATTAGCTTGAAAATTAAAGCCATATGATTTCACTCTGTCACAACAACTGGAATATACCATGTTTTTTATTAATATGCAATGTTATTTTTAAGGGCATTAAAAAAAATACTCAGACTGTTTCCACCCTTCTTTTTCTCAACTCTCTGTCACGATCTTTGATCTAGCCATCCTTTCATCCCCTTGGCTGAGTCTTTTTCTCAGCATTTAATCTGTCAGTAAGAATCTCTACTTTGTCCCTTTAGAAAATCCATTTCTCTCCCCCTGAGTAGCCCACACAGATTTTTTTTTTTCAGTTCCATGTTTCTCCAGCTGCCTCTCCCTCAGCATTTTTCTTGCCTCTCTCCCTGGTAGGCCACCATTTCTCTGGGACCCTATCTCTTCCCGAGCAGCTTAATGCAGTCCTCCTGCTTCAAAACAGCCATGTGTCTTCATGTGTCTTTCCTTTCTCTGTGTTGGCCCAGATGGATGGGCAACACAAACAGCCAATGAATCAGAGTGAGAGATGTGGGAAGGAGGGGGGCAGGGATATATCATCTATGCTGGTGGCTGGAGCCCAAGCAGCTTAGAGCACTGGATGAGCATAGTGAGATCAGCACAGTACAGCACAGATAAGCTCAGTACAGGCCCACACAACACAGCAAATAACACTACAGCATACAGGCACAAAGACACCAGAAGAGTTGACGACATGAGCACGGCCCTCTAATGTTATTGCCATTGTAACCTTGACACAAAATGCATCACATGTTGGGCCATTTGTCAAAGAGCCTTCAGGCAAGGTCAAGAACCATAAACACAACTCTGTAATGGATAGCGGCATGTGAAGTGCCTCAGCAAGGTCTGCAGCGTTAAACAACACACAATGGAGTTGGTTGTGTATGCAAACACCGCACAAAATAGTGCAGGTGATGGTGCAATTGTACAAACAGCAGCTTGATGATGTCTCCGCTGTCCAAGAACCCTGACGGTGAAAAGCTGCGCTGCCTCACTGTGAACTCACAGAGCAAGAAGACAGCAGGGGAAAAAAAAAATAGCGAAAAAGCTCAGCATGAGGCGATTAGGATCTTTAATATTCATAACTGTTCGGTTTGCTCTGTTCCAGAGGGGAGCAGTTTAATCACTCGAAGTCATGTTATTTCTAGGGGAATGACAGCACACCAGGGACGGACAGCGTCATGCTGTGGTGAACGCCAACTCGACACCGGGCTGCCTGTGTGATTGCTGCAGCCTGTTAGACCCTTCCACTGAGCATTAACTTAAAGGGCACTCGACACACCACATTGTCGTCTGTGTGATCTGGAGGGACACTCCAAAACAGCCCTACAATGTGTGTGTTTGAGTGAGAGGGCACTTGAGAAAACACGACACAGTCTGTACGTGTGATTGCTGCCCTGAACCGAGGTCCTCAACATGTTCCAAACGACCCCCTCAGATCGGTTTCTGGGAACGCTTATGTCACCTTGGGGACCAAAAGACTGTGAAATGACTCTGCTGAGGTCACTTAACCTTCTCAGAGCGACTAACGCGGCGAGGGAAGACCCTTGGTAAATTTTACAATGATTGGCTGCTGTGGACAGTGACAGTCATAATGGTAAGCCACTAAGCTCTTTGGAAAAAGACGTCTAAATATAGAACAGCTTCCTTAAGGGTCCTTCCCACATTGTTGAATTAAATACCCAGATGCAGAATCAGTAGAAACTACATCTTCACTATATCAACTGACACATACAGGATGAGGAAGACTCATCAGCAACGGCATGTTTACCTAAACACTGTGTAAGGGATGACTCATTTGTGGACATATTGTACGGAGACGTACGAGGTCATAATCATCACAGACACAGCAGGGAGCTTTAAACATTGAGTGAAAACTGTCGTGTTTCATGGCTGCTGACAAATTCATGTTACATCAAAATGTCAGCACTGTGTCATGTCCTTAACAGCTGCACAATGTGCTGTAATAGTGCAGAGAAGTGCAGTGTCATGGAGCAGTTAGCCCATTAGGGGGCAGTAGACTGAGCGTACCAGTGAGCCCCAGCAGCAGCAGCAGCGGCGGTGGCGGCGGCGGCAGCGGCAGTCAGTGGAGCCTGTCAGAGTGAGAGCAGTCTGCTTTAAGCTCTTCATTCTGTCTTCTCCACTCGGCCGGGATTAAGGCCAATCATAGAAATCACTGAGTCAGAACCGTCCCACAATAACAGATGGAGGGACTTTCCACTCCAGAATTTTAAAACATCACAGACAAACTCACTTTCACTTCGCCTCGCACCCTTGCCGCTGCCGTCGCCGTCATCATCCCCCGCCACCACCTTTCATTCTCTTGCCATCCTTTTATCTCTCCTCTTCGCTCGGCTGTTTTATCCTGCCATCATATGCTGTACTCCATTTCTCTCCATCTGTCTCAGTTTAGTGCCCTCAAACTTTCTCCCTCTTCTAACATCATATTAATTCCAACAGCACAGCCACAAACCAACTTCAAAAACACTTTAATTGACTTCAAATAGGACAGAACTTGTCCGTAACGCAGGGTGAAATAGGCAGACGCTGGAAAACTTATGACATGTTTCTAATGCTGGGGTTATTACACTCTCCTGTAAGTTGTAGTGACACAACTTCCCCTTTCAAGTTCCAGTCACAAACTGTGCAGAGGACCGTCATAACAAGAATAGTCTCTTCTCTTCAGAGTGGCCAAACAATTGTTAAAGTCCATAATTAGGAGAAATAATGACCCTTAATTCCAGGTCCCTTGTTGGTTTGCCACTGGCAGATGGGTATTGTAGTCCTTATTAGCTAACTCTGACAGAGGATCTGCATGGATGGGTGGGAGACCCTGTCTTTGTTCTGTGATCCAAAGCACCCTGTGGCAGGCCCGTTTGCAGAGGCTGTGTGTAGTTCTATTGTAGCATGTGCTGAGATAATCCCTGCCTTTGTTCCCCCCTCCCATAATCTTCCCCCTCCACAACGGAAATGTTAACACTTGCTTTTGCATTTCCCCACTCATCGCAGCACATTCCCAACTCCACTGTGTTGTTTCCACGGAGACCGGGTCTGGAAGACACGAGCTGTCACCTACCCACAGCAGCAGCTTTTCAAAATCAAACCAGCTTTCTAGACTCTACGCAGGCCCACAGAAACACCACATTTCCACTGTAGATTGCCAGCATTGTGCTGAAGCTTCTGTGTGTACTTCAATAGGACAAGAAAGGCAGCTGTCTTTACTTTGGAACAATACAGTAGCTCTCCGCAGCAGCTAAACTCCCTCATAATGGTTCTTCAGAGCTACACTGAAAATAATCAACCTTGATCATAAGCTCTTGTGTACTAATCAGCCCACTTCTGAGTTTATAACATGGATATAACCAAAATACGATTATGTTAGAAGCAATGTCATGGGAGCAAATGGGCTAATCTAATATATTACTGACTGCTGAAGTATCTCCATAAAAACAATGTTAATTCTCCTCTAATTGGGGCGCTTTTTGTTTCATTTGAGATACTCAATAATATGCATTTCGCTCATTAAACCACAGAGCCTTTGAAGTTAAGTGGCAGACTCATCATAGCCCAGAATGGGGCCAAAGACCATTGTACTGCACATTATCATTCACTGGAGGAACTATCACTATAAATTCAATTAAACATCCTATGGGATGAACGCTACACACACCTCTACGACATGTACTCACAGGCGCATGCGTATATATACAGGCCACGATGCACATATCCAGCCCAAATTAAAAAGACGGAAAGGTCAAACAAGGTCACTGCAGGAACATCGCAGTGAGTCAACAGCACACAGATCTGCAGTCCTGGCTGCTCGCAGGTAGCCAAGTGTCCTACATGCAGAGGCCAGCAGGGGGCTCAAGGTGAGCGTGCAGGCAGAGAGATGTTTCCATGGGGCCAGGATCAGCTCAGTGACATGTGAGTGTCTGGCTGGTTGGGCTCACTGTTCATTGTTTGACAGATAGTCACAGACATGCCCAAACTGCTGCCCAGCCTTTCCTGCTGTTACTGGCATCAGTCAGACAATGGAGACAGAGTGAGAAAGGAAAGGACCCTAAAGGCAGCATTTACAAAAAAAAACAATATTCAGACGTCTTATTTCTCTAACAGCCCATAAGGCATCGACCTTGCAGGTGACTGAGAAGGAGAAAACTGCGTACCCATTGTCTGGAAGAAGAGATAGCTAAAAATAAATAAGTCAAAAGAAGCCCAGTGACATTCCACTGGAGAGAAACCGAGCACATTACTGCTCTTTTAGTTGGTACATCTGTTAACAGGTGTGTGCGATTGTCTGGATGACCTGCTTGTTTCGTGCGCCTCCTCAGCAAGCTGAGTGGGGAGGAGCACGGCGAAAAGAAACCAAGACGCAGGGCAAATGTCTCCTTGATCAGAGGTGAGACTGATATGAGCACGCACACGCTGCATGTGTGTGTTTAATATGTATACAGTACACATGTAGACACACTTTCAATCACCACTGGTCACATATTGCACCCACACAAACCCCACTCAGATGTACGTACTGTACCCTCGCAATTAGCTTAAAAGTGCCCTCACTAATCCACATGCAATCAATTATACATTCATCATACGTTTGTGTTCCCTGTGCCCTTTCTTTTGGCAGCCTCAAACTAGCTGCTGAGCTCGGATGCAAATACAGTTGGGGAGAGTCAGACGGGTATCGTAGAGACGATTGGGAAAAGGAAAGACTTTTTTCGGGGGAAGGAGGATGTCCCTTTCTGGAATTTTGCTGATTATATTGTATCTAAAATAAATAAATGTCACCTCTTATGACCAGACAGATTCAGAGATGGCCTTGGTGAGAAACAGGCATTTGGAAAAGAAGAGAGTAACCACCATAGGAGGGAGGCAGGTGCTTTACTTTTCTTTTTTTTACACAAAGCTATACCAATATTATCTCAGTCCATCAGCTTAGCAACCTTCTATCACCTCACCACAGCACTGTCTGCAGTTCAAGGGCAAACTGTTTATTTTTGCTGTCCGTTTTTGCCCTTTACTTCAATCATCCTCCCTCTTACTTCAGATTGCTGATAGAATAATGAAAGGAATTACACATTTGGGGTTTTATTCAACTAAAAGGTCATGACGTGTTACCAGAAAGATATTTTATGATGTCTTGCAGATTTACTCTGCACTCTCCCCTCCTTCTTTTCTGCTACAAAGAGAAAGTGTATGGTGCCTGACAAAAGCGTTGTCAAAGTGCCAGAGAGTCCAGTGACAGCAGCTGGTGTTTGACAAAGTGTATCATTGACAGTGTGTGGCCAGGCAATTGTTCAGGATTTACACACACATGCACACATGAGTACACACCTTCAGTCATATTCATCCATGAGCACACACACACACACACACACACACACACACACACACCCTATCCAGTATTCCAGCAGACATAAGAGAGGAAAAACATGCAGACACGGCCGTCTCTCAAAGCAATTACAGCAGATTGAAACCAAATTAAATTTGAAGCCTAGAGCAACACCAGCGACTGAACGTCTATGACAGATATGACAGGGGAGGAAGGGGAGTGCTGCGGGACCAAAGGGTGGAAGGGATGCTAGAGAGAACGGCAGGTGTGGGTCACAGAGGAAGAGAGAGCTACTTGAATAGGAGAGCAAACACCGACAGAAGTAGGGCAGAGATCTGGTGCCATACTGAGAACATCGGGAGTGGTCTCTGCCGGGATTTTAAGGACCATGTAGACGATTTTGCATGTTTTAGCCCATTAACTATAAACTATATATTTGCTGTGTTACTGTAGACTGATTTCGAAAGCGTACCTTATGTTTTTACCTTCAGGGCAGCCACTGGTTTACATTCATTTCAGCACAGAATGAACTCGGAGAGCCTTTGTTTGATATACAAGGGTGAACGTTTTGTCATCTTTATCATTATGCTCCGACATCTGCTACTGGAGGGTCGGCTGGTAAGCAGCAACCTTTTAAATTCAACAAATGACCAAATTCACACCATCACTTATCTTGATATCCATGTTTTATCATTGATTGTGTTGTTGAGTTTAGTTTGCAACACAAACTGTATCTCCTGAATGCAAAACTTTTCTGCAGCAGAGATAACAAAACATAAACATAAAAATAATAAAAGCACATATTGGGCAAAATGAACAATTAACCTACTGTACAGTAGAGTCTATATAAGCTCATTTTCATACTGTTCTAAAATGAATAAAAATCCACGGCTGAAATGGCATGCTGTGGGAAATTGGAGAAATTTGCAGTTAATGGACTAAAACATACATAAGCACTCATGTTCCTTTTCGAGAACAGGATGCCTTTTGCAGTGTCTTGCTAAAGCATACAGTGAAAACACAATATGCAAATGATGTTATATTGTATATATTGAATAATTACACAAAGGTAATGAATGACGGGGAAAAGAATAAAGAAAAACAGCAACACTACATCCAATAAAAGGACACTTTCTTTAGCAGTCATCACACTGGAAAATGATGCCATGTGAGTAGAAATATACCATAATCTGTGGACCATTTGGAAATCACAAACATGTGCTCGTTACAGGCATACAGATTAGCTCAGTTTCCAGTTCTCCAAAAGATATCATTTCTCCATTTTCATTATTCTAGTCCAAGAAATGACAGGATTAGTTGTGGCGGCTTTTAAACATCTGATGTTATCTTCCTCTCCTGGGTGAACAATTAATCCCTCTCACTTCCCTTCTTCTCACCCCCCGCCCCCCTCCCTCATCCAGGCTTCATCTCGCCTCCATTTCTCTTGTCCTCTCTTCTTCTCTCCCCCCACCATACTGTCTATCTCTCCCAGAGGAGATCTCTTTTACTAGAGAGAAACGGAGCTTAGTGCCCTGGCATTTAAATATCTTCAGTGTACTGTGGAGGTTTTTGTAATCACTAGTTACTGGTGTTACAACATGTCTCTGCACCCACAATTCAACACTGCACGTACATCATTAGCATCTGGCTGTTACATGTGGTGAAATCACTTTTACTAGGTCACTGTCTTCTAATAGGAAAATGAGTGCAAATCAAGGTTAGATCTGGCGTGTTTGTAAATCTAATTCAATTTCCATCAGCAAAAACAATATTAGATGGATGTTGAATCAGGTTCAGATTGCAGATACAGTATGATGAAATTTCAAATGATAATCTGTAACACGTTCATGTCAATATGTCTTTAGACTATCAAATGAAGCAGTTTGTCCTCATTGTGAGGGGCATAACTACCTTACTGGAAGGTGTCATGCTGTATGTTAATGCATACAACATCTGGCTAACAATGTAAATGTTTGATCACTCCGCTGCAGCTGGTCCTCATACAGTCTGCAGTCCGCGGTCACCGAGAGATGCTGAATATTCAACAAGGAGACGATGCTCAGCATTCACAAGTGCTGTGACTGGTGGCGACATAATGTAGGATCTTCACAATGGGACAATTTATATAAAAAATATCCACACCTGAATACATAACGGGATAGTTCTGAGAAAAATGGAAGAAAAATAGTTTGGTAATACTTTGGAAACACTGTACCTGGAGGGCCCATTCCAAGTTACTATATGCAAAAATTAAAGCTCAATCCCTCTTTTTCTTTTTAAACCCTCCTCCCAGTCCTGTCTAAGAAAATAATCCCACAGCTTTCTTTTCATGTCTGTCAGATGTGGATAGAGTGTGCTCTATTTTCTGAGCTGCTAATTCACTAGAGTGACTAGTAATATGTAATGTTATATTTTATTAGTGAAATATCATCTGGAGTTCAAAGCACCATCCAAGAAGCAACTGCACTTAGTTGTACCATACACCGTGTTCGGTACATAGACTGTATAAAAAGAAACGGACAAAGCTTCCAGGTCTGAAAACTGCAGCCAATGCCCGAAGTGCCTTAAACCTGCGTTCCTTCTAGTAGTCAGCAGGGGGCGACTCCACTGGCTCCCAAAAACAAGCACGATTGTATAGAAGCCAATTACAAAGTGACCCAACTTCTCACTTGATTTATTACCTCAGTAAACATTTTCCTAATGACTTTATGGTCTCAATCACTAGTTTGAAGTCTTCTTCTACACAGCATGATGTTCATTTGGTAAATTATGGTCCCATTTGTAGTAAAATAGACAATAAATCAGGGCATGAGCTGATGACGGGCGAGTTAACAGACATAAACATATGAATATAAAACAGGTGAGTGAAGAGACTGTACGCCACACGTTTAAAGGCCTGTCATCTGTCTTTGAAACACAGCCCAGCTGCCACAGGGATGTATAGTTGACTAGCTTGCTAGTTAACAAGATAAAACAGATAAACAAGCCATGTTTAGCGTTGTTGGAAAGCGTATTTTTCACATGTAGATCAAAGATAACTGTTTCCTCGTGCTTCTAGTCGTTAAGTACTGCAGGTTTCCTCTTGTTTCAATGCACATTTTAAATTGGTGTATAAAAAGATCTTGACGAAAATAAAATGTCTTAAGGGGTGGTGGAAACTTTTCAAATTCACAATGCAGTACTCACTTGCACCACCAGAATAACCAAAAAGTAAAGCATCAAGCTAGCTCTTTGGCCCAAGATACGTATGAAGTAACTGCAAGTTTCCCTCATTTGAATCCATCCTTGTCAAGGCTCTGGAAGGCTCCAGAACATGTCAAGTGTTTCTCCCCCTCTCTGTTGGCTGACAACTACACTAACTGATGCATGAAGAGAGAGGAGACAAATTCATTCAATAAACTGACATTCATGCATGCTAAGGTGAGCGTCATATGAAATACCAGGTCTCGCTTGTTTAATTGCCATATATAATTTCTTTACATCCTCTTGAAAATATCCACACGTTCGCTTTTGAATATTTGCTTTAAACATTTGATTGGATTGATGGTACTTACTGCTCTCCCAGGCTAAACACATGGACTGGGGTCCTGGACACATGAAATTGCGTGTTAATGAAACAATAAGGGACAGACTGTTTTCTTTTTGTTTTATATGTTTGCTCTATTTACTTACTTTATGGAATTAAGATTATTCTTTGTTATCAAAGAATAATCAAATTTGTATGGAGAATTGTAGAATTGGATATTCATTAAGATCAACAGGGGCTCTGATATGTCATTCGAGAGAGAAGAATTGGAGTAATTTAAGCTGACCACATGATTAAAGCAGTATTCAGGACAAATGACGAATGACAAATGAGACGACAAAAGGCAGAGCCAAGGGTGCACAAGGTCGTTTCCAGGTCTAATCAGCCTAACAAGGGTGAAAACACACATTTGAGAAGTCTTAAACTCAAATGAACAATTTTTAACATATGCACAAACGTGCAGACTCAGAGGCACAAACACATATGGCATATCTCATCCAGCACAAGGGTGTACACCATCCACATACATCTATTTTTAAAGAATGCACACACTCAGCATTGTTGGAGGGCAGACAATGAAAACACCTTATTTAAATCATTGCAAAAAGAACAAACTCATTTTCGAGAAAGCCTCAAACACACAACAGCCTGCTGGTATAGTCAGCATCATTATAGACCAACATTGGTCAAAGATTATACTGTGCAGCCCATTCTGTCCGCGTGTGTGAAGTCAATTTACCAGATGGCATTTTCAGTTTCTCATTACCTGAGTGGTACATACACTGTGCGACTTTTATTTCACCTATAATGCGCTAACCACATCTCCTGTTAGGGAAACAACACACTGCATGAAAGACAGCTACATAATATAAAAAAGAATAAAAATAAAATAAATATGTGGAAAAATCCTCGCAGGAAAGAAAGAAACTGTGAAAGATAAAGGGAGGGAAAGGGTTAGATGAAAATGAAAATAAGAAGATGAAGAAAGCGAAAGTGTGACAGAGGGAGAGAGAGAAGGAGAGAGCTAGGCACCGAAGCAGTCTAACCTTGACAGAGAGCATCTTCTGACAAGCATCTGCCTCCTGTAATAATTTAGAAATAATCTCCATCCACAAAGGCCCAGCAGTCTGGCAGAGCAAATGCTCTGTGCCTGATCGATCACTCCGATTCAGCCAGCTGCCGCTCTCTGTGTGCGCAAGCCCAACATCGATCTCAGGCCTTCTCCCTCTCCCTCTCCCTCTCCCTCCCTCCTCCGCTCTCTCTGCCGTACAGAGAAGGATGATAAAGTGGGGAAGGGGATGAAAAGGCAGAGAGAATGGAGATGCGGGTAGTGGTGTCATATTGAGAAAAACAAAAAGGAATACAGAAGAGAGACTTAATAGCAGATTTCAGAAATGATGGCGCAAAGTAAAAGAAAACAAAGTGAAAGCTATTGAAAACTGAAAACAAACAATTTATGACAAACCAGTGGAGGCATCGACACGAACTACAATACAAACTGAATCCAGGCTATTATGCTGCTCCCGCGTGATGCTCTGCTTTATGACAAATATCGTTCAATGGACAACAGAGGGTGCTTTTGTTGAGAGATTTTGGAGGTACAGTAGGTGACCACCCTGTTTCAGACACATGGAATACACACTAGCACACACAGGCACATCCCACCAACACATCCAATTACTACTCAGCATTGTGACAGCATTAACTGCCACTGTGCATTTGGCCCCTAGCAATTAATTGACTTTTAAATAGTCTGCCATTAGCACCAATTTAAATGAATAGATGTACTCCTCCGCCTTCACTTAACATACTTTGCTGTGGCTGCCTTTAAGAAGCAGCACCATCTGAAATGATAGTGCAGCAAGCGATGTTTCAGAACAGGCTGAGGACAAAATTAACCATACCCCTAAAGTATGTTATTATCATGCACACTATAATTACAGTATCAACATCAGATTAAACTTTTACACTGAAACACCTGTGTACAGTGTATAGAGGGTATTACATGACACCAAATTTGTCTGGAGGCAAGTAAGTAAGGGAGATCTAGGGAACTACTGCTCAGGTGAGCGTACACAAGAACATTATTTCCACTTGGTGTGGGGTGGCACATCGCCCTAACATTTACAGTTTCAGTTTGATTTTTCTCACTGTATAGCCATCATATTGAAGTTGAGAGAAGAGAGGAGGCGATGAAAAATATTGATATGCTGATCTAGATTGCTTTCTAGTCCTGCTCCAACAACAATTAAACTTCACAGAAAGGGTCTTCTGGACTTTATTTGCCCTGCGTTTTCTACTCTACCCTCTGATCGGTGAACGTTTGTAGCCGCAGTGCCTGAGGAGGACTCAAGGCAAGACTCAAGGTTAGAAAAATTTCTTTCCTTTTCCCTTTTTCAACTTAAATAAATAAGAAAAAACGATCTGTGTTTTTGTTCATCTTCAATATTCTCCTAAAAAGAGGCTGAATTCCACTGGCATTAATGTAATACAGCAATGAGCATAGCATCGGAGATCGTTTTAGCCGATGAGACCACCATTAATTTGAAAAATCCAATCATCAGTTTTATAATAATGAAGGAAAAGTGCAGGAAATAACCTTCTTTTGTTTATTAGTTTTTCGGGGGTTGCCTCAAAGATCCTCCAGCTTAATGTGCCCCCATCCGCCTGCGAAGCCAAACCTACAGCCTAGATTGCATAAGTGTAACGTATGGAAGTGTGTAATATGAACTGTACAGTATGGGAAGAGGGAGGGCGTCAACTGATAGAGGCTTATTGTGATAAGCTCAACCTGAGCTTGTAAGTTTGTAATCAATGATAGGGATTAATGTGTATCAAAGAGAAGAAAAAGAGCTAGGTTGCTTTTATCTGAGGTCGCTAAGATTACAGGAGCAAAGGACACACATGAAAAAGAGTGTGGGGGGGCGGGGGGCGTAAGGGGAGAGAGAGAGAGAAAGAGGCAAGAGAGTAGCGAGGGGGAGAGAAAGAGAGGGGGACAGAGTGAGATAATTATTATCATAGAGGTGGTTTTCCAAGGTCAATATTTGAGATTCTCCTCGACTGTCTCTCTGAAGCAAACCCCCCTACCACCCCCCCCCCCCTTCAGCACCTCCTCTCTCCACCGCTGCCTCCGGGCAAACTCCTATCTTCCTTTCCCTTACTCTCCCATTGCAACACCTTCTCCCTGTCACTCATTCAGCAGAGGAAAGCAGCGTCCCATCCCCATGGCCACCTCCTCGAATGAGCCAAAGATATAGCCGACAGCTGCCGTATAGTTTTTCTAACACAGAATGAATTAAATGGGCAATGAACAAACAAACAGGCCTCCTTTTCTGTGTAGTTGGGGAGCCACCTGTCAGTCAGCGAAGAAACAAGGCAACTGGGCATCAAACCACATCTCCCAGCCACTATTTCGTTGGCCTGTAAGGAAAAACACCTGCCAATCATGAAAAGTGTTAGGTCATTATGTTATGACAGGCTGTCAAAGCTCAAGACAGTGGGGCAGAAATTAGAGGAGAGGAGGAGGAGGAGGAGGGACAATAGGCTGTAAAAGAAGAGGCAGAGGAGCTATAGTTTGACATTGGAAGTTAAAACTCCTCCCGAGGACTGGAGAGTAACCAAGAGATTAAGATTTTAGCAAAGCAGTCTTTCAATTGTCCAAAAATGCTAACAACTCATAAAGACAAATAACAATACACACATGAGGTTCAAACAGGTTTGGAAAATTTCTGCAAGTTGTGGATTTGGGAGAAAAGTTGTCACAGTGTAACAGTAGTTAGAATTTCTTTCTCTTCCATTATCTATAGATGAAAACAGGTAAAACAGTCCACTGCAGGCTGTAGACTGTAGTTTTGTTAGGGATTTTATCAAATCCTTCAAATTTAACTGGTTTCACTCAAAAGTGGGAGTGGCTTAGCAAAAAATGAGTGCATAGAGCTGCTGAGGCCTGCTGGCTGCCACCCACACTTTATCACAGCTGGATTAACTGACCAGAAAAATAATCGTTAGTTAATCCCAAAAATAGTTACAAACAGTCACCAACGTCACATCTTAACTGCAAAACATGTATTTAAAAGCTGGTAAATGTCACCAACAAAGACTTTGAAAATCAAAGGGAAGCCTCATGTGTGGAACCTGTGACTTGCGCAGACACCCACACACACACAGAGCATGTGTAAAAGAGTGCCACCAGGAGGGCTCCGGGCATTTGTCTGTGCAAAAGACCAATAAAGGCCCTATTTCTTTTTTGCATTGAACCATGATTGCAGGCCACAACTGACATGAGATGATGCAACAAGCTTCAACTTGAGAAACAAACACACCAGAAGAAAAGTGACAGCACTCTGCAAATGAATGCAAAGTTAGGAGAAACTGAATGGAGAGAATAATTCAGAGAGAGAGAGAGAATCTGCAGCCACCTCCCTCAGTCAGCCAAGGAGAACTGAGCTGAGGGGAAGGCGAGGGGAGGGAGGAGGAGCAGGGAGGGCTGAGGCGTGTGATGCCTTTCTCCCTGGGCAGGGCTAGGGTGGCAGGCGCCCAGATAAGCTGGGGCCGAGCAAAGATTAACTGCTTGCTCTGATGGAAGAGCAAAATAAAGGCAAGCCGACCTCTGATTCCCTTGGCCTCTCTGCGTGAGTGTCCTTACTCTGTGGGGACAAGTGGTAGAGTTTGTGTACATTAACCATGATGAGAATGATTAAACAACACCAGCACAGGCAGAGAGAAACTAACGTCATTCCTCCTGTGAGCAATATGAGCTGCATGACCTCTCATATCCTTTCAAACCCCTTTTTGTCTTCCACATGCAGCCAAACTTTTCATTTCCTCCACTGCAGACTTATACAATAGCCTTTGTGGGCGCACCTGAAGAGCTGGCAAACAGCTCTGAAGACCACTTCTAATTGTGGAAGCCCATCCAGTTGCTGAATCACAGGTGTTGCATTAAGACAGAGGTTTCCTGGTGAAACAGAGCTGTTCTGCAAGATCTATAGTGGTTCAATGAAGTTGATTTCTTGGATCATTCTAGTGTGGTTGAGCTGAAGTTGCTTAAACACTGTTCACTCTGTAAAGAATGGATCTTTCCTTCAACCCCAGGCGCCTGGAAGTGAGCGCAGTTTCACAGACTCCCATTCAAGGGTGTGGGCTGAGGGTTGGGCTGCCCAGGGGGTGATAACAGTCATTTTTTTTAAGTTTTTCTTTTTTCTATACAAGTCTCAATATAAGTCCCAACCTGTCGACTTCATCAGCGTTGGTCTTTTAAGGTTCAGGGATGATTCAAAACAGAAAATGGCATGTTGAGCCAATTTTAACAGATGAAATGCTGATTCTTAACATCAGTATTTATGTGTTACATCACAGTACAGTCATATTATTTAGTTCTCAGCTCAGACATATTCATGTGCAGTACCTCTTAAAACAAGTTAAGTCTCTGTACGGGTACGGGATCAGGGAGTCCCGATTAATATCTCAGCTGTTGAAACTGCCGTGTCCTGTATATGTAAATGTTACAGGGTTTAGGTGAGTGTATGTTGATGACAGAGACCTTAGACAAGGCACATATCACTGACACATCCAAAACACATTTGCACTGTAGGAAAGGCCAGTGCCTTCTGGCACCATAGAGATTGACATCTTGTCATGTTGCTGATCTAAACGCTCCATGAAAAACAAAACATCAACAACAAAAAACAAAATTATTACTTATTATCAATACACTTAAATGTATGGTTAAACACTAGAGCAGAATAGAGGGGAGAATTCTGACTGACTTACAATCTGAAAGTAAAAAGTGGTGTTATAGTAACCAGGTGTTAGTAGTGAGACCACACACTCTCACACAGCAATTTGTAGATCTATGCACAGGAATGGGCATTTTTGATAGTTAATGTATGCGTTGTTAATGTTTCAATCCTACGCGTCAATCTGGTGTTTATATTAAACGGGTCTAGAGTGACGATGTATGTAATGTAATGCAAGTTCCTTCATTCAGGATGTAGGCTACCCTGTTGTAGGGTGACACTCTCAAAAAGCCTCAAACCTCAATTCAGTAAAATTGATTTGTCTGTCTGCCTCTCTGCATGCTCGGCTGTAGAAAAAGAATAACTTGACAAATGTAATTACTGAGCTCAAAACATAAAATACTGTTCAGGAGACATTTGTTGACATTCATTTGGTGTTACTACATGTGTGTGAGCATGTGTTTATTTGGTTGAGCACCATACTGTGAAAAAAAGCCCCTGTTCCTCCGATCAATGGTCTGTCAGGAACCAACAGCTCCTTTTCAGGGCACAAGCCCCTTATTTGCCTTGTCCATTTCACAAGGAAAAAAAGAAGGGACTCGCTCCAGCAGAACCCAACACTCCATCACATTGGAATTAAAGCACAGCCTCCCAGGGTCAGAGGCAGGCTATATGGATATCAGGCCGGCATTCAGATAGTGATTATTTATCTCACCACCAACAGATACTTCACCCACAAGCAACATCCGTCCTCCCACTCATGATCAGGTTAAAAAGAAATTCTCAAAACAGCATGAAGACTTCTACTACTGAACCAAAACAAACTTAAATTTACACGGGTAATGTGCAGTTTCACTGCATCGAAGATTTTTATGCAAAGAACCACTCAGGCAATTAAGTGATGTTTAATACAGGATTAATGAAAGTAGGAGTTAAACGAGTCTCATTTTTCCATCTCTATGGTCTGTATGCGCAGAAGTTTGCCCATCGAATTCCTCCCATGGGAACCGTTTTGCTATATGGCCTCTCAGCTGATGATGCTGATAAGAGGGAGCTGGTAGATAATCGCCGGGATGAAGAGGAGGTAGCGCATGTGGAGGGATCTGATTGGGTGGAGGGCTAGGGGACTGGAGGTGGGGTAGATTTTGACCTGCTTAGAATAGCGAAGCATAATTACATGTTTTATTAAAAAAAGAATTTCAACATTCTACAAAAGGGTCTCGCCAGGAAAAGCAGATGACCACACTGTACCATTTTGTCATTGAAAACACATTTTCTATTCGAACAAGGCTCTATTTTTTCCACAGCGCTTATTTCATTTTTTCCACTGCACAACGGTATAACATATATTTTCTATTTGATTGCTGTGGCGTTTTTCAGAAGCCCCTTTCATAAAAATGATCTTTTTCAATTGTGCCCTCTAGGAAAGCAAACACAAGAACACACAAGAGGACTGCCTTGCAATTGAAAAAAAAAACAGGGAAAAAAGTCTACGTTTTAGCACAGTGATTCCTGATTCAAGTGTCTCTATCTCCCCTTTTCTTTTCCCTCTCTGCGGATACAAAATCGCACATGGGAGACTAGAAATATATGTTTTATGCAGCTTGGAGAGACGGCTGCATAAAAGCACAAAGCAGTCATTTCTATTCATTTGTCTCTCGCTGACGGGGAAATGAAGGAGTGAAGCAGATGCTATTGCTACGTGAACAAGTTGCTTAAACACAGAAACCATTTTTTCCTTTCAAAAAGAACTTGGATAATTAGATGCTGAATCACCCCCCCCCCCTTCCTGCCTGGAACCCATATTGTCACTCAAATGAATGATTTTGTGAGAGGCAGGAACACGGCAAAAAAATATAAATCTGCTGTACACCGGCATTTGTTTAGGAGGAAAAAGGGGAAAGCAGAGCATTCAAATGGGGCTGAAAACGATACATTGAGAGCTAAAATAAACGTGTGCGTTGAGGATGTGAATGAAAGTGCTGGAGGCAGCATGCTGCCGTGAAGCAGATCAGGTTCTGACATTTTGTCAAATGTAAAAATCTGCCAAGAAATAGTAGGTGGGTTGTTGTGACCTTTATCAGTGGGAGTGATAGAATGACCAAATGCTATAGATGTAAAAACAGATTGCCGTATCTCTAGATTTTTCTAACAAAATGCTGTGACCTAAACCTGTGTGTGTTTGTAATGACCTCCCACTCTGTTTGTGTGTACCACTGTGTGTGTGTGTGAGTGTGTGAGCATGAGGGTTGCTGACCTTCTGATGCACCTGAAGTGGGCAGCAGCATAGTGATGCTACTGCAGGTGTTTGTGAGTGCACAGGTGACTTCTCCTCTGAAGGTTAAACAGGCGATGCTTCAGCAAATTCTCTCACGGCTTAGAAGAAGTTAGTCGGCCATACGTTGAATGAGGCAAGCGTGTCCATTCATATGTGTGTGTGTGTGTGTCTGTGTGTGTGTGTGTGTGCACGTGTGCGTGTGTGTAGTGTAATAGCTTTGCTGCAGGTTGTAACAGATGGTTGCTAATGGAAGTTCATAGATCTGAATGACAGGGGCCAGGGGATTGGGGAGGAGATTATGAGAGGGGGTGTTTGATTCAGTGCATGTTTGCTGTGTGTGTGTGTGTGTGTGTGTGTGTGTGTGTGTGTGTCTCATTGTACGCAAGCACAATTAGTGTCTATGTCAAGAAAGTAGACCAACTAATGCTTCTAGTCCTTGGGTAAAGGAAGATAAATGTAAAACAGACGTTTTTAGCCACATTAAAGGTGTAGCTTCAGGGATAATGATGTCTGTCTGATGGTCAGTCAGTCCATCAGTTTCGTCTAGTGTGAAATTTCTCGACAACAATTGAGTGGATTGTCATGAAATTTTGCAGTTATTAATGCTCATCATGACTTTGATGATCCTTTGACTTTTCATCCAACACCACCAGCAGGTCAAAGCTCACCTGTCCAGTGAAATATTTCATCCAGTTGATGAGATTTTGTGCTTGATGACATTCAGGGATCCCAGATGATGCATCCTAATGACTTTAGTGATCCCTGATGCTTTCCACATTTGCGGTTTTGAGTGAAGTGTCGCTCCAACTATTAGATGGATTGCCATGAAGTCTGGTACAGACATTAACGTTCCCCTCAGGATGATCACTTTAGTGATCTCTTAAAGCTTCATCTGGTGCCACCATCAGCTCCAAATCTTGATTTGTCCTATACTTTGTTCTGTTCCATAACTAACACCATTCCAATCCGCCTCAGTTGTACTTTGTGTTTTACTGCTAATTGGCTAATGTTAGCGTGCTAAACTAAAATCGTGAGTAAACTAAAGATTTTACCTGCTTAAACTTAAGCACTGTCATTATGGACATGTTAGCATCCTGCTACTAGCATTTAGCTCAAAGCTGGGCCCTAGTGCAACAGGAACGCTGTGGCTGAGTCATAGTTCCGTTTTTTGTGGAATACTATTTATATCATAAACATATATGAGTATTAAAAAGCTCGTTCTCAGTTTGATACTTGATGTTCATTTCATTGAAGTGGATGGTAATGGGAAGTCAAACTGGAACTGTCATTTCTTGCTGACATTCTCTAGTATCCCTCAGCTCATTCACGTAGAAATCTGATTTAGTAATTGCTTTGAATTGTTTGCGGAGACAATAAAACAGCAGATTATGACTGACAATATAACAATCAGATAATAAAAACAGTCCTCGTGCTATGTTTGTTGCGTTTCAATAATCATCAGATGTACTGAAAACATTGCAGAGACGTTTCAAACATTGAACATTTTCTTCTGCTACAATACTGCATCTGAAATATCTTTTTAATGGTTTTCAGACATTTTGCAGTTTGCCAAGAAATGCCAAAACATCATTCAAAACATAATTTTGAAGGAGCAGTCCAGCACCCTAAAGGCATATGTAAAAGATACCATAAATGGTGAACGTCCTCAGGAACCTGATGGAATTTATGTGAACTACACTGAAAGAAAATTGGTATGCTTTTGCCAATCAGTGCACACTGAAACTTGTAAAGTTTTCTCTTCTATTTTTACCCAAGTAGAACTCGGCCTACTTCCCCTGTTCTTCCCTGATGGGACCTGAGAGTTATAAGTGCCTCTCCAAAGGCCTACAGGAAATGGAAAACCAAATTACTTTGTTAAAGTCTTATGGTAGTGGTGGTGGCGGCGGTGGTGGTGGGAGGGCTGGGGTTGTAATACGTAGCTATGTCTTCTACAACAGCATATACAAAATGTTTCACGCATGTTAAAGTTCTGGCTGGTGATTGGGTTCATTAGTTATTCAAACCATCTGACCTCCCCACAGCACTGCTCAGGCGCACTCATTATGAAGCCCTTGTAATTCATTAAGCTCCCTAAATGAACACAAGCCATACCGAGGGGTACATGCTATTACTGAGTGGCATGCTGTGCCTCAGGGAGGTTAATAGTAAGTATGTGGATCAAGTTTTAATGCTATGATGAGGGCAGTACTGTGCGTTAACCACCTCCATCAGAAAAATATTTGGTTAGCAGGGGAAAAATAAACTGCAAGGGTGTAAAGATATAAAGATTTATTTTGGCTCCATGCAGACTTCAATGAACATGAAGTACTCATTGTGACGTAAAGTCAGCAAATCATTGTGCTACTTAATGCAGAGACAAAAGATACACATATACTTAGAATAAAATAAACCTCTGTGCCAGAAGACTACTTTAATACTGATGGTAATGATGAGCAGAGCACACACACTCCATATATCCCCTCAAATATTCACTTGAGTGGAACCCCAGAATGAGGTGTGAGGAGAGCGAGGCTGCAGGGGAATCTTGCTCCCTCTGAAAGTGAGAGACAACTCCTTCATTTGTCATCGCTTCACGCCAACAGGAGGGACATAATCACTTGCTGCCGGTGGTGTAATTCATTGTCTGCACACCAGCTGCTGTCGTACTGCTGCTGTTGGGAATTACAGAAACTTAGAACTCAAGTGTTTCGAGTGATTTAGAAAGCTTGGCAATATTTTTTAAGATTCTTTTAAAGGCTGTTTAAGGTTCGCATCGATTTAACAGCAGGCAACACGGCACAGGAATGCCAAACTGATTGAAAAGAATGGCCAGTGGCGGTATTAAAATCCGTAACCAGACCCACATTAGACAAAGACAGAGCTTCACCTCACTAATCCTCCAGCTCTAGTACACTCCACCACTGAGGGCCAATCCAGATCCGAATGACAGCTCTCACTGCTCACAACAGCTTCACAGTGGCGCGATAGCGGGAGCCTAATTTTTAGGGCTGCTGGCCCTTTAAAAGACCGAGGGCTAAATTTAGCTGTTATAAATTGGTTATTTGTGCCGGATGCCTGTTCAATTAAAGCCAGTCACTGAGGCGTCTGAGATCTCACTGGGATGACGACTCAAGTCATCAACCACACACTCCAAGGAGGTGCTTATACTCCCACTGTTGCTGCAGTAACAACAATTAAACTGTTGATTTCTTTTTGTTTTTTGGCCCGCCATTAACAATAAGTGTATGAAGTATGACTTGTCATTAAAATAGTACACAGTTACTGCCTTTTCTTTAATTATCAAACTACTAAACGACCAAAGCTACATTGCTCTGATGAAGATAGTTTTGTTTAATCGTTGGTCTTCATCCTAATAAATAAGCATGCAGAGCAACAAGAGCGTAAGCAGCTTCACCTCCATTTTGTCTTGACAGATTTTTTTGCAAGCCAGCACCTCATCAAACCAAGCGAGCATTTTCACCCCAACTTCTTCAAAACTGCATCTCCCTTGTGAAAACAGTGATTGAACTCAAAAACAAAGCCACCTCACACTACACAGCTAATTCTCCAGTGTTCATGAGGGTCGGCTACTCAGTGACAATTATTCTGAGTTGAGAGGTCACAACTGTGACCATCAAACGACAAAGTGTAAATTGATGGTTGTTGAGTTAGAAAAACATATACTAGTGTTCTTACAAATAATGATTTTCATGTGTTCTCTGTCAAAGTGAAGTATACAAAGTTATCAGAATGACTGACTTGAAAATGAGGCCACAAGCAAGGAAAATAAATGCCTGACAGACAGGCTGCTGCTGCTGCTGCTATTTAGCTGTTTGATAACTTTCACATTTCATTTGGCAGGTGACTTCAGTGTAAACAGGTCACAAAGTTCACAGGTGAGTAGATCCAAACGTTCACACCTGTGCCAACACGTGCGTGCTCACACTCCTTTCAGCATACATGTTGTCTGTGCGTGCCACACGGGAGAGACTGTGTCTCAGTGAATTATTAATGGATGTAATGTGATGACAGATGACTCGGAGCGGCCCGTCCCTCCCCATCCCTGACCCGGCCGTGTCGTCTTGGTTTCCTCGGTCAGGAGGAGACGGAGGCCCACGCAGTCTGATTGATTAATTCTGTCAAGCACACTTTTGCCGTCCCTGCACAGTGTCCGGTCCGAGCTCTCCTGCAATCTCTCACAATCACTATCAGCATGACTGCAAAGTCACAGAACATCTCCGTCATTCCTGAGAGACAACCCGCCCACCGTCCACCATTTTCTTGAATAAACCTGCAGTATTAACTGTAGTAACTTTGCAGTATTGGCAAAACTCCATGACTACAAAATGGCATGAAGAAATTTTGACTTTTTGACACATATGATGTAACATACATGTTCTGTATCAGAAGAATCTCCCACAGTTCATTTTATGATTTGACAGATCTGACCAGTCTTAACTCAGGGTCCCCCTACTAGTGTTAGATAGCTCAGTTAGGTATCTCCCTGACAACAAAGCAAAATCCATTTTGCTGATGAAGAATGAGAGACGTGGTTCAAAGCTCCTGGAAAAGTAGAATAAGTGGATCTTGAGTTGAAGGAGTGGATTTACATTTTGGGAAAAATGCTTATTTACTTTCTCACCAAGAGTTAGATGAGAATACTGATACCTGTGCATCACATCTGTACATTCAAGCTACAGTCAGAGGCCGAAGAAGCATGAAGACTGGAAGCAGGGAGAAACGGCTAGCCTGTCTCTGTCTAAAGGTTATAGATGTTTAGAAGCATTTCCAAGGTCAAGAATGAACACAAGCAATGATCTAAATGGTGGTGTATGAAGGTTACGTATCAATCTGCTTACAGCATGCCAAAGCCACAGAACAACAAATGAAGGGTAAGACAGACAAAAAAGAAAGAAAGATATTAATGTATGTGGGAAAATAATGAGCTACATCAACAATATTGTTTCCACAGAGACTATAAGAAAAAAAGATAAACCTTTGGGTTCTGTGACTGTTATACAGGAGATACAGGAGATGCTGGACTGGGTGCAAATACACCTCAGGTGTAAACATCCCGGATGCGACTACACTACATGTCAGTTTCACTTCTATTCTAAAGGTATTTGCATCTGCTGTCGCTGCGTCGCACACAAACCTCAGAGTGAATCACATCTTTTTTATGGGTCACTCTTGTTTTTCCGTAACGTTGAAGTGAACCACAGATCTCAGCATGCACACTTGTTAAACTAAAAGGCCTCAGTGCTGACATCTGTTCGCCCTCCGCTAAGGTTTCCTCGCTAACTTGCGTTGCTTGTCATTACATTTCCTTGGCTGTATTTTAAAAGAGTATTCCACCGGCCTCGTCCCTTCACCTCCCTGCCTCATCTCCATGGTTTGACCCTGCAACCATCTCAATAACTCAATAGCAGAGTTCTGGATGTATATCCATCAAGCAGCAAGCAGCCTAGAGCCAGCCATCCTTCAGCCTGTAAGTGGTATTGGGATAGTATTGAGATCTGTGTAATTGGATTAGACCAACCTTAGTCCCTTCTCTATTCCACCAGTCCCCTCTGTGAAATCATAACTTAAGAGCTTTGACAATGGTAGTTTTGCTGCACGGCAGCTGATGGGAATGTAACATGATCTCTGCCTGTAGCTTGTGGCCTCATCTTCCCTCCCCGAGGCTGGAAAATCCCAGCAGCGGCCTGACTGACAGCTCCAGTCTGCCTGGCCTTGACTGACAGCCAGCAGGATGTCGTGCGGTCTCAGATGGTTCCGAAGAGCCCAACTGATCTCAGGCCTCTGTGGCGCTCATGTGGAGCATCACAAAGAGGAGCACAGGAAGGGATGAGGGCTCAGATCAGTCTAGGCAGTCTATCACACCTGTTTGGCTTTATACACATGACAGGTTACATGGAGGGCTGTGTTCTCTCTGGCTGCTCTGGGTTAAAAGGCCTGTCAGACAGACACTCTCGTTGTATCGCTCAGCTGTGAGCCCGTTGCTCTGATAGCACATACTCACAGGAAGACACAATGAAAGTACAAAGAGGCACATGCAGACTGATGCATGTGATGTGCATATGTAAACAAACTCTCAAACATTAGAATTTCTCAACTAACACAATCTCAGATAATGGCAGCAGAGTAGGGCCTAGTGTATATATAACTATCCTTGTGTGTATTGTGGTTATGGGGCAAGTGATGCGTACTTATGTTAACAAGCACTATTCAAGGTCTAGTAGATCGTATTGATTATTAGATACCAGTTTACTCCACAAGTGTAAGAGACAGAAGGAACAGTGAGAGAGAAAAAAATAGTCGAGAATGCTGATTTTACAGGTCCGTGATTTCTCTCTTACACAGATTCCTAAATAATTTCCTAGAAAAAAATACTGCCTATATTTTGTAATCTTCAGTTGTAAAATTCAGTCTCCATAAATATTGAATTCTATCTTTTACACATTGGACTTGCTAATGTATTGGAATAGATTTCAGATGTTTCAATTGAACACCGACTACAATGTATATATTTTCTCTCTAATCAGCACCAGGCTACATTTTTTTTTCATAAAACTTGGAAATCATCAGGATACAATATAATAAAGATAAAAAAAATAATGATGCCAAAAAAGTCCTCTAAAATATTAGCCAGGATATGACTTGAAGAAGACGACATTGCATTTTCCAGAGATGAGCATAATGGAACGTGAATAGAACAGCAAAAAACAACACACAGAAAACTTGCGGGACACAGTAACTTGCTAAATTCAAAGCTGACAGGCTGCAAAGTCAGCTCATCTACCCTCCAGTAAAAACGTCCAGGTGTCAGCTGCAACTCACAGAGCCACTGAAATAAGCTGAAATTTTGAACAGAGGAAGAGTTCCTGAGTCATATTTCCACCTGCCTCAGAAAACAAAGATTGAAAAAGATTTGAAAAACATGCAAGCCTGTCATCCTACCAGGGATTGTGTTACATTTTAATTTTGGCACAGGCCATAGAATCAGATCATTGTTTGCAAAGACGACTGAAGCCGGAGGCAAGAAAAGGAGAGCAGACAGGGACAAGGAGTGGAGGAGATTAAGACAGGGGAAGGAAAAGAAGAAAACATTGTTGAGGCTTTTGACAAAAATTAAGTCAGCTTATGCTGCTTCCATTTTAGGGTGAGGGGAACATTAGATTCACTGCACTTTGAATGACTTTTTATAGATATTCAGACATATTTCAATAGTGGTTGTGTGAAAGTAAGCATACATCACAGTATTATTTATGCCAAGTGTGGATGTTATAGCTGAAATACAGTTTCCAACTGTGTCTTCCTCAGTGCAGTAATAATCCCAGCTATAATGTGCGCCCAGATAGGTAAACAAACAAACGCAACTACCTTCTTCTCCCTCACCTCTTTTCAAACTATACAAGCACAGCATTTAAATGATTAGAATGTGCTGCTAATTTAGGAATTAAGGCTAAAGCAACTAAATCCAGAGCACTGAGAAATGATTCCCACCCCACTTTATATCAGTAACTGAGTATTTAGAGTCAATGTGTATTTTCTCATTAGTAATATAAACATGAATTACAACGAGTCACCCCAAGCAGTATTTAAATAGGTTGCAGAAGAATAATTTCTTCTTGCACGCGTGCACACGCCTGTGCGCACGTACACACACATTTCCACTTGTTTTAATGTGTGACAGGGAATATTTGGGCCTAAATAACCATTACAGGGGGTAGAAACAGGCTGGAATATAAAACGCTGTCAATACAGTGCTGAGCGGAGTTTGAGACCTTCTTATCTACAGACTGCATTAAGACATGGCTTTCACTTTTCTGCCTGTATGAATAATAAGTCCACATGAATTTTTTTTTTTTTTGCCTACAGTCTTGCATTTTTAGTTTTAGTGAAAAACTAAATCATAACCCGCCTAAATGAAACATTTTAACTTGTTACATACAGTTTGTTAAGGTTGGCATTCTATAATGACATAATGACTCCCTATTTCTTAGCACTGCTCGTTTGCTTTTGCAATTTTACCATCTGACTCTCTTTTCCTCTCCTGTCTGCTTTCGTCTTTTGATATTTTTCTCCAAACTCTTTCCCTCCTTCCATCTCTACCCCCCACTCCCTCTGCTCCCTCTCTCCTTCCCTCCCGCTTGCTGCTCATTTTTAAATCTATGAATTTCAGAACATCATTTTCTTGATTTTTCCACGCCCCAGGGAAACATTCTCATTCCAGCCCTTCTCTTTTTTCACCTCATTTCCTCCCTCCTGAGTGAATCTCCCAGACAGGATGTGAGGTGACAGTGTGGCCCGTGGAGGTTAGGGTGGGGAGGCTGTGATGTGTGTGTGTGTGTGTGTGTGTGTTGAGGGAAGTAGAGGAGGTGAAGGGTGCGGGTAAGTCTCCCTCTCCTCCAAAAAACGGGGGTGGAGGGTCAGTGCCATTCGAAATCCAATCCAACGCATGTGACCGCGGAGATGACAGCTACGCCTTCTTTCTTTTTAGGATCCAAGCTGTAGAATTAACCGTGCCTTTCAGAGACTTCTGCTCCTCAGCGTGAATGTGTCTCATCCCACAAGACCTCATGCTCTTAAAAGATACATACTTTTGCCCATTTATAAGGCTGCAACTGTGTTGAAGAGTGTCAGTGCTTTTGCTATGAGTGGTCATATCGGGAAGGCAAGGGACAGCCCCTCAATCACACCTGTCCCTAAATAAGGCAGTGTAATTCAAATTACACATAATCTTACATGCACTTCATTAGGTATCACCTGTCCAACTGCTCATTAACGCAAATATCTAATCAGCAAATAACATGGCAGCAACTCTGTGCATTTAGACGTGTAGACATGGGCAAGACAATCTGCTGACAAAAGCTGATGTAAGTGACTTGGAATGCGGTATATGGTTGTTGGTGCCAGACAGGCTGGAAGCTGCAGATCTACTGGGATTCTCATGCACAACCATCTCCAGGGTTTACAGAGAAAAAGAGAAAATATCCAGTGAGCTGCAGTTCTCCGGGCCAAAATGTCTTATTGATGGCCGAGGTCAGAGGAAAATGGCCAGACTGGTACGAGCTGATATAAAGGCAATAGTACCTCAAATAACCACTCGTTACATCTGAAGTATCCAGGAGAGCATCTCTAAACGCACGACACGTCGCACCTTGAAGCAGATGGGCTACGGCAGCAGAGGACCACACCGGCCACTTCATTAGGTTACCTTGCCACCCTATAAAGTGGCCAGTGAGTGTAAAAAACAAAAACTCAGTGTTTAGTAGTGCAAGCCAAAGATTTTTGTGTACAGCTTTTCCAATATGTATGCACTGTGAGTCAAAGTGAGAATGTACATATCTAAACGCAGAGTAAAATTTGAATATGTCTTAAAGCCACGTAGCAGCCTACACTGTTTCGGTGTCCGTGTGAAGTTCATGCACCTTATGATAAAAATAATCACATAAAAGGATTATTAGGAATGATTAAAAGGAATCAGTGTGTGGATGTGTGTGCAGCTGTAGGTGTATGTGTGTGTGACAAGACAAGACAATTAAAATCACCAAACCGATTAAAAGGAGCGCCTCATCTCTATTGTACATAACAAATTTCGCTTTAAATGAGAATAAATGCAAATTCTAATCAGGTCTTGTTGGAGTTATATGCTCTCAACAAATCCTATAATTTTAAGTGTGGTAATGAATTTTAACAAACCGTACGTGCTCTCTGTTAGATATACCACTAAACAGGGGACATCAGTCTGATTTTCAAATCCAATCCAATTTTAAAATTAGTAAGAATGCTCCATTACTTTATCTCTAGCTTTTGAAATCTAAAAATTGATTGTGTATACTTTTCTCATTTCCCTTCTTGTCACTCCTCTTTCTTGCCTCTGTACCCCCCCCCCTCTCGTCTTTCAGGGGTTAGAGGCTCCCCACTGCGAGAGCAAAACAAATTTCTAACTAATCAGACGAGTGCCTCAGCATAACAGTGGTAATAATTATATCCAAAAATGCAAGACATTGAAATGATAACCTCTGAAATAACCCTTCCTCTAATGCACCACCCAAACAGTCTTCCAGAATATACTCCTCAAATATTAAACACGGAAAAACTCTCAAAACGAATGCTGGGCAGAAAAAAAAAAAAAGATGATTATCTCCATTTTTTTGTCATTACAAAAATATAATCAGTTTAAGATTGTATTTCAACCATAAAGCGGAATTACACTGCTTTCAACAAGAGTTTAAATTGAAGGACTAAAGTTGATCTCCTCCCATTATCTGATTGTGTGTCCACATGGAAAAGAAGTTCACTCCTGTCCAGTGTTCCTAAATATGTACAACGTAGAGAAATACAAAATACAAAATATGAGATGATGGCTGATTTGGAGTGTGCAGAAAATCTTCAATAATAGATGATAATACTGTTGACAAAAAATGTTTCTGCTAATTCTTTGGTGTTATTTTGATTATTTATGGTCTCACACTAAACAGACGAACATCCCTTGAGATATGCGCCCAAGACCCGTCTCAGCCAACACCGGCTGAGCCCTAAATGGCAGAGCTTTTGTGTTTTTTGTATTAAAATTGAAGGCCTTGTGTTTTATAGATCCACCATGCGTGCGTGCACCAGGGTATAAGTGCGTGTTTGTACACAGGTGCTTTAATATGTGGAGCATCATTCTCTTACCTCCAGGGCTTTCCTCTTGCTGTTGAGCAGCTTGGAGATGTCCCGTGCCACTCTCTCCACCAAGTCCTTGGGGTTGTTCCTCTTGATTTCAAACTGGCTCTTCTTCTCATTATAAATCTGCAGATGGAGAACATGGGGAACCAAGGGTCAGGTTACTGGAGCCATTAGTTTAATTAAGAATATCACAGAGGAGCTGTCTGCGTATTCTCAAGGTAGCACACGAGATGGTAAACATTTACTGTGGTGCAGTCGGTACGTAGTCTGCCAGTATACCCATAAGCCTTAGTGCTGTAGCAGAATCAAACACAGAACAGAGTCCTAATGGCAAAGCACTCAGCTAGCCAGCTGCAGTCTGTCCGTTAGAAATCAAATTAAATAAACGCAAACTCTAGCAGATCCTCACTGCAGGGTGAACACCTTGTATCTCCACCATCTTAACTCATTGGAACTAAAACAGGCAACACTTAATCCAATGGGTTACTGAAGGCTAACCTAAACCAAACAGGCCGCAGAATCTATAAAAGCCTATAAAAGGACCCCTGGTTAAAGTGCAAGTAAGATATGCATCAAGCACTCACTGAGGCATTACCAGAATAAATCAGATAAGACCCATTAAACAGACACAAACCACACAAAAACAAGTAAGACAAATAGGTTTGGGATGCCAGAAGGGACGGGGATGTTTGGAAAGGAGGGCCGTCCAGAGGCAGAACGACAGATGCTTGGACTGCTGACAGAGGAAGGTAGTCTGCTCTGCCTGGAAGAGCTGTAAAGGCTGACTCAGCAGCACAGGCCCTCTATAGGCTCTGTAGTCTACAACAGAGCATCACCTGAGGGATTACCACTTATCCTGCTGCCCTGAGACACCGCAAGACCTACTTTACACACCACAAACCCATTTTATACTGTTTTGCTAAAGAAAGCCCAGCAAAAGCCTGTTGTTGAATATTTTAAAGAAAATCCTCAATCTTAAATTAGAGGTTTAAATGCTGCATCTACTTGTGTGTTTACTTTGTTGTCCTTAGTTTGAAGTACTGCAAACTAAATTCTTCAATCAATTATTCACTCAAGTAATTACACAATTTATATTGAACGCTACATAAATGATGACAAAATGCAGCAGCTAAGCTAATCAGTGTGTGAAATACGGGGGTTTCCAGGGAGTCTTGGACTCTCATTAACACCTTGAATCCACTGAAGAGTCAACATCAAATTTCAAGGGGGTCTAAAAATTTACCTAATTATTTTCTGTTGTGTGTATCTCTTCATTTTAAATGTATTTTCATGCACAAAATATTGAAAGGTGAGGAGGACCACCAGAAAATGCTACTGACAGGCAGCTGCAGGGAGTACCGGTTGTAAATAATAAAGGCAAAATAAAACACTCTTCATACTGGAAACTTTTTTTTTTTATGTCTCATGTCCTTGTTTATTCAATGAGGAAAAAATGTTCTGAGTCGGTCCTTAAATCTAAAAAACCAAATAATACAATATGGGGTTTGGAGATATGCAAGTCTGTGGCCATTGATGACAAATGATCTCAATGAGAACTGTGAATCTTTCAGAACAGCTCACCGGTGTCAGAGAAGCACTCAAGGTCAGTTAACAGTTAAATCCCAGTGCTGTGTTGGTAGATTTAAATAATAAATGATTATACACCCTCCAAACTCAACTGCCAACTGTGTGTAGTATTTTTTTTGGAGAGGAGTGAATGTCTGTCTCACGGAGTTGGTCTGAGCAGGAGGAAACACAGGTGGAAAAATAATTTAGTGAAAATGTGGAGGGTGCTACCAGCACAATCTGCATGTGTTATTGCTCGTTTTAATTATCTATTAATTCTTTAACATTTATTTTGTTGTGTGCTCCTGCAGTTTTTGCCTGTACTGCCTAACAGCCAGCTTGGGGCAGATTTGATTGGCCCATTGGTCAGGCCACAAGTGTTATATACACGTGCATCAACTGATTGTCAGAGTATTTTGCAGAATGCAGCTAATTATTTAAATTGGTTGCTCTTGAGACTCTGATCGGAGCATATTTAGGAGTTATGTCATTATGTGCTCAAAAAGAAGACACAACATAGACATTTCGAAAATTGATTAGAAAAGCCTAATATCTCTTCTAAAAGAATCAATCAGTACAGGGTCTTAAACACAGGGTTGAAATCAGACGTTTCTTAGGTCTAACTAAGAATTTCTAAGAGGTTGATTTCAGACTCCTGTTGTTTTCTCAGCAGGGCCTGGGATTGGCACTTTTATTAACAGCAGTCAGTTAATGAAAGCATGTTAGTTTTTCGGTGTACGCCTGACAATCAAACCTGCTGACCTTTAGAACATTTCTCAGGTGGCCAAATGGTTTTTGTTACATTCCTTATGTGGGGTTAAAAAATTTGGTGCATTAAAATCTAGTTATTTCCTCTAATGAAATTGATAAAACTCTGTGAAGGTCTGAGTAACAAGTGAGCCGCACAGTAGATTAATGTTACGGATTTAGTTAATGAAGGAGTCCAACATTATCTAGCAAAAGATAGATGTAAAACTGTGTGTCACTTGCACAGCAGTGAAAACTAATATCATGCTTACTGATGATGCTTACTGAGCCTTACAGCACGCCACACACCGAAAATAACTCTTTTAAATGAGAAACCGCCCAGAGAACTGATACAATCACAATTTGTGAGCGAGGCTCAGGGAAAAAAAGGTATAATGGTTAACCATATCAAATAAGGAAAGCTCCATTTCTACAGTCAAATATTTAACCACCTTAAGCTTTTCATGAGTGTGAATGACATGTCATCCATGAAAATGCTATTTTTGTTTAAATGTCGAGAAGCAGTGGCTAATTTTTTGGTCCCATAATGTATTATGTGGTTGGAGGGTTTTCATTTTCTTTATTTCATTTGAAGTGACACAACCAAACGATTTCCAATCCAGCAGTTGGAAGGCTCCTAAAATGTGCAAATATTACTTTTATTTGCAGTAAAATAAAGCAAAGTTTGGCTATCTGTAACCATTGGTGTTTGTGTTGGTCTATCATTAGCATAATTACAACAAAAGACGAAACCTGTGCGTGATGCAATGCCCTGTCATGTTTCATTAAACAACCAGTGAAGCTGGGGATCCACTACACTTAATATTGACACAGTCTACATTATTTTGACAATACAACCCTCATCATAGACTGATCGCAGAACCTGAGACACACATCATCCTACAAGACTTAAAGCTAGAGTGCGGTACTTTTACATATAAATGAGAGTCCATTACAATTTCAGCCTTTACTTATGGAGTTCACACGAAGCTGATTTGGCCAGTATATCAGTATACTAGTTTCTATATTTGGCATCCGACATTCGCACACCTGTAGTGATGCGTTTCACGTCAACCAGCGATGATTGGTTTGCCAGAGCTGAAGGGGAGGCAGACAAAGCAACAATAACTAGGAGTATGGTGAAAGGACCTAAAAAGGTGTCCAAGAAAGGTTTCTGATGCTCCAGATGTAAAAGAAACCCATAATAAATGAAAAATAAGCACGTGTGACAGTGTGTGTCGGTACTTTCTCACTGCCAGAAGAGGGAGGCAAAAGTTCCCCACAACAGGTTTGAGACCCACCTTGATAGTAGGAAAAAACATGGACGCTCACACTAAACCTTTATAATCTGCTCTTGATTCTACATTATCATGCACTGATAAATCAGCTGACAACAGGCTGAGTGTGGCCTGTGCATTTTGCAAAGCAAACTGGAGGTGAGTATTTGCAGCACTGCAGTCTCCTGCAGGACCCCTGCTATTTGTGGATGTGTTCACAATGAGCAAGTCATCGTTTGTATTTATCATGTGAAGGTTATGAATCAATTAAACCAGGCTATTGCGGCCTCAGCTTTCAGGGACTATCTAGAGTACAATTCAATTGGGGATCCCCGCACATTGCGGCGCGCACACATAAGTTAGATCAAACATGATTGAAATCGCCTGACTCTGAAGTCGCATGACTGAATGTTTACAAATTAAACAAACATTCTCATATTTCTTTTGAAAATTTCCAAAGTGAGGATCTTTTGCTCTATTGTGAAATATTGTATTTGTAGGATTGATGAGTTGATGTGCAGCAATTAGGAAACGAAAACACTGGCGCCCATATGATCCGTCTCTGTCGAGCTGAGGGCTGGGCAGGCAGCCAGAGGCAGTTTCCTTCCCCTGGCCCACTGAGCAGGCAAACCTGGCCCCAGAAGCTCGGACCATGCCAACCAAGCACTCTGACGAGATTGCCTGGTGTCTTATTTTGGCTGCCCTCTGAGGGATCAGGAATCCTGCTTAGTTTCAAACAACACTTTAAACTACTTCTCAAAGTGAAATCTCAAGGTGAAATCTGCATACTCCATCCTAATGCAACAAAAAATATTTTAAACTGCGTTTTAATGAGGGAAACAGGTGGTTCAGTTTCTTTTAGTTTTGTTTCTTTCATTTTGTGCTTCAGCTACTCATTTTGAAAAAGTCATTAGTTTGCAATTCAATCGTCCATGCAAGCACACACGCTCACACACACACACACACACACACAAAGGAATTAGTCATTACCCCTCAGTTCTGAATGAGCCAGCCTTCAGACCTGAGACCAATAATCACATGAGTATTTACACACATGAAGATACCCACACATTTACTTACACACACACACACACACACACACACACACACACACACACAGTGACGCACACCATTTCAGAGGGCTTTTTGTCAAGGTGGAAGAAGCCATTAACGGAATCTTATTAAACCATAAAACAAGAGCGAAGTTTTCTCCGCTCCATTGACAGACTACAAACCCCTGACTCTTTTAAGCAATGCGTTTTTCAAGTCGATTTAAAAACCATGTCAAATTTGTTTTTAAATCAATATTCATTCCCTTAATGTGTGGTAGTGCTCTCTGGGTCTGCCTCTCTCAGGAAGATTCATGACAGTCTCCGGGACATTACAGACACAGCCTTCTCTCCTCTGAGCTTAAAAACAAAACACAAAAGACAGAGACAGAGATCAATAACACTCATCCAGTATTGCTTGTGGGGATTCCAAAATATTTGTTAATACAGTGAGGTCAATTTTTTGTTTTTGCGAATGCTTTTCGGAACAAAAAGGAGCTGAGAAAGTATTCTTCCAGAAAAAAAATCTTCTAATGCAACTTCCATAATTTGTCGTGCAATCTCCTGCTATATTTAGGGATTTAACATTTTTCCAATTCCAACATTATTCCAATCATCAAAAAGCCTCTTTGGAAAATGCACTGCTTAATTACATCCTCAAAAGCACAGAGCCAGCAAAACATTGAGAAATGAAGTCGACCTCTGTCATTGTGGTCCAAAATGTGTGAAAATTAGCTGCAGCGACAAGTGCTCGGTTGGTAAAAGCATACCAGTGGGTCCAGGGCACAAATACAAGTGGAGCAACTATCAAACTGATTTGTACAATATCAATAGTGAGTCAAACTACAGATCACAGCTTATTCCCCACTGACATGTATGGATTCTGTTACACATAACCTTGCCTGCTGTTTGCCAGAGGACGGAGAATAAAACCAAACAGGGAAGGACAATAATTAAATAAGATTTTTCATCTCTCCAAATAACTTTGTGCCAAAATTGGCATATTGAGATAGTGTGGTTCAACATCTGTCACAGATCTATTGTCTTTTTTAGATTCCACTGTCTTAAAAAGAACAACTTAACTCATACATTTTGACAGTAAATAGTTCACAAAATATTTCAAGGCTTGCTAGTTATTGTGATAATAATATTGTCTACATTGCTCACCACTACATTTATTTAAGTCTAACAGATGGTAGATCAGTCTCATATACCTGAGCTGGCATGTGCTCTCTAAGTGTAAATGGGCATGACACCAGTGTCCTGTATCTCCCCCACACACACACACACACACACACACACACACACACACACACATATACACACACACACACACACACACACACCCATCTCCAGTGATCTCCAGTGTCTATTATGTGCTGCCACATTAACAGCACTGGTATCATACTTGCCTGAGGAAAGTCTGTTTTATTCTTTTTATCACTCTGCATGGACTAATAAAAATACAAGGAGAGACAAATAAAGATAGATAGTACTGTAGGGTGCTCCTCTCACTGACAGGCTAGCCATTACAAGCTCATGTAACGGGCAGATGAGGAGAGAAGATTGAGCTGTGCGGTCAACCAGACAGAGCTCCAGTCCAGTAAGAAGCAGCCGGACGATGAGCATTAGATTGGAGGGGCGCTGGGCACAGACCGACAGCACATGGTAATGCTGGCCACGATAGGCCTGAGGAGCTTTAAATCCCCTTTAGCTAGAAGTTGGAGATGAGTGACCATCATCGCTGAAGGGCCATAAGCACATCAGGCTGCCTGAAATTATATTTGAGGGCTTTAGAGCTTGACTCACTCACAGGTAATGGGGCAGCTGCAGGAGAAAAACCAAACACTGCAGCAAGCAACTTTACTGATAATCATATGCAGTGTTTGAGCCGAGCCAAACCACTTGTAGGTACTTGTAAAAAATAAAAAAATAAAAAATAATAACACCAAAAAACATCTGAACACATAGAGAAACATGGTCTTATTGTTGATAAAAATGTAAACATAAAATATTGCTATTATTATATGCCTTAGAGCAAATTCGGTATGACTGTATATCTAATGACTCAGTTGTTCATTTTTGAATGCTTATTTAATTGATTTGCTTAAACCCATTTGCTTAAATTAATGTGCTTTGATCTACTGCAATGCACACTAACAAAAAAAATGTATAGTTGGTGATGAAAGAAATATTCAGATTAATAAAAGTAGAGATCCAAGACTGTGAAAAAAATACTCCATTAAATGTCCTCAAGTAAAAGTGCAAATGTACTGGCAGCAAAATGTGCTTAAAGTATTAAAAGTAAAAGACCTTATGAAGCAGCATACGCCGTCAGTGTCATATTATTCTATTGTTAGAACTAATATTACATTAATATGTAAGAAGTACTTATCTGTTTTAGTTGGGCGAGGTAAAGCAAATCTTAATTGCTTTGTATCCTGTTGAGTGATTTAATCTAATAGAATGGTTCATATCTCATAATCTGATCATATGCTTATGTTTATCATATATCATATCTTAATCTGAAACGTAAGTAGTAACTATGGCTGTGAAATAAATGTGGAGCTTAAGTATTTTATTTTTCTGTGAAATTTAGTGGAGTAGAACTATAAAATGGAAGTACAAGCACTGTACCTAAAAATTGTACTTAGGTGCAGTAAACTAAGTTAGTCACAATATGAGCACATAAACTATGCTAAAGGGAACAGACATCCGCTAATTTATTCATTGTTTACTTGAAAGCATGTTGATGACTGATGTTTTTTGTTTTTTTTTCACAAAAAGATTATAGCCAGAACAGAAAAAAGAATAAAATGGATGTGACTGCTTTGTGGTGCCCATCCTTTTTGTAAAGAGGAATGATAATTCATGGATTGGAAAGGCTGTGGAGCAAATTAGCAGTGTTAATCAGTTATGCTGTTGGCTCGAGGCTGTGACGCCTGGACAGCTTTCTGTGTAGGCCTGTCATTCTCACAGGAAAAGAGGAGAGGTGGCTCTGCAGAGTGCCACTGACGGCCAATCGAACCTTCTGCTGCTAACGCTCACACAGGATACAACAGAAATAACTATGCCAATCGGCACCAATATGCTTTCTCTGGCAGTCAAGAACACACTGAAAGTCTCACACAACACACACACACTCACACACACAGTGAGACATGCAAAATCTACACGTGCAAACTCACATTCGCGCCCTGTGTGCAGCTCATACATGTCACACATACGCACATTCTCTTCATTAGCCATGATGACTGGTTCCACAGTGCCAAGCTCTGAGTGTCACTGTAAACACACAGATGGGAAGACAGAGGGTGGCGAGACTCCAGAAAATTACTGTTAAAAAGTGGTATGCAGATTCAGCTGGCTCCCAACACGCATCAAAGAAGTCCCCTGTTTTGCAAGTCAATCCCCGTACTCCTCAAATTCAGTGGCATTCTAAAAAGACTTGTTAATGCTGCATAACATTTCTAAACCAACTTGTGTTATCGCACAAACCTTGGATATTTCAAAATGTTCCTCCTGTCATCAACACAGCAGAGGAAAAGTCAAAACAGTAAAAATGATAACAAACGAAAAAGATTTCTGTCTGCTTCTGCCACATTGTATAACGACTTATTTGTTGACTTTTTCGTTATGTTCGCTCATAGCGATGTTCTTTGGTAGTGTTGATGTTATTGTCCCTTCGTCTGTGTCTAAGAGACAGGACTGCTTATCTCTCTGTGAAGTCAGCCACAATAGGCCATGTCTGGCTGCTGCAGCGCTGAGGCTGACAGAGACAGATGCCACATCATTAAGGAATATTAGTGGGCTCTGCCGAGCAGACCCAGCTTCAACGGGCCCCAGGAAGAGTTCAATAACAGAGAACACATAGGGAGCCGCAGCCCCTCAGAGGAGCTCGATAAGACACAACACACCAGAAGCCTCTCATAGTTCAATAGGACTGGAAGCCTCCAGAGGAGTCCAGTCAGAGGCAGAAAAAGCAGAGGCATTGACTGCTCCTGTGAAGCTAGTGTCTCAGGAAGGTTTTCTGTCCCGATGAGACAAAAGAGAAAAAGAGACAGATGACTGTGTTAGCAACATGTATACAGCTAATCTGCCACCTGCTTTGATGGCATAAACTCCTTCTGACTGTCTACCAGGGCTTGGCACTGCATCATACAAACAGAAATCCAAAATGTCCAATCCACCAAATGATATCTATGTCACGAGTGATTCCATATTGGCCAGAAACAAGAGAATTTTGAAATCTGATTTGCATTTTGCTTTTTCAAATTATTGAATTTTTATCCAGTGAATGCAGCAGCGCATTGACTCACTAATACCTGCCCCCGAACAGCAATTGTCCAACCACAGCTTAGCAACCGTAACTAGGCATGGCAAATCTGTCAAGCTTTGGATTTCTCCACATGCCAAAGAGCAATACTCTGCATTTACAGTGTTTAGAGGTTGGCGTCTTTTTCTTTTGAAATACCAAAAACACAGAGGCAGAATTGTGAGGATTGGATTAAACCGTGTGTTTCTGTGCTCCAACATAAGCTGTAATTGCATGTCGGGCTAACTAGCTTACTAGCTTCAGTAGCAACCTAGCATTACTTCCAGGGCTAAGGAGCACATCTCTAACAAACAAGGTTACATTAGTTTTGTGGGCCACAGTCCTGTTCTCGACTAGTACATCCACTGTGTGGTATTCCCTTACTGCGTGGTAGCACATCGCTGGTCCTGGATGCTACCAGAGGTTGGCTAACATTAGCAGCTATGTCCTGCTCTTAACCGGATTTGGGGTAGCACACAGTCCAGCAATAACACAGCTTAATGAACAGTCTAATGATACTCACACACAACCATCCCATCAAAAACAACTAGTGCATACTGCTGATTGTGGAACGATGGCTGTTATATCCGAGGCCTGGCAGATTCATTTTGCACACATCCACTGTTGATAAAAGATGTGTAAATAACCAAGTTCTTGTAGAAAGCTAGTGCTTCAGCAGTGCATGCAAAAGAAACAGACATGACTCCAACACAGTGCTGACAGGGTGCCAGAGCCAACACAAAGTAACCCAGAGCTAGCTGCATCCGGGCACTCAACATAGGAAACAAAGGCTGGGCTAAATATTTACATACACCCCTTGGGGAGCGTTTGAGATTAGAGAGAGGAAGAAACAGAAAGATGCCATGGAGGGAGGGAGGGGGGGGGTAGAGTGGGTTGGCTTCTGTAACATTATCAGAGGGATTGTCAAGTGGTGATGCAAACAGGTCTGAACAAAGAAAAACATTATTTATGCGCACACAACCGTAACCACACACGTGTGAACAAACACCCCACAGAGACAGGACTTTGAATACACTCAGCCTCGTCTAATCTCCACACTGAAATAGCGTATTCACCTGCAGGTACTGTACATTCAAATGTAATCGGTGTATTTAAACTTGCTGTCTTCACTGCTCCATTGCATCTTACCAACATCCTCAGAGATGAGATTATCATCTTCATCCAGACCTCACTTGTGTCGTATTATACAACACCTAGAGGCTATTAAAAGTGCCTGTAATTCTGGTTTTAGTGAGTGCCATGGTTTGAAGACTCGAATCACCGAGCCATAACTGATTCATCATTGGTCCAACTTAACTGACCGAGAGACGATCGAGATTCTTAGTAAAAACTGACCTTGAGCGCAAGGTTTTACACTATAACTGATCCATTTCTGCTTCCAAATGAGCAGATGAAAAAAAAAAAAAAATTCGGACTCAAACAGATAAAGCATGCCAGTATGACAGTGTGAGAGGGGATATTCACTATGCCAAGCCACAGACGGTGCAAACCAACAGGCAAACAAGACCAGCTGGACAGATGGAGCCCACAGCGATCTTTTAACTGCCTGGTTTTCTATCTATTCATTAATTAGCCCCGTCAGCAGAACCAAAGGGTCATGCAGAAGTGCCGTGTGATGGTAGGATTCAGCAGGACTTGCTGAGTGAAAACCAGCCAGCCAGTAGGCTTCTATCAGACAGAAGGATTCATAGTAAGTGACTTGTTGGAGTGGGGAAGGACGAAGGGAAATGTGGGGCAGCCTCCCCCCTGCTCCTCTCCTCCCTTCCATCCTCAGTCAGGGTATTTGTCTTTTGGACAGAGATAAACTGCAGCCTTTTTATTAACTTGCTGATGGTAGGGAATTGTTTTTCCCATCCACTAGGTTTTCTCGAATAGACAGCCGCAAAAATATCCTCCCTATAATTCTTTCCTCCACAATTTCTCTTATTTTCTTGACTTCCTTAACCTCCCCCCCCATCCCCACCCCCTATTCAATAGTTTACTGCCTGCATATTGTCACAGTAATGTCTCTGGCAGGGGCTGCTGTATATCAAACATAAAATCATCCAAATTCCATCTCCCGTCCCATCACATTAAGTCGCAGCAGTAGAAAAATAACACAGGATGAGTGTGCGCCTCAGTGTGTGTGTGTTAGTGGGCATGTACACTGTTTCTTGGGGCATGTGTTCTCCTTTTTTCTGTATCTAAAAGGACTTCTAATGTGTGAAACTGTGCAAATTATGTTTTGGTATGTGTGTGAATTTGTGTTTGCATGGTTGTGTTTCTCAGTGTGTGCCTGTGTGTATTTGAGTGGGCCGTGGAGGTCCTCCTGCTGAGGAGACAGAGCCCCAGGGGGTTTCTCTCGCTGTAGCGTCTCCTACACTTCCTCCTCATTTGACTAATTACTGCGCCACTTCCACGCCACTGATGAAGCCTGGCACCTGTCCATCAGTCTAACTGTGCTCTTGTCTTGTTTCAGTCTGCTGATACAAATAGCTAAACGCCATCTAATCATGTGCTGTCTCCTAAATTTAAATAGTTATTCTAAGAAGGAGTAGCCTATTCTTTAAAAAGCATTTTCTACAGCGTCTTGATAATATTAAAGCAAAGACTGTGTTTTTAGTTCATGATGTATTTAAATAATCAATGTCCAATTGCATTACTTTTGGTTTGCAGCTCATTGCCTGCTCTCATAACGTTAGTCCTAGGTCATCCGTGCCAGAAAGTATAGGCACCGCTGCCCTTTCACGCCATCTGTCTGTCCTCTTCTGCATTTCATATCCTCTCATCTCTGCCAAGCTTTAGCAGCTAGGTTTAAACCCCTAATTTAAACCTTAACTATGTGTGTCTTTCCGTTTTCACTAATGCATTAAAAAACTATTGCTTCTCTGGCAACGTTTTCGCTCGTATAAACTCTCTAAATAAGTCATGTTAAATCACCGCTTCTAAGTTATTTCTTGTAAAATATCAGTAAAATTGAAATGGATAATATGCTGAGAGTAAGCAACTTGCAGATCCAGAGACAGCCAAGCATGGATCAGCTATAATTTGGAGAAGAGACTTCAGAGAGGTATTAGTGCAGCAGAGGTCAATGAGGTGTTGTTATATAATTCCAATGGGTGAAAATGGCGTGCTTTGGATGCACAGAAGGAGAATACAGCGCTCAAACATACAGACTTTGTTTAACACAATTCAACACTGGAAAAAAAAAATCCCAGTCTTAACCCCCTTCAATCCAAATTAACTTAATTTTTCTGGTGTAATTTTCATGATTCCAAATAATATTCAACAGACATATTGGTCCAAAGCAACTTTCATGCTTATATACACAAGAATCAGGAGTCATTTGAGATTCACGCGTCTTGCTTGAGGGCACTTCAAGACGTGGTCGCGAGAAACTTGGGAATTGGATCACCAACTTTGCCGTTAGCGGTCGAGCCATTCAACCACCTGAACAACAACCTGTTTGAAGTCATTTCAAGCTGTGGATGGCTAAATCAATTAACTTGAGATGAATGTTTTTTTCAGTTAACACATTCATAAAGCAGAATCACTTCGTCTCTACTATAAATGTTGGCTTTGAAGTAGTTCCTGTATAGATATCAGAGAGGGGATTCAAGTATACCATATTATTTGGCAAGCTGAGTTTTATGTCCGATTCTGCAGGCCCAGCACATACCTGAGTGACAGTCACTATGACAGCCATTTTGTTCTGTCCCACTTATCTCTGTCTTACCACAGGCAGAACAGAGCAGAGAGGGAGGAATCCAAAGACAATTTAAACTCACAGTGCAGATTACATTTCAAACCTCCCAGACTGAATATTTAACCCTCTTGCCTTTCGATAAGCAATAGGGGGATTTTCACTGACTCAGGAACTCAATTTAACCTCTCCTCTGAGAGATGAAGCTGCTGAAACGTCCTATAGGCTTGCCCTTGGTGATGGCCAAACCCCTTCCTCCCTCCACCCCACCGTCTGACGCTCACAGTGGCTGTCTGCTGGTCCTGATAGAGAGCAGCTCCATGCTAAGTCATTACACACAGAGCACAGCCTAATTACACACAGACAGCCCCCCATGTCACCTGCTAACAGGGTCACTGCTCTTAGAAGTGACGGCATTAAGGGAACAGCTACACAAACCCTGGTTGAGAGATAAGGGACGGAGGGGACGTCTTCAGTGTGCCGTGTGTACGCCTTTGTGTGGGTGGGGGTGCGCCCTCGACAACCTTCCATATCTGCCCCTGCTGAGAGACGGCGGCTCAGTCCTCGCTCTCTCTCTACAAAACGTCCGGTCTCTGCAGCACGACTCGCTGCCATAACAGGTTTGCAACAACACACTAAACTGGACAAGCTCTCAGTGGAAGGGAGATGGTTCTCCATATTGAACATCACAGGGACGCTTTTACAGCATGCCAATTCCTGCCAAACTGGCTGTTTCCATGGAAACGTAGCACTTAATGACCGATAACAGAAAACGACCTGGGGAAAAAAAAAACAGAGAGAGTTGAGAGCGAGAGAGAAAAAGAAAGACACTGACAGAGAGAGATGGAGAGAGAAAGACGGAGATCTTGTGGAACAAAAGAAGCAATTTAGTATCGGAGGACAGCGTGAAGCCTGATTATGTCGTCAGTGTAAATGATCATTAATTTCCCTCTGTCCAGCTGGGCTAGATTAATGCCTACCCATTCAGCCTGTAGAAAGAGAGCCAGGGCTTAACCATTTCACTGGGCACCCCCACAACAGCAACCGCGGCCTTAATAAAATACCGAGCTTGGACCACACCAACACCAAGTGGATAGAAAAAACATGCCTCTCAGCAACACAATATATATCATACCTCAATTTATCTAACTCACCAAACAAAATAAATAAAAATGCATGACAATTAATAAATTACATAAAATAAACTACCTGTGGTTGTTTATTTCAACACTTAACTCAAGCTCTTAACTGACGACATACCTTAAATACTGATAACTACTTTTATGCCCAAGTCTGACATCTATTGCCAGGGTTTAAAACAACAATGACATAGTGATGTCTTTCTGTTCTATTTCTCCCATTGGGAAGGAGTCTGTTATTTCTCCATCCAGTAGACAAAATAATAAGAACTAATGAAAACAAATTACAATCTAACATAACAGAACCACAAACTACAGCGATAGGAGAAAACCGAACTCTTTAAAGATGATAGTCAGTGTGCAGGGGCACTAGTGCGTCAAATCTGATCTGCAGGCTTGATCATGTGCTTCCAATGTAATGACAAATTTCTTTTTCTACTTTTCAAGAATGATTAAAAATATCAAAAAGCTGTGTCTTTCCAGCATGTAGTGATTACAAAATTATCTTTGTGTTTCTCAATTTCTTTGTAGGATCTAAGAACAAAATTCAGCTCAACTACAAGTCCCTTGTCTCTAGTTTTAATTTCCATATCATATCATATCATATTTCAGAGGACAAAATGAAATTATGCATTTTAAAATATAAATCTTGCCCAAACAATGACATTTCCCATGTTGTTTTGAAGCAGGCTCCAGGTGGATATCAACATCAAAACAATTTTCAAGGTTAAATTTCAAAAAGTTTCAATTTGTTCTTTTCCAGTTAGATTCCGCAGGAAACAGGAATCAACTTATTTAACTCGGCTAACAAAGAAAGCTTGATGACCGGAGAAAACTCTGTAATTCATGGTGACCCTGTAGTAAACTTTCCATTTATGACATCTACATGTCTTGCACTACTAGCATGTCTCTCTATGCTTTTAACCTTTAAATATCTTTAAGCTTATTAAAGTTAGAGCAGTCATGATTTGAAATGTTTGAAGTTGGCTTGTCCATGGCTTTAGTTCAGCCTAATGATGCCTGAGTGTGACTAACTTTTGCATATTTGACACAATAGGACAGTTGTGTGCGACATATGTCAACCCCTCAATCCACAGACTCCAGGTCACAGCTGATCACAAATCAGGCAGACTGATGCGCTTTAATGTCTCCCTGCAGAGCCCAGTCGCGGGCTTCCACATAACTGGGTCTGATCCCTCTCATTGGAACCAGCACGTAGTTCGGCTGCTGAAAGCCCACGATCTCAATCCTCTTTGCATGCTGATCTGATTATTCATAAAGCAAGCAATTATACATCCATTAAACCTGCAAACACAAAAACTGGGATCAACAAAAATGTCACATGGTTCAGGTTCATTACTGAAAACATCCGTAACCTCTGGGGGACAAAACACACTCTAAAATCATGGTTGAGTGACAGCCAATTAAAACCCAATGACATTTTAGGTCCTCGACACCTGAGGACAAAATGATGGGCAGAAACAAAAGGTGGCATCTAAAGGTTCACAGCAGCTTTCAGTGTTGGATAAACTTATTTCCAAAGCGCATTGTACCTCTAATAAATGCACTGCAATAGTCAGAGAAACAAACACATCTTTTGACTCCTTTACAGAGTGCTGAATACTCTGCAGACTTCAATAATTGAAACCACCATCTCCAAGATCATGTGTAACACACTTGAGACCCGATAATTCACTCATGAAATCCAACAGGTTTTAACTAAATAAACCAACTGAATCTCTGATCAGAGTTTTAGGAGCACTGACGTCACATAACAGAGAATCTTCAAACTGCAGGCACCATAAAATCTAACAAATGCAATTTGTCACAGTTCAGAAGACCCAAACACAGAATCACCAGACAGAGGCTGGATTAAGGCAACAAAATGGATTTACTGAGGGGGTAAAGGCAGAGAAATGTACAGTCCGTTCCAGAAGTCAAAAACCATAAAGCAGGCACAGGCCAGAAACCCAGCGGATCAGACAGACAGACGGGGAGGCGGGATACGAAGCAGGCTAAGCACTAACAACAATCTGGCAAAGAACTAGACAATCTGACTGGTATAAATACAGAGGACTAATCAGCTGATGAGCAACAAGTGAGTGGCAGAGTGAGCAGGCTGGCAGCTGATTGGCAGACAGGACGTGATGCAGGGGGAGTGGCAGTGGGTGTGGATGGTGAACTGGAGGGAAAAGGCTGGCAGGTGCTGACTGGAAGATAAGCAGAAGGGTGTGTGCAGGAGGGTGGGGTCTAGGAGCAGGAAGCTCCAGCAGTGTCCATCACAGTAGTTACTGTGATAATACATGAAATGCAGCTTAGTTTTAACATACTTGGTATTATTTACTGCATATACAATTTAAAAGTGGACCATAAACCTTGAACTAGCAGAACCAAAGAAATTCTATTTGTTCATAAAAGAGGGCAAAATAAACAAATGCAGAGAGCTTATGCTAATATACTGTGTCAGTCTTGTTAGCTTATATACACCAGTTTCTAAGCCTAATAACACATAGCATAATATCATACAACACACCACGAGAAATAAAGAAAAAGAGAAAAAAGAAAGAAAGAAATTGACACCCTTCTACTGTTCTGGTATCTACCACCTGATTTACCACCTCATTTCTATTTTATATACATATAAACATGTAACATATAAACACATAAAATAGTTAATCTAATGACAGTATTGTTGATATTATGCCTTTCAAGGGATACTTTCTACAACGACATGATCGTATTTTGTTTCCTTCAGAGATACTAATTTCCTCCACTACTTTCCAATAAGACAGGTTCAACTGATTGTAACTGATTACAGTGTGTGCATACTCCTGTTGGGTGTCTACCTGTTTTATGGAGTGTGTAATTGAGCCTTCTGTGCCCTAACATTAAACGAGTAATGATGATCTCCTCCTTCCAGCCTCTACCCCACAGCCTTCCAGTAACAACATGCTTTTGTATTTTGTACAGCTGTTTCCCTCTTTCACTGACTTCTCAGTGATCTTGCCGCACTTTTGGCATATAAACCTTTGCTTAGTGGACATTTGAATTGCAGTACACACTCACATGCATAAGAATATAGGCTTATAAAAACAACTGTGTGAAAAACCAGATACGCAAGATACAGCACCAAAACGCATGGGTATTTGCTGGAGGTTCTTTAAAAAAAATGAACTTGTATTGACATTTTATCAAAATTCTTATTCAGTGAACCTTAGGAAGCATGAGGTGTTTACCAATCGGGAGCAAGCAGGACGGTATAGTACTCAAAGTCCCTGTTAGAAGAACAGACACGAGAGGTAACATCCCAAGCTTTTAGTTTCCTTTGTTAGCCTGACAATTCTGAAGCAAAACCAAAAACCGCTCATTTTAAGAGCCAACATCGCTCGTCATATTCTTTTCAACAGAAACTAAATTTTGATGAGAGACAGTTTAGAACAACAAATTCACAGCGGCAGAGAGAAAGCTTCAGTTCCCCAAAGTTGTGCGGCATAAACGAAGACACCATTCAAGACAGAGCCGTCAATCAGCATTTGTACAAAATGTGTGACTGTGCAACAATCAATGCCTTGAACACGCAGGCTCCTCTTTGAAAAGCTCTACAAACATGCTATTAAAACAGAGATCAATGCAGGGCCTTGCTTACTATGTTATCATACAACACACAAACACACACGCTGGGTCCTTACGACTGCTTTCTACTCCAAAAGAACAAAAAAAACAAAAGCACATTTGACACAGCTTCTCAGAATCAAGGCTAAGACCCTGAGTAATGAGCGGCGTGGTCCTATATCTCTGTCCCGCCTGGAGAGTCTTTTCACAATGAGACATTGCTGTAATATTGAATTCATCAAAACATTTTCACAAAACCAACAGTTGTGTCTCAGGGGAGTGAAAAGGTTCCCGAAATTGTTCTACAAAATCCCAATGTCAAAATAATCCACAGGTTGCCAAAGCCTCCCCTAGTCCCCAGCGGAAGATTATCAAAAGTAATTTACATAAAATGACTGTGCTAGAATAACTTACATAAACCTGCAATATAGCCAGTTTTGAGTCACAAACCATCACAATGCATTTTGAAAATGTGGGTCACCCAAAATATTCAAATGGAGAACTCTTGTAATAGAACATCTATCACAACATGTTACATAAAGAAAACATCATATAATGGACATTGTGTTGGGGGTATTGGATGCAAACCCCCCCCATACTGATCAAAGATGTCCCCTCTTCATCAATTACGGAACATCTCAAATGAGCGTCTGTGTGTCAGAATCATTTGAGGCAGAGGGACTGTAAACCAGCCTGACTGATGGCTGAAAAGAGTGATCCTCTTTAGAGCCAGAAAGTTTACGCTTTGATGCATAAATTTGCAAAGCTATAGTACAAAGGAAAATGTTTCATAAAATTCACATTCTTCAAGCTGTAAGTTTCAATTTCCACTTAAGAGAGAGCCTGACACCGTTTCTTTACGTCTGTGAGAAAAAAGGCAGACACACAAGGCTGACCACGGCTCTTAAACCTGGGTTGCATATTTTAGATCGTTTCTCCCACGATAATTGGAGGCAGAACGTAGTCATTTAAACACAGTCAAGACTGAGAAAATATCAACCAGCAGCATGCTTCAATGTTCCAGGCTAACTGCACTTAAAAAGATTTCTACTGCATCTCCGCTAACACAATAACAAATAATGGAAAAGTATGTCCTTTCACATGTTCTGTGTACATCCCTGTTTGTTTGATCGGTAATTTGAGCTATCTGGGCTTATATGAGTTTATTTACCATTTCACTAACCCTGATGCAGTTAATACAAATGTGCAGAAATCCCTTTAGACTACAATTGTTTTTACTTTGTAAAATGTTTATCAACACTCCATAAGTAATATAGCATGCATATATTATTATATTATACAATACAGGTGCCATGGTCACTAAAGATGAACAGAATTAATATTCAGTAAGTTTAGTGTGAGTTTTTTCAATCAGTCAGTGATTAAAGTCATCAGTAACAGACACTATACATTTGGTAGTTCATTGTGCACCACTAACCCTACCCCAAACCATACCCTTACCCAAACTTAGTCCTAAACTAAACCATAACCCAAATCTTGCAAGTTTTGCAAATCTAGACACGACAGAAAAAGCCCCAGTGTTTCATACCTAAAGTTAAATGTTTCTCTCCTACGTCATTATCAGGAGGAGCTTTGCTTTTCAGCTTGATGTGCACTTCTACTGGCCTCATATGGTCACTATTTGTCTCTCTCTGTTGTGGTTCTGTTGTATTGCAGATTATTATGCGACTTGCTGTTGTCGTAACAGCATTTCTCTCTTGCTCTAAATCTGCTGCAGAGCTAATGCAGAACTGAACTCTTTTTTTGGACTAAATCACGCTCATTCACTGTAACACCCTCATTTATGGGTGCGAGGAGGGCAAGTCCTGTGAGCGGGCAGACGGTGCCAAAACATCGTCTTTTCCTAAATTTTTACCAAATTTAAAGGCGGCCTGCTGGCCTATTAAAAACACTCCCCTGAAGCTTTCTACATTTATATTGATTTTACAATATTCCACTTTTAAATGTTTTTCCCCATTTTCTATGGGTATATTTTTGAATATAATCTACAGACATTGTAATTTTGCAATTTCACAATGGTCTTGTTTGGATTCAAGCGCTAAAGAAAAATTGTGACATTCTGGGTGATATCCATGCACAAAACTAAGCAGCTCAAATTAGATTTGAAATGGATTCCTAATGGGTTGACGGAGAAGCAGGTACCCACATTATTCTAAACAAGTGAAAATTGTCTGCTGACAAACTGACACATACTTGTGCCATCGCTGCGGTGAGAGTTAGATTAAAGTGTGTCGTATGCACAGAGAGAGAAGTGCAGTTGACCTCAGCCTTGGCTATCAACTCACACAGAGGATGTAGAATTGAGTCACACAGAGAGCTGTGACTAAAAGCTGCTAATTTGAGTGCGGCAGTCGACTCGATACAGAGAGACTGTAGCTCTGTTAGGCACATGCCTTTTGAGACAACAGTCGACCGTATCTTAATGGCATAAGAGCCATAGAGGAGCAAGTGACTAAAATAGACGTGTCGACATGGTAATACAAGGTAAAAAGGGCAGTTGAAGTGAGAGTGGATCAACCTTCAGTGTGCAGTTTGCATGTCTGTGTGCCATGAGCTCATGTCGACTGGTCTCATTGATGGAGCCGAGGTGCTGAGAGGGGTCCCAGTAGAACGCTTCACAACTCCACACATTTAACAGTGAATTTAACATTACAGACCCTGGAGGCCATGTGGGGTTTACATCATTGGCAGATGAGACTGTTCCCAACCCCCAGTGCATACAAACATACCCCTGAGCCTCCTTCAATGCCAAAATCTCTCCACAAATACTCCAGACTGGCGAGCAATAAAGGAATTTCACTGTCACTATAAATACAGTATGTCTACTTCCTTATGATGTGGCCGTAACTGAATCTTTTTCTCATGTACACAAACATACACCTAAGCTCCACATAGGCTCACACACACACACACACACACACACACACACACACGCCTTGCTACACTCTTGTATCCTTGCGTCCATATTACATTATGAGCCTCAATCAGTCCTGGATGGACTATTCATCCTCCTCATTTGATGCTAAATCCTATCCAATACAAACAGCTTTATCCCTTTTTCCCGCTCTGCAACCCAGCAACATCATCTCTATCTGGAGCAGCTACAAACACACACGCACACAATGTACAAATGCGCCGAGATCAGTTCAGCTGAGTGCAACTGAATAATTCATATGAGGAAAATTTACAATATGCCTTCATTATGGGCAGAGACAAATGTTCGTTTGAGTACGCTACAGGAACTCCGGGACAGATCTTAACTAAAATGCCACCCTATAAGCGATGACCCATTACCATTTTATTGACATGTAGAAATAAATTACACAAGGAATCATTTGGAAATTAACTCTGCAAGGCTATAATTGCTTTCTGCAGGACTCTAAAACGGCACAACAAATGAGCTACCATAACTGATGAACGCCATTTGACATATAAAGTAAAAGGTCCTCACACAAGTGGTAAACTTTACAATGCAAAGGTTATCCTTCATATATATCAGAGTGATCTTTCAATTTTGAATGATGGCTTGTGATGGACCATTAGCCCCAAATCATTAGTTAATTTCACATTTTATTTGCAGAAAGGGACTCTTATTTGTACTCAACATGATGATAGAGATACTGTGTCATTAGCTTAATTACTTGGGTGATTAAAAGTAAAGCTATGGTACCTTCTTAGATTTATTGGTTATTGGCAGCCATACTCGTTATACAGTAGAAACAGATTATTGACCATTTACAAATACTGTCACTCCAGTTGTGTGCTGTGAATAGGAACAAATTGACTGAAGATCCATTCAGCAGAAACTGTTCGTCCTACTGCCAATTAATGACTTTACGTTTTGTTCCATAGGTGACCACAGTTTTAGAGTTTCTATCCTTAAAAGTCCACTAATGAATTTGTCGACTGACAACACTAGCATGCTCCATAGTTTTCACCACATCACCCTTTATCTTTATCAGCAACAAGAACTCTGCACAAATGCAGCTGTCATTGAACCGCAGATGTTCAACCTTTCCATTATTGGCCTTTTGTCATGGAAGACATTTGAACATGTCACAGTAGGAAAAGCACAGGTGTAAAAAATAAAATTCTTGATGGCTTATGGTTAGTTGCTTACGGTTTTTTTGAGTCCTGAATAGAACGTAGCCATTATTAATGTTATTAGTGACGCATGCCTTTACCTACCTTGACAAATGTAAATGTCTCTGTGAAAAAAAGCTACTCTGAGCACATTTAAGAGTTCTTGAACATGCTGGCTTAAAAATCAAGCCCGATTTAAGTCTTTAAAGAAGTGGTCAATACTGCTGAAAGCTCTCGAACAAGCAAGCAAGTGAACCTTGAGTTGAGACTGCGTCGTTGGCTGCTGTTTAAGGTCAAGAATGAACTGTCAACCTCAAATTCCCTAATTCAGTCTGTGCTTCTAGTGCCGCCTTCAGGCCTGCTAGAGTTATATAAAGCCATTTTATCCATTGTGCTTTCTTTCGTGGGGCTCTGTCTTGTAAAGCACTGGTGAAACAGTGTGTGGGTGAGCATGTGAAAAAAAATATACAAACACATATTACAGACATGCCAAACACATAACCTCTCCACAGACGTACAATGGAGGCAGCTCCATTTGATTTAGCAGCTAATTGCGTGAACACCCATGTGTGTGAATGTTTAAACACAATACTGTACATACGAGAGCAGAGGTGCATGCTTACAGTGTGTGGGCGCATTTTTATTAACAGTGGTCTTAAATTTAACCGTCATAGACTCATGAAGTGTGTTTGCCAAATAAGCATGAGAAAAAGACTTCCGACTATAGTACTTACAGCAGAGTGCGTATGTGTGTGGGTGCAGGTAACACGGTAGGATGAGGTAAGGCCTCAGCGGATTGCTGAACAACCTCTAGAGGAGACAATAAGAGGCCATCAGGGGGAGGAGAGGGGAGAGGCCAGATTAATGAAATATGAATGTGTTTACTGAATAGCTGTCATGACAGCCTACTGATGGCTGGGGGATATTAAAAATACAGAGTGCAGCTGAAGGCTTCACCTACACTGCAGCGACCCCATCCATCTTCAGACAGCGCTCTAATCAGCGTACAACTCGTCGCAATCACAATCACCCATAGAAATTATCATCACACTCTTCATCACCATTTCCATCCTCGCCATCGCCGCCTGTTCATCTACATTATCGCTTTCATCGTGCAACAGAATCACGCTGCTGCAGGAAATTGAAGTTGGCCAGATCAATAAATACAATATAAAATTAAATTAGCTGCCAAGATGGGGTGAAAATGTGAAAATGAGTGTTTGAAGGCAAAGGGAGAAGTAACGCTATCCAGTCAAAACAATCAAAAAACACATTTTGGACACAAGCAAACAGTATGGTGAGGCCACTGCTCCCTGTTATGGATTTAAAAGTGAGTTAAAAGAGGTGAGGTACATACGCTTTGATGTGTGTACCTGTATGTGAGTGTGTGTGTGTGTGTGTGTGTGTGTGTGTGTGACCATGACATCATTTCTGCAGTGTCTAATCAAGGAGAAAAGGAGCCTGCTTTTGCAAGAGGGCTGTAATGGAAACACAATTGACCCGCTTTAATAAGAAAAACATGATACCTGCACTTTGCCCACACTTTCACAGAGACACAGAACACTTTCACTTCACCTGCAACGACACACAGCCGAACCACCTGCAAACAGATCCGAATGTATCTCTGCTCTTTTGAAGTTTTATCTTCGCTCAGTGAAGGATGGCGATTCGGTGCGTGGCAAAACTCCATCTGTTCATTTCAATATGAATGGGCATGTAAGTTTGGTGCTGCTGGAGCGGCAGAGATGTGAAATTGCGGATGGCATGCAGAGCGGCCCCGACACGCAGGGTTAATTCAAACCGCCTTTGATGTCTGTCTGTGTGTGAAATGAGCTGGTGGTCCAGAGTTCACACAAACACATGCCAGCACATACGTACACGGCCGTGCGCGCGTATACACATGTTGTAATCATCACGCCAAAAAAACTGAAGAGACCACTTGTGTAGACGCACAGGAAATACCGCAGCTCATATCACACATTGTATAGCACCAAAACACCAATGAAAGCTCAACTTTACTGTGTCAATGAGTCTTAAATCCATTGCACTCTTCAGGATTTAACTCCTGAGCATCCCCAAACATTCACTCACATGCCATCCACATCCACAACATTGGATGCTAAGCTGCATGTAGGCAAAAACAGACTGCTGGCTTACATACACAATACCTATGTAAAGCAGATACTGCAGCTATACAGCAGTAATAGTCAGATGATATTTTACCCTACAAAACATATCTGATTGATTCTCAGTAGTCAGTAACCTTAATCAAATCTCCTTTTTTTTTTTTTCTCAAGCGATTGTGAGTGATTCCTGCATTCCCCAAAGACCCACAGTTTTCAAAATTACACTTATACAGTCATTAATGTGATTATAAATCATTTAAGTCACATGAAACTGCATTTAGCTTGAAATTCAATTAGACCAGCTGTGTCACTTATAAATGCGTGCTGAGTGACAGTGATTACAGTGTTTAAATCTAAATAGCAATATCATATATGACCACAACAATGGACCACCACATCTAAACTGGCCGCAGAAGAAAATAAATTGACTGAATGCCAGAATTATTAAACTCTGCACTTGAATTTCAGCTCACTGGACAAACTCTGGCAGCCAATTATACACAGCCAACCACTATTTATATGAATATACACAATAAGCACATGTAATTACTTGTTGGTTTGGTTTTGCGGTAGCATAACTTTGGCCCTAAGAGTACACAAGTGATTAACAATTATAGTTTGAAAAATGTAGCTATAATATTGGTTAGGGGAATGGACATGTTTACTGTGAAACAACACATATAGAGAGGTAATGATGTTCTCTTTGTCTCTAATCATTCTCATGTGTGATGGTGAGTTTCAGGGCTTTTACTACATCCTGCTCTGAGCTCCATCAATATTTTATACTAACCTGCATTTATGAGACTCCTTCGGGCCTGTAAGTTTTTATAGGAAAAAAAAAATATATATGGTAACAGAAGACCAACGTGTCCTTGTTTGTTTTTGTAAAATTGATAGTGACTGAAGTAGCAGAGTTGTGATTGTATCAGTAAAAACAACATGGACAATGTTTTGGACAAGCTGTTTGCTGTACATTTATGCATTTTGCGTGCAATTACGTTTCTATACTACTCATTTATTTTTTCCAAAATGCGTTTTAAGGGAAACCTTGTTGCTGCCCGGATGGGTTCACTGGAAATGTCTTGTTCTCTAGTAAAGTAAGAGCTGCTATTTGTAGGGAGGTGGTTGGGTTGGACGGTTGTACAACCCACAGAAGCTTTAGTCTCAAAGTCCTGTGGTTGAGTTTAGAAAGCAAGAGCACTTTGGATGAAATTGGGGAAAGATCGTAGTTTATGTGAACACGACTTGTCTCCTGTTTCAACTCACTTTTGATTGACCAAAACCACGGCCGTTACCTTACCTAAAAGGAGTGTTTTAGGAGACAGGATTGATATAACGTATGGGTGAACCGTGTGCGTTTGTGGTATACGACTGCGTGCATGTGAGTAGATGTGTAACGCAGCAATTGTAGTGGTTGAGCACAAATCCCATCAAAACAACGGAGCCCTGGGAAAAGGGCCAGAGGTAGAGATGAGAGTGAGTCCAGTTCTAAGCCAAAAAAGGGGGTGGATAGATTGTGGTGGGAAGGGGAGCTTCTCTTCCAGATTTTACAGAGAGAGAGAGAGAGAGAGTGAGGAAGAACAAGGCATAAGACACAACAATCTGCAGAATTAAAAAGATGTAGGTAGCACTTCTGAAGACCCCTCTCTGATGGCAGTAGAGAGTCCTTACTGCCTACATGCTCAAAAATGAAAAAGCTTTTGTAGGACTTCCACAGTAGTTGAGCATTTGAGAACCACCCACTGCTGAGGCAAGCCAATTAAAGTTATTCAGAAGTGTGACCAATCAATCACAGACTAGCGCAGGTGGAGGAGGAGGAGAAGAAGAGGAGGACAAAACCTCTGAGACTTCAGTGCACGCCCAACCTCCCTGACATGCACACACAAACTGCCATAAAAACCCAAATGCATTTTGCTCACAATGGAAAATAAACGTCACACCTACCACTTCACACATAGAGAAGCGCTCCCTCTGCAGTGGAATGAATAAAGCACTTCACACCTGGAATTTTCTAGGGCATCACGCCACTCTACATTACCACTGCAACCCACTCAGAGAACTGTACCCAGTTTTTTTTCTCTCTCTCTGTCAAGCACAGATAGTACCAAAGACAGGTCATGTGCTTTCTGAAACATCAAACAGAAGACGACTGAAAATTACACAAGCATGCACACACACACACACACACACACACACACACACACACTCTGAAAATAATAGTGGAGAGAGACGGAGACAAGGAGAAAAGATTTGCAGTGTAGGCAAAATAAAGCATCTTCCTCTGACAGGGCTGAAGCTTTAGCAGTACTCTAATCCTATTTTGACATATAATACTATATTGTCTTCCTTTAAACAAGTGCAGGGCCTTCTTTTTCTTCCCAAAAAAAAATCACTAGTGGCACAATCGCATCTGTTTTTTGTTTTCCTTGAATTCATCAAGCAACAATTAGTTACACAGGTACGGCCCCAACACATAGCACAGGGAATGTCAGCAAGATTAACACACTCTGACCATCTCTGTTTGTTCTGTGCTGACATTTAACGGGTTGTTTCCCCCCCAGCGAGCCTTTACAGCTCCATCCTGGTAATTCACGGCACTCGAATCAACAAGCTCATGCACAGTGATACACTGCCAGATGTTTTAAAGTGTGTCCAGAGAAGACGTAAAGCCCTGCACAAGCAGCATGTAGCGCTGTGTCTTTAAAGCCTGCATTATTGATTTCACTCAGCTGGCTTTACTCTGAGACTGAGCACTTAAAACCTGAAGAGGGTGAAAAACAAACACCTTGTTGTTTGTTTGTTTCGAGGCAAAGACATCTAGGAAGTGACAAATTTGCTGACAGTTTCAACAGGAAATATTACTGAGCTAAGATGACATATTACCTAATTAAGAGAATCATGCTAACATGAATAAATATTGTAATTATTTATAAACACATGAATAAATTGTGGAGGATTGATTTGAAATACATATGCCATTATAAGATTAGCAGTTAATTTTCACTTCAAATTCAAATTAAATAGGTTACAGTTCTGGAGGTTTTTTTTGCGATGGTTCAGCACAACAGAAACTTTTTTCTACATGTTGGGTAAAATATCAGCAGCGATTATAGTTACAGAATAGAAAAAATAGAAAAAACAGAATATGAAACTGGAGACCTGGGCACAGACACTATATAATCTGGTTCTAGTTTTTCCTAACTGTCACATTTTTATTGCAAAGCTATTTCAAGTAATTCCTTCTAACACCAACCCGGGGATATCTGCATGCAGGGCTGCAGTCTGCAGATATATGTATTTTCATTTATATAAACACCGCCAACCAGTGCCAGGCCATCAAGCCGGCAAGCTGAGGAATCCTTGTAACCTTCCCCAGTGTCAGAAAACCAATAAAAAGGCAGAAAAATGAATACAGTGTGTTTGTGCTCTCCTCTGTTCTCCTGTCAGCCCAGGGGAGTCCGAGGCTGGGAGTAACGGTGCTGACCAGCTCACACACTGCTTACCGTTCGGCAAGCTACTGGTTTTATGTGCCTCTGATGTCCACCGTTATTTTCTTGTGTGTTTTATTTTGTTTTTGTTTGGGGTAAATACACAGTAAATGCTAGAGTCGGCACACAAAAACTAAGGGATGTGCGTCTAAAACTAAATGAAAAAGTGGTTCGCTGATAGACCATGATGTGATGTGTTAGCCTGACGTCCTCTCTCTAGTGGGAACAGCAAATAGGATGTCTGAACGGGAATGTAGCGAGGTTTAAAAATTGGACAGTACTGCCATGAGGACACACAAATGGATAGATAACTAAATAAACAAGGATGAACAATCTATTTCTGATTATCATGTAACATGATTAGAGATACTTATTGAACCTCAGGACTTCATTATTGGTGAATTTCTGGAGCAGTAAAAATCCTCTCTCATTATATTCGGTTAACTCAAGTGTTTTGGTGTCTGATAAGCCTTCAAATGCGTCAAAATACTACTAAAACTGGACTTCCCTAATGGTACAGTTCATCGACTCACAAATACCTGAAGCAACACACCCACACCAACACAGAAGGCCCACTTAGCCCTGAGAATTGTATTGTATTGTAAAGCTGTCATCAAATGCCTGGTCAGATTCATGACCTTTACTCCATTGACAAGGCAGTTCCCAATTCTAATCCAGGTCTAGATTAGATTAGATTATTTTCATGTAAACAGAGAGAACGCTGCTTGTTGCTTAGACAAAAAACGATTTGTTAAATCAAAGAGAGTTCTGCAGGAAAAAAAAAAATTATATATATATATATAAATAATTGAATGAGGTATTTAAAAAAAGGTCTGGGATTTTTTTTCTCCAAACAATGTCCAGCCCTTGAAATGCTTAGAATGATTTGCAATAATAGCGTAATTTAAATTTTTGTTTCAATTCTGCTTCAGGAGCGGTATATTTCACTGCACATGCAAATTATAAAGGTGGTGACACCAGTGGGTCCTGATGGAAAAAAGAAACGCATGTATAGAATATTTTTAGAAAGAAAAAGAAATTATAGCTATAGGTAAAGTGGAGATTACCAGATCAGCTTAGTATTGGAGGTGAAAATCCTCCTGAGTCAGAACACTGAAACGGTTGAGTTCCTTGAAGGCATCATTGTCTACTCTGGAGTGTCAATACTAGCTGAAAGGAACGTGAAGGATTTGCTGCTGTTGTAGACGTGCTAAAAAGGCAGCTATTATTTACTCATTAATTTTAATGTAAAGATCTCAGTAAGAGTGGAATGAGGTGTGTGTGTTGATGCGTGTAACACAATGACTGAGGGATACCTAAGACAAGCCGGCAGGAGAGAAAACCAGAGCCAGACAGTAAACTATCTATCCTGCAGAAATAGCCTGTGATGTTTCTCACAGCCAGATAACAAGCTGCTGTTGTGTAAGGTCCAGGCCAGAAGATGGAGGGTAAGGGAGAGTTGAGAGAGGAGGTCTGAGCTCTCTCTCTCCCTCTCTCCCCCCCTCCCTCTCCCTCTCTCTCTCCCTCTCCCTCTCTCTCTCCTTTAAAGGTAAATGCTCAGGGTGGGAGGAGGGACCTTCAACACTTCCTGTAAACCGTCTCCAGGCATAAGGAACTATTAAGTCAAGAAACAAATGGCTCTGATCATCCCTCACATCATCGGCCACTGAAGGGGAAGCGATTGGGGGGGCTGAAGCTGACAGCAGCTTTAGAAAGTGAGGACGGGGGTTGTGGAGTGGGAGCAGGGGTGATGTCTCTTATAGTGCTGGGCATTTGAGACAGATTATTGGAAATTTCTGTAGTCAGCGATAGTGAGTAAATCCACCAGTGCACTCTTATAGAGATATCTGTTTGTTGGGGCCAGCTGTCTCGGCCTTCAGCAACCTTCTTTTTCTAGGAAGCGCGAGGGAGGTTCGGAAAAGTACCAGACACATTTGGAACTATGTTCAGCCTGCATGCAACATCTCCCTCAAGACATAAAATCATACCTGTGCAGATCAAACTGAACCAGAGGCTTCTGCAATATTAACTATGAAGAAGATGACTTACCACACACAGACAGTCATGAGTGTGCACACACACACTGGAAGCACTAGAGGCAAGGAGGTCTGTGTTGAACTGAGATAAACCTGCAGCCAGCATGTGGTCAGTGGGCCTGATGAAGTACAGACCACACCGCACACAGAGACACACAGAGCGAGGAGCAAAAGTGAAGGAAAGAGAGCAAAGCACCCAGTGGGTCAAATAAGAAATGCAAGCTCATACAAAAAGCGGGTGAATCCTACACCCATGAATTGGCACTCTGCCTTTCCAACCTGCTTCCACATGTGGGTATATTGATCTGGACGTGCGTCGTTCTCAGGTTTCCGGTAATCAAGAGCAGCAAACAGCAGGAGGAGAGGGTGTGGAGCAGGGCAGACACATCCTCACAGTGCAGAGTTGTAAAGTGCCAGGCTGAACGGAAGGGCTCAGGAGCAGTCATGTGCACCAGGCTAAATTATTCATGCTGATTAGACTCTTCTTATTGAAATGAATTTAAGAGAGAGTTCAACATATGTTGCACAGCATCGCCATTTAAGAGGCTTGCTAAATTGAAGAAGCTGTAGATATTGTAGCGACTTCATGTGTATGTGTATGTGAGTGTATAAAGCGGTGGTGGAAACTGTACTGTACCTTAGTGCAATTTTTAAGTACCTGTAATTTACTTGAATATAGACATGTTCTGCTACTTCATGCTGACGCTACATTTCAAAGGGGAATGTTGTACTTTTTACGACATCGCATTTGTTTAACGGCTGTAGTTACCAGTTACTCAACAGATTAAGATTTTACATTAAAATATTTAAAATATAATCTGATTTTGAAATACATTGTATTGTTAAATATCAAACCAGAGGTTCCCGACCTTTTTGGCTCATGATTCCTTAAGGCAGCATCTAATTGGGGCTCCTTGTCATGTTTCAGATGTCTCTGAGTTTTTAGTAGTTCCACGAAAAAAAGATTTTCCCTTTTAACGGCTCAGATGGTTTCATTTAAATAACAGCTCGAGGCCCAAACAGGTCAAATTATCCAATATTTCACAAAAGAGGAAAGATAAGGCAAAAGTCATCCCCCCCAAAAAGAAATGCGTGCAGCAGAACTGTCATTTTTCTTCTTTCCTACCACATTAATCATGTCACATCCTGTGACCCACTGGTGGGGGCCCGACCCCGAGGTTGAGAACCACGGCACAAAATACCCACCTGTATATAGGTTAAAAGTAGCTCCCCTGTGCTACTAACTGTACATATGAATGCATCATTATTAATCTAATAATGGCATATAATTATCAGTCACAGGGGCTAAACTTCTTTACTTTTACTTGTGTAAGATTTTTAACATTCACTACCACAGATTTATGAGCAAACACAGTGAGCATGTGTCCACCTGATGTTTTAGTACGTAGGCCTACATGGTAATATTATTTGATAAGCCATCAAATCACTGTAATGCCAGCATGTAGGCGCACTGTTCATGTGCGCCTATTAAAACTGTTCTGAATAAGCCTGAGGATATGGAAACAATGCCAGTGTCCACCGCCGCATCTCATCAACGCATACTGTAACACATCAAACACAGCAGCACATAGGATAATGAGGAGGATAAGGACTATAAACAGCATCTGTCTGCTCACATTTAAATTTACCAGTTCTCGTCCTTCCCCTCTTATCATTTCATCCATCTTAAGTAGTTTGACTCTAAATATACACACAAAACTGCCTGAACATCCATCTCAATTGTCAAGCCATTCTTCATCTTTTCTCTCTCTAAAAAATCCCCCTCCTCCGCTTTAAAAGCCGCCCACTCTCCTTGTCTATCTGCGCTCCACACTCTTCCATTCGAAAAACGTCCAGCTCCTCCGATGCATCACGCACCCTCTATCTTCCTTTCACTCCTATCGGGAAGAGTAACATCTTGACCGGACCTGGGCAGAATATATTAGAATGTGATTTGAAACATTCAAATAACTTGAGTTTTATTTATTTTTCGGAGACACTTGACACTTGGGCACAGTATGCACAAAAAACATCAAAAAATTGTCCATCATGTTCTACATCTCGGTGCTGTTCCTTAGGACGACCGATTCAAAACATTTTCAGCTGTTTTTGTGCCGCCCTGTCTCGGCCTCTCTCTCTCTCTCTCTCTCTCTCTCTTTCTCTCTCGCTCTCTTTCCTCACTTGTCAGAAAAAGTTAAATCTCAACTGAGAGAAACTGAACAGACCACATTATATTCAACTTACTTTCTTGTCTCTTTCCATGTAAGACAAACTCAAAAATAATTTGCACACACTTTACATTTTTTTTGTCTGTGAGAATAAACTGCGCATGAAGAGGAAGGGAGCGCAGAGGGAGGCAATCTTGTTACCAGCCGGCATAGCCCTGGGAAGATTTCTATCAGACGCACGTATAGAGAGAGGCATCCATTTAGAAAATGGCTTTTCTAGGCATGCTGGGCCATTTAGCACACCCTGTGACGACTCCTGTTTGGGGCCATGATAAATGTTCTTTCACGCCCGCTCTGCATGCACAGACGGGCCAGCGCACACACATGCACACGCACGCCAGGCACCCTACACATAACATATCTTTAGAAAGGGTCGGCCTTATTGGGTGTGGCCTACAGAGAAAACTTTTGCAACGTGTAGTGTAAGTACGGTTGGTGCCCAGTGAGCACTCGACGTCTCATTAAGCTCAGGATTGTTCAGCTATGTACATCCTAGTTTTACAGCATGCAGCCAAGAGACACCGCAGCATATTTAAACCATACATACTGTGCATCCCTCTAAATACCACAGCACCGAAACAATTAGTCAAGTAATCAACTAGGCGACTGACAGGAAAAATTAGCAACTACTTTTTACAAGCAAAAATACCAAACATTGCCAGTTCCAGCTTCACATTTAGGAGGACGTGCTACTTTTTTTTTTTTGATTGATGTGATAGTTAAGTAGTTATCTTTTGTTTTTGGACAAGCAAATCTGATGGCAGCACCTTGGGTTTTTAGGAATGTGAGATGACATTTTTCACTATTTCGTGACATTTTATAGGATGAATCTGTTAATCAAGGAAATAATCAGCTGATGAATGAACATAGTCGTATAAAAAAGAAAACAATAAATAGTTGAAGCCCTTAAATAAAAAGTATCACTAGGTACTCAAAAGTCTGTATGTACAAGGAGTTGTATCATGTATTCGGTAAAATGTAAAAAAGACGATGTGTACTGAGGACATGTTGTAATGTTTTAGTGAAAACAAAGTCTCTCCAAGTTGAGTGGTTTTAGGTACGTTTCAGGTAGGTTGAAGGATGGCATGCTTCTTTAAGGGTTAAGAAAATTCTCCTTCTTCTTTGGCTATTAAAATCCTTCCAAAAAACAATTGGGTTACCTCAAAAGTGCTTTGTCACCGAGCTTAAGTCAAGATTGTTTTTCATAGGACATGAAATGATAACGTTTTGAAGACTTTTTACCAGACAGCAACAATATGCTTTCACCTTGACACCGTATGTAAAATCGTTTTAGAAGTCCACTGCCATTAACAAATCCACAGTCCTGGATTTGTGCACAAACTGTGAAAGGCAACTATTTTGATGGGTAGAAATTCTCTGCTATGTTTTGTTTGTGCTAAAAATCTCTATCATGCAGTCTGAGTGTCTGAGCCTGATATCTACTAATGGTCATTAACCTTTAAACCAGCACGATCCCCGTCAACTCACTTCCTCCTCTCTGGGATCCATCAATGTCACCACCATACTAAGCCATCACACACTAACCACTGTTACTGCTAGCATTAAAGCCACCACAGGCACCACACCGGCTGGATGAATCACACTCACCCATACAGCAATAATGAAGCATTTATCTCAGGGTGCATTACAATCCCTGGAAGCCCGGTGAACATGCGCAAATGGCAGAGATATGATGAAACAGTGTCAATCACACTCTGCTCAACCATCTGCTCTACCACATGACTGACACGTGTTACACACAGCCTCACAAACAACCGACACCATATTCTGCTAAATGTGTTCTAAAAGTCATCCAGTCAGCTAACAACTCACTGATCTCCTTAAAACAAGTTTTAAGAAGCATAAGATGTGTTGATTTGTTAAAATTATTTAACTTTTTAAAAAATTTTTTACAGTGTATCTTCACTTTAAAACACTGACATCACAACACCAGGAGTATCAGGAGTGAGATTTGGCTGCAAAGACAGTATCTTTATATAAGACTAAAAATCATCATCATTTTTTTGCAGTGCTCATACAAACATATTGCCTCACAGACACTCATGCACACACGTGGGAGCTTATGTTGTACGACCCCAAGTGAAATCTTAGTGATTAATAATGCAGAAAATGAGCCGTGTCACACGTGGGCGTGACGTCAACTTACCGATCTCATCTGCTGAGTTCCAGTGACGTGCTGCAGAACCTTTTCCAGCTCCTTCTCAATGCGTCCAGCCCAGTGAATCATTCTGGAAAATAAAATTAGACATTTTTAATCTGCATCACTCAACGTTACCACCTGAACATGTCATGACACGAGCATTCATTTCTCTGTCATTGCATGCGAGTCTCTGTCAATCTCCGTGCTTCTTTCTGTTGTCAGGCTGCCAAACTCTCCCCCTTTTCTGGATCTCTATCTACAAGTATCCCTGTCCTACTTCTCCTAACGTCTGGGTTAGTCATCAGCGCCTTCTCGCCACATCACATCTTACATATATTTGGTCGGCCGTGGCAGGACTTGGACTGGCAGTGAACGTGCCTGTCTTGGCTCGGCTGGGATCAGCGGCTCTGCAATAAAACTGCTCAGGTCTGACAGAAATGCACCCTAAGCAGGAGCTGATCTCCGTTAGACGGAGCCAAGTTTGGAATTAAGAGATCAAACGGCTAAAGCTCATCACTGTTTATCTCCCAGCAAGCAACAAATTACTTAATGGATCGAGATTTTCAGTAGATCATTTTAAAGCAGTAGCAGCGGCTAACCTGCCAAACTGGACGCACGCTGAACCCATGAGCACGTCCGACAAGATATTTTCACTTAAAAAAAAATTAAAAAAAACATTATGAAAGACGAGCTTTCAACATTATGAAAGCTTGTCTTTCAGCAATCAGATGAATAAATTCTGTCGTGTTTGCAAGCCAACCACTGACTCTATGCCAACCTTTTCCTTTCAGCAGCCTGCAGATAGCTAATCACTAGCATCAACAGCACAACACAACAGAGTCTTTTGTCTTTTAATATGATGACGGAAACAAATGTCATCTTTAAATGTCAGATTTGCTCAGAAGACAAGAGGGAAGACAGATTTATTAAATTTTACAAAGCTGCTGAGAAGTGACTGAGAAGCTGAGAGAAGCGCTCGCCATAATCGCCAAGCCGGAGAGGGCCTCGTCAGGAGAGCGGCGGCAGAGCAAACACGCCAAACGAGCGTGCGTGTTGGCTGCGTTTATAGGGACAAGATTAAGAGAAAGCAAGAGGGCCTCCAAAAGGACTGCGCAGAGCGGGACCGCTGGGGAGAGGCCGCTGACTATGAAAAGGTCACCTCGATATGCAATGAAAACAAGCTTACAGTGAGAGCAGAGCCAAGCGGGACGCAGTGATACTAACAGTGAGGGACAATACCTCTGCCCCAAGCCAGGCAGACTTCTTACGCAACTTCATTAGTCTACACTCCACACACACACACACAGTATATAGTCAAGCATCATAAAATTAACTCAATCAAACATCAGAATACTTTAGATATGATAGATTATTATCATTTGGGTATTACTGATGGTGAACGATAGCGTCTATAATGTGGCCAAGCAGGTAAAGGTAAAGGTGTTCCGTTCACTCCTCTATAAGGTTGGGCAATTATTCAATTGGGACACAATCCTCATAAGGAAATGTATTTTTCATAGATGTGTTAATTACTGATTGTTGACAAGGTTAACACAAAGTGTAACAGTGTCAATTGTTGAATATTTTATATATGTTTTTAAATAACACAAAAAAAATGTTGTCTTCATAGGATGAATGAGTTCAACTTGTCAGGTCAGTTTTATTTAAACAGCCCAATGCAGCCCTCAAAATGTTATGTCACCATATGATATTGAATGCCTCTCATTAAACTATTAAAAGATATAATTAAAGATAATAAAAAATAATGGTTGGTGCAATATTAATTTTACCCATGTTGCCCAACACAGTAAAATGTTATTAAGAAAATTAAATGGAGTTTTGATGAACTGTCAGCCACTCAGCAGTGCTACGTTTATTCTGCTGCAGTGGATCATGTCTCTCCAAGTGCAACGCTGAAATATCACAAATGGCTTTTGATGAGTCCAGTACGATCAATGAAACACAGCATTTAATGTTTATCACAGTATCGCGATGACAAAAATCTGATATTCTGTATCGGATCGTGATAAAAGCATTACATCCAGACATCTACCAGCTGTACAAGCACACATCAGCCTCATCACTCCTCTTTCCTGGTGTTCAGTCACTAAGTCTATGACTTTACATACATAACATACTTAAATGTGCACACTGGTATCCATGATCCATGGACATGCAGGAAAAAGTCGATCATGGATCGACCTGCAACACCACATAAAGTGGACCGGACAACATTTAAAAGCACTTATGTAAACTGTGGGATGATGACTGGAGATTCATTTGGAATAATTATAAATAAAAGGAGAAAATATTTCACAGTCCCAAATATGCAAAACTCTCCATTCAGTGACAACTACAGAGATAAGAGACGCCTGTTTGGTAAATTATACGCACTACTGAGGCCCAGTGTTCAATTAATGCCTGGAGACCTTCTGGGTTATGAAAGCTGTGATCTCTCTTAAAAACAGAGACATTGTCATTGGGCACCACATGAAAGCCGAATGATGCACTCTGGCTCTTTGTAGTCTGATGTAGCATTAAGTCTTACTGCTATTTGGCACACGTGTTTTTGATGCATTTCCCGTGTATTCTAATTTAAAATGTCGGTGATAACTAGAAAATGCGATGAAATGACTTTGGATGGGCGACGTGTGCATCAGCCACACACCGTCACCGTGTTCACTCTGCTGCAATTGGTCTCATCATTCCATGTGTAACTCTCTCTAAGAAATATCTTTGAGGGCAAAAGGTGGACTATTTTCGTACATATGGAAGGAGCAAAATTTGGGGGAAATTGCTCTTTCATATAAGCTGAGGTAAGTGACGATATTTCACATTCCTCGAGAAGATTGTAAATCCATCCATTTAGATACCAGTTATTGACAGAGGTTTCCTCCAAATAATTTAGAAATGTGGAAGTAATTTCCCCATGCAAACATCTTCTTTCTCCACACACACACACACACACAGACAGATATTGCACATAAACACTGCAGAGCAACAACTACATAATAATTAGACCAGGCTATAGGTGGCAAGAGGTAGAAAATGCACTGTTTTGGCAATGCTGTCAAAATAAACTTTAGGGCATTCTGTCCTTTCTTATGGACACATTTTCCTCAGCTATGTGTGTGTGTGTGTGTGTGTGTGTGTGTGTGTCAGGCCTGTACACCTGATGGGTCACAGCAGCTCCCCATACACTTCAATTAGGGAACTGTCAAATTCTGGCAAATAGCACAGTGACGTGGGTGACACAAAACCCAGTTTTAAAAACCCAAGAGATGACCGAATATAACTGACTGCGTGTATTCGCAGACTTTGACTATTTATCTTATTTTTATCTGCTTAAACAAGGACATATGCGAGCTCAATTACAAGTAAGGAGAATTACAGTTTCATTACAAAAGCAACTGTAATCCAGTGTAGTTATTAAGTTATTTTCATTGGATTTGTGGGGAAAGTAGAGGAGCTGTTGCTGCAAGATTATAAACATAACGTAATAATTAAGATAGATATTAAAATACAGTAAATATAATCTAAACATCAGGGTGAATTTGTTTGTAAAGTCATCCAAACATAGGAAAAAATATCACCTTTCTTTATGTTGCTCTAGTGACCAGGCGATCAATGATGCAGCTAATTGTCGTTATAAGTCAATCAGCAGTTAATATAAGATAAGTGACTTTTCTCTGAAAGTCACCTTGGCCACGAGGAATAACAGATTCAAAGCGGCCATCGGTGGAAGCATCAGGGAGCAAAATCATTCAGATGCTTGTCATTTCTGTGGACCTGACAGACTGATCATCACATCAGGCATCAACACATCATGTTCACATCAGATCATCACGTCATCACGTACACTGAGGAACTGTTGCGCTCCGTTTTCACCTGGCTGCGAAGCACAGGCAACGTCCACTATAAAAGGAAAAAATTTACATTTTTTGCTAAATTATTGTCAGTCTTCTTTTGAATTTATCAGACATTATGTCTCATCCTGCCCTCGTGTGTCATTCAAGGTGAAATTGTCAGATTCTCTCCCATGTTAACGGATTTTAAAAAAAGAATGTTTTTAAATATTGTTGCTAAATAATTTCCCCAACAGGTGTAGGCTGAAAAAAGCCCAACAATAGTTTGCAGACAGCTGAATGCTCCGTCTGTGCCTGCGATCACTCACATAAAGCAGCACTGTGGTGCTGGTCTTCACCTCCAGTATAAATATTTCTGCAACAAAACTTCTGGTTTTGCTCATCAAACATGACCAGCTGTCAGTCTGGAGGCCATACTGGCCCCACTTGTTCCCGGACAGAGTGTGAACTAGTAGTTTCGGAGTTTGGGTGAAGAGGCTCAGGTTGTCAGACCAGGCGCTCCGGTATCATCAACTAATTGGTTTAGTCTCTGAATCAACACTGTCTGCCTCACAGCACCAGAGTAGAGATGGTGTGTTCACGGTGCGTGTGCAGGATCCAGAGGAGTACTTTTCAGACTAGCCTCGCTGTAGCTCAGCCTATCCATCATGCGTAAACGGGATATTCTCCCCCCCATGCTGTGGCAGCGAAACAACACATCCACTACTATTATTATCATTTTATTTTCATCCCTATGGATGTTCAATTAATTTGCTGCTTGGCTGGCTTATTCGCCAGTGGCACCTGTGCATGCTCCCTGTAGCCCGTTTCCATGTTGACTATGACAAATTGAATAAGGCTTTGGATATTAAATGCCACTGCCCACAAGACCAAAACAACAAAACAGCCTCCGTGAGGGCGAGATTCACAACGCAGCATCCGAGACGGAAACTGCGTCCGTGTTTGCACATCAGGGACAGCAGCTCCTCTCGCACCAAAGGTAAACGGCGCTGCATGTGCAGGCTAGTCGGGGCCACCTGTCCTACTTCCGCGCCCCGGTTTATCCCCCAAACGGTGCAGGGTACTTACGTGTAGTGCTGTGGGAAGAGGTGGGTCCCGTCTGTCGGCGTGGAGACGCATATGATAAGTACAGTTTGGATTGTGAAGAGGCAGAAAATACCGTACGACTGCGCGCAGATCGCCATTTTCCATTAAATATTCAAGAAACTGGGATAAATAAGAGAAGGACCGGAAGGACAGTCTCTCGCAGCTGAGCTAAGAATAACCGAGCTCCAGAGAAAGTGTGTGGTGGGAGGTGATGGTTGGCGGAGGCTTTTGGACACTTCAGCCCGGCAGTGAAACCTCAATCAGAGAGGCGCGCAGAGGATTGGCAGCTGCAGACACGGGAGATCAGGATCAGGAAAACGCTGTGCCGCTGCTGCTGATGTGCCTGGCTGCCTATTTGCGCACTCGCTGTCCTCCCTCCCTCTCCGCCGCCGCGCACATTTGCTCCTTTTCTCTCCCACTCTCTCCAATGTAACAACCACACAGAGTCAAGCCGGCCACGACGGGAGCAGAGTGTTCCCATCCCCGTTTTCAAAATAAAGCCACGAATTCGCTATGAGGGCAATATGTAACAGGGAGGTGTTGCACGCACATGTAGCTGGTGCATTTTTCAGTAAAATGCCTGCAGGGAAGCACAACGCTACTTCGTGACAGTAGTTCACAGTGAGCAGATATTGTACAGTTAATTTATAAAGACAGAATAACGGGGCAACTTGGAAAAATGGCTGCTGTTTGTGAGAAAAAAAAAAAAAAAAAAAATGTGCCCACTTGAGCGGGCAGGCTTGGCTCAACATTCAAGCATCAGTTTGGAGGTTTTGTAATGTGATTTTATTTTGAAGATCCAATCGCAAGACTTCCTGTATGCATTCAGTCCATCTGTGGCACTCTGCTCAGTCTTTGGCACAGGCGCTCCCCTCTCTCGTTCAAACGACCTATTCCTGGGCGACAGGCGGGGGCGCGCATCAGGCCACCTCCTCTTCCTCCTCATGTCCACTCTGAGTGCACGGTGTCCTCCTCAAACTCGGGATTATGAGCAGAAATCAAGGCTGTATTTTGGTAATTAGGAGGCATGCCTCCAGAGGGGCGGATTGTATTAACTGGAGTGTAAACATTCAGAAATCACCTTGGGGCTGCTCTCCAACTACATTTGTTCTACTTATTAGCGCATCTGGTCCTTTGGATGAACATTTAAATGAATGCAAGGAGAATTAGTAACATAATTTTGGAAATACCTGGCTGTGGTTTCATGCCGTCACTGGCTATTTAGAGAGGGGTTTAAATGTTTAAAATGTAACTTCTCCCTGTTTCTCAGAAGATCCTATGAATAATCATGAGCTTGTTAATAAGGTTAGTGGAGCTTTTTCCTCTGGACATGACATACGGTTAATTTTAACGGTAAACAAGGAACAGAAGACATGCTGAAACCTCAGAGTGAATCTAATTCAGCATGAAGTTACCCCCCGGAGAAGTGAATATCTCCCTCCATCAGCTGCGTGTGTGCATGAGGGGTTGTAGCTCTGTGCATATGTGTGCACCTGTACCTGCCTTATTACCTTTTCCTGCACTGCTCTTTGTTCTCTGATCTTATTTCAACTGGAGGGCACAGTAGGCGTGACACATTTGTGCCTCAACAACATCTGTCAGGTTCGTCGATGCAATAGAAAACACACAATAAAAACTTATAGCTTTTGTACATAATGTGTTGCAGGTGTGTTTCTGTCCCCAATATTAGGAAAAGGTAACACAGTCCTTTGCAAAACACAGTATTCTGGTAAAGGTGCTCCTGAGTCTTACAGCTCATTTGCGAGGCACGGGGAGAGACAGCCAGTCTTGTGGTTGTGTTGTCCTTGGCTCAGTCAGTCAGCAGGGGACACGCAGGTGCTCTGCTACAGAAAGCAGCACAGCAGTCGGCAGGGTTGCTGCACAGCATTTCTGTTTCCTCACTGACAGGGAAGACGGGGCTGTTTTGGTAGAGAGGACACACTGCGGGGCATAGACCTCAGCAGGGGAGGGAAAAACCCACCTGATGGCGGGGATGAAGAGCTACAGCAGTGGTCCCCTGCTTATACACATAGATGTCACGGGCGATTCAGTCAGTGCAAATATCTCGGCTCGTTCCTCAGGAAGTGGAAAACAAATATCTGATTCATTCTGCGGAGCTACTAATTTTTTAAGACATATTGACCGAGCGGCTCCGTCCCATCCAGCCCTCCAAACAAATCTGTGGCAGAGATGCAGGAGACGTGTTTTGATTTATCATTACTTCCTATGTGGAGAAAAATAACATTAATTGATGGCTACTCGCGCACATTAATTTACTGTACCCTACTGCCTATCATGACATTAATAACAACAAACAGATAATGGTGGAGTGATGTAGGCTGGCTGACTCACACTCAATATTTCTGCTGACTCACAGCCACCCCTTGTTTTCTCTTCCCATTCAAACATGCATTGAGCAAACTTATCTCGATTTACCTGGCTCATGGGTCCTGCAGAGAGAAAAATGAATGCAAATTTAATTTTGAATTAATGCCCAAATATGTCGTTTTCTCAGACGGAAAGAGCTTTCCAGAGCAGAGAGGGGTTTATCTGTGCAAACAAAACATCAGGGGGTAGAGATGTCTCTCTGGATGGATAGGATGCCTCCGGGTGTTCCGCAATTGCTGGTACCAAGACAAGATCGGCAACCAATTTAAGCAATAATTTCTGACGTGGCCTCGTCACACTCGACTTCATCCCACCAATACCTCTAATGCAAATTAAATTTCATCTGCCTGAACGTGTGTGCGATGGTGGTTGTGGGCTGAGGAGTGGCAGATAAAAGAGGTGATTGCCACCCGGGGGCCTCGGATCTCATTGAACATGCTGCGATGCTTATAGAGAATCCACTCTTTATTAGAGCGGATCGATCAGGCCAGCTAAGGGATCCGCTCAGTGAAAACACACAGATCAATGACCTTAAGCCCCACTGATCCTCCAAACGGTGAGACATGCAGACAAGAGGCGGGTCTCCGACACTAAGGGTCTCTCTCATTGGCCGTGCAGTTTGTCCTGAAGAGATTCATCTGCCAATCTGTTATTGATCCAGGGAGTCGAGCGGAAGGAGACAGGCCTCGTTGTTCTGTATCGGACTTTCTGGGGACTGCTCCCCCAGACAGAGGCCAAGTAGGTTGGAGTAAAATTAATCACTCCTTGTTTCCCCTGTCTACAGGCCCCGGGGAAGTCACTAGTACAGGCGCACCCCACACATCCAGACACACACACACACACACACACACACACACACACACACACACACACACACACACACACACACACACACACACACACACACACACACACACACACACACACACACACACACACACACACACACACACACACACACACACACACACACACACACACACACACACAGACACAGGCCGCTTATCTCCCTTTTCCTCCACCTTATCCATCTTTCTCTTCCTCCCCAGCCTCCTCTTCTGTCTCTTTCTGTGGCCTGTATGCTGATGTTCTGCTGTGCTGCACAGAAAAGTGAGGCTTCACACTCTGTAAAACCTGGTCTAGTCAGCATGCTGAATGCTAAGATTTTATATTTCTGATTAGAGAAGGACTGCGCGTCGCATTCACCACAGATGATAGAGCTAGTTGCCCTTGAGAGAGAGTCTCAACGCTCTCGGCAAACTTCAATGATCCTCTCAAGTGCTCTCTGTAAAAACAGGAGCATGATATACTGTCACTCATTTACCACATATTTTCTCTGAGGGCAGTTTATTTTTTTTCCTTAAACCACAGAAGAGAAGCATCCATGTGCACTTGTCCTCCACGGGGATATACTAAAGAGATTGGCAGAAGTGATTGCAGCAATCAAGGTTATCTTCCCTCTGTGTCAGTTTTCCTTACTCTCTGCTCACCTCGCAGCTTATCAGCCCATTTAGTTTCACCCACTCACCAGGACAGAAATATTCCATCTAAATAACACACGGAGCTCCATGTTTATATAAATATTTATATATAACACATCCCTCATTATTCACTTTGCTCTGTAATGTCGTTTTTTACCTACATGACCTACATGACCATGAACACTGTGCTAATATCAACAAAATCATATCTCATTCAGACCACAGTGCTCTGCATACCTCCTTTACTGTAAAACACAAACATACCCAGCCATGTTCGGCCGCAAGGCACTCTGGGACTTTCATGCTCAAATGTCAGAGCGTTTCATCCTGATGATGATGACTCACTCCGCTCGCTCTTAGTCTGCATGTAAGAACAACAGCACCAATTAATGACCTAACCTCCTCACGTGCAACAGTAGGAAAACAACCACTATATCAAATGTTACAGCAGGGCGCACAAAGAGCGCCATTCTGATATAAATGCAGACATTTAAGATAGAAATGTGTATATTAAAGGCTGCATTTTATCCCCCCCAGAGAACCCCACCCCACCCCCAACCTAGCCACGTAGAGAAGTGGTTGCATGTGAAAACAGAGCAAGACTCAGCACTCATTGACATGCTCTACTAGAGGCCTAATGGCCCCTGGGTAATGGCCTCTTTGGTCTTCAGGAAATCCTCCCTCATGCATACATCAAAGCTGGGATTGAGAAGGATAGAGAGTGGGAAATAGAGGGGAGGAAAGAGACATCAGTGCCACACAGGGAGAGGAGAAAGCAGAAGAAGTTAAAACTAAACGAAGCTCTCGTAAGAGCTCGTTTTTTGTTTATGATTTTCGTGGCAACGTCAATCTGACATACTTTAGACTTAAAGTTCACGTCATCGCGGTGCACCAATGGCTCGGCTGGGTATCAAACCGTATCAGGACGTTTTTGGTACTCTGTAGCCTCGTCAGATTTATAGTCATGTTTACTTTTTCTTTGGTAACACATTTACTGAAATAAGTCCTAATTTGGCCAATTTTTACATTTTTTACATAATGTTCTGCATGGCTGCATGTTTAGACAGCATTCACAACTTTGGCTTCTTTTGTTTTGTTGAGAAACACATGTTGTATCATTACCAAAACCCAGGGATCAAAATATTTCAAATGATATTCAGTTCTTATCTTCTAATTTTCACCAATGATTCAGTTAGCCCCTGCAAGATTAGAGCTAAAATGACTAGTCATATACGAATGTAAAAAATTCAGTTCTCAATTAATCAGTTGAGTGGTTTGTCTAACAAAATAGCCAAAAACAATTATTTACTATTCTTACATTTTTCTGAATCCTGAAGCAATTGATTGACTGAGTAAGTAATAAGCAGGCTAATTGAGAGTGAAAATAATCATTATTTGTGAGTTAGATCTCTTCATTCACAATCCACTCTTCTGTTTTTGTCCATCCCTTTCTTTCTCTCATCTTCTTCTCTCCGTTTCTCTCTCTTTGCTGACACACAGCATCCCAGAGTCGTCAGCCAGCTGCTATAACAGGAGACCTGTAGCCCGTCGGCCCACAACACCCCCCCCCGCCTCTCCTCACTGTCCACGAGCCATCTGCTTACTCTGCACATTGCAGATCTGTCGATGCCATCTAATTACAATTCACACAAAAGTGTTCATTATGACCCTGACTGCATTTGCAAAACTTTTGTCTTGCTCCATATGTTAGGGTACACAGAAGGTGCCTGTCGGTACGGTATGTAGCTATGTGGGCACGTATGCATCTATCTGTCTATATGTGGTCTCTGTCCTGTACATAAATACAGCAGAGCATTGCTCCACCACATTCAGAGAAAGCTGTGACCTCTACATGTCCTACATCACGCAGTAGAGCATGTGAATTGTGCCCCTCGCAATGATTTTCAACTCATCTCGCAGTTCAAGCACGACTCACTGAGCCTCTACGTTTTTGTAGCAATCGCACCGTTTCTAAAATTAGATGCAATAAAGTGATCTGAAATGGATTGAATTTAAGTAAAAATGAAGTGGGAGTAACTTCTGCTCCACAATGGCAAGTCAACATCAAACTGGCCTTCAACACTTTTGCAGTGAGCAAAGTATTAGGTGTCGCCGTATAGAGCATATTAAACAGTGTCAGTGTTAAAGTGGCAAAACTAACAGGCCTGTGGCGCCTTTAGTGGCTTGATAAGGCGAGCGGGTGGTCCTGTCTGAACGTGGTCTACTCCTCTTCTCTTGTCACTGTGGAGTGAGAAGTGCATAGTCGCTTGCCCGCCCTGCCGTCACATTAAAGCGCATCTTAATTGGCATTAAAAGTGGTGATAAGGGCTTAATGAAGGAATTAATAGATAACACACACTCTAGAGCTTATTCGCCACAGTCACACTCTGACAGACACATAAACACACTCACAGCTGTACTCAAACTGGCAGATTTTACAACCACAGACAGAGTGAGTGAGAATTCATGGGGAAATAGGTGGCCTGCAGCGAGAGGCAGGACCAAGACTGAAAGCCTCTAATACATCACATCACCTTGCATGACAACAGCTTACCTTCCCCGACTGTGCAGCTGGAGCTCTAGGCTTGTGTAGGATAGTATATACAGCCATCACTTTGAGCTGTTGAATGGCTCTTTAATTTGACAGTCATTACCTTTTATGTTTATCTATTAATTGATCTGTAGCAACTATTTCATTAAGTATTTTCTCGAGAATAACTTGGTTCCTACTTCTCAGTTGTGAGGCTGCTCCTTTTCGTCTTATGCTATAATAACTTGAATACCTTTGGATTTTGACTGTTGGTTAATACAAGACGTTCGGAGAAATTATCTTGAGCCTTGTTCAGGACATTTCAACTTTTAACTAATCAAAGTTCAAATCTAATAGATTAATAACAGTGAAAACAATCATTAGTTGAAGCCCTACAATAAAAACACAATAGAATATTGGTTAACCAATACTGCATTAGTAGGGCTGCACCAAACAATTATTTTTGTAACTGATTAATCTGCCTGTTAGTTTCTTGATTGATTACCCGTTTATAAAACACGAAGAAAACAGTGAAACAAGTCCAATCCAAGGTGAGGTCATAGATGCCTTGGTTAGTCCAGTCTAACAGCCCCTAAATATTCAATTGATTATGATGCAAAACCAAGAAAAGCAGCAACTTCACACATTTGAGAACTTGGAACAATCAATTTTTCTTTTAAATGTTTTGCTTGAAAAGGGAATTTAACAATTAGGTAGTCAAACTGACTGACAGCTCTACTTGTCGGTGCTGTTTGTTTAGACTTTTATTACCAAGAGTTTTTGATACTGTTTAACTTGAGACAGTAACCTAGGGAACAATTAATAGATTTTTGACAGCTGGGAGGACAAAAGATCTTAAGATCAAGCAAACAGGCTTAAAGCTCTGACATGTTATCACTTACTGAGTTAAGCTAGTAAACAATTAGCTGGCTACTTACACTTCACACACCTTTGAGTTGTGTTTCTGACGGATGTAACTCTGTCCTCCACCAACTCTGCTGAGCAGGGAGGTCATTCTCTGTTACTTCATCACTATAAGTCATCATTTAACACTTCACAGTCGTTTGTTTCTTCTGGTGTTTCTATTAAAAACACCGATTAAAGCAGCATCGTTGCAACGTGCTGTTAGCTTACTGTGTGACGTGGCTTCGGTACTTGGACTGGATTGGTTAATGGCTGGTTGGCCTTGTCCAATCGGGATCCACGTAGACGTAGACGTAGCTTTACGTTAAGGCAGGTGTAACACTAAATTCTGTTACCCTTCAAATTCTGTGAGGATTAGCCTACCTAGCTTACATGAGAAATACCAAATATTTAGTGCTCCACAGACACAGTTATACGCTTTAGTGTGTGCTGCCACAGTTAGATAATTAAAGTGTATGACTCAATCTGAATCTAATATCTGAATATCATCAGGTCACTAATCTTTATTTGACAGCTATCAAACCCCCATCCCATCCAAATTCTATGGGAACACTATTTTTCGTATCACCTATCAAAATAAACTAGGCCTGTGTGATTATATGTGTTGAAAATACTTATAGTAAAGGCAAAATAGCTGAAATCCTCTTCAGGTCACAAAATTAAAATGTCATTAAATCAGGTTTAACATTGGTCAAAGGCCCAGAATATATATTAATAGCAATCATGTAGATTAATGATATGGTACATATCTATCTGTTGTGCCTTTTAAGCCTTAGATAAAACCAGTACTTCTGAAAAAATAAAAGTGTTACCAATACCTCATAAAGAGGCACAAGTCAGAAGATAAGCTGCAGACAGAGGTGGTTCCAACACTTACTATAAAAATGATGGCCATAAGTTTACCCGGTACAGTAATTTTTAAGTATAAGATCTCACGCTGTCAGAGTTTAGACAGACATCATATATAAAACAGACACTTCGGGACTTATATGTAACATCACAGTGTGTGTTGCCATGGTGCAGCATTTACCGTAAAAACAATGATAATACTGAAAGAATGTCAAGAGACAAAAGAGAACTATTAGATTCTTCATCCTAGACACTTGTATATTGACTAGGGCTCATCATCGATTCATCTGTTGACTCTTTTTGCATTGATCTATGAATCATTTAGTCCATAAAATGGCATAAAATGGCATAAAATGCCATAAAATGGCCATTGCAATTTCTCATATCCCAAGATGACATCTTTAGGTCACTGGTTTTGTCTGACCAACAGTCCAAACCCAAATTATGTCACATTTGCAATAAGAAAGAGAAAAGCAGCACATTTCATATGCGGGAACCAGTGACTGCCTGTCAGTTTGGGTTGTTAAATGACAATTAATTGATTAGCAAAATTGTTGTTGATTACTTTTCTGTCAATCAATTCATTGACTGATTGTATCAGCACCAATGTTGACTGTTGGAGCCCAATCTTAGCTTTATCTTCTTCCTGGAAATAAAGAGTAGAGACCTGAAGCTGGCTCATGCTTGTACAATTTTTACTGTACTACCTGTTCCAAAAGCACACACTGTATTTCCCTCATGCACGGCTCTCCATGGTCCAAAGGGCACCTATTCCCCACAGCACAGCCCAATGAAAATACAAAATACTGCAAACAGAAAAACTAACCAACCAGGTAAAACAGAGAGCTGGGCTGTTATTGGAGATGCTCCCTCTGAGCACCTAATGAAGCCTGCAGTGTCCTCCTTTATTTTAGATAATGGTTTGTTCATATGTTTATTTTATCCTGGACTTAGTGTACATAACCGTAATTTATTATTACTATTATTATTATTATTATTATTATTATTATTATTATTGTTGTTGTTGTTGTTGTTGTTGTTTCTAGCATGTAGAGATAAACAACATTATGTCCATGTAGTTTAATCAACTTCTCTATAATATACTGTGGAAATTAGTGTGCAAACATGTATTTGGACAAATGATGGCTGTTTTTGTGCACACATACATCTGTTTGTGTGTGTGTGTGTGTGTGTGTGTGTGTGTGTGTGTGTGTGTGTGTGTGTGCTCTCAGCCTCCTTCTGAGCCGCAGGTTTGGGCTATTTTCCCAGAAATGTGTTAGACAGACAGAGGGAGGCAGATGCTTTCCTGTCCTCCCAGAGGAGACTGCAGCACATGTGGAGAGTGGCTAGGCTGGTCATATTAAACACACCATGTGCACCCTGCATGTGACTGTGTGTGTGTGTGTGTGTGTGTGTGTGTGTGTGTGTGTGTGTGTGTGTGTGTGAATGTGTGCCAGTGTGGCCTAAAAACAAGCATGGAGTGAGACATCTAGTGGCAAATTCACAGTACTTCAATAATAATGATAGAAATCAGCCTTGCAAACTGTGACTTATTGTATTTTTAAACAATGACAGCAAAACTTTATTTAATCTGTGATCTGCCAGATACATTTTTTTATGGGGAAAAAAGTGAATTTATCATTTTTCGTGGAGCTTGTGTGTATTTTCGGCTAAAGTATGCTCGTGTGAGTGTCTGTGCATATCTGTGTGTTTGTGTTTGTCAGATTGTGGATATTGCTGCAGTATGATACCATCTTTCCTGCTGTCATAACAATAGATCTTGCAGTTGATGGTGATGTATCATCTGTCAAACTATCAGTGCCAGGACATGGTCCGCTGGTCCCATGAAGCTGCAGACATGAATCACCGCAGTTTTTATGGTGGGTGTCTTCTTTCACCTCTGGAGTCGCCTCTGGACTGCTGGGCTGTCTGCTTTCACTGGCCTCGGCTGAATGTTGTATTAACCTTGCGCCACTAAGCACTGATTATTTCTGCAGGGGATATTCAGGATCTATGAGCAGCACGGTAAAGCTTATCTCTATTAATCTAATGGCTCGGTAATCAAGACATCTGCACACAAGTAAACAGGCCTCAGCAATCCCTCCATGGTTATTAGTAGCAAATCATCAGGCTTTTACATTTCGGATCAACATCAAATTCTGTTTCATTTGCTCAACACACCAAAGTCCGACATGCCAACTCTAACCATGTTTTATACACCATGACTAAAGAAGTCACAGGCTATCAGTGGCTTATTGTCTGATGAGAGAGAGAGCAACATTCATTTATCAATACATTGATAAATGAAAAGTGAAATCAAGCTCAATTAAACCTGAGACATTTCACAATCTCCTTAAAGGGGAACTTCACAGATTTTGCACATCAAAGTCTGTTTACAGGTCTTAAAGGGGGTTGACTGCAAATGTGAAAAAAGTTGACAAAAGTTCATTGGCTTTTTGCGGCTGCATGGAACCTAATAAAAATGCCCTAAGTGATGTCACTTGAGTCAGCGTCAACTGAAGCCGAAGCCTGAAGCTGAAGGCTACAAATTCAAAAATTAATTCGGGGATAGCGGCTCAAGGCTACATTAGCTGGTACTAGCATTACACACCTGAATCTCTGCTCAAACTGTCAGCAGTTGAGTTGCATTGTGGGTAATGTAGGCCCAAAACGTGCGGAACAAACTAGTATAATGATAAAGACAATATCTCTGGTTCTACTGCATTAATCTTACTACTTTTTTTTTTTTTTTACTTTCTATCATGAGTCTGACAATGTTATAGGAGCGCAATGCTAAATCAGAGGAGTGCCTGCTATTAATTAGTTTTATCTTACCACCAAATCTGATGCTCAACATATTTTCAACACCTGTCCCTGTACACCCATGCATGAGCACTAAGGTTACAACAGAGATAAACAGGTTTTATGATGCTTGCTGCCTGTTTGAGCCTCTTCATGAATCTCCTGCCTCTTTGTTACTACTAAACTGGGAGGCGGGACCTGCCAGTGGAGTAGCAGACAGGAGATTAAGACCTAAATCAAAAAGCAGATTAATGGCCCTGTGTGTGTTTGTTTGCATTTGTGTGTGTGTGTGTTTGTGTGTAGGAGGGTAGGTGGGTGTAGATGTTTTTGTATATGTGTGTGTGTGTGTGTGTGTGTGTGTGTGTGTGTGTGTGTGCTCTTAACCACGACAGATCATCAAACTGAACAAATATGTCTACGTAAACACCATACGCACTTTACTGCTAGTTGCAATATCTCAGTCAGTGATAAAATACACACACAGGCGACCACTTCTTCGAGCCACATACTCCCAAAATGTCACTTAAAAGCTTTGTAAGCAAACGCAGAATAATCCCCGGGTCCTGACAGACTGTGATCCTGCAGATAGTTTCAAACATTGCAACAACAATGTGAAAGGTGATTGTTGAGGGCATTAACATGTCATCCCTGAGCGTACGTCTCCTGGGTGCCTCATTCCTCCCCTTCACACTTTGAATTTGTGTGCCGACGCCGTCGTATCACAGACCAGCCTCTGTAATCAGCCCCAAGTGATCAGTGCAGATAACATCAAGGAAAGCTCGCTCTGCAGGATGGCACTAACAACAAGTTTGCTTCTGAAATTGGGTGATAGAGCATAAACAAAGGCGCACCTCGAATTCAAATCCCTCCTCGGATGTTGTGATAATTCAGTTCACCTCCATTGAACAAGAATAATGATTGTGGAAGAGTGCTTATCAAAAACTCCTCTGTCTGGGCCACCTGAAGCATGTCCTGGGCTACAATGAACGCAGACACTCCAGCCTCACAAGAATCCTCTGCTCTGCAAATGACTGTGCATGTAATCATGAGGTAATACATGACTGTCTTTAAAAGTCTGTGTAAAGTCAAATCAGAATTTCTTTTTCTAAACAAATTATGCATGTTAGAAGGCGGTGCTGAAATGGTGGCTCAATGACACAGTGGAGCCTCTTTAGCATTATTCCTCCCCCAGCACTGAATACTGTTGCAAACGTGGTCTTTCTTCAAGAACAACATGTCCATGAATTAGAGCAGCTTCTCTCTGTTGGCACAACATTAGACGTAAGCTGCAGGCTAACGTTACCCCACCTCAATATCAAGATCGCCTCGAATTAAACGCATCATGTCCAACGACTCAGCAGTTTAAAGTGAGCACTGGTAAATTACTACTGAGAATCAGAGAATAAACAGGTCAAAACAGATAAATGAGGAGGGAGGCAGAGTAAACATCAGCTATCCATCTCACAGAAATCACAGTGGGCGTGATTTCAAAACAGTTTTCCTGGTTTCAGTGCCTACAGTGGACACACCCCCAATGTTTCAAAGCAGAGAGTACAGCTTATTTTTCCACCATTTTCAAACCTAATTTTATAAATATGAACGTTTTTTCAATCATTCAAATTGGGCTGGTTAGTGTTGCATTTTTCTGTAGTATAACAAACTTAGAACATGCTTATCATTGCTTTACACTGTCTTCAGAGTTTGTGTACCTGCATAATCATGTGATGTGTTTCTTGGCCTTTTTGCCTTCTAAGTCCAAGACAATAAAAAAAGACAAATTAAGTGATTTAGCATTGTGGAGACGACAAAGTTGGGCGACTCAAAAGATACTTTTTGATACATATTGCCAACAGGATGATTTTCTCAAAGACAGGAAAACTCTCTCCAGACCTACAGAGGACATTTTACAGCTGTTTTCAAAGGCTGAGTAGCTCTCCTCATGACCCTTTAGCTGAGTGGAACAGAAATAACATCCATAAAACATAAACATTTACACTTTTGCTCCCAGTTATAATCAGATATAAACAGATTGATAGTTCAAACATCAGTATTCCTGCACTGTGGCAAAGGATAATGTTCAACAGGTGCAACCAGGAAGTCGTCTGACTCACAAGAAGAAGGCGTTCTCCAACCTCGGACAGCGTGTCGCCATTTTCAAAGTCTCCCTCAGTACGTGAAACACGTTTTACTGATAAAAAAGACAAAGATAACTTGATAACATCATTATTTTAACATCATCAACAGCAAGAGAGCCTTGTGAGATGGAGTTTAGGCTTTTCCGAGGTGCGTTCACAAGTTGTTGTCGGTTTCATAACGTTCTGCAAGAGCTACATGCAGCTTTTAAATCATCTGTGTCATTAACAAGTCTTGTGACCTCCTCCAGAGCTTAAATATAGGCTTCACCTCCAGGCCACCTATGATCAGGTAATGTTTGTCTTTTTTTAGCAGTGAAAGTGGTGCAGTATGTTTTATGAGGCCTTTTTTTTGCACAGATTTAGCCATTCTAATCACAGGGCTACTTTCCCATGTGCAACTGTTTCACCAAACAGGCCCCCCCCCCAACACTATTTTGCAAGGTCTCCGTCACCACATCCTGTGCTTAGCACCGTCCAAAAACACTGTAATTGGTTTAAAGAAATACAAACAAGCCAGAGTGTTTCCCCCCTAAAACAGAGTGATAATGGGTTCAGCCAAACCTTTTTCCAGAAACGAAGTGAAGAGATCTGGTCTGGCTGTATGAGACTAAACAGGAAGTAATTCTTCTTTAATTCAAGTAAACACTAGACCTGGGAGCTAAGGTTAGGACTCATTAATCTACTCTCGAGCTCTCTACATGACACCAGAGTTGCTCTTGCTTTAGGCTTTTCATCTGTGTCTCGGAGCTTGTGCTTCTGCTAAGTATGCCTGTTTTTATTCAGCGACTGTAGATCACTGTGAATAACGGGAATATCTCTCCTGCTGTCAAATCTGGCAAACAGATGAGCAGGATGTGGACAGAAAGCAGGGCTGAAGATAAAGGGAAGAAAACATCAGGATTTATAACGTGATGAGAAATTAGAAATTAACCATCTTGCTTTTAAATGGAGTGTCATTTTTAGAGGAGATGGGGCATTGATTTCAGGTTGGAGGAGAGGAGACAGGAAGCGCTTTGATCACCATAAAAGCTTTGCCAGAAACAGACAGAAGGTCAACAGTGTAAACTTGAAAAAAAAAATATGTGAAATAAACAGAAATGTCTGCATCTGCATACGCACATGTCTTTATAAACACACCTGCCTAGAAAATGAGCTAGAATGAAGAGACACTCATATGTTTTCCATCTGCTTTGTCCTTGACTTGTCCCAGGAAGAGAGAAGAGATTTGTTACTCGAGACAGAGCAACTGCCTGTGACTATAGCAGAATTTAAAACAGTAAATAAGGAGGTAATGGGCTTTGAGCCTACTGTCATCTCCAGTCTAGCTCTGGCTATCACCCAGGATATTAGCAGATAAATCTGAATGGCTTCTATCTGAGGCAGTGCACAATGGTTATTGATCAGACAACTCTGCAGAGAGAGGGGGGGGGGGCAGAGTTTATTAATTAGGGATTGACAGCCAATTCCCTCTTCTTATTCACAGACGGACAGCACAGGAATCCTGATGAGCTGTGCCCTCTATGCATTTGTCAGCGGCGAGCACCACGCTGCCTGCAAACACAATAACACTGCACTGCTACAAGAATACACAGAGGGGATTGGACCGATGACCCAGCTCAGTGCTCATACGATGTAAACCTGGGCACAATGAGAGATCAGCTGGTTATTCAGGTGTAAAATGACCAGCCAACCCCTTGCTCAGATCTTCATTTTCTTAGTCTTTAGTGCTGGACGACCCACTAAATGTTGGCATGGAGTTATCTGTTTGCTACTGAGTTTCAAGGTATCAGGATTGTGAATTTACTTGTGTATAAGTAAGTTTAGTGAAGTTGTCTCTTCAAAATACATTTCATTCCACCTTTCGCTCCATTCTCAGCACCCTTCCATCTCTCTCTTCTGATGGCTATATGAATGTCTTAATGGCTGTTCTCCAGCAGCTCTGCTTCTCCTCCCTAAACTTGAATCTAATAGGATACAGGGCTTTTCCACTGATTGGGTTGCTAGAGAATAAAATTGGCTCTTAACTGTACCTCAGTGCAGAGCGGCACCCTAATCCAGCCACCCTGGGCTGCAAGGCTCCGTTGTTCTCCCTCAGCTCTCCCGTATGCTCCGATACGGATCTGATCCCCTGCACAATTTCATGCCTGCTTTGCCCTCTTCTCCTGCAGCAAAGCATCAATTACCCTCATAAAACAAATTCTGCCCCCTTCAGAAGCTTCAGCCATTCCCATATCTCCATGGCGGCCAAATAGCCAGAGCTCTCTTTAAACTTTGAGTGTGTTGTACAACTCTCCAGCACTTTTTAAATGTATATTCTTATGAGCATTGGAAAAATGAATGTTGAAGGAAGAAGCGTACAACCTCAGGAAATACCTACTATCAACCTCTGATCTGATGCATGGATCGCCACAAACGCATACTTGCACAAATACCCTTGAGTTAAGGAGAGATTTTTTTTCCCCCACAAATATAAGAAGAAAGCATTAAGTTTCAATTCAGGGCTTAGAAACCAGACTGTGCAGCAGGGCGACTCACTTACTCCATGACCCTTGACTTCCATCTCTGCCAGGCTAATCCCAGGTTAATGAATGGGCCAAAGAACATCAGGAGGGGACATAACAGCCATCTTAAACACATAGACACACACAACCACACACACACATTTGTGAAGTGGAGCAAAACTGTTGTACTTAAAAACACTGGCTATTAAAAATTATAGAAAGCAAACCTGATTAACAGTGGTGGAAGAAATACTGATATATGATATTATCAGTCTGTTAATGCTGATGCATCCATGTGTCAGCAGAATTTTTCAATACTTATGTGCACACTTTGGTAGTTTAGTCGGCTGTTCCTCCAAATGCTCACAAGATTAATGTGAATGGTTGTGAGATGATTGATTTTGCAGAAGAAAGAAAACAAAGCACCGCTATCAAATGTATACCCATTTTTTTTTGGGACTTTTCACTAGATTTCACTTTTTTGTGAAATTAATTAGATATTTAAAGGAAACCATCTGAAAAGTTTAGAGAGGACACTGACTATTTGTAAGAGGTCACAGTCCAAACCTGGTTCAATCTTTAACAATGTGTAGGTACCACAGAAACTCCACAGATGAATTCAGTCGTGTCAGCTAAACACACATACTCAAACTAGTACCTACTATGATTATATGCAAACTAACTGTCCTCTTCTCTAACCTGGCACTGTTATCCAACACGGATCGCATACACATCTACTTCAAACTGGCCTTAAAGACAGCCACACATGTGGAGAGTAAACTCCAAGCTTCACAGACTCTTTTATTTCTTGAATAACTTGTGTGCTCATGCTCGTGCATACAAGCATACGGAGGCAGAACAAAGAAACTTAAACATTTTCTCTGGTGTGCACCCGACATGCACACACTAACACACGCTCTCTCTGTAATCTAATCTCTAAACTCTATCTTTTATATAGAATAGAATAGAATGCCCTTTATTGTCATTATACTAGTGTACAACGAGATTGGAGAGCTTCTCCTTTCCAGTGTGAGTCCTAAAAAAAAAACATAGTGAAAATCCAAAATATAATACAAATATACAAGATAAATTAAGAGTTAAATAAGGTAAGGAATTGCACACATATACATGCTGGTCTTTTTAAAGTAACTTTGTTTAATGTTACATAAGACTGACTGCTGACAACCTCTATGATTCAGATCTCCAAAACCCTTCAACCTTTAGCAGCTACCGATATGGTGATCCTGGTTGTAGTTTTTAATTCAATTATTAATAAGACTTCCAAATGTATTGTTTAGTACATTTGATGAGATAGGCTTTCGATGTTCCCTTTTTGAACGGCCACAACCCAAGGTGAATTTAATGTAAGTTAAGTTCTGTTCAGTATAAATACTGATTCCTTCTGACAGCTGGACGTGAATGTAAATTCGCCACTTCCTCTTATTGTATTTAGTGCCTTTAATACCTGTTGAGCTGTTGCACCTAGAAATGCATTGTGTTTTATAATGGTATTATGTGTTTCTTTATGTAAAATCTTAATCTGAAAAATGTGACCACTACCTACAGCTGGTAGTGGAGTAAAAAGCACAATATTTTCCTCTTTAATGTAGTGATGTAGACGTACAAAGGAGCATAAGAGGGAACTCGTCAAGTAAAGTACAAATACCAGAAGTGAACTCCAGTACAGGAATAAATGTACAGTTACTTTTTACTGCTGCTTTTTTGACACCTTTTATTGGAGCCTCTCTGTTGAACACTGACATATGCGAACCAAACGGAAACTATTTATCTTGCAGCTGTCCCCTCACTGTGTCCTTGCTCAAATCTCAGCAGTTCAACAGGGTCCTTTCCGTGCATTTACAGAATCATTCTCTCAAGAGGATATTCAAATGATGCATATTACTTATGGGAGAGGCTGGATGTGCACAGAACACACAGCGTCCTTATCTCAGGGCTGCAAAAAGAGGGAAGCCTGACATGGGAAGTTTTTCAGTGACCCAGAGAGCTCAGCAACAGAGTACAGGGTTAAAATGTGAAATTAACCATCCAAATACTGTACTTTTGCTACACCGAAGGGAGCTCTAAGGGCCAAAACCTTTCTATGTGTATTAATTACAAGCCAGATGTCGTTGAATACATTACAGTCTTATTTTAGGTTGAAAGTTTTAACAGTAAAATATGTTTAATGGGATTCTGAGATAAATTTAATCTACCACCACCTACAGCAAATAACCAACTGGGCAACATTTGATTTAATTATGCTGTAATGACTGTGTATCAAGGTCATTGGCAATTCATTACCTACTCCCATTTAAACAGTCAGTCTCTGCAGTTGGTGCTTAAAAATGAAAAACAACCATTTTTTTTTTAACAGCACTCATTTGGTCAACATTTTCTTTTAGGTTTGTGTTAATGACTTATTGAGTATTCTCTTTCATCAGTTAATTAGCATTAAAATACAAAAGGTACTTAATTTCAAAGCAATTATCGTGTGATTGGCTGGCCCACCTGAAAACGTCGCCTGCTCTCCGTTCTGTTAAACCCTTGTGGATTTCTGCATGAATTGATTTACCTGTGTGAGTGTGTGTGTCTAGACGTGTGTGCCTCGGTGTGCGGGAATGTGCTGTGTTTGTTCACACATTGTTCAGTGCGTGTATGTGCATGTGTGTCTGTGTATATGAGTACAAAAATACCTTATACCCTTGACTGCATCTGAGTGAGTCCTTGACTGTTTTATATTCTCTCAGTCAAGCAGGCAGATACCAAGTAGCAGGTGGACAACATCTGCTCTGCAAAGTGAGGCTTTAAATGGAAAGGAACATTGCAAACACAAGGTATTCCATCAATATAATTACTTTCACACAAATGCACATGGGCACGCTCACACATGCACAGTGTGGATGTATAACATTAGGCCTTCAGAGGGCTCCGGGATCATGCTCTTTCTTGTAGTAGGAAGAGATAAACAGGAAGTGCTTTCTGCAGCAGTCAGCTACTTCGTCCTATCAGCCTCCGCTCGGCATTTATCTGCAAAGAATCCCGTGTACACATGCTGGAAAATACCCTGAGATTTCAAAAGTTAATTACAGCATCAAATTAAGTGCATGACAAGTGCCAATAGAAGGCCAATGGAAGGGTCTTTAATCCCCTTTGCTCCTTCTCTCCTCCAAGGCACCTCAAGCGCCACCTCAGCCACTATTTACCAAATTAAAAAAATCCCAGCAGAAGAAGGCAATCAACATAGGCGTGCATTTACGCAACTCCATCCCCCTCACTTGTTTGTTTGTGTGTTATTGAAAGGAAAGTGATGCATGATTTAATTGAGTGAGGTCCCTTTTTGCAGCCAGTTTAAGGGCTAAATTTGATTGCGGTTTTAATTAACCAGCATAGTTCGCCCCTTTCATCAGTCCAAGGGATTACAATTATGAACACAATGAAGCAGCAGCCGCGTGGTGACTTGTTAAAGGTGGCTGCAGTGGGAGTTTATAGGGGCACTTTTAATCCAGGCTATGAAGACATGCAGTTCAATGTGTGTACAGAGCTACAAGTTGTAAAGAACAATTTAATGTTGCTATTGAGGAAATGTTGTTGAAAATGGAGTCCGTTTGTGGTTGAATTGTATTGTCTTTCAAGTGGTGTTCAGGTGTTCATGCAGACAGGTTATTTATTTTATCATAAGTTGTTGTGGTCATGAACTGTGTTGCTTTTTATTTCTGTAACTCATCTGAATAAATTAAGTGTCTGGAAGACCCTCATATTTAAAAAGACCACAGCGGAAGTACAAAATGAGAGTTACATTTTCTCTTTCTAACACACGTTTTTTCCCCTCTTGCATGTCTATTATCACTTAAAAGTTTCCTGTGGAGTTTTTGACCACTAGTCAGGCTGTGGAACAATGTTTTTATGATTTTGTTTGCCTTCATGCGTGTGCACGAGCACGCAGGTGGTGCAACACAGACTCCAGCCGCAACCTGCTGTGAAACAAAGCAGCCAAGAAACCATCACCAACAAAGACAGGAAAGAAGAAAACTACTAGCAAGTAAACATGGACAGGAACAATGCATCTTAAAAAATAACTCTGAAAATTGTTTATCATGATGAAATGTGTTATGGTGCATAACAGTGAAAGTAAAGATAAACTATGGTTGCAAGAAAACTTGAGAGAGCACTTTTAAGATAGATTTTTCGTTGATTTACAGGTCTATTGTTTGCAAAAAAAATCTTGAGGATTTCCCTTGAATAACTATTTGAAACTAAACAGAGGGACAAGAGTGTTATTTTTGTTGTTTTTTTTTATTTTAAGAATGTGTTTTATAAGAACTCCATATGAACCCAAGAATCATTGTATTCCGCATTATTTCATAACTGGAAACTCAATTAATTATTAAAAGTACATGTTAAATTGTATGTCTACTAGCTTAGTAATTCATTAGAACTGAGTAATTGTCTCTGTTTTATCTATAGGCCTAATTAATGCCAATGTACACGGCTGTTCTCTGCAGGACACTTCCATAAAACATTACCACTATCTATTATCTTCCTCTTCTATTATCTACTTACACCTTCTTTATACACAAAAGATTGAATTAGCAACATTTAGTCAAGTATGCCACAGTGTCCTGAGCTGTGTTGGCTGGTGAGTGCCCTGCGCAGATGAAACACACTGCCAGAGTCCACACTAATGCAATTTCACCTTCTGCTTTTTATCTCACCAGTACTAATGGGAGGCTTTTTCCTGTCTGATCTGTGCCCAGCCAAACACTACTTGTGTCTCTGCATCTCCTTCTTTATCTTGCTCCTTTAACAACGAGGGGGTACGTGAAGGCAGCAATGGTGTTGTAACTTGGTCCCAGGGCCACTGATTTTGATTCCTGAATGATATTGCCTCATTAGGATTCTGGTTTGCTCGGTTGGGTGTTTAATATGACTCATTACACAAATAAACACAGTCAGCTTATAGTGCCGGCGATAACAATCACTGTAACTTATCAGATGAACAACAGCATCAGTGATGCCTGTAAGTTATTCACGCATTTTCCATGTTGTGTATTTATTTACATCATGTGGACGTGAAGGCATCCTCGGTTAGTTATCAACTTCGATATCACAACATAAATATATAAAATAACTTTACATGCTGAAATAAAACACCAGGTTCAAGCAATATTCCATACAAAATTCTTCTCTATCTCAAAACATTCATAGAAATGAATTCACAACATGGTTTTAACACTTTCAGGCAGGTGTGCCATGTCACAAACACATGTTAAATATAGTATAAGAAGCACCTGTATTATAATGCTGTACAATAAAACTCCACTACAATCTACAGCCTCATAAATTACAGAGTAGTTAAATCTTCCTGATAAAATTACAGCTAAAACTGGACGTATGTTATCCATGTGTTTTTTTGCTGCTACCGCTACATCTCTTGGTTTTCCTCCCAAGCTTAATATGGAATCAAAATGTGAAGATATTTGACATTTCTTGGTGGATACTTTTTAAAAACAGCTGTATTTGTTCTACTTTCTTAAGTTCGTTTTTCACTAAATAAGAAAAAATAAAACAAACCTATTTCTTTATTTTAAGTTATTAAAGTTTAAGTTATTTTAAGTTCACTTTTATGATGCCTAAAATGTTAAGTTTTTGTTAATACTGTCATGGAGGCCTTAAATCAGTTCTTTGTGTATTGTTGAGGGTCGTAGTCAGTGGTGGTGTCGTACTGGACTACATTGTATTAAGAGGTGTTTCTAATCTTCTGTTGCTCTTATGTGTGCAAACAGGGAGAACAAAAAATTAGAAACACGTCTCAAGGTAATGTAGTCCAACACAGTAGCACCTTTATCTATGACCTCACATTTCTGTCACCAAAAACTGAACATGATGAGCTTCCTAAAGAAAGAGGGTTGCTGTATTGGGCTGCGTTATACACAAGCGTAATATATTCTGTAGAGCCATCACGTGCAGTTACAGTGTACTTAATGTTCAACAGATGATGCGTAAGTTGTGTCCTCTCTCTCTCTCTCTCTCTCTCTCTCTCTCTCTACCAGGGCTGCCCACCACACCCAGACAAGGACAAGAGGGTTAGGCGGACACAGACGGACCCCCCTCCCCCCCTCCCCTTCCCTCCTTTCCCTCCCTCCTCCCATACTGTAAATGAGCAGCACTGGTGTAGATCAGCTCCTCCTGGCCAAATGGGTTGTGTCAGCTCACAGAGAGCATCATCATCACGCTGCTTAGTTTAGACTGGCACTCCGCTGGGAGGAGCGAGCTAATGCATTACAATTCGCAGACACACATGCAGTACACACGCACGCACGCACACACACACACACAGTAATGAGATTCAACACATTGGAGAGACAGAGGTCGCTGGAGAGAGGTGGACAGGGGTTGGACAGAATTTAGATACATTGAAGAATAAAGTCAAGTGAAGGCTGAATTACCTCGAGACCTCGCTCAACTCAATTGAAGTGCCTTTCACACACACACACACACACACACACAAATGTCGACTTTCTGAAAATACTGAGGCATAAATCCAACATTTTCTTTTGTATGAGGGTTTCAACAACAACAAATTTACCTTCACACCCTCTGTGTCTTTCGATCTGTACAGTTTTGTGATTCGGTGCAGGGCCCTGGTGACCGTCTGAGTTTAATGGCATACTGATGAGGTCAAAGAGAGATGGGAGTCGGGTTAATTGGCAGCTGCTCAGAAAATCTCAGGTTGAATGATGATTGCAAATCCTCCAAATGGTAACAAAGGAAAAATAGGATAAATATAGCTTCCGGTTCAGCTGAATGGGAATGTGGAGCAGCGTGACGACAGAGAGAACCCTCCCAGGAGATGGTATCGCTCAGAATTAGGTTATGATACCGTACAAGATAGAGGAAAGGACAATTATCACATCTCCTTCCATCCAACCACACTGAGTGATTGATAAAACGCCCCGTGGGCTCCGGCGGTTGTCAGCAGCCATCACAGTGATACTTTCACCCTTCATGGTGAAGGGTGAACATTCAGTCACTCAAGCTGACTAGTTGTTTATGCAGTTTGGAGTATTTTTAAAGCCATAGGAAGGAAGTATTAAGCACTTATTCTTGAATACAAGTGCATTTCCATTTTTGGAGGCTTGCTGATCTTGTATTTGTTACTGTTTTACATTTACCTGATGGCCATAGTTACATATAAAGTTAGTTTATGTATTAAGATTTGACATTAAGTTACTCTAATGAACGTTTTTCATCATTATGAGGACAGAAGCTTAAGACACATAACTTAGCTTTTCAGAAAGTGTGAAAACGGCCTTGTTTTAGCTGAAAAACAGCACAGCATCTTAAACATGAGCTTTAGAGATAGAATCTGATTATGAGCCTGATAACAATATCAATATTTCCCCTCCAGATTTAACATCAACAAACATTTCTGATTAGGAACCCTTAAATTTGGTCATTGTAGAATATATATGATATTCTATCACATATAGAATAAAATTTGTGCTGAGCGAGATGTGTTACAGTTGAAAAATAAACTCATGGATAGAACACACATGGTTTCTAAATTAGCTCTGCAACGCAATTTACTTTCACTTTTTGGCTGAAATACTGTTTGTTCTAATAGCAATGCATTTGTGATAGTCAGGCTTGAATAAGAAGTGAGAAAGTTCAGGAACATTCAATCATTCAATGACGTATGACGATGTGACGTTTTCAAAATGCAATTGTTTAAACTCTCCAACGTTGTAGTGAAGTAATTGGACCTACTGCTCTTATAGCCCATTTGCAACACTGAAATACTGTTTACATATTAAACATTATTAAACGGACCATTTGTTACAGCGTTTTTCCTTTTGAGTATATTTACTCTGTAGTATTACTTAAAGCTGCACTAATTATTTATGACTACTTGGATGCCGAACATCATTCAGAGGTTTGACATATTATGGTTTTATAAAGAAAACATGACAGTTGTTTATCGGTGGGTTTGTCTGAGCCTTCTCACTAAAAACAGCTGATTGCTGCTAAGAGCACAGTTGAAGAGAGCGATGACAGTGAATCACACCAGTAAAATTGCAGTTATTAAAACCAAAACAACGAGAAGATGCTAACAAAAGATGCTCAGAAGATAATTCTAGGTGGGTTCATCACTATAAGTGAGCTCTTTCATATTAGATGAAATCATTTGACAAAATATTCAGTAAAACTCACTGAATACAGCAGCTTTAAAGACTTGACGTGACTTTGACACAGACGAAATTATATCCATTAGGGACAAAGATGATTGCAACTCTCAATAAGCGTTGGAAACACACAACTGTGAAGCCATTTGCAATAAAGTCTCACTCAGCAAAGAAGAGAAGCATAATATTTGCACTTTGCTTGACCCTTGTCTCGATAGATTGTTAGAAGCTGTTAGATTATCTCTAAAAAAGTTTTCCGTTAACGTAACTTTAATAATGAATACATTTTAATCCACTATTTACTGTTACTTGCAGTATAAGCCCTCTTGTTAAGTAGGACACTGTGGTATTTTATCCACCACTGGGTTTGGTCATTTATTAATAAATAAAAGTTGTCCGAAAAAACAGAATCCCACCTGGACACTTGTCCTATACACTCACTGGCGCTAAGGTGAAGACAGAAATTTTGATGAATAATATTCAAATAGTTTTTCTCTTTAGATCAGCTGAAACCGCCGAGGGCTGCTGCTGCCGCATTTTCATAGCATCATCCATATGAATTTCTGCCCTCTGTTCTCCTGCTCAGTGGCTCCCGTGTCCTCGCAGCGTCTTAGAAACATCAGGAAACACTGTCTGCACCGTTCCCCAGAGGAGAGCTTATCTGTGAGAGGTGTTTGTGTAATGGCGTTTTCCAGCATGGACCTGCAGGTCACACTGTCTGGAGCAAACAGAGAGAAAAACAACTAAGAAAGAGACAGAGAGAGAGGACAGGGGGACAAAGAAAACCGATTCATGAATACTAGGTTATTGGCCTTATCATGCTTGCATGCAGGCTTTTCTGTACGATGCCTCTCAGCGTGGTTGTATTACTGAAGCGCACACTTAACTGAAGGCAGAAACACACAGAATGTATCAAACAAATGGAGCCTCATCACACCATTGTTTGATTTTTGTTGTTTTGTTGTCTTGGTAGAAACTGAGCATCAATTCAGCTCTCAGCAGCTTTAAGTTTTCTTTCCTCTCTGACTGCACAATCCGCGCACATACACCCACACCCGCACCCACACACACACTCACACAAACGTACAATTTTTCAGAATACTTCCCACATCTCTCCACCCACATCCCCTTCCACACAGAGATAGCAGCACACGTATAATTGCAGTGTGCAACAGTGCGCACCTTAGAGGAAATAATTACCACCATAAAAAGAGCAATTACTAACCTGGCAGAGTTGCAGTGGATTTAATGCTTCTGCCAGTAACGTCTGCTCACATACCGCTCTTTGTTTGTTTGACTAATGGTTTCTTTTGAAGGATAAACAAGCCACATTTACCAATACTAAAATGCTGTCTGTTTTGCCCACATATTTAGGCGTAAAACACAGCTTTGCAGGTTCTGTGACAATCAGACTGAGCAGTGGATGCTGGAAAGAGAAACAGGGCTGAAGGTTAATATGAGTGCTTCATGTAACCAAACATTAAAGCGCTTTACAAGAATTGACTGTTGAGAGAGGCCTGCTTCAATTCAATACTTAATATCCAGTTTTGATTAGCTAATGTGCCATTTTGATCCCTTTTCATCCGTTATGAATACGTGCTCGCCAAACTGACTGTCAGTGTGGGACACTCATTCATTTTTCTTCTTAAACGTCATTATGAGAGGATGACTAAAATGATAAGCAGACCGAAGAGAGTGAGTGCCTTTGTGATTTGCATTACAACCGCTCAGCTCTGTGTGCGGAAAATGAAAAGATGCATTAAGCACGCACACGCCATTTTTCCAACAGGAAAAGAAGAGAAAATAACTGCAGCATTTTTTGAACTACTTCCGGCAAATCACAGAGAATTAATCACAATCTGTATCCTGCCTGTTTCAGAGAATACGATCATCTATCAAAGCCTTCACTCGTCCTGACTAGACCACAGCATTCACTAGTCATCTCACAACTATTGTCTCTGCATTGGCTACGATGGTCGGATTGATTTTACAGGACAGCTTCTGCTAATTATCATTTGGCATCATATCCTGCAGGTGATTGCAAAGTATTGACTAATGTTAAACTATAATCAAAGTAAGTATTGAAGCAATGAGTAACAATTCCTCAGCCATGAGTGGTCATTTGTCCAAAGTCAAGAGCAGAAGATCAATGAGCCTCACATGACGTGCAAACTAAACTAAGAAAAGATTTGAAATAGGGAACCACTTCATAAGAAGTTATCTTTAATGATGAGTTCATAAGTTGTAAATAATGGCTTATTAATATATGTAATATAATTTATGAATCAATCATGAAAAAAGAAATGGTTCATTAGAGATACAACATTACGGCCATGGACCTGTGCAACTACTGACTTGACCAGTTATGAAATGAGTAGTGATACTGTCTACAAAAATGCAGGCAATGTAGAATCCCACAAAGAACAAAAGATAAACAAAACACCAAATAAATATGAGTACAGACCCCAGAACAAGAAAAATCCAAACAACACATTAACATTGTCACTGTTAGCATGTTAGCATGCCGACATTGGTACTACTGTGTCTGGACATAGCCTCACAGAGACACGAGCATGACTGTAGACTAATCTTGCCCATTAATGGACAGATAAAAGTGTCATTAAGTGGTAAAACTGACTGTGTGCATGTCATAATGTTACCTTAAACTCCTTCCCTATGATGTGTCTTAAATGTATGTTGCATTATTTAGTGTGTTTATTCTCTCCAGTGTAAAACAGTAGCATCAACGTTGTGTATTCTCCAGCGATTCTTAGTTTGGGAGGGAGGCCAGGCATTAAATACTACAAGAGCACCCTCATGATCGCATTCCCACGATTCAGCATGCTAACAGATTGCTTGCCGGGTTAGGGAGCGATCAGCATCACTCCTGCTAGCGGTTTAAGTAACACAATCTGGTGTCTAATTTCAAACAGCTGTCTGCTCCGCCACAGGACAGGAGTGGGGGCGGAGGGCCAGAAACACCTTGATGATTCATGGCCTGCGAAATGAAGATGAATATTTTATATAAACTGGCATTAAGAGGTTTCAACACAGTCATCCAGATCAAACACAACAGCCTGGCAACCCAGTTCTCCACTGTCTGTCTGCGAGGCTGCCGGCTGTAACACGGTCAATTATATGGTGGGCTGGCGTAGAGTTGAGGTTTAATATGCATGAGGAGTATTTGTTCTGACTGGAAATTAATGACACAAGCTAACTGATACCTACATTTTAATCAGTAATGGCTGGATTCATTTGAAGACGCTCTTTTTTTATGTTTAATTTTATTTTGAACACATTTATGTCCAACTTTAAGAGTAGTGAAATATTTCACATCATTGCCTGAAATGTAATCAATCTATTGCACAAATGAGAAATTGGATTTAATTTTTGTCTTGATTTCATGTCCTTAATCCTGTTAACTAATGTGGGGCGCATGTGTTTATCGATGCATGTGTTTCAGCGTACATACATGCCACAACACAGCATGTGCATGCCTCCATGTCTGTTCCCTCCCTAACTAGGTTTGCAGGGGTAAATTGAGTGTGTGACTGCATATAATTCTCTCTCAGAACAGCCCCATTTCCCTCTGCCTGCCTGCTTGGTCACACTGATTCAATGCACCAGTAGCAGCACAAAATCCATACCAATAAATTTCACCTCCAAGGGGTTGCATGTCCTATCAGCCGGGGATGCCCCTGCCAGAAACCAAACCATAGTTGGTTGGCCACAAGGAGCGCGCGGCAATTGCCCCTCGGTGCTGATCTGAGGGTGCTTTTACCCTTTTTCTATTATGGTTTATTGTTATCATTACTTAACCCGGGACCGCGCTTTCACAACACATCCACACTCATCCGCCACTGTCTATGTGTTGTGTTTATAATATGTTGTTAAATCAAAGCAAAGCCACAGGGCTGACTGCGCTGGTCATCTCATTTGGTCTGTAATGGCCGAACACTGTCCTCGTGATTGATTCTGCTTATTTGACGTGCACCTCGACGAGGGTCACAGGCCAGGCTCAGATCAGCCACAGCAGTCAGACTTCAATACTCTGATGTGATGCATGCACCATTTCTACAAGCAACAATCTGGATTTTATACATAACAGTCCCTTCACACACCATTACCCTGCCCAGGGTCTTCATGTCATTATCGATTCTCAAAGGCTACATGGGCTGTAAACATTCGTGATGCCCTTCAGAGATATCACTCCTAATCATCGTGGGACACTCAAACATGCAGAGAGGTACTTTCTCTAATCTCACGCATGCCATCCTATTGTGTTCAATCGTGTGTGTGTGTGTTTGTGTGAAGGTGTGGGTGTTGCATGCAAAAATGGCTGATTGTTGATTTAAAAAAAACCCTGTTGTTACTGAATCGCGGCCACGTACCGCTTTCACACTGAAGAGCCACTGAGGGACACAAAGACAGCCAAAGTGAGAGCTGAGTGGTTTTAACAATCTGCCTCGACGGTTTGGCCATTTTTTAGACAAGAGCCACCAGAACTCCCTCATCAGTCGGCTGAGATCCCTCAGAGCCCTTATTAATATTCACAGACAAGATTATAGTTTAGCAAAACATTATCACTGGTGATTAACAGGGGATTGCAGCGAGGGCCAGATTTTCTCTGGCATTTCGATTCATGTTTTGATTTTGCAAGCATGTTGAACTCTGGATATGGTGCCTCACCAAGGCACTAATTAATGGTAATGAGTCTAACTGCGCAGAATGAGATAACGGCAGTGTCATTTTCTTTATATACCCCATATGCCTGTCCAGACCAGCGTAAGTGTAGTTCACGTCCTGTCACAGGCGGCACTGGGAGAGGGTTTTATGTGGGTGTAGTCTCACCAAGAATTACAGTGACCACACTGTATACTCGCCAAATCCGCTGTTCTCCGGTTGATCCAGTCCACCCCCAGTTCACCCAGTGGAATTCATGTTGCGCACGACACACAAGCTGTAAAAAAAAAAAATACAGATGCCAAACGTCACATGCAATGATACACAGATATCATTGTGTCTGTATCTGTGTGTGCTGTGTTGCATTTTTTCCGCATGTGAATAAAAATGGGTGCTTTAATTTATGTTTAAACATGCTTAAACAGCTACAGACTGATTTGCTCTTTAATTAAGAACCATAAGCTTGCCACGCTATGATTCATGTTACATGATATTATATTCATATTATATCCTTTATGAGAGTTTAAGATTTTTTAGATTTGTTTCACTGAGATAGTAATGGAGAATTCTGCACTGAAGCATTGAAATTTTTTCTTAGATAATAGTCCCAGACTGTAGCAAGGCATTTATGCACAGCACAGAATTAAATATGGAATTTAAGATATAATAATTCTGTGAAAAAAACCTACGCAGGTCTTAGTGGTCTGTAGAGAGTGTCCCGGAAGGATGAGGTTGTCCATTTTTAAAGGCTGTCCTCTGCAACAATTCAGCAACCAGCAAAGAGCTTAATTACGCAGCTGGTAAGAGCAGAACTCCTGGCTGTCTTACTAAACCTTGCAGGCTTGTAGAACTTGTGGACATTTTGTGTTTCCTTTCTGTGTTGTGGGTTGGTTGAAATGTGAGGTGTAAAGTTACTCTGTTATTCTGCCTGGAATTTTTCAATTGTTGTCTGTTTCTGCATCAGCCTGCCTTCTGTCTGCACTTGGGTCCCATCTACAAGCACAATCAAACAGCTGAATACTATAATTTTTAACTCAGAAAAACGGTGCCCTTAACTGCCCCCACCAAATAAATCTAACAGAGGAAGCCGCCAATACCAGTCCCTGGCTGTTAGCCTTGGAAACGTGGCTGCATCATGACCTTAAACCTCATGAATGGCTGTTGTTTTAGGCACGTCGTTACTGTCTGAGAAATCAGAAAATTATGGCAGTTTGCTGTCCCGCTCAGGAAGTGATATACGTGACAGATATCCACACATTTCATGCTGTCACTTGGTCACTAATGGACCAATAAACAGGATGATGTGAAGAGATGGAAGATGATCGAGTAAATGTCTCTTTCTCTCTCTCCTGTGAACATGGTCGACTGTGTTATCACGCCTCGCTTCAAATCCATATTCCTATCATGGATGACATGCCTTATATCTCCCATTAAGGTCTCCTGAGTAATGACCCATCTAATAGTTAACGTATACCTTAAGTGTAGTTAATATCTCCGCATAACATTAAGTAGCCTTATTAGATGAAACTATTAATGCTTTGAAGTGTATGAGAATGGATGAGAGCCTTAGCATTAATGCTGAGGTCCACTTGACATGTATTGATTCATGGTGAAAAAGGCAGAGAGAAAAACGTTCGTCTATTCAATGAGGTTTGACCATGCCGAGGTGTGTTCCTTTATTTTTGTGTATTGCTGTGCAAGTGTGTGAGTGATGCAGCAAATTGTCCATTTGCGGTATATCCGATGGGCTCAGGGATGTCATTAGTCACAGCGTGCTCGTTCTCATTAAATGGCCCAGTCGCCATGGCAGCCCCACAAAGGCCAGCCCCCCCTCCCCCCAGCGCATGGAGAGTGACAGGCCAATTAGAGCGGGGCGCTGTGACATGCAGTCTGCTGTGATTACAGCTCTGAGGAGAGAGGAGCCAGGCAGGGGACACCATACACCGGCAAGGTCCCAACAAGATCCATCTCCAAACAAACACGATGAGCCTGGGCCCTGGAGGTCATGTCTGCTCCGAGAGGCCGACATCCTCATCCCTCCATTACACGTGGCAGCTGCCATCCACAGCAGTTAGCTGCAATACCAATGGAGAGAGAAGTACAGACTACAACACCCAGAGGGCTTTGGGCACACATCAGACGCCGACAGGTTGATTGTCCTGCGTTATTCTGTGTTGGAGATCTTCATCACCTGTCACACACCACACATGCTGCTTTGCTATAATCCTCTCCAGTCTGCATCTTTTGGGGAAAGCGTGTGACAATTCTGTTAAGTGCAAGTCATGGAGACGCAGCAGGAGAGTGAAGAAAATATTCTAATCTTGGCAATGATGACAGTGAGTGTGTCATCGAGTCTGTCAGCTTTTCTCCACAATAATGATTCAAGGAATAACACACACAATGAGGCGAGACAAGACACAAGACAAACATATGGACGCATGACTGATATAGAACTGTAATGTGATGCTAAAAACATATTTTACACATTTAAATACAAGGAACTACCACATCGGCAACCATCACCATCAAAGAGGCTGAAACGAAATAGAATAGAATAGAATAGTCGCCAAAACAATCGTGCCGCATGTTTAATTTAGTAGCAGTTCTGGAGCTTTTGATCATATCACATAATCTTTGTCCAGTTGTCATTGAATTGCATATGTTCAAATTTCAATTTTCTGACCACTTTAAGGATTTCTTATCCATGTTGGTTTAAAAATTGAAATTGAAGGTTCATCCTTGACCTTTGAAACGGCGAGCAAATCAACCACTTACCACTTACATCATTTAGTAGCTGTTCTGGAGCTTTCATTCATATCATACATTTAGCAGGATGAGAACTGGGAACGAAACCCTGAGATAACAGCTGCACTACAGGAAGAAAGAGCCAGCAGTCTGAGCAGGAAAAACTCACCCAGGGCGAAGCGAGGTGAGGCCTAAAGGTCTATATATAGGCCTACTTCGCAAGAACAGAGAAATTTGTTCGTTTTCTCGAGATGGCAAGAACAAGAACAAAGTTCGTTCTGGCCAGGACATTTCATACTTCACAAGAAACTCAAGTGCAGAACTCCTGGCAAGTCTTCATAGGGCCCTCCTACTGCAGCACATGTCACGCACGGGAATGACAACTGTAACAAGAGACTGTCTCTGGTGGGTTCTCCCAGCACGTACACCAAGGCCCGGACACGGTTCACAGTCCAATGTCCAATGTGACCAGCCCACACCCCCACAACAACATTTCCACTTTTACACATTAACCACACCCACTTCAGATTTCTGACCAATCACACAATAGTCCTCGGACACCACATGAGAAAAAAGTTCTGCCCAGATGATGTGTCAAGAACAAGCTGCAAGAACTCCCAAACCAGGGCTGCAAGAAAATAATGATGTCATTTATGAGAGAGAACAAGAGAGAGAACAAATTTCTCTGTTTTTGCGGAGTACAGGCCTTTACTTTCAATTTCTTTGCAGCTCAGTCGAAGTTGTAAGTGTCGAGCTAGCTAGCTACAAATGAGGGAAAGCTAGTGGCAGCTAACGTTAACGGCAGCGATGTGTGGGGCTTTTCTCTACTTTCACACCCGACCTAAAACTCGTCGCTGCGAGCTGGTTTAGCGCTAAATTGCGACCAATGAGCCAACCCGTTCCCGCACAACACTCCGTTTAGCTGCTAAACCAGCATTTGAGCAACTTTTTAGCAGCTTTTCCTCCTCTGGGTCCTGACGTTGTCGAGGATGTGACCTTCCCTGAGTTCCTAAAGCATGAAAGCCATCCATCGATGAGCCTCCCTACTTGATGATGGCCTAGCAGGTTAGCTAGCTAGCCAGCTTCCTTATCCAACTGCAGGCTGATTAGAGAGCAGCTACTGGATAACAACCTAAAATATAGCTGCTGTATCCAGCAGAGAGGGTTTAAAATTACCCTCAGTGTCGTTTTGGGTCCAGAATAACCAGTTCATCGAGTTGTTGGACTTGGTGTTCGTGCTAGCATGAGGCTAAACGGCTAAACACACAGAACAGATGGAAAACTTATTATTGCCAGAAAGGTCCATTTGCTGAAGAAGGCTTTATTCAAAAGCTCCAAAAGCTTGCAAGTGAACCTCGAGTTTAGAATATTTAATCATAGGAATGTGTTGCCAAGATCAAGAATGAATTTCCTCGTGTAGAATTGCTCAGGAACAGAACAGAATAGAAATATATCTGCAACACAGCTATGCTCACGCATACATGGAGAGAAATTGCAGAATTTAGCTGCTGTAGGCCATGACTGCAGCAAGTAGAGGAGTTAAATGCCACTTAAAGCTTTTTCTGTGAGCCACAATAGAGAAAATAGAAAAAAGGGAGAAGAAAAGAACACTCTGTCTGGGCAGATCAAGCCATTGGCCTCTCTCACTGCACATCTTTTGTGTTTCAGAGAGAATGGTTCACTGCCCTTTGACAATAAAAACCATGGGGAAAAAAAACACATAATTTTCTTCAGGCAATGTTGTCCTCCATTGCTAGCTGACACATGAGCAGCCTCACAAAAAGATGGAAATTCGCATTTTGGTCGCAGTTTTCTTGGAATTGCATTTCTACTCGTACATAAACATAGCCTACTGATTTTTTTTTTCCTTTCATCCAAAGGAGGCGGAGATGACATGGTGGAACAGAAAGGCTGCGACAGAGTAATGATTTAATTGCTGGCAAGGAGAAAAAGAATGCAAAGGCAGTGATTTTGTTATACGATATTTATCTTGTTGTCAAATGCAATTATCCCCAAACACAGGGCTAAAACTATCACTGAAAACACAAAGAGAAGGTCACACCTTTCAATTTCTACTCCTGTTTTTCGCACAAACATGGATTCACATGTGAGGCGAATGAATATTTTCTCACATTTAAGTATAATGCCAAGATATTTGTACACACTGAAATCACAGTCACTTACACATGTTTGCCCTAACCTCTCACACACACACACACACACACACACACACACACACGTGCAGACACACATGAATAACACGTAAAATAATAAGTAGCTGGGCCTTGGGCATAATCAGTCTCAGTGGCCCCCTCCCATACTAATATAAATACTTGTATAAATAACTGAATCAACACTAACTAATAAAGCACACTAACTAAACACTGCAGCATCTGTAGTGGTTATTAACGAAATTGGTAAAGGACTGTTTAGACCTGTAAGTAAACATCACTCTGTACTCTGCACTGTATGAGCTTTACGCCCATGTGTGACCGTTGATCTCTCAAAACCGGGGTGTGACCACGCTACTATAACAGCCTCTGTGCTTCAGGGAGGTCATTCTATGTGATTTCGGTGCCTGGCTGCAGCTATTTGCTCCCATTCAGTGACAAGAGCATTAATGATGTCGGCCAATGATGTTGGGTGATAAGGCCTCGCTCACAGTTTGTCCCAACAGATCACAAAAAGTCTGAGTTCAGGGCTCTGTGAGGGCCAATCAGGATCTTCAATCTCAGAAAATCTTTTCTTTATGGACCTTGCTGTGGTCCTTCCCAAAACTGTTGCCACAAAGCTGGATGTGCAATATTGTCTAAAATATGAATCTGTGTTGTAGCTTTAATATTTATCACTTATTTTGAAATAATTGCCCCAAACTGTAATAACAGCCCAGACCAAAAGCCAGAGTGTTCACACATTTTTTAGTATATAGTTTGTTTGTTTTTTAAGGTTTGCTTAGAGAGAGAAAGAGAGCATTACAGAACATTATTTAGAACATTATTTCCTTTGTGAGCGTTCAGGTCTTTATTCTACCCTGGAAGACAAAGCTAGAAAAAATTAAACTAATTTTGCGAATACCCTGTCTAAAGAGAGAGAGTTACAGTCTTTCATAATAAAACACAACTAAATATGTTAGATGAAGGTTCCCATATTGGGATCCACTCACTACAAAACACTAATTACGGATCTCTGGTCTTTTGTATTAAAATTGGACACACAACACTCTCATCCATCACCTGGAGTGCCACGCCTTTATCTGCTTTTCTACATAAAAACGCACTACTTCCTATGCTGGACACAAACTGTGACGTGTGGATTTGTCCAATATGAAAGTAATTCCTGGGAAACTGGGCTGTGGGGCTGTGAGTGGTTAGCTTCACTGTTCCCCGACTACAGCACCCCTGCATACAGATAAACAGGCACACCTACGTACAAAGGCCTTAGATATCCACTATTATGCAAAACATTATCCATTATGTTTGCCAACTTATTGCAGGATTGCTATAAAGGACATTGCTCTCTTTTATCTCTGTTTCTTTCCGTCTTTTCCTCTTTCTCCCTGAGGACATAAAACTGACTGAAATTTAAGATGACAGGACAAGGTGAGTGAGGGGGGGAAGAGGCTCTAAGTCACTTAAGAGTAAGAACTCCAAGAAAAAGATGATAAAAGAGAGAGTAACACAAGCCCGGAGTGAGAATTGTAAGAAATAACTTTGAGTGGCAACAGAGTGAGGGAGAGTCTGGGGCTTTGAAAATGAAAGGAAAAGTGTAGCGAGAGAGAGTGAAAGAGACAAAATAAAAGAGGAGAGGACAGTGGTTGAAGGGTTAAGGGCGAAGTTGGAGTCTATGTGACAGTATCAAAGCCACAGGAGCAGCAGAGAAAAGCTGTTAACGGGAGCTCACCGTGCCTTAATCGATTGTGAACTGTGCTGCAGAGCACAGCCAATCACAAGAGCTCCTGGAGACTTCTCTGGGTTAGAGCACTTACACGCTGTCTACCGCCCGATCAGGGAGACGACACAGGGAGAGGAGAGTGAAAGAGACAGAAAGAGGCAGAGGGAAAAAAAAACAAAGAGATGAAGAGGGAGGGTGGTGTTAGTTGGGAGAGCGAAAAGTGGGACTTCAAGATTGTGGCTTCTCTTTTTCATCTTGGTGACCTTGAAAGCCCTTGTTAGGGGATGTATGTTGGAGTGAATATGCATTTAATGTCCTTTCTTTTGCTCCATTTGTCTGTCTTGTGTCTCTCTGTCTGCCTTTTGGCTGCCTTTCCTTAAATCCACACAGGCCATTTTCCAGATGACTATATGTTGTATGCCTGACCTTTAAAGTCATGTCATATGGCATCAAAAGGAAATTCGAGCATTGTAACAGCACATGACATTTTGTAAGGAGCGTCTTGAATGGACAAATCCCTCTGACATGAAACTTCTGGAAACTCTTCCCCTTGCATAATATGAAAAGAAAGCCCACAGATACATCTTGGATACAACGACTGCACTCATCACAAAGAAAATACTCAGACAGAAGAATATCTTTCTGACACAAAACCAATGAAAATGTAAATAGATGCAGAAAGCTGCTTATGTGATCTAGTTCTATCATCTTCATCTATGTGTTTGATCTCGCTATTCTGGGTTTTGACATTGTATCTGCCTCATTAGTTGGAACAACTCACAAAACATCCACTAAACTCAGCAATTGACAAGCTGATGTGGCTTGAGACAGAATTAACTGACTGAACCAATAACGTCTCTTTGTGACAACTCCGGCACTAATTTTTATACAGATGTAAGTCTTCAGTCTAATGAACTTTTGCTTGCTATAATTGGGAATTTGTAAATGAGTAAATTGTAACAGCTATGACTCAGTAAATTGATGCTTTCTGTTTATTTTGGGCGTGTTACAGTGAGATCCACACAGCAGTGTGCTGCCTGATGCCCCGACTGTGAACCAAAACGGTGAATAAATCTCCAGAGAAAGCTGTTCCCATTTTTGAAAACCATGAGTTTGCACAAATAATAGACAGTAATTTTTGGATAAAAAGGGATACTAAAGGGATAAAAATACTAGTCTTTCATTCTGTATGTTCTCTATATAATTTTACTGACAATAAACATTTTTCTAAGGTATTTCTCCATAAAACATGGTAGAATAATCTACAGGGTTTATGGTGTAATAGACAGTAAATATAACTCTGAAACATCCGATCAAAGTTTGAATTAATGCAGAGTTTTGAAGTGCTAAAATGCCTTTACCTGCAGACATTTCACAGGAATTTAAAGTTCAAAAAGTAAATTGGGTCCAGTCGACTGTATCTATCCAATCTATTTAATGACATTTTAAAGCCATCTTTGCCTCTATGGGAAGAACTGAAATTAAAAAGAAGTGGTCTCTTCTCTTTGTTCTTCTTACGAGAATAACCACTGTATTTGATTCGCTTGAGGCTGTGAAAGAGTAGAAAAATGGAAATTATGTAATCCTGGTTAAATCCATCTCGGCTGGACCGATGAAATTGCATCTCCCAGTCAAAGTCAGAAAGATTAAATATATCGGTAATCTATAGATTGTTTTTCTTGTGCCAGAACTGGATCCACTGGTAAATAAAGTTGTGTATCATCAGCACTGAAGATTAACATCATCTAACCTACATCAGTGGTGTCATTTACCACTCACTGACTTCTTATTAAATAAATTCAATCTAAAAATGGACATAAGAACAAAGAGACTCTTTGTAAATTGTCACACTGAGAAGATTTTAAAGGCACATTGTAAAATTGCAATCATAGACATACATGTGTCCCCATACAGGACGGGGCTGAAGACACAACGCAGTAAACACAGACACTGAATAATGAGGGTCAAAAAGTGGCGGCCTGAAACCTTCTCACGCTACAAAAACACTGCACAAGAATTCATTTCTTAGTCAAATCCACCAACACGTCAAGACTGATTTTACACATCAAGATCACAAGTCATCACCTGGAGTGCCTCTAAGCCTTGTGAAAACAGTTACATCATCTCTTCTGCGACTCTTTATCAAGCTGGAGAAAAAACCCTGGTTAATGTCAACTGGGTTATCACAGGCTTAAAGTATAACTCCTGACCTGGGCCCTAGTTTTACATATTTTCAGTACAAAATTACTCGTAGGTACAAAAACCTTTGTTCCAGTAGCTCATCTTCACCAGGCAGCTGAGAATGGCCAGTGAACAGGCTGTAGCTAATGGGTGCAATGCTGTCCTTCAGGGTCATCCGACCGTGTTTGTCTTTGCCACAAATAGGATCAGATCGTTAGTCGAAGTGTCTGACAACATTACAGAAAGGGTCTAAACAGAGAGAGGCCTGTAAGATCCTTTTTATTTAATCAGAAACAGCTGTTGTACCACGCTAGTCAAACCCACCAGACTCTACTGACAAAAACAGTAATTTTACCTCACAAAATACAGTGGTGACTGGTCTACCACTGCTTCGATCAGTTAGTTAGTTTATGCTATTATGTCTTACACAAATCTTTTGTTGGATCCAATCTTACCCTTTAAAACACCAAAGTAAGTCAATTAAACAAACACACTAATTAACCGAGATGGTGGTAGACCAGCAACTCACATGCAAAGTTACTGTTTTTATTAATGGAATCTGGCGACTTTCAACCAAGCCAGATAATAGCTGTTTCTAGTTAAACAATAGCAATCTTACATGTCTGTTTCTGCAAGGATCTTGTCAGACTCTTCAAATAACCTAACCTGTAAGTGGCAAAAACAACCACTTCTAGTGGACATGCTCTGATCCGCCAGAACTGCCGCGAAGGATTACATTGCTACCATTCAATGTGAATGTAAATTTAAAAATAAAATGTAAGCTTACTGCTGATCCATTGCGTTTGGAAACTGAAAGGTCATTATTGTAACAATGTACTTTTACCAACCTATAATATATGCCTCCACTCTGGAGATATACAGCAAAAAAGTATTTAGTCAGCCACCAATTGTGCAAGTTCTCCCACTTAAAAAGATGAGAGAGGCCTGTAATTTTCATCATAGGTACACTTCAACTATGAGAGACAGAATGGGGGGGAAAGAATCCAGGAAATCACATTGTAGGATTTTTAATGAATTAATTAGTAAATTCCTCGGTAAAATAAGTATTTGGTACCATGTGGAGACTGTAAGAGCTGTGGTTGACGGCGCAGGCAGCATTTAGCATGTTGAAGAAAGGCTTTCCATTTCAAAACTGTGATCACTTCTCTCTATCGCAAAGAATGAAACACTGTAATCACAGTGATATTCAGTCAATTGTAAGCCTCATAGAGGTGCACTGCTAAGTCTCTGATGTTCCCTTTAAGACAATGCAATTGTAAATTTATACATTTGCGTCCTAAAATTGTACCTATTGAAAACATGCAGTAGATTTTTACTGCATAACAACATCCTCTATCTGTTTTCTAACAAAATGACAAGCCACTTTTAAAGTAAAATATCAGGTTTCTCCAGACACAAAACCTGTGATGCTATTCTGAGGTGAAAATCTCATTATTTTTGCTTGACTGGTTTCACCTGTTAGTGAATAATTTTGCCATAATCATCAGTAGGGAAACAGGAGATGGGCTGCCAGATTGAGACATCAGGCTCTGTGTTGATAACATAAAAGAGCATTCAAGGAGGACTCCAACGGAGAATATCAAAGGAGGAGGAGGGGAGAAAATTCTCCACTACATTCATCTTTGGTGGTTTAATTTTAATTTGATGGCATGGTGTTTACACTGTAGGGTGCCAGTGTCTACATAAACCTGTTACTCAGTTACTCATCTGAGTCTAGGTCGGCCAGCTCGCCCCATTTAGGCTGATTCCGCACAGTAGGCATAAACTATGATTCAAATCCAATCCTCAGTGGAAATCTTTTCTTGAATGAAAATGCACGTGACAAAAGGCAAAATGGAGCATCTTCTGCTTAATTCAACCACCCAGTTGCTCCGCTAAAAAGAAAAAGTTCACCTGCAGTTTGCAGCTAATGTTTGCTCTCCTACAACATCAGCTATCATCTGCCGTGAAGGCACTGTCAGTTTGTAAAGAGCGAGCTTCAGCAGAAAATAGTAAAAACAGTCACAAGTTAAACAGAACAGTTTTCAAGTGCAAGCAGAGTGCTGGTCAAGGGCAAATAGTCAATAACCTGAGCCGTCCCTTTAAATGTCAGTTGTCTTGGAAACAGGTGCAGAAATGGAGGAATTGGACGGTGGCTGCGCGACCCGGGAGCCACCGTTTAGTAACGCCCAAGAACAACAGCGTGCCACCCTGTGGAGCCACGCTGCTCCACTGAAGCACTGAAAGCTGCAATTGAAGCAGACTGGGGGGTAGAAGACCATGAAAAAGTGGAGAGACCACCTGATGCTGTAATCCCCATCCTCAGTATAATTCATGAAAAATAAGTGTGGGACTCAAAGCATGAACAAGTGAACTGTCACACATGTTCATATGATGAAATATTCCTGCAGTTATATCACTCTATATGGATATGTCTTCTAATGAAAGGATGAAATAATAATGATGAGAAAAATATAATTAATGTTGAATTCCTTGCCATCAGCTCTTGAATGTTAAATTCTGACTATCACAGCCTAATATATGTTTGTATTTGTAGACATACAGTGGGGCAAAAAAGTAATTAGTCAGCCACCAATTGTGCAAGTTCTCCCACTTAAAAAGATGAGAGAGGCCTGTAATTTTCATCAAAGGTACACTTCAACTATGAGAGACAGAATGGGGGGAAAGAATCCAGGAAATAACATTGTAGGATTTTTAATGAATTAATTGGTAAATTCCTCAGTAAAATAAGTATTTGGTCACCTACAAACAAGCAAGATTTCTGGCTCTCACAGACCTGTAACTTCTTCTTTAAGAGGCTCCTCTGTCCTCCACTCGTTACCTGTATTAATGGCACCTGTTTGAACTGGTTATCAGTATAAAAGACACCTGTCCACAACCTCAAACAGTCACACTCCAAACTCCACAACTGCACAATTGGTGGCTGACTAAATACTTTTTAGCCCCACTGTAGTATATAAGCCCAATCATCACACTCTATAAAAGAGGCACAACATTCACTGAAAAAACAAAAACAAACTAAAGAACTCGCCCCAAAATACTGGCAGAACAGGAGTGTCTTGGTGTGGTCATAGTCACTGTGTCTCTCAGCAGAAACTCTATTCACTACTGCCCCCTGCTGTGATGTAAATGCTAACCTGGACCCTAATGTCTCACACTGAACACCTTTAAGAGGCAGACCGATGACTAAAATATCCCACTTATACTCCACTTAACTAATACTGAAGTAAAAGTAAGACTGCATGGAAAACTATTAAAAGCACAACAGCAGCTCATATGGGCACACACTGGAGACTGAAGAGTTGGATGTGGCAGCCTGAGCGTCATTTCTCTCTTTCTGCTTGAGTTCTCCTTGACGACCAAACCTCCTCCTCTTCAAAAGAGGTGTTCGTCTTCTCTTAATAAGGACGCAAAGCAAATCTTTATAATTCTTCACTTTCCAGAATTGCTGGGTAAAATTGGTCTTGAGGAAAATTTTATGTAAAAGAAGGAAGTGCAAGAAAAAGATATTCAGCTTGTGTTCTTGTGTAATTATGTGTAATTTGATGTTTTTGAAGATAATCTGTGCCGTAAACTACCTGATCTGCTGAGATGCAATTTCAGGCTGGAGTCATTTTAGAGCGTCCCCACTATATAAAGAGTTTGAGCTTTTTCCTTCTGGATTGAGGTTTAGAGAACCAAACCCACCAACAGAGTATTTTATCTCTCGTGTCATTAAATCTTGCGAAGAGAATTTCACTCAGAGCACCACTGTGCCTGAGAACAGCCCCGCAGGGCTGCTGATGTGAACGTTGACTCTTATTCTTATATGTTTTATGTGTTTTATTATGCCTGATGTTCAAGCCTCAGTGTGCTCTGTGTTTCACCTGGCTGCAAGACAAAGTTCCCCTTGAGGACAATAAAGTTAAAGTAGGTCACAATGATAACAGAGCACGGATATAAATGAATCATTTTTCCAATGCTGGGTTTTCTTACTTTGTCTAATCACCAGCATGCTCAACAAAATGAAGATGGAGTTAAGATGGAGGTAAACATCCCCGCAGGCCTCCTTTAAAAAAAAAAAAAATACAGCATGGTTTATGTAATGCTGATCTCCATTTGTCTATCCAAGCTGACATCAAGGACATCTTCTGATCTCGGTGGTTTAAGCAAGGAGCTGGCACTGTCAGTTTCATAACTCATGACCCCTAGTGACAGATACACATGTCAGCACTTCTGCAAACACATCTGCCTCCGACACCGCCTACCACATCCATCTTTTCTATCATATCCTACCACCATTTAAGCTAAAAAAAAAAAAAGAAAAAAAAAAAGGAGCAGCTGAGATACGTCAAATGTTTTTCATTACAGTCCCATTGTGTGTCACGTTTCTTCACATCTTCCATCCTCTCCAACGCAGAGCGACCCAGCTCCTATTCTCCAGCCACAGCTGATTAATTGAGGGCAGGGAGACGCAGATACGGTGGGACAGATCAGATCCTTGAAACTTTGCGACGTGCTGTATAGTGCTGGTGTTGCTGAACTGTGGAGGCAAGATAGCCGGTGGGCATGACTTGGATGGGGACCTTTCAAATCCAATCGCATCGCGTTGGTCCTCAGCCCGGGCCAGCCACGCTATCAGAGCAGATAACGTGCTCCAGTAAAGGTTACGACTCACCATGACATTTGTGTTGAGACCCAGCAATCCCTGATTCCTGCGGACTAATCTTGAATTCATATAAGTGCGTGCTTTTGTGTGCGTTTCCTTGCTGTGTGGGTGTGTGCAGGGGCGCCATACAAGTTGTTTATAATATAAGTGGGTAAATCAAAACAGTAGGAACAGACAGTCGATTAAGATAGTGAAATAGGAGTCATGAATCCTATTAAATCATACTGCGCCTTTATGCATTTCAGGTTCAGACATTTGCGCCAGAGACCAGAACACTTTCCAGAAGCAGGAAATGAGTGTTGCACCGCTTTGTTGACCTTATTCATACGTATGATACTATAAAGAACAGAAATCATCTGTGAAACGAACATCTGGGCTTGTTTTGTTTGTTCCTCGCTCACTTTCAGACAGTCTTTCCTGTAAGGAACTGAGCATTAATAAGAATGCACGTCATGTTGAGTCTTCAAAAGTGAAATCAGAAACATGATAAGAACTCAATTACTTCTGTACACCATGAATCTAAAAAAAAAAAAAGAAGAAAAGATTAAGGTGTCTGGAAAGTGTTCTTTTTTTCAGCTTCATCTGAGCTCTTTCAAAATGAATCTCACTCACTCAGAAATAGGTAATAAAAACATCAATTTTCTCACTGTCTCAGACTTCTTTGTGTGCGTGTGTGTGTGTGTGTGTGTGTCCTCGCCAGCATTGGCGGACTCCGGCTGTCTGAGGCCAAAACAGAGGCCAAAAAGAATTAAAAAGGGCACCAGCTGCATGTGGTGGGGCACCAGTAAGCAGAAAGTCATGATGCATTTATGGTTTCTAACATGGAGGGCATTTAATCATGTTTTTTTCTGCCACAGGAGCTTCTAAGAGCGCACTCTTGGTGTGTGTTTTTTTCCAACAGCGTGAGCGCATCAGTGCATGCTAAATCAGGACTCCGGAGACACTCGTCAGGATTTGGTTAAACAACGCATTTTGCTGTAAAAGGTGCTAATGACTTTATCTGTTTAGTTGATATAATTTTAGAGGGTTTGTTCAATGGAAGGCAAACAATAGAAAGAGCTTACTGCGACGCATTACGTGGTGAAAAGTATGCATGTATGAGACCAGCACATTACACCTGCATGTGGTTGTACGATTTATAACAGCTCCAACTCTTCTGGGAAGACTTCCTATGAGGTCATCCAGTTTATAACAAACTACAATGTAATTGTGATCAGATAGGACGTTTTACCACATTGATTAATGTGCAGTATTTTTCAACAATTATACCTTCTCCTATGAAGACATGTCTTATATTATTGCCACTTTATTATTGCATATATTATTGTTCATTATCAGTTTATACAGCAGCCTCCCCTTATGAGCGCCCACAGGTAGAGTTATTGTTGCTGACATTTACATTAATAAGCACTTATATCTGCATACAGTGACATTATAGTGTGTTATAAACTGTGTATGAAATGTTGTATAATGTATTTATATCGTGTTACTAACCTCAACAACCACAACACAGACTCTAAGGCTTTTACTCCACAATCCAACATGGTGATCTATGGTGCCTTGTGTGTAAAACCCCAGCTCCCATTTCCAAAAAAAGAAAAAGAAAAAAGACATGCTGCTCATTGCTCTTGGCATTCAAACTTTGTCAAAACATTTCAAATTATTCTGCATTAGATTGAATCTGGTAACCAATCAGCTATTTCCCTGCTGAGGTGACCAGTGTGACACTCCTTGGTGCCACAGCAGTCACCACTCTCATAACAAAAGCAGTTTTCTTCTGAGATCCACTTCATTACCCTGACTAATATGGAGCAAAATGTTTATTCAAATGAGCCAAGATCAAATCCTATAAAATGAATGAGAAAATGCTGAAATGGATTATATGCTTGTGGGGAAAAAAAATTAAATTTGAATTAATTACAAACTGAAAGGGCGCCAGGGTTGAAAAAATGCTTATTCTCTTTCCATTTCCTTAGTTATTTTTTTTTTTCGAATTTATTTATTCTCATCATCGCTCACTGCCCAATGTCATGAATATATGTCCATGAAACAGGAGAATAATTACATTTGATCAGGATCAACATGACAATGACAAGCATTGTGAGCAATTGATTGGCCGTTGTTTCAAGGAGAAGGCACAACATTGTGAGCTTTTGATTGGCCGCTACCAGAGGAAAGACTTTCTATTAGAGATTGATTGGGCAGTGTAATTTTCCACCTGAATGGCTCCCGGGCACACACACAGTTATTGTGTGACTTTGGCAGGAGCCACCTTTGTATAGTAAGTGTGTGAATGTGCTCTTAAATGGTATTCTCTGAGCTCTGATGGGGTCTTGCAGCAGCGGGGGTTGGGGTTGAACACAGTGCTGCCTGTCGTAGGATAAGTCACATGGGACAGTCTGTCAGGTCACCTCTCATCAGGAGGCACACAGCAGAGAAAGCAAATCCTCAACAGCAATAACACACACACACATTACGCTTCACACACGCGCACAAAAGATAAACCATGAGCAGATTTTGCTACACATCCCTATGATCTTTTACTTTACACTGATTTATATGCAAATACGCTGATCACCGTCAGCTTGTCTGCATCCAGCCATGACGCACTTCTGCAGGATGTGATCTGGCTGCCACTGGCAGTGACTCTGCCAGTCGACAAACAGCCTCTAAGTGCAGAGATATCAGAGCTCCATCTCGTAAGAAATAGGACGCTGTGACCTCTCTCACACTCCGCCTTTTTGCCTTTTCATTCCATGTCTCCAGTTTCCCTGCTCTGATTTCATTTACTTACATGGAGATGTGATGAAAGGTGATTCAAGGGACCCCTTTCCATCAGTTTCTATGGCACACTCACTCACATCAGCCGCTTTTAGTGTAAAACGGTAGCATATAATTCCAGCCTGTTCAAAAGGTGCTGTTTACCATTTGCCAAATGCATATAAATGATGATGTGGAGCTATTTTTTTTTACTATTGTGATAAAAAGCTGAATACCTCTGATTTAACAAAACTGTTTTCGTTAATGGTACAGTTCAGCACTTTGCTACACAGACTGACAAACAGGGGCAAACAGCTGACCTGGCTCTGTCCAAAGGTAAAATACATCCACTCAATACAATTCCTGTGACTCCAAGAAGTCACTGCCCCCAACCAAGAAACCGTCTGGCACACACACACACACACACACACACACACCACACACACACACACCACACACACACGCGCACACGCGCACACACACACACACACACACACACACACACACACACACACACACACACACACACACACACACTTCCTGTAAAAACAACAAAAACAGTATAGTTTCTGTAAAGATTAAACCAGCAAATCCTCCAAATTAAACGACAATATATCCGCTGGTTCATGCCATTCAGAACAACATGCTGATGCCCCTTTTGACAACGACACTGTGGTTTCATACATAAAACAACTGTCTGATCCTGCACTGCTGTGCTTTAGGTTTGCTTAGACAAAAACAACACCTGGTTAGGATTAGGGAAAGATCATGGTTTGGGTTAATATGACCTTCGTTGTCGTGGTTACAATAATAACCACTTGATTACAGTCAGAGAAGGACCACAGTCATGTTTAAAAACTAGCAGACACTGACAGGAAACAAAAAGCGATGTCCTGTGGCAACATTTTGTTGACCCATCCACCCAAACTTCCTCCTCTGTTTAGGTCCAACGATAACAATGGTAACAAAATTACTGTATTGTTACCTTTGGACAGAGCCAGGCTAGCAGTACCAACAAGCAGTAAGAAAGCAAATAAAAGTGTTTCCCAAAATGTTGAACTATTCCTTTAAGTCAGACTTTTAAGTGGAAGTATCCTGCGTTAAATTGCATGCTCATTGCACGCCAGCATGGCTTTGGTGACACATACCCACATAAATCATGTAAACAAGTGTGCATCAGATCTTTAAGAAACCTGATCAGAGACACGACTCCTCTGAAGGACAAAGACACAGAGCGTGACAAAACAGTTATTAAACCAAGAGCAAGCGAGACGATCTCTAGACCGAGCAGCAGGGAAAGGGGAGACGTGACCATGGAGGGGTGACAGAGCGAGACGCCAAAATGAAGAAATGCAGAGATGAGAGGATAGAGAAATAGAGGGCCTGCCAGACCTGACAGAGGACGGAGGAAGAAGAGAGGACCACTCAAACCAGATGAATAGATCAGAATGGCCTCCGTTCATATACAGTCACTTATGATGTGGAAGGTTTTTTAAGTTTGTCATATAATTTAAAAAAAGGCTGCTCATAATGTGTAAAATTTACTGTGTTATACCAAATAATAATAATCTGAGCTCCAGACTGCTGTAAAATTTCAACTGCAAGTATTTCTTTTAAATGTTCAGGGTCAAAATTTGCAAATGCAAGTGGAAAAGTTCAAGATTGCATTTTTAATATGGTTTTTATATTCTAAAAAAACCTTTAATAAATCCAAGCCTGTTAAAAACGCAGCATTATAATTCCTTCTCTGTATTTGGACAGAGAGAGTTGATTTTAGGCTGCCAGGGTGAAGAAAACAGTAATTATGAACAGAATGACAAGCAGCATTGAATGATAATCAGTATGAGAGCCTTGTTGTGTCTTTTCCTGCCATTATCAAGCAACTACAGGTGAATGTGGTGGTTTAGGACGGACATTAAATTTTGTCCTTGGTTTCTGAAAGCCAATAGAGCATTTTGTATAGTTCACAGAAACAGCGCAATCAACTCCAAATAGCAAATTTATTTTTAAGAAAGCACACAGGCTGTAGATATCTCTCCACAGCTTTAAAAAAAAAGTATCTATCTCCTCCTCATTTCCTCAAAATCCAGCCAGTAATGATAAAGCCGGAAGCAGGAAACAGTGGGGCCTGATGGGAGTCTGTTCTTCAAGGCTGCTGATCCTCAGAGGACAGAGGAGGGAAATTACTATCTACGACACCAGTTTGGAGCAGCGGTGGCAATCAGATAAGACAACATTGTACATGCCACTCGTAAATCAATCAAGGTCACTCTCTTTGGTTGTGTGTCAAAGTCGGTTTAATCCATCATGTACACTTCAGCCGCTGCAGAGTTGGCGTATAAAGTTATCAGAATCTGACACTCTGAGCTGAATATGTTTTTTTCCCTCTACAGTTATTTGACTCTTCTTGGGATTACAAACACTCAAAGCTGTGACCTTGACTTCTCATGCCTGTCTTAGCTGCCCCACACCGCCACCTGCTGGACATAAACCCTCACACAAATATGTGAAATGACAGCCCAGGGGTGGAAATTACTGATGTTACCAAAAATGTTATTTCAATCAGCATTAAAGAGGCCCTCCAGACACTAGTGAGAGAACAATAAAACACAGTGAAATACTCCATTAAAGGACTTGCATTGAAGAGTTCACTTAGGTAAATGTACAAAGGTATTGGAAGCCAAATGTACTCAACTCATCAAAAGTGTTTATTATGCAGAACAGCCTTGTTGATAGAGTTGAATTTGAATAGAATATTATATCAGAGGATCATTATTAGTAATCAATAGATTTCTAAGCATTTTTGGTGTTTGTAGTCATGGAGCCACTTTTAACTACTTTATTTAGTAAATAGAAAAACTGTAAAACATCTGTAAAGTAATGCACTATAATAATTATTTGTATTTGATATGTTTTTTTAGCTACTTTTCAGCTCCCTGATCATTTATGAATATGCAAACATTGACAGTAATACTGACACTTTACATATTGTAACTGCTGGACCTTAGATGTGTCCTACTTCACTGAAAAGTCCACTAACAGTGTTTATGTGCACTGGAGATTTCAAGTTTCCACACCTCACTTCTGTATGCTGCTTTTTGAACCAGCTATATTCCACAATGAGGCTTCACACACATGTTGAACTCAGATTTCAGGTGAGCACAGAGAAACGACCACCTTGAATCTGAAAACTGTCGAACTCTGCACGTTCATCTTTCTGCACCGTGAAGATCAAACATCCAAGTGAAAAAACAATAAGCCAAACACATTGTTGAGTGGAAGGTGACTTTAAGAGTTTAAGGCTGATTTATGGAGCTCAAATGGTAAAAAGAGTTGACACATTTTATGTCATTTAACAACACTTTCATTTATTTTAAGACATAACTGGAATGTAAAAATGTGTCTGCATACTTTGTTGAACGGGAGATTTAAAAAATATATATATATAATCTCCTATATCTAGAAAAGTAATTCATTAAGAAAACGAATTGGTCAAAGATTTGGACATTTCAATTCAGAGGATACCCTGAGCCAAATTAGGCCCACTCTACCTAAGAGGAAGTTAATTTACACACTTTTTACAAACTTTTCCACATTTATTGGACCAACGCTGACCTCCCTCAATAACAGCCTTTCATCCCTGAATTGGTTTGGAGCAGCTCTCACCGCCCCACCCTGGGTAACACTTGCACTGAAACTCAGACCTCATGAGCGTTACCTGGTGTGCTCTCATCTGTCCTAAAACTCTGTAGTTCTGCCCCCCCTGCGGTTTCCTCTCAGACGTCACCTTCCACGCAGCAGGGTCGAGGTGGAGGTAAGCCCCAGAGTTCGGGTTCTTCCTCTGGCATCTTCCCTGAGAGGAACACAAGACCTGGCTGCAAATAGTGGCCGCTGACGTTACGTTCACCAGGTAAAAGCCCAGAGTATCGTCAATGTAGGATTTGACAGCCTCACAGGTGGCCTAAGAGTAGGAAAGGAACAAGAGACGGTGAGGTAGGGAAGCACTGCAATGTCACCAATAAAGCATTTACACGATAGGGACGTCAGAAAGAACAAAACAGATACAGAATAATGCTATGCCTTCTTTTAGAAAAACATTTTCTAAGACATGAACTGAAGAACAGGAAAGTAACAACCCAATTCAAGAAGTTTCCAAAAACAATCTCTGCGAAATGTGGTAAATCTCCAAAATATATTGGTTCAATAAAGTTCACTGAATGTATCAGGTTGCTGCTTTCAAACTTTAAATTGGATGCTCACACAGCGAGGTACAGACCAACGTGGGCCTCGAATGGAGTCCTGCAAAATTAAAACATGCTGCACAGCTCTTCCACACTACACCACGCTCTATGTTTATGTTACCTTTCTTTTTTGGGCTGCTTTTGTCTGATGTTGTTTCCCGTTTCCTTATTTACAATCCATCAGTCAGTCATGTCACATATAAATCACCATGGATACTAAGCTATCAGCTATCACCATAGTCTTGATAAAGACACTTACAAGAGAAATAAACACAAAACTTGCAGTCAGGCATTGATCCAAACATGCTGTGTGCATGGTTTAAGTATTAGAACTGAAAAGATTATTTCTCATTGACAGACAGCTCATGTACATGTTAACAGGCCACTTACTGTACCTTAGATTTGGAAAGTGCGTGGTCACCCCAAAGTACAACCCCTGCAGACCCTAAAGCAGCGCCCTCTCCAATGGTGTAGACTAGGTGCTCCTGCAGGAGGAAAACACAAGAGCTGAGCAGGAATATTCTGGTCAAATCATGACAATCCCAAGAGGTGCATTAAAGGTCTCATATTATGAAAAATGCACTTCCTTTTCAACATTAATATGTGTCCCTGGTGTGCCTAGAGACCTCTAAACACTGTGAAAGCACCGTCCTCTCACATTTCTTCCATCTTTTAGTAAATCTGCGTGAAAATGTCTCATTTGGATTTGGCTCCCCTTTTGTTGTCACAAGGGGATCTATTGACCATCGTCCAGCCCCTCAGTAGGCGGACTGTCCCCACCCACGAGTCCACCTCGGTGTCTGCCATTGTTTTTTCCCCACGAACACCAACTCACAGCAACAAGGAGATAATGACGGCAAAAATAAAGCATGGAGTTTGTTCTGTTCATCTAAAACAGAGCGTGCAGAAAGGGGCTGAAAAAAAGCTGCATCGGCCCTGTCAGGTACAGGAAAAATAATGTGATTTTTGCACATTAAACCGTGTAATGGTGAATATATTATGGGACCTTTAAGCTACTTACCTGAGAGAGGAAATCTAACGTGTACGTGTAGACGATGCGAGCGTATGGGAACACAGGTGGTGCTGATGGAGTCGACTGAGCCCCTGCTCTCATAGCCTCCATGATGCGGTGGTGAGTGTAGAGGAGCACTTCTCTGCCCAGATTCCGCAGGTCGAGGCTGAGGTAGATGTCAGGATAAAGAGCTGAGGAGACGTTCCACAACCACAGCAGCTCGTCATTCCTCTTCATCTCTACAGCTGGACACTCCCCTGTGTAGGCTGGTTTCCCATAATAGTTGTAGCAGTTGGGGAAACCATAATATCCCCACAGTCCATTCGGTCTCTCCTCCTGTCCCAGTTTCAGGGTTTCCTCCATGAATTTCCTCCCAGCTTCCTCAAACTCCACCCGTGCTGCAGCGTCTACCTGAGCAGGGCTCCAGTCTGGATGCCTGGACCTCACAAACGTTCTAGAGCCCTCCCAGTACACCTGCTTACTGTCCCAGTTTCTCTCCCATACAGGTCTCCAGCTCTCCCAGTCCACCACAGCCAGGCCCTGGAAGCCCCTGTCAGGGATGTAGGTGCGGATGTCTTCAGAGGCAACTCGGAGGTGTTCATCAAGACTGGCGTTCTGCGGCACCCCGCCATTAATAGCCTGTGCTTGGCCGGAGTACCTGGGATACAGACCGAGCTTTTCAGAGTAAAAGATGGTTATGTTTTCACCCATGAAGGTTTGGTTCTGATTCTGGACGATGCTGAACGTGCCCAAGTCGAGGTCCACGCCATACTGAGAGAGACAGCTGGCAGTGGGGGCGTTCCACACTGTGAGGAAAGGGACCTGGGAAAAGGGTGATGTTGCAAACTGCAGTCCTGAAACAACGCTGATCAGACGTAAGAAAAGCAGCACCTGAAGATGAAAGGAACTCATCCCTGCAAAGAAGGAAATGACAGCACTGCTGATATCACGACTGATATCAACTCAACTGTGTTGCAAAATCTTTTCCAAACAAAGTTGTGAGTCTGAAAGATCAAAATTCAGGGTGGATTAGTCTGTTAGTCTGATATTCAGAATCTGTAAAAGAGAGAGAATTCAGCCTTTGACCAAATTGTTCTTTTCTTTTTTCATTAACTATGCATGATTTTCCAGATAACCACAGTGTTGTGGCTATATGGGAAGTATTAGACTATAATGTAACACATTGTGAAATAAAGTAAAGATGGATTATGGACAACAAATTTACAAACAGGGACTTACCTATTTAACAGCTGGATAAGATTTTTTGGTTTGGACTTTGTGGTCTAGGCGTGCAGGGAAATGTAACCAGCAGTCTCATGATCTGAAAGACCCATGTTACGAAAAGAGGAAGGAACAAAAACAGAAGTGAACTCTGGGATTTCTAACAACCAATCAGAAGTGTGCAAAGGTTTTCTACCAACCAATTAGAAGTATGGACAGAATCCACACCAGCCAACCATAACAGACATGCAGATCACGTTAAGGAGCAGAAGGATTTAAAGTCACAGGCAAGTCTTTAATCTCATGTCCACAGTTTTCAGTTCCTCAATAAAAAATGTGAATAAAATTAAAGGTAAACAGTTTGCTGAAGAGACTTGACCTGGAAAGGTAGTATAGTTCACCTCTAAATAGCTGTCACGCAAGCCATAATGAACTCTTCCTCCTCCACATTTAAATGTATGCCTTGCTCAACTCTTAAAAGTAGTAAAAATAACTCTTGGCTTAACGGTACCCTGCAATTACATGAGGAGGGGATATGAGGCAGCAGCCTGCAAGATGTGTCCCTCCCTGAGGACAAGCTGTATTTGCTTCCCTTAGTGGCCAATAATGGCATGTTTTTCCCCTGGAAGCTTAAATCTTATTGACAGCACAGCCATACCTGTATTATCTGAAAGCCAAACTTCAAGTTTACTTTGACGTCCCTCCACTCCTTATTGTTTTCTGTAAATCTTAGAAATTACACAAGGACCTCAACAAACGAGTTTATTTACTCAGGCAAAAGTCAAATTTGAGAAAACAGTGTAAAGAGAGAGGCAGTCACATAAGTGAAATTGTGGGACACACAAAGTGTCAGGAATTGGCTTTTTACATTGTGCTCCTGATGTAAAATAGCTGCTGAAATACAGAAAAGACTGATTGGTAGAATAAATTGGGTAATGTAGTGTTTTAAGAGAAAATTAGTAGTCATATTTTGGACATAAAAATAAGAAAAATATCATACAAAACACCTAAAAATACATTCAAATAAATAGTAACACTGTAGACCCCCCTATAGAAACATCAGGTGTATGAAAGAGGTCATGTAGAAAAAGGATCAGGCACTTCAAATATATTGTGCTATTACCAGATTTAAGTGCATCAATTCCACTTTCACCATGCAGCTACTGACAGACATCAACCCATTCACCATTTACCCCCCAAAACATTTCTTTTCTCAGTGAGAAACATGGAATTTGACACTTTGGGAAACAGTGACCGAGAGGAAACTGAGAGCAAAATGTAAACATGGTCATTTCCAGCGAGCTCTCTGTTGTTTAAAAAAAGGTTAAAAGTTATAAACAAATATAACTTTGCAATTTCCACAGTGTTTCTTATAACATTTCACTTTGTGTCATCCATTTACAGCAATTAAAAGAAAAAAAACATGTTACTCCTCCCTCCTTAAGATTCTCAGCGTGCTCCTGTATTCAGACATAAAAAGCAGCTATGTCTACGGTGTTTATGGTGCATTAACAGAGGAGCAGAGAACTGATCAGTAAAATCACACATGGCAGCGCTGATGCCAGGGTTTGAGATGCCGTCCCTCTCTGATGTAGAGGGTCTGTTTGATTGCAGCTCGCTCCCTCGAAGCCGCTGTAGCACTGGCACTGAAAATCTGCTTGGAAACTCATCTCCTCTGCCTCGTCAAGCTCACCGGTGACTGTCAGCTTTCCGTTCTGCCAGACGACACTGTGGTTGAGAGGGTTCAGATGCAGGTAAACATCGCTGTCTGGATTTTTGCGCAGACAGCGGCCGTGAGAACCACACAGGGTCTGGCTGCATAGCTCTGCTGCCGTGGAGACGTTGAGGAGGTATTGACTCAGCGTACCCCTCAGATACACATCCAGGTCGGAGCAGCTGGTCTGGAGAGAGGAAAAAAAGGTTCACAACAAATCAGGTCTGTTCTACAGCCTTTAACACCAAACCTGCCCCCACATTAAATCCCATTAATCATTAGTGTGAGGAGCAAGTCTAGTACTTTAATATAAAGTACTTTATGTTCACTTATGGAAGAAGTATTTGGATCTGTTACTTGGGTAAAAGTAGTAATACAACTATATAACTTACTGCATTCAGTAAAATTAACGAAATATATCGAAAGTATCAAAAGTAAAAGTTGGCACTGTGCCCAGTGCCAACTTTTACTTTTACTAATGGATTAATGTGTAATCAGTATTTTAATGCTGTAAGAGGCTGACTGGAGTTTTAACCCTTTAATGTACTGTTAGGAAGTTTGTTCTGTAACGATTATTCTAATAATTTTACACAGAAAAGTACTGAAGTAAATGTAGGCAGGTACATTCCACCGCGTAACATTAAGCATTAATGTACCTAAGACTATTTTTTGTCAAGTTAACCTTTTCCTCAGTCAAGTTTGCTCTAAATGAGCAACAGTTCTATTAAACAGGACATGTAGAGTAACTGTGTTGATGCTAAACGTGATGCAAATACGACACTAATGAATAAAATGATCCTGAATCAAAATAACACATTTCAGTAACTTGGCGTCTGTTCACATCCATGTGCTCATTAATCCAAGATAAAGACAAACATAGGAAGAACACAATGTATTTTCACTGGAATCATATCTGGAAGAAAAGATGACTCTAAAATGCACTATTTATTCTGTGTACTACTAAAGGAAAAAAAACTGATGGATTTCCATTCATATAAAAAGATCTAGTTGTTTAAATTAGCCTGATGTATCGATGCTGGAAAAACAAGTGCGGTAATTTACTGTGGATGTTCAAAATAATCACATTTTTTACACTATAATCCAGCTATGTAAAGACTAAAGTATCGGCCATGTTCATTCAGCCAAAACCAAACCAAACAAAACCATTTTCTTTCATTTTCTTCTTCTACTTTCCTCGTGAGGGGAACACAGTTCATGGCTGATTTTATGATTTGGTCTGAATTGCACAAAATACAATCAGAGTACCTAACAGATGACAAGTAACTGAAAAACACTTCAAACAAATATCTCCTGTGTATCTGAAGATGTCCATGTGACTCAAATGCGAACTGGCCCGGAGGACTCATTTTTAGCGATCAAATGACTGCACACATGACTGACATGAGCAGCAGGTCAAAACTTACCAGATGATAATGTCTATGGTCAAATTAGTATTATAATTAGTGTGTAGTTTCTTACTCTGCTGCTTGCATAAGCTGCATCTCCCCACATGATGATTCCAGCAGCTCCCAAAGCCACGCTCTCCCCGATGGTGGAGACGAGGTCAGTCTGTAAAATACGATACAGCACGTTAACCCCATCACATTTAACCTTTTAAGTTTCTATGGCTACAGGCGCAGCACAGGAAAAATACACTGCTGAGTATCACTAGAACAGGGTCAAAATGTTAGTGGGGCATAGGCTACTGTATGGGAGGTACAGCACCAGCTCTTATCTGCTCATTCTCCCATAAGGAAACGGTCGTTAGAGCGTTAGCGATTTTTTCAACTTGACCAACACCCATCCTGCCCGCTCCACACAAATGAGAGATTTTAGGGTGTCTGTCTGCTTCCAGAGGCGGAAAGAACTGTGGCTGCCGATAAGGAAAAGCATAGCGGTATAGCTCCATACAGCATGCACAGATCAGAGAGAAGGAGACAGAGACAGAGAGGGGGGAAGTGAGAGGTAATCTTGGAACAAAATAGTCCATATCCTCCATTTCCAAAATGCGTGTTATCATACGTGAAGTAGCAACACATTAGTCACTTTAGACTTCACCAGGATGGTAAAGAAAAAAGCAGCACAAAAGAACAGCAAAGTTTCAGGAGGAGAAATTCAGGAGCGGCAGTGTTTCTACAGTTAGAGCGTCACCTCCGTCAGCTGTTCCAGGGAGTTGGCGTAGGTGGGCCGGGTGTACACAAAGACAGGACGTGCCAACCCATCGCCTGATGATGCCAAGCGCATCCCCTCCTTCACTCGGTTCCGGACAAACTGCCGTCCGGAGGCTGAGGAACGCAGCACGGCGGCCATGTAGATGGATGGGAAGAGGGCCGTGCTCTCAGTCCACAACCATTTCAGCTGCTCGTTGCGGGCCACCTCCACATCAGGGCAGCGGCCTGTGTAGTTCTCCAGAGTGCGCCTGTAGTCGTGATTGTAGCAGTCGGGGAACAGGTAGAAGCCCCACAGCTGGTTGGGCCTCAGGTTCTTGGCGTGCCTCAGCGTCTCCAGCATGAACTTCTTGGCAGACATCTCAAACTCTTGTTGGGCTACTTTTGCCACCTGGTCTGGGAGCCATGTTGGGTTCTTCTGCTGCACCAGCTCCCGAGAATGTTTGCGGTAAACATCTTTATTTTCCCAGTTACGTATCCAGAGTGGGCGCCACTCCTCCCAGTCAATAACTGCCAGACCCTTGGCCCCCGGTTCCCGAATATACTTCTGCACGCCCTCCGGCATCTTCTCCAGGTGCTGCGTGAGACTGGCCACCTGCGGCAGCCCCCCGTTCACCGGCGTCTCATCTTGCTCAAAGTGGGGGTACAAGCCCAGGCGGTCCTTGTAGAAGATGGTGAGGTTCTGTCTAACAAAGCCCTCATTGGGTGAGGCTACGATCTGGAAATGGTCCAGCTGAAAGCGAATACCATGCCGCGGGGCACAGTCCTCAGTCGGGGCATTCCAAGCGAGTAGCAGAGGCTTTTGAGAATAGAGAGGCCATCTCGTGGGTTTCAGCGGGTTTCCCAGAGCGCAGAGGCAGTCCCACAGCAGCACAGTGAGCAGCAGTACCTTCCAGTCAGCCAGAGTCCAGTACAACATGTCTTCAGATGTGAACCGACAGATAGGACTGTCACTCTCTGCTCTACAAGTCACAGAGGAGATAAAAATGTACTTTGTTAGTTTACTTTTCAAATAAGTGGCAGTCCCCAGTGGAGTTGGTTATTGCAAAAGCTATTTAACATCTTCAAAAATAATAGTAATGCTTTAAATTTAGAGCCCAGTGTCATGTTGTTTCACATGATGAATGCTACAATCATAAACTAAGAAGTTGCGTAATAATGACAACAAATTCTAGTTGTGTTTTGTCTTTATTTGTTGAAACTTATCACTCTTTGCTCTGTAATTCAGAGGGACATGAAGTTCAATGTTTTTTTTTGTTATTTTCCAGTACATAGATCCATAGTTATCAATAATGATTTTGAATTCAGAGCCTTAAAAAGCAGCGAGGTTTTGTTGTACTGCAGATAACCAATGCTACAAACACTCCCTAAAGAAAATTTTTTTTTTGCCTACATCTACATAAAGCATCTTCCCACAGTTATATGTGCACACTACCAAAGCTCTCCAAAGTTGAGTTTCAACATCAAACCTTCACCTTCACTGTTAACATAAACTGGCATCATTCAAAGCACAGTTTTATGGCAATGAATGAACAAAACGTCAAGTCAACAGCAAAGTTAATTCACCAAGACTGACAAACTGGACAAACTCACCTTTACAGGCAGACTGAGGAAGCATTCCCAAAAACCAGAAGCCGCGTTTTTTTTTTTTTTTTTTTTTGGAGTTGCCTCAAAACAAATTGAAGAAAATCATAATGAGCATTGCAAAGGAGACAGAAAATGACGACGGGGCAAATTTACAAAGACATGCGTGGCTGGTGAGTATCTTCAATCCTCCGCTGTCCGGCTCCCTGCGGGCTGTAAAGTGAAGAAAGAGAAGTGAACTTGCCCCCTGCGATGTTGTCAGTCGCTGCTCGACTACTGAGAGAGCCAAACCACTTTCAGGATGTTCCATTCAGGTCGGGAAAAGGGGGGGAGTGGCGAAACAAACCGGACATCCCGAGGACTCCCTCGGCGTTTCTAATGTAATACAACGACGCGTGTCTTCACCTCAAACCCACACACAACTTAAGGTGTGAGTTTAGTGCAGCCAGGCACTGATTTAATCGTGTTTTTTAATGAATTGTGCACAGCGCTTGAATGAATCAGTCCAAGAAGTTTGCCACTGACCGCCGTGAAACAGATACACTGTAACCAGCAATGTTAGGATTCATAGGAGGTCATGGCGGGCCAGTGTGCCACATCCCTAAAAATAAGATCATGCCCACAAATGATCACTACTGTGCTCCTGTGACCTTTCAGCTACATTACAATCAGATTAGCCCATAAAAACCAGGATCCATTTCTCCTTGAGGTAAAATTATGGGAGGAGGTATGGAACTAAAACTAAGACTAAATGGACCACAAGGAAAACATTTCTGAACTTATTTTTGAGATACTACCCCTACTGTCCATATCTATCAACTTTTTCATGAAATATGGTCAGGACAGGTTAATTGTAATCTAGGACAGTACTGGAATTGTTAAACTGTGTGAAACTTACCTTTTAATAACAAAAACAAGCTATTTTAAATTAGCTAGTTGTATCACAGGTTTTAATCAGACAGACAATTTGACACTTGGTCAAATGACTGCACCAGGATGTTTAGTAGCTGTCTCTGGGGGACTTATTGAAGGATATAGCTGTAAAGGGAAATTTACAGAATATTTAAAAGGTCTGTGACACCGGTGTCACTGTGGGTTGTTATGGGTTAAGGTTATAAATACTATGTAATTTAGAAATCACCTTAGGTTGGAAATATAAGGTCCTTGAAACACCTGAAAGTGGAGTATTCAGCATTTGTTCAAATGTTAAGGATTCCTCTACAGCATTAAATGTTTAAACACTATCAAACATAGAACTGAAAAAACATCCTTAGTGATGAATTAGCAGACTGATTCTCTCAGTGTCTACTGTGCGGGTGCCATTTGATCAGATATTAAAGGTGCAAAACAACCAATCTGTTATAAGAGTTGGAGCTGTTAGAATACCACAGATTAAAAAAACAACACAGCAACCACTTGTGAAGAGGCAGTGAGATCTTTTATTTGAGATACTATCCCAGCAGCAGGACTTAAGTTGCAGTACCACACAAATATTCCATCACAAGTAAGAGATAACATAAGATAAGATAAGACTTTATTGATCCCCAGAGGGAAAATTCAGTTGCTGCTGCTGCACAGGGACAGATTTTAAAGCCCCCTTGGGCAAATTGTGATTTGTGATTTGTAGCTGAGCAAGGAAAATCAAGTTTTACCTACTTTATATACTATTTGGTTGCTTATCTCTATATCAATGCATCAAGCTGGTCATTATCCTGAAAATGTAAATCTGCCAAATAATAATAGTTTTCTGATAAATGTAGAGTAAGACACAACAGGGTTTAAGTATAAAGTACCACAAAACGGCACCTGTAAATGTACCTAATTCAATGTTCTCATGTTACAGTCTACAACATTAAAGTACCATTTATACCTGTACATGAGAAATTATTCAAAATGCTAATTCAAAAGAAACAACCTGAGCACTGGTTTTGTTAGTTGTTATCTGTCGTGTTGCTACTTGAGTGAAGGTTTTTAATGTTCTTTCCACTAAAGCTTGGAACACACTTCAGACGGTGGGCACAGGGCATCTGGCATGCAGATGTCACTGCTGCCTGAGGCATGTGATGACAGCCACTGGCAATGGCTCAGTGAAGTATCCAAGTACGGCACGTCGACATGTAGCCAAGTACAGCAGATAGGACAGTGCAGGGCCGGGGTTAGGCATGATGGATAATGGCCAAGGAAGAGCAGGGCAGAGGCCATGCACTGACACATAATTAACCAAATTAACAACCTGTTTTCAGACTTTAAGCAACTGTGTAAACTGGAGGATAGAAATCTGAGCGTGAACAGCTGTCAAAGAAGTCCAGGAGTGGCTTTTGATGAAAGGTGTTCCTCTGAGAGTTGCACTTTTTCCTTTGCACACACACACACACACACACACACACACGTGAGCTGAAGGATGCTGGAGCACATGATCGGGGTTAGGTGGGGACCTGGAAGTGAGATGTTTTCCTGTGTCAGGCTCCGTTCCGCTGTTTATTTTCTGAGCTTTGCTGACTCACCTCACCATGTCATCAGTTTCTCTCTCTCTCCATCTGCCTCTGTGTGTGTTTAAGGAAAATGTAGAACATGAGCAACCCATGTGACTGAAGAGGGAGGGAAAGGGGCAAAGGAATGGCGTGGTTTCCCTCCAGCCTCGGCTTCCCTTTGACCTCTGACTCCCAAGCGTTACATCAGCAGAAGTCAGGGACCCTCAGGAAGCGAAAACAATGACAAGGAAACTGGAAACACGCCCTGCCACCTTCACTTTGCGTCCCAATTGCGATATGTTTTGGTAATCGTGTGAATTGGTAAACTGGGATGGGTGGAATTTCATTAGAACAATTGGATTTTACCGTAATAAAAGTTTACTGCCTCATTTGCTCTGACGATACTGGCCAACACAAGATTTAAACCCCGACCTGTGTATGAGTACTAAAATATGACAGAGACGCACCTAAATGTGCTATAAGGCCCCAAAACATATACTGGTGTACACATTCCACTGCTGCAGTTTGCACTTAAACCTACTTTCATGTATCGATTGGATACACTGGACATCAATTTTCCTTGTATAATTTGTTCAGTTATTTAGTTTCATCAGTTACATGTGCTGAGTATAATCCAGCAATACCTCAAAAAGAGGAATAAAGTAACATAATCCAACTGTGAACACTGCTGACTTACTTTAAACAGCTACAGTATGTGATCCCACAGAAAACAATATCTCTCTTTTACTGTTTATAATTCAAAGCATGTTGTAGTTCCTTTTCAAGGCTGCTGATAATTTATGACTCTCTCTCTCTCAACCACAGCCACATGGACAAATTTTCCCTTTTATAAACACATTGTATAGATCACAAAAAGGGCTATGCAGTGTCATATTCATGAAGTTCATACATTTTTATGGCTTTGCATGAAAGGGTTCATCCTTATAATGCAGGCTGGACTTTTAGCAAAACATCAAAGACCAGTGGAGAGGAAACACATCAAAGTGACTGACCTCTGGCCCAAAAACACTCCCAACCACATTCCACACAATTACAGACACCAGAGAATGCCTGCACAGGAAGCACTACCCACTTATTGTGGGGATTTGTCAACTATGCACACTGAAATATGTTTACATTGCCATTAAAGTTTGATATTGTGCCAGCTGGCAGCATCAGACCCAACTGGTCTGGATTTGAGCCTTTGAGCGTTTTACCTCAGACTACATTTAATTACATCTTCAGCATTTTTGGACAGTCTAACTGCACAGGATTATCATTAGAGGGAAGAGAGTAAACATACGTGATGCAACAAACACCACATATAATCACTCATGAACTCATTAAGTTAGGACAGGTGTAGATTTCTGCTGCCATCTAGAGGTGATGCACCTTATGTGTTATGGAAGCGTTCATTAGTTGTGCTTCAAAACAATGTCTGTGGATTATTTCCATTTTTGCACGACCAGGAGGCAACTGTTCAAAAGAGATGAAAAAAAAACTGGCTCTTGTTGCATACAGCAGTCGAACAGCTCGGCAAGGCGGACTGAAATTCAATAAGGCAATGAGGAAGAGCTAAAAATAAAGTGGACTTACAGCCGTCATGGAAGTACAGGAATTGCTGACTACATTTTTTAAAGTGACTGCTTGAATTAATGCAATTTCAACTTGGCCATTTACTTTTACTGTGCACACATTATACAGCTGAGGTTATTTCCAGATTTCTGGTAACTGAAAGGAATAGTTCAACATTTTGGGAAAATACATTTATTATCAATACCACTATAATTTTCGTGCATTCAATATGAAGCTGGAGCCAGAAAACCTAAAAAATAAAATAAAAATAATCCACCCACCAGCACCTCTAAAGCACACCAACGCACAATACTATGTAGTATATATACAATATATCCTGTATGTTTAATCCACACAAAACCAAAGACAGATATGAGAGTGGTGTCAAACACCAAGTGTGGAGTTATTCCTTTAAACGTGAACCTTTTCATCAGTTTAAATCCAAAGTAAGACGCGTGTGGGACCAAAAAGTCAGGTGTTGTTTTGTGTAACATAACAGAAACATTTCCTGACTCAAATATCCAGCTCAGTAAACCATTTATTCAAGTATTTCCAACTAAGAAATCTGAAATTATTTACAGTACATTATGTTCACTAGTGCAGGTCTGAGCTTCGGTAACTGAGACAGACTCAGACGTAACAACACAGAACATGACCATATATACAATAAATTTGACAATCCTTCATTATTCTACCCTGTAACCATATCTTCGATCCCGCCCACACACATTCACTCAAACAATCCAAAGTGCACACATGTACACATACGAAGACACATACAGTTTCACTCTACGTCTCACAGAAGGCATAAACTGTTAAAGCCTTTTCACATCAAGGATGTTTTTCCCTGCAAAAAACTCACAAGAGAAATACAACTTCATTTTATGTATTCTCTAAGACTGCTTACATATCAGCTGGGAAGTGGACACACAACCGGTACCGTCACTACTTTAGTGAATATCAAAATATGGATTTTTGAGAACGGGGGACCCTCTGACCACAGTTGAATTCAAATGTATAACATTTCATTGGATATACCAGTTTAATACAACATCATTTTTCATTTTCTCTCCAGGCCACAGTTCCAGTTTTGACTGCAACGCTTGGAAACTGGAGTAAGACTTTGCTCCGACACGAGTACCTGTGGCTGCACTTCATAGTAGATCAGTCCTGTGCAACTTTTCACACTTCACAGAGGACGATGGGGAAATCTACATGAATACAGGGGTGGTCGAGCTTCACAATTCCCTGAAAAATGACATAAACAATTATCAAATCACTCGAAGAAAAAAAATCATTCAACCATATCAGCATTGCCAAAATGTGGCCTTTCCTCACCTGTGGAATCAGATTTTTCTGAATCCTCTTCAACTTGGACTTCTTTCTGCCATTTTTCGTCACCACCGTCTCTTCATAGAATTCATGGGCAAGGTCCCCGTCCTCGTCATAGTACAAAGAACTGCCAACACAGTAATTAAACATCAGTCTAAAACTACATGTCACAGGTAAATTGAGTAGTAGTATATGGTCAGTTTACCCAAAAACACACAAACACATTCATATATTTTCTCACTTATCCCCAGTGTCATCTAGGCCAGTTTAATGTGCAGAGATTATCACACAGCATGTGACAGTTAGTGTTATAACTATTTATTCAGTAGCAAGGACCATACATCAACAAGATGTCTTTAAATGATTTATATAAAGAAAAATTATTGGTGAGCAAGGATCGAAACTCACTCGTGATTCTTTCCCTTGGTGTCTGTATTGTGGGGAAGCTTAGCTAGGGAATCTGGGCACGACAAACCCCCAAAACCTCCACTTACTTAAGATAAGACTGAGCGGATCAGAGATCTTTGAGATCTGAACGGATGTAGAGGTGATCCGCTTGGGAGGACCAGAAACCCATGATTTGTATAAAGTAATCTGGGATGCCATTGTAGGATGTCGAGGCAGCAGCTCGGATCCTGAAGGAGTGTTTGCACTGATGGAACTAATGGATGGGAGAAATGCCAGACAGGGAGAGTATGTGGTGAAACCAGAATATAGTAGCCACTTGTCCAGACTCAGAGATGGAGAGCGGATCTGTTCATGCTATGCTCTGGTATTCATGGTATTGCAAGGAGTTTGCAAGGGTCAGCAGTGACTGTACTTTGCAGGAAAAGACAAAGCTGGCCAGATTAACTGGTTTTATTGGGTTTGCCAGATGGGCGTAGCCTCTGCTGCAGAAGGAGGAGGCATCAAGGAAGCAGCACTCGGACATGATGCATCCTGCATCATTAAAGTTACTGCATATGGTGCAAATTTCCTGGTGCAGTAAATTGGTGGTTGCCTAAACCCTCATGTTTGTTTGTTCTAATGGATGACCCCCATGTTTGCTTTTGTTGCTGATCTTTCTGCTGTCTTTGAGCTGGGGGTCCCTGCTGTACCTTTAAAAGGGGCACTGATGTCTCAACATATTGTTAGGATGTGTATGTTGAAGTCACCCAGAAAGAGATGATGGTGAGGGAGCTTTGCTTTGTTGTATATTCTACGAAATGGAATTCCTTTAACTTTTAGTATGTTTTTTAAGACTGACTTAACAATCCAGTCAGAAATTTTTGATGAAGGCTGGTAATTAATATTACTCGCTGGAGCATGAGTGATGTTGCAGCTGAGGAGTTTTCGGCTTCTGTTGCCGAGTCTGCTGGCATGGTCTGATGGACATTTTAGACGTGGTGGTCATGATTTCATCCAAACAGCTCGTCATCCAATCGGGATGGTTAGATGGCATCCACACTCCAGATTCAGTGAGGGTATTTATAGTAATGCTGGAAGTAGCACAGTTGAGGAAGGGTCCTGCTCCCGTAACTCTGCTAGATAGCTTTAACTGTACTATTTCTTTATTTTTAGTGCATTTTATTGAGTTGCATATGTGCTCTGGTATCTACTATTTTAAACTGCCCTATTGTAGATGAATTAAATAATTGAATTGAAATCCACAGTTTTCATTGGGACAAGATCTCTAGAAACACACAGTTGAGAGTTGTAAAACATAACAGACTATATTTTGGTGAGGTGAGGGCGTTGACCATGAAACGCAGCATCCCTGCCTCCATCCGGCTTTAGTTGAATATCATTCGCCATCCCACGCCCCCTTTGCTTCGTGTCATCGCTCTATTTTTGATCTACTTTAAACTGCATAATAGAAGCGTAAAATATCTGTATTTGAAGCATAAAATGGTTCTGATATGTTCACATTTCCTTGTATTTGAATGCCAGAAATCCAAGATATTGATATCTCAAAAAGCTCCCTGGATGAAACCGGAACTACCTCCACTAGATAAGCATAAGGAAATGTTTTCTGATTCGGATTCGCCAAACCTTCATTATTTCCCCATCAGGTGCTACTTACCTCCTCCTGGTAAAAACAAATGGTGTTGCGTTTCTGGAACCTTTGAGACGGGCCAAAGACTGCTCGTTCCCATCACTGGCTGAGTCACTGCCAGCTCCGCTGCCTGAGAAAGGCCAGACACCTTTGGCTTTGGATCCACTTCCTCCCATCCTCAGAGATAAGGCATAGTTAGTCTCCAGTCAACACTTTCAATCACAAGTCCTTACCAAGGCCTGGACCTGTGAAGCTGAAGTGCACACAGAGAAAACACATTTCAGTCAGACTTGACTTTCTCTGCATTGGTTTAGTTGTTTGAATACATGTGTAACTCTGCTGCCAACTGTGAAGTACACTAATATTTGTTTAGTGAGTGGCTGTTCACCAGTTGGAGCTAATGCTTTTTTTGATGAATGGATGTATAAAACATTCCTGATGACTATTAAACGCGCAATTGACGTTGTTATCAAAGTCATAATGCCACATTTAAATGAGCTTCTCCAATACAGACACGCAACTGCATCAAAGGTGCTGAAGTAAAACCTGCTGTCAAGCTTCCCAAACTTAACTGAGATGAAAGTACTAAATATCAATATAAAAATATATAAATATCAATGTCGAAGCGGTCTGCTTTAGCTGTCTGTAATGCTAACTGTAACGTTACGCTGTGCTAGCTTGATGGGAAGCTAACAAACTGGGCCAAACAACTACTGAACACTAAACCGATCTAAATCTGATTCATAACGATAATTACTCTGCAGCATTCACTTATAAACACACCCGTGGTTGTGTACCTAACGCACGGAGTCGATGTTATTAGAAACTACCGCTTGATATTCGGCTAATGTGGCTAATAATGACTCGCTAACGGTACCTGCATGTTGAGGTGAGTTAGCCTGTTAGCTTCTGCCGCTGACGCAGGTTAGCTTCAGCAGCTCAACGACGGTCAACCAGACAAAGCAGAGCTACGTCTCCCGAGACAAACAGCGGATTATCTCTGGCCCACACCGCCCAAAACGACACCTTCGACCGCGCCTCTGGTCAGCGTCCTACCTGATCACACACGGCTAAATGGTCGTGTCCTGTCATAACTTTTGTCTGCGGCTACGTTAAGCTAGCGGTAGCTGTTTTGGTCTGCAGGACGAGGCGATCAGCTGATGTGACCTACTGGAGGCTCGGGGCCAGTTTAAAGCCAAACTCTATACGATCCGACACCATCATCATCTCAGCGATGTTAATCTGAATAATGGTGGCATAAAAATGCATTTAAATCTATAGGTCTGGTTTTAATTGCTTTGAGTGTTTACAGGGTATTAATGTGTATTTTACTCTGTTAAATAGGGTTAGAACTTTATTCTAGTCCTGTATGATATTTTAATATTAATAAATCTGAACGAATACAAAAACTTGATAGAACTGGGAAATTCTTTACTGAAGGCAGTGCACATTTGTCACAACATTTTGAAGGTTGCTACATATAGGTTTGTGCATAGACGAATACAAGGAAAGTGAACTTAGAAACAGCAGACGAACATTTTCTTTTAAAAGGACAGAAAAAAACACAGATATAAAAGGAATGACAGCTTCCAGTGAAAACACATGTATACCAATATTCATTCAGGATTCCAGTCAATCAGAGTGACTTCGACACTGCTCTCTCTGACATTCATAATTGCAGACTAATGTCCACACATCAGTCAAGCTCACAAACTGACAGCAAAATAAAAAAAAGTAGAGTTGCACCCATCAGGGGTGTCGAGGGGACGTGGCAGATTTCTGAGTCAGGGTCAAATGAAAATCCAGATACCTTTCAGTAACAGTATGGTTTTGATGGTGGGTTGTTCAAAGACCAGATTGAGTTTATTTAAACTTTGCCGAATTTAACTTGCAGACATGTGATTATCTGCTACTACAGCACGGGGTTGTGGATTATTATTTTATATAAGAATACAAGAATACTTATACAAGAAATGTCAAAACCATCACTGACTTTTTCTTTAAACACAACTGAGGTATCACAGGATAATCAGATGGTACCCAATAACATAAAAAAAAACATTACTGGATACAACCGCTGTCTTGTCTGCCAGTCTTCGCTTCTCTCAACTCATTCTCTCAGGCACATCAGACTCTCCGGGTGTAAGGCACTTCTCATCTCTCGCATCATTTCACACGCACATTCGCGCTAGCTCTCTCTCTCTCATTGTCTTGCGCCCTGTCTCACTCTCTCGTTCACCGAAGAGGTGTTTTGCATTGTGTTCTCAGGGATCTTTGGATGCAGTGATGGCTGGTCACCTTCAGGCGATCGTCCAGCCAAGAGGTGCACGTTTAACCCCCAGCATGGTGTTGTCTCAGCCAGGGGTCGAGCCAGCCAGAGCCTCCTGCATCTTAGTGCGGGCCAGAGCGTACCGCTGCACTATCTGCTTGACGTGTTCCTCTTCTTCACGCTGCAGAATGCGCATGAAGTTCTTTAACTCGGGCATGGAGAAGGCATGCCACTGTAAGGAGAGAACAATCTTTTTAGTGTGTGCATGCAGAATGTAAACTAACCATGTTTGTGGGATCCACCACATTGTTTTGCATCTATTATTTTTATGCACTCACATTGACTTCTCCAGTTTCATTCTCTTTCAGAACAAAACTGAGGACTTTCTCATTGGGCCCAGCACCCAGACGCAGGCGGAGGGGACGCTCATCATCTGACAGCTTGCGGACATAAACTGAGGGAGGCAGATAAAGAGACTCAGTTGAGTGTACAGCATAAAAATATTGATTTCAAAAAGGAATGAAGTTGTCAGAGTTCAATGTGTAAACATACTGAAAAAAAAAAAAAGTGGGGAGCAATACCTTGGTCATGACGCTCGCTGCGTTCAAACAGAGCAAACTTTCCAGGATTGTCCACCACAGTAAACTTTTTCAACAAAGCCTCGATGACCTCGCGGGCAGGAGTGCGTGAGCTTATGTGCAGGTGCTTGGATGCGTCCTTCGGCAGGTAGAAAGAGGTGCGGCGCTTCACTCCGCTAGCCTTCCTCCCTCCGGCATCGTGGCCTCCTTTCTTTGGATGTGTAACCGACACAGGTCGCGCCAGCTTGAACTGCACCTTTATGAAGCCGGTGTAGGAACCATCCTTGTTCTGTTGAGGAGAATTAACATTTTACACTGAAGGAAGAGCAGCTTCACATTAAAATGCATGGACTTGTTGCGAGTCGTCACTGCTCACCATGTTCATGAACAGATTGCTGTTGATTTGAGCGTTGTATTCCTTCACCTTCTGCTGGATATCTGCAGTTGTCAGCTCCTGCTTTCCCCACTCAGTTTGTTCATCCTACAGGGGACAGTGAGGAGTTACAGTGTTAAACCACCAGGTGTCAGTGCTCACCTCCAAACCACCACAGGAACAAGAAAAACCACTGCACTACACACACCAGTACGAGAATGGACACCGGATACGGCCTTGGGTTGTGACATTAAAAATGTCATGTTCTGTAATAGTTGCAGACCTTGTGGATATCTTACAGTTTTTGTAAAATCACAAACACACGACAGAATTGTTGACCTTCTTGAGTAAGACTTTTACACAAGTAAAAATCTCTTTACAACATGCTGGTGTTCTATGAAAACACTGTGTGAGCCAAAATAAGGGAAATGACGAGGGTGTTTAGTACAAAGTTGGAAGGAGTTGTGAGGCTCTCATGTCAAAGCAACAGTGGTGTCATCCAAATTTGATTTCAACAAGTTCCTCCTCCGCCAGTGCTGATTACTGTTGTTTAGAGGAGGATCACAAACAGCCACACTAGTTAAGATGTTGTTCATTAAATTTGTTAGGTTCGGTTATTTCTAACAATGAGCACCAGTTGCATCAGACTCTCAACTTCCTGACAACGTAGCAGAGATGTCGTCAGCTCAGCCCAATCCTGTTTGACTGCTCTGATCCCACGGGGTAGGAGGGGAAAAGGCAGGGAGGAGGGAGGAAGAGGCTGAGAAGGGGGGGGGTTATGGGCAACTTGCAGCTGTTAGCAATGACTGCAGACCAACGGTCCTGCATCGCATTCCTCAACTTGGTATTCATATAAAAATAGCCTCCCCTCTCAGACTCTCCCAAGCGGGAGAGACAATGCCCTCCCTTGTTTTTCAGGCACATCCTGTGAAGTCAGCTGCCTCATCAACCGCTCACTCCCAGTCATGTTTCAGTCATGCACATTTGGCCTCCAGCATCTGCATGCTCGTTACCTCAATAAGTGTTTTTCCTGTGTCTACCAGCCGGTTGGTATTTCCTGTATAAAAAAGGCAAATTTCACACAACTCTGAGGCGGCACAAATTTATACTGTACTGCAGCTAATTCCCTGAGGCTGGGGAAGGGGGTTTCCTAAGGAGTAAAGTCCAATTATCACTACCCTCAAGGTCCTGGGAATGCAGCTAACATCTAAACTGCTACTTAAGCAGATTTCTCCCTTATCATAAACGAGCATTTGTGCACAAATGTTCAAATTGTCTCTAAATATCTAGCAGTCATCTGTTTTCATGGCCCAGATTATCTAAAGAGAAACAAACCAGGCATAGCTGCAGGCATCCAAAAGCCTAGGAGGGTGATAAATGGACGTCAAGCAGGAGCAACATCAATAGCCACAATCTTGGGGAAGATTGAAAGACTGTAGAGTTAATGCGCTGCTGTTTACAACTCAATAAATCAATATGAGATCCATCTCAAGACTTCCAATGTGGTGACAGTGGGAGGACAAACATATGAAACAACCGTGTCTCTACGTGCAGTCAAAACGAGTGCAATACCAAAATATACAGTGCGGAAAGTGTCGACAACCAAAAAAACTGCTTTGTGCACGGAGACAGAAATAGGCGAATGTTACAGTAAACTGCAACTGTTTCTCAATAAAGACATTTGATTCGTGAGTGGGTGTGGGTGACAAAAGGAACAGAAAACGAACAAATCCAAAACAACCCATGAGTCATGTGTGATTGCGATATCACTGTGAGAAACCTGAAGGAGCAGTCGATGTACAGTGGGTGTTAGACTGGAAACTCGAGAGGCTGGTGTGCGTCACAAAACATGACTTTTGGGTTTGGTCTCACCACGAGTTCATCTGTGGGTCTGTGCTTGTTACAATACAACTCTGAACCAAAGGCCGGTGTCTGCTCCCCCCCCAGAGCTGATGATTATGCACTTTAAAGTTAAGTTCACACACTCAGGCCTGTTTGCTCAAAACTAGATTAACAGGAACTCCACCCTCAGCCTGCAGGCCCAGCTGGGAAGCATCTCCTCAGCTGGGGACAGATAGCAGCTCCAGACAAGGGGTGCAGCTGAGTAACACACCCTGACATTTAACCCCTAAAAAAAAAAGTATGAGAAAACTACCTAATTTAACTCCTCAGGAAGAGAGGAGAAATATCAAATAACGCGAGAGTAGCTGTGAGGAACCGCTCTGCGTCCACCTCTATGGTCTCACTTCCTGTTTTACATAGCTGACATGACTTTTAACAAACTTTTATTTACGTTTACGTCTACCTCTCACCTTCTGTATGTTAGCATTAACCTTAGCCTTGTGGGTTTTGGGGAAGAAGGATGTCCGGGCGGTGAAGTACTGCTCGAACTCGGTGTCGGAGTCCTCCTCGCTGCAGTAGCCGCTGCTGGTGGAGCTGCCCCAGGTCATCTCGAAGGAGGGCGTTTTGTCCGAGCTGCTAGCCGCGTTTGTCATGCTGACAACACCTTTAGCACTAGAGTCAACTACGGGAACTTAACTCACCACGACTAAAAGTGCTAAAAGAAAAAAAACACTTTTAGCTAAATTTACACTAAAACCTGGTTTAACTGGAGCCTTTAACGTCAATTAACGGCTATGCTAGCTAACTTTGACGGCTAACTTCTCTCACAGACGACCAAATATCTTCCGCGCCGCGATAACAACAGACAAATCGCCAAAATGTTATTGATTTTCTCTCTCAGAGTTATAATCTGCCGGCCACGTTTCCACTACAGGCTGTGTGAAACAGGATGTGTTCAGGGCCCCCGCCCCTGCTGCTTCGCTTCCTTCCCCCCGCCGAGGCCCCACCCTGGTCCGTTGGCTTGGGTTTGGAAAATACACAAAACTACCGCAGCCGGGTGCGATTGGACGCCGAGGGGAAATACCACATGCCTCACCCCTCCCATCACCCCGTCTCTCTCATCCTCCCCCTCCCCCTCCCCCTCCTCTTCCTCCCACGGATGCTGCTCCCTCTCCCCCCCGCTGACCCTGTCCCCGGTCATGTGATAACTGGACGGACTGGTCACACAGCCAGAGAGCACATGGGAGTTATTAGTCAACTGATGAGCTGCACACAATTATAGCTCAGCTCTAAAACTTTAGACTGCTTAAGTTTTTCCTTTTCTGTATTCAAAAGTTTAAGAGTGCGTGGTGGGAAAAAAAGGAGGGAAATACACCAAACCCTCCTAAATACACAGAGAAATAGTACATAGTCACTACATGGTAGCTAATTTGCACTGTTTTTCACTCATAATTTCAAATACCTCGTCCATACTGTACATTTATGTCTGTGCAACTCATTTTTCATGTGCAATAATTATTTATTTATTTTTCATTTCACCTTACTCAACAACCATATCAATATGCTGCACACCATGTGTGGGCCTTCAGCACCAGGATCAGGAAGCACTGCCCAAGGGGAGCAGCAGAGGTAGAGAGATCCTAACGTTATCAGAAAACGATTTTCCATCTTGTGAAGAGTTCACAACAACTCCCAGGTTATAATCACGACTGGATTTTTTTTCTGAAAGCTCCTATATGGTGACTTACTACTTAACAGAGCGCTGAAGGATGAGTTAGCATTTTTGCACGTTTTTTGATGAGCTTTTGGTAAGATGCCTGAAATAAGGTTTCCAGTTAACACAAAATAAAGCTTCACGTTTTGTTCAAAGAACATAAAATATGTCAGCAAATACCCCACAAAAGGCTGCTGCTGCTAACAAGTGGTTAAATGAGATGGTTGTCGGCGGCATCATGACACACACACAGAAACTCATCTACTCTTGAAAATCTTTTCTAGATGAAAAGATTTTACAGCCTCTCGTTGTCTTTATACAAACTATTGTAAGCGCCATCATGGTGATGCTGCAGTCAAGTGACCATAGTGTAGTTTGTTTATATCCTACTGTTAGCTTTTTACTGGCAGTTGCATTTATGCTTCAAATAATGTTTATTTCTGAAGATTATCTCACTGAAAAAAACCTTCAAGTATCACAGACTTTTGTTCGCCACAGAGCTTTTTGATTTTCTGCAATAACCCAAAACCCATTTGAGAAATCCTGCTGGCTGTTTGTTGAGAGAACCACGGCGATGTTAAGTTTCGGGTTGGCCTACAAAAGTATGTCATCCCTGCAAGACTGTAAAACGACAACTTGTGAAGGGTTTACAACAACTTCAAGGTCGTGATTACGATTTTCCTAAAGGCAAACAAGTAAGCTGACCTTCATGTGTAAAATCAGTCGAGTGCTCCTTTAATCAATCACCATTTTCATTAATAAATTATTTAACAGTCTGAGTCTCTTCTCCAGCAAATTGCCTGACATTTCCTGTCACCTGCTTCTTAAAGATGAGCGTTTCTTTTTAAAAAAATAATATTAAATCAAACATTGTTAAGACACAAAACGAGCACCATGACTGTCACCCTGGGAAACTATGAAAGACAACTGTCAGGATTTTCATTTTGTAGAAAATACAGCTGAACAGCAAATGAAAATAACATGAATGTACCAATCCAACATGCCTAATTGGTATCAGTGCAGATCTTGACCTGAATAAGCTGACTGAGTATAAAAACAATTTTCAGTATGCTGTAAACACTTTTTAAACCATCTGGGGGACTGATGCTAAGATGTGACCACAGATGAAGACTCAGTTTCGGGATCATAGCGTTTGTGCTGTGAATCGCTCCACTGAAAACTATAATCAGGTGTGTTGATACGATTGTCTTTAATTTCTGCTAGAAAATGACCAGCATTTAAAACTGAGATGAGAGGCTTTTTTTCAGTTTCTATGATTCTGAGACGGATAAACAATCTCCTTTTTTTTCTCTTTTGTTCACCCACATCGTACCCTCTTAATTGATTCAAGTAAAAACACTGAGGAGGACATAAAAACAAGGGCACGCGTCCAACTGGTGAGAACATTTTGAAATAACTATTTCTCTCTGCTGAGGTGTAGGTCACATCTTTTTGCATTACAATATTGGCTGTCAGCACACACACGTTGGCTGATACATGTTGGCAGGAAATACTTTGGAGCCTCCTAGCGTGAACACATGTGGGCTGCTACACCCAGAAACCCTCCAGCTGTTCTTACACCGAACCAAAGGAAAAACATTTCAGTGGCACAAACCTTACAAAAGTAAATAATACATTAAAAACGATACGATTCTGCTTTTTTTTTTTGCTGACACAGAGCAAAATGAACCTGTCTTGCATTCTTTGTTCTGTTGGTCTTTCTACGTGTGCAACCTTTGCTGTCTTTTGTAACAGGTCGTGTTCATGTCACACCAACACCATATCTAACTGCGTCTTACTGTTCATACTACAGCTAGCTGAAGTTTTTACATTCCAGTCGTGCTTTGATAAGCAACCAGGGTTGATACAGAGGAAATAAAACCTGTTACCCAGAGACCAAACCCTGCTGTCATGAACAGCTGCTAGCCTCGACTAACCTGTTTATAAAAACTATGGTACAGAGAAACATTGTGAGGAATCCTCTTCTATAAGATTTTAGATGTAAAGCCGCCAGGATTTGACATTAATTAATTAGTGCATCTTCTCTTCTGAAAATGCATTAATTGAAGATTATAAGATTCTCTCTGGATAAGTGTAATAAAATGCCCTAAAACACAGAACTCCTTGCTGTCATATATATATATATATATATATATATATACTGTATATGTACACCCACGTCAGTACACTCGGCTGTCGGAGGACTCTTGCTTATTATTACCTGTAATTTTCAGTTACAATTACAAACTTCCCCTTCAAATCCCTTTACTTCTCTTTAAAATGTGATGGCCTACCTCGTACTGCCCTGCATGATTGTTCACAGCAAACATACGGTAACCTCTGGCATGGTCAGGTAAGCTTTAATTATGTGGCCGTGCAGTTAGTGCAATTGAAGCTGTGTATTTATTGCAGTGGAAAAGTGGTTCCTGATTTTGGCCATGAAATAGTTCCTTTGTTGACTAAAGCGACCCAGTAGAATTACTATGTAATCAAACCAGGCAGCACACAAGGTCACATGCCAAGTATAGAGACCCGAAGAGGCCACCAGTTTTCTCACCCATTGTGTTATATATAATGGTAAATATAGTGGAACGATATGGAAATAATTTCTTGCTGTTTAAAATGCCATAAAAAGTAAACAGTGACTTCTACCACTTCTGACTGTGAGCAAGGCTGCTTATAAACTATTGAACTATTGAAGCCCTTCACACTGCCGCATACAAAGGTCCTTACCACATTTGTGTCAGTCTCTATGGTGTACTCCACAACACAGGTGTGGTCGGCCACAGAGCCGCGGTCCCAGCTGCAGTCCAGCCGAATCAGGGCACGACAGCGGTAGTGGCATGTGAACTTACAGTCTGTAAGTGCAGAAAGTCACAGAGTTTAGACAGACACTGCAAAATGTATGAATACATGCAACATTACTGTAGAGAGCGATTCTAAATGAGTGATGTCCTCCTCTGGCCATTAATGGTCACTGCAGTTATTCTGAGTTGGCTCTCAGCTGCATTTACCATCCTCTCCCTTTTGTGTCACAATATCAATAAAAACTAAAATAAATGGTCAACATGTCTTCAAATGGCAGCTCAACCTGCTGTGGAGTGCAGCTGTGAAATAAAACAGGTGAGACACTAAATATCATGTGTATGTAGAGTTTGTCATTCTGTATAAATCAAACTTCTCTTTGATCAAAGTCTTAACAGTTATCAGTGTTTCATTAATGTGACTGCGGTTTCATATTCAGATTGCTGTTGAGAAGCACACTAAATGCTTTTCATAAACCACAGCTCCATTTTAGTGGGTTTCAGTTGTTGAAAAGGAAGTTCGAGACTATTGCGACTCCACGACAAGTCTTAAGCAAAAACAGCATGCAGGTCTGTGCAGCCAACTCTGGTCCTCGATAATGATCAAACCACCAGAACCACTAAAACAACTGCTTGCATGTTGGGTTCCGGTTCCTTCAAAAACGCTCAAATCAAGCAGTAAAAGTTATGATGTCTGCGTTTCAACAGGCTGAGCACGTGGATACTTGGGCCTCCACCTACATTGGTAGCTACGTCTTCCTCTCATTTCTGATCATGCATATGCACAGAAGCAATCAGACACACAGACAGCCTACGTAAGCCCACTCACTGACACACCGCAGGCTCTGCTTGTACAGGCCCCAGATGAAGTCCCCACACAGGTCACACCACGTGGGCTGAGCGTGGCTGCACGGCTGGAAGTTGTGTCCCTCTCCCTTCTCCTCAGTGAGCTGGTGGTCCTCAGTGCTGCTCAGGACTCTGATGATGCCCACCCGGCTCAGCAGGTCTGGGACCTTCCCCGGGCTGATCCTCAGGGCATTGGCCCTCTCCAGGCGTGGAGGTGAGCAGGGCGAACGCGTGCCGGTCAGCTCTATCTGCTCTCTGCCTGGCCTCAGGTCGCGGAGCTCGATGAGCTCCCCCAAAGACATAGTGCCGCTCAGAGCTTGGCTTCCTCCATTTTCACTGACAGACAGAAAAACACAGAATGACACACTGGCACCTGCCAAAGACTGTTTGGCTCCTGTACTATACTGTACTCCTGTACTGTACTAACTATAAGAACTATACACATCGGTGACAGGAGTATTCAGAAGCTGTACTTATGTAAAGAAGCAATACCACAGTTTAAAGAAACGTCATTATAAGTCAACATCCTGCGTTCAGTCGCTCAGCACAGACACATTAACAGCTAAAAGCATCAAAAGTGAAAGTACCCACTGCACTTCAGAATAATCTCTTTACATAATTTATAATGATTACACAGCCAGTTTAGGTGGAGTTTAGTTTAATTTCACCTAATATATTTATTTTATTTTACTTATTTTCATTTAATTTACACACTGTTTGACAGTTTCAATTGTAACAATGCATCACTTTTTTATAAACTGATCACGTTTTATGGGTAAAATCATATTGTAGCTGTCAAATAAATACAATCATGTAAAAAGTACAATATTTCACACTGAAATGTAGTGAAGCGTAAGTATAGCAGCATAAAATGGAAACCTACCTAAACTGTACAGCTCTAGAGTCACATTGATTATATATAGGTATTATGTAATGTTTGCTTGCTATTGGCCATTTTAACACACAGGCTTACTGTATTTTTGGTATGTGGTGGTTTGTGTTGTATGACATGTTGGTTTGTCAGACATTAGTTACTCTGTTGAAGTTATTACATAACAATTGACAGTCTGCAAACCCTGCACAAGTAAAGTATGAAAGTAGCAACAACAGCCTGATGTAAAACACATGACTGTAACATGTTCATGTGCAAAATGTCCCAATTGTACGTTTTACGAAACATGACCCTTCCTTCCTAAATCCTCTGTTAATAAAGAGGCTGAAAACTCAAATGTTTGGTCATAAACCCACCAGCCTTGTAAATGAAACGGATCATCTCTGAAAGTACAAAGTAGGAATAAATCCTCAGTTATCTTCAGCCCGACTCACCAGAACAGGGGAGAAAACGGCCCCGTGGCAGCCGCTTTGTCTCAAAACTTTCTTCCATCCGAGGAGAAAAAGTTTCCGCAGAAATGTCTGTTTCCAAGTAGCGGAGGTGTGTGAGTGTATGTGTGTGTGTGTGTGTGCAGCCTCGGCTACATCTCTGGAAATAATCGATCATCACCGGCTGTTCACAGCGACAGACGGAGGCCGTAGGTTAGTTTGTCCGGTAACATCAGTCTGATCAGAAGTGGGACATTAACCCACTTGTGACTGTGGCAGACTGAGCTGAGGGAGGAAGCAGCATATCATGAGAAAGAGAGAGTGAGATGAGACTTGAGTTGAGCCGACATCCGGAATGCTTTCACATAGGGGGTGCCTCTGAGCCCGGAGCACAGCTGAGGAGGCGTGCAAAGTCCCCCACCCCATCAAACCTCTGCCCCAAACAGTGATGGATGGATGGAAAACCTCAAATATATAAGAATAAGCTGCAAAAAACCTTGAACTACAAATATTTAACCCTGTGGCCAAGCCTGCTGATCCTCTGCACAAACATTCAGGGGGGTAAAGTCTGAACATAACCTACAGGAATATTAACCAAGAGGAAGGACCACAAATTCAGAACTACTTTAAGCTCACCAGTCATCAGTGACTCCACATGAATCCAGAGAGTTTATGTTTCTCTCTGTTATAGTCATTGAAAAACACGCACATGCTTTTGTTTTTATGAGCGCTGAGCGAGAGGACGAGGTAGAAAAGCATTCGGTAAAGCACTATTTTTATTTTCTACCTCTGTCGAAGTATAAAATCTCTTGACAGAGAGGGAAGTGGAGAGAGCCCCCCACACTCCTTCATTAAAGAGACCAATGATTAAAACAGTCATAGGAACAAACATTACAGTCAGAAACTACAAGATTTTGACCTTTTCCAGCACTCAAAGAAAGAAGATTTAAAATGTACAAGAATCCAAAAGCAGATCTGTTCTCCTCCTGTCATGTGACTGTGCTGATCTCCTGTTCGCCCATGTGCTTCTACAGTCTGTCTCTCAGCTGCTGCTGATGTGCAGCTCCCTCTGGATCTTCTCTGTGGCCTCGGCCATGAGCTGGCAGGCTTTCTTGTGTTTAGGCCAGTGCTTCACCTGACATTCTCTGAAAAACAAAACACAAGATGAGTGAGACTTTACATACATTGGTGCATCATATCAACATAACAAAAACATTTATGTATGATTTTCAGTATTACAGAGGAGTGTGTCTGATGTAGAAACACAGACATATATCCATCCGTCCAAGCCATTCTCCGAACGGTTGTCGTGGCAGCAGGCTAAGCAAGGTAGTCCACTGGTCACATTACCTAGCCATGTCCTCCAGCCATCTGGGATATGTAGTCCCCCCAGCATGTGCAGCATACCCTTACAGTTTGTATACGTAATAGGTTTGGTTGTTTAATGTAACTAGAATAACAACCAGAGGATTCTAAATATGGAAGAAGGAAGAGCAGCGACAAAAGGGGAAATGCCTAAGAGAGACTCAGGAGACTGATGAAAAAGTATTGTGCATTTAAAAAACAAGAATACCACAAAAATAAAGCAAACAAAGAATAAAACAAATACAGGCATTCAAAAAAGGCACTTTTGTGATATCACATTTAACACTGTTAGAGTAGTTTAGTAGCTCAGGTTTACACCCACATGCTTTAGGGATTTCTCTTTTGGGTTTAGCTGCACCTCATTTACTCGGTGGTTTGGATCCAATAAGAGAAATGCTGAGACAATTAACTTCCTTTTCCAGCGTTCATCACAAGTATCATTAAACAAAATTATTAAACACAACAACAAACCAAAGCTAAAGTTGCAACAGAACTGAAAACAGAACAGAAGAGAAATACTTTGCCTAAGCCTGACCTGCAGCAGCTCCTCCACCTGCCATAACATCACTAGGTGAGGGTTGGCAAAAGTAGATCAGCTAGTAAATGTAGGTGCTTTGCCCTTAGGTTCAGCTCCCTCTTCACCACAACAGTCTGGTACAGTGTCTCCATCACTGCTGGACTTGTTTCTGTTTAAGTCTTACCTGTGACAGTACCACTCTCCCTGACATCGAGAGCATCTCTTTGCAGCCTCTTTCCCACAGGATCCACACTTTGGCTTCTCAGGAAGTAAACTCTCCATCACATCCAGGTTGTACGTCTGGGCCAAGCTGGTTATAAAGAATAAAAATAATAATACTTAATAAACGCAATGCAACTGGATTGAGTGCCTCTGTGACTCTGTGCCTGCAGTGCTCAGACAGGTGTTTTCACTCTCACCTCTGCGCCTGTAGCCTCAGGTCACTTTCAGATGGGTTGAAGGTTTCTTTGACTTGATATTTTGCTGTTGCCTTCCACTTCCCAGAATTCTCCCTCACAATGTGGTTCCACATTTCAGGGATCTGTACATAAAGCAAAGCTATGGGTAAATGCACAGGGGCGTGGGTGGGTATAGAGACACGTGTGCAGGTGTTGGTGTCTACCTGCTCCAAAATAAGCTCTTTTTTTGGAGGGGCGGGGTCTGAAACAGCAAGGTGAGCCAGGAAGCGCTGCAGCTCCACCAGGTTGGGCAGCTGATCAATCAGCACCTCCGTCAAGAAACCGCGGAGCTGCGGCACATCAACGACAAATAATAGAGCAGCAAGAATGACAAAGTGAACTTCAGAATAAAAAAAAAAAAGATTTACGCAGACAGTGTAAGAACAATGTGATTACAGGAGGATGCACCAGGCTCTCCGGTTATATAATTAATGCAACAGGAAGAGGATGAGAGAGCAAATAATAGGAGGAAACATGTTGGTCAAAACAACCCCTGGAATCTGAATCTGTGTTTTAACAAGTTGGAGGACAATGATCTGGCACTCACACACTTCCTTGAGCTTCAGTTTACTGCTAATATACAGCAGCCACGGAGGAGGAGGAGGTGATAGATACACCTTGATTAACTAAAATAATTCGAGCAGCTCAGCATGACGCCCTGAAGATAAAGAAAGTAATGCTGAAAATCACTGACTGATGCAAAGTGTCGTCCACAGAATACCTTTAGAAGCTGGTTCTTATTGAAGCTGTTGAAGTCATATTTCCTTTGGCAGTCTTCCTTCAGCAGCAGGTTGTAAAGGGAAATCCAAACCTGACCATCCAGTTTTGTCATCTTTAAATGGTCCTCCACAGGAATCTTCTGCCATCTGCCATTCATGTACTTTTCTACCTGCCCTTCAGGTGCAGACATGGAGAAGGAAATTGTACGAAGGGTCATTTATTAGGCAAAAAGCACATTTACATTATAAGATGCAAAAATGTGAGGACACATTTGATATGCAAGAGGTGTGATATACCTCCTCTACAGCAACTCCAAGGGCAGCAGTCAATTAGCTGAACCAGCACACAAGGCAGGTTATGGGTGCACAGCATACGATTGATCACACTGATACTGTGAAGGAAAAATTGATAAATCGCTTATTCATTTTCAAGTAAACTGGCTGCTCATCTTAGGGGTTTGGACTGCTGTTTGGACAAAACAATCAATCTAACATTCATTTTAATCAGTTTCTATGAAATTGTGCCAGGTATTGTTGGCCACTGTGTTTTAAAAAACAAAACATGTTGTAAAAAAATAACTGATGTTAGTGTTAGTATCAGCCAGCAGCACTCTTAGTATCTAAAAGGACATAATGTGATGGTTTAGCTTGAAGTGGAAAGGCCTACAAGTGTGACACAAGCTCTGGGATTCTGTCCTGTGATGCCTCTAATCACTGAACCTTTCAGGCGACCCAGACACTGCCGTACCTCTCTGTGTGGTCCGTGATGTAGCGCAGCACAGAGACGGCCTTCAGAGAGATTTCAAACTCCAGCGCAAGACTCTGCACCTGCAACTCCTGCAGCAACAGAAAACAGTGATGTGACAGATCGATTTAAGTGAAAGAAAGGCTCTTCTGCAGCAGTCTGAACAATGAAACCCATCAGAAGCAGCATCACTCTGAGACGTCTTTACCTCCATAGAGGACGCAGCTGCCTGCCCTGTCAGGTTGTGTTGGCTGTGAGTTGTTACGCCCTCCCTGATCGCTTTGCTGGCCAGTAGGGTGAGTTTGCGGTGGCAGTAATCCACCAAGTCAAGAACAGAGTCATCAGCCGCCTCACATGAATCCTACACAACACACAAAACTCTTAAAAACACATAAAGCTTAATTTACACCAATGTTCATACAGAGAAAGAATCTATAGTGACACTTTTAACCCTTGTATGGTGTTCGGGTTTGTGGACCCGATTTCATCCGTTTTCATGTTCTTTATCAAAAGAAAAATTATACGATTAATCATTTTTTCAAACTCAGACTCATCAATATGAGCCAAGGCCAATGAGTCTGAGTTTGAAAAAATAATTAATCGTATAATTTTGCTCTTGATAAAAAAATGAAAACGGGTCCCACAGACCCGAGCACCATACAAGGGTTAAAATAAGCTACAGATTCGTATAATATAGGGGTTTGTGAGCACACTGACCTTATGAAACATTATCGTTTCAAGCAGGTTTATGATCGTGGCTTCGTGGTGGATCTAAGAAAGAGACATTAAAGAGGACACAAAGTCAGTTACAGTGTAAGAGCTGCTAGCCGGTGATCATTTTATGTCTCATTTTACACCCACCACCATGTAAAGATGAAATGTGTTCTTGGGATTAAAGTCCTGCAGCTGACACAAGATGGGGAACACGTTTTGCTTCCACACTTCAACAAGGATCATTTCATGGACCAGAACAGGTATCTAGAGAGGAGGGGGAGGGAGGAAAAGTAGATAAAAGCTTGTTTAAATGAGTTCATCACGCTATTATATATTTTTCCAGGCAATAGAAACGACCAGGGAAGTCTTTTGCCACTGGCATTTTGACATGATTTATAGTGAAGTAGTGAGGTCACCTTTCTGTATGATACCAAGAGCTCCTTAACAAATTCATCATGTGTGGCAGAAGCATTCAGTATTGCCTGCATGTTGAGTTTCTCAATGTGCTCATGCTGTCTGAACCACCTGTCAACACACAAAGAGAAAAATCATGACACAGGGCAGGGTTGGGCTTTATGAGCTGCTACTTAATGAACATCCACACCTGTCCGGTTATCCAGACATTAATTTGTACAAGATACAAACTCCAGAGAGACAACAGTGTCCAGCCATAGACTGTGATCCAGCCACAGACAGTCTATAGGAAGTGGAAGTAACCACTGTGACGTCACCTACTCATTTGTGAACCGCCGTTTTGAAGACTTGAGTTTGGCCTTATATGTGTCGCCATCTTGGTTTTTTTTTGGAGCCAGAAGTGACTTTCATTCCACGCAAACTGCATCTGATTGGTTAGTCACAAACTTTAAAGCATAGATTAGATCATCAACATGTCATCTGGCGTAGCTCTCATCACCACAGCTCTCTTAAGGGGAAAACAATGCCATATCCCACATATTGACAGTAACAGCGTCCACACAAGCCAATTCAAATTGATAACATTCTGCTAGAGAGATGCTGTGGAGTTGGTTGCAACAGGACTTAACATATTTAAAAACATTTAATTTGCTAACCTGAAGACTCTATGAGGTAAGAACACCTCTGGCCACGGAGTGAGTTACTGACGGACCTGAATACACCAGCCTGATGCTGCAGACTGGAGGGACATGACTGAAAGTGGATCAAATGAATCTTTTCTGTGTATCTTGTGCTTTCTAGGTCGTGTAGAGTGGATGTATATTTACCTGACGTGGTGCCTTCAGATAATTTATAAAGCAATTTCATTCAGTTGGTTCTCTATTGACGATGTTTTGTACCGCTATTTTACATTAAAATGTACAGCGAGTTTCGTTTGTTTATCCCCCAGAGAGAAGCGGGGACGTGTTGCAGGCTGAAGTTCCCGGATGTGCCGAAGTTGTCTATACCCTGCTTTATGGTCTATTTTAGTCTAAATGTGACCATAATCAGCCAATTGGTACTGAGGTCATAAATCAATGAATTTTTTAGACCTTCAAACAATCTGTTGAAACCAGAAGAGTCGCCCTGCTGGTCACAGAATGAACGCTGGCTTAAGACATGACAAAACAAGACAGCATTAGCCCCATGTTCCAGATGGAGAACCCACGCCCAGTCTAATGTGAGCTAAATTAGGGCTAGCATGACCGTCTCTGTGGCGCAATCGGTTAGCGCGTTCGGCTGTTAACCGAAAGGTTGGTGGTTCGAGCCCACCCAGGGACGTACTGTTTTTTTTTATCCTTTATTAATGCAGGTTGGGCGATTACGGCAGCGCATATGTGACACAAGACTTGAGTGGCGTGCTACGGAGCGAGTTTAGTGGGATAGCGAGATATGCTGAGCCTTAAGCCTGAAGGCTTGCTCTCCTCTTCCCTCGCTAGATCAGCACGGGGACTCAAACTAAACGTGGTCCGGAGGAGGCTGTGTTTAGAGTTTCGGCCTTGACAAGTCTCTTTATGAGCGACGTATACTCTCAGCCGAGGGACACTGTTGATGGGCAGTATGCTGGTCTAACGCGAAGTGTAGTATCGCTTTGTCACGGGAACATACATGCACTTAGTTTGTGTGCAATATTAACACACAGCAGATCATCCTCCCACTGACAGAATGATGAAGGCTGCGGATCAGGTTTTTATGTTTGGTCCTGATTAGCTGCAACGTCCGTATTACAGTTCACAGAGGAGTAGAAACTGGTTAGTATATTAGTATTCATCACGGATATTATTTAATCATTAAAATTAATTTCTGCATTTGTTACTATTTTCTGATTTTTACAACCCAAACAATGATGAATAAAATAATCGCCAGATTAATACATAAAGAAAATAAGCATCAATTGAAGTCCTATGCTAAATGGTTAAAATGAGCCCCACCCGCACCAACTACAACAGTTAAAATCTTGCTTTTTCCTTCATGCATGAGTAATACGCCACAGGGGACATTTTCTGCTTACACTTACACACTTTTACTTAAATGCCATTCTCAATGCAGGACTTTTACTTGTACTTGAGTATTTTACAGTATGGTATTAGTACTTATACTTTAGAATCTGAATACTTACTCCACCACTACATAAGTGTGTCAACACCTGAGACACAGTATATTGTTACACCCAGGCTAGTTTACCGGGCTTATATCTGTGTAAACTGACTGAAGTCTTGCTAACGTTAGCTGTAGCTAGCTGGGCCTTCTTACCTCGCAGAGCCCACTTCTTTGACAGAGAAAGTTTCCAGACTTTGAACAAACCCCTCTGCTTCCACAGGCAGAATTACCGACGTGTCCATTTCGATAAAAAAGAAAATTGCCCGAATTTAATTTCACTATCTCTTCATTCAAGTTGTTTCTGAAGTTAGCTAAACTTGTGTTAGCGGTTACCCTCGTCTCCTGTGGTTGTCACGGTTACTGTCGCTTCCTGTGGTCGTCATGGTTACAGTAAACCAAGCGTAGTTCCTGCCTGCAGCCGGAGGAGGGTGATGCTTCCTCAGGTAAAACCAGCACCTGGCTGAGTATGAAAAGGTCTAAAAAAATGACAAAGAAGTAGTACTAGCAGAGTGTACTTCCAGTGTCAAAAGTCGAAGTACTGATGTATTTACGTGTAAGACCCATTTTACTGTTGTACGTTGACGTGATGGCGCATTTAATATACAGCTGGGAAGTTCAATCTGTAACAATGGATCATAATTTTTAAGCTCACCGTGTATTTTGTGCGTAAACTCTTGATTTGTAAAGTAACTAGTAACAAAAGCTGTCAAATACACAAGTGCAGTGAAATGAAGACAATGACATACACAAGTACAAGTACCTTCATGTATATAATATATAAAAATTAATGTTCGACAGTCTGTTATTGCAGTTTAAAAGTTAGTTAAATATTTTTTTCCAGTCGCATAATGTGAGATCTTCTGTATCTGCGTGTCGCAGTGCATCAATCTGAGGCAAATTACATCAAATGGCAAATTCTACATGTCTTTTGTTTTGTTTTTTTTGCATTATTTGCACTCTGATTTCAAACTATCACACTGTGGCACAATCTCTTTTATTAATCACAGATTTTCCTCTGTACAATATTTATAAATATCACCTTCCTCGCTTGATCTAAACAGAAGTGTATGCCAATTCTTAATGAAGAGAAGGTTATTATAAAAACACACACACAAACCTAGCATAAAAATTACAAAACACTACTTCACTTTTCTCTGTTATTCCTCTCACTGGAGGCATCTTTGGTTGAGGCATTTCTGTAACTTTCAGTCTGACGGCTGTTGCTCTGTTTTCAGTTCACGTCACATCACTTCCAGCACACAACGATATTGGGATCATTTTCCAAACGCTCATCCAGCTCCTGGTAACTGATCCCTGTAAAATGATGACACTGTAAACACACTTGTTTTCTACCGTTAGTCACGGTAACAGTTACACTAAACAACCAGAGAGAGCTTTAAAACCTGCCTGTTTTGCAGCAGATCTCATCATAACTATGACAGCCGGTATAGAGTCGTGGCAGCCTGCTCCTCTCATCGCGGATCACCTTCACCGGGTATTTCTGCAGCCGTCGGATGAGAGACTTCATCAGGCCGAACTGGATCAGCCTCCTGAAAGGCGACACATGACATGACACCCATGAGTAAATGTCCTGACTTTTTGGGAGTCGTGAAGTCTTTTCGGGAACCGACGAGGTGATTGATGCCGACCTCTCATCAACTCTTTGAAGCTGCTGCGCGTGACGTGAACAAAGGTCTCGGACTGTGGTTCCTGGACTCAGACCACAGTACAACTGGAACACATCTCTCAGGCTGGCTCGCTTCTGACCTGACAGACAGTAACACAAAGTAATGAATGTCACAAAAGAGAAGGCCAAAATAAAGCTCCACAATCATGACCCTTATTTACCCTGCTTGGTGACGTAGCTGAGGCACTCCTCCTGAATGGATTTGTCGTCTATGAGGCTCTGGACTTTCGGGGTGGTGCAATACACATTAGAGTACTGGATGGAGGCAAAAAGACACGAGACAATCACCAAACTAAATAGAACCTCAATTAGTTAGAGAGAATTAGGGCCACAATGTAGTAAAATAGTGATATCATGGGAAAAAAGTGGTAATATTTTTAGAATAAAGTCAGAATGTTTGGAAAATAAAGTAGTAAATGTATAAGAAAGAAAGTTATAATATTCCCAGAAAAAAAGTCATAGTATTTTGAGATTCTAATAATCTTAGTTGAAAGATGAAAGCAGCTTTGACGTGTCAAATAAAAGATGTAGATGACCTGAAAGTTACAGGTTTCACCAATAACCTTTCTCATAAAATTAAGATTTTATTACATAGGCACACAGTCACAGAGGAATTAGTCCAACGTGTTGTTTGAGTTTAGTTTTTTACCTGAAATATTGACACCAAGGTCACAACACCATAATACCTGTGAAGAAAAAGAAGAATTTGAGTGTCTCTCTTCGGTTTATTTTGGAAATTACAGTCTGACTGCGCTGAAATGCACCACACACAGGCTGGGTCATGAAGCACTGCGTTATTTGAAGAGAACAAATGATGCCAACGGGCATCAGCAGTGACAAACGGGATAGTGGCTTATCCTGATGTGTTGCCCTTTATTCACCGACATGTACTCACAGGAGATTCTGTACAGCAATGCGAACCAGATTCAGCTCTACGTCCGCTTCAGCAGAGATTTTCTGGATGTGCCTAAATCCATCAATATAGGGCAGGATCTGCGATAAACGATGCACAACAGAACATTATTGGCTTTTACTGAGCTACATTTGAACTTGCTGAGACCTATATACACGACTATGTAACAGAAAGCTGTAAATCTGTTCATTACTGCAGCAAAACCACATTATAGTACTGGCATCTCCTTCTCCACCATATATTGATGGATGTGATATTTCACTATCTGCGCAGCTGATAATCAAGCAACCTTTATTCATATAGCTCCAATTCATAAACAAACCTTACTTCAAGACACTTAAGGGAGACCCAACGATTCAAGAATTGAGGATTTAAGAATCCCCACATGAGCAAGAACTAGACGACGTTGGTGAGAAACAACTCCCCTTTAACAGGAAGAAACCTCACACAGACCTCAGCTCAGAGGTGGGCGGCCTTTTGTCTGGGGTCGTGTTGGGTGAGAGAGAGAGAGAAGGGGGGAGAGATAACAGGCCTTTAATCACTAATCTACCTCCTCGTGCCTCTAAGAACTGTGGCACATGTCTTATCACCACGCCCCTTGATGTCGGCCACGGAGTCTACCTGTTGGGTGGTGAGGTCCCACTGAGATTTGATAAAATGGTCTTTGCACTGGGTGAAGACAGGCACATCGTACTCCTGGACAATCGGGGGGTCCTTTCGCAGCTGGATCAGCTTTAGGTGGATCGTGTTGGACTCGTCTAGAAAACGGACACAGATCAGAAAAATAAACAAGATACATTTTTTTATAAAAAACAGTTTTGTTGCCACTATATCAGAGTGTGGTGTCCAAGTGCCAAACCATGAACTTTAGTACTCATTACTTTTCCACATAGTCAAGACTGTGGTTTTCCCCTTAAAAGTCAAAGTCAAAAATAAATGAATGCCCTGGTTAATTATTGTGTTTGAAGGGGATCAATATAATTAGAAATGTTTTTAAGCGATGACTTTCATTCCTCGCCTGTTCAAATACATCTGAAAATAGTAAGCAAACTTTATCCACCCATCTTCAGCCCATCATCATTCACGTTAATCCAGCATGTGTGTTTTTTCCTCTCTTTGCAGCACACACTTTACACAACAGCTTCCAGAGTGGTGCTGCTGTGTCTCAGGGCCTTATTTGTCTGTCATGAAGCCAAAGTATAACCGAACTTGAATTGGTCGTCTTTTGGTGCAACGAGTTGTACTAACACACTTCTACAGTCTCACTAAATCAGGGCGCAAAACTGGAATATAATATAATATAATACCTATGGGTAAGGTGCAGGCTCCTGTGGCATTAAGTTCTTCCAACAAGGTCGACATGATGGGTAAAAGTTTCTGTTTGCTCTCCTCATTGGATATAAAACCGCTCTCCAGCTGCAACACAAGGCAAACACATCTAAAACCATCTGTGACATGTCTGTACAAATATCAAAGTAATCACATGCGACGAGAGCAGAAGTGAAATGCGTCATCCACTACCTCCAGTGTTGTGAGGTACCCAGACAGCTTCTTCACAATCGGCTCCAGGGCACACGTGTTTGTCTGGGCGTCGCAAACAAGCCCGAGGTTAAACAGCAGGGCATTTCGTCTGTACTTTTTATGTTCGATGCACACTGGACAGCCGATTAATTTCTTTCCCATGGCAGTGCTAAAAGATGTATAGAGCACAGTTTGATACTGAAAAAGAGCAACATACCAGCCCCTCATAAACGTGAATGAAAATCAATGAATTATAGCAAAGAGACAGAAGAGGAGTGTTGGATTACATACACTGTTATTAATTTGTTTTGTAGTTCTGGCTTGGTGATAATATAAACCTGAACTGTGTCAAAGAGCTCCCGTGAAATGTATTCCTCTGGGACCTGTCAGGGGAGGACATAGGGGACACTGAATGACAAAATGCATTCTATAAGATACACTAAGAAGATTATGTACTTCTCACTTCCAAGGTCAATGTATGTAAAGGAATTAAATACCTGTTTACCATTAATAAGATCAATTACTATAATGATAATACCATTATACACACAGTCACACACAAGGATGCAGACACTATCCAGGGCAATACCTGCCACTGCTCAGGTTTTTTTTACGGTTACAACACGTTTTCATCTAATCTGATAAACTGAAACACTTTTGGCAGTGAATTCATGCAGCACCTGAGGACATTTCAGTCACTATGCATCATCTCAAGCATGCGCCTTTATGTAGAAAATTAAACTCCACCTCAGCTTGATCAGGGGTCAGAAAACACAATAAAATTTCAGAAAGCACGACAACATTTGAGAAAACATGCTGACATTTGGGACGTTTGTTTGTGACTGGACAGAGCCCGGTCCTCTGTGACAGTTGTGTCATTTCCTGTTTCCTGTGTGCTGCTGTCTGCAGTGTCCTTTCATGGACTTTAAACTGAGTTTGAGAGGATGGAAGAGATTTGTCCAAACACAAACAAGGAGTGCTGTCCCACTTTTTCCATAATCTGACCTGTCATTGTTTTGCTTTTTTAAAGAAATGTTGTTGTGTTTTGACTGGGCCACTGTTAACACAACTGAGATTAACCTCATTCCCAGTACTTGACCTCCTACACTTGACAGAAACTCTGGAAAGACTCACTAATTCTGATACTGTTTCGTAAACCTTTTCCACATACTTGACCTTGTAAAATGAAAAACATAGCTTATAATTACACTTCAATGTCCTTGTGCTTTAAGTTTCTGAAGCCAAATCATAAAAGTACATGAACTTAAATATCATAATAATTACGCCATGCTGGTAGTGACTGTGGCAATTAATGAGAAATATGTGATCATTTTATCATCACTTCCCTTGTTCAATCAGTGGAGCTGTGATGCTAAACCAACACCACATTTAGTATTTGCCCACTTACCTGATATGTTATCTTTGGACCCAGGGTGGGATGAAACTCACTAAAAAATATACACTCTATTCGATTGGCCATGCCAATCATATACCTTCCTGTCAGGGCAACCTTACCCCAGGGGATTTAGTTTACCAAACTTTAACCAAACCGGCTCAGTAACAGCAGACAGTCTCCTCTGTGTGCCTGCATCTACTGCTATTTAGCAGCTGGAGCTAGCTGCTAGCTCCCAGTTTTATCGTTGGAAGACGAGCCGGTGACCTCCTGTGAAATACATCTAGCAGGTCAGACGTCTGGACAAGGTCCGAACAAATGTGTTACCACTGTCCTTTGAAGGAAAAAAGCTGTAAACCTGATGGCAAACTATCCAACAACTCTCCAATAGTCGACACATTCATCCAAACCAGACTGGGAACAACAATATCGATGCCTTCAAGGGCTGCCCGTAAATTACTGAGCATAACAGCAGACGTTGTAAATAGTGGAAAATGTGTCTTTTTTGTTTATTAAAACTAACAATAAGACAATGCCTGTTGTAAAGTATTTTTACATTTTACATCTTTTTCGATCTGCTGTTGCATTATTTTATAGAAATAGCGTATTTCAGATTTTCAGTTTGAGGTTGATACATTAGCTAGCAGCTGTGTACATCAATTTTACCATCAAATGTTCACACGACTTACATTACCTCGTAGAAAGAAAACACAAAACGTTGGTATTTTGGTGATAATCTGCACTTTGCTGTGGTTTTTGGGTGCTTCATGCTCGGAACTTCATATATTCGACAGTTACTAAAGGCAACACGGCTCACCAGCGTCAGTGCTGCGCAAAAAGCGGCGCATACGGAGACGTTTTGCGTCAGGTCAACAGCCAGAGAGGTTTTCTGCGCCATGTGGAGGAAATACTATTAACAGTGTCCTATAGCACACAGTCCGACTACAGAAAATTATGTTTAATGTCCGCATAGGACGATAGATGTGACCAAGAAAGTGTGTCAGTATGCGGCGAGTATACAGCTGATGGTGCATGCACGGGGGTCTGTTTATATTGATCATGTGGAGAAGATCTTTGAGTGCAGGCTACAGATGCTTTGGACCCAAGGTAACTAACTAACTAACTCACTCACTCACTCATTTTTTACATTTACATTTGAGTGGGTTTCAGAGTGGCCTATTTTGCAAGTTGTGTTACTGGATCAACTGGATCAAATCTGGGTAACTAATCACACTGACATACCCAGCAGTAGACCTCATCACCAGGGTAAAAATATAAAGGGGAAATAGGCACGCATGTATGAGTCATAGTGGAATACAAGCTTATTAATGCAAAATGCAGTGAGGTAGTGCTTAATTTAAAACATGATTTCAACATTTAAGAGAACAAATTGCTGAAGAAAGACTGATTCATTGTCCCCATGTTAATGTCAAAGAGGTCAAGGCTCTCTGTGTATCCAAAAATACACCATCAGAAGTGCAACTAAGACTTTGATTAATCTATAAATCCTATTTTATTAATAGATTATAGATTATTTATTACAATTTTACTCATGTCAAGAGAAACAGGAGATACTAACATTTAAGAAGCTCTGAGCAACAAATATTTAATAGGCTGGACAAAAAAAGTACTTAAAATACGTTGTCAGTGACAGAAAGGCCATTTACATACAGACAGGTCATTAGAAGCACCTCTCAATATTATGCAGCCTTGTGCTGGATTGTGTAGGTGTACCTAAATGCATGGACCTTGAGTGTCAGTCAGTGTGTCTGAGGTTTGATCTGAAATTTAGTTTTCATATTTGACTCCTCAGTGTCTCGTACATGGTGATGGAGGTTCCCTCAAATGAACAAGTGCTTGTTAGCACATAGTTGGAATGCACAATGGTTGTAGGTTTGGATTGATTTAGAAACTCTCTCAAATTAAAATGCTTTTAGGGATTTTGGGGCTCCCATGCAGTGCGCAGATGCAGCGCCCCGGCCTTACCTGCGGGCAGGATCACAGCACTTCAGGCGGTGGACTTATGGAAGACACACTTCTGGGAGAGTGGTGTGACGGAGCCTGACCACTCTAGCCACTACATCATGGCTCATCTGCTCGGGGGTAAAACTGTAAGTTGAAATTTGCTGAGCTCATCGCCGGATGTAATTTCTGTCCTTCATATTCGACAGCGTCACTTCCTTTCGTATTTATTCATCCAGATTGAAAGCCTTGAGCAGGCAAAGTTGACAGAGCTCCTCAGCCGAGAAAAGACAGAGCAGATGTGGAAGCTCTGCACTCGACGCCTATCCAGGTATAAAGTTTATCTATACACTACCCTACATGTACATATGTATTCATATGTGTGGGGCTTTTTTTTTTAATATACTGAGAATACTCATAAATATTTCTGTGTCTGGTGTAGAATGCCTGTGCAGTATGTAATTGAAGAGTGGGACTTCAGAGGTCTGACGCTGAAGATGAGACCTCCTGTGTTCATACCAAGACCTGAAACTGAGGTTGGACAGGGGGAACACGGGCCACGCATATGCACAATGTAAAGTGATCAGTGGCACATAACCAGAGCAGTGATTCCTCTGTGTGTTGGTGCAGGAGTTGGTTGAACTCGTGCTCACTGATCTGGAGATGAAGCCGGGGACTGGAGTGGGTGCAGATGCCCAGCAGACATGTATGGAAGTGGGATGTGGCTCTGGTGCCATTTCTCTTAGTCTGCTGAAGAGTCTTCCTGAGGTGTGATTTGTGCTTGGTGAAGGAATCTGATTTTTAGCTACTTTCCATCCATTTGGTTCAGACTAAAACATCTCAACAGCTATTAGATGGATTACCATGTAATTTGTTGCAGACGTTCGTCGCCACCACTGGATGTATCCTACTGACATTTTATGTGGTACCACCAGCAGTGGGTTTCACATATTCAGTGAAATATCTCAACATCATAGGGATGGATTGACACCAAAGTTTGCACAGACGTTCATGGTCCCCAGATGACGTATCCTAATGAGTTTGGTGTTCCTGTCTTTTCTTCTAGTGCCACCATGAGCTTCAAATGTGTGGTTTTGGGTGAAGTCCCTCAACAACTATTGGATGGACTGTCATGAAATTTGGTGCGGACATTCATGTCCCCCTCAGGATAAATTAGCTTTTCATGTAGCACCAAATACCTCCAATACTAAGGACTTTCCCAACAGCCTCAGCTGCACTTTGTGCTTAGTTTATAATTAGCAAATATTAGCAAGCTAACGAGCTGAAGTAAAATGTTGAACATTGTAAATGTGACACCTGCTCATAATAAGCATGTTAACATAGTCGTTGTGAGCATTTTGAATGGCTGACATTAAATGAGAACTCCACCACTTCTATAACATTGTTGAGAGGGTTTCTCTCTTAGTCCATTGATTGGCAGGTTGGGAGTAGGGCTGCAACTAACCATTATTTTAATTGCTAATTAATCTGTCTAGTATTTCCAAATTAATCAATCAGTTGTTTGGTCTATAAAATGTCAGCAAATGGTGAAAATGACAATCAGTGTTTCCTAAAGCCCAAGATGAAGTCAAACCCAAAGATATTCAGGAAGAAACCAAAAATTATTATTCAATATATACATTCAATATATATATATTATACACATTCAAGAAGCCAGAATCAGAGATTTTTTACTTCTTAAAAAATTACTCAAACTGATTGATCGATTACTCAAAATAGTTGACTATTCATATTCACAACATATGTTCTTCTGGTCTTGTTCTTATTCTTCCGCCGCATTTTTGTCATCGCTACTACTCCCAAACCGCTCAAGGTAGAAACTTCATTCCAACTGGAAAACATGCAGCTCAATCGGGAATCGATCGGAATCACTTTTCACATCTCTGACATTTACAGTTTCCATAATATTCAATATTAACTCAATTTTTCAAATTTTCCCCATAGGAATTTCCCCATAGGAATGAATGGAGGAAAGTTTCACAAGGTGAAATTTCTTCACCCGACTTCTAGCCCTCACAGCTCCTTCATGCTTTTAGCTAGAAACTCCATTCAAGTTGTAAAACGTTCATCATCTCTCCCTCTTTCAGCACATACCTCTACCTCCTTTGTGCCATTCACCACTTCATCACAGTCGTCTTTTAAAAAAAAAAAGTTTCTCCCTCCTTTTTCTCATTTTACATGAGTGTGTATGTGGCCGCGCTAGAGCGGTGACGTCATCGCTAGAGCGTGGAGGAGCGGAAAAATCACATGAAGCTTTTGTCTTTAACTCGCTGCTTTGGCCGAACCGTTTCACCCACAGTCACAGTTTATGACTCAAAATGTAGCTTAAGTCTTTGGACACGCAGTCACGTGGCTCACAACACACAGAAACGCACGCAGCGCGTCCCACGAGCCTCGGAGGGACAGGAGCGCCAACCGAACGGCTCATTGACTGCCATGTTAAAATGACAGAGGAGGGAGGGAGAGAGAAACACTTCTCTTACCTGCTAGCAAGCGCTCATTTCACCAGATAGAGACCTTCGCTTACATCTACGTGTTCAGGAGACTCTCTTATGTCCACTGGTCTGCACTTTATGGCTGTGACATGGACTGTTTTTAGTAAAACCTGCATTTTCAGAGCTGTGTGAATCTCTGTAAGAGGAGCTCAGCTGACTGTCGAAGCTCCGACAAGGGGCGTTCAGGGACAGTCGGATTTTCCAGCTTTCTCGGTAAAAGTGTCTCCTCACTGTGTGCTCAGTTTTTAAACAGATAAACACAAACTGTGTGTGTTTTAGACTGTTAATTAAGTAATTACTGACGTGATAACTGATATGGAAATCACACATTCAGAACATAGAGCTGTGTAGATACTAGATATAAAGTAAAACCTGCATTTTCAGAGGTGTGTCATCTCAATGAAAACAGTACCATCAGTAAGGGAGCACGAGCTGAGCAGCAGCATATTACTGACGTTTGAGCCACCAGGTGGCAGCAGAGCTGCGTGAAAGGAGCAGCACAACATTAGAGCAGCATCTCAGCGTGACAGTGGCGGAGCAGCATGGTGGCGGCAGCAGACAGCATTCACACTGCAATTTCTTCAGAAATTGCACTTTCTAGTTAACTGCAGCTCTTGTTGAGAAGGAATTTATTGCAGTTATATAATCAAGTAAAAAACCAAATACTAGCCTCAGTTTCAACAATGTGAATTGTTTGTGAGTGGCCCATCATCCATGTAAGTTCAGTCCACTGGGGGTATTTTTGGCTGCTGGGTTGACTAATTACACAATTTTCAGATACCAATGTGTGTTCTGATAACAGTTGATGGCCGTTTGTCAATGTTGATGTTTTAAAGTTTTTGATGATTTAGTGTTGAATAGAAGTTAATTAATTAAGTCAGTTGATAATGAAAAAAATCATTAGTTGCAGCTCTAGAATAGATGCATATGGGTAGATGAAAAGGCTTCGTGATAGGATATATCAGTGTTGGCTGCTCATTGCAAAGCACAGTCCGTACTGTCCTCTCACTGCTGACCTAAACATACCTTCCCCTATCCCATCGTCATGTCTGCTTATGTTTCTGCCGTTAAGAGATTGTAAAGTTGTAAATGTGCCTTGACTTCCTCATGTAGACAAATACAGGAATACGGGCACATCAAGTTTTTCCCTGAGGTCTCTGAACAGCTTTTAATTGCCGTGTTTGTTTCTCTTTCACCAGCTTATAGCCGTGGCAGTGGATCAAAGCCAGGATGCTGTGGATTTAACAGCAGAGAATGCGTTATGGTAATTGTAGCATAGCACATGAAAACAAGTCATGAATGTCATCATTGATTTCATTTTATCCTGCTCATGGACTTTCGGTTAATGTTTTATGAATTGAGGTGTGCTGAGTAATGCATAAAGTCTAATAAAGACTTATTGTGTGCAGGTTGGGGCTTCAGGACAGGTTACAGGTTTATCATCTAGATGTTATGAAAGGTAAGTGAAAACAGTGCAGTTGTTAAACAACACACCTGAAAACACTGTGGATAATAAAAAAAAAAAAAAAAAAAAGAAATTAATTTGTGTTTTGTCAGATGCAGAAAAGTTGCTGAGCCTCTGCAGCCCAGTTTCGACTTTGGTCAGTAACCCTCCGTACCTGTTCTCAGACGACATGTTGTTACTGGAACCTGAAGTTATCAGGTGACTGATACACATTCAGCCTCTCTCAATTTACTTTTTATTCAGCCTCCCCGTAGTTAGCATTTATAAGCAGTATAAACACTTAATAATTGATTACAGTATAGACAGTTAATAGGTATGATATTGCACAGTTAATAAATTCTTCATAGCACACTGTAAGGATTTGTTCATTTGTATAATATTATATCATTATCTAATTATAACAACTATGTTTTATACCGTGCTATCAATCATTCATTAGATGTATGTACACCAGTTATGGATACTTCATAGCATGTGTAATTGTTGACAAATCCACTAATAAGCATTAATAAACCGCAGTCTTGTTTAGTATACTGTCATGTTGGATAATATATTGAAGTACCAAAATGTCAGTTAATCAATTTTCAAATATTTCAATTACAGGCAACGGCAACAAGCAGAAAATACATTTAGCTCTAGTCAAAGCTGTTGCTATCTTATTAGTTAGCTTTAGCTAAATGGATCTCTTGCTTTAACGTTATCTGTGTGTAGCTGACCATTTGGTTTTTAGCTGAGATTTTATAATAACTGCAAATTTTACATAACACAATTTTCTGACATAAATACATTTTCAAGTCAGATTCTGTTCACTCAAAAAATTTTCACTTTCTGTAATTACTACGTTTTGGCTTTGTAGATAGTTCAGTGTGTTATAATGTGGGTAATAAACCATTTAATTAACTGCGTATATACTGTTTATAAATGCAGGGGCTTAAAATAAGGTCATATAAATAATTGTATGATTCTTGACAAAAAATTAAATTTAATGTAATAATTTGAATAATTTACTTTCAGAGTAGCTGAAAGATCAAACCCTTGATAATGTAACAAATCTATAAAATGAGTGGGCATCAGAGCTTTAGGTGTCCTTTATAAAAAATATTTTTTTGTAAATATGTGACATCAAATGTATGTAGGTGATATAATATGGATACTGTTTGGCCAGGTTTGAAGACCACGCTGCTTTAGATGGAGGTAAAGATGGCCTAAAAGTGATCAAACAGATTTTGACTCTGGCTCCGCAGATTCTATCAAATAAAGGGTAAGGAACTCCTCTGCTCGACATAAGCACACACACACACACACACACACACACACACACACCTGGGTTTAATTCTCAGCAGCGGCAGCGGCTTGTCACAGCATGTTCTGAAAAACACATGTATCATGTTGCCTCATTAATGAGTTAAGCTTTTTAAAAGACTTCCAGTGAATACAGTTCCAGACATGTGCCACTGCTCTCACCTCAAAGTTACTTCCGATAATCCTGTCCTGTTGAGAATTAAATTTTAATGTATTTAATAGAGTTCTTTTTCCGGTGAATAACAGTCGTGTTTACTTGGAGGTGGATCCCAGACACCCTCCGCTCATTCGACGATGGGTAGAGGCAAATGTGGAAGAGCTGCATTATGTCGAGACACGGCACGACATCACCGGCAGGTCTGTCCGGAGAACCTCTCGGCCATCATGTCTGTCACCCGGGTGTCATTAAATCATTCTGGCATCATTTAACCTCCTGTGATTTCATGCTAAAGTTGTATTCATGTTGTGAATGAATGTGATGTATCCATCACTGTTTAAGTAAAAGGCCACATGGACAAAATCTTAACTTAATTACAAAATTAAGCTTACATTGCAAGTCCAAATTACAAGTCCATTACACTAATTTGTTTTTGTTTCCTAGGCCGCGATTCTGCATCCTTCAGAAAGGGAAGTCAAACAAGGACCACAAGCTGGATCTGGATTGAGAAACTGAGATCCTATTACGCTGGCTTTAGCCCAGGTCGCCACAGCCTCAGCTCCCCTACCCCCACTGAGCCGCCAAGCACACGCTCACACTGATTTGATCACTCAAAATTCACAATTTACAGAGGCTCAAATGATTTTTCACGTCACTGTTGCACTTTTAATCTGGTAACAGTTGTGATCACAACCTGCGCCACAATAAAAATGTGTGCTAGATGGCACAAAAGCAAGGCTCAAAGCTGAAGGTAATTACCGAGGCTTTTCTTAGAACCCTGCCTCTCAGAATCTCACCCTCCTCCCAGGAAGCATTCAGTAGTTCTGTGAATCCGCTGATGAACGGTCCTCCCCTTCGCTTGTCCGCTCGCTGACTCAGATGCAGGCTGTAAGCATTGTTGAGCAAAAACACACACAATGTGGCCTTTACTTCCTCACACAATCTGCTTGTGTCGCACACTTAAAAGCTCAAAGGCCACACAGTCTTTGTGTTTCAAAGGTGATTGAGGGCGAAAATATTTCGAAACGAGTGTCACAACAGCAGTGATCATGTGGTGGTTAATAATAACGATGATGACGATGACGACGACAGTATTTCTCTTTTTGCTTACTTTCGGCTCAGCACCTGCCCTCTTTGGTTTGGATGTGCGTGCATAGTCCTATCAGTATTTCTGTTTTTACCCTGTGAGTAACACCGGCATTTTAAGCAACACGAGAGAAAAGGATGTAAAGGACAGAAAGTTAGACTCCAAGTGGTTATTTTAATAGAAAAATGTACACATGTAAAAGGTAGAAAAAATGTCTTACTGAGAAAAATAAAATGTCTTAAAAGATGTCTAATGGAATCAGTGTACTTCTTGGGAACAGAATGTACATCCAGAACTGATGAGGGCAAAATGGATATGGACAGTTTCCACATTCATTATAAAATGTTTGTAGATTACAGTACTGAGGGTAGCTCACAAGTTGTCTTTTCTCCAGGGTACTTCATCACCTAGTCCTTGACAAACTAAGTCTGAAACCAGGCACGTCAGTATAAACTGAATTTGTACATATTTCGTCAGCAAAAACGTGACCTTGTGTCCAGTATTTTCGTGACTGGCCTCCAACTGCTGGAGCAGCAATGTCATTAACAGGCACAAAGTACCTGTTTGACAGTTTGTTTCTTTTCAGCCAGCTGAGTTTCAGCCAATAGAGTAATGGACTTGAGGGACCCCTCATACCTTGAAGGGATAGTCCTGTATGTAACGCAGCAGAGGCCTCGGGAGTGGTAGCTGGTCAGGGCAGTCAGAGTGTCTGTTAATGACGAGACGTGTGAGGTGCTGTAAGGACGGGAGACCCTGGGGCTTGTACACGGCCCGCTTCAGTTTTAACACCACAGACGACTCCTGTATTGTCTGCTGAGAGGGTTTCGTGAGAGCGTCCTCCTCCACCTTCCCCTCCTCTGCTTTTGTCTTTGGTCCCATGTAGTGCTGCACCAGGCTGGGCACGTTGGGGAAGGACGACAGGCTGGGCCGGGCCGGGGAGCTGGAGTCGAGCAAGAACTGGGCGCCGCTGTACTGGATCCGTATACTGGTGGGGCCGCGTGCGGTCCTGACCGAGAGGGTCAGCATGTACAGAGGGTGGCTGCTGTCCCGTACCAAGAAGGCTCCTTCAGATGCCTCTTGAAGTGCAGCGTGGGCTTGAGCCGCAGTTACAGCTCCCCAGTACCATCCTACACACACAGATTCCTGAATATTAGTCACTCTGAACACTGAGTACTTTTCAGTGTCCTTCATGTTGAGCTTCAGTTTGATCCTGATTTTAAGAGTTAACAGCCCACAGTTATGTAATTTAATGACACCTTTTACAACAGAAAATGAAATGTGCCAAACAGAGCCTGGAACAGTTCGAGAATGTGAAACACTTTTCATACTGTACCTGAATTTTCTAGATAGCAGAAGTTGCTGGCGATTGCCCGCAGGTCTTTTGTGGGGTCCCATAGCGGAGGGGTGCTTTGAAGGCAAGGGGTTGGAGGTACCGTTCCTGCCCGCATGCCCCGTGGGGCTTCAGTGGACGGAGCAACGGGCAGAGAGGCTCTAGGACTGGAAACAAGGTGGAAAATATGGTTTTACTTTTCCATGTTAACACAGGAATCCACATCATGTAATATTTACGGCTCCTTTTTTTAAAAAAATTGCTGGATAAGAACAAAAAGGACAAGGAAGAAGTAGAATAAAAGAATGACTAACTTTCCCGTTTGAACTTGAGAACAACAAAATGTAAATGTTTTGTCCAGTTAATTATATTAAAATCACATTTTTGCTTAATTCTCATTTTGTGGTGAATTTTGTGTGATGTGTTTTGTTGTTTGTCTCACTTTAAAATAACATGTGATTCTCAGTCAAGTTTTCCTGGCTAAATAAAAGCCAAAGAAAAAAAGCACTGTATAATTACTACTTTTAGTAAGTAAATAGTTTCTGATGAGGACCATTTCTAGTGTTTTCGATTAGTCTAACCACATACATTTGTGTATATCTCTGAGTGTAACAGGCCTTTGCATTTGGCATTGAGAATAAGTCAATGTATTATTTACAAACCTTACATATAACATATAACATTTACAAGTAGAATGAAATGTCCTCAACACGGTCAACAAAGGAGAACACGGAGAAACAAAGAAAAGTGAACTCACCCTGGTACACAAAGAATCATGCTATTTCTTGAATCCGCTGAGTGGCTTAAATCCAGTCAGGTTTTGCTCTTCATAAAATCAAGAACGAGCTTTGTTTAAAGAAGAAACACCTCCACGACCCTTACCATCGGTTTTAATAGGGAAGGAGAGAAAAACCCTAATAAACGCGTTATAAAAGAGGCGAAGAGCTCCGCGTACCCAAATAGGGTCTGGTCCTGTAGTTTATATAAGAACACAGGATGTAAAACATAGAGTAAAAAAAAAAAAGAAGCATTAAACATTTAATCCAAAACGTAAAACACTCAGTTAGCAGCGGTCTGGAGTGTGTTGTCACCAGAACGGGACCCAAATGTGTGAAGGACGGAGTGTAAAAGGCTTGGCTTTTACAATTTACCGTTTCCTAGAAGTCTATTCTGAGAACTCTGCACAGCACCGGCGGCTCTGACGTCACATCGGCCGCACCAACCGCCGTCGCTCGTTTCGCTTTGTGATGACAGACGGCTCGAACGGTCGGAGCGGGTTCTTTTTGTCGTTAGAGCGTTCTGTTTGAAACGGTCACTTCCCCGGGATGGCCGCGCCGAGTCCCGGTCTCCTCTTCCTCCTCTCGGCCGCCCGCCTTGTGGCTCATCTCACCCTCCGGGTCGCCCGGCAGCTCCTGTCTTCGCTGAACCGGCGCTCGCTCCCAGGAATCGCTCGGCAGCTTCTCCCTATCCGCTTTCCAGGAATAATCGCGGGGCTGACTCCGCCCCGCCGGGCGGCCCTGACACAGCCTTCATTCTGGGAATTCACCGCCTCAACATTAAAGATAATAGGAATGCGCACAGGCTGTTTCCAGTAATATAGATTTCCCTCAATCCTGGTGGAAAAACACGGCGAGAGGTTTTCTCAGAGACTCGGCGAAGTAATTACGCTCCATAAAAACAAGTTGTTATTGTGACAATAAACTAAAAAATGGGCTAACTCTACTGTCAGGCTACAAGTAATGGCCTTGTGCTCTAGGTTTGTTCCAATTTCTTAATATTGGATTATGGTAGATTTGTTAAAGCATGTGTTTCCAATAGTTTTGTCAATGGTTAAGATAGTGAATTTAAAATTATATTTCTCCTCATTTATCTCCCCTGACATTTATTTCCAGTCTATCCAGGAAATCCCAGCTTCCACACCGGCTCAATAAGTTTGACTTTATGTGACTAGAATCAGGCCAAATGAGGGTATAATACTGATGCTGGATTATCACCATATTATTATAAATCTGAGGAACATCTTGTTCTGGGCAAAATCCTAAATATTTATTCCAGCAATTGTCTGAGCCATCGCACCCACACACAGACACAGACAGTAGACTGGAAACAAAGCTACACATGAAACTATGCTGTATCATAATCACAGCCATATCCACGAGAGCCTGCTGATCCCGAATAGCTGAATCTCAATTTTTCCAAGAAATCCTGAAGCTTTTTTTCGAAGAAGTCTTGTGGACTTTATCTATCCCTGCTGGATGTGGTTGAACAAATACAGTTTTTTAACTCAGGGAGAAAAAAAATAACCCCACAATTATTGTTTCTTTTTTCATCATTTTTGTGACAATGTACTTTATCATTTATTCTGTAACCACATTATCTTTTCTGCTAAACCTGACCAGACTGGCACAACACACAGTCTATTTACAACAATCACATGTAGCACATTAAAACAGGACCAGACAGACTTGGGAGAATACATAGCCTTTCCTATTTAAAGAAAGCTCAGTGCTCATAAAGCATTTTTTTAATGTTCGTGTTTGTACTCCCGATTCAGTGGTTTCCAAATGAAGGTTGTCTTGTCGTTTATTTCAATCCTGCTGCGTTTGATATATAAAGGCAGCTTTGCCAAGTTCAGCAGAGACTCCAGGGACATTAAAGATTATCCATCTGGATGATTTAATGTGATAAGTGGACAACATTGTTCGAGGTAGGCAGGGAATTACCAAGAATTTGAGGATGAAAAGGCACATAGTGTATGAACCTCTCTAGCTCTGTGTTCCCACTGAGGTGCATTATTTTAATAAGTGAGTATAATTTTATGGTTTTTGAATGACTACTTTTAAGACGGTCTTTGCCCTCAATGATAAGAAGGCCAAAAAAGATGATATGTGGAGAAAGGAAATCCAAGCCATGGTTAGTTCTGTTGCATCTGTGGAGACTAAGGCTGTAACTAATGGTTATTTTGTTGAAAAAGCCTCATGTCCTTGGTCTTCAGGTATGGCAACAATTGTACATGTTGCACTTGGGCAGTGTAACAAATATTATTTTGTAGGTCTTCTTCCAATGTGGCCACTTATAACAACTGGAAATCTCTTTTAGCTCAAAACACCACAAGTTGTAAAGCAGATAAAATAGAAAATATGGAATCCATTTTCTAACATGTTATTAGTGTAACTTGTTTGGAAAATCTAGTTTATTATTAACCATCAATGGCATCTTATATGAGTATAGCCGAGCCACTGTTTGGTGAATGCTTGCCTGTGTGCTTTGTGATATTTTATTGTATTATATTTGTAACGCTTTGTTGTATATGTTTATTTGTAACAGAAAATTATGAGTCAACCCAACTGTAACACTGGACACTGGAACATGACTGTTGATGAAATATTAAAACAATTTCTAATTCACTTTTTGTTTTCTAAGATCTTCCTGAGGATGTCTGACCACCTCAATGCACAAATATATTTTTATTATTTCCAGCAGTAACTCCCTCATTTATGCCTTAAATTGCAGGACAATAGTGACAGTCAGCACCCACACGCTACAAAAGACTTTTTCTTGTGTGAACACACCACATAACCAGGGTTTACTAAGAACTGGGGAATGGACTGATGTTTGGGACACAATGAATATCCATTGTCCTGGTGTTTGCAGAATATTCTTAGCTTTGATTGCCTGGAATCAGAAACATAAATCCTAACCCTGTTGGTTATTGCCTTTTTGCAGATAAATATGGTCATGCGGAGGGACTAAAAATCTTGGATTTCAGTGATTAACCACCAAAGCACATTTGTATATATTTTACTGTTAAAATGAGACAATAATGTTTAGCCATACTAGCAGCATGGCTCTAGTTGACAGCAATTGCAGATGGTCCGCTGCTTTAGATCAGACTTAAATATTTTAACCATTGGATCGATTGCCATGAAAGTTAACACAGACGTTTATAGCCCCTTGAGGATGAATCACATTGACTTTAATTTTGAGCATGTTAGCATGCTGACATTAGTATTTACAGTAGCACAAAGCACCACTGTGCAGCCTCACAGAGCTGCTAGCATGGCTGTAGTCTTGTGTCGTTGGTGACTGAGCAATACTATTCATGGACAGACCGTTAAAACCATAAAACAGACCATAAATGCAACTAATCAGCTTAAGTTTTCTTAGTCAAGCCTTATGACCAATTAGTTAACAAACAGACTCAGAGAGTGTAGCCTTTCTACTCTCTGTGCAAAACATTACTGCTAGTCCTGCTCTTCTCAGGCTGTGTACTATGTACTTTGCATAAAACATAGACATTAATTGTAAACACCATATAACAAAAATCAATCAAAAATAAATAAAAAAGAGTCCTCTGCAGCCGTATGTTGTTCACTAAAACTTGCACTGGCAGCAACCACAGTTCAATATAATTCTTTGGTGTAATATGGTTCAGCTCTTTCATCCACTGTATTCTAACCAGGTAGTGTGTATTATGAGATTTCAGTGAAGCTTAACAGTCCCAAAGCAAGCCTCACTGACAGCAGGGAGGAGTAAGGAACATGCTGAATGACCCTCTTTTCAGCAAAAAATTACTTTTCTGGGCTTTGGAAACGTTTTGCAAAGGTTAAACCTCCATGGCTTAAAAATAAAGCCTACAACACCAAACGCAATAAATTACTGTATTACTGTCTTTTAGTAGAATTGAGATAAAGTAATTGTTGCCATATGGCAGCACCATGCAATAGAGAGTTAGCAGCTGGTGGTTAGCAGAGCTAACAACTATTGGGGCTAATGGAGCTTACAGATAACAATATAATTAGAGGTTATAGCTGACAGATCTTAACACACAGCAGGACTGAGAGTTTCTGCTCAGAGGAAGCGTTAAAACAGAGAACTGCAGTTTAATGTGATAACACAACAAGTTTACAGTAAATACATGTGCTGAAGTGCTTCAGCTTAGGACAGTTTGGAGTAAAAGTACTTTGAGTTTGGAGTTACAAACTCACTTTAGTGAGTGAATCAGTGTTTGCTTTATACCAAACCTCTGCCACTGATTTAACCAGTAACCACATTTACCCCAGTTCTGTGCTGAAGTGCACTGCTCAGGTATCCGTGCTTTGATTATAAAGTGTCTGTAGCTAAGTGACTTTTTTCTTTCACACTGGTAGCCTTTCCGACCAAATCAGATCAATCAATTTTATACTTCCTGAATGGAAGAAGTGCTACTCTTTCATTAAATACGATGAAGAAGCAGAACTCGTGTTTTGCATAACATGCTGAAGCTGTCCAACTCAGGCCATGGGGAGCAGCCTGTTCCACGTGGGAACTGGAGAGACAGTAAGAGTGAGGAGTATCAAAGAGCAAGCAGCATAACTACACACAAATCAGCTTAAGAAGCCTTACAAGCAAGAGCTTAGAAAGAGGAGCACTAGTGTCAGCTTTTGATTGAATGGTTGTGGCAATACAAGAAAAGATGGTTAAACTCTTCAGCATAACCTACTTCATTGCTACCTTCACAATGTTCCCCAAGCTGGAGGCCCTTCATCACACAAACAACCTGGACCTCAGCACAACAAATAGCAATGACCAGGCATGTGGCAAGTTCATCACAGCCATTAGTTTGTGCTTCGTTGAGGAGCTTCAGGAAAAGGTTCTTTTCTATTGTGTCTGACTCTTAAGTCAACCGATCAGTGACAGACCAGAAGGTTACCTACTGCGTCGACCTCTAGAATAGGGTTGAGTACCAAAAGTGTTATGGCAGCGGCCAAATTGAGTTATTTTTAAAAGCTGATTTGTGATTATTATTATTTGTGAAGGTTTTGACTTGTGGAGTCTGGTGTGGAAGATTTGCATCCTTTATCAAAAATTTTCAATACATATTTCAATAAATTTGGTGCCAAATGCAGGAAACACATTGATTAGCCGCTGCTCTGCTCTGTGAACAACTTTAGATAGTAGCCTCTGAACTGTCTTACCACTTATTTTCCAGACTTAAGCAGCAAAGCACATTCCACACACTTCCAAACTCAACCAAACAAAATTATAGATTTTATGTGGGTTACGTTATGTTTCACAATATCTACACAGACTGAGATAATCTCTGCATTAAAGGTCCCATATTCTGCTCATACGTGTATTTGGACGTCCGACTAGAACAGGTTTACATGGTTTAATGTCTAAAAAACACATTATTTTTCTCACAGCAGACATGTCTGAATGCACAGTTTTAGAGGAGCTGAACAGTCTGCGTAATTCGCTCTTGTCTTTTACATCTTTGTGTTACTGGGAGCTGGCGTAAGTGAGGAAAAAACAATAGCGGATTCAGGAGATTTTCAGTGAGCGGGGACTGACGGCCTGCTGAGGGGCTGGAGGAGGTCACATGCTCAACAAATCCCCTTATGACATCATAAGGGTAATCACATCTAAACAGAGCATTTTCACACACATTTACTGAAAGGTGGAGCAGGAGTAACAGAGAAAGGACGGTCTTTTGTCATAGCTTGGCGGTCTGTAGGCACACCGGGGACACACGCTAATGTTGAAAAGACATTAAAAAGTGGATTTTGCATAATATGGGACCTTTAAAAGAGCCGCTAGCTGTCCTGTGATCTTGTAACTAAGAGATTTATTTGGTGATGCTGTGATTGCACATTTGTACTGTGCACTCAGAATACACCGCCCAGAGCTTCCTCTGAATTTATGCCCATGCAGTTAAATCAACACAGTTGTCAAAGTGACTGACGTGATGAAAGGGTGCTGTTGACTGAAGTGGCTGCCAGAATGTGCAGCTGTTGGTCTAATTTAAAACCTCTTTAATATGAGATTTTATTATCCCATATCCATCCTAACCATATAGAATATTTACAGACATGTGACAGAAAACATTTCTGATAAACATGGCACACAGGATAAAAATACACACATCTGATACACATCTAATAATAATAAAAGGCCTAATACCACAGTATAAACAAGGTTTTATTCAGAACGTTCTTCATATTGTTTATTTCTTACAAACATTGTTGATACAAAAGTTGTATTTGAGGCTTGACATGAGGACTGAAACATCTGAATATGCATAAACAATTCAGTGAAAGTCTGTTATACTGTTAACTGTTAAATTTTTTTATAAACATGGAAGAACCAGACAGATTAGCTTCACAATAATCAGGGTCTGATGGGGTTTCAGTCCAATTCTTATAATGGAGGAAATCATCAATAAACAATAAACATGAATGATTTTTTTTTGTCATAATTATGTTTTCTTAGATATGTTGTGCATCTGATTTGTTTGTGGGACTTGATTTGTCTGTGTAAGAGACAGATTAAAGTCAATTTATCAGCATATTTTCATCAAACACATTTTTGTTTTACAGCACAAGAGTTTTAGTACACAAACAGCAGAGGAAATCCATTAGTGTGCCTACTCCTGTGGGCCTGACGTGGTGTGTGAGTGGGTCTGGTGAAACTGGAAGGGGCTGTAGGACTAAAGGAGAAATGTTTCCGCCTCTAGCTGTCCTGTCTGGTCTCTCCTGTCCCCTTAATGAGGCGCTTGTGTCCCCTTTTCCCTGCTGGACCGCGGGGCTTAGCAAAGGCCTGTTTGTGGGCATGCTGCTTGGGATGGACCTCATCGTACAGAAAGTCCTCTGTCAGTTCATCTCCGTCATCAATTTCCAACTACAAACAGAAGCAAGAAATGAAAATAAGCATGCAGGTGGACAAAAAAGAATTTAGGTTATATGCCCTGAAACCTATTAGACACAGCTGAACACAAATACCTTTGACATTTATTAGTCAGTTTAGGGCTGCGCAAATTTGCAACGGTGTTTCTCCAGAGCCACAACTAGAATCTTAGAAACCTTGAATTTTTTTAGATTTTTCATACTTTATTTCATATTTAGTTCAGTTATATTCCCTGTAAATTCCAACATGAAGGTCTGAATGTTGTGTCAAAGCATTTCCAAACTGCTAAGAATACAATTCTGGTGGAGACTGATTTATTGTATGTCTAAAATGTAAGTATATTGAGTCTAATAGCACAGGAACCAAACTCTAAAATACCCACGACTGAAAAAGCATGTTAGCATGCTGACATATTCATCCATCTATCCATCTGTTACCTTTTTAGCAATTTCCAGATGATAATCTTTCTCCACCTCCTCCAGTAGCCGACTCTTGCAGCTGGAGTACAACATCCGCTCCTTAATGCTACAGCTGTATCCAGGCATGGAGTATATGAACACTGCAGAAAGGGAGAGAAGAAGAAAATATACAAGTACATTTTCATTAGTCTTATGTTGATGGAGATCAGTCATTCAAAACTTGGGGACAAACCCCACCCGCTGCTGACGTCTACAAGAAGATCAAAGGGGTGAAAAGGGAAAGAAAATATTTCTGTTATGTAATTCTAGACACTTTGCATTTTTTCTTGTCAAGTATGGAATACTTTCAACCCCTTCAGGCCAATACAAACTCTTCAAATGAAACAATGAGAGACAGAAAGTCCATATTTGGTTGAACTCCTGTCCACAACAGCGCCCTTTTTCTGTGATGACAAAATTGATGCTTAATTTCTAGCCAAACGAACCACTGACGTAGATGATAGGGGATGAACTGTTGCTTGCTCATCACCTTGTAGCGATGTGAAAAGAGAAGGATTACCAGTGTTCATCAGTGACTTACCGACAGATTCCAGGTAGTCTCCTTCATGGGAGTGTTTGTAAAGGAAGAAGTGGTATCTGGGAGTGTCTTTTGGAACTCTCCGGGGTAAATCTCGAGTGTCTGTCGGGTTAGCGTGAACCAGCTCGATTGTCTCCTTCTCTACATCCAACCTCTAAAACACAATAATAACGCGCAGTATGCACAATGCAGAGCTCTCATAAATGCAATATATCAGAGGTCAAACACTCCTGTCACCAAACAGCTCCTGGTGATGGGTTTTAAATCTGGAAACTGGAACAATGCAGTAAGATTTCTCTTACATGAACCCCTCAGGCTCACCAGTTGTATGTAGTTGATACGTTTTTGGGCAAGTTGCTGCAGGGCTCTTCTGGCCGTCTCCTGCAGTGGGAAAGCGAGGCCCTGAAGTGTCTGGTGCTTGCTCTCCACACTGATCTCTGTCTTCACCTGCAGGGGGCACCATGCAAATACAAACCTTTTCAAGCCTCTGCAGAACCAATCAGAAAGTGTTGAACAGGATAACATAGCTTTACATTTTCTATACTGTAGCATAACTATATTTACAAAAATGACCTCTTATTACAACCAAGAGACAGAGGTTCTCTCTGTGTCTTTCTCTACCCACATCAAACCTAAACATTAAGTATACAAATATGGTAAATAATGTAACAACATACCTGTTTAACTCGGCCCTGAAAAAGCAAACACAACAAAAAGTTGTAATTCAAATAGAGGAAGTTGCATTAAAGGCACGAGCAGAGAGCTGCCCATAGGTGTGAATGGTAGTCTGTCTCTATGTGTCAGGCCTGTGATTGACCGGCAACCAGTCCAGTCTCACCCAATGTCAGCTGAGACCAGCTCCAACCCCCCCATCCCTGCTGCCCGGTGACCCTCAAAGGTTAAGTGGTATATATAATGGATGGATGGGTGGGTGGGTGGACACATGCACACCTTGGCACATGCAGTGATGACAACACTCCCGAGGGCATGCTGACCTCTCACCTCGGTGATTTTGATCCTCTGGAGCTCCTGCTCAGCTAGTGTGAGCGGGGCAGGACCTGAGCAGGATGACACATGATGCTGGTATCCCAGCAAACAGATGTCCTCCTAGTGTTGCAAGCAAAACAAGAGGCCCCTTAACAGGAAGAACAGGACAAATGCCTCTAAAACACATCATGACGCCAAAAAAAAGAGAAAAAAACAACAGATGTGCAACAATAAATAATTAATTTAAATGTTTCTTACCTCAGCTGTGCCAAATATCTCATACTTCACATGACCACCACCAAACTCTTTCTTCACTGTGGCACGAGTGGCAGCGTACAACATCTTCTGTTTTATCTGCAACCAGGTATGGGGGAAATATTTAGGTACAGTATGATGCTGTTTTCAGGATTGTGCATGAGTCTGTGAGTACTTAAAAGCCTGTATGATACAAACTGGCCGTGTGGGGTTTGAAACATGTGGACATTCACCAGGCAGGAAGCATCTTGCGACAGATGCAACTAAGTTGCATAATGAGAAACGTAGGATCCAGCATTTTTGGCGCAAGACTCATGGATCGACTAAAACAGCCTTTTTTCTTGTTAAATGATGATGAGTGTGGCCTTTATAACAGTTTGACCATTAACTTTGGCCTATGGAGGTAGATGGAGGTTAGAGATATACAGTATATAATAATAATAATATTTTTTTGGGGACATTTCTGTGAGAAGTGACTTTGTGACTATTATGATTACTATGTACTTGGCTTGTTCTTGTTTTTCACAAACAGATTTTTTGACATATTCTACATTCTTCTTATTTTTTAACATGCACATATATAGCAACTATATTCTTCTTCTTATTATTATTGAACTCAGCTTCTTTTGTTCTTTTCAGTAGGCCTTATACAAGTTTCTCATAATTTTCTATTGGTTGGACATTTATATTTCCTCTTTGACACTGTGCTTTTCTGTGGTTTTGTATCTACCAGATTTAGCCATGTATAAACAATTATTCTATTGGATGATACATATCTATGTAGTTTACCTTTTGATTATTTGTAAACATACTATTACTGCTTACAACTGGAAGAGCTCAGTATGGTTTTGTGTACAGTCAGAGCACCTGTTGACCTTAATTTGTCTGGATCCTGGGGTTTGCTGCTGGTACTTGTTGATTTTTCTCCTGGCTACGTTTACATACATATAGTAGCACTGCTGCTTGCCTGTATGATTTTCCTGATGAATGTCTGATGACCAATACATTATTAATAAAGTGAGTTGAAGTAGTGGACAGTTTGAAGGATTTCCCCCCCCCCCCAAAAAATCGTTGGACTAGTTACTAAAATTCAAAGCTGCTGTTTTGATTTTGATTATTCTTTAGTTTTTAATCTGACTCTTGCAAGTCAGAATGAGGAGAAATGTGGTTTGGCATACTGGAGACTGATCAGGAGACCATGATATGAAGATCCACTCGTAGCCCTGTGCATTCTGGGAGTCGAGGCGGTATAGGATGTAGCAGGGCTCCTGGTCGTCGAGGAGAGGAAGCAGGAAGTGATCATAATCCTGGTCCCAGCTCTTTTCCGGCTCTCTGTAGGCCCCCAGCACCAGCTGCTCTGAAACTCAGACCACTACTCATCACATACCTTCACCCTCTATATGTAGCATGCCCTTTGCAGAGCACACATGCAGCAGGAGTTACTCAGGTCTACAGGTTAGTTACATATTAGATTGCTTAAACATGCTACAGTGAAATTGTGCCTTATGCCTAATGTGCGTATTCACATTAATTTATGAAGTTAAAATATATTTTGATCTCTAATTAATTGCACAAACACTTTAGCATGAAAGAAAAAGCAAACAAATACAAACCAGTACAGTAGAAAACATGACATATGTGATGTTAAAAAGGAACATCACATACAATTTTACTCTACCCATATTCCCAGCACTATCACGTTTTTTATCTATTACCTGAACTTGTTTTTAACTTTTACTTTACTTACTTTACTTTGTAGAGCACAAATATTCAACATATTTCCACTCCTTCAACTGAAGGACAATTATGTTTTTCATTTGTCCTGAGCCTTTGTTTTTTGAACATGAATATTCCAAATCACTTTGGACAATATTAAGTATAAACAGAAAGAAACACAAATACAAACTCCCAACCTGCTCCTCATTGTAAAATAGAAGAAAACATTGTTAGAAGCCCTCACATCTTTATATTTTGGTCAATCGGGGCTGCAACTACCAATTATTGTCATGATTGATTAAACTGCTGATTATTTTATTACCTAATAGATTAATTGGTTAGTGTATAAAATGTCAGAACATAGTGAGGAAAAACATGCTCTTTTCCAAAGTGACACCTTCAAATACACTGCCCAAGTTTACAGAATTTAACTTACACTATTATAAAACAGAGAAAAGCAGCGAATCTTGCTGTTTGACAAGTGTTTTTGGTTAATAATGAAAATATTTGCCGGCTGACTAACTGACTCATCATGTGTAAACTCACTTGGCTCACTTGGAAACCTCAACTGAGAGTCCATGAGCTCTCACTGTTTGCTCTCTGTGTTTGCTCCATGTTCTTTGGTAAAACGAGGCAAAGACCAATCTCGGGGATTAAAAACATTACCAGACTGTGACTCTGACTGACTCTCAGTGGAGCTAACAAAACCCTGACAGCTTGGCTTAATGAAACACACAAAACATACACAGACACCTAAAGTCTGATGTCCTTGTGGGGTGCTGGGGGATTTCCTGACTGTCTCTTGGGGCAAGTTTCTATTCTGAGGCACAACACATTCCAGCTCTGCACAGACACATACTTTCCATCAGCCATTCTCTCTCGGTCCCTGTCTTTATAGGCCCACGTTAGCATTAGTAAATCATATGTAAATGGATCACTTTCAGTGCTGTCAGTTGTCCCTCTAGTTTAAAACAAAGCAATAAAATCACGACACGCGTGCTATGAGGGGACTGTTGACTGATAGGAAACCAAGTGACATATCAAGCCAGCGGTGATGAAACCGGCCAGAGTGATCTTGTTTCTCTTTTGACATTGAAACGAACATGACTGTCACTGGGGCAGCAGCAAGCAACCATGTCAAGTCACATGTGGCTCAAAATAGCCAAGTGACGCCCGGGAAGATCACAGTGCTTGACTAAGGAAGTAAAACAGACCTGACACCCTCTCCCTGTGAGAATGTCTGTCTCTGCAGCACTGAGCTCGTATCTATTGACATCAATGCTTCAGATATTTCACATGATAGACACAGTCCACAAAGATAGCCCCAAAAAGTCCCAGAATGCATCCATCATGAATCAGATTACAGCGAGCCGTTGGTCAGTTACCAAAACAAGATATAAACACCTCATGATCTGCTGCCTACAAACCTGTTGCCTCACTGACCGTTTTTCTGCTCAGCTGACACACTGAATGTCTCCTCTCACACAGCTGACGCAATCCTCTTTTCCTAGAAGTTAGACAGTCTGTCCCAGTGGTCTGCCACCTTTTGTTTTGTTGATGACCCCTTAACATGAAGCCATGTCTACTTGTGATGCCTCGGCACGAGAAACAACCTAAATGATTCTTCAGTGAAGCCCCTGTTTGTGCCTGAATGTTGAGCCAAACATCTGTTTTTTGCAAAAAAAAAAAAAAACAATGGGTACTCAGTTATCTTTGAAAGAATCCAGTCATTTAGCAACACTCACTAAAGACTCTTCTAACTAGAACAAAACAAATACTGTATGCCACACAATAATAAAGATTTCATATTATTTTCTAATTCAAACAAAGACGGTAGCCAAAAATAACGTGTGTTCTTGATGTAAAACAAAATTTAAAAAGTTGTACAATCAGTGGCACTTGTCTATACTGTTGTTACATTGTAATATTTTATTTCATCTTTTTTTGGTACAATTTCAAGCTCCCTGTGTCTGTCGCAGTGCAGTAAACAGAATATATTACATTCATTAGGAGAGTTTTTCAAAGATTACCAATATTTCTTTTTCAAAAACAGATGCTGAGCTCTGTGACTCAAATGTAATGGTGATACAAGAGAGGCACAACATGGAGGATAAACTGAAGTGATTCTCCACAGTTTCAGGTGAAGAAGTTTCAGAGGTTTGAAGAATTAAATCGAAAATGGGACTGAAGTATTTCACAAGAAAACGATTTGAGTCAAGCACGTCTCATGAAAAAACATGACTGGTTTGAAAATGTTTTGAACTCCTTGAAGCTACAACAGCTATGTTTTAGATACATTATGTTAAAACAGTGTGGTTTCCCCTCAAGGACCCCTCAAGTATCTAAAGGAAAACGCTGACCAAATGATTAAAGGGAAAGGAAAGGCATTTCATTAACACAAACCTATGCTTATTTTTCTTTCTTTCTATTTTTGCTGTTTTCTTGTGAACACCAGCTACTTTCACCTCTTCAGGCCTCTTAAATCCGTCAAATGAAAGAGTCCAGACAGACGTGTTATCAGTGCTCACATGTAGACACTGTTTCATCTTACAACCCAAAAACATTAGGAACTACTGTCTGCACAGCCTCCAAACAGATAATATAAGATGTTATTGCTCGGATTTACAATATCTAATGCACTTACCAGCCTTATGCTATAAATTAAGTGATCAAAGTTTACGCACTAATGACTAATATCAGAGATACTTTATGATTCACATCCCAGTTTTTGACTGCTCCTGCGTGCACCGTCCTGGATCACTCACCATCTTGGATGCGCACCTTGATGAGGCGCACTGCTCCACCTCTTGCCCTGGCCAGGAACTCCCTCAGCTCTGTCGTCACCACTAGTGCGAGAAACATGGCGGGTGAGCGGTCTCTTCCTCCCGCCAAGTGCTGTAGCAGGGGTGTTGAGAGACAGAGAAGCAGCAGCAGACAGGACAGGAGCTCCACAGCACCAGGCCCAAATATTCAGTCCAGTCTGGAGACGCTGAAGTTCAACCGAAGGAGGCTGTTGTAAAACTTTCCGTTAATTCAAATGAGGTGACTAAATACTGTTCTGACGGCTGAAGGAGAGGATCGCAGAGTGTGTCTGGACTCGTTGAGAGTGTGTGACTGTCTGAGGCTGGACATCGCTCATGAAAGTAGGACAGTATCATGTGCACACAGTGAGGGAACCTGATCACTTCTCTCCCAAATTTAGCTCCCACTGGCTGACTGTCCAGGCCTGAGCACTGGCCTGTGAAACCCCCACCGCACACCAGCACCCACGGGGGGGAGGGAGGAGACTGTGACCTGCAATCCTAATTAATGACTTCTGAACCAAGAACAATTTATCATCACAGACACATTATTAGTAGGGTGGTACCTGGAGGCTGTCAGACCAGCACTCTGTACTATTGTTTTACCATCAACACAGAAGTGAAGTGTGCTCACCTTCTCTTTTGAACTTTACCCTGTACGGTTTGAACAAAAAAACATCAATATTTTACTAAATTAAAAATCTCAATGGTTTCATGAGGAGGAGCCAGATTTGATCAAAAGGAGCATATTGCTTTGGACAGTTTACCCATTAAGTTTACCCATTAATCTCACACTGCTCAACTAACGCCACATGTGACGATCAACAGGTTGAGTAAGATGTTTTTGCTGTGATAAATCCCCGGGTCGTGCTGACAACACTTTTCTCAGATCCGCATATATAATCTTTTTTGACTCTTTAATGACTCCTGTTTTATATTATTGAATAATTTCAATTGCAAATTAAACCTGAAATTTATGTTACACTAACTAAAACTCCATCTGAAGAAAGATTTAACAACAAACTGACCTATTTATTATTTCAAAGTGCTATAAAACGCGATTCAAATAGCAATGATGCAATATAAAGAACATTGTAATCATCGTGGGGTTTCGGCCATTTTAAATTTACTTTCGCAGCTAATATTAAAAGTGAATCAGGTCCGAAATTAAAAATGGATTTCAGTGGGTTTGGATGGATTCAATCAGTACAAAATAAAATAAATCAGTAGTTGAATCAGGTAAATATTTCTTGCAACATTGGACCTCATTGACTTGTGCAATATGCCTGAATAAACACTGCAACACAATAAGAAAGCTGACAAAACCAGCATTGTACAAAGAAATGGTTTAATGTTAAATAGAAATATAAAAAAAAGAATAGACGAAATGATCTATTTCTGCAAACTACTTATTTACAATTTGAATTTAATAGGCCACACATCCTGTGAAATTCTCACAGAGCTGGCTGTGCTGACCCCTGCTGGTCACTCCGGCTTTGGACTCCAACAGACGCTTCGCCTTCACGTCCTCACTTTGCCGTCATCAGTCATCGATGGTGGGGAGCCAAAATGCCTGGAAGGTCAGCAAGCATTCAAAATCTTGAGTCACATTACAAACATTTTAATTTGCTGGTGTTTTTCTGTGTGTGTGTGTGTGTGTGTGTGTAGTCTGTAAAGGTGAGGTGCCCTAGTTTCTTTCCCTTTTTACTTGAACCAAAAGAAACGTATCAGATTTACTGTCATGCTGTGTTGCTTTCTATTTTCACCTGCGTCTGCTGACAGGAGAAAATGAATTTAACTCTAAACTCAGTGCCGTGACAAGCTCACAGTCACTCACACGCACGGTTAACAGTTGTATCAAGTATGTATGGTTTCACATTGTGGGCATCAAGGGTGTTATGAATGACACAGTAAGAAGTAGATTAAATCCATGAAATGCTCTTTTTAGTTACATCACATTACATAAACATGTTATTGGTGCTAAATTCCTTTTTTAAAAAATGTGTTAAACTACCTAATGCAGCTTCAGAACTCATCATTAAGGATTCATACTTCAGTAAGCTTTAGTCCACACTCACCATGTTGGAGCAGGCACTTGCAAACGTCATGAACTTGGGGTTGAACTGCAGGCACGTAATCGGCCCTGTGTGCTTCCCGTCTAATAAAGCCACCTTCATACCGCTCTCTGCATTCCACACGTGGATCTTTCCGTCCTCAGAGCCTGAAATATAACAATGATATATGGACATTTGATGAAAACATGACGGCCAACTCCTGCATTCTTTAAAGAATGCCTTTATTTGTCAAATTAATGATATTATAGATGATTTTAAGTTGTACAGATTAAGTCAAAATGTTGGTGTTATTCCTTCCATAACATAATGTGTGAATGTGTTTCCAAAACTGAAGACAACAACAAGAGAGAAATGGTGATCATAACTTACCGATCATAACAAACTGAGAATCCGGAGTGAATGACGCCTCCAGTGTTACACCTTTACTGTTGTTGTAGCCCTGTGGGTAAAGGAACAGGAGCGTCCATGAGCAAGTATTTTCTGCACATTGGGACTGCCAACTGATGCTCGCCAACTTTTAAAAACCAGAATGAGAGCTCAAAAATGCCTTCACTGTTTTAATATGTGGAATTAAGTAATTGATTTAATCACCAGTACGAGGGGTTTTCCAAACTTTGGTAATTTTCTCTGACACTGTGCTTACAGTGTGATTTAGATGTAAATTTGTCTCGGTGTTCTTTTCAGGATATAAATGTTTCCACACATCATGCGTGACGACGAGAGGTCTCTTACCCCAAAGGAATGTAGCACAGCCCCCTTAAAAGCATCTAAGACGCGAAGGGCTCCACCATTAGTAGAAAGAAGAATGAGTTTTCCGTCATTGCTAAACTTGAGTCCAGTCCACTCGCATGTCCGGTCATACTGAAGCTTGAAGGTTGCAAAGGGACCCTGTTGACATGAGGGATCGTGAATATAAAGCTATTTCCTTAAAATATTAGACAAATAGGCATCGTGAGTGGTCTCTCTCACACACAAAACAATTCTTACCTTGTCAAACGACCGCAGATCATAAAGTTTCACCATCTCTGAATTTATTCCAGCAGCAAAAATGAGGCCCTCTGGATCAAAGGAGCACACTGGCTTCCCCTGCAGGTGCATCAGACCCTAAGATTGACGAAAAGAGACAGTCAGTATCGGTTTTATTCCTTATTCCTGATGCTCACCAAATCACAACAAACAGGACCCACCTGGCAGTTTGGGGACCGCAAATCCCACAGCCTGATTGTTTTATCTAACGAGCCAGAAATAAATGTGTCATCCACAGGAGACATGGAGAGAGACGTCACTCTGGTCACAACAAAACAAGGAAAAATGAGAACAAGAGAACTTTCATCTCAACACTTAACATCAAATCCAGGCACAGACAGACCAGCATAAATGCAGTTCTCACCTTTTGTTATGTCCGGGAAAGTAGCGGATGTATTTGTTGTCATGAAGAGACAGGTACCGGATAGTATCTTTAAAAATAATAACACAATAACAATGTCACACATCAAAAACGTCCAGCAACAGCAAGGACCAAGCTGGCATCCAAAAATGAAGTGTTTATAGGCGGGTCTGATGAGCTGACTCAACCGTGGGCAAGGCAGTCACTTGTACAGTTAGCTCCTGTATGGGGCAGAATCACAGACCCTCAAACTGTACAAACAACTACCTCAGACCAAAGTGAGTAGTGTGTCCACCGTGATCCAGCGGTGGTCCGCAGGGGTATGGCGTCCAGTAAACATCAACCACTGTCATAACACATATAATACTGACGAATACATCATGTCAAGATGTTTGGATTTATTTTATTAGATTGATTGAGATATAAATGTTGTTTCTGCCTGTACTACAGTGAAGCACTTTAATCCTGTGAACGTACACAATAGTCCTAGCTGAGTGAAATGCACATTAAATAACTGGCCCTATATTGCCATAATTAGTGACCACATATTTCTCATCATCATGCATATTACACATGCATCGAGGCAAAAATATCATTCCTTGATGAATCTAATAGGCTACACCAACATTATCTCCTTGAGCACAAACTGAAACTTGTTCATGCTACGTTACCAAACAAAAACTACCAACAACTATTTGTGCATCAACATACCATCAATTTTGTTGGAACTGTAGACCACAGTGTTTGCAGCATGTGTGTACCGGATCAGATCCACTCCATACTTTTTACTGTAGAGGGTCCTCTTGGGTCTGCCATAAATCACATAATGTAAGGGGAAAGGAAATTAGTGAGTAACCACTTTAATCAATAAAAGATATCAAATTGTGCTGGCAAATAACCTAGTCCCTAATCATGACATTTATTTACTTTTAAAGAAAATACCAAGACGTCAAAAGTTAAAGCCTTAGATACTCTTTGATTTAAATCCTTATGTACCAAATACTGAGAGATGTTTTTGGCTACAATGGTCAGCAAATTGGAGACACTGCATTGAGCTCTGACATTTAATTATGAGCATGTATTGTTTTAACCCATAAAAGAAATAAATACTGATCACGGAGAGGAAGCAAGTAGCAATTATGCTCATTGTTAGTTACTTTATCTTTTAATAGATCAGCTATTTGTTCCACAAAATGTCAGAAAACTGTAAATAAATGCCTGGCACAATTTCAAATAGCTTGTTTTGTCTACCCAATGCTCTACAACACCATGATATTCAATTTGCAAAGATATAAGACAGAAAAATGCAGATTAGTTCACATTTGAGAGGCTGGAACCACCAAATAAACTAAATTACTATTTGGATTAATCAGTTACCACAATATCAAAATTGTTGGTGATTCATCGCATGTGAATCAACCTATCAATTCAACACTAATCGCAATCTTGGCCTCTCAATCAAAAATACTGACGATTACATTACTTACTTTCATTACTCCACCAGTGTTGGGATTTTAATTGTGCAACTTTGTCGAGTAATTCTAACAGATTAAGACCTACTTCTAACAGTATATCAAGCTACTAACAAACATAAATTTGGATGTTGCATGTGTTTTCAGACTGATGCACACAGAAAGGTTTCATCTCATACAGTCGCTGCAGAGTATTATCGCAGTGCAGCAGGCCTCGCTAGCTAACATAGCAAGGAGCTAACGTCAAAAACAAGAGAGGAAAACGGACAAAACGGCTCTTACTTTCCCTCCTGGCAGTCGTACAAGACCAAGGAATCGTCGTCGCTGCTGGAAATAATTGTTTCTCCGTTTGAACTGAAGTCGAAGCAATTAATTTTGTCTGAGTTTTCTCGAAACACCTTAGCAACTCTGAAGCTCCGCAGCACATTGTCCGTCAGCTTCATGATGGCCTCTGTGTCTGAGGGGAAGCAGGCCCTCGGTTTACTTTAAATCCACCTACAAGTGTCACTTATGGCAACTCGTATAAATACATGGACTGCGATGGTGCGAACAGTTTTGTTTTATAGGCGTATAGTTCAAAAACAACGACGAAAGCCCGCCTGTGGTACTTCTGGTCCACGGGAGTGAGGGGAAAAGCACCGCCTTCACCACGACGGTGACGCGCAAATTCATCATCAGGCACGCGCACTGACCGGAAACCACATGGGTTATCGCGATAGTTGGGAAATCAGCCATGGTCCCATGAGCAGACAGCAACAGAAACAACACGGGATAAATAGGCGATAGCGTTACGGTGAATTACAAAGAAAAACACCGCTCACAGAGGCAAGTTGAGACTAAGTTGATATTTTGCTCTTGACTGCCACCTGCGCCCGTTTGAGCAATTTACAGCTGCATTTGTCCTTCTGAAAAGTGTTTGGTCCAGCACTTTCTGACACATTTGGCACTTTTGTGTTAGTCAGCCTGTTCTGTCTTCTGTCAGCTTCCAGGTTTTGCTCCACGCAGCGAAATGGACGCAGGAGACGTGAAGAAGAAAATAACAGCAGGAGCTTCTACCTCACAGAAAGGGAAGGTATGAACCAACTTTATTAAATATCAAGAGCGCGCACGTTTGGTGTAGAAGATCGACGGTAACCACGGCAACGGCCATGAAACGTCACAACTGTTCAGGCTCGTGTCAGTAAAAATAGAATCCATCAGTTCGTGGGAACGTTCGATTCATCTTTAACCTTAACATTCTCTGTATTTTAAATTCAATCAGCAAATGTTAAGATAACGAGTGGTATGTTCAAAAACCTGTGTGCAAACCTGACAGCTGCTACTTGCTGAGGGGTGTGTGGTCATGTCCAGTCTGGTCTTCCCTGCATAAAAAGGATACGTTTTGTGAGATGAAAGGTTTGTCATGACAATGACATACACTAAAAGTAGGTGATGGTAATAGCAAACAAATGTTGATGTTATGTTTATTTTAGATTTTATAAATTATGTACTGTAAGGATACTAGGTGTGGATACAATCCTCTATCACGGTACTTGTAGTTTTATTTGATTATTTGTATAAGTTTACTGCATGTCGTGATTAATACATTTTCTGGAAAATTAAAATTGAGAAATGTTCAATAGATAAAATAAGCATATGAGGCTGTCTGTTTTGGCTCATCTAATACTTGTTTAATATTGGTCCAAAAGTCATATTGAAATGAAACATTGCTATTTAGTAGTCCTGCTCATTGAATTCTGAATGTCCACAATAGCCTCATACAACCAGAGATATGAAAGGATAAGACACTGATGATTGACCAATTTGCAGAAGTACTATTTCTTAGGGTATCTCAGGGTTTATAGGTGTCTTCACCAGTCAAAGAAAGCAAGACCTGCAACCAGTGTGCATATGAATTCAGAGTAAACACGCACCAGGTTGTGTACCCTTTGAACTATGCACCATCAAAAGCTCCAAAGTCTGCCAGGTACAATGCTCATAAGCCGTGTTCACCGTCATACCAGAACATCATTAACTTCTTGTGTCACAGAACTCTTGTTTTGATGACCAAGGGACTACACAGAGACAAATGCGCAGTTGGCTGGTCACTTGTTTGATGTGTCCTGTGGTGCACTCAAGTCAATCATTACACACATGGTACACAGTTCCAGTCGACCCCTGGTCACATTTTGCTACACTGCCTGACTACTGAGCCGGAGTGCACATAACAGGCTTCTGCAGGAATCCACAGGCTTTACATCCCATTTGCAACATTCACAGGTAGGCAGCCTTATGAGTCTTCTAAAGAGGTTTTACAGGGGAATGTGTAACTGGCTTAGGATAATCAGAAATCTATAAAAATTTGGTTTAATCTAAGGACAGAAAGTAGCCAATGTTTTCTTCTCAGCCTTTAAAAGTAAGCTGACACACGATACATTTATGTGAGTAGAATAGGTATACCACACACTCCCAAAGTCTTCAGATTTACCCACAGGTCGGCAGAGCTACCAATCTGTGAAAAGACTGTACAACTTATTAACCTGAAGTATAATATTACTATTTAAGCATACATCTTATATGCTACAAATGTCACTGGCATTTTAATCTTCAAACTGATTCCTCTTTCAAAGCACCATTATAGTAAGTAAAGTTGTGCCAGTCCCTCACCTTGACATAAATTTCCTTTTCAACAGTAATGACCTGACACCAACACAATCAATGCCATAATATAATGAATTTTGATATATTGAGTCCATGCTGCCAGTTAGAATTGCAGAAATGTCAGTTCTTTGGAGAAGATTAGTGTGCACAATGATGAATAACTGAATATACAGCTAACCTTCTGATTCTTCAAAATGTATTTGAGAGGTAAAAGTGTCCGTCAAACAACAAAAAAGATTTGTGAATTACTGTAGAGTATCTGACCTTTTCCTCTCTGCATATTGTCATATTCTGTGTGTGTGGTGTTTTTAAAAGATCGAGGTTTTTGTGGTAACTGGCTTTATAAACTGTGGTTTGAATTCTTAATCCCTCAGACAATTTCTGCTCAGACCTACTGAACTGTCCATGGCCCGTGTTCTTTCCCTGTTCCGGCCTCAGCCCTTTCTGGCCCTCGCGGGCAGGAGAAAACCTACATTGTGCAAAATGTCAATGGACTCACGGGCACGAGAGGTGTTTGCAGCTGCAGTGGGAGCTGTGCAGCCAGACGCCGTGGTCCGGCAGAGTATAGTGCGCAAGGAGGACTCAGTCACTATCGATGGTCACAAATTCACACTTAAACACAACCTGCACTTGGTGGGCTTTGGAAAAGCTGTGCTGGGTATGGCTGCCGAGGCAGAGAGGATTGTGGGGGATCACTTAGTGAAAGGAATAATAAGCGTGCCACATGGGATTCAGCAGACATTACAGCAGCATGGGAAAGTGTAAGCAAAAGTCCTAGGATGTTAACATGTTTAAGTATTACACTAAAAATAAGATCATGTAGCATAATATATGTTTTTCTCCTCCATCACAGCCATCTGTTATTAAAAGAAAACAGTTGCATCAAAGTAATGGAGGGAGCTAAACACAACTTGCCTGATGATGATGCCCAGAAGGCAGCTGAAGAGATCAAGCAGTTAGCCAGTAGCCTGACGGAGAAAGACCTGCTACTTGTACTGATTTCAGGTAGACATCCTTATTTTCTTTTTCTTTACAAAATCATACCTTGAAATGTAAATCTTCAATACAAGGTGGCGAAATTTTGTCTAGGTGGAGGCTCCGCGCTATTACCTGCGCCTATTGCACCAATCTCCTTGCAAGAGAAACTGGAGGTTACCCGCAAACTTGCGGCTGCTGGTGCCACTATTCAGGAACTGAACACCGTGCGACGCGCCCTGTCATTCTTGAAGGGCGGAGGGCTTGCACAGTTTGCTCACCCTGCCCAGGTAATATCCTTTTCTTTATTCAACATTTTATTATGGGGGAGAACTCATTCCTGCGTTGTACCTCCAATATCACTCCTCTATTCACTACTTCACAGGTGGCTGGGCTGATATTGTCCGATGTAATTGGGGACCCTCTAGACTTGATCGCCAGTGGCCCCACAGTGAATAGTGAGGTGTGGCCTGAGGAAGTTTTGTCAATCCTTGAACGTTACAAGCTGTTGGAGTCTCTACCAGCCTCAGTAAAGGATGTCCTTGGGAGACCACATCCCCGTGGGAGTGAGAATATGGATAAATCCGATACGTCAGGACGTGTTCTCAACGTTGTGATCGGCTCCAACAGCGTCGCCCTGAAGAGCGCAGGTCTCCGTGCTCGAGAGCTAGGTTTCCGCCCTGTCGTGCTGGCACCAGGAGTGTGTGGTGATGTAAGGTCAGTATCCAGACTCTATGGCCTCCTGGCTCGCTTCGCCTGTGCTCGAGAGGAACCTCCTCCAGAGATTGCCGCTGAGGTGCTGAGGCTGGGGCCTGAAGTAGGTGTGGAGAGCTGGGACCTCTGCCGTACCATGCAGGTCTTGGGTGAGGGGCGTACAGAAGGATGGGGCTCCACGTGTCTGTTAGCTGGAGGGGAGCCCACTGTGGAGCTGACAGGTAAAGGTAGAGGTGGTCGAAACCAGGAGCTGGCTTTGCGAGTGGGACTGGAGATGAGAGGCATGAAGCTCCCGCCTAATGGTCCTGTGTTCCTGAGTGGTGGAACTGATGGTCAGGATGGGCCCACTGAGGCGGCAGGGGCCATCACTGATGGGGGGCTGTATGAAGAGGCACAGGCACAAGGACTGGACATAGACAACTTCCTTACCAACAATGATTCTTACACTTTTTTCACACAGCTTTCTGCTGGGCAGCGCTTACTTGTGCCTGGTCTAACCTGCACCAATGTGATGGATGTGCATATGCTTCTTATTCCACCAATTCCCATTAACATACATTGATTCCGAAGCACAATAAAGAAAATTATTAAAGTCTAGTGAATCTGGATAAATAAAGTATTCTGTCTATCTGACTTGGTATTGTAGTACTTGTTTATTTAACTCTCTCATCATTTTTGGCCTTTATCTGTGAAATTCTTTGTAAATCTATATTAAAGAAAGACTAGTATTGTTATATTAAATTATAACAACCACACAGTATAAGATAAGAGTCGACTTAAAAAAAGTCACCAGTTTTGTTATCAGCATTGAGGTTTCCACAGGGAACAAAAAGCTTATAAATAGTGGACTTGCTGATTATCCTTTTTTAAATCACTGCAGCGCCATCTCTCTAGCATCTACAAACAACAATGACATCAGTGTTTTCATACACAACAAATTTAATATCAATCAAGCTATTTGCACCAAACTTCCACAGTTGTGTTTTCGTCCAGCTTTGCTCCTGGTCTCTTAAATACACTAAATATTAAGATACATTTACAGTGCTGTGAAAAAGTATTTGCCCCCTTACAGATTTCTTCTGTTTTTGCTTTTTTGTCACACTTACATGTTTCAGATCAAATTTTAATATCAGACATAGATGACCTGAGTAAACACAAAAAGCAGTTTTTAAATGATGATTTTATATATTAAGGGACGAAAGCTATCCAAACCAACCTGGCCCTATGTGAAAAAGTAATTGCCCCCTAAACCTAATAACTGGTTGTGTCACCCTTGGCGGCAACAACTGCAATCAAGCATTTGCAATAACTGGCGATGAGTCTTTCACATCGCTGTGGGGGAATTTTGGCCCACTCTTCTTTGCAGAATTGTCTTAATTCAGCCACATTGGAGGGTTTTCGAGGATGAACGGCCTGTTTAAAGTCATGCTACAGCATCTCAATCGGATTTAAGTCCGGACTTTGACTAGGTCACTCCAAAACCTTCATTTTGTTTCACCTTGGAACTCTCCCATGGAGGCCATTTTTGCCCAGTGTCTTTCTTATTGTTGAATCATGGACACTGACCTTAACTGAGGCAAGTGAGGCCTGCAGTGCTTTAGATGTTGTTTGGGGTTCTTTTGTGACCTCCTGCATGAGACGTTGATGCACTCTTGGAGTCATTTTGGTAGGCCGGTAGTCCTGGGAAGGTTCACCACTGCTCCATGTTTTCTCCGTTCGGGGATAATGGCTCTCACTGTTGTTCTCTGGAGTCCCAAAGCCTTAGAAATGGCTTTGTAACCCTTTCCAGACTGATAGATGTCAATAACTTTGTTTCTTGTCTGTTCTTGAATTGCTTTAGATCGGGGCATGATGAGTTGCATTTTGAGATCTTTCAGCCTACTTCATGTTGTCTATTTAAGTGATTTCTTGATTCTACAGCTCTGGCAGTAATCAGGCCTGGGTGTGGCAAGTGAAATTGAACTCAGCTTTCAAAAATGTGGTTAATCACAGTTAATTCATGATTTAACAAGGAGGGGGCAATTACTTTTTCACATAGGGCCAGGTTGGTTTGGATAGCTTTTTTCCCTTAATAAATGAAATCATCATTTAAAAACTGCTTTTTGTGTTTACTCAAGTCATCTATGTCTGATATTAAAATTGGTTTGATGATCTGAAACATGTAAGTGTGACAATAAAGCAAAAACAGAAGAAATCTGTAAGGGGGCAAATACTTTTTCACACCACTGTAAATAAACTTAAATATATTTAAAATATGCTAATGATTTTATCGTTCAGTTCCTTTGACAAAGACTATAACTGAACATTTCTGTAAATACACACTGCAGTACACTGTCATGTACTACAGACTTCACCATTATAACTGAATTATAACTTCTCAGTTATAATAGCTGACTATAACATGGGTCATAAAGGGCACATGAAAGCTTGACTTTCTCATGTTTTATTATTTCACATTAAATCAGTTTAACCTTTTTGACACATTGGAAAAATGAAATGAGTTTGTATGTACTGAGCATAAAGATATGAAGCAAAGAGGCACTTTGGTAGCACTGAACAGCCTTTATTTTACCAAATATGGGTAGGTTGGTTTCAGCTTTGCATATCTGAACGTTGCAGTGTTTTACCCATTCTTTGCAAAACTGCTCAAAAGCACCTTTGAGTGACATGGGTTTGGAATGAATAGAAATGTTCACATCCAGCTTAGACTGAGTTGGATTGAGGTGTAAGTATTGATTTGACCACACAGGACATTGACACACTTGTTTTTAAACCATTTTGGCTTCGTTTTCTTGCAAAGTGCAGCAGGTTTTCCTTTAAGTGTTCATTTTACACTCCATCATCAAAAGCCACTGGGGCCTGCTGTACTGGTGATATGTGGGACAGCCTACATCTTCTGCAAGTTTCCCCTCTGGTAGCTCTGGTTAAGTTACAACTGGTGAAGCATTCAGGCAAAAAGATGTAAGTGTGGCGTGTCCTTACTGCACCATGGTGCCGTTCTCATCAATATTCAGTGCCTTCTGGATTGTGTTGTATCCTTTCCTGAATTCTTTTGTTAAACATTTCTTATGGAAGTCTCTTTGTCCGCATTATGTAGTTCAGATAAATATGGCAAAATCATGTCACACATCGATGATTTTCATTCAAATTGTGCACTTCAGATGAGTCAAACAGGGAGAGTGTGCAATCAATTATTTTGTATTTTACATTTGTAACTAATTTTGATTTGTAGGGATCTGGGGGAGGGGTTAAATACTTTAGATAGGCACTCTATCCTGCTCATTAAGTGCACAAAATGCTCAATCCATGTTATGAGAGTATTCCGGACCATGTGTATGAGCTTGGAAAATAGCATTAATAGAAATAACCCTGTGCACCGCTGAATCTAGCTATTCGTCACTAGGCACACGCACATCATTCACTTACTCCTGTTGATGCAATTCAGGATGACCATTAAAAAAACACATGATCCTGTGTGTCCCACTGTATTTTTTTCTTTCATACATCATTCAAATCAAGTTAAATTATTTTACTTGTTAATGGTCAAAATAAAATTAAATTTAAAAAAAAATCACATCAGCTATCAGAACTGGGGTTCTTGAAGAAACACGCAAACCCATAAATATTTTTACATTTGTACAGAAACCTCATGAGTTGTCCATTAAGCCAGCAAGATCAATTTAGGCTTTTATGCAGAGGGGTTCTGCTTCACGACCAATATTGACAGGCCAAAATAAACATCTCACAGCACTATATAATTAAGTGGATATCAGTGTGACAGTTGGTACGCAGGGTAAACAATAAGAGATGTTTCTCTGACGCGTCACCTGAAGGTGAATGCATCTTACACTAAAGATGCTTTATTATCAGCAACCCAGTGTTGTGGACCCAATGTCTCTGGGAGATGTAAACTGGCCCGCTGTCTCTTGAATAAAGTCCAACAATGTCGTCCTGTTAATCTCGATGAGTCTTCAGGGTCTCTCCTGCTTTGCTTTGCCTGTAAGAATAACAGAATGTCATTACAATCAAAACAACTCAAGAATCAGTCATGGTAATGCAATCCAAGTATGATAAAATGTCTATAATGCTATCCATAACCACACCATCATCAGTGATATATTGACAATAAATGCTACAGCTTCAGTTAAAAGGGCATAATTACACTGTATTCATTCAACTTTACAAGTAAAGGCAGTCTCCCTTAACAATCAGACGCTCAGTCAACCAGGAGGCAGATATAGTTTTTACTACAGACTGTAGTAAAAACCCTGGACACTCATTCCGCACTGATGGTGACCCATCCCAGATGAGGCCTCAGCGCACCAGACCGTGCGCGGAGGGTTTTCTACCTGTTTGAAGGTACATGGGTGCTCGGACACCTACCATCCGCTCAGGTGAGGCGCTGTCTCAGGTGTGCCTCCGTTCTGTCCGGCCCCTGAACATCAACACCAACACACAGACATGAAGCCAACGTGGCTGCCACTGGTTTAGCAATGATGCAGAGGAAGTGTGTGAAGGCTCACCTTGTCGATAATACATATCGTTCACCGTGTTCCCGTAGACTTTCCACGCGAAGTGAATTGCGATTAGACTGAAAATCAACCAGCTGAGTAGTATTTTGAATATGGAGACTCTCATGTCGTTGGCGATCCAGTCGTCAACAAACTCAGAGAGGAAGGACAAGCAGCCGTCAGCGATGCGGGACAGAAACTCAAAATCCCAGGGTTCCTCCATAGCGTCCGTTTATTCAGCTTATATGAGATCAAGTGTGAAGTATTTATCCGGTAGATTCTTTCAAAAACATCGCATCGGCTAGGTAACGTATGACATCCTGGGCGCCATTTTTACCGTTACGGTGTTTGTTATCAGCGCAGAGAAGTGAAGAATCCGAGCTGACGTAACTTACGTCGCGCAGCCGCGTTAGCTGTCAGCAACAAACATCAGTGTAACATTTCTTGTTACTAAACTACACTTTCGATTATTGCTTTCAAAAGTGTTTATGTTTGCGCAATATATCCCATAATGCATTACGTTTTGCAGTACAAAACTAATGCTGCTACATGCCACATTTGTCACCTTAAGCGTTCACTTCACAAACCTCGGGGGAAAATGTAAACATTCATGAATAACCTGTCTCCAGCAGCGGGCTCCATCTTCAGCTGTGCTCATGTTACCCCACACATGTTTATTGTATGTCAGGAATCACACAATTTGAGTCCAGAGCGAAACTATCGTTAAAAACGCAGCATTTCCACGCTAGCTTTAGCAAGCCTGTGCAGAGTGAAACATCGGTTTTAAACATGAGTGTTGGGCCGGTCAAACATTTCACAGGTCAAACGGACTCACAGCAAACCTATTTCAGATGAAGAAATTGCAGCTAAAGATCCAACCAGCTCCGGAATAAGTGGTTAAAAAATAACTGGTGTTTTTTCTCCCTAAAGTTTTGTAGGGAGCAGTATGAGAGCGCAAAGAGGGCACGGATGTAGCTACGTATCTTCACTAAAAAGCAAGTAACAATCCCTAGTTTGCAACCTTTATTATGTAAAGCGATACATTTAGTTTATGTTTAATTCCCGACGGTGTTCAATGAATTTGGCCAAACCATCAAAACATCCCAAAAAATTACTGGAGGTTTGGGTTTCCTAGCTACAATTTACGTTACTGTCTCACGCAGCGCTGCGTAGAGCGTAGCCTGAGGGGGCGGGACTAGTGGTGGGCACCGAGCAGCCTGATTGGTCAGCTCATCTTGTCATCAGAGATTCCGGATGTCTGCTGTGGTAAGAGGAAAATTTGTTTTCTGCTTCTCATTCTTGACAGCTTGTTTGCGACCCGGCTGCTGCTGAAAGTTAATGTAGCGATTTAGATATTTAACGCAACGTTTCGACGGTACGAAATCGTAAGTTTCATTCTTTGTCTTCGTCTGTCTAGTTATACTTGACCACGATTGCTTTGCATGCTCACTGTTGAGCCAAGGCCATGAAATTGATCTGTATGTGTCGCTTGCTAGCAGGTAATGTTAGCCTTGAAACTACATCCACCTGGTTGCATCGGAATTCACAGCTAAACATTTATCAGCTCAGAAAAGTAAGACTCCTCGACGTTGAGCACGTTAGCAGACAAGCTAACACTGGCTTTATAAGTAACTTAAGCTAGTATTAAACAAACGTTAGCTCTGTAGCTCTGGCGGTCAAATACTTTCCGTTTATCTGTAGTGTAACATTAGCCTGGCTGCTCGAAGTTGTAATCAGGCTTTGGTTCCAGAGTCTGTTTGGTATCTTGGAGTTGAAATTCTCCTATGTAACCAGTTATCCTCTGTTATCATGTGACCTGCCCACTGGTCGAGTATAAGTGCTCCTATTCATCAGAGATTGAGATGCACGCTGTCTCAAGGGTTCAGCCACAACCAGCGGAGTACATTAGTTATTAAGCAGTTTATTCGGAATTGCTTGGTAATAGTATTTAACTTTTTAATCTATCTCCAGTGACTGGGATGGTATCATGGAGAGAGACAATCATCAAGAAGGAGAGGCACAGGGAGTAAAGATTTGTGATCCACCCTCTGAGAGCAATCCAGCTGGTAAATAATTTAATCTCTCATTAAAGCTAGTCCAAATTTCTGCTCACATGTCTTCGTTTTTATGATGTTGTTAATAATTTAACTTTGTTTTCGTCTTAGCTGACACCTTGGCGACTTCTCTCTCCCTCTTGGGGAATCACATGTTTCCTGACCCGGTGGAGAGAAATGACAGCAGCACTGCTAATCAAGAGGAGCCTGCAGATTCACTCCAGTTAGATGTTACAGCAGAGGAGCAGAGTCTGGATGCAGAGCCCCCATCTAACCAGGTAACAAAGCTAGAGACTGAGGAGACAGAGAGCTCAGAGTGTCAGGACCACATGTCCACCCAGTCGTCTGACAGAGGAAACGAGGATGCTGCCATTGACAGTAATCAGAGCGACTCTGGGGAGTTTGTCGTTACAATGCTGGCCAAGGCCAAGCTGGAGGAGCAAGGTATAGGTGTGAAGGGAAGGTCATCTCCCTTGTTGGAGGCAGGCACCCAGGAATCTCCTGCATTCATGTCTCACCGTGATGAGGATGTGACAGCAGACAGCTGGCGGCAGCACCGGAAGCATGTTTTTGTGTTAAGTGAAGCAGGCAAACCCATCTATTCCCGATATGGCAGTGAAGAGGCCCTTTCATCTACAATGGGAGTCATGATGGCACTGGTTTCCTTTGTTCAAAGTGGAGATAATATCATCCGCTCAGTCTATTCAGGTGAGAGCATTTTCTTTTTTTTTTAACTTTTGTAACGTAATTGTCGATGTCATTTTCTATTTACATAAATGAAGGATTCAAGAATAGAGTGGAGAAACTAATTATCACCAATCAACAAAAAGTGCTGCACCATAGAGAATAATGATAGTAATAATAATACATTTTATTTATAATGCACTTTACATTTGGAGGTACAAATCTCAAAGTGCAACAATTAAAAAACACAAGACATTTAAAAAGCAACAGCATTTAAGGACGCAGCCTAAAAAACAACATAAAAGCAGATAAAAGAATAGCGTCTGTAATACTAAACACAAGCAGAAGTCTGCTAATTTCCAAGTCCACAACTTGTGCGATATTTCCGAGTGCAGAGTTGTCAATCACTGTTAGTAGACATCCACTGTTGCCTCCTGCATTATGCTCATTACTTACTGATAACTATTTTCTCCCTTCCATCAGAGGAGCACACCGTGGTGTTCTTACAGAAAGGGCCCCTAGTGCTGGTGTGTGTCTCTAGCAGTCGTCAGTCCGAGCGGCAGCTGCGTGGAGAGCTCCTCTACGTGTACTATCAGATCATCAGCATGCTCACCCAGGCCAGCATATCCCGCATCTTTGAACACAAGAAAAACTACGACCTGAGGAGACTCCTGGCGGGCTCGGAGAAGATCCTGGACGGTCTTCTCAACCTGGTGGATTCTGACCCCAGCTTCCTGCTAGCAGCGGTACACTGCCTGCCTTTAGCCTCCTCTCTCAGGGACTCTCTCAGCCAGATCCTACAGAAAGCGATCACCCCAAATCTGGTTTTCTCCATCCTCATTGCCAACAACCAGCTGCTCACCATTGTCCAAGAAAAGACAGTTATCGAGGACACCAGGCTGGAGCCCGCTGATGTCCACCTCCTGCTCAACCTCATTGGAGCCTCCTCTGCCTTTCAGGCTGGGGAGATCTGGACTCCCATCTGCCTCCCCCTCTTTAATCCTGACTGTTACTTTTATGCATACATTTCTTACCTGGACCCTCCAGAATGCACTGTTTGTCTGCTGCTGCTCTCGACAGACAAGGAGGCTTTCTACGCTGTAGCTGAGTGCAAGAGGAAGATAGAGGAGGCCATGGCAGCTCAGAACTCCCTGAGCCTCATTGCCAAAGTTCAGTCGTACAGTGTGAGCCAAGTGGGCGTCTCAGACCTCAGACACTTCATGTACAAGCCCTTTGACGTACCAGACAACTACCGCCAACTCACTCAGTTCACCAGGTGTGTGTGTGTTTGTGTGTCTGTCTGCACTTTGCAACTACAGCAGGGACACATGAGCTTAAACTTTATGTTAAAAAAGGGGCTTTTGTATAATATCTCAACATTAGTTGCACTGCATGTAGAAAACTTGGCGAGACATTTGTCTTGCATAAGACCTCTTTTTGTTTTTAAATATTAGTTTGTGATGTAACATGTTCGTAGTCTAAAGAAAAGAGAGAAATATTTTACATGAAGGCCACAGCAGTATAAATACCTTGTGTAAGAGAAATTGTGAAAGCCCATTTATTCTTAAGAAAAATTACAGCTTAGTGAGGTTGGTATTTACAAAGAAAAGTGTTCTGTTTTTATATTGGGTAGTTCAGAATGAAAGTGTTACTGAAATGGAGCTTCCAGTTACAAAGGCACAGAGAAATAAAGATTCTATGAAACTTAAATCTTCTTCCACTAATCCTGTCAATTCCCTTCGCTGATCTCTCACTGAGCTGAACTGAAAGCATTAGGTGTCCTATTACATAAACCAGCAGCCAATAAAAACCTTGAAAATTAATGCGAAATTACAAATAATAATAACAAATCGCAAACAGTACACTTAAAATAATATTGATAATTTTATTTACATATCACTGTTCAGAACAGATAAGAGGAAAACATTTCTTTTCTTTAAAAGCTGTGTCAACTTAGTTTCATAAATATCAAAATCAGTAGTTTTAATGGACAATATAAACTTTATGTTTTAATATATTTCTGTATCTTTTAAAAAAAAAAAAATCTTTTACCATTTGTTGCTGTGTGTAGCCCAGAGATGGAGGCACCGTACAGCAGTGAAGAGGAGAAAATGAGACTGCTGGACCTTTATCGTTATATGCACAGTCGCATCCACAGCACCTCACGACCCCTCAAGCTCATCTACCACGTCGCTGAGAGGGAAACTCTGCTCGCCTGGGTATGTAGCTGTGTTTACCGATACGTTCTCACTGCTCCCTCAGTATGCACAACCGCTAAATACTGTCTTTGTGTGAGAGTGTTTTTGCAGAGAGCTAGATGAGAAGATGAGTATCTCTCTCATATCTGTCTGTTCATTATGAAACAGGAGACGGTTAACTTAGCATAAATACTGGAAACTAGGGTTACTGTTCAAAGGTTGAACCCGGAGAAAAACTTGTGACAAGTTGTGGTTTTACGGGGAGTTATGGGTTAGGGTTAAGCTGGACTATTTCTTTGCTGTGACTGTGACTATATATACTGTACATAACCTGTTAACTTGGAAGCCGTAGAGATGCTGGTAGATGGATCAAGACAGGGTAGCTGTTTTCTACTGTTTCCAATCGTTGTGCTAAGCTACGTTCTTATCATGCAGTCAGTGTTCATAATTTGATGTCCCCCATCTAAAATGCCATTTTTCCCTCTCTGCTGTAGGTTACGAGTAAGTTTGAGCTGTACACCTGCTTCAGTCCTCTGGTGACAAAGGCCTGTGCCATCACTGCTATCACTAAGCTTCTAAGGTGGATTAAAAAGGAGGAGGACCGCCTCTTCATCAGATACCCCCCGAAGTATTCAACCACCCCAAACCCCAGCAAGAGCTCTCGAGGTGGCAAATCTGACCAGCAAGACCCCACAGATAACGGCTTCTTATCTCTTCTATAGGACTCTCTTAGCACTACCATAGTTGCTCTGCCTCATTCAACAATAGTTTGTACACTGATTCCGCGATATTTTTGAACCCTCTTTTGACACTTGTTGGACTTGACAGACATTGACTACTGGAATCAAACACTACGTTTTACACTATTTAAGAAGGAATGATCTCTTTCAAACTAGTATTATTTCTTTACCTGAACAAGAGAGCATGTCAGTGCATCACTGCTTTCGATCTGAAGGAGTCAGGGCAAAACAGCATTAGTATGTTTTAAATTGAACTGTGGTAGACAATAATTGCAATGATATTTATGTGTTTTTATATTGTTTTATTACTGCAACAAGAGAGAAATTTTCCTCACGGACAGTGAATGTACCTCACATATGACAGTTCACTCATATGCGATAACTTTCCATCGCTTCATTCTTGTGTAAGCTGAGGAGGAAAATGAACTTTCTCAGACTAGATTTTTTTTTTTCCACGACTCCAAAACACCCAATGTTACCAAACAGGATATGAAAGAAATGAAAGTATGTTGTGTTTGGGCTCAACATAAACTGGAATAACAGCAACTGGAGCTGCCAGAGCAGGGATGGGCCACCAAATGTCATGCAGGGCCATGAACAAACAAATTGCCCAGTATGACTTTGGTTGCACTTCCCTATGACAGAACTTTCAAACAGTGTTGTTTCATATCCCACCGAAGTCAAAACGATCAGGTCTCATTCATGATACATTTTGTGTAGGAAACAACAATGAAATCCCAGGCTATTACACCTGATCACTTTCCATGGTCATCAGTGTCACTGTCAGTATTTTCATTGCTAGGAGTCGAACCTCGTTAGTCTGGAGATCAGCTGTTAAGCTAAGAAGCCACTAAGCTCACACAATGTTTCTCTGCAGATACTTCTAGTACGATGATCCGTTGACATTTATTGTAGTGACTTCGGACAACTTATCTTTTTGGATAATAATAATTTTGTAAAGATGGTCTATAACTAGTAGCCTCATCCTTGTGTCCTTTTGAGGAATTTCCTGTCAGTTGAAGTCTTAAGAGTATGTCTATAGTATTATGAAATAAATCCCAGGTTGCACAAATCTACACTTGTCCTAATTAAGTAGAGGTGACGTGAATGAGATGCATTGTCTTATCCACCTGAAAGTGGCAAATGATTTTCTGGGTCTGTAATTTAATTTGGGTCTTTAGTGATTATTGGAGTTTCGTGGCAAGAACTATGCTTTACTAATAATAGAAAAAACTGGTGTAACCTTGAGTCTTTTAGTCATTGCATGGCAGGTAAGCTGAACATGCACTTACTACAGGGGAGAATTCAGCTCTATAAACATTGACAATAAAGTTTCCAATGATGAATAATAATTGAATGAATTGAATGTTTACTTGGGTTTCAATAGAGCCATTCTTTCCATTTCTAGCTGTTATAATTAGTACCATATTACATAGTTCTTTCCATGAAACATCCAAGAACATTATCAGGAATTAAGGAGCCCTTCAAATCAAGCATCACTAACATTTAATTGAGACCTCACCTGAGCCTCCTCTCCACTTCAGCCTCAGAATAAACCAACTCTAATGTCGTGTTTGGGCAGCGTTACTATTTTACCACCAAGTATGTCCTTTAAACGGTCAACAAAGTGTTAACACCAGAGGTAAACTGATAACTACGTGCACTGTGGCATGTGACAAATTCATTGTGGAGACCTGGCAGATATTGTTTTAGTTTAATGGTAAATATGTCAAAGTCACAGTTATTTTTTTCCTTTAACTCACAACATATTCAAGGTCTAACAAGAACTTAAGAGTTCATGCCTGGCTTTTTATTTACATTTTTACATTACAGCATTATAATGTACAGATAATAACAAGTATAATATAGTACAAGTTAATTGGCTGATGCCCTCACTACAACACCTATATACAATATAAAACCTATTATATGATATGGGTACTTGATATTTCCTGACATAGCAACTGAAATATGATTATGCAAACACTTGTTCCAAAAGGCAGCAGTAGGCTGTAGTTCTTGGCCACTGAAATGGGCCAGTTGTTCAGGTTATTGTTCAGGTCAAGTAAAGTGTGCACATCCAGCCCCAGCTGTTTACAGGTGCAGGACAAAAGCAGCATTAAACAAATTTAATGTTGCAGCATTTCAATAACCTGTCTGGTCCGTCAGAGACGATTTGAAATGTTTTTTTGAAGCTTTGCAGAGTGCCTCTCCTTTTCTTAATTATGTGGAGATGTAAAACCTTAGTGTTTTCTTCTATACTACACTACAGATTCTGTTCTGAAATATTTTTGACGCAAAGAGTTCAGCCGGTGAAAAGATGACGTTACACATGTAGTTGTTTCAAACAGCATTTATTCTTGTGTGAGAAAATATTGTCTCAGGCAGATTATAGATCCTGCGGTACTATTCAAATGACAAGATCAAAAATCTGTGCCACCCAAGACAAAGAAAAAAACTCTTGTAGACTAGTGCGCTCACTGCGGCCTACAGAGCTCAGGTCTTGTGCCACCTCACTTCTAGATTATATGTTCTGACATGTTGGTGAACACCATCACTATTACAAAGAGCTACTTAGCATCATACATAAATCTTTTCAATATTTTACTTTTTAAATAACACTCTCGACTGCCACAGATTATAAATTAAAATCTAAATTTGATTTTTGCATTCCTTAAATTACTTCATGTAAGCCAATATAAACATAGATTTACATATTTACAGAACTATACACATGCACCTTTACTACACTGAGGTTGTATTCATATATGTATATACTGTACACACACACACACACACACACGCACACACGTTTTTGCCACATATATGGCTCCAGGAGTCACCAATCCTAGTAGGTTTTTTTTTTCTAAACAGACCGATTGTGCTTTTCAAGTCATTTCATTTGCAAACTGCAAGTTCTTCAGTGAGTGATCGCAGTAGACTTTGTCATAACCCCAAAATAATCAGCTTCACCTCTATAGTGGCTTCACATCTTACTAACCGATTAGCTGCACCGGGTACTCCGACATTCTAGTATCATAATACAGTTTCACAATATGGAAAAATAAGTAAAGACCTCTGAAGTGCCACCTAAACACGTCATAACCGGACTCACAGTTCAAGAATGTTCACACTGGCAGCCCAGTGGCTGAGACCTATCAGCATTTCTATTCATTACTGTGACATCTAGATCGTTATATCTACAAAGCAATTCTCAGAATTGTTGAATAAAAACCATATTCAAATGTAGAACCAGTTATTCTCCACTTCAGGCTTAGCTTTAAATTTAATGTAAATCCCAGCTTGGGCAGGTTTGATGTATTTCTTTTTGAATATCAGTGGTAACTAAAAGGCTGGATCCCACAGGATTCACAGGAGAGAGTTTGGTGCATTTCACATTTGGGGAAAAAATGGTTTATAGAATATTACCAATACCACTTAGAATTGGGAAAAGCATTTATGGGAGGAAAATAATCATCATCCTCGAGTCCAGATATGACGTGAACATTAAGTGGGACTTTCACACTTCATTAAACACAGTGACATTTCAATGGCAAATACAATCTAAATATGTTTTGACTCAAGACGATCCCTATGACGATTAAATATTTACACTTTTTATAGGCAGAATGAGTAGCATTTTCCTAAAAAACAAACGATGTATAGACTCATACAAAAAATGTCTCTCTCAATCATCACTTATGAGGTGTGTGGCGGGGGGGCTGCAGAGACCCTACCCTCTCTGCTGGGATTTTCTTAAGTTTGCTGTGTTGGACATTTAAACCTTTGGGTGGGACTCTAAAAACGTAGCGACGAGGTGCAAGAGGAAGCTACTGGTGAACAGGAGAGGGCAGGTCATCTTTGAACGGTGTGTTTACAAACCGCAACCAACAAATCCTACTCATTCTGCCTTTAAGCCAGGACTCACTTTGGCCAAAAATAAAAACTTTACATGGACTCATAGCAACTGTGGTTGTGTAAAATCTTTTTAAAAATTACATGAATACATGAACAAATTCATCTAGGAAAATGTCTTCAAGCACCTTTTCTCTCCATTTTTGAAAATCAGAGCAGTTTTATGCAGGAAATCCTTCAAATACAACGTAATCGTTTGTTTTACTTTCCCACCTTTTCAAGAGCATTGATGAAGCTTCTACACATACAACCAAGCAGCCTGTTTAAGATGATAAAATCTTGAAACTAAAAAATTTATATAAAATTGGAGGGAGTGAAGTTCAGATTTCCTCTGACGTGGTTTAAATGTACCATGGCCCGGTCGTATGCGGCGTGTACAGACTTGCGAACGCTGGGTTTCTTGCCTTCCATTAAGCGCAGTTTGTCTACAGTGTCATCCATCCCCAGCGACAGTAGTTTGTCCCGAGGGAGCCACTGCCTGAAAACCAAGAGGGACAGTTTTCAAAGTGACTGAGAAAAATCTAATTCAGCATGAGCCTTAGCCTGCCCGTCTGAATCTTACCAAGTTCTTTTGGTGTCAAAGAAGAGCACTAAGAAGAGCTTTTCCCCCTCTTCCGTCTGCCTCCACTCGCCCAGTTTGAGCACCTCCACAGGAGGCACTGGAATGGGGATGCCATTGTGAAGAAGCCCTTCCTGGGGCATTTCTGGGTCAACAATCTGCAACAATCAATTATGTCAGCCAGTTGACTACGGATGGACGCAATGAGGCCTTTGTCTAGTCAGCCTTTCAGACTTGGCACTATGAGCCACAGAAATACTACTAAACTAGAGATCAAATACATCCTCACCATAGCTGGGTATGATGGATATCCTCTGCATTTGGCCCAAACAAGGTCCAGAGGTGCGAGCTCGGTCTCACTATCTAAAGACAGAAGCGTAGACTTTCCTGTGAACAGGATATTCCAATATATCCAAATTAATTTGTGTTCATGACAGCCCCTGAGCCCAAAGTGAGAATTAATTACTCATGACTTTTATTGCTCATGAAAATCACAAACTTTTGGTTTTTGTGTGCTAAATCTCTCACAAAACCTGAGGCACTTCGCTGTATTTTGATTGCCCTCTCATCATACACACCAGACCCACAGATGTCTCCGTTCTCACTGTTGGGAACTTTAGCCAATGCAGGTTTACCGCGACTTCGTTTGGGTGGGGAGACACTACAGCTGTAAACAAGAGGAGAGAAAGAAACCAGGTGAGTGCTTTTTTTTTTTTTTTACCTTAAAGTGGTGAGACTTATAACTACAATTCAATTCCTAAAAAAAAGACAACAGGTCTCAAGCAAAAGCATTTTTGTAATCTTATCCTAAACTTTTCTGTGTTTAAGTTGGATTCACCAAGCTCCATTAATCGCACGAACTTGTCGTAAATGGCTCGTTTCAGCCAGATGAACACAAGGTGCATGTTTGTGAGATGTCCTCATTAGCATAATCCATAACTCTGGCATTAGAGGACCACTATGTAGTTTAGAATATTTTATAACAATTAGAAAATAGAACAGCTGCCAATGAGCAGCGCTGTACTGTGACAGTCACAGACATAAAGAGGGAATACTTTAGGCTGCATGATGTTAGGTGCTAACGATCGTCTTTCAAAAGCAAAGTGGACAAGGACTAACACAAGAGGCCATCGAGGAGATGGAATCTAATCTCCTAATCCCCAAGGATGTTATCACAGACATTCCCCTAATGTCCAAAAATATTACTACCTACAGCATGATATTGGACAATAACCTGTATAAAGTCCTTGAGGCAGCTGTTGGAGAAGTTTTGAAGCAACTACTAAAATGTAAGACTTGCTGTTCTGAAATATGCCAATAAAATCCATAAATTGGCAATATATAATATACTAACGAATGCTGACCATTTGTTCCATAAATTCTCACTCAAAGTTCTCAGTAGAGGCCCATTGCCACAGTGACTCCATACTCACTTAAGTTTTTGGTCATCATCCTCATGGTCTGCAAAGGTGTGCTTTCCATTTGTCAGGCCTAGCAAAAACACAAATGAAACAGTGACAAACATGGTCTGTCTAGAATCTCTCTCTGTAACACGGTGATCCTTTTGGTCCATACCTCCTTCTCTGGGTGGTGGAGGGAGTTTGTCTGCTTCACTTTCTGAGCTGTGGCCTCTGGACCTCAGGTGGTGTGAGGAAGGAGAGGGAGGTGTAGGGGAGGCGTTTGGAGTAGGAGGTAAGGCGGTGATGTTGGTCACACTGGGTGACTTTGGGCTGTTAGGAGTGCTGTCCAACCCGTTTGATTTATCATCATTGGTTTTCCCATTTTGTTGTGGTGGAGACTTGTTTTTCGCCATTCGCATGCCATTTTTAGCTTTCTTAAACAGAACAGATGTGCGACGTCCAACTCCAACCAAAGGCAGGGTCGGGGGCGTTCCCAGCGGAGTAACCTCGTGAACAGCCTCCGGTTGTGACGATGGCGTCTCACCAACTTCAGCCTCATCTTCACCTTGGCTTTTGCTTCCACTGCGGGATGACCTCTGACGCTTGTAGGAGCGTCCGGGTGATCTTCGCCCTCCAGTTACGATACCCAGGACAGGGGGCTCGAGAGGAGCATCTCCTGGTAGCGGCGATGATACTGGGCAGGTAAGTTCGAGCACAGGTGGAGAGTCATCTGCATCAAAGACACATTTATGTCAGGATCATGAATTCAACTGAAAGGATCAGTCGATTGATCTTAATTTTCAGGTCATTTATTAATTGAAATTCCAACCACTCATTGGTTGCAGCTTCTTCAGTGTCAGGATTTAATGCTTTTCTTTTATTTGTCATTGTAAACTGAATCTCTTTGGATTTTGAGCTGTTGATAGTACAAAACAAGACATCTGAAGACACCACATTCGACAATGTTTTTTCTTTTTTTTTTAATTTGACATGGTACAGACATTATCATTAATTCATTCATAGCAATTAATTGATCATGAAAACGGCAGTTGCAGCTCTAATCATAAAAATGCAGTTACTGCTGTTACGTTACGTTAATTACATTAATGCATAAATTGAAGAAAAGTATTCAAATAATAAAGTAAAGATACTTTTTACCTGTTGCAGAGTTAGACACTGTTGTCAAGGGTCCATTATCAACATTTGCCTTCTTTTTCTTTTTCTTCTCTTCCTCTTCGTCCTCTTCCTCTTCCTCCTCCTCTTCCTCCTCTCCCTCTTCTTTTCCTTCGTCCTCCTTGTCATTGCCATTCACAGACTGAGAGTTTTGCTGCTGCTGGTTCATCTTCTGTCTTAGAGTGTTGATCTCCCGGCGCAGCAGCCTAATGCGTTTGGTTCGACCACCACTGGTACGCATGGAGGTAACCATGTCCAGTTTGTCCAGTAAGGCCTTTAGCTGTTCGTCTGTGTTTAAGTGCAGTCTGTTCTCCGGGTCCAAGAGAGAGTCGACTGCAGGGAGTATATGAAGAGAAACAGGAGAGGAGATGAAGGCAGATGAACAGATGAGGCATAAGGGTTATGTTCAAGAAGAAATAGCTAGTTCACACTCTCTACTCACCGTCCTCCCATGTACAGTGGTAGAAGCCATGCTTGTTTAGAGCTTCGGGGAGGTGCATCCCGGTGCTGGGGTCCAGGCCAATGCTCTGAGACTGCCTGTGGCTGTGACGGAGAATGGCTCCACCCACCTCCCGCAGCTGTAAAGCTGCCTTGTGAAACATGGTGTCCTTGGAGTTGTACTTGAGGCAGTTGGAGATCATGAGGTCAAAGTCCTTCTCTAGGTCTGCGATGGAACAGTAGGCGTGTCCCTCCAGTTTGGTGCGCATGGTGGAGAAATCCATGGGTTGGGAAATAAACTCCAGGTAATCTGGGACCTCAGTGAATCATGAAAATAAGACTGTTAGCCGAGGCAAAGTAAAGCCAAAGCAAATATGCTGCTGGATGAAAAGTGTGTATTTAAACCTATTGTTTTCTAACTGCACCAACCTCTGATAGGTTGACCGGCTGCGAGAAGATTTTTGCTGTGTCCTTCTCTTGCAGTTGGTCCAAGGTGGATCGCAGCAGCACCAACGCAGGGGTCAACTTCAATTCAAGAGCAGCCTGCTGAATTTTCATCTGAAGAATGATGACACAAAGACACAGGGGAGAGTAGAGGAAATTCAAGGTTACTCTTATTGGTTCAAATGAATAACATGTTGTGAGGAGACAAATGACGATGCTGAAAGGAGCATAAAAGCACGCTAAATAAATAGAGCTCGTCTCGTGACTCACACGTCCCCTGTAACGCACCTGTTCTCTCTTTAGCCTTTCTCTCTTGCGGATGAGTTCCACCAAAAGTCTGGCTCTTTCCAGGTCTTGCCTCAGCTTTTGCCAGTATCGTAGCTCCTCTCTTGCAGCACACAGCTTCTCGTCAGGCTCCTTCTGAACATAAAAAGGACACAGCAAAATTAATTAATCTTCTAATTCATAATCCATAAAAAAGACATAACAGCTTTTTTTTTTTTTTTTTTTGAGATGTGGGGAGATATATTCTGGCGTCTCAAGTATGCTCTCGTATACAATGGCAGGTTCCAGCTCTTATTGGAAAGCTTATTTATTGGTCACAAAGTTTACCAGCAAAAAGAAAATCCTAACGATCAAGGCCAGACTTTTGGTTAAATGAGTACAAACTGCTTTTAATGTGTAATTAATGTCTGTTCTATGTTTTCAATGTGTTTCAAAGAGTTTAAAGAACAGCAACAATGTATTATTATGCAATATTATTGTGGCTATTAATACACATTTGCAATGAAATAATCTTTTATTTTTAATGTAATCAAATTCAAGTTGGGCAGCACTGTGGTGTGAATGTGAACGGTTCTCTTTGTGTATGCGCTGGCCCTGTGGTTGACTGGCGACCAGTCCAGGGTGTACCCCACCTCTCTCCCAGTGTCGGCTGGGTTTGGCTCCAGCCCCCCCGCGACACTTACGCATAAACGGTATAGACAAACAATAGATGGATGGAAATTCAAGTTGGCATTAAAAGCTCCATAAGCACATTACTGCCAAAATGCTGTCATAAATATGTCTTTTACAATCCTAACCACTGTGGATAAATCTAATAATCCACAGTGATTTTTTTAAACCCACATTTTATGGTTTGAACACCTTAACTCAGCTTAACGCATCTCCTGACATTATAAACAAGTGGGCAATAAATTCAAACTGATATCCATAACCTTTTCCACGCTATCACGCTCTGGGGTTGTGCGAGATATACAGGAAAGATGACAGAGCTGTGAAGTGCTGTGTGGAGGCCTGCCATCTTCCTGAATCAGTCACTGCAAAGCGTGATGTCTGGGCTTATGTTTTGATTTGAGTGTGTGAGAATACAAGCATGGTGTGAAGTGGTTTGATTCCAGTGACTTGGCCGGCTCTCTGCCAATCATACTTAATTGGTTCTGTGAGGGCCCGATGCTCTATTAATGTAAAGCACTGTAGATGTATTAGGTTTAATCATGTCTGATGCTTCAAGACAAAAATCGATGTGGATACCAGTTTAAAACAAGTCTAAAATATGAGTCACATGTGTGAATGATGGTAAAACCACCGGTGCTTAGCTTGTAGTCAAGTATTAAAATGCAACAAATGCTAAAAGTGCTGACAGTCAAGTAGTTCGGCCCTTTGTCATTTAAAAACACTCCTGTGAAACATCTCATTATCACAAAATCACGATCAAGCAAAGACACCACATAACAATCTACTGACTACTGTGCTACATTTGCGGTGGATTTGTTTAATTCTCTAATTTTCATTTTAACCCACACACTGTACATCATCTCTCTCCACACCTGCTCTGTCGTCCTGTGGGTCTGCAGATGGGAATGAAGCCGGCGTATTAAAGGCATCCCATTTCGTGACTGTCGTTTCAGTAACCAGTAGTTATGAAGCCTCTGCATGAACTGATTCTTCCTCTGGACATCAACTCCTGTGCAGATCTTGTTCAGCCTGCGAGGATGTAACAATCATACATGACAGCCTGCGTTGTATTGCTGATGGTCGCAATAACACACAAATCATGTAAGGCATCAGTACATTTCAGAAAAATACTCTTGATGAACTAGAACCGAATTATATTAGAGATAGAAAAAATGTTTCAAATTATAATAATTATAATTAATATTCCTGGAGAAAGACACAAGAGCAAATTAATAAGGTATGTAAATTCTGACAGTGTGCAAAGATCACACCTGTGAGAGGGAATCTGAGGCACGAGCAGCACAGGCACAGTTGAGCGACGCGTCGACCCACCAGACCCCTTTGTATTCTTCTTCTTCTGGCCCTTGGTAGCCTTCTTGCTTGGTGGTGAGGGGGGGCTCTGAGTGTAGGACCTTTGACCCCGATTACCTCTTCCCCCCACTAGTCTTCCTTCAATCGACTCATCTCCAGACCCGTCCCGGCGTGACCCCACTGGAGAATGATGCTCACAGAAAGCAGTCTTCTTCACAGAGAAGGTGGTGCCGTTGACTCCCGTCTCCCGGACCGGGTCTATCTTCATGAACAGGCCAGCCTTCTGGGCACAGGTGACGTGAAAAGCCCTGTAACAGTTGGCCTTGTGGCACTGAATAGATGCTCCCCTGCCTTTCTGCTTACACAGGTAGCATGTGAGCTTCCAGCGAGCGGGAGGGATGTTCTTCACTCCCTCAACGGGCTCAAGAAACACCGTGTTGGCAAAGCACACCTCCGGGATCCATATGGCACAGACAACATGGGCCCAACGTCCATCAGTTGTCTGTTTGAAGGCACCTCCTCGGTTGGGACAGAGCACACAGTCTACAGGACGGGAAGGGGACTGCAGGCAGCAGCGGCACAGCCACTGACCCTCAGGTACGTAGGGCACACCGTAACACTCCTGGTGGACGGCCAGATTGCAGATGTCACAGAACAGGATGACATTACTGTTCAGACATTCGTCATCCAGACAGACGCAGCAGAAAGCGTCCTCGTCGACAGCGCTCTGGGACAGAGCCTGGCTACGGGACTCCAGGATGGATTCCCTTTCCAGGCGGTCGATCAGCAGTTCAAAAGTGTCTGGAGGCACAGAAGCATGGCCGTCACACACTCTCTTTTGGTTCACCATCTCCAGCCAGGCCAGGTCCTCCTCGTCCATGTCGTACTCAGCCACACTGTCCTGTTCCTCTAGTGACTTTTCTATGTAACGATAGTAGGCTGCTGGCAGAGGAGGCGCCTCTGAGGGGCAGACTGAGCTCAGCGTACGAAAGGTGGGTTCAGGCAGAGGGTTTTGGTGGGACGGATGCTGGAGGGAGTTAGCGGGTCCTGTGTGTTGCTGAGAGCCAGACCGCTGGTTCTGGTGAGATGTATTTTTACCGCTCCTCCTGCTTTTATTGTTCGAGGGTTTCCTCCACGATCTGGCTTTACTCTGTGTTTGTTCACTGTTCTCCTTGTTGCTGTTGCACTCAACAATGTCCTGGGCCATCATCTCATCCTCGGTAATAACCGGCAGAAGATCTGTGATGTTAATCCGATGGAGCCTTCCATCTAGGTCCACTTCCACTATTTTCTGTGCCTGAGCGTATGTCAGTGTCTCCCTGGATGGTGAGAGCTGCAATCTGTAGGGCGAGGGGGGCCGCGACGATCCCCTGCCCCTTCCTCTACCTCTTCCTCGACCCCTTCCCATGTTGAGTCTGCCAACAGCTGTGTCACATTCCCGCCTCCCCACCTTCCGCATGGGAATTTACACCAGCTTCCTGACAGATACAAAGAAAGAAATTAAACATTTAACAATGGAATGACTTGGGATTGTGTGTCAACACTTTCCTCTTTTTGTAATCATCTATGAAGAGTTACAATAGCTGTTGAGTCTATAAAATCTGAAATCTGTATCTGACCTTACTGGGAAAAAAATATTTTGATATTAGGTTATTATCATATTAATAGCAGCAGAAGTTGACTCTTGAATTAAGTGCCTATGTTGGTGGTTTTATTGTGCAAAAATGGACTGGTGAGTAATTGTAGTGATCATTAGTGGTCAAAAGTATGATCTGATTTCCAGCTGATGAACCATTGTAGGACTGCCAAAGTGTGTTTGTGTGTGTGTCGATGTGTGTACAGTAATTTGGACAAAATCACACCAATGCTGCACATTACTTTAATTTTTACCTCCATGCTGTAAATTTTCTAGATTAAAAAATGCTACTGGGGCAAGACCTGTGGTTAATATGTTGTAAACACTTAATTATGAAATGATGCCTTTTTATAATGATAATTAACAAACTGGTTATCAAATTTTGTTATATTCTGAAATCAGAGCTCAGTGTATAATGAATTTCATGTCAACCAGATAAATCATATTCCCTTATTTCTGCCAATATATAGAGTGCCGTCTTAATTTGCAGTTTTGGTCAATTTTGTTCTTTCGTTTCTTTTTAATGCTGGACACAACAGTTACTATGTAAACGGGGTCAGCTGTGGTGCTGCTGTAATAAAAACACAGCACGTTACCTCAAGTACTCCTGCTGCACAAACACAACTACAGTAAGTTGGACTGCTTGCATGCATCTCTTTCCATTGGTCCAATCAGGAGTCTGTAACGTTGCAACATTTCTCTCACACCAATCAAATGCCAGTATCCTGTATTTTTCCCCCTTGTTGCTGTGCATAGTTAGGTTGAGGAGCGCTAAATACCAACCCGAGTATCTAACATCTGTCAGCCATTTTAAGCGCACAACAGCAGAGACAACATTTGGACTGCGAGTTGATTAGCAGCCCAATTACACATGCCAACAGCAACCAGAAAGCAGACGCACTGTATGCACCGTGCCTAAATGCATAAATTAATTGCATGTATACATTAGATCACGACACTGCAAATATGCAGCGTTTTTGGGCATTGCTTTGTGGTCCAGACCCCTGCAAAAAGACTGTCTGTTGCTGATGTGATAACGTTAACGATACTCTGTCGGACAGGACGTACAGAAGTGTAACTAAACGGCAGATTTCCCGAGCAGCGCCGAAAAAGCTGAACATACCAGAGTGATTTACCTTGAAAAACCGTCCTCTGCAGTGCGAGAGCCAGACAGAGTAGCTGCTCCTAGCTAAATGTCAGCTAGTGACAGACCACAGCCAAGGCGGACATGCTAGCCGTTAGCTTAGCTAGCCGGTAATTTCTGGAGCGACAGCGTCATCTTCAGCACCTCGGTTTACCGCCGAGACTCCGGTCAGACACACAAACACGACCCGGACTCATGGCCACGGGTTTAACCTTTCAAACGAGGCTGGTTGGCAACTTGGAGGCAGCTAAATCCCGAAGATATCAAATTAATGTTCCTTGGATGAAGCTAAATATTCAGTCAAGATGGCTTGAAAAATACGCCCCTTTGGAAAAAACCACCTCAGCCAATTGCAGGTCTCCGCTTCGCTTCGCATTCAACGCGCACCACGTTCTGATTGGTCGGGGCGATACAACGAGTTCACCGAACTCAACCTGGAGCTCATCACAGACACAACAGATGACAAAAACAACGAGACGTATATTGCGCGCCTTATGGTCTCCTCATCATTTTCCTTATACCCCATATTGTACCTGTCACACACCTGCCAGTTTTAGGGAACATTGTTTTCTAAAACTTTCATGTAATTTCATTAAATCAAATTTATTTAGATTTTAACAATCTTTAATTCAATTGTAATAGCTACATAATAAAAAGAAAATAATATGTTCATACACACATTTTTAGTTTTACTTGTGTGGTTTGCAGTTCTGATGATGCATTAGCATACGATAAAATGATAAGTGATATTTTATTTAATCAATTAACCGTTCAATTATGTCTGTAAATACTATGCAGGTTCACCATTTCCCTGGAACTAGTGGCCTAATTTAACAAAACAATCCAAACTCAAAGTCCCCTTACTAATTTTTGGAGAGCTGTCAAGCAAATCACACAGTCTGCTCAGTTGTCATGGAGATGGGTCTGTTAACATGTAAACTCTGTAGCTGCTACAATTGTATTTTTTGGGCTTTTTTTTAAAATCCGCAATAGCCGAAGTTCATACACGAACGTTCATTATTTCATGGAAACCTCCAAAAAACAAGCAAGTGGACCTTGAGTTTGGATTGTTTTGTCAAACTTCTGTTTCCAAATGTCAAGAACGAACTTTCATGCTTGCTGAGATGCAAATATTCAGGCACTGCTAGGATTTAATCCGCAGCACGTGTTGGCCCGTCCTTTTTCTAGAAAATAATACAGCAATAATGACTCAAAATAATATTCAGCCATATGATTTATTGTAGCCAATATTCCTGTAAGTCCAAAGAATCCATTGGAACACTATTTAGACGACAATGTGGGGAAATAAAATTTGTGTAAAAAATGTGGAATCATTAACACAGTATTACTTATTAACTACACAAAGCCTTTGTACTTCCATCAGCTGAGTTGACAAAAAATTTCACCATTAGAATATGTGAAGCTAATTTTCTGACCTTATGGTTTTGTTAATAATAGATTTGACAAACCACCTAAACTAAACTGTGCTCCTCTACTGGCAGGAGTTGGTGAACTTCCTTCAAACTACAGGATGATCATATGTCGGGATGAGATGCCACTGTTGTACTATTTTACTTCTCATTTTACAGTTGGCCCAAATTAGCTTAAACTGCAGAACATAGACTGATGAGCTGATCACTGACTCAGTTCTTAAGATCACTAGTTTCACTACAGGAGCTCACGGTGACTAATTCAGTCTCTATAGAGACTATTCCTGTTGCTTTGACACTCAAATTGATTTATATCAAGTTTTTCAGCTTTTAATAATTTGTGATTTCATTGTTATATGTTAGTTCTCGCCCTAAAATAACGGTAACCAGGGGAAACCATGTAGGCTACTGTTTCAGATGCCAATGTTAAAATACATTTTCATGTGGACATGACTCATCCAGAGTGTCAATCTCACAAAAAGGACTGAAATAAATGTTGATTTTGGTGCTACACAGAAGAGACACCTCCCTGCTCTCTGCTAACTTTAAACAGTTTTTATCTGTGCCAACGCCATAACAAAAGACTCTCACTCATTCAACACTTTACTGAACCTCCAAAATCTTTCCAAGGTTATCTTTGAGCTGTTCACTAGCAAAGATAACATCTTTGATTCTCTGCCTGAATATGTTTGCTCAGTATGTTTTTTTTCTCTCTGTACCAACATTTTGATTCTTCAGGGCCTCGCAAAATTTTATCCAGTCAGTTAATTCTGGTTGTTGAATTTTTCCTTTTTATAATGTTGGTGAAGAGCAGAGAGTACTGTAATGCTGCAAAAGCTGATGATACAGCTTGTTAACCTTCTTATACTGAGCACAAGCATCTCCAAAAGAATTTAATGCACAAAAAGTATTAATATTTCTGTTAGATGCTTTAATCTATATAAGTTATTTATGTACATAATCCATAGTGATACGCTAGTTTCAACACTTCTACGCACAGAATGACTTTTTGAAAATAAACTTTTTGCATATCTTTCTATGAAGTGCAATTGCATGGCAGCTGCTTCCAGCTTCAGGAGCTTTAAAAAGTGTTTGATCCTGTGGGGAAATGGTTGCAGCACGATCTCAAAGCATTTCTTCACATTACAGAAGTCACCACTAGACATACTTGTACACATAGATGTAACTCCTTGTTTGCAGCAAAACAGAGACGTAAGGGGGAAAAGGAGTTAGGATGGGCCAGACCAGCTGGACATCCTTTGTGACCTGGCTACACTGCATTACCTGTTTAAAAACACAATGGTTTTGTGGAACAAATGGCCACATGGCAACAGTTCAAATGACGAGGTAAGGGGGGCCTCTGGTCACTCATAATATTGTTTGCCTTCTTTGTAATTCTGTTTGTGTAGATGCTTGTCATACTTGGTAAGGCAATCCCCAGCATTTTACCGGCCATTGTTACAGGTTTTTTAACAGTCTTTTTCAGCAGCATTGCCAAACCAGATGATGCAGAGGGTTAAAACACTTTCAACAAAAGCACAGTCAAACATTTTGAACATTTTGTTGTGGACATTGAAAGGCAGCAATTTCTTGTTTTTGTTGTGTCTTCGTGCTTATGAGTTCAGTCCACAGTCCCATTTAAGATTACTGCCGAGCACAATGCCAAAATAATTGTACCGGATCCCCACTGATAAAATGATTTGATGATTTCTAAACATACAACCACATTCCTGTGGGGAGCCTGTGCAAGTGGTCATTTTGCCTACACTGACCTGCTGGAACAATCCATCAATTTGCCTGCTAAACTACTGGTGTTAAAAGAAGAAAGTAGAAGTGAAATAATAATGTTAAAATAAGAGTATGTGGTGAGTTTGAAATAAGTGTGTGCAGTGCGATTTAATATATCAATATCATAAAGCCTGTGATACTCAGCTTGACCACAATATAAGTATAATCTCACTGTTTTATATCAAGATGATGTGACCAAGGTGTTTTTTTTTAGTTTATCCATGTTATTAAAACGTTCCTCACAGTAATTTTTAGTGTAAATAACCACATTGTGTTCCACAGTGGAGGCTATATGTTCGTACTACATGCTGCTTCTCCCCACCCCTTGACGATTCTTCCACTTTCTCCACCCACAAAAAAACTTTGTTGGCTGTTTTAATGCTTTTGAATTTGAAAACCTTCAGATCACACTGCATCACAGTCCAGCTCACTGGGGTCTGTCTGAAGGCTGACAAGCCAAACCAGCAGTCACATCTTGGACTCTTGTCAGGTAGTAAGGACATCCATCATATGTACTCAGTGTCACTATTTAATGGGTTGATTTGATATGTATAGGTGTGTCAGAAAGTGTTAATATATCATAATATTTATTCAAGTTTGTCCATGTAATTCACTGGATGCACAGCCAACCACTTATTGTCTTTTTTATAACTTGTAGGATGCAAATCAGGAGAATCAGGATGCTGTTTGCCACGTTTGTATTGTCTGCTGGGGTTTTCCTGGATGTTGGAGTGTGCACTGCAGGTAAAAAACTGTTTTTTATTACAAGTTTGTACTTAATCAGAAATAATACTAACACACCAGGTCAATGTAACAGATTAAACCAGGCTTGTTAACGAACACAACTTTTTTTTAACCTAAAAACCACGTTGAAAGTGACTGCATTGATGTAGAAGTTGTCCTGATTGACACCATTTAAAAGCAGTTTTTTCTCTTTACTCGTTATTCCAAAGTTTGACCCGGTCACTGCATTTGTAATTCAGTGAGCTGGCAGCTTGCTGTTTTTCTTTGGCAAATTCCTCGTGTTTTCACTGCTGGATTTGGTAGAAATTTCTCAGGCTTGATGAGACATAAATACAAAAACAGTCAGCTCGGATCAATATCAAAGTGTATGGCCACATCCTGTCCAACTCTTGTAGAAAATCAAAAGAGGAAGCAAGCCAGTTGACACTCTCACAAAAAAACGGTAATAAATCAACTGTATGGAGCAAACAAAGGCCCTGTGATTCAGAGTGGCCAAAAAGTGACAGGGGTTTGAAGAGCTTGTATACGTGTCATCTTTTGAAAAGGAGGATCTGACGGTTGTCAGGATCACCCTGTGGTGAAGGATCCCCAAGGCCTTGGCCTGAATTGAGGCTTTTGATACTCTTTGACTTCCCTCCCATCTCACAGTGCCATGGCATTGAGACTCTTTGAATTAAGACACTGCGCCAAATAGATTGTGGTGTGCAAACTGTTTTCAAGTAGGCGAGGAGAGCGGCCAGATCTCTAGGATACCGGAAACCAGTTGTGACTGGAAGGTCAATAAATGCGTCCCGAAATTCACCTCAGACATCTCTATCTGTCAGAGTAAAGTCAAAAGATGGCCAGTGCACAAAGGAGTCTTTGATTCTGCTAAATTTAGGGTGGACATCAGCTGTGAAAAACTCCAGTCAGTCAAAATAAATCAGTGAATCAGTGGTGAGTTGCTCTCTGACTCTAATGTATCCTTATTATTTGTTGCTCCCTCATAATTTTAACTTTTCAAAACAGTGGTTTCCAAAGTGGGTACTGAGGCAGCTTGTATTTCACACATTTGAGAAAAGACAGAAAAAAAGACATTTGGGACTACTGATTTATTTTCCCTCATATCTTCCTGACCTCCCAGTTTTTATAGACACAATGAACGGTGCTTTTATCTAAAAGCTATCATACTAACATGTTCCTTACTTTACCCCTCCACATCAGTGCCATCAGAGCTGAGAATCACAACAATAAAGGTAGATGATTTTTTTTCTATTAAGCCTGTATTAAAGGTAAACACACATTTCACTGATTACCTTCTGATGTATTTTCATTTAGCAAGAGCCATATACAATGTCCAAAGGCTCACAACTGGAGGGCTTTTGCATGGACCTGCTGTCTGAGGTTGCCAAAAAAGTGGGCTTCAAGTACAGAGTGCAGCTGGTGAAAGACACCTCATACGGCAGACAGGATGAGAGCGGGAACTGGAATGGGATGATTGGAGAGGTGGTGAGAGGCGTGAGTACATGAAAACTGACATTTAGAGGGGTCGAAGGGCAGCAAACCACCCTGCAGAAGCTGGAATTACCCAGCTGGCATCTGTGACTCACGATTGATACATTCACAGTAAATGACTATGTGGTGTGAACAATGACAGCAGGATTTTTGATGCAATTAAAACGTCTTAAATTCTCCTAAAGTAAGTATTTATGTCCTCCCTGCAGGAGGCAGATCTTGCAATAGCTCCGCTGACTCTCACTGCAGCTCGAGAGAAAGTGGTGGGGATGACCAAGCCGTTCATGCAGACAGGAATCAGCATCCTGCTGAGGAAGGACATCTCAGAGGGAACGGGCTTCTTTGATTTCCTGACCCCGTTTTCAGCTGAGACGTGGGTCGGCATACTCATTGCCTACCTGGGCACTGCTGCTTGCATCTTTATAGCTGCCAGGTTGGTGATGCAAGTACTTTATTTTTTTTTTAAATAAGTGATAATTTATGGTTTATTTATTGATAGTTATTGATGTGCTATGAATTCAAATATGACTTTTTACATCTTGTCAGTGGATTCTTTGACATTTCTGCTGGAAGTGGAATCCCTTTGAGTGTGGTCACATTAATATTTCATATTTCTATGCAAATGCAGACTTAGCCCATGTGAGTGGAGTCAGCCTCAGAGTGAGCAGAACAGATTCAGCCTCCTCCACAGTCTGTGGTACACAGCTGGAGCTCTGACTTTACAAGGTTAGCAAAACCTGACACTTTGTATGCCACCAAATAGACAAGACAATCTCTGGGCTTAATGAATTTGCTGATTTGTCTCTTTTCTCTCCCTCGTGGCTTGTGGCATTTTTCCATTAAATTGCACTCTTTTATGTTGTCAGGTGCCGGTCCTCACCCCAAAGCACTTTCAGGACGTGTCATCTGCTGCAGCTGGTGGTTGTTTACCATTGTTCTCCTGGCTTGTTATTTCTCCAACCTCAGCTCCTCTAAGACCTCCGAGTCCACTCACCTGACGGTGAAAGGGTTTGAGGACTTGGCCAATCAGGACACGATTCAGTACGGCTGTTTGGCTGGCTCTTCTACCCTTGCCTTCTTCAAGGTACAGACATTGGATCACTTTTAGATCCACTATCTCACTGCTGTTTCTCTAATTAGATTTTTCCTTCATCCAGAACTCAAACAATCCACTGTACCGCAGAATCTACGAACACATGGAGAGAACTACGAGTTTTGTGTCATCAATGGATGAAGGCGTTCGGCGTGCAAAAGAGGAAAACTTTGCTTTTATTGGAGAGTCTGTTTCTTTGGACTTGGCTGTAGCACGTCATTGTGAACTGGTCAGAGCACATGAGGTCATTGGCATGAGGGGATACAGCATTGCTGCTAACCTTGGTGAGGCTACTCATTTCTTTTAACAATGGCATAAAGTATTAAAATGATGCAACTAACACTGAACCTATCATTTTCCTTAAGACTCGCCCATCCTAAAGAACCTCAGTGTGGCAATCCTGCAACTGAGCGAGGCAGGGGAGCTGGCTTACCTGCGAAGCAAGTGGTGGGCCAGCAGCTGCATAGCAGACAAGGCCAAGTCTTCAGCTGTGCAGCCGCACAGCCTCAAGGGGATGTTTCTGGTTCTTTCCCTGGGCCTGGGGCTGGGAGCACTGCTGGCTGTCCTGGAGCTCACCTCCAAGAGCCGCAGAAGTGCAGCTGAGCACAGGGTGTGTGTGTGCAAATGCATCCACAAATCTCATCACTTCTGTCAGGCAAAAAAACACCCATCCATTTCTAAAGCTTTAACTTTTCAGACTCTAAACTAAACAGCCTTGCTTTTTGTTCCAGTGTTTATTTGTGATAATTTGATAGGAATTTAAATGGTTTCATGAGCCTTAAGGCTGTAATGTTTGCTGATGATGTGATTTGTTACAGTTTAAAGCAACACTGTCATTCACCAATTGGTTTTCACATCAGCTGAAAAACATCAAATTGTAGAAGACACAAACAGACTCAGACAGTCATGCTCACTCATTCACATAACTGTGTTTACATTGAATCCATCCACATACTGAAGAACTGATTTGATTCAGCACTGTTTATATTTATATATCCTTCCCACAGAAATCCTGCTGCACTGTGCTGACTGAAGAACTGAGTCTGCGCTTTAGGGCCAGCGATGCAAACAGAGCCCAGGAAAATGAAGACAAAGACAAAGAAAAAGCATAGAAACATCATAGACAAATGTCATTTTAACAAGCCTGAAAACTGTGATTCTTGTTTGTTGGTTATGATAGTTGGTTTCTAATTCTAATATTTCTAATACATAATTGTAGGTTTTGAGCTTTCTTACTTGTAAAGATATATCAGATAAAAAAGAAAAAATATTAAGTTTGAAATAAAACACTAATTTACACATTTACAAAAACACATTTTATTAAAACAGTCGATTGATTTTCAAGTATGAATGCTACAATTTCAATGAAAAAGCAAACATTATAGTTTAAACATTATAAAAATAGTTATTAAAATGATCAATGTTTACAATTAAAAACTGCTGTTAACTATTGTCTAACAAATAGTGCTAATGTACTTTTTTAAGTTAATTGTCACGTTTTATGACTGCATTATGCTGTTTTGTACAGTTGGCAAGGGCTTCACATGATTTCAACATTTAAAAACAACTATTTCATGCATAAAAACTGTGCTGATGTAAACATTACAGCAGGTCTAAAATAATAAACTGTCTAATTGTATAATTCTGCATGGTGTCTCCCATTAATCTAGAAAGAAAATCAAAGCTGCTTCATGACTCAGGCCCCCTCATCATCCTCCCACACCTCCTTTTTGTAGTCAAGCTACTCTTCTTCATCTTCTGAAGGGCATTCTTCTCTTTGGAGTCACAAATCTAAGCTGTGGTCTACTCTAAAAGAAAAGTTAAAAATCCACAATTTAATACAACCACTTCACTTTTGTATGTGCAGTTGCTTTGTCTTATTTTTGCAAAAGTGAATCATGCAACATCTATGACTCACCATTTAGAAAAAGTGGGGATTTACAGCGGATCTCTCGCATCTTCTGGTCAAAAAGAGCCTTCATCTCCCTCTGCAGAGTGCCCTCTCGTTGCTCTGCCCCGTCTGGCACACAGGAGGGCACTCCGAACTCCAGGCTGTCAGTGCTGCCATCGCTGCTGTTGGATGTGCTGTCAGACAGGCACAGGCCGTTGGGTATGGGCCTCACCTGGGTGCTGTAGCTGCCGTAGTTTTGTGTTTGCTGTGACTGCCAGTGGGCGGCAGGCTTGCGGTTCACCATCGGTGTCTGAGGGGAAGTGATGTGTTTTCGAGGGCAACTGCGTGAGCGCGCTTTTGTTCGCATTGGTGTGGATGGTCGGGGGACCGCTGGAGCTTCCAAGGTCCGTCTCACCCTGGCAGGGGACGAAGGAGGGATGAGTGGAGAGGATTTGGCTTCTTGCTGGAACAGAGACTGTGGCATGGGCTGCAACTGAGGCTGTGGCATGGGCTGCAACTGAGGCTGTGGCATGGGCTGGAACAGAGGCTGTGGCATGGGCTGGAACAGAGGCTGTGGCATGGGCTGGAACTGAGGCTGTGGCATGGGCTGGAACTGAGGCTGGGGCTGCAGCTGGGGCTGGGGCTGGGGCCGGGGCCGGGGCTGCAGCTGAGGCTGAGGCTGGGGCTGAGGCTGAGGGAGCGAATCAGTCTGACTCTGAGTTTCTGGCGATCGCTCAGGTTCAGTGGCAATGTCTTTGTCTGGCTGAGGTTCTTTTGGAAATTCCTCAGATTGTCCAGGCGGCTCTGGTTCAAAAGTCTGAAGTGTCTTTTGTTCAGCACAGTTCAACTCTGGCGATTCATCATGTTCATTCTCCAGCTCTTCATAAATAGGATTTTGGCTGCCAAGAGGAGGACTATCATGACAAGAACCCTGGGAAGAGGTTTCAAGGTCAAAGTTATCCGCTACCACGCAGGGAGCAACCCCCGTGTGGTGGGAGTCAGTGGACGACATCCGACTGAAGAATCCTCTCCTTGCGTCTGATGATTCATGAATTTTAACTCGGTGAGCTCGCCTCACTGGCTCACTCATGGCCCCTTTGTGGAGGGCTGCCTTGGCTGCCGGCCCTTGTACCAGAGGAGACATTTCCCCATTCCTGCTGTCCTGAGAGATGGTATCCAGATCCTTGCGGAAGTACAGTGCACGTCCATCCTCTGAGGACAGGACAGAGAAATCTAGAGATGGCTGTCTGTGATGACCCTTCATGTGCTTCTGGGCTGCTTTTTGGATGTGTTTTCGGGCCACTTGAACCGCATTTGTGGGTTTGATCTGTTTTACAAAAGACACCAAAGGTTTTAATGTAGACTTGTGTGAAAATTAAATTAGATTTGCCAGTTTATTGGGTGTATCTTACCTTTCCTGTTGTATCAATGATAGCAACATGAACAAAAATGGATGACTCCGCCATTCCCTCAAGATAGACATGCCGATAACCTATGAATTTTGCATTAAAAATCATGTTAACCTCAATTTCATTCATATTAGATACATTTTTCACCATTTTGCTTTCTTGCTGGGAGACAATTTATATCTTATTTCTCATTTATCTGATCTGTAAAAAACTGAAGTGAAGACTTGTGGTTTTATAAAGGGTTATGTGGGGGACTATTTGTTGGGCAGGTGCAACTACTACAACAAGATTTAACTTAATTATATTACTAGTGATATAACTATTGAGTTTTCGAGGTGCTGGTACTTTTGCTGCCAGGCAAGCTGTTTCACTGTGTTTCCAGTGTTTATGCTAAGTCAACTGGCTGCTGACTGTAGCCTTATTGATCTGACAGACATGAGAATGGTATCAATCTTCTCACCTAACTTTAAACAAAAAATGAATAAGCATGCATCAAATCATGTAATTTAATCATGTTATCCACCTGGCATCATACTGTTGAAAGCAACCGTCCTCTGTCCAATAAAATCTCGTCCAATAGGATCATGATCCCACACTTGGAAACGCACCAGGGCAATCTGCGGCATTTTAATATTGAAGACAAGGGTCTCCTCCCACATTGGGTTGAAACCTGAAAGACAGTAGGAGGGAAAAGTTGCACAGACTGAAAAATATAACAGTCGACTGGCTGCTATGATATTTGTATATTTGTATATGTATACATAAGGTGTGTTTTGAGCTCATACCATTGTCATCCACCACCCTTGTCTGCTGCTTGGAACAGTCAACAGGTAGACCGATTATCTCCACCTCAACAAAGGGATCAATAATCTGGAAGTGGAAAAACATGAAAAATACAAAAATAGCATTTTAGTTACGACAAAGTTTTGTCTTTTTAAAAGATTACTTAGTATATTGGCCTCACCTCTCCTCTGTCCCCAAACATGGAGTCTTTGGGTTTAGGAAGCTGCTGTCCACTGATGATCTTCAGTACTAGTTGAGCCTTTCTGTGCCCTAGTAGAGGATCCTCCAACATGGGGTTAAAGGCACCTGAGAAAAACCAAGAAAATTAACAACCCCCTCACAAAGAGACAATTAACTCTGCACAGTCTGCGTACTGTACCTTTACACATACCTTTACACATGTACTTAGGCTTCAGAACATATCCACAGTTTCCGTTGCTTAAGAACTTGGCTTGGTTCAGCTCAAGCATACGGCCCTCTGTTTGATAATTCATCGCAACTAAAATGAAACATGCATGAATGAACACACATGAATGAAAATCTGCTACAACACCAAACATATTTCTCATGGTAGTTTTATAAAAGAAGGCAGTATTGAAGTCTCAGTGACAGTCTTACCCATATGGCATCCTGCATTCCAGTATGGTTGTGGGCTGAAGTTGCTTGAGTCCACTCTGTAGTTGGATGGGTAAACTCTTAGAAGCTGGCGTTGGTTGAAGCGGACCAACTCGACTGGCTTCAGCTGTAGGATCTGGTTCATAACGGTCTCGTTAAGGGATGATACCTGCCAACTGTTTGCAAGTGCTATCAGACAGAAAAAAACAGCATCAAACATGTATTCCTTAAATATATAATCAACTGAAAGATTATGCATGATACAAACATGCAGGTTTGACGATCACTTTGACGACCATTTACCTTGTGTTTCTATGTCATGCACTCGGACAGATTTTGTGTACTTGACCAGGTCAGACAGAGCTCGGGACAATCTCATTGTTTTTCTTTTCCTGAGGGGACAATTGTAGATGTACAGTAAGTTTAAGTGTAACTGCCGATACCAAGAGCACTAAATAGCTAAAACTACTTAATTCACTGACTATCCTTACTTGGGGTGGTACACGATTTGTGTCCTCTCCCTGCTGCTGCTGTTGCAGTCTGACTCGCCATCAGACGCTGCCTTGTTTTTCACTCGGATTCTCTTTTTCCTCTGCAAAAAAAAACGTATTTACCTCCCTGTCCCTGACATTTTTTTCAGAAAAATGAGAGTGGGAAGGGGTACAACAAGTAGAAGGGCCATATAAAAATAGGTTGTGAAAATAAAGGGCTGACCTTTCTTTTGAAGCTTCTCATGATCGATCTGCCAAATCGCCTCTTCTTTTTGGTTTGATTAGCAGACGTTATAATATTTCCCTCCTAAAACAGTAAAAAATATTGCATAATTAAGCTCTATCTATCTATCTATCTATCTATCTATCTATCTATCTATCTAAAGGTTTCACCTGAAGAATATCGTCATCATCATCGTCATCGTCATCCTCTTCCTCATTACCAGTGTCTTCATCAGAAACATCACCCTCCTCTGCATCAGGATCAAGGTTTGCTGGAAGTTTTTTCCCCTGGAAAGAAGCCCTCTGTTTGAGTGCCCGTTCATAATCAGAAGTGGACAGCATATGGCAGCGCATGTTATTAAAAACAACCTTACCTTGACTAAAACTTTTCCTTTCAGGACCTCAGGGGAGGGCAGCTTCTTGCATTCATGTACGTTGACAGTGGATAGATCCAGTTTGTCCTGTAGCACTTCTTTCAGATACATTGCCATCTTCTTCTGCTGAGGCACAGTGCAGTGGTTCTCTATGGACAAGATCACTGGGTACCTGAAGGGGTATGGGAGGATGGGGAGTGATGATACCCGAGCTAATGAGCCAACATGATGGATTTATGAAAGCCAGACAAAACACACCAGTATCAGGACCCAGAAGCACTTACTGTGATTTTGTGAAGGCATATTTGTTAATTGTTTCGATGACGTCTTTGAACAGAATTTTGGACGTCAAGGTGTAGCCATGATGAATAATTGGCTCCCCGTCGGGCCCGTCCCAGCAGTCCACTGAGAAATGAGGAAGACAGACCAAAACAGCGAAGGCTGAGTGAGTCACCTTGTCTGTAATGTCATGAAACCACAGTGGAGGGAGCTGAAATTCTGGTTCAGAAGTCTCTTACCCTCCACACAGCGACAGCCTGCCTGGAGAACATAGGCGTACATTTCCACTCTAGACTGAGAGAGCAGCTGGTCTCCTGTCAGGTAGGTGTTGTGTGAGGTGGCGATGAAGTAGTTACACAGAGGCTGCGTCATGTCCTGGCTCACCTGATTGTGCTCGGGGTTGAAGATATCCCCTGCAGGACTCCTCATGTAGTTGGTAAAACCTGAAGGAAGAGCATTTCAGACCAGGAGTGTCATTGTATGTTGACGTCATGTCTGGTCCAACTGACATATGTGACGTTAATGATGCTTCACAGTATTCAAATGTGTTGTTAAATAAGTTGTGAAGTTCCCCATACCATCAATGCCCAGTACCATACGCTGCAGGTTCTCAGGACACGGCTCAAACTTTGACACTATGTCAATTAGATGCTCTTTGGCCAGACCTCGCATCTGTAAATAAAACAATATCAGGGATGCAATTTTGGGTTCAACTGATCCAAAGCTGAATGATTTTATTGTGTAGACGTTTCAAGTTCTTTTATATTGAGGCTTGAAATGTATCTGTTTAATGTATGCCGTGTATTAAATTAAATTTGTATCTTGCACTGCACTGTTGCTGCATGCTATCTTTTATTCTACTGTTAAATTTGTTTTAAGCTTCTTTTTTCTTGTATTATTTTAAAGTCCTTGTAAACAGTGAGGCACATGCATGCATCCTGTGAATCCATTATGCATGTGAGGGCAATTTGAATCCTGCGTGGGACTCCGCCACCAACATCAAAAAATACTATAAAAAATTTAACTTCAGAATGCAAATTAATTAAATGGCAATTGTTGAAAAATGCTGATTATGCAAAGTGACCTTTAATTGATTGAAAATCTTAAGTGTTGCCTAATAACTTAAAAACAAATACACAGAATAGGGCAATCTTTCCACCTAACTTGAAAGACTGGTATGAATGAATCTTTGTACATTTTCTTGTACCTTCTGTTCATATTCCAGAAAGCGTGCGAGGTCCTGAAGATCCATGACTTCTTTCTGATTGCTGTAGGAGATCATTATCAGGTAGAGGTCTCTGCGTGTGGAAATCATCTTATAGAATGAACAGAACTCTTCAAAGCCCAGGGAGCCCTGGTTCTCGTCTGTGTCTGCATCCTACAGATAACGACAAAAGTATCTTAGCAAGAAATAACCCTCTCAGAGTGTGTGATTCGAGATAAACAACCCTGGAAAAGAAAACATGTACAACCATAGAGCCATCTGAAAGATAGCCTTTATCTCTATCATCATCAACCATGATGGAGCTCGAGGGGAGGACAGTGGACTAAAGCAATATTTCAGTGCAACTAAAGCCATCTGTTCAGCAGTGGCCATATGGCCTTCCTGTGGCACTCTCCTGTACTGTGCTGCCAAAATACTGTATATACGTGTATGTACATATATTCGTCAGCTGGCTCCATCTTCATCCTTTTGTCCTACTGCTTCTTTGACTGAAATCATGTCACATTAAGAATAGGCCTCTTAATGTGATCTTTATTTCTTAAATTCTTCTTCTAGCCTGTTTTCTGTCTGATTCCACAACACCGATGAAATCACAAAACATTTAATTGTTTTTCAGTCTTTTTTTTTTTCAAACCTACTTATTTATTTTTAGCCATGCTAGTGCCAGTGTGGTTATATGGAGCTAAATGTTTGTCTGCTTTTAGTTCCAGACTGAAATACAGTGTTAGATGGATCGTCATGGATTTTAGTCCAGACATTCATTTTGCTCAGAGGATGAACTCTAACAATGTGGATGTCCTCTAGAGAGAGTGAAATGTCTCATAAATTCCTGGGTGTATTGTCATTGAATTTGGGGTACTCATTTATGTTCCCTTCAGGATGAAATGTTATAACTGTGGTGATCTCTGACTTTTCTATAGGGGCCATCATCACATCAAAACCAAAGACACGCCCATCAGCCCTTAGCTGTACTTACCAGGCTTTATGCTAATAAGCAAATGTGAGCATGCTAACATGCTTAGCAAGGTTGGAGACCATCATTAACATGACACGTGCTAAACTCCAGCATGTTAGCAGTCACAGTGCATTTAGCACATAGTACAACTGTCACTAGCTAAAGCTTGACAGAGATGCTAGCATGACTGATTATTTGTCAACTATCAATCTATATATCTAGAAAGTAGAACCATCAATCGAGTCACCAGTTAAACGTTGTATCAGAACACAATGTCATGTTTAGTAGCCATGTAGCCACATCTGAATGAAGCAACATCCCCTGATAGGATAATGATACTAGATTACTGAATGCACAAAACTATTCAGGTAGCTTTCGAGCAGATGACACAAGGCAAATCTATGGCAGCTTGTATTATTAGCCTGTGTGGATATTTATCTTACTTGAAACATCTGCCTGACTTTCTGCTTGGGTAAATTCACATTGAGTTTGTGGAGCAGCTGGTGAACCTCTCCAATGCTTAAGGTGCCATCTCCGTTTTTGTCTGCCTCAGAGAAAGTCTGCTGTAACCATGTGAGGCTGCAGTTAAGGAGGAAAGCTCATTCGTATTGGCATGTGGTATCATATTCCTCTTACACACTTGATTATCTGAATATGTAGTGATGTACTTGTAGTAATTAAGAGAAAAAGGATATTGATCACGGGTCCGCTGCCTTCGGGCCAAACTGTCCTCATCACTGATACCAGCCATGAGGTATTTCAGTCCAGTGACCCAGGTGCGGGCCTCCTCTGCGTTGGTGGAGACCAGGTCCAGGGACTTCACACGCTCCCCGTAGTAAATACTGAAGCAGCAGTTTGGGTCGAAGCGGTTGTCTGCGTACCTCCTGAAGATCTCTGACTTTTTCCCCTCAAAAACCTCATGGATGGAATCAATAGTGACTGAAACAGACAATCAAGAAATGCCCTGGAGGTCATTTAGAGAAATCATTTTAAATAAACTGCTTGTTTGAATCAGTGGTTCCAATGATTGTATACAGACTCTATTGGTGCTGAACAAGTTTGAACAACTCTGTAGTAACTTTTGCTCAATTTCTACTCAGTTAAAACAACCTTTCTGACTCAAGAAGTCAAAGATGAGCACTTACGATGTGTCCAGCTTACAAAAACATCATAATCAATTGCCCTATTAAGCATATTGGGACACAAACAAAATGCGCACATGTAGTGTTATCAGAAGTATCTGAGCTATTGATATGTTGATTGATAGCGAGATACACCAACAGGTTTATGTGCAAAAACAATTACTGAAAATTCGGAGGTGTTGTCTCACTTTTGGCCTTGTCATGTTTTCTGGAAGGTCGCCACCGGATGCAGGACTTGTGCTCGTCCAGGTAAAAGAATCGAACCAGTCCTTTCTTCTTCCCCTTCAGTTTGGTCATCTGAGTGCCGGTCTGCATGTTGCACATACACCTCTCCACTACAGGAAAGCACAGGGAGACATATTTATTCATGTAAGATAAGATAAGATCAACTTTATTCATCCCGAAGGAAATTATTTTGCCAGAATACAAATAGACTCAAGTGGCAGTCCCTCCCTATTGGTCAATTTATTTACTGCCTACATCAGAGTGAGGTTGTGCAAATCAAATATTCAGTGTACCATATGTGAAATGTAGCATGCTAGTGCCTGAGTAGGTTCATTTTTTATTATCATTATTGTTATTAATGTTTATTTTGCTGAGAAAATGTGCAAAATATAAACATGTGTTGTGATTGTGTGCAGGAAGACATTAAGACCACTCTAAGGAAATCCCTGAAGCAGCAGACTAGTAAAGGTTCACCAACAAGCACTTGTTTATGAGATTATAGGCTGCGTCACACAGGGATTTAAGTAGCTGTATATGCGTTCATGACATGAGGCAAAAGAAGGAAAAGATACACAACCATAAAAGACTCTTTGACTAACAAACTAATCCACCTGTTATCAGTTGTCTCGCAGTGATTCAAATTATCTCTCTGGACTTTCTATTGCTGACATTTCTTCCAACCTTTGAATGGTGCGTGTGCTAAAATAACATGTCAGATCCAACATTTCTTGTAGCATTCAGGTCACGGTTAAGTGGTGTGATTGTTTTGTGTGCTGAGAGCATTTAACCTTTGTTTGTAATCTGAAGCTCAGATGCATGTGACGTAACCTGGCACATCATTCAGGCTAATCCTTAAGGATTGTCTACTGTCCATATGCCCGTTATCTACTCACAGGCTTCCCTGCAGGTCTATTATACTGTCTGGGAAATTAAAACATTTTAGAGGCAGGTTGCAGGAAAATATCATTCAAGTTTCAAATTCATACATCCTGGCTTTAAAACATTATAGTAATATCATTTGTGTCTAGTAAGGAAACATGTTTGAAAAACTCAGCAGCTTGTAGCCATTAGTGAATCTTACCTATCTGACCCAGTCTCCATTTTGGCTGTGCCACCACACTGCCACCAATCCAGAAAAACTCCTCTGCGAGTCTGGAGATGGATGCTTTCTGCCAGAGTTTTGGGGAGCTCATAATGGACGGGGTGGGCGAATTCATGGGGCTCGAGGACTGTTTCGCCTGATGGAAGGAGCTCTTAGCAAGCGAGGGGGAGAACATTCCTGATGACAGAGATCCTAAAGACTGAAAGGTGGTCTTCTTGGGTGACAGAGAGGACAGCGGTGGGCTGCCACTCCGCCCTGGAGACAGAGGTGCCATCGCTGGAGTGCTGTTCATCCCTGAACTGTGCATTGGAGTCCAACTCTCCTGTCCCATTCACACCACATGAACCCACCTCTCCCTCACTCCGCTGGGCTCTTCAGCAAAGTTTGAGTTTCTCTCATGCAGAAGTGTCAGAATATCCTCTTCCTCCAGTTACAGACTCCCCACACGGGATCAGGGAACAATATTCCCATCCTGTAGGTTCATTCCTCGTCATCTTGTGTCCAGTGATCCAGAGTAGCGGCCATAGATTCCTTTGTATTTATTTTTTTGCGCTGAGAGACGGCTGGCAGAGAAAGAGTGTGCAACATGTGTCAGTCACTAAATCTTCCTCAAGCTGTAATCCTGTAGTGAGGCTTCAGCCTTGCTTTCATGGAGGGATTTTCACACAACCAGTAAGCCTCTGGTTACCTCAGAGGAAAAAGAGCGGCATAGGAAGGGCGCAAATATTCATTCAGGTACACTTTTGGCACTCATCTTACTTAAAGAATGTAGAAATCAGTGAAGGTTTAAGAGACTGCTTTTAGGACAGACAGCATTATGATTTAAAGGTGCAACGTGTAGAAATTAGCCACCCGCTTAAAAAAAGTAGGGGGCAGCATTTCACCCCCTCCTCCACCCTTCTCTCCTTATAAACCTTGCAATACACCTTGCAATGCAAAAAAAAACTATACTCATTCCCTCATCTCATTCAACGTCCATTTGTTTAACACAAAGTTGTACTTTGAAATGAAAGTTGTTGTCCCATCATGCTACACAAACATAGAACATATTGTGCAGAAAATTACATTTAGAATAGAAGAGGATATAATATAAAATAAAAAAAAACAGAATATAGTTATCTATATAAATTTACACATCCATATACACCCAGGAAATAATGCTGTAATGCATCTTTTGAATTTACATCTGGGGAAATAAAAACAGCACCAACAGGATAATAATGATAATATGGTCTTCATCTTCACAGTAAAAGTTTGACATTTGGGAAACATTGTCCATCAATTTTGAACACAAAGCATTCTTGATTTAAACACACGGTCTGCCACTCCTTCTTATCTGAGTCTTCCGTCCATCGAGAGCATAAACTGCATAAAAGTGGACGTAGCTTCTGGGTGTGAAAAGTGAAACCAATACGGAAGTGCCACAAACCTGCAATCTTTCTAATGGCCAGCAGGGGGTGACTAAAAAAGTCTGATGTGTGAAAGTCTGTGAGAAAATTACCTTCTCACTTGATTTATAACCTCAGAAAACACTTTCCTAATGATGACAATGTCTCAATCACCAGCACGGTATGCTTTAGGGCGGGAGTATGTTGTGACTAACCATTCAGCAGTGGATCATGTGTAACCTGACCAATCAGAGATGATGGAATAAAACTCACGTGTCATTTCTGGCTCCAAAATCAAGGTGACGATGGCCGTTAAAACCAAGATGATGATTTTGAACGTGCTAAATTCGTGGCTTCAAAACAGCAGTCCACAAACCAATGGGAGATGTCATGGTGGCTAAGTTCACTTCTTTTATATAATCTAGGATCTGAAGCAGTAGCTTGAACGGGGCTGCTGAGATAAAGCTAGGTCACTGAGAAGACGCAGACAGTCTGTGATTGCTTGGCCAGCCTTAAGTCCCATTTCGTCCACTCCAGCTCTTCCAACTGCAGCCACGTCCAAGCCGGGTTAGTTGAGCTCTTATCCTGATGTACCTTCAGCTCACCTCCTGCACTGCCCACTGTGGCGTTTCGTCTTGGTGTTGGCTGAAAGTTACAAAGTGGTATTACGCAAAAGCACAGGCCAGGGCTAGCTGTTTAGCATGTTGACATCTGTGAACTGTATTGCAGTTATATCTTCTGAAGTTAGCATGTTATATCTGAAATATATCTGTAAAAAGAACTGATATTTCTACACATTCTGGAGATACTTTTAGTTATTTTTGAATATTTTAAACCAAAACTCTGACTTCATCTTAAACACTGCTCATTTAAGGTTATGGTCACACTGGTACATTTGGCTATTGACAAGCTTGAATTATTCAACTGTGGGCAATGATTTCCCCCTAGAGGTATGAGTGTGACGTGCATCTATACATATGCATGTATATCATGTTACAACATACTTGAGGATCCACTGACATTTGAAATACACTGAAATAAAGTTGAGTTGCTCCAAAAAGATAGATGTATATTTATGATTTCAAGCTTTTGGTTGTATCTTTTAAAAGTATGAATGGATGGTTGAATTTATTTAACCTCATTTTGCTATTTATGAGGTGAGACAATTTACACATTCATCAAAAGTTTGTATCAGTCTGGTGGCATCCTACCCAGCATAACATAATTTCAAACTGTATTAGCAGAGATCCAATCCGCCAATATAAGAGAAAACACCTGTTTCTGCATCAGTTTGGCCTAAATTGTTAGTAAGTTTTCATTTTTCACAGAAGACGTTATGACTTGTTAGAGAACAAATGCACGGGTTTAAATAATGAAGTTGGATATGATTAAATTGGTTGCTTCAGTTTCAGGCTCCTGGTGTTGTGCATGCTAGCTCATTGCCACACTGTCAGAAATGTTATTGAGTTCTTTCTACTACAACAAGTCAAAATGTCTTCTGTGAAAAAATCAAAGACAAATCAAGAACCAATGCTCTCAGCATAACATAAACAACTTCACTCCCATAGAAGCATTTAAGCCACATCCCTAATTGATGCAACTGAGCCACCAGCTGGCACTTATGAGTTGTTGTTTCCTGTTTGTCTCTGTTGTTTCTGAAGTAGCTGTATTCTTATATCCCATATGAAATCATTCAGCAGGCCTATATGTTCTTTTCCAAAACGTAACCAGTCTCCAGCCTTGTTAGTGTCTCTGAGAGGCTGTCTTCAGTGATGCTACTGTCAGCATGCTAACAAGCCAAGCCAAACAATGACAAGACTAACACGCTGATGTTTAGCATAAAGTTTTAATTTTAGTTTAGCATGTTAGCATGCTAACATTTGCTAATAAACATTAAACACTAAGTACAGCTGAGTCTGATGGGAATGTGATTAATTTTGAAGTATTGGACAATTTAAAATGTTGACCTGATGGTAGCGCTAGATGAAAAGTCAGGCGACCACTGAAGTTATTAGGATACATTGTGTTGGAACCATTAATGTCTGCACCAGATTTCATGGTCCAATGGTTGTTGAGATATCTTTGTGGACACCAACATGACTGACATTGTCATCCCAAGAAATACAAATTAAAAAAATGAACATGCACAAACAATGTCTCCATTGTGGTTTAAAAAAAAAACCAAAAACACTTCTTCTCGTAGGATTGATTTAGATTTTAATGGGTATTATACAAGTTTTCCGAAGGAAAAGAAAACATTGAAACAAGAGGCAAGTGAACCCCCACTTCCAAACCAAAACTACAACAGCATCAGCTAACAAAATGGATATTGCTATTACACTGTACCCAACAAATACTGAGCGAGGGTATCATAATGATAAGACATAAAAGTGTTTCTTGTCTAAAATATATGAGAGCACCTAAGGTTGAAACCATAAGAAGGTGTCGCCTCTACTCTATCTGACGAGGGAGCTGGAGGTGGAGAGATTTCAAATCCATTTTTCAGTTTTTGGTCTGTGGTGTAATATATACTCTATAATTCATCAAATAATAAAGATCTTCTCAAATAAACAAATCAAGGGACAAATTAGAATATTCTGTGGGCGTATCAAACCTAGAAAAACTACTGATAGGTCAAGTTCACGACCACTGATGATTTCATTCTCCTTGTTTAAACCAACATCCATCCATTCGTGTAAATGCCCTGTGATTGTAATGATAACCAGGGATACAACAATGAAATTGCAGTTCTGCAAATCCAAATATACTGTCTTTTTGGTTTCAAGTAAGAGCAAAAAATAATATTCATAATCAATTTAAGTCTGGAGCAAGCAAACATACCAACAAATATCTTATTTACAATATCACTGTATTTACATCAGAGGGAACTGAGGGAAAGTGTGGTTAAATTCAAAGTTCATGTTAACTTGTGTTTCGAAAAATGTAACAGGGAGTACAATGCACAATGCAAGGTTCTTTTCTTTAAAAAGTGCAATTCCTTTTCTTAAAGTAAAAAAATATATATCCATATTTTGTATATATGTAGAAATGTTGTTCATATAAACAGCATTTGTTGATTTAAGAGCCCTAAAACCAGTGACTAAAAATGAATGCTTTCTTTTGATAGGCAGCAAATTATTATAGAATATAAATTATTTTACAATACTCAATAGAAAATCAGAAGTACCGCATTTCAACAAAAACAGACAGCTACTGAATTTTTTTTTCTTTTGGAGGGCATTTGTAGACTTATCTGCACTAACGTGGGAGAGAATATTTGCCATTTATCACATGGTTTGGTTGCAAAAACATTACTGGAAAACAATGTTCAAACAACAAATAAAGTTGCATCATCATATTAAAAAGTAACACTTCCATAAAATATCTAAGCATAAAACAGTGGTGGACCTGAAGGCAGCCCACATAACCTCCAATACTTCAGGTTTATAAAATACAAAAGGTAGACAAGCTGGTATACATGCGTACATGTTTATGAATATGGATGTTTTTTTTCTTGCCTGTGGAATAACAGTGCTGCGCAAGCAATATTTCTTAAAAAGTACATCCTCTACACAGTTATAAAAAGCAAGCTGATATTAAAAGTAAATAGTGGTAAACTGGTGTCTCTTGTTTCCAGTGGTCTGCAATGACACCTTTGAGTGTACCAATATTTTGTGGCACCAAGAGTTTCATCATCTGCTCATGTTTCACCAGGCGCAACATGTTTCTTCCCTTCATATTCAAGTAGTGTTATGTGGCTATATTTGCACATCTTAGAATAGCTTATACCAAGAAAAAAAAAAAAATCCTTGGACAGCGTCAGGTGTCTCTGACGTCACTGGAGAGTTGTGTTCATCACTGAAGAAGTCTTTCTTAATTTCACGCTCTACAACATGCTCAGACATCATGCTACTTTCCAGTTCATCTCATAAAATTCATATATTGTCATAATAATATTGATTTATATCATTTCATATTATATATGACAGATTTTTCCTCTACAAAACTGACTTTGTGTTTTGCTGAGTTTCTTTTTCCCTAACAGGAGGTGCAACAAAGTCCTTAACCATGCTCCTTATTATTGAGTCTTTTTCTCCAGTTTGAATGTGCAACTTTAGGATCCATTGCTGTGCTGTGTATTCTGTCTGTGTGCGTCTGTGTTAGCGTCCTTGAAGTCTCCAGGGTGGCTGCTGTCAGCTTGAAGGGCCAGCTGGGCTTGAAGGTCTTTAACGACACTCTCTAGGCTCTGCCGAGCTTCTCTCTCCTGCTGAAGCTCCTGTCTCAGCTGCTCACGATCAGCTTCTGCCTGCTGTAGCTGCACATGCAACTCTTCAATCTGCACAAAAACAGCCAAACACAGGCAGCAGTCAGTATAAATAAAACACAAGTGAGTGACATGGTTAGAAAATCGCAAATAAACTGCTGGTTATTGGCGATTATGTGCATCTTGCAGACATCTTACCTGAGTGGAGTACTTGACTCTGAGACGTTCGGCCTCGCAGCCTTTGTCACAAACTCGCAGCTGTCTCTCCCTTTCCAACTCTCTCTTCAGCCGCCCACAAGACTCCTCCGTGTCCCTCATCTTCTTCTCCCAATCCACGTGAAGGCGTTCGATCTCCTTTCGCAGGTTGCGCTTGGCTTCGATGGCCTCACGAAGACGGCCTTTCTTTGCCACTCTCACAAACTCCAGTTCCTGAAAAACATCACAATCATTTCATGTTTAAAACCATGATATTCATTCAGAGATTACTGTCATTTCATTGTCATCATAGTATTTCAGGACGTGATACCTGCTGAAGGCTGCGTTTTGCTTGCACAGCTGCTGCCAGCTTCTCCTCCTGCTTCACTCTCATCCTCACAATCTCCTGCAGAAGTTTTTCCCGGGCCTCTTTGGTGTCCATGCCTCCGTACAGCATCTGTCTCAGGGTGTCCATCTCTGGGTAAATGGTCCCTGACAGCCAGACGGGTCCCTCCTGAGGTCGAGCAATACTCTGAGGGGTCAGAGTCTGAGATACACTGGTGCAGGCTGACGGAGGAGAAGCCAGGGAGGAAGCTGGCACTGGACCTGATGCACAGAGAGGTTATAGATTATTAAGAGAGCAATTGCAGGAATACTGTTATCGTGTTAATTCTTAAAGAATATTGTTATTTTGACAAAGGTGGCGGCTCTGCCAGAGAAATAATGAAAATTAAAAGATTATGTACATTCACCTCATTTTCCCCCACACTTTGCTGGCTGATGTACCCCCACAGCCCCGTCATAGGAACTCCGTTTTTAAAGTGGATGATATCTAACACTATCAGCTATGTGGAAGTGGGATCATTTTTCATTCATCTGGACCCTCAGTGATTTGGTCCGTTTCAAGTTTACAATTGTAGTATTATACTAGTAGTAACTTTTTTTTAAATCTTAATTTAAATTTTTTTCAAACTGGTTGAGCCACTCCACAATCTTTCTATATATTCATACTCACTGTGATAAAGTTTCCATTTTATAATTTTTCATTGCTGCATGTATCAGCAACAAAACTAAACGTGACAGCAAAACTTCATTTCCACAGCTTCAAAAATATATACACGCTACAAATAAACTGAAGAATTACATGTTTTTTGTGGCTACATAACAGCAAAATGTACACAACTTGCATCTCTCTTGTATTTCCTCCATCAAACAGCAGGTGGCAGGATTGTACAGGAATCTCCCTGAACCAGCCATACTATGCCTTTTATCCAGTGAGGCTTAATGTTGATACAACTTTTAGCTGTAAAATCTGGGGCTTATATCAACTGACTCTTGTAGTGTTCAGTTTTTCTGTTCCTCTGGATTATTGCTAACTCCAGTTGATGGTCGGTACTCACGATCATCACAGTCATCCACATCAATCTCTCCATCTGTGTCCATGTCGTCAGGTCGGTCGTCAGAACTGGAGTGGGCTGGTTTTTCTGCAGGTTGTGCGTCTCCATTGTGCAGTTCCTGCAGTGGCCTGGAAATAACTGTGGGCCCCCTGCCAGGAGCATGGCTGTCCCTGAGATGGACTGGAGGGGCCACAGGAGCTAGTGTGAGATTGGGAGCCGCCAGAGTCTCGTGACTCTTTGAGTGGGACCTGTGGAGGGAATACAGGTAATTTATAGCATTTCATTGGTTGATTAAATGCATTTTAAAACTCTTTAAAACTGAAACTATCACAGCCTTCCTCAGATGACTCACCTCTCCACCTCATTCTGAGTAGCTGGTTTCTCTTTTTCTGCTGCTTTGGGAGACCAGGGGCGGAAAGCAGAGGGCCTCTGTTTCAGTTGGACCTGTTTCAGATCCTGGAACAGCAAACAAAACAACAAGCTTGGATAAACTCACAGTAAACTACCACTAGAACATTAAATCAGCCATGACGAACACACTCAAAGGCCCCTTTATTTAACAAGGTTGAATGACGAGAGGTCGGACATAGATGATAAAGTGATGATTCAAAAGGACAGCGGCTTTTATGTCATCCTTTTGACCTTTGAGCTAAGCAGCAAATCCAGTTTCACACTAGCAACATTGACACACAGCGTACAAACCTTGTGTGCAGACTTTGACAGTGATTGTAACCAATCAGGTTTCTTGTCTTTGTCAGCTGACGGGGATTGCGATTTGTCGATTTTGGACCTCTTGGCTGGGAGTGGGCTGGGAGACTGAGGACAGAGGAGAGAAGAGACGGTTAATCATCGTGGTCTTTGCTCTGATAAAACGCAGATATTACATCACGGAGTACAGCGGATATTTCAAGAGCCCACAACTTCTAAAAATGCTCCTCTATGACTGTAAATGGCATTATTCATAAGCAACACAGATTTGTCAGAACATGACGTGACTTTTTACAGTTTGGTCTTAAAGTAAAAGAGCAGAGAGTCACAGAAAGGAAGCAAATTACACAAACAGAAAAGAGAGAGACAAGGAGGATAAAAGATGTGTCTGTGTAAGCGTTCAGTCTCTGGGCTTGGCATGTCTGCATGTTTGTGTGTGTGTGTGTGTGTGTGTGTGTGTGTGTGTGTGTGTGTGTATGTGTGTGTGTGAGCAGAGCTTTGAGCTGAGCAGACACTCAAGCTGGTCTGGCTGGCAGCCAGTCGGGCTACATTGCTCCCAGCCAGGCAGAAGAGGCGCCATCAGGTGGAGAAGATCGACTCCCCGAACCACAGAAATATTGCAATATAGAGACAGAGAAACAGAGAGGCAGACGAATTAAAGTAATTGCACTCTGATCTGACAGACGATTGAGTTGCAGTGTTCAGGGGAAGTTGCATATTAACGCACGGCGACACAGTCATGAAAATGTCTGACTGCGTCTAGAAAACTTGAGGAGGGAAGCATCTGCCTTGTTAAGTGCCATAAAATACTGGATCTCCAGAGCCTCTGATTGTATATGTTGTATGTCTGTGTGTGTGGTAAGCTGCAGGAGCATGTGTTGAGATAGCTAACCTCATCGGCCCTCAGGTCTACACTTGTCAGACAGAGGATAAGTTTACCTGAGCAGGCGCAGAGACCAGCACAGACCTGCCTGCTACTCTCTTACTCACTACTATGACATTTCGCCTCCAGGAATGGCAAACACTCCCATCCCCTAGTCTGTGTGTGCGATTCAAGCGATTACTCTGTCTACCTTCAAAATCCTCAATGGAAAACACTCCCGCATGGTTGCGTGTAGTTGTGAAACCTTAATCGCTGCTAATCGCTGCTCGCTGTACCTCAAGATGGAAATTAATGACAAACCTCATTTTGCATTAAGCAAGAAGCCCGGCTGGTAATGAATCACGTCTCACAGCTTTTCTACCCGAAGCCAGACGTTGTATGAGTGTGTGTGTGTGTGTGTGTGTGTGTGTGCGTGCGTGCGTGCGTGCGTGCATGTGTGTGCATGCAGCTATGAGTGGGTGTCTGGACACGTGGGGAGGTGGGTGGGTGCGGGTGTAGACATGCATATGTGTATGAGTGTAGGGGTGTGTGCTCATCGATGGGGGTGTTAGTCAAGTCTGGCACTGTAAACCTGAATTACAAATACCAAAGTTTGCTGGAGAGCTGAAACAAACTTAGCTAACAGGTTGGCTGACAGAAAAGTTTCATTAATCATTTAACTGTTTAGGGCATTTATCAAACAGATATAATACCTGTTCTCTGGTTCAAGGTTTGGAAATGTGAGGATTTGTTGTTTTTCTCTGTTTTTATTCACTGTAAAATTGGATATTTTTTTGACTGTTGAATGAGACAAAACAACCGATATTAAGACTTAACTGTGGACCCTGGAAAATTGTGCTTAGCATTTTTCACTATTTTCTTGCATTTCAAAGACTAAACTATATGATGGCTACCTTACATCTGCTGACCAATCAGTGCTCTTTACTTAACACTTCCAGTTAAACAAAGTCTTCTCTCTGCGGTTTTATGCTTTTATTAATAAGTTAATTTAACTTGGCTTAACGATTACTCAAAAATATGTACAGATTAAGAGGTAACACTTCACTTTAACCCCCATATACAGCAGTTATAGTCAGTAAAAAGATTATATAAAGATTAAAGTATATAAAGATTAAATAAAGATACATTATAAAGTAGTTGTAAGCCGATATGAGCATTTATTGTCAAAAGGTGTGTATAAACAGATAATGAATACCAATGTATTAAAATACAGTCCCAACAATATAAAACATTTTCATAAGAGAGCTCATAAATACTGTACATTAATATACTAAACTAAATTTATTAATGTAAAAACTAAAATATGTCTTTATACAGCATCATTGCAGAGTATAATATAAACTATTCACTGCATTTTTTATGATGCTCATAATACTAAATAAGTGTTACCAATTAATGCATAACTGTAATAAAGTTTATCATCTCATTTCTTGTCTGTCTCTTCATGTTGGTGATTTTGCTTCATGAAATGTACATGACATGTTTGTCTGGACACTCCCCTCGAGTCTCCCTGACTCACAAATGCCTACCTGTCTAACCAGTAACCACATTACACACACACCGTTTCACACACACACACACACACACACAGAGCGCACTGTTTGGTTTTGCTACTGCAGGTTAATTCTTTTAACCCAGACCTCCTGCTGACTGCGTCCTGCCCAGCAATGGTGACTCGACCCCTCACCTGCCTGACTCAAGGCCAGTGGTTTTCTAAGAACTGCTGCCCTGCTGTAATCAGACTCTGTAATTACTGACATGACTGTTGTTTTCCCGACAAAGGATGTCTGCCTGTCTGGTACTATTTCTACCCTGAGGTTTGCAGCTCCAGGAAGGCTATGAGTGCTAGACATAATAGAGTCAGAAAACAGACACTCCCAGACACCACAAGGGACCTGCTGGCTAAATCTGACACTGACCTCACAGGAGAGCAGCCGCACGAGCTTAACTCACCACCACATCATAGACATAGCATGGCCACGGAGTCATAACACCCTCCATGCACATCCTACTGCCTAGCAGATCCCACTGAGCCAGATGATAGGACATCCCTCTTTCTGTCTCTCTCTCTCTTCCTCCCTCTCTCTCTCGCCCTCTCCCTTCCTCTGTCCCTCTCTCACTGGTAAGAGAGGGAGACTTCCTCTGAGGAGTTTGCTTTGGCCGAGTCCCTTGTGGGAACTGAGTCTTGAGTGGGAGGGGGGTGGGCCAGGGGAGCGGGACCACAGAGGAAGCACTGAGCTGAAGGAATGTATACTTGAAGGCCAAGTACAGCCTCTCCTTTAAGACTCCATTCAAGCATTGCCCTTTTCAACTCGCTATTGTATGATATTTCTTTGAGGCGCTGTAATGAGGGAGCATTTCAAAGCAAACCTGTAGGCTAAACAGAGTCTAATAGCAGCTGGGCAAGAGCAGAAATGCTTTATTTTTTAATTAGTCCCATATAATGGCATGGTAATACCAGGATAAGCCCCAGCTATTTCCATGCTGCCATGGCGGATAATCACAGAGAAACACAACACATCACAAACATATCAATATCTGTTCTAAGAGCAGAGCATTTGACCTGCTTGAAGAATAGTGCTAACTGGAGCATGATGGGGACTGAACTGTTATTTCACTTGAATATTTATTGAACCCCGATAAAGCTGCTCATATATAGGTTTAGTTTTACTATGATATGGTGAACTTTGTTAGCAGGAAGTAAACTTCACTCATTGTTGTGATAAACTAAAACTATCCTTTAACTTATAGGAATAGTTAAACAGAGCCAGGCTAGCTGTTTCCCCCTGTTTCCAGTCTTTGTGCTAAGCTAAGCTAACTGGCTGCTGGCTCTTACCTCATATTTACTGTACAAGCATGAGAGTTATATCAATCCTCTCATCTCCCTGTCAGCAAGAAATCAAATACATGTATTCCGCAACAAGTTCCTCCTCTAACTTCACTTTATATCATTTTGACATGTTTACAAGTCTTTACATTTTTCATGTTTTTCACACAAGGAAGTCAATAATTAGATTGAAACCCCCAGCATCTTTTGCAGCACTAAAAAAAAAAAAAAAAAACTTTACAGATGAAATTATTGAGGAATAAAACATGGGGCAGCACTCTTCTGGTGGGACAAAAATAGTTCCCCCAGCTGAACTTCCTCAGGCAACAGTCATACAATACCAACGCATGCTGCATGATAGCATGGCATTAAGAAAAGTGCACAGCAACAAGACACAACAGTTTCAGATTACGGCCTCCTTTCCCGTCCTAAACCCCTGAATGTAATCCCCAGATCGACATGTGCTTAGTGGGGCGCTGTCTCACTCAAGGGCACACCAACTGGCACGGCTCACTTGGGTAACGGCCTTAGTTGGAAGTGAGAGAATACTAGTTTTAGTAATCTGATCCCTGTAGTTTGGTCTGGATGCTCACAGGGATGCCTTGAGCTTTCTATTCAACTCTCGCTGTATAAATTGTACGTCACTCCCTTGATTTATATAAAGCCCTGTGGTCACCTTGTAACAGCTGGGGGAAAATTATTGGTGTCTGCCCAGAATATCCCTGCAACTTCATCCTTACACCACACAGATACAGCACAAGCTCCCATTTCCCCTCGGTAAATCTCAGCTTAATTTATCAATTTATTCTGTCTCTGTTGTGTCCAGTTTGAGGATATATTGTTTATGTAGCTGAACTGAGCCATGACAGTATGGACATACAAAGAGAGCTGCAGGGCTTGGCATAAGGTCGGCATTACTGTAAAGCTTATTGGATTGTCCTAATTGTCTTTGGGATTGAGACTTGATGAGGTCTGAGGTGGATGCAGGATGAGCTCCTGTTCCTAAATATCTCCACACAGCTTGACACATATAGCTTCAAGGCAGTAGAACGGAGCGTTAAATCAGCGCTCGGCGTGCCTCAACCATTCACAGAGGGAGCTGTGTGGGGGAAAATAACGCTACACAACATCTAGTCGCTCCAGTGGAACCAGTTAGGGTCATGTCCCTGTTTCTCCACTTTGTTTTTTTACCACTGCCATTTCTGTCTACTCTTCATATGCATCTATTGCACACATGTCGTCTCTCCGCTGTTACTCCTCCTGAAGTTTCCCCCTGCTTTTTTATTTCCATGTCATTTTTTTTTTCCTTTATGTGAATCAAGGGTCCCTATCTGGTTACGTTTGTTGACTGTGAAGGCTTTCTGAGGGGAATTTGTGATTTTGAGCTACATAAATAAAACTGACTTTTGACTTTAACACTGCAAAAAACTCCTTATCAAATCATTTCATCTCTAACTGGGTCGTTTGAGCAGATGTGGAGGAAATATTCTGGTCCTTTACTCAAGTAAAAGTAGAAAAATGACTTCCTTTTGGCCAAAGTGGAGATAATTTGAGCAATTATATTAGTTTGTTAATCTGTGCAAAAACAACATGCAGCACAAGTTCATCGTGTGTATTGTGTGTAAAATCTTAATTTGTGTCGTAACAAGCGACTATGGCTGTCAAATGAATGTAGTGGAGTGATTGTATTTCACTCTGAATTGTAGCAGAGAAGGTGTATCACTGCAAGTGAACTAGAATGAAAATACTCAAGTTAAGTGACAGCACCTCAAATAGCTTTTTAAGTGCAGTAAAATCTGCTTGGTTGGATTCCACCTCTAGCTTTAAATTGAGTGAGGAGTGTTTTACCTACTTCCAATGCAAATCACATTGTTTCAAGTATTTTCTTGAATTAAGTTTAACTTGCTTGATTTTAATGCTTATTTGCCCAAGATGGTCATTTCTGGGTAATGTTTGAAAAATTGGTATTTTCCATTGTATTAATTACATCATATTATCGCACCAGCAGATTTTTTTTGACACTTGTTTGAAAACTTAAGATTTTTAGGGTAAAAATATAGACTGCTTGACTTGATAGGATGGAGATTTTCTGCAGTGAAGACAAACTGTACAAGTATTCTTTTGTGTTCACTTCATTCAGTGCAATAATACAACATGTCCAACTACTAAGACACACTAAACTCTCTATAATCTTTTAATGACATATTTTCTTTCTGTTTTCTGCATCGTGAAGAAACTTGTTCCTGGATGAAGTGAATTCTCTGCGTGTGCATGAAAAGATCACCTCGCTGGTGAGGACAAACAAAAAGAAAGATTACTGTACTCTTACACGGCAAGAAATGAATTCCAATTCAGGTCCAAACATGGCAACCATAATAACACGAACATGCCCGTCTGCCTTTCTTACAGTACGTTGAAAGTGGAGTCCAAATCACTCTTTCCCCTCAGAGGATGACCTCACAGTACAAAGGGCTCATAAGTTATTTCAACAGACATGGAAACCCTAGACCAAAAGACACGAAACAGATATGACAGCAGATTATATATTATTAGCATGAGCATGTTTGGTATGGTTGTGAGGCAAAGTTACGATTGGAAATGAAACGTGCCCTGTGACTGGTGTATTTATAGGTGCACATAGTGGCAAATTCAGCAGATAGTTGTCTGAGCCCCCCTGCTGCACTATTGGAATAAGAGAATAAGAGAATTAAACATCACACCACATGACCCGAGGGAAGTCACACGACTGCGTCTGCAAACCAATAAAGGCAGACATACATAAAAACTCTCCTGCACATTCACTGGGACATACCACCCACCCACGCACACACACACACACACACACACACACACAATGCTTTTATGCTTCTATTCACATTTAGCACACTTATAATGTAGGAGCAGCTGCAGTGCTAACCAGGAGGCCAGAGGGGATGAAGGTTAACAAGAAAGACAGTGAAAGAGAGAAAGAGCAAAGACAGACTCTAGCTGACCTACGTTTATGGAATTTAATTTAGTGTTCCTGAGGGGTAAAACCAATTCTTTCTCAAAACGTATTCATGCAACATTGAGGAACATCATGAATAAAAGAAGAAAGAGTCTCTGCGAATTTGTGAGGAAATTAGATTTGTAAGCCAATTACTTTAGTTTTAGTTGATTCTGGGTACAAGACATCTCAGTGTAATGAAGTGGAGTGATGTTTTTCAGGCTTAAAGCCAAACAAATTAAATATTTAGTCATGTAAATACTACTGTTCTTCTTTTCTTTACATCTGCTATTCAACATAATCCATTGATTAAAGAAACAGCCCTGACCAGGCCGTTTCAGCGGCAACACCGCTGAAACACACAGTGGTAATTTAGAGTGTCTGTATCCTTGAATTGAATTAAAGGAAAGCTGAGAGAAACTCTTTGTCGGGGTGACTAAAATGGTTTCCAGATAGGCAACAAACCTAAAATAGAGAAATTCTAGATGCATTCCAGCTGTTTTTTCAGTTGTTCCAAAATTACAAACCAGTCGATATTGTTCTAATTTCATACGGTATCATGCGGCAGTGGTGCAGACCATTTGAAAGCCTTTATGCGGCCGCATCCTGACTTTTATACATGTGTGCGTGCCTTCACAGAACTTGATCTCTGTAGTGCAGCAGTGCCAACGCCATCTTTGCCATGCAAGCTTAATCCCTTGGCATTATACTGGCACTCATCTGATTCTCTGCCGGCAGTGCATCTCTGTGCATTTAAATGACCCGTAACTTACCTTTACTTGAATCTATAAAATGGGACAGGACTAAAATTCAAATGCTTTGTGATATTCTATCATCTAAGGTTGTAAAAACCAGGTAAACGGCTTCCGCACAAACCGAGATGAGTAATGTCAACATTTAAACCTCTTGACTACAATGTAAACAACACAACTCTGATTCAGTGGTTCGTATTTTGGAAATCAGCGCCAGTTTATTTGCTGTCATAGAGGAACAAGAAATTGATCTCTGAAAATAAAATGAACACTGCTGAAATTGCTTTGATGAAATTATTAGTATTAACTAACAAAGAGACATTCATTAAATTTGGCTTGATTTGTATAATAATTCTTGTAACACAAAAAAGGGATTTTAGAATAAACCGACCTATTTTATGACAAAAAGAAATGGCTGAAACTTCATGTTGTCCTAAAAATGTTTTTTTTTCTCCCCAGATACGCTTCCACTTGTATCACCATTGTTAAATTTCAGCGAGGGACGTTTTTTCTTTTTCATGATGACGAGCAACCTGAGTTTCAGGATACAGCAATGGCATATTTTGACCTATTTAGGGCTTTCTTTTAAAGGGGCATTCAAACAACTTATTATAAGACATTCATAAATTCGGGGACATGCACAAGACTAAAATAGAATCAGAAGCTTCAAAAACACTAAATCCTGCATTTCACATAATGTAATTCAATAGCAACTTTCAGTGGAGCTTCCCTCCCTTCCCGCCGTCATCTTCCAAACTCTAAATGGTTTAGTTTTCCTGTCAAATAGTGAATTCTCATCATCAGGGTTGTTTTTTCAGTCTTTAGGAAGCTCCTCAAAATCTGCAGTTTCTCGCTGATAAAAACCAACTCTGTTCCTTCTGAGACAGTTGGGTGTGTTAACAAACCATCATCTCATCAGAGGTCTGATGTCTCCAGACTGAAAACCTTGGTTTGTCACTGATAAGCACATCCCTGCCTGTGTGCAGGGAAGTGTGCGATGCCATTCTCGCTGTTAGCATGCTCCCCCTCTGCTCTGCAACAAGACAGCAAGTCCAGAGTTCAACTGGCTGGGTTTTAATCCTACAGATTAATACTAATGCCACGGCAAAGAAGGCAGAAAGACGATTAAAATGTCACTGGATAACCTCTACACAACCCAAACAGTAACAGCTCCAAATACACAGACCATTATATCACTTGCAGTACCTGGTACTGGACCACTCCTCTGCACCTCCTTCACAGGGCAGAGACGGTGAGGGAGTCTGGACATGAGGAGGTCTGGGAGACTGATGGAGGGAAGGGAGGACAACTGTATGGTGACTGCTAGTTATGGCAGTCTGGGATCAGCAAGGGTCTAGACCTCTAGTGTCTGAGAGAGATTGACAGGCCAGATGGACAGATCTTCAACAACGGGGGATAAAACAGACCACTGTCTTTCCTGATGACACTCCACCCAAGAGCATTTCATTTCAGTAGAAATGACAATAAGAAATATGTCTTATGATACTTGACTCTTTCCTACTGGTCTTTGAATTATATTTCTAAAGTCTATGTAAGTCTATGTGATAGGAAATCCCTGCTAGGTTAAATGAGAGAATTAATTTTCCGTAAACATCCTCTCAAGGGATTTATCTGGCCATCATGTTGCTGTCTTCTCGTACAATTAGAATTGGTAACTAGACTGGGCTGAAAGATTCTTTTCATGATAAATATTTTCTTTTATAGTCCACTGTCTCATTTTATGTTTTATTGTCCATAAAATGACACAAAATTATGAAAAACGCTGATTCCAGTTTCCTAAAGCAGAAGATACCATCATCAAATGGCTCTTTGATTAATTGATTTTCCATATAGCTCCGAACTAGACCCTCTTTCCATTTCAGCATTTATTGCTAACTAAATATATAAAACTGTTTCAGCAGACCTAGTGCTTTAAATAATTCAATTTGAGTAACAATATCCATCAGCACAGTAACACACAGCTAATTTCAGCCATTAACAAATCAGCAACAACCATGTAGCCAATCAGTCATCGAGGGCTGGACATTTTTTAAAAAGGTAAAGCAGCCAGTCAGCTGAGTTCTGGTTTGTGACGCCGTGCCCTCACGGTAAGCTGAGCCACATGACCACATGCCCCCCCCTGAGTAGCTAGTAGAGAGGAGGGCAGGTGGCAGGTTTATTTGGAAAGATGAAAATGGGATGAATACCAAAGGTTAGGAGGTGTGAGGGGACAGGACGAGGGCAGAGGGGAATTTAGAGGAGGAGGTCATAAAAGCTGTGAGAAGGCGAGGTGAAGTTAGGGTCACTGCTCACTCAGGGTCCCATGTGATGTCATTTCACCAACACAGTATACGTCCTGAGAACAGCTCAGGAGCTAATTGGTTGAACCAAGGTAATAAATTCTGCTGATGCCATTCTGGTTATTCTGTTGAAATGCTGCCTTCCTGGTCAGCAGGTTAGAAAACCTAATCTCTGCTACACCGCTGTTGTTTCTTAAGCCACTGAAACAATGACATACAATCACTTAGTTAAATAAGTTAATTCTATGATTCTCTGATGTGGCTTTTAAAGACATTAGTCTTGTTTGAAAAGCTTTGAGCTTCAAATTTAGCTTATATGCTTGAAAGCCTAGAATCATAGCTTTTCACACGGCACCACTACACACTGTAAGAAGTATTTTTCTAATGCTAGAAAGCACAGCCAAAGATAAATACTATTTGAAAAGTGCCAATGGGTCCATTCAGATAGACAGGAAACAGTAAGAATAAAAGACCTCACATTAAAGAGCAGAGCCACGACGTAACTAAAGAGAATTACAGTTCCAAGAGAAAAAAAATACAAGAAAGCAAGTGGGTTTTATAAGTGTTCAACCAATTAACTGTCAACACATTTTGAAAACTGCACGAGGAGTTATTGCCTCTGAAAATTTTCCCCCCTCTCTGGCAGAGTAACAATCTGACTCAAATGTGCAAGGGCCTCACAGTGCGAGTGTGTGTATACAGTAATATTTGACAGAGATCAAATAGCATTTCACTTGTTTCCACTTGTTCAAGGAATTGTCTGTAAGGGAAATGGGGGATAAAACACCCACAACATCCGTTCCTAAGATCACACATTCCATCCTTAAACACTGGTTTTGTTTCCCTCCTCCGTTCATAGGAAAACATATCTGCTTACAGAAGTAATTAGGTGAGAGGGCTCGAGCCTCGCAGCTTCCATAAAATGAATACGAGCGCTCTAAAATGGAGGACTGAGAGGGGCGGGTGGTGGACCACAGCACCTCATGAATTCTGCAATTTGCCGTCTGTTTCTTGACTCTGAAAAATTCTTGGAAATGTCTTTTCCTGGATGATTTTATTGCACAAGAGCCTGTGTTTTTCTCCATGGCAACCACATAACAGTAGAGCCCAACTAAGCTCTGACTCAACAAACAGAACTCCACAAAATACCCATTTCAGCGCCAGGGTTTTCCCCCCCTCGCCCAGCTTTCCTGCAAAACCCTGCCTGAGACGGCTTTAAAGCAGAGACCGAATGATCGCACTGACCATGAATGAAGACGCATGCTGGGATTAATCAGGGCACATATGTGACATGCTGCAAAAGATATGTGCAGGAAAACCTGACAAGCCTCAGGTGCTGCATGGGTTCAGGCTTTTTTGCAAGCCGCGTCCATGGCCATAGTTCGGTACAGTAGGACAGGCAGCAGCTGGGTACTGTTAACCTGAGGGAGCGTCGCTTAAAGCAACAGCAGGTTGAGAACAAACACACCGGACAGAGCATTACATAAAAGTCTGTCTCTCTCTTGGTGGGCTGAGCTGGAAGCACGCAGGCGCTTTGCAGCTCTAATGTAGCCGCTAAAGGGGAAGGCAGACCAGGGATTAGTGTTGCAGGCAGGCACAGGCCTGAGAGGAGGACATGATGTGTGTAACTATGTAATCTCCGTGGCCTTTCGCAGCAAATCTCTGAGACCTGCAGGTTGAATGCTGACAAGATAACCTACAACAGACTAATTACACTGAGCACTGCAAAAAAATACAACCTAGTTTGTGCTGAAAATGAGATTAAACCTCTGAAAAAGCTGTTGATAATCTGTCAATCTCTATATTCGTGCTTTAAGAAGCCACATTTTTTAAATTCATGACTGTCATTCATTCTGTAAAGACAAAGTTATTTGAAGGAGACAGAAGGAGTAGTCGTCCTCCCACCACATGTCCTTGAATCATACTCATCACTTAGCACGCCAGGAGAGGATTTAGTTTGCAGCTTTCTCATTGGTCACTGTCAACCTTCTTGTCTTGACTAGTTAAGGCCATTCCTAAGAAAACAGGACGTCTGCTAAACTGTAACTTAAGACAACAGCGAGCTAGGCCGCAGTTTCAGCTGCTGTCGAGCAGCTGTAAGGCTGTTAGCATGTGTGGTTGCTCTCGATCTTACAAGGCTTTCAGAGGCTTCACCCTTGCAAAAACACAGAATCAAACAAAATTATCCTTTATTTGTTGCATATAAGGTCATTGCAAAGGGGCATGGGAGGCTGCCAACTTTTCTCTTTGCCTCTCCCGCACTCCCCGTCCACCTCGTAGTGAGCACAGAAGAGTATGCCGCAGGGAGGGGAGGCCCTACACAGGAACTCAATAATAACTTTCAGCAGTCTAGCCAGAAGGCTGGAAGCCCAGACTGCGGCTGTTCCCTCTTGTCCTTGTTCCTCCCTCCGCACAGCCCCACGCTCCTCCCTTCACCCCCCTCCTCCTGCTGGCCTGTGTCTGCTCCACAGGACTGATGCATTCTGCAGACAGGCCAGCGCTCTTAAAGAGACACAGGCCACATTTTTATCCCCTGAATCACTGCAGTGGACGGAACCACTAAAGCAAGAGCAGAGTCCCTCATTTCCAGCCTCTCAATCAAGGGCCTGTGCTTTATTTCACTCCTTCTCTTAAAGCTCGAGACTCTGACATGACGCAAAACGTGAGTGAATAAACAGGCTGAAGTATGTGGAGAGGCTCTCAGTGAATCTCTGCCTGGAGTCTTTCTTTGTGGCTGTCTTTGAAGGTGCCTTTGATGCTTTCTTTAAAGTTTGTCAAGTGCAATCAATGTTCTTGGCAATGGAAGTATATTTAATACCTTTGTCATGATAATTTTTGGAGACACTCCAATAAACCCAATAATAAGGACTTTGAAATGACACTGCGACCACTGAGGTTGCTGCTAAATTGCCTCTGGTGTTACACTAGTTTACACTCTAGTGTCCGCCTCAGAGGGCATCATAGTAACCAGGAACCCAAGTAACAATCATTTTAATCCTCCCTTTATCTGCAGATTATATTTTCATTTAAATGATTATTAATTTTGGCTATAAAACATCAGAAAACTGAAAAAAACAATATATTCTCAAAACAGAAAAAAAACTGTTGTGCAACTAATCGATTATTCTGCTAATCTTTGCAGCTCTAATAGGGACACATGATATCAGTTTTAATTCAACGTTTGATCCTGCTGGCTTTATTTGTATTGGTCAACCTACACTAAGAAGTTGTCGTCCGTGTACAAAATGTTGCTGATAAATATTCTACATTACAAATCAGAACTTCGCTTTGTTACTGCCATTTGGTCTTAATGAGTGAAAATACATACCTTACACTTTCTATTCCTCATATTTCATGTGCTGAATAGAGTATGAGCTCCCTAAATAACGTGTGACTGAGCAGGGCCACGTTGAGCACTATGCCACAGCAAAGAAACGATTAAAAATTTATTACAGTTGAGTGACACAGAAACCTACAAGGGCGTGCCTGCCAAACAAGCTCTCATTCTTTTGCTGTCAGCATTTTTCCTCTTTTCATATACAAACTGTGCAAAGCGGCGGAGGGTCTAAAACCCAACCCCAGACTGCTGAGAGAAAGAGGTCAAAATAACTAATTTATATAACAAAAACATTGGCTTTCACTCTTCCTTTAAATGAGAAGATACATATTACACAACAAATATGTGTGCATACAGGGGCGTGGAAGCGTTTCACAGGGTTTAAGTGGGTAAACTCCATAACTCCATAATCATCTATTACCTAAATATCTTGAAGGGGGTAAAGGGTTAACACATCTCAGCTGCAGCATAACAAAAGATGAAATCTCTATGGGAGGTATCAGTGCCAGAGTCAGCAAAGCAACACAGTCCTCTGCAATGATAACCACTCTGGAAAACCTATAAGGCTGAGGATCCAGCTTCAGATGGACCAGACAGCTCCAGCTCAGGCTCTTAAAATTGGGAAAGAAATCTTCCAGGAGAACATAACTGAAACTCTCAGGAGTGTCTTCATCCCTGGAATCTCCATGAGAGTCTCACTGGCCTCAAGTTCCAGTATTTTCATGGCTTAACAATGTTGTTATTCCCACTTAAGTCAAATGTACAAACAAAATAAAGCCACCACCTGACTGTAAGGCTGTTTCTGGACACAAGGAGAGCCCGAATCTGTAGTCGTACAAAACAACTTACTGTTCGTTACTCTGTGGTGTGCAGGGCACTTTGAGAGGGTGACGCATACCCAAACAACACCAAGCCATTGAATCACCAGTGTTTACGCAGCCACATAATTCTGCACCATCTGTAGGACTGAGGTCTGATCTTTTGCATAGCATAACAAGCTGACGGCAATGCAACAACAAGGGGACACACTCACTGAGCTATCGTCTTCTGAAACGCTTTTAAAAAACAGCGAGCTCATTAAATCAAAACAAAGACCTCTTGCCCAGAATATATCTTTATTCTCAGCAGTGATAACAGCTTCACTGTGACGTCCTCTCCTTTGCCCTCGAACTCTGAACCAACCGTCACCTCCTTCACCTTACAAGGCAGATGCAGGATGAAAAAGAAGGCAATGAACTTCTGACCTGTCATTCAGACTGCAGAGGAAGCTTTGCAGCTCGGGGGCAACCAGAGTCCACCATCCACTCTGTCTCTCCTCCTCTCAATGTCTCACCCTACCATCCCATAAACCCCCACTAAAAACCTCCTGCTACCCCTTTTATGGCTGCCAGATGGCGGGGAGGCCTCCTTGCCTCTGGACTTGCCTCTCCAGTCTAGTAAAACCAGTTGACCTCAGCAACATAAAAACTGCTATTTATGAAAAGGCTTGGAACAAAACACACAAACATCCTGCCACTGAAACAATCAAATGCCATCTCATCTCCCAAAGAGCCCTTTTACAAGATGAAAGTGGGACAGCAGAGACACCAATAGATGTGTACCCCTGCACTGGGGTGTTGGTGAGGTCCAGATGTAGCGACTACACCCAGGTACATTCTTTTTTCTGTGTGAAGGGATTTTATTTGCGTGCCTTGGGTGTGAGCGCAGGATTTGGCAGTGTCTAAATTTCTCCCTGAGAAACGGAGAAGCAAAACAAACAGAGCAAGTCTGCATTCAGGTCGAAGCTGAACCACAGAACCACAGTCTGGCCTGCGGTTCACAACATACTGTTCCAGCTCTGACTTCACCTAAAACAAACACTCTCAAGACCCGTCCACCTCAGCCAGAGAGAGAGGAATCTGAGAAAAAGTTTAGATTTGAACTCCATTAACAACCCCCCACCCCCCCTTCACACTATTTCTTCTACTACTTCTCTGAATGATGTTTTCACCAAGTGCTGGGCAAACTCAAATCTTTTCACTCACTTGTCACTTGTGTAGGAGTTGTGCCCTTTGACGGCATGCTTGGATCTAGTCCAAGGTTTGTGAGCGTGCAGGGTTGGGTGGGAAAGAGGGTTAAAAGGCCAAAGATCGCCTTGTTATAAAAGAGTGGTCCAATCAATGGCTTCCTTTTACTGCAAATCAATCTAAGTGATTATCTGCTCTTCCAATAACAACTTTGTTCCCCCTCTGCTCACCTCAGATGTCCCTTCTTTTTCGTCTTCCTTTATTTGTTCTACCGGTTGGAATCTACCATTTATGTCCTGCAATTCAACCTGACCTCCAGGCAACCCCTGCCATGGCTGCCTAAGCCATTAAGGTAACTGTGACTGTGGGTTATTAGTGTGATAAAAGTTTACAGTCCCTCCAGCCACTCTACACGGCTGCTGTTTAACGCCTCTGAGGAACAAGTCTGTGGTACCTTTCACGCAGCAGATTGGCCATGAGGGCATTTGGTCAGTAGGCCAGCACACAGACACACTTAAGAGTGAAATCTTCAAGTCAGACAAGAGACATAGGGGAATAAAGGACAATAAACAGAATGTAAGAGGCACTGAGTAAACCAGCCTACATCCAAGTTAGGATGATGAATCAAACTAGAGCATCCCCTGCGCGTTGGCTTTGCGAAAATATGTAGACAAGAGGGCTTAGGGGGGTGGTGGTTGTCTGTGCTATGTTTTTTCCTGTGCGGCAGAAGTTGTGGGCAGCCAAGCTAACTGCAGCCTCAGCACTTCTCTCCATATTCTCCAGTTTCAAGCCAAGAGAGAGAACAAAGGCAGAGAGCTAAGCTGCTGCAGAGGTAATGAGGACAGAGGCATGCAGCACAGGAGTGTGTGCCCTCAATAAAGAAAGCCGCTGCAGTCTATGATGGAGTCCTGTTGGACAGCAGGAGTAAAAATCCATGCAGCTGCTGCTAGCAGCCACTCTGCCTGTAGTCTACCCACAGACAGTTACTGACTGACTGCAGCCCACCCCTTTTTACACTGCAGCTCTGTCTACCACAAAATGGAAACCACAGTGTGACTGGAATTTGCTTGGAGACACATTGAGATCCATGTAGCAAGACAGTAAAACTCCATTAAAACTGTTTATATACTTTAGCAATGAAATATCTATGAGTGTGAAAACGTGTTTAACTATTTAAGACATTAGATTAGATTACAGGAAAAAAAAAAAGACTAGTATATGGCTAGAAAGGAATACAAATGTAAATAAAAATATATATAAAAAAATGTTATGATAAAAAGTAGTCAATGCGACAGAGCAATTAATTCATACAAAGCGGATACTAATAATGCACTGTCAAGAAAATGTGTCAGATGGCAGAGCTGAGTTTCACAAATAACACAAGCTCAGATTCCTGAGAATGACAAACACTGCGAGCTGTGGTGTGAAGTATTTGAAGAAGAATGTCGCAGCAGGGCACAGATTTGAGGAAATCCACATTACTGCTAAAGGAGAATCCCAATTAAACTTGAGGACACACCCTTTACCCACTGCCAAAGCCTATACCCGACTCCCAAGCTCACCAGTTGGAATCAATAATGCGATGAAGAGGGGGAGAGCGTGTGAAGGAAGGAATTTTACAGCAAAAATAAAACTTGGAACAGAGATAGAAAAACTCCAAAACAAGAAACATGTCTTTTCCGCAGTTGGTTTTCATTATCCACTTAATATTCTTCTGTCAGCCCAAACAATGCATGGTCATTTTTTGCCATTTCAAAGTGTCATGAATGACGTGGTCAGCTCCGCTTCGCTGCTCCGCTCTATTACAGAAAACATCTAAAACCATGCATTACAGGAAACATCCTACACGTTCAAAAAAGTAACTAATTATAGTAGTTACGCATCTGAAGGGTAAATATATGTATTCTAACATTATTTACCCCAAATCTCTTTAATTTTGAAGTCAGAGGCATTCCACAGAGAGGCTGTTTTGGCAGCTCTTGCCTGTAAAGCTGTGTCAGTGCTGGTCCATGCCAGCCCCACCCCATTAAGGCAGAACCCTGCACATCATGTGTTTCCACTTTACCGATAGGGTGGAAATGACCTCAACGCAGTAAAAGATGACAGGGGTGCTAGCGCTGTTCACCAGATGTGAGCAGAAAAAGAGAGAGAGAGAGAGAAAAAGAGGAGGAGGAGGAGGAAGGGGAGAGAAAACCATTCGCCTGAAGAATTTACTGCAAACCCCTGAGGAACCCTGTGATTGAGGGTTCAAGTCGAGCTCCAGAGGTTCCTGGTGTATCTCAGTCACACTTGGGGAGCACGTACGCTCCTGGTCTGGACAGACACAGAACTGCATGCACACACACATACATGCAGTCATGCATGTACGCATACACGCATACATCCCAAAACTGTCATTCCACTGCACCTGCTAGCAACACAAAAGCCACTTCCTCCCACTGCGTCCGGCCAAGCCCCTTTATCCCATTTAGTACAGCCTGCGCCACAACAAAGGCAGAGAAATTAGGGAGCTGCGTTGATGATAGGGCGACTAATCTCTTTGGAGGGACTCATTATATGAGCTGCCTGTAGAGTTCGGCAGCTGAAAGGAGTGAATTAAATATGGACATGCAGAGATGGGCGTCTTTGTGGAAGATGAGTGCACCAACAATGCTCTGCTATTACCTCTGGAATAATTCATACATTCCATATGGGACAGATGCCCCAACGACAGTATCATCTCTGCATTTGATTTAACACGTTCAATTGATACAAGGTCACAAGTGAATTTATTATCTCCAAAAAGTCTGTTTGTTTTGAGTTAGAGCCACATTTTCTAGTTCAAAACTGTCATGTAATCATCATATTTTTTCTAAGCCTCTCCTGGCTTAGAAAAGCCTCTTGGCTGTTGGCGCCAAAAGGAGAGGTGATTACTTCGTTTTTGATGATAATCTTAAAAGCAGCTTGACGTTTTTTAAGATGATGTGTGTCCTAGCACTTCTCTTGACACCAGCTATACACTGCTTAAGACACAAGGCTTATAATAGTCCCCTCATTATAGGATAAAGGGTGGACCTGCTCTATTTCAGGCCATGGCTGTCTGTGTCTGCGCTCGTCGACTGGCTGGAAATAAAGCCAGACGCTTGTCAACGCCACAAGCACACAGGAGGCAGGCGGCCCTGCTGGGCAGCCAGCACAGTCAGCACAGTGCGGGGCAACCCTGCAACTATTAGACACCTGCAAAAAGGGGGAGTGGGCGGGTGAGGGAAGAGGTGTCCTCAGCATGTGAGCAATCGTGGCCAATCTGTACGCCTGTCTTTATAAATGTAGACCCTGCTATACTGATGCAGTGCGATAGAGCACAAAGTGAGAGTGAGGTGGTGCAGGCGGCTAACACTTGGAAAAGCAAACGCAGGTTGCATTTGCAGAGATACAGTACATTCTGGTCTTCAATGAGGTAACACATTGTTGACTAACAAGGTCAAAGAAGGAAAAATGTCCACCTGACCAGATGATGCCGGGGCAAAGAGTGACCATGACTGATCCTGGAGCGACTGTAATACTGAATAAATAACTTTCCCCCCTCTGCAATAGAGTCTGCTAGGACAGCTGTGCTGAATTCATTTGATACGGGTGCCTGCTGACAATGCTGCATTACTCCGTCTCTGCAAGGAAGCATGTCGAGCTGGTCTGAAGAGCACACAGGGGCTTGCAGCTTTTCACCGGTGCTGAATGATAGTTCTGCTATACAACCCAAAGCTGTGACCCCGGTGAAAATAAGCTAAGAGAAATAAACCGGGTTTGGAGGGTCTGGTTAGAGCTCTACAGTACGTGCAGATTGTCACAGAGAGGACGCAGTGCCGGTGAGAGAACACTCTTAGATCAGATTTTGAGATGCAATGTCCTGGCGGTACAGCAGATACATGAGATGATAGGCATCTGTAATGGCACACAGAAAAACAGGAGAGAGCCGAAAATGTGGATCCCACTCATTTGTTCATTTAGCGGGCTCTTGAAATGAGCCTGGAGGAGATAGAGGATGGTTATGAGGTCATCCTGACAAAGTAGCACTACCTCTCTATCTATCTATCTATCTATCTATCTATCTATCTATCTATCTATCTATCTATCTATCTATCTATCTATCTATCTATCTATCTATCTATCTATCTATCTATCTATCTAAAATCACAGAAATACATATAGAGGTTCTATCTCTTCAAAACGAGACAATCAGCCCTCACACTCCTGGAACAGTACAGTGATACATGTGCAGCGTATGTAGGCCAGTCTGAATACAGACTGATACAGCATGTGCTCACTACAGTGGAGGTGGAGATCTAAGTATAATGCAGTGTGAGGGGGAGTGCAGTGGGAGATCTCAGTGGAGGAGAGCCTGTCTCTGTGTGTGTGTGTGTGCGTGTGTCCTACAGGGTCGAGGAGGTGTCAAATGGAGGAGGTGAGTGATGGTGGCGGGGCAGAGGAGGTGTCAGACAAGGAGGTCTCAGTGATGGAGAGGGGAGCTTTATACAGTGCTGACCTGTGGGAGAAGAGTGTGTGATGCAGAGTGGAGGAGGAGGAGTTGGAGGAAGGAAAGCAGCAGCAGTGGGAGGAGGAGGAGAGACTCATCGAGTCACAGCGTGGAGGTCACAATGAAAAGAGGATGGGCAGTGAATGGAGGAGGGTGAGGTCTCTGTACTGTAAGAGGTCTATGCACTGTGAGGTCTGTGCGTACATATATATGTGTGTCTGTGTGTGTCTGTGTATGTGCGTGTGTGTTCTGGTGCGCTTCTTTGAGCCCACCAGCCAGAGAGCACGAAGTTCTTATTTAGCACAGGAAGAGCAGCTCTGCTTAGCAACCACAGCCGCCCTCCAATCACAAGCGTACGGAGCAGACTCCAACTGAGGACGAGTCCTTTCTGAGCGTGTGTGGAATCTGACAGAGGCCTCTAAATGTTGAGGTACACGCCTGCCCACATGCACGCACGTACATAAAACAGGTCTATAATACAAAGTATTTCCCCGGAATTGAGCTCCGATCGTTTATGTCACCAGCAGACGAAGACACAAATACATTCACACCCTTCTATGTCTCCACCGCTTCGCTGTCTTCTGAACTCAGCCGAGAATTCAAAGTTAATCTAAACCATCCTAATCCAAAATTTTAATTATGCATATCCCAAAGAGCAAGGCAGTCGTGTAAATCCCTGAAACATTCATTCTCCTTTTCCCGCAGCCACACATAACACTGTGCAGCAACTTGGCACCGCACCAGTTGCAAGTGAACCAGATAGCGGCCCCGATTGTGATCTGCTAGCCATCAAAACAGGCGGCACGAACAAGATTTGGACCAAATGCTGTCTGAACACTGAACAGTCTGTTTGGTTTAGCTGCGTGAGCTAATCCTTATGATAGCTTTGGAGGTGGTCGGTGGGCGGATTGTAGGCGAGAGCAGCATGCCGATTTGTCATATGGCACCAGCAGGGCCTACTTCTGCTCTGGCTGGAGCTCCATTAGCACATCTCCAATGTGGTCTAACAGTTATGTAGCTTAGAACTGCAGGTCATTAAGGACAAACAGATAATTTTTGAGGAGATAAATGTTGCAGTCCTCCTTATGTATCTGGCCTCTGAAGTCTCATCAGAAAAGCACTTGAATTGATATGTGCATCTGCACTGTTGGTTTCTTATTCTCTGAAGTATATCTAATTCATGCTCTAATTACAAAATTCCAGAGGGACTGGTTATAAATTGTGAGGATGCTTTGAGTGGGCCAGAGATGGAGGAGAGTCCATTGCTGACATTCAATGTGTATGAGTCTATATGTGTTGCTGAAGACGCTGGCCAGAGAAGATGACGGTTTTGATGTGCACTGTGGTCTCTGCATTCCAGGGGTTATGTAGGATTATAAGAGTTTAACCCCCCCCTCATGACTACAGCAGCTTAGAAGCTCAGCCAGCAGCAGATGCAGACTCCAGGATTTCCTGTCTCTGTACCAGATGGGCCTGACTCTTAATCACAGAGCTGGAAATCAGGAGGTGATCGAGGAGGAATTGATGATGATTGTGGAATAACACTAACCCAATACAGGCATCTGTTCTGCCACAAACGGACCGACTGACTGACTGGCTTGTTGACTGTAGTCACAGCCAGAGCTCATCTCCTCCCTCATCTCATCATCACTGATGAACACTAATCATCCTCCTCCTTCACTCCACTAGTTACACAAGAAGTCTTTCACACATTAGCACTCTGCTGTGTCATCGAGGTTTAGGGAGGAATGGAGAAACACTGTCCATATGAGATAATCAGAAATAGAGCTGGGCATAATACTGATATTCCCTGAAACGCCTCTTTTTCTGGTTTAAATGGTTTCATGAAATAAAATCACAACATGTCTTCTCTAAAACAGACCCAGAATCAGTATCTAATTCAGCCCACCACTAACCACTGATTTTTAAAAGTGCTACATGTTATTATTATTATCATCTTTTCAACATATTCAAAATTGACTATAAATGCATCGACCTGATTGGAAACCTCGTAGGTGTTACTTATGACTCCTCTCATAAATGTCTAAATATGTTTAAATATCTTCCAAATATGTAGCAGTGGAATGTAACTGAGTAATTTACTAAAGTAAGTACTCTACTTGAGCACAGCTTTGACGTGCATTTTGAGTATTGCCATTATACTCCACTACATTTACAGGGAAATATTGTGCTGTCCTACTCCACTGCAATTACACATAAACATATCTGGGCAAAAGGGGTATATTAATATTAATAAGGGTATTTTTCAATATTGATACATAGTATTTAGAGCTGGATTGCAAACCTATTAAATCACTATCCATTACATATGAAATAATAAATTTGATTGAGAACAAATTTTAATAACTGATTTTGTTTTTTTATCAGAAACATTAATTTGAACAACAGATATCCTTAGGACAGTATCATTCCATCATATAATTGCAAAATGATCGCCAAACAATAAAAATGAATCAACTATCACCCAGTCCTATTCCTGTCAGACATGCAGACACCACCACAGGCTCCAATCTGTCTTTGAGCACATAACCAGGAAATCAGGGACATGACAAACTCACAACCGTGGATTTCCCACCCTTGGAGAGGCTGGAGGTTACAGACCTATCCACAGAGCACCTAAAGAAACAAGGCACTAACAAAGAGAAATGGCTGCACTTCACAGCCTCTGAAAGCCCGGCCCTCTCACAAAAGACGCGGCAGGTCTTTAGCACACATCACCCATGACAGAACCCCAGCTGACACCCTTTTAACATGGGGTCACTCCAGCCAGAATAGAGGCCACAACCCCTGGGAGCTCCTGACACCCCTTTGCCTTGACACGCCGCCCCTGCTTTGGCCAAAACACTCCGTCCAGCAGTCACTGCAAAGACGAGGTGATGGTCTTCTGGGGGAGGAGGGGCTGGTCAGTGGGAGTTGGGCGCTGAGGGGGGGGGGGGTTTGGAAGTCAGGCGACTGCTCTCAAAACAATGACGTTTCCAAGGATAAATAAGAAAGGACAGAATAAACACAGGCAACAAACTACCAGAAACATGAATTTGCTGCATTAGGAGTGAGATTTAAAGATGTGCTAAATCTGAACCACATGCGACAGACTCACACGTGTATCTGGGTGATGTGGGTAGGCTGGGTCTTAGCTGGCTGGGTCAACACTGGGCAGACAGGCCCATCAAGGACCAAAGAGATGCACCATGTCAGCTCTCAGGGCTTCCCAGAGGTCAGCAGACAGATGGGAATGGAAATGAGCCGGCAGAGAGCTCATTTTAATCTGGCCTGCACAGCTGATCCAGTCATTACACTAGCCTGTTTACATGCAACACACTCGCATGCTCGCTATACATAAAGGCACCCACATACAGCACCCAGCTACCTGATAGAGAAAGAGGTATTTTGCATTCTTGCATTTACTTTTAATAACGGCTAATAACTGAAAACACACAACCCTTTACCCTTTGACATACTTGATTGGTTAGCTCCAGGTTTGAGGCTAATTTCATTGAGCGAGGAGAACAATGGGATGAGAAATGGCATAAATTGGCCTCAGTTGAATGGCTTTAATATTCAATCCATTAAGGAGGGTCCACACAGTTCTCCAGAACCTGCATTTACTATCCACTCAGTCATGATTGATCGCATTGCCTTCACTTCTTAGGGGATTTTTTTTTTTTACATTTAATGCTCAGAAGTATTTGACTTCGAGGGGGGAAAAAAAGTTTTTGCAATTCCAATCCCCTTTCCTGAAGATTTTCATGCTAATCAGACAAGTTAACATTTAAATTATTACACGCAAGGTTCAACACAATGAAACGAGCCATTTGAGTTGGACTAAAAATTCAAGTTTCCTTGAAATTTACATTTTTTGTCAGTGTGTCAGCAAAACAATCGCCCAGGATCTGAAATAAAGAGTAGGGTGAGCATCACAAAATGCTGATGTTTTAGTGGAAGCTGCAGCTGAGAGTAATGCTTGTTATCTGTCCACTGTATATCCCTCCATCCTTTATCAGACAGCCATCTGGTCAGTGGACTGGACACAAGGGCATGTGATTGGATGGTGTGAAAAGAATGGGGGTAGGCTGGGTCAGTGTCTCTGGAGAAAGGTCAGGGGTTATGGCCCTTTGATAACGCATGTCAAGGCCTGGCTCACACACACCCTGCATCTTCTGAATGAGAGTCTGCAGCCTCCTCTCAGCCATCTGCCCTCATCTGCACATTAGGAAAAGGGCTAAATGACCAAATGCTGGATTTGATGCAAAACAGACACAATAGTTCACCGGTATCATTCCCTCTGATCCGGCTTCTGCTTTTGTAAGGAGGCTCCTTTTTTCCTGTTTTTTTTACCAAGTGACTGGCTGTGTTTCCCCTTTTTACATTCACAGACTATCAATAACATGTGGAATAATCCTAAATCTCTCCAGCAAACTGCACCTCAGAACTATTCCACAAAAAAAGCACATACATTCATCAGTGATTATCTTCTCAGCAGTTATCTGCACCAACCACCACGTACAGTAGAGGAGGTGGGAGTCTAGACAGATGATACAGGCAGAGGAGGTAACCTTCGAGGCTTTCTCTTATTAATAAAACACTCTGACATCAGAGGGAGGCTGAGGCAGACCGATAACATTGAGTTTTTGTTTCGTGGGTAAGCTGAGCCAAGCGTGGTCTGCGAGCCCCTGTCCGGCCTTTCAGCAGCTTGGCCTGTCAGGCTGATGTATGGGAGAACGCTGGTGTGCAGCTCCCCGAGGACCAGGCCTGTCTGCTAACTGGGACACGACTGACAGTCAACCACAGCAAACACGCACTGCCCCCTCCGCCACGCTCCCTCCATGATGCTCAGCCCCTGAGTATATCACACACACTGAAAGACTGTCAGTGCGCAACTTACCATCCTGAGAAGATGTATAACTCACAGGTAATACATCAAGACCTGCTGACTCGGATTAGGAAGAAATTAGCCACAGGTGGAGGACTTTTGTTTTTTTGTAAAGACAGACATATCTTGACTGTGCTAAGGTTTTGTCAAGCGCCTGTGTCCAATTTGTTGGACGACATGGTATAAATCAGAGGTGAATGCACGTGTGCTGCATTCAGGACCTCAGTGTGAACATTTCTACTTTGAAAACCCAAAACAGAAAAGATGTAATCAGCATAGCCTCGTCTTTTCTATCACTGACAACCTTCCTCCTGTCGTTATTTCAGACACATTTCTAAAAGTCAACAACCTTTTCTTCAGTAGCCTACAGAGGTTTCCCTGTGAGGCATCTCCTGGCTCCTGCTCGGACTGGAGCAGCACCATGGTGATGCATACAGAGACGTCCACTCATTAGCAGAGTCCCACACAACAGCTGCTCTGTGACGAAGGAACAGCCACCTCGTCTCGTGGCCCCTTTGTCCATACTTAACATCTCTGACCCACGCAGTGAGGCTGGACAGCAACACAAACACACACACACACACACACACACAGATCCTATCCTATTCCAGCCCGCCACAACCCCTTCTCTCTCTGTCACATGCACACATTTCCATATCCCAAACCTCATTAAACTCTTATCCCCTTCCCCACTTTGTAGCACCGTAATAGGCTCCCCTGCCCCCCTCGACCCCCTCACACTCATAAAATATATCATTGGGTCTCCATTTATCATAATGCAGATGCCCTTGGGTAACCCTGGGGGGTGGACCAGGGAGTTTTAGATGATGGGGGGATGCTCAGGGGTGTCAGCTGATGCTTAGATTCTTCACTGTCACACATATATGAGGTGAGTGAGGCTTTATATGAGGTGTACCACAGTGCAGGAGTGGAGGGGACTGACAGAAAGATGCGATCTGACTGATTGTGATTTGCATTAAAACTCTGTTGGAGGTGCCTCATATAAGACTGGTAACACTTGGAAAACATACAAACAATCAATCAAAGAAGACAGTGGCTGGTCTAATGAGAGGAAAACCTCCTCAAAACTTTAATTAATGCAGATGTTGTAGTTGGCCTGAGGCTGTTGAAATATCCACAAAAACAAAACATCATTAAATGATAGTTAATAACAAGGTGAAGCAGAACAGACTTACTCTGCAGGATATACTGGACCGCTTGCCCGTCAGATCATATTTTCCTTTTAACTCTTTAAGCAGCTGCTCCAGGTGACTCTTCTCCTCCTTTCCGGTGTAGTCCGGGTCTAAGAGCACATAAGCCCGCCAGTTGGCAGAGTCGAAGCCCCAGTGGACTGTCCGGTTCTCCAGTCTCTTGTGACTGTGGACCACAAACTTGTGAGGTGGGAACATGAGTCTGCAGTCCATGCACTGGATGCAGGCGGCACTCGGGCCGGTGTACAGTTCCGGGACAAACAAGCCTTTACACCGACCGAAACATTCATGATAGACTTTGAAGCTCCTCTCGGTTCGCTCCAACTCCAGGGAGCCCAACTCCTTGTTGCAGTGAGGAGGGTAAGTACCGCCGTAGATGAGAGCGTTGCAGAGGCGCTCAGCATCCGTCTGAGTGATCAGCCCGCAGGACGGAGCAGAGAAGGGCAGGATACCCACCACTTTGAGGATCTCCAGCTGGTCCGCCGTGCACCTGGAGCAGTAGATGTGCAGGTCGTCGCACACCGAGTTGATCTGCTGGAGGGAAAAATCTCTCAGGACGCTGTTGAGGATCTGCGGCAGGCACAGCCGCTTCTCCCCGCCGACCACGAAGCAGGAGATCGGCTCCCTCTCCAGGACCGTCTCGCACCTTTCCGTGGAGCGGTCGGACGGGATGAAAAGTGGACCGGACATTACTGGCGGTGTCTGAGCCGGCAGGGTGAGCATCATCTCCGCGGATTTTCCCTCTTTACCGAAGAGTGAGTCCTGGTGCCACCGAGCGGAGAACGCCGCCGGTCCGCCGAGAGAGCGCATGGAACTCAGATGAAACTGCTTCAGAGTTTGCTGAAGTCCGGGATGAGGCTGAAAGCTCGTGCTCTCCATGTTGTTGCCAGTTACAGATGAGATTTCAAAACTCAGAATGAACGCTGAAATTGACTTATCTTGTCGGGCGTCCTCAGCATCCGGCTACACGCTCAATAACTCGCATTTCCATGTCACCGGAGAAGCTTCCCAGCGCGTCCATTCAGAAAACTGAAGGCTGCTGAATTCACGGGGGCTCTTCCTGTAAGCAGACGCAATTAAAGTCGACAAGTCCGAGACTCAAAACTCGTGTTATCCAACGCACAATCGCCTGGTACTTTGTTTCTATGCGCTCCTGCGGTTTTACGCACTCCTAATGCGCACTCGAAATATGCCTCGTCTGTTCTGTCTCGCGTACTCAGCGTCTCCCCACTCACTCAATGTGTGAGTCTCTCTCTCTCCCTCTCTCTCTCTCTCTCTCTCCCTCTCTCTCGCCCTCTCTGTTTGTTTGTGTCTGGTTCAGTCATTGAATCCCAGCCAGGAATGTGACTGACTCCCCGGGCTGGCTCTTCCCTCAGCCAGCTGTTCCTCCCTCTGCTACATGGCAGCTGCACATTAAAAAAAGAAAAAAAAAAATCCCTCTGAACCGAGGGGAGGGTGGAGCTTAGGAAAATATGGTTGACATAGGAAATATACAGATAAACTCCAGGACTATAAGTATTTAAGCCCTGCTGATCGACATTTTATCTTACTTTAGAAACTTTTTTGGACATTTTTAATGAGAAAATCGAGAATATTCGCATATTTGTTAATGGAGGTCAGCCTGAAACGGAGACACACATGAGACAAGTAAGCACCAGTCAAGTAGGCCTACTATACATGTACATGAGGTACTTGAAGTCTACTTTACTTGAGTACTTCCATTTTATGAGACTTCATACATCTACTCCACTACACTTTACATTAATTTGACAACTTTAGTTACAAGTCAATTTACAGAAAAAACGAATAATCAGTTTATGAAACCCGTCATATATCAGTCAACTACAACAGTGTTACTGGCGCATCAACGTTGATAATCTAATAATTAATTCTAACCTTTCTGTGTTTGATCCCCATTGAGATTGTTCCGTGATTATTATTATTATTATTATTATTATTATTGGTTGTTGTTCCGTGAACTGGGATGAGCTAAAAGCATGAAACTTGGCGCAAGAACCATGAACACAACCGGCCACAAGGTGGCGCTGTGTTTAAGGCCCAGATATGGAAAGGTCACGCCCCTCTCATTGTGAATCTGATTGGCTTGAAACTTGACGCACAAGTTTGGTTTCATGTGCTCTACAAAAAAGCCCGTCGACCGCAAGAGCCCCCCATTATGTTGCTAATTTACATAATGTGAAAACAGTAATATTAATAGACTGTTTTAGACTTTCACCATATCAACACCACATTTGGTAGAATGGTAGAACTGAGACACACATTTCTACAATACATGAACAAGAACAGTCAAAAACATGGCCGTCATCAATCAAAATGTCTTTTCAAAACGTGTGGGATCATGTATGTATCATACATATATGTATATATGTGTGTGTGTGTACACACACACACACACACACACACACATATATATATATATATATATATACATACATATATACACACACACACACACACACACACACACACACACACACATATATATATATATATATATATATATATATATATATATACACCTTAAAATCTAGTGGACAGAATTTTACCAAATTCATATTTTCCTGACAACACTTATTTTGCCTAAGCAACATGTATAATCTGGACCAAAGTCAAGATGGCAGGGGGATAAAGTTTGGTTTTGGTACATTAAGCAAGTAGCCCATACATAGATCTGAAAAAAATACTAGTAAAAAAGATAAATAGTCATGTTAGTAGTTTCACCTGTGCTTTTCCTGCAATGTTAAAATCTTTCAACAGCTTTGAATTAACCTTCTTTGGCCCTTTTATCTTTTCTGACCACAGGATGGCGCTAAATATCAACCAATGAATATTAAGACATGGAAATTGATGCAAAAGCAGAAAGTCAGATAGGGAGTTTGTCATAGTAAAACAATAAAGGAACAAAACAAACATCTACAGTTAGATTTTAATAACTGCAAGCACAAAGACATTATTTATCTATTTAAAAACTTACAGCGCACAATCAAGATAAACTATCAGAAAACTCATCTATAACTTTTGTGTTGTTTGAATTGCACCAGCAGGGAGTTTAGTTTAGTGGTTGCTTTAGTTTGTATTTAGTAGATCTACTTGCTTTTACTGATCTTGGTATCTAAGTGAGATGATGTTTGGGGAAATAAGTGTTTTCAGTGACAATTTGCAACAAAAATATAAGATCTTGACATGATCCTAAATGAAATAGAAAAACATTTATTCGCCACTTTTTACAAGTGTTACAGCATCGTTTAAACATCTAAAAACCTGAAAAAGTCTTATGAAGCAATGCATGTTTATTGTTAATATCACATCCCATAGCTGGATATCCAACCGTTTACTTCTGGTTTGACTGTCAGAGATTATCATTTTTCCCAGTGTTTCCAGTGTTTGACAGTTTGACCTCATCCAGGCGGCATTTTCATTTAAAAAACCCAGTTTGTTTGTTTCGGACAACAGATTTTAAAACAACTTACAAAAGCATTCAGGAACAAACAGCTCATACATTTTTGGCTTCAGTGCATTTTCTTTGGAGTCACACGTCACATCTAACGCTCATGATATTTAATACCACTTTAAAATCTCTACGGTAATTACTTTCCCCTTTTGCCCCTTTGAATCACAACATATGGTTTAAAATTTTCAACAATTCATAACCGATCAGAATCAACATAAAGCAACAATAATAAATTCTGGCAAAGTGAAAGATTGACATGATGTTTAAAAACAAAATCAGACAGCTGATCCTTTCACACAGACTTAATTATGCGTTACAACAGAATAAATACACCGATCACGAGCTTCAGCACGAAAGAACAAGAGACTCACTTGAAATATTCTCATTTCATTAGTGAGTCTCCACGGCCTCCATCATGCTGCTCGCAGCCACTTTTAACCTACTTAACCTCAGCCTTGAAAGTGGGTTTTCAGAAATGTTATCATTAGTCCATTTAACGCAGATATTTTTATTCATCGGGAACAGGCGATGAGTGAGAGGCACTACCCTAATTCAGGCATCTTATTGTCATACTGTGGCGGCGGAGTGATGGGTTCAATGGTCACTGGATTGTGTGTGGGGCTGCGGATTTGGAGGCGGAAGTCCTTCAGGTGCAGTTTGTCCGACTTGATCCTCCTCACTCGGAGGGGCCGCAGTAAACGGCTGGCCCGGCTGCTGCTGCGGGTGGGCAGACTAGGGTTTGACGTAAGGCCGGGATGGTCAGCCTGGGGCTCAGCAGCAGGTTGGGCAGCAGCTGGTGTGGGGTCATTAAGATGGGTGTCCTCGGTGGGGTTGTTAGTGGGCTCTGTTCCCTCATTCTCCACAGCAGCTATGATGTCCTCGTAGGACGGCAGCTGGGAGGTGCTTTGGCGGAGGTTGCTCTGGCGGACGGGGTAGTCGCTGCTGCCAACAACCTCCTCGTAGCTCGGCACGTTGAATGTGGTCGGACTCCTTCTGTATAAGGAGGCAAGAGAAGAATCTCAGTGAGACATTTTAAAACAACACACGTTACAAAATATTCATACTTTAAACCTGCGATTACACATTTGTTCGCCACACATGGACAGTGGAAACATGCTGTGATTAGGCTACGACATTGACGTATTATCACTTTTTACACTAATACTCAAAAGTCCAGAACTAGATGTGACTCACAGATGGAAACAATGAGCTGGTGAGGCTAAAGTGAGTGGTGATAATTTGTCACTATCAGCAACATCTTTTACATTACACACGCTCCTTTGATCCACTATTATGATAAAAATATAGATATTATCTCTTTAATAATTTCACTCTGCATGAAGTCTTTCATAATATCTCCGGATGTGAGTTTCTTAGTCAGACTTGTTTTTTTTTTAGATGATTATATAAGAATTGTGTTAAGAAAAAAGAATTATGAAATTTTGTGACAAGAATTGGTGCTGTCTCATGAAGGAGGATGTCTTATTTTGCTGGATCACTGTATAGACTAAAATCCAGAATGGCTCAGTTTACATCAGTCTATGCTAGAAATATGCAGAGGTTTTTTACCCAAAAGTCTGTAGAGTACATGTGATTATAATATCTATTAAATTATTTGGATAGCATACATTTTTGTTTCTACAAAAATAAAACAATCCCATTGATAACTGCTGAAGTCTGTGTGCCGCTTTTAGCACATTCATTTGTTTCTATGTCAATTTCGGGTGGAAATGCTACAACCAGATGGCGCCAAAGTAAGGAATTTCCATCTATCCACACATCCATTGTCTAGAACGCTTATCCTTAAGGGTCATGTTGGGGCTGGAGCCAATCCCAGCTGCCATTGGGTGAGAGGCGAGGTACACCGTGGGCCGGTTGCCAGTCAGTCACAGGGCCGACACATAGACAGAAAACCATTCACACTCACACTTACGGGCAATTTAGACTCTCCAATTAACTTAACCCGCATGTCTTTGGACTGCGGGAGGAAGCCGGAGTACCCGGAGAGAACCCACGTAAGCATGAAGAGAACATGCAAACTCCACACAAACCGGAAAGTGCAATAACTTTGTGTATCATACTTTTCAAAATATTTCATATCGGAGTTACACTGGAAATTGAAAACATCTAAGAGCAACCAGAGTATAAAACAGGGACAAAAGGTCATTACTCCTGCTCTCCTGTCACATGGTCCATGAAGGGGACTCCTACTGCTGCTGGCTGGTTACTGCTGTTCTGTGCCCTTCTCTTGCTCCTGACACCGAGGCAAATGGATAAAAGCAACATGGCTGCTCCAACTCCAACCAGCACCATGGCCACTGTTGAAGACCTTGTGCTGTCTCTGCCTTCTCCATCATCATCATCATTATCATCGCTCCCAGGCACCATGGTGGAGTTGCCTGTCATAGTGGAGGAGTCTCCTGGATCCTCTCCGTCCATTGGTATCACAGTCCACACAATCATGACAATACCCAGGGCGATGAGTCCCACTCCCAGGGCGCAGAGGGCATAGTGAGCGCCTGAACCGGTGCTCTCTGAGCGGGAGGATCTGTTGGGGCGGTCGTTGCTACCGCATATACCCCGACTGGAACACATCCCTGCAGGACAAACTGCAACAGAGAAGAGACGGGAGATTAGGAGACATTCATCTAACTGGAAATCTGTCATATTGGAATCTGAAATTATTCAAGTGACTGGACAAAGATGCATTGTAGCCATGCTGTGGTACCATTCAGCACACTCGTCGCACTTTACTGGTTGCTATGCCAACTCTGGTGTTGAATGGGGAGCTTTTTTCTCCTGATTTATACCTCTCTGGCAAAAGTTTTTTGTTCAGTACGCCAGCTTACAACTGTGAAAGAAAAACACCTTCGAGAGTGGCATTTACTGTTATAAAAAGGTGGAGTAGCAGAGGGTAAAAGGTGCATCAATGTAAAAACCTGTCAAATACAGTAAATACTATATGAGGACAATAAAAAACCACTGGGGAAAGACTGAATGGTGCGTCCAAGAATAAGGGAATTAAGAGGTATTTATATTGATCTTTTGGGTTTAATATACCAAATACAAATGCCTCAGTGGAGCTTCATGGATGTTTAGGCAGGCACATAGGTAGACTCACAGTCACATGTAGGGCTGCAACTACCGATTATTTTCATGATCAATTAATTGTTTTGTCTGTATGAAAAAAAAAAAAAGAGCCCATTAAAGCCCAAGGCGACATCTTCAAATGTTTTGTTATCTCCAATCAAGTTGGCATTGATTAAAACAGAGAAAAAAGGAAAATCCTTACATTAGAGGAGTGGGAACAAGGAAATGTTTGCAGTTTTTGCTTAAGAAAGGCTAAAACATTAATCAAATAGAATATTGATCATTTTGTTATATGATATTACACAGTATTTGCTGATTAGTCACACGGTTCATACACCATCAATCATAGACTAATCAAGACACTCTAACAGTACACAGTCCATATAAATGAATATACATATACATATCAAGCCCTAAAACACACATTTCTCTCCAAGACTTTTTCAATCTGTACAACAGACGACACCCTTGCAGCCACACCACCACCTGCTTTGCCAATTTAACCACACAAAGCATTTTTTGCTAAAACAAACATTTAAATCCTCTATTTGAGTGTCTGATGGACTTTGTGCATCATGTTTTTTCTATCCTATACTGTAATCTTGTCATATCTGTAAATAAATTAGCTCCTTTATGGTTTGAGTACACTTAAAAAAAAAATGAGGAATGAGACTGCTACACCTTGGAGCAACAGCAGTGAGAGAGCAATAAAACAGGTTTACAAGAAAAACATGGAGTGTGGTGAGAAAACTGGTTATAAGACAACAACACGTGCAGTGAAACATGCAAACATGTCTTAACATGACAAACACGAACCTGAGAGACAGAATCACTGACAGGAGTGACTCACTCTCAAAGAATGAGAGCACCACTGATGATAGTATTTGGCAGCATAACTGCGTGTGTTTGAGCTGCACCAGCAGGTATATATGGTCAAATAATAATATATGAAAGTTTTAATAAATGTGAGAATGTGATGAGAAAACAGGTTATGAATTATTATTATTATCATTATTAATATCATTGGAAAACTTTTTCTCAGTCACCTCTTTTTATGGCTGGACAGAATAGTGTGTGAATGTCCCCTTTAGGGCAAATATTTGAGATGACATGGCTGATAAAAGGCTTAACCTTTGACTTTGACACAGAATGTTATATGGAAATACAAGAAATCTGCCGTTTGAACAAAATTGAAACTTTTGAGTTGAGTCTTTTTATACTTCTGCTCTTAAGCGTTTAAAAATGCCATCATATAATATAACTTATTCCAGTGGGCTTTGAACTGCACTGGTGGGTCATAATAACTTAAGAAATTCTATGTCAGTGGAAATTCATAAAACATAACAACATCCCAAATAAATAATAAGGTTGATTTACTGTATATACATCATCAAACCAACTTAGTAAACTAGTTAAAACCTCCATCCATGCATCCATCAACCTGCTCTCCTCTCAGCACAGAATGGAAACACAGATGAACGGTGTCGATTCATGAAGTGATATAATATTTCAAATATTTTATAAACACAGCGCACCCTGCAATTTAGCTTCTATACACACATTTTGACAGAGAGATGATGGGACGGGCAGAGTGATGTTAATGTTAATATAGAGGTCCTGAATGAACATGAATCAAAGAGGCTGGTACGGTCAAACAGTCAAATCTCATGATTTAGTCTGTGGGTGTAATTGATACACTGGCACCCGCATCACAGCGTGTTTCCTTGTGATACTGAAGCAAGTGTTTCCTTCTCTCCTGCAGACATTTAACGCTTCTGCTTTCCGCTACTAAATGGCTCTTTGACATTGAAACGATGGAACCGAGCACTGCTAAACCTCAATCACTGATACAGTTGTGCTATGCAGTAATTCAATATTATTGTCTATCAACATTCAGTGGAAACATATTTTGACAATTCGGTCATATCCTATTGGTGTTTGACAAAATTATGTCATTTAAATGAATGATTTCAAGCAAACTGAAAGGGAAAATGTATTGAGGTTTTTCAGCCTGATAGTTCATTCTTGACATTGGAAACATTACTTGACAAAATAATCTTTTAGAGATGCTCAGAACTGTTTCCATGTCTCGTGTTTCAGACACTGGGTTTCTTGATATTACTCCAAACCTGATAGTTTCATTATGATTTCCTTGAACTTTAAATAGTATTATTGTTTGTGTGTAACATCTTACTCATGTACACTTGCTTCAAAGTAATTTTAACTCCTTCCTGCTGTTGTTTTTTAAAGTTGAGTCTGATATGAACCCTGAGAAAGTGAAGTTGGCTGTTTTACTGACTTATGGTTTTGATGTTGATTTCAGCCTCATTACCAGACAGTAAAAAAGTAAGACACACATTCTGTGCACTTTGATAGAGGGATGTATCGGTCAGACGCTCACTGGCCTCAGTTCTGACACTATGAATCGGATTAAGATCAGCTCTGACATGACTGACCCACATTAAAAACTCTGTCTTTGTCAGTGTCATTACAAAACTCTTATTCATTAAGTCCACCAGCACAGTTTTCCAGGGCTTCAGGTTACCTTACATAAAACGTATTCCACTGATCTTACATGAAAAAGGGAAAAATGCTATCAGGTCAGTATTGATAGATTCCCCTTGATGAGGATCAAGTACAGTGGGTCCCTACTTTGGTACACATAGTCTGGTCTCTGGTCTCTGTTGTCCTTCAAATCACACATACACATGTACATGTACTGTAGATGACTGCCTGGCAAACAGAAACACATGTATGTGCCGTATTACCATCATTATAAAGACCAAAACTTGGTGACTGTGTGGCATCAGAGCGTTTGACAGACACCATGGCACCAAGTGCTGACCTTCTGTGCCACTTCTAATGGCTGCTTCTCTTCCTGTGCGTTAAGACACACATGTTGAGCTTTAGTGCATGTAGCAGGCCTGCAGGACGGAGTGCATGGGTGTGTCCTGTTCAACATCAGCATTAAAGAAAGAAAGAAGATATAAGACGCAGCGTCTCCTGGCCTAAACTTGGCATTACTATTACCCCACTGTGTGCGCAACATTAACCACTAAATCTGGGGAGCATTATTGGCGCAGGATACAAGTCCGACCGTCAGCTAGTAAAGTAGGAAGACACCTTGGAGGGAGGACCTGACCCCCCTCAGGAACCACACTCAGCTCATTAACCATTAAAAACCTCACACTGGGGCACCTTGCAAACCTCTGCTTAAACTGACAGCCTGGTCTGGGTCTGCGGTGGTGAAGGTGATCTGGAAGAGGCCTTACCTTTTCAGCGCTCAGTGCCAAAGGACTTCCCTCCTCATCGGCGAGTTACCTGAATCACGCAGGTGTTTTCAGGAAGACCGCAGGGAAAAGGAGGAAGAGGACATAGACGCGACAAGGGACGCCCCGGTTCAACCCAGATTAGTGTTTTTAAAAATCACACAGCGTATTTGTCCCTTCACTGTTTAGAGCTACAGATAACAATAATGTTGACAGGAACTTTGTTCAGATTCCAGCCGCGATGAAGGCTCCTCTGTCCGGGGTGTAAAGTGTGTGTGTGTGTGTAACCTGCTCTCCTCTTGGTCCTAGCGCTGCCCAGGTTGGCTTCCTCTGGGGACGAGTCAGAGCGACAGAGACGCACCAGGCTGATAAAGTGAAATGAAGTTGAATCATATATTACAGTAAATCGTGTTTAAGGTTGTAGTTAGCAAAAGACTGGATAATAAAATGAAGTTATCAAGTATAATCAATTTATATTAATTTTATTAGAATTTATTTTATTAGAAATTATTACCTCTACCTCTAACAATCATTGACTAGTCTGTGGAATATCAGAAAAATGTCAAAATCTTCTTTTAAATATTTTCAGAAGCCCCCAGTCAGACAGTTTACTTGAACTTGCCACTCTATTAGTAACAGTAGTTACTTAATTAATAGTTATACAGATCAGCTAATAGTTCAGCTATCATTGATTGTGTTGTGTAGAAGAGGAAACTAATTGTTTTGGTCCAAAGTTTGCAGCTTAAATCTCTTAGCAGGCTTTTCTGGACCTGTCGATCTTCATCAGCAGATTCAAATTCCTATGCAATAGTTTTCGTCCACTTATAAAACAACATGTATAGAAGTTGGAACATAGAGTACATTTCCATGACAACTTGACTGCCGAAGATCGTGTGATATGATCAAAAGCTCTGAGTGGATTTTGTCAGCTGCCGTTTCCAAGTTCAATAACTCACCCTTTGATCAATCACAGTGTTAAAATGTCACTTAGCAGAGGCCAGTCCTGTTTCTGATATGAAGCCACAGCACCACTACAGGGGCACTGGTGGCCTAAAGGTTAGAAAAGCAAATGGTTATCGGTTCGATCCCCAGGCGTGCATAATCAATCTGGTGAAGGAGCAGTAATCTCTCCTTATTGATACCTCTGAGAGGCCCCACAAGACCGTAAACCCCCACCTGGTCTGCTCAGAGGCCAGTGAGTGATTATCTTGAGTAATATCGCTATTTACTTGCCAGTTTAATTGTTCATACTGGGAAGCTCTAAAGTATAAATGTGTCTCTGACTTATCTTATACATGTAAAGATTAAAGAACACAAATATCATTTAAAATAAGGAGAATCCAATGCAAACAGGAATTTGTGTGAATTATTCATTATAAAACAAATTATAATGAAATAGTAAACGAGCTAATGCGACAGTTGGCGAAAGTGAGCCATCATTAAGCTGCACACTGGGCTGAAAATACACGTCAAAATCTTCATAGAATAATAACTTAAGTCACAGCAAACTGAGATTTTAAAGCATTTGTCTTAAAAAAATAACAATAACAGGCCTGTACTGCACACAACAGTGGACAATAATTACACCTTTAATGTTGGCATACAAGAAAAGCTCTGACAGCTGGATGAAGAGAGACAATGAATGTCATATTAACACAAACACCATTTGAAGTCTTTCACTTCTGTTTCTGTACAGGTTTGAACTGGTTTAATCATCCCGCTCAAACAGCTTTGCTTGTGGTGACTGTGGGAGACGCCCAGAAAGCATCCAGACAAACCAGTTTTCTACTATTAACCTCAGGCTTTACGCTGTTCACACACTGTGGCCCTGTGACATTTTGTATGTGAGTTTTCATGCTCAAGAACAGCAAACTTAATACAACTGTGTTTTATAAACTGCTATTTAACTATACAAAATATACCACTGCATTCTCTCCATTGGGTTCATGTTGTAAGTAACAGTGTTGGCTCTTTTTCTGTGCTCCTACAGTATAAACATGGGAGGCCATTGGCTTGAATTTTACACATTATCATTTTCAAAACTCAACATTCAAACCGTATGTTTTATGTACATATCACCTACATCGGATGATTTCTGTTAATGAAGTCCTATCAACATTTATAGCCAAATGATAACCAAAGCAACTTCAGTATTATGATTAAATGAATATATTGTGTAACAGTGCTGAGAAAAGGGATTTTACCCGTTTTCAAGAGTACAGGATCGATGTGAAAGATGGTTTTGTATGCTACAATGTGCAGTCTCAAAAAAGTTGTGGACAAAATTAGCTTTCAACCATGTCCAAAAGTTATGTATTTTGTTGTTTTAAACTAAGGTCTACTGTTTATTACAGTGATAATAATAATTGTGATGACAAACTTATATCTCACCCATGGATGTAAAGCTGCTGACATGATACAGTTCAGGTCTCCTCACAGGATTAACAGCAGATATGTATCACACCAGTGAAAGCATGATATAATGAGTGTTTTTTCATTTACTGTCATGTGCAACAAGGACTAAATTAAATTGACACGTCAGCAATAGCTGAGAGTGTAAAGCAGTAAACAACAGTGCTGTGAGACCTTTTTCACATAAGGCATCAGAGGAGAACAACACTCATAAAATAAAATTGGAAAAAAAGAAATATCGACCTTCCTCCATTATATTTACAATGGCTCTATCAGGTTTAGAGTATGTGTTATTCTTTTATTAGCCAAGGTAATAATATGTTTGAATCGTTAAATTAAGTGGTACAACCCTTTAAGACAACTTTCCCTTAAAAGTCCTGCGATGCTGAGTGTAGGTCACTCTTAGTGGTGAACGACTATAATACAGTAACAGTGTAAACAGTAGTAAGGAGGCGAGCGATGCCAGTGGCTGCGGCTGGTTCAGACGTTGGTGATTTCAACACTCTTGAACGTGTGCATCGGGCTGCCTTTGGCCCGGGGAACGGCCTGAACTCTTGCCTCTCTGGGCAGAGAGCCGCAGCTGCTGTGGAAGCCCAGACTTCGCTCTACAGAGTGGCTGTTTGCACGCAACCTCAGCGGACTCTGGGGAAATGAAAACAGAATAGGAAGTTACTTAAAAAAAGGTGACTTCTCCCATTAAATATCATCAGCTGACATTAAAATTAAACTGTCCAGTGAAAACTATCATCTGCAGGACTCCACTCTAGATGAAAGGAAGCAGCGCCAGACTTGTAGCATCACGTTGCAACAACCAAACCTTCCACTAAGTTAAACTTTCTCTCCCCATCGTGCTCCCTGAGTCAAAGTCCCACCTCAACATCTGTTTACACAAATAAATAAGTCACATTAAGGAAGCAACTTTCTCTCAAAAATGAGAGATGCCTTTGATTCAGTTGTAGAACAGATTAATTGTTTAGGCTTCACGTCTCCTGGTTTTGTTACTTAGAATAATAAGAAACTAGATGTTATCAAAATAATTAGGGAAACACGTTCTGCATGGAAATGCTCTGCAGCTGTCCTTGAATAATCTAAAGTGATCTTTGTTTTGTATTTTAGGTAAAAGCAAAGACAGTCAAGAAATGTCGGGAGAGGGTGGTTGTACAACAAAGATACCCAGTCTGAATCTAACCAGGGCCGCTACACTCACATGCTTTATATCACTAAACCACGAGGAAACCCACAGGAAAATATGTGTATAATATCTATGTAATGTTTTTCCAATCAAAGTGTGGTGATGTTGATGATCAAATCATTATGTCCATAATTATTCAATCACTGCATGACGCTGGTAAATGACTGCAACAGTCAATTCCACTGCCCACAAGTCACTGAAACTTTTCCAATAGTATGATATGAGTGGGAAATGAAATTATACCTTTGCCGATCTCCTCATAGACATCCTCTCCTCAGCAAAGCGGTTAACAGCCACAGGTGAGGAGGAGCTGATAACCTCACTGCCCTGCTCTGTGCTGCTGTGAATACAAGGCAGTGCAAGATATATTCACTTATGTGAGCTTTGTTTAAGTTCACAGTTTTCACAAGAATGGTCATATTTTAAGACAAAAAACAGTCAGAGAGGAAATATTTCAAATATCACAGAATAAAATCACTTGTTGCTTTAAGGGCAGGAAGGAATAGTAAAGTGTGCAACAACAGTCAAAGGTTTTTTAATCTACCTGTGAGGGACAGCAAGTGATTTCATCTCTTCATACAGGTGCCGATGCAACATGTGTTTGTTGCTGGGGATCCCCAGAACTTTGGCCATGGCATCTGTGTCGAAGGACGGGTCCAGAGCCATCACAGCTCCATGGATACCTTGACCCTGAAGATTGTCTGCAAACTCCTGAGGAGCACATAATACATAACACATAAGCAGCTGAGAGAATTTTATATATTGATACAAAAGTCAAATTTAATAGCAATTAAAGGCACAGCAGGGCTGAGGCTTTAAAAAAACAAAAACAAATTCATTTCTGTCTCTGGTGGGAGAGGGAGAGCCAAATTAATTGGTGGTATTTTCGTTTGTGTGTACACACGAGTGTTTTTCTTTTGTATTCTTTCAGCAATGGCGACGCACCAAAGCAGCTATTATTATTTTAAGGGGAGTCCTGGAAACTAATGGTGGTGATGTCTGGTTGTAATCTTTGAAATTTCCCAAGCCAAGGCGAATACTGTCACTGACCTCCCACCCACCTTGAGGTCTATGTCTCTGATCCACTTCATTACTCTGTGACACGTCCAAACAATGGGGTCCCAGTCTTGGTGCTCACATTTTGCCCGTCGTGCCTGCAGGGCCTGCAAAAACACAACACACAGATAACTGCAGAAGCCCTTACGTGGCTAGGACCGATGGAAGCACAGAGATAGGTCAAGGAAGGATGAGGCCTGCTGAGATAATGCAGCAGTGAGGGCCTCTGTGTGCCTCAAGATACGGTGGGTAATAACAGTAAAGTGGCAGATCGAGTAAAACTTTATGCAAAAGCGACAGCTGAATAGACCTCACTCACTATCAGTACCTGTTCTCTTAATTTAACGTAACTGTTCATCTATAATCTGACCTCTTTATCAAAACTGAGCATCTGTAAGAGCTGGATTGCCAGGAGCAGACTGGTCTGGTGGTACTGGTCGGTGATGTTGAGGAATCTTTCCAGGTCTCTGCGGCTCAGAGAGTTCAGCACTCGCCCGTCCACTAAATGAGTCTGGAAGGTTTGAGAGTACTGAGGCAACCCAACGTCACTCAGCCATGATGTGGCAACCCAGTGATGGTCCATCTCAGATGCTTTTGACAGTCTAGGAGATGATCAGACACCAGACAGAAAAAGGTTTCAGATCTTGTACTTAAGTAAAAGCAGCAAAATCACAGCACTACAAGTTGAAATCCTGCATTAAAAATATGACTTCTTTTATTTCTGAAAAATACATTTTATCAATGCAAGTTCTTAAGTGTTATCAGCACAATATTTTTGCAGTGTAAAATGTAAAATGACTCATAATGCTTAAAATGTTTCTGTTGCACTTAATTGTTATATAGTGTTACGTAGTTTAATGTGTAACAATACATCTTATTTTCTGTTTTCTATTTAAGTTTTAGATGCTACTGGTTAGAAAATAACTGTAGTGGAGTGAAAAGTAGAATATTTTTTTATAGTAGAGTGTCATTTGAACTTACTTTGAAAACGATTAACTTTATATTAAAAAACCAACAAGTCTTCAGTGTTTTGGTAGCCACTGCTCACCCTTGGTCTCCTTCAGCTCTCCTGTAATCCTCAATGGCCAGTCTTAGTTTCCTGCGATGAATGGGGTTACTGACACCCAGTCCCAGCTCTAAATCCTCATCCGTCAGGCCTAGCAGCACCTAAAGAACAGAAATCCAGCTCTTTATCAAACAAGGACAGCATATAAATATGCCCATCTGCTTGAATCATACCCAACTATCAAACAAACAGTAGTAGAACCACTTGTACCAAAAGTGTACCTTGCCACTTTTGATGTTTTCAGCGCAGGCTCGGATGTACATGGGCATTCCCATGACAACTTCCAGCCAGGCCTGGACTGCACCTGCCCTCCACAGGGACATGCATGTGTTTCGAGTGAGCTCCGCCTGCTGGAGGCGGTCCAGCTGCTCCTCTCCGTCAGACAGGCTCTGTTGTGTGAGGCTGTCAGAGTCTGGATTGGTCAGGAGAGGTTATGGTGTGGCATACAGGAGGGGTTCAGGGTCAGAGGGATATGGAAATGAAAAAGTGACTTATCTGGAGACAGATTAACATCAGAATCAGAGGGTATTTGCATCCAAAAATTCCCGGTGTGCAACAATATGTAGCAACACATTGGATGCCACACTAAAATATCTGAATTTCTTCTTGGATCACCGACAGGAAATAAACCATTTTGGCTTCTACTTGTGTTTACTAAGACAGAGTTATGAGTCGACTGGATGAAAATAGTTTCAGCCCTTTCTTTTGTCCAACATTGATGTAAAATATTTTTAAATTGCACCATATGGCCACTGGATGGAGCCAGAATAATTCCCTGGCGCTACACTCCCTGTGCTTTGGATGAACTGTACTGTACACGGAGAAAGCTAACCACATTTATAAAGAAAACCCAACTTGTTTGAGTGCATCTAAACCTGAAATGGTGTTCAGAAGAAACACAACTTTTTTATCTCTTTCATGAACGTGTAGTTGTCCAGGACCGTGATTAGTAAAGTTATTGAAATACTTCAGTAACTATCTAATGATTATGAGGGACTTAAGTCCATTTGGTTAATGTATTAGAGACACAGGGATTATTCATAAAACATCATGCTCCTGCCCATTAAACGTCCATCTCATCAACAGGGAAACACTGATTCATACTGAACCAACGAATCCAGGATGAACTCTGTGTGTTTACCTGATTCGTCTCCACATGCTGACAAAAATGCTACATGCACCAAGTCCACCATATCTTTGAAAAGAGTTTTCAAAAAAACAAAAACAGACAAAACTTGAATTTCTCCAATGGACCTGAGTGATATGAATAATCCCCAGAGAGCAGAAACAGACAGTTGGTAATCACAGATGAGGAGTTACTCACTGGCAGGAGAGTTGCCATTAGAAATGGCAGGAGGAGAGGGAGAGACACGTTAGACTGGGACACAAGAACAAGATTACTCATGGAACAGAAAACTGCCACATAGGATGTATTCAGTGACTAGTTTTATTTTTAAAATAAGATTTCATTTCATTTTGAAAATGCTAAAACCTCCTCAACATCTGGCTGCAACAGCTGCAGCAGATAAATATTTGAAGTTACCTCTTGTTTGACTTTTTTTTGCTTAAATAAAATACTTTGATAGATTTAATCTTTTATGGAACATCTCCTTAATTACAAAGCATTTAACATAGAATTATTAGAGCCACATTTGTGAGAAATGAGGAGGGATTCTACACAAAGCAAAACAGAAACAGCAAGAAATTAAAAATAAAAAGGGGCCGTGCATTCATAATGCAAGGAAAGATAACTTGGTAAAGGGAAAAGGAAACACGGGAGCAACACGGGATTGTGGAGATTATTAATTTGATTGGCAATGAATGGACATCTAATCAAAGCAACACAGAGGGATCATGCATGTGTTTAATGCACATTCCTTCGTCACATATTGGCACGTTAGCTCTCAGTAAGAAATGAGTCAGACATAAACAATGTTACGAGGCTAGTGCGAACAGCGACAGAATGATACGCAGGTTTTCTAAAGATGAGTGTTTAACCTTTGGCACTTGCACATAGTTTCGGCAGCAGGTGAGAGGTGTGCCTGAATTTTTTGCTTGTGTATTCAGGTCTGTGCAATAACATTCTTGACCAAAGACTGACTATAAAACCCTTGTTGGCCACTTGTTTGTTATTGTCACTGAGAATATCTTTTAGCATAAAATGGATGAGGAAGCCTCGACTGCCCAATTCCCTGCTACTCACATTGTGATATGTTTTCAGCTGATACTGTGAGCATTTATAAAATGAGCACGACGATAATCGTGTGACCAACAACAATGCCTCTCAAACAAAAGCCATTTGAACCAACTCAAAGAGATTTTTTAAGCCAATCAGGTAATATCTCCTCTTTCATAATAAGAAATGGGTCAAGTAAGATTGGGAATAAGAAACTTGAAATCAATGTTGCAAAGCATGATAAAATCAACTGCAAAGTAACAAAAGCCGAATGACATTTACAATAAAAACACTAGTTTCACAATAACTCCTATTTACATATGAACAGCAGTCCTTCAAGTCTCCAGTTATAAAAAAAACATAAAACATTAAGACATTTGGAAGATAATACAGCATAAACATGTCTACACAGAATAATAACCCCATGTATATATTTATATGCATGTAAACATATATACATATGCATACATGTACATCTATAAATATATATCTAATTTACAAACATACAATTTAAGGGTAATATACTGTACATTTATGGGAATAGCAGTCTCTTTTAGGCTTTTCTTTTAATATCCACCCCCTCCCCGCTCCAGACAAACCCACTCACAAAACACTCTTTATACACACTTAAAGCCAGGTGGTGGATATCCACACAAATTCAACACACACACACACACACACACACACGCTCACACTCTCAGCATCACCAGTCGGCATCCTCCTCTATGTAATAATCAGGGGTGGCTGTACCATCAAACAGGCCGGGGTCCATTGACTTGCGCTGCTTGCCCCGAGCGAACACCCTTGACAGGGACCCCAGCGTCATCTTCTCCTTCTTCTTTTTACGCTTCTGGTCCTCCAGGTCCTCCATAGACTGAACAGGGCAGAGGACATGGGATGCTTGGGTTTGTCCTCTCATACAGATCAGTTAAAGCAATAGTCATTCTGGGAAATACGCTTATTTGCTTAAAGAGTTCATCAGATTTATACTCTCATGTCTGTACAGTTAATATGACCAAGGGGGGCCAGTGCCACCTCTCCAGCTCCGCCCTTAATTTACATGTTATAACTCATTTATTCAAAATGTAAAAAAACTACTTCCTGGTCTGGCACAGCAACTTCCTGGTGACACAGTTGGCTGCCTGGCAATCTCATGGTGAGAACAAGATTTCAGGAATTTACTGCTTGTGAAGAATTACTCCAGCACGTACAACTGTGTAACACTGAAACTTGAAGTTTTTACACGTCTGATTTTCCTTTAACAACCAAGATTCAACGTGTTAATGAGCATCAGAGGTGCTGGTATGCAGATTTTGTTACCCTTTCTCTATTTCTGTTGTAATCTATTTTTCTATTTTCCAAAATGTGCAACTATTGCTTTAGAGTGAGTTAAATACAAAATAACATCACAACCACCATCAAGCAGGCAGGCTGACACCCAGCAGGCCGACAGAACAGAGGGACAGACACAAACAGCAGAAGACAAAGAGGAGGGAGGTACTTATATATAGAAAAGTGTGGAGGTGTGATTACTTGGTCGAGGGGGCCAGGCAGCTCTTACATTGCAGAGGGAGTGGGTCCGGTGACGAGGCGAGTTGATGTCACTGGGAGTGGACGAGCGGTCCCCGTCGGCCGCCGAGGCATCTGAGATAACAGAGGGCTGGCGAGAGTGGCAGGGGCTGATCCTGACCACAGCTGGATGTGCCACACACAACCATACGCACACACACACATATATTCACACACGTTGAAAAATTCCCAAAGTTAGTATGAGAAACTTTCAGGAAACCCTCTGTTAGTATGTTGAGCCTGTGAAAGCAACACCAAGCAGCGCAGAGACTGAGACGCGGAGCAGATAAGACCACCTACCCTGTCTGTCCGTGGTGTGTCCGTGGTACAGGGTCTGTTGGCTCTGACGGATGGCGGCGGTGAGCGGCAGGTCGGCCTGCATCACCCACTCCTGACTGCCGTTCACCACAGGCTCAGTAGGCATGGCCAAGGAGTGCCGCTTCGGTACGTCTTTTGTCAGGGTGGCCAGAGACTGCTTCGCCTGGGAATCACACAGGGAATAGAAACTGAGCACAAGCCCAAAGTAAAACACACACACTCACACAGATGCGCATATGATTTTTATATTTCTAATTGATTTGAATAACTATTATGCATGTCCTAATGTCTGCTTTCTGTGAAACACTAAATAAATGTATCTTGTCTTTCATAAACTAACATAAGCAATGTATGAATGCATGGATATACACTAAACGTATAGTTAACCAATGAAAAGACTAAAACTAACATCAACTTTATCAGTCCTGTCTGTGTGGCCAAAAGTCGATATATCTTCCCCTCTGTGCCATAAACCTCCATTATTGTCCAAAGAACTATTAAGAAGACATCACAGATTCACAAAGTTGTACTCGGTGACATGTCCCCTTATTATGGACACCGTAGTTCATTTTGAGTCAGTCACACATAAACTGTCCTGTTGCTATAAATACTTACGTGTACGTGTCACATGTGTATTAATCTGCCACTGAAAATAGTTCCCTACAAATACAGTATTTACTCCTGGATGAGAAATGTTTGCTATAAACTACAGTGCCACGAGTTGTTTCATGAAACTATTCAGCCTTTAAGAAACAACAAATATGTATTTTACCCTGCCTGCCATAGATAGGGGTGGGTAAAGGTAGGGGATTCAGAGAGTATTCATAGATGAATAAGCACATTATTGGTTTTGGTCTTTTCGTCGGATTGTTGACAACAGAAATATATACTAAATAACAACAGCTTTACCTTTTGCCTTTTGAAGCTAGCCAACAGACACTATTTTTACACAGCATCTTAAAAAATTGTCTGTTTCTGTGCCAAACCTATACATATTCAATGTTTTCCACAGGTTTGTTTTATTGGGGGCATTTGAAAGAGCTTTCAGTAGACATTCGTTTAGAGGAAGAGAAAAGAGTCAGAAAGATTTAGATTTAAACTGAGAAGAGGAGGAAAGAGAAAACAACAGAACAGGAGAGAACAGAAGAAAAAGAAGGTAGAATAATATTTTGTGTGGCTTGGTTGCCTGACAGAGATGCAGCTCTGGCACTGATGTACCAACAAATCTGATCTGTGATGCAGCTTGATGTGAGGATCTGTGGGTGGCTGTGACTTGCCGAGGGAGGAGAGAGATTAATGACACATAGACTGACAACTGTACCTCCAAGGGACCAACACAGCAACACAGAAAAAAGCCATGAATGTCTTCCTCAGCCCAGAGAAAGAATTAATGCTTTGAGAGAGGGAAGGGATGAGGATATATTGCAGAGCTGTTTACTGCATGCATTTGAACTGATATCAATACGGTGGAAGGATTGTACACCCACACCTTGTTTGCATTTATGCCGTACGTGCCAGATAATGATGCTGAGGTGACACCGTGGTGGCTGAGCTAAGACAACAAAGTTGGTGACTCACCATGGTGAGCTCGGCCTCCAGTTCTTTGACTCTGTTCTCCTTCATGTCCATCTGTGATCGCAGGATGTTGGCCTGTTCAGTGGCTTCTTTGGTCTGCCTCCTCAGGTCCCACTTCTCCCTCTCCAGCATGTCTTTTTCTTTTGCCAGGGCTTTCACTGCATCCTCACTCTCCTGAAGAACGTACACACAAACACCTGGTTAGACAAGAGTCAAGAGGTATTTTCACAGCTACATTCTGTGTTATTATCGATTTCAAAACCTTTATCTCTTAAAAGGGTGCATAGATGGAGTCACTATGAGATGCGATTTAAGTGATGGAGGAAACAAACTGTTACGGCAGTGTTAGGTGTAAATTTGATGGTACAGTCTGAGTAATAGAGGGTTTTTGAAGCAGACACCGATGTCGATATTCTAAAAATCCAATAACGTTGTATCGTCTTATCAGACAGTCCTTTACCGACATCACATAAATAAACACTTGTGACAGGTGTCCCTCACATTTTTGTTTTTATCCTGACCAAGAAATATACCCATGTTCTACTTTAAATCCAGCTACTTTGCATTTATGTGCAGCATATAAACATTTGGGTTGATAGCACACTATATGTGTTTGTGCACGAACATCAGGGCATTTTAAAGCATTTATTAACGAATCTCCCATTATCATATGAACACATGTTTTCTAGCATGACAACTGGTGATTTACTACATTGTCAGTCATTAACTGTTTATACAGCACCCTTGAGTTACAGGAGGAATTACAGTTATTGACTAACACATTACATGTACATCTACTTACATCTACATTACACTGTATTATAAACTATTTATTTAATGGTTATATACTGCTTATAAAGGGGGACTTAAAGTGCTACCTCACTGGGTGACATTTTTTAGTTGAAAAATAAATTTGTCTGTGTCTCTGGTGGCAAGATACTTATCTGCACTGACATTTCATATCGGCTGACATATACACTAATAAAGCTATATCAGCAATAAGCTAACACTGATAAATCATCTGGGCTGGTGTTACCTTTCGGTGCTGGTCGTAGTTGCGTATGAATTCTCGCAGCTGCTCTTCTCTGCTCTCCAGTGTTGTGTACAGCTGCTGCATCTGACTCACCAAGTCTGCCTTCTCCACTTTTAGACGCTTACGGTCAGCTTTCATGGCTGCAACACACAGACAAACACATTCACACACTGAGCATCACACACATGTGTAAAACAAAGAGCCAGTTCTACTGTCAAGAACAAAACAAATACAACATGTCAGTGAGATTTGGCTGCCTCCAAATTAGAAACAAAGCTCTGCAGTGGCAGCATAAAGCCACTAGGTGGCACTCCGTCGTCTGCCTATGAGGGGCTGCTGCTTGTGTTTTTCAGAGAAAATGATGTAATCACCTCAAAAGTTGGGAGGCACAGTGGCACTTATTCATTCATACATGGCACTGTTTTGACTGGCATATAGAGACCGCGTTGGCTCATCCCCGAGAAGTCCATTTGGATCAAATTTCTTTCAACTTCATTCTCTTACAGAGACAACTTAACAGCCATGATGCAACTGGTAGAGCTCTTTGCTCGCAAAACTAATAATAATTCTCTCCCAAGAGTCTCTGCACACCAGAGGCAAGACTGGAACTTGCACTTTTCATAACTGCACACACGTATCACTCAGGAAGCATTCCTCCTGTCAACGCTCAGCCTCTTGGTATTTTACACTCAACATTAAAACCTGTTTTGCAGCAGTTACACAACACAGTTTACAAGCTTGCAGTTTAGCACCTGTGACTCTCAGAGCGGAGAACCATGCATTCATGTTTAACTAAACTAAATCCACTATTGCTTTTTCAGTGTTCCCGCCTATTTTTTGTTGCATGCAATTATCCTTAATGTCTAGATGGCCAGACTGACTTATTTTTACCCCTCTCCCAAAGATGGGAACTGTTGGGTTGTATAATGGCTGGATTTGTTTTCATACAAGAAAAAAAAACAATCCAATAGTACATAATTAGCACCATATTCCAGTCTACATCAATACCACATTAATATTTCAGAGTAAAACTTTTATGCCATGATTGATGGATGTTAATTAAAATGAGCTGAACCTGGAGTCTACTTGGCTGCTCATCAGGGGCGGCACCCAGTTCCCTGACTGAACAATGTTGACACACACACACGCACATATACAGTATTGCATGTTTACCCACACAAGAACAAGATCTAAACTTATAACATCAGGTTTCTCTGAAAAATGTACGCTGTGCACACATGTCTCATCTTTGCACATACAAAACAAAACTGGGTTAAATCTGCTGGTAAGAGATGAAACCCACAGTATGTTTTTATTGGCACAACTTTTCTTAATGCTTGCTGACAGTAAAGCACAGTCTATAGCGCTGATGTCATATGGACTAAACCACAACTACATAAATTTAGGGCGATGAATTATGGATAAGTTATAGAGAAGTATGCTATCTTAGAAGCAAAGATATATATGTGCCTACATAAGCCATTTCAATCACTATTGACAGTTGAAGTTGAAAGAGGAAAAGCAGGTTTTAGTATAGTAAAGTATTACAACAAATTTGAAAATGGATCTAATTCTGTTTTCTGCTGTGCTTTTTACTGGAAACCATGTATTAGTGTTTTGAATAATAAACAAACTAAAAAAGATTTATTTTTTTTTGCCAAAAACTCAGTTGGCTGCTCACACACACCCTGATTTGCGAAACAGAAACACAGTATGTTAGTATCAAATTTGTTCTGTTTGCTGCGTTTATGTTCATTAAATGATTCATTCTTGTTTGTTGTACATCAATCAAAGAACATTCTGATGTACCAAACAAACATATGCTGGTCCAATTTCGATACCGAGGATCTGCCATTATTAGCTTTTGGAGATGCACTACGCTCGCTGAATGCAGAAAAACCAAGGAAGGAATAGCTAGAAATGGGACTGGACATTTGAAGTAGGGCTGAATGATTAATCAAATTAAAACCAGCATTGCAATGTAACAAAACGCAATTTTTGAATTGCAAAAGCTGTGATTAAATTTGATGCTTTGATGTTGTCCGTGCCACTGTGTCTTAACTGAGATGAATACTAAAGAGCAAGAGGTTATTCAAAGAGGAACTAGAGTTAGCTAGACCTGTTTTGGGTTTAGACAGGAAGATGGTCGGTACTGTGCATGACGCGACTTGTTACTGCAGCAACATGTGGCAACATTACAATTGGTTTCATTAACAAAAGTATCACTAGGCTGAGTATGATGATTGTATGGCTGAAAACCTGACTACCACTGTGCCAAGTAGGCTGACAAACAACTTTGAAAAAAAAAATCGCAATGGCAATATATTGGTTTAAAAAAAGTAATGAATAAGGCAACTAATGAATATATTGTTGTAAGAATTCAATACATAATAACATTTAGATTAGGCAGTTGCTTTTGAAGAGCCTGGGAGTTGAGGGGATTTTCTTTTCTTTACTGTTCAGAATTTATTTGAAAGTCTGTGTGTAAACATATGAGATTTGACAATGTACAGTTTGTACTTATTATGTGTTACCAGAAGTAGTCTTGTTTTGATGTTTTATATTTGGCTGTGTCTTGCAGTCCCATGTGGAAAATGTTTAGTATGGCACAGACAGAAATCCTGACTGATCTTGACTAATGCATTATTTTCTTTGGTGAGATGAAGTGGATTTCATGTAGTTACAACATACTTGTGCTTGATCTAACTTGAAAGGGTGAAACTTTCACTAATAGGCTACACGCAGCTGGACAGCTGTATTTGCTGTATATTCAAGGCAGTTGTTGGAAAGCAGGGACTCTGGTGGGTTAGGTGAGATGACAAGAAGCCCCTAACCTTGTAAGGCCTCCTTGGCACGGTCCAGCTCCTGTTCCTTGTCACCCAGCTGCACACGGACCTCGGTGGCTGAGAGCAGATTGGCAGAACAGCCTCCCTGGGTCTCCTCCAGGTCCTTACTCAACATGTCCTTCATTTGCCTGAGCAGGTGGACCTCCTCTTGAAGCTGGGCCACCTCCTCACGCAACAACACTGAGGGAGAAAGGGAGAGAGAGAGTATGAGAATTTGGAGTATGCAGAAAAGAAATGAGGGTACCTGAGCATGCAGGACTGAGGGAGAATAGTCAAGTCAAGGCAGTTTTATCTATATAGTCCAATGTCACAAATCACAAATTCACCTCAAGGGGCTTCACAATCTTCACAGTATAAGACACCCTCTATCCTCAAACCCTCAATTCGGATAAGGAAAAACTCTTTCCCTTTTACGGGAAAAAATGCCTCAGGAAGAGCAACTGAGGAGGGATCTCTTTCTCAGGGTGAACACACATGCAAGAGATGTGTGTACAGAATAGACCAACATCATAAAATTCCAGTATGTACAATCAGAATTACAGCATTACAGACAGTTTGTATATGAGGAATATGAAATCAGAAGAGTGATGATGGATAAGTAGATGAGAGAAGGAAGAAGCAGACTGACGACTGAGGCAGTGTAGAAAAACAAAAAGGGGGGGAAATGGAGGAGAAAAAGACACAAGAGACATTAAAAAAGAAGCTAAATGTACAAGCACAAAGAAATGGAAGTAACATAAAACTTCTGTACCTAAACAGAGAGGTTGTGATTATGCAGCAAATGATAAAATGTAGGCTCCAATCTACACATAAAACCCTCTCCAGACACACGACTCATCCTCAGCTGTGGCCGGAGGTGTTCAAGAAATTCAGATAAATGCTGAGTGACAGACTCCGGTGAGGGTAGTGGGTAAGTGAGAGACAGCGGTCTTATAAGACTTAATAAAATATCAGCGACACACGCATGAGCTGTGCTCATCAACGTTGTGTTTTCCATCCGCTGTGAAGTGCCTCCCAACCCTCGGGGAAAACAGACAAGCAAACAGGAGCAGGAAACTAAGGAGAGGATACAACAGACTGAGGGGTGAACAAATGGACAGGACCTGGTGGACAAGCAAGAGGACAGGAAAGATGAAATGAAGAGGTCATTCATGGGCTGAATTTTAGTCCAGTGAGGGAAATATGTACTACTAAGTGAGGAGCAATGTGCCATAATGATTTATACTGTACACATAAGGGTAGGTCTGTTACAGAGGGATGCTCACTTTTCATAAGAACAGAGACAAATGACACACACAAGAAGCCAAAACATTTAACAGCAGTGTAAAATCTGCAGCCCCATATGACAAATTTGTTACCTCAATATCACACAAGATGGAGGAGTTCAGCAAAGAAAGGTAGGATCTTGGAAAATACAGAGAAGATCAGCTAATTAATGAACCAAGACGTGGATCAGTGGAAAATGAATGGACAACTACACCATATATAATTGATTATATAAACAATGATGTCATTTCCCAACAAGATGTGGATTTTCTTCTCAAATGCAATATTTTGGGGTTTGGGATTTTACAAAAAAAATATCAGATTGATCAAAGTTGAGATTTGTTTTTGATCTTCAGCAGTTGTGGCGAATTAAATTTGAGAACTGTCCAGAGGGTAGTGTCAGAATTTTAAAGTGGCACATAAAGGTCTGCGTACTTCTTGTCTTGAGGAAGTCTACAAAGACATATCCATTCTTTATTTTATGGCAATCAATCCATCCAATAGTTACTGAGATATTTCCATCTACACCAAAGAGGTGGACCGAACGACTGACAGGCATTGCCATCCCTTGAGTCAGGCTTCAGGCTGCTGGCTTGGCTGAAAAATATAATGAATAAAAAAGTAGAGTGTGCCTTTAATTTCATGCAGATCCCTATAAGACTTCATGTAAAACTATGTAAAATTCAAGAGCAACTGTGTGTGCAATGAAGTATGTATGTGTGTGTGTTTGCGCGCATGTTCGTGTGACTTCGAAAAAAAACAGAGAAGGTCTCAGCAGGCCTGCAGCCAGACGTTGTGGGGCTGCAGAAGCTCCGATAAGAGAGGAAGGGACAGTACATCGGTCTCTGTCAACTCAGGACTGCAGAAACACACCGGGCAGCTCTGTGCTGCATGTGACAAAAAGAGTTTGTTTCCCTGAGAGAGCAATCTTTCACGGCCTTCTTGCAGCATAAATCCGCTTATTCATCTGTTTACCTACAGGCATTCCTATATTTGTCGCGGAGTGCCCAGCTGCTGCTTTTGATGCCACTGGACAGAAATGTGCATTTTTTTTTAGGTTCTTTGTTGTATTCGGCTTAATCTTCATCTCTAAACAGGCTGTATAATTTACAGAGAAACCAGTGACATAATTCTCCAAAATCCAATTTTGCATTAATTCCCAGCATCATCCCCTCACCCAATACGCAGAGAGGCTGCTTTGCTGCACACTGGCTTTGGTTAAAGCTGCATTAATGGCATTGACACAAACCATCCACCTACAAATAATTTACCTCCACATACACTGTTTCATGTGATCTAAAAAGCAATTTAAATGGACAAGAGTCATAAGAACCACATAGTGCAGTCCATATGCTGTTATCATCTGGGCTCTCTCAGCTCTGACCCTTGAGTGGCTGTGCAGTGAGCTTGGCCAAGCTATTAGTCCTCCCACAGAAACGAGAAGCCCACTCTTCTTCTTCGTATTCAGCAGTGGCCCATTCAATTAACTTTTCATCCAAGCCTCCCATTAGAGTGTCCATCAAAGCCAGTCAGGACCAGGCCATCACTTCCTGTACCTTTTTCCTCACACACACACACACACACACACACACACACGCACACACACACACGCGCACACACACACACACACACACACACACACGCACGCGCACACACACGCACACACACACGCACACACACACACACGCTCACACACACATGCACGGCGTGTAGTGGCTGCTGGCTCTTTAGGCTTTAGAGGAAGCAGAGGCATCTTTCCCTGCTTGGAAAGGTGTAGTCGGGGCTGGAAATGTTTGGTTTGGTGGTCAAAGACCTGAATTAGTCTCCTGTGAACCGTATGCAGGATTAAAGTGGTCCCATTTATATTCATGCATGATCAAAGATGCTTTAAGTGAGCTGTGTTGGAATATTGAGTTTGGATGGGACGTTGAATTAAAAGTTACTGCTCTCGTTGTAAAAACCCATTCGATTTCAAAAGTACTATCAGAATAAATATTCTCAGGGCATTCAAATTGGACTTGGTTTTGACTGGTTCTCATCGTTAAACAATAACTTTCCAACAAGGCAATTTTACAGAGAGTGAATTGACAATCTCTTGGAAAGCATTGCTAAGTAGGTTTGCCTGATCTGAACCAGTTACAGTGCTTCCTACATTTAGATTATAGTAAGCTTTTATAACTGTGACGCCATCAGCCTCACATTAATTCAGCGTTGAAAAGCTTAAAGGGTCAGTTCACCCAAATAAAAAAAATGTGTTCAAGTAATATATTTTCTTACTGGGCAGCTGTGGCCCAGAGCTAATAAAGATTGGCGGTTTGATCCTTAGTCTCCCCCTGATGAGCAAGTTGGCACCTTGCATAGTAGCCCTTACCATCAATGTATAACGGTATGTGAATCGTTGAATGTGAATGCAGTGCTATAGCGCTTTACAAGTACAGTTTATCTACCATTACTGCGCTTTACTGTATACATAAACCAAAAACATTGGTTCAATGGACATCAGTCTATTTGAAAGCAAAATCACAACAATAATATGGGACAAATGAGAAGGGTGTCAAAATCTCAGCAGTGACAGCAGCCAACTGTTCTGCCCTGAGGAGTTATGATGTACGATGTGCAAGGCTGTCACTTCTCCACCTCAGTCTCCCTGACAATTCAAATCTGTGTAAATTTAGTTAGTACAGTGGTTCTGCTCAGCTATTCCTGTCCAAGACAAAGCCAGAGGCGATCATACTGCTTTTCCCTCTAATCCCAGGTACAGTGTGCGATAGTAGGATAACAAGGTCATACACAGTTTTACAACTTTACCACTGCCTGTACACTCACAACACTGTCATCACTGTCCTCTCAAAACAATATCTTTAATAGAAGACTCCCGTGAACAACGCCATGACACTAATGCTGTCTTGTTGGACACTGATGGAGTCAAGGGCATAAAAAAGACACACAGAAATACCGGCTGAACCTTCATAAAACTTTAACAAATGATCAAATCATGGCCTTTTTACAGGTGTTTTAACTCATTCCTGTCATTGTTGTTTCATAACAGGTCTCATTTTTACTGCAGCAGCACTGACCTTGCGAGCAACTACATACAAACTCATACACACACATTCTCATCAACATACACATGCAGCTGTGTGACAGAGAGGTCAAGGTGGGTCAGGAAGGCTGCTCGGGCTGGTTTCACAGCTTTACCTTCTGTAGAACAAAGGTGCTGTCAAGATACGATGCGGTGAAAACTGCTGTCAGTCTGCTGCCTTGTGCAGAAGACATAAAAGCTTCATTATGTTCGATCCTGTACGATCTCCACAAGCTCCCATTAAACCATATCACATGTGCCGCGCACCATAAAAACAGCAAAACACAGAAAGACTTCCTTCTGGAAGATTAGTGCTGGACGTAATCACAACCAGTAAACATGTTTGAATATACTGCAGTATTGGGACTGGTCTTTAATTGCTAGTTTCCACAAATATTATGGAAATAGAGCCTGGAAAAGTGTTGTTTGATCATGCAGAATTTCCACTGTTTTCTTCTTCCCTGCTGCCTCCTGTGGTGTTGCTGCACTGCTATAATATTGCTATCTATAAGGTGCAGAGGAGTTGTGTGTATGTGTGGAAGTTGTTCAGTGGAGCTAAAGGATGAAAACAGTAATGGCTCTCTGCAGAAATGCTAAGAGATTTTCTGCTGTAGCATTGCAGCTAATACAGCAGGACATCAAAGCAACGCCATGTAATGGTGCTTTTCTCACACAAATTACGATGCAGCAAATAATTAAATCAGTAAACACTACAACACCTATATTAAAGTTTTCTTTAAACAAAATTACAAGCATTATGACAAATCTTCTCTGAGGATGTATAAAACAGCAGTACAACAAAAGCTTTTCTGTAACTAGCTGATATGAGCAGAGCTGGTTAAAACAACAAGGAAAATCTTCAAAATGCTTCATCAAAGCCTCCTAATAAACTATTCTTTCACAAGCTCTCCTTATAGATAAACGTTCACCAGAATGAGCCAATAAAAACAAAACAACAAAAATTCAGTTCCCAGGAAAGCGCCCTGATCAGAGGCTTCTCTGAAATGGGGAAACATTACATAAGTGTGTACCTGCAATGCAGCTGATTGTGTTGAGTCAAACTGTCAGCCTCCCTGAGGTGAAGTGAGCTAACACCACGTCTGTGTAATGACGTGAGCTAATGAGCTAAACGATATGATGACCACCGGAGAAAATTTGCTCCTGCTTATGTTTACCTAAATTACATAATAGTCACATCTTTCTAATGTTCACATCTCGCTGACTAATTTCTTCTTGAAAATGGTTGTTCATGAAATTCCTTCTCTATAGTAAAATGAATTATCAAGTCGTGACCAGTATTTTTTTTTAATCATTCCTGGGATACTACATTAATGTAAGCCTTTTTTTAAAGTTGAGTCTTGCAGAGGAATTAAAGATTATGGCTGGACAAAACAACCCTATAAAAATGCAATAAAAGCACATAAAAGTTTAATCTCTAAATTCCTTTATAACATTTGCAAATAAAATTCACTCAATTTGGTTGAATGACTGTAAGCAACAGTGGATCAACAGACAAAAAAGATCTTCTATCTCCATGTTTAATCCACACTGTATATTGCATAGTTAATTACTCTTACAGCTGCAGGTCTTTCACTCTATTAGCCGTTGGGTTAAACGTCTATCAGCTAATTAAGTGATAAAAACTAATCAAGGTTAAGGTTAAACATTTTCTAATTCATCAAATAAAGACAAGGCTTGATAAAATTGAGCAGATGATGAAAAGCCGCTACTACAGTACACGACTGTGCAGTTTAGATAATGAACACCAGAAGGCAAATAGCAGCTTTGGCATCATATATGTAACATTATCTAATCAGTTCTAAACATGTACTCATCATTATATTATAGTCTGTGCACTGAAGTGTCATCCCCTGTTGATGTTGGACTACTTTGTGCTTGTATAGGCGTGCGTGTGCATGTGTATGTGTGTGTGTGTTTGTGAGTGTGTGTGTGTACGTGCATGTGCGCATCTGCTCACAGCTTGCTGTTTCTGCACTGTATTATGAGAGTAGCATATGTCTGCTGAGCTCTGGCCTCCACTAATTACAGTATAAAGATCAGTTGAAATTACTGTGGGAGAAGACAGCAGTCTGCTTCAGCTCGTGATTAAAGTCATCACACAGGTAACACCGTAGCCTTGACAGGCGGGAAAAATGGAGCATGGATGGACTGAAATAAACCCTGAAACTCATGTATCAACGTCAAGTCTGCGATAAGCCTCATCTTATTAATAATCTGTGTTGCTTTAGAGCACTTTCTTACACGACACTTCGTCTGTCTCAAGAGAATTACGCTGTGCAGGAGTGAATATGTTTACCGTAGTATGGATGGCACTTGTCAACACAAACCATCTATTTCAAGGTATGCCCTTATGTCTCCCATTTTATATTTTGTTTTGAGCTACACAATCTACACGGCTCCACACTGGGTGTGATTTAATTATCTCATCACTGAAGGATTTGCATAAACTTTAGCGCAGACATTCATGGTGCCTTGAGAATAAATCCTGACTCTGACGATGACCTAACTTTTCCAGAACCACCACAGTGCAGTTTTATTTGAAATGTCTCAATAACTGTTGGATGTATTGTCATGAAATTTGGTATAGACACTCATGTGACATTCAAGAACCAGGCCGCTATCAGGTCAGAATTTGGTTGATGACAGTAACAGACTTTCCCATCAGTCTCAGCTGCACTTTGTCTTCAGTGCTAATAAGGACATTTTAACATGCTAACACACTGACCTTAGATGATGAACAACATTACACCTGCTGGACATCAGCATGTTAGCATCGTCAAAGTAAGAACCTGAACCAGCCATTGCCATGTTAGAGTTAGCATTTAGCTTAAAGCAGAGCTGTGCCTTGTACAGGCCTGCTGGCATGGCTGTAGTCTGTTACGCTCTGTTCAGACTGCTGGTATAAGTGGCCCAAATCAGATTATTTAGCACATATATCACTCAGATCTGTTTGTTCATGACAGTGTGAACAGCACAAATCACAGGTGGTGAAATTCTGATTTGGCTGGTCCTACATCAGAGTCACATCGGAATTTAATGCAACTTTTACGTCACCTCTTTTGCAAGACAATACAATTACCTGACCTGAGTGTCTTAATGCGACAGTCTTGTGGAGAGGTGCTGACAGATGTAGTTAAAAGTTTCCATTTACATCCTAAAAATGTGGATGAAATCTGTTTGTGTGAAGTAATTCATGTCACGATCCCATCACACCTGGCTCCAACTCCACATCCACACACATGCTCATCTTCATTATCATCCACTCACAAATTTACTGGTTTCCACTGCACAGAAACCTATAAATGTAACTCTAAACTCTGACTTCACTGGCCTCCGTGTTTTCTGCATGACTGCTCATGCAGGTCAGTTCACACTGGAATCTGATATTGGCCAAATTAAAAACATAATGCAAACAGCCTAAATTGAATCTGACCAATAAATTTGAATTAAGAACTACAACAGTGTGAATGTGGCCTTGTTACAAAATCAGAACTGTCACAACTGTCCAACTAGGTCAAATTTTGTGAAACTGATAAGTTTTCTTACAAGTCCTCATATTCAGAATATATTTGTTTGGAGATGGCGCTAACAGAAACATCCTGCGATTCTGGAGCGCTCCTGTTTACAACTCGAGACAAAAGAACAGCACAAACAGTCTTTAAGGATTTGTGAAAGAATAGCATCAAATCAGCGCAAAACCCAAATCTGACAGAAAGACAGAAAGGATGGAAAGAGAGAGAAAGGAGGACAGAGACTGAGAGACTTCACAAAGAAGCACGATCATTCTGTCAGCGACTCCCTGCCGAGTCTCAAATCACAAGGTGGTCAGGTGGGTGGGTGGCAGAGGTAGTAGGCTGCAGCAACAGGGGGCTTTTTTTCAATCATCAGCACGACTATATTTAGCATCTTTATTGTAAATTTGTACTATAGTCACAGGAGGAACTTGTATGATAACGGTTGTGCAGTGGTTGTATAGACCTGTGTGGGTCGTACAGTTTTGGATTCGACACGCTTAAGCTACAAATAGCATAAAAGCAGTGAGAAGCCTCCGTCTCGTATTCCAGGAGATCGAAAAGAACATGGAGCAAACACCGAATCCCTGATGCCTCGACATGCTGAGACTCCAAGCACTGTATTCCCTGCATCCTGAAAAGCCCCTGCATGTAAGGGTCAGGTCCATTTCCTACTCTGGGTTTTACACTACCTCTCTATAATGCATATGGGCATCAATAATGCATGTTGCTGGCTCTCAAACCTACCTGACCAGAGTATTCACCACTTAATGGTAATTCATCGTGGTCTGCAGACAAAACATCACTCTCTAGTGCAGTACATCTATAACATTCTCATATATAATATAATATTCTAATAAATGAAAAAAAAAAGCTAAACATAAGTGTCCTGCACATAGTCTGTATTGTTATTGATGTGTCTGCATACAGTACCTATGCATGTTTGCAAATGTACTTGTGCACCGCATTTCTGTGTGAGTATACAGTATCTATTGGGAGCAGCTCCCATTAATTAATTGCCTGTGGGTTTACATTACAACAGAGGTCAGAGCAAGGATGCCAAGTGCAGATAGCTGTAATTGATTCACACGTTTATTATGTGGAGATTAGGCTTGCTGCCAAGGATGTGCCACTGGAGGAGCTCTGACAACTTGGAAAAGGCTATTTAGATTTCAAATACAGCTGTCAGGAGCTGCATTTGAAAAACATACCCTCACTGTCACTTGACACCAACATCATTCACTGTGCATGAGTTTGGTTTAAATGAAGTGAATTAAAGCAAATTAACCTGGCTGACATGGTGGAGCTGAACAGGAAACAAAAAATGCTTTGAATTATGTCAGCAAATACATGATAATTAGGTGATTTTGGACAGTAATTGTATTTTTTGAGGAAAGGAAATAAAAAACTGACAAGCACATCTATAGCTCATTAATTAATTAATTTGTTTAATCCAACCATAACTGAGTAGAAATGTGAAGTTATGGTGATATGGGGGTTATGTGCTGGATTATGTCTTGGTCAAGAGTCTCTGCTTAACACTTTGATTACACAAATTTAGAGATGTAACATTTTAATCAGTTGTCTTTATGCCAAGCTAACCTGCTGTCTGTAGATTCATATTTCCCACACAGGCAGGAGAGTGGTATCAATGTTCTCATCTAACTCTCAGCAAGAAACTGCATAAGCACATTTCCAACAATGTTGAACTATTCCTTTAATGAACTGGAGTGCTTGAATAGACTAGAAAATGCTACCGGGCCTATTGTCCCTGTTTTGAATCTGACTACACATCTGTCAAAAACAGCAGGATCTGGTCTAAGGAGAACTGCAAATCTACATGATTTGATACACGACCTCCCTCATGTCCCGGGACAAGGTAGAACAATCCCATGAGCTGCATGAGGCACCTGGTCTGCATCTGGAGCAGCTACTGAAGGAAGCCTTACTGAGGAGTTTAAATCATAAGAAATATGGCAATAAATGCCTGTTCTTAGCTAATTAATATTCTTAGTCTTACACTTGTGGAGATAATGAAAGTAATAATGGTCCTTGATTAGCTCGCAGTAACTATAGCTGCAGAGGCCGAGGAGAAATGATACTAGAAAACAAAAGAAAACAAAGATGATGTGCAACGTGCTGTTTCTTATGGTCTTGGCGAAGGACTTTACAACAGAACCGTGACTGTGTTCTCGTGATGCTACCGTCTGTCTGTTGCAGTGCAATTTGTCAAACTCATTATCTCCTGCAATTTTGAGTGGCGACCTCAGGGAGCATCAGCTGCAGTAGGAGTCATGCAGCCTAGTGGGATCAAACCCACCACTATTTATTCATAAAACTCCTCGACATACACGAGTGCATATGAATGTGTAGATACACACACACACACGGACTCAGCCAAACGTCAGTAAATGTGTTTGTGACACCCAGGTGAAAAATAAAGATAACTTCTCAAAGATGGAGGCCCCTCCCATGGGATTGAATAGACTTCAAATACAGCTTCTGAAAACATCTTCTGCCAACCATAATGCTTCTCCACATACTGGATAATGTGACTGGTTCCCACATTAGTCCAAACACAAGAGCTAATGTCGATATTATTGTCCCTCAGTGCTATTTTCTCTCAGATTATGCAAGCTTTAGTATGTCTACTGAGCCACTAAAGTCTGTAATACTGAACAGTCTGACCAAATACCATCCATCCATGTACAATGCTCAGAGAAGATTAACAGATTATCATTATGAACATATCTAGGTCAGCGTTCAATTCTTATCTCAAGTAAAACAATAAATAAGACTGGGATATGAAATTGTGTCTCTGAGTATTTGTATACTAATGTTTGCGTCTACGTTGGCATTTCTGATTACTGTGAGGAGCGATCTTTGAATGGTACATACAGCCACATAAGTTGGTCGTATGTGGGCTAAGACTGGAATATGGAAATCAGCACTTAAAGGGCTGTACCAAAGAATCATCCATCCACCCATCGTCTATACCGCTTATCCGTCTTTTTTTTTTTGGTTTATTCGCACCACACCATTCACTTTGCCATGAACACAGCTGTTACAATCAATATCAATGCTTCTTCTTGAGTCAGATCTGGATCTGCTTCTGCTTTTTCCATAATCCTGCTGTCAAATAGACAAACAAACAAACAAATGGCAGCGAAACCACAACCTCATTGGTGGAGGTAATAACCCTGTGTAAGACCACAGTATATTGTTGTAAACGTGGCCCTTACTATGTCACGGTGATGTAATGATAACATAATGTAATAATACTACATTAAAAGTCCTGTGGTCATTATTTAACTTAAGTACAGCCACAGTATTTTCCTCAACATAGAATTTAAGCATCAAAAGTAAAAATTATTATTAAGATTATTCATGCTGTATCTATATTACACCATATTATTATTGTTGTTAGTGATGTATCATCATGTACAGAAAGCAGCATTATAGTGATACAGCTGGTGGTGATTGGGTTTATTTGGACTATTTCACATTAGAGTTGAATATATTAGCTTATTTTCAGAAACCTAATTGGGAGCTATTTTGAAATTGGAAAGTGGTATCTTTATGTGACTGTTTAAGTCAAATGGCAAAAGTTATAGGTTTCTAGCTTTTCAAATGTTTGTAATAATTTCTGTCTTAGTCAGCTAAGATAGTAAATTTAATGTATTTGGGTTTTGGGCTGTTTGTCTGAGAAAACAGGACAGTTTAAAGATATCAGCGTGGGCTTTGTATGTAAAGTGAAATAAATAAATGTACTTTCTACCACTGCAAACATGTCACAAATGATTGGGACAAACATAGAGAGCTTCAATAGCATTTTAGTCACAACACTCACAAATTCCTCTCATACAGTCAGGCATTTACAGGCACACACACATGTGCACAAGGACTCGAAACCACTCGCATACTGACTCAAGCCACTTCTATGGCCTACGCTAATCTTCAAGCACACACACAAGCAATCTCTTTCCTCTCCTTTAATCTCCTTTCCTATCTGTCACTCACCGGCCTTCCCCTCCTCCCTCTCGGACCTCCTGTCCTCCTTGGCACAGGCTCCACTCGACTCCACTGTCAACTGTGGTGTGAGCTCTCATAGCAGGTGAAAAAAAAAAGAAAACACACACACGTATACCTACAGACCAGTGAGCACACCGTTCAAACCAACACACACAATGCAGCATACAGCCGGCCGCTCCCAGCCCTGCTCGCTGAGGCTCCACCCAGACAGGTTACTGGGAAGTCATCCCCTGAGAGCCACTCAGCTGCATTTCCTGCTCCTTTTCTTTCTGTCTTTCAGTCTTTCTGTCTTTCCCCTGTATGTGCCTCTTTCTCTCCCACCTTCTACTGTGTGTACCTGTTTAGTGGCACGCCCTGTGGCAGTTCGGACAACTTTCACCCCACGCCCACTCCTGCTTTTCATCTTTTCCCCCCTTGTGTACAGACGAGGAGGAGGGGGGAGGGGAATACAAACTGCACCTCAGGCCTCAGGTAATGAGCCAGGTGAGTCAGTGGAGCTCTCACTCCACCTGATGGCCGAGAGCTAGCAGAGGACTGGGGTATGCAATTACACTGAACAGAGAACAATACACCCCTCTGTATGAAAGCTATACACTCCATCTGAGCCCACAGTGCCTTTGTAGTCTACACAAGTTTACATAACTCACTTCCTGAATGTGAATGTGATGTGAAAGTTATGGCCAGAAGAGGTAGGAATGTAAACTCTGAATGAAAATGCTGCGAGTGTAAACTTCAATATAAATGCCTCAAAAAATGAATCATGACAGCGGTGAAGTGATATGAAGTTCATGCTTCTAACCAAACCGCCTTAGCTCTGCATACTGAGATTGGATTATTAATACGAGCCCTCCCGTGTTATCTTTAACCCTCTAGGGATTTGTCCATCAACTTCTTCTCTGCCTGGTGATGAATAAGGACAGTCTGTGTCATGTCAGATGGGAACTCGGATGTAAATAAGTTTAAGGTTGGTCCAGTTTGTCTGGCAGAGCTCTTTAAGCCTGAAACCCCAAGGCAGGCACAGGTAGTATGAGGAAAATAAGATGGTGAATTAATTCAGACAGCAGATCCTGACTGGATATAAACTTAAAATGGACTTTTTGGTTTAATGAGCACTTGAGTAACTTAACAAGCATATGACAGCATGTTCTGTGTGAGCGTGTGTGCCAAAAGAAAGAGGAGCTAAAACTTTTTGCATTTTAAGATGTGACAGCAGTTCAGAGCAAGCATGCCATTTATCCTGCCAGTCAGAGGTTGACACTCAGAGCTTTAGCTCTGTCCAAAGATCAGATGTGCTCTAACCAGATACTTGTCACATGAGGCAATGGATCTGTCAATCACACACTGACACCTCAGGGATTACTGCCAGGCTCATTTCTCTCTGACAGATTAGAGCCGAGAAAAAAGATTGAAATGATGACTCTTCTATAGTGGCTATAATTAACCTCATTAGAAGGTAATGTGTTTATTGGAAGTGCATGGTTTTATTCACATGTAATATTACAGCTCTACAATCTCATTGAGCCAAAGTCTTAGAACTTTTACATATGCTAATTTTACCCACTTAGATTCAAATTTAAACCTGTCTAGCTGCTTTTTACTTTTATGAATAAGAAAATTTTGACATAATGTCGCACTTCATAATTCCAAGGTCATGCTGTAGCCTGCCTCTCAGCTACACTGAATCTTATTCACGGCATTGCTTTTATCATGACAGTTCTTCAGTTTGAAATTTTCCACCCCTCAGTGTCCTTATTCTTTGGCTTAACTCCCTGTTTCACTATGTCATTCATTTGCTTTGCTCACATTAAAGCCAGAAGAAATCCTAAAAGCCTTCTTTTTCTACCCTCCGCTCTCCTCCACTGTATTGCTCTCCCTTCTCTCAGCTGCACTCGGTTGACCTGTCAGTCTGCATTATCAGTGCTGGAGAGCGTTGATAGAGAGCCGCGACGGAGCAGCATTAAAATATTAGCTAGCCTTGAGAGAGAAGAGGAGGTGAAAAAAAAAGAGAACGCAGTGATGGGCACTGGGAGAAGAAGGAGAATGACTGACTGAGGTCACCACTGTCGCTGCCCATTGTTGATGGAAATGACATGAGGCTTGTCTAATAGCCGCTGAGCACGCTCTACCAGCTTTAAGAGGCTAGATTGGGTGAAAAGATTGGAACTACAATCACAGAACAGACTCCATAGTTTGGTATCAGTATGAGAAGAATAGAGAAAAATAGCAGTCATTATTATGAGAAAAAGAAATGGACACAGGGATTATAGATAAAGCAACAATACACATGCAGTCAATGGATTTTATGATCAATACCTTTTGTGGTAAGTATTATTACAGACTGGACAGTTAATTAACACACACTAAAGATTGAGAGAGACTATTATCTGAGCCACACAGGCCTCTCTGTAAAACATTTAATTTCTCAAACTGATGACAGTGATTGGAGAAAATAAGTGGCTTGCTTGATGCAATAATTACAATACAACACTAGTGCAATAAAGCCCATTCAGATTAACGCAGTTTGCAAAGTAAAATGCTTTTCTCTGGCAAGAAGTGAATCAAGTCTCAGTCCAGGGCCTCTGTGATCCGTATTGGGTGACAAAACATGATATTTAGCTGCAATGAATTAAAGCCTGCAGTGAACTATAAGGCCTTTGTGGACTGGTACCAAGAGCTGTTATCTGATTGTTCTCACACTCTTAGCCTGTGCAGGCCTTTGCTCCAGTGTTAACCTCCCAGTCAAGCTGACAGCTCTGTGTCTTTTAACTGCCAGGATAAATCACTGTGCACACTTCCTGCTGTCACCAAGGCAACACCTTGTATTTTCGAGCAACATTGTACCTTTGCCTAGCGAGCAGTCTGGAGTGCCAAAGTCCATCAGGCTGGATATCTCTGTGGGGTAGCACATGTCTGTCACCACCGTCTTCTGTCTGTGATGCACCGATGGATCTATGGCAGAAAAACATTAACAATAAATGAATAAAGAAATAACAAAATAAATCACAAAACAGCATCCCATGAATCAAACATTTATTCTCTCATCAAAACATCGTATATATATATATATATATATATATATATATATATATATATACACACACACACACACATATATATATATATACACAGATATGGGCTCATAAGGGTAGCTATAGTAGGCCTGTTAAATCAGGCTGTCAAATCAGCAGACACAGACATATTGCAAATATGAATCTGTACTACAAATAATTTTCAAAGCAATAACAATGCACATTGTATTAGTAATAATGCACGCTCCTTCCATTATTTTATAGTTCTTGTTTAACCTCATATTATCATTATTTTAGATCAATTGTTTTTCATCTTTCACACATTTTCCCTTTTTCTTCCATCTCCAATTAAAATCCATCCATTTATGTGATTCCACTATATTCCACTGACCTACTTTTCTCCTCCATACATTCAGCTAATGACACTGATCAAGGACTTCTGTGAGCTGCAGTGACTGAGGCTCATCTGCTCCACATTTTCTCGTTGGAGTTGGAGAATAAATTTGAGTACGGGCTCATACATCTCCTTTAAAATCATTAAGCCCACCCCCTGTCTACTGCTTTTCCTCCACCTCCTCTTCTAAATAGTTCACAACAATGTGTAAAGCATGAAAAAATGGCATTGATTGTTCGAGGTGGCAATATACTCTCTGTAGCAGAGTGGTTTTGTAGAGCACCAAAGCTCCAACCAAAGCTTTACAACAGAAACGATTTCCTCTAGAAGAGGGCTTCAGATCCCGCTATTGATCTGAAAATCTTCAAACTGAAAGAAATTCTTCTGATCTTATACATTCTTCAGAAGCAAAAATTTATGGATTTCATGGCAGATAAAGGCGTGACCGTACTTCCTGTGTACGTACAAATGCAGTGTTTAAATCAAACTTGTTTTGTAGTTTCAGCATGAACCTCGTTCATGAGTACAGCAACTGGCATCTACCCTCAGGAGCCTTCTGAGTAGTACCATCTGCACAACCACTCTTCCTCAACAATGATCTCAGCTTCCTTCCTAATCTGCATATTTTGACAGTTTTAATTTCATGACCGTATGGTATTTATCTAGATCACTGACCTTCCCCTCCCTTCTCCCCTCCTCTGTCCTCCTGACCTGTCGATATCTGGTTAGGAGTTGCTAAACTGACCTTTTCCTCTGTCTAATATGGAGATTGGACAGCGGGCAGGCTCATGCTCGTCCGCTCCAAGGTTGCTTTACTTAGCACCAACAATAATGAGAGAGAGAGAGGATGAAGCTCCTGGCAGGGAGACAAATTCACAGACAATGTATTCCTGCACTTAGTTGAAGGTGTCTGCGCTTTGTACTCTTAATAAAAATAAAGATGACAGTATATAAATCCACTGCCGTAACACAGTGGTTTAGGGAGCCATTGTTTGACAATGTCTTTAATGAGCAGCCTGTCAAATGAGAAAAGTATCTAAATTATTACGATGTATTTAGATAATTGTGCTTTCTCCGTGCATGTGCTTCATAAAACAAACACGCCTCACCTTGGTACTTCAACTTATTTCAGGCATCTGAACTTTTCATTGGTTTAATTGACCTTCCATTCCCAAGAGGTTTTTGATTAGCCAGTGCCCATTGTATTCAAAGGGAGAGACTCCCCTTCATTTTATGTATGTCAGAGCTGTAACGTATGTGAATGTACTCTGGAGAGGTATATCCTGAGGAGTGGGCGGTATGTCTGCCACCTCTACCTGCTTGAACCACTGCTGTGAGGGGTTGAATGTTATGGAAATGATGAGGCCAAGCTGTGCCGCTTTGACTACCTAAACAAACCAGGCAGGACCGGAACACAAACAACAGGCTAATGCCTAAACCAATGCCAGAACAATCTCCAGGATAGAAAATCCCTTTCACAGTTATTTCATATCTTATCATTATCATCTTACCCTTTCACAATCAAAAGCCAAGTTCACATGAAAAAAATATATTGTTTGCAATTATCCTGAAGTGCCACTTTATCCCAGAAGCCTCTGGAGGGACGTGCTTTTAGGCGTGTGTGACTGACAGATGAGCCGGTGGTCTGATATTGTGAGCTGCTCTCTGAGGATGAGCTACGAGTGAAATAGGTGCCTTTTAAATTGAAGTGTCCCAACCTGTCAGACGGATATATCTATCAAAGTGGACGACCCTAAACGGGAGGTGGACCACCTTGGTTTTCTAAATTTACAGTATGTTGTCTCTTCTGATGTTTAACTCCATCAAAGATAAAGACTTACTTTAACAAATATTTTTTGCAGCAGACATTTTGACACATCACAGCAGGAATAGCAGCGGTTTATTGAATAACATTAATGAGGCCTGCGTTTCACTTTGGCGAGGTTCTGGTATTGCGCATGCTGCTTCACTGGAAAAACTTACTAAAACACTTAATGGAAACGATCTGTCATTAACATTATTAATTCCACCTGTGCCTTCCTATTTAAGGTCTGTTTAAAACCCCGGACACTAAACAGGTGTTTTCACTTGGCTGGAGCTGTAATGAAATGACATGAGGTCTTCAAACTTAAGTAACCAATAAGAATGATTGTTATGACTGCCGCAGACTCCTGCCCGATTTATGTGCATGCTCCAAAGGAGTCTGTGTGGTCACGGGGATCGGATGCTTCTCCCACTACCTGGTTGGTTATTCAGTAATCCTGAGGCTAGAATTTGAAAATTTCTTGGTAAAATCATTTAATTACGATGGAATTGCTACTATCAGAGGATTCACTCAAGAAGGTTTCACATAGAGTTCAACGTAGAATTTGAATCCATTGACCAATAGTAAGTACAGTGAGTACAGTGCTCACACATGAAGGGACAAAGAGCCGGAGAATCCGAAATAGAGGAAGGTATTGTTGGCTTATCATCTGTGCTGCAGCATTCACTTTGATTTAACTTCCTCTGTTGGGGTAAAAAACTTCTCTAGGAAAGGTTTACATACAGTGATGAGACAGGGGTCAATGGTACAAATACATCTTTTGAATAAACTATGAACATATTGTCCTGTTGGTGATTGGGTTTCTAAGTGACTGTCAGGAAGCTTATTAGCTCAAACAGCTTTATATTTAATCCTCAAAACAAAATGGTGCAATGATGAACAAAATTCCAGGGCAAAGTAAACAGAGCCATAGACAGAAAATAGAAAGAGGCCCAGAGCTAAAGTCACTGACCAGTACTAGCCTGACTGAGATGGTTGGTGGGTTAACGGTTGTTTTGCCAAATTCAGTTCACCACAAGCCCCTCGAGTCACCAAATTTCTTCCCCCACCAGTTTGGAGGAGCGAATGTCACTGTGATGTGACCACCACTTTTTCTACCTGACAGTATGGGCTGTAAAGTCAACGAGTGCTCCAGGCAGAATAATCCACCTCATGTGACAAAGTGATCTATGTGATTTTTCTGCACATTTGTTAGAGAGACTGTGTGAGAGCAAACTTGTTACTTGTAACTGTAGCTTGTGAGCCTGGCTATCACTCAGTGTCACCGTCAAGCTGATGAAAGGACAGTGACAGCACCGTGTGATTCAAATACGATTTAAAATTTTTTTTTTTAAATTGCTGTATGCAAATGACGCCTCCATCTAAATAGATCATCTACAGAGATGGATTCTCAATGATGCACCTTCAAGTGCACACACAGGGGGGACCTTGGTAAGATGAAAATTATTAAATGTAAATTTCTCCTCTTTGGTTATTGTTATTTTCTGCCAAAGAAAACACAAAGAAATGTGCATTTTTATTTCATTCGGACCGGAACTGCTATTATAAATCTTTGGGAAATTAAAGTGACTTCCTTGCAAGCAACAGTGGAAAAACACAGCTCTGACAGCATCACAAGGGAAAACACCCACTAGTTAGTAATGAGAATCTGCTGAGAGTATTTGAGTGCAGAAATACGCCCAGGTCTGGGAGGAAGTCAGAGAGACATCTCAAACATCTGACACAGCTTCCCCTCCTGACATCCAGCTGAGGGACGCAGACTGCATGTACAGGACATGATGGAAAGGGGAGACAAACACTCAGTAGAAGTCACAGTGTTTATTCAAGAAAAAAGATTCAACTATCATTGGTGTGCAGACAGCTCATCATTGCCCACCCTCAGCCAACCTTTAATTACACTGGCATTCAGTCCATCATGCAGGCAGCAGCTGCATTCATTCCTGTATCAGTCATTGCACCAGAAAGGAAGCCATCATCACCGTGCTACTGTGGAGTCACGCCGCCCTGAAACACAGTCCTGCTGAGTGCAATAACATGGGTTTTATCATTCCAAGCGACTGAGACAAACCTGTATGGGTACCACTCACAGTAATTCACAAGGGCTGGAAACATGCTGTAATTAGACCTACCAGGGCATGAAGTGTGTGTAAACTAGCAGGCTAGCTTTAAGAGGTGATTGGCTATCAGAGTAATCTTTAGAGAACAAAAGGTCACTGTGTTCATCATTTCTACATATTCTCCACCCCTGAAACGCTTTTGGTCTTTGTTTGGGGAGGAAGGCTATTGTGTTGATTGGGGCTTGTGGTGCAGATTAAAATACAGCTATTCAAAGCTTCAGCAATGGATACTAAGGGAATTTTTTTTGTTAACTGCTTATTTTATGTACTTTATTTAGCAGAGAGAGAGAGATGATAAAAAACAGCATTAGAACAAAAGCAGGTGATAAGCTTAAGTAACACTGGGACAAAAGAATAGGAGCTAAGATGTCTTACAGAGAAAAATGTTATAATCCTGAAATGTAAAGCCCTGAAGAATTTAACCATTTTCTGTGGTGCACAGTAATTGCTCCCCATTGGTATGACAATAACCATAGTGTTCAAATTTCTATTATTTCCTCTCATGCATTTGAATTGACACAACATAATGTGAGAGGAATTTGAAACACTATCTAAATGGAATTTCACAGCCATGCAGACAGTGAATAAATTAACAAAGCTAAATGATGTAATGCCTATTGGGTTTCTAACCTTTGGCACAAGACTGAGCCAGAAAACCTCATCTGGTTATATAAGACAATGGGATTGAGTTCAGTTGAGATATTTAGTGTTTGAATATTTCACAAGGGAGACTGCTCATCCCTGACCCCAACACTCAAAGGTCGCTTCTGGTATTATCAGGCTCAGACACATGGGGCTCTTCAAATCACAGCGAACGTGAATGCTGACACGGCAGTCCCACAGCACTTTGCCTCTCCACTGGTAGGTATCATTAACAGCCTCTGACACAGATGGAAATGATGAATTAGAAATAAATCTCCTCCACGATGGAGACAGATATGAAATCAGAAACTCCAACAAAAATATTGTGTAAAACCAGAAAATGACAAATTGAAGCCTCCATAAACACAGGCTGTAAACATGTCAAGTAATTATTGACAACAGCAGTGAAATACTTCGAGGGAGAGCCGACTTGGTATTCAACACACTCTTTACACCATAAGAGAGGCAGCAGATAAATTTCTCCACTGGGACAGATTGAAAGTGAAACTATATGCTATATATCGAAGGTTGAGCTGTCACATCTCTATTATACAACCCAAACATGGAGCCAAAACACTGCAGCAAAATGTCATTCCTCTAGCATTTTACTTTGCCTGGAGCTGAAAACTTACTGTCTATTAATCTGTGTTTATAATCATACGTGACACAGTGAATCAATACTCCCAGTGCTCACAGAACATTAGACCTGAAAGGCTGCTCGAAGGCTGCTGTGATCCATGGCCTCTGGAGGCTGTGTGCTCCCATTAAGAGCACAACAGTGGCCTGCCCTGAGGACATGTGCAAAAAAAAAGCCCCTTCAGGGACACATTCATTACATCAATGAGGAGAAATTGCTTGAGGAAGACGAGCGTCCAGGGTTACCAGTGTTATGGTTATGGTTGGTGTTGTTCAGCACAGCAATCTGCGAGAACCACAGCAACCGCTGCATCTCTCTCGCTCTAATGATTTCTGTGTGAAAGGACAAATTGAAGGAGGGATTTTAAAAAGACACACGTAGAGAGGTGGAGTAGGGCCGCGCACACCTTAGGAAGTCTGTAAATGCAATATTTTCACTACATCACTTGGTGGTGGGCGATAGGAAAATACAGTCTGTGAGAACATGAATTTTTCTATTCTGTTATGTACTGAGTGGCACAGATTTATGGCAATTGTATATTTTTGCATCAAGATGCTAGAATTTAGTGATTTGACCGTTTTTTAATTCAATGGGTTAGAAAAAATAATATAACTATTAACAATATGGCAAAGGATGGCTGAAATGAAACATAAATTTAGGATGAGGAGAAAAAAAAAAACATGAAATACCCTACACATCCTCCCCCTTTTGTGACGCTCTTTCTCCAGTCATTTTTATAGAAAATTCTAAAAATAATTGATTTTGCAGAAAATGTCACAATTCACATTGATATAAAACTATGCACATGACAATAGAGGCTTTTGTTTATATGAGATGCTTCTAACAGGTCAGTGCAATTAAACTGCTAATTAACTGAAAAGAGAAATTTGTGAACGATGCTACATTTTACTAGGCGTATCATTTTTGTTCAGTATTCAGTTTAAGTAGGCTGAGGTATTTTTGAATAAGTATCCCTTGAATCACTAATTCAGTGTCACATGCCACACCTGCTCATAGCAATACCAGCACTGCAGTGCTCAGCCCTGTGATTAAACTGTGTTATGTTGTTATGCTTCAACCAAAACAGCTGAAGGGCTCAAGAGAGCAGAAACTACCTCAGGTGGTTATTCATAACAATAACATCAGGAAAACAAGGTTTTGAGATGATACCTAACCTTGGAGTCACTTTAGGGAGATGTAGTCATGCATCATCCCATATGGCTGCTACTATGATCTATGTTGGCTGATGAATGATCACAGTGTCAAACTGGAATAGGAAGGGACTAGAGTTAGAAGATAAGAAATGTGTGTACAACTATAAATACAAAAACATCACATCATCCTTCATGCTGGCTACATACTATACATGTAGGCATATGACTGATGTAGGACAGTCCATGAAGCATTTTTAATCATTATCTTCGTGGATCAACCAGTGAAAAATGTGGAATCCATTATGACCTAGATAATAAATGTTTCTGTAACCCTGGAGGATTAGCTCCTGTCAGTGGTACACTGGTTAATCTGACACAGTCTCATCGAAGAGCACCATGGTGAGCTCAAGGTTCAGTTGGAGTAGCCATGCACCTGCCCTCTGCCACAGGGGTGGACAACAAATTCATAACTTCAAGTTAGATTTGACACAGTCCAACAGGGACACCAGGCAGAAAAGCTCTTAAAGCAAATACAAGAAATGTTTTCATACTATAGCAGACACATACAGATATATAAATGAATAAGCAAAGAAGACTGCACTACAGTGTTGCCATGGTACTAACCTTAAAATGCATTAAAGGAAATAATTTAAAGGTGATGATGAAAGTATTTCTATACCATCTCTAAAATGTCATGAATGCTGCAATATCCTCACAATTACAATTTATGCCAAATGGACACAAAGCTACACACAAAAATCCCTCTCTTACTCACACACACACGCTCACATACTGTACACACAGACTTTGTGGCTCATCTGGTTGATACTGTGGGTCACAGCTGGTCATTGCAGGGCATCATCTGCCCTGCCAGGACCCAAAGGCTTTGCCGGACCAGGAAGGCCAGATGAGGGCGGATTTAAAGTGAAGATTAAGCAGAAAAATCAGCCTGGAAGAAATCCAACACTGACACAACTAAAAAAAATTTATCCAGCTCCTTGTGCCATTGCCATTCCTGCCTTTGGTAAGAATTGCAAGGATCGGCTCTGCTCTTTAATATTTGGAACATTTGGAAAATGTGAGATGTTTTGCTGACCTCTATCTCCTTCGGCCTGGGAATTGATAAACGGTCTTTTCACACATGTCAGCCCTGCCACACCCATCCCAGCTGCCTCTGCAGGATCCAAAAGGGACTCCCTTCTCTCTGGACAGCAGGACTGGGACAGAGGACGAGCTGGACATCATCTGCTCTAAAAGACAGCTAGAGGGAGAGGCTTGGTTGCAAAAGGTTGAATAGACTTAGCTATTCTTTTAAAACTGGCAGATCTTTTCCCACTCACTTCCACTTCACAGCCAAAAGGTGCATTAATAGTTTGTGAGGTAAAGAAGAGTTTGTAAGGGAAGAGAAATAACAGCTTAAAAAACACTGCTGTAATGAAATGAAATTGAAGGGCTCCAGTGGGTAAGCAGAGGCTCTTCTCCAGGGGAAACCGTCACTACTCATCAAGCTGAATAATACAACACAGTAATGCATCCCTTGGAGTCAGTGGTGGGCGTAACAAACCAGCCACAGTATAATGGCTATAGTAGTATGTGAGGCATAGTTTCAAATGCTGACCAATAGAGAAGTCGGGTAAAGGTGTGAATAATAGAACTAAGACTACCATATTCACTGGACCTTGACAAGCCAGCTACTGATGGAAGGATGGGAGGCACCCACGCAGGAACCCGCACTGTCAGCTTTACCAGCTAACATACTGTCTTCAAACAGAATTGAATATCATTTGCAATGTACAACAACTCAATACAGCAAAGCTGAACTCAAACCCAGCGAGCTATATTCCTGCTGGAGCAAAATGAGCAGCCAAATCAGACAGCAACATGTTTTATTGATTTTAAAAGATGCTATTGTGGTGTGACATATCTGGCTTTTGTTATAAATAGCACTTGCCTGCTCGAGTTGCCATGACTGTCTATTACAGTTGCTAATTGCAGGAGAAAAACGGAGACAACACAAAAGCCATGCTGTGCTGCTGGCATCAAGTATAATAACAAAAAAAAGCCACAAGTGCTCCTCTGCTGTCTTGGAACCAACAACAAAGTCTAGAGCTATTAGTCAAAATTTGTTCTCTTGCCATAATGATCTGCAAACTGGCAGGCACACCACGAATCTGGGAGTCTGAGGAGTGTGAAAAAATGCATTTATAATAAACACATTTACTAGTAGGTCTGCAGTCTTGGTGACACAATTATCTTGTGAGATAACATTTTTTCAACTTAACCACTTTAAATTAAATACATACAATTAATTAAATGAGCTTATTTGGTATTAAAACTCCCCAGCTTGTATTTTTATACCAGCAGGGGTAATGAATACATGAATGTCTGATTTTCCCTGAGGGAAAACTTGTCTCTGGCTTTAATTCACTGTAGATTATCCCCAATTGTAAAAAGTCATATCAATAAATACATAGCACAAGGAAACCACATACATAATAAATTATTAAGTACATAAGCTGATGCATAACACACACACACACAAACAGACAAGAAAGAAATCTTATCATTAAACTCTTAGCACTCAAGTGCTTTCTCAAGTGGCATTGAAGACACCTTGCACAACGCGGGCAATGACGTGTTATCTCCATGTTAAGTACCCTGACTGCTATGGGAATAATTTAATGTTTATAGCCATTTTGCCGACACGCAGAACCTTAAGTCTTCCACATGATGGTATAAAGGCTAGCGAAACAGGGCTTTCAGACAAAAAGTGCAAAATCAACATTGTGCAGAGAAATGCCAAATATTTCCTATGGAGTGCTGCTGTGCTATTTCAGGCAGCTGCACGAGCCATAGCTGTCCACACAAAGCCAAAGTTCAATTGAATTGAACAATATCCATCAATGAGATTGTGGCCATGACAACAACTAAGAGGAGAATTATTCTGTAGCATCCCAGTTCATCCGGTTTGTGTTGCTTCATTCTGTGCACCACCTCCTTCAAACTATTAACTCTTGCATTCTTGGTCTGAAACCATGGTAAAGAGCATGAGCTGGTTTACGCGTCAAAAAGGTTAAAGCATCTGATTGCCACACTTGCTGATACACAAAAATAATATACATACTGTATATCCACAATAATAATCATAATAAATTACTTGTATTTCTACACACTATGTCAGTAGCGTTGGCAACCAATTTAGCACTGCAGTGTATTGAACCTGGCGAGAGAAAGGAGTATGCTTTAAAAACACTGAGTTTATTCCAGGAGTCCTTCACACCACAGGTCATCACTCATATTACTACAATTGATATACATAATAAGCTTTGATAGAGAGGGGACATATGAGTGTAAGGAATACAGGTAGTAAAGTCACTGTGTTATCCTTGGAGGGAGAAATATATCACATAGAATTACATCCCTCTAGTGAGGTGATGAATTACCCATTGTGGTGGTGAGTTTTACAGTAATGGTGAAAAATTCTGCAAATGAAAAATGACCCAGTAAGCTATCCACGCCATGACTCCGACTTGCAGCTACTGTTACAATAGATGCTAACGTTTTTAAGGTCATTGCCTTCCTCTCGCAATACCTTACAATTCTATAAGAACCTGAATCAGCTTTTCGCTCAGCAGTGTGCACCGTTCAGAATGACTAATGTCTCAGCGCAGGCCCAATCTCGTGAAAGGAGTTGACCGCTTACTCCTTTCCTACTGCATCAGAGAGCACCAAAGAGACGGGTTCCTGTGTAGCAGAGGATCCATATTTAAAATCTAATCATCCTCTCTGTCAATGCTTCAGCCTACATGAGACTGTAATTAGTGGGATGGCAGTGGAAGTGCTAATTAGCATCTCAGCTAAGTTTTAACTTAACCACAGTGCTTCATGCACATGTCATACACACACCACAAACTAGGTCTCCTCTAAGTGCACTTCACAAATCTACCAATTACTGAAGATTACACATACTGTCCTACCTGCAGCTACAGATTTGACATGTAGTTATTTTGAATGGTGACCTCTATTCAGGGTCGTAGAGTTTGCTGAAAGAAATAATTTTCTCTACTAACATCTCCCCCTTCATTTTAGATAAAAGTTAATATGGCAGAGGTCCTGCTTGATGCAATTATCCTAACTTTTAAAAAAACACAGACTGAAGCAGCTTATTCATAATGATGGCTGCAACTAATGTGTGGAACAAAATGTGAAATGGTAATGCTTTGTTATTGCACAACGACTGTTCTCAGGCATCTATACCTTTTATATCTTTTACCGCTATGGCTGAAGTGAGCGTATTAGACATTAGTGGCTGATAAGAGAGGATTTCAGATTGGGAGCTTTTTCTCATTAACAATACACCATATGCTTTTAGATCAGAGTATGTGCTCACTGATGAACAGCTAAGTGCTTCCAAAACGGCTCTTAACCAAGGACTAGATGCAATACATCCCTATTATTGCAGCATAGTTTCCAACCACTATTGGCGGCACTGAGCTCAATACAGCAGAGCAATGCTGGAACTGGTGATCAAGGAAGATATTATATGGTATTTATACACACCACATTTGTCTTTTTTGTTATGTTAGCTGTGAGTTCTATGCAAAGTGTTGCCACAAAGTTCACCTGTCCTCATGTGGGTTTGTATTCTCCCTCCATTAAATAACTTTAATTTACCCTGAATACCTGTAAATCACTCAGCTAGCTACTGGCAGGACAGTCATCCCACATATCACAGCTAAGTTAGCTAGCTCATTCTCCAGCAAGCTAACTTGTGTCATTAGCTACCATGTGTTAGAAAGACTTAGCAAGCAGCAAAGGAAGGCTGATATCGGGAGTTTTGGTGAAAAGAAAACAGCACAGAGATGCCAGGCTGGATGAAAACAGAGTATGGGGAGCTGATGACTAAAATGACAGTGACCAGTGACAGTGGAGATTTAGAGGGAACAATCGAGTATTGACTATGTCTGCCTCAAGCCCCCAGGAAGTGCAGCATTTTTAATTACAACAATGGCGTCCGTCACATGATGTCACAAAAAAAACACTTTTTTTGAGACGCCTGTAAATCAGTGGATACATTTTCACAATGCCCACTAAATGACTCGCTTCACGCTTCAGAATTTAATCCATCCGGCCCAATAACATTTGGGAAGTGTAGAAGAGACGCATGATTAGATGATTTCATTCTCATTAATTATAGCGGAAAGCTAACAGGAAGTTAGCCAGCTTGGCAGACCTGAGACGCAGGTGCGCATGCTCCATTGGCCCAACAATGCAGAAGTACTTTTATACCCATGAAGTCAGATTTTTTTAGACTTCATGCGACACTGAGCACCTTTCATAGAAATGGACAGAGCCCCGCCTCCAACGCTGTATCCAGTTGTCTTTAAACATCAATGGTCTGCCTTTATCAAGTCAAGTCAACATTAACTCGGCAAGTTAGCTCAGTTGTCAACTCCCTCTTCCTGCTTGCCCTTCACTCACTTAAACCCTTGGCTTTAGAGAAGTTGCCCAATGTGGATTTAGTTTAATGCTAAATGTTCTGCTCAGCTGTTAACATGTTTGCCAGTATTTGGCTATCTGTGCATAGTTACAAGTTAGAACAAGACCTTGTGAAATTTGGTGCTGAATACTCCTGACTAATTTACACTTCTATAAACATACCTGACTGAACCAAGGATGTAGAGAGAGTACATGCATTTTTGTTTTACATTTGTTATTCAGTCACACAGAGATTTCTGCAAATGTGAGGGGGAAAAAATCTAAACATTTTTTTCATCTGTTATCCAAACGCAGATTATCCAAATGCATTTTTAAAAAATTGTTTCACGTCTATAAATTAGTGATTGTAGCAGTCTGTGCATGATTAGCTCCCTGCTTTGCTTTTGTTGCCTTTAAATCTGTTGTCTAAATGTCATCTTGATATTTACTGTAATTGAGTTGTAGTTTGTTGTATCTAATTAGTTGTATAGTAATTTGTTCTAAATAAAATTAGCCCCACATTTACCAGCCGCAACATTAAAGTGATGAAAACTTAAATGCACAAAAATTTTGATCCAATAATATAACATATAACTGCTCTGAAAAGGGCCATTCTCTTACTTACTTAATACTTAAGCTTTTCTTAAATAACATTTTTAATACAGAGGTTCCACTTGGCTATATATACACTGTGGTGTTGCTACTTTCACTTAATCAAAACCATATCCTTGCATCACTGGAAATAAGTAAATAAACTATCCATTAGTTCCTGACTTCTTCCTCACACATTCATTAGTTTAAACTATACTATAATTTGTGTCTTGTTGTAAAGGATTTATCACATCATCAATGGGATTGAATGTCCTCTACAAGGGAGGAAAAACCAGTTTCATATTAGCTAATATAATTTATCGAAAAACACTGTGAAAAGACCATCCTGGGAAATGAAGCTACATTTCGCCAAATTTAGAGGATTGCATGGAGGAAAGCAATTTAAACACAGCACAGCACAGCACAGGTATTTTGTGAGAGAAAACTGAAATAGTCTAATGTGAAACTTTTATGTCCAAGTTGAAAGTACTCTTGCCTGATGAAACTATGTCTCAGTGGGAGACAGCACAACTACCCCGGCAGCTGTCAGGACAACGGTCTGATGCAAGCTGGTGTTGAAGATTTCTGTTCAAACTCCAGATAAATCAATTTTTAGGGGGGAAAAATGCTAAAGAATTTCATTATTTAACATCTATAAGACATGGAAAATATAGTGTGTGTTGTTGAACAGTACCCTGATGACTTTCATAGTAGTATGCTAGTTTACATACTGTTTGTTTCCATGCACCCCTGCTGCAGGCTGTAATGATAATTATTCATGGAAAGCAAGATAGGTAGGCAGTGGTCCAAAAAGATCCTCCATCTGTCCAGAAATCTGACCTTTTGTATGATACTGTAGATCAAAAGTGCAGACAATAGCCCACTGCCTTAGTGGTCCACTGAGTGATTGATGTCACCTCATTAACAATAGGAGCTGAAACTGCTGAGAGCAATGCAAGCACTCTTTCTCCGTATGTCATTGTGTACACTCTTCCTCCCTGCCCTTTCGTATGTCACCGCCAACGCTGCAATTGTGCAGAGAGTCCAACAGCCTCTCCTCTCCCTCCCTCTGCCCTCTCTTCCTTCATCAATCAACCTCTTCTTGAAGTTTTAAAACCCCAAATCCCTCAACTCATCTAGTTCTTTCTCTCTTAGGATTTTGTTCCTCATGATTATTAAGATTCCTCTCCTGTCCGCGTACTGTAACTGCTGCAGTGAAAGATATTCTCCCTTTCTCTCTCTGTATGTCTGCCACTGTTTCTCCCTTGGTCTTTAATTTCCCTCTGCTACTTCCCCCCGGTTGGTTCTGCGTCACTGATCACCATTCGTTCGATCCACTGAGGCTTCTTCCCAGGAGAGTAACTGCAGTAATAAGAGCAGAGAGGCTCTGGGATGTATACTGCAGGCGCCCTGCAGGGCTGCCTGTAACAGAGAGCCATGTCAGGAACAGAGTCAGGAACACTTAAACAAAGTTGAAGAGCAGAAAGAAAATGAGAAAGTCAACAAGAATAGCAATAAACAACTAGATCCATAACCATTCATTCCACAAATTATTATGACACCAGCAGTTGCTGAGTGAGATCACTGCAGAGTATCAGTATGGCAGAGTCATCGACATCAGATCAGAAACACTGAAACAACAGGAGTGCTCTGTCCTTGTGTTTCCCTGAGGCAGTGCACTCTCAAGGGACAGAGTTGGATTGACTGAAGACCTTCACCGGTTCCCTCTTCCTCCACAGTGTTGTCTGGTTAATTAACGAATAGTCAGCTCCGACACTTGAGGCACCATTTTGTTTCCTATTTGCACCACAATTCTCCCAAGACACTCCTGAGCATCTGGCCAACCTCGTAAAATAACAATTTTTTCATTTTGAAAAGCCAGAGAAAGCTGCTATTTCAACACCGGAGATCAATTTACCATGAAAGTTAGTGTGTGAGATTCGTCTGGGGGAAAGTATGCTTACTCTTGTGTGGAGCTGGAGATTACTTTAGAATTCACAGACAGGAAAGTGTGTCTGAACTGCTTAAAGGAAATAGTGTAACTTATATCCCACTGAAAAATATTACATGTAATTTTATGGGTCAGTGCTGGCGCTGTCTCACTGCAAGTTAAATGTATCTCTGTTTAAGGACACATTTTGTTACAATGTGTGGGTTGTATTTTGCAGTTTTGGCCATTAATCCTATTGGTTATGATAAAATACTCACCAACTTCATAAGTATTCCCAGATTCATTTCAGCCCTTATTTACCCTCAGTAAGAAACACTGAGAAACAAGAGCCCTCTATTACAAGTGTACCGAGTTTAGAATTTTAAAAAAAGCCACTGCAAAAACTCGCATTCACACAAAAAGAGAAAAATCGAAGTGAAAGATGAAAAAATAAACGAGTGCATCAAAGCACAAGGATGTGAGGAAAGAGAAGCATAATCATAATCATCGTCATCATCATCATCATCATCATCAACATCATCGTTGTCATCTTTTCTTTTCTCATTCACGAAAGTGTTAGATTCTATTTTCTCTAAATTGATCTCCACAAAATGATCTAAATTCTGTTTCGATGCCAGGACGAAATTCAGTTTATGAGAAATATTCAAAATCCCTTTATTTTAAACATATTGTTTGGTTTTAATGTTGTGACATTCAAGAATATTGACTCTAAAAAAGTACCAGATCTGCCTTAAAAATCATCAATTTATGTGTAATTGTTTAATGTAAACTTCTCAGGTCATCAAAGCCTGTAAATTGCCAGAGACGATACCGAGGGTATTGGTCCCTGGTGCCCACAATCATAGCTCTGACCCTGGCTGCAAATTATTCCAGGTGGATGGAACAGCAAATCTGAAAGCAAACCTGACAATGTTTACCGTTGAGACCTGTAGCTGAAGTCAGTCTGCAGAACGACTTAAATCAGCTCTAAATCGCCTTGTGAGAGGTAAAGATAAATACAAAGGTAGTTTCTTTGGAAGACCTTTGTCAATAAACAAGATCTATGTAGATAGAGGGTCAGCACACATTTGGCAGTGTGCAGTTGTATGCATGTATTGGAGCTGCAACTAACAATTATTATTATGTCTGCGAGGCATAAACCTGGAGGGGATCATGTGTTTAGTTGTGTGTGCACGTGTGCGTGTGTGTGTGTGTGTTTGTCCACGGCTAATCACAGAAAAGACTGGACCTAACATTTTCTGTTCACATTTATGTCTGTGTGCTGAACCACCTGTCATGGTTGCTGTGATTTGTTTAAAGAAACATTTTATTGATTGTTTTATTACCTCTGTGACTGCTGCTCCTCACTCCTCTTAACTGGCCAGTAGGGACCACAAGTGATAAACAACTGCTTTACTTCGACATTACATAGAAAAAAACATATTATAACATTATAATATTAGCCTAAAAACAAACCTTACTAAAGGCTAAAACCCACTGGGGGCACCTGATTGCTCCACCCAGTGTCCCAGAAGCTGTTTGGTGCTCCGCTCTGCTGAAGACACGTGCCTGTTATATATCCAACGTTCGCCGCAGCCTAACCGCGTCAAGCAGCACAGAGCAAATGAAGCTCGGTGGCACCAGGCCAGACATTAACCAATCACTTTCACTTAAGCAGCTGTTTGTAGGCTACAACACAGCAAAGCAGTAAATACACGCAAGAAACACATTTGAAACAAACAAACTACACAGCGTAGCTTGTTTGGACACACTAGAAGCACATAAATCACAGTAAAATGACCAAATCAATGGTAAATGATAAATGGTAAATGGTCTGTATTTGTTTAGCGCCTTTCTAGTTATTTCAACTACTCAAAGCGCTTTACATGACATCCTCATTCACCCATTCACACATCATTCATACAGGAGGAATGTAATCTAATAATTCAATAAAATCTGAGCAAGTCAACAAATTAGCCAGGAATGCCAGTTGATTAATTTAGTCTAAGAATTGCCCAGTTGACATCACAAGTCAATTTTAAATGTCTTTTGATAGTTGAGAAACCAAAAATATTCAGTGTAGAGTGAAAACTTTGCATTTTCACAACTGATTAATTGGTGATAAAACTGTTCATTTTCTTTCACGTGATTAATAGTTTCAGCTGTAGTGGGCAGAAGCCCAACATATGGCTCTGTGGATGCCTGGAGCTCTTTTATGTCAAGTTTAAGTCAGAGTTTATCTCAGGTCAACACTTTAGTGTGAGCCGTGAACCAAACAAAACGCTGACATTTGTTCTGTTAGATTCAAAGCAACCGGAAACTTCAAAACAAGCAGAGAAAACTTGACTAGCATCCATTGCTGTTTTTCGGCATTTCGTCCTACCAGGGTTGCTAAGTAACAGTTGTGCCGGCAATCTTTGGCTTAAACTTTAATTCTGCCTGCAAAGAAAATGTTGAGGAACGTCAGAGAAAGTAAAGTCTCTGAATAATATATCACGATTAACCCAGCTGATGAGCCGGATGTGATGGGAAGCCACCAAACGATTGAAGTGAAGCATTAAAAGTCAAAAAGTCTTGATAAGTGTGGCTCAGAAACCTCACGGTCACCACACACGACTCCCAGCTCTCATTAAACAACACAAGCTCTCAACTGCTGCCTCATTTCTAAACTGAAGCTTTCAAAACTAGCCCGCTAAGATTACACATTTACTCTTTTAACTTTACCAGAGACAGTTGATACATTTTCAAGCATATTTAAAAGATGTTTTCATATGTCATGTAGTGCCACTCTGTGGTAAAGGCTCACTCACTGAATATTGCATTTTTGCAACATTCTCTGCATCAGTTGATCTGCTTTCATGTCCAAAAACGAGGTTTCATAACCAGCTGGCCAAGAGACAACACTTTTATGTTATTGTACAGAATGTTTTATAGAATATGAAGCATATTTAATGGATCACAGCAGTTTTTCATAGTGGATGTGGGCCAGCTTGCTTGAAACAAGGACCTCACCAATATATAACCCTCAGGGAATAAGAACAAAGGTGTTATTTCACATAGTAAATGCCTTATATTTATGTGACTATTGTTTAGGCCATGATAAACTAACCCCATCGATCACTATATAAGATGTGTCAAGGTCCAGGTGGCTTACCATCTCAGCTAAACTATTTTCTCTTGGGTACGCTAAAACAAAAGTAAACAGTCCTGACTTTGCTAGTAGACTTAGTGAATTGTCTGAGAGTTTGGTTAAGAGGAAGCCCGCACAAAAATGTAAGCAAAATAGCGTGTTGTAAGTGTTTAAATGGAACTGATTAAGCCTCTCAGATGAGTCCTGTAGACTGTGTAGTCAAGCTGCTCTTGCTTTACAATAGAAGAACTAGATAAAAGGGGAAAAGACATACACATAGCCAAATCTACAGTCAATTTGAAAAAGTAATTTAAAAAAAGATAAAACTGATGCTGCTTAAGCCCCTCAAATGAGTCCCTCCAACACCTAAGTGCTCTGAAATGACGAAGTCAGTGGGTGGTTGGCCTTTCTTAAATTAACCATCCTTCATCTCCATACCTGATCCTGGCCTAGAAATGTCACCGCAGCTGGCTTGATCAGCAGGACTCGAGCTAAACAGGCTAATTTAATGCTTAAGAGTGTCAGGAAATGGCAAAGCTACTGAACACATAAAGAAATATTTAAACAGATTTAACAAGTTCATTATAACAGCTCAATAGAGCTGACAGGATCAAAATAATTCATAGTGTAACATCCTGTAAGTTAATTGCTGGATTGCATTATCATTATCAAGCTGTTGGATTCACAGATATTAGACGGACAAAAAAGGAACCAAAGCCTCAGAAGACTCCTCATTTATTATGTCAGACTGCTGTATCAGTACACTGAGCAGAACGCCATAATGACTCACACTCAGCAACTTCCTGTTTCATGATGTGCCTTTACCCTCTGCGACACAAACTTAATTAATCTTAAATGAATCATGTGCATTCGCCCATGCACAAACACACACATGCACATCCAGGCATTGGAAAAGAGGCTTTCAGTATTAGATGTCCACATATTGCTGATGACAAGGTTAAATGATAGCACGCTATGTGCATATCCATACCTATCTCATTACATGCCTGTAGAAACACAACCTCCTAAATCAAAAGTTACTGCACTGCAGCTGCATGACACTCATAGGTCAGAGGTAGATAGCAGCTGGTGCATGATGGGCACCGCTGCATTTCTGACCCTGGTATGAAACATAATGCATTGCTGCTGTACCTTCATTCATCTCAGGTCCACGCAGTTCCCATGGTATACAGCTTGGCCGCAACACCTTCTCAGCTCTCAGCATGACGGAAAGATCCATATCTGTCCTTCTCCCTTTGCTTCCTCTGTTTCGCTCTCAGCCTTCTCCTTATTGCTGCAGCATCAGCTTACTGCTCTGAGGATCCCAGATGAGGGATGGGACACAGATTAACATGGGGATCAGCCTACGCCCTCCCATTATTTCCATCCCCCACCTATTCGCCTTAGCAGCTATGGTCTATGCGATGGTCTTGCCCAGCCCCTGATCACACTACTACCAGCAATCCCAGCATGGCAGATGGGACATCCCCGTAAAAGGCCACAGACAGTGATACACTGCTGGCTTACAGTCATTCCTAAACCGAGACCCTCACCCTCCAGCTGTGTAATCAGACAGCTGAAGTAGACTGTATTAGAAAGCTAATACCTGATAGTGACACAGAGCCATATGTAAGGCCTGAGACAATCTTGGTGTAATCCTTTGATATCGGCAGTATTAAAGGATTGCATCCACTTGGAACATACAGCATGGCAGCAACAATGTCTTCACTGCCTCTAACACCAGCGGCACATGTGAACATGAAAGTGAGACACTCTTGTAGCATTCAGCAGCCACTTCCGTATTTTACACCCCTGCCCGAGAAATTAAATGACGTCAATATTCTGTCTCCCCCAGGAGCACTTAACTGGTGTTGTACAGGTGCAGCAATCAGATAAGTCAACATAATGTGAGCTGAAATACTGTGAAGGACCGTGAGAGATGCTATCTCTGTGTTAACAGTACAGGCACGCAGTGATAAAAAAAAAAAAGATTGCCATGTTTTCATATCTATGTCTTCATTATTCTTCTGGACATTTTTTCTGGAAAAGCTTCAACTCCTGTTGACAATTTTGAAAATGACAATTCAACTTCTTTCGCCACTTAGACTTTTACTGACATTTCAGCTGTATTCGTGTTTATTTTTCTTTTGATCTGACATTTCATCTCCTTTCAGTGCCTTCACTTGAAAACAACAACAAAGAATCTTTAGCCCCCAACTTCCACTGTTCATGCACAATTTATTTCAACTGCTTTTAGATCTTCCACTGACACCTCTTATTAGTTTATACATTTGGGCTGGCACTCCACCAGGCACTCCACCAGGCACTTCACCAGAAACGTCCAACACAGGTTATCTATACTTCAACAAACACTTCAACTCCTTTCAGCAAATTCAGTTCAAGTGATACTTGAGACTGTCTAAGTCTATCTGTGACTGTAATTATGACTACAAAAGTCCCCAACTTTAACCCTAATAGTGATCAACAACTTATTATTCAGTAGTAATTTATTCTAGTTTTGGAAATCACAGATTATTAATGTTGTTCTGCTGAGGGGGTCGTCATATCAGAAGACACTTCTTTGTGTCGTCCTAGAGGGCACGGACAAACAACGTATTTTGTCATTTAACTTGGAGGGTTTGTTGCTTCTACTTCATCCAGGAATCACACTAGAATTGCCACTTGAACTCCATTCAGTGCTATCACTCAAATTGAAACTTCTATTTTAACTGCTTTCTTTCAGCAACTGTATTCAACTGCCACTTCAACGTTAACCTTATTCAGTACTTCAATAACATGTCAATTGTGTATTTTTAGCAGTGAGCACTTGTAAATGTAGCCTTTTGTAGCTGATACAGACATGGGTTCAAATAAGAAAAAGAAGCAGCATTTTGAGCATACATAGAGCTCAGTTAGGCCTGGTTTATGAATGGAGGCATATTTGCTAAACAGGCAGGTAGAGATCTAAGCAACGAGGCTTTAGGTTTGTAGCAGCCCATTCAGGCAACCACGTAGCCAAGGTTTCTGTTAGCTACACGAGGAGAGACAGGAGCCGTGTCTGGAGCAGAGAGCCAATTAGTCCTCTCTCCACGGCTTGTCACCTGACAGTCTGCTCATCCACAGCTTGATGGAAGAGCCTCTCCAGCTTGCTCATTCAAACCAATTAAGGTCTGGAGGTGTATTACCACACACTCATTACCTGTCTCCCACAGTGCTCTGGTGCTCTTCACATCACAGCTCATTGGTCTGCTGAAAGTCTCCATGTCATCTCTCTTTCTAGTTTTCTCAGTTGTGCTCTGCGTGCCTTCCTCTATCTATTTGTCTCTTTTTTTTCTCCCTCTGTTAGTGATGGAAATACAGGAAACTGACAAAATATTCTCCTCAACAGACCTACAGAGAAAAACATTCTTGCCTGTGAGTTATAAAAATCAATTTGGACATATGTTACAGTTTAAGATATAGTATGAACAAACGCAAGAGAAAAAAGCGTGTTTGTGAACTGAATATCAAAAATATGAAATTGCCCTACAGCACAAAAAGAAAACAACACAGAGACATCAAAACATTCATAAATGCACAGGCACTGACAAAAGGCCTGCTTTTCAACATTTCCCTTTTCTGTTGGCACACAAAACCATAAAACAAAACACTCAGATGTTGGGGTACAAAGGGCTGGACTCATGTCACAGGCGGGGTGTGGACATGGGCTTGCTCAAGCTCTCCAAACAGTTTATTCGTGCGAGATGGATGACATATCTGGAACGATTCAAATTCCCACATTCCCTCTTGCAAAACATGCTGCAAACCATAAACCTCTCAGAAATGAGCTGTAATTTCAGAGCACATTTTGACTCAGCACTGAGATGGTTGGAATTCCCCCCATGACTGTAGCTGTGCTGGAAATAAGCGAAGAAAGAGACATTATTCCACGACGACAGCGTAAGAACAGGCGAGTGTGCAACAAAAAACAGTTTCACAACTTTCACAAGAGGAACTTATGATCATTTCCGTTTCAGAATATGTCTCATAATCACCTACATTCTGCTGTAGATCTATGACATGAAACCAACTCTAATAATTACTGTACAGCTCGTGCTTCAGGTATTCACATACCTTTTAATTTATTCATAAAGGCAGCGCAGTGTGAGTAGTGCCAGTTTAAATCCCAACTGGGTTTGTGTTAACTTGTTGAAAGGTCAAAACACGACTAATGAGGACAAGTTGCATTGATTAACAGGAATTAATGGTTACTATAGCTCAACGGTGAATACTAGGACCTCTAATTGAGTCCAGATGGAGCAGCCACTGATCACTCAGCAAAACCTGTAGAGGGCCTCATAGGTCCTGCTGGCGGAGGTGTTGAGAATTACTTGCATTTGTATCTTATTTTCATTGAATTGAATTTGTACTTGTTTCGTTTACTTTGCTGAACTACTAGCGCCATATTGTACCCATGAGATGTGAGCCAGTGACAGATAAAACCTCTTTTGTCTGCTTGCTTCTCCTTCACAAGGATGATGTGAAGTCTGTGCGAATCTGTCAGACCTGGTGAACAGTGGTGGAAAAAACCAAGCACATTTACTGATGAGTACTTAAGTACCTGAGTACACATGTGCTTTAGTCCTAATGTATAATCTTACTCCCGTCTTCTACTCTACTACTTTTTACTCAATGGCAGTTATTCCAAAGCTATATATATATTAGTTATCCTTCAGTTTACATATAAAACATAATCCTGTTATAGATTAAAATACCCCAAAGTATAATAATCCCTTAACATGTCATCTCATCCAACTAATAACACTTATTACATGTTGATGCCCATAAAAATTATCCAACAATGTAATAACACTGAAAATAACCGTTGTGCATAATGAGTACTTTAACTTTCGCTACTGTAAGCACATGTTGCCAATATTTCTGTGCTTTCTTCTGTGTTTTCATATTGCGAAATTGCTGCTGTTACTAAAAACCACAGTAATTTGTCTGAATATTTAGTTTTAAATTATGCAGTCAATTACAAGTATAGTTTCACATTCATGACTCTCTCATTTGGGCTCATATAACAGCAAAAGGAGCATATGGATGCAGTAAAAAGACATATAAGAGACAACAAAGAGGCACACTATTCAGGTACTCCCTGCAGCTAATTGGCTAACAGGAGCATGACACCATCTCAGCTCTTTTCTCTCTATCTAGAGCAGCAGTCGTGTTTAACGCACCTGTGAATTACTCCCATGGCTCTGCCAGCCTCCCCTTTCTGCAGATCTTCCCCCTCTGTACTAATAACACCATAATGATGCCACTGTTAGTACAGTGCTGAGGCAGTGTGCTTTACGGACTGACCTCAAAATCAATTCAGCAGCACACAGGGTCTATTAATGGAGCTAGATCTGAAACTCCTCCTCTCCTCTCCTCTCCTCTCCTCTCCTCTCCTCTCCTCTCCTCTCCCCCCCCCCCCCCCCCCCCCCCCCCTCATACCTTTCTAGTTTTTGCTTCAGGACCTTACCATGGACAGTAAATTGCACACACCCAGCTCTTCTCATTCAGACCAGTACATTGACAAAGCAGCTGACGCTCTGCAGCCCTGTGGCACACATTAACCTCATGAAGGAAAAGTAATAGAGCCTGTCTCAGCTGACACACAATGGCCATGAAAAAATGTATCACGACGCCTGTACCTCCCTTACACTACACCCACAGGTAAACTCAACCCAGTAAAATACACAGGTATGGCAGGTGACGTCTATCCCTCCACATCAGATACATTTGATAGTGCAACAATGTCATACCATGAAACAAACTACTTTAGTTTTGCTTTCATTGCGGTCTCTAGTGCACATGATGTGGACGTCAGGAGGGTTTGTGGGAGGGATGGAACAGAGGCATACTTGGGGGTTTGGGAGCACATTCCTGGACAGAGAGAGTAGCTGAGTCTCTTGCCGTGGTTAATTAGGGGAGTCTGTGGGAAACCCCTGAATCTGAAACCCCCTTCCAAAAAAACCACACCACTTCAAGTGATGGCAGCCATGTTGAATGGAACTCATTGTTCTGTGGCCAGAAGGGAAGATTCCATCTCTTACGTCCAGTCGTATGAGCTGTCATGCTAACTATGAGAGGGCCAAAACCAGAGGGTGGCTGCAGTGATAATACAAGACGACAGAGGAGGGAAAAATAGAAGGGTGATAGAGGTTAAAGGGGCAATCCACCAATTTTATACATCAAAGTGGTCACACACGTGTCTTCTTTAGCTTCATCACAAGTCTGAGAAAACAACGATGATGCATCAGTAGGATTATCTCGGCTTGTTTTTGGAGACTACAGATTTTCTTATGGAAAGACTGCATTATAAAACAGTGGGCACAAGTTTGAAAGAGATGGGTGCAGGGCTGGATTAACATGCCAAAAGACGCTAAAGGCAAGAAAGAGCTGTGGGACCCTATTGGTAAGTGTTTCTAATAGTTTGTCAAACACATTTATGTCAATAATGGAAGACTGAATAATAGAAACACCTCTTAGTAGAACCCAATACAAAAACTGCAGCCTCCAAAATGCCCGTACGTGATACAAGACATCTATATATAACCCTCTTGAAGGAGGGATTTATTGCAGGGCAGTTTTATTAGACTAAATTAGTTTAGCTGAACTGTACTCTCCCAAACCTGCCTATCGGATGGGGATTCAGTGCTGGGCTCAATTGGTGAAAGTAACACAACAGTAATCAAATCAGTAACTTATTAATCAACACAGTAACAACGTAAAGCAACTTATTACTTTCAAATGAAGATAACTAGTATGTAATAGATTACATTTTGGATGTAACATGCACTGATCAAATGTACACGCACCTCAATAAGACAGCGCCATTATAAACCAGCTTTGCATATGTGTTTACCGGGCAGGGAGGGTCGGGTCCATAATGCAATCAAGTTGTATTATGGGTCCACATATTTCAGCCTCTGTTGAATCAAGCAATACTGAGCCATTTTTCCAAACATGAATGAAAATATTTAAAAACCTGTTTAAGCCTCGACATGGATTTGAAGTTTTGACTGTACAGTACACATATTAGTCATCACACAGCATGTCAAGTCAGAAGATAAGATGTTTTGAGTGGAGAAAAATAGTAACTCAGTCTGAGATATAAAGCAGTTGTAACAAGAGGGAGGGATTGCAATCAATGTACAAGGCAAGCTGGTATTGATGACTAAACTTTCTTGACCAAAACATATACAGTAAAATACTCATGTGTCACACAAAGAGCTATTAGTGACGTCTGCTGTCACTGCAGATTCACCAAAGACATACAGTTGATACTCTGATGACACACATTGAACCAGTATTTTTAAATAATGAAAGAAAGACTACATAAAATTTTTAATCGAAACATCCAATTTGAAAGTGACCCATCAGAAAATTACATACCGTTCAATCAATACAGTGAATCACTGCAGCGTGAAGCCATACAGATTAATTTGTCTTATTGATATGCATGAAAACTGAAATAATGTTGATACAAATGATGCGTCTAACTCAGCAGTAGCCTGCTGGGAATATTAACACAGCTTTCTAAATTCTTGGTTTACCCTATTAGTCATAATGGGGGCCAGATACTGAAAAAAAAGAAATGCTGAATAGAACAGAAAGTGCTGATTGCTTCACTCTTATTTTCATTGTACTTTGCATAATTCTGGATCAAATGGCCCGTAGCAGTTTCATTGAGCAGCCTATGCATAGATGTATAGTAATTTTGGTATTATGCAATAGTTCAATCAGCTTATATAGATTAGCAGGTTTATTTTTGGTGTGTTTGTTTTTATTGAGGATACAAATGTATCCTAATTTTAAATAGGAACAATCAATGCAATTAATCCATGCATACTGGAGATTAACATGTGGTTGGTAATCAGATCCTTTTATGTGGAAAATTGGGGTTGAAAATAGATGCTTTTTAGAAAAAGAAAGCAATCTCTCTGGCCATTGATCTAACTGCCCGCTAGCAGTGAGCAATTTTAAGGGGCCTGATGATAAAGATGCCTTTTTAAATCGCCTCCTCTAAAGCAGGAATGCACAAACACGCTTTCAACAATACCCATAAGCTTTGACAAACACCGCCCTCTCTTCTGTAATATTGGTGGAGCATGCATGGTTTGAGGTAAAATTTAGCTAGACACTTATTGCAAACAATAAACAAATTTACTGGAATGCATATACACGACAGAGCCACAGTGTGTTTGTGATATGCCTGAGCACACAGGGCACAGTAATTGGCGACCTGATAAATATTTGTGTAGAACCTCCTCAGCAGGAGAAAACAGAAAGGCATGCTTTCAACACTAATGCCTTCAGGCTGCAGACCAAAAATAATTCAGGGATGGAGCCCACTTACATGCTTCATGTCAACATTTCAGGAGGCCTGGGGAGATGATGATGATGATGATGCTTCAACAGAAACATTAAAATGTAATGTTGTGCTCTTGTGTAATAACTGGCTATGGTTTTTTACCTAAAAATGATGAAATAAATCACATAACTAAAAGAGAGAGATTTACTAAAAAGAAATGAAATGAAAACAATAGTAGAGTCAAGATAAAAAGTGATTCTGGTGATATCGCTGGTTTGAGTTGACAGTGGATTCATAATAAGTAGCTTTAATCCATCACAACGAGACAAAATTTAGTCACATCCTCTCAAACTTTAATGATGTGCTTTGTCAGGTGTCATCTCATTTGTGAAAGCCATGTTCTCCCTAATGATGAATTTAAACACTGAACTGATTCATTTTACTGGTAATTGGAAATAACCTGAGCAGCGAGGCTCAGTGCAATGCCTCTAGAAAGTAAACAGGGATGAGTGTCGCAGTTAGAGCCATCTGTCATCATATAGGAGAAGCATTGTGGAGATATACCAAAGATATAAGGAAAGTCAACTACTACATGCAGATATATATTCTAAGGTAGCAACTAATGATTGTTTTTTACTATTGATTAATGTACGTTTTTTTGTGTTGCTGTTATTACGATCTGTAGTTGTTTACTCAACAACATATGTAGTGAATAGTGAAATATGTGTATCACATTTACCAACTTTTTACATGTAAGAGGCTGAAAATTAGAGAATGTTTTGTTTGACAAGGTACATATCTGATTATTACAATAGTTATAAAGTTAATGAATGTTAATTAACTTGTGTTGCATTTCACAATCATTTTCAATATCACATAATAATTTTTTTGATTAATTACTCGTTCGTATTTTGAACTCAGTCCACAGTTAGCTGTCATAAAAGACCAAAAAAACATAAAAGTAAATGTTAAAAGCTAGAACAGAAAAAAAAAGACTAAATCAGTTCACTAGTTATCAAAACCGTTGCTCATTAATTTTCAGTTGCTGATCAATGAATCACTTCATAATTGCAGCTCTAATTCTGACAGATCTTTGTGTGATGACTCAACAGCTGCAGATAAATCAGCCGTCAGACCAGATAACATCCTGAGTTGACATACTATGTATATGGAATATGTCTGATCATAAGTCATCCAGAATAGTCTGAGAAATGACTTCATCTTTAGTTAAATGATAGATGCAGTAGTTCAATGGTGTGTGGAGCCATAACATCAAAGGGCAATGCAAAGTAGTTTCCTTTTATGGAGTGTGTGGGTGTTTAAAAGTGCACTGCATTGTCCCGATGTTCAGGATGTCTCCAGCCCATCAACCTCATAAGAGGCCCGTGTGAACCAGATGATTCAGAGAAGTGCTCTGCTTATCCTCCGCTCAGCTGGAATGTCAAGCTTTGCGTCCTCTAGATACAGGGGGGTGTTCTGCACTTCCTCAAAACTCATTTTCCTCCAGGCCTACTCCATTCTCTTCTAAGAATGGATTTATACTGCAGCCAAGGCAACAATATGTACCAGCAGCAATAAAAAGTCACCACTGCTAAAGCAATGAGGCATTTTAATAGGATGAGTTGCGACTGTTGAGAAGGCAACTGGGCTTCCTCTCCCTCACTGTCTGCCTCTTCCTCTCTTTCTGAGAGTTGCAATTGTTTGAAGTTTGGACTCAACAGGGATTTGAATGATTTTAGGTGGAAATGAAGGGTTAGATGTGTAAAATGTGTAGGCATGGGGGAGATGGGGGAACTGGGTTCTTAAAAGTGTGATCATTATCTGCGCCTCCTGTTGCGAAGCGAGCACAATAACACCTAGGCAGCAGCCTTGAAACACCCCACTTGGGAGAATTATACTAAACACTGTCAGATGTCTTTTTTTGTCTCATCGCAGGCATACACTGGATCCCTCAGTTATTAGTCCAGTGTGTCTCATTAATGGAGACATATATCCTTCATCACATGAGAGTCTGCTGTGTCAGACTGTAGTCAGACATACTGTGCTATCACCAGACATCAACATAACTCCATTCCAGCTCACTGTGTCTTTTACTACCTTATCCAGAGTCAAGGAAATCCTCTGAAGTGGTGCTTGTTGCAAGTTTCTCAATTCTGAACCTATAGTCTGATCCTCTCCAGATGCACATGATGCAGATGGTTCATAACACACAACCAGGAAGCAATACTTCACTCAATCCATAACATGAACTCTCTACTCTGACATATGGTGGTGATAAATACAAGATTCCCACCAAGTTCTTAAGGTCTTATTTCCTTCATAGTCCATTTCCTTTTCCGATGAAAAAAAACAATAGAGTAGTTTGCTGAATGCAAAGTTATGATGAGAGGCCAATGTGAGGGAAATAGGGGAGAAAAAGACTATAAGAGGGAGTAATAATGGTGAGAAATATCCTCATTAGTCAATTCCTCTCTCTACTCCCAAGCCAATAAAAGTCATTCTCATAATGTGCTCTTAACCCAAGCCATGACTGAGACACAGGAAATCCACATTAAGCGAATGATGAAGACAGCCTTCATCAAAAATCATCTGGGAACCAAACACCGAGCCAGTGGGAGGGAAATAGTTAAATGATCACTTTGGTTCTGGTGAGTCTAATTAGCATATGGAGACATATCAGTCTCTCTGATAGGAATAATATTATCTCGGAGGCAGAGTGTCACGCCGGAAAGCAATTCAATACTTAGTGTCACAGTTAAAGTACTCCTCAGTTCTCCTTGAATTGGCTTTCACTGACTTGCTCTGTGAAGTTTCATTCAGATAAAGCTCGCCTGAAAAATCTAAGTGCAGAGGAACGTCTGTTTGAAATGTATCCTGTCTCAGAGTTGGCATCTTTCTTGCTGCTCTCTTCTCTGGTTCTGCTCCACTGCCTGTCTGCCCATAGACCTGCTTGTCTGCCTGCCTTTTTGCCGGTCATTCTCTCTTAGGTGGCAGTTTACATTGGAGGCTGCATTGTGATGCCACTGCAGCCATCTGCCACCCAAACCAAAGGAATATCATCACCAGCTGCCATCCATGGCAGTACTTCTGTCACCTCTGCTAATAGACCTAAGACACACAGGGGTCAGCTGTCATCTGTCAGCTCTGACCCTTAATGAATGCTGCAACATGAAATCAGTAGCACGCACAATGCCCTCCTGGTGAACCACAAACTTGGAAAGATTTCACAGTGATTTAAACAATACAGGCCAGCTTCCTCTGCCCCTGTATGGACATGAAAGTGGATGTGTGCTGCCCAGCTGTCCTCCCAGCACTCTCATCAGCCAGATTCAGGAGTGGAAACTTTTTCACAAGTCAAAGTCTACGGGGATCCTGATCCCACTGACAGCCTCTGCGGCTCTGTCAGTTCATTACAGAGGCTTGCATTCCATTACAAAGCAAAACAAATAACCACAGAATCATTATTTATTTAAGGCCATTACCAACCATTGTAGAACAAAGGCTGCCAGTGTGCTAGTAAGTACTTCTAAGCTGTGTTAAGCTATTAAATGCAGAGACACTCAACTAAAATTGAAAAAATACAGAAGGCAGAATAAATTAAACACCGAAAAGGCACTTAAACTATGAAGTAACTAAACTGCAAACACTGCAATAAAGATAGGTCATATTACTTAAGGTTGCACGCCAATTAGCAGGATTTGTTTGCTCCTTATACAGTATGCATATCATATCTCTTTTTTTTATCTCTTTTGGTTTGGTCTTAGATTTCGTTTGTTGTTGTGGCAGTAATTTGCATATGCTTTATCACTTTCCTTGATTTATTAATCTAGTTGTGCTCTCAATATCATGTTTAATTGTTCTGAATTAATCTACATTTAATCTTAACTGTGCTCCAAGAAAGTAATGAAATAAAAATCTTTGAAAATGAGCACCATAGTTCATTAGTTTACCATCATTTGATACAATAATGAGGAACTGTTAGATCCCTGTCTCTCATCCCTGTAGTATGCATCCTCTCTGAATGTAAGAGCAAATCCTCCCACCCCGGAGCCACTTTTTTCATCTGGTTTTGGAAGCCCAGGAGTCCTTGCTATGCCATGATTAGTCCTTTTACTGGAGGAAGTCTAGTGAGGAAGAGGAAGAGAGATTGAGAAATGTTAGAGGAGTGAGGGGCTGCCTCTCTCTAGCCATTGTTTGGACACAGTTCCTCTCACGCTGCATTGACCACAGACAAGGCGTGGCTGAGGGAGGCCAGGGAGGCAATAGGAGGGGAGCGAGGGAGGGGGTGGTGGTATTCGGGTGGTGATGGATACAGGGGGAAGGTTAGAGCACATTGCATACTTTCTCTGCACGTGGACAGCGAACAGGATGGCGGGTGGTCCCTCGAGAGCGTTACAGAGAGAGAAAGACCTGGAGAGAGTGGGATTTTGCTCCTGTAGTTTGGCGCTCTGTTCCCAGCCCTGTTCATGTGCTCGATGAAGTAATGAGAGACCCGGGGCCTCTGACAAACTCAGGCCAGATGGGGAGAGGATTCTTCTCCACAATTACTCTGCAGCAGAGAGCATTAGAGCCAGTGCAGCTTCTGCTCTACAGAGAAAAGATAATCATTGGGACTTTCAGGAAAATACTTAATCAACACTGCACAGTTTGGAGGATGTTCTTAAAGGTTTCACCCGTGTTATATTCTTCTATGTCTGAATACAGTGTCCGAGTACGTAGCCATTTCTCAATGGAATAGTTGCAAGGTTGGGAGAGCCAATTGTTCTGGAAGTGTTTCTTACAAATCCATTTCAAAGTTTATTGTAAAAGATATTTTCAATGTTCCTCGACATAGTGAAGAAACATTTAAGCTATGTAAACAAAACGTACAAGTTTTTTTCGTTACAATCAATAAAACAATGCTATTTGGAGTCAAGGACCATGACTATTGCAAGAAGGAAGAAGATAAAGTCTAAGGCACTCTTAGTCCTGAGTATAATGAAAAAAGCCTTTAATATTCACTGGCTGACACTAAAGCTTGATGTTATAGAAACACTGGAGTTTCACTGTACTCCTCATCAGTGTCAATTGTTTAAGTCTGTTTATCAGAAACCGTGTTTTTTTCTGTGGTATGGTGGGTGTTGTTGGTACTAAAATAAAATGACCCTCTGTCACATTCACTGCGGAGAAGAAGCCATTTACAGGTAACAAGCAGATCTGTAGCAAAGTCAGAACACTTTGTCAAAGCAAGAAGGAGCCAAACACAGCTACACGTGCACATTTTCACACAAAATTGATCCCAAATCTGAAAGTGAGTGATTTAAACTGCTGAATGTTTCTTCACGCTTTTACACCACAAACGCTCCACTCATCCTTCTGGCAGAACTGTGAAGTTCTGAATTGTCTTTCGAAAATTCTCTTTGAGAGTTGTAGGATTTATGTCTTTTACCTTTAGCTTCCTATCATTGAACCAGTTATTTTACAACACAGTTGTTCATCTTTTGCTCAGTCTGGAGAATTTCATCCTCATCCAATTCCTATAAGAGCTCCAACTGCAAGTCACCAAATGTCGTCCACACAAAAAAATACTTTTACTTCTATAACCTTGAAGGGGAGGAAACAACTCCTCTCACTATGTAAAAGTAATGGTCCTAACTTTGAGCCTGTTATTCTACCTTGACTGTGACTTACTATGATGCGCTGGAACAAGTGAAATTGACAATACATATATACACCACTGCTTTCTCCCTTTGTGTTTGGCACATTGTTCCCTTGTGTTATCCCCACTCCCACTGCTGTATGAGTCACCAACAGCTGCCTTATGGTTGTGTTTTAGAGAAGGTTATGGATTAGTATTGGCAGACTCCCATGAGCCTGTGATGAGCACTTTCTCACAGACTGACAGCAGGGCACTGATCTACCAAGACTTTAAATAATGTAATATCCCATAAGGTTAGCTCACATTGATTTTAGAGGACAAAATATTTTCATACAGCCTCTGTTCTCTCAGACAAATTGAGTGCAAGATGGACATGCGTTTTTTTTTTCACAAGTCAGATGGACATTAAGTATGGCTGCAATGCAGTTGATTGGTGCTGAAACATCAGCATCATTTAGGAATGTTAAACAAGGCCTTAGCCTCAATGTGATGGAGAGCCAATAGCAAAGGGGTGTCATCACCCTGCCAATGAATACGTTACTGTCAATGGCTTGAATAAGAGGAGGCAGCCTGTTTGTAACAACCCAAGACCTTTCCACCGACTCCACTGTACTCCAAAATGAAGATTAGACAAACAAAAGCAATCTCTTGTAAACAGAGATATGCTGAGAAAAATTACATAAAATGTGCAAAATGAAGTTAACCCTGATGCAGGCTGTAGAGACTGAAAGTTTCGGGTGATTTAATCTCTTGCTCCTCATGATTAGTTCTGCGAAAGTGACGCACTCCAAGGCTGACAGGAACAGCAGGACGAAGTGCTGTGTTTATGGCCTTATTGGACATCTGTCAGAGATGTTATTGAAGTTCCACGGGGAAACTACAAAATTTCTGACATTCTCGCACTGTGTAATATATTTACATGAAGTCAGTTCATGCATATTAAAAAACCTTTTCTGTGCGGCTGCTTTCATCCTGCACAGGGCAGAACCAACAAATGCACTAACAAACAGCCTGGCCTTGAGAGGGATACACACCTAAAGAACATTTAATCTCTCTAAGCCACTGGACGCTGACGCGGCTCATCACACACCAAACTGCCTAACCCAAGGGATCTCTCAGAGGAATCATCTTAAACTTAAAATCTTAAAAAAAACATTCTTAAGCTAAGCGGTTCTCGGGCTCATCCCTCTTTATGCGGGCGAGGTGAGGGCTCTGCTGTGTAACTTTTAAAGGAAAAGAGGGTGGTGGAGGACTGTGTGGCTGTGTTTGGTTTGATCAGTCACCTGACTGCTGGCCTGGCCTCTGGGAACAGGAAGTATGACATCACCGCTCTGACATTCAGGAATGTGGGAATGTCAGGCTGCCTGTTCACACCACTGGAACGAAACTGAGACAGAGAGCAAGCAAGATGGACACAGCAGATAAGTCAGTGCAGCTGGGCTAGTCTAACCCCAAAAACTAAGCGCTAAGGCCGTTTTTAGACCAACTCCAGCCCTGTGAGGGGAAAAACGTTACCCCTCATCTGAATGAGGCCAATCCCTTGACGCAGTGTTATCCAGCAAATTAGTTTGCCCTGGCTCAAATTTTGCCGCAGCTCAATGCAGGGCGATGAATTGACCCCACAACAAAAGATTGAATAACTGCCGATATGACATCCCTCCTCATAATATCATAAACTCCTGAAAACAGCAATATTTTCAGCTACTGGATGCCACCAAGAGCAAAGAATGTGACACATCTGCCATACTGTACCTGTTAAAATGCTGCTGTTACTTCACCTGTCTCACAAGCCAAGAAAAGCTGCTTTGTGACATACTTTTAACAGCACACAAGCAGTGACACAAGTGACTGTCATGTAAGCTGCCTTCTCTACGTACTTTGTGTGTACATGAGGGACTAAGTATCTCCACTGGGCAGCAGATGAGGGCCAATCGGCCCTGGTCGATACTTGAATGTCTTCTTTGGGAACGACATAAGCACAACTAAACATTCGTGGAGGTGACTTTATTTTTAATGAGATCACAGTAGAAGAAGCAGCAGCAACAATCAAAACAACTTTCAGCCTTTGCTGTTGTGATTTCTTCACTGTGTGCTGTTGACCTTACATCACATCCTGATTAACTGCCCCCCACTGTTCATGGGGTATTACAGCTATTTAGTATTTCACTTTAAACTTGGATGACACAATTTAAAAAAGAGTATCCAAAACCAAAGCAACAAAAACTACATCTCCCATAATGAAATTTGACCGCAAAATGTGTCTCCAACATGACATCACTATGACATCAGTGCGGTTTATGCAGACCCTAAACAACTGAATATTGTCTGTAAAATCAGTGAATGCCTCTTGAGGACGCATTGCATTGATTCACATGCTAAGACATAGTTTAAAACAAGTACAATCGTGCTATAAAAACTACATTTCACACAGATCAGCCGTTAGCCTTGCAGCCCACCAGCGGATTTGAGGAATCACCTGCTGCTGAACCACATATGCTCAACACAGGCAGCCATTTAATGGGCACTGACAGTGAGCTGCTTGATGATCTCAATAACCCCAGGCTTCTAAACGTATTCAAGTCATGCATATGCAGAGCACAGACTCCCCAGGGCCAAAGACCTGCAATGTAAGGTCTTTTTTGCAGTGGCGTTTTCACAGTTTCAGCAAGCTAAACTTTCTATACATGCGAGCGATGAAAACATGAATCTGTCATGCCATCCTATATTCTCTTGTAAGATTTAAGTTTGTTGTGGATGATTAGTAGCTCAATAAATGGATTTGAACAAAGATGAACAGTGGTATTTAATGTTCAATTCACACATCAGGGCAACAGGAAAACCTGATCACAGGGACCCCCCTACCACTGTTGTTCCAATTAATATAAAAAAGATCTTATCATTAATGAATCCAAGATGTCAGCTATATAAAAGTAACTTAACAGAATCAGTAAGAAGGTTTAATTAGACACAGGCCATCATCTTAAACAAGCTGAAGCAAACACAAAGGAGCTATAGAGATAAAAATTGCAAGGTAGGGTATGTAGGCATAAAACAACTAAATATAAAATGGTATTCATTAGTAATAGTCATTCGGTTATTACTTACAGAAAAAATGTTATTTGATGACATGAAGCCAAGACTACATACACACTACTCAACATTTTAAGCTAATGAAGCCAGAATGAGCAGTCCCATTAAAACATGAGTTTAAAACTCATTCCTCATTCATCAAATCTCTTTCCCAGCTAAGTGACGGTGCCTTGGTGTCGCCAGCACCCGTCAGAGATGCTGGCATACAGTTTCTGGGCCTAAAGCTAAGTTTGAGACTCCTTGCCAGACTCGGGGAGAGAACAGGGAAGGAGCCAGAGCTGGAGGGAGTGTAGCCCCAGAGGAGCCCAGCTGCTGCCTGGGAAACCAAACCCGGACCGGCTCTGGCCCACGCTCTCTAACCCCAACCCCTCCCGTCTAATAACAACACTCCGTCTGTCTCTTGTTCTCGTTCTTTTCAATCTGCTGCCTTTTCCACTGTCATTCTGGTGTGGACTTTAGGGAAAAATAAGTCAGCGGAAGAACGATGGAATAGTTACCCCACTGCACATTCCCAGAATACTTCACACTGTTGATTTCAAAACACTCACACACGTTCACATACATGCACATGCTGTGACACTCACCCCGGTAGTGGAGGCTGTCATCGTGGTTGTGCTGGTGGTGGTTCTCCAAAGCAGGGGGGCTGCTGGCACCCAGTTCTGCCAGTCTGCGGCTGGTGGCAGAGAGCTCAGAGCGGAGGTTGGTCACTTCCTGACTGGCAGACTGGATGGCTCCATCAATCCTCTGTGCCAGCTGTTTGTTGTCCTCCATCATTTTAAGGATTTTCCCCTGAGGACCAAATCCACACAGAGCAGCATGTTGTCAAGTGGAGCATTAGAGGGGTGAAGCTAAGACCCCTTTCCTCCTCCTTGTCTTATCTCCCTCTTCTCTTTCTCCTCCTCCACCTGTGCTTCTTCTCTTACAGTTTACTTCGCACATAAAAAAAAGAAAGAAGCCAAAACACCGGTCACTCTTCTGTTCTCCGCTGAGCAATGTCTACCTGTTACCGCATAAAGAATAACGTCTGTGTGGCCAAGCACTACACACTCAGGGAAAACGTGTGTGTGTGCAGGGCAAAGGAGAAAGAGAGTGAGCGCCGGTGAAAGAGAAAGTGAGACAGACTGAGAGAGAATGCAAAGAGAGAAGAGAGAGAGAAAATAGACAGAAGAGAAAAAGAGATGCAGCTCAGCAGGCGGAGGGGAAAGTGAGTGCTCCCGCCGAGGAGAATGTGCTGTGAGCAGCTGCTCTCAGAGAGGACCCAGCACACTCTGAGATGACATGCAGTCTTTTAAATGGATTGTACCATGTGCTGCAGGACCAGGGGAGAGGGGGGACGCAGTTGGACTGAGCTGCTCTCCAGCTACTCTCCAACTACAGAGTGTGTTGTGTGACCCACACCCTATGGAGTCTGTAATGAGTTGGCAATCGGGTCTGTAATAGGGGAAAATAAACAGATTTTTTCTCTTTACTTCTTCCTCTCTCCGTGTCCCTGCATTTACAGCTTGGCAGCAGTATTGAAGTCTCTGACAAGCACTTGTCAAGCCCTCTATATCTTTTCACTCCTGCTCCCACGTTCCCTTCCTCCGTCTCTCTCACACACCCGCTGTCTTTTTGTCTCTCCCACCCCCTCTTTTTTCATTCCATTATATATTCATCTCTTTGTCCTGGGAAAGCTCACCCCCACATTGGTGGAAGGGGAAGGGGGCTGGCTCAAGTCGCCCAAGGGGAAAACATTTCAACTCTGAGAGCAAACTTAGCAGAGGACAGAGGCACAGCCCTCTAATGGGCTAAACACAACAAGAGGAGAGGCCCAGAGAATTACAATTGAGCTGTGGCAAGAACATACTGGAGCTTTACCTCTTTGATCAAAAACAGTTGGAAAGATTATTTTTCAGCTTATCCATGGGCCAGCAAACAAACACCACCACCATCAATTTTTATCTGTACAGCCGTAAAATTCCACCACACACACACAAAAGGTTAGAAATTGGGGAGGGGGGGTGGCATAGACCGTTCATCTTAACTTAAAACAATCCCGGATGTTGCTGAGCCATCACAACTTTGAATCTGCATTTGACATTTCATTTCCCAAGTAAGAAAACATCCTGTCTCTGGCAAGAAACTGAGGCAGATGAGTGATACATCACTCAGCTGCTGTCATCCGAGGCTCTGGTGATAACGGCTCAATGCTCATTGGTATTCACACAATGACAGAGAGACAAACAAAGATGAGACTGTAAGCGTGCAAGACTGACGACCGAATGAGACACACAAGTTGCGGGGCTAGACAGGTAGTTTGTCCATTGTGCGCAGCTTTATGATGCAGTTACAGTGTTACAGGTCAGATCACGTCTATGACGCGTCTATATCAGACAGGCACCCATTGGTGCTACCTATCAGCTCCTGTACTCTGTACAGTACAGCAATATAAAAGCGTTTGCAGCAAGAATTAAGAGATTTTTGTACTGATAGAGATTTATACTGAGGTATCTATAACTTTAAAATTGCTGGTTGTATTAAATTAGACCAAAGACCATTGCAGGTACGTGTATGAGCAGGACTACTTTACGGCGATTTTTGATTCCACAGGATTTTTTTCTTATTGAGATGAAGGACCTTGATTTTTCTGGCATCCTATTTCAATCATTTCATTTACTAAAGCACAGTGACAATGCATACATACTCACTAACACAACACTTTTACTCTGAATGTGACAATATTTTGAATTTGATACAGGTCATGTAAACAGCACATTCTGTTTGAATATTGCAAATTAGGCTTTATTCTGAATGCACACACAGTATAAATGTAATGCAACAACAGTTTCTTGGAAATAAGCAAATATTGCAACAGCAACCTTTTCAAGAACATGGTTGAAGGAATGAAAGTGAAGCTGTGTTCCCATTGTCGACCAGGTACAATAACACATAACACTGAGCAAATTAAATACCTTTGGATTTTGGGCAGTGCCATTAGTATTGGACAAACTGAATTTTTTACCTGATGCAACATGAAAAGTAAGGGGATCACTAAAGTATGTAGAATTCATCTTCTGGAGAACATAATTGTATAAAATGTCATAGCAATCTATTCATTAGTTGGACCGATATTTCAGACTGGACCAAAGTGGTGGACCGACCGACTGAGTGACATTGCAGCTCTAAAAGCCACACAGTTACCATGGCTGAAAATCCTTCGATGCAGCAGGAAAGATTTCTGCACCACCGATACACTAATACAGTACTTTAACAGTGCTTCTCTTGTTGCATGCCTATGTTTGTGTCTCCTGCTTTTTCCATCTGTCATCTTTCCATCTTTAGTCCCACTTTATCATACAGTATAATCATTCTATAACATCTACCGGAGTGTCTACAGTTCAACCAATGATACACAAACAGGACAATTACTACAGTTACTAGAGAAGACTTACACCAGCACTGGCATGTTTGATCACATCACATGTTAGCAGATCATTATCATCGTCTAGACAGTCACATCACTGTCCCCGATTAGTGCACTGGCCCTGATTTGTAGCTGATTAGCACGGGACAAATGTAGCACGGTCTGTAGCACAGGGCAGGCGTGAGGGTCATCTCCAGTTCTTGCTTTACAAAGAAAGAGTCCAGTTATTTCAACAGACCCGGCTTTCTTAAACAGCATGACAGCTAAGTCTTCGCTCATATGAAACCACAGTCGGCTTGGAGGCAAGGCTTTCATTCGCTCCACTGTGGAATGCGAGGAAATGAATGATTTTGGGGTCAAGTGTCGGGACATGTCCCAGATACACATCAATAGCCAAACAAGTTCTTTGAAGATACATAATTATGGCATGACCAAAACACACAAAGTCCCCTTCTGTCTCCAACAGCGAACTGAAAGCATGTACAGTATGTCCATGGCAGAGACCTTAGACTAGTGCAGGAATTTGGCTGACTCCCTTAAAGAGCCATATCTCCCACTAGTGCTTCTATGGATATGGTTCACTTTTCCAAACTTGGCTCAGTGTTTGTGGTGTTAGTTTGCTCACTTGTTTGATGCTATTAATGGGAAGTTTAATTAAGTGTGCCGAGGGTGCGCAGTTAAAACGAGGTATTGATAAACAGTCACCACGACTGTCTGCCTGGGTTAATTGAATATCGACTAATTCTCCGCACACTAGAATGCTTTCCTTTTTTTTCAATTGCAAAGTGATATAATGCCCTGCTCAACTATTTATACATGTCTTATCAGGGGACCTGGGGAAAATATCCACTCTACTACATTTACCCGTGTCCATCAAATACTACTAGAAAAAGAAAACTATAGTAGCTGTCAGGGTGTATGAGTATGGGTACTTTACCATACTTCACCAGGAAAGGCATAAAATGCAAAACTAGAGGAAATCTTTTTTTAAAGGTGTTTTGGGAGGTGTGTCATGTCATCTGAATGACGTATTTATTGCTTGTGAGTCGCAAAGAAATCCTTTTCATGCCGCACTTTTCTGACACAGAAACCATGTGTCACTGAATAATTTCCATCTGGGTGATGATGTGAGAGCAGGGAGATCCATTAGAGTGTGAGGGAACACATAGCTTTCAGACCTCAGCAATGTGTTGGTCGAGGACCCTTTCTACGCAGCTGCCTGGTGGCACACAGTTGCAGGATTAAGGCTTTCACATCCAGACGAGGACATTCGGTGAGGAGTGAGAAGAAAATAAATTGCTTGAAAACAAGACTTGTGGTACAATCGCAAGGTTTTTGTAACTGGACTGAGGGCAAAGTCTCATGAGTACTCATTGAGCCCATACAGCAAGGTCACAGTAACATCTCACGTTGTGGCTGTAGCTGACACAACATGCCACCATGCCATTACTGCACTCCAAGATTTTCTCAACCTCTATTTAGCATTTACAGGCAGTATATAAACAATTAATTATACACTATAATGTCATTATAAACAGGTTGATGGGTAATATATTTGTCAACAACTGTAAGTCCTCCTTTGTCTTAACAGATAATGATTGACAAAATAATAAAAGGCAGTTGTAATAACATAAAGTGTGTCTTCATTGAAGAAGTAATAATTGTTGGCAAACACTTAAAATGTCCTCATATCTGATGCCACTACATTACAGTGTGCTTAAATGCTTTGCATACTGTTCATACAGATGTAGCAATCCCTATAACCTGTATTATTATTTTTTTTTGGATGCTTGGGGGCAGTCCAAAAAGCTGTAAACAAAACATGGCTGTATTACTTTTCTTCAAAAGTTAAAATGTTAGCAAACCGTGACAATTACTTCATGAAGCCTTGGATGTCACAAAAACAGCATTTTTTTTTCCTGCAAAAGCTCTTGTACAATAAATACTTTTGATTTCTACATTAAACCACCTTTTTGTAATCAGGGCAGATCTGAAATTGAACTATTTGGGGTTTAATTTCATAGTAAAGTTATATCATGTGTCTTTGCACGGGCAATGACAGAAATGTTTCCACTAGGAATGCTGCCCCTTTAGCTGATAAAAAGGGCTTTATAACAGCTAACTGCTAACAATATGGCTGTTTATATATTCCAGATAGTTACTTTAGAGAGTATGTACCTCTATGTACAGAAGAGCTGTTCTGAATCTAAACCTTCACAGAGTGCAGTTCTGAATCTCTAAATCTAGGTGTGTGAAAGTATTCAGTCTGCTGGGGACTAAAACAAAAAAGATGGTTTCAGGATGTTTTTTCTGGAAATAAAGGCTGTCTAAAGGCTGTCTGGGTACACAGCCAACTGTCTGCTAACATCAAAGAGCACTAGAGTTTTGATACTTTACTTGTACGCAGGTTAATTGGCACAGCAATTGGTTTTTACTTTTGTCTGTGCGCCATCAATGCAGCGAGTGTTTGTGTGTGGGAAACAGAGTAAAGAACAGAAGAAAAGTGCCGCATGAAACAGATGACAGTGAGAGTTTGAGTGAGAGTGTCCTTATCAAAGTACAAATTACAACAAGTGTTTTGTCGGCTACTACACCACCGCTTGCTTTCTTTTGCCAATATTCGTGACAAACAAGACACTTCAGACAAAATTGGCCTTTGTTAGTCGAATCGAATATAGCACCACTTTGCCACAGCAATAAGGCAGCACTGGCACATTTGTGAATGTGCAAACATGGTGGAAAGAATATGTGCTGATGCAATGCAAAAAAGATCGTCTAGCATGAATTACTTGTCAGTGAGTTAACAGAAGAAAAGACACTTAAAAAGTATAGAAAGCTTCTGTCACATACACTTCACTGCTTTTAATGTTCACAAAGAATGCAGATTTATCAAATGCAAATGTCACAGTTGGAGGGGAAAAAATGGGTATTTATGTCTGTGCAACTGACGGGGAAAGAAAGCCTTTTGCCCCGAGTGGTGAGATACAGAGACAGAGGCTCATTGATGGAGTAAACTGAATAGCAGAGAGCGGAAACTCTACTCTGTCTCTTTGTCTGTGCGCTTCTCTCTCTCCTTCTCTGTTCTATCTCTTCCTAACTCTCTAGTCCAATGGCTTCTTTAGTTAATTTGTTAGTTAGGAAATTAGATGATCTGGAAATGTATCTCATTTATTTATAAGTTACTTGACAGGAACTATTCATAATAAATAGAATTTTTAGTTCTCGAAATCTGATTAATTATACAGAGATATAGGTAGACCCTAATTATCATCCCCAGAGCTTGTGTAGGTGAACAAAAGTACATACAGCATGCACATTACATACAACAAGAATTATAAAAAACTTACTACTATATACATAGTCAGAGGATGCATGTGGTGTTTACAGAATAGTTTTGATTGTTTAATTAGTTGATAACAATTCATGAGATTAAAATTAATTCATTCATTCTTGATTTTCTTGATAGCATCACTGACTGTAGCTCTTAAGGGGATGACACAGTTGCCCCTAGTTGAGGTTCTAGTAATTCTGCAATTGGTCTCAAAGCAGAGCTTAATGAAGTGCTTTAAAGGTGGTGGCACAAAGAGCTGTGGGTGATTTTATGAACTAACCTTACGTCAGAGAAAAATATGAAATCTTTGAGGCTCAAGGGATTGAATGTGGCAAGCATATTACAGATGTGGTGGTGTTGTGTTTTCTTGTCCGAAAATATAAGTAAGAGAGGGTCTGGGACCAGCTTGTGGTGCAAAACACTAAATGAGAGAAGATAATACGTTAAGTTGGATCTAAAGTAACCCCCAAGTATTTGAATATATTGATGATTTCAAATGTTTGCCTTAATTGTAGACATCTAGATAGGGAAAAAATATGGAAACGTGAGGGTGAGGCAGGAGTGATTAAGCCCTTCTGCTACTTTCTCTATTGCTGATGTAACTTCATTTGTCACCTCCTCTTCACGTTTTCCATGAATGTAAATAATAGTGTCGTCAGCATACATTTGTATTGTTTTACATTTGTATTTACAGTATGACACACAGAGGTTAGGTCACTGATGTAAAGATTGATGCCTCCCGCACACCCATCACCCAGAACATTATTAAATTGGCCTCTAAGTATGACTCTGTCCACTTAGAGGCTTTTGAAGCAGAATGTAAGAAAGTTTGTAGAGTATAAAATTATGATTGACAATGTCAAATGCTTCAAGAAGATCAAAGAAAGAAAGACTGTACCCAAAATCCTCCCTTGGTCTACCTTGGACTTTATGGTTTCTAAGAGGTAGCAGCAAGGGTCTCTGTTAAGTCGTTGGTTTAAAGTCAAACTGCATAGGATGAAGGATAGCTAGTATTTAGATGTGCAGTTAGTTGCCTCATTACAACCAGTAAAATACTTATTGGTCTGTAGTTATTTACTTCATGTGGGTTTCCAGCTTTAAAAATCAGCATTTTAACCCATTTGGTTTCACCACAAAGCATAAATTATCTATACTCAGTATATCTTATTAACAATAGATCATATGATTGCTTGCATTGTGAACAGTGTTGGTGAACCCACAGAGAATTATCACCTGACTCTGCAGTTCCCCTCAGCTCAACTGAGCAACTCATTATGTGGTTTTATTGTCTACAATTCTCTCTTTTGGTTCACTTTCACTGCTCTCATGGGTTTTGTTTTCAGCCACAGCATGCAGCTGGTTACAGTAAAAACCTGCCCAGCACCAAACAACAGACAAAAAATGTATGAATATAGCAGAACAATTTGCAACTTTTTTTAGAAGTCGGTAGAGACCAAAGCAGAGCTAAAAGGGGAGTGAATATTGCTCACTTGAAAGACCCTAAATGAATGCTAATTGTTTGTTGGTTATGTAAATTCGAAACTAGTAAATAGGAATCTAATAATAAGGTCAGATTGATCATATGTCAATGCTGTATTCACTACTTGTTTTTGCCGCCCCTTGTTTTAATAAACAAAACAAGATAATTAACTGATGATAGTTATAAAGAACAAAATATCAACAAAAAAGCATTAATCTGAAAGACGTTCAGAAGATGTAGTTTTAAAAAAGTAATTTAAAAAATGCACTGGGATTGATGGTTGCAAAATTTTGTTGATGGAAGGAAGAGACACAAAAGATTTGCTGGCTCTCATTTGTCTATAACGCCCCCTGAAAGTAAAAGCTCAGGGTGCAATGAGTGCAAATGATCATCAATAATATGAATAGCTTTGGTCTTTGTATTTAATTCATTCTCTCTTAGCTGCATTTAGGGCTTCCCTAAAATTTTACAGAAGAAACTGACTTTAACAGGTGTTAAGTCATAACATCTGAAATAAGACACTTGATGATAATGATTGTCCTTTTAAGCAGAGCTATCAAATCCACGTGTCTACAGTCCAGTCAGCTTCAGACATCGTTGTATGCACTGTGGTCTTTAATCACTCAATGCTCATTCAAACCTTCAGCAGCGTGTTATCAACAGGTTGCTGAACAGTGAAAAGCAGCAGCTCCACTTTGTGTCTTGACCTCTGACAGAGGAATAAACTTAGGCTGGCCAGTAGAGGCTGAGATAAGACCTGGAGAGACGCAACTATTATCTGTTGTCAAACTCAGCATGTCTGTCACCAAAAGTCCTCCCCAAGTTCCACTTCAATGCCTTGCTACCATGTCCTTCTCTGAACTCTCAAGACTGATAGTCTAGTAATAATAAACAGCTTGACAGCCTCTCCTCTTGGAGATAACGGTCGACAGGGTTGCGGATGAAATGCGGTGCCAGAGGCCTTGATGAGCATCAAGATAAAGGCTTGTCTGCAGGACTCTGGGGGAATGGAGGAGGGAGGGGGGGAGAGGTTGCAGGGATGCGGAGGGGGAGTTGGCTATGATGAACTTCAAGACCTGCGGGATGGGAAGTATATGTCTGATGAATGAGAATAAAACTGAAAAAGTAGCATTGCTCCAGTGTTTTGCATACTTTCCCTCCACCGAGACCCATTTTGCTTCTTGACTCATTTCCCCTCGATCTCACATGTGCTCCCTGCTGGCTGTTTTCTGTCATTGCTTCTTCTCCCTGTGGTCCCCAGAATCCCTGTGCCAGGCCTCAGCCCATCACGTCTGCTCATTCCCACTCAGCCCCAGGCATGCTTTTGGCTTCAGATTTGAACATGTAGACATGCAGAGCTGCATGTTGCAGTCATCTCTGATGATATGTAGATGATGGTGAGATTACAAGTGGAGCCAACATTGATACAAAAGGTGTATGTTTTGCATGTAGCGTTACACACTCAGCTACTTTGCTGCCGTCTAATTGAGTTCTTCAACCCTGTCATTGTACTCCGCTCTCTTCTGCAGAAGGCACAATTACACAGTGATGTTGAGAGAATGAGAGATGTGCCTTTAGCTTATGGGGGAGATAAGAAAGATAGCTGACAGTGTTATAATCATCAACATAATTAAAGTGTCATTGGAATGAATCCAAGAAACATGTAATCATTGGAGTAGCTATTGGCAGCTTCATCACAGATCCTAGAACTGATCCTAGAAGGAAAAAACACAACTACAGGTTATAACTATTGATGAGCTGTTCTGGTGAGCAAGGGAGCTGTGTCTGGGTAATGGTACAAGAGAATGTCTCTCAAGGTAAAACATTTTCTGCAACCCACGGAGAACCTTAGTCACTGCCAACACTTTCTCCATCCATCTATCTCTCTTTCTTTTCTCAGAGCAACAGAGTGAATTTCAGAGGGAAACTGCAGTGGAAATCACCCTGACAGAGCTCTCCCTGTTGATTTATGATATACGTTTAGTTATTTATTGGCTAATCATGGCGGGCTGCTGAGAGCAGGTTAGAGTACACTCCCAAGACAACCTCGAATAAAGCGATGAAGGAGCAGGGCTGCTGTTGAGCATTTCCTGAGAATAAAGGAGAGTTTGGGAGTTGCTTGTTTTTGAGGCTATATAATTCATCTCAAATTAATGGGAAAAAGGAAGATAATTTGAAGAAATAGTAGAACATTTTGGGAGATACGTTTATTTGCTCCCTTTCTAAAAGTTAGGTAAGAAGACTATTCAAGTCTGTACAGAAGGTACAGCCAGCAGCCTGTTAGCATAGCTTAGCACAAAGGCTAGAAACATGGGGAAACAGCTCTGTCCAAAATCCAATGCCAGCACCTCTAACACTAACAAATAAACACTTAATATCTTGCAATAAGTGACAAAAGCTGGTGAAGAGAATACAGTAACAGATCCCATACAGGTCATGTATACTGCAGTCTGCAGTGGAAACACTCTGCATTTCAGCTGATACCAAACAGGAATTTTCTGCACCAAAGTAGACCACTCCCAGGTATACTGTAGCACTGCAGGCAAATAACTGACAGGTTTAGGGGGAGAAAAGCTGTGCAGTACTGAGGACAGATTAATCCATATCTGACGAAGAGCTGTTTCGGCACAGTGTATTGATAAGGAGCTTATCCCCTTGTCGCTGTGTGTAAAGGCACATCTGCAGAGCCTATTGATTAAGAGACTCATCTCGCTATCATGTGTTCCCACTCTAGAGGACAGTTCCAATGAATAGTAACGCTAGAGACAATAATCACTCCATCACCTCTTTATCGCTGTCCTCATGCAGCTACTTTGTATGCATGCCAATACACTGCACATTTTTTCCCAATTTCTTCAGGTTCAAGTGACATTCTCAGGCCATTTTGTATCAAAGATTCATACCGCAAGCAGAAAAATGCTTTTCCTGTCCAATTACTGTCTCAGCCATGTCTTTAAGGTCTACATTTTTGCTCAAGAAAAGCATCAAAATATCCTAAAAAATGATAACATAATAGAGTGAAGTTCTTGTTTCATTGTTAAAGTTACAATATGAGTCCTGTGGCTCAGAGAAAATTCGAAATTGGTCCCAAGACCCACAAGTCGGTTCGTACTGGGAATTACTTTCTTCATTTGTTAAAGCTAATACTACAAGATATGAAACTTGTTGGAACAAGTTGAAAAATGAGCAACAAGGGAAGCGGAGAGAAAGATAAATAAGACAGGGAAATGGAAGGGAGTGGAGACATTGTGAGAGAGACAAGGTTGCAGCCAAAACATGTGAAGTTGCGAAGTCGTTTATTATATTTCAACATTTATCTCTGCGAGAGAGAGCCGAGTTATCTGAGGGACTAAATTGAAAGACATTCAAGCGTGCAGTAGAGAGTCAGTAAAAGGAACACTGACGACCAGACCGGCACAAACTCTCTCAGTATTCCAGGCTTAGCATACTGTTCTGCATGGTAAGTCTTTCATGCACATATATGCACTACACTCACACACACACACACACACCTGGGCTCACATGCATATGCTCACACAGAGATAGCTCAAACATTAAAATGCAAAAGCAATTAAACGCAAGCCACAACAGAGCTGAAGAAGTGCCAACCTGACAGTAGGACTTTGATTATTTTAATTAGAGCAATATGGCTGACTCATCCATGAATATAATTGAGGGAAAAGGAGGATCATTTTCCAGACTGAAAACCTGTTTTAGACTGTGCCTTCACTTAGAGGGTGCGACTGCTTTACATATGCTTTAGTGCAAAAGGGCAAAGCTCTTATGCAAATGTGTTTAGAGAGACAAACTGTGCTGATGAGATACTTTTGTATTATGTCTTTTATTTAATAGGTCCAACTTATTCTAATTGTAAATGTATGTGATTTAAATGTGTTTAATAAGCTGGCTCCTGCAGGAGCTGGGAATTGCATTAATCTGCATGCTAAATTAGTTTGTCTGAATCCAAAACTTGTCTGGCTCAGGGAGTTGAGCTCTTGTAAGGGATTATAACAGGGTATTAATACTAAGATCCATGGAAAGCAAAACAATGCAATGCTATTTTCTGTTTCTAAAAATTTTGCATGTGGGCAAACTAATTACCATAGTATCATTTTACAGCCATGCTGAATAGATAAAATGTGTTCCCTGTATGTACCCAAGCAGTTTCCTTACAGACATGTCCCTGAGTGTTTATTGTCCTTGGTGTTCTAAGTGTTTCTATTTGTAATTTGTTTGTGCATCTAATACGACTTGGTTTGAGTGTGTTTCGTGCGCACGTGTGCTTGGGTAAATACATCTGCTGTCTTGCTGTTTGTATGAGTGACTGTCAGGGAGATAAACACACAGTCAGATGATGTAAAGAGGGAGTGAGTGAGGAAGGAGGACAAAAAGAGTGTGGCTGATCACCATGCTGCAGCTTAAGGCCACAATCAACGGGAATTTGTTTACAGAGGATAACAATCACATTGGACTGCAATTCTTCAAGATCTAAAAATCACCTTTCACTACACAAGCCACTGAAGGCTTAATGGCCGCACTGCTACTCCCTGAAGAGACATCCCATGCCTAAACATAAACCACAGATGAGGTGGAGAGGCTGGAGAACACAGTGAAGAGCTTTTACACTTAAATACACAGCTGCACAGTTGGTACATGCTGTTTGAAATTACACCACTTTAGATAAATATACAAAATGTTCTCCACCCCATACCCTGCTGAAATGTGTAAACTCTCATTCTAATCTCACTGATTACCTAAACAATGTGATGGAACATGCGTTAAAGTATATTTAATGGTAAAAACTTGCATTATAATCAGAAAATTGCTGAGTTGTTGTTCAGGTTTAGGTTGTTGTTCCCTGTTATTTCCATAAAGATCTGCCCCACTGTGAGTGATATCTTCTACCTTGCCTAATCCCTCTGCATTATACTTCTCAAACTATACTACTAAATTATTTTGCCAAATGTGTTTTGAAAGAAATGTTATTGTTACATGGTTTATGTTCAGCACAAATATTTTTCCAGTCCAAGTGTTACCTTCTAGTACTGCACAGAGGGGACACAGTCGGTTGGTTCAGCATCTGGAGTCTCGTATGTTGTCGGGTTTAGGCTACTGAAACACTGGGACAGCAACTAATACAATCATTAGGTCAGCAAAAGATTGAGATTGGGTTCAAGTTCTGAAATAATCCTGGTTTTGCTTAAATATTGAAAAAGCATACATAAAACAATCATGCTAACATTATGAGAAGCGAATATTGCAGAAAAACAAATAACAAAACATCTTGTAACGTACATACAAGTATAATGTTTACAATTTTCACCATCATAATTCAGCATTTTAGCATGCTGACAATTGTTAATTAGCACTAAAATCAAGGTGTAGCTGAGGCGTGTAGGCACTTCATTAGTTTTGCAGGTATTCGGTCATGAAACAGTTTTTTACCAAATGAAACATCAACGTCACTGCGGCACTAAAGGACACATCAGGGTATCACCAAAGTCATTTGGATTCATCCTCAGAGGTCTGTGGAGAATGTCAAGGCATCCATAATTGTTGAGATTTTCTGTCTAAACTCAAGTGGTAGGCTGACTGACAGCCAGAGCCATAGTCGAATTATAAACGTATTTTTTAGGGGACAGGGTTGAAACTGCGCTCTGGACTAGAGCTGCAACAGTTATCCATTCAGTTGATCATCAGAAAATTAATCGTTTTAGTTAAATTTTAAACAATGATGCCAAACATATTTGATAATATTCTTGAATTTTGGAGAAAAAAAAGGCATGTGAAAGCATCACTTTGGACTGCTGGTATTTATAACTGTCATAGCAGAGACAAAATGATTAATCAAGAAAATAATTGGCTGATGAAATGATAATGAAAATGATCCTTAGTTGCAGCCCTGTTATGACCCCTGAACTTACAAAGCTAAAATATTATTGTAAATAGGTTAAAGTGACAAAATCATTAAAATCCAGCAGCAGGTTGGAGGGATTTTAGCCATTCGGAGCAACTTCTCAAATTGTTCTGCTGGAGGTCCATTTTTAAAATAGTTCTGCTGCAGATCAACCATGGCTTTAGTGTGCTATCTTGCATGGTAAACAGGTAGCATTTGACTGGTTTCACTGGAAACCTGCTGAGCCTCATTTTGCAGGATCGAGGGAAGGTTTTTGAAAAGAAATATTTGACTATGTAGACTTAAAGATGACAACACTGAATCAAAGAGTAGAATATATTAAACCTTTGATGTAAAATAGAAATAGTCGTGTCTTACACAGTACATCAAGTAGCATCCTGGGAGCTCAAAATAAAGAAATATGCATTTATGTTTTATGACTATCATTGATTGCTGCAACACAGACATGGAAACATTTCTCACAATGTAGATCCTGAAGTTGTTTGTTACATTTTCATTCATCTTCAAACGATAAAATGGACCTCAAATGTGACTCAGTGGGTGACTTACAGGCATATCAGAAATATTAAGCCTCATTTTGCCTCCAACGAATAACAATTACAGCTCTCTTCAAAAGCACCTGCCTGGCAGTTTATATCAGGGTTGCAAGAGGACAAGCATCACATTAAAATATCTTCTGTGGAGTTCATTAAAATACCATCTGTTCACCAAAAAAATTACAAAGATTCATGACAGAGCAGAACTGCTCTTCAGGGAATTGTAAAAAAGAATTAAGATTCAGTAATCTGGCAACAGTGGTATTAGGTGATGCATGATTATGCATGCTGATAGGTTTTCAGCTGAGATCTCTGGGAACACGTCCTCACTGAAGCAGTCAAACTGCAATAAGTGGAGCATCCAGGCAGTGCAAAGCGCTGCAACCAGACGTCACCACACACTAACAAATTCATACATGAAGAACCACAGGAGAGCGTAAGAGGATTCAGAGTAGGAGTCGAGGACAGCAATCGAAATCATACTCATGAATACTAACAAGGCTGGGAAAGAGCAGAATATCACAGAACATGATTTATTACACAAGAAGACGTACACAGCACAATCAAACCAACTGCTTCCATTTTTAATAATAGGCTTATACAAACATACTGAAAATGGGTTTTCATTGTTAGCATTAGTGTTTGACATTTCTGATCCTATTTATTGCATTTCTGTTTTAATATTTGTGGCCTCTTTATACATTTAGCATTCCCTCTTATACCCAAGAAGTGATGAGATGAAGGAGGGGAGTGTTAATATATGAGCAATATGATGAACTGAGTGAGAACCATGAGGATTATGGCTTAGCATGATACAGTACCATTCATCCTCAGTACAAAGTAAACAAATTTAAATGAACTAAATATGAGACCCTGAAGGAGAATCCCCGCAGATTCAAGCTTTAAAGTCTGCATTTATAGTTTAAGGTGTTACTGTAAGGTCTCCACACAGAGGGAATCATTTCCAATTATGTGTCAGCTTTGCCAGCTGACTGCTGAATTCATTGTGTACCCAAAGTAACATCTTTATCTACACTTATGTCCCGCTGTTATGTTCACTCTGTGATGCAGAGTAAAAATAAATGATACAATTAAATTATATTATAGTTTGGTAGATGAGGCTGATTTGTCTTGCATTTAAGAGGAAAATAATACCCACATTCCTTCAATGCAAAACATCTGCATGTTAACCAATAATGTTAATCTGATATTGTAGCCCAACATCTTTCTTGAATCAATGTAAAGATTCTCCTAATTCTGTCATAGTCAGTCTGTCCTACTGTCTTGTTTCACAAGACTTACACTCATTACCATAAAACTCCTAGACTAAATGTCTTATTAAGATGACTGTTGTCTTCACAATCAGCAAACATCAATATCCAATATCAGCACTGGAAACACATACAAGAAAATACAAGCAAATCAATCATCTCAAGCAAACGCATTCATCCTTCTTGTTGTGTCTGCATTAATGCCCATGTACAATTTTGAAAAAGGGGCACTAAAGCCATGCTGTGGTCCACGTTATCAATCAATCAGTCAATCATGACGCTTTCACACAATTAGGAAATAGATCAGGCTTAAGATGTAGTGCACATGCTGGTCTGAGTGCTGTCTGCATTTCCATAGGGACAGTAAAGTTAAATTCACAGTGAGATGAAAATCTTATTTTGTTAATCAGTTAGCTCATCAATTCATAAGTCACAACAAAATTACAAAACTTGTACAAAACTTTCCTGTATTTTTAATGTTAAAAATGGCATTTATACCCAGTGAAATTGTTTATCTTGAATTCTGATCTATCCTGCCCTTCAGCTACCATCTACCATCAAAACAAATTTATTCACCGGCAATTTCTGGTGAGATGGTGACAAAACCAGATTTTATATATGGAAACTAGAATAGATAGTTACTTTGAGTTGAATACAGATCAAACTAGTGCCAGCGTGAAATGGGAGTCATTTAAAGCATTCATTAGATAAAAAAAATCATCTGTTATACGAGCTACAAACAGCAAAAACTACAGATGGAATCTTTGGGAAAAAAAATATAAAATTTTTAGAGATGAGGCTGAATGAAAGTTATACAAAATATAACAAATTATCTTTTGATAAAGCTGCAAAACGCATAATGTGGCTGATGTAATCCTATTACAATCAAGCCGAAACAGCTGGAAAAATGTTATATTATTGAATTTTATGAAAATCTTTGTAAATCGGAGTGCCCCCAAGCCTCAGAAGGATGATCAGTTTCAATTTTAGACACTGACATGGAATGTAAAAAAGGAGCTGAATAATGGTCTAACAATTGAAGAGATATCACAGGCTATCCAAAATGTCAAAAGTACCAACCAATTGAGTTTTATAAAACATTTAAAGAAAAATTACTAGTTCCAATCTTAAATATGTATGATGAGGTGTTTGCTGGATTAGAATGGCTATATTTTGTCTTCACATATTTTGTCTTTGGCCATATAATGTCTTCCCAAGATTTGGACTTAATTCCTCAAAGGATTCAGATTTTATATACAAATCCAATAGCAAGGGCAATAGGATAGTTCCCAGCCGGCTATGGCAATAAGAACACAAACGGAACAGTAACACAGAATATCCATACATGCAGATGACGTGATTCCCTTTTTGACAAATTTATCCGTCAGTATCCCAGATTTAATGCAGCAGGTTGAACTGTTTGGGCAGTTCTCTAGTTATAACATTAATACATCAAAATCATCAATACTGTTTTTCATAAAAGTAAACAAGACATGGGTCAATGCATGGCAATGCCCATATCAGTGACTGGCCATGTAAACATGAACAAAATGAATATATTACCAAAATATCTATATCTCTTTTAATCACTCCCTCTGCTTTTACCAAAATCATTTTTGATGAGATTAATAGATTTTTTTTAGTGAATTAATTTAGAACAAAAAATCTAGACTGAGACTTAAGCTGTTGCTCTATGAAAGGGGAGGGCTACAGTTACAAAACCTGAAATGATGTTACAAGTCTGCTCAGTTACATTATGCAGTGACTTATTTCTCAGTGGAGGTTCTTCCAGCCTGGGCGGCTTTTGAACAGACATCATTACCAAACCTCTCATAAAAACTTTTTGTATACTCAGCAGACACCAAAACATCTGAGAAAAACAACAGAGGACGCATTTGTCAAAAATACTATTGACATTTGGTATAAAGCACACAAACATATTCAGGATACTCCTCTCACTTCTTGTTTCTCCCCCATATGGGGCAATACATATTTTAAGACAGGAAGTGCAGATGGTGGTTTCAGAATTTGGGCAAATAAAGGTGTGCAGAAAATAGAGGACATTTATAGGAGTGGCAAACTTCTTATATTTGCTTAGATGTGTCAATAATACTATATTTCTAAATGCATTTTTTTAATGCAACCGAGACCTTTCATATAATCAAAATACAACTGGAAAACAGTTGTTCAGACTCTATCTGAGATTGTTAGAGTACAGGTGCCTCACCAAGCAAAATTGTGTGTACTAGGTACACATCTCTGTTGTTAGTTCAAAACAGTCAGCTATAAGTGACTTTGTACTCCTGCAGGACAATGATCGCCTTATCTTGGTGAAAAATGGATGTACCCCTGGTACCCCTGGTACATATATGGGAAAAGGACACAGCATCTTGTACTGTGTTGGAGAGACTGACCAACATAACCAGAGGAAGGGCAGGAGAATTTGAAGAAGTGTGGAAACCTTTCTGGGTTACTGAGTGCTTCTGTTATTTTTGTATGTGTGTGATGTCAGTGCAAAATATTTTGTTTATTTTCCTTTTGATAGTAAAATCCACTATTACATAATTTATTGTTTAATAGTCATTGTTATTGTTGCTATTGTCTATTTATTTTTTGTAATGTATGTAAAATTCAATAAAAATATTGTTTCAAAAAAAGAAAGACAAGCATCAGAATATGGGACTGTTGACTGCTGAGAATTAGTGGAGCAAGTAGGAAAAGCAGCAGACAGGAACCCCAGAAAAAAGGAAATATATTGAATAATTATAACAAACCAAAATAAAACTTGGTCCTGTCTGGTAGATTTCATAGTTTGTTCGAACCTGAGGGAAGACTGAGTGTGTTTTTGTAATGACCACCTGGTGGCGTAGTCTTCACAGGGCAGCAGAGCGGTGAATCACTGTGTCTGAACCCATGAGATGGGGGTAATGATGGGTAAAAGGGGCTAATTCTGAGCACTAGTGCTGAAGTCTGGTCGTCTATAACACCCTGCACCTCCTGAGCCTGATTTACATGGTGGGATTACAACCAGATTGCCTCTTTGTTTAATTGCATTACTCCAGATTACATAACCAGATTATAAGATTGGTTGGCGGGAGACCATGAGCACCGTATGATTTACTATCAGAGGGAACAAGCCTTGTGATCCATATGATGTTACAGAACTGTAACCTAACAATGGATCACTCACATGATTTGAATTCAAAACAATGTGATATTTTTACATTCTTCCTTCATTTTCAAGTTTTGTTTGCAATTCCTGTTGAATTTTTTTTGAAAGACTGAACTGAATGAACATAAAGACTTTAACACTGAATCCACTTAATCACAAAACAGTCAACTACAAATTCTACTATCTGTATTAAGGGGCATCGCACTAGGATGAGTGAAAAGTATTTCACAGGAGTAAAAGGGGAAATTTTCAAAGAAATATGAGAACTAACAGACATCCAAAACAGTCAAATCATCAGAGGCCGACTGAACGTGCAGCAGTCAAATAAAAAAACCTGGAAGTGTGTGTGTTGGTTAAAAAAAAAAACAAGGTGTGTGAAGCAGCTCTGGGCCAGATGCCCGCCTGGCCTGACTCCTCAGAGCGATTGCTTCTGGCAGGGAATCAGATAGAAGGGAGAGTCATTTATATTTCCTGCACCACCCCACAAGCTGTGGAGGCAGGGAGCATTTAAATCTCGTCTAAGGTCAACAGGGAACTCAATGGCTTTGATAACAAGTATCCCATCTTTGATTCCATACTCTTCTCGTCTTTGCAGAAATTCTGACTCTGATGAGGGCTTGTGAAAGAAGGTTTTAAAGTAAATAACACGAGGTGGACAACGGTGAATAACTGTGTTTAAGAGGCAGAGCTGACATGTGGCAAAAGTCGAGATAAGGGAAACAAAAGGCATAACCAATGTCGCTCCACGTCACATTAGTGTCCCCACTCCAGTCTGCTCTGTACACAGAAGCTGATGTTTTCTCATGAATTATTCAGGCTTTAGTCTTGTGGAGGCGACTCCAGCAGCAGCACCACATGGAAGCTCACCTAAGGCTGAATACTAAATAATGAACTAATAGATCAGTTTGCGCATTCTTTTCTCCTAATGAGTCAAAACAGAATAAGCTCGAAGGAGGGCTCACATAGCTTCTGTGGAAATCTTTCCAGTAACTTTATGCTTTCTGTGGTTGACAGAGAAAGTCACAGGAGGACGCGTGGCCACCCCTGTGCCGATTCCTGCAAGCATCCAAGACACTTATCCACATCAGCCAGACACAAACAACCCCACAACAAAAGGGCTGCAAAGAGTACAAACACTGTCTGTCACTCAAGAGCAGTTTGACAGGGAGAGGGGCCCTTTCATATCACCCAAACTCTCACTGAAATTGAGGTGAACACCTTTGATCTGCAGAGAGATGCGTGTACTGATCCAGATCAGCTTTGTGACAGTGCTCGTGGTTTCCATAGAAACATGCTGAACACACCAGACTTAAACATCCTGAACCGCATCAACAGATGGTTCCTGGAGAGGCTGAAGGATGATGAAATCTCACAATCTGGCATGCATCATTTAATCTGACGGAGGCCATATTGTCATCTTAAAAATATCCAGCGTGAAAGTTACATCCTTTATGTACAAGAATAGCATTTGTTTGATTGGATGAGAGATTACTGCCGGTGTATAATAATGTGACGGGGTCCGGGAACAACACAAAAATGAATGTGTCTGCCTCGTGGTATTTGAAAAACAATCTCATCTGTCAAGCCATTTCAGGAAATATAAATCTACACTGTCATTTTATCCCTGCACTCAGGTTTGCCTAATCATCAACTGTGACGGACGCGTTTTAAAATCTTCTCTGCAGTCAGCTCCAATATTGTAATTTTTATGTGTACTCATTAATCTTTTTTGTTCCCCTGGTGTTTCTGAGTGGGGAGAAATGTGGAAACTGGTGAGAGACCACTACTGGCTGAAACTGCAGTTGTTAAAAAAGAGCAACCCCAGCTCTTTGAAGTCCAGCCCACTTCAGCTCACAGTGTAACACAAAGGATGTAACACTGGAATAGATGCAAAGGATTAGCGGTGGACTGATTTCCATACAATAGTGTAAGATGAAAAATGTCTCAAAATGAGGCATGAGATGAAAGGTGTGGTTTCCTCCAACACATTCAGGTAATAGCAGATCCTTTGTGTTCAAACATCCAAACATACTTACAGAACAAAGGCAGCTGCACGTAAAGAAGATCTCATTAAACATAACATAACTTTCCTGCAGGCATTGAGACTCAAAACTGCATAACAGAAATCATGGACTGATTTCATCTGTCTCTATGCGTCAGGCCTGTGATTGACTGGCAACCTGTTAACGGTGGCACCGGATGGATGGATGGATGGATGGATGGATGGATGGATGGATGGATGGAGCAACATTTTTGCCTCAATCCCTAGACCACCTATATTTTTTTCCTGGCTATATCTCTTTGTCTGTGTCAGATAGTTAGTTTGTTCATTATGTACCAGATCTGAACTGATCCATATTCTCACTAATAACTGCAGGAAACCCCAAACCTCACTAGACCATTAATCTAGCATCTCGATCTAATTTATTTTGGGCATAGGCTCATATTGCTCCTTTAATTCTTCTGTGGTCAATAACAAATTAGGTAGATCTTCCAACATTGTAATTGAAATGATTAAACTGGCATCTTACTGGTCTGCTATGATTCCTGGCTCATATAAAACTTTTTAGTTTCATTCCCTCATAAGTTGCTAAACTTTCCTTTGAAACCAGCAACTCTGTGCAAAGATGCCTCTTTCAGACAGTGAGGCTGCAAAAAAGATAAACTAGTTGAAATGAACATTGTAATGCTGACTATGAAGCGTGCTGTATGAATTATAATTGTTGTAATATAAAAACAAGGTAGGCCTTGGTTTTCACTTGACTTAAACTGTGAGAACAGAGGTTTCTGGTATAAGATGATAACAAGTCTCCAGCCGTGCTAGCAGCTCTGTAAGGCTGAAGTTAGACACAACGGTGCCTTGTACTGAATGCTAAACATCACCATGCAGATCAGCAAAAGATATTTTGCTGAAAAAAACAGAAAAGTCCACCTAATGGTGGCACTAGAGACAATGCCAAGGGATCACCAAGTCAGTAAGATACATCCTCTGGGTACCATAAATGTCTGTATTCAAATTTAAGGGCATTCATCCAATAGCTGTTGAGATAGTTTAGTCTGCAACAGACCGCTACTGCCTTCCTTCAAGCCATGCTGCTAGAAGGATAAAAAAAAAGAGTAAAAGCTGATAAAAACATGAGGAACAGAGGTTAACAGGATCTGCAGATTCATTACCAACTCTTAAGTGGAGACTGTAATTTAATGTTGTTGGATCTAAGGTAATACAATGATATCTAAGGCACACAATGAACCAATCAGTTATTCTCTGCTAAGGAAATCTCCAGTAGGCGCTCAGGAAAAGCACCTCTGTTTATACAGGCTTAGATTAAGTTTCTGAGTTTAGTTTGTGGTTACTGACGTGAAAAGCGGACTATTTGCTCTGCACTAATACATTTTTCCAGGGTGAGTCAGATAAATAGACAGTTATTTCTGGGCATTTTTAGAGAAATATGGTGGACAATGTCTTGTCTGTCACACCATCATCAGGCCGCTGTTGTAGCCCTGCTGACTCCTCGACCAAAGTGGCTAATGCAGTGCAACGTTCCACTACATCAATTCACAGCTTCCACACCCACTGAAATGCATTTGATTAGTCACCCCAGCACAGCAACGGCAACATACATAATTCATCTGTGCAAGTGACAAATGAGGCAATCAATTCTGGGACAGCATTCAAAGAGAAACTATTCAAATACCCTCTAAATTAATTTTCTGCCTTTTAGTAGCCGTGGACTTGAAATTTTAATGCTGAAATCATCGCATGATGCTTTTATCTGGACTTCTACAAACTAAAACATTTGGCATCACAAATACTGTATAGATAATATACAAAACAAAAGGGTTTCTGAGCGACAGTAGGCACTGGAGAGCTTTTTATTCTTCCAGATCAGCAGTAAAAGTCTCACCACTGGCAGCACTAAATACTGGACATCAGAGCGTCAGTATGTTGCCTTGCCTGAACTGCACAGAGAATAGGAGGCACTTTGAAATAGGAGACCCGACATTAAAAGAGTAGAAGAGAAGGAGGGCTGGACTAATTTCATATTCCATCTGATAGAGGAAACACTACTCTCCATGAATGTAAAAGCCACTGGATGAGCTGAGCTCCTCTGTGTGGAATGAGATCACACTTGACTTGATCTGATGCATCATCTGGCCACAATTATTTTAGCTGTCTATTTTAGCCTGAGTGATGATAGGAAGCCTGAAAGTTCAATCCAGCTGCTCAGATAAGGTGAATTACAGAGTCTAGGGTAGAGTACCGAATCTGAATCCAGTGTCTAATCCGATCCTTGAATCGGGATCCTTACAAGTCCCTTATTGAGTCTAAGTAGGTTTAGCTTTCAACATTAATGAATAACTAAACCAACAAAAGCTGATAAGAGTATCAGCTTTTGTTGTGAGATACCAGGAACAACAAGTATTCCATATTAAATGATAAAATATGTTGTTTTCTCGCGCCCTCTGGAACAACACATAGAAGCGTTTTCTGGTACTGGGAAACAGCATTCAAGGTGGGAAAGGACTTCAACACAAACCAGATCCACACAGAAGCAGACAATCAGAACCCGACCCGGACAGAGACTCCCATTTTGGGGCAGAAAATCTCTCTTTTGGAATTGGCTAAAGCTTCAGAGTAAACAAACATATAGTATTGTATCATATATCCTCTGACAGTTCAGAAGAACAATCCTCCAACTGACAGAGGCCTCCATCTGACACTGCCTCAAAGAAAAAACTGCAGAACATGTAAAGGTTGTGGGACTAAAGTCTGACACAAACAAGGCCAACAGGCAGAGAAATCTGTCATGCTGACTGCTGTCTGAGAGCTTCACTTAACATTGAACTACCAGCAAACTTTTTTGTCAAGTACAACTTCTTGGGGAGATAATCGGCACTCCATCCGAAGCTGAGGTTCCCACTCATCCATCACGTACCAATGCTATAGACCTGACTAACAAAAAAAAAAAAAAAAACTGACCGCGGGCTAACAATCTTTCACTCCTAGCTTGCATACCACTGAGATGAGGTGAAGGCAATGGCCTTTTGCTGAATTACCTTCCTTTTAATCAATGACACTGTGTCAGAGAAAATATCTCCAGGAGAATGGCGGGGGGACTCCTTATCCATCATGCAAGTCTGCGATGGCGCTAATGGATGACCCAAATGCATCACTGTGTCAAGATTCATCAGACATTCATCAAAATGTAGAAGGGATATAAATAAAAGGACAAATAGCAGCAACACTATAACGATAACGAATTATCACCTCATTTGATGCCGAAGAGAGAGGAAAAGCCTGCTAAAACCCATGTTTTTCTGTTTTACCCTAAGGAATAAAAGAGTGCTCTGTGGGTAACTCTAAAGAAACCACAGCCAAGATCATTGGACAGAAACAAAACGAAAAGAAAAGAAAAGGATTGAGGACTGGCTTAAACAATCACTTATATATCAACTTCCAAACCACGTAAAATTAAACCTTGTTGGAAATTACATGGATTATTTCTGGAACGACTGTTCACATTAAATGGATGTTTCTAGGGTTAGTCCCACTTTCTTTTGTATTTTACAAATTATGATCATTTCAGAAAGTTCAATCAAATAGCTCGAAAAAATTTACTAGCTTTGTCTCAAAGGCAAGAAAACAGGGAAAATATCTATTACTAATATTCAACTAGAATTTATGGTGTCTTGTAGGCCTGCGTGACATAATAAAAATTTAATTAATTAATTAATTGATTCATTCCTTCATTCATCTGTCTGTTGTCTAAAGGTTAACATAGTAACCTATGAACGTAAACCAGTCAGTCCCTCTTAAGCCTCAGACAGACCACACTGAGCTATCTGTGTGACACCATCTTTCTTCTGTAAGCTAAATGTTTAAGTCTGAGGTAGAGATAATTGGGGGAAATTCCTCTTGTAATACTGATTTGTCCTGCTGTGTAGTTTTTCTCTAAAAATGATCTTGCGCACAGCGACAAGCACGCGCTGAGTGACCTCTGACCCTTGTAAGAGGTCGTACCTGAGCATCCATGAGCAGGTGTCTCATCAGGGTCATGGACTTCCTCAAGGTGTCCCTCTCTCCCGGGATGAAGGACGCATCCTCGTTGGCCATGCTACAAGGTCTGGTCACCATGAACTGAGCAATCTGGTCATTCAGGCTGTTGAGAGACTGGACCGCTGCAAAAGGGCCAAAAGAGACTCAGTGAAAAGTAGAACCACAGGAAAACACACGCTTAGACACAGAAACACAAGCATTACTGATTTATGCTCTCTTCTGCTGCCATGTAGGCCAAGGAGCTCCAAAGTTTGTTTCCTCTTTTTTTCTGGATCAGACTTGTGTGACTTCCTTCATCCACGGCCATAATCGAGCAGTTTCCATTGTTCTGCTCTTCAGAATAATCCTTCTTTTGGACAAGAGGGGCATCATTAGGCTAAATCCATTACCAAGACACAGAGACACACATTCAACCATTTATATAATCCATTTTTTTATGGAGACGGTCCCAGTAATAATGTCTATTCAATTCAGTGAGAGGCTACACCAACACAATTATGGAGTTCAGAAATTTCTTTGTTTCTTAGAGCTTGTCCAAGGTTTTCTCAGAGGTCTCCATTAAGCTCCATGGGTCAGAGTCTGTGGTAGGCCGTGTAGAAACGTCTAATCAATATTGAAACACTTTACTGAAGTATTCGAGATTCAAACCAAGACAGCAGGAAGATTGAAGAGCATTCATGCTGCGATGCTCATGAATTAAAATACTCAACACATGGAGTCTAACACTTCTTCAAACCCACAGACTTCTATCTTGAGATCAACAATTGCATGTTTGTATGATTGATATGACTCTTTATCTAAACAGTGAGAATTTGCCAAGAGCATGCTCACAAATTAGACACATAACAAGTGTGAAGAGTCGTAGTTGCAAGCAGTTACATGATAAAACACATCATTACTACGAGTTAGAAATAAAAACAAAAATAGCTTTAAGGGTTAAAAAAAATGATAACAAGGACAAAGATATTAACTAAAACATTCACATTCAACTGTCGATGATTGAGGCAAACTGTGAGACACTTTATGAGTGTGCCAAGTTTCCAGAGACAACAAATATGGCAAGTTGAATTTTTGGGGGGATGTGTATAAAATGACATCTAGAATATTTCTAGAAGTCCCAGATTTGAACATTTTTCCAACATTAAAACTACTGACTGTATGTTAAGTTTTAATTGTTTAGGCTATGAAATGTCAGAGAAGAGTGAAAATACCCATCACAACTTTATAGAGAGAGATGACGCGTTCAAATACCTTCTTACTCTGACCAACAGCCAAAAGAACGAACTATATTTCTGATAAAAAAAAAAACTCTTGGGATCTACCTATTGTAAAAAAAAAAACTCTTGGGATCTACCTATTGTAAAAAAAAAAAAAAAAAAAGCAGAGATAAATAACAAGACAAATACAAACTGAGCAAATTGTTGATTCATATTCTGTCCATCAACCAATTGCAACATTAGTCATCACAGAGAGAGCAGTTTGAAGAAGGTCAGGACACTTGCTCCAAGTCAAGCATCACTTTCTCACACACACACATACACACACACACACCCACAAAGGAGCTAGGAGGTCAGTTTGGGGAGAGAGTGACAGAGTGACTGTGGCAACGTGTGACTCACTGGCGACAGCCAAGGTCGGCTTTTCAGCAGAATGATCAAAGATTTACGGCCACACCTTTCAGCCCTCTCTTGAACTGCAGTAGTGTGGCAAAAACAGGCATGTTTACGAGCACACAGCAGCCCTGCAAGCAGCACGGCATACATCAAATCAGTGCAGGGTGTGGGAATAAAATGTTTATGACAGAGGCTGACGATTGGATTCTAATTTCACATTCAACATTTACAAGGTGTACCTCTCTGGCCCAAAGACGGCCATACACGCCTTGTAATGGCACACTGCTGCTGAAAATGACACGCTGTCAAACTCTGAGAGCAGACACACCTTCTTCTCTCTGCTCCACTTTCAGTCTTCATTCATACTGTCACACATTGTGATACAGGATGGAGAAGACAGGTGGCGTTCTATAAAAGCAATATTACTTTGACCACCCTGAATTCATCAACATACCACACCACAATCAACATGTCACAGCTCCTGGCCAAAGCCAAAAGGCATCAGAAAGGGATGACAGAAACTGATGATGCTGAATTTTGAATTGGTTGTGATGACTGATTTCTTCTCGCTCGTGAAATTACAACAAATGTTGAATCTCTTCTCCGGGCTGCTGACATCTCCACCACATTTAATATTCTTTTGGTGGGAGCAAACCAGTCGAGGCAGCAGTATGGGGATGATCGCACATGCCCGTTCTCTGCTGAGAATATGTAAGTGAGGAAATGTCAAACCATGTTTTCACATCGCTGATCAGATACAATAGCGAGTGTAATAATTCAGGATGGCTTGGTGAAGCTGACCGATTGTGAACTGGAGCATTTTACTAATACAGAGAAGTCAGAAGAGATGAGAAAATTTTTTCTTGATGAGAAAATATCATCTAGGTACATTTTGGTTAGTTTCTGACGACTTTCTACGCACTCATTTTTGTCTTTGGTACCTTTTTAAGTGTCCTCACCCCACATGTATGGTATCTGTTTTTTATCATTTTTTTCAGCACAAACTAAGTCTGCCTCATCATTTTGTCAATCTAATAAAGTATAAAGCTGCCAGCAACTGAAAGCAGTTACACAAGCACCTATAAAAGTTTACACATTTTTTGTGATAAAGACTCAAAATGTTATTGTAGAACAGTTCAAGGTTGAAAACATATTGTTTTGCAATCTCTACAGACAAATACAGTACATTTACATGTAAAGTGATATTATCAACTTGTTTTTGTGCCTTTTTCGTCAACGTCAAGTCTATGTATGCCTTTAAATTACTGGAAATATTAATAATTCAACATTTTAAAAGTGTGAAACTTTATTAGCTCATCTCTACTCTACATGGTGTATTAAAAAGTGATGTTACTTTAGATAAGTACATGCTCAGTGTATTCATACACCTATAGACAGATTAATGCACAGTACCAATCAAAGGTTTGTATACACCTTCTCATTCAATGTTTTTTCTTTATTTTTATTATTCTCTCCATTGTAGATTCATATTGAAGACATCAAAACTCAGTAGTAAACAAAAAAGTGTTAAACCAGAAGATGTTTTCTATTTTAGACTCCTCAAAGTAGCACCTTTTGCTTTGATGACAGCTTTGCACACTCTTGGTTTTCCAACAGTCTTGAAGGAGTTCCCAGAGGTGCTGAGCACTTGTTTGCTGCTTTTCCTTCACTCTGTGGTCCAACTCATCCCAAACCATCTCATTGGGTTTAGGTCAGGTGATAAGCCCTTACGTAACCTGGAGGTGTGTTTGGGCTCATTGTCCTGTTGAAATGCAAATGATGGTCCCACTAAGCACAAACCAGATGGGATGGCATGTTGCTGCAGAATACTGTGGTAGCCGTGCTGGTTCAGTTTGCCTTGAATGATGAATAAATCACAAACAGTAATGATGGACTGTCGTTTCTCTTTACTTAGTTGAGTGGTTCTTGTCATAATATGGATCAGTACAGTAGTTGAATAGGGCTGTTCACTGTATAGAACTGTGTACCAACTCTACCTCTGCATAACATAACTGATGGTCTCAAACACATCAAGAAGGCAAGAAATTCCACAAATTAACTCTTGACAAGGCACGTGTTGATTAGAAACCATCCAGGTGACGACCTCGTGAAGCTGACTGAATGGCAAGAGTGTGCAAAGCTGTCATCAAAGCAAAAGGAGGCTACTTAGAAGAATCAAAAATATAAAATATATTCTGGTTTGTTAAACACTTTTTTGTTTACTACATAATTCCATATGTGTTCCTTCATAGTTTTAATATGAATCTATAAAGTAGAAAATAATAAAAAAATAAAGACAAAACATTGAATGAGAAGGTGTGTCCAAACTTTTGACTAGTTTTAATTTAATCTGCAGCATTTTTAAATGTGTGCTTACAAGGGTGCCCCATCAGGTTGGTATATTCTTCACATCTGCATTTTTTATGTAAAATATAATATGTACAATTATTTCAATCAAAGGGTATATTGTATCTTTTGTGAGGCCCCCCTCCCACACACAGGTGCCCTAGTGCTGCCGGTGACTGCAAGATTTGGACAGCTCATTACAATCTTTGTAGCCACCCACAGGAGCAAAACAACATCAACAATGAACTCTAATGAGGCATGCTGGTGTTTTGTCAGCCCGTACATCTCCTTGTGGAAGGAGAATATAAATGTGCATGATGAAAAAAAAGAGAAAAAAAAGCAAATGTTCAGACATAAAATGTAATTTCTCCTCCAGGAAAAATGTCACTTCCAGTTTCTGTATATGATCGCTGTTAATTTGTGAAATCATATATCATATATGCTCAAGGGAAAGGTTTAATGCAGATGTGTGTAATACAGTAAAACATATTCAGATGAGTTCACTCAGCTGTCCCACCAGGAAGTGTAATGAGAAAAATATTAAAATGACTCTTTTGCTTCTGCTCAAATTTTTTTTTGGGGGGGGGGGCAATGGTTGCAGCCACAGTAGCCAATCAGCCTCTGCCAAGGCAATTTGAGGAAGCTCCAAGAACTCCACTCTCTGAGCCCAAAAGACCCAGAGTCGGATGAAAGGATGGGAGAGTCTGTGAGAATGTGAGGCAATCCCAAGAGAAAGAGCTCGGCTTCATTTCAATTACACCAATGCCAGATAAATACAAAACACAATCTTGTTGGGAGACAAAAACCTGCAGTGAACCTAAACTGGGGGTATAACACCATCTCACACATTCAGAGTGGAAGCTAGCGGATGTTTACTTTGAGGTTTTGGAAAACATGCCACTGTAAAGCTAACTGCAAGTCAGTTCAAATGAAGGGATTTGGGCAGAGCAGTTGTAGCTCAGTAAAGCTTGCTTTGCATAGAAATAACTGAACCCCCCCACACCCCCACACCCCTGTAACTGACAGCAACACAAACCTGTAATTTTATTGTCTGCCTCATTGTTCTGCATCAATATCTGCAGGATTGTGCACCCACTGATAGTTTGGGTTTGCAATTACTCAGAGAGATTGGACACTTTTTACCCAAAGCTATACTCTGAAAACACCTCATGTCAGGATACAGTGCCTCTGAAACATAGGCCGATCAGAACAGCATTCATCTTAAGGAATTGTCTAAAACCTCAGTCTACTGCTAACATGTTACAGCATGCTCTATGATCTGGTACACATGGTCATTCTATAAATGGCCGACACTTTACACTTCACTTCTATGTCAAGCTTCAACACTTCTGATCCTGATCCTATCCCTCTGGCTAATGTCCACTCATGATGCGGAGCAGATGGAGGCTTTTTCTATGTGCAGAGCTTTGTCTACCTTCATGGGCAAAGCTGGGAGCATGTGAACATGGAGGGAATAACTGTGACAGTGGATTTGAGAAATTGACCTCCATGGCAGGCAAACTACTACGCATGGGCTCTGGGTTTCTTTATGTGGTTGTGCTACCCCAGAACGAAAGCCCCAAACATCTGTCCAAAACAATCCGACAGACGAGTGTTGAGGCAGACTGCCAGGCGTCTCCTCTCTGTCCACAGCGAGCGAGAGGATCCCTCGAGTCCGTATTGCATTCTCATTTTCACAGTTCCCACAATGCAACAGGCATGGTTTAGCTTGTTTAGACACTAAACTGAATCTGATCTGATGTGCATCCAGATACTTAACTCGATTCAGCCAGTACCACAAAGAAATACAACATGTGTTTACACTTTATATCCTGCTTTACTTTGATGAGTAATATATGTGAAATAATGATTTACGTAAATCAGACGTTTGGTTGCATTTTTGTTATTGAGATGGCCTCAGCAACACATGGTAATATTTCTCTAATGCTCTCTCACCTCTTTAGTTTGCTAGTTAAACAGGTTTATTTCATTTGCTGTCAACCATGCCCCAAACACTTAACATCACACATTTTGTTTGTTTGATTGTTTATTTGCTTTTAGACTTGCATTGTTTTTACATGAAGTGCACGTGTTTTTACACTGTAGGGTTTATATCGCCAGTTTTTGCTACATTAATGATTTGTGTCTTTGTCTTTGAGTTATCATGGTTGTTGGGGGAGCTTCCTTTTGGAGCAAAAGGAGGAGCTGAGGGCTGAGGACTCTTAAATCCTGGAGCCAACTCTGCCATATCATGTGAGGAGCTGAGTTTAGTTTTTCTTCAAATTTACTTGTAGTTGAGGTCCATCTTGGTTAGCATCTGTGGTTATAAATTCTTGGCTTATAATTGTTTAGAATTGTTTGGGTACTTCTGTGATATACTTGTGCATACCCTGCACTTCACTACTGTGCATGAATCATTATCTGTACAGATGTTTTAACTGCGCATATACAGCTGCACCTATATTTGCATATTGCCATGTTTTTGTACATGTTACACCTCCATCCAGATGTTGTACAAGAAAATATCTATTACTAAGTGGGAAATGAGCATATCTGCAACTGCAAAGTGAAAACACTGGAATATGTTTAGCTTCTTAAAATTCATGTCAACAATTGATAAAACATAATCTATATTCCCTGTGTAATATTACAGCATTTCTATGGTGGTTCCCATGATAATATTAAACAGTTATTGTGTGATATATGCATTTTTGATTAATGAGCATTAATCAAACAACTCTTAATCAGCCTAATTCAAGCCATGAGGAAGTTAATACTGGGGTATTTGGACGAGTGTGAGGACTTGATTCGGGATACAGCTGCTAGCTAAATGATCTTAATTTTCTGTCTGCTATTCAGTTTATTTAACCCATGAAAGCTGTTAAAGGTAAGACAGTAAAGACCTTAAGGGCAGCCTGGAGGCAAACATCTTCACAAAGAGGCCTGCAGGGCAGGGAAAGTTTTCAGCTTTCCCCGCAGATTCTCTTCACTGCACTTTCATCAGAAAGCACCAAATCAAAATTTATTATAGAACAAGAGGGATAAATCCTTCCTCCTGGTAATTCACATTTTTATAAGAGTTTTCTCTCACACTCTGTTATTGTTGGCCAACTGAAGAATTCAGTTAACTTTGCTGTTTCACAACTGTTCACATATCAACATACAATGATTGCAATTGGCTATATTAATTAAATCCAACACAGACCTAAATGTGAATTGGAACATCTAATAGGAACAGCACTGACCATTTAAGTGCAAAAGGTTGCTCCTACAGGAAACTGTGTGACTGTGTGATGTGATGACAGATGATAAGTCTCTTCTCTAAAATGTTAGGAAGGACTATATGATCACAAGTATAAGGACACCTCAAATTACACCCCTATGTAGCTGTTGAATATCTTCTTTCAAAACATGGGCATTGATCTGCTGTTATAACAGCCATCACTCCTCTGTGAAAGCTTCCTGCAGGGATTCTCCTCCCATTCAGCCACAGGAGCATTCATGAGGTCAGTCACTGGTGTTGGGCAATGAGGTCTGGCTCATTTCATCCCAGAGGTACTGGATGGGGTCAGGGCCATACTGACTTTTCATCCCGGGTGTGGGTCAAGCTCTGAAAACACTGAACCCCGCATTTCCCATAATTCAACATATTCAGCATATTTATTAGACCCTTTCTGCCCTGCAAGCAGCGCAAGTCCTCAAGCCAAAACTGAGAAGACATACTTAGGGTTATTTTCTCTGCCTGCAGAGAGCTTTTCCAGAGTCAGAGAGGACATTACACAACGGTTTTCACAGACTGAGTAGTACTAATCATGACAAGTAATCTGATCTCCTTGTGTAAAAGAGTGCCCCTTTAATATTCCCATTATCAGGAAGTAGAGGGCCTACCCTAAACCAAGAAAAACAAACTGACCAAAAAGATTTAAGCATGCAGTCACATGCTTAAGGCCATATCAGCACAGGCTCTCTTTCATATGAACATAACATTTTCATATTGTGATGCAATTTGTGATTTGCACATCTGAAAATACCAGCTACTGGCTAATAACAGATCAAACACTTCTCTCAACCCAGGACATTAATTCTGAAGGTTTCTCCCTCAATAGTCTGCCACAATATCTCTCAAGATATCTTTGTGTATCTTTCATGTACAAATTTACAATTAACACCTAACACCTACAATTAGCACCTGACCTGTTCAAGAAAACATAAACATTCAGCTGGGGTCAAACTCTTTACCACCCTCCAAGATAGAGAAAGCTGCCTCTCTCTGTGTAAACCAGCTCTGCATTAGAGCTTGAAGATCCACTGTGGAGGCAGAAACTGCAGGAGGGATTTAATTTTGCCCACAGCAACATTGCCACCACCTGGTAGCTTTGACACATGCTGCAATCGCATGAAATGGAAAATGTAGCTCTCGTACTGTAGCCGTCTCACTGACAGTGGCCTGAACAGCTGCAAGCGACAAAGACATACCTACATAAACATGTTTGACTCGTCAAAACATCTGTCACTGCCTCCACTGAGTAACATTAGTAAGCTATTACAGAGAAATAAATCCAAAACATCACACATTTAACAGTCAAGTTGTGCTAAAAACAATTGATTCCAGCCTGTGAATAAATGAATTTCATTCATATTAACCTTTCATTTGTATAACAACTCCACAAATTGCACTTTCAACAATAAAAATGTAATTATCTCCAAAGAATAGCAGGATTAATCACAAGGAAAAGGTCATTTCCGATCTCACCGAAACCTGTTAGTGATGTGGAATTAAAATATGGAGCCTAACAGTCCAGAGAAAGGTAGGGTAATGTGCCCTCCACTGATTTTGCATATCTTTGATCAGTGTGCCACCTAGTGAGAAGTACAAGAGATCAGCAGAGAGCGATCCAGGTTTCTCTGTCTTCCTTTGAGTCAAAGACTTTAAAAAACCAACTCTCAGGGGGAGAGCTGAACCATCGGCTGAACATAAAAGCCTCCGATGGCCCTTTGATAATCTGCCTGAGGCATCCTCTTCAACACCTAATGAAACCACTTGGAGGGGGATTGTGACTATCGCTAAAATTCCTCCACTCAGACAAGACACACACAGGCAGGTTGGCACACAGGTAATTAAATTACAGATAAGGAGCAGCTTTCGCTTATATCAGGAGTAATGGTGCGCGTAATGGCATAAAGAGCAAGTGGCTGTCTGCTTTTACAAAAGGTCAGGGGTCAGGAGATGTACTGTTTGAATGACTTAAATTGATTGTCAGGGTTGGAGGTTAATTAATGCTAGCATCCATGATAAGTCTTTTATAACAGCTTAATTCAATTACAGAGCAGGAGCTGGAAAAGGAAGCACAGAGAGCATTGAAATCCTGTAACAGCTGTGTATAAGTTAACGGAAAAAATCTCCCTTCGGGTCGTCTTGCATAACAATCCTTTGTTGTTGTTGTTCGGTGCACTCTAGGAGTGACTGTGTTTTTAATTTGTTTCACTGGTGTACCCACTGAACTGCAAACTACCTCATCTACTCCTACATCAGTAACTTCAAATCAAATCATTTTTGATAAGAATGGGTGTGAGCATATCGCATTGAGCTGTGGGTAATATGTGTAGGTGCAGAAAAGTAGCATTAGTGACAGCGTCAGCGACAGCAGCAGAGACAAAAGCTTACTTTAAACAAAACATGTCTCTGCATTTGCATTGTGTTCAAGACTATTGTTTGGGCAACTGATACTTTTTCCTCTTGTACAATAATTCTCAATCTAAACCTCACTGCTAGCAGATAGCTAAAAAAAAAAAAAAAAAAGTTACCAGTGGCTGTGTTGTAGCTGTGCTGCAAATATCTCAACACAATGTCACCATTTGGCTGGTTAACCAAGGCAATGTGAAATATTCAGCACAAAATGGACCCAGGAAGGCAAGGTGCATCGCTAGGAGCTGTTTTCAGCGTCAACCACAAAGCATGAAAATGAGCTTAAGGATAAACTTTGAAGATTCAACAGGCAGACAGAGGAGACGAAATCTCTCTGCATCAGCCGAGATAAGGAGGGGAAATGAGGATCCTTCTCGTCTTTTCACAAAGCCGGGGTAAACACTGCTTGTTAGGGCAGACCTGTGTGAGCTCAAACATGACATTTCAAAACCCAGAGGCTGCACGCTGGAGTGTCTTTCGAGAGCCAAGGCTACAGGCAGCACCGGTGACAAGGCTGCAGCCAATTAGGACTGTTTGTGAGCAAGTGTCTGTGCCTGTCTTTCACAGTGGATGAAAGTGGGTCAGAGCCACAGCAGATCTTTGTATCAGAGCACAATGGCAGGTAGCACACAACTCACAAACTTGAAATGAGAGATGGGGATTAAATAGCTGAACTTCAAATTTGCTCTAATATGGGGTGACGGTTCTGAATCCATTATCATTATCAGCCACTTTGATGCTCAAAATTCAATTTCAGAGCAGGTTTCAAATAGCAGATGAGCAACTCTGAGTTCAGTATTACCACTATCATTCATTAACACATTTCTGTGCAGGTAAACAACTCTGTGAGTTCAAAGGCACATCAACTTAACATATTAGCAAGTTGGACAGTCCTGTGCAGAGAAAACTATTACCACCATATTTCGTTTGGATTTTTTCACTTCCCTCTCACATCAAACACGCCAGACTGTGCTGGAGAGGAGAGAGCTGAGCGCTGTTTAATGATGCCGAGCACGTCTGTGGGGGACAACTCCCACCCAGATGACATCAGAGTTGTGATGCAAAACCCACTTGACATAATTGCCGGACTGATGTGGCTGTGAACCGTGACGGAACCTGTAACTCTGATCCACAGTCTATGTTCAAGGTCTCAGACTGGGGAGGGGGGGGCAACTTCTGATGACAACAGGAAAAGTGAACAGTTCTTGTTTGCCAATTTGTCAGATCACATTGTTGTATGTTGTCTTGAGGTGGAGGTGTGGGGTGGGTCACATTGTGATTGGACAGAATTAGTTTGATGACAACAAGATGATTGGCTCAAAGAGGTCGTGACAAAATCTAACTGGCGGAAGTAAAAGGTGTGAATGCCCTCAGTCAGCCGATGTGAAAGATTATGCGTGAACTTATGCTAAGCTTTATTTTTTGGGAATGATGCTCCAGCAATTTGGGGCCAGATGATGCTCAGCTGGTTATCTTATGCAGCTTCTGAAATCTCAGTTATTAAGATGGTAATTCTAATTATTTCACTATTAAAGTCCTTTTACATGAAATGTTTACCTTATTTTTTCCAGCTACTATATTAAGCCTCGCTCCACTGGAAATATTTTGCTTTATTTCTGCAATGTGGTTTGTGTAGACTGGCTTTGTTAGCACAATATTTAGAATATATTTTAAAAACAAAGTCAAATTATCCTGCCCTTCTGTTTTACTGCACTGCATATTCCCAGTAATGAGGGAGACATCCCTTTTTGCATTTAGGTGTGTTTAAGTTGGTGAGTGGAGGATGCTTTTAGCCTGGTATTACATTCTGGTTACTAAAAGGGTAAAAGTGAAAACAGAGGAGCAGTGATGCTGTGCCCAACAGTTGCTTTAATGCATTAGGAGGGGATTCATAATCATAATGAGTACGGTCCATCTTTCACACCAGTGATTCTGAAAGCTTTGCATCAGTCTGTCATTAAGTGTTTGAGATGGGACCTCAGTGACATGTGTGGAGCAAATGTAATGTTATATGATAAACTAGGGACTCTATGTGCATGTGCTCTTTAAGACATGTTACCAAGGGGTATGAGGACAAAGCGGGCAATGAGCTTGGTATCAGTATGGTGGGAACACGCATATGGACATACACACACTCATTTCACAACCTCCTTGTAAGCTCCTACAGAGTGATGGAGTCTTTTCAGTGTGCTCCACAATGAGTCTTTTCTAATGAAGAGTGGTTTATCATGAGCTCTGGTCAATTCATTTTTCTTGTGATCTAGAGACTTAAATTAATTTCATCTCCTCTCTGACATCCCCACTCTGTGTACATCTTATGAAACTCTTGGCATTAAGTTCCTTCCTTTTATTCTTCCCTGTAAATTGGTAGCAAAGCGCACGAACAGTCAAAGTTCTCAACTTGCAAGCGTATCTGATTTACAGTGCGTAGGCTCAAACATAGCTCTGCTCATTAGTTTTTACACTGTCAAAACATCACTGAACTTTATGTACTTTGGCAAAAAAAAAAAGTGAGCTCCTGCTCTTTCTTAGCAATAACTTTTAGAGATAACCATTAAAATCCACATATGCAACGTCTATATTTCTTAAAACTGACGTTATTGATGGAAACAAATGGCATCTTTTGAGCTAAAAATAGCAGCTTCAATAGTTGTTAACATTTTCTGGTCACATACAGTGAGTCAATCCAACTGAAACTCTCGTTCTCTCATTGTAACACTGACGTACATGCAGTGTGCACTGTCACTCCCATCCGTGCCCTGCATGTTAAAGAGAAGCACCCGGGAGAAAAGGCTGTATTTCATCACCACAGGAGCGTCTGCACTAAGTACTGATGCAAATTTATACAGACTCGGAGCACACCAGATTCTCCTTAGGACTGCTTTTTGCATCACAGTGCTATAGTGCAGATAAGAAATAGGATGTAAGATGGAGTGGGGTAGTGTTTACAGTCATGCTGAGCTGTATAACAAAGCTTAAACATTTTTCAGCTCAGGTACTTTATGTCAGCTGTAGTAAGGTGACAGTTTTGCACATCAGACTTTGAAATGTATTTCCTATAAATTTAAGTCCTCTATAAGTTTTTTAAGTTGTGTGTTGGCTGTTATTTTGTCCTAGCCTCTCTCTGCCACCGTCTGCTCTGCGGTGTTTTGTAAGATGAACACTGTTTTTTTTGCAAAGCAGCTCAGCATGTGTCTGCAGGAGGCTGAACAGTGTAACTAAGGGGTTTATGTTGGGCAGAGAGGGAAAAAAAAGAGGCCAGCAGTGTTGGGCACGGTGAGGCAGATATGCGGAGTCAGCAGACACTCAGGCAGAGGGTTCAATGACGCAGAAAACCCGGTGGGGACATGAACGGAAGCTCATCTCGAGGTGTACGAATTCATTTTTCATCTGAGCAGCATCTTGTTTTTCTGTCCTGTGCTGATGAGACTGTGAATTTTTACTGTGGGAGTAAGTTGAATATTCACTTAAACTTACACCAGACTTACTTCATTTACACCACACATTCACACAATTACACAAAACCCACAGATACACACACGCGACCATACAGACGCCAAGAAGAGTAGGATTAGCCCGTCCTTTGGAAGCTGCTGTTGTTCATACCTTTAACTCTCTCCTGGCAGCTCAGTGTGTACGCAGCAGATCGAGCATTGACAAATTTAGCTGCTTGAAAGTGGTGGAGATGAGTGACTATTAAATCCCGGAGATGTGTTCGCTGAGCGCACAGTATTCAGCTTATGTGCATCCACTTAAAATTTTGCAATAACCTCACTTTTCTACGAGTGTGTGTGTGTCAGAGAGAGATAGAAAAAGAAAGAGAGGGAGATTAAGAGAGAGAACACACGCAGCAGTTCAGAGTGCGAGAAATTACTACAATCCTTTGAAACAATGCCACAAAGTATGAAATGCCTTAGACACAGCAAAGCACTTCGTCTAAAATAAATCCAGTAGATACAATAAAAGCACATTGAGTTTGGTGGCGTGTGCTACAAATTGCCTTCAGTAGGACAGGGAGGGATGCAGCAACCGTCAGGTCGAAATTAGTTTTGCAAAACAAAGTGAAGCATTATATTGTGGCTCCTCTTCAAAAATATATAACACAAACAAACACAATATGGTGACAATGAAAGTTCTTTCTTAACTTTGGAAGCAATAGTCAACAAAAAATCCCTATAAAGTTGTCAAACTCCATCTGCTGAGGAACAACATGCAATAAATCTCCAGCCCAGCCACTAAATAGACCTCGTGTTGAGATGGTTTGGTCGAAAAACTATATAAATAAAAAACTTTTAACTCTCATAATTTTTTTGTAACTTCATTCTCTAACACTAACACTGTGAGTAGGAGAGGGATGGTTGATCATCTGTATTTCCTATTTGTCAAACCAGAAACTGACAGTATTTCCCACCATGGTACATAGATACTGAATAATATCCTATGTATCATTAAGAGCTCACTATAACTTCATGATCATTGCATTTACTTCCTGATGTCTAGTGGATCTTTGTCAGACTGAAGAGTCTCAACAGCTGTTGGATGGATTGCCAGGATTTATCTCAACACACCACTGCGTCCAACCTCTCCGAACTGCTGGCATGACTGTAGACCTAAGACTTGACTTCTCCTGTCACACGTTTCACTTCTTTGGCTATTTATTATCTGATTTGTGTACAAGCTCAGAATAATGAAAAGGGGCATCTGCATGAACTAGTGGTCCAAAGCATGTACCATGAAATCACAATGCTCCCACGTTTGATTCCAGCTCGGGACTTGTGTGGCACGCCACACCCTCACTCCCTCCCCATGTGTCCTGTACATCTTTAGTCACTAATTAAATGACAAAAAGATGATTAGCAATTGAATAAAAAACATTGATCAGAAAGCAGGGATCAGAATCAGAATCAGAATGACTTTAATAATGATGTGATAAGGATGTGGTAGCAGTCCATTCTTGGGAGCTCCTGCCTCCCTCATTGTGTGGGATTTGTAAAAAAATCAGACCCACAGTCAGAGACTGTAGGAGCTCCATCATGCAGAACATATTGTACCATACTACTCTAGTCAAGTATCTGCTTTGTGCTGTGAGTAACTGCTCAGGAGTTCATGAAGCACAGCATCTCATAAACACAGTATCTCCGGTCAGTGAAGACGTTCCTGTCAGTCAGGGAGAACATCTTGATCTCCTGTCAAAGAGGAGGCACTTTGATTCTGCGAGAAAACACCCAAGTAATGCAGTCAGTGAACTCCCATCGGCTTATTGATCATCCTGGGAGAAAGTGTGCTAATGAAGATACATGTCATCCCCTGCAGTGAAGAAACTAGAGGAGTATATGCAGCTAAATGCATGTAATTCTACGCAACAACTCAATAAAATTTAGCACACTGCTATACATTCAGCACAGCGCGTACATTTATTTCACCAACAAGTACCTTTAAGTGAAATCAGATATTTACAGCAGCTTACGTAGCATCGCGTAATTGCTTCTGACTGGCCTGAGGCTGTCGCTGCGACACCGATAGACTGACAGACACAGAAGGTCCGCCACTCTGAGCTCGTCTGGGCTTTTTAAATCCAATATGGGGATTAGAAGAGAGAGGGAGATCTAAATTAGGTCTGTGTTTACTCTGATGGAGTGATTTTCAGTGCTGCTAGGGATACCCAGGGACTAGGATCGATAAAGTCAGTGAGAATATATAAACCAGTGTGAAGGACGTTTTAGGCCAATTCAGCAGAGGCCACGAATATGTTTTGCATATATTTAATATATCTGATTGGGCTTTCACTGAGAGAAGTAGTTTGTCATATCTGGCAAAAAAAAGCTCTTATGGGATTAGTTTCAGTACACACCTGCACTGAAAATGACTCAATTAAAGAAGCACTTTAAATAGCCTTTTTCTCTCTGAATTATATTACTATTAGGTTTGATGGCCAGCAGCCCAGGAGTCTAATAGGGAACGAGAACATTGGCTATAAGCCAGCACCTTGACCTCCCTGATCGGAGACACGAGGATGACTCTACACGTGAGAGAGCATGAAGATATTCAGAGATACAGGCCTCTGTGGACGTCCTGGACATCACTGTGGACAACCTTACACTATGTCTATCCTCACATCACTTTGGTCCAGTGGAGCAGAAAGGTGACTGAAACCGCTACACCATCAGGGTGCGACCATTTAGTCAGGAGGAAGAAGAACCTGAGCTTGCAGGGATTTGTGCACATGAGGCCTTTTTCATGTAGCTGTGAACCCTTCTGAACTTTTTGTTGCCGCAAGCAGTTTAAGGGCAAGAAGTAGGACAAAATGTTGGTAAAATTAAAAGCAAAGATAAAGAGGAGGGAATTCAAGCTGCAATGAGGAGGCAGCACAAAGAAAGCCAAGATGTGGTGAATAATGCATGTAGTTCTCAGAAACAGCGGTTTCATTTGCCATTTGCTCGGGGCGAAATTATAGTCGTGAAAAAATGCTGTTAGGACAAGAGGACGCTCTTGCCATTGTTTTGCTTAATATATGTTGTCCATGTATGTATTAGACTACGCACTTCACTCATCTATTGCTCTGCACTGAGGAAGGATTACGTTTTATCTCTGAAAGGCTACAAATTATGGAGTACATCTGTAATTTTAAGATGCTGCAACACTTATGTACTAACAGCTCTTCTTGTTCTGTTCATCATAACTTCATTTTCTCACAAAAAATTTTTTCCTTTAAAAAAAAAAAAAGCTGTCAGTCATGTAGCATAAAACTCAATTTCAGCCAAATACATCAAAACACAACATTAGCTAACTGGAACTGTGATTTGCATATCTGCTAGATTCGCCCCTCTTGCTTGTACATCCATCTTGACAACTAACCCGTTCATGGTGGAACAATCAAACAGAATTTGCATGAGGCAGATAGTGTATACACATCGCATCACACTTTCATGAGGCCTTTCATGATAAAACAAACAAACAGACACAGTGGGCTGAGTGAAAACAGACACAGCATTTTTAGAAATTAGTTAGTCATAATCTGTGAGGCTGTACAGGACTTCTTTGAACCTTGACAATTGCTTTTTAAGTTTTACTTCACCAGTGAATACCACACAATGCCATACACCAGTGGTAGCCACCCTGGGGGTCACAAGATAAATCTGAGGGGGTCATAAGAGGATCTATAAACAAAGAAATAAGAAGAAAAACATCTCTGAGATACAGGTTATGTTTAATTATCATGATTTTTTAAAGTCTTATTGTGAAATACTGAATTATTAAGTATTTTGTAGGGTGTCTCACTTGTCTGTATAATGCAGTAAAGTTCAACACTACCACAAACCGCAGCCACCAAAATGATCATACATACATACATCTCTCCAAAACATACAAAAACTGAACCTACATGAAGGTAGAATTAATTGCAGGACTGTTCTATTAGACTGCATTCATTTTAGATAGAAGTACCTAATAAACCGGTAACTGAGTACAAACTGTATTATACAGTTGCAGTCTTTCTTTACACGGTTAATAATTTGATTATCCCCCTGCTATTTTGATACATTTTCAGATTTCTAAAACTTCTCTCACTTTTATTTTGAAAGCTGACTGACTCAGCTGTCAGCCATGATGTGATATGACTCTTCAGCACTGCCACACCCTCTTCTTGTTTTACCTCCTTTTTATACAGCGATGCCCTCCAGACAAACTGACCCAGCCACACATACAGCGCAGTACTGTGAAAAATGTCTGCACACAGATTAACGCAAAGGCACTGCATGTGAAGCATTCTGTATATATTTGACATCTACAGCTTGCGTTTGGGTATGTTTGACTTTCCAGTGTTTTGTGTACATATCATTTGCACATAAATCCTGAGAGGGTTGGCCTTTCTGCTTTCCACCAAAACATGAAACCAGAGACACAGCAGCACTCAGATCAGCAGCACTCCAAATCCACTCATTTAGTAATGATGTTTCCAGCATGCTGCCTATCTGAAGCACAATGTCCATCAGGCTCCTGCAACCCTTTAAAAGTAAGATGCTCTTATCAACACTGTATTAAGTCCGCAGATACATTCGAACAAAGCGCATTATTTATGAAAGGGTGCTCTTTTAAGGCGGGGTGAAGAATATCAGCAAAGACAACAACAATCCACTGCACCGGACTTTCATGTTTATCCTCTCAAACAACCCTACATAAATAAATCCCAACCACATTAAAATGCATTTCCAGTGCAGGAAAATGACTGACGTGTTTCTGTTATTAGCTACACAAAGTGCCGTCTTAGCAGGGTTGTTGTTGACGACACTTGCTTCGAAACCCCACTCAGACACTGCAGGTGATAATGAAGGGAAACACAGGAATTTAAAACTGATGTGGTAGAGTCAATGTATGGGATGCAACTCTAACGGCAGTTTTATTTTGGTATCTGCCTTGGGCTCTCCTCATTATCCATCATAACACTGTGCAAAGAATCACTTTGCATTTATGGCCGAGTGGAGGCATCAAAGGCACTGACTAACAGGCCAGATGAGGGAGGATGCAGCGGACACTTTCATTCTTGAGGCAAGTCAATCTCCCCTTTTTTTCTTCCTGGGGGAAATATGTATTCTGACCATGCACATTACATAATAAGATATCACTGAAGTATGCTTCATTTGCAGTGCTCCAAGGTTGTCTTGAATGTTTCTGGGCCGCTGTAAATCTTGATAGATTCAGTTTTCAATAATTTAGCTATCAGTCTGAGCTCTGAGAGCATCTCTGATAGTGTTTCAGCCTGTCAGACTCAACCTCACTAATACTGTGCACCTGCATTATGAATATATTTCAGTTTGAATTAGTGTTATTGGATCTTCACCTGACAGCAAAAAAAGGTGAGCTACTTTAGCATTCAATCAAATTACTGAAAAAACATTAAGTGTTCTATGCCAACAGACCTTTCAAACTGTTCTCTTAACAAAACAACAACTAATCCACAAAAGAGCCTATTTCTCATTTATCTTTCTGTATTCTGGTCACCATAAAAATCCTGTCATTGTAACCCCCAACACAGCTGAGCCACAGCCCCTGAATACTATCTGAGAGAGATGTGCTTTTGTAGCTTCCTCCTTAAAACACAAAACTACTCGAGTTAATGCGTTTAACCTGCTCCTCAGAAACTTGCCACACTAACAGAAACATCAGCTACAATCACAATCATACCTACTTATTTACGATATGAAACAAAGCCATGCCATGATTGTTTTTTCTCTCCCTTTACATAAGCACGCATATCTGACATCTTTCCCAAAAATAACCCAGTTTTTCTTTTTTTTCCCCCCAAAAAAACTCCATGCTTTGTGACAGCAGCAGCCCTGGAAGATTTTAGCAATGATCCTGCTACACATTTTGTACGTTAATCAGAGGTTGTAGTGCCCCTCAGGATCAGCTAAATTGAAATGGCAAAAAGATTGAGGATGGGATCGGGAAGAAATGCTGAGGGTGGAGATCAGTAACGCTGACATGCGGGATATGCAGCAGGCTAATGATTTGACAGGAGGCAGGTGGTGTAATTGTGGCGACTCACTGGCATGCATGAGCTGTCCCTGGCGTCCAAACACCTGGGAAAAGGTGGCATGGCTGCAGGTGAGGGTGTCCTCCATGGCTGTCCCACTGGCACACGCTGAGGAGAAACAGAGAGGAGGGGAATGAAGGAAGGTCAGCCACGCTGCGTCGCATCAAGACGGAAAAAGAGAAGAGAGCAGAAGAGAGAAAAGAGAAGAGGAGGTCTTGCCTTCAGTTGTAGAAGCTGGTGTGTGATCTCTGGTGATGACTGCTCTCCTCTGGACCCGTCCTCCTCCTGCTGCTGCTGCTGCTGCTGCTGCTGCTGCTGCTTCTGCTGCTGAGGAGTGAAATACAGCCCCTCACTGCTTACACCAATATGAGCAGAACTGCTCCCCCACAGATAATGGGAGGGGGCGTGCCTGCCTGCCTGCTTGTCAGCATGTAAGTGTGTGCGCGCGGGTGAAAGTTCTCTGAATGTGTGCCTGTGAGAGCATATTTGTGTACATGTGTGAGGGAGACTAACACAGGGTGGTAGAGCAGGTAGCAGAGCTGTAGGCACAGTTGCTCTGCCAGGACTCTGATCTTGTGCTTCGTCTGTACAGGCTGACAGTGCTCTGCGGCTCCAGACAGGCTGGGTTGAAGGGAAGAGTAAAAAAGAGGGGAGGCGAGGGGTGAGTGCAGCTTTTTCGACAGGTAAAAGTGAATCCTCCTTCCGCCACCCTCACTCTCAGTATAAGTAGACAGTAGCGTCTGTCCTCTGGGCACAGGACGGGACTATTGTTTTTTGATCTGTGTGACTATGCCCCCTTTTCTCTCCTCCCTCTCCCTCCTCCCCTCTCTACAGCCCTCATTTGCTGCGCCTCAGCAGTAACATCCACCCCCCACCCCCCTCTCGCCTGCTCTCCTGTTCTCCTTCACATCTCTTACTCTCTCCACCCCACCCAATGCAAATCCCCTCGATCCATCTTAAAGCTCGGGCCGCTGCTTGGAAACAGAGTCTAGCAAACTCGAGTGCTTCATCTTCCTCCCGTGCTGAGGGAGAAAAAGGAGGATGAGAAAGTGGAAGGGTTGTATAAAAAGTGAAAAGTAGGGCTGGTACCGCTTGTGGTTTCCAGAGGCTTCATCTTGAAAAGGAATTGTAGAAAAACTGCTGAGTATAAAATAAAAATTAGCTCATACTCAACTGAAAAATAACTCTTATAAACTACTTGCCTCGCTATGTAGTGCAACAGCTCCGGTGAAGCAGTGCACAGTGAAAAATGAGATTTACTGGCATGTGTGAAAACATCCGCCACACACTGCAGCAAAGAGGTACATAAAGGTGTTGCAGTAAAAAAAAATTAGTCCCACAGTTCCATGAGATCAAATGAACCCATGTTAGGAGATCTTAAATGATCCTCTCAGGTCTTGGCGGCACAGTAAGCCATGTTGTACCCATTGTGTTAGACCTGACAGTCAGTCATTCCAGCATATTAACACACTCAAGTCATCTCTGAACTGTCTAACCTCTCTGCAGCAAGTAAACCTGAGCTAAACAGACAATTTCCTCCCGAGCAACAAAAAAAAACTTCTCCAGGAAGCCCATTGTCATGGAACCATCTCTCACACCACTGCTCTGCAAGGCGAGCACACCGGGGACCCAACCGCAGCACTCACATCCTCGCATCACATCCTCCTGTTTTGAAAGGAAATGGAAGGACATTCGATGGGCCACAGTGGGAGGTGGGAGGAGTGCTCTGTTAGCAGGCTGACTTAATCAGGTGGTTCTGCAGGTAAAATAATACAGGCAGGACAAGACACACCATGCTTAAAGCATAGAAACAAATGACATGAAGTACATTTGCTTAAGAGCAGGTTAAGCAGCTGCTCAATCGAAAGTCAGACACACTAACAATGTGGTTGCATACAAACACGACTAAAATCTGCAGAACGCTAAGGTCAAACTAAACACTGGTACTTCACAAACAATGAGAAGACGCAAGACGCGGCTTCACTTTCAAGTCTGACAGACTAATGCCCAGCAGAATAAATCTCTGCTCCATCTTCATCAGCTTTAATGTTATTCTCTTTGAACAGGAAGTAGGGGCAGAGAAGAGGCTGTACATTGTCATGTATGAGCAGCTGTCATTCCTTCCCACTGTGTCTCCAGTCACTGCCACTATCTTTCTCTAGAAGACAAATAACTGTATAGTTTAAAACCAACAACCTAGTCTGATCCAGATTCCTTATATTCAACCAGCTCATTTGCTTGTAAGCAAGGGGAAGCGCCAGCTCACACTTTGAAGCTGGAACAACACCGTTTAATGATTGGCCGATAAATAGATTAGTTGAGAGACAGAAAATGAATTGGCAACAACTCTGATAAGTCGGTTCTTAACTTAAATAATTTTTCAGGCAAAATGAAAAATAAAATGCTGGATACAACTTCTCTAACATAAGGACTTCCTCTATTACATTATTGTATCTTTGAATTTTAAATCTTTCAAACACAACAAGCAAAAAAAAGACACCAGAAAACTGTGATTTTCTAACATTTTATCAATGTAATGCTTAATAAATTAAGGGCACTTTATTGATAAGGGAAATAATGGTAATTGTACACATCAGTACAATATCAATACTGACCCAAGGCCTAATAGCCTCAAGTAAAGTAAAAGTAAATTACTAAAAATTTAAATGGTGAACATAGTAAACATCATATGTGCATAGCATCAGCATGTTAGTGTTGTTGTTGTGAGCATGTTAGCATACTGATGTTAGCATTCAGCTCAAAACACCACTGTGTGTCAGTATAGCCTCACAGAGCTGCTGGCCTGACAGTGGACTGTCTTGTTTAGATAATCAAACGGGTCCTTAAAAGCTTATAGGGTCACGTGACATCCCCTGAAAATACTGTCTTTACTGACCTCCAGTAGTTCCACCTTTTCACCTTCCTGCAGTGATGTGAAGGTGTGCTTCAAGACCCGGTGACATCACTATGGGGCGTGGCTACAGCCCAACACTCAACCACACCTATCACCGCAGAAAAGAAACATCGATTTTCAACATGGTGTTGACTAACTATTTAGAAGTAGAGGAACTTTCATTAACTCATAGTTTCCAGCTGGATAATACAGTTTATCGACAAATGTAGACATGCATGGCTTCACTGAACAATGTCTCATTGAATTAACAGTCACTCCTAAAGCACAGTTATGTTCCAAAATTAAGTTATGTAATAAACTATTTTGTGAAATTAGATTTTGTTAGCACATACCAGCCCCGGGTCAAGTCGTTTTTCACGAGTAGATGCTTGTCCTCAACCTTCTGCATGGGGTAATTGAGTGCCAATCCCCCAAAGCAGCCTCGGTGCTCTTAAATCTGCCTCTCTGGTGTATCGTAGTTTATTTCGTCAAGCCAGGCACAGAGCTGCATGGGATTGCATTTTTATGAATAGGGCTGGAGCACCATACACAGCAATCAAGAGAGAGTGCAGTGATATTTCACCCTGACAGCATGAGTATGGTGCAGCACTCTTCCAAGTGCCCACCACCACACACACACACACACACACACACAGACAGCTGAACACCCATAAACTACATCCAACCATAAACTACACCGTCATGGCACTGGGGCAAATAAACACATCACCCCATCCCACTGAATAAAGAAAAACCCGGCCAGTGGATCAAATCCAACATACAGACTGCATTTAATTCGTAACCCCATCCATCAACATGATACCCTCGTGTATTATGTGAAGATCCAGTCCTCAAGTTACTCTACTTCTTCTGAGTTTGTTTCCAGGACTTGAAGCACGTTTCTGCTACACACCGTCTGTCCAGTGGGCTTGAGAGCTCATTAATGTACAGGAGTTTGATGGATGGGGTCTGGACAAAAATACTCTCAGCAGATGCATAGAGGCCAGATGAGACCTTGAAAGGCATTCATGGCAACAAATGCACCATCAGACATCCTGAGATGCTTTGGTCTTCTTTTTTTCAGGTTAATAAACCATTTTTCTCTTTCTCTTCTTTTATTCTAGGTGACGTTCCACAGCAAACAGTTATACTATTAATCTTATTATTTTGAAGGGAGAAGGTTTATTTTGAAAGGTGCTACTGTGGATTCCATGAATATTAATGCATTTAGAGGGGTTTCTGAAACACTACTTTGACAGGATTTATTTCAAACAAATTATACTAAAAAAACATCTTGAAAGTTGGAATACAAATTATTGTAAGCGAGAGTTGCTTAGAAGTCTGCACTCAATTATTAATACATTTGCTTCATATACTTATCCTGAGATATTAGTTTTCCAGTTCTCCATATAATAATGTCATAATTGTATATATATGAGAATTAGGACTTTAATATTCTTTTATGTACTGTTCATATCTAAATGTATACATATTTTACTGGGTTGGGTGATAAATGAGATTTCCTTTTTAATATGTGGCTTTATAGGTGTGATTTTATGTTTTTATCTGTTTTAGGGGGGAATTTTGATGTGGTTGTTACCGTTTTCATTCTCATACTGAAAACACATTAAATGTGCTAGAGTGTACCACATCTCATAGCAGGCTATCACAAAAATGTAGCACACTGAATTATTAGGAATAATTAATGAATGTGTATACAATACAGAGCAAGTTAAGTTTTTCATTGACTTTGTGACATTGGCCTACTGTATATGATTAGCCTCAAGCACAGTAGAGGCCAATAATAAACTAAAGTTATGGCATACACGTTAGCTTCAATATGGAGCTTGCCTAATAAATACAGAGATGGGAGATTGCCCGGCTAATACGACCTCATTTACAGATATTACATTTTACATGATTAAGCCGTTTCTTTGAATGCAATATCCTTGTAGAGCTCTGAAAACAAATCTGTGAGTTGCAAACTAATCTTGCATAATTTGCTCCCTTTTCCATGTTGAGCCACAAAAAGACCCAGCAGAGGTAAGAATTTAAAGGTACTGTATGACTCACATATCAACGTCCCTGACAAGTGCACTGCTCCAAAAATAGATACAGATCTCACAGCTGACGATGGCCAGTGGCCCTCCGGTAGCAGCTCTCTGACCTGCAGAGTAAAAGCAGCAACTTAAAATCTGATTTATGGCAAGTACTACCTTCTATTAAATTTAAATAAATTTGAAACTAAAATTCCTTTTTCATAATCTGGCAGGTCCCTGACAGGTCGTAAGTGGAGAAGGCAATCAGCAAATGTAATTTGGAAAACTTTATTACAGCAGCAACGGCAGGGACATCCATTATATTTAAAATTAAAAAAAGCTCTCTGTGAATAAAATGGTCTGCAAGGAGTCAGACCCACTTACGAGGGCAGTAAATTGCGTGTTCTCATTCTACATCCACACAGTAATTCTTAAGTTTTTACATAACCAGCAAACTATAATGTAGAAATCCAATGCACATTAAATCATGAACTTGAAAATCTTTTCTCCAATACGAAAGAAATGTAATCGAGTCGATCAGTGTTAGAAGATCATTTGCAGTTGCAATTTTCATCCAATCTGTTCATACCCTGCTCTTGCAGAGCAGGATATAATTAGGAGATCAGTTAGCAAAAACAATAAAAGCTTTACACAAATTGAAAAATTCTTTTTATTATGTCAATTACAGCAATGTTTTACTTGAGGTCATTCGGGATTTTTGTGTTTGTTCATCCTTAAATACATAATCTTGATGCAGAAAGGCAAAACATGAAGATCTCTCATGGAAATATAAATTAGCTTCAAATCATATTGTTCAATTTTACTTTCCCATAACATGCTACAAGCGTTTAAGCACTCCCTGTGTGTCTGCTATCTCTGTGGTACAATGGAGATGGTCAAGAGTGAAAAAGCTGGATGAGCACTGGAGACAATAAACTAAAAATAAGAAGCTTTTCATTGGTAGTCTTACCAAATGCACCAACTCACAGACACAAAACATGACTTTTTCCATTTTCAGTTACGTTACTGTGGCATGGCTCTTAAAGAAAAATGGCACATGAAACAACTTTTCACCTGTCCATTTATGACGGACAAAACAGACAACATTGCTGCATTCAACTTATTTGAGGATTTGAGCTATCATCATGCATTTTGGCATTAAAAGTTGCTTCATATGTCATTTGTGTGTGTCAGATCACTTAACGGAGACGACCAATTTAGGGATTTGTTGGCAGAAAGACTGTAATAACAGAATTTGAGACTAGATGAATTTGCACCAATTTACCAGTGTCTGCAAAGTGCAACAGACCTGAATACATTCCATTATTCACCGTTAAATTAAACCAATCTGACTGATTTAGCTAGAAAAATTTGGCAGTTTGTTTTAAAGTGCTGTAAGAACACTGGGCTGAGTGAGTGATATTAAAAATGGTTTTCAAAACGGACATTATTTTAAAGGAGGCCACTACATAATTCCCATAATTTTACAACGGGGATTACCTGCTAATGTCTGACAGACAAAACAGTCTGAGGAAGCAAGTAAAACATGAGACATACTTGAGATTTAGACCATAGGAATAGCTGTCAGACCGCACATCCAACCATAACCATACACATACTTACCACACACATATACAGTGTTCCTGAGGACCAATTGTTGCAGCAAACAACTGCCATTTTCATTTTTGTTTCCCAAACAAAAATATGCCAGTAAGATATATTCTACAATATAAGGACTACAGAAATTGAAATCAAACATACATACTTTGCAAATCATGTATAAACTGAAGTAGGTGCCTGCTGGGAGAGACATGGAAATTGGCTTAATCTAGTTTATACTCTATTCAGCACATGCATTAAGAGACTCTGGAAACATCCAAAAATCTAAACAACCAAATGGAGAAAATACGGAACGAAAGAATAAACAAGTTTCCCTAACCCTAACTGATACGTGATTGCCATTTGCAATATATCAGCTTCTCAACATAGCGGAGCCCTAATGTTACTGTTTTGGGTCAAGTAATGACTCTTTTTGTATATATTAACTCATTGTCATTTACAGTTTTCCTTTTTTTTTTTTTTGCAAGGCTGGCGAAAAACTGGGGCTCAGTTCAGTTCATAACATGATGGAAGATAAAGGGAGTTCCCTCCTTAAATCCAGCAAAGGCAGTTGAGATAAGCAGACTTCACTTGTTTTGAGTGAATAAGCCCACCACAAAGGTCAACCTCAGTCCTGTCAGTGCCTTGATTAGTCCGGAGCGTTGCCTGAGAGGTGAGCGCCGCATATTCACGAAGAGCTCAACAGTGTCCACATGGCTCACTTCATCAGCACCTCCTGCAAACACACAAAGACAAACTAAAGTGAGCAAGTTGATCACACGATTAACTGATTATCAGAATTATTGCAGATTCATTTTTTAAGTAAATAAAATGCCACATTTGATGGCGCCAGGTTCTCATGAGAGAATCTGATGCTTTTCATTGTCAACTGACAATGAGATGAATGTCAATTGTCAACTTTTGGAATGTTGGTTGGATATTTTTCATTGTTTTCTTGTGTTTAATAAAATGAAAACAACTTGCAGCCCTATAGCTGTGTGATCTGCAGGTGATGTCACACACAAACAAACGTCTAACAGATGGCAAACAGCATAAACTGCATTTATGAAACAAGATACTCATTCAATTTGAAAAAGAATCTGATTAACAATATCTCTGCCAAACAATTTCATAAACAAATGTACCTAACACTGTCTTGTGAAAACCATGTCTATCCAAAATGTCTGGCTGTGAACCACAGCCTTTGTGGCAGTACATTTTTACATATTCAAATTACTTTTGTTTGTTTAGTACAATTACAGTAAAAAAGTAAGTTTAGCTCAATGTTATAAGCCCATAAAAAAAGAGAGAAATCCTCCATTTTATGTGAAAACAGCAACAATAATTAGCATTTTAATAATCCCCAAAACTGTTAAAGAATTGTGACCAAGATAGAAACCGAGCTGGACATCCTCTAGTTAAAAAAATAAAGCTGTCACCCATCTTTTGGAGACACTAAAGAATTTGCTGCACAGAACTACACATAACTATACATCTAAGTAGACCCCATAAAGATAAAAAAAAGTGTCTCACCTGAATCTCTTTTGGCTCTTCAATTGGTGGCTCCTCAGTTTTCACCTCAGCAGATGGAGCAACGTTGGCCATTTGTAAGCTCCTGGTGACTGGACCACCTACTCTCTCCCTTGTTCGAAGGGAGAACCGCTCCTCTTTCTTCAGTTGTTGTGGTGGTGGTGATTTGGCTTCTGCTAATCTCTTGGGTGCTGCCTCTTTGCCCATACGTTGCATTCTCATGGCTGGTCGTTGTGCAGTGTCACTGGGAGTGTCAGGGGCCAACGGGGTGGGAGGTAGAGACTGAACTTGGCCCTTCTTTCTTTTCTTGCTAATATAAACTGGTGCTGGAAACGAGGCAGGCCTCTTTAGTCTGCCTAGCGTGGAAGCAGTTTTTCCTTTGCTCGTCTGGGAAGGTTCAGGGTCTGCTGCACCAGAGCTACGAGCTCTGGTCTTTCCCAGCCTCTTAGGTTCCAGCTCAGTCTGTGGTATTTCACAGTCTGAAGCCTTCTTCCTAAGATTCATGTTTTTATCTACCACAGACACTGGCTCCTTTTTCAACTCTGCCAGACCTTTTTTGCCCTTTTTACCAACAGGCTTCATGGGACAGCTGACTGCCATGTGTTTATTGAGACTCGCAGTATAAGTAAACTCCCGACTGCAGTGGGGGCAGACGTTAGAGGCCTGCTCTTCTTCAACTTTAACCTTCTTTGCAATAGTGGCAGCTTTATTTTTCTGTGAAATTGCCTTTTGGACCAGCTGGTTTTTCTTCTTACTGAGAGCACTCATCTTTGTTTTACCAGTATCTTGATTAAAGTTAAGTCTCTTTGGCTGACCCATTCTACGGAAAGCACTCTGACCTGCAGCGGCTGCTGAGGGTGACATGACACCATTGGGACTCTTCACTATTTGCTTGAGGGGGATGGGGTTTTTCTTGGGAGTGTAACGCTTCTTATCACTAGCGTTGGCACAGGCCAAAATGTGCTTGTGCAGTTCAGGCATGTTGTCAAAGCTGTTGCCACACTTGGTGCAGCGTATGGCAGTGCTGAAAGTTTGTGGTATGTTGTGGGTGGTGAAGTTAGTAGCCGAGGCCACAGAGCCAGCATGGGAACGGCTATGATAAGGAAAAGGGGGTGGTTTGTAACTGGGGTAGTGTTGATTAATGCCAAGGCGGACATCTGGGCCTTTAGGCTTTCCTCCTTCTGAGGCCATGATCTTTATTGTAGTGTACAGCTCCTCATTGGGGTCCTCCGCCCCGTCCTCTGCATGATTACCATTAACATCGGGCTCCTCTTTTGCTAAATCAGAGTCATTGTGTGGACCAGCTTCATCAGTCGTCTCTGGTGCTGGTGTTGAGGGATTGCTTTCCTCTTTGGCTCTGGATGGGTCCGTGTAGTTTTGTGGCCTGAGCTTGCCACTCTCTTCAGTGGTATGCGAACACGTCTCGTTTGGATGAAGATCCTTTTGGTGCTGTTGGAGGTTACAGAGAAATGCAAACTCCTTAGAGCAAACAGAGCACACAAAGATCCTACCAACTCCATGTAGTGTAGTCCGGTGGGTCAGCAGGGCTGGAGCATCACCAAACAACTGCACACAGAATTCACACTTGAAGGGCCAATCAGCAGCATGCTCCGTAATATGTCCACTGAGCTCTTTGATGGAGCTGAACGGCTCCTCACAGACGTTACACACAAAAGTCTTGCAGTACGTCGAGTCCATGTCTTCTGCCTCACTGGTTTTATCAGACTGTTTATCGGGGGCAGCAGGTTGAGGTGTGTGATTCGTAGCAGACAGCTCATCCACGCAGTGCTGAGGCTCTACTTTTATCTTAATTTGAGGGAAGGATTGTGAAACCTGTGACGGGGATGGGTCATGTGAGTCAGTAGGAGGAGATGATGTGGAAGATGAGGATTCTGGCTGCGATGAGAAGGCAGCAAGAGGTTTCTCTGGTACCGAGTCAGGGTTTTGGTTCACGTTACCATTTAGCAGACTGTTGCAAGTTGTAGTCAGAGGTACATCTTCTTCTGTAGTGGGAATATCATCCGACGTTGGCTCTGGAGGGCTTGATGTCGCTGAAAATTTAAGGGAATCTTTAAGTGGAGTCTTCGGAGAGTCCAGTGGCTCAAGGATATGATTCTCTTCCTCGTCTTTGTTTTCTTCAGCTGACAACATCTCCTCCGAGTCTGAGGCAGGGTTGTGCTCAACTGATCTTGGAGACATTTTTGGCGAGAGGACAGGAAGAGGTCTTAGTGCAGAGGAGTCTGAAGGCTGAGAAAGCGGAGAGCTAGGCATAGTCGGTGGTGAGGGTATGGTAGGTAGTACAGGGGGAGGTGGTGTTGGGGATGTCACACTGGAGGCACCGGGGGAGGAGGGGTTCATGGTCACAGGGGTCAAAGAGGGCGGAGAGGGGTGGGCAGACTCTGACACAAGGTTTGGAGAGCGAGAATGAAAACAGCTTAGGTTCGCTAAGGACGAGGAGCCCTCCTCTCCTGCCAAAGGTAGACCTACATACTCATTCATTAACACCTTTTCAAGCATGCTGGTGTTGGGCTTTCTCTTCTTTATCAGTGACTGTGGTGCTGGACTTTTTCCTTCTCCTTTTAATTCAGGCTCAACATTGCTCTTCCGATGCAAGCTTAAATCAAGAGCTGAATCCCCGAGCACCTTGTTTAAGCCGTCACTCCTCTTGTTGACAGCGTTTGACAGATCCAAGGGCTGCTGATTACAGGAGTTTCCACCACTACTGGATGAAGTTTGGCCGTGCATGTTACTTCCAGGAAGGCTCAGACTATCTCCATCCTCCTTGTCCAGTACGGTCCCAGGAGGTGACGCGCTGTGGCTTTCAAGCTTTGGCACCTTAAGGGTGTACGAGCTCACCGCCTCAGTTTTACAGCTCTCCGTTTTACATGCAGGACTGAGCTGTGGCGATGACGGGGGAGAGGTTGTTCTCCTCTTAAACCTCCCCGAAGCTCCTTGCAGCGCCGTGACCGACAGTGGGGAAGCCAGTCTGTGGCTCTCTGTTATCAGGGCAATGGTAGATTTCTGAATGTCTTGCGTCTGGAGGAGCTGTTTGAGTTTAGGTGACAGATAAACAGTTTTCTCTCGTTGAAACGCCGTTGAATCGGCAGCTTGCTGGAACAGGCCTCCCACTAACAAGCTCGATGAAGACGATGTAGAGGATGATGAAGACGATGAAGAGGCTGTGAAAGATGAGGTTTCAGTCTCCACTTTAAGGCTAGGAACCAGGGGGGGGGTAGATGTTCTTCTTTTTGTTGCTGGCTGGCCACTGATGGAGACTTGCTTTGCAGCAGTGGTTCTACCCTCCACCTTCAGTGCCTGGCTGATCTGATTTGGGCTGATGATGACTGTGTCCAGACCAAACAGAGCTGCAGATCTGGAGTCCACCTCTATAACCTCACAGGTGCTCACTGAGCTCGTCGACACAATCTTGCCGTCAATGTAGAAGCTCAAATTCTCAGAGATATTTTTGGATATGTCAACTGCATAATCGTCCCTGTCTACCTCATCTTCTGTGTCCGCACTTGGCACGTAGACTGGTGGAGGACTGGTGCTGGGGGACTCATCCGGCTGCTGCTGTTGCTGCACTGATGCCTCTTGTAGCAGCATGCCTTTCCTGCGAACTCCCTTTGGCAATAGGTGCCGTTCATGTATTCTGCGTTGATGTCTGCGCATGTTGGTGTGCGTGCCAAATGCTTTATTACAGTACTTGCAGGGATGGAGTTCCTTAGACTCCCCGTTTTCATCCAATATAAAAGGACGGTCTGCATGAGGCCCTAACTCCTTTCTCTGCATCTCAGAGTTGTGCAGAGATCCTCCAGTATACTGGGAGCCTATGGCTATATAGTGACTAGTGGGGCTGGTGCAGTCAGGACTTGAACCATCAGTCTGCACCACAGGACTGAGTAGACTGGCAGTCCCAGCCAGAGAACCAGGCCTTTTCTTGGGCCCACTCTCATGCCTTCTCTCATGCCGCCGCCGCCCCACCTGTGAGCCAAAGGACTTACTGCAATAGCGGCATTTGAACAGTTGTGTCTGCTGGTTAGTGATGGCATGAATGTGATTGTGACGTTCCAGACCCTGTCTGGTTGAGAAGTGGCGCTCACAGTGCTGGCAGGGATAAGACTCTCCATGGGGATCACCCTCTACGTCACCATCGGGGTCAGGGTCGAGGTCAAGGTCTGGATCAACCTCTTGATCTTGTCCTGCAAGTGAGGAAGACTCCAACTTTCCCTGCGAATCTGTATGGCTTTCTTCACCAAGCTGCTTATTTTGCATGGACTCAGCCACAGGTGAATGCAGAACTATTTGCTGCTGTACTTCACTCGGTTCCTCAAAATCATCAGCATCCTCTTCTTCGTCTTCCTCTTCTTCCTCCTCCCCATTTCCCCTGTCCGTCATCACTACTGACATGTCCTCCACATCTCTATGGTCAGCACTTCCCATGGAATGGGTTTCCTGGAGTTCCTGGAGTGGCCCTAATATTGATGGCCCCTCATCCTCCTCCTCCTCCTTCAGACCTAAAAACAATTTATCAGAACTGTCAGGTTGTACTTGTTCATCAATCCATTTCAGGAATTTACGTAAACAGGTGAAACTCTTAAATGACAAATACCTAAGAAATGCTAAGTGACAGAGAAGGTAAACAAATGTAAATATGCTGATCAACCATAAGAATTAGTCAACTTACAGTCATCCCCATCCCACATCTCCTTGACAGTAGGCTTGGCTACACTCGTTTTCTTGAATCCACCCAAACCAGCCTGTCTGGCTCTCTCCAGCAGCTTCCTTCTAGCTGCAAATACAAAACACACACACATCACTTTGGAGCAGACTTGATCGAAAGCAAAAACAGAATTGAAAATGTGTACAAAAGTGATGTTAGTAGAGCCTAAAAAGTTGTGCCACTGCTAGAGATGGTTCAAAAATGTCAAGGGCAGAAGCGTTCTTAACAATGAACCAATAAAATAGTTTTAACATGATAAGATTGGAGTTAATATCTATGCAAGCATAATCTTTTTTTTGGTTGTAAAAATCAAAGTTAAAGAGATCAACAGATATCCAAGATGTGATATTTTTTTTGCATTTAATAGACCTGTGAAACCTATGTCAGGAAGACTTATTTACAAATTAATCAAACTTACAATTTAGAAAATTTGCAAGTAACTACTTTGAAATTCAAACAAATGTATGAATCAACCTTGCACAGCTCATCCTAAAGCAGCCTCACACTGCATTCATAGTTATGGGTGGCAAGCATCACTAATTTAAATAAGTTAGATAAATTGAGTTTCATGCTATGCTTAACTTGACACTATGTTGAATTTCTATGCCTCATCTGACTCAAGAGGCTTCCCTGGCACCTCCTCATCACTTGAGTGTGTCAAAAAGGTCACCTGACCTGGCCTACAAAGCCCAATTCATACCAGAGAAACACATGCTGCAGGTCAGTCATCTGACCAGCATGGTCAGAGGCAGTCTGCTGAATAGCAGCTACACAGCTACCCAAACATTTTAACCCCAACTTAACTGTTGTGCCGGAGCTTTTTGTGACTTTTTAAAAAAAAAATCATGCACAATACTTGTCCAATGTACGCCAGAGTCGGAGTGCTTACACAGTGACTTCTGGGTGTTCGATATTAAGATGAAGCTAGCAGGACAGGTAGGCCAGCTTCATCAAGGCTGACTTTGCAGTAAAGTACAGAGCTGCCAAGAGCCATTATGCTGCAGTATAGAGACATGCTGTGCTTTAGACTGTAGCCTGTAGCGTTACACTGAAAATCCAACTGCCTCTTCTGACACAAAACCTATTGAACAACAGGTCTGTACAATTAATGACGACTTTTCAAATGTAGTTTACAGTTGTTACACATTCCTATCTTATTTCACAGACATTTCAGGAAAGAATTTATGCATTGATTTACTTTCATCAAAAAGTCAGGACCTCTGAAAAACAGTTGTCTAAAACAACATTATCTGCACGGGGCTATGATATTTCTGCAGGATTTCTTAAGCATACATTACAACACACTACAGTGTCCTAAATCCCTTAAGATAGGTGACACAAGGGGTAACAAAAACAGACCACAAGAGATTAAATCAGATAGTAGACACTGAATACATATATTTTTTTATTGATTAGTTTTGCCCTCTTCTTCATGATCCCTTAATCAATTACCCTCATGATCCAAAACATGTCATGTAACACAATGTCAAAAGTTTATCATGAAAAATCTAATTACACAGCAGCCAGTTTGATTGTGTCTAAGTTAATGATAGATCCTTTACTTTAATGTTTTACATTAATCCATTTATTAGGTTAAATGCACAAAGAAAGGGGATAACTAAACGACGTGTCTGTCATTGTAGTTTATCTGGGTTTTGTTTTGATGTCTGAATTGTTAATGCTATCAAGCCACGCTAACGTCATAACACTAGACCGACCTATTGTTATGAGTGCTATTGTCAAGTCTCCCACTATAACACCGACATGATCAGTTTTTAAAACACTACTTTTCTCCGGAGAGTTTACCATCTGTTCCTGAACACCGAGATGTCCGTGCGTTCAGACCCGACTAGCCGTTTAGCCTCATGCTAGCACGAACACCAAGTCCAACAACTCGATGAACTGGTTATTCTGGACCCAAAACGACACTGAGGGTAATTTTAAACCCTCTCTGCTGGATACAGCAGCTATATTTTAGGTTGTTATCCAGTAGCTGCTCTCTAATGAGCCTGCAGTTGGATAAGGAAGCTGGCTAGCTAGCTAACCTGCTAGGCCATCATCAAGTAGGGAGGCTCATCGATGGATGGCTTTCATGCTTTAGGAACTCAGGGAAGGTCACATCCTCGACAACGTCAGGACCCAGAGGAGGAAAAGCTGCTAAAAAGTTGCTCAAATGCTGGTTTAGCAGCTAAACGGAGTGTTGTGCGGGAACGGGTTGGCTCATTGGTCGCAATTTAGCGCTAAACCAGCTCGCAGCGACGAGTTTTAGGTCGGGTGTGAAAGTAGAGAAAAGCCCCACACATCGCTGCCGTTAACGTTAGCTGCCACTAGCTTTCCCTCATTTGTAGCTAGCTAGCTCGACACTTACAACTTCGACTGAGCTGCAAAGAAATCGATCCGTGGCTAAGTTAGCTCGGCTTGTGTGCAGCACACAGGTCGGAGGCTAAAGCCGAGCAGAAATGTCAGTGTGTTTTGTAAGTGAGGCCTCACCTCGCTTCGCCCTGGGTGAGTTTTTCCTGCTCAGACTGCTGGCTCTTTCTTCCTCCAGTGCAGCTGTTATCTCAGGGTTGTCTTCCACGGTGTACCACACCAGCAGCTCCTCTCCGGGCCCGATAGGCTGCAACAATGAGAGATGAGGTCGGCCACCAATCACAGCCCGGCTTGCTGAGAGGCAAGAGGGATATTTGTGCCACTGTGCATCTTATCTGTCTGTCTCTGGGAGGGGGGTGTGGAATTTGACAGTGTTTTCACCATAGTCTGCAGGATATTCTCCAATGGACGGAGCATTTATACCAACAGGGATGGAAATAGTTACATAACTCCATTTAAACGCATTTTACATTTGTATGCATGTTAATGGCTGCTTAGCTTCATCGGGCATCTCAAACTGGGCTTTTATTTTGGGACAGTTTTAACCAGTGAGCAAAGAACTATTCTGATCCTTAAGTTAAAGTACAGCAACATAATAATTAAGGGTGGGTGAAACCACAAAATATGGTTTTGATCAAAGTACAATCAGGACTAGAATCACCAATTTTGATATATATAGTTTTTATTAAGAGCAGCTAATGTAATATGTAGGAGAGAAATGTGTGGTATGTATGTATTCATAAATATATAGTCAGTGGATCCTTTGTTAGGTAATCTAATGCAACATGTCACAGCAGCTCAACCATACATCCTATAGTCTACAATGATTATAATATTCAGTTTGGATTGACAGGTATTAATTGATCTACTCTATAAGAGTTTTGTTGAGGTTGTAGTTTGCATTGGTGATGAACTACATTATATTGAGATTTTTCTAATAGTTTGCCAAACCCATTTAGAAACATGAGCGTGGAGGAATATTTTAAAACACATTTGGTGAAATTCTATATTTATTTATTTGAAAAGACTTTGAGTTTATATATGCTAATCTAATTGTATTTCTCAGAGGAGCAGTGTTCCTTAGCACCTTAATCGTAAAACAATCCAAACCCTGGCTTTCAGTATCTATTTCCTTCCATCAAATGAATCCCCATTTCAGTCCATGTGCCCTTGGTCGTAGGTCGTTGTTGGCCATATGAATGTGTGTTTGACCTACCCTTAAAACTTTGTAGTAAATGGCTCTGTTGATCTCTATGGGGAAAAGATTCTGCTCTTCACTGGAGCGTGCCCAGTTCACATATCGCAGCCAGTTCCCCTTCATGGGGTCTGTGGCATCAACACACATCCAGCCCCGCGTTGGGAAATAAACCTGCGGAACACAAATACAAAGATGATTGTTAAAAGATACACGTTTCTAGCTCTTGAAGACATGGACAGGACCTCTGAATGGGGTCACAGTTGCCCAAGTGGGAGCCAACACATAATCAGCAGCATTTGTCATGGAAATATAATAACAGGCTTTTTCCATTTTCCTCCAAAACAGCAGATGTGCTTTGAAAATCTGAGATGTTTGTGTTTAAGTGTCATAAAACTTTTACAGGTGACACCATTTTTTATAGGCGTATTAAGTCTTTTCAACTGCAGGTGCTACGGTTGATACAGAATGTAGCTGGGCTTGTTTTAGCTATGCAGCGACTACCACAAAAGGTGAAGGTGTTTATTTTAGGGAGAGAAGCCAATGGAGCAGCCTGTAACGTACCTCCCACATGTAAACATTACTGGTCACCTGGGACCTTTTCTTCTTCTCTCCAACAAAAGGGCCAAACCTCTTGCCTTTAGGAATGACCCGAGTGGCCCAGACACCTGAAAATAAGAACAAAGAAATACCTGTTAAGTTTACAATTATATCTTTAAGCTGTAATATATGTTGAAACCTACAAGAGTACTGTGTTTAACTTTAACAATAACAATGAATGGTCAAACTTCAGCTTAGCCACAAGGATAGGGATCTTCAGGAATAACTGCAGGTTACGAAGACTGTGCGAAACAAGTCTCTGTAAAATTTGGTGTGGTAGCCCCGAGTCTGCTGGTTTCAAAGAGGATATAAATGATTACGTTCACAGACGGTGTGGCGAGGTTTTGACAACGATAGAAAGAGTTATTGTCACTACATGATTAGTCCAAATGCTGTTACATGTGAAATCTTGAATCTTTAAAAAGGTAATAATGGATAACCATGGCTACTTTTAAGTAGCTATTGAATATTAAGTAGCATGTCGATGTTTACCAATTTGTGTATTTTAATTTAGTTTTTACTTTTCATATTTCTGTAATTATTTGCTCCGAGTTTTAATTCAATTTCTGGGCAAAAAGTGTAATTTTTATGTTTCTTGCATGTGTGGCTGCATCCGTGTGCCTCCTCGGCTCAAGGGTCATTGTGGCATAATGGAAGTCAATGGAAGGGTGTTTACCAGGCTTAGGAGTAAATTAAGTGTGTCTGAGGGATTGTAGAAATACTGCTTCAGTCTGCACCATTTTATCATCCTGAAATGTGTTAAAAGTTCACAGCAGCTCAGTTTGCCCAGTGTCACTGTGGTCTTTCACAGTTACACATCAGTGAACTGCAAATGAAACATCATCCTGAATATATGTTGACAGACGTAAAAGACACTGTTAAAGCTGCAGTCATCTCAGGAGAACAGACGTAACTATGTGCTCACCGATGCGGCTTTGATTTATAGCAGAAGGTCCAAGACTCAAACAGTCGGGCAAACCCGTCCACACATGAGCTGGGATTTCATCCAGAGTCTCCACTGTCCCTCCAGTGATGGCCATGATCTACAATACATGAAAAATTACAGTTGTTTTAATATCACAACTGTGAAAATGTCAAATATAGTTACACACGCCATTTTGAACATCAGTAGATAATATCCTAATTTTGCAGATTGCAAGTATTAGATATTTTACCTGTTCAGGTAGCTCTCCACTAGACAGTGGGCGCCAAGTCTTACTAGGGCGTTATCACAGGGACTCTGAATACAGAGTAAAGAAAGTGATTTAAAAGACAGCAGCACACTTGAGTGGATGCTCTCACTGTGAATTCATCACAAAGAAAAGAACTACATCTCTGTAAACCTGAGTCATCTTTTTAATAAAACTTTCCTTTAAAGTGTTGAAGTTTTTACATAAAACTGAAACATGACACTACATAAAGACGAGATGGACTCTGACTTATTTCCATAGTGGCCCTGGTCTGACAAGAGAACGCCTGTGCCGCAACATGGACTTCATGAAACTTGTGACATGCAAATGACACCACAGGTGAACAGCATATTAATAGTTTGCCTCTGATAAAAACCAGTTTGCAGCACCTTTCATGAATACAGCAAAAAAAGCAGTGTAGCCTATGAATGAACACAGGCTGCACCCACTAATTACTTGGTTTACATGTTATTTTCACAATGAATCTTTAAGAAGAGAGCAGCCTATAAAACGGCAGAAAGTATAAAGCTCTCGTCACAGTTAAAGAGCCCAACATGATGTCTTTAAATTGCTTTATCAGAAAAACCGGAGGTAAGCCCCAAGATAAGCGCAGCATCAGGCAGGGCTAAAGGTCCTACAGGCTTTAATGGTCTGTGAGGCTTTACAGTACACAACGACGTCATTTAAATGTTTAAGATGTATGTGACGGAGAAAATATTAAATCTCCGATGGGCCGAAAGAGAGAAAAGCTGCTTGACTTCACATTGGAGAAGCTGGAACCAGCGAATGTTTAGAAAAATGACAACAAAAACCAGTTTATCAGAAAAGCCAATATGTTTTCTTTCAATCAATTTATCTATTAATCCACATTCGCATTTCCTGCACTTTAAAGAAATGTTTTTTCCCCAAAAATGTTTCCATCACAGGCAGTTTAGTGACTTGCTTTTTGTCCCAGCTGGTAGAAAAGCCAATTGTTCAGGAGCACAATGAGCTGACCCATGTGTTGTGGGGCTGAGCTCACTGAACTCATTAACAAAAAAAATATATATCCACACAGCTCACCAACAGATCTTGAGACATGAGCCACTCTTATTTGACTTAATGATGTTGCAGCTACCAGACAGACAGGCAGGAAGATGACACGGCTGAGACAATAACCCTTATTGTCTGCAAATTTGCGGGGCTCAAGCTTTAACATCCTCTTAAAATAATGGATCAAATGCGTGAACTTTTTACTGGCCGGTTCATTTAGGTTCACTTGGATGGTTTTTTTTTTTTTCTCTCTCTCTGTTACTATAATCCCGGCTGGTGCTGGAGTTGTGTGATCAGACATTTTTAAATCCCTGCTAGCTGAAGTTCAAGCAACAAATGGAGAGATTTCAGGGTGGGTGCGTGCGTAAAGCGGATTTTAAAGCGTTTTGTCTCTGTTCATCCCAAAAAAAAAAGTTGACAAAGACAAATAAAATGAGCAGATCTGTGACCCGCACACCGCCTGAAGGATACAGTTTATTGTTACCCCTGTAGGCAGACCGTCCGCTCTCCTTGTTCTCCCCGATGCTGCAGAAGGAAGCCGGCTGCAGCCTTTTCCTCCCTAAATGTTGCCGGTTTTTGGGGGCAGCCTGCAGGCTACTCTACACGCGCACTTACCTGCTTTATGTGACCGGGGACTTGTGATTTTTTTGTGCTCTACCTGCTCACAATCAGCTGAAAATGGCGGATGGAGGCTTGAGCCGAAAGCCTCCTCTGTAACTCGGATCGTAGTTGGGAGAGGCAGCCTGTCAGACTCGGGCTCACGCACGGCGATGGGGCAACAATGTTCAGCAATATGGGGTTTTTTTTTTTTTTTTTTTTTTTTTTGGACACAACAAGGCTCACCGGTCTCCTCTCCAGCAGGCAGTGGCTCAAGTCCTGTCCACAGTGCAGCCTATCATGACTCCCTGTCAATTAAGTAGCCTACCTTTCTTAGATTCATGTGTGAGCATGGTGGGGCCTGTAGGCTGGTGCCATCTGTGCATCCATGAATAGCTAAGAACTCAATAAAAGCAGGCAAATGTTGCCTGAAATGTCTGATCTGCTGGTAAAATGTCCTCAAGTGTGATACTTTTTTTTTTTTTTTATATTAAATGTTTCACCTGTGGGGAGGTGTTGCAGGATTATTATTTGTTGGTGAATATTTTCCACTCATTGTTTAAAACAGTTGTGAAAAAATCTACCAACTGATTTTAAAAAAAGTGGTCGTTTATGTTGAAAATAAAAGTGGATAGTCTGTTTTTATTTCTCCCGTATACTTGATTTAGTGCTTATTCCCACTGACTTCTGTGTACATTTATTAAAAACAAGCATACTGTTCAATAAGTGTCCACATTCACGTGGATGAATTCAGTCCCTAAAATTTGGTGGCAATACGCGAAGCAAAGCTGATCTCTCAAAAGTAAATGGTTTGCAGGCAGATGTTTAACATACAGCTATCAGGTACTTTACATGAGCAGAAGTGATACTTTCAGGGTCACGTTTTCTCTGTGCAGTATTATATTCACTCAGTGTCCCGTTTATTAGGTACGCTTGGCTAAAATAACACAGTACTATACAGTATTCCTGCAGTAAATCTTCCCTTCATGAAGCCGTTAATGTCCATTGTTTTTTGAAACTGGTCATTTTGGAAGATGTAGCTTGTGGTGCTGTTGAAATGTACTGGATTGTACAGAAAGACATCTCTGTTATTTAGCCTTAGCTCACTGGTTTAAAATGCAGTAGACAAAGTAATAGCATCAGAATGATGGTCTGCAAAAACACTGTGCAATGATTAACACTAGATTCCTGTCTTTTATGCATTAATGAGAACAAGGACACTTGCTGGGGAGGTCAGTATGGATAAAATCACATTATCACAAGATGAATGGGTTCAATAACCAGACATGAATGTCTGTTTTGCTTGATTAAATACATGAAAAATTTCATCCTGTTGATGCAAAAACTATATGAAAATTCAGTAATGTCACAGAACAGTCGTGCAAACTGTCCACACGGGTCATATTGAAGGGATGCTGTAGCTGCCAGTACAGTAACTGTACATCCTCTTAGGGTGTGTACAGTCCTACTGTCCAACATAGACTCAACAGAGAAAAACAAAAACAACTAATGAATTAATTGCTCTGTTCTCAGCTGTGAGCAGGTGTTGAAACCGGAATAAGCTTGAGCAGAAAACAGTTCCTGTTCGGATGTGTTGTTACCTCGGCTCCCACATATGGTACATTAGCTGTATTGGTTCTCGAAGGGCATGCTCAGAAATTATGACTTTAATCATTATTTACTAGTATAATGTATGTTGCCACTAGAGGCTGCTGTGCTTCCATGAACTGGTTGTGTCCTCCTCAGAGTAAAGTCCATGCTGGAGATTTGAGAACTGTGACTAGTTGGAACAGACACAGTGGCGCACAAATAATTTATGGCATGAAGGTGTAAATGTCAGAGTAGCACTACAACTGATACGAAAGCAGATACATGCGATCCGTGTGTTCTATTGCACACCTTTGTGTTGTGTGTCTTTGAATGGTGTCTCTACTGTATGTATCTACTGGTGTATCTACTTCTCTTCAAATAATCGGAGGATCTGTTTTACTCCTTCTTCGGGGATGACTTCATGCCGCATTAGGACACATAGTCAGCAAGTTCTTACACTGCAAGTTTGGCGTTCAGCACACCTGAGGATGCTCAGCCAGGGTTTTTATATTAAGTGTAACTCCTGTCTGGATTTTTCCATTTGTGTTCAGTCCAAAATATCCCAGTAATGCTCTCACACAAGAGGATTCACCTTGTGGACCAGTCATGTATCTCATCTGCTTTTTAAAACGTCTGGAGCCTCAGTGCTTCAAGCTTCTCTCGGCCAGATGTGCTGACTCCTGTCCCCCCTTTTCACGAGCTTTCACCTCCTGCTGCTCAAGCAATAGCAGATTCCTTCTCCCCTGCTCCACCCTGATGGCCTTCCCATGTCCATCAGGCTGTCAGCTGTCACAGGTTCGCCTGCTTTTTATAACCACCATAACTCCTTGTCTCCCATATGAGGATGTCTGTCAACTACCAGTGTTCTTGAATAAATCCTGCCTTAAAGGATAGGTTCACAGTTTTTTAAGTATGCCTTGTGCCTATGACCACTGAAAGAGGTTTTGGTTGATCTAATCACTGCCCCTGTTCATACAGGTCTTCAGTAGATCCCTTCTTAATCAGTGTGATAGGGGACAAATCTACAGCTGTCTTGCCCTGTAGCTGTTTTGCGCAAAAATGTATTGTTTATTTCCCTGAAGCTAGCATGAGGCTTTAGCTGCCTGTGTTGGAAAAATCAAGAGAGTGACTTTCATTGTTACAGTCGCTTTTGTACGAAATTCCCTCCTGCGGTTTCTGTCTTCTTAACAGAGTTTCCTTGCTGTTGTGAGTTGCAGTGGAGGGACAGTAACCAAAACAGTAAATTTTATACTAAAAAGAGTGTAATTTTAGCAAATATCCACTTGATTTCTCAAACTCTGATGGCAGGAGCCCCATGTTAGCTTTAGATAAACATTTTAAGAGGATACATTTGATTTCTTATATATTTATCAGTTTATGGGCATGATGATCTGAAAATGAGACCAGAGCATCACAAGTGCATCATATTTCACATAAATATGGAAAACTTAAATAGATAAATTAGGCCTTTTTGGTGCTGAAGAACCACAGAGATCATCCAGGATTCATGACAAAGATAATTAATTTGGATTTTCACAGAGAAACCTCTCATACATCTTATACTGTAAATTACAGCAACATGCATGTAGAAAAAAATCCTCCATACACATCTTAAATATACTGTATGTTCAATATGAAATATACTTGTTGTATAAAGTTTTATTTAGTGTTTGTCATGTTATTATAAGTGTGTGTGATCTGTTCTGTTTGACTGATTTGTCTTGCTGAGACATTGTATACAGTGGGGCAAAAAAGTATTTAGTCATCCACCAATTGTGCAAGTTCTCCCACTTAAAAAGATGAGAGGCCTGTAATTTTCATCATAGGTATACCTCAACTATGAGAGACAAAATGAGAAAAAAAAAAAATCCAGAAAATCACATTGTCTGATTTTTAAAGAATTTATTTGCAAATTATGGTGGAAAATAGTATTTGGTCAATAACAAGTTTATCTCAATACTTTGTTATATACCCTTTGTTGGCAATGACAGAGGTCAAACGTTTTCTGTAAGTCTTCACAAGGTTTTCACACACTGTTGCTGGTATTTTGGCCCATTCCTCCATGCAGAGCTCCTCTAGAGCAGTGATGTTTTGGGGCTGTCGCTGGGCAACACGGACTTTCAACTCCCTCCAAAGATTTTCTATGGGGTTGAGATCTGGAGACTGGCTAGGCCACTCCAGCACCTTGAAATGCTTCTTACGAAGCCACGCCTTCATTGCCCGGGCGGTGTGTTTGGGATCATTGTCATGCTGAAAGACCCAGCCACGTTTCATCTTCAATGCCCTTGCTGATGGAGGAGGAGGTTTTCACTCAAAATCTCACGATACATGGCCCCATTCATTCTTTCCTTTACACGGATCAGTCGTCCTGGTCCCTTTGCAGAAAAACAGCCCCAAAGCATGATGTTTCCACCTCCATGCTTCACAGTAGGTATGGTGTTCTTTGGATGCAACTCAGCATTCTTTCTCCTCCAAACACGACAAGTTGAGTTTTTACCAAAAAGTTCAATTTTGGTTTCATCTGATCATATGACATTCTCCCAATCCTCTTCTGGATCATCCAAATGCTCTCTAGCAAACTTCAGACGGGCCTGGACATGTACTGGCTTAAGCAGGGGGACACGTCTGGCACTGCAGGATTTGAGTCCCTGGCGGCGTAGTGTGTTACTGATGGTAGCCTTTGTTACTTTGGTCCCAGCTCTCTGCAGGTCATTCACTAGGTCCCCCCGTGTGGTTCTGGGATTTTTGCTCACCGTTCTTGTGATCATTTTGACCCCACGGGGTGAGATCTTGCGTGCAGCCCCAGATCGAGGGAGATTATCAGTGGTCTTGTATGTCTTCCATTTTCTAATAATTGCTCCCACAGTTGATTTCTTCACACCAAGCTGCTTACCTATTGCAGATTCAGTCTTCCCAGCCTGGTGCAGATCTACAATTTTGTTTCTGGTGTCCTTTGACAGCTCTTTGGTCTTGGCCATAGTGGAGTTTGGAGTGTGACTGTTTGAGGTTGTGGACAGGTGTCTATTATACTGATAACAAGTTCAAACAGGTGCCATTAATACAGGTAACGAGTGGAGGACAGAGGAGCCTCTTAAAGAAGAAGTTACAGGTCTGTGAGAGCCAGAAATCTTGCTTGTTTGTAGGTGACCAAATACTTATTTTACCAAGGAATTTACCAATTAATTCATTAAAAATCCTACAATGTGATTTCCTGGATTCTTTCCCCCCATTCTGTCTCTCATAGTTGAAGTGTACCTATGATGAAAATTACAGGCCTCTCTCATCTTTTTAAGTGGGAGAACTTGCACAATTGGTGGCTGGCTAAATACTTTTTTGCCCCACTGTATATGTAATTTATTCTGAGGTCAATCTTGTAAAAGAGATTAATTAATTAATCTTACTGACATTTCCCGAGTATATAAAAGTGTAACTTATAGGTGAACTACTCCATCGTCTAAAGTATGTAAAGATTATTGTGCCTGCTTTAAATTAGTACTAAAAAATAAGTTATTCTGTTATAATCTTTACTCCCAGGTCTTGTAAATGTGCATTTATTTCATAGGCTATTTGAGTGTGAGTAAAAGTGGGCAGCAGTTACAGCGGGGATATGGTTGCTGACCTTGGGTGCAGTTTAATACAGAGCAGAGTTTAAAGTTTTTATTGGGAACAGCGTGTCCCCTTCACCATCCTAAAAATATTTACTGAGTGCAGGATGAGCCGCGGACATATAGCTGGTACTGCAACATGCCAAAGTGTGATTGATAGGAGAGCTTCTTCTCATGCTGCATGACAGAACAGGAAAAGTGATAGGCCTTCTTGGCTCTTCCACAACATATAGGACGCATGTGCTTTTTCATTCATGATTTGCACTGTACTGCATGTACAAGCCATGAGGCCAAATGGGAATTAACGTATTGTGCGTGAAGAACATTTTGTGATTAAAGGCTGGAAAATGTTTGATTTAATAACCACAAGACAGAAAATATTCACTCAACCTGCAGTGATCATAACTTCAATGATCCACAATCAAAAACACACAAGTAAAGTTACAAATGCATCAAAGTTTTTATACATCTATACATGTCTAAATCAAGATCATGAACATTCATAAACACTTAGTGTCAAATACATATTACATTTTATAGAGCATGTAGTACAGTTGGTCACATGCTCACATTAATCATAAACCTCTGCCGTACCAAACATTTCGTACAGTATGTTTTCACTGTCTCAAGTAGCTAATAATCTACTTATAGCTCACATTCAGTCAAGACCGTTTAAAGATCAGAGGTGAAAAGTGTACATTAGCACAATGTGGAGGTTCTTATGTTACAATACTGTAGCATACTGTTTTTACTCCACTTTAACACATGTAGTTATGCTGCAGAGTAAGATTTTACATACAAAACCTACAATCAGTCTGTAAAATATGATACATCTGCATCTGTTAAACCTGTTACCCTGCGGAGCTTTTGACAACTAGTAGCGCCATGGAGCAATACATGCTACGAGTGGATCCCCGTTTTGTTTGCATTGTGAGGACACAGACAGCGTGATACACATTACCAGCGCTGGTTCGATGCAATTCTGCTGATCAACAGTTGGCGGCGGTAACATGCAAAGAAGAGTAGAAATGTGCCAGCGAATGCAGTGAAGAAGAGAACGCTAACATGTAAACATGTAAACAAGGAAAGATGAAAAAATATGAATGAAATCAACTTGGCAACTGTGTCACGAGGATGAAATGCACTCAGCGTGTTTGTTAGACCTAAAACTTCCATATTTCTACTCAAATAAAATGTTCTCATATTGAGGTGTTGCTGATTTTACTGAAGTAGAAGATCTTAATACCTCATCTGCCACTAGTTCCTGTTATTATAGTGGTCTTCTGGCTGTCCAAACCACAAGAAACTGGATCATTTTCTTCAGTGAACATTTCTTAAGCAAATATCCAACGCAGAAAAGGTCGCTCTGGTCAGCCCTTTAGTCGCTCCATATTTTATCAAACACTTATTCCAACTGTCAACTCATCTTTACTTCAGGGTCCTAAAACAGGAGAAGCAATTGTAAGTGAAAATGCATAGACAGTGTTGTTGGCCATGCTTTAAGAAATGATTTGAATACTAAACCATTTCATAATTCTCACTTGCATTCAGCGCAGTTTCTTGGATATGGTCGTCCAAAGAAATCCAACGATGATAAAAGACATCAGTGTGAAGAACGCTGCACCGAGCAGCGCCCCTCTGCTCACCTTAGCTGGGAGATCAAAACTGTCATTAGTGAAATCAACACAACACAACTGCTGCAAATGCAGTGATTTCTAGCTTCTCTGACTGTGAGCTCTTAAACGGACTGTTGTGATGTGCCTCAGGGATGAGTTGAGGCTTTGTCCCCACTCATATTTAGATTTTTTCTTTTTACTATGATTGGCAATAATAACATCCAGGAATTTCTGAATATAGTAGAAGGCTAAATTCAGATTTCCAGGTTAGCATATCTCTGGTAGAAGGCAAGATTTAAAATGTGACAAAGAGACTTATTTACGTCGTAGTGAAACACTCATTAATATAGCTCAGTGTTGGATTCTTACCTTCATCTTCTATCAATGTAACTGCAGCTTTAAGATCCTCTCTGTGTGTCTTTTTGCTGGTGCCATCGCCACCTTCCAGAGCATAAAGAAAATTGTCTGCCTCTGCACCAGCTGGGGCAGGAGCTGTGACAGGTTCAAATGGAGCTTCGGTTAACACCTCTGTTGCAACATGAACCTCTGTTGCAGCTTCTGGGACTTCCTCATCTGGATCCAGCGCTGTCTCTATGGTCTCAGTCTCAGATGGGGCCTCAGTGACAAATATCTCTGCATCACTGTCGCCCGTGTCATTCTCCTGAGGAGCTGTGTCTTCTGCAAAGGCTGGCTCCCTTGGGAGAGGATCTGATGGGACATTGTCTTCTTCTGTGCTGTACTCTGGAACCTTTTCTTCTAGATCTGTCAGGGGAATAATGGGAATCGGGTCTTCTGGAGCTGGTTCCTCACTAGTACATGTACAAGTAACAATGACAGCAGGTGCTGCAGCTGCTTTGTCTTGATCCTCCTCTCCTGTGTCAGGTTCTGATTCCTGTTCTTCTGGTGTAACAGGAAGTTGTTCTTCCTTAGTATCAGGGTCTTCCTCTACATTTTCTTCTGGGACTATTGGGACAGGCACCACAGCAGCTCCTTCTTCTGTATATTCCTCTGCAGCCTCTCCCTCTGGCTCCTCTTCAGCAGGATCCTGAGGATCACTGATAACCTCTGGGACTATTGGGACAGGCACCACTGCAGCTCCTGCTTCTGTATATTCCTCTGCAGCCTCTCCCTCTGGCTCCACTTCAGCAGGACCCAAAGGATCACTTACAACCTCTGGGACTATTGGGACAGGCACCACTGCAGCTCCTGCTTCTGTATATTCCTCTGCAGCCCCTCCCTCTGGCTCCTCTTCAGCAGGATCCTGAGGATCACTGATAACCTCTGGGACTATTGGGACAGGCACCACTGCAGCTCCTGCTTCTGTATATTCCTCTGCAGCCTCTCCCTCTGGCTCCACTTCAGCAGGACCCAAAGGATCACTTACAACCTCTGGGACTATTGGGACAGGCACCACTGCAGCTCCTGCTTCTGCATATTCCTCTGCAGCCTCTCCCTCTGGCTCCACTTCAGCAGGACCCAAAGAATCACTGACAACCTCTGAGGCTGACTCTTGTGGTTCTGTGTCTTCTGGAGCAGGTTCCACTTGACCTTCCTCCTTGGACTCAAGCTCTACAGGAAAAACAGCGATGGATTCCTCCTCTTCTAATGTGCTGGGAAGAGGTTCTTCATTTGTAGCAGGGTCCACTTCAGCATTTTCTTCCAGGACCACTGTTTCCTCTTCTTTTGTATGTTCCTCTGGAGATTCCTCTTCTTTTGTTTCAGAAGAAATAATAGGGGCTGTTTCCTCTTGTTCCCCCAGATCCGGCTCCTGTTCAGCAGGTTCCACGGGAATAATAACACCAGCTTCTTCTGGAGCTGAGTCCACTGGTGCTGCTTCCTCTGCAGCAGGTTCTTCTTGACCTGCCTCCGCTGTCTCAGGTTCTGCAGGGACAAGAGCAACAGATTTCTCTTCTGCAGGTATCAGAGGGAGAGGTTCCTCTTCAGTATTATCATCAGGAACGATAAGTAAAGGATCTTCTGGAGCAGCTTCTTGCGCTGCATTTTCCTCTGATGATTCATCTTCTGAAGCTTCCACAGGAATGATTGGGATTGGTGCTTCTGGAGCTGGACTGTCCACGTGATGCTGCTCTGGAGATTCACTCTCTGCACTAACAGCTGGAGCATCTTCTTCTGTAGTTTCATCTGGAGATGCCTCTGCAAAGGCAGCTTCTACAGGGACACTCTCCTGCTCTGGAGATTCACTCTCTGCACTAACAGCTGGAGCATCTTCTTCTGTAGTTTCATCTGGAGATGCCTCTGCAAAGGCAGCTTCTACAGGGACACTCTCCTGCTCTGGAGATTCACTCTCTGTACTTACAGCTGGAGCATCTTCTTCTGTAGTTTCATCTGGAGATGCCTCTGCAAAGGCAGCTTCTACATGGACACTCTCCTGCTCTGGAGATTCACTCTCTGCATTAACAGCTGGAGCATCTTCTTCTGTAGTTTCATCTGGAGATGCCTCTGCAAAGGCAGCTTCTACAGGGACACTCTCCTGCTCTGGAGATTCACTCTGTGTACTTACAGCTGGAGCATCTTCTTCTGTAGTTTCATCTGGAGATGCCTCTGCAAAGGCAGCTTCTACAGGGACACTCTCCTGCTCTGGAGATTCACTCTCTGTACTTACAGCTGGAGCATCTTCTTCTGTAGTTTCATCTGGAGATGCCTCTGCAAAGGCAGCTTCTACAGGGACACTCTCCTGCTCTGGAGATTCACTCTCTGTACTTACAGCTGGAGCATCTTCTTCTGTAGTTTCATCTGGAGATGCCTCTGCAAAGGCAGCTTCTACAGAGACACTCTCCTGCTCTGGAGATTCTGCAGGCAGAGGCTCCTGAGATTCCTGGGATACAGTGTCAACAGCGTCATCGGAAACCTGATCTTCGCTGAAAACCTGTTCTGGTTCTTTTGCAATAACTGGAATGCTTTCTTTTTCTTTTGATTCCTCAGGAGATGGAGTTGCTTCCCCTGCAGTAACTGGAATGACTTTCTCCAGAACTGATTCTTTCTCCTCCGTAAAGTGGCTGTGGTCTTCAGGTAGTGGTGCAACTTCCTCTGGTTCTTCGGCAACAACAGAAGACTTTATGGCAGCTGCAATAAAAGTTAGTGACTCAGTGACAACTTCAAGTGGTTCTCCAGTGCATCAACAGTGTAGCCATTTGGTATGTTAGTTAACAAAGGAACCCTCATTTAGGATATTTAAAATCTCTTTTAATAAATAATCAGAACAATAAAATTTTACAGTGTGCTTTAGTTGACACACACATAAGAGACAGTTTTATGCATTTATTTACATTTATAGTACTTACATTTATATTTTTTTCATAAATTCTGGAGTTCCTCAGTAATATGAAATAAAGTCTCTCATTAAAGCTTACTTTTGTATTGCTAAAAAGGCCCAAATATGCCCATATACATTAATTTAGATTTAAAAGCTGATTGCAATAAAAAAAAAACTGTGCTCTATTGCTCTGACACTGGCCTCGAATGCACCTCCACAAAGAGGGTGAGTGGTGATCCAGTTTTCGTTCAGATGTCTCACAGTGAAGCACGATAACAGGAGCGGGAGCGCCATGAAAGTATTTTGAGAGACGTTTGGTTGTTAATCACATCCACGCATTCAGGAACAGGAACTTTATTCTCAATTCTCGTGGGTGACTGAGGCCACTTTTCAAACTGAATACATATTTTTGGTGTTCATAGCTAGAAAATACCTAAAGCAATATTTGCCTTTCCCCATCTTAGATTCTGCTGACTCATAACCCACCTGTTATGTAACACCACACACAGGTTTACCTTATTAAACAACCTACGTACTTCTTAATAACATTAATATAATCATAAATTGACAAATATTTATTAAACTACTGCAATCTGTTCTGCCTTTGTAATAATTACAGCTGAAAATATTTTAATCAGAATTCAACTGATAGACAAATACTCTGCACTAATATGTAGCGTTAAGATATTATTTCATTGTTTTTCGTTTATATTACCTAACATTAGTTAATTTTGTAGATACAATACATAGAGAACCACAACAGTCTACAGTATTTCATAATTTTCCTTGGTAATACATAAAAGTAATAGTTGCAATAATTTTTCATATCATTGATCTAGAACAATGTAGGGATTCTTTCTGATAATTTTAATCAATAGTTATGATTACTGTATCAAAAAAAATGCATGACTTACGTAATGGTGCCGAGGAGCATAGCTGAACATTTAGGACGAGGGTCAGCAGCAGCAGCAGCAGAAAGGAAGTTTTGAACATGATGTCCGTCTTCTCAGAGTCCCTTCAAACCCAAAGTCAAACAACTTCCTTTAACTCCAATATAGCAGCCAAACCGGGGCCCCTGCTGTGAGCGAGTATCCCACAGGGGTAAAGCATAAGTGTAAGGTGTCAGCGTGGACACATGCTTGAAATGACACTCCATATGGAAATATTGGGAGGGTGCTTCAGGGGTCAGGTGGATGAAAAGAGAAACCTGCTGAGATCACATGGACCTCTTCAACAAGACTCCACACCAGCCGTTCCTTATCCAGAATTAAAAGTCCAGCTGTTAAGATATTTTCATAAAATAGATTTTAAAAAAAGCTTTAAAAAATTATATATGTGAAGTTATATTGAGCTATATGTATTCTACTCAGTTATCATTTGGCACAGTCCGAAGAAAGGATATAATTCATTTAAATACATTAACTAGATTTAATGGCCACACATCACTCCACAGAGTATTTTCCACTCCTCACATTTATCCCAAATTAAGTTGTTGGCACCCGCAGTGTGCTCCAGTGGCATGCTCCAATTACATAGCTGGGAATGCTAAAATGTAAAGTAAAGTATGTTTATAAAGCCATTAAAGCATATAATTTGGGCAGTACAGTAAATTAAATTGTAGCCTTGGTTGAGAGCTTTTATCCTCTTACTGTATATTCTACCTATTTCCATGGTGTGTTGCTCGATAAGGCAACTTTATGCTCTGGTTTTAGACGACTGCTGAAATATCACCTTGCCTTCAGGAACAAAGCTCAAACAGCACATTAATCCACAGTGAAGTTACCATATTTTATTTCTTTAAGTGCCATTCATGCATATTGGGGAAGGGGGTGGGGTGGGCGGTGGTATCGACAATTCTAATAACACTTGAGTTATTTTACAGCACTAAACGAATACAAAGAGTAGCTGTGTCACCTCATTGGACAACAAAAGTAATAAACCGTGCAATAAACAAAAAAAGGACAAATAGGAGAAAAACAAAATACAAGAAATGACAAAGACAAAATCAAAAAACAAAAAAAACAAACAAACTGAAAAATAAAACACAAATCAAATATATATTATCAACACTGAAACACTGAATGTAGAACCATAGTACAGGTAAAAGGTAGTGTCACACAAAAAGCCAACGCGTTTTCATCACATATATACAATATAGATATATACATACTGTCACCCTCTGATTGGACAATAACAAAATACTCTATTCTCTTACCTCCTCTCTTTCATGAGCGAGACCCACCCCCTGCCTTGATACCCCACCCCCAAGAGGAAAAAAGGGATGATTGAAAAGACATATATGTACAAGCACAACAACACACCAGCACTGAATAAAATAGGCCCCAATCAGCAGTACTTGTTGGCAGTTCTCTCCCACATTGTAACAAGGCTTTTTTTTTTTTTTTATCTTTTCATCTTTTTCCCCACTAATAATAATCTCTCTGGCAGGTACATGTCCAGCGGAATTTAAAAACTTAAATCGCCTTTTGAAAAAAAACAAACTTAAACTCACACAAGCAAACACACAAATACACACACACACACACGCACACACACACACACACACACACACGCACACACACGCAGGCGCGTGCGCGCATACACACATACAGACGTAATGTAAAATTGTGATTGTGATCCAGTCATTGTCTTCACCTTTTTTTTTCCCTTTTAGCCACATCCGATAGCTCAAATCTTTTGTTTCCCCCTGTGGGCGGCTGTGCTCAAATAGTAGCTTGTGTGGTTCACAACCTTCACCTGGAAGAGCTGAAACACACTTCACACTAACCAAAGACTCACAGGACGACTTCTATTGTAGCTCCATAGAGTCCTACTGAATGCACGCTGGCGCTTTTTCCACTGCTGTCTTCAGTTGCAGTCCTTTGGCCCACACTCACCTAAAAGAGTCATGATTTGGGTCACTCAACTGACTGCGTATTCGGTCTGAGCACTAATTAAGAAATTCTGGCAGTTGAACAAAACTTTTAAAAACTCATAGTTGAGATCCACAGGCAAGGCAATCCTCCACATACTGCAGACATTTGATATACAAAGACAGACACAACATTGCAGAGAGGAGCAGGAGTGGACAGATATGATTGGCAGGAAAATAAAAAATAAAAAAAAAACAACAACTCATAGCTGAAAATATAAAAATTAATGGCAGTATCATCAGTTGAAAGGAGAAAACTTGACTTCATCTGCGCAGTGCAGCTCTGGACAGTTTAACAGAAGATCTACAGTATAAAACTGGGCTGGTTCTAGTTTCAAATCACCTTCTATGTGTTCAAATGTAGAAACGTATGGTTCTATAATATCCAATAAAACAAGTGTGTGAGACCTGAAAGTGCCTTTTTCTCACAATAACAAAGACATTATGCAATATCATAAAAAAGAATCAATGATTGTCATCCAAATATGAAAGCAAAACTACGGTGACCACTGGAGTTCCTAGCTAAATTATCTTGAAGGAATAGTTCGACATTTTGGAAAGCACACTCATGTCTGTGTGGTAAATATGAAATACAGCCAGCGATTGCTTAGCTTAGCTTAGCATAAAGACAGCTAGCATTGCTCTCTGTCTGACAACATCAAGGTCCACCTATCAACACCTCTAAAACTCTCAAATGAACATGTCATATCTCCAAAGGTGACTGCGTCCAGCCAAGAAATTACTCCTGCACATAACCCCCATACATACAATAAATTGTAGATTTTACACTAAGGTTTTTCTACAGATAAACAAATGAGATACAACGTGATGATTGGTGAGCTTCAGAGGTGCTTGCAGGTGTGTTTTGTTATCTCTGAGCAGCACCAGGCTCGCTTCATATTCCCCGTACAGACATGAGTACAAAACTCTTGGCAACAATGCAAATAAGCGTATTTCCAAAGGTGTTGAACTACTCCTTTAGACAAGGACGCACAGTGTCATAGATGCTAAGCACCATACACAGTTCAGCAGTATTGCAGAGAGGAGGAGGATGAATAATCCTGTTCATTATCAGTGGTGGACAACGGCTCATAAGTGCCTCTATGGGTCAGAACGTCTACCTGTGACTGAGTGTGTGAGTGACTAGCTTTTGAGATCCAGGAGGTGCTTCGCATCTTACAGTTACGATCAACAAAAGGTGTAAGTGTGCAAAGGGCATTTTTCTTTTCTTTTTTTTGATTTTCTTTTCTTTTTTTTTTTTTAAACATAGTGTCTCTAAAGTTCAGTACCTGTCTGATTGAGGAGCCACTTGTTACAGGACACAGAGGACAGGTTTCCAGAACCACTGATCTCCCTGTTCTGTGCTTGAGAAACCCTTCCTACAAAAAACACGTCTCCCTTCTATTCTATAACCACTGTGTGCATCTGCTTTTGTGCTCATAGATAGCATAGAGATGATTGCAGCAATCAATCATAGCCCTAAAATTACAATAAAACCAAAACAAACACGCGCACGCACACACGCACCACATGTTCAAGCAACACACACTGTATGTACTGTATCATGAGCCACATTTCTCATTCTGTTATGATTGATAGCAAAATCTTGCGCTATCAAACTATCACAACAAAATATTGGGCAGTTTAAAAAAAAAAAACCATAATTTAAATGCCAGAAGTGACAAACATTGAGTGTAGCATTGAAAACTCACTTTGTTGTACAAAAGGCAGGGAAAAAAAGCTCAAATTTGGATGGAACCAGTTCTACAAATCAAAGAAACACACAGTAAAAGTCATTTCTTGCACTTTTCAAACAGAAAGTTCAACATCTGATGCATACCCTATTGATCATTAATCAAAGTACTGGGACATTTAAGAAGCTTTCACGCCAGATTTTCTCCTCTTTGAGAGAGTCGTCAATTGGCTTTTTTGTTTTAGAGATGTTTCAAGGCAGTGAGGCTTGAAACTGCAGATACACTCTTTCTGTTTTGCTAGTGTCACTAGTTTATTATTAGAACACAGTTTGCATGCAATTTGAAATATAAATGTTTAAAGGAATAGTTTGGCTTTTTGGGAAATACGCTTTCTTGCTTAGTTAAATGGGAAGATCTACACTACTTTCATGTCTGTATGGTAAAAATAAAGCCACAGTTCGCATAGTTTAGCACGAAGACTAGACACTTAGGGAAACAGCAACCCAGGCTTTGTCCACTGGTAACAAAATCCTCCTACCAGCACCTCTAAAGACCACTAAATAACAAATTACTGTATCTCCACCAAGTCATGGCAACAAGCCAAGAAACAGCCCGGTTCATGAGCCCCTGTAACATCACAAATTGACGTTTTTACGCTTCACTTATTGCACAGATTAAACAAATAAGCTCTGTTGTGTTAATTCGTGAGCGACGGAGGTGCTGGTACACAGATCTTGTTACCTTCAGACAGAGCCAGGCCTGTCGTCTCCTCCCGTGTACAGTCTTTGTGCTGGGCTAAGCTAACGGTAGCTTCATCTTCATTGTACAATCTTCTCATCTAACAGTCAGCAAGAAATCAAACAAACATATTTCCCATAGAGCTTACTTTTATCAAAATCAAACCCCACTGACTTGAAAAGTATATGTAAACAAAAACTTGCTCGTAAACTTGAGGCCAATCGATACCAACTTGCTGTGGCAGATAAATACTGATATTTTAAATTTGTTTAAGACCAGATAATGACATATCTGTAGATTTTTGTTTTTCAGACGCAAATGAACGTATTCTAAGTTTCTCAAGAGAAAGAAAGCGACTATGACAAGCTGTGAGCTGAGTGGGAACCTCTGGGACACAGTTTTTAATACATATCTTTGACATAGCTGTATTGCAATGTATTGTTACTTATTGGCTGACATACAGTTTATTTAGTTTAGGACGATAATGTTGACCTTACCATCAGTATCAGTCAGACTCTATTACGAGCCATTGTTGTTGTTTCCGGATGATGATGGCTTGTTTAATGATCAACAGGCTACTCATCTAGAACTGAACCGCACCATAAAACCCTGTTTAAAAATTTGATTTTTCAAAGTATTTAATGTTACAACAGCTTTTGATTGGTAAAGCAATCATTAACAAACACGATGCACACAGAGAACCTAAACCTCAGGTTACTTTGGGTTGAATGAATTTTTAAAAATGACAAAAAATGTCTGACTCCCTGCTTTCACCTTCTTCTCACACTCATCATATTCACTCATCTTGAAGTGCTGCAGACAGAAAACTAAGAAAAAAAGAAAGAATAAAAGTTGCTGTACTCCCATAACTAGTCTGTTGCAGTGAGCCTGATCACATTGGTCGGCTATGAAAACAGATCACGAAACTTTCTGTGATCTCTCTCTCTCACTTTCTCTCTTGGTTTGTTTAATATCAAGCCTGCTTAAACATTTAACAGCCTATTCAAGACCTCACTTCTTGTAAACCTAACTTTTACCACCAGTTCAGCCACAGTGGGGCCCAGTTTCTTCCAAAAGTGACCAACAAGCACCATCACATTACTCACAGAGACGGCCTGTGTTTCTTAAAAACAAAAATAAAACAAAATTATATTTAAAAAAAAAAAAAAAAAAAAAAAAAAAAAAGAGAGATAAACTCATCCAAGAGGCAGCTGAGGCCAATGTCAACACGAGAAGAATTACAAGCTGAACACGTCGCTCAAATCACATAACAGTTACGGAGCAGGGGGTCGGGGGGGAGGGGGGGTTTGGACTTTGGAAGGCTGCTGGCTAGGGACGGGGACAGGGCTGGCTGAGGAGCTGAGGAGCATGTGGTTTAGACGTGAATGTGTTCTACTTGTCTCTAGACAAGTACATAAGCAATCACTTTAACATGTCCGACTACATATGATTGTCTTCAAAGTAACATTTTATAGTTATGTTTTGCTTTTGTAAAAATGTCAGGACTCTGAAGTCTGTCTCTTTCCAAAGCTTGTCCAATGTTCTTCTGCATCCCACCCACAGTGGCTTCTTCCTCCTCCTACTCCTCCTCCTCCTCCTCCTGCGGCCTTTCAGCTCAGCCTGGCTTCCTCTGGCTTCCACCTCCTCTCCTCGCTCCCTTTTGTTTGCAAAAGGAGGTCTAGGGGCTAGACAATGGAGTCCCAATCAAAGTCATCCTGGATGTCATCAGCTGGCATGCGATGCATCTGGAAGTTTCTGGTGGGTATCATGTGCTGCTGGTTCATCTGTGCATGGTGTCCTGGAGGAAGAACAACAGGAAGGTAGAGTCACACCCAGCTTTTAGCTTTTAATAGGCAACTTTTAAAAAATAAAATGCAGTAAAAAAAACAAAACATAAGTGATTATTTTAATCCTGTTCTTCTGTGTGGCTTCCTGTCACCTGTCATTGTGGGTCCTGCGCTGCTCATGGTGGGCATGTGGGGATATCCTGGAGGGCCCATCATGGGCATGCTCTGTCTGGAGTCCATGTAGAGATTTCCTGAAGACAGAGTCAGAGCAAAACTTTATTTTAAGCCTCAAATAAACCAGGTACTGCAGCTCTTAAGAAGCAATTCTAGTAATGCATCTGAACAAACTAGTTTTTAGGGGGCGGCGCTGTAGTGATTTTACAGGCGTAAAGGATCTCTGAATTATATCAAATTATCGCCAATAATCCAGATGTGTGGCATCATGGTCTACACTTTTATGTACATGGCTGGACACTAAACTGTCTGCTGAAACAATGTTTGTCTCTACATGGTCTCTATATGATGCTGTAAATGTCACTTTAAAACAATCCTGCTGGGCCTTGGAACGAGTCCAGAACCAATCCTCATGTCATAACTACAACTGCATACAACAACTACACCAATGAATTCAAGCTGTGATATCAGTAAGGGTGTGGGGTTAAGGAGCGGGTGTTTAACCTGCGTTGTGATGCTGGCTGGGTTTGTTGGGGTGCATGGAGCCATGACAAACAGGAGGCTGCACTGCCCCCTGTGGCTGAATTACGCCGGTGCGGGCAAAAAACTGGTTGATGGACGAGCAGAGGTCCGCGATCTGGGTGGGTTCCAAGGACCAATTGTTCAACTCCGCTTGTCTCATACTGTCTCTTAATCCTTAAAAACATACAAGACAAGTTTATAGACTGAACGATCAGAGCTGGAGACAGTATGTGTCTGCACTAAAAGGCCTTTGTGACAATGAAATGTATGAAACTGCACCATTGGACTGTCTTACGAATAGAAATTTAGTAAATGAGAAACTAATTTACAAACATGAAGGAAAAACTTTGGTTGCAATATGTATTCATTATGTCAGTAACCTTCAGTGGGTGATATTTAAAAAACATCGTACCTTGCAATCCCAGACTGTAATTGGATAAACTGACCTGCTGAGCTCAGTGTTTTCGTAATTAAACTTGAAGGCAGTGTTATTTAATTGAAGAGCTCAGTTTAATTAAATTCATAATCAACTCCACAGTGTCAACACTTCAGCACTCAATCAAAAGCTGGGGCAGCACTGTACTATTAGCTCCTGGCTCTAAATGTTTGCTTCTTCTGTAATCCAGAAAATCTTAATCTCTGACAAATAAATCAAGTACATTACAGAATTATTATTTCTTTAATATTTGCGAATACAGTAAGGTCTATTTGTAGTGTCCAAACCGCACCTTGGAAAGGTGAAAGGTCGACATCAGCCCAGTTATAGCTGCTAGCAATACGACAGCTTTCTTTCAGTGCATCCAGATTTGGGTACCAGTCAGACAGTAAACCTGCAACACACACACAGGATACTATCTGTAACATTACAAGATTAGAGACTTGAAGTATACAGGTCATTTTGGTTCCAACACCAAGTTCACTCCTGGGACAAATACAGATTTAGACCTAATTACATAATTTATGGACAACTGCACAATAATTGCTGCTGTAATTGTTATTTACTGACGGTCAGGCAATGAGGCCAGATGATACATTTTCATTGTAGTCACATTTTTTATAGCTGGGCAGGCAGTCTTGTGGGGCCAAATGAATGAGAAGGTAACACCAAATGAACCAGTTTATCACGCTTTTAAACGGTTCAGCACGGCGGCATGGCCACTAGGAGGAGCCAGTCGACTCTGTAAAAGCTGCTGAAGTCACTGGATGCAGCATTGCTTTGTTCTCACCACAGCACAGATAATAAATCAGATTATGATTTACTGTTTTGCACCATCAGTTTCTCAATGCTTTATGACGAAAAATGAGGGCTAATATAAAACCACATTAAGTAAACCTGCTGTCTTTGCTCTTGTTGGCATGTGTCTGTGTGATGAACAGGATGAGAGAACAAGACGGCGACGCTGTTTCAAAGGAAGACAATGACAGACAGGGTCTTACCTGTGTTGCAGGCCATCTGTTGCTGGGTAGGATGGGGCTGGTGGGAGAGGCTCTGATGCTGCTGTCCGTGCTGAGAAGGGTGCTGGCTGTGCTGCGTGTGTTGGGAGGGGTGTGGCGTGTGTTGCTGCGGGTGCTGGCCGTGGGACGGGTGCTGCGATGGGTGCTGCCCGTGCTGGGAGTGCGCAGCGTGCTGGGGGTGCTGTGGGTGCTGACTGTGTTGGCTGTGCTGGGCGTGTTGGCTGTGTTGGTTGTGTTGGTTGTGGGGGCCGCCATGCTGCGGGAGGTGCTGTGTGTGGGGCGAGCCATGGCCAGGGTGGGCTTGGGCAGGATGGGACAGGGGCACCTGGCCACTGTTGGCGGAGTGGCTGTTGGGGTGGCTGTTGGGTTGGTTGTTTGACAGGCTGTTCTGAGTGCTAATGGTGCCACTGGGGGAGTGCTGATAGGAGCAGGAGGTGTGGGTCTGCTGGGAGGAATCTGACGGCATGCCCATCAGCCCTGGGGAAAAAAAGCAGACCAACACAAAGCTAGTAACAGGGCTGAAACAAAAAGTCAATAACAGATTTGGCGAATGACAGAAAATTTTGGCAAAAACAGATTTTGATACAACTGTTCATTCAACTAACTGTTCATTGTCGATTTATTTGCCAATTATTTAAATGGATTAGTTGTTTTGTAGATGTTTTATTTAGAAAATATTGAAGAATGCCAGTCATATTTTCCCACTTTTTCGTCTTGTTTTGTCTTTAGTTAAAAAAAACCCCAATATTCAATTTACAATTACATAAAACAGTGAAAATCAGCGAACACTCGTCGAAGAAGCTAGAACAGCCAAATGGTTTGGTGTTTGTGCTTGGAAAACAATTATTCAATCATCAACATGGCAGCTGATTCATCAAATAATCGTTTATAAAGAAAAAAGCCAAACACTCGCTTGTGCCTGCTTCACAATTGTGAGAATTTGCTGCTTGCTCATCATTGTAAATTGAATTTATTAAAATGTGTGTTATTATAGAAAATGCTATTTATTTACAGACTTCACCTTGGGCTGTGGGAATCAGTGAATCTTAAAATAATTGACAAATTAATTGATACTGAAACCATCTTTAGTTGAAGCCCTAGTTGGTGAAAAGGGACGACTAACTCCACCACATGTGTCAGTCACAGGGTTTCAGTTTGAGGTGTGCAAGTATAATGCACTTAAGAACAAACACAAAAAGAGCCAGAGTCTTCACATGCAGAAACAGCTACTTAAGGTCTTGTATCTTAACATCTTACAATAATGGGATCTGGGCCTCCCGTGTTTAAGTAGCTCTACACTTGAGACAGACCAGCTGCCATTTTGTTGTATCAGGGAATGACTCAGCATTAGTTGTGTCTCTGAGGTTCACGAGCCAGAGCTGCCGTCGCCTCTCCTCTCCAGCTACGCAGCTCTGGATTGTCTTTGACAAATTCATTGTGCTGCTGCGTGGTTCTTTCACAGACATGACTGAAGCATGAACATCTGCACACCCAACTGCAATCATCTGAGTGGCAGGGAGTGGTCTTAAGAGGCCCTGTCCTTCACAGCTTTGGCACAGTAAACCTATTTCACTGGAGTGCTTTTAGAGCTGACTCTAGCCCTGCACCTCCACAATCGGCACGTAACACTCACTGCAGGGGTGACAAAGGTGCATCTCTTATCGGCACAGAAAGCCCATTGTCCAACCAGGGAAATACAGAAAGCAATTAACGCGGCACCAGAATAATAATGCGAGCTCATTACCTATTATCAAAGCCAGTGAATTAGCTCACTGTCTACAGCGGCAGAGTGTGAAATCCTCTAGCTCGATTATTTACGCTTTTTAATTGCTAGAGCTTGTCTGACTAAGAGATTTCACTTTTATGCGCAGAAAAAAGGTAACAACTTTCAACTAATGAAACATAGATGATAGATTAAAGGAGAAGAACTCTTTGAAAACATTAGCATGAAATGCATTTGATTTGTGAAAGTAGGTTATACACAGAAAGCTCAGTCTACTTTGCTCATAACCCGCTTGTCAAGTGCTCTTTGTTTATCAGTCAATCAGATTACAAGCAAAAATGCATTTTGCTCTGCAGGGACTCACAGGCTTTTGGAAAGCTGTGCTCTATCCACCACTATGTATTATATCATACAAATTTCCCGTCATTATGACAAATGAACCTCAAATCTAACAGATTTACTGAGGACTTGGGCTGCCTGTAACCTCTTCCACTGCTCTGATGAAACACAGCCTGCATGAGATAACATTTCAAGGATGACAAGACGCAGGAAACTTTCATGTAATTTGAAAAATATAAAGCAAAACAGATGCCGTACAGTACTAATTCTGAATCAACCATTAAATGAATGCAATAACATGTCTTTACATCCTCTAATGAAATATTTAAGACATGAACTCTGAGACTCTGCTTGCTTTTGAATATAAAATGAGGCCTTTTCCACATTGCTCTGGCAAAAGACCATGAAAACACTCTAGCAGTATAGATTTGCACTATAGGCTAGTCAGCCTGTTGAATACCTGCTCACTCCTCTGAAAACCTAATTAGTGCTTAAATACTCGCTATAGCCCCAGCTGTTAAGAACAAACCCACATTAGGAAAATCGTTCTGAGAATCATCGTGTTCCTTGATAAATGAAGCTTAGGCTCTCCATTAGGTTTCCACTTGATGCTCCCACGAGGCCACTCACCTTGTTGGCTGAAGGACTGCTCAAAAACAGACTTGTAAAGGCTGCGGAAGGAGGCACTGAGATCTTCAAATTCAGAGAACAGGAGCTGTTTATCCCTGTCTGGCATGTTGTACTGGGACTGCGGGGGCTGCTGGAGGCTCATAGACTGGGACACGGGCTCTGGGTGACTGGTCACCTGGGGAGATGAAGAGGTAAATGAAGCTACAGATTTACAAAAAAGCAAAGAGCAATATTGAGCGCAAAACAAGATTATGGTTAATGATTAATCCGTGAAAGATTTAGTGAACGTACACTGGCTACAGTTCTGCTACATCTGCACCACACACTACGGGGACTACTGATGCTGAGAGAAGTACACTATAATGTTAAAACATACACATCAATAATATACGTACTTTTCAAAGATACCCCCCCTCGCTCATCTGGTCTTGGAGCCGCATAAACAGAAGACAGAAAACCTCTAGAATATTTAATGCCAAGTGGTGGTTTATATGAATGTACGCAACAAACACCCAAGACAAATTTGAGGATGGTTCACTTCTTTTGAGGAGCCACTGTGAAAATCTTTTTTTTTCTGTCTGAAGAGTCGTCAGTCACACAACATGTAAGGTGCAATTACACAAACTGCAACAATCTAGGTCAGCGCTTACTGCCTTGCCTCACATAACATTAAGAGACCAACTCGAATGGACACAAACCTAATACTCAGGTGGCCTAGCGAAATGTATTTAAAACAAAATCAATAGCAATAGCTTGTACAAATAAGCAGCCATTTTATCCATATATTTGTGTGGGCAGTCAATGTTAAGCACTGCCCCTGGGTGTGAGACAGCACTGTTCCCTCCAGCAACGGGTTTGTCAACAAGATTCATCACAGCAAGGGCAGTGATGCAAAACCATCGCTATTTCACAAAGGAGGACCTGACCTGTGTCCACTGTGGGCTAGCATTACAAGAGAGGTCACGTTCAATTTTTGATCGTAACATCTTCCTCTTCCAAGATGTGGGCAGGCTGCTGAAGAGCATGGCTCACAATCTGGCTGGGTAAGAGTGAAGAGGTGATAATAAAGCCAGAGAGTTTACAGTGAGCTGCTGCTTTGGCTGTGTGTGAGAGAGAGAGAGAGAGAGCACATCCATCAGGCTGAGCCGATCGATGCCCAGAGCCTGGAGCAGGGAGCACTCTAGGATGCGGGAGGACCACACCAAAGAGGGGGCATCTCTGGTGGGAGGACATCAGAAGAAGCGTTTCTCTTTGTCTGGCTTCCAGGAGCGTGCACATTTTTCTCTGTTTCCCTTAACCCCCTTCCTGATGTTGTACTCTAGCCGTGTCCACCCTCAACCTCGGTCTATTGCTGTCTACGGCTGGCTCCTCTGAAGAAAGCCTCCTGGGGCTTTCTGATCAGATGAAATATGGGATACAGTACACTTTCTAAGTCTGGCGGTGCTTCATTTTCATTCATTTAGTGACTGTGGCTCCCACACAGCTTGAAAAATGTGGATAAAATGAGAATTTATCATTTGGCCTTAGCACTTAGTGCTTAAAAAAAATCATCAAGTACACCACATTTATATAAATATCCAACTTAGAGTTTTATGAGATGCACACTGGCAACCAGAATTACCAGCATCCTACACTCTATCAGCCCTGTAAGGAACAGCGAGTCTACAGTGAGACCTTATTTTTTGTATTCTTTGTATCAGGGTCTTATGTAGACTGAAAGGTGCAAATGAACCAGAAGCCTTCATAGCTTTACTCCGTCCAAGTATCAAGACTCACCCCAGGACTCCAGTTGGACAGTATGCAGTTGCGTAGTCTGTCTGTCAATATGTCTAAAACTTGAATAGATCTAACTGAACTCACTACCAGCTCTGTTCACATGGTGTGTCATAATCACCGCAACAAAAAATGTGTTTTTGACGCAAGACTGTAAAATAATAATATGGTAATAATAATGTTTGATTGATGATTGAATAATAATATATTGCTACTCTTTCTATTTGGGTGTGTTCAGGTTGATCCACATTTTTAGATCGGAGCTCATCATCCTCTGATACTTTCAGGCTGGAGACTGGACTCATTCCTTTTGTGGGAATGATGTGCATTCTTTACTTAGCGTACCGTCGAGAGATGACACAAAATGAAGGGTCTCTTAAGAAAATAATTTTCACAGGCCAGGGGGCAATTTCAGGTAGTGTCCACAAGTGTACGTGTGAGAAAAAATGCGCTTAATCACTGTAGAGTTATGTACAGTCTTACCGGTGTATAGCTGTGCACACTGCCCACACTGTTGAGATTGACGGAGGCCAGGCTCTGATCAGACAGGCTGTTGTTAAGGCTGCTTCTTGGACTATCGCTCCCTTCCTGGTCTGTGTTGTACAACGCCACCTGAAACACATACATGGATATTCGTTTATTCTCTCTCACACAGACACACACGCACACTAATGTTACCAATGTCATCTCCACTCTTGCTGATGGCAGAGCATATCAGCATTCCTCTGAGATAATGGGTATGAAAGGTAATGTTGGTCTATAGTTAAACAATGTAATTAGGTATGGAAATGTAGAGCCTGAGCATGTGTGTGTGCTGCATGCGATGACATGCCATAATAACAGAGTACTTTGAGAGTGTGTGTGGGAGACACAGGGTGCTGCTGAACACCCACCACAGTCACTAAGGGGTTCCAGCTGAATGTGTAAAGGGGTCTGGAGACAGCTGAGACATTCCCATCACTAAAGGTCATACTACTGGCGATGTCAGCCACATCTGCTCACCAAGCGCAAATCCGTTTGGGACAGCTAACGAAAGATTTTAGTGCAGTCGAGACACTGACCTTTCGATATAGCAGCAAAACTAGCCGAAGCACTTCAGGACAACAATCTTAATTATCGTCTAACAAGGTTTTGTCCTCCCACTATTCCCAAAAAAAAAGTGTGCCATCAGACAATTAAGACAATAGTAAGAAGAACGATCCAGATAATGAAAATAATGATACCCTCAGAGAATAACCCATGTGTTGAGTTTTGTATTGTGTGAAAGGAATGGCAGCAATGCACTGATGGTATTGCACTGGAAGAGGGCATGGCATTCTAAGACTGGTGTGTGTGCATGTGTTTGTGTGCGTCTGTCCATGACTGAGTGCAGCATGGTGGCTTCTGCTCATCACTGTGAGTGGAACAGAGTGGGCTCTGTGCTCAGCACAATGAGACAGCAGTGGCAGCAGCCTTCAGGCAGGCAGATTGGCCCGGCCCAGCCCAGCACCCTGCCTCTCAGCAGCAGCAGACTGAAGCCTCTTGTCTTTCTGTTGAGGCACAGCGAGCTACCACAAGGAGGCAAGGAAACCCAGGCATCCCTGACTGCTTTCTCTGCTCTGACTGATTGGCTGGCTGGCTGACTAACATGCTGGTAGCAATCCAGGACCCACACATGCAGAGTGAGAGCGTCCGCTCATATTAAGCTTTTAATGTGGAGTTTGGCTCCCGAGCTGGTAGAATGAGATAGAAATATAGAGCACAAATGCTGAATCCAGGCAACACTGCACAAGAAAGACGGGTGAGGCTGAGGGAGAGGAGAATAGGGGGGTAGTAAGAGAAGCTCATTAGGCAACGCTAGCCTTTCTCCACTCAGTGTGGGCTTGGCTCCAGTGTTCATTAGCGTGAAGGAGAACTCAATGAGCAGCTAAGACTGAAGGCTTAAGCACGTCTACAAAATCAGCCTTACAATGCTAATCAAAAACAGCGCGCCACAGAAATATAAATGTTATGTGTAATGAAGTCATAAAACAGGCTTTTAGCCTTAAGTCTCTTACCGCAATCTATTTTTACTCTACTCACCCATAAAGTGTGATGATTTCAAAACCTCACTGCTCTGTGGTTTACGCAGACCCCTGAGTCCCCTGAGTGAAGACGCCCACTCAAGCACGCACCGACACAGATGAACACCCAGTCGCATCGCACCCACATACATAGCAGCATGCACATACATATGACACACACACACACACAAACGCATATATATATATATATATATATATATATGAGCGACAGATGCGCACAAAGGTAGTATAACACACAGACAGACAGACAGACAGACAGACAGACAGACAGACAGACAGACAGACAGAGGCAGGCATGCTCATACAGGCAGGAGCGGCTCCACAGTAAATACTGTGTACAGTGTTAGCTAGCAGGCAAGCGAGTCAGAGTTCTATTCTTAGCAGTGAATTAAGTAAAAAGCCAGAGGTGTCTTTTACATGGGGGCCTAATCTGGAGCATGAGACATGGATTATGAAATCAAAGCAAGATTGGCCCAGGTGTCTCCAACAATGCCAGTTAGTGTTCAGCACAATCCCTGCATGCAGGATTGAACAGACAGGGAGAGGCAGAGGAAGAGAGAAGGAAGGGATATGAGAGAGAAAAGCGGGAAAAAAAAGCCAGACTATTCATCAGCAAACACACATTCAACAATCCCCTCTTTCCCTTCATCATCACACTTCAGTGCCAGTGTTTCATCACATTCACGCCAATGTTTAGGGCCGCCTCAGAACACAACCTTTGGGGGGGAGAAGAAAAATCTGAATCTATGTGAGAAAGGCACAAGAAAAAGAGGGGGGAGGACAATCTTGTGAGGAATGTCCGACAGGAGAGAGAAAGAGAAAAGAGATTCTTGCTGGTTCAGTCGTCGTCTTGCCAGCGTCTCCCATTGGTCTATCTGAGAAGGCGGGAATGAGGGAGAGACTGGAATAGAAAGGGAGAGAGAGAAAAACAGACAGAGGGAATTCCTGTGGCTTGGCACACTGCACCGAAAGAGGCGTGGCCTGTCGCGTGTTTACAGTGTAAGACAGTGAGAAACAAGCTCTCTCCGAGGAGTTAGGGCCTCAGATCTGTTACTATTACACTTTGTCTTCTGTTCACTTTACCACCCTAACAGTTTTTGTCACAGTGAAGTGAACAAAAAGAGACAAATCAAAACTTCTTTTCATCACCTCTTGGAGTCACAAAGTAGTTGTGTTTTGTGCAGTTCTAAGGTGTTCTGCTCGTCACTCTTCTGAGTTATTTGATGGGAGGTATTTGATGGCAGGAGTCCAGACACTTAACTGTCAGCTTTTTACATTAGGGCCTCATTACGCTGTCACTGCTGGTGGAGACTGGTGCTGCGGCAAGTGCTTGTTTGTAGCAATCAGGGAGGAAAAAGGGTCATCTTGCTCCACACTCCATGAATCTGTCTGCTACAGCAACATGAATAACTGCATGTTCTCCATAGAAGCAGCCCCTAGCTACTCGTCAGTGACACACTCGCCAATACAAGCTGGGACACTCTCTAACATATTGTGCATACATGTACACACAAGTTATAAAACACGCATACATATGCTCAGACTTTTGAGCACCCCCCAGCCCCCCAAACACACACGCACAAACGCTAACTCCTCTTTCCTATGATGAACACCCCTGTTCACATTTTTTTATAACGCTTACAGCAAATGAATAAGCCACTCTTGTAGGCTTTTTAAAAGTACACCTGAGAGCTGCCCCCACTGGGCTCAGAGGATGAGAGCTTAAGGTTAAAAAGCCTATTTAAATTTCAGAGTGAGCGACACACTCACAGCTAACAGCTAGCAGTCCCTGTAGCTTTGCTCTGTGATGTAAAAGTGTTTCCAAGCTTTTACACATATTTAAAAAAAAAAAACACTACAGAGAGCGAATGGATGCAGCAGCAGGGGCAGTCACCTGTGGTGTGGCACTGTAATGTGGTCACAGACAGAGAAACACGACTCTGTGCGTCAACCTCCACTTCAGGTGCGAATACAGAAACCCCGTGCAGTGTGTGGTGTATCCCATTGCAAGTCTGCATGGGACTGAGTAAGGTCTATCAGGTTGCAAAGTGCTAAGTATCAGTGTGAGCATCATATTTCCGTGCTGAAGATAACAAGAGCCTGCTGCCTGTTGTGGTGGAGGAAAAAGGTGCTGCAGTGCAGATAGTTGTGTATTTTGGTGTGGGTTGCATTGCAGAGAAGCTTTAGGCATATGAACGTGTGCTTGTGTGCTTATGTGTGTGTGTGTGTGTGTGTGTGTGTGTGTGTGTCTCCCCTCCACTAGAGTGCTCCTCTCTCTGTGGGGAATAGTGCTGTAGGTGGTTGGAGAAGTGGGTGGGGTCAGGGTGCAGCCGTGTAGCCAGGTGTGTGTTGGAGCTGGAGGCTGGATGGCTGGTTGTAGTACCTTGTTAGTCACAGTGTTGATTGCCAGCGTTGGAGAGGCACTTCCAGAGATCATACACTCCATCCCCAAAGACTCCGACTCCAGGCTGTACGGCGTAGAAGCCTGTGGGGGTTGGGGGCGGGGTGTGGAGGCAGACAAAAAAAATTCAGCACTATCCAATTATTAAACACATGAGATCCCACTGCACTACATCTACCAATCTACATGATACAAAACAATAAACCAGCAGTGCTGTCATATGACAGAGCAACACCTTTATTTAGGTCACATTTGAACTGTGCTTTCTGAGAAGACGGAGACAGCCCCCGTTCCCCACCCTCACCTCCCATCCAAACACACATATAGTGTATACACACACGCACACACGGCCTCGTCTTGTTGTATAGGCGCACTGTTGTGAGAGATAACTCTGCCATGCCTGTCTCCCAAAACTGCTTACTGTAAGAGGATTGGTTGCCAACAATACCATTTTTAATTCATGATAAACATAAATGAGATTTCAGAAACTCTCAATTTCAATGTCTGAGACTCTTAATGGAATGCCTTGTAGGCAGACAGTGTCTAGAGGGGGGAAGGGTGAGCATGGCGCATGTGTCCTACAGAAAACACAGTCTTCACTTTGTGCTTTCTTTTGTGTCGTGCTCAAATGAACAGAAGTGAGTCAGGAGAGCTTTAGCTGAAACTGTTGGCCGAACTGCATATTAAAAACAATGTACTTTTACATTTGTCAAGTACGCAATCTCACACCAGCAAAGAGACACAGTTTGTTGAATGAATGCGATAATATTTCGATGCTGTAGGGCGACTACATGAACAGCGTATTAAGTTTTATGTAGTCTCTGCTATGCGTGTGGTAGAGACAACGGCACGTGTTAGTGTGCGCGTATGAGTCTGCCTCGCCAGCCTAACAGATTCCTCTTTTCCTCGTACCCTCTGGTCAGCCACATTGCGGGGAAGGAGGAGACAAGAGGCCGCTGTGTCGGGATGCCCCAGGGCTAGGTCAATCTGTGCAGCTCACTAAAACCTCAACAGCTATACGTAATGCTGGACGAAACTCATCCATAATTAAAGACAAAAGCTCCTGCTCAGAATAGCCGCGCGCAGTTCTGCATTAATTGATGTTTGTTAAAAAAAGTGAGTGCAGAATGTAATGTATGTAATGGCTGCCTGGGGCATAGTTTATTAATAAGGACCCCACTTCATGACAGGCTAGCGAAGCAGCATGGAGAGGCAGTTACATAAAGTCTGGATATGAACTCCTACTGTGTGTGTGTGTGTGTGTGTGTGTGCGTGTGTGTGTGTGTGTGTGTGTCAGCATGTGGTAGCGAAAAAGTGGAAGAAAGTGGGAGAGAAAGGAGGGTAAAAGGAAAAGGAAACAGAGGCAGAGGTAATGACATATAGGCACAGATTAATCCTGAATCAAACAGAGAAAGAGGCGGAAGCTTAAGCAGAAGAACAGCATAATGTAGAAAAATGCGTTTTCTCACCCTCTCTCCAGACCGCGGCCTCTTCTTTGGCCGTGTAGGCAAGGCGTCCTCCTTTGGGTTGGTGTCGATGGCCCAGTAAGAGCCCTGCAGACAGAGGAAAGACCTGTGAGCTGGTAAAACACTACGAATTTCTTTTTCATGAGACATCCCTTGGATGTTTGCTCTGGACTGAGACATTTCCTCTCTGACATGACAGGACACAAGCATCGGATCTTTCTTTGGCGCTGCAAATTGTCTGCTTTGGTACAACGCTATTTAATCAGGGGCCTCATCTGCTCTGCTAAAGTCAGCCCAGTTGATAGCTGTGAGTTACTGCGGCGTGTGGGTGGGCTTTGTTAGTAAGAAAGGCTTGGCTTTTCCTCCTCTGCGGCTGCTCCTCAATGAGAGGCTGGTGAGGGCAGCTGGTGGTGGTGAAATGCTAAGCCTTTCCTGAAGCTGTACTTCCTCAGCCTCAGGTACTGAGTCAGAGCGCTGTTGCCAGGGATGAAGGCTCCACAGTCTCAGCACAGGAATCGAGGCAGCGCTGGCCCTGCCGTGTTGCTTTCTTCTAAGGTCTGAGCAAGGCTAATCAAGGAGAGAACGGTTGGGGCTGGCTCTGGGACTGCAGCTAGCAATTCCACAACCAGGCTGCATTATTTATCTTTGCATTCGGCCCCATTTAATTTATTTTTCAATGGTGTTCCTCCTCGAAGCCAACAGGAACGGAGCTAACAATACAGATTTTTACCCTAAGGCCCTGCGAGTTCTGAATTTATTTTTAATATTTCATACGGCCCCTGATAAAATCTCAATTGTCAAGAGAAAGTGAGATCAGGACCTTTAAAATTACTTCCTTAGCAGAAAGAATAATTGTTATTTCCATGAGAAATTCTCTGAACAACAGGAGAGGCCACAGAACAAGCTGTATCTCAAGTATCTATACAATAACCACTGCATACACAATGGCCTGCTCTTGTTAAAACCAGCAAATCTTTTATTTTCACAGCTCACATACACCACTGCTGCAATTGTTAAAATGAAAAGCCAGGGTTGGCCTATATTCGTCAGGGGGTTAAAATTGTAAGTTTTAATATGTGTAAAGGCTTTGGGGTCGATTAACATTTTCCTCAGAGGGAAGAATTATTCACAGCACAATCAACCAAAGATGAAGAAACATTTCATATTGATGTAGGCTACAGTAAAACACAGCGGAAACCTCATTGCACATCCCATGATTTCTACAAGGAGCTTCACTGAAGAATACATGTAAAGGTGATAAAAAGTGTCTCTACATGTCAGCTAACTTGTGTTAAGATGCGGGGGTTAATTGTGGCGGTACAGATGCAGATGTTTCAAAATTAGGAGCCATAGAGACAAAGCCAGGCTTGGTGGTACTCCTTTTAATTAGGGGGGGAAATCACACATTAAGTTAACCCTCGTGGGAGAGGAGTTTCTGCATTTCCCTACACCCCCACCCGAGAGAGTTGGCAGGAAAAAAGAAAAACATATAAAGAGTCATTAAATTATTCACAAATATACTGCAGTATACTGTAGCAATGCCAAGCGAAGTGTGTCCGTGGAGTCTGTGGCCACAACACAGCAAAGCCATAATATCCTCTGCAACCATAATACAAAGGCTGCTGTAAAGATTTTTTTTTGTTTTTAAAGATCCAGATAACAGATGTGCTCTCTTCCCAAAAATGGCGCAGCTCATTTTCATATATCAACATAAATTATGTCATCTAGTTCCCCTTTTCTGTGTAAATATAGGAAGGACAAACACAACAAGTACACCGGTCATTCTGGAAACTCCAGGCAGAGACACATGACCAATTATAATAAAGATTATTAACGGTGGCCTTCACATGCTGCATTTCTACCTCTGAGGTAGACGAGGTGCATGCATGTACAATACCAACTGTCATCTTTTACACCATCTCAGAGTGAGAGACAGACAGAGAGCGACATGACTCTCCTATCTCATCCTACCAGCAGTTCTCATATTCCTGCCACATTATAATATTGATGCAACATATCAAGAGCGGCTAGCGCCTCTTTGAAGTTGTCTTCGGGGGGGAAGGGAGTGAGGAAAATTCCAAATTAAACATTAAGGATGCGAGCATGTTGGCCATGCATTTGGAATGGGATCCATACAGCAATAGATTATTTTGTATTTAGTGGAGCAGCTCCCAGGAGTGTCAATATCAGAGGATTACAGCAAAACATGAAATTAGCATTCAGTCCCCATCCCCTACACAGCTAGGCGTAGCTCTTCATGCATGTGCCGGTGCGTTCGTGTGTATGTGTGTGCAATCATTTGTGCGGTTTCCCAAGCATATGTAGCGTATGGTCCGACAGTGCCTGGATGAAATCTGGGTTAGGCTACATATGGTTAGAACTATGCAGACGTCACACTAAATATAGGCTCGGAGGCTCCTTCTTCATGAACTACTCAGTGGACCTGGGGACAATATTTATCAGGTTGATGTCGCTACAGATTGTGAAGTAAATCGGCTGAAAAAGCCACTGTAGGTGGTCCTACAGGGATTCAAATGCCAAATTAACATGTTGGACTTGGACGTGCTTTTATAGAGAGACAAATGGGAGACGGAGACCTGAGTCGAGACCAAATGGTCTGATTCTTTTTTGTTTTGTTTCGTTTTTTGTTTTTGCCTAAGTAGGTTCAGCACCTTGAGTAAATAGTGTAAATACTTCAGGGACGCAATATTCTGGAAATGACCTGACTTCTACCCTGTTACTGCCCCATCTCTACCAGTCTTTGACTTTTTTTTCCCTCGCCCACATCCTTTGTCTGTACTGGTCCAAAAAACTAGTCTCTCCTTACATTTGAAATGCAATTCTGTGGGGGTGGGAGGTTCATAATAGATTACGAGCATGCCATGCATTTCCAGACTGTCAGAGTCCTGGCAGCCATTCAAAGGTAACATTTTTCTACCAGAGATAGCCTGATACGCACCAAAAAAATGTTTTAGCAGTGAATGTTGCCAGCTGAGAAACTAAACATATTCTTCTGTTTGACGTTTTCCATAATTACAAGCATTCATTTGTGTTTATAATCAAATTCATGTTTAAAAGTCTTACCTTTCCTGGGTCATCTTTGGAGCGAGGCACTTTGAGAAAACACTTGTTCAATGACAGATTGTGCCGTATTGAGTTCTGTAGGGAAAAACAAAGAGGGGGGGGGGTTAGTGAGGTCAGTGGACACATATCAAAAATCAGATTACACAAACAAGTCTGTAGTACTTGAGTGTGGAGTACGCAACTGCCAGCAGCAACAAGGGCATACAACTTGTTGGCATGTATCATGTAGGTTTAGTCAGAGCTCCTGTCATCGAGGTCAGCTTGTTTCACTGTTATTAGATCTGGCCTACAACTGTGTCCAGATTTCACTCTGCACGCATATACAGGAGCTCAATCTGTGTATAAAGCCACCAGGAAGCAACATCTTTCATCAATGTCCAACACACTGCATTCTGGTTGCACAAATATATCGAATTCCACAGGCGCCAAAAATAGGAGCCAGAAGGAATCCCACACTGGGATGGGTTGCTGATACCAGGGTCTGATATTAATTAATGCTTCAGTGAGCTCCTGTGGGGGCAGGAAATAAATTATGTAGATCATTCTGAAACTTAACTCATTACAGTGTTACAAGCTACTCCACAGCGGTGAAGAGGGAGGTTCAGCCAGCTGCCTGATTGGGGAGGCGAGGTGGGCTAAAGTAGCCACAAGGGCTGGAGAGCGATGCTCCGGGCCTGGGTTAACCAGCTACAGCAAGGCCCTCAGAACCAGCTGGAGGTAGGCCAGCTGAGGGCTTACAAGAGCCAATGGATGCACACGTTTCTCCACTCCACTTTATGGAGTGGTATTGACAGATGGCCACAGTGAAAAGCTCTAGGATTCTCTGATGAGTTTAACGGATGCAGATGAGTAGAGAGAGGTACAGACAGAGAGATGGACAGATACACAGATAGAAAGAGATACAGAGAGAGAGAGAGGGAGAGAAAACCCTAAGTACAAAAGATGGGAGCTGCTTGTTCAACAGTATAGGCAATTATACCACAGGAGGGATGATAATGACAGCCTCGTTGTAATGCTGTCAATCTTGCTGGTTAAATCACTCTGAAATGCCAATGCAATCCAGAAGAAGTCTAACAGACAGAAACTACAGAGAGAGAAACTGGCACCATAGACAAACTAATTCTGTTGTGTTTTGTTGTTGTTATTCTTGTGCCAGAAGGGAATATTTTCTGAAAGTGAAACTCAACCCAAAATCTATCTTTTGAGTATCAAACAATCATCCCCGTAGGCTTGAAAGAAGGATGTAAAAAAATCTGCACCTTCACAAAGAATTCATGTTACAACGGATTCCCCAAAATTTGTTCACGACATTGACTCCCTGTTGCAGCTCGCGTAGTTCAACTTGAAGACTCTGGTGTTAGCCTGCAGGGCGGTGAAGGGAATTGCTTCTTCTGCCATCCAAACCCTGGCCAAACCACTGCACAAACGAGCGTAATGCCCTGTGGTCGCTCATCTCATTCAAAGCACTGCTCTTTTTCAGCCCTGCGGTGGGGGAATGGACTGCCCACCAAAGTCAGGACAGCAGAGTCACAGCGCTTATTCTGCCGCAGGTCGACAACAAAACTTTTCATTCTATACCTTGACAAACCATGCGAGCACTTGTATATATCTTATTTCTTATTATTATCTTAAGCAATTGTTCTGTAGCACTGTACATGCTTTTCTTTGTTTGTTTAAGGGATGGGGAGACATCTCACTCTTGCTCCTATCAAGACTGAATGCATTTATTGTAAATCGCTTTGGGCAAAACCGTCAAAAATGAATGCAATGTAAACGTGACAAGTTTCAGACTAGGAGAAAAATGTCCTCTTCACACACCTGAATCATAATCCACCGCTCTGCTGTACCTCTGTACGCTCAACCAAAATATGTGGCTAGAAACTGAAACAAAACTCTTGAGGAAGCAGATGTAGCCTTATTTTGACGTGTATGTAAAACATACTGAACATTATAATGGACTGTAGAGACATGGGTTACACTGCAGGACACTTTGACACTCTTTGTCTCGCCATCAATGTAATCCAATATAACTGACACAGTTTCAAGACAGCCATAGCTGCTGTTGTTTCTGAAGAAGCAAAATGCTAAATTTAACAGCCGCATTTCAAGACTGCAGGATCAAGTGATACTGAAAAGATTTTGGGTGGAGTATCACCCAAATACCTGAACTGAGGAAATTGAATCCTTACAGACAAAGACAAGAGCACGGAATACAGGGTAATAAGAGACAGTCATACACCAGCAACTGTCCCACTGCTTCAATCACAAAGAAATAGACCCACACAAATCAGAAGATACTCACATTGAAAAAATGAGCAGTCTCTTACTGACGATCATTTTCATCATCAATTAATCAATTATTTATTCAAGTAACTGATTTGTGGCATAGTCTACAACAAAAGTGAAAAATGCCAATCACAAGTTTCTTGTTTTATGTGAACCAGATATCGATTTTAAATGTTATAAAACAGAGAAAATTGTCAGACCTTCACATTCTTCCTCATATTTGCATGAAACTACAATGATTAATCAATTATAAATTCATAAATTTTCTGTTGATTGTCAAATCAAGTCATTAACCAATAGCTTCAGCTCTGGTTTCCACAGGCACACAAAACATTATCGACCATCACAGCCTGTGTTACACACCAGAGTACATTTATGGAAAGGTCTCAAACCACAATATATTTTGGTCACACTGCTATCGGATCTTCAAAACTAGATACTAAGGAACTTGCGCTGCAGCCAGAGCTTTCTGTGGTCTGAATGTAATCCAGCCACAAAAAGCTGATCTGTAGAACCAGATCTGAAAAGTCACATAAACTTGACACATGTATCCAAACGCTTTAAGACAGACAAAGTAAAAGTGACCGGGTGGCCCTTGTAGTACGGGACTTACTGACTGACACCAACCTTCAGTACACATGAACACGACCTCGAGGTCCTGCCTACTCTCAGACTCATAGATGCTCCCTCTTGTCCTGGGTTCAGTCTGGCTACTTTCCACAGGCTGCAGTGACAGCACCATTATACAGGCCTTGTCCTTTCAGCCACCCTCTGTCCCTTGCCTTGTCGCAGTTCAACATTAGTTCAGATGAATAAAACAATGTGAACGCAGAATGTGATCATGCATAGTGGATGGTGACAAATAGATATGAGGCTCTCCATTTAGCTAGCCTATGCTACTTTAAAAACCTGGGACATGTCCAACAGGGGAGAGTCTGAGCGAGAGGGTGTGTGATGCAAGCCGCACAATGCCATACACACTTAAGTACTTAAACCATGTTTCTCTCTCACAGCCTGTGTGTGCCACTTGATGCCAGGCGGACAGAGGCAGCTGAACTTGCACAGAGAGGTGGCTCTATCCATTAAGGACCTTCTGCTGGGCCTAAATCATTGATACAGCCAAGCAGCAAAAGCCTTCCGCTACATTAGAAGTTTACTTTTTAATGAACTCTGCCTGCCTGCTCCCTTTTCCTCCTGAAAGGCCCTGTGCCCGCGACGTCCCATGGTGTGTCAGACAAACTCTTTCCACAGCTTTAGACACATCTGTGGTGTGAAACTAACAGGCTGTGGGTCATTTATAAGGGAAGAGATGAACCAGAACAAAAGGGAACTTTAGAATATTACAACAGCAGCAGGGGAAGAAAAAGAAAGCGCGATGACAGCGACAGTCGCTGCACTTGATAGATCATAGTGTATTTGCTGAGCAGGAGAGAAAGGGGAGAACAAGACAACGATAGGATGATGAAAAATTAGGGCCAATTACTGCTGCGCATATAAACAATATGTCAGCATTTGAGCAGCAGCTCCTTAGATTTACCATCTAGGGCTGTGTGAGTACAAAGTATTAGCTTTCAGACAGTAGGCTAAGTTGGTATAAGGGTATAAGTGGATCTTCGCTACAGAGGGAAGTGAAGTAGGTGGAAGAGGTCAGAGGGTGTGAACAGTGGTACACAAAGTGAGTCAGACAGAGCTCACTGCAGGGGTCCTGCCCAAGTGCTGCCCAGCATCTACCTGCAACCCCCACAGAGCACTTCATATCCGACCTCAGCACAAGCTTGCGTGTGTGTGTGTGTGTCTGTGTACGTGGGATGCCTCCTACACACCTAAAAAACAGGCACACACACTGGAACGTGTCTCCTAACAAATGGCGGTGATTTAACACACCAGGACAGCAGTGGAGGCGTAAGCAGCTCCGCCCTCGCTGCCCCCCCTGCTGAGGAGCGCTGCAGCTCAGCAGAAGGGCCGCCAGGGGAAAGTAGGTCAGGCTGACCTCTGCGCTCGGCGTGTCAAACGTTCAGAGTGAGCTAAAGGGACAGGCCATGTCAGAGCCCTGCTCCTCACAGCTGGGGAGGAGGAGGCACCCTGTGCACATGGTGAGGGACCCAAGGGAGTGAACTCGGCATGTTGGGACAGACACACGTATGCACACATACCGGTTATGACATAGGGACGAACACCAGCAACCAAGGGAGAGGAAGAGTCACACTGTGGTCCAACGTGAATAAATCAATGCCCCCGTAGGTTCCTGGCCTTCCCACACTCACACCATCATCCTGCAACTTTATGCCTCTGGACAAAGCATATAAAAAAGGTGTGTGGGGGTTCTAACCAACCAACCAACACACGGCCCACTCGTTTATTTCCCACAACCAACAAAAAGCAACAAGACGTATGAGTCCAGTTGTGAGTTTACTTTAAACGTTCCTGAGACCAAGTGAGAGTCTGACCTAGAGGAGCGCTTAAAGTGTTAAGATTTAACTCCAAATGAAGGGGAGCTTAAACACTGCTGGATTTGCTGTCTTTGTGATCAAAGTGTTCGCCCCAGCACTGCAGTGTGTGGGAAAATAGGTGGTGGTGAATGGTGTCAGGAATTGGTGGTTAGACATTACAATGACGCCCGCTACAGGAGCTGCTCCTAAAGGCAAATGTAGAAATCATTCCTAAGTTCAGTTAACCTTTCCGATAAAGACTGATTGGCAAGGGTATTAAAAGGATGGACACTTTACAGCTTAGAATGAGGCGAGGTTAGTTTTGGGGGCATTGCCTTCCTAATCACAGTATTGGTCCCATTTCAAGTTTCCCATTTTGTATGAAATCAACATGTCTTTTCACATTAACTATGAAGTAGAAGACAGAATAGACCACAGGGCTTTTAGTGAGTGAAAGAAACAGCCATGTAAAATATTATGCAGGACTATTTGGCCACATCTAATATTTTGTATTGAATGTCTGTACAGAGAAGAGGAGAATGACAAATCAAACAAACCCAAGAAAACATTCTTGTGAGTACGATTGAATGTAGGATAGGACTTTAACCTCTAATTGACCTGTCAGCTAGTCTGAATGATGGAGGGATATAAAAGACTTGAGCCACTGCTGAGATAGATGCTTCAGATCTGTCCAAAAATACAGAAATAAGATCTCTTGGACAAATGAATGGTGAGAGGGAGGGAAAGAACTGGTCTTTGAGTGGGTGAGTGAGCGAGTGAATGAATGAAACAACGGCCAAACAAGTGGAAAGAAGCACAGATCAACAGATGAACATGAATAGTGTTTACAATATGGTGGAGCACAGGTATCGCTAAAAGGAGTGGCTGATGTGACAGAAGACAGCAGTAAAACCGTAAAATTTAATCACCATGTGCAAACAATTTCATGCGAGGGAGGAAGTCTGTCTAAAATGATGAAACAAGCATTGAACGAGCATTTTTGATGTGCCGGTCACAGTGTTATACTATTAAATTTTCTGTATTTGACCTTTTAACAGAACAAAAGGTGAAAAAAGGGAGGGGGAAAAATTTGAATAACTTGTTATTAAAATAATAAACTTAGGGGAGGCTAATTCTCCTGAAAATACAGGAAATGAAAAGTGGGTTTTGCCTCAACATACTGACCTTAAATTAATTGAGTAATTGTGAGGTCAATCGACAGAAAATGAATTGACAACTATCTCAGTATTAATAATTAATCAATCATGAGTCATTTTTCAAAGGCAAAAGCTGCAAACTTTCTTTGGTTTCAGCCTCTCAGATGTGAAGATTTGTTGTTTACCTTGTTTGTATGCATGTATGGCGTACAACTTGGGTTTCTAACTGTTACAGTTGAATAAAACAAACAATCTGAATACATCACGTTAGGTTTGGGGAAATTGTAAGGGGTATTTTTCATCATCTTTATAATTAAAAACATGATAACTTAAGAAAATAATCATTGCAATCCTACAAAACATGACATGATAGAAGTCTATTTTAGTGTGCCACATACAGAATGTTTGCAAGTATTTAGTCTGCTGCAACATCAGCAGACATCGTTATTTTTGACTTGAGAACTGTCAACTACAATGTCTTGGTATCTCTCTAACCGACAAATTCATTGACAATTACATTTTTACCAAGCCTACCCAAGAGAAAGAAAGAAAGGGGTGACAATAAGGAACGGTAAGAACTGACTGCTGCAAGCAAGCTCGCAATAAAGGAAACTAGAATTGAACCAGAACACATACAGTAACACACACACACGTAGATTACTGTATTTTTAGGCCTTTGTTATTTTATATGGACCCTGTGACATGCCCACCAACACAGAACAAACTCCTCAGCCTCGGGGATCTGCACCGAGGCCACGGAATGTAGCACCTTCGCTGTCTATTTGTAGTGGGTGTGGGAAGGCATGTGGGATGCCACAGCATTCGCTCAGCAAGGCACTGCTTTTAAAAAAAAAAAAAAATGATGTTTTATTGGACACACGTACACAGAGACAGAGAAAGGTAAGTTCGTCCAGGTGCCATCGCCACATGATTTAAACCTGTTAGCTGTGAGAAGAGCTGTGACCTTAAGGCCATCGGAGCAAGACTCCTCTGCCTGACTGGATGAAAACTTGCTGTGTGATGACAAAGGAGTGCCAGGATGCTGTTTGGTATAATTATTGTCACCTCGCCGTTTTACCACACGTGTTCACAACAGGTACATGAATCAGGAGACAAACTTCCCTTAAAGGCTCCAAGAGTGACTGTAAAGTAGGTTTTCCTTGGCTTCAATGACAAAAATAATTACATTACGCACCCATTAAAGACATATTTAATTCTATTTAGCACTACCTAAGCCTTATTGACAACAGTGACCCCTCCCCCAACAACACCACACTGTCAGACTCCCGAGGTCTTCCAACACACACCGCCAAGCTCTCTCGCATCTAGCAAAGCTACCGAGAGACCCAAAGCCCACACTCAAATACCAATGAAGTCAACTATAACGATTTTCAACTTGAGTTTTTTTTAACTATCTTCAAAGGCATTTGATCTGCCTCCCTTGGCATCTAGTAGTAATGTGTTGGCATGCTAGGTTTTAAGCCCCTTAGTCTCTGATCTTTACTCACTTGTATATAGTTTTAATAAAACATGAACAGTTTGCTTATCTGCCGCAGAAAAATACATGCCAGGGTGAAATCTGTCATAAATATAATAACCTGTTATTCTATGCTAGAAGGGCTCTATGTCTATGTCCATAATGCAAAGACAAAAGAAAACGAGCAAACTAGGAATATCAAAATGATTGCCACCTTTTGCTATCGAGACTCAGGTCATCTGGCGTAGCACACTGAGGTATTATAGTAATTAAAACTCAACAGCCACTTCTGCAGAAGGAGATGACACTACGGGGAAATTGTATTTTTCTCCACCCCCTGCCCCCCCCTAACAGTGAGCATTTGGCTAAATTAAACCCATTTTTCTCTGGCAGGCTAATATAATGAGGGCAATACATGCAAGAAAGAAATTAGCTTGATAAGCGATTACATGTGTGGACTCAAAAAGAACATGTTATCAGGAGAAGTGAGAACAGTGAGGACAACAAAAAAAAAAGCCTTTCAGAACATCTGCAGTAGTGAGTTGCTTGGACTTTTTCATTACAAGATTTTTAAAGAGCCACAGAGTGTAACTGATGAAAACAAAAACAAGGAAGAAAAAAAAAAAAAGAAAGAATCAAAGCTGTCAAAGTTCTCCTGCCACTACAGGGGAGCCAGCTGAGACGACAACTGAGGTCACTGGCTTGCATCAGCCTCCACAGGTGTATCGTTTCCAGAGGCCAGCTCCATACATTCAAACTGCATGAACGGTAAAGAGGATAGACAGGGGAGGCTGCAGGTAAAAAATGTGCTTCATCAGCGGAAGAAAGCCACCTCGGGTAGATGTGTAAGGAGAGACGTTTATTCTAGATAAATACAAGCAAGCCACCAGATGTCTTTGGCAGCACTAGACTATCTCTGATAAATATAGCGCGCCACATTAGACCAAGCTGTCTACATATTAACCACTGTCAGATACACATTAACCAAAGAAGTCTGCAAACATACAGTAAAAGTAGACATTGAGCTTACCGCACCACTGTTCTGACAGTGTGGAATCTTCCACAACACCAAGTAAGCACAGCAATCCAACTTTATCTGCCATGTAATTTTGCTGAGGGTAATCCAGGGATACTCCTGTACTGGCTTCTCTTCATTGGCTTCCAGTAAAATCTAGAATAGAGTTTAAAATCCTTCTGTTCACCTACAAGGCTCTTAAGGGTCAGGCCCCATCATATCTTAAAGAGCTCATAGTACCATACCACCCCACTAGAGCACTGCGCTCCCAGACTGCAGGTCTACTGGTGGCTCCCAAAGTCTCCAAAAGTAGTGCAGGAGGCAGAGCCTTCAGCTATCAGGCTCCTCTCCTGTGGAACCTCCTTCCAAGAACCTCCTTCCAGTTTGGGTTCGGGGGGCAGACACCCTCTCTACATTTAAGAGCAGACTAAAAACCTTCCTTTTTGACAAGGCATATAGTTAAGGGCTGGATCAGGCCTTAGACCAGCCCCTAGTTATGCTGCTATAGGCTCAGACTGCCGGGGGACTCCTATGGTGCACTGAGCTCCTCTATTCTCTCTCCTCCTCTTCCTCTCCATCATTATGTCTCATGTCAGCCTAATGTCTGCCTCTAACTTGGTATCTTCCCCGGAGCCTTTCTGTGCGTTCTCATCACTCAGGTTCCTGTGGATCCTGGTCCTGGTCCTGCTGATGTGGTTCTCTGCTTCATGAGTCACTGCTGCGGATCGTCGGACACTCGTCATGTTTTTCAATAGTATCATACTGCTAATCTTTTAGTCACATTCCTATTGTTAGTGCTATAGTCACTGCTAGTATGCTGTTTGTGTTGTCTCTGTCTGTCTCTGTCTGTCTCTCTCTCTGTGTGTCCAACCTTCACCCAACGCGGACCCCTACAGAAGCCACCCACATTGAGCCTGGGTCTGTTCGAGGTTTCTTCCCGTTAAAGGGGGGTTTTTCCTGCCACTGTTGCTCAATATAATATCTGATGCTGCTCATGTGGGAATTCCTGAATCCTTAATTTTGAATTCCTGAATCATTGGGTCTCTCTCTAATTAAAGAGTTTGGTCTAGACCTGCTCTTTATGTACAGCGTCTTGAGATAACGCTGTCGTGAATTGGCGCTATATAAATAAAGATTGATTGATTGATTGATACTGCATCCTATAGAGCTCAGACAATAGGCTGAGCCAAAACAAAAACCCCATAGTTCTCTAGTGGCATATAAGAAGTTTATGAATGCTGCACCAAGGATGTTCCCTTTTCAACAGAAGCAGTGGGGTTAGAGACCAAAAGCTCCAATATAAATGTTCTGAACTCAATCTCACTCAGGCACATGCACCCACATTCCCTTCCCTACCTGCTTTGTTGCTGTATGGCCAACCTTGGAATGGACCTGCAGAAATTCAAGGAAAAAAAGACTTCTGCATTATTTTCTAGGTGCACTCGAGGTTACAGCCCTGGCTTGAATGCTACGTTTAAAATTCGAGCATTCCCCTTATAAAGTGGGAGGCAGTCAGTGCAGATTTGAAAAGCTGTGGGGGGAAAATTCACTTAATGCAACACTGACTGGCAGGTCACACTGCAACAAAAGCCCTGAGCCACTCATATGAGGCCTATTTGATCACAGTCCTTCAGAGAGCTATCTGTCTTTGTCTCTCGTTGTCTTTTACCGATATTTGTGTCTCTCCCACTCTGTCTCACTCGTTCTCGCTCAGAGCCAAACTGCACACAGTCAAAGCGCTTTGTACAACCTCTGGTGTTGCTACACTTGCTACTGCACAGTGCCGTGGAAATGTGTAGCATTATTCAATTAAGTGGATTAATTCAGAACATCTTTGACCTTAGACAGGGCTGTCATTGGCAATGTACCAAGAATTATTGAGGAGGAATGATGATGGGCACAGACCTCTTTGGAAACTGGCAGGATTGAGTGATAGATAACACTGCTGAGCAGTAAACCACTCAATACAGCACAGTGGATTAGACTGGAACAAAAAGGTTGTGACATGGAAAGACTGAAATCAAATCAGGAAAATAATACAAAAGTGTGCAACATCCACTGGAGAAAATCAAGAATCAGCCCAGTGCCAGGATTGTCAGGGTTAAATGGGCCCATTAGTACTTTCCTTTTTAGGGGACCACTGATCCATCCATGTAAACTGCACATTTGTTAAATGCTACAATTTACATTAAAATTATGGGCTAGACATATCATATCAGGCAAATATCTTCATAGAATTGCTGTAACTAGAAAATCAGGCCTGCACTGTCACTAACATTTAGTGATAACAGCTACATTACACCAAACCTCAGTATGACTTGTTCACTACTTTAATCATTATGTACATTCAAATTGAATTGAATTTAAGTATTATATTTAATAGTAACTGTAGTAACTTGTAGTTATCTACTTCTGGTAATTGCTGTTAAGTCACAATATTGTTTATCAGCTAAATGATCCTGTCAATAGCCGTCAGCCTCTGCTTTAGCTGCTGATGAAATGTTAGCTAGCTATCCATCTTTGGCAGTTTGCAGCGCACATTTGTAGGTAAAACACAACAGTTTTCTGTTGCAGTTTGGCAAAAGGTACAAAGCATGTGTTGATGAAGCAAATGAAATCTAAAAATGAGACGCCTGCTAACAGCATTGATCCCGTCCTTTAATTTATGGAGGACCGATCGTAGAGACGGGACACGTTATGTTTTAAGGGGGCATTTTCTCAACAGCACGCCCTGGCTCACACTCAGTCAGTCTGTCTACTCCCATGCACTGTGCCTAAAGTCATCACAAGTTATATCAGCCTTGAGGAAGCAAAAATAATTGACATATTCTCAAATGGAAAAAAAGATGTAGACCATACTGTGGGCTTGGTCACCCGAGACAACTGGGAAACTGGTACAGTACAGACTGATAATATCAGGGCTACTTTGCACAGTGCTGTAAATTAAGTCTGGTTCTCTGAGCGACCCTCGTACTTTCCTCCTGTGCTGCACAGGGCGCTTTTTCTCTCCCTTCCTCCTCCACTGCAGAGGCAGCACAAGGCCATGAAAGATTGGAGGCAAAGTGACGTCCTCCGGTTTATCCTCCCTGAAAGCCTTCGCATGCTCTCAGTTCCACATGAGGGATCTGATGAAAGCCGTTTGTCAGTACGCCACTTAATTATCAGCCAGAAGAAGAGCCTCTGATGCTATCCTCTGACAATGGCTCACAGCAGCCTGCTGACTACAGTGCCCACTAACAATGAAGAACTGACTGCAGCTACTAATGGTGACGGGATAGTGCCAACTGTCCACTTAAGTTAGACAAATTAAGTAACGGCACAGAAAGCTTTTTGTGTGCTACTTCAATGTACAGTACAGTATATATTTTTTTCTTTGTAGACTTAAGAAGCAAGGAGCAAATTTTACATCTAAATACCAAAACTGTAAAATGCAATGTTCAGAAGTCAAAATGCAAAACAGAACAAGTCCTACAGAAAACACACTATATCTAGCAGAGGAAAAACGGAGACATTTTGACCTTCTGTTTTTCCCGCATGTCTACACAAACATTATAGAGTTTATGCTGCGGCTCAATATGCACATTACCATCAAATTGCAAACAAATAAAACAAGTCACATGCACTCCTTAACCTTCTATCTTAACACAGGCATATTCTTTTGACTGCTGACTGTTGAGAAACAAACAGGGACAATGGCTATTATTCCCGTGCAGATGGATAAAAAAAATTATTTCATTAACTTTGACATAGTTGAAGAAACTCTAGCATCAGAGTCAAATATGGCATTTGAATCTCATAGAAGGAAACTACTCATTCAGACTACTCTGTTCTGGTGACTATAATCTCCTTTAGCCTTGTATTGTGACGTTTATTTCCAGAAGGACTAAGGTGTGTAACCCCTCAAAAAGACTGGGTGTTCAGCAGCAAAGGATGAAGATCAGCTAGATAAAGGACTTTCTTATTCAGCTGTGTTCTTGTCATGCAACTCTTACATTTACTCCAGTCATCCCCGGGTTCTTGAATACACTCGGCCTGAAAGCTACTGCACATGCAGAGAAAAAAAGGTAAGCCATTTTCCATCATCCGTATTAATCTGATCTGATACTTAGTGTTTCATTAGCAAAGTACATTACTGTACATGTCAGTGACAGACACATGGTGATGACTCAGTGTAACCTCGGACTCCCCACAGTCACCTGTCAGCAGGGAGTAAATCCACAAAGGAATGGCAAGAAGCAACGGTTCATTTAGAATCATTGCTCTGCTCTCACTAACAAACTCTAAAAAAAGCCTAAGAGAAGCTTTTTTTCTGTAATATGTATTAGATTTGATTTCCTTCTGAAAGGGAATCACAGACCCACCCTACAGTCCATTAGCCAAGTTAATGCAGAGCTGCCAGACTTGCTGACCCATTAATAATACATTGCAGTGGTCAAAAGAGGCCAGACACCTCCGTGCACCCCTTCATCCCCCTACACGGCCACATTAATGGACTAATTCAGATGCAATTAACTGGTGGGGAGAGGCTGTGGCCTTGCGGCTGGTGGAGCACAGGCTGAAGGGCTTACAGCCAGGGCTTGGATTATAATCACTGTGAGCACACACATGAACATACACACTCACAAAACAATTTACATACTACTAGAAAGGAGCCAACATATTTGTAGTGACACAGAATGTAGCTTTCACCATCAGATACCAGAAGCAAAAAGAAAATTAATGAATATCATTTACACTAATCATCATATTCATCCCTAAAAATACTGTTTGTATTTGGCCATTGGCTAAATATCTGTTTCAGCCTGAAAAAATTCAGTTAAAATGTCCACCAAATTAACTTGCAATAACTAATTAATTTGGCCACTTGGAGGCAGCGGAAACAAGCTTTAAACATGACACTAACATATTTTTATCAGATGAAATGGTAAATATGTTGGGAAACAGTAGCCAGCTTACATAGATTCAAACCACCATTAGGATTAACTTGGAGCCCTGTTTGTTTCCACCCGATGCCTGCAAGTCCAATGTTCACTCCAATGTTCACTCGCTTTCTAGCTCTGTTTTGGTCTCTACCGACTCCTCAGAAAAATATCTGGATTGTTAGCTGCCAAACGCTGTTGGGTAGGTAATGTACAGTCGATTTGTGGAACTTTTTTGCTGAAAACAGCTGCCTGTTGCGTCCGAAAATGGTACTGTGAAAGCCATGAGAGTGAACCAAAACAATAAAGCTGCGAGATGCATGACCAAAATAATGAGCTGAAAGACACTATAATGTTTCGTAGACCTGAGAGGAAGAGCAGAGTAATTTCTGGGCAACCCCCCTTCACATACAATTAGTCATGTGATTCATTGTTGATATAAAATATTAATTATAGCCACTTTATAAGCTAGCAATTCTTTTGTTGTGAGGACCTCCTGTGTGGGAAATCTGCATGAGATGACAAAGTGGGAAACGCTTACACTGCCCTGCATTACAATTTCATTTATTCGGTTTCTTTTTTTGTATTTGTCCATCACAGCAAGTTTCATTCAATTCAATGTGGCTGTGAAAACCTGCTCTTTGAGAAAGTGACGTTGACAAATGAGCAATTACAGGAGCGATATTCATGTGTCACATCTGTGGCCAGCAAGACCCACGATTAGCCCTACTGATGCTGAATGTGAGATGCGGGAGCTGCGCCTGTCAACACAGGCACCCAGGAAGGCAGCGTGGCCCATTCTGGCATGTCATCCATCACTGGTTCCACTCGGCTGCCACAGCTGTGTCACTGTCCCCCTCTCACAGACCACTGACCCCACTGAGGACGCACCAGCAGGATGATCAAATATCTCTCTGGGATAAGAGACAGCCATCCGGCTTTACTGACAAGGCAGAGGACAAAAACCCTCTCTCCTACATATCCTCTGCCACAGTGACATCTTCATCAATAAGCAGCATTTAATGCCAGGCAGCAGCAGAGTTGTGTAAAGACACATGGCAGCTCGCCTTCCATTACAAAAAAGCAGGGATGGTGAAGAGCAAAGAGAAGCCATTAGCTGCAGGAGGCGGACACAGAGGGTGACGTGGGTTAAATAATTGCCAGAGAAGAGAGAGGGTGGATTGAAATGGAACTAGATCAGTCAGACGTATTCCCAAGATAATTACTCGCCATGCAGATTTGATCAACATGGCAATCATCAGGGCTGGTCTACTCCTTTTAAAATTCCTATCAGAAGTGAATGAACTACAGTCTGAATGTAATGCAGCATGGCTGAGCTCCCAGTCGCTCTAAGTGGATATTCAGTGGAGGGCTTACCTGAGTCAAGCTACAGACCTCTGACCCTATCAGTAGTCTCAGGTTGCTGCAGATTTTTTAGAAGATCCTTCTCCAGCCTCTGCTAATTAGTCCTGCAGCCTCCTCTTTCCCTTTCATTTCCAAAACACTGTGTGCACACCACAGTGCTGGCAGATAAATTAGCTGCATGCTTCACAGGAGGCAACCGTTCTTCAGGGAGAGCAGGCTACCTTAATTATGAATATTATTAATTACATTTAAAAAAGGAGGAACCAAAAAAAAAAAAAAAAAAAATCAATCAATCACACTTTTACTAAAAGATATTTGTTAAAATGAAATCACACCTTGTTTACTTGAAACAGAAAATTACATTTTATATCCAGACTGAGCCAGTGGCAGCAGTAGCCAGTCTAACCCAGCTCAGATGAATTTAACAGGGCAGATTCAGTGTTAAAGGCGGATTCCAAGGATTGTGCTCTATTTATAGCATGCAGAATTCATCAGCGTACGCTTCTCCTGTCTCTGCCTCCTCATCAGGGCAGAAATCAGTGCACATACAAGAGGCCATGTTAAAAGGCACCATCTGTGATCCCAATGTAAACAAAGGTAGCCTGATGTTCAGACTGAAAAGCTATTATGGTACCATTCCATTATTCAGTCTGACACTGCCGTCTTATTAGCAGTTTCCTGGAGGGCAGGATTTGATTTTACCGTAACCAATCACTGAACTAATGCATCCAGATGCTCCGACTGTGTTACTGCTGCATACAGTTAGCACAAGTTAGGCAAAGAATAGCAGTTGATATTGAGAGTACAAGGCTGTGATGTGTCCAGGCAAAGGAAATTAATAGACAAGACAAAGACGAATAATTCCACATCCAAAAAAATAAAGAAAGAAAAGAGTTTGCTGAGTACATTGTTTTCTTGTTTTAGCACACCAGAGGGGCGTTATAGCATGGACCATCATCAAATAAACAAAGTGTTCATTATCTTAAGACAAACAGCTGAAGCAATAATGTTTTATTGAGGACCATGCCAGCTCAACCTAGCTTGTACGCACTATAACCCTTTAGCAGCGTCAAGATGTCTTGCTCACACTTACAAAGTGTTTAGCTAGGTTAGTCAACTTATTATGACCATGAACAGTTTTACTTTGTATTCATACTGTGATGTCTGCGACAATTTGTCTGCCACTGGCACAGCTGGGTAATGTCACCAACTTTTAGACCCACTCCCAAACGATCTGATGACTTTGTCGTTTCTCCGATGAAGCTGTTAAAGAGGTCACCGCAGACCTTTTTATTCATTACTTTTCAATACAGGGACTAGCAACAGATGACAAACAAAAGTTATTATGTTTTCTGATGCTGATTCATGTTTGTTTTCACCTGCAGCTATTGAAAGTACATGAGTAAAGCACACCGATTTTATAATTGGTTCAGTTGAGGTAGAGAAATGCAAAACAGAAATTTCTACATGCGAATGTACCTGTGATTTAGTTGGTCATTTGGTTAAAATGACAGTTTCAGCTTTAAATCTTCACTCTGACAACAAGCCAAGCTTAGGCACAAAATGATGAAAACTTTCCTGATTCCTTTTCATAAAACCCATAATGGGGTAGCAAATACAAAGACATTCAGAGCAATATTAAGCTTTCACTATACATTGCATTACGCAAAAGCGACAGCCAACCAAGCAGAATGAGAGAGGGCAAAAGGCCACTTACTGGGAAAAGGGAGATAAATATAGGGAAAATGAAAAGTGCTATTTTTGTTTAAATCTTTCTAGCCACAGAACGATGACTACAGAGTTTCTGAGTAACTTCCTATGGCCCTTCATCTTCCCCTTCGAAGAGCCTAGGAACTAGCTAATGATTTTTCCAGTTAAGAGTTTTTCTGAAATGCGCTTCAAATTCCTTGCAGTTCATAACTTTAACTGTAACACCAGGGTTCTTGCCCAGTTGCACTTCAGGCTGCAGATCTGTAACAAAGCAAGGACATGGCCTACTGGAGGTGATGATCTCAGTCACCACATAAATGGACCACTCTGGAAAAGACATACAAATACAGACCCTGACCCCCTCCTCAGTTATTAAAGAGTTATGGGTCTCACTATTGCCAGTCAGCTAAATAATTCAGTCTACTCTATAATTCTTATATCCAAAAACCAAGTGAACTAACTAGGAATCAAGAGGAAAACTAGCTTCCCAACAGACCTGACTACACTGACATAGATCCTACAGCTTTGGACTCTCGTATTTCTCTATAATTACCTATTGAAGAGCATGTCTCAATAAAAGGTCTGATGCTGTGACTAAGAATGTTTACAGGGATCAACAGCCCATCATTGTACACTGTTATCTCTATTACAAATGATTCTTGGAAAGAAAAAAAACATGCATAAGTGGTGTGTCCCTGCCTGTGAGTCAGGTATTGACTTCAACAGATCTAATTTTCACAGAGGAGGAAGTTCACTGAATCAATTGACAGCCATGGTCAACAGCTTTTACAAATGGCTGCTGTATTACATCTCACTGAGAGAAAATAGCAGATGGAGGGAGCTGTTAAGGGTTAATGACTGTTTAAAATGATAGCAGAAGCCATATATATATATATATATATATATATATATATATATATATATATATATATATATATATATATATATATATATATATATATATATATATATATATATATATATATATATATATATATATATATATATATATATATATATAAGGGATGAACTGTGAGGCCATGAACATGACTGTCAAAAAGACAGCTACCATTTCAAGTAAAATTGAAGCCAACCTCTCTACACAGGCCTGCAGGCCACAAGAGGAAGCGATAGAAGCCTCAGGCCTTTTATGTTCTGCACTGCAGTCAGCACTTCACTCAGCGGAGTGTGGGGACAGCAGCTCCTGCCAAAATGTATCCGTGCCAAGGCCTGCCAGCCTGCTCTCCCCGCCCACTCTAAGGGCCAGAGCGTGAGCGGTGGGGCGCCGGTAGGCGGGTGCAAGGTGAGGCTGGTGGGCGGATGGCCAGGCTGGAGCTTCCTGACACGGGAACCCGCCTCACAGCAGGATCAAACTGGCTGCCGAGTGAATCACTACCCCTCCCACCACCTGACACAGTCAGCGCCGGGCCAGCACACAGCCACTTTTGCTGCGTCTACAATTAAGAAGGAATCCAAGATGAGATAAAAGTGCTAAAAATCACTTCATCACTCATCAGACTGCATCTCAGCCAATATTCATATGACACTGAACTGAAAAAAGAGAAATTTATGAACTTTATAAAAATAATAATTTTGGACTTGGGTTGGTGCATGGGCTGGAAAAGAAAAAGAGTGGCACAGAGTATGTATCGTGTGGCTGAAAGTGCTTAAAATTTAAATGCTTACTTTACGGTGTAATGATGATACAGGCTAAGAAAGTAGATGAAGGTATCAGAGAGTCTAGCACCGAAGCAATTTTACACTTTCAGATTTCAGATTTGCCCTGTAAGCCTAAGCTTGAGGTGGGAGATAGGGGCAGGAGGCGCAAATTCTCATACCTGACCAATCTTATTCAAATAAGCAACAGGAGCAGGGATTTTCTGAGCTGTGGCTAGTCACTAGTCGGAAGCAGGAACATTATCTTCAGAGTAAATAATGTCCTGGAGGACCAGTAGCTACCCAAATCGCTTCTTAAAAAATAGAAAACTGCTCCAGGCTGCTATTATTAAGCCTCAGATCCAATGGGAAGTCGAACCTTTGATCTGTTTAGGGTACTGTGTATTTGCATTTTATAATGAGATCAAAGCAAGGTCCAGGGCCCCTGCAGAAGGCAGCTCTGTGCCCCATCTCTGCACACTGGACGATTTACAGACCAAAGCTATATTTCCCTGTTAACAAGATCATGTAAGAGCTATGGACCTCAGTGAAAATGCAGTGGGAGATTCAACGTTTGTTAGGCAATCAACAGTAGCCTACATTCTCTTTCAGCTAATTTTCTCTCCTGTTCACAGGTGTGGAAGAGATAAAAAAAAAAATAAAATCATGCCAGTAGCAACAATCTCCCCAACAGTTAAAGTTCAAGAGCAAACATTTCAAGCATTTTTAAACTGGTTGAGAATTGCTCCAGATTTTCTTTGGCATTCTTCACCTAGAAGAAATGCAGAGGGGAATTCACACACTTTGCCTGAAGTGAGTCTACAAGGAGCTGGGAGAAGGTTTGAGATGAGCATAGAGGTCAACATTGGAGAGTGTATGTGGAGTCTCAATTCAATGCTGCTTCTGACCAGTTTTTTTTCAAACAGAAAATATACCAGAGAAGAAATCACACTGTCACTGTCTTTGGCTGAGCTGAACCCCATATTTTCTGACAGCCTGATCAGAGGTGGAGCTAAGAGAAGGACTTAAAACATCCATGCATTTTCTAGCAATCTGGGCTTCAACCACATCATACTCATTTATTATGTACAAAGTTAGAAAATGCTGCTACATCCTTCTTATGACAAGATGTACTTTTCTTTAAATAATCTTTAACTTGTCATCTTAAGATTTGCCCTACAAACAGTTGTGGCGAAAGTCAGAGAACGCAGATTCTCCATTCATGACACACAACAGAGCATCCATGAAGAGACGGAGCAGATTTGAGAAGTTGTGACAACAGACTTCGAAACTAAATTCAGCTCCATTTAAAATACCACATCTTACAAAGAATCTTTTTTTTTTTTTTTCAAATTTATAAAAGAGGTTCAATACCAAAGTCCAACATGCAAGCTCTTATGGATTCTTAAACACTAAAACTATTCAAAGTATTTCTCATCTTCATCTTTGCAAAGAGCTCGTGATAAGAAGAAAGACATGTTTTTCTGACCTTGAAGTCAGAGAGGATTTGTCCTGCTTACCTTTTAATCTAAGAATCATATGAGCCAGTTTACATTGCCCGTAATGGCTTTGAAATGGAAGGGACTGAGCAGCTGATATGAATTATGACTAAGAGGACATAAACAAATCAGGAACATATAGAAACAGTATACTGCATTATACAAAAATGCTGCCGGCAAAAGCCTGAAGTCTTCTTGGAAATGTGTGTTTAGGAGTCCTAGTATGTGAAATACCCTCAAGGAATCTGGCAGATCTTCAAAAAGCCATCCATGCCATGCAACGAACAGAAGGACGCAGAAGCTATATGGAGTCAGATGAGTCTCAATATTAATAAATGCACACAGAGGGATTCACAAATGTATTTAGTAATTTACATTACCAACCAAAGTTTGTATCTCTGATCTCGAATCTACGCATACATGAACTGGCTGATATCGAAGGAGACATCGGATTGACTACAGATAATTCCCTCTTGGAAAAAAAAAAAGCATTTGTGAATCGAATCACATCAGAGGAGTCTCAAAAAACCCACACACAAATGCAGTGAAGCTCGCTGATGACAAGCAGTTTGTAAATGAAGGTTCAACAGTTTGTATATAACATTTTTGATCAAAATTTCCAGTACTCAATCTATTTGTTGATTTCTACTACATTTATTTAAAGCAAGAAATATTTGCCTGTGCATCAGAAATACATTTGTGAAACATATTTTATTTTTTTTTAATGTGGATTTGTTTTACATTTATATACACACAAAACGCTAACTGTTATTGTGTGCATTGAAACATATTTGTGTGGAGAGTCATCTGTATATAAATCTCAAAATACATTTGTGAATCCTTCTGTGTGCATTCATTACAGTTGAGACTGATCTGAATCCATAAAGCTACTGTATATGAATCGCACAGAAAGAATGCTCAGACAAACCTGCAAAATATAAATACCTCAGAAAGCTGGAGAGGGTGTCAAGAAAAGCACCATCTAATGGCTTGCTCATAGATGCCAAGCACATATTCTGCACTCTCGAAGGCAGCGTTCACATTTTTTGACCTTGATGAATTATCTGTTTTTATTGACAGCACTTATTGATATTTCTTAAAAGCGCATGCTAATGGAGTTCTTTTGAGATGACTAAATGAGTTGCTGGTGCCCAGATTAGCCTGGTCTCATCTCACCAGCACAGCTTGCATTATCATACAGAACAGACGCATGCGTGTGTTGAGTCCCAAATTCCTGCGACTGACATCTCCAGGGGAACAGAGGAGCGATGACTACATCCGACCTACATTCACCCCACCCAGGCATGCTTGCTTCCAACTAATTACACACACAAACATGCACACTCAATCATACTATAGGTGGATTCATATCATAGTAACAGGCACAGTGCAGGGAAACATTACTACTGCACACAGATTACAGAAATTTCAATCACGTGTACATGCTACTTTTCCATTGCCATTTCTGAGGGTTTTAAAGCCAAAAAACCCCTCACGAATGCACAGGCTGATGACTGGGGGAAAAAAAACTTTTCCCAGGCTTTTGCACAGACTTAGATGAAAATATCATTTGTGTGATGGGTTGTGAAAATTCTCCAAGCACAAAACATTAGGAACAAACCAAAGGCTACTGGAGCCCGTTCAAATGCCCTGGGCATGGAAACAGCACTATTGGATTTCATTCACATGTCTTATGCAATGAAAAGATTTTAAATATACTCTATACGCATTATTTCAGTTGTTTGGATTCTCAGAAAAAAACTACAGCAGGGAAAACACCCTATTAACAAGAACTGAGAGAAAGATTATGACGCAGGCTGTAGCTTATGAGCACATCTTCAAACCGCTTTTTCAGTCTTTCCTGTGCTGTACGGCTTCCTGGTTAGAGTGATGTGGTTTTTCACACTTTTAAATGTGAGGGGTATTTCTACAGTTGCAACCCACATTTAGGCCAGAATCTGTTGATCTACGCAAGCCTTTACTAAACTAGAAAGTACTTGACGAGCGTCAATCTCTATCAATGCTGACTAATTCTATAACTTGCTCTTATACCCAATACATCATTCCAGTTAGGTCAAATCTACATTACACCTAACACTGAAAAGAAGCCCTTTACATTTCAACATTATTTTCCTGTTAGTTTCCTCTCTGTGGAAAAAAACAGCGCAATGGTAGAAATAAAAACAAATCGGTAATCAGTTTTTCTTTAACACGAGGCCTGTCGGTCAACCAAATTTCATCTGAACATAAAAAGCAAAAGAGCCTTGACAGTATTAATTATTAAATGTGATGAATACTATGCTTGAAGTATGCAGGACTCACTGCAGTATCGATAATGAGTGGATTATCCTACTGAGATAAAGTGCAGTGAATTTAATGCCCATAACCCTGTACAGTAATTGAATTATCACTTCCTACATTCACTTAATCACAACTGTACTACTGTAATATCATGTATGATGTGCTGATCCTGTGACATTGACAACTTATTTCCAGTGAACTAAAACTTAGAATCGCATAAAAATCATATTAGAATTGCATAAAGATCATACTTGCTTTGCAGGGTAATGTTGTGAATTTCGAGGAAACATCTTCCATGATGTCGCACTGCTTGAAACTGTATGCTTACTTCCAATATTGGAAATTTGCCTTGGCCAGTTAATCCCAAAGAGGACTGAATGCATTTGCTGGTGAGGCGGTTGTAGTCAGACACTTGCACTGCATTTTAGCAACATTTTCAAAACAGCTCGTGCAATATTTATTTTGAAGTTTTTGAAATTTTTAAAGCCTGGCATCAATTAAGATTTAATGACATTTCCAAATCCTGAATGCCATTTATTATTTTTCATTCCAAGTTTTAATTGCATAACATTATTCCTTAGTGTTTCCTGACCAGGGGAATCCTGGCAGCCACATCTGATATCATGATAAAGCCACACTTGACAACAAAAGAACCAAAGGCAAATGAACAGCTACACACATTAGCCAAGCTTTGGTGAATTAATATCACGTCGTCCCTTCTGCTGTATCTACAGTAGGACTGTAATTCAGTGGGTGGAGCAAAGCTTCAACCTTGCCTGCAATACCAATTTGTTTCCCACTGAGGCCACCCACTCTAAAATGTATAAAAAGTGTATATATTCAAATGCTTTGCATAAAAGTGTCAACTAAATGTTGTGCCTTATTTCAGTTGGGCTAGTCAGTCACACCCTCATATTTCTGAGCAATAAAGTCTGTGGATGAGCGTAAGACCTGAGCAAGTCCAATACAACCCACCTAAATTCTGATTTATTCAGAGCAGCTCTCTGGACATGAATAAATATCTAACAGTTTAACAATTAACAGTTTAAAGCATCTACATAGATACAGACTGAGCAATGAATGCTACATGTTCTGAAGCCAGATTTGTTAACAACCTTAACGTAGCCACAAAGATAGTGGAAAATGCTGCTGCAACCTTGTACCAATGTCTGGAGAGAATCGTTCATGTGCAATGAATGGTTAACTTCAATGCCAATGAAGTAGGCGGTGTACAAAATAAAGAACTGACCTCAGTGTTGAGTGAAAATGCCTCAATGCAGGAAAACATGTAGACCGACAGCACATATGCTGCTATGATGCCGACAACTAAATAAGGGCCGATGAAAGTAAAATAGGAAACAAAGGCTGCAAAATAAAACAATTCATTTCCTTAGAAAAGGCCTTGCCACAAAAGCTAAAATCAATCCATTTACCATAACACATGCTTTCTCATCTCCCCCTCACCTACACACATACACACACACCTCCATGCAGCCTGTACAAACGCCAGATCTTGTCGCCCCAGGAAATGGGCTTCATACATCTTGTCTGACTGCAATAAAGCACTGCCTAAGATTCTATTTCCAATAAACGTCGACTGATTGGAAAACTCATTCTAATATCAATTTCCATCTGGGCCCTTTAAAAGGCAATCAGCATAGCTTCATCTCGGTATATCATGGGCTCCTTGAGATGATGACACAGCACTGGCTCTCTCCTTCTGCATAATGGCCTTCTCCTATCAAGGCATCTGCAATGAATAATACCACCCATGAATGGGCTATTTAGTCTGTGTTCGCACAGATAGGGGCCACTTCTCTGAATATTAATCCAGGGTTTTACACTTCATATGGTTCTCTCAGGGCTGCACCATTTTTCATTCGGAGGAGTGAGGCACTTAGTGTGATTTGGCGCACTCATAGTTTCTCTCTAAGCTTTCTCAGAAGTGACAATGGTGATTACCAATGGCATCTCACTTTGTTTAAGATGCCCAATGACCACAAAACAATGATTTAAATCAAGGAATATCGCTTTCAACTCCTCTACAAATGCTGTCCACAGCTTACTGAAAAATGTAACATCAAAGACAGATATCCTGGAGAAGATGAACTGATAGAAGTCACTGTAATAACCAAAAGGAAATCCAGCATCACCTTCTGAAAGCACTAAAATAATGTAATATGTGGCTTGACATACAATCAATGCAGAAGTCGTACTGTAACCAGAATGCGACTCTTATCATCACCAAGGCAATAGATTTCAATAAAATAAGGAAATAAAACCCAGGTGCCTCTTTTTCTCACCTTCCAGCCACTGCCCGCCTCCCTGTAGTAGGGAAAGTTATCACAGATCCACTGGTAGATCTCGCTCAGTGTCATCTTCTTCTTTGGCGAGCTGTTGATGGCAAACGTGATGAGGCTGGCGTAGCTGTAGGGCGGCTTGCCGTCCTTGTGCTGCTGCACCTCCTCCTGGTCCAACGTGGTGTTAGGATCCAGTAGGCTACTCTTCTTGCCCATGCCTGGCCCGTGGGCATTCTGGGCGTCCGCCTTCCGGATGGCTGCCTGCATGGTCAGCTGAGGAAGCCAGTCCATGGAGGTCAGGCTGCTCTCCAGCTCCGACGTCATAGTGACGGCAGGCTGGGCAGGAGGGGGGGTGGGGAAAAGGTGGTGGAGGCGGTGGTTGCTGTTGGTGCTTTGTGGCTGATGGAGGGTGGACCAGGTGTGGAATAACAAACGGAGACAAGTGGCAGGTTAAGGATGAAGTCTCCCTCAGCTCAAGACATCAGCATAACGTCTTCTGTAGGTCAACTCTGGAGAAACAGGAGAAAGACATGTCTTTATTAGTCAACTATTCTTTGTTACAAGGAGCTATTAAGCATTGGAGGCAATAGATATGCATGTCAGCAATAATGCAGAGAACGAAAAGAAAAAGCAGACGAGGGAGCAGATCTGAACAGTTTGCCCAACATCAAAAAGCAAGTGTCTCTGTAAAGTATGCTTATATTCGCTGTGCAGGAGATCACAAGCCCACCAATTTCTCCACCACTTGCTGCTCTCAAAGCTGACTCATAGCTGGGACTCCATCTGCACACAGAGAGAGTAAATGCCAGGCAATTGTTTTCACAACTGCCAGCCAAATGGGGGGAATGGCTCAGGAGGAATTCCGACTCTCTTGAGGGTAGTAAACCCCCTCTCCTTTCTTCCCTGCCTGCCAGCTTGACTGCCTCCTCCCCTTCCTCCCCCAAAACGGAGCCTCTGCCGTAAACAAGCTAGCCAGTGTCGTCTTGCAAACTGTCCTCAGCCCTGTGTGTGTCGGCCGTGCTGTGCAGAGTGTAGCCCACAACAGCATGTCTCTCTGTCCCTCTCAGCACACTGCCCTCTCTTCTTAAAATAGAGGGGCAGAGTGGAAAGGCCTAAAGTTACAAATGTAGGTGAAAACGGGCAGCTGTGAGGAAAAAAACCTGAGCGGGATGACACTGCAATCTGGTGGAGGGGAGAAAAAAAAAAAGAGAGAGAGGAGGCGGGAGAATGAGAAATCCTCACCAAGTTGTGGGATTTTTCTCTTGACTAAGCATGCTCGCACAAGTGTGTGTTTTTGTGATTTTTTGTGTGCGCGTATGTGCGTTTTAGTGTGCACTCAGGCTGCCACCCTGAGAAAAAATACAGCCTTGACACGGCCCTCAATAGGTCAAATACCGTTTCTTGCAGTACGAATTGCACTCAATTAATACCATCTAACCCAATTTTCACTGATATTGTGATGTTTAGCACTGTTGCCTTACAGCAAGAATATTCCAGGTTTGAACCTGGGGTCTTTCTGTGTGGAGTTTGCATGTTCTCCTGCTTGCGTGGGTTTTCTCCAGGTACTCCGGCTTCCACCCATAGTCCAAAGACATGTGTGAGTGAGCGTGAGTGTGAATGGTTGTCTGTATCTATGTGTTGCCCCTGTAATTCACTGTCGACCAGTCCAGGGTATACCGGTTTGTAGCAATTTAAAATATCTAATCTATTAGAAGGTAGTTTGCATATCTGAAATCTTAAAATTAGTTTCATATACATCTTACTTCATTAGTGCGCCAAAAAGGCAACAAGAAATAAAAAAAAAAAAAAGGAAAAACATAATTTTTTGGTGCTCTGCAGTCAGTGTGAGATGCAGCAGGAATAGTATGAAACTCCTAAATTGGGCATACTGCTTTGGTGGCAGTTGGTCACAAGCAGTTTGTGGTTGTCCCTTTCAATTGATCTCTCACAGCAGGGGTTCGCTAGTGCCCAGCAGCCAATTCAATATCTGATAGTGTAGAAAGACAGAGCCAGATGATGAAGGCATTTTTCATACATACAAACCATTCTGAGACAGGAAAAACCAAATTCAGGGAGAATCATGAACATGAACATGAGGGAGATCATTAACAGAGTGGAGCATTGGTCTTAAATCTTCCCTGATAATCAGCGTTGGGTTTCATGAGCCACTGCGAAGTTTTTCTGAGCAAAATAAGTTTGCATTTTTATTAATTTGATTTCCCGTCTATTTTTTAAGTGATACTTCACCTACAAAGAATCCTTTGAGTATCAACAGCTTTCCCCATTGGGCTTGAAAGTTGGCTGTGATGGGAGAACAGCAGCTGTGGTCACCAAATTAGTAATTTTTTATGACAAAAAAATTAATACCAAAGGTCTCAGTAAGCTTCTCAAACCACTCCTAGAACATAACCCACTCTTGCACTGCCCATTTGTCTGACCAGCATGTTTCAGATTGTCATGTGCTCACCAATGGCCAAATATGCTACCTCTAGCTGAGTGTCGAAGCTTTGAGAAGGGCAAAAGCACAACATTAAAACAGAGCAGAGAATTTAACCATGTTTTGAGATGGTGAATGTTTTGATCATAGTGAGCCCGACAAAAAAGAAGCAGATTATGCTGCAGGGGTGATTTGAAACATTTCTAAGGATGTTTTCATGCTGTATTCCCACTGTGAATACTTTATCAAACTGTATCTATTGTAACTGTTGTAATTGTAAGTTTCACTTTAATCTGATAACTTGGAAAAGAGCTAGTTATTTGCTTTTCACTGTGCTTTTTTAAATTCTTTTTTCATTAACACATGCACTATGTTTGTTCACAGATAGAAGGCATTGAAGAAAACACCAAAGGCTTTGAGGTAAATCTCCCAACCTCTGCAGTCATGAGCAGACTGATAGATGAGCAGACTTGCTGACTGACAACCGACAGGTGAGTCAGCCTAATGGTGGAGAAAAGTTCCTCATCACCGAAAAGACAAACAACTCATACACAAAATATCTCCACCCTGTAACTGAAATAAAGGTGACTCACAAGCTGCTAATGACGGTAATTTTCCTCTTTGAATGGCAGCCTATTGAAATATAAAACTAATTTGATTTTGAATTTGAATATATATCTATATATACACATTGAATCAAACTCCATCCATCTCACTAGGCCTCCAGTGCAGATATCCATGTCATACCCAGACTACAACATGTATAGCTTCCTGTCTCAAAATGTTCCACTGTAAACTGATCTCAGGTGAATTCAGTGATTAGCATGAATGACTCAACGTCCATCACGCTTTAAATACAAGTTCTGGTTTGACATATTCTTAGCACACTATGGGAAACTTTGTGAAAACATCACATTTCAGTCAATATAAAACACAAAGTAAATGCGGGTTTACAACAAAATCTAGTTGTTAAAAGAATATGCTTTGTTTTTTTTTGTTTTTTTTTGTAAATCAGGACCATGTAATGTTTTGTTTGACTCATGCAGAATGGGTAACACTTTTTACTTCGGTTCTTAGGCTAAACAATAAATCTATACTACATGTTCAGAAAAATGGTAAATTGATTAATAATGAAATGATAACATAAGTTGCAGCCCTACAATACAGTTCAACCACATGCAAACTCACATCCATCATATAGCACAATGTTGTACTGGGTGGATTACATTTAGCTAGGTGTAGCTGATAACCTGGCAGCTCAGCGTAATGATCTTGATGTAAATGTTTCTGTTTATACCAGCTTGGCCCCGGATTCCTACTGAGCCCCCACACTAAGTAAGAACGGGGGTAGTTAAGAGGAGGAAGCAGGCAGAGCCTTTTGGTGGCCACCAGAGGTGAGCTGACAGACACGGGGGTTGATGAGAGGTGCTCCGCCCGCTACATGGAGACACATGCCATTTGACCCTCTACGCTAATGATCCAGCTGCTACATAATCTGCAGGGCCAAGTCGGTGTCTTAATTAGAGGACCTTGGGCTGTGGCAGGAATGATGAAGCACAACACAGGCAGGCAGTAAGAAGGCCCCCCCGCTGCCTTCATTACCCTGCCAGGCTGTGGGACATTCAGAGCGGGGACAAGCCCCAGCCTGCTGCCGCGTCAGGGAGTATGTTCACCGACGGGTCCAAGGGTAGGAAGAGGAGTACTGAGGGGGCGGGAAAGATGAGAAGAAAAGCTAGGGGAGATGAAGCAGTAGGGGAGGGTGTGAAGGCCACCATGATGCTGGCATCAGGCCTGGCAAAGAGCAGAAAGAGGCAACAGTGTCTGCATCGGTCTGAGAGTTCAGGCACTATAGTTACAAGCCCAAGGGAACAGACTGCGATCCCACACACACTGAGCCACTTTGATCTGGCTGTAGGAAAATGGTTTTCCGTCACTGTCACAGCCAAAAAAAGAAAACTTCTTTCTCTCTCGACTTTAATTTGTTTTTAGAATGGAGCACAGAGTATTTTCGAAAGGCTGAGAGGGAGAAATGGATGGTCAAATTTATTCTCTATTCAACACTCAACGTTTCTTTATTCTCAAGGGATTAATGGCAGATTTAGTTCTGAATGAGGAATTGAAAGAGTTTTTGAAACATCTTAATTTACCAAGTTCTTGACAGGACTTATCAACGTTCCTGCTGCCAACAGAGCACTGACAGCAAATCAGTGATTGTGTTTTGTGTCTGAGCTACTAAGTCTGAAGTGGCTCAATCAAACTGACAGCATGGTTATTATACATGTGCCAGGCTCCCTTTTATTCAAGAATCTCAAATGAGGCAACAAGCTGAGTAACAACCAGGGATTACTCAACATAACATAGCAGATTACGTCAACTTCATCATGTTAGGCAAGTAAGTACGGAGATGCAAGTCAGCAACTGCGTCACAAAAATCAGAACTGTTCCACATCCCCACTATTGCAAAATTGATGTCTATACTTATCAAGCACTTAAAAATTTTAGTACTCCTAACAATGGATGGTCCAGGATGAGATTAATATTTCAAGTGCGATATTGCTACAATGAATGGCACTTAACTGTCTTCAACATTTTATATAATGACAATAACCACCAACTTAATTTTAATTCTAATTTAGAAAGTATGAATGATTTATGGATGTCGGTGGGTACTTATCTGTCGTGGAGCCAGTATACCTCGGTCAAGCTGCTCATATGATCTGAACCTGATCCCAAAATTTCTTTTGCCCCTTATTTTTATTACTAAAAAATAAAATGTGATTTCTTTGACAAATATGATTTCTACATTTTACCATGTTAATCTGATTGGTAAGTATTGTAAATATACAGTAGAATTGACCATCCACAACAGATGTTGTATTTTGTAATTTACCAGGTGAATCACTTTTTTCTTGGCTAGCAACAATATCTAGTGTTATCGTTCATGATGTGCCCACTTCCATGTAAATGCTACATTATCTTTAAAGATAGCTTATCATTTACTTTCTCCACAGTTAGGGAAGGGACGTAACCAGTTTCACAACTTGTTATAGAAAAAAGAAAGTGATGGTAATTATACTGCTCCACGTTTTAATTATTATTCAATTGCATCTACAAAAGTACACAGGTGCACCATGCAATTGGTACTGACTGAATTAGTCTGCTTCAAAAACGATGGGAAAAAGCAGTGATGAGGCTGTGAAGCCTTTTCACCTCTCTAGGACCAGTCTGAAGTGCCTGGTTTCATTGAGAGTAGTAAAGGTAAATCAATAAAAGATAAGCACCTAATGTGTGTCATCTGCATGATTACAGTCTGGTGCTTTATGGTTAATAAACCATAGTTAAATATCCATTACAGCAGACTTAAGCTGCAGTGATTTTTATTGTTTTTTTACTGAAAATATGCTGCTGTGGTTGTTCACAAATATCTGATGATGCTGACAGGTATAAACACCAGCTGATGGACAAGACAAAGAAAGCTGAGGCTTAACAGTACAGAGAAACGTGGGCTCACTATTTGGCACGCAGCAGGTCACTGTTGTTATCTATTGTGTTACAACAGCTCATTAATGATTTACAAAATGTTAACAACCAAATAATAAACTAATTATAAGTTATAAGAATATATTGTAAAGTGGTGCCACATTGGGTAATCTTTATTTGTATAGACATGTAAACACTATTGACCAATGTCATAAACACACCTCAGCATTTGTGGCCTAAACTAGTTTGCAAGGCTTGTCCCAACAGAATGATGTAACATTATATGTCTTAATACTGCTGAGCATTTACCAAAGAACTCAGCGGGTTGCTCTAAATGGCTGAATGTGTTGTTCCTGCATTTTACAGCGCAGTATGAAAAATCACATTGCAAAGACCTGACGCCTGCTGAGTTAGGTAATCCATGTTAGTAAATATGCCAAATTTTGCTTTTATGAAAATTATGTTATAGTGCATATAGTTGAAAGCGCTAACAAACTCTGCTGATGTACTATGTTCTGTTGTGAAGCTCTGAGATTCAGGACGTCAGAATCAATATGAAATGTGAAACAGTTGCTCTCACATCATATCGCAAGGAGATAGAATCACTTGAAATATTAGAAACTGTCACATCTAAGTATTCTGAGTATTTGGTGTTAATTTTTCCAGCTACAATGCCTCGTATTGGAAATCTGTAAAACAAAAATGATGTATAGATCTTTGATTATTGGCAATTTCAAACCACTGGTTTCAAGATTTGAGATAAACTACCCGCAAAATATACAATATACTATGATGAGCTCACTCTTGTCAAATGCAGCCTTCACTTTTATGAATGAAACTAACACCCTTTCTTTAGTTTGGGCATGTTCTGCAAAACAGAGGAAACTACTGGCAGAAGCAGAAGTAGATGAGGCATACTAAAGGAAGTAGGTAAAACAAAAAGGTGAATAAAACTGGTGTTACTATTTGTCTTCTCAATTAAGAGCAAAATGCATGAACAAAAGTAGGCAGCAGTATTTAAAGACATGACAAGACACCCCACAGGAAACATTAGTCAAGGATAAGAAGCCTAACCAAAACAGACAGCACGCGCACTTAATGTTATTATCTGCCATTCCTGTTAAATAATGTAAGGTCAATAAACCTGACGAAATTAATTTGTGGTGTTTGACTAACTGAATACATATCAGATTACCTGTAAACTGAGCGCGTATAGGCCCAGAATATCAGATGTAGTGCTTACTTAGGTGTGAAAATGGGTATTATGGGGGGATAAAAAAAAATAATTAAAAAAAATCACTGTTTGTCAGTGGTATGAATGAGTCAACATGGCTTATTTGACAAAGTTCCACAACCCTGCTCATGACCAGCACTTTACGCACATCTGACACTGTTCGACCTGAAAGCGTGAAGCTGCTGTGCTTGTGCTCACTACTGCAACCACAGAGGACAACACAAAGGCTTTTCTCCTCAACAGCTATTACTGGTTGCTTGTAGTCTCAGCCATAATTTCCCCTCTTCTTGAGTGGAAACGTGCTTAACATGACTAAAAAGTGGAAGTTCTTTCAAAGTGAAAATGTGTACAGGAATGCAGCAGAATTAAAAGGGACAGTTTAACGGTTTAAGAAATACAGTTATTTGTTTTCTTTCTGAGAGTTTGACGAGAAGATCGATACCACTGTAATGTCTGCGTGGTAAGTATGGAGCTAGAACCAGGACACAAATCGCTCGCCTTAGCATTAAGACTGGCGGTAGAGGAAAACTGCTAGCCTGGCTCTCCTCAAAGTTAAAAAAATCTGCCTACTAACACTCTAAAGACCATTAATTAACTATTTTATCTTGTTTGTTTAATTCCAACACAAACAGACAAATAAAAAAGAAGATTTGTGGTCTTTGAGGAGGAGTTAAGCTCTTTAACTATTTCTCGGTGACCCACAGTCAGGTCAGTGCAATGTATTTCCCAATATTCGGATCTATTGTTCTTAAAAATTACCTGAGTATTGTCTGCAACTGGCAGGATGTCCAGTCGGTCTAAAAATAACATTACAGCTACACTGCAGCTCATTTATTTTGCAGGGACATGTAAGAAGTGCAGTTGCTGACCTTATTGTCTGTTATGCAATCGACATAAATACAATATTTAGGAGGGGTTTTTACAAATATATTAGTAAACATCACAGCTTACTTAAATGGCACAATCATTAGACAATTAGAAATTCATTCAGACAGTCACCACACCTGAGGTGAGACGTGAGTGTTGGCAATATTAGCAATATATCATCAGCATACTTATAGATAAATTCTAAATACACTGGTAATATCCTGATTTATACTCTTGCTATTCATTTTTGCAAGGCCCGAACCAAATTTTCTTGGAACACGTTATTAACACAGGCACAGTGGTGTGGTGGTTAGCTCTGTTGCCTCGCAGCAAGAAGGTTCCATGTTTGCATGTTCTCCTGGTGCTTGTATGGGTTTTCTCCAGTTACTCTGGCTTCCTCCCACAGTCCGAAGACATGCAGGCTAGGTTAATTGATCTAAATTGCCCGTAGGTGTGAGTGTGAATGGTTGTCTGTCTCTATGTGTTGGACCTGTGACTGACTGGCGACCAGTCCAGGGTGTACCCCACCTCTCACCCAAAGTCAGCTGGGATTGGCTTCAGCCCCCCCCCCACGACCCTGAAGGATAAGTGGTATAGATAATGGATGGAGGATGGATGTTATGAGCACACTGGTACCATGTGCATCTGCTTTTATCGAATGTATGAAAACCCTGACATTTAGGGTAATAAAAGCAGCAGTATTTTTACCCTTATTTCCTGTGTATGGTTATTCTTCGTCATTTTCAGTTTGTCGTTTCATCTCAGGTGTCTATAAAATAGCATGTATTTGCACACAAGTAGACAAAAATGCATTTATATTATTATACAACACTGCACCACAGCTAGTCTATCTCATTTTCTACCTAGAACGCCTAGCTGCCTACCTAGAACAACTTCCTTTCAAATGCCTGTGCATTACTGTCATCACTTCCTCTCTGAGAAAAGAGTAGGCTATTTCACTCACATTCTCACTCCCACTTGCAGACAGAAGACTGTTGATAGGTACCAGACCAGTGCTCTCCTGCACTTCTCTGCCATTTCCGCGATTAATCCCCTTTTACTGCAGTCATGTATCCATCACGGGTAGCACTCCAACAGCATGCGTCTGCTCAGCTACACAGACGCAACCATTAAGACTTGTGATGGCTGCACTGCCATATATGCTACCTCACAACTGTCGATGATGAATGCTGCATTAAAAACAATGTCACTAGGATTCAAACAGACCACAATAAATATTTACACCACTGATTGTTAAATGCTGCCCAGACTTTGGTGTGTGGGGAGGCAAGGAGGGAGAGGGAGAGGGAGGGAGAGAGAGAGACTCAGAAAGAGAGAGCTTATTATGACAAGAATCTTCCTGTAGTGTGATGGTAACTTGGCAAAAGGGAGGGGAATCGCTAAGCGTGCTCCCTCTGTTATGCCTGAAGATTTGGCACATGCACTCACAACAACAGTGATGTAACCTGGTAACAAGCCTTTGGCATCTTTACTCTCGACCGAAACCCAGGTCATACCTTCCATATCAACAGCTTTATATCCAGCCCTTGTTTTCCTAGTGATTGCAAAGGGGATAAACAGGGAGGTGTGGGAACTCCACTCACCTGCCCTTCAGTCAAAAGGGAAACTCCTCACTTTTTCCAAGCCTGCAGGCAGAGGACTTAGGGAGTTATTTTTGAGATCTCTCAAACTAAAATAGCAGTGCGCATCTGAGTATTGTGATTGCACGTGAGCTTTGTAATCATGAAGAGAACTACCATAAGCCTCATCTACATTACAAAACAAAAAATAGGTAACTGCAATTCCAAGGCAACAGCTTTTAATGTCAGTCTTCCTTCTCAATTAAAGGCTTAATGGTTCAGCTGAAACCACCCCCAGGAAGAAAGCATTAATAACCCAGTCCTTACTTGCATTTTTAGGATGTGTCAATTATCGCTTCACCGCTCAGACGGGTGAGCACATTGTTCAGCTTATTGCAGCCTACAGCCGAATCGGGCGCCAACCGGGGTCTCCTCGCTGCTCACAGAATGTGCGAGGCTGTCTATGTTTTACTGTGCAGTCTATGTGCATGTTGTGTTAAATTTGTTTTTTAAGAAGCAAGGAAGCAGACCTCACTGCTCTGCTCTTAAAAAAGAAAAATGGTATACATGCTCTTTCTGCTCCCCCACTCCCTCAATCCCACTTCGCCTGTGGTTGAACAAATCAAGTCCATAATTATTCTGCCAATCAATCGGGAGCGCAACTGCGGCTGTGGGGCAGTTAAACGCTGAGGAGAGAGTTGTCAACAAAGCAAAGCTAAACCCTGAGTTCCTTTAAACCCACTGAACCTTAAAAAGGCAAGGGAGACACCTTTGTCTTATTAGTCAGTGCCAGACAAAGGGAGGTCTTGTAAGTATGTGGTAAAGAGAAAAAGCATCCAGCTGCTGCAGACATACAGAGAGACAGGCGGGAAGACCTCGCAGAGGGACAGAGGATCAGAGGGGAGGAAGATCTGGGAGTTGGCCATGGATCAAGTGAGCCGCTTCAGGCTGTCTGGAGAGGTCACAAAGCAAGCAAGGTTTGTGACCCCTGAATGCAGACACAGACAAACTAATAGAGAGTTGTGAATAGATACTGCAGTGTTGGATATTAAAGATCTCTGCGGTGAGCCACTTTCCATGTTACTGTGGGTTTGGTGGGCTGCGATGTGCATTTAGATAAAGGGACAGAGAGACATCTCAGCAAATGATGGGAGCAAGGCCCTCAGCTCATTGTGCAATCTGCAGGTCAATCCAAAAAAAAAAAAAATACATACAAGATCCCAGTAATTGAATAAGCCTTTCCAGCGAATCGGAGCAGTGATCGGGAAGGGGGGGTTGCCTCTCTATCCCTAGCAGCTTGCCTTGGGAGGTGGCCTTTGTTTTGGAGGTGGCAGGGGTGCCCCGACACCAAGCCATGCGAACCCAATTACACAGGTCCCACGGCCTGGGGGCCCGCATTAACACAGTCCCTCTGGGAGGCTGAGTCCATGCCAGCCTGGCAGCCAGCAAGATCCTGCTGCTGAATCACAAATAGACCTCTTACGGCACTGGCTGTCCAAGCGTTTTGGTGGCAATCTTGAGGACCTATCCTCAGCTGCATTAGCTAGACCCAGTTCAACATTGATGTTAAATTCTGAGCCAGCCTGTGAGGCAAGAAGTGAGGTATGGTGAGCTTGGGTCTGTCTGCCCAGCATAAGAAAGCTATCTATTGTCCACAGGAAAGCAATGGTCTACCTGGGAGGACAATTTATTTTGTTAAAAGTTATTTAGTTGGAATCCAGTCATTAACAGAAAATTAAGTGGAAACTATTTCTATTTCTTGCAAAAATGCCAGACATTCATTCATTCGAGCTAGTCAATGGTTGCCGCTTTCTTTATCTTTAAACTGAATATCTGTGGGTTTAGACGTACAAAACAAGCTTCATGATTATGTAAATCTGGGAGTCGGGAAATTATGACAGGCTATTTTAACTATTTTATCATGTAGACAAAATGTATGATGTGATGCAAAATAACTGGCAGATTACTGGCAGATCTGTATCCTGAATGACAGGAATGTTCAAATATGATTACAAAAGAATCTAATTAATAGCTCACATTTACTTGTTTACATAAATACAGTATACTGTGACTCTTAAAAGACAGTAAACAGTACACTTTCAGCTATGAATTTTTTTGTCCTCTTATTCTACTCAAACATAATTTGGCATGGTTAAATGTGCCCATGTCAACCCTCTGAGAAACAACCCTGTATGAACCTCATTTTCAAGTGAACACAGATGTGTTAAAAAAGAAACCATGCTAGAATTACCCAAGCGTGATTTAAAGGAATTACCTGGGTGGGCATTGCATGTTCTGAGAGTGCTACACAGAGCAGGAATCAGGTCATGAATTTCAAATGTAGACAGTGGATCAGCACTGGCAGGTCTGACGCTGGGGCTGAGAGAAGGAGTTGTAACACCGGTTACTCTGAGACAGAGCTCTTACTTTCAAACTAAGACAGTACAAAGTAAAACCAAAATTCAAACAGTGTTGTAATAGCTTGAGGTTTGGAAGATTTGTTAGATGTTCCTCTCACGTAAAGCCTAAAATCGTCTTCATTCATGATGGCATTAGAGCTGGAGTTATAATTAAAACCATTTTGCTTTTTAATCAATATTCAATCTCTCAGAAATAATTAACAGCATATTAAAGAGTTTACTGCCTGACAGAGCTGGATGCTTCTACATCATTAAGCTGTTGAAGCGCTGCTCTTTGACTCCTCATGTCCCATTTCACTGGTTTACTGCATCTCTGTACAGGCTGTTTAAAATGCTGCTGGAGTCATACTGTACCTGCAGATAATAACACAGCCCACTGATAACATGCAGCGTGTACACTCTCACAGAGACATGTCTCTTAACATGTAACTCATAAACACACGAGTGAACATGTACATGACAAATGTAAGGCTTATACAAGTCTACTGAACGCAAAAGCTTGACAAGAAATAGCAGCAAACTTCGATCAAGGTTTTCAGGACATACTGCTGAGGGGCGGCCACCTGCTATAAATCCATGCCCTTTCCCCTGAGTGATAATGGAGCCTGCGTTGGAAGTTGCACGGCAACACAGCACAGAACGTATTAGCGGGATTAGACGTCACAGGTCAATAGTTTCATATTTTCTAGGTGCTCCATCTTCTGCTTCACTGCCAGTGTCAGGTTTTAGACCTCTAGACTCACTCACTCTGTCAAACACATAATGTGCAGGTCCCACACACATCAACAAACCATATATACATGCAGACACAAAGACAACCTGGATGTGGCCCGAATGACCAATCAACTGCTTGATCAAAATACAGCACATACCTGCAGACACCTGCAGGCAACGTTAAATACGGAAACAGTAATAGCAGGGCTGCAAAATACAGTATGAAAGAAATCCAATCAGCTGTCTTACGTCACCAGGAATTGTCTGTGTTTATACAAGCTAATAAATTCCTTGGGCATTCTCCAGATGACTTCCGTGGTAATTCGGGGGCAGCTTGGTTTTCGTCTACTGCTGATTAAGGAAAGAGCAGTCGAGTAAAACATGAGACTGAGGCTGTCTGCAACGCCGTATGACAGAATAGGAATTTGCTTTCACATGGTACGGACAGCTGTTGGTGTCTATACCTGCTCCGTTCCAGATAATTTCAATTAATTTGGTTTCCTGGAGACAATGTTGCTATTTATCTGGGTGTGGATGGGGAGGGAAAGGTAGCAGTAGTCATTGTTGGTTTAAGCTCTGCAGTTAAAATGCCTCCTGGCAGAAAAATGGATTCATCTCTGTGTAGTTACTGCCTTACAAGAGCCACAATAGGGCATCACAAAAACCTGAGGATTTACCATAATAAACAGCAGACACGTGAGTTGGGCCGAGAGTCAAAAGACTACTTAACTGACAAGACAAGCTTTAGTGATGACTCAAAAATAGTGACACTCAGCCTCTGGAGACTCTGAGGAGGGCAAATGATTTGCTGCTGGCATTATCTATGCCCAAGTCAAAAGACAAAGCCTTGAAAAACACATCCTTTATCAGGTTTGTCTTCATTTTGGTTAGATTTTCAAATTAAATAACTGAAAATTTGATTTTTACATTTCTAGGAGATGACAACGTTGTTGTAGAATAGCAGCTTAATGGTTTTATTTGGACTGATGGATGACCAGCACTAATCGTACCAAAAAAATGGTTCCTGTAAACATGAATGATGTTTTGTAAAGGTATCTTATAATCCCATTTAAGTTAAATTCAATTCATGTAGTCATTATCAATCGAGGACATTATGAAAAAGATCATGTGAATTCTGCAGCTTCTTTTGTTAAAAATGGTTGCTTTCCCAACTGCACATGAATGCACCACATCCTAAGATTGTTCAAATCAATTGCATTGGGGTAGAACATGCAAAACCCTGTGGAGGTCCTTGAACATCATTACTTCCTTCAGTGTGAGGAGGCACTCAGGCAGCAATCTGAGTGTTGTCAGACAGGAGGCAGGAGCAGAAGGAGATACTGTACTACTATTGTGAAATTGGCTGTGGTGTTTCCAATAGGGAACTCTAATTTCTGAGGAGGAAGGTGAAGAAGCTGTGTGGGCGACTGACAGTTTTGCTCACTGGCATAATATTGACCAAGATGGGTCAACAGCTTGCTCCCAACTTGTGAAATAGCTTGTTTTTAGCATTGGTAATGTCAGGTTTTTTTTTGTTTTTTTTTAGTTAAACACTGGGTTTTTTTTTTTTATCCAGTCTAATATTACTTGATTGTTTGTTCTATAAGATGTATGCTTTGATGACGAAAGCTTAGCTATTAAACTGATTTACTGCATAGATCTGAGTGTGCAGAAACGTTTTAAATCAAATTCTGTAAAATTGTCAGAAAATAGCGAAAGGCCCAATACAATTTCCCACAGGCTGCATCTTCAAATGCTGAATTTGTCGGGGCAACAGCCCGAAACCCAAAGATGTTCATTGCACCACAAAGAAAAGCATGTGCGCGCTTAAATGTTACTAAAACAATTATAGATTACCTAAATAGCCACCATTTAATCAAGTAATCGTTGCAGCTCTATGTCGGATACAATAAGGCACTTGGAAATCTGACAGATATTGACCTGCAGGCCTCTGCTGACAAGGTACTACTTTCTAGTGGTACAAAACTACCAGGATTTGCTTTTCTAGTCAAACACAAGCCTCAGACTACAACAACTGTGTTCAGCATTCACTCAGACAGCAAAAAGGACTGGTTCCCACTTGGATCAATATTAAGACTAATGATGGAATTTGTTTTTAATGTTATTGATCAACAATTATGTAGCAGACTAGTTTATAAAAGGAAAAATAAGAACAAAATGAATAAGCAAAGGAGAGCAAGTTGGAGAAATGAAGCTGAAACTAAACTTTAATTGTCTATTGTTTCAAAATAATTATGTGAGAAAAATTACCAGTGAAACTCGGTAGATCGTCTTTATTTGGGAGATGGATGCCTAGGCCTGCTGGTATTTTCTCTTTCCACCTCTGTGCACAACATATGTCACACAACAGTGTATTACAAGGAAAAACACGACCACTCTCTGTTGTTCTCAGACAAAGCTTTTTAAATCCATTATCAGTCTAATTTGCCTAATCTTCATGGTTTTTGAAATGTGGAAAATGCACCAAAGGATTCTGAGTAAGTTCCTGACTTTTAGACCCTGGAGATTATAATTCCTGTGTCTATTTGGGTAAAAATGCTCTACTAAGATGCCCCCTGAATAGTTAAAGACCTTGTGACATATTGTAGGTCTCAGCTTATGTGAAGTGGCTGTTAACCTCCTATCGATCTGCAGAGCTCATCAAAAGTCTTGAGTGCTTTACATTATTGGATGGAGACAGAAGCCAAAGCATCCCAACATTGACTGGGGATTTAATTCTTTATGAGTGAATAAAATCACATTCGCATGGCTATTGGGCAGCCCAGTGCAGACTAATGGGGTTTATGACACACTTCACGGGCTGCGGTGTGGATGGGAGGCGAAATATTCCTGCTGCACTTCAGTCATAGCACTCATAGCACTGTATTTACCCACCTTCATGAGTCATTAGATGTAGTATCCAGTTAAAGAAGGACAACTGAATCATGATACTGTGGTGTGGCTTCTGGTGTGATCTTTACTGACTTATCTAGATGCTGTACTCAAAATGTTTCCTTGCTGTGATAATATGTTAACTCTTTGTAGTAAACTGTAAAACCTCAGACATTCACAGATCTCAGAATTACATCAAAAACAAGCGTTTCATGGTGCTAAACTTTCAGTAGAATCCATACAAAAGCCTCATTACATTTGCTAACAGTGATGATGATGATGATGCACTGTGTTTTTTTGTTGTTGTTTTTTTTTTTTTTTTTCACACCACGTCTTGCTGGTGTAAAAGATAAGGCTAATTAACGTGGCACCATTTGCATCTTTACCTCCATGTTTCAACAGCGAAGGGAAGAGAGCAGCCGCAGCGGGCTAATGAATGTTTGATTTGAGAGGGAAGACTTCCTGTCACTTCCAACGCTCCTGACATAACCCTCTCCTAAACCACTTAAATTCTCGTGCTCCGCTATCTGGCACGGCTGTCGGCGTCTCACCTTTTTCCTCCACCTTCCCTATCTCCACTTTAAATTCCTGAGTTCAACCCCCCCCCCCCCCCACCCCTCTCCTCCCCCCACTACCACTACCACTACCACCACCACACAGGCTGCGCTCATTACAGCGGATTTGCATGTCTGCTCCAGAGCAGTATGAGAGGAGATGAAACAGAACTCCCAGTGGCTGCCTCTGCAGAGCTTCACTCATCTGACAGAAAGAGCTCCACCTTGGGCCCCAGACACAGCCAGCAAACAAATGCAGGCTTCTTAAACAGGCCATACGCGCGCGCGCGCACACACACACTTATATATATTTTTATATATATATATACACACACACACAAATAAACACAAAGATACTCCCCCAGAAAGAATTTACACTGCACAGTGCTCAGTTTAAATATATCTATATGCAGGAAATAAATTGAAAAACAGAAGTCTACCTTCCAGTGCATTGCTCCCCTCCCTGCACATTACCAATCAAGCCTGCTCAGCTGAGAAGGATGAGACCACGAGTTATGTTACTCTGCCATCAATCTCCATTCTCACTGTGAGATCACGCTCCAAAGTCCGATAACTGTCTCTTTTTATGCGCGGGTCATGATCTCCCAACCTGTTCTTTTGGTTTTACTACAGTCAACTTGTGAGACGGCTATAGCTAAGTCAAAAATACAGAGCATACATCTTTCTTTAATCATTATCACTAAATTCTCATAATGACAGAACCTCACTTTTAGCCAAATTTGTCCCAGCATCAGAATTTTTTTTGTTCTAGGATACAATTCATTTGCAGTAATGATTAGTCGACCAACTACTAAGTGAATTATTGCAAAAAAATGATTTCATTCATTAATTATCATTTATTCATTTTTCTGCTTCCACCTTTTAAAGATTTGAGGCTTTTCTCTGTTTATTATCATAGTAAATTGAATATCTTTGGGTTTTAGCCAGTTGGTCAGACAAAACACTGAAACTTCAACATTTCAGAAAGAATAACTGACAGACATTTCTCTTTTATGTGAATTCTAACATTTTTAGTAGAGGTCAGTCAAGGTAGTATTCTACCATGCAAACATAGAGCATGATGAATGCATTCAGATAATAAAATGCAGAATTAAACCAAGAGGACAAACCAAACAGTGTCAGCTTCTTTGTCAGCAATGAGTAATTGTCATATACTTTACTAAAAAAAGAGTGAAACCACAAAAAAGGGGAAAAACAAGCATGTTTCGTTTTTGGTTGTCTTCAAGTGAGGTGCTTTTGTTAACAATGACTCCCTTTGGTGAAAGTGGTGCATTATGGGCCATGTGGCATGAGTCACTGTGTAAGAGAAGGGCAGAGACCTACACCGCACAAGCTACTGACCTGAACTGTATTGTTCTCCACTGACCACAGACCTCACTTTAGTTGAATAGCACAAAGCCTCGATGACCTGCTGAGTATATAAGCCATTCAGAAAAAACTAAATGTCTGTTTCTTATTCATATCCTGGCCATATTTTCCTGAATTATAAGTCAATAAACACATTCTGCTGTTCTGAACAGTCTAATTTTGCTGTTTAAAATACATTTATTGCATCATATCGACAAGGAAAATCCTAGTCAGTCCACTCTGAGTCATAAGTATATAATGGCTTACTGAGCAGATATAAAAAATAAAGAGAAATGAGAATGTGGACATTATTTTTGATTCAAGACTTTCAGATCCATATTCTCAAAAAGTTGCATTATAAAGATGAGATCTGATACACCTATACAGAACAACTTCATTACTACTAGTGTACAGTATGTTAACTTACATAATAAAGAAGGAACAAGAGATTAATGTAAAATAACAACAAGGTTGATTTAAGGCCACAACACAAAGTAGGGGGTTCTGGCTGCCTGTAAACTGTTCCACTCACATCAAATCATTTCTAAGGTAATCTTCTGACAAAAATGGGCAAGCAGGATATCAACTACGGGTTGGGTCTCTTTTTGGAAAAATGCACTTCATCACAAATTAGTTTAAATACAAATCTGCCTGCATGGTGAGATGAGAGTGAAACTGCTGATGAACCTGTTGTTCACAAATAAATCATCTCACAAGGTTTTCATTTCCATTCAGAAATGACGATTCAGGGTTTCACCCTGGAAGCTTTGTGTGGCAGCAAGTGAAGGTGGTGGTGACGATGGTGGTTGGGGCATGTTGACGCCAAAGAAAACCTACAGTCACCACAACACATAGCTGAAATAAAACTGGACCCCAAATCAGACGTTAAGCTAGCAGCAGAGATGATTCTAGTCAAGGGTTACAAAAGTAGTCACTGCCATTTACGACCATATTATATCAAGTTGTATTAAGTCATATTAAATTATAAGCAGTTTTGTTGGAGACATTTAATGTCACTTTGTGTTCATTGTGCAGCACTGTGTGTGACCTCCACTTGAAATGCATTCTTAAAAAGTGGCTGACAGAAATTTGTCTGGTTCTGTGCCAAATTATGTGGTGCTGTAGTGAGTTTTTGGGTGTGACCAGATTTTGTGCTGGAGCCAGTAGCAGAAAAACGTAACTAGCAGCAGTGCCACCAACGCTGATGTGTAGCCCTGTGTCTTAGTTTAGCAGCAATAAGCTAACAAACCACACTATCAGCAAGTACGTGCTTTTGTAGCAGACAGGGCATATGGTTTGTAGGCATACAATGTAGGTGTGCCATTTGAATGAGAGGTATCGTGCTTGGGCTTTAGAAAGGCATCAGGAGGAATTCACTGTAAGCAAAATGTTTGATAAAACAAAAACGGAAATCAAAATGTCAGAAGTGGTGGTCAAAGTGGTTCACCACCGTGACCTCAAAACATGACAAAATTCATTGAAGAACAGACGAGATGAAAAAAGAGGTTTCAAACAGGCTGTCATTTTGGGTGCCTAAATAGGGATTATCAGGCATAAACCCAAGCAGCAATCAGCATTAACCAAAGACTTAATAATTTGTTCCTTTCCAATTATAGTCACTTTTGTCAGGGCATCATTTTGACTTTCTTTGACTGGACTCACACTAAAAGGCAGAAATCAGAGCACTGTGAGCTGCCTGCAGAATTTAGCTGGACTGTGGCTGGGCTGTACAGTGCACATTAAGTCATTAAAGTCCCAATGTTCACAGTCCCTCCCTAACCCCCCACTGTACACACCAGTAACCCCCCAGCACCAAGCCTTTCAGACCAAACGTTGCCTTGTGCATCTTAATAAGAGGAGGGAAACAAGAAGGGAAGTGAAGGCATGGCAGTCTTTTAGAGGAAGCCGAATAAATGACTGAACACACACCCTGGGGCGGGCATGCCGGGGGGTTTCCAGGAGGTCGGAGCGAGCAGGGCCAATCGTGTCAAGACGAAGGCGGCAGACTAAAACAAAACTGACATATCAAAGCAGCCAAGCCTTGTAGAAGGGAAAAGAGCAGCCAAGACACCACATTCAACTGAACAGCTTGTTTCTGCTTCAATGAGACAACACAACCAAAAAACGGCAATTAGCGATTAAAGTGGAAATTCCATTCGCTGCAAAGCGGCATCTTTTACCAATCAAAAACGAACTAAAACCATCAAACCATCCAAGTGATCCTACGGCCTTTGATCCTATCCTTGTTTTCTTTTCAGAGGTAGGCAAACTGCAGGCATTTGGGAGACTGCTTCTGTACCCAAACCTTATTATTTCCAGCACTAATCCATATATTATTTAAGAGCAACTGTACAAACGTTACCTTGTCAGTACAGCCAAAACTCTATCATTACCAAAACAAACCGACTGGGCCTTGAGGCGACTTTCACTGATTCATGTAGATAAATGCTTTGTCTACATGTAGAAACCATAATCTTTGACAACCTGGATAAACTGGGAATGTACAATATAAGCGCGCACACACATTGCAGGATTATGAGAGCACTTAAATGAGTTATATTTTTAAATTGGCTTGATGAGAGCCAGTGTGGCCTTAAACTCAGTTTGCTTCTAATGAGATATCAAAGCTCAACTGTTTACTATGTATCTTCTTTCCTTGTGATAATGAAGGGAATCCTCTGAGGTGGCTGCCATGCTGACACAGCCTTTAGGTACTTAAATCCAAAAATGGGTGCATTAAGTGCATTTTAATTGACTTATATTTACCCATTGTATTGTCTTGCAAATAAAAAAAAAAAGATCTTCTGGCACTCCTAGAAGACTTAAAAAGTAGGTCACTCAGTCTCCTGTGAGTCATAGATTTTGGCAGGGGACCAAGAAGAGCAGGTATGGGAGAGATAGAGCTAGAGCTGAGAGAGGGCTTATAGTGTACTGATACCAGTTCATCAGTATTAGTAAGATAATCAAGTTCACTTAGAACTTTGTGAATTTTGTGGTTAAGTGTGATATTAAGCAAAACTGAGTGCAGAAGTTTAGGGAATTAAAACCAGAGAACTGGAGTGTTATCATAAATTTACACACACATTTATATTGTAGTCGGGCCTCCTGAAGAGCATTTAAGCTTAGGAACTGCGTACAAAGTCCTCTACGGTCTTTTCATCCCACCATATAAATTTTCCTCAGTAAGGCAGAGATAGATTTCTCACATTGCAGGTGCAGTCCCCGGGCTTTCCTCCCAGGGCCACAGCACCTTGGCAGAGTGGCTGACTTGCGGGGTCAGAGCTGGGCCTGAGATTTCCAAACAGTTACTTTTTGAAGGGAGTGACTAAGCCTGGTCAAAGCCATCAGTCACACAGCCACCTAGGGACAACCACGTCTCGAGTCAGCACTGATGTGTACGTCTCAGGCCCTGTGACCAACGCACTGATACTTCCTTAATTACATTGAGCAACTGGCACAGACCATGTCCCCTCAGCCATCGAGTCCCTCCTCCAGCTAACCTCTCCGCCCTCTCATTCATCCACCCTGAGGGAGAGGCATGCAGGCCAGAGGAAGTATGACTCATCTGAGTAACAAGATGCATTCTTCTGAATTCTCTCCAGACGTGTTGTTTGCTAAGTGAAGAGCACAGGAGAGTATGGCACAGAGAGAGATAAAGAAAAAGCAGTAGGGAAACAAAAAAAAAGGAAGACAACAATACACGGACACAAGACACAGACTACGTGTGAGAGGAAGAAAGAGGGATGGGGTGGGAATGATGGGGCAAGAGCGAGTCATCACTTGTGTGGGTTTCCTGGTCCACACAGATCAACATTTCCTCCAACTCCACAGAGAGAATCCTTGGCTTCTGTTAGGGGTTTTCTGAATCACACATGGAGACTCCAAGTACTACATCTAAGGCTAATCCATCAGGTTTCACACAAAAAAAAGCAGCAAATGACGACAACAGAGAGGGTTGGACGTGCGATTCTGCTGAGTACGCAGAGGACAATGAGGCATACGAAAGAAGTATGATGTGTTTAATCATCGGGTCTAACAGATCCACCACAGCTCCTGCCCGACTAACACCACATCTGCACAACTTGGCACCCGCCCCTGCAGATCATAAGCCTCACACACCACATCACACACAGTCTCCAACTCCTACATGAAGCTATTTCTGGACGGGCCCACATTAAAAAAATTGTCTGAAATCACTAAACAAATGAAGAAGCCACGCACAGCCTTCAGGTCTGATCAACTGGCACGAGGCTGCTGACATGCACCCTGTCTTGTGATTTCCCAATAAACGATTAGACTGCCACCAGTTTACTGTGAGCAGAGGATCAAATTGAGTGATGTGGCAGTAAACCACATCCTCAAGACTCCACTATTTAACCTTAATAAGAGGGCTTAGGACTGCGGACTTAATTACACTTGACCCACTCCAACTCTGAGTCTGCAGATTGACATTCAAACATGAGAAAATCTTCACCCTTACCACATTGTTGCACAGTGAACACAAAGAGTGCACAGCAAAACTACGACGAATACTGAATACGAAGAGCTGACTACGAGAACAGATTATCCCACCAAACATTACCGACCATCTTCAGCAGGTGAATTAAACTCTCTCAGAGACAACTTGACTCGCTTTGGCTCCAGTTTGGCCACTCTCCCTGGCTGTGAATTTGTGGCTGACAAGACAACCCAACCCTCCTCCTACCTCCTTGGATCATGAGTCAGTCCATCTAATGTGCCGGTGAACTGCACATCCAGTGTTTGCCTATGCTCGTACGCATGCACCAACCACCACCTCGCACAGCAGCAAGACTATCAGATTCAATCAGGTCTGGTTTATGGCAGGCTCTGCACTTGTCATTGCCATGGTATCACCTCTAAATTACCATGAAATGCATGCAGTCCACTGAGGAATAAATTGTTATCAGATTGTCATTTCTCCCTGAGATTTTTTTACAGGAGCTGTTGGCCCCATTTGTATGATCTGTCATGACGAACAGCTCTGTGGCTGCTGATCTGCAGACAGAGCTGCGTTGTTTTGCCACTTGTTGGTGTTACCATTTTCAGTTTCAAATTTTCCCCCTTCCACACTGACAGAAGGCCCCATCTCTATACATTAAAACTATTTCTGGGTATTCTACTCTTTTACCTGGAAGAGAGGTTTGTATCTGCCAGAGGAATCACTGTGATGATTAAAATAGATACCAAATACTATGGTGAAAGCCCCATTTTTATTACTTAAACTGTGTCAGCTTAGCGAGCTTCTCTTCCTGCACACAGCACGAAAGTCTCCTAAGAGTGTGAATCATATAAGCATATCAATTGCTTCTACTGAGCAAAGAACAAAAAAGCTTAAGAGAAATACGCTGATACTGAGGGCCCATCAAAACTCAAGGACAAAGCACACAATATGATGAATTATTAAGTCCTCTGAGGCATTGAAAAGTCAAGCCAGTCTTATTCATTTAGGACTAGGTTATTCATTGGCACCCAAGCAAGTAAAATCTCAAATGGCACAGCTACATACATTGCATTTACTCTGAGAGCTCTTGTTTTTTTGTGTCATTAAGCACCACATTAACTCCTCTTTAAGGCAGGGGATTTGTGGGCCGTGATTTTGTTTGCACCTTTAATGCACTACAACCACCTAACGCATATTCTATTTTTATACAAACACTTCTGTTCATGTACCTCATCCAGTACCTTCACTTTAACCTAATGCACAGATAACATCAAACTGAACATTCATAATAAACCTGCCACAAAATGTAGCCCATTGGTGTTTTTGCTACCACAAGGCTGGAATGAGTCACAGAAACCATCGTGCACGACAGGGGCGGCCACCCCACCTCGCCACCCCTCCCCACCCCCTTCCTCCCTCTCCCCTTTTCTCCTACACTTTCTAAACTTACCCAGCAAGCTCTAGTGTGGGTAGTTACAGTAGCTCCCCTGTAGAGAGAAGGGCCATGATTACTCAGACTAGGGAAATAAATGGCTAAACACTTTCAGATTAAACATGTATCTGAGCAAATGAGCCGATGATATTAGGCAACGAACCAGTTGAATTAAACATCACATCTTTCCCTCACTGACTCATGTCCACATCCAACTCCAAACCAGGACGTGAATTTGAGCATACAGGACTAGTTCGCTGACAGATTCAACTCAATAGACTGGGAGGAGGTGGGATGAGGAGAACGAGGCAGTGTATTGCTGGATGAATAAAAAATGAAAGTGTAGTGCTTCAGTAAATTCGCTCTCCATCCCGTGAGGAGGGTGGGTGGTGAAGGGGTGGGGGTGACGGTGGAGTAGAGGCTCGTTTGAAAACTGAACCAGTGCTGCATTCCCACATCCACCCGTATCCAGCGAGGGGCTCTTTAAAAATTCATTAATTTACAGCAAAAATAGATTAAAGCACCCAGCTGAGCAAAACTCAAAATTTGGCTCCTGAATAACATTAATGATAAAACATCTCCCTCAAGCTCAGGGGATTTTGCCTGAAGAAAGAGTGCTGGCTTTTTTCACCTTACAGCACCTTGAGAATAATTTATTTTCAATGATTACTAAAATAATGCATTTCTAATTGTCATTTTTAATTACGCTTCTCTTCAGATGGAAAAAAAAAAGGAGCTGAGCAAAAACCTGCATAAACTAATTAAAATCCATCCAAGGATCTGCCATTCCCATGATGCCATGCCAATGTCATTCTATTCAGCATTTGATATCTCAGCTACAGAGACTCAATGACAGCTGCTCCAGGCCCTAAAAAACGCCTAGAACTGCAGTTACAGTAATTGCTCTGGCCAGCACTAAATGAGGTTCACTTAAGTGCAATTATCCCCCTCTGATCTCTCACATAAAGAGACTTCTTTAACATGGAGAAGTGGGCTCACACAATGTGACTGCAAACAAGATTCAAATTGGAATCAGGGAGGCATTTCCAGCAGATGAATGGCTTCATAGCTCATCTGCATTCTAGTGATGCACGGCGTTGCTAATGAAGACTGAGCCAGTCCCTTCTCCCCAACACGGCTTCCAATGAGAGCAAAACTTCACACTGGATTGAAGCAGAGTGTGGGGAGAAATTTCCAACTAAACTGTCCAGTCATTTGGCCGGAGCTGCATTGGAGGGCGACCCAGCCTACACGCAGAGTAAACAGCTGTTGAAGAGAAAAGGAAGATCCGGTTGTTTTGCCCAAACCAAGGTGAAAAACACACCAAAGGACAAGATGATGGGCTGTGAGGTGAAGAGAAAGAAACTCCAACCTAAAATAACTTCACGTGTGAGAGCAGAGAGGAACTGAAACAAGCCCACTTTGGACTCAGATCAAAAATAAGTCGTCATAAAAAAAAAAATAAATAAACCGAGGCCTTTTGACCAGCAGCATCACCACTACACCGTGCCAAGAAAACATATCAGTTGTCCTCGTGAATAAATTGCCATCTGCCAATCGCATAACACAATAGGTTTTCAGCCTGAGGGGTAAGATGTGGCGGTCTAATAGGGGTTGCTACAGAGGGTACCTGTTGGGTGCTGTCCAACTAAACAGGGTGGTGAGGAGGGGGGCTGTGATGGGCATTCATGTTGCCACAGGCTCAACTACCACCAGGAGTCTGATAACTGCATCTCACGGATGGCCATTTGAATAATCACTTCAACAAGGGGAGAAATTAAAAAGCCCCTCAGTGAGACGGGGCTAGGCACAGGGCCACATCCTGAATTCCAAATGAGCAGCTTGTGTTAAAAACGTAGAAACCTGCTCTAAATTCACTCTACTATCCTGGCTTACTGACCCTTGACATCTATCCAAATTAACCCCCTATCATGTCATTTTCTGTTTAATCTATTAAAATTATACACTATCACCCCCAAGCTGAACATTACCTGTGACACAATGATGAAATGTCAATATTTATTTAAACATTATTTTGCGCTCCTTGTCTTTGACAGATGATGGCAAAGTAATTTTTGCCCCACACACACAGACACACAACACGGGAAGACCTTGGAGAAGTAGGTGTCGTGTTTTTAAACCATTAGGCAATAGACTGCTGCAGGCAGAAACCACCATTACAGAGAAGCTGTATCACATCCTCCCATTCACACTTTTAAATTGTTACTGTGTGAATAACCAGATGTGTAATCTTCTCTATACTTTCTTCACAATTACTCAGTCCATTTGAAACCTTGAGGTTACTTTAAAAAAAAAAGAGGGATCAGTAAAAAGTCACTTGCTCTGCTCAGTGTGATTTGAGATAAAATAGCAAACACAAAAAGAGTTGTCATATTACTAAGGCCGCTTCTAAAATCACCAAACACGGGAGTCTTTAAATCTGAGCCTGCACAACATCCTCAGTCATGAACAAAAGTGAACAACTGCATTGCTTATGAACACAAAAAAAGAAGGAACAAATTTTACAATGTGCATGCTGTCATTCATATTTCTGCATGCAATCTGTAAGAAGCATGCTTCGGCTGCACTCTGGGTCTATTTTTTTCAGCCAGCAAACAAGAGCAAAATGTCACTTCCGCAGTCTACCCCAATTACTGCTGTATTTCAAGTAGTTGCTCCAGCGGACATAAGTTATTGCTTGTAAAAACAACACTCTTTCTAAAAAGCTGAATTTCACGAACTGCATCAAAGATCAAGGTATTTCTCTTGAAGGAGGTGTGATGTCATTCAGGGTTAGACCGAACAAGGGACACTGCAATTAAATGCCGATTAACATTAACAGCACATGCAGTCTTATTGGTACAATTCCATGAAAAACTCAGAGAGTAACAGAAAGTACCCAGGGCGAGAATGAGACAGAGAAACAAATGTCCATATTGATTTCGAGACTCTGGCTCTGTTTAACCTGGATGGAGTAACATCAAAAAACTTCAACACCATGTGTCCTCTAAAGCTGCATGCACGGATACCCTCGATCCAGACAGCTCACTGCAGGCCTGCTATTTAAAGGATGGGTGATTAAGAAGCAAACCAGGTCTGACCTTTGATTGTGGGTGCTGACTAACGCTATGGGCATTTTGTTAGTTGAAGCAGAAGGTCTGGCAGGGTTGGGATGTTGGAGGGGAATTTATAATGTTTAGTTTTAGTCATAAATTCAACCTCTTTACGCTTTCTTTATGACTTAATAAACGTAAGTGTGGGAGTAAAGGATGATCAGTTAATAATTAGCACCTCGTTGCACCTCAATCATTAAAATGGCAACGTGACTTCATTGATAAAACTTGCACAAGTTGACAGCAGGGTAAATTCAGAGCTCAGTCACCCATCCACTAATAAAGGCCGTCAGGATAAAGCAAGGGCACTCTTTTGTACACAGCTGCACGCAAATGCCACAGCTGTTTAGTTTAAAGTCGTAGCATTAACTAATCAGTGTCGGTCCAGCGCGATCACACAGCAACTGGAGAAACATCAAAGCAAGGAGAAGCATGCCCCGAGATGTGTCTTGTGCACAGGACCAAATATTTAACTGTGACACCATCTGAGGGCAAGCTGCAAGGGTAAACCACCACCAGAGGCGAGACACACAGTCCCGGGATCAAATTCAGCAGCATAAAATTCACCTGAAACATGCTTTGCACTTGTTGATTGTCCAGCCACATGAGAAACCTGCGGCTTCTCATACTGGTCGACTAGTTTACATCCGAGGATCATTATTTTCCGCCTGAGAAACACACGATTGACAGACGAGAAAACACACTGCAACAGCTGTGAGTCAAATACCATCAGGGCACACAGGAAAGCCAAATGACACTGGGTTCATACACACTCACTCACTCACTCACTCACTTCATGCTGGACACACAATGTCTCACATACCAAACAGCTAGCTAACGATAGCTGTTGGAGGGCTGGGATAGGTCATCATATCCACCTAATGCAAGGAAAACACGCACACACCTAGTCCTGGCCCAGGAGAAAGCACCGACAACGCTCAGCTAAAGTTAGCTGGCTACCAAAACTGGCTAGCTAGCTGTCAAAGTTGCCCTGTCAGTTGTCACCGGTTGCACGGCGGTGCTAGCAGGCTAACGCAAGAGCTGTCAACTTGGGAGAGTTACAGCAACACGGCCGGGGTCTACTAACGCCGACCACAGGGAGACACACACTGGCTCTCTGAGAAAAGAGGTGTCCCCGCACGCCCCGCCACAGCGAGCGGAGAGCCGTGTGCCAGGGCCTGTTCGCCGGACTCAATCCCCAGAACTTCGGTGCAGCTCACTTCCCCGTTAAAGTCGTCCATTTCGTGGGCCTTAGTACAACTTCCATGCCCGTGTAGCTCACTTACTCTGGGCGAGAGAGCTGCTGTGACGGTGGCTCCCTGTAATCCTGACGGTAGTTTCAGAGTAACTGCCCCCTCCCCTTCCTTCCACCTCCTCTTCCTCAGCTAGCAGGGGCTCCCCGGGAGTGTCCTGCGCTCTTGACGCTATCGTCCTGTGCAAAGAGCCGCTGTAGCTTCGCCGGTGTGCCCGCGGTGCCGTGGCGTCCCTCCTCGGCTTCTCTCTCCGCCTTCTCCCGTTCGCCTTTCTCTCGGCGGCCGAGCCAACATCCGGGACTCTCCCCCGTTTGGGTTAAGTGCCCGGAACTACTTTCACATAGAACGACGCACATGAAGGGTTTTTTTTCTCTCACTGTCTCACCAACCCTGCCGCCACAGAAACTAGCGCGCGGTCAAACGCACAAGCTCGCGGTGCAAACAGCAGCGGGTGCACCCACACGTGAACCTGCCTATCAGTCAAATGATCCTGCAGTCAGGGTTTTGTTCTTTGCGCTTTGTAAGAGAGTATAAAACAAAGTGCCTTATAGCATAAAACAGCCTAATGAATAAAGAACTGAAAATGCACAAGATGCAATAAGTCAGGATCACAGTATTTTAAAAAAAAAATTAGAAAATAGTGGCTGATGAGTCCGTTTTCATAAAGGTTTACCAATGTTTTCATTAAAGACTAATAAATTATTTACTAATGCTTTATATATCAGCTATAAGCCATTAATACGAAGAATTTCTGGTTGCCAGATTGTGAAAAATCCCATTGATTGGTGTGTATCCTATATATTTGGTAATACTGCAGTTATACATGAGGGTAATCTATTAGTCTTAATAATATGTTAATATGTTTTTAATGAATGGATTTTGGTACAGATTAAGACTTTTCCATGAATGGTAATTGTCCATTTAAGGGTCTTCCTGCTGAAATGAAAGAGCTTAACAGACTATAGTCTGCATGCCAAATGTGTCTTCAGTCAGCCATTAGTTATAACTTGCACACATTGTATAGACAGTGCTTTATCAATCTAAGAAAATAGAAAACACAGGAGTTGATGAAAACATATCAAAGACTAGTCCATGATTAAAATATGCATCTTTTAGCAGTGTATATTTGCTGTAGCTGTAGCTAGGAGTTACGCCACCTAAAACAATGTGCAGTCCCCTATTTCATTTTTACATGTTGTATAAGCCCTCTTTAGACACTAGAGGAATTACTAGAAGTTTCCACTAGAGACATTAATACATGGGCGACAAGATACCAGGTAACTGCACAATTTTAGATGCAGGTCACTGTTGGAAAAGAAACATAAAACTTAACAGTCTGTAGTCACTAAACTTAATAATTTATTATTCACTTCCAGCGTGGTCGTACAGTTCCCCACACAATGGTCTAAACACTGTCTCAAAGTGGCTTCTAGTGGTGAAATACTGAACTCAATGATTAATTAATTTTTCTTGGCCTAAAAATAGTCCCATTTAAATGTAGTGACTCTTTAAAAAACAAACAAACAAAAAACGTTGCCCTTTAAAATCCCATCAGGTCTAAGTCTCCATTATACAGTTTAAACTAGACTTCATAGGAAAAAAAAAACTGCAAGGACGTGACCTCAGTGTCCTCAGTGGAGTTTGCAGCTCTGGTGCTCAGCAGTGGCGTCATGATGACCTTGTCTTAATTCTCTTTTCTTGTCTCCTGTATGTATTTACTGATTTTTAATGTGGTGTATTCGGTTGTTATAGCAGCTGTGTCATGTCTTAATAGTACTATGATGTGTGTTAGAAAAAAAGTTACTAAAAGGGGTGGTTCATTTACCTCAGCTGATGTTTTAAAGGTGTTGTTATTACTGTTGAGGTCTAAAATTACTTTGTGTTGTGCTTTTACATTCTTTCTTTCTACTCAAAAGGCTCAAGTTTCTGTGTGTGGGCCTAAAATACAGGCAGGAGAAAAATAACTTAAATGGAAAAAAAATGGGCCTAAAAATGATTCATACAAAAAAAACCCCACATATTTGTTTGCTGCGGTTTTATCATTTTACAATTTGATTATAAATTAAATTTTCTATTTCTATCTTTTTTGTAGGACTATTATCTGTGTGTTTAATTCAGTCAAATGAATCAAAGAAAGCGGCCGTGCTGTAGTTGTGATCTGTTCAGCAGGACAACAGCGCCTCTCATGGGTTCAACATGAGGACTGCTCATAATAAATCATCAAATTCTGCGTTAAATCATTTTAGATCAAAATATTTACAGCAGCAATGACTGATGCTGCCCGTCTGTTCGAGGCGCCGCTTTAGACTGAAAGAGAGAATTAGAGTTTCTGTTCACACATCACTCACGCTGACACTGTGAGGTACAAAGGTGGAGAAAATCTGTCTGAAAGTTATCTAAACCACACAATTTCCAACAAGTAGGCTACAGGTTTTAAAAATCAGCCTACAGATTCTTTCCAAAAGTTCAGCATAGCAACATTTATTTTTCCCCCCATTAAATTATAAGACAAAATCATCCTACATCTGCAAGGGGAAATGTTCATATCAAAAACAAAAATAAATACATCAATGAATAAATAAATTGAAGATAATAGATAGGCCAGAAGCAAGATATAAAATTTGTAGTAGACGTAGAAAATGTACAGTAATAAAAAAGAAACGTGGTGCAGAGTAATTTTGATTTCTATGTATATGTTTGTAAATGCAAATGAAAATTTGATGCCAAGTGTGTGGTCCATAACAATAAAACATATTCTCGCTTGTTTTTTTTTTTACTTTTGGTAAAATAGAAAACACACTAACAGAAGAAACTTGGTATTTCAGAGTTATTCATTTTCATACTGCATTTGAATTGTCTGTCTGCAGTTTCACATACGTGTCTCAGCACGTAAGATTCTAATAAACTGAATTTACTTAATTTACATTTACTCAAGTTCTGTTGGTGCAATTTCAGGTACAAGTAGTTGACTAGAGTATTTCCATTTTATGCTACATCATACTTTTACTCCTCTACATTTATTTGATCATTTAACTTTGGTATACTTTGCAGAACATGATTAATTAAAAATCAAAACGATAATCCAAAATGTAATTAACAAATAAGAAAACAAAAAAGCTACTACAATAGAATCCTTTAAATTCACAAGCTCATCTAGTCGTATATAAATGCTGATGTTATTAAACTGATGTAGGCATTAATTAATCAATAATTGTAATATTATTTTATTAATATGATATACATATTCTGAAATCTGCCACTCTGCATAATCAGGACTTTTACTTTTTGTACTTTAAGTACATTTTGATGTAAAATTTATTTGGAAGAGAGTATTTATTCCCTGTAGTATTACTACATTTACTTAAGTTAAATCAGAGTAAGTATGTAAGTAAGTACTTAAATACTAGTAAGATCAAAGTACTTCTTCCATCACTGGTAACAACTATATAAAAACTCACCAGAAGTTAAATGTCCAATAAATAACCAGCGAGAAGAGATTTTAATTCATCCCATTCCAACTTTTTAAAAAGTGAAAGCAAAAAGAGTCAGAGCAGATGTGCAGAGCAGCATGTACTCCAGACCGGCATCAGACACTTCAAGGTGTTTCTCTGAGACACTTGCTGAGTCAGAGGGGGAGTCCGGTCTAAAAACATCCCCTGTTAAAATTTCCCCTCTGCTCTTTTGGACTCTGTGTGCGCCACTGGTGATGCTACGGTAATGAAGTCTGACACCTCGTGTGACGACGAGAAAGTCACTGACGCACTGCAGCTTCATCTCTCAGAGTCAGAGTCAGAGCGGCTGAGTGGAGGTGGCTGCGGTACCGTGTGCGGCCACTGGGGGCGCTGACGGCTTTTCTCTGTGTTTATAAAGACCAAAGAACGAGGCTCTCTGCTCCAGGAAGTGCAGAAGTTGTCGCGAAGCGGACTGAGAACAACCTCGGGATCGGAAGTACGGCATTTCGCAGTTTTGTCTTTAAGAATAATGATGAAAACAAGCGTCGAGTTTGTTTTACTCAGGGGTTGGTGACGGTGGTGAATTAGTGTCAAACAGCGGGTAACGTCGGTGGTTTGATTTCTTGGAGAAGAGAGAGAGAGAGAGAGAGAGAGAGAGAGAGAGAGAGAGAGGGGACTCACCTGTCACATTACGGAACATTTGCGGGTAAATTCAAAAAGATGCCCACCTCCTTCTGTCCTTGACAAACTTATATAAAGAGACTGGGTGTCCTCTAGTGAATCAGTCGACAGCAGAGAGAGTTTTATTACGCTAAATGTTAAGGTCAAGTTCACCCACTGTGAGGCTCATGTATTATCACTGTTGAAGTTGAATCACTACAGATTCAGCTTAAAGGTCATCTTGGAGCCTCCGGTTTGACTTTCTGTTGCTGCTGAACTGAATTAAATCAATGGTCAATATAAATTAGGTGGAAAAAATATTACAAGCACCTCTCAGCATAATGCAATACAGCTGAACGACAGCACCTTTGTCTGTCGAGTCAAATCAAGTCCTGCACATCTGAGCATTGTAACATTATTCTTCATTTTCGTTTTAGACTGCATTGGTTTTAGTCAGTGTGTGAGCTGCACTGTTAAAATGATGTAGGTCAGATTTCCTGCACACTGTGCCTGGTCTCATGTGTTTAAAGGGTGGAGCTGGGCCCTCACTGGATTTTAAAGGCTGATAGTAATATTGATATTTGTGATATGTAGTGAGCTGAACATTTTAAAGTTTTAGAGTAAACTTGTCAGTAATCTCGGGTGGACCTGAATTTCCCCTAGGGGATTAATAAAGTATCTATCTATCTGGACAAAGTATGAAATAGTGTCACTTTTTCTACATGACCTCTAATATCTACTTTTTAATGCTGCGATTTCTTTTCATTTCACCATTGTTCTTCCATAAAGTTGAGGAGAACAATGCTCAAATGTGAAGCGGTGGAAAAAGTTTGTTTCTTGCACTTTCTGTTTCAAGTGTGTGGTCTCCAAGCCTGAGATGAGCATATTGCTCATAAACTGTCCTTAGACGTTTGTCTTGTACTCAGACTTCAATGTCATGTTTTACCTGGCTGTGCACTGATTTCTACTGTACATCCCTCATTACATTATCAGAGGTTATTTTCTCTATTTCTCTCCGGACACACACAAGACACACGACTGGTTTAACAGGCAGGCTAATCTGATGTTCATGTGCAAAATCTGTAAGGTTCCCCTCAAAACACAGGTCTGATATCCTGACCGTCAATGTCTGCTACTCTGCTAAACCTACCACTCTTTCCTGATGATGCCTTCTCTCTCACCAGGTCATGGCTGAACCAAGAATATCCTCCATTGACGGAAAGTTAGCCGAAGAATTTGCTGTCCCCTCCCATGTCGAGGAGGTCAAAGAGAAGATGGCTGCTTTCGCCAGGCATCATGTGGCAGCAGGTCGCAGGGTGGTTCTCATCACATCAGGAGGCACCAAAGTTCCCCTGGAGTCTCGCACCGTTCGCTTCCTCGACAACTTCAGCAGTGGCAGGCGAGGAGCCTCCTCAGCAGAGTATTTCATAGACTCGGGCTATGCCGTCATCTTCCTACACAGGCATCGCTCCCTCTACCCCTACACACGTATGTTCTCAACCATGAACATGCTGGATGCCCTGAAGTTCAGAAGTGAAGGAACATCCAGCAACTCTGGTGAAGTGGTGGTTAACCAGCAGGTGCTTCCAAACATCGACAAAGTGCTGAAGCGATACCAGGAAGTGAAAGAAGGCAGACTTCTCCTGCCCATTGAGTTCAGCACTCTGTCAGAGTATCTACATCTGCTCAAAGCGGCGGCACAGGCACTCAGCACAATAGGTACAGATTAACAACCATCTGCAGGTTCACGTTGTGGCTCTTATCGAGCATGTTGTTCATGACTTATCCTCAAATGTTTATTCTGCACGTAGGATCCAAGGCCATGTTTTACTTGGCTGCAGCTGTGTCTGATTTCTACATACCAGCATCTGAGATGCCTGAACACAAAATCCAGTCTTCCAATGGACCTCTGCAAGTGAGTGGAAAAAATAAAAACTCCTGCACATGCTACCGGATGTCATGGCAACATATGAATGTGAATCCCAATTACTTTGATGCCCTGACTTTTCCTCTAGCACCACCCTGAGGTTTTACGTTTTTGTTTTTTAGTAACATATCTTAAGGACTAATGGTTAGATTACTATGAAATTTGCCCTTTAGCATAAACTGTCAACGCCTTGGTGAACATTTTATCTAGCAACGCTATTAGATCCAAATTTGTTTCTCCAATACCTGCAAACTAATTACATTTCTATCTGTCTTTACTATACACTCTGCTAATTAGCAAATGTACACGTTAACATGCATAACTTGGACGATAAACATGGTAAATGGACAGAAACATTATGTGGATGTTAGCATTAACTTCAAAACACCACGCACCCTCAAAGAGCCAGCAGCATGATTGTAGACACCTAAACTTGTTATTAATGACAATATACTTTTTCCTCCCCTCCAGCTCCGCATGAACATGGTCCCCAAGATACTGTCCCCACTGGTGAAGGACTGGGCACCTCAGGCGTTTGTCATATCTTTTAAGCTGGAGACCGACGCAACCATCCTGCTGGACAAGGCTCGGCGGGCTCTGGACACCTACAGGCACCAGGCAGTAGTGGCCAACGTACTGGACTCTAGACGGGGTTATGTGATGGTGGTAACCCCCGAGACTCAGGCTGAGCTGATCCTCACAGAGGAGGACGTGAAGAATGAGGTGGAGATAGAGGAGAGGATAGTGAGCAACCTGACATCAGCACACAACAAGTTTGTAACTCAACAAGGGGGTTGACTATGATAATCTAAAGTGCACGTTTGAGTCTGACGCTGCTGAGCTGTTATGTCTCTGCTCTTTTCCTAATCCTGAGCTTGGCTTAAATTCATACTCGCCTGTTCTGCTGACAAGTTACTGTATATTCACTCTGTTGTATGATTGCATAGCCTTAGTAATAACTGTAACTATAAACACATTATGCCTTCCCTTGTCCTTTTAACATCCTCTGAGCTTATAATGCTGTCTCTCTACAGGGCCGACATACACATTATTGGAAGTTTATAAAATGTTTATTCATATCGCGCAATGATCTAGAACGGAGAAACATTTTGATGTATTTTCTACAACAACGACTGAATAATGATTTAATAATACGCTTCACTATAAGGTTCACCTGTAATAAACGGTAACAGTACAGTCAAACAAGTACAGTCCATTGGTATTCTTTAAATCCCACACCTGCACATGTCAGCATATTTTGGATTCTCTCCTGGTTACTTAAATTTGGTGCTCTTCTTGACACCAGCACGAATACCAGACAGCTCTCCGCTGTATCTCGTCTCCTCCCGACGGACCTCACGGACCTGGTGAATACAGATAACGATCGATCTTTGGAATGTGTTCGATATATCGACGTGTACTCCTGATTCAAACTCTGGAAGCACTATGATGCACTTTGACAGCATTATAGAAATGGTCTCATCAATGTGTGGGGTACAAACCTGGCCCTTTCTGCGGATTTTGGCCCGTCTGAACTTCTCTCTGTGCTTAACTCTGGGATTACGGTCGATTTTCTTCCTCTTTGGTGTGAGCCCCTTGTTCTTAGCCATCTGTGGAATTGGTAGAGGCACATAATCAGAATAACTGTTTTAAAATGACACAGTCTAACATGGAATACATGAAGAGAATATGGGCACCATATATTGAAATGGACTGACAAATAAAGATACATCTAAAAATGTCTCTGAAGCAATGAGTATGAGGGAAACACTTTGTAAGGTTGCTCTGATTTGAACACTAAATACTTAATTTAAGACCATCAATTCAGGCTTGTTCGGTGTAAAAGCTGAAAGTCGCTGCAGTATGTCTTGCATCACAAGGAGGGACTGCAACTATCTTCACCTGATCTGATGCAGCCTTTTAAGTTACTTTAGGTAACCGCATCTGATGTGTAAACACTAATATTTCAGCGTGAGTGGCTGTAATTCGGTACCTGGTAAGTGATTCCTCTCTTAGCATTTGCATCCGCCTCTTCGTCATCTTCATCCTCCTCCAACCTGCAACAAATCGACAATCTATCAGATCCACTGTTGATTTTGGCTCTACTTCTATTGGAGGACTCAATATCAAGCTTACTGCTTAGCCTCTGGGTCGTTGGTCTTTCTCTTCAGTTTCGACCGTGCCTCCACTTCTCTGTAGAAACGCAAAGCCACTTCCTCGTCCAGGTCGGAGTCTGAGTCTTCCTCGACCTCGGGCCCGGCTCCTCCAGAATCCTGCACACGAACAATCGTTAACATCAGTTACAGATTCAAATTTAGGTCTGTGAATGGAGGTATCCTGAAAAGACAGGAAACTCTCACCTTTTTCTTCTTATTGTAGGCTTTGGTCTTCTTGCCCTCAGCTGGTTTGCTCGTGGCCTCAACTTTCTCCTCACCAGCTAGCAGACTGCGAAACTGTGACGCAAGCCGAGCATCTACTGAGCCTAGTTCATTGATGAGCTGCAGGCAGGTAAAGAAGAATCAGTGAGGCGGAGGGTTGTAACTAGCGTGGATGTGTGCGCACAGCAGATATTTCATGATCCCTCATGTCCCACAGCATTGACAATGTAATGTCCCGGCCTGCACAGTTATTGCTGCCATTGTGGAACAGTTCCAGTGTTAATGCCAAGTGTGCGGACTTACATTTCTGTAGGTGAGCAGTCTTTCAATCACAGGATGGTTATGAGCAGGGATTCGTTTTGCTTTTAGCACCAAGTAAAAGCTGATGTTTGTGCAGTAACTGCGGAGGGAAAGGATGGTTAGTCATTCAAGAAAGGACTGTGACATGACTTATGTAATTAGAATTTAATTACAACTTACTTGAGATAAAGTTGCTGTTTTGTCTTGAGGTAGTCGGCACCCTTTGGAAAACAGGAGGAAGACGATTAAGATTCACACATTTGATTGCCACGACTACATGACATCACTGACATGTCTTTTGGTATTCTGCGACACGTATCCATGCTAGATGCTTACGACACAGCATCAAACATCACCTTTAACCCTTATGTAGTCTACAGCTACATGGAAGACCATTAATAAATGAACTGACAGCCATTCAGTTAAAAAAAGAAGAAAAAAATCACAATCGATCTAAATCTGTTTCAATTATTTTAAGAACCGAATCACGGTCATGGTAGATTTCACTGTAAATATTTAATGCCTAAAATCGAGAGCGATGACTGATGAGTTGCTGGTGCTCTAAGAAAGACTGAAAAAGTTTCAATTCAGTAGTGGCCTATAAAAACTAAACAGAGAATTTTCTGAGTAACTTTAAAACCAACAATCTCTGATGTAGCTAATTAAAGGCTGATCTCTGTTTTGTTCTACTTCAGTGGGCAAGAAAGAATAAAACCATCATAGAAATAAAAAAAAGAATCTCCTTTTCAATGGTCTGTCCCTAAATAAAAAAATGGACGAATGCACATTTATGAATCTTTCAATCTGCATAAGCATATTTCTTTTGGCCACTGAAAACAACAAACATTCACAAACCATCACCTTTTAAGTTCATATAACGAGCTTGTTAGCGAACAGTTGTTTATTTGCACATTCATCCTTTATCTAAAAGTCGTGTTTCTGTCCAGCTGCCGTGTGCAACTTCAACATTCACTCTTTTTTTTTTTTTATTAGCCGTTTTTAGTCTCTACCAACTCCTGAGGGAAATATCCTGCTCTTTAGCTGCTAAATGTTCCACTATGTTCACCTGTTCTCTGTTTACTGTGTCTCACTGCTGTGTGGCAGTGAGGAGATAGTGTACATTGCATTTTTTCACTCAAACACAGCTGCCTGCTGCAGCTACAAACAACGCTGTGAGAGCAGTGAGAATCATCCAAAACAGTAAGTTGCGTAACAGACAAACGAACAATGAGTTGAAAAAGCTCTTTGAAGCAGAAGGGAGCTTCAGACTCAGGTGATAAATCTCTGTAGGTTCACAATGAGTGTCCGCTTTCACATTGTCACATTGTTTTTATAAAAATGTAGATTATAGCCGCTTTAAAATCCCAGGTTTGGTAACAAATTCACAGCTAGAAATGAAGCTCACACTCACCTTTCCTGGTGGGATCTTCCCATCCGTCACCATCTGTACGAGGGGCTGCAGCTCATTCTTCAGTTCAGTGAGCTGCTCATGTCATGCAGTAAAAAGTATTAACAATCAATTACATCTTAGTCTGTGGTAACCGAGCAAACATCTTTCTGTTTATTGAATCTGGGGTTGTTTTACCTTTGTCTTGAAGTCCTGAATGAGTTCAAGCAGCTCTGGTGACTCCTTCTTCAGAAGTTTCATCTTTTCCTTCTTGGACATCTGCTTCAGGTCCTTCACTATCTTCTCCTCCTTTTCCAAGCTCTTGTTTTCATCCTTCTCCTCCACAGCGAACTCCTTCATTTAGACATCCACATAATACCAAAGTACCTCTTTTCAATCATCTCATGTGGACTAACTTTACTGCAGCCGTACAGCAGAGACTGACAACAAAGAAATACCTGAAAGAAGTTTAAATCATAATCCTCCTCGCTCAGATGTGCTGCTAAACGATTTTGGATACTTTTAGCCTCTTCTTCCTCCTCTTGTTCCTCAGCTTCCAACTCTTCTTGCAATTTCCCTTCTGTAATAACAAGTTACATAAACAAACACTCGCCACACAGACAGCAAAATCAGTACAGATTGCCTCAAAAATATTCCTAGAGACAAAAGATACTTACTGGTGGTCACATAGTCGGTGTCGTAGAACATCTTCTTCTTGCTGCCCCACGCCATTTCATTAGGAAGATCTGAGGAAGACGACAAACTTATAGTTTAATTGGCTTATATGACAGCAAACCAAATCCTGGACATAAGCTGATGATTTTATGTTTACCTTCCTCTTTTTTCTCCTCTAGATCACTCTCCATGTCTGTCCCCTCTTCCTCATATTCCTCTTCTTCCTCCTCAGAATCGTCCAGGGCCATCACTTCTTCCTGTGAATTTCAGATGATCTTGAATTTGCTCTTTAACTACATACATTTTTTGGCTGTTAATCCAGACAAACACATGAGCCAGCACCTCATCGTCCACTTCCTCGGAGTCGCTCTCCATTTGAACACCACTGGCGAGAAGTTTCTGCAGCAGAGAGACCAAAAAAAAAAAGTTAAGAAAACACAAAAACAGCCTCATACGTTTATCACGGAGCTACTAATGAGGTAAACTCACAGCAATCTTCTCATCGTGAAACTCATCGATTTTGTCCTTTGTGTACTGAATCGATTTCTGAAAGGGAGAGAGGAAATATTTTCACTGTTGACAATAACGACCACAATGTTTGTTGCTTGTTTGATACACAGCTGGCAGCCGAATCATTGTATCAATATCACAACATGAGACTAGACACCATCAGAGTATTTTTACATTAAGAAAGTGACAGTATTTCTCAGTTTTAACTTAAACTGCTTGGCCTGCATTTCCACATGTAATGTGCCCTGTATCCACTGATATTAACATATTATTGTGATGTTTATTATGCAGTTTTCTTTGGGTAACAATCAATAAATCAACATCTGTTAGATGCACACAGTAAAATGCACACTTTTTGTTTTGTTCTCTTAAGAGTTTTCTAGTGTATAATGTTGTAATTATGAATTAAAAACCTTTGACTCAATGCCACGTATTAAACTAATTTCTGTGATGTGCTCTGTAGATCGCACACACACACACACACACACACACACACACACACACACAGACACACAGACACAGACACACACACACACAGACACAGACACAGACACAGACACAGACACAGACACAGACACACACAGTGTTTCAGTCACTGATGGAGACCACATCACTTCAGACAGTAACCCGGATCCTGTGCTGAGTCCTCCTACCTTATCAGGGACAGGCATGTCTCTGTAGGCTTTAGGGTCATCTTCATCATATCGCTCTGTCTTTTTTGGCCTTTGTATCTGCTTACCCCTGCACAGCAAAAGAGAGGAGACAGAGCTGTGCTTAAATCTTTGCTCGTTATGTCACTGGACTGTCTTTCCTGTAGGTCCTGCTGCGAGATGTGAGGATCGGAGATAAGAACTTATTCAACTTCAGATAGCTAAAGTTTATCCTGACACGTCCTCCTAACTAACTGTTAATGCCCGCAAGAAAATCGAGAAACCAGTGCGGAGAGGTTAAGTTTAACTTTAGCATAACTCTGATTCTGGTTTTAGCCAAACTCACCTTTGTGCTCGAACCATCGTGGAAATCAATTAAACGTGTTTGTTGCACGTTAGCAAACGAAACGACACGTTTGAACGTCGTCGATCAGATGTTGAGATTAAAAGCAAAAGAAAACTAAATATCCAGGTGAGCTGCACACATTTCCACACTGGTTACCATGTGCTTCCGGGATTTCTTCTTCTTCGGTGATTTTAATGGCGGTCGACAAAGCAACGTGAAAGGTGCATACCGCCACCTATTGTCCTGCAGTGCGCACTTTATCTCGTGGTTTAAATGATTTGTTAATGGATGTGAATCAGCCAAATGACACAGAAGAAAAGACAAAAATTAAAAAGCCAAGTAAAAAGCCTCATTGATGACCTCTAATAATATTTTATCAACATTAAGTTAATTATTTTCTGGAAATGCATTCTCTGTAGGATTTCATACATTAGGACCCTAGTATCTGATAGAAAATTGATGTCTGCTTGTGAGATGTTTGAGGAAATGATGATTGTTTGTATTCTTCTGGATATTCTCTTTGTTCTCCTAAAGATAAAAGCTCTTCTCCTGCCTCGCTTCCATTGTGTGCTCCCTGTCTTCAGCAGAGTAGGAACTGGTTGATTCATTCTGCTGCTGTATCGTATTTCTTGCTCTTGTAAAAACTTGTTCTCTGCTTACAAAATGTGACTTGAACATCAAGTCCCTCAAATCCCAGAGAAAAACACGACTTCAGTGACTTTAATGTTAGCTACACGCCTATTGTCTCTTTACTTCATAATTCATCAATCACACATCACTCACTGTCCACCATATTTTTTTCCCCTCACTAACGCCAACCCCTGGTGACACGAAGAACATTGAACCATGTAAACTTGTTAGAAGAAGAATGTGAAAATAAAATGGGACCATGAAAGTTCAGCATTGCATCAAACACATTTATTTACAGCATACAGTGAAACATGAGACATCAAATCAACAGATAGAACTGATGTGCATCTTTCATATTAGAACAGTTTTATTGTCACAGCCTGTCTGGGGATTGGTTTAGGTAGTTAACACTGCAGAAGTCGTGATTATCCACTGCTGGTAGCTGCCTTTTGTCAGAGACAGAAGATGCTCTTAAAGAACATATTTCTCAAATGTTTTTTCTTATTTTTTCCCTTCACATTCCTGATCTCGTTCCATCTCTGCCAGCGACCTCCTCCAGCTCACACCGGAGGTGTAAGTGGAGCTGCGAGGCCGCTCTCTGGGCAGAAAGGTTTTTGAAGTACTGTACAACAAAGGTTTCAGCTCATCGTTCCTCTTCTTCATCAGTGCAATAGCAGGTGTCATATGATCCAGGTCAAAGCGCTGCCAAGGAAACAGAGGTGGACAGTAACAAAGAAGATTACATTTATACTGTGTTTGAATCCAGTTTTAAAGTAACTGCTCCTCGTTAATGTGACTCCTCATGAATACATGGATAATTTTGTGCTGTGAAATCGATCAGTCTGTAGGACAGGACAAGTCCCAAGATAAAGTTCAGGTGTCACAAGATGATGAAACACTAAACAGTGTTTTTTGTGGATTATCTAAAGCAACATTCTTCTCTCAGAATAGACATTGCTTTTGATTTATGAAATGCAATTTGCCAATGCTGCCATTGCTTTGGAGTGGAAACAGAGGTAGATATCATAAAAAAACAAACAAATGAAAACAAAACAATCTGCATGGCTGGATATCAGCCGAGGCAAGTGAATGAATAAGTTTGTTTGGGCTTATTTTATAGTAATGGTTCTCTACTTTTCTTCTACGTTCAGTAAAGATTTAGAGTGCCTCTAAAGAGTAAAATCATTGCAAGCTGTGAACTTCTTTTTGTGAGAAGTATCAGGTCCTCCAGCCCTCCTGCTACACAGGCAGAGAAATGCATACTTACACTGGCCTTAAACTCTGGCACCGGGGCTCCTCTCTCATCAGGCTTTGTGTCTGGGCTGTGTACACTCAGGTTCATCATGGACTGGCTCAGTTCTGACACAGCGGCCTTTGATTCTCTCCTGAGAGGCCCTGAAGCGCTCTGCTGAGGCAGGAGCCTCTTCATAAAGTCATTCAGAGGGCTGAAGCTCTCAGACTGCGGCACACTCAGGATTATTGGTCTCTGCAGGGAGAGAAATCCATCTGGGTTTCTGTATCAAGGTCAACTCAAGTGTTTCGACAGCAAACGACGGGCAGCGACTTACTCTAGAGGACGGTGTGCTCTCCACTTTGGATCGACTTTCATTCATGCTGCTCTTCTCCTCCAGAATGGGCTCCTTCTTTGAGGGGTGTCTTCTCGTAGTAGAGGACAGTATGACCATGTTGTGTGTCGGCTCCATTGCTTTGTCATTAAGTCTTGTAGTTGTTTGGTAATCTAAATTGTTGCTCTTCTCTGTGGAGAGCTTCCTGGAAAGGGCTTTCTCTAGTATGTGTTCCACCCTGCAGAAGAAAAAAAACATTTTCTTTTGGATATGACATTTCAATGATAAGTTATTCACTGTCTTTCTGATATTTTTTGGGTGTTACCTTTTTATTCTCTCTGGACTTGTACTTGGCAGGTCTGTTGGTGTGGGCTGTGCATTTCTATGAAAACAAAGACCCAAAGGAAATTGGCAAACATTGGCAGGAAACATAGAACAGCAACATAGAGTATTAATCATAATGTCAGTATTGAGTGTGACAAGGCTCACTTGAAAGTTGTTGATTTATCTGGCTCATTGTTTGTCATTGCAGAGGGATTCTCACTTACTCTGTGGCATACAAAAAGAGATCAATTAAGCCCTGTAACCAACCTGCAACACAACACTACACTACACTATCCTCAATGGGGGACATTTCTCAAAGAGACTGATAAGAAACAGAAGACATGTTTCAATATTTTGGTAAATGTTTCAACAAAAGGTCAATTATGGTACAAAAATAACAAAAACTTCCTGTACAACAGCACAGAGCAAAGTTACATGTGAAAACTGAATTTCAAATATTTACTGTATGGTTGGTCTACAGACAAGTTAAATCAAGATGGTCCATGTACCTTTTCTTATGCACAAATTGGTTTCCATTGGTTGTAAAACCATCCATAACTGGTGTCTTTTTATCAGACAGCCTGTTGTTCTGCAGGGGCATTTCATGTTGATCAGGATGACTGTCCGGCAAGCAGCCGTCTCTCTGGACAACCCCCATGGCTTCCCAGTCCAGGAAGTAATTACCAGATGGGGATGGAGGGTTAGTAATCTCAGGCTCCAAAGCGAAATGTTTTTGAAACCCGAGATGTGAGAAGTCTCTGAGCTGATGAGTCACATCTACATGAGTACCTGCAACCCTCCGCATGCCCGAGACGGGGAGCGAAGAAGCAAAAAGGATCCTGAACTCCCTGTCAAATGAGTCAACAACGGGGCCCCTCAGAACAGTGATCAGCTGTCGGTGCAGGTGGGCGTCTGTCCATGTGAGGCTGCAGAGTACAAACACAACTTACATCACTCCCCCAGCGTGTTTGACATGTATAAAAGTAAAGAGATCACAGACATAACTGCTCACCTGTAGCTGCCATGAATCACTGTCTCTAAATCCACCAGAATGAACTTGTTTTTCATTTCCCCGACCACCATTCGTCCAGTCCTCGAACAGAAGGTTTTCCCTCCAAGAACACGGACCTGCATGTTCTGCCAGATCACAAGCTTACGTTAAAACTCAAGATTGGATTACATCGAAACTTTGTGTTTATCCGTGATTGAATGCAAACTCCACGTTTGGAGTTGCTGGCCATCAATCCAATAGTAAAGATGTTTCCATCTAAAACATAAATGTCAAACTCAGAGGAAAAAATCAACAAAGTCATCTGAGTTCATCCTGTGGTAGGCATCGATATTTGTATCAAATTTCATGGCAATCTATCTAAAAAAAAATTATTTCAGTCTGGACCAAAGTGGCGGGCTGACTAACCCACAAAGCAGCACTATTAGCATGGCTAAAACTTGTGCATCTGATTGTTATGGTGTACCAGTAGAATTTAAAAAAGGATCACTCTGAATAGTCTGTTCCTCATAATAGATTCTTATTTCATTTGATAGATTATTTTAGTAGGATTTCAGATTACTTAAATAGGATTTTTTTCATTTTGTTCTCAAGATCAGGCAGGTTTTCACCACTTAAAGAAAGACAGTTGACAGTGAATGCTGTGCAACCAGTTTAGCTATGTGTGGCTACAAGATACATTCCTAACATAAGTAAAGAGAGGAGGAGGAGATTCTTCTCTACAGTACGTAAGTGTTTAATTACAATGTTGTGCACTTTCTTTGATATGTGACCAATTGTGACTGATCTGTTAGACCGCGTGTGCCTGATTTAGCAAAATAAAATCTCCTTTAATTTACTTTAGGTGTCAAACATTCTCGAGAGGATGGCTGTTAGGTGTGTGCTGATGTGTAGGGGGTGACTCACCGGATGCCTGAATCTGTTGAGCGTGAAATTCTCCTGAATAGGCCTTTGGTTCAGGATGATGTAGACTGGGACTCCCCGAGAGGCAGCATTATGTAAATCATCAATTATTGCACCGTCTGTCAATCTGTCTGTCACTATGGCAATTACCTGTGTAGTGCACAAAATGTTGCAAAAATATAGCTGACAGGAGCATTCAGGAAGTGAACTAAACACAAACTAAAACCACTCCTTTCCTTCTTATTTTTGTTAGATGATAGATGCAGATAATCATACAAAAAAAGAGCAAGCACTCACAATAAAATGCAGTAAAGTAAAAGAACTCATCCTGACGAAAGGCTTCTTTCAGAGTGTCAAACGTCATTGATGCATCAACCTTTAACCGCCATTTTTATGTTGTAGCAAGTGCAGGTTGCTTCATGTCTGAGATTTTAAACTGCAGTTTAAAGTGCAGTACATGAAATATTTTTCCATTCATATTTTTTTCAAGTGCAAACTACAGCCATTGAATAAACACAGCAAAACAGCAAAAAGTACATTTCCCTCCACCTCTAGTCATATGAAACTACGTGTTGGGCTCATTCATAAAAATGAAATCCCCATCATGTTTGCATACTTGGCAGGCCTTTTGCAAGTGACGCCTGATGACCTCTCTGACGGGAGGTTCTCCCTCAGCAGGAGGACTGGTGTGGACTGTAATGCTCTCCGTTGGCACCCAGGGGCTTTTTTCAGGCCACCCTAGCTCCAGGTTTGGGGCAGGTGTGTCTGAGTAGGATGGGAAGTATGTGGAACAGAAGTCCTCTATCCCTGCGCTATCCTCTGCTCCTTCCTCCTCTCCTTGCACCTGTAGCGGATTGAAGCGATAGTCCTGAGCCCAGCTGGTTATCTGGCTGACCTCTTGTGAGGACAGGAAGCAGCCGGAGCGCTCTGCACCAATGAAGCTGTAGAAGGCCTCTGGTCCTGCATTTAGGAGGGTCTCCACTGCTTGACGCTCCCTCTCACAATGTAAGAACTCCGGGGAAGACTCGTTCACCGGCAGGAACACTGCATCCTCATCAAGGCTCTGCTCTCTGGAGTTCGACATGACAGCAGCTACCCGGTGCTTCTCTGGGAACAAGTGATGTCTATCAAAGTTCCCACTACTGACTCCTGTAGCTGTGCGATGACAGGACTATTCCAGGCCAGCTTGTGTCACCCTCCGATCTAGTTAAAGTGATCATTTCATTCATCCCTCTGGCATAAAGAGCTTCCCAGAGCACAGATGATATCTTGATCTTTATGATGTGTTTCACTCAGATAAGGCCTGTTCAGGGTTCACAGGTTCACAAGTGCATTTTATGTTCTGCTGCAGTCTCGTCCCCCCCGGCTCATGTTGACACAAGAAAGCAAGTAGAATTTTAGAATAAGTAGAAGTGATCGGCGTGTCTGCCAGCTTTAAAAAAAAGTCAGTTTGAATATGAAAATCAGCACATTATGAAAACTCACCGACTGGGCAGCATGTCTCATCTCTCAGCCTCAACTATTACTCACAAGCTCTCAGGAGCTGTAGCTCTTCGTGCATTCCCTCCCCTGTATGTCATGTCAGTAACCCTTCCACTCCTTGTTATCGACAGATTCCAGAGATTCTGCGCAGCTGACAGATTGGTTAACTGCTCAGACACAGAGTCACAATCCCACGGGCCCATCTCTTTGACATTCACAGCTGCAGTATCTAAATCATATTAAGGTCTCTGGTATTCTGTTTTAATTCAATGCACTTCCTAAATGTGTGTGAGGAGTGTGTTGACAAATATTGTTATCTATACCTTATCAAAGTGGCTGCCATTTACTTCACAGCTTTCTTTTTGAACTAGTCCAGCCTGACAGGTAGGTTTGTGGGCAAGAGAGTAACAGGTAACTTGACTTCCTATCCAAAGGCGTCAGGTGCAGTTTCTTGTTGGAAATAGCTTTGTAAAATAGTTTATCAGTTGATTATAATCATCCTCCACTATTACAATAAGCATACTTTAACACAGTAAACAATGAATCCCACGAAAACAACAAGTAGTTAAGTGACAAAGTTGACGCACCCTTTCGCAACCGCTGTTATATATAGGATTGCACCTGCACTTAACACAAAACAAACAGGCCTCACACAGATTTAGCCCTTGAAATACAAGAATGTGTAACACAACGTACAAAGTGACAACAATCAGTGTTTTTAATGAGTAAACATAAATATATATGATTCTGGCAAATATCTTCGTGTGACTGAATTTTATTTTTCTTGATTTGGTCTTGAGCAACAACAACGTGTCTCACAGAGGGAGATGCCACCATGATGAGATAACGTCCCTCATGCCACGTGGGTGCATGCTGAGTCAGAAAGAAAACAGCAATGTATCATTCAAAGGGGTATTTACATTCTCAGTCATCTTATTTTCTCATCACACTCTTAGTAAGGGCTTTTTCATCTTTTCTGTTTTTGGCTCACTGCCTCTTGCGCAGGTGGCCATACAGGACTCCACTGACGAGGAGGAGAGGGACGCACAGCCACGCCAGGATGAAACAGTAGCCAAAGCGTCCTTTGTTCAGATCCCTGGAGTCATTCAAGATCTCCTTTCGGTGGAAGGTGAAGATGAGGCAAGCAGCAAAGTCTGTGAGACCTACAAGAGAAGCGTTTTAAAGAGTTTTAGTGCAAATTCTCTCATCTCATCACAGACATTTTCATGCTATGTATATATTTAATTACAAATTAGGAATTAATGCAAATGCTTATCTAACTATTTTTAAAAATCACACTGGTATTGCTGGCAATTTTTCTTGTTGTCAAAAAAACCAATAATATGTTAGTCCTCAATTGTTCAACTTTCCTAAACTGTCTGAGGTCTGTGGTAGTTCCTACTGAAGATACGATATATCTTTAAAATTGGGCCCCAAATATATAGATATTTTAAGAAACAGAAATTTATAAAACAGCTGGGAACTGTAGGTTTTAGCAAATATTATTTAAATAGGGGTAAATAGTGCATTTTATGGGGTCTATTTTCAGCTGCGGATTAATACACATTTGGTGCTCTAGCGTGTATTAACAGTAGCAGGACGTTGAATATGGGACTGAGTGAAAATAAACTGCAGTGTCCAGGCTCATTGTCCTGAGAGGACGTGCCACCCAGTGCAGCAATGTGGCTCATTGGCGTGTTCTCAATCCTTTTTTGACAATAATGGAGGCCACATGGGACACAAGCTCATGCTTTAACTTCAAATATGTTTTAGTCAGATGAATTAATTTTTGGTGTATAGAATACAGCCAATCTTACCCTTTAAATCCAAGATGTGGGTTACTTCCTCCATTTGTAAAATGCAGTATTAGTACAGTGCATGAGGTAGAGACCAACCTGTTCTTGTTCATCATAATAAAAGCATGAGCTGAACTTTAAGCAATGCATTGTTGATAAGCTGTCATTATGATAAGAAATTAATAGCTTGGAGTTTTCAATCACAGCATTTTATGTGGCTTATGGAATAGACCTTTAAACACCTGCAAATGCCTGACAAAGGCCTGTGAAGTAGAAGAGTCCTCCTTTGGACATTGTAAACAGCTGACCCAGAAAAACCAGGAAGGAGATGGAGGAGAAGACCACAGAGAGGACCATGAGGGCCTGCACAGACTGCAGCCAGTCTGGAAAAGCAGATCAGAGAATGAATGTGACTCACAAGCAAAAACAAAAAAATATCCGATAACACAAATAACAAACCAGCATGCAGATGAACGCAGGCAACCACGCAGGTAAATACTTTACCATTTTCATTGGTAGCAGCACACAACCATGTCTTTGTGTCATTATCATGGAAGCAGTTATACCAGAGGTCTGTGATTTCTGTATCAGCCCATACCCACCAGGACTGCAAAAAGAAAGAAAGAAAGAAAGAAAGATTAATCTTATATTGTCCACCATACAAGGAGTATCAGTGACGTCATAGGTTAAAGGTCCCATATTATGTGAAATGCACACCGGTTCGTGTTACACCAGTCACACAAAGATGTCAAGACAAGAGCAAAACACGCAGATTATTCTGTTTTATTCTTCTAAAACTGCACGTTCAGACGGAGCTGCAGCAGCCATGTCTGCTATGAGAAAAATAATGTGTTTTTTGAACATTAAACCTTGTAAACCTGCCCTAGCAGGACCCCCAAATATAAGTATAAACTTGTATGTATCTCACCTTCTCCAGGGTGGCGATGAGGAGCATGGCCAAAGTGACCAGATGCAACACGGTCAGAAATATGAGCAGCAAGACCATGGCTTGAGATGAGGTGACCTGTGTACAAACAAGTCTGTGATATTATTATGATCATAGGATGATGTCTTGACAATGTGTTAAGAGCAGCGGTTCCACCAAAACCAAACATGTCTGTAGTCAAAGAAACGCCATTTGCCACTGCTAAGCAACGCGCCTTTTGTCCATGTAAGACTTCTCAAGGCAGTGGCCCGAAACAGTGGACTCTCTGTCTGCCTCTTGAGGAAGCACTTTCATCATGCATCTCAACATCTGCACTGACAATTTCTGCCCATTTATCAAACCACAAGCGAGGCAGACAGGCAGACTTCTCTCCGGCCTTGGAGCCTATCAGGTCTCTGAGGAATACATCAGAAAATCAGCTCCCTGTAACCTCTGTAAACAAGCATGTAGTCTGAAACCCAACCTACCAGCTCACATACTGTTGTGCATTTATATGTATCTGAGTACAAACATTTTACTTACTGTATAAATGATGGCAATCTGTCCTTAAACTTGAGGTTCAACTTGAGCTTCTTAATCTTCTCAAACACAATGACCATAGAAAGCTATTGTGAAAAAGCTTTTAAGTCTCTTTGTAAGAGTGATTTTATTTCAATCTGGGTGGTGACTTTTTCCATCAAATGTTTTTGATGGAGGACAGCAAAAAAAAGGGAAGCTCCATAATTAAGTGACTTCTCCCTTTTTGGTTTCAGTTCATCCAGCTGTTAAAATTAGTAAAGACAGAATTTGTATTGTGGCCAACTCACAGTGCAAACTAAATTCTCTGAAAACATTAATATAGTGTTACATGCATGTTCTCTACTACATTATAGGTAGCTAAATTAGAAAGTTAAATGCTTTTCATTTTTCAAATCAAAAATTGAGACCATAACATCATAACTGTACATTTGTACTTTTTTTTCTGTGGCCACAAAGAGAGACTGCTGCCTTCACAAATCATTGAATCCTTCTACAAAGACAAGTGCTTGATGTTGCCTTTTATTTAAGTAGAGCAACTGCACAGTACACTTAGACTACTAGGAGTGGGTATTCTACGCTGTGTTCATGTTTGTCTTTCCCACCCAGCTCTGCCCATAGAGGGAAATCACAGTTGCTATTAGATTGTGGACGTTACAGAGAGGCATGTGTTTGATTACATACTACACCATCTGGTTTACGTAACAGAGTGAGGTACCTGGCACAGACACATTTAAAGTAATGAGCACAGAAATTGCAGGCATATCATGGTGAAAGAACAGAAAAGCATTTTCATAAATACTGAAACAATATCCTTAAGGACTCCCTTTGTTAGCATTTGACCACACTTGGGTGTGACCTGCATCTGACTAGGCAGTAGTTACATCACAGTAAGCTGTATGTGTCAGTTTAATCCTACATAACCAAGATGTTTTGAGGACTTTCTTACCCTTCTACGTCAGCGCTATTGAGCCTGTACCCTTCAGTGATTGCCTTTGACTTTTTTCTCAGTTGCTGCTATCCTCCCTCTGTGCTCTCTATGTCCTCGCAGGCGTTTTAACTCCAAAACTTAGAGAGAATGGCACAAAAAGAGGAATGTGGAGTTAGATATAGGAGGAGTTCTCAACACCCATTTCCTCTGAAGTTTCCCTGCCCTCCCCCTCAAAACTGTGGTCTGGACCAACTCAACACCAAACATAACATTCCTCCGGTCCTGCATAAACACAGAACGTTTTCTGTGACATCCAATCTGCATTTAATAAGGGACAAAATGCAATGATATTGTATGCATTTACTATTTCGACTCTACCGAAGGACAAACAGAATTATTAATAATTACAGTCGGAACATGCAGTATCTGTCATAACATTGCTTGATGTGTGGCCTGTGCCGTGTTATTAAACGTACACTTTTGTGCCAGTGCTGCATGTACTCACACCGTTCATCCAGCTGTGCAGCTTGGCATGTAGACTGGTACAGTATTTCCAGAGTGAGGTCATTGAGAGGCAGGAAATACAGGCTGATTACTGCCCACTTTTCATTGCAAATGTGCAGGAAATCTCAGACCACCCAAGACACAATACACAGTGTTTAATTCCAAATTTAATCCTCAGAAAGAATATTCATTTGCCAAACAGCACCAGAGGAGGACATGTATCTCATTGACAAGACAGTTGGACAATATACACAGTAAAATCAATACAATGTAAAAAAAAATGTCAGAAACCGTCAACTATGCTAGCTACCGGTGAAATCCTTTTACAACCTCTATAATGGATTATTATGAATGATAGTTATGAAACTGTGTTGCAAAATGTTTAAGCAGCATTTTACTGTTGTAGTTGATCAAATTTTTTGCTAAAATTAACTATTTTACATATGTTATAATGAGTAACTGCAATTAACTGTAACCATTACCGTCAAGTAAATGTAGTGGACTAAAAAGATTAAGATTAAATCTGAATTGTAGGGAAGTGGAAATTAAAATGAAAATCCTAAAGTATAGTAAGTAACTTCAATTTGTACTAAGAATAGGATTTGAATTAAAGAGGGTTAGAGGTATATCACCATTTTAACAGATTAGATAAACAGATTGAACAAAAAATAAAGTATAGAATACATTCTTACACAAAGTGTCTTTTTTACTGATGTTTACAAGTGAAATTGAACTATTCATACTGTGAAGGTTCCCTCAAGACTCCTTCACGGACCCATGGACAGTAACTATCACAGTGCGCAAGAGCGCAAGATTTCCCACAGCAAGCAACATCACCTCCACTTGGCACCACGATTTCCCTGCACGCTCCTTCAGCCTCAGTCCACAGCATGTAGTGGCCGGTTTGGACATGAAGAGGTCGAGTACCTGCGCATAAAAGCACAAAGTTTTGTGGGAAGTTGCTGTTTGTTACGGACCGTTAGTCGCCGTCGAACAACGTGAAGGCATTCACGGCGTGTTTACGTCGCGGTGTTCTAGAACGCGAAGCAACATTCTTCTTTTCTTCATTCTGTGATTCTGTCGCAGAGCTGGTGGGAGCTGAGCGACTATAGACGACAAGATGAAGACTAAAATGTGCGTGTAAAGTACTGACGAAAGAAGTTTCTCACCGCAGGACAAATGGATCAACCGGAGGTACCGAGCACTTTCATGTTTTTCTCCGTTGAGTTCACCAACAGCTAGCTAACCATAAAACTTCAACGTTAGCCGAAATCTTAGAGATTCTAAACTGCGCGCACATGCTGTTACTTTTGATTAACTCCACTGCTGCAAAGCTGGTGATGGAAGTAATGTTTTATTCTTTTAGTATTTTATTCCTCCTTGAAAATGTCATCTTAGTCCACTCTGTCTCGCACATCATCTTGCTCCAGCTTTGATGTTCACTGAGTAAATTCTGTGGGTTGTTGTTTTTCTGTGACCATTCCATCAAATGGAAACCTTGTCTCGTCATTTAATTTACATTTTCCTGCTAAAAACCGTGATACAGTTTTCATCTTTGGGCTTCACTGGCTGCAGAGTGTGTTTTATGACTGAGGGGTTGACATTAACACATAGGATAAAGTTGAGTTATTCCTGGTTTTAGAGCACCACAGAAACAGGAGGAAAGAAGCAGTTCAACAGAAACATCTTGGTAATGTCAGCTGTCTGCAAGGAAGGAAACATCTGTTCCCCAAAACAGAAGAAGTGTCGGTTGGCTCACTCTAGTTTACACTTGAGGAACATTCATCTTACAAGCATCTTAGCAACTTGAGATGTAACATGTAAACATTATCACTCACTGGGGAAACCACAAGTTCGATGATCACCTAATCTTATAATGAAATGGTCCCTTTGTGAATAATACTGTAATCAAGAAATAAGATACAGGTCGCCTCTCCTGATAAATTGTCCTTAAGAGGTGTAGATAGCCTCGGAAAAAAGAAAACTAAGGCTCTCCGTCTTCAGGCGAAAACAATATGTTTATGAATGTATTCTTCAAGCAATCAAACAGACCCAACACATCAGACATCTTCGTCTGACAAACAGCTTAACGGTCTGACTAACAAACCAGCCCTCGGCTCCATTCCAACCATCACATAAGGTTTTGTATGTAACCATTAGAGGGCACCAAGGAGAGGCCACAAAGGAAATGCTGTAAGGCTCAAATGTAGATAAACAAATCTAAGTTTGACTTACCTGATCACCTGCAAAATGATGAATGATTGAAGCAACTGCTAGAGTCTATTGTAGATCAAAATGAACAGATATTAGGAATAAATAAGCATTGAGTTTTGCCAAAGAATATTACATTATGATCCATTGAATGGCAGTAAAATGTGTAAAACTAGTTAACTGGATGAGCATAATGTTTCAATGAGCAAAAACAAAAGCGTCTCAACATTAGGGATAGTCTGAGCACACAGAAAATGAAGGAATATGAGAGAAATGGTAGAAAGTCTATAGTCTGCATCGTCATTCAAACCAGGAACCTTCTTGCTGTGAGGCAACAGTGCTAACCACAGCACCACCACGCTGCCTCGTAATGAACAGCCATAACAGCCATGTTTTCGTGCGTATAGCAGTTGGATGCTCTGCAAGTCTATCCTTTTTTTTCTCCCCACATAGAAAAATTCAGAAGGGCATTCAAGGTGATGTATCAGGGAGGAAGGATTGCAGTTACTTTGTATGACTTATTGATGAACACGTCCCCAACCCAACCCATCTCCCCATTTTGGAAATAGCAGCAATAACAACAATTGCCACAGAGGAAGTTTCCCAAAGGTTTATGAATCCAAGAAGTCCTTGGCGACAGAGGGCTGTGGACTAGCTTGTCTTGTAGGGTGGGGGCCCTTCTAGAGACAAAAATGGGAAGTTTGGAGATACATTTCTGCAAGGCTGGATCACTGTGTAATATATTCCTGTTCTTACTTACAGACTGTCTGAACGCCAAGTCGACTCAAAATAAGTTTTTGAATTATGTGATAGTTTTGTTTTTTTGCACAAGTGACTCTTCCCATCCATAGATTTAACTTTGAGGTACGATCCTTAAATTTACACCCACGCTCTGCCAACTGTAGCCTCATTTCTGCAGCCTTTAGATCAAAGTTCTCCTGTTTATTATAAAAGCATTAAAAACATGTTGTTTTTTATAAATTGTTGTTGTCACAGGGTGAGTTTAAGTAGTCAGAGACAGTAAGCCCTTTTTTTTAGATACAACATGAGGCAGTTTGTTAGTGACCATGTCCGCGTCACTTGTACCGTCTCCAGGAGGAGCTGGAGCAGATCTCCGCGTGGTTTAGTGAGGAGGGACTTGGTCCTGACTCCCCAAAGGAGGCTCAGCTGCGTCTGGTATGGCGTGCCCTCCAGTGCACAAGAAACCGCCTGAGCAGTGTGACATGGGACCTGGACACCCAGCGCTCACAACACTTAGCAGAGATGGCAGAGGTGAGTCATCACTGCAGAAGAGCAAGGATGGGTGAAGCTCTATTAGTGACCTTTGGCTTTGTGTCTGTCTGTAAGGTACGCAAGTCTTTGGAACAAATCCGAATCTTTACAGAGCACAAAGATGTTTTGGCTCAGGAGATACAAGACGAGAACGATCAGCTCAAGGACCAGCTGCGACGACTAATATCCCTACAAGGTTGAACATTTTTACCTGTACACCACCTACAACTAAGAAAAATCCAACAAGAGCAGGAGAGACAAAATTCATACTTTTTCAGCACCATGACAAAGTTTTTTTTTAAATTGCTGTGTGGTATTTCCCAGTAGATTGTAAAACAAAAAGTACAACATTTGAGAATATATTGCAGACATTTTTGTCTCTTTCACTGAGGGTTTTCTACTTCATTTTTACATTATAATTTTTTTTCAGCAACACACACCATAGTATCTGTTCTGTCATAGTATCTGACTATTTGGTAAAGCATGTTCATTAAAACATAAAGTCATTCTTAGAGTGAGTCCTGTTTGGGTCTGTCATACACTGTGTGAGAGACAGTTCCTGATAGTCAATGAAGTGGCTGTTTGCTGCTCTTTAATGAAGGTGGAACAGTTAACCAGATGCACATTTGCTAAATTAACCAGTTAGGCTTCATCCGTGAAGTCTAAATCTTACTCTTCCACCGTTCTCCGTTGTCACAGATGCCCAGATAAGCGAGGTGGCTAAAATGCTGTACCAGCAGGGTCTCACAGAGTTGATTCACAGCAGCCCGAGTGAGCAGGTGGCCTACCTCCTGGTGGAGAGATCCTCCTTACTTGAGACGAGTGACATTCCCGTCAAGCTGACGGGTGCTGAAAACACAGCCAACCCACCGGGGATCCAAGTCCAAGCTCTGAACACCAATACGCAGCAGGTTAGAGGAAGAACATCCTAGACTTCATTCTTACTTCAGGCTTTTAGTTTCTGCTATTCGTTTCACTTTCATTTGATCATTAGCAGTTAAGAGAGATGGGAAAGTTGGGGTAAAAGTGGGAGACACGAGTCATAGTTTAAGTTGGGAAAAAAGGTGACTTTTAGCTTTGATACTTTGATAACATAAAATCTACAAAACTCTCAGCGCTACTAAAAGAGACACCAGAGTGAAGTTTGGAGTAGACATAATGAACCTTCCCCATGTTTATGTTTTCCCTTTTAAAGCATTTGATTCCTCTTGCGTGATATGTCTTGTATAATTATTCCTTAATTAAGTCAGATTCATATTGACAAATTCAGATTTTTTTTCAGTTGTTAGAAGCTCATGCCTCACACATACATTTCTCTGGTCAAATGACTTACTCTATGATTCTGTCATCTATTGTTATTCCTCAGGCTTCACACAAGGGGGCACCACGTCATGGCCAGAGCCCATGGAAGAGACTCTTTGGACTCCACAAAGCCTCACAGAGCAAACACACTTTTATTCCTGTATGTACTTTTATCCACAGTAATGTCACTGCATCCCATACTAACAATGGTTAAAAACTGCACTCAATTCAGCCACACTGAATTTGTTTTGTGTATCCCAAGGTGCATGATTGAATGTGAAGATCTTAGTGCATGCTTTCTGTTCAAACTGCTGTTCAGCAGCACCCACATTAACAGCATCCTCTTTTTTTGTTCCAGTGTTATTAAGCTCTGTCACCAACACAAGATAGGGAACTTTGCATGGCAGAGGAAATTCAAGATACTACACCACCTCATCCAGTGCACTTCTCAAGGTCTCTTGCCTGCTCTTGCATGCATTCCTGAACATTCTTGTTTGTATTCATAGGGTCCCCTTGATTGTACAGCAATCACTTTAATCTTGCTATTTTGGTCAGTTGCTCTTTCCCTCTCTCTGCAGGCTGAGGCCAGGCATTTGGCGGGCCAGACCAGCAGGGTGGAGAGGGAATGTTCCCGTCTGGAGCGGGACCTGGAGGAAGGCTCCCGCCGACTAGCCATGGCCCACAGCGAGATACGGCGTTTGACTGATGAGCTGGAGTCGGCTCACTTGACCCAAAGAGCTTATGGTGAGATATATTAATCAGCTACTTACAAGCAGACAAGACAGATTTCTCATACAGGAGTTCTCTACAGTAGCCAATAGTCGCTACTATGTCAGTATTTCATCTGTTTTCATTTAACATTCATCATGCCACCACCACTGCTAGAAAAGAACACATCACAAACTTTCCTTAATAAATATTGTATATCATTAGGACACAGAAGTTGTTTTACCATCATCGAATATTCAAACAGGCTCTAAACTATAATTGAAGATTTCACCAACTTCTACTGCTCTAAATTGAAGAGGAAACTCTGCCAGCAACTGTGTGAAGAGTGCTGTGGTGTTTGTTTGTTTTTTAGAGCCCGAGTTGCAGGCAGCACAGCAGGAGGTTGAGCAACTCAGACAGGAAGTTGAAAAACTAAAGAAATATGGTGAGAATTATTTTGCCATGTGCATTCTTTTAAACTGTTTTCAAAGCCTTGCCATAAGTTATTGAGTGTGTGTTAAGAGTTAAAGGGGGAAAATATCTGTGTTACAATCCACACACAGCTCAGATTCATCTTGCTGTGTATACCTGCTTATCGTGCTTAGGGGCTGGAGATTATTTCAGCATGCACTGGGTGAGAGGCAAGGAACACCCTGGACGGGTCACCAGACAGTCACACAAACACATTCACACCTATATTCATACTACGAGACACTTTGCTGTTTTATTTCACCCAACCTAACCTGCAGGTTTTTAGACTAAGGAAGGAAACCAACAAGCACACATGGTTAACACGCCGACTCCACACAGAAAAGCCCCCCCTGTCTTCGTCTGTCTACTTAAGTTCTATGAGTAAGTAATGGGCTAGAATAAAATAGACCAGACACAAGCAACAACAGCATTAAATGCAAACAAACATTTAGGAAGAAGCAGGTGAAGTTACACATTTAATAAAGCAGTTCATCTCACTGTCTGTGGCTTAGCTCTCATCAGTCACCTGCTGAATTGAGGATGTTGATGGCGCTCGGGATAAAAGGCTTCAGCAGGCACATATGAACTAGAACAGTGAAATCCTCAGCCATTTGTTATTTATAAGCTGATGGGTGCATTATCTGACTTTACTTGTGAAGAAATGGTGGAACTGCGAAAGGCCAAAGAGCTGAACGATCGTCTGGACCTTGAGATCAGAGCCTTGAGGACCAGGGTACGCTCCCTGGATGCAGAAAAAAGCTCTCTGCAGCAGACGGTAAGATACTCGCTGGAACAAGATATTTTATCAGTAAATACTCCTTAGAGAGCCAGAACATTATGGTAAGATAATACCACATTCATCAATTTATTTCTGTGACAGAATAAGGTTGAATTTATAGTGCTGGAAAGGAGCACACACTTCACTGTCATTGATGCTTTAAGGACACAGGCAGTTATTTTAAATTCGCCTCATTTCAGAGCACAAGGGGGGGTAAATCATATGTAGGTGAGAGTGTGCTTAATCACTATGCTGTAAAGCACATTTACAATTCTGTAATTTAGCCCTTTTCTAAAATATAATGTCTATGGCTGTAATTCTGGCTCTAATGTTTTTGTCTCCATAGTTACACAAACTTTTGTGTGTCCTAAGAATGTGTGCCGCTGGTTTAGCTACAGAAAAGCAGGCGAAAATGACCAAAATTCACTGGTTCCAGTTTCTCAATTGTGAATGTTTGATTTATTTGCTTTTTCATGGAAGTAAACTGAATATCTTTGGCTTTTGGACTGATATAAAGACAAAACAAGACATTTCAGTACATCAACTTGTCCCATAGTAAATTGCAATAAGCATTTGTCATTACTTTCTGATATGTCGTAGACCAAATGATTAATCAAGATAATAAGCAGTAGGTTAATCAGTAATGAAAATGAGTTGCAGCCACTGTACTGGGTGTATGTTTGGCTCAGGTGGTGTCTCTGCAGGAGAAGGTGGAGCGGCTGGAGTCAGCCCTACAGCAGCAGCAGCAGCAGGCTGAGCAGCAGCTCCTCACTGTGCAGGTTCAGACCGACCAGGCCACAGAGCCAGCTGAAGTAAGCCTTTTTGTTGAAACGTATTAACTGTAGGGAAAAAAAGCTGTAACAGATGTGTTCACTCCGTCATTCAGAATAGTAGCCCAGTGTTCAAGAACTACAGTATGGACTGTCTTGGTGACACATTACATAACTTTCTACATAAAACAACCTCCATCTTTGTTAAGTTACCACGCTTGTTTTGCAGCGGTTTACGCTGGAAATAAAACAGATCTTGCATTCACATCAAAGGTACCACTGAGCCAGTCTAATCGAGCAATAATCTGCTGTTATAAAGAGATGCAGATATAGGATATCTCTCTCTCTCTTTTTTTTTCAGGTTGTATCTCTGCAGAAGGAGGTGCAGCGGCTCGAGTCAGCCCTGCAGGAGCAGCAGCAGACTGAACAGGTTTGGGCCAACCAGGCCAATTAGTTCACCAAAGTCCCACTAAACAGATTCCTGTGCATTACATCTGACACTGATACAGTCTGCCCATCCTTCAGTCAGTCCTTTAACTCTGAGCAGAACTGAACTCATCAAACAGCTACAGATCACTGTCGTTAGAGTGACAGATGCTTGTTCATGTGTTGAAAAAGTATCTTCTTGTCTCGTTTTTTTTTTAGTGTCAAGCAGCAGAGCTGGCACAGAGCAAACAGACCATCAGTAATTTACGGGGGGGAACTCATTGCTCAGACAAGATGCCTTTTAGAGAAGGAGGAAACTAATAGTTTCCTCCTTCTCTCCTTCCTATTAGTTATTAACTATTAGTTATTACAGTTCATCATGGATAGTTTGTATGGCTGCCCAACAACGTGGCCCTGAATGCTTCATTTCAGCTCACTCACAAACAAATACACTGATCAGGTTTGACAAACCTACCATCAAATGTCTCTTAATGACTATGAAGCATCCCCCCAAGTGTTGTGATCCAAACGCTTACATTAAGTCCTGAAAATTCCACTTGTATCTAATTATCTACTATATTTATGTCACTGACACATCTTTTTGATTTGCACCATTAACTTGCAATGGTGCCATGCCTTATGTCTGATGGGTATACTGTATAATGCACTTTTTGGAACTCCAAAGACCAGATGATTGAAGTTGTATTGTCCAGACATATGGTCTTTTGTTACGAGGAACGATTAACGCGACTAGTAATTCAGTTTTTAATGAGAGGCGAGCAGGCTGCCAGAGTTGAATTGACCTGAACTTCTGTGCACACTGCAAATTAATTGATGATAGACCGATCCTTGCTGTGTGTCTTAATCTAATGCCTTCACACAGCTGCAGCAGCTCTCTTCGATGTGGACCCATGGCTAAACTAAACACTAGGTCTACTCACAGAGAACTAGCCAACGTACAAAACTAAAATAAAATATAAATATAAGAACTCTCATTGGGCAAACCTCTAAAGTGCATTGTGAATGTGGACACTGTGCTGAAACAGACATCGTGTGACTGAAGCTTCATCCATTCTCAGGTCGTATCTCTGCAGAGGGAGGTAGAGCGGCTGGAGTCGGCCCTGCAGGAGCAGCAGCAGCAGGCTGAGCGCCGGCTCCTGACCTTGCAGGTTCGGGCCGACCAAGCTAATGAGTTAGCTAATGTAAGTATCACTGCACAAGCATTACATGAGAGGATTACATCTGCTGTCACTAAATCAAACAGAACAGAGGAATATCAAACTGCAAAGGTTCTACACAGTTTGGTAAATCTTCATGTGAATAGATCCCTCTGCAAAGATAAAAGAGCTTTCTACTGAATAGGATTCAAGAATCAAATTCTTGTGAAACACTGTGTTGAACACATCCGTATCAGCAAATGTGACTCGTGAAATTAAATTGTTGTCAATACCTGTCTGAATGTGGATCTTGTTGTGTTTCCAGTCCCAGGCAACTGAATTAATGCAGAGAAATGAGATCTGCAGAGATTTACAAAATAAGATCAGCACTCAGTCGAAAAGCCTCATGGAGAAGGAGTCAGAGGTGGGTGAAATGTAGTGTCTTGTTTATTAAAATGTGAAGGTTGGCTCGAGGGTGGCTCAGTCCATCAGCCTCGGGTATGCTGGGGTCAACCGTGTCTTTAGATGTATGCAAATATTAGCACTATCACGTTGTAATGCAGTCACATGCAGCGTGCCAGCGTGATAACATGCTAAATTACCATTAATCTCAAACTAAAACTGAGGCTGATGGAAAATAGTTTCATTTACTTTAGAGGTGTGTTGTCCTTAACTGAATAGTTGGCTTAGTGGGTCACTTAAGTTGTTGTTGTTTCAGCCTCTGGGGACCAAATACAATGGTTATCCATCCAGGAATTTTACTTTAGACTTAAGTATTTGACTAACAAATACTGCCCGACTCACGCTGCTGTTCCCAGAGCCACAGCCCAACCTTTGCTAAACACACACAACAAAATCTACTAGAGAAAGACAGATTTTCTTTTTGAAACGACATAATATTCATATAAAGACAAATTCATTAACAGACGCTGTACTATACAGTTTTCTTTTATATGATTTCAAAACATTGTCTTATCCTTTCAGGTACATTCCCTTAAGCAGCAGCTGGAAAATTCCCATAATGACCTGGATAAACTTATAGCTACGATCTGCACCAAACAAAACAATCTTCAGGATCAAAAGTAGAATATTCTACCTCCTTACACCGTCCAGCAACTACTGCATATGCATGTCAACCCTCAGTGTTGCAGTAATACATACTATGCGTAAGTAAAGGTTTCTGTGTGTGTCCATGTTTGAAGGCTGTGGCAGCAAAAACAGGCAGTTTCACAGCTTTGTGAAAGCACCCACTGTCAGCTGAAAGACTCCTTTGTAACAGAGAGTAAAGAGCTACAGACACAACTACAGCTGCTGCAGAACAAGGAAAACACACAGCACAAGGTAATTTCTTATGTATTTGAATATTCTGGAAAACTGGTGATTTATCAGAGCTGTGTGTGTTTACATGTTTTAATTTCCTTTCATTGTACGACTGTTGGCCAGTACTTAAGGTCAGAATCAGTTGCCATCCACGTGTAAGGCTCGGAAAAAACAAAGCTGTACATGAATGTGAATGTGCTAGAGTCAGCAGTGTATGCACTGACGTGTTATGTCCGGTTACTGCTCATGTTTGTACTTTACTTTGGACGGGAGGAGTTTCCTGATTACCGAGAAGCAGTGAAGACTCTGTTGACCACCAAAGACAAGTGTGAGACTCTGAAGAAGGAGATCTGTGAAACCCTTAAATGTCTCGACAAAGAGCGGAGGTAACACCCTCATAATGTTGCCGCCAACAGAGTAACTTTAAACTTGACAGAAACTACAAAACACAATATAAAGGTTTGGATTGTGGCCAATAAAATGTGTTAGTTGGAAGACTTTTCTTCATCCTGCATAGGACAGGATATGACAACATAGTATAATAATATCTTAACCTATACATGATGTAGCTTTCTTTTGCTACAGTTGAATCAACATGTTTTATTCTGGATTGATTATTTGTAATGTGCTATTTGTTTTCCATCTTCCTACAGTAAATACCACGAGATGAAGGAAAAACACAAGGCAAAACTGTCTCGAGTCAAACAGAAATTGGGTGATGAAACCACGTGGCGCGATGAGAAGATAAAAAGTCTTGATCGAGAATTGTCGTTGTGTGCCCATTCATTAGCAAAGGTACTTTTCCACGTTTGTCTTGCTTTATACAAAAGAAAGCAGGATGTTTGAGGTGTATCTTGTTTAACTCTTTCATGCATAGAGATCTGTTTTCTTGTATATGCATGAGCTTTGATGGCATATTGTTGCACATCAGCCACTACAGTGGATGCTACTGCATCATCTCATACTCCGCTACCCAGTGGTAAGCCATTGCAAGTGGAAAAAACCGACCAAGATGGTCGACAGACAGCCAGAAACACCAAGTTGCTCATTTTATTCTGTTCAAACCTTCTATACAAAGAAAGAAGAAAAATATGGTGACATCAAGTAACATCTAAGGAGTCATGCAATTGCTAAATTTTCCTAGTATTGATTTTATATTGGGAGGAAATTATGATTAATCACATGTCCACTGAATTGTACATCATGCATCACTAGCTGTATTTCAACGACTGGACATGTAAATATATCTTTATAAAATATGGGTTAAAGAAAAATAAAGTTCAAACCTTGTTTTTCATGCCTAAAGATGAATAAAAACACTTAGTAAAAAAATCCTGACTGATGTTATCATAATTCAGGCATGAAAGGGTTAAATTTACATTTATGATTATTTGATTTCTATTTATTCTGATTCACATGATGGATTCACAGACTGTATAAATCTTGTATTTACTTTTATGCAGTCTATGGATGAATTTCAATATCAATATTTATTCTCACCTGTGTTGATATACGTGTAAAAAAAGGATTACTGGCTGTTTTTCACTTGTGTATATATTGACTCTGACTCTGAGCTGATTGATAGCAACGTCTAATTCCTGTATTGACACATGTCTCATTCTAGATTAGATTATCAAAAAGTGGATGATCAATAAAGGGAATCCAAACTGTTTTTCCTCTCCCAGGAAAAAGAGCTTACCATAAGTATAACTGTGGAAAATGACAAACTGCTTGTTGAGAGGAGAAGATTACTACAACAGCTAAATGAGGAGGAGCACAACAAGAAGGACAGTAATCTAACAGCTTCTTTGTCCAAATGCAGGTACTGAACTTACACAGCCAGTCAGCATTTCACCGCACATTCCACACATTCTGTTCAAAGGAAATTGCATTTATCCAATGTGTGTTCATTGATAAAGAAGAGATGTCTGTTTTGATCTCAAGGGTGGATTTTCTAGAGATGGAAAACAAGAAACTAGGAAACAAGGTACTCCACATGTCTAACCAGCTATCTGTCCTGGAACGCAGCCTTCAGAACATGCAGTCACTTCAGTTTTCTGAGGTACCGTGCACAGTTAAATCTACTTCACCAGAAAACAAACTTATCGGACTGATTAATTACAGCTAGTAGTTGTACTGAGGCACAGCACAGCTTTGAGCTTAATGCTAATGTCAGCAGGTATAATGTTTGGCAACTTAATTTAACCTTTAGCAAAATATTAATTTAACATTTTTTTCTTTTGCTGTATTAGGAACTGAAGCAAATAACTAATCCTCTGCAGGTTTTTAAATCTCTCCCAGTGCAAACTTGCCAACTAAGGTAGGTCTGATTCCGATTAAGAACTTCAGCAAAACCTGTTTGCTTGCTAAATAAAACACCATTAAATGTCTATGAACTTTGATTGCGTCCTTAGTGTGATGATGCCTGATCCATCTGAAATTCAAGACTTATTGGACAATACTCGGAGCAAGCAGCCAGATGTGACTTCCTCCCCTCACCGTTTCATCTCTGGGCCCCTGTCTCGATCAGCAGAGATGGGATACCTCAATCTGACCTCCACCCATAGCCGCTCAGACCACTCGGCACCCACGGCCGCCCTCAGCAGCACAGATAGCCCAGGTTGTTGAGATTCTCTGTCTCTCTGCAATACAAATAGACTTTAGGGAAGCTTTTTTTTTGTAAGCAAATTAAATTAATAAACCAGATAACCAGGTCACCTCAGCCTGAATTGTGACCATAAGTTGGAAAGGCCTGTCTCTGTCTTTGGAGCACAGTTTAGCAGTCTGATTGTTTGGGCTGGCTGGCGCCTCCAGATAGGGTGTGACGATCCGTTGTCAGGGTCACCAAGGTCGCAGATGATAACTGTGCTGTGCTCCAGACATTGCAAGATAGACTGTCTCCTGTTGGAGAAACATGCTGTTGGTGACCTAGAGATTCATACAACATGATGTGGGGTAACGTGAATGGTTATATTTCCTTGTTTAGATATCAGAGAGCCAGAGCAGCACTCATACATATTTGTGGTACATGTAGAGTGACCACGTTTGGGCATGGAGTCATTTTAGCACGCCCAGCAGCTGTTTTGCTGCTGTCTCCGTTCTCCTCGACCGAGCATCAGGAAACGTTGCTGTGAAAGATATCAAGGCCGCCATCAAGCTTTTCCTTAGTGTCTGAGCTACTCAAATCCGAAGATTTGCTTCAGAAAGTGGCGCCATAAACAGGATTTCAACATAACAACTTTGTAAGTGCAGAATCTCTTTTATTGTGCCTTACCATGTCTGTGTTTGTAATCCATAAAAATCTGTAACTTTTTTTTTTTACAAGTGGCTCCCAGCACCCAAAGGGGGACAGGGAGTCGCTGTGTAAGCAACAGACCGTCTCCCATTTAGGTCAAATTGAGTCTATTTGGCAGATCCAATTGGAGAAAAAAGGAAATCACATGAGACGGATTGAACTCAAGTTTGGTTGATGAAAGTGATGAATGCAATAAGTAAAAAAAACTATGCGCCTAGACACCTGAGAAGGATTGCTGGGGAGTTTGTGAAGCACAAAGACTGTGTGTTGTGCGGGAACGTTGCAGCATCACAACGGGACGGCTCTTTTCTGGGGCAGCTTCGGTCTGCTTTGTTACGGTTGTTGTAAGGCACCTGTGAAGTTTAATCTTTGGGAAAAGACATCTTCCAGGGTAGCTGAGAAATGCTTATCTCGTCTGACCAAGAGTGGGATCACCTGATTGGGCAGAAAAATAGGGGGCCCCGGCACCGAATGTAAGCTTGAGCACAAGGACAAAGAGGCTCAGAGACTCCTGCTCCTGCTTACAAATGCCACCACTTGATTAAGAAAAGTTTGGAGACTTTGATGATGCAGCAGTGTTTTTGATGTATATGTATGTCTAACGTGTTTGTTTGTTTTGAAAATTAGGTAACAAACTGTCCAAAGCAGGACTATTACGCAGGTGTGAAGAAATGCTGTAAAAAACGTAAAATTTTATATTTACTAATTCATCTTTTGAAAGTAGTACTGTGTGTGTGTGTGTGTGTGTGTGTGTGTGTGTGTGTATATATTAAGGATTTACTTTAAATACTGTAAAATAAAACTGTAATTTATTAGTTGATTATATTTTGTATCAATACACAAAAAGTTAACCTCTTAAATGTAGAGGAGTAGGTGTAGACAAGTACCTTAAATGACAAAATGATGAAGCAAAGCAAATCAATTTTTTTTGGTGTACTTCACTGACGTTGCCTGAGGTTGGCAACAGGCAATGGCTGTTCCAATGATCTGTAATAAGTTTACATACAAATAAATAAATGTTAACGATTACCAGCATGGGCGCCTGGTTATTGTTAAAAGTGGAGGTGCATGATGAGTGATGGACAAGGGGAGGTATTACCGTATGATACAATAGATTACCATAGAAGCCCGTACCATACCATACAATACTATAGATTACTGTAGAATACCATAGATTACTGTACCATACCTTTGGGTGCCTAGTTATAATTAAAAGTGCAGATGAATGATCAGTGACGAGCAAGGAAAGGTACAACAGGACATTTTTCATGTACACCTGAAATGCCATTTCCTACAACACAGAGCCTTAAATAAAGTCCAATAAAGCTGCTCTTTCTGTATCAAGCTCAATTTACATTGAACCACAAAATATTGTTATTGTGTTCCATACAAGTTTCTGCAGTTAGTGATTAAATTAGATTAAATGTTAAAAGCTTTTATTGTGTTTGTGACCTGATTCAACATCATGTGCATTTCAGTTTCTAATCCACAATAACCTTGGAAAGTAACCCTAAACCCTAAAAAAATATCTCTAAATCCTAAAAAAGTAAACCCTAAAGAGTACTAGCCAAATCCTAAACCCTCATACACACAGTGTGTGTATGTCAAAGTAAATGATTAACATTGTCTCTTTACATAAACACACACGTGCAAAAGGGCAACTCTGTATATCTCGACCTGATTCTCCAGTTCCTGGAGAAGTTATTAATTCAAAGAACCATATGGAGAATGTTAAATATCTTTGAAATGAGAGAGCCATACAGGCTGTATATCCAACCTATTGAAATGTATCATCTTGTCTCGTCTTACAATGACATTTTGTTACAAGCGCTGCACATGCAGGTGATACTGATTCTGGTAATGAAAAAAATATATGTTATAGGTAACTCTTTAGCTAACTGCAGCTAACTCTCATTTTCCAAGTCCTTCCTCCATGTGTTAGACTGGGCCTTATAGGAAAAAAAATAAAATAAAATAAATAAATAGTACCGTTTATAACAATGGATAATCAAGAACAATATAGTATAAATACTCAAACATATGTCCAACCAGTTGCCACTGGGTTACAGAGGGTTAAAACATGTAAAGCAAACTTCAATGTGCATGTTAAAAACTTACTGTATTATTAAGAGTCTTATTGGTGTTGATGTGTACTTGCTTTCAGGGAGTTGTAGTTTTCATATTTGTACCACAGTTTTTAAATGAAGTTTGTCTTGAAAAAGAAGCATCTCTGGGTTAAGTTGTTGTTAGTTCGATATTATTATTATTCTCCTTTAACGAGTCTTACAAATTTTAATTGTATTACCACATTGTATTGTAAATCCTTAAAAAGCAAACATTGGTATTGTACCTGCAGAAAAGCAGTCCATGCAGGCATAAACCAGCTTCCAAAAATGCCACCCATGCATCTGCTTAAAAAGTTACAAATGTACAATTTACAAAATACATTGCATTTGTACTAGTGTATTGTACCACAATAATACAAATGTACAAAGAGGTCAGTCATTATCAACGTCACCAGTTTATTTAAATGTGCAGTGTGTAGGATTTAGTGGCATCTAGCAGTGTGGCTATTGTTGCAACTGATAGCCCTCACCTCACCATTCCCTTTCCAAGCTTGTAGAGAGGCAACGATGGCTGACGAGGATTCACATTCTCTTGCGTTTGTGTGCTAAATTATAAGTATGATCCGCCAATTGTCAAAAATGTGGGTTGTCACATTCTCACAACACTTTCTTCTTTCTTTCTTTTGCATTCATGACACCAAATTCAAATTGTCACTTCAATGTAAAAACGCTGTTTGTCCAATGTGGGCTACTGTAGAAGCATGGCAATACACCATGGAAGATTGAGATGACCCGCTGTGTAGATATAAAGGACTCATTGTACACTAACAAAAACACAATAATTCTTAAGGCCCTTCACACCGCCATGGAGCTGCAGATTATGTTGAAAGTGGTTCTTTGGCTTGTAATCATCATCAACGAGTGCTACTTGGAAAAACAATGCATAAATGAACAAAACTGGCAAAACCAGCAGACAAAATGTTAAAAACTATAAATGGACAGTAAAAGACACAAATTTATCAGCACATTAACAATAATTTCAAACATGAAACAAGATGAAAACTGGAATTACTTGAATAACTTCCAGAGCCAGTGTAGAGTCACAGTTGAAGCAAAAGAAAATATAACTTGACTATTGATCTCCAAGGACTGCAATCAATGCAATCAATTGAAACCACTGTCTTTTACTGAAGCATTACAGAGTTTAGAATGGAGGAATGAATTGGGGCCGCTAGTCCCCTCTGAGTCAGGAAACAAAAACACAGGTGGCATACATGTGAGATATGAAACTCTACATCCTGTGCAACATGTCTAGTGTCGAGTCACAAGACACGTGTAGGTACAGTACTTGTTACACCATGTAACAATGATTTCTGAATGAACTAAAAGTAAGACTTAATTGACATAAATCTGCTCTCTAGTTAGACACAGATTATGAACATGAAACCTGATTAACTGGGTTCGTTGTTTCATGTCAACAAACTCCAGTTTTTCTGGACTATACAACATCTTAATGACTCACTGACATCCTAGAGACTACACATCCATCTGAAAGACGAAAGCGGAAATACTGTTTACCCAAATAATGCAGAGCAACAAATTTCCTGAATAGGAGAAAACACACGGAGATTGACTTAAGACACATCACTTATTAATAGGAAACATCCTATCCTATTATAATTCATTATTTATCCCACTGCAACCTCAGGGTCAATAAATATTGTCCACCAAAACAAGAGGAATTGGAAAAGGGGATTAACTGACACATAACTAACTGTACAACCAGTGCAGAACATTTCAAAATTACATCAGTGATGAAATGCAGCGTGACATTCCCACAAGTCACAAATAGCTAGCAAGCTGTTCTGTACTAGATACAAAACAATATCATTCTCCTATTAAAAATAACAATAAATTAGAAATAATGATGTCTCTCTTTTTGTTGATGTTTTGTTACCACTTAATATTTTTCAGCTCCCTCAAGATATTAAAACATTTTGGTTTCAGCACACCATTGTACACATTCGGTACATTGATAGTGAAACAAAGGCAGAATTTGCACAGACTTGCGAGTCCTTGTGAACAAACTTATCTGAGAGGGTAGGCACTCAGTGAAAGATGTCGTCACACCGGACCTGACAGTGTTGTGTGTGCCAGACAGTTTTCATGCCCTCAGTTGAATATTGTAGGTGATGTCACACCTTAATTCCAAAACACACTAAGGTGTGCGTAGAGTATTATAATGTTTTGGTGCCCACAATAGTCGGGCGACTCTTATGTCACTCCTGTAGCCGATACTGGTGTCCCAGCAGTACTCCGGAGAGAGCACCCTGCTTGGTTTGTGAAGCCACAGGTACTTATTGAGATGGCTCTCATCGTGCCACAGAGCCTCCACGTTATTCTTTTTATCCTCCATGATGCTCTGATAGCAGGCCTCAGTCAGCGCCTTCACACTCTTCCACGAGCCTCCAAAGATGGCAGCGTGGTAGTAGAAGTCCCCAGTTTCCAGGTACGCCTTGGACTTAGGGTTGCGGTCATAGGTAAACCACCACTTTGGAAGGTGGTAGTAGTGGGCGTGGAGCAGAGCAACAGAATCTCCTAAAGCCTCCGAACCGAATCTCCCAGTAAACACCTGGTCCACATCAAAGCAGAAGACGTGCGTGCAGCTGTGGCGAATATCTGACTCTATGACATCTGATATCACCTTCATTCGCATCATAGAGATGTCCTGCCACCTGGAGTGCCTCTCCACTTTGACAACCTTTATGCGTCGCTGAGGAGCAAGCCTGACGTCTGGCACTTTCTCCGGCAAGTCGGTAAATACATAATATGTGACGGGCAAACCCAACATAAAGTGATGCTCTGATGAGGTCAGGAAGGTCTTGAGGTAGGCATCCAGGTACCTTTGGTGGAAGCGGACATAAGAACATTTCAATGTTTTATTCTTCACCTCAATAGTTACAATCGTTGAAGGCGGATTGCAGACGAGGATGTATTCAGGTGTGACAACAGTTAATCTGAAGATGTAATAGTGTTAATGTGAAAGCAAACCTGCCCACAGCGAACACAGTGAGAGCCACAGAGGATCCTTCCCTTTTGTGTGTCTGGTCGTAAAGATCAGGGTCAAACATCCCGTCCCAGATGATGGGAGCTTTCCAAGATGTGCATGTTTGCACGTCATGTCTGGACCTGAAATAGGAGGAGTTTTTGGTTTAGTTTAAAGCATGCGTAGGGGAAAATTAGAGTTTATGCCATCTTTTGAGGCCTTAGTAATTATTACTAAATAAGTCACATGTTTTTTATTTAGTGATAAAGTTAGAAATACAGACATATTTAAAAAAAAAAACATTCATTCTCATTCAAAGACATTTTTGGTGGGATTGTTTTGTTTGTTTGTTTTTTACAGCTGGTAACACACGTCTCTATACTGAATTCACTTTTTCGGGGCTTCTGTTGTGATAAGTGTGAATATCTGGAAACAACACAAGAAAGAAAGAAAGATTGTAAATAGTTCAAGAGATGTGCTTCAAGTGGTCCTCAGTTTAGTCTACACTGACTGCTCTGTATAGGAGTGCCTTTAACCAATTTTTAGAAATTTAAAAAACTATTTTTTTTAACAACTGTATCGTTTATTATTCTAACACTTAAAATGTGCATCCTGTCGTTGCACTATTGTATGTGTTTCACATTTCAGGAAGTACAACTGAAACCTCCAGTGTAAATAAAGAAGTGAATACTCTTTAGTACTGTGACCATGCATCACAAACTTACATTTACATTTAGACAAATAAGTCATGGTCTTGCTGACCAGGACGGCGGTTGGTTACCACACCTTAAAAGAGCTGCAATATGTCAGTCAGTTTCCTACAACCTGAGGTGACATCAACTCTCAAGCTTTTTCCACAGCAACACAAAGTATTCAGTTAGTGACACAATTATATACACACTGTTGCTCATAAAGTTGGAATAAAATGTTTTTTTACCTCTTCTCATGAAATGATTGTGACAATGTGATTTATTCTTGATAAATAAAGTGTATATCTTCTCAACTTTATTGATCAAACTCTTCCAAACATATCACAGTGAAACTTAAACCACAGTTAACCTTTGCAAACTGTGTATTCAGGCTTTAACAAAATTGGGGGTAACAGTGTATATAAGAAGCTGAAACTTGAGAATGTTGTTTTGAAATGACTTAAAAACAACCAACTCTTAAAATGTTTGTGATGACTGACTAATCAAATAATTAACTTGAATATTGTTTCAGCTTAACTACGTTTTTTAGCTCCACCTGTTATGGTCTTACCCAAGATCAAGGCTGGCATCCGCACTGTTGTCCAGAGACAGCATCTGTCCATCTTCCAAAGAGCATTTGTCCATAGGTACAAAGCCTATTAAAAGTCTGAAATCGAAACATTTAAAAAAATAAATAATCAAAAACGTATTATATCATAAATATCATGCTTGTAATTAAGCTTACTTATGCACCTGCACTCAGATGCCAGTGTATGAGGCACATCTAGCTAATCTAATGTTGATGCAACAGTCGTGTGTTGTGCTGTTGAATTCTACTACATTATACTGACAGGTGATTCTATTATTTAGCCTACCCTCATCCACAGAAAATAGAAATAGAAATGGAAAATAATAGAAATGGCTGTCTTTCTAACACAGTAGATTCCAACAGCACCACAAGCTGCAGCCGCCAAAATGACTGTACAGTTGAATCGCCACCTTTCTAAAACAGCTGCATGCAACGCGAATGCATGTGGTGTCTTTTAAACGGAAGTACTCACCTCACAGATGGAGCCGTGATATAGAAAACACAGACTGCAAGGGGAACGCAAACCATGCATTTCAAAAGACTCTTTGTCCTCTGAAGGTATCTGCAGGAACATGGCCGAGAAAGTCCAATTAAAAAGTAAATCTAAAAAGTGGCACGTTTGTGTAAACAGTAAAGTTCTCTTTAAAAGATGTGAGATACCCCATTGTTGACAGACTCTGGCGTCTAGGTTCAGGAGACACGATGAACTGTCTGTCTTGTCAGAGAGAGAGAGAAAGAAGCTGAGGGTTAAATTCAATAATCTAAACTAGATTTGGCTGATGCGCTGAGAGGATCATAAAAGACCACAACCACAAACAGACTCTTTTCTCTGCAGTAGTCGGTGAGGCTTCTACAGAAGCTCAGAAGATTTTTAATGAATTAATTGGTAAATTCCTCGGTAAAATAAGTATTTGGTCACCTACAAACAAGCAAGATTTCTGGCTCTCATAGACCTGTAACTTCTTCTTTAAGAGGCTCCTCTGTCCTCCACCCGTTACCTGTATTAATGGCACCTGTTTGAACTGGTTATCAGTATAAAAGACACCTGTCCACAACCTCAAACAGTCACACTCCAAACTCCACTATGGCCAAGACCAAAGAACTGTCAAAGGACACCAGAAACAAAATTGTAGACCTGCACCAGGCTGAGAAGACTGAATCTGCAAAAGGTAAGCAGCTTGGTGTGAAGAAATCAACTGTGGGAGTAATTATTAGAAAATGGAAGACATACAAGACCACTGATAATCTCCCTCGATCTGGGGTTCCACGCAAGATCTCACCCCGTGGGGTCAAAATGATCACAAGAACGGTGAGCAAAAATCCCAGAACCACACAGGGGGACCTAGTGAATGACCTGCAGAGAGCTGGGACCAAAGTAACAAAGGCTACCATCAGTAAGACACTATGCCGCCAGGGACTCAAATCCTGCAGTGCCAGACGTGTCCCCCTGCTTAAGCCAGTACATGTCCAGGCCCGTCTGAAGTTTGCTAGAGAGCATTAGGATGATCCAGAAGAGGATTGGGAGAATGTCATATGGTCAGATGAAACCAAAATAGAATTTTTTGGTAAAAACTCAACTTGTCATGTTTGGAGGAGAAAGAATGCTGAGTTGCATCCAAAGAACACCATACCTACTGTGAAGCATGGGCGTGGAAACATCATGCTTTGGGGCTGTTTTTCTGCAAAGGGACCAGGACGACTGATCCGTGTAAAGGAAAGAATGAATGGGGCCATGTATCGTGAGATTTTGAGTGAAAACCTCCTTCCATCCGCAAGGGCATTGAAGATGAAACGTGGCTGGGTCTTTCAGCATGACAATGATCCCAAACACACCGCCCGGGCAACGAAGGAGTGGCTTCGTAAGAAGCATTTCAAGGTCCTGGAGTGGCCTAGCCAGTCTCCAGATCTCAACCCCATAGAAAATCTTTGGAGGGAGTTGAAAGTCTGTGTTGCCCAGCGACAGCCCCAAAACATCACTGCTCTAGAGGAGATCTGCATGGAGGAATGGGCCAAAATACCAGCAACAGTGTGTGAAAACCTTGTGAAGACTTACAGAAAACGTTTGACCTCTGTCATTGCCAACAAAGGGTATACAGTAGTCCCTCGCTATAACGCGGTTCACCTTTCGCGGCCTCGCTGTTTCGCGGATTTTTTTTGTGCAATTTTGCATGCTTTTTTTTTTACAGAGTATGAACGCGCATTGTGTTCTGCGTCCTGATTGGCTAAGGGACTGTAGACCAATGTCAATCAATCTCCTCAGTGCCGTGTCTCTGTACCGTACAGAATGCGTTCGGCTTGCCAAATTTACATAAATGTTCAATCGCTAGCAGTGTGACTTTTAAGTGCTGCCTGTTTGCAAGACAAACAAATAAGTCAAACAAGAGATAAATGTGAGAAAATGTTAATGCCTGTCTGAGAAAAGTGTATAAACTGTATGGTGAGGGGTTTTACAGCCTTAAAATATATATAATAATTGTAAAAAATAAAGCTGACTACTTCGCGGATTTCGCCTATTGCGGGTTATTTTTAGAACGTAACCCCCGCAATAAACGAGGGACCACTGTATAACAAAGTATTGAGATGAACTTTTGTTATTGACCAAATACTTATTTTCCACCATAATTTGCAAATGAATTCTTTAAAAATCAGACAATGTGATTTTCTGGATTTTGTTTTTCTCATTCTGTCTCTCATAGTTGAGGTATACCTATGATGAAAATTACAGGCCTCATCTTTTTAAGTTGGAGAACTTGCACAATTGGTGGCTGACTAAATACTTTTTTGCCCCACTGTATAAGCAAGTTGTTTTTTTGGTCAGTTTTCACAGATGGAAAAAAGGAGCAGTGATTATCCTGGAAATATCTTTTTCATCACCTTTTCTTAACTCAGGAGAGAAAACTATTTACATCAGACTTAGGCCTATGGATGGATCACCAGCTTTTGGTTGTTTTTTCTTTGTCACTTGCCTCTCAGGGTTCCCGTACTTCAGCGCTTCCTAAAGGCCAAAACAGGGAGGATGTGGCAGAGTTTCTTCCCTAAGGTCAGCTTATGAATCAGTGGGCACTTTAGTCATCATCCTGTTGTACATTCCCCATGTTGATGATGTTTCATTTATCTGAAACGCTTACTGTCTCACTATTTCACTATTTCACGGTTTCATTTCTCTAAAATTCAAACTTGACATTGAAAATCATAATGAGTATATTGTTTCAATAGTTCAGCGTTTTGAGTTTAAATTTTTTCTTAATTTCTACTTTATCTATTCATATTGTATTTAATCTATTTAAATTGGACATACATTTTTCTGTTCTATTAATAGATTCATGCTTCTTTACTATTTGTTAGATTTGATCTGGAGCACATAGGACAATAAAACAATAGAAACTTTGATTTGATTTGCTTTAATATCACATTATTGTAAATGCCAATCTACACTACAACATCTCAACATTAAGGCAGTAATGAAAGTATGAGGAAATTTATGTCGGACAATTTTTCCCCCCACACTTTTCACATGTGAGGCAGTGGTGGTGAAGTAATAAGCAATTATGTAAAAAACCTAAATGCATGTTGCAGAGATTCAGTGAGCATTAAAACGTGTGCTAATACCAGGTGTCTGTATTCTGAGGACTTAAATTTTGTCCGTAAATTCAATATTTTCTGTTCACAGGTGAAAATTTAGCTGTTTGGCTTTTTGCTTTGACTTTTGAGTAATGAAACTCAAAAAATAATACTGGAAACTTTCTATTCAAAGTAGAAGCAAGAGAATGAATCAGACCAGACATTTGATGCAGCTTATATTATCTGACATTCTGCTTTATACAGTGTTTGTAGCTCTGCCTATAAGAATGGATCCATGATATCTGTGTCACCTTCTCAGCAACCTCGGGGCGCTTAAAATTTAAGATAAGGGACATCTTTGACGCTCAATATGAATGTAGAAATAATCACTAATAATCAATAATCATCTTCTGCATAGAAGATGGGTTGGCTCATGATCATTTAAATAAAAAATAATGTCTTCTCATTTTATTTGCGGGTCGTATCCGATGTCTGAGTGATTTGCACATTGCACATGCGGTGTATTCTAAATGTTGGTAAACTTGACTAGTAAAATCAAAACTTTCATTTTTCACTTATTTTTCTTTTCTTTCTTTTCCATTTCTATTCTTTCGGTTTAATCCTGATGGTCAAATTTGGAAACTATAACAGTGAGTTTCAGGTGGAGTTAATGAAGAAATCAGGTTAGTTAGCATACAAGGAGGTAATACTGATGTAATCATGTAACATTAAATAATCAGTGTAATCCATGTCCCTGACTAAACCCTTTTAACAGTGTGATAAATTCCTTGTGGCGTTTGCGGACACAGCTCTTGAAACTAGTCACGCAACATGCTGTAGTCCTTGAGCAATAGTTTAAACCTAAGATTCTCAAAACTCTCAAATTTAACAGGACACGTTTAGAACAAAAACGAACCAAAAAGATGCTGTGATTGTACAAATCGTAAAACAGCCAAGTAAATGTTAAAACTCACATCCAAGCTGCTGCTCCGTAGGCTACACATCCATAACGCGTCCAAAATAGTCACAGGCCAATACTTTCATCTGAATGTGGAGGTTCAGTAAAGCAGCACCCCGACGTGTCCTCAGGTTAAAACAGCGTGAGTTACAAGGGAGTGGCTCTCCACAGAAGGTCTCCTCAGGCTGCAGTTTGCGGGTCAAATTGCTTAAAACTCCCTCTGCCTCGTTCCCCGTGCGCCCGCGCTCAAACTGCGCTTCACAGAGGAGGAAGTGGCCGAAGCGAGAGTGTCAGTGACACACAGCACAGCAAAATTATAAGAATAAAATAAAAAAAAAAAACAAAGTAGGTTTTGCTGTAATTCATCAGAAAATGGCACAAAAATCCAAAGTCTCACCATTTTACGCACGAGTCCATCAGCACACCCAAACGATTAAACAAAGACAGAGACGTGCGTACTTTCGTCACATGATAAAAGCTCTTGGCGTGCATGTAGACAGGAGTTTCTCTGTCGGACAGGAAGATAATTAGCCCGTCAGGAGGGACGAGCTCTGACCAGAGGAGAAAAAAGCTGAAACCTGTTGCAACAGGCTGGTCTGCAGCCCTGAGAGGAGCTCAAGGAGCTGGGACATCAGAATGACATTCCTCAGGTCGTCAGAATCACAACTCCAGTGGGTCTGAAAGCAGCTAAACACAATTTCCTCTTTGCTATTTTAATTGAGGATTTAATTTAATGGCATGTGATACTTCTGCAGTGTGTCCGTATATTTCAGAGGGATTCATACGCTTTACTATATTTTCCTATTTATTTTACTATAAATCATCATTTAACAACTTTACAAAATACAACACATTGTAAAAGGTTAAAACAGTATTTCTTGTCCGACTAGTCTATGAGTTTCCAGTCCTGAAAGCACTTTTCAGGTGGTTTCATTTAAAATCCAAAGAAGTAAAACTATCCAAAATAAGCCAAAAGAAAATAGAGAAAAGTCAAAAAATGACAATAGAGTCTTGTAGCAGAGCCTTTTTGTTTGTCTTTTCTCTCCCTTTAATCATCTCAGATTGATCTTGTGACCCTTTGGAGCAGCCCGAGCACTAGGTTAAGTTAATGGTACATAATGAAATTAAAAGTAGCTGCACACTGAGCTGCTTCAGCTGTACAACACCTCTTACACACTGACGCATCTAATATATCAATCTAATATACCAATATAATATTTTATAATATATGTTTTGATAAATCAGCCACTGGGGCTCTCCTGCTGCAGAGTGAGCACTTCTATTGTACATTTAGCTGATAATACTTCTATACCTTTAACGACTTATACTTGTGATAGAACACGTTTATATTGTGGTATCGGTACTATCGGTAGTTTCTGTTTGGAAAGGTCCAGAATATTTCTTTCACTGCGAGGTTTCTCAGTCACCACAGCCACAATTCATATTATATTCCTGCTCCCTTTCCTTTCATTTTCAGTTTGTTTTCCGTACTGTACAATCATCAATGAGCAGACAATGAATATTTGTAGTATCAATTATTGATGTATTTTATTGCAGTTTAAATGCTGCCTGTTCTATTGATTCAGATCAAGAAGTGCTGAGTTACTTTCATATCATATGGCAGCTAATGGATGTGGTTGTTTGAAAGGAAGAGGGCAAACATCCATAAAAGAAGATGAAATGGTCCAGCATGGAGCTATTAGCTGATCGCCATAGAGACACAAACACAAGTACAATAGTGGATATTGAAAGGATGATCTATGGTATGTGGCTGTTTGACCACTGCAATTTTTCATTGGCTGCTATTTTTTATTCGGGGGTTGATTTGATAAAATTTGTGGCAGGTATTGATGACACTTTGGCTATTTGAAAAAGCAGAATGTCATGTGTCACACTCTTGCTGTCTGCTGTGCTTTTTCATCTTTTAGTGTCGACTCAGCTCGCTTGGAACCTCAACCATGATGATACCAAAAAAGTAGCGGGTAACTCAAACCTTTTTATGTACAGAGCCGGTGGTGGGAACACTCACCTGAGACAGTGACCTGGTAAAAATGCCAGTGATGACATCAAGTAGCTGCTTGGCACATATTCTTTTGGACACAGTCAGGGGCGTTCAAGGCCCAGCAGCTTTGCTCATGTTCACTCTCATCAGGACTTTTCTTACATCGGCTGTGGATATAGTGACAGTGGCCGACCCTCTGGAGGCGGGGCAGGCTTGACAGCAGACTCTTTGTTGAAGAGATCAACACGATTATGAAATGTCTTAATCATCATCATGGTGTCACACACGGCAGGGACACGCCTGCTCTTGCAGCCTGAGATGGTCTGGATCACCTGCCTCTTTCCTGATGTGTCAGCTTTGCCTCCTTGAAGCCATCTGTCAGTCAGTCACTCAGGCGGTGCTGTTTGCTTCCTTTCCCGGGAGCTTTTTGGACTCTAGACAGACTCCTCAGCTCCCTGTTCATCCAGGCTTTCTGTCTCTGGAATGATTTTATTGTCTTTGTGCTCAACACTTCATCATCACATTTGTCAATGCATGATGTCACTGTTATCGCATATTCTTCAAGATTGATGTGGATCACCTGGGTGGCAGCATTTCCGAACATGTGGGGATGGTCTGACATTTTTAATCAGCTGGAAGCAGGAAGTTGGCAGGAGAATTAAGGGAATTGTAGTCTGATAGTCTAAATTGGGTCCAGGGGGGCTTGGTAGCTATCAGGAACGTTGTACAAACATGGTTCAGGGTGTTGTTTCCTCTGGTGGGGTGTGGACATGTTTGTAGAAACACTTTGATTAAAATCACCAGCGACAGAAGCTTGTTGTGTCATGTGACCACTAATTCTTCTGAATTTACACCTGAGACAATGTGAACAGCAGCAAGTTATTAACAATTATAATCTATATGATTAAAAAGGAATTTCTGTTACTATAAACAAGTGTTTTTTTTATCTTGGCTTAGCTATTTCCTGATTCACCAGCATGCTCAGATCAGACACACAGATAAGAACTAAAACTAAACATAAACATGTTATCACAAAGGAGTTTGATATTTCATCACCTTCCTGTTTGGGGTTTACTTAGTCAGTGGTGGATGAAGTACTTAGATCCTTTATAAACAGAAGAACAGCCCATGTGACTAACACCATGAAAATCATCACTATTAAAACGTGTAAGCAGCATTTTACTGTTGTAGCTGCTCAGGGTAGCTGTTGATATTCATTGAGGCCAATGGATTAGATAAAATGGAAGGGAACTGAATGAGAGGCTGCACGGACTACTGCAAGTGCAGGGACCAGATTTTTGTGCTACATCACTGTACCTGATATATTTGACGTATTATTGTCCTTGCGCTAAGGACTTGGGCTTGATGTATTTTCTGTGCTCCTCTGATGGGTTCAAATCATAGTGCCAGTTTCACAGGAAACGTCTGAGAGACATGAGGAACTCAGATGAGAGAGCTCTGTAAAACCATGATGGACTCTTTCTTGTCATTTTTTTTTAGTTCATAACGCCGTTTTGGAAGACAACAATCACTGGAAGTTGTAATGGGCTCTTCCTCACATCCTGTTCATGTGTACAATTTCCTACTTCCTGCCTCAACTGCCATCAAACTGTATTTCCTTTTATGTTTCTGAAAATCTTCTATTTTCACATGATTACCTGCTATGTGTTTGTCTGTGGTGCCAAGCTTGTCACAGATACTTCCTTTGTAACCTGCACTTAAATGTCTCGTTTCTCACTGAAGTTCACTGAAATCATATCCTTGTTCCAGTGGTCGGTGGTAAGGTGAGAAACAACAATAGTAATGACAAGTCCACAGCTTTTCCCTACAAACACATTCTCCTAGTTAACCTTATACTTTAGTGTAGGGTAAAAAGCGTAACCCAACACCTGTGGCAACATAGAAAGGTGTACTATGAGGAATTATGTGACATTTTATTTATTTATCAGCATTGTGAAGGTTGTTAAAAGGGCATTGTATTATATTGCACTTATATTGTGTTACATTGTATTGTACGTGTATTGTGCTATATTGTTTTGCAGAATCATCTCATTTAAAGAAAATTTGAATTTGTAAAGGATGTTTCAACATTTTTGGGGAATGGTTTCCTCCACTCATTAAGTATTTACTGGGATTATTTCCTTGGAAGCAATGACTTTTTAAAGTGCAGCCAGGAAAACTATGAAGAAGCTTTTCATTACTTGTAGTTATAGAATTATTTATTATAAAACCGGTCGACAGTTAATATAGTTTATTTACAGTATATATCATGCTATGACAAAAAAGGCAAATGTAAAGTGATGAAACAAGAGTGTGGACCTTAGAGTTGTCACAAATTTAAGGCTTAAATGCATACAAAATGACAAAGTGTTCATTCATAAAACAATGGCAAAATTAATATGATGCCTCAGTTACACATTATAGCTGAGAACCCGGAACTCATTAATGTTTTCCAGGAAAGTAACACATTTGTCTGCGTGGTAGCAGCAGAGTGGCGGTGTAACATTTCAGTTCTGCCTCTACATTTATTTGTTTGAACACCCAATCAAATACAAAATAGACAAAAAAAAAAGTACTGTGGGTGCTTCACTCAATCTAATACTAACACATTAAACATAAATATTGTGGTCAATTTGGCAAGATTAATACACATAAAATATTACATTTTCAGGGGAGTTTGATTCACAAAACCGCATCTTTGTTTTACTGCCTGTACTTACAGTACTTGAAAGCAGAGGCTCTTTCATTGCTTGATTGTTTTGAGTGTTTTCTTTTTGTTAAACAGCTGTTAAACTTGAATGGACAAACCTCCAAGAAAAGAAAATACATCCATTCATCTAATTAACATCCTGATCAGGGTGATAGGGTGAAAATTACTGTATAAAAACGCAGACACGGTATTTATGGGTGCATCATGGCCACATGATTGGTGAAACATTGCAAACACTGACATACACATGAATACACTTCATATAAGCATTCACCTTAATGTTCACTTGGTAACCTGGCTAACGGAAGACTATTTCTGCTGCAAATATATTTTTTTTGCAAAGACTTGAGTAAAGAAAGTAAAGGACCATATAAAAAAAGACAATGTAATCTGTTATAACACAAAAAGTTTTAAAGATTTTCCACGTAGCTGCCTGGAGCAATTTTTTTCCTGTGAAGTCACATAGAAAAAACATTTTTAGGCCTGTCATTTCCAGGCCTGAAAGTGCTGAGAAGTCATCTTTGGATGTCCCCGATAATACTATCTGGTCAGCAAGAAAGAAAAGGAGGATGTACTCATTAAAAGAGCACCTCTTCACAAGATACTTGTACAATCTGGCACAGTTCTGGAACCCGTTTAGGGGTTCGAAGTCCATCAGAGGAGTGACGGTATCACAGGAGACGTCTCTGATGGGAGACGGGTGAGGACCTCAGATGAGGGAGATCCGTATAGGGATGGTGGGAGACTCTGTCCTGTGCTGAGGGGAGTGATGGGACATCACATGCTCCACCACTGTGTGTTTAGACATGTGTTTCATAAGGTACGTCTCCTGAGAAAAGCACAAGAGAAAAACAACACATTTAGACCACTGAGCCACGGTTGGTTCAGATCTTAAAACTGAACTAGACTTGGATTTCCAACTGACCGAGGTGTACGCCCTGCCGCACATGCTGCAGCAGTAGGCCTTGGCGTTTTTGATGGCGTGTGCAGACAGGTGGATCTGCAGCGAGGCAGAGTCTGAATAGGCACGGTAACAGTTGGAACATTTGAAGGGCTTGTCTTTATTGTGCTGCCTCTGGTGAGACTTCAGCAGGGAAAACAGAGCAAACGCAAACTTGGTCATTGGAATGTGCCACTGAGAAGAAAACACATAGTAATGCCTCACAGTCTTGCTACAAATCCATCCAAGGTGCGGAGGATCAGGTTGGTGAAACTGTTAATGGTTACCTGCAGATTAGAGAGCTGAGTAAAAGCTTTTTCACATCCTGGATGGGCGCATTTATACGGTCGATCGCCTGTGTGGATTCTGGGACAGGAAAAATGACATAAACATTAAGCAACTAAAACACTTTCCAAACAGGTCAGACAGAAAGCTACATGGACTGAAATACAAGTGAAGCCAAACAACTACTCGAGCTGATGAGCTTGAGCAGTTGTAGTTAATTTCCTGTCTGGAGGACTCAACAATACCAGAGGTTTCCAGAATAACATGTCAAACCCTTTTTGAGGATTTGTCTTGCCTTTATTTACTCATTGCCATGTGTGTATAGTGACAAAAGCTGCCACGCAGGGAGTAAACAAGCGCTGAAAAGGATAAAGAGGCTTTCTCTGACAGCTAAGACATTTTTTATGACAAATCTCCTCCCTAACTAAACAGATTTGGTCCTGAAGCATCACTTCCTCTAACAAACCATAATGCCTATTTAAAAGGGTTAGTTCACCCAAATTACAAAAAATATATCAAGTTCATGATTATATTTTCTCTTACTTCTAGTAGTGTGGAGTAATTACTCTTTAAAACATTGCAAATCAATAAATGTACTTTTGTATATTTGGCTTTATGAATGAAGATTTTCCATGATAATAGTAAGTTATTTACTACGTCAGCATCATAGTCTGTTCTACTGTTTCTTGTACAAACACTAAAGACAACATTGTTTCTGTTAAATGGAGCAAACGAGTAATACTTTCCCAAAATACATCTGAATTTGTACAGCTAAAGAAAATGTGGTCACCAGTTTCAATATTATCTTGACAACAAGGACCAACATTTTTATGCTTAATATTACACATTTTACTAAGAAATTCACTGTCAGTGTTATTTAAGGATAATTCACAGATCAAACTGTAAGCACTATTTCTTTGGTGCAAAATAGTTTCTAGGAAAACTATTCACATTATAGGGGTACTGTAATTTGAGTGAACTGATCCTTTAACATGAGGGACTGAATCAAATAATTTGAGGGCACAAATGACTAATTCTAGGAGACTATCTACATGTACACACAAATCAGTAAGATTTTTTTACCATGGTTATTTGCTGCACTGTACATGGAAGAAAATAGAAATATTATAATCCTACTTAAAAAACTAGACAATATATTAAATCTGCGATTTCAAGAACAAATTTATCATTTTGACTACAGTCATATTTCACTACAGCTTACTATTTTTATGCTCTTTAGAAACAGTACATCAAAGTGCGCAGCTCCAGCTAAGAACATAAAGTATGTTACTGAAGCAGCCGATGCTGCACAGCAGAAGGAACTTATGGTCATCACAGCTTTGGTGGATAAAAGTGAAAGTACAAAAACACGAGCGTAGAGATCAGACCTGGTGTGCTGCTGCAGATGGGAGAGCTGGCGGAAACATTTCTCACAGTAGGAGCAGCGGTAAGGTTTGACGCCCAGGTGTATGCGCAGGTGCTGGGCAAGATATGATGCATTCGCAAATGACTTGGTGCAGTGAGGACACTTGTGAGCCTTTGCCTCCGTGTGTGTTTTGGAGTGAATCTGCATGTCTGACTTGGAGAAGAAGGTCAGCGGACAAACTTTACACCTGCATCAAGAACACATTGATACAGACGAAAAACACACATAAAGAAGACGCACAGACAAGTGGATGCACAGGACAAACGGTGCCTGTATATCACATGCAAATCATTATTTCCTGCAAAAATGTAAGAATGTAGGCTCAAGTGTTTGTTGTTGTGATGCTCATTTCGCCTGGAACTGAAAATCTTGCACTTTGCAAGAGCCAAAAACTGAACACTGTTATTTAGATCTGAGTATTACAATAACAAACACTTTTCCTCCTTTGTTTTCGAAGATTGAAAAAAAGAAACATTAAGATTATCATGGCAAAACTTTTTTTATTTTTTAATACCTGTTCTTAGTGAGAAAGCCATTCAGAGCTGACTTAGAAATGGATGAATTGATTTTTTTCTCACTCGCCTTTCAGAGCTTCCTTCTTCTTATACATTATAATTATTCTCTTAAAACTGTTTACTCTTCATTAAATATTTTGTATACAAAATGTTAATGCAAACACTTCTTATTAGTATTTTTGCAGGTTTCTTGCATTTCTACTTGTACTCAGTGAAGAATGCGAGTACTTCTTCTCCTCACCAGAGTCTGTGTTTGGTCATGACTTTATCTGAGAAACCCCAGATGAAGCTGTGTGACACAAACTCTGTGAGGACAAGAGATAAAGAGCATCCTGACAGTCTCCTTCCTAATTTCCTCAGCTTGACACTCGGAACTTTGCGAAGCCTGATAGGGTGCATTCAAGAATGTTGTCTATATTTTTCATTAGTGTAATGTGTAAGACAGTTTTCCAAACCGGTGGACATTATGTTCTTTCTTATTCTATGTTTCAGGACATAATGCACACATTAAACGCAATATCACAGAAATAATTGCAAACATCTCAAATTAACCATATACAGTTTACTGTATTATGTAGACTGATATTATACATACATAGCTATATGCCAGTTCTCATACAAATATTATCTATGCGCAACTCAAAGGATGATCCTCACCTGTTGACCTGATTCTGTTTACCTGTTTATAGTTTTGGCATTGTGTATATTTTGGCTGAGGGAGATTTGAAGCCTGCCGCATTAATTGGACTAATTATCTGAAAATAACTGTGAGCCATGAGTAAGAGACACAGTTTATCTCTATAACTCATTGGCAATAGTATTATCTGAGGAAACATGGAAAACTACTAAGTGAGCACAGCTGCATTAAAACTGCTCTTTCTCACCTGTAGGTTTTTCCCTGTTTGGCAGTGATGGTGACACAGGACTGGTCGTTGCCTGAGGCTAGGATCGGGTAGGGTACCACCAAAAGAGAAGACCCATTCTCTGCTTTGATCTTCTTCCGCCCTCGTTCCTCCTTTGGAGGGGGGCCGAGGAGTCCCACGAGGCCCCCATTGTTTTTCCCAGGTTCCATCCCGTGGCTGCAGGCTAACCCTGAGATGAGGTGAGGGGTGGGGACTCCGGACAACCGGCTGTGGCTGCTTGAGGTGGGTGTGGTGGGGGTGGTGATCTCGGAGGTGTTGAGGTTGCCTGTCCTGGATGCCAGCGCCACACCTGATGGGTGAGGAAATGATTGTAATAAGTTATCTTTGAGGGGTTATGTTTTTCAGAGAATCAAAATTCTCTTTGAAATACAGTAGAAAAAAACTAAAAGTATGAAAATGAAGGAAGTTACTTAATCAGAGTATAATTAATTTTCCATTAAGACGTTTCCATTAAGTAAGTATAGACAAATCCAAATTTCCCAACATTACATACATAAACATACATTACATACATTACATAAACAGTACTTGTGATGAATGAAACCCACACACTACTGTGTTGAGAGCTGTCAGTACAAACTGTGGTTACCTGAGACGTGGTTTGTCCGGGAAGGATCTATAAGTTGACGCAGATGCCAGTCTTCCCATAATCCTCTGGCTTTTATGGCTGCCTTGTCGTCCAGATTCAAATTTACATCCCCCAAAATACGACCTGGTAAAATGTGCAGGAAATTCACATTAACAAAATAATACCTCATTCTACAGTTGGAGTGAACACACAGCATGAAATATATTTTCATTTGAGTCAATATCTAGCAACACCAGAGAAGTGCTCTCAGTAGAGTGCAGGTGATCTCAGTTACACCTGTGGACTGTGCTTACACCTGACCATAACATAACCTAAACCTATAACCATTTAAGATAACGGTGAATATAATGGAAATGTGCATTTATTCATATTGCATCATGCATTACTTTAATGGATGGTAACATATCTTGTATGCAACTACTCTGCAGATGCCCTGGTTCAAAACAAGACCAAACTTTTCGTAACAGTATAATATAATAGTTTTTGAGCCACAGCAGATGCCAATATGTGGCCTACAACAGACTCCAAGGCTTGTTTTTAGCCTACCTAACCGAAACTCAAACTGAAACAGTTGCTAATGATTTGCGGCTCCTACTGGCTGGTTAGAGGAATGACGAGCTGCAGTCAATAAAGTAAAATAGGTTTTGACAAAGTGAATGACCACAACCATGAGAGGTCATTCAGCATGCAGATATAAAAATATTAGGCTGATCGGTCCAGCAGTTTGAGCGATTAGACAGACAGAGGGACAAATACACAGACACACGTGCACACAGATTATGTCCAAACCCATAATCTGGATAATAAACAGCCAGGGTATGTAACTTGTTTTAGAGGAATTGTTGTTTCATTTGTTGAAATCATCAAAACAAACCGACAGAAATCAATAAGTAAAATAGTTTGACAAAAAGAAAAATAATCAGGTATCTGTGGCTGCCTCAGGTGTGTAATAAACCAGTCCAATGGTTTCATCCAGGCTAAATGAAATGATTGGACGGCTCACCTGCCTGTCTACCTACGCACCTGCCGACCCGCGCGCGTTCTGCCCGTGAAGTCATTGCGCATGCCCGGAGCAGACATGTGCTAAAGCTAATAAGCTAATGAGCCAAAGAACAACAGTGAAAGTGCAGCCAAAATGTGCCGCGACAGACGGAAGGTTTTTTAGTTGGCAAACTAAAAACACCCGCTGAGCTGAGTGAGCACCAACTAAAGGTACGTTGGTAGCGGCTGCTTGGCTGGTGTTAATATGGTTGTAGCAGGTGACATGTTTTATTTGTTGACTGAAATGCGAAGCGAGGCTGTCAGTCAGTAGTTGTGTACAACAGAGACCCAACCACGGAGCCTCACCACAGTCACAGAGCCCCCCACCCGGCCTGTAACGCTTCTTTTTGTTGTCATGTGACTTATTTATTGTTTGAGGTCTCACTGACCCCCATCCTGTATGAGTAAAGCTAAAGAAAATACATTTAATTTATTTTAATTTCATGTAGCGGACTTCAGCCTCATGTTGTGTTCAAGTTCATGTTTATAACATAGACTGTATACAACAAGTGGACGTAGCCGTCACGACTTCACCCACTGGTTTGAAGTCGCTCACCGTTTTGAAGCCTCAAATTTCTCTTTACGGACGTCGCCATCTTGGTTTTTGGGAACCAGAAGTGACGTTCGTTCGAGGAAGATCCGTCTCTGATTGGTTAGTCCCAATATATTCCCACCCTAAGGCATACCCTGCTTTATCGTTTATTTTACTCTAAATGGGACCAACATTTACAAAAGTCATGCTGTGTTGAAGAAGACTTGAAACTAGAGACTGAGACCATAAACTGATTGAGAAAGTGTTTGATGAAGTAATAAATCAAGGTAGAGGTAGGCTCATTTTCTCACAGGCTTTCACTTATTTGGACTTCCTTTTGCAACCAGCAGAGCTGGTCCTGCTGGTTATTAAAAAGAATGCTGGTTAAAGCCACTTCTGCATTGGCTTCATTTTTCAGACCCAGAAGCTACATACTTTTCTACAGTCTGTGGTTTACAAAGCAAGATAAAAGTGTTGTAGCGTCCTTCAGTTAGAAGCTACAAGACATTAGCTGGTTATGCCAACACTTCATTAACGGCAGAACACAGGCTACTATAGGCCAACGAAACCTGTCTGCTTTCCTCAGTGCTCGGTTTTCTAGCATCCACGCTTAGCTCCCGCTCAAAAATCTCTCCAGACTCCCAGAACAGGGACACTACACAACATCCTACCTGACTCTCTGCCAGTGGAAGTAGGCTATCTCACACAAATCACCATCATAGACTGACTCATGCAACTGACTGACAGCGTCTAACCAGAGGACATGATCACTGACATCCAGTAAAACTCGATAAACAGTCCTTTTACCTTGGCTGAACTCTAGCTCTTAAAACAGAAACACAAATAACACAACACTAACTTGTAACACAGTTTGTGAGAGTATTACGGTGATACAATAATTTTTAGCCCCAAACAGAACATCAGAGCCAAAGCAACAAAACCAAAGTGAAGTGCAGATGTGGTGCGGAGAGAGGGCGGAACAAGGTCTGAGATGCAGGGTGATATCAGTAAAAACTGAGGAGGCAGGTGAAGAGTACCTGTGACGGAGCTGGAGGCGGGGCGGGCGTGCAGGGCGATATCAGGCTGAGACGGGCTGTGGCTGTGGAGAACCGGCATCTGCTGAGCTTTAGACATCGCCTGCTGGCTGCCATCTGCCTGGCTGGGGGGAGCCAGTATGGGCTGCTGGGAAGGGGCTGAGGCAGCAGGCAGATGTGACGGTCTGATCTTCTCTGCCATCAGCTGCTCCTTGATTTTATTGATCAAGACTAGGTTATCCAGCTGACAGCCAGGAAACAACATTTGTGACAAGAGAACAGCCATCAGTTCAGACAGTGTCACTTTACGAAGCGATGGTTCCCTCTAATGGCTGATTTGTGACATTGTACCCAAAACCTCCTTGCTGTCAATGGTTGTACTAAAAGTGGTTCCCAACCTTTTTTGCTTGTGAACCTTTAAAATGAAGCAATGTCTACTCATAATCCCTCATCTCAAAGTATGGAGTAAGCGTGGTCACAGGTTTTGAGTTCTTGTTTTGATCCTGATTTAAAAATTATGCAAAAATTAAACCAAAAAAAAAATGTTCTAATTTTTTTTCTTACTGATGTTCTAAGGGATATATTTAAAAACTACCCCTTTAATCATCTAGTAACCTCAGACTCTTGGAACCACTGCATTAAAGGCATAGTTAGATTTTTTTTTTTTACTTATTCACACTCTACTGAGATTTAGATGAGAAGATTGTCACCACTTTCATGGCCGTGTGCACATTCTGTACTTAGCTAATCTTAGAACTAGAAAGTCAGGAAAACGGGGGAAACAGCCAGCGTAGCCTGTTGGTCGGCGGATATTGTTTCTTTTTGCTGCTGGCTGTAGCTTCATATTCTTTGTTCAGATGAGAGCGTGGTATCAATCTTCTAATCTAACTGAGTGAGCAAGTGTTCCAAAACTATTTAACTATTCATTTTAAATTTCCAAATCCTTTAAAAAACACAATATAGAAAATGTACAATACGGTGACTTTACTGTTAACATGTGCATAAATTAGGGGTGAATACCAGAGTCACTCACCTGGCCAGGCATAGCAGGAGGAGGAGGCCAAAAATAGGGATTGTTAAAGCGCGGTTCAGCCATCCTGAAACAAATACACAAGGGTCATAAACAAGACGAGAGCAGCTTCCCCATCTGTCCATCAGTGACCCCTCAAACGAAGCAATGCTTACTTTTAACTCATCACTTGTTGAATAGGTGAGTAATTTTTATGTTTAGAGTCAGAAAATTAGAAAAATTAGAAAACAGATATTTTCGAACTTCTTTGAACATCTTGCAATCGCTCAGGTTTATATTCTTCATCCCAGGTTAGAGGCCACTGTTGTAAAATATTCCTAGAAACTACCTCCTGTAAATTTATGTGAAGATCTGTTGTTAGTGGACAAAACAGTGGTTAAAAACTTGCTTCAGTAGCTCTCCTCCCAAGCAGCAGCTGACTGTTTAATGTGATACTTTGAGATAACTTGTCCCAGTCTTGTGATAGTGTATTTTCAGACATTCCATATTTGCTCCTCTTCTTTCCCAAAAGTACAAGAGGAGATTTTGTGTTTTCCTCCGAGCTGGCGCTTCGTCAGAGATAGCAAAGAGGATGTTTCTGAGTTGCTGCGGTGAGTGAAGTCTGCAAGAAATGTTTTGGGAGCTGCAGAATCTGGCAGCTTTTTCTTTCTTTTTTTTTTCACAAGACTTCATGATGGGCATGCAGCCTGAGAGATAGACTCTCACATGATGACAGCAGCTAGTTAGGCTACTCTCCAAGACGGTTATCAGAGAAAACAGAAATGTTAAACGTTATGTGGCTGAGATCCTAATCTGTCCCTGTTTGTCTCCTCCTTGACACATGGAGCCCTGACTGGCTATGGGTCTGATGGGAAGCAGGAGAAACGTTGCACAGTCTAACCTCAGAGTGCAACGAGACCTGAATGACGTAGCAAGGTCAGTAATCCAAGTAAATATAATGAGCACTGAATAACGCAAATACATCTGTGACTGCGGTGGCAAAATAAGAGCATATTCTACTTTAAATGGGAATATTTTATAGGCTGCAATTAGGCAGAACGCTTAATCAAGCTGCGTAGCCACACTGTTTAGTCAGATGGACAGAAACCTTAATTTTTAAGACAGACAGAGCTGCTTGCTGTTGAAGTTATGATCTGAAAGGCTTTTCTTTCCATAGCTTCTCTTCCCAGCCGCGTATGGAGTTCTTTTTTAAAACATTTTGCATTGCGTGCTTTGGCACACTTCACCATTCCTAAGTCTGTTTGGCTTAGCAGAGGCATAACACAGCCCACATCTGCGAGCCAAGAGAAACAAAAATGATACGTCCAGGGGTACGAGCGTACAGTAAACCCCACAAAATATTTCTCTAATGATGCCAGGGGGGGGATCAGTTTCACTTCCTGGAGTCTTTCTGCCTCGGGGGAGCTGGCTGAGGAGTTTGATGGCTGCTGGACACTCTTGTGTCACTTTTTGAGATGACTCTCTTCAGTGGCAGCGCTGTGCTGTCTCTGACTTACAGTTCCTGTCACCGCTGTACATTCACACTGTATGTATGTCAGGTTAATCTTTCCAACCTGTAGCATCATGTCTAGACTGCTTCAGGGCTTACTTTAGGACTACTTGTGCCACTTTTGCCAGAATAGTTTTACGTTTCTTTGCACAACTGCAGCTGAGTTTATGTTGGACTTCAATATTTATGCCAGCAAGTAGACAGATTTGGAAGTATTTAGGAAAATGACTTGTACATCCAGTATTTCTGATGCAGGTGTATACAAGAGGAGCTCAATATCTTTTGAAAGAAAATCCTACACTTTGCTCTTCAGGGCTACAAATACAGGTTATTTCCATTGTCGATTAATCTGCAGAATATGTTTTTGATTAATAGATTACTCATTTTGCCAATAAAATGTCTTTAAAATGGTGAAAACCTTTTTAATTTCCAAGGTGATGTATTCAAATGTATTGTTTTATCAAACCAACGGTCTATAAGCCAACACTTTCACTAGTTATTTTTCACTATTATTTTTTTTTTTTTACCAGTAACTGTATTTACTTTACTGTAATATATGAAAGAAGCCTCAAATGTTCACATTTAAGTAGCTGGGAGAAAATGTTTGGCATGACAAACTATTAATTCATTAATAGTTCATTTATAACTCAGTATAAATATCAATTGATTTTCTTATGGATGGACTCTACTGCTCTTCCACTCAAGACATTTATTGTTTTGGACTGTTGTTTTTACAAAGTTTTAATAATTGCAAAGTAATAAATTTGGTGCGCTGATTTGTTTTTGATAAATCACCCTTTATATAGTGTTGTAAACTGTATCTAATGGCTTTATTGATGAATAATAAATATATACTAATGCTTTATAGATGTATTATACACCATCTAGGAGACCTTTTGGGTTGTCAGGTTGTGAAAAGCTGGTTTACTACTTAACTGCACACTTGATGACCTTTCATAAATGAGCATTCATTAATGGATTACCATCATGTGTGACTGCATTATTACCAAACAGAAAAAATTAATACCAGTCAGAGGGCTTTCACACAACCAGGCAACCCAACAGATCTCATTTTGATTGATCTATAAAACATCAGTAAATCATGTATACAGTACTAAAGCCATTGGTCACAACTTTACCCCCTTTTATAAAGGATATTAGAAAGTGGTGCTGAAGTAATATAAGACCATACATGCTGTTTATATTATTGCACAAGTAGAGGGATCTATATCTTTGCTCTCTGAGGTGCTAAAAGGATAAAGAGAGATTGCTAGTATGCTGGCTCATGTGTTACCACAGTAAAGAGCAGTTAGCAACATCTTTTACTGACAGAAAACTATTTTTGAATCTCAATATTTCAGCCTCAGTGCAGCAAAGCACCAAACAGATCATCACTGCTGGATCACCTGTAGAAAGAAATAGACGTCCATCCCTGAAACAAAAGTTAGGGTTAACTTTTCTTTTCGTTTTTGTTTTTTTGTACCTGCTGTGCTGAATTATTCCTCCGTTAAAACCCCCAAAAGAAACCGAACCGGATGTCTTAAAGCAGCTTTAAATGAGAGCATCTCCTCCACAGAGACACGATCCTCCGCAGCGCCTCGGTCTGTCCGCCGCCTCTCCCACATTCTCAGACAGTTTATTAAAAAATTTCAGACAAAAGGAAAACAAAAATGGCAGCCCTGTCTTATTTTTATAAGCACTGGACGCCATATTCTGCAGATCCGAATATTATAAGGAGATGATGCTCCAGATGTAATTAAACGCTTTGGCGACGCGTTGGGATGTGACACATTTGCATTAAGCGTACGAACGATTGTTTACTTTGATTTGCAGGTTTGAATAGCCCGGCTTGAGGAGAGGAAAAAAAAAACCCTGACACTTCCTACAACAATCATCATGCCTTTGCTGACTGCTCTGCAGCTGCTGAGCGATAAACCCACATGTCGACCATAACGCCGGCGAGCAATGAAAGCTTTTATTTGCACGGCAGAAGAAAATAAAACAGTCTCTGTCACCTCGGCGCTGCAAATAGTCTTTTTTTTTTTTCCTTAAATCACAACTTTTGCATGACTTAAATAGAAACGTTGACGAGGCGACACCGGAGAGCTGCGTGTGAGAGGAAAAAGGGCACAAAGAGGCAGAGAATTTGCATCGAGCAGCCAACATACCTGAACCAGCGAGAGTCGGAATATTTTATAAAGGATTAGACTCCTCTTTCTGCCTGCTCTCTGTCGGACTTCAAACCTTCCGGGTCGCCTGCTGTTCACTTCTGGGTGCTGCAGGCGAGGAATCCTTCAGCGTCTAAACACTGAGCTGAAACGGATTTTTTTTGTTGTTGTTGCCCATTTTCTGGTTTCTAATTTTCACACCAGCTCTTTTCTCGCAGATGTCGCGGTCGCTTCTGGGCTGCAGCGTTAGATTAAACCGTGCATGTGCGCGGGAAGTTCGTGTCTGACATGGTTTTTCCTGTACAGTGATAGTTGTGGTGTTTTTTAATATATTATTGCACGCGTGAGGCTGACTTCCTCTGATGTGTATCATCACTTTTAATTGGCTCAGATGAGGCTGGAGCACTGGTCACCAGAGAGGCTGAGCTCCAGTGTTAAATACATAGTGGGGATAATTTGTTGTGTGCTCATGTCATCCTCCTCAGGCTCAGTTTAAAAGCTGCCCCTAGTTTCTATAGCTGTGTACAGTAACTATAATGTGTAATCCTATCAGCAGCAGCATGTCAGGCTGCTAATATGCTCTGTGCTTAGCTCAGCAGGAGATGGCACTGCTGCCACAGCTAGAGAGGTCCAGCTGCCTCATGAATATCACGGTAAATCATGAACCGTCTCTACGCATGTGAGACATTACATGACGCACACAGTAAAAAACAAAATCTTATCATTTAGGCAGGCACTTTGAGGTTATGCTGCGTTACGTTGTAACTTTCCCTGTCGTGGGACTAAAAGGAATATCTCTCTAGTCAAAATGATTGAACTATGCACTCAGTTATCAATTGATATCTCAGGTCAAAGCAGTTTTGCGTCATTCTAAAGCACTCCTGCGTCTTTTGCAAGTTATGGTTCTTGCCTGCTGCCTAATGTTTATTTGATGTAACACCATCACAAACACTGGCCTCCAAAGTGATGATAAAGTGGAATCAGCACCTCTCTGAAACAGTTTCAGCAGCAACGGAGATTGAAAACCTTCATGAATGCCAGACTGCAGTCAGCTATGCAAGGTGTAAACGGAGTGTAAACTGTAACAGTGTTTTTTTTCTTCTGTCCAACTTGTCATTTGAAGTGTGATCGTCGGCATAAAAACCAGCCCTGTTTGCACTAAAACCACAACATTACTCCTCTGATCAGGCCACATTTTCCCTCGTTCAACCCTGCACACACACGCAGGTGCTCTCTTTCCTGCATTGTCACATGCAAAGTCACACACATTCAAATTCATGCATGCATCATCCATTGCAAATGCAAAACTCCACAGGGCTCCATCTCATGTCTTTGCCATTACTGAGGATAGGAAAGGCGTCTAAATGTGACGACTGAGAGCCATTAGAGAGCTAGAGCAGAAATTGAGAGCAGCACTCTCTATGGATTTCCCCACTAAATACATTCACACTGTTAAATTCCCCCTGTTTTCTAATTTAAAAAACTGCCTATTCGCTTGTATATAGACACAATTAAAATGTTTCTCATAATTTCTCACTGACAGTTTAAAGAATTGCTCTGCTGGAGCTTAAACATAATCAGATGCAGCTATTGCGAACAACAAATTGTGTTTTCTGTTTTGCCTACAAAAAAGGTGACAAATCCTTGCTGCACGTGTATCTAAGAGAAAATATTCAATAAAATCTGAGGGAAAATGTGTTTTACAAACATCATCTTCGTGTCAGAGGAACATACAGATGCGCCTTTTAGCCTCCTGTTTACAAAAAGCAGATTTCACTAGTCTGAGTTTAAACCCATGAAAAATAGATGATTTATAACGCAACTCCTTCCTGTTGGTTAAACAGACACCATCCCACCTACCAAACCTAACCAAACAAAGTGCAGTGGCTGTTAAGAGGAAACTAAAGTGATCATCATCATTCATAATTGATGGGGAACAACATATGAATAGGAGGAGGTCTGAGGTTAGCATTGAAAATCATGACTGAATTATATTGTTAAGCTTAATGTTGAACCTTTATTGTCTAGGTGGTAGATTCAAAAGAATATCACAGAGACACGGCACCATCTTTTTGTGATCTCCAGTCCTGTCCTGCTTTATGAAACTTCCTGCACGTGTGCGTTTACTGTAACCTTTAAAATAACATGCTGTAGTTTGAGCAAGACGGGTCTAACAGGAATGCTTGTGCATTCTCAGTGACAATGAAACCTCTTCAGTATATCCTGCACTGATATTCACAAGTTTATTTATACACACACACACACACACACTTGCACGTTGCATTTCTCACTGTTAGTTAGTTAGTTGTTGGACTGGTTTTCTCGTCTATACAAACGGTGCCACACCTTCTGAGACGCACATGTTCTCTCACCTCCACACAGGCCAGGTGCAGGGAGCATAGGAGGGAGGAGGAGGAGGAGGAGGAGGAGGAGGGGGTCATTATCCCCATGAGGGTGGAGCATAGGGGGAGGTGAAGAGAACTGATGAAACATTTGAAGCTCATATTGACATGCGACTCTGAAGGCTCCTGTGAGTCCAGGTAAGAACTAATGAACCTCACACAGCAGGTTTGATCTGGATTCATGTTTTTCTTTTGCGTGTAGTTTGAAATTTCATACTATAGTCATGATATAGAGATAATAAAACAGATAATACAGGTTGAACCAGTCTGATACAGTATAGTGCTATGGTCAGGAGGAGGACATGTTTACAGTCAGGTCATAGCAACACAGGGTACTGTGAAATTAGCATCTGCGTTCACATTACTGAGGAGTTTTATGGCATTCGTTTATTCATTCCTGCTGTCAAATAACATTGTTGAAATGACTTTGAATGTCATGCATGTTGACAGTGGAAGAACTTTTTCGTGAGTTTCCTCATTTTGATTAACTGTCTGGTCCAAGGTTCGGCACTAATGTAAACAATGAAAATATTGATCTGCAACCACGGGACAGAAACCCTCACTGACCGTGAAATGATCACGTAAAACAATAATGTATTTTTACAAAGGTTCTACAGAAATATTCAACATCGTTGGGGGGTTTATTGTCAGCAGAGTGCCTGGCATTCCTGCGCTCCTCCACCCCGAGGCAAAAACAGAACCAGTTTTTCAGTATGTTGATGTGTGTGTGTGTGTGTGGTTTTGTTCTAGCCATGGATGGTGTGTTGGAAGGAGCGGCTGTGTTGTGTGTTTGTAAACTTGCCTGCAGTCTCCTCTTCCTGCCTTCACTGGCTGCCTCCCACAGTCCCGTCTGCTTCTGCTGCTGCTGCCTCCTGATCTTCACCGACTTCCTGGTCACAGGTGAGTATCAGGACATGACCAGATGCACTGATCGCCACAGTTTGATCCAGTGGTTCCCAATCTATTTCATTTGTCTGATTCGTCAACACTGCCTGTAATGTTCATATCTAGTAGCATTTAACACTATTAATTACATCAAAGTGGATACTGTGACAATCATTTTTTCATTCCAGACATTAGCATTGAACAGTTGAACGACGGCACCAAAATGACTGAGGTCAATTTCTAAAGCAAAAAAGCCAAATATTTCTTTGTTACAACCTTTCAGATGTGAGGATTTGCTTGTTTTATTTGTCTCATGTGATAGTAAAGTGAAGTTCTTGGGGGTTTTGTGTCCTGGCAGGACAAATACAACAATTTAAAGGTGTCTTATTTGATTTGAGGATATTTCTTTCTAGTGTGATGTGAAAACTCCACAGCACATACACATGAATGGACTTTTCTGTAAAACTCTTGGGTCCAGCAGTGAAATGAGCAGTATTTGCATATTTATAGATTCTGTTTTTTTCAATGAAGGAGAACGAGTAGCTGCAGTTTTGAGAATTTATAACTAGGTAATTGAATTTTTTTGTTGGGGGGGGGGCATTTTACATATTTCTATTCCAAGTAGAGTGTTTGTATTTGTCTTAAAACATGTCTAGAGGGGATCTCTCATTTAATCAAATTAGCTGAGCTGCTCCAGTCCACATACCTCAGTCTGGGAATCACTGCTCTAATCCAATCCAGTCTCCTAACTCACTGACACTTTGTTGTCTTTTTTCTCCCACAGTTTTTCTGAGTTTCCTTTACGTCTTTGAGTCCTGGCTGACTGAGCTGACCCTACTCGGCAATGTCATTGCCCTGCGCTCCCTGCTCTTTCTCAGCCACACATATGGTGCGGTGTTGCTGCTGACCACACCTCTGATCGCTGTGGAGACTCTGGTCAGACTGCTGTGGCCGCACTCTGATCCCGCTCGTCAGACGGCGGGCTCTGATGGACAACGTTGTTATGTTGGGGAGGTGGAAGAGGAGGAGGACTGCGACAACCCAGACAAAGGCGAAGAAAAGAGGTCGTCTCATGTTGTCAGCTATCTCTGCTGCCTGTCGGTGTGGGTCGTCGTCGCCCTCAACGTCAGGTGGCGATGGAAGCTGGAGGAAGTGTGGGCTGTTGCCTGTTTGCACACAACAAACTCCCTTGTCAGGTGTTTGCCCAACCTGTTGAGCCCAATGCCCAGCATTGTGAATCCCTGCTGGGGCATGGCCTTCCTCTCCCTCCTGCTGCTCTTCCTGACCTCGAGCACGGGCCTGCACAGACGACACTGGGCCCCAGCACACACGGCAAGGACACAAGGAAAGAAACATGGAGTCAACAATAACAGCGACAGTTGCAGGCAAGACCTCGTTCCAGCACTTTCTGCACCCTCCAAGCTTGTGAACCCTGTGATGCTGGTATCAGAGCCAGCACAGTGTGTTGACCCAGAGAAAACAGAGAGCAGCTGCACTGTTCACAGACCGTGTTCCTGGAACAGCGCGCAGATGTCGGCGCATCACCATGGAGACTTTGTCCTCATCTCTCCCGAGTGTTTGTCTGCAGAAAGGGGAGGACAGGAGCACCAAAGGACAAAGAGAGCTATACCTCTGACATTTATCACAGAGGACCATGTGGACTCACAATACAGGAGCCAGAGTGGGTGGCGACGGTGGGGTTTTCCCGGCCTCGGGGTGAATGTAATGGTTGGGTTCGTGGGTGTGCTCTCCATCTTTGTGCTGCCTCTGAACCTCAGTGTGAACATTTTTCTGATCAGGACTATTGAGACTCTGTTGGAGCTGGTTATAAAATCATTAGTTTCATCTGCACACCCAAGCAACACATCCACCTCTTACAATGAAACACTTGTCTAAAACCAGACTGGTGAGAAGCAAAAGTGGACGCTGATTGGAGGCTATTTGCAACAGGATCACCAAATTAATATTGCATGTGTGCAGACAGCCGGTCTACCTGTCAACACTGGTTTGAATGGAGTGTAAATAAGCATCTCTGAGCAGCTATTCACATGAGTGGAATAATATGTGGAAACAGCTGAAAGGTGCAGAGGAGGCAGGTTGAGGCGTGCTTGGTGCAAAGACACTAAACCTGACTGAAACAGACGGCCTGCTTTAATTGTTCAGAGCCTTAAGATCTGCAGCGATTTGTCGTCACACAATGGTCTACAGAATGCACCTCTCCAATTTAAATAAGACAAATCTACGAGGCAAACAGTGTTTCGAAAGTAATAATATGAAGTGTGCTGATGCCGCGTCACATAAAGCTATGTATGAATAAATACTGAGCGACTTGAGGGTGTACTGCAGATTCTGTTTTTCTTCTTTGAAGTTTTGCCTCTGTTCTTGAGCTGGTTTCAAAGGGTTGTACTTCGCCTGAGAGGTGAAAAGTAACTAATTACATTTAATGAAGTACGTGTACTTGTGTCTTTCCAGTTTGTGCTAATTTGTACTTCACAACATTGCAGATGGAAATGTCCTGCTTTTCACTCCACAACATGTATCTGACAGCTGTAGTTACTCTTAAGATTTTACATTTAAAAACATATGACACGCTTAGAAAATACAAGCGATGTTCAATATTAAACCACAGGCTTTCCAACTTTTTTCGGCTTTTGACCAAAAAGCAGTTTCTAGTTGGCTCCGGATGCCTATTAGATGTGGTTTTAGTAAAGAGACATTTCTCCACTGGACTTCTCAGATAGTTAGTTTAAATACCTCATTCGTGTCACAACATGCCAAATTATCCAATATATAAGAAAGATTACTGAAAACATCGCCAGGATTTATCTTGTGACCCTCACATCTAAATAACACAGCTATATAATGCCACTTACACATTGGTGAAATATTATAGACATATATAACATGCTATTCACAATTTAGTACTTTTGATACTTGTGCAAATTTTGTTTAATAATCCTTAAATCTTTTTCCTTACAGGTAAGTAGGATTTTGGACCTCATATTTTTGTTGCTTTGTTGGTTCTTTTACTCAAAGGTACAATTGCATGCTTTCTTGCCTGGACTTAGATGAGAAGATTGACACCACTGTCATGTCTGTCATTAAATATAAAGCTAAAGCCAGAAGGTGACTAGCTTAGTTTAGCACAACAACCTGAAAAGGAGGACACCGCTAGCTTGGCTCTCTCAAAAGGTAACAAAAAAGTCCATCACCTCTAAAATGAACTGATTAACATGTTTCATAAGATGTTTAATAAATACAAATATATGACTGTGTGGTTTTCACACTTCGGGCAGCCAGTCACTTCTTTGGGTTGCTGCTTGTTGCCTGGCAACCATACTGTAATAACATGTCAGCAAATTATTGCGGCTCCCACGAAACTGAGCTAAACTACAGTTTGTCATTTTTCCACTTTTTGAATGGATTAAACAAATCAGATGTAACATGTTTAGTGGGCTTCAGATGTTGGGAAGGAGTTTCTAGTGTTTATGCTAAGTTAAGCTAACTGGCTGCTAGCTGTAGTCTAGTAATGTTAGCAGACAGACATTAGTGGTCTAGCCAGCTACATTTTCTAATTTAACTCTTGGGCAGAAAGAAGAAGAAGAAAAAAATCTGTATTTCTTATATTTCTTTCTGTAACTATTGCTTCAAACCACACAATCAAAGGCTTCCTGCTCTTGTAAATATGAAACAAAGGGATGTATTGTGTAACCGGAGAAAGTCTGCCTTGCACTCACATGCAGGGACAGATGCACTCCCATCAACCCCTGACGTGACAAGTAGGGTGTCTGATCCAAAGGTGAGCAGGGACACAGATGTCAACACCAGAGGGCACTCTGGTACAACAGCAACTCGGAGCGACTGACACATGAGACCTGGGAGCTCCTGAAATGTTTGATAGATGAGCTTTAGGAAGTAACAGGAGGGGCATGGAGGGGATTCAGGAAACAAAAGCAGACATTTTTAGGTTGTCTTTCCTTTGATGGAGCCAGAGGGCTGAGTGAACGGCCTGCACACCTCCTCTTTCAAAGTGCACAGACCTGTACAGACATATACTTGAACTGCAGCTCACTCTGACTTTGGGAGGATAAAAAGAGCGGGTCATGTTCCCCTGGGTGCCTGTTAATGCTATTTTAGGATCGATGCATTTCAAAGCTCTGATGTATCCAAAGGCAAATCATTGCTTCATAACTGTAAGATCACATGTTCTGCTGACAAGACTGTGAGAAGATAAAAGGTGGGTGGGTTGTGTGAGTGAGGATTGTTTTTTGTTTTAATTGGGCCATGATGACATCCAGAGGAAATGCCTTGGTTGCTGTACATTTCCTCAGTCAGACAGTTGTTGATCTTCACTGTATGAATGGATGTCGAGAAGCCGTATGGTAACGCAAGAGGTGAGATGATTTTCTTCCTAATGGTGTTTCATTTTATTGCTTTAACAAAACACACACAAGCGATTTAACTGCTTCCAGCCAGATGAGTACTCTCCTGATTCACCTTCATGTGACTTCTTTCTTTTCTGCTTCCTGGGGTGGTTTCAACAGACTACTGATGTAACTTACAGAGGAAGGTATTCTAGTAATTATTGCAAATTTTGGACATGTTTTTGAACAGGGAGAAGTATAACCTGATAACTTCACCATCATGAATATACTGAACATCCCCACAAGAGGACACAAGAGCAACTATTGACCATCTTTAATCATTTTCCAGCTAAATGAGCATAATTCAGCCCACAAAATATCAGAGCGAAATGACAAATGCCCATCACAGGTTTCCAGAAAGCCAACATGACATCTTCAAGTTGCTTTTTTTGTCGACCAACGAAAACCCAAATACACTGCAAGTCAGTTTCAATAATATAAAAGAAAGAAAAACAGAAAACCCTCATGTTGGGGAGTTTTGCTGGATAAAATTTTTTAAATTATCAATAACCAGAACAGTTGGTAATTAATTTTCTGTCCCTCCACTAATCAATAATTTTAATCATTTCAGAACTACAATGGCTTAAAACCGGTTTGTCTTTATTTTTTTTACTATGTAATCATAAATCTACTACAGAATCCTGAAGCATGTATAGTAATAGGGATGATACATCTGCCAGTGCCCTTGGCATTACAGCTGCAGCTCTTGTTCTTTAACTGTAAGTGATGCCAATAGTGAGCTTTCATTTCTGCTTTTGCTGTCACTTACAAGATTAAAAACCTTATACTCTCGCCCCAGGACAGCCACATCAGACTGGAATCAGATAGCGGTCTCTCAAAAGAGAGCTCAGTGACCTTTTAATGGACATTTTCCCCTCTGGTAAAACTGTCTATTACAGGATGGACACCTTCTCCTCGGATAAAAAATGTCTCTATCACAGGAGCGAGAGGAGAAAAGTATCCCGAATCAAAGCTGAGGATATGAGGCCACTTGTCCTGAGGGTCTGCTGTGAATAGACGGCACTCTGCTTCAAACCGTACAGTTTCTGGTGGAACAGCTGCAATCATGATGCAACAAGACTCAACAGCTTTGGAGTGTGAAAGAATACAGCAGTGGGGTACAAAGTTACACAAAAAAACAACTTTCTGAGTTTCTGACGCAGTGCATGAGTCAGATCTTAACTTTTTTATAGTAACTTTCTGTCATCATTTCAAAGTCTACAACAATTTATTCCTTTCAGTTTAACAACCAGCCATTAAAACGCATCACAGATGGCAAATGAGGGGGACCTATTGAAAGCTGCAGCTCACCCACAGACAGGGAGGGAACACTGAACCCATGCAGACATCTTTTTTATTCATCATGTCACACGCCCGGGCCTCAGCCTATGCCAAAATATGGAGCAGTAATAAAAGGAGTGCAAAACAACCTCCCACCACCCTGCTGACTGGCTTAGCAGGGCTGACAGTTTGGCACATCTCATCTAAAATGTCTGGCATGAACCTCTTACTGAACTGGAGCAGGTATTGACAAGCAGAAGCAAAGTCTTCCTACATTTCAAAGATTCTTCTGCCTCCCAGATGTGTTTCATTTTGGGAGTTTGCTTCACTTCGCTCTCAACGTAATGCGATAGATTAAGTTCACTCTCTGGCTACAGACTAAAACATTACACCAGTGTCAGTATTGAAGCAAAGTGACACGCACGTCCTCTACCCCATTGATTCTCAACCATTTTAGCCTGTTACCCTTTGAAATGAAGCAAATTAGCATGTTAATGCGCTGAAATAAGATGGCGAACATCAACATGTTTACGTTGTCATTGCTACTATGGCTGTAGCCTTTTTTTTTTTATAGGCCTGAGGAGGGCGAGGAGGAGGAGGAGGAGGATATGAGAGTTTTATGGAGCAGATAATTTGATTTTTTAAAAATGTTTCTTACATTATTACTCATCTCACGACCCCTCAGATCTAGCTTTTGACCCCTTGGAGGTTACAAACCCCCACGTTGGAAACTATCCACCATTACAGGGCTTACTGAGTGGATCCAGTATCAGTCATGAAATGGCCACATCATCCACATTCAGTGTTTCCACTATCAGTTACATTCATTTAATCTTGGCTCCTGCGGACAGATTGTAGTGTGACTTGTGGTTCATGTTAACTACATAAAAAAAAAAAAAAAAAAAAAAGATTTAGATATTAAATTTGGGAAAAAAAGAGAGCACTGGTGTTGGATCAGTGCTCTGTATCAGTATTGGGAGAAAAATAAATTGGACTGGTACGTCCTTATGGCTCTAAAGCCTCTGAGCTGATTCACATCCAAACCAAGACAAAGTTTAAGACACTGGCTGATTTTAGCAGTAATTTATTGTACATTAAAACATTTCCCACAAACCTCCAGCAGCAAAAGCACACTAGAGTGTGTTCAGCAATGACGGGTGCACAGCTGCCCTCAGCAAGACACATCATCACTGTAATCATTAAAAGTGTCAGTTATCATCATCATCGTCATCATCATCATCATTTTAACCATTAACGTCATCACCACCACCAGTAACCCAACACCACATCACAATAATCTCATTCTTAATATTCAAAGTGTATGAAGCTGACCACGCTGAAGTGTGCAACGCAGCAAACTGGGGTCAGATTGAAGCCTCTGTTTAAACCTGCGTGAGGCACCTGCTGGCTGAGATTTACTTCAATTCATAGAGCGCCAATCAGGGTGAAGTATAAATACTGTCCTGATTGTCTAAATCTTTAGACAATCATCATCTTCTCACTTCATTATACAAATCCTTTTTAAACTAAGCAGGTTTACCGAGTTATCTGGATACATTTGCTGAGTAAATCCCAACAAACAGACTGATGTAAAAAGATCTATTTTAGGTTTTATTCAGCAACATTATTCAGACAGCTTAGTAGATTCAACAGGCCTCTGCAGATTTGTGCAAGTAAAGAAAAAAGAAAAAAGACTAAGAATATCTTGCAGACACTCACAATTTGACCCCCGTTTGCATCATACTGCAAATACCACAATCACATCCTACAAAAACAAGGGCACTGCCCCAATTTTCTTTTAAACAGACAACACAGACAACACACACACATACAAATGCAAAGATGAACAGTGGCAAATGAAGGGTGAGGTGACTTTTTTTTCTTTTTTTTGCTGTTGTAGATTTACCAAAGAAAAATCTGTTAAGTTCTACCTGAAAGTGTTCTGTAATAATCATTCTTGGCCGATGCATGGTGATGCTCGGAGGGCCAGATGGGCTTTATCAAGCACAACCAAAGCTGGATTTAAAATTATAGCTGAACCAGGCCGCAAAAACGTACCCGTGCACATGCCTGCCCACCCACAGGCACGCACACATGACTCTCAGTGTGTTGGACTTGGCTGAGTGACCGGAGCCTCTTAGAGCAGATTCTGCAGGACTTGTGTACAACTACTGATAAACAAGACCACTTGAGGCACATGGGGCAGAGAACTAAACATGGCTGAGCCTCAGGGGACTCATGATTTTGTCATTATGTAACACAGCAGCAGCCATGGGAATGCCAGGCGCACAGCAATATTAAATTAACCCTAAAGTCCATCCATCAACATTTTCCTTTGATGATTTCCATCTCCCAAAACATACAGCTAAACTTCATCTACATAAATATGATTTAAAATAAAAAGAGAGGTTGGTCTCTGTAGCAGTAATTCATATTTAAGCTTTCAGATTTTTACATCTGAGAAGTTATCACTTTACAACCAGAGGTCTCTGCCTCACAGGGAAATCCACTCCGACAGCATGATTTAATATGTGTGTGATTTGAAGACAAAATGATCAAACATCATGACTGGAAGCAGAAATGTTTTCCTATCAAACACTGAAGTGGGCAAAAACCCCACAGGTCTACTGTATGCTGAATGGGTAATTTAACCATGAGCCAGCATGATAACAAACTTATTTCCTTTTAACCGTTGATACTCTATATACTAACATACAAGTTATTACTCCACCAATAGCAGCATATTTCTGGACAACCTCCGCCTCCAAACAGACTTTCCGCCCACTTGTGAGTAGGACAGGGCAGTGGATAGGGATGGACTGCCTGTGAACTCATTTTTACGAGTTAGGTGATATTGATAATCGCTGGTGCACATGGAACAAGAGCTTTCCTTGTGGCAATAAAGACTGAACAGACACATGTGGATGTGACCTGCAGGACGAACCTAGAAAGTGGTCTCAGACAGAAGTGGAACAGACATGATAAGTTCGGGGTAGACTGCTCGCCAAACAAAAAAAAACAAAAAAAAAAAAAAAAGGAGCCGGGTGCTGTCGATCACATTCCACACACAAAGCTAAGCCAACTGTACAGCACGGAGAAGACAAGTGACCGGTCTTCAGTGTCTGCTTGCCCGGACAGAGAGGGGACGTCAAGTCTGACAAGCCTGGAGCTTGATAAGGAGAGCGGTGCCCCCTGGGAGTGTGCAAGGTGGGCCTGGGACAGTCACTTCCAGAGGGGAAATTACTTTATTTTCATATCGCTGCCACAGACCTTAGAGGAGCCCAGGGGTCCCTCTGTCTCCATTTAGTGTCATCTTTTCAATTAAAGATGTGGAATGAGGCTCAAGTGCAGGCCATTATTGTATGGTCGTTTCAAGTCACAAAAAACAGAGCAGGTTTAAAGAGCAACATCAAGCACAATTCTTAACTGAACTGAAAGAAAGAAACATTTCAAACACCCTATTAAACACTTTTTAAACGGATTTCTTGAACATCTTTTGAAACCTACACAAGTCCTGTGAATTCACCTAAGATGGATTCATCTGTCAGGACAATCGCGACCTTAAACGCGTGCAGCTCTTAAAGGCGTACAGTGTTGATTCGCAGCGGTTGCACGTTCTTGCCGTTGGCGTGGCTCTGGCCCGGGCTGAAGTAGGGGAAAAGCTTGGCGGGGAATTTCTCCCGGTAGGTGTAGAGCCAGGACATGTCGTCTGCATTGTAGAAGATGAGCAGGCCTTTGTGGTAGTCCAGATATACCCCCACCTTCTCTAGCTTGCTCTTTACGTTGAGGCGGGTCCAGGGCTCGGTGCAGGCGCTGTACTGGTTCCCGTCATGCATAACGATGCAGTAGAAGCCGCGGCTGGGCTGGATCTGGATGCTGCCCTTGCGACTGACCGTCTCATTGGCCACGCCGATCATCCACTGGGTCTTCTCCGACACCATCACCTCCCAGTAATGGACGCCTGACGCAAAGCCCTCGGCACCCAGAACTGACACCTCCACGTCAAAGCGGCGGGGGGAGTCCTGCAGGGGCTGCGGATGGAGATTCCCATAGGCCACTATGGTACAGTCATCTGAGAGGATCAGTCTTTGGTGGGCTGTGATGGGGTCGAGGGTCAACGCCGCTGGAACTGAGGACAACAAAAAAATAGAGACGAGGGAAGAGACCGTTTTAGCTTGAAGAGTCGGCATTTATTTCACTTTTAAGTTCAACACTGTGGAGAGAAAACAGTCAGCCCAGATAAACAGGCCAGTCATGGGTATAAGTAAGTAGAAAGCAACAAAACAAACACATCAATAAGTTATGACTCAGCTTGGCCAAACAGAAAAGCGAGGACTGCAGTGTCATTCGCAACAACCTCATTTTTCTTTATCGTGGCAGAGGCTGCGTGAACAGTTTTATGCTGAGGCAGCAAGTAAATACATCCAGGCTGCTCAGGCACTTCACAGGACAGGTGGGGTCAAGGTTGTGAACTAATCTCTGAAATGCTCCCAGCTTTCATCACAGGCATACTGACTGGTTGGAATATATATGCTGAAGAATTTATGTTTTGACCTGGAGGTCAGCGAAAATGGTTTTGGTATTAGTTTCTCAGGCTTTGATATACACAGTGTGTCTCAATGCAAAAGAAAAAAACATTCCATGAATCAAAGAATAAAAATAATGCTGCTTTCTTCTTATCTTTTCTTCACGAGGCTCTGAGGCAGGTGGGGCGACAGAAAGGGGGGGGGGGTCTTTGGAAAATCTGTCTGTCAAGGTAAGTATTCCCTCACTGTATTATCCCGAGTAATGACAATGTTAATAAAAAGAAATGTTGCTGAATTTCATACAATTCCAGCTATCTCCATTATTTTGTTGTGAAATTTTGTTAAGCGAAAGCGTAAATTTCAAAGGAGGACGGATAGCTCTACACCTGGACAAATAAAACCAGAGTTACCAAAGATGCCACCAGAGGTAAGTGAGATGCTTTGTGTAATTAGATGAACTGACCCTTTAAGACCAATCTAGTGGAGACATTAAAGTATCACTGCTGCCAGAGTTGGAGGAGGTGATCAAAGCCATGCCCTGTGGTAAAAGATGACTGATGGTTTGTTATTATGCGGTGCACTCGACTGCTGCTCGACTCTTATTTCAGGGAAATGAAACACGGAGTTGGGCAAAGAGTGTGACTGTGAGTACACCATGATACATTTTTTATAATCTGCTTTTACCTTCGTGCATAAAGGCTTCAAAGTCAAGTGCTCTCCAGAGTCTGATAGGGTAGCTCAATTTGAGCAATATCAGACCGTGCGAGGAGTGCCAACAATATAGTGAATCAGTAATTACAGCGATGGGAGGAGCTGATCCAGCTCACTCCACAGGCACCACGGTGGTACGAGGCAGTTTCTCTGTACAGTTTGTGGTTTTAGGGAGGGAGAACATGCACCCGTTTCTGGTTATTAGGGAACCATATCAGGCTGAACAATAATGGCTTGTTCTCTTTACTCTCTTTCACATAAAGCAGACTAAGGAAGGAGTGGGAAGGGCATTCTTTTCTAGTTCCTCCATATTTAGATCAGCTGAGATAAATGGAGGTGAAATGTCTGGCGCCCGGCCAGCGGACAGGACAAAGCCTTTCCAGACATCTCCGGTGTTTGTTACAACCAAGTCATTAAAATTTCATAACCTGAGTGTCGCTTTGTGTCATAGAGAGGAACCTGCAAGCGAACACACAGGGGCGGAGAAACAATTTCTCCTGCTAAACATGAGAGGAGAAAAAAAAAGAAACACAGTGTCTGGTAGCTATTCTCACTAACCCATCAGTGACAGCAAGGGATGAGGGATGATGGGATGATGGGAGGATGGGAGAATGGGAGGATGGGAGGAATGTCTTTATTTCGTCTCTGGCAACCACTGGTGATGGATTGTAACCAATTGTTCCATTTGGCAGCAAGTCAAGGGAGGCCAAAAAACTGCCTGGCCTCCCATCAGCCGGCAGCGGGCTGAAATGGGAGAAGTGATTGAGGGAGTAAGAAATTCCTAAGCACATTATTTTAAATAATCTCCAGCAAGTGAGTGATGGCCGTAGGGCAGAGGGAGTAGAGCTCCTCTTGGTGATGTCGAACACAGAAGGGCATTTCGGCCCTCTAGGTCCGACCACCATTTCTTATCTGAGGAGGATAAAAAGCTCAAAGCATCCCAGGAAACGTGATGCAGGGCAGGACTAGTTCCTGCACTCAGTGCTTCCTAGTCAACATCCAGCTGCTGAAGGAAATTAGATAATCAACCTGCTTTTAAAGTAACACTTAAATATTTGGGAAAATATGGTTAATATTCATCAGAAGATTTTAGCTTAGCATAAAGCAGCAACAGGGGAAACAAACTTGTTTGGCCCTGTCTAAAGGTACAACACTCCAGCACCTATACAGCATGTGATTAACACATATTGCTCTTTTTTTGTATTATGTGTTTACAACAATGTGTGGTTTTGCAAGAGGGCCTCTGAGATAAAATGTGTAAATAAGTGGGGTTTAGAGGTGCTGGTAGGTAGATTTTGTTACCTCTGAGGAACTAGGCTGGTTTGGCAGGCTTGGCTAGCTATTTCTCCATTTTCAGCCTTTACTTTATAAAAGCTAAGCAAACCCCCTGCTGGCTGCCGAGCCTTTTTTTTCCCTAAACAAACATCTGACTAACTACTAATACAACAACTACTGCTACTAACCCTGCAAAAAACGCAGATAAGCATATTTGTTGAACCAACACCTGAAGTACTTTACACTAGATTACATGCTGTATATTTACTAACCAGCATGTCTGAGTTATATACATCTCATGTTCCAGTTATGGCCACATACCTGGTGAGATATCCTGGAAGAGCAGTTTCCATATTGTATACTGTAAGGGCCCCATGTACTTGGATGTCGGGAAGTCTTCATACGTCAGATTGGTCTCATGTATCTTCCCTTTAATCCTGAGACAGAAAAACAGATCAATAATGGTCTAAATCCAATTTGCTGCTTTTTCCAAATAATACTGCCTCTTGTTCAACCCACAATGTCAATGCTTCAAGTAATTATTCTGGTTTGTGTCTTTGAAATGTGCCATTATTGACATTTAGGAGCTGACAAACTGCTTCATGAATCTCCAGCAACAGAGATGAATGTATCAGTGAGAGGTGGGGGGTTCAGCTCTAACACCATTACAATATGATTCAATATGAACCTCCACATGAATCACTCCCACACGCAGTCCAGAGTTCAGCCAAGACACTGAGTGGGCTGCTTACCACACTGAAGTCCAGAAAATAACAGTACAGTGTGTTGAAAAGGGGACTTTACACATTTGTGCAGCAACATCAGGTTAATTGTAGTATATTGTCTGACTAGAGGGAATGAAAATAAATGAAAATTACTATGGTTCTATAAGTACAACTCATGGGGTATTCAAACGGTCTAATTTTTTACTTGGATTTATTCTAGAGCAATTAGAGGTTTTCTCTTGCCGAAGTGTGAGTTAAGGGCAATTACACAGAAAAAAATAATGTTTCTGTGTCCCTGTGTCAGTTGTTCTGTTACTCTCTGTAAAACAAAAATATGTTTAAAGACTTGTCTTGAACATACATACATACATTTATCCCATCAAAGATGAATGTTGGTTTCACCATAACTGTCTATTGTAACTCTAAAAAAAAAAAAACTAAAATAAGCAAATGTTCTAATTAGTAGTCCTGATTTAAATAAGAAAAGATCCGCTAAAAAAAACAAGTAAATAAGGGAACAGCCAAACATTTGATATGTAATAATACAGATGCTACATACTAGGTTCTTGGGAAAATGCATTCGGAGATGATACAAAGTCCTACTTATCTCTCATATCATATCATCCACCTCCAGTTTAGATTAAATAATACTTCCACCACAAACATGTTAATATCATAACTATAAAGACATTGTTATTTTGTAAATGACAACATGTTTGACTCCGTCACTCTATCTCTATATTCAACCTCATTAATCTGCTCTAAGATATTAAACTGTTCAATTAAATCGTCCTCAAGTGCCCCTCCTAGATTAAACATTACAGCTGGTTTATTTCAGGCTTAAAACACCATCTGTTCAGGGATTAGCTGATGCTGTTGCTCAAATCTCTATTTCCTCTAAAATTTAAGCAACCTTAACAGTTAGCTAGAGTGTTGGTATGAGACGTCAAGGGTTGATAAAAACCTGATTCGTCTTGAAGCAAATGTGTTCACAACCGCATTTCTTTTCTTATTCGATTGCAGTGACGATACTGGGACTGTTTTAGCAAACTCAGGGCAGGTGAAGCACCTCTCAGATGTGACGGCTACTCCCTCCAGGAAGTCATGTCGCCCCGTCTCGTTGAGGCGCTCCTGCAGGATCTGGATGCCCTCCTTGACGTCACGAAGCTGCTGGCTGTAGCGCTGGATCTTGTGCTCGATGTCGGCCAGCTTGCGGGCCGTGTCCATCTCCAGCTCCTCCAGCATGCTCTTCTGACGCTCGCGAAGGAAGCGATGAAGGCGCTCAAATGCATCGCCAATGGTTGCACGCAGACTCTTCGCTGAGGACTGAAAAAAAAAAAAAAAAAGAGGCTTACTTAAAACAAATCACCCTCGACTGGGCTATTTATAACTGCTATTACAGGACTGTGAAATAGACTTTGTTCTGTAGTTGGCTGGGTGTTTCAGTCACAATATCTGGCTCTTAACTAGACAGGGGTCAGTAATTCAAGGGCTTACAAAGCGCTCTAAATTGTGCTAATATTACATTAACATTCACTCATTGATTCAGCTTGTACATGTATTGATTTCATAGGGCTCTCTGAGAACGGTGTGTGTACCAGCTTCCACTGAGAAAATAAAGTAGGTTTTATGGCATTTTAGTGAAGGTGACCAGGAGGGGGGGCCGCAAAGGGCATCCTGTGTGTGAAGGCGGCTACAAAACCAGTGGACAGGCAGAGGAGAGGAAGCTATTACAGACAAAGACAAGCAGCTCGCAGGGGACAGCAGATTGGGAGATGAGGAGTTGAAGAAACTGATTTGTAGCTGAGGAGGAAAGATGGGAAGCCGGACATCAGAGAGAATGAATCATCTGAGTGTTAGCAGTGTGAGTGTCAGAGAGACAGAACAAAGGGGTGTGATGTGAAAACCCTGTAAAAATCACACAGAGAGGAGCAGCAGCCTTTAAGCTAGAGGCTTCTGAGGAAAGGAAGCACTGGATTTCATTCAGACATTTTGTTAAAGATTTCCCTGACTGTGCTCTGTCATCATTTTACTGAAAAAGTTGAACTCGTGTTTGTACACACATTCAAATAAATCCAAGCACCTGCTCATCAAAGAGCAGCTAACAACAAGAGAAAACTGATGACGACTGAACCAAAGTGAACTTGATTTAAAAAAAAACAAAAAAAAAAACAAGTTTCCTCTGAAATTCTGGTTCTCTGCTGGGATCCACTCCTCTGATCTTTTCAAGAGGAGCTGGATTTAGGGAACTGTGATGTGAGGTTTAATCACACAGCAGGCCTGTTCCTGTTATTTCAGAGACCGGGGGCAGGTATTCTCACTCTGTCTGTGGGAACGTCGTCAGATGACTTTTTCCTCTGCAAGAATGAGAGCTATGACATTAAGGTGGGCTGTATCCCAGCCCTCCTACCTAGTTAAGAACTGAAAAGTGATGGCATGGAGGAAGGGGAGTACGGCAGCAGCCCACCTATCAGTCTCTCAGACGTGTCTGCTGCTTTGGCCCAGCAGGCTGTGAAGGCACTAAGAGGGTGTCTGCAGCCCTTGGAGACAGGAGGCTGGCTACCTTTCAGGGAGGCATGTGATTAGCAAGCGAATCCCTGGTGGGCCTGTGAATAGGACACAGTGTCTATCTTTCAGACGAACACAAACGAGTCAAAGGACTCAGACTGGGGTGCAGGCAGATACATTCAGTTAAAATGAGAGCCGGGTTGCTGCAGTGACTCCATCACAATTTTTGTACAAGACCTGAGATGCAACTCAGTCTAACATTAAGGGGAAAACCACCAATTTTACAAATCAGCCTGTTTACAGGTGGTGGGGGGTTCTACTGCATATGTGAAAACAGTTTTTGTAAAAGGCTTGCGGGGCTCCAGAGGGCCAATTGCCTCAAAAGATAGAGTCCGTGTTGGGGCTGAAGGCTACTAGGACTGAAGTTTGAAAATGAAAAAATCTGGGGGTGTAGAGTGAGAAATATGTGAGCCTACCAGACCTCTGTAGTCTGCTCGAGGCTACTTAGGTAACGCAGGTGATAGGTTTTGACAAGGAAGAAGAATGCGCGGAATAAAAAAGGCGATATCTCTGGTTCTGCTACACCGATTTTGATTTTCTTTTTTTAAAACTGTCAATTGTGAGTCTGAAAATGTTGAGGCGTACTCTTGAAAACGAAGAAGAAATATAACTTTAGGCACCCTCAAATTTAGCAAGCTGAAGAAAGGCAGGGAGACATTTCACTGTCAGCTACCTAAATGCATCAGAGATCAATGAAGTCACAGTGTGGCTCTCTTCCAGGCAGAGGCAAATGGATGTAAATCTAATGAGATCAGCTCATTTCCACTGAGGAGTCGTGGCTGCTGGAGTGCCTACATCTAGCAGTCGGAGTGAGTCGATGGACGGGCTGGAATGGACAGGGGCTGGCTCTCTCCGACAGGAGAGAGTCCTGCAGTGCAGAACTCAGAAAGAAAGATGAGTGACGCTGTGACATCGGACAGCAGGTCCCAAAGCCCCAAAAAAGTAAAATGTGCCCCCTAAATGACAAATAATGCTGACAGCTGCAACGTCGTCTCTGGCAGAGCCCCCTTCCCTGGTCAATAGCTTCAACGTCACTCCAGGAGAGAGAGGAGACTTGCGTGGGTGAGTGTGCAGGGGTTGAGGGACTGATATATTGAGTGGATGCTCATGGTTCACTGATTAAAGCAAGGTGTCAAGATTAAACCGCTGCTCAATAAACCACTTTACCTGCAGAAATTTAATCATCAATCCAAATCAGTGGGGAGGAAAAGACGGTTAATCAGTGAAACAGACCCATCCTTCATTTTTTATAAGGACTGTTTTACTAAGTGAATATTGCTGTCTCCATTTGGATGCATAAGATGCAAAAAAAGATGTCTTGTTTCCATCAATATCCACACGCTCTGTTACGACTGACTTCCGATGCCATTTGTTGGTGTATAATTAATTACTTATTAAATCAAATGAGAATTTGACCAATTATTTTCTTGTAAAATGTCAGAAATTAATAAATGAAGGTCATCAGATGTTTTTTAAACCCAGAATGATGTTCTACTACTGTTTGTTTACGCCTTAGGCTCTAGGAAAGTGTAATTGCCATTTTGCACTATTTTCTGACATTTTCTGAACTACATAAATAATGATAATGATTTTTTGTTGCAACCGTATACAGCTGAATGATTGCTGGTGGTGCAGCTCTGTACATGGGAACGGTTTCATTTCAAAAAGGAAAAATGTGGCTGTACCTTGGTCTCAGTAAGTTGCCTTTGCAGGAGCTGCAGGGCCTCAGTGTGTCCCTTCTCACTGTCCTGCAGGGTGGCCAGCTGCTCCTTCATCTCCCTCTGCAACACAACAAAACAATAAACAAACAACAAGTCAGTAACTGGTGGCAGGAACTTAATAGCACTGAACAGAAGAGAGCATTCAACGAAGCTATGTATTTAGAAGATTTTATTAAACGCTGTATGACAGTCTAAAATGAGCCACTTCTTCTTCTTTGCTCAAATAATGTCAAAAACATCATCAGTTACATAAGAATAAAGCTAATATATTTGGCAGACAGATATTTTGCAAGTCTAATTCTATTATATCTATTTAAATTGGATTATTTGTGTAACAGCTCCCTTTGCTCGGGTACAAGGCTGCAAAGATTTAAGCCTCAGCTACAAAACAAGCAAGGCAGATGGAGAGCGAGATATGAAAGGGATGAAACGAAATCTCTGGAGATGTTGGGCTGTGTCAGAGAAAACTGGGTCTCATCTCTAGTCAAGCACACGCTGGCAAAACCTGCACCACTCAGACACCTCCAAGTCTCCCCAAGGCAGGAAAGAGGCTCTGCGGGAGCTGGCTGGGACGGCTGCTGTCACAAATTGTGCAGAGTTTTTATGCAGGTCCCATGTGCCAACAACACCGGCGCACTCACATTTAGGCTTTAGGACTGAAGTAGTTCAGCAGACACCCATATAGACTTGTTTATACAAATGTGCAAAGAACTCAGGGCACAAGACTGAAGGCACAGCTCTGCACTTTGTCAATCTAAACTTAGATGATGTGTTCATACTGACTAAACAATAAGGAATGGAAAGGTGGAGATTCAGAAACTAGTCTAACTCAAAAACTTCAATCTGTTGGTGGAACACATGTTAGCTCTTGTGAAAATTAAAAATGATGACTGAGTTGCTTGAGTATTCATTTGGGCACAAGATGTGTTAGAGGATGGAATTTATACAAGCGGCTCTGTAAAGCTGTACTAAAGCACAGCATTGCTCTAAATGCTAACCTCACACGCCAACATGCTCACAATGACAATACTAGCATGCTGACGTTTAGCAAGTATTATATTTATATAAGAAGATATTGAGGAAACCAACAGATGACGGTTGACCAGATGAAAAGCAGCTCATTGTGCAACAGTTCTCAGATGTCGACGTTTCCTTGACACCAGAGAAAATCTGACCTGATTTATGAGCCGAGATAGCAGCACCCCAAAACACACACAAAAGAAATCTGAATATTATGGCCTCATTTTAACATTTTAATTCTCATACTGATGCATTTTGGTAAACAAGCCTTCAACAGAGCACTGCCAACGTGTTCCCTTTATAGAGAATGAGCATTCAACCCCAGCTATGTAAGGGTAAGTAATGACCTCTGTCACCACAATAATAACAGAAAGACATTTTCAGTCTAAAGGATACAAAGAAGCTTTGCGTCATGTACCTGAGCTTGATAATCAGACCTGATTCATGTCAAACTGAGGAAACTGAGGAGATTCTGTTTGATCTGAGCTGAACCACTGCAGCATTTACTGAGTTGGCAGACAATTAACACCAGAAAGCCTTTTTATTGGTAAAACAGCATTCTGGTAACTGTCTAGAGAGCCTGGATGTGTGCTCATTAATAAAAGCTGACACCTGACAAACAATTTTATATAAAACAAAAACTAAACATCAGTGAAAGTATGCCATTATGTTCAAATGTAAACAAAGAAATGGGTCTAAAGCACAAATAATTATACACAGCTACAAATTGCACAGAAAATATGCACTAAACAAAAACCTCATACATAAAATGGCAATATGCAGTACATGTGGCAGTAAAATTGGCATCATTTCATTTGCTCTGATTCCGGAGGAAAGGAGAAATTGAAACAAAGAAAACAACATGACATGAGCCTCATTTATTGCAGACCCTCCGTTGCGCCGCCCCTGCTGCTGGTCTCATTGCTCATGTAACCTGTGCGTCACCTTCTCTGTGATCCACAAAGTGTCACCTCCCCTGAACACCAACTGCAGCAAAAAATCCACCAAATGGAACTGTCAGTTTAGCCGTGCTGAGAAAACAACTATCACTCAGCCCCCGGGCCAAAATAAATACCAGAATAGATCTCCACTGACAGGAAAAATACAGAATAATTTAACCTTCTAGTCAACAAATCGAAAAAAAAAAAGATGAACCAGCAGAGAGGAAAGAAATAAGCCACGCATCAATCTGTGATGTATTAGAAAATCTTTGACCTCGATCATTAGCTGCTAAATTAAAAGGTGCAAATGTGTACTGTGTAAGATGAGGCATGTTTCTTCTCAAGGACAGAAACAGTGGAAAACAATGGTTGGTGCAGTGGGGGAGTGTGGCTCTCCATGCTAATGATAGGAGTGTGGCAGGCTCAGCAGGCTCTCCTCCTCATCGCTACACGCTTGTCTGCAGCAGGTCAAAGGCTACTCCCACACACTGAGATAGACCAACACTGACAGACGTGCAGAGACAACATACTCCTCCACTCTCCTGCAACACACCATCTGACCGGCTGGTCAGAGGAGGGCAGCTTTAACCGTTATAGCCATCACGCTGATGGATGGACATATCGACATCAGCCCACACTTCTCTGAGAACCCAAAAGCCATCATTTGCACGACAGTGTGTAAAACTGGATATAATATCCACTCTGGATAGAGCTTGTCGATAAAATTAAATGCAATGAAGAATGTGTACAGTCCTTAAGCTGAACGTAAGCATCAGTAAGCATAGTAAGAATTTAAGCATAAGCCGCATTTTAGAAACAGCAAAAATTAACCTTGGTGAAATCATCTCTACTTCAAGGCCCTAAACCTCCTCCATAACGTGCAATTACATAATCCTCTGTAATCTTCCTGGGAGCATAGACTGTCCTTTGAGTATCCTACAGATGGAGATTTTCTCTGATGACATTTAAGCAGAACTAGAGAAAAAGCCACAGCTGTAGTGTCCATTACTACACATGTAAGGAATCAGATCTGAATTGGATGTCATTCACTGGTATCTACATGAAAACTGTGCATGATGATGAAACAATCCATTGTTATATGACAAAAGAAAACGGACCTAGAATTACTGCCTTGCGATTGTATGTTTCCGTCAGCCAGCCAAGTTACAGTTTACATCCTACATGTCTGTCCAGACAATATGGCCACAATGTTCCCTTCTGTTTCTGAGTTATTGCGTTGAATTATGGTCAGAGAAGTGTTTTTGTAAGAATTACGACACCACAGTAAAGCTGACTTTGACCTTTTCCATATAAAATGTCATCATTTCATAGTTTTGTGGGAAATGTTGTCATAATCAGTGTACGAATTCTTGAGTTATGGCCATATACTTGATTTGTGACCTTGACCTTTGACCACCAAAATTTAATCAGTTCATTCTTGAGTCCAAGTGGACGTTTGTGCCAAACTTGAGGAAATTACATCAAGGTGTTCCAGAGATATCGTTTTCATGAGAACTACGTGTAGATGCACAGATGGAGGAACGCATGTACGGACGAATGACCCGAAAACGTAACCCTGCCCTACACAGCTGTTGCTGGCACGGAGGCATAAAAATGCAGGTGAATAAATACTGGTTATCAGCAGGGCCTAACAGGGAGGTTTGTGTATGTACACGGTGTGCCTGTGTGTGTTTTTGTGTTGTGTGTAGAGGCGTCTCTCTCCTGTCCATCGCATCTGGCCAACACAAGTCTGACGTGACATTTCCCCAGGACGTCAAGATGCAGGAGATGGGGGTCACGGCTGGGGGATTATAAATCTAAAACTCATTTCATCCTGCTGTCGTTCCCCTCTTCCTCTTCCTCTGCTGTCACGTTAGAAGCTCTACTGGATATTTACAAGGAAATAAATGAATAAAATAATAGTCAATCAGTGTGCATTTCTTCAAAAATGCGGCAAAAAATTCCTCAAACTTTCCTTACAGCTGTGAGCCAGATTACATTCAGCAGCTCGTTCAGGATTTAGAGAGCGTTATTGGCTTCAAACCGCCAGCGCTGATGAAGAGGTGAACAAAACAACATGCAGTGTCACGGCATGAATAATAAAAAGCCTACAGGGTAGAGAACTTCCTCTCAGACACAGACAAGATTTGCTTCCAGTGATTTCTGTCACGAGCACTGATGACAGGAAGAGAAATGGGAAAAAAAATCTGTAAAACTTGCAACTCTTCTCCTTACTGAAAGATATACAGAATGCAGAGCCAAAATACTACTTATAATTACAGTGGGGTCACTGGACTTCGAATGCAAACCGAAGCAGAGCCCACAATAACTCAAAGTACTGCAAGTGATTTTCACAAGGACAGTTTGGCATAACCTTCATCAAGCTGAGGGTGTAATTCTGTCAGGTAGCAGACAGGGAGGGTAAACAGGACACCAGCCAATAACAAAGCAGCCAACACACTGCAGCCGTTACAGTCAGGCAGTGAGCTTTATGGGCTCATTCTAATTCAACATGGACTGAGTATGAAATATGTCGCTCACAACCAGGTACAGAGTCACATGGGCACCGACGTGCTGCGAGTTCAAGGCTACCGGCTTGGATATTACACAGGAAGCAACATACAAGTGTGCACACACACAGTGCACCCACACACAACTCTTATTTTTCTTTGCCATTAAGTATCTGTAGACAGAGCCCATTAAGGGTGCTTTAACACCTACTCCATTTGGTTCAGTTCCGCCTCCTCTGGGGTTTTTACCCATTTGGTTTATTTTGTTTGGGCTGGCGTGGTCCTAAAACCCGGACAGAGGTCGCCTGAAAAGGAGAGTCTCGGGCTGGTTGAAGGCGGACTGCGGTGCAGAGCTACCACCGAACACAGGATTTTATAGATAGATGATAGATGCTAAAACTACAATTAAATTCATCTGCTAACTTTTTAGAAAGAGTTCACTCCACCTGAGAGCAATGAGCGATGCATAGCTTTTATTTATGCACTAACACTTAGCAACCATGGTAACACCTATGCATATAACACCACAAGTGAAGGGAGTTCCCCCAAAATATATCAGACGGTGAAAATGTTTTGAGCTTTTGCCATAATATGCTTCTTTTAGCAGCAGTGGCATGTAGAAAGCACACAGTAACTAACCCTCCGTTTTACTAAAGTACAAGATGCTTGTCACACTACATTCAGCTGAAAGTAAGCATGGTCACACGTAGGTACAAAGTGCTGTGGTTTCTAACTGGGATACAGATGCTAGTAGTGTAAATACACAAATAAAACCAGCAGTGCACCGTGCAGGCCATCTCATCAGTAGGTTGTCCGGATGAAACATGATGACAAGCGACTAGCCCATGCGAGGACCCTTTCACAGCACTCAATGCCAAACCGAGTGCATCCTGGAGACACTGACACCGGCAGCAGTGAAAGAGCTAACAGCAGACCTCGACAACTACTGATGTCACAACGGCAGAAATAACCACAGTGATATCAGCTCTGGGTTCTGAGGTGCACGACTTTTAAGATATTTTCATTTTTTCCTCATCTCTGATGCATTGTTCTTACAAGAAGTGCAATTCAGTGCATTAACATAATGCAGCCAAGTGACCTCTGGGAATACAAAACATTGTGTAAGCACACAGCCTTTCAAAATGCTTCCTTGTATGTTATACCAGACATCATTTTCAGAGGCTGATTTTTTTTTTGAGCCGAGTGCAAATTAATGATGAAGTGTGGGCCAAAGGATTTGAGGCCAATCATAAAAATGTTTCACCTGACAGTCTGGCGTGTCGGCTGCCCCCGCCCTTGGCCCCGGGAGGCAACCAAAACAAAAACTTGTGAGATGAAACAAAAAGCAGAATAACAAAAATGCTGTCTCAGGCTGCAAACTCTGTTGTATTTGTTCCAAGACATCAAATTGAGCTCAAGCTGCGCCTTACATTCCCGAGCCTTGTTTCCTCTAGCATCAGCAGAGCCTGTAGCCTCTCCAGGGGAACGAGCGCGTCCCTGCTGCCTGAGCTCAGCCAGCAGAGCAGGCCGAGGCCAGCTGAGCTGACTGTGCAGGACTGGCTCAGAGAGCTGCAGGACAGAGACACACTACTCACCTCCAACATCTGTCCTAGTGAGACAGAGGCAGTCTGAGACAAGAACAGCCTGTACAGCAGAAGTAGTTTCTACTGTGTGCCTCTCGGATGCCACATCTCCTACCAAGTCCACTCTTCGAGTTACAAAGGAGGTCTTGTTCAGATAACGATAACAATGAATTGATTAATTGACAAAATATCAAACAAATGAACAGAGTTAGTTTCAATGCAAATGAATCAGCTTACATTATAAAACAATGATATTGATCGACGCAATGATAAAACAAAGGAAAAAAAAAGCAGCAAATCCTCGTATAGGATTATCTGAAGCCAAGTAATGTTTTGCATTTTGCTTGATAAATTACTTCATTATTAATGAATCAAAATGCAAGTCAGTTTTCTGTGAAAATGTTCAGTTGAAACTCAACTCAATGTTTCAGTAATAATTTTTAGTCCCACTTGATACTGGAATAATTACTTAATTGCATTACTTTACCCTTAACCTGTGTAATGAAAAGTAAATTTATCATCCTACGTTGTTTCTGAGCACTTTAAAAATCTATAACTGCTACAGTTTCAGTACAATTGTCCATTATTCGACAGAAATATTTCTTGAGAATCTTTCTTTGAAGGGTGAAACAGGTCTGCTGTTACTGATCCTGGATCTGAGCATTAGATCACATATGACCACTACATTTACAACTTCTATTTTACAGGAAACACTTGGTAAAAGCAGTGGGGATGGAGTGGAAGTGCTGATGCTGGCGGCCTCCTCCAGTCCTCCTAATATAGGGCACGTCATGTAAATGATGAATGCTCAGAGGCTGCTGCTCCACTTCCTGGAGCGAGCAAGGGCACAGAGTATGCAAATGTATTACCCCAAACATGAATAGCTAGGGAACAGAAACACAACACTGCATGTCAGTTTTAATATTTTTACCATTAAAATGAAAGAGATTCATGATGTTTGAATTGCTGTAAAGGTCTACAGAGTCTACACACTAAGTGTAGGCAGTGGTGAGAGCAGAGTGTGTGGCATTAGCAGGGCAGCAAAGCTGTTGGATGTCTGATGGTCTTAAGAAAGACAAACAGGTCTCAAAGCCATCAGTGTTAAGTTTGATAATCTACACAGTGCAGGACAGGCCATTTAAGAGGAACAGGGGGTTTGACTTTGGCTCTAGAGTGGAAATCTGAGAGGTGCCAAGTGATAAGAGCAGGCCTGCTGCGTGTTAAGAGTCACCAGTTTGACAGAAGCAGCTCAGTGCTTCACCATCAGTCCTGAGGCTGTTACAGCTCGTCTCTTCCTGACTGCTGAGCAGAACTTCCATCTACAAAGCTATTTAAACAAGCAGTCCAAGACATATAAACAGTTTTCACAGCTGAAACTGCAAATGTATTTGACAGACAGCCAGTTTAAATACTTTTGGGTGTAATGTGGAATTTCAGAATATGCTCACTAGAGCAACCAGTTTCGATCCACCTCTGAAGAGCCATCAATCAACCCCGTCAAGAGCAAGATGCTAATCTTGGAGAGGGCTATTCATCATCTCAACAGGCAACTGATGAAAGGGAAAAAACATTAACTAAAAAATGTACTTTACCTTTAGACCTGTGAGATGAAGTAAACAAGCTTCTCCCATGAATCACCAACATCTATAATTACTTCCAAAGAAAGGGATCATTAGTAAAATGGTTTAAGCAGCTATATTTGGAAGTTGCACCTGGCTGTGCAGCGACCAAACTTTTCAGACCTTTATAGATTTTTACCGAAGTGAAACCTGAACTTAACGTTTCTGTTCAGGAAGTAAGAAAACCTCATTTGGAATTCCATTAACATTTCCAATAATATGAGTCTAAACATAGTCGTATTCAACAGTATGTTGTGTCTAATATCATTAACTATTCAATCTTTCTGTTTTAACGAGGCAGTTTTTAGACAGCAGAGACAAATGCTAAAAAAGTTTAAGAAAGATGACTTCAGCAGAGAGTGTAGGTGAATGTTATGGATATAGATGAAATTATCCTGAAAATGGTGCTTGGGGCAGCGCTTGGGCAGTTGGCATTTTTTCTCCGTGCCTGTGTGGGTTTTTGTCAGGTGCTCTGCTTTCCTCCCACAGTCCATAGACAGACAGATTAGGTTAATTGACATTGAAGAAAAGCGTCAATAGTCAGGCTGGTTTAAACAGCTATATTTGGAAACTTGCACGGAAAAGAAACTAATGCAGGCATGACAACACAGTTCTGAAGAACTGCTCTTTGTTCCTGCACAGTGACTTCCCTCTGTGGTCACACTGGGTAAACACAGCCTGAAAATGACCCCTTGGTTATGTTTGACTGCCAGCAGATTTCCGCCACAACCAAATACAAGCTTGTGTCATCTTTTTCGAAAAAGCTTCTTAGGATTAGTCAAACCTCTAATAGTCAGCATGTTGTTAATATAAAACCATGTAGTATGTGTCAGGCGCATAAATCACCTTGTTAAAAAACACGATGTGGTTGTATGTCAGCCAGCACGACACAGACACGCCAGGGATAACAATCAGATTTGTTTGCCTCTGCTCCATCTCGACGGCATGGGTGCAGCTGGAAGCTATTCTGCCTTAGCTGTTGTGGATGCACTACGCAGCCGTGATTGCTACAGCTTGCCAGCAGCGCTTTCTGACCAAATAAAGTGTGCGTCTGCTTTGCTTTCAGTCAGTCCCCTGACATCAAATAAATATTTGGGATGTATGCCTCCTTTGTCGAGTCACGCTGTAAAATAACAGACTGTTTGTGCAGACGCTGGCAGTACAGTCCCATGAATTTTAAGTATAGCCTTCAGTCAGGTCTGCATGTTATTAAATCCCCAGATGATTTCCAGTAATCTACATATTGTAGCCTGGGTCTCTGTATTATAAAAATGAATTTCAGGCACTCCTCGAGCACAGAGCAAGAAAGAAATATATCTGGTTACATTTGATGCATGTCTTATATTGACAATATTGGCAATATTGACTAGTCTCAAACCACATGGGTCTTCATCAGGCTTCCATGACTTACATACACTGAATATGATTGAAATCAGTCTTAAATAACACATTCTCTCTGTTTTACTCCTAATCATAGGGAAGTCAAGACCATATACAGATAGGTGGTGTGCTGGTCGAACAAAATAGAGAAAATACAGAACACAGAGTAAACTACTGATTAATACAATTACTAAGACAGTATAGAGACATAAAGTCATTCACCTTTATGAAGCTAGTGCCTCTTTCACTTGCTTCAGATGCACAATGCAATTTTCTGTTGTAGATTGCTTGAAAAAGCTGAAAAAAAAGAGGTTCCTGTTCATGTTTTCAGTTATTGAATGCTTTGTCATTTAATCCTGACAACCCCCAAATGTAACATCCAGTACAGCTAACAATAGCTTGAAATATGGACAGAAAATCCAAAGGTGAGATTAAAAAAAAAAAAAAAAAAACATACATGAAGGAGTGAGTGGAACACAAGCTGTCCAGAAACTGGGAGAAGACTTGGCCGGAGCATACAACCTCTTCAGAAAATGTTAAAAGTAAGTTGAAGCACACTAAGGTGGCGCATCGTAAAACAAAGCACTGTATGAGTGCAGCACAGAGTTGTCTCTGTAATTTTAATGCCGCTGAGTCACATCATTTCAAAAGTTTTCAGTTTTCCTCGTTCCCGTTAAAATGCACACTTTTGAGCTTTTTAAAAACCTCAGTTTTTTGGGTGTCAAAAATGCTGACTCTGGTCAAAGGAAATTTACTTTTTCTCATTTCTGAGGGACGAGTCAATCAAGCAAACATTCCCAAACGCATCCACCTCTCTTTTAAACAGTGCCTTCTTTTGAAACCACTGCCAAGACAAATTTCAGAAAAGCAGAAATGAGCTTTTAATAGTCTAACATGTAGGAAAAAAAACAAAAGAAATGATTTTTGTATTTCAACAAAAGAGTTGTCTCTGTCATTTCAATATGAGAGTGCCAATAAGATGGATGATCTTACTCGACTTTTCCTGAAAGAAGCTGCAACACGTTTCACAGCCCTCTAAACTATCTGACAGCCTTCAATTTTAACGCTTGACAAATGCTCACTTGTTTCACAGCTGCAGTTAGTGTAAGTCAGTGAAGAAGAGCCTCTGGAGCTGCTGCGGCCGGAAACCTCTGTTAACGTGCTGACTGAGGGCGATGATGAGGAGAGGGTACCGGGGTAAGGACAGACAATACAGCTGGCTGCTCCCCGCTGATTAGTCTGACCCCCAGATGCAAACTAAATGCATTGTGGGAAATAAACAGCCTCTAAGAACACTGTGCCAGGGAAACCTGAATTGACCATACAGCACATTACGAGAACAATTTAGGAGTTATAGTGGTTAAAATAGTTATAACTTTTATTCACTTTCATCTGTGTTTTCCATTCCGTACATAATCACTGAAACCGCTTATTGAACAAGCCTTTTTCCCCCAGTCAGCTCTGATAATTACACAAATGTTTTGCAAGAACTGTTGTTTGATTTGACACCATTTCCCTAATCCCACAGCTAAAAGTAGACTGAGACTGAGCATGTGAGAGCTTTCCCAGCACGTGTCAGCCCATCAGTCATCTACTGTCTCTCTGCACCTGGACTGTACCTCAATACGACAGGTTTGTGGATAAACAGAAATGCAGCTCGACTCTCTCACTTAGACAAGAGGCATTTAACAGGTAAACATCTTCAGGCTCCTTCTCTCTCCCTGCCAGCGACAGGTTAGCTCAGGGAGGGAGAGGGGGGAGATCTGGCTGATTGGAGGCTGTAAATGAGGACTCCTATCAGCAGGATGTCTAATTAAATCATCTGCAGCAAATCATGAACGCAGGGCATTACAAGAGATTACAGCCCCGGTCCGGCCCTGCCCAGACCTCCGAGAACAATGGCCTATAATCTGTCTTAATTCTCCAGCTAATCAAGCAACGCAGGGCTCATGGCTACAGCGGTACAGCAGTTCACATTCACCCAAATATTAAACTGACACAGACAAAACCAAAAGGAAGAGAAGCCTGAATAATAGCTGCTCTGTGATCACTCACCATTCATGGATTTTTTTAACATTTAACAAGATCTGCAGTTGCGTCCCCCCCCCCCATTTCATATCCCCACTTTTTAGAATCTAGTCTATAAAGGGAGTTGGAGAAAAAGTAACCATTTATACAACATCTCTCACTGCTTCTGCTCTCTCTTTTTTATTTAATAAAATCTTTATAGTGGTGACACGGGTGTGCAGGCTGCTCTCCCTTCCCTGCTGATCTGCCTCACATTAGGGAGTCCCGGGCTCTAAGCCTCACTTTAAGCCGCAAAACTTTGAGGACAGCACTTCCCCTTTCATTCACTAAGATGATGAGTAAATCTCTCCTCTCCAGTGATCCTTCCTCTCCCTCTCTGGCCTGCCAGACCAGTTAAAGCACACATGGCACTCCTGTGACCTCCAGGTTTAACTGGCAGACAGATACATGTCCGACTGATGTCATACAGCAGGTATAATGCAGTCATTTACAGAGAGAGTCGTGGGGGAGTTTTGTGTAATGCTACTGAAAATGAATTAGACTTCTGCAGAACACAACGCTTGAGAAGTGGCTATTCGTGAGGCTCTATGATTTAAACATTGTTAAGCAAATACACTAAATTGCCAGTTTACGGAGTACATTTCTAAATTACTTATTTAATCTAACTAATTCAGACTAATTAAAAAGCCCTGCAACAGATCCTACCTTCATGAGAATGATATTGCAATAACCCTTTTAGAGAGGGGTTGATTCAACTTCAAGCTCATTTCAGAAACTGTTTATTATACTGCATTATACTGAGGGGTGTTTATAATATTTTGTCCATCCCTTTTACATGGAGTAAACTAGACATCAGAAAAACCTCTCAGTATAATCCAACGCAGCTCCACAAATTACAAAATTATAATAAAGCTGAATCAACACCTCTATGATTAGGAGGTGAGCGAGATTAATATACTAGATGAGAAGGAGAGGATGACGATGGCAAATCTTTTGCCCAAATCCAATTATGTTTTTCTTTTCTTATTTTGCAATTTAAACATGAGTGTTCACTTAACTTCAGACTTGATGAGGAGAATAAGAACTCAAAACTACTACTACAAAAAAGGCACCAGAAGGAACATGTAGTTCTGCCTCAGCTATCTGAGAGCAGGTGGGGAGGTACTTGGTAGTCCATGATCATTTCTAAAAGTTATAGTAGTTATGTTGCTATGCTTTTGGGAAACACCTGTTAAGCTCAAGATACTTTTGGGAAGCAAGGCCTGGTCCTGTGAAACATCTTTCACCTGCCCTCTATTAAAAGTGGTCATTTTCGAGCATTTTACTTGCATAAAACATATGGAAAATTGCAAAACATACACCTCTGTGCTGAAAGCCTACATGAATATTCATAATGCACAACAGATGTCTGTCATCGTCAACTGACTCACTTAACTTAAGCGCAGGCCAAAGCAATCATCTGAACAAGACAAAATGTTGTGTGTGTGTGTGATGGACGCAGCTCCACTTTCTTCAATCAATGCAGTTGGTTGATCTGCTAATGTAGCAAGAGCACGGACTGAAGTAAACATGCAACCTGGCTCTGTCCTGCCTAAAGCATCATCAGTGGCATCAGTAATAAGTGCAGGACAAGCTACTGTGTCTCTCTGGATGAGGATATTATGCCAGCACTCCTCTAATGGAACATGACTGTTCTGTCTTTCCCCATGGCTCCATTTCCGCATGAATGCAGCCTCTCTGTCACACCACCCTGACTGACTTCCAAGCTGGACAAACTCATTTGTCTGGAGTGGGTGGGTGGTACGAAATTAGCAGGGTGGGGGACTGGGAGCTAGCTTCCTCAAAAGAATTGGTTACCAAACAAGATCTGTGGCATTTAATAAAGCCCATACCTCTGAAACGAGGAGAAGATTACTGACAGAGAGGACGGCACAGAAAGAGACAAAGAGAGAGAGATGGAGCTGCTAAAGGAAAGGAGAGCAGACTGAGGCGAGCCACAGGGGAGATGGCAGCCGTGGGTGTCCTTGAAATTGCCTGACTCATTACTGCAGTAGCACGTCCATGCGTGGTGATGGTAGGCTCAGAGAAAGCTCTCGGCTGAGCTCTGACAGTCGGAGAGTGAAAGACAGCCCTGTTTTTAAACCACCAGAGTAACACTTCAAAGGCTGGCATGCTCATTCTGTCTTTTCAAACACCACCGTGCGTTATAGCGACGCAGACAAGAAACGCGCTAATACATTTTCATGATTAACCCTCGTGTTTGTGGTCTGAATAGGAGGAAATAAACCGGTATAAGAAAGGATTAATACGCGACAGTGTACAGGTGCATCTGGACACTCTGAGTGACAGGTCTGTGTGGGTGATTCAACACCACAGTAATCATTTTAATTCTTCAGCTGCGTGGGCTTGGAGCGAACTTAGACCAGCATCACTGCACAGATGCCTGCTGCTATATCATATACAGTATCTATAGTCTCGGGAACAAAGTTAGCTTCCCAAATATGCATGGGTAACCAGGGGCTGCAGTCTTATTTACCCTCTTATCTGGTCTTACACTGCTGTCAAGTAGAGCGGAAACACGTCCCCTGGGCAAGGAGACAGCAGGACGAGTCCGTCTGGCCCTGCAATACTGTGGTTGCACACAGCCAACTGACAGCCTTGATCCTCACAATTAAGGCACAGTGGCTGCTGTGGCCTTCACTTTGCTGACTGCCAACATTAGGCCACGGTGGTGTGATAATAAGTGCACAGCTTCGTCCAGCTCCAATCAGGGCTACAGCGATCCAGCCAACCTCTATTTAAGATGGCGCCAGCCCTCCAAGTGTAGCACGTCTGAGGGAGGGGACTGTAATCTCATCACCATTAACCACGTTGCATAAAATAAAGGCATCATATCCCAGAACATACTTTACAGAATTAAGTGGCTAGTGGCTAGGACTGTTCTCTCACAGCAAGAAGGTTCCAGGTTCAAATCTACTAGCAGGTTTGTGGTTTGAACCTGCCGTCTCTCTGTGTGGAGTTTGCGTGTTCTCCCCGTGCTTGCGTGGGTTTTCCGGCTTCCTCCCACAGACAATGTTGTACGGACAATGGATGGATGGATGGTTTTAACCTCATTTAGTGAGTTCAAAGTAAGACTGACAATGCCAAAAAATGATGTGACTGCTTGGTGTGTACTAAGAGTCTGAACATCGTTAGAGTTGATTGTGGCTCAGTTTAATGTTTTAGTTCAAAAAGTTTGAGATAACATTGCGTTAAGAGTGCTGTCTGCCCTTTTACATTACATTTAAATGGTGTTTAATGCCATCCAATATGGCAGAATAAATCCCCTGCTAATCAAAATGCATTAGTTTCCTCTGAAATCTCCGCTCCCTGGAGCAAATGGCCGGGCTGCACACAAATCCTCCTCAATCCTACCTTAATGTCCTTTATGTTGAGAAATATGCGCAAGCAAGCAATTATGCATTGAATGAATGTTTGCCAGATGTCTGTGCGTCACCCTGCAATGCTCGGGTGCTGGATGTGTTTGTACATTACAGATTTAGCCGCAGGAGCGTTTACGGGAGAAAAGGATGCAAATCAGCAGGAGGCAAAGCTCCCAACGCAGCAGCAAGACTCAGGGCCTGAGGTCAGCGGAGTGACATGCCAAGCTAAGGAGATTACAGCCCGCCACAGACCAACCAAAGGCTGCCCTCTTCAGTGGACAGTGGCCAGCCAAACACACTGTCAACAGAGTTAAGGCGGTGGTGCCATGACATAACACTGTAACACACAGTCTGTTGTTTATCTGAACCCTTTGGGACTCTCGTCTGTGTTAGAATATCAAATCAGAAGCTTTGAATGCTGATATACTGTATGTAAGCCATGAATTTGTTTATGTTTCTGTGTTTCATCATAGCGGCTCATTGTAGGGTTTGGTTCAAATGTCTGACTATCTACTGTAGGTGGTGAAATTCTACTTTGATTTTGCCATCCTTGTAGCTCTGACTGCGAAACCCTAATTGTCAGTGTTCTGCTCTCCGAAGACAAATGGGTTAACAACAACAAGATGATCGAAGTCATATCTGTGCCATCATGCTCCTCTAGTGGGTGTTGAGGTGAGAGGATGATGTAATCTAAAAGCAAACACTGCTGGGAAAATGGACTGTAGTGGTGAATCATTATTAGTCAGACATCTGTGCGTATTCTCTTCTAAGAATATTTGGCAATTTTAAGCGGGACGCACACGTTCTCCTCCCCTTCTTACAGGAGTTCTGCAGTGCCACACAAACGTGAAGTGATATCACGCTAACAAAGGCAGAGGAGACAGAGAAACATATAGAGACACAGAAAGAGAAACCGTTAAAGCCAATCCCAGATCCGATGTGCCAAAGTGTCAAACAATTCAAGACAAAAAGGCCAAGCTTTGGCTCTCGACCTACCAAATCCTTTCCCCCTCATCTATAAACTTTCCCACCCTACAAAAACTCCAAGGTTCATTTTAAAAGAGGCCACCAAGCTGGCATGGCATATGCCCCTCTGGCCCAGATAGACAAAACACTGAAGCTGATTGCTGCTGCACTTTAACACATCCTCACCATGTTGTTTTGGCACGTTGGTTAAGCATTGTTGAGCCTCATGCTAAAAGTTTGGGCCTGCAGGCGCAGCTCTCACACATTTGTTTGTATCTGATACAGCTCCTGCCTGCTCGCTGGAAAGAAAAAGACATAAATAAATGCGTAAATATCAGTGTTACTTACATGGACCTCCGTACCACAAATTCATTCAGAGAATAGAGTTCACTGTGACAGTAGACACTTTCCTAAAAGAAATTTACTTTATGACGTGAAACGAACGGGACAAAAAATCTGCTGCCATCTTCCACTATCTTCTTTTTTCTAATTTTATTCTGATACGGATGCAATGTTAAGTAACAAACCACCCCTCCTATACATGTTAAAGGCGAGGTGAGCTCATCACGGGACATGGTTGTTTCCAATGGGGCCTCTTTCCACTCATTCCCTCTTTCAGTAATGCAGATCTGGGGAGCCTCCAACGCTCCTGCCAGAATACAAAATGCCAGATCCCTGCCTTGAAAAGAGCTCCAAGCATAGGGACAAGCTGGTATCCAAGAAAAGAAAAACATCTTGTGCTGGGCCTAATTACTTCTGCTCCAAGATTATACAGTTTTGACCTTTCTCAGGCTTCCAGCGCAGAGCCTGATTGGAAATTAAAGAGAACGGCATTGATGTTCACAGTGCTGTTAATTACATTTAATGCAGAACGACTGTAGCTCCATACTACCCACTAACCACCTCATTCTGTTATGTTATGTAATCTATTAATTGAATTCATTGTACTTAATCCATGTTTTAATTGTTAATTAAAACATTACCGATTTTTTTCCTAAACACAAATGTTGTCTAAAAGCAACTGACATTAAGCCACATAATTAGACTGAATTGCCATTTTGTTTTATTTATTTATATGGTGATTTTTCCTTTTAATTTAACCAAGGCATAAAGGCATAAAACAAAGCAATAAAGAAAGAAAAATAAGGTGAGATAGCTGAAGAAAAAACACAAAAATGTATTATAAAAATTATAATTATGATTATAGAATTATAAAAAATACTTATCTACATTATACAATACTATACAGACTACAGAGTAAGAAAAGATCTGTGTGGTGGGTCACATTTACTTGTGTGTGTAAAGTATCCATGATGATGCTGTGAGATAAGTCCGATGTAAGTCCAGTGGTTTAGACAAACCAATTAGCAAGGAAAGCATCTGTGCTGCAACTTCATTTTCAGTCAACATGAAAGCTGCAGTACCAGCTGCTAGGAGCATTTAACTCTGTTTTTCAGTTTAACAGCCGTTATTGTTGTAACTAAGTCATCTTACAACAACCTGTATAGCTCCACAATCTCACTCATAGTTGTAGATATTTTCGTGGCCATTTTTCTGGCCCTGGCATAACAAGATGGTGTCCCAATTCTCTGACTGGCTTGATTGTTTTCCAAACAGCTGTGAAACAGCACGACACCAGACCTTCTTCAATCAGAGGTGTCAGCAGCCTCTGAGCTCTGTAACCCGACCAGTAGACATTTACAGTATCACAGTTAGTAATGGACTTATGAATTAGCTGAATGATTGACTGAGATTCAGGTTAGAAGTCATTTATTGTTGTATTTGCTTTCAGTTTAAATATGTGGGGTATAGGCAATGTATTGATGAGTCCAATATGAGTAAATCTCGGCCATTCATAGTGTCTGTCAAAAAGTAAATGACTAAAACGAACGTCATTTATCGATTCAGCCTCACTGCTAGAGTCTGCATATAAACCTGCTCGGGGATTCAGAGCAGCGAGGGCAAAATCAGCTTGCCAGTGTCAAAGACACACTTTCAGAAGAGTGCAAGAGGTCAGTGTAATGAGTAGTCAAAAACTGAGGCCACCTCATTGACATGAATAGAGTCTGTGGCATTTTAAAAATGTGGACATACAGCAAAGAAGTTAGTATAACACTGAACTCGGTTATGAATCACCAAAACTGTGAAACCAAAGGCAGATTATATTAGTGTGGCATCCAGTGTTGAGCTGAACTACAATGGAAGAATGTACAGCTTTCAAAACCACATAGTTGAGTGTTAACCATCAACACTTTGGTCTGTTTCTCATCATCGGAGAGTTCACCTTACTGCCTGCCAAAAAGATCTGTGCTACATACAGACGTATGTTGCACAGAGCAGATCTGAACATATATGTTCACATGGGTAAAATGAGACAGCGTACATAAAATTAGACTGGAATGTGTTTCTTTGCATACTGGAGCAAAGAAGGAACAGGATTAGGAGCTTTGTTTCACAGTTATTGGATTTTGGCTCTGTGGGAATGGAATTATCCAAACACGGAGAGGAAAGCAAACACTCCCTGTTAATGTGGAAAATATGACTCAGCGTAAACACATACGACACATTAAGTAAGGAGGCTCGTATCTTCAGAGTCACTGTCATAAAAAAATATTCTTTATCTTAACTTTTTTTTGCTCTCATTTCAACAAACACATTACATCTGCTCGTGTGCGTACACTTGTTAGTTGCAGAGCCAAACTCCCTTCCCTAAGACATGCCACAATTCTTCTAGCTCATCTAAAATGCATCTGAAACACTTATGACACTCTACTGCAATACATTCAGTGAATATAGTACTTTACTATCACCAGTGCTGTATGTGTTGTTGTACTTGTACTGAAATTCCACTGCATGAAATATAAAAGGCACGTTTGGCATCTATTCCTGTGTAAAAAAAAAAATAGAAAAACCTTTACTTCAGAACCCACACCCACTGAACTCACAGATGAGCGAGGTAATGTGGACATCAGGGAGGGAAAAATAAATTAGATACGTTTCACTCCTCAGCAGCTGCTATACCCAAAGTACTCATGAGCAAACCACTAAATCCCCAAACTGCTTCAGTGGAGCTGCTCTGTGGCAGCAGAGGAGTGAGGCTGAACTGTGTGGGCAGCTCCCATGGGGTGAATGAGTGCAACTGCCTGAATGTGGCGCAGAGTGCTGATGGGTTTTAAGAAAATGTCAGCCTCACCCTTACTAATGAGCTGTCAAGACCTTGTGTGCTACAACTGACCTGTATCTCTTCGTAAGCCTCGTCAATCGTGGTTACTTGGTGCTGCTCGTGTAGCGCCGGCTCGTCGCAGAAGAAACACACTAGGCTTTTGTCGGTGAGGCAGAAGAGCTTGACCTTCTCGTGGTCCTTGCAGGGGTAGGAGCTCCTCTGGGCGTTGAGGATGGCGTCCAGGGGGAAGGCCGAGTAGCGCTCCACAATGTTGGACAACTTGAGACTGGGCGAGAGGAGAGGGTCGGTGAAGGTCCTGCGGCACTCCGGGCAGTCCCTCGTTCCGTGATGCTCCTGTCGGCTCCAGTGCTCGGTGATACACTTTCTGCAGAAGTAGTGCTCGCAGCCAAAGCTGACGGGGTCCTGGTAGATGCTGAGGCAGATGGAACAGAGGAGCTCGTCCTTCAGACAACAAGCCATTTGAAAGCACGGAGACGGAGCGGCATCTAAGAAGGCAATTCTCTGCAGCTGAGTGGACTTGGTTTAATCTTCAAGTGAGAGGTTCACAGCCATGTGGGAGTTGACCGATAAGATCTTCAGGTATTTCCCCTCAATAGTCACTGCTGAAATATGGAAAATAATAGCAATAAGATGCCAGTAATCTTTTGGCACGAACCTTGCGCATGGCCTGAACAAAGAGATCATTAATAGGAGCAGATTCTTTGGGTAATACATTAACAAAACAGGCTTCAATGAGGCCCATTGACTTATAATCTTACTCATAAAGATTTCAGTTGTCTGTTCAGACCACTAACATTGGCTGAACCTGGGCTTGAAAGAGGGCTTTTACAATTAGTTGTTAAATCTAATAGCAGATCGACAGATAATCAATCAGCAATGTTGAGCATTTTAAAGCAAAAATGCCACAAAAAAAATCCACAGGTTCCAGCTACTCAAATTTAAGTATTTGTGTAATAACTTTGGAGAATAACTTTTTATGCTCTGATCAAACAAAACAACTCATCTGAGATGTCACTTTGAGCGCTGGGAAAATGGAGAGGGTATTTTTCACAACTCTCTGTAGACGATCTCATAGACTGATGAACAGTTCACTTGTAGAGAAAATAATCAGCAGATTACTCGACAATGAAAATAATCGCTGGCTGTGGCCCTATTTGAAACCAGTATTTGTACTTAAGCACCTTACAAACTAGAATAATCCAATAATGATATCGCAGAGAATCTGCATTATGTCCTAAGCTTCTCATACTACCTTAGTAATAAACTCCATTTTAATGCCATTTCATTTAGCTTTCACCAGAGAGCACAGGCAATCTAGTTTCACTTTGATTGCTTCCTCCTCACCTGAGAAAACACCTGAATACGTTGAAGCTTTAATCGACTCACTTCTCCACCTTGTTACATCCCTTTCCTGGTCTCACTGTGAATGATGTGTTGCTTTTCACGGCAAACTGCCTGCACCAACCAACAGAAAAGCAAGGAAACACCTGCAGCGGTGTTATCTCCGCTGGTGGCGCTTCCTCTTAAATTCCCTCATAAACAGGGTTTCGCCAGCCCAGCTGCACTGAGCTTTTTAATTGTCACCATCTACCACAAACTGAGCAGCCAGCATCTGTGCTGTAGCTTAACATACATGCTACTGAAGCGGCTCACTCCACCTTTGCTGCAAGCTGGATTTGTAAACATAACCGAGCAGGACCACGACACCACCAGCCACAGCGAAGAGGATGAGAGGGGACACAAAAAGGGGGCAAAACACTAATTTAATTACCTGCCTACTTGAAAAGGTGAACTATGTGAGAGTACATGAGAGGTCAGGGTATCTGAAAAAGACAACTGACACACAAAAGAAAGGATAGGAGTAGATATAAAAGCCCGGACTCACCAACCTGCCTTGTGGGGACATCAGCGGCTCCAACGTTCAAGTGTCTATCAGGAAGGAGAGCGGCACACAGCGGCAACAGGCGCGACCAACTGCACTGAACCGTGGGGGGGTTCTCAAACATCAAACATCAAATATTCACAAGATAACTGCCGTTCAGCTATAAATACGTTACAAAAGGGAATATGAATTGAGGTATATTTGATCTAGAAATTTGATGGATTTAGTAAGTGAATATGAGGCGTAAAAAGTAACAATATAAAGTTTTCTCTCCCTTTAATAATTTGGCTCAGACTACCTCTCCCCTCATTCTACCGGTTAGCATCGCTGCTTAGCTACCTTGTTTACTACAAGCACACTAAAATACACGAACTGCCACTGGATCCGTATAAGAAACCGTGTGACTTAAAAGTAGATTAAATTAAGTGTAGGAACTGCCCTTAAAACGGACTGTCAGTGTTCGCTGAAACGTTTTAATGTGCCGATCGAGACGGGTGTCCACAGGCTGCAGTATCCGCCCTCATCCAGCAGGTGTCAGCACCGGCCGCAGTAAACACCAGGTACAACTATCAGTGAGCAAAAACACGATCTGTGGTGTTTATACCATGTAGTTTATGGTGTTTACACATGAAACTCATCGATCCCACACCCATCGACGGAGGAGGATCCCTTAAAAGAATTAGTGGGGGAATCACAGGTTAGTGTGAGCTATAAAACCAGTAATCTTGGTTTGGCTCTTTTGTTTAATCTCCCTCTTGTGAATCCCCCAACTTGATGGTTGTGCTTTACTAAATCAATATGTTATCATCAGTGTTGGAACTCAACCATATATTTTGGAAATATTCGGAAATATTGTACTATTTTACTCCACTAACATTTTGTAAAGAGGTAGTACTTTGCATAAGAAGTTTTAATTTTATTTTATACATAAAACTACACAGAAGCATAAGCCTACCTAAAGCGAATAGAATTAGCTCAGCTGCAACATTAAAATGCTGCTACCACAGTCATGCATCAGTAGAAGTAATCTAATACAGACAGACAGGGGCCTTCCTGCTACCTAGAGCACTTTTACTTTTGATAATAAGTATATTTTGTTACTCATAGACCTGTACTTTAAAGTGAGACTGTGACTGCAGGAGCTGTAATAGAGTATTCTTCACATTTTGGATACTTATTCAGATAAAAGATGCCTTTGCTGCCAGTGACACATACAAGTGTCATGTTGAATGAAGTTGTAATGAATGAAAGTGAGTGAGTTAGAGGTGGCGCTGTGTTTTAAAGCTCTTGTAAAGTTATAACATTTTTGTCACCTTACAATGACTGAGGATTACATCATAATATACTTCCATTTTTAATTTGCAACTACATGTACTGTCATTACATCACTGAAGGAAAGAGAATATCCACATCTTTATTTATTATAATCTTCATTTACAAAATGCTGTATATACATATAAACAGACAAAGTGGCTATTGATGATAAAGGTTTAAGCTTGTCTTGTCGTCCCCATAAAAACATGCCATACCTACAAGTGCATCTTGTAGCCTGTCATTGTGGCTGATGTTGCATCACAACACAAAGTAGAAACACGCAGGCAACTCTTCATGCACTGTAACTTTCACTCTCCTGCACTGACATCAATGATTGTTTGCCAGCTTCTTGCTGTGGGATGCTAAAGGATTCCTCTTCCTCTCCAAAGGGGAGTTCAGAGTCTACTTGTATCAAGTCTGTGGGCATGACAGACGGCGTCCCCGCAGTCCCGTTTCCTATGTGGACAGTGATGTTGACGTTGACGTGGGGACTGGTGGTGACGGGGCTTATGATCTGTGGGCTGGTGGGCTGAGAGGAGGAGGAGGGTGAGGAGGAGGGTGAGGAGGACTGTGTGGGGATGCTGGCCTGTGGACTGACAGGCTCTGTGTTGGAAAGTAAAGTCATGGGCTCCGACAGGGCAGAGCTTGGATTGTGAAGAGCAAGGGTTGACTGCAAAGGGCCGATGGACTCATAGCCGCTGCAGCCGTTTTCTCTGAATAAAGTTTCGGTGTTGTTACCACACAGACTCCTGTCAGTGCAGGCTCCCCCTTTCTCCAGCAGACAGTGTTGCTCTGGTGAGATAACTGTGAATGAAGTCTGGTCGATTTCCCCCAAATAACCTGGATTGATCTACAGAAGAAATACATAAAAATATGAATTCTCAGTATTTTCTATTGCAACAACTATATTAAAAGGTAATCAAGAAGAAAAAACAAGACTCACCTTATCAGCACTATCACAGTTTCCATTTGCATCTACTTTAGGAAATCTTTCAGCATCTGTGCAATAAAGCAGAGTCAGTAACGGTGAGTAAGGTATGAAAATGTGAGACAAACAGTTCCTGATAAAGATGTTGACAAATAGTGGTCATTAGCATTGCGTTTTTCAAATATATAATATAATGTAGATACAATCATAGCCTTTCCACAAAATAAGAACATGATTCATGCACTTTTTCACAGGATGCAGTTACCTTTCTTCAAGATAAGTTTACAACGGATCAGCAGGATGATGATAATGAGAAGAAGCATTAATCCAACGACACTGGCAGTGACTGCAGCTAACAGAGAGGTAAACACAGACACAACACACAGGTGGAAAGAAGACATGTTGAAACATTGAATAAACTTTACAGATTCCTCATGATGACTGCTTAGAAACACAAGATCAGTGAGCATACCCAGATTACTGTCGGGCGCTGCGCTTGGTGACGGGCTCTTTGTTGAGTGGTTGAATGCTATAATAGGGGACAGATGGCTGATGGACGTCGCGGAGTCTGTCAGTCCGCGTGGAGCCTTTGGGTCTGAGGTTGCTGAGACTTTGACCTTTATTCTACTTGCAGTTGTGGACACAATCTCAGTGTGAGGCTTTTTTGTTGAGCTTGGAGGCTGTGTGACAGTTGTGACTGGCTCAGATTCGCACACATTGTCTGAGGTAGTGTTGCCTTTTCTGACAACCTTCCCATTACAGCTGGAGAAAAAACAGAGAGCGAGAGAGAGGTCAAAGGTTTGAGCTCCAAACAGCTGTGCACAGACGTGACGATCCCTCACTCACTTTTTATGAGGCTGGCAGCGGTCCATGTGGGACACTGTATCCGAGAACGTCCCATCGGGGCACCGTTCACACTTCACATCTGAGTCAGCCTTCCCTGAGAACAACACCCAAACATACCTTACTTCCAAACATTACTGATAAAGGGTTTATCTCTAAATTTTAGAATGAAATATGTAAGAATGACATGTATGATAAACACACAAACAGTGACTAAATAGCAGGTGCTGTACCTGGCACAGACACTCCATTACCAGCTCTGCATGACCTGTACTTGTTACATGCTGTGCAGTATGGGTCATCAAATCCCATGATGCAGTACATCCCGCCCTGGCAGCCACACTTGGACCTTATGGTAGCGGAGCAGTTCTGGGCATACAGCAGACCTTTGGCTGGTTGTATGTAGAAGAAATGTTTTGCTTACAGAGGTTATGTGTTAAAAAAATAAAAAATATGATAAAAAAAAAGATTTACAGTGCAGCTACTGACCTGATTTGCATTTGTTACAGGAGAAGCAGTTTGGAGAGTAGTTCATGGTCTCCATATACTGGCCTGACGGACATTCTTCACACACAGTCTCAGTAGTTTCAGAGCAATGTTGTTTCAGTCGCTGTCCTGTTATATATACATGAATGGATCCACATTAATCCACATGTTATATGTCAGTTTAAGTACATTTTATTACAGTTTTAACTCCAACGTTTCCACTAATAGACGATCAAATGATGATTAAAAGACTTTTACATTATTCATCATACATTTTTACATCATAGCAGCATGAAGTTATCTTAGCTTGATTTGGTTTTATTGGTTAAAGTATAAAATCTCATCTTCATGCCTAAAACAGTGTTGTTCATCAAAATAAGATAGTGATACATACACAGAATACTGGCTTACATATATTTTATCTATGGGGAGGTTTTCATTGTTGACATTTTGATTATGCAATTAGAAGTGTTAATTTTTGTCACTCAGGAGCAGGAGAGATGAGGTTAGGAGGCACATGAGATCGAATGATTACCTGAGCACTTTTTTTTTATTTTATAGCTTGGATCTTTGCGAGATTATTGGCAAGGTGTGAGGAAGACAAAGTATGTTCCCAAGGAAAATGAAAGTGATAAAGTGAAAAATGTAAATCAAATTCCCAATCCCCATTTGGGGTGTGGACAGATGTGCAGCAGTGGTTTTCTGCCCAAAGCTGCAAATGTTATCCTAGCTGACTAGTTTACCTACAGTACTAACCAAGGAGCGTCATTAACTAACAACATTAGTTTGTGGGGTTACATTAGTTTGAAGGGTTAGCCCAGTTCACAGGGACCGTATCCAGTGTTGTACAGTAACTCATCTTTGAGGAGGTTAGGCTCACGTTAGCAGCTCTGTGCTGTTCTTTATTCGACTTTTACACTTCAGCAGCCACAGCAATATTACCCGAGATAGCATTACATCATCCTAAAAGTCTTTTCTCTTCTAACCTTTATAGTAAAACATGTGTTTGAAAATATGAATACATTTTTTCCTTATTATACTTGTCACACTTGGACTAACTTGCACTGAACTGCAGAACAAGATCAACTCTGTTATTTTTTTAATTTTATTTCATCCACATAGTTAGTCAGTTGCTAAAGATGGTGACTTTTGCATATCTAAGACCCCTTTTACACGAGGAGTCAGCAGGAACCATTAAAGAGTCAGCCAGATACAGCATTTTCAGCCAATTCATGGAGCTAATATTAGCCTGATGACCTAGCTACCTACAGCTGATAAAATGTGCCAATGACAGTTGTCATTTCAGACAATCAGAGGTTACCGGGGAACAAAGATAAGCTGCTTTTGCCCTCCTGTGTCATCAAGGTTTAAAAAACTACTAACAATGTCAAGAAATAAAATCCGCCATTGTTTGCAAATATCTTGTTGGTATGAGAACAGAATTTGAACTGGCATACAGTAGCAACAGTAAACACAATTTTGAGGTACTTTACTTGAGTCTTTCCATTTTGTTGTATACCCCTACTCCACTACAATACTTTTTTAAATTAAGATTTTGAATGCAGGATGTTGACTTGTAACAAAGTGTTTTTACGCCATAGTAATGCTATTTTTACGTGAAGTGAAGTATTTTTTCCACCTATGCTGTTTTATTGTGGATAACGTATGTATAGACAAAACTCTTCCCAAGACCTATTTCGTACTGCAATTTCTCGTCACTTATCTACTTACAAACAAATACAGAGAACTGTATCAAATAAGCTAATATCAGCTGGCAAACGTTCCAGGCTGATTTATCAGTCGAGCTTTACAAGAAACAATTAGTTCTCCTCAGATGATAAATGAACCCAATAAACTGGCTTCTCAACTCAACATCCTTGTCTCTCGGGCTGAAACAGGGAAACTGATAGATGCCTTTAGCTACAGTAGGTGCCTTTTGTCTTCTTTCACACCTCCACGCCCTAAGTTGTTTCACAACTTGTCTCATCAAATGTTTTATCCTTTATTCCATACTGAGACTGCTCTTTCCGTACAGTATGCACCTGAGCATTTCTGCCGTATGAGTCAGTGTGTTATTTAAGAAACTTTACAGATTGCGGTCTTTGCTGTGTTCACAGCACAGCACTTACCAGGGTGGCATTTCTTGCAGCACAGGTTAGGGCCATCTAACCAATACTCTCTTGTTGGTTCGAGACACTTTCCATCTGCCTGATATGGCAGAGAGCAGACCTATGGGAAAAAGAGGTGAAACTTAACAGCAACTCATCTTTAGCTGCTCCGATGAGCATAATGAGGGACATGCAGGTCTTTTCTCACAATCATCTGACACACATGAGCATAAGAGTGCTGGGGGCCTTGAGCTTCAAGGTGAATTTAGTAATACTGAGATTAGTAATGTGGAAAATATTTGCAGCTCACTTGTGTATCAGCCAGTGCTGATACGATGCAGGTAAATCACAACCCTAAACCTGATTTATCAACCAATCATTAAGGTAGTCATTTTAAAATCACCAATTCTGTTATTGGCTGACAGAGGAAACGGACAAGTTGACCAATGCCTTGTAAAGTTTTTCACTCTGTTAAACAGGAGCTTAAAATGGTACCACAGCACCCACACCTGCCCTCACTTTTTCCCTTCTGGTAATGCAGCCGGCCTGAGCTGCAGATACGGTCAAACAGGCAGCCATTGTCCTGAATTCTTAGGAGGTGCATTTCACCTCTACAGTGTCTCTCCTCTCCGTGGAGCCCTCCAAAATCTCCAGGCTTTGGGCGCTGTTCCCATGCATTCATGCAGTAACTCAGGTACAGCCTCTCTCTATCACATACCAAAATATCACAAATACAGCCACTAAAGAGCGTACATTTGCTGACACACCTGTCCTGTGCATATGAGTTGAAGTTTCCCACCACAGTGCCCTTCAATGACAAGCAAAAGGTAGAATATGCTGACAGCAGCAGTGTGTTTCTCGTATTACAGGAAACAGAGGCGGCGGCCTACAAGCCCTCGGTTCCAAAGCACAGACTTCTTTTGTGGTGTGACCACTGGTAGCACGAGATGAGGCGATAAAGATGAACCTCTGTGAAACTTTGCGTTATTATTCACTGACACTTTATCAAAGAGGACATTCTGTTTTTTCCTTTTTCTCCTGGCTGCATGCCTGAACTATCCTCTTTAACAGAAATGCAGGGATACGGGAAGACAATTGAAAGGTTTGCTGCATCATTACATAACCGGGTGTCGTAACAATAAGACATTCAGTCTGAAACTGCATCAGATGCCAAGCAACTGAAACCAAGCGTTCAAACAGGTTAACTACACCCCAGCCGCGTGTTAAATCTTTACAGTGAGACTTTCTACTGTAATGTAACATTGTCACGCTCAGGAGAGAAGTGGTTTTGACGCACATAATAAATGTTTTAAAAGAAATGAGAAAGTCTCCCTTTGTTGGCTCCATGATAGGTGACAATGTTAGTAAGACTAGAATCGTGTTTAAAAGATAAAATGCAATTACATACAGATTTATGACACAAGAATCCTTTTACACATTTTCAAATGTCGATTTTGAAAGTACTGTGTTTCACTTCACACTTCACTTGAATTAATCCAAGTGAAGTGAAACTTAAACAATTCACATTGCGCTTAAGCAGAGTGTTGGTCATCTGAATCCCGACACTGGCTGATGTCCAACCAGTCCCTGATAAACACCGCAAACATGCATGACAGACTTACAGTCAGACACAAAGCTTACCTTTATAGTTTGGGCATTCAGTAGAACCAGCAGTACAAGTATGTCCTTCATTGCCTCTTTAAAGCAAATTATAGACTGTAGAGGACACAGCTTCCAGTGTGTGCACTGTACTGATCATTTTATAAAGGCGGGCCAGCAGTCTGTGCAGACAGTAGCAATTTCCTTGAACTGAGTCGAGTGTGAAGGAAGGAAACGAGCAGGCAGGCTCTAACCTATATTCACGGGTCTGATGTGAATAACCCTTGTGAGGTAAGACCGAGTTTAGATGAGATTAAAAACTGTTGCTGAACATCCGCATGTTGACGTCTATTGTTTATATACAGCATGAAAATACTATGAATTCATCTTTGTTTGATCTGCAGCTGATTAGAGAAAAGATACAGTAACTGTAAAAAGTATTGAGAGTTAGTTTTTGTCATCTAATTAATTAGTTAAATGGAACTCACGTGTGAGTGTGTAGTCAGTAAACCTACAATATATAAAAATCCTTTAAATCCACAGACAGTAGCCTGGTCCCACATCCTGTGCATGATAAGTCATTATATCATCAATAAATTCACTTATTCAATGTGAAAGTTGTTGAGAAATGAAACTATGTGAATATGAGTAAATTTCCTGTGCTGCTCCCTGGGTTTTATGAATTGGTGGGAAACGTGCAGTTCTGACTTTTTGTTTGCAAAACAGGAAGTGGACTCACTTGTTTATGTACAGACCAGTCCAGATGCAGTACAGATACAGTCCTACGAAGCCCAGCCTGGTATGCAGCAACAGCTGTGACAGCAGTTGTTTTGGTTATCGTGGACTTTGAATCTGGATATACTTAGAATTTGTTTTTAAGGAAAACTGATCCATGCTGGTGGGTTTCTATGCTGTGGCAGGATTTTGTAGCTGGTAGTTAGATAATAAAGGTACTGCTGGTACACATTTGTGAACCACAAGGCCTAGTGAAGCCTTCTGTGACTGCTAACATTTGGCATCGCTGAAGTGTCCCTGAGCAAGGCACTGAAGCCGTACAACAGCACAACTTTACACTTTGGGCGCCCTGTGGAGACAAAAATCAGTCTCTGTCATCTTAAGGTGAATGTATTTTATTTCAGAGCTGTCTCTGCACATCTTCTTTCAGCCTTTTGAGTCATTCAACAGATAATTCAACAATTAAACAATAACAATTTCAATAATTGTGTATCACACTTGTGCTCTACTCAGTAGTGCCTACTTTGCTGAATGTCTTCTAATAATTCTGCCTCAGGACTGTACACACTGATGCCGTGCCCAGAATAGTGGCTCTATGCTTTGCTTTGTTTGTTCCTGTGTGAATCACTGACATTTCAAAATAAAGTTTCCCCTCCCACATCTCTGGTGTTTGAGTACAGCCCTGCTGCCCATTGTGGTCTTGCTATGTGTTCTCTGTTATTTTAAATTACTTTTATCATGTTATTCAGATGCGATTTATAATGTTGCACCTTCAGGGATTAACTGTCTTGGTAACGCGTAAAACGTGATCTGCGTAAAGTGTAGTCTGCTCTGAAGGACTTCATGCTTGGCCTACTTTCGTGTTTTGCTGCACTGAATAAATGATAATGTACATTACTGCTGAGTAATTTCTGATTTCAGTCAGATTTTTAAATGACAGACTTGAGACTTGCTTCACGTAGGTATGAACATACTGTCTGGTTTTATTTATGCTGAAATCACATTCTTCTATTCTTAGTGCGTGACACTGCAGTGCAGATTTTTCATATCAGTCAGACATTGACAGCGTACATCTGAGAACAGTAAGCACTGGCACGCTGTTTTGCAGTGGTGTCTAATCAGAAGAATCAGAATCAGATTTATTGTCATCATACAGCAAAGCACAATGAAATTCTGTCTGACCTCTCCCATGTAACATTCCAACAAGACAGTAAATAGAAATATAAGAATATAAAAATAGGAAAAATAAATATATATATAAATATATATATACACAAGTAGCAATTTTGTACCACAAGTACCAAAATTGGTAGCAGTATAACAGTATTTACAATATGTACAGAGCAGTGCAATGGCAGCATTTGAGAAAGTGATTATAGTGCAGTATGTTAAGCTTGGCTTCTTTGTGCTTAGAGGCTGCTGATTAGTTTCAAGCCAGTTTCAAATCCGGTTAATTTCTCTACCGTATAAAATGGAAACCAGTGGCGGGATGAAGTTAGAAAACCACATTACATTTTGATCTAAAACAGCACAAAATTTGCTGAAAAAAGTATCGACAGTAATCATAATCTATGAAGGAAGTGAGCTAAAACACAGAAAACACTGGTGTGGTCATTTCCTGCAGACTCTAGTATTTACCAATAAAGTAAATCAACTGTTTGACCTGGTTCATCTCCTTTTGATAAATATCAATCACCTGGTATCATCATCATCAGATAAATATTATTGGTTATTAATAAAGCTCTCTCAGCTCTCAGCAGGAGGTCTACCAACATCACTGCAACTTTTTTTTTTATCATAACAGCTTCAACAGAAATGAGCAGAGCAGGACAACACGTGGCCCATTTCAGGATTTGATGGTATGATGATATAGTGAACCTCGGAAGCATCATTTCCCTGACAATTGTTTGTGGTAAAATAAAATATGGTATCACAGAGCCTCATCTTACACGAAGCTTCCCCTTCTAGTCATGGCATCCCAGTTCAAACGTAGAGATCAACAGTCTGTGTGCGAGATAACAGTACAGCACTTTGCTTTGAACAAGCCTGTGCTACAAAACACACAAAAAAGTTGTGTAGTTTCAACACACAACAAGACAACAGGAACTCAATAAACATCATTGCTCTATTCTCATTATCCTGAATTAAAATAATATAAATATAAAATTGGATTTGCTTTACTTTGAGTTCCCTCCATTGGTCAGCTTTGTTGATTTCTTGAACCACTCTGTGATACATTTTCTGTCTAACAACTTCAAATAAGTGAGCCTGCAAGACCCAAACTGGAAAAACTGAAGTGTCATAGGTGGGATCGCTACAGTATTTGACATTAAGTATAGGTGGCTGTGGTTTCCTGTGAATTGCAACCTCTATACAGTAGATCTGCCTCAGCCTTTGCTTCTACAGCATTTTCAGTCCCACAGTAAGGAAGTGTCAAAGGAAGTTAAAAACAGAAGTACGTGTGAACTTCGGAGCCAAAGCAAACAGCTGGAACGGGAAACACAAACTATTGCTTGAGCAACAGAGTTGGTTCAAAATGACTTCCTTAATGTTGAGAAACTTAGCCTTAGCTATGTGATTCTAAAATAAGTTGAAGCTGCATGTGTTGAAGGTTTTTCCTTTCCACTGTGGCGTAACGTTATGATCTCTTGCTTCATGTCCATGAGGCTGCTGATAGTCACATGTGGAGTTTAAATCTGTTCAAACTTTTTCAAATGAGAATAAATAATGTAAACGATTCCCAGTTCATTGAACTAGCATGTTTTTAATCACATCATGTATAAATCAATAGACAGAGACAACCTCAAATGTCACATTTCATTCTCTAACTCATCACATTCTTGTTTCAAATCCATCCCTTTAAGATACAAATGCACTCCTGACATTATTACTTATAACATTTACAAAAAAATACAATACAGACACTTGAAACATGAGCATAAATAAGTATATTGTTTCAGGTGGAGTCAGATGAGAAAGAGGAACTGCTATAATCACTTGAAAACAGACTTTTATGGTGTGTCAGTGAGAAGGGTAGGATGTGCTTCCTAGTTTTCTTTTGGGGGAAAAGTGTTGGAAGTTGTGAGGAGCCAAACGAGACACTTCTGAGATCTGGCTACTGGACACTTTGGGTGCAGAGAGATTCTGGAAAAGATTCAAACAACCACCTGAGAACTGTACCATGTACGTTACCACAAGATTCAGCATTGATCTTATTCTTTGTCACTGTTTTCGCATATTCAGCCATATTTGACACAATCCAGAAACATTAATGGAAACTACATTCCATTTAGATAAAACCAGTTCCACTGCCTTGTGGCTGTCTCTACTTGTTCACTGTCATAGCTCACTGAGACACTTAATGGAACTGAGCCGTGCTATGACAAGTGTCTATAATAAGTGTCTCACCTCCAGTTCCTTGTTCCGTGAGTCGGTGGAGGTCTTCATATTCAGACTGCTCTGCAGATCAAGGCTGCTCGGTGGCGATAGCGTGCCCTGACCTTTGTTCGACCAGCCTGAGAGACAGTGCTGGACAAGACCAATAAAAAAAGACTGTGTGATAAAACGTATTCATGTTCATTTAAACATAGAGGTGTTAGCACAGTATGAAATGATCCCAGAGGGAAAATGGCACAGCGTACTACTCATACATTGTCACACAGTGGGCTCCCTCAATCAAAAATGCTCACTCACCGATGGTAACCCCAAACTATCAGAGGGGTCAAAACTGCATCGCCGATGAGCTTTGTACTTGTAAGGTGGCAAGAGTGTAGAGCGAGGGATGCTGACCCTTGAAAACAAAACAAAAATACAATTCATGAGACGAAATGCTGCTACAGCGGTGAAACATGATCTGATTACAACTGATTACAAAAAAAAAAAGAATTCTGATTCTGATTCTGATTCTGAACTTCAACTTGACAAAAAGTGATTATTCACTGTAGGAGATGTTAAGTGTTATACAAGTGCTCATAATGTGTTAGTCATTCTCAAACAAGGAAACTCCTCTCTTCACTCAACATTTTAACAAATTAAGACTGTTAATGTTACTAAGAGATTATTCCACCTATTAGAAACTTATCATTTAGTGGTGACTCTGTCAATCCATGGATATGCCTGAACCCACTGCCTTGGTACATAGCCTTTTTATTCTGCTTTGACGTGTTTAAAAGAACACGCACTGCTACAGTAGGTACCATTACTTGACAGCGACAGGCACAGACATACAAGTAAAACAGGAACAGCACTTGTTTCAGACCCTAGAATATAAACAAAGAAAAACAGCACAGCATAACCGTCCCCTAAAGGCTCCATCGCCTTCCGGGTTCATCAAATGAAATTTAAAATGTCTGTCGCCTGGTGCCATTTAAGTGCTCTGTTGTTTATAACTGGTCAGTGAGCACAGTCAACATACACATCGTCATTACCTGATGAGAGCTGGTTCAGCAGTGGTGTGAGGGTGGGAGGATTTGTGTTTTTTACACACAGGGCAGCACTCCTGAGAGTGAAGCGGGACGGGGAACAGTCTGCTGTTAATCCGGTACGAGAATGTACCTGAACAAAGGGTGGGCAAGCACAGATGAGATTTACCTCAGCTATCATGAAAAGAAAAATGAGAGTAGCCTATTCAAATAAATAAACACCTCTTACACTGATGAGTATCCGTGTTAGCCGCTGGACCGTCCTTGTCTGTTAACAGTGGAAAGACTGAATGGGTGTCCTCAAAAAATCTATGAGGAGAGCCATTATATAGTAATTTTAGGAAGACATCATCAATCACAAGTAAACTTGACACATGTAATCAATCACAAGTGCAATCAAATGTGAAGCACTCACTCCGCTTGTGGGCTGCTGACACACTCGTCTTTATTGAGCGATCGAAACGTGCACAGCTCATTGAAGAAGTCGTCAGAGCGCTCTATCAAAGAGTCCTCAGCATCCAGGACCCCTTAGAGGAAACAAATGTCAGCTGTTAGATTAGAGGACTGTGTGTATAAGAAGGAATAATGCAGACAGAGAGACCAACAAGGTGTACCTGCTATCCAGTCGTACCCGAGTAAAGGCTGTAGATGATGCCTGTCTGAGGAAGATTTCTCATAGCATTCATCAGACTGAAATGTGGCTCCACTCTTCATCTCCCTCTACAAAAACAAACAAGTGGTGCAAAGTAGTGGTGGTCAGCGTGCTCTATTTCCAGCAAATCTGCTGTCAAAAGAAATAAATCATTATATCATAAAATTTTAGTTGATACCACCCGTTTCTCCTCCATAACTCCAGAGCATCAAAAGTTATTTATGAACAGCTCAAGCAGTTTAATCCAAGTTTTTATTTGGACAAATATTTGTCTGTATGTCTCCAGTACATCCTTACTGGCTGGATATACCCCCTGCTGTGCTCTCACAAATGGCTACTGTGTGAGGAAAACAAAAGTATTGGATACACAGTGCAATCGTTTGGCTTCAAAGGCATGAGTACTATGTTGAAAAAGCTGGTCTGAGACAGCTGATGTGTAAAAACAAAGCGGAGATTGACCAGTGGACACCACTCCACAACCAGGTCCTTTGAGTTTCCATCAATGGGGGTGAGTCAGTTTGGGAGGAATAACTCCTTTGAGTTTGGACATTGTTGCTTACTTAATGAGATAACTTAGACTAAGGAGGAAACAGGAAACAGGTTCAGGGTATTGCTCATGTTCTACTTGCAATTGAACAACTTTAAAAAAAAAAAACAGACAAACTAAAGTTGCATCTTTTTTCTTACCTGTTCTTTGCTGTGATTTACTAGACAGACCTTGGTGCTGGCTGGTCTCGTATCCTGCAGCCTGTTACGGACTCGAGGATGTGTGTCACTGTCTTTGAAAAGGTCAGATGGTGACATACGTTCAGCAGATCCTCCTCTATGTTTGAAGTTCAACGATAGTATTGAACATGTATCTGATGGAGACAAGAAGAAAATTCAGTCAAGGAACAATGGATTTTGGATTTGTAACATGACCACTTGTGGTGAAATGTCAAAATGGCATGCCTACAAAAGCTGCATGTGCAATACAAAAATCAATAATAAAACCAAAATGTAAACAAAAACTCTGGATTTACAAACTAGATTTTGCAGGAGCTTTCAACCGCATCTATCAGATTATTATTGAACTCCATCCGCTGGGACACAATTCACAAGTTCACGTTTTCAAAGCTCTTTACAAATAATTTCGTTTAGCTAATTGGTTTGTAGTTTTTAAGATACACTTTAAGGAGCTAAACGTGGGTATGAAACTTTGTCAAAATATACCTAAGCTCTGTGTTTAATGCGGTGTCGTCACAAAATACATAAACTATATTGTTACCGACCGACTTTAATGCAGAGATTTTTAAAATACAAATGAGGACATCTTGGACGTTTATCAAGTGCCTGACTGAGCCAATATCTGCAGAGATCTCTCGTGTAAACAAAGAAGCTTCATTACCCGCAAATTTCACGGTAGGTTTGGCGAGTGCGGCCCTCGCGTGACCCCGGTCTCCATCAGTCAGGGTGCGGACCTCCTCAGCCTCGTCCTCTCTCTCCCTCTTGCGGCTCTGAATGCAGCCGCTCAGCCGCTCCACTTTCTCTCTCTGCTGCTTCAACTGCTTTAATAAATCTTTGTTACGCTCTCGCAAAACGTCCAGTCGGTCCGCGGAGGACATTTTTAAAAAGAATACCGCGTTAAAATCAGAATGAAAAACGCAGCTAAACTTCCTGATTGTTCAGTGATTTAAACCAGACTCCACCAGCTCCATAACAACGCGCTGACAACAATGATCTGATTGGCTGCGAACGTTCTACCCGTCATGCCACGCAACCGTCCGAAGTTTTTCTTAAAGTGACAGACACACATTTGATTTAAGCTGCAGCACAAAGTGTTGAACAACAGAAGGCGCTGTTTACTTATTAAGTGATACTGAACCCAGTTGATGGTGGTCAGTGCAGATGATGCAGATTATGGGTTTGAGTGCCACAGACAGAGAGCTACATCCTAAACAGATGTTGGTTTTGGTCTTTTAATGAGATTTACTTACTTAAAAATGCTCTATGCTTAAAAAAATATAGAGTGTTGCCAGGCTTATCCTTTAATTCTGTAAGTGAAGTCCTGCATTCAAACAAATAGCAAACTCTTATTATATGTTTTTAAAAAAAATATTATCAGCTGCACATACTGAAAGTAAAAAAGTAAAAGTACCCTTTATATACAATTGTCCATTATACCTTGTTTTTGCACTAATTCTGTTACTGACACTTTATTTCTGCACCTTTTCTGTCTCCTCTGTTGCTGTATTAAGTAAATTTCCCCACTGTGGGATAAATAAAGTCTCTTTTGTCTTATCCTATCTTATCATACTACTATATGATAAGTAAATTAATTTATTCATACACCACTGAGTAGTTTGATTTATAACCATGCATCATATTATATGAGATGACCATAAATTTGGTAGTAAAATCTGGATGTGCAGAGAAAACTACAGCTGTTAAAGCAATGCAGTGGAGTAAAAAGTAGGCTACAATATTCCCTCTTAAATAGTAATGAAGTAAAGAGTATTAAGTACCTCATAAATTACTTCAATATGGAATTTAAATAAATATCAACTACCGGTTATTCATTTATTTTCCACCATTGGTTCCAAAAACAAAAACTGAGCCCAACCAAATCTAATTAATGACTAAAGTCAATGTCTAACTGCTGTAATTCTAAAACTCTAGGAAACAAAACAAAGAGCAAGCCTTCAAAGCCCATTTGAGCTTAAATGGTACCACTAAAGCCCCAGAGAGAACAGGAACAAAATACTCAGAAGACAACCATATTAGGTAGAAAGAAGGAACAAACTTCAGGCCGGCCGGTTCAAAGCAGAAACTCCTACAGGGAGAGCTGCAATAGGTGGCAGGATAAAATAATGAGCCTGGGAGTAAAATGAAAGTATGAGCGGATATCCAGTCAACAAGGTTTACTAAAACAGCCTTTACACCATATAATCACATCTCACGCTCATCCATTTCACGATTAAAATTGTAAGAGACTTATGAGATAAAAACATACTTGCTCAGAGATTTACAGCACGTAGAGACAGACTCTCTACATTCCACTTGGTCCACTTGCCATCAAGAGACAAATACACGTTGCTGGAAAGCAACTAAAATCCTCATCGGGGCCAGACATCCCTCTATCAGAAGTTAGGACGAAGGTCACCTGTGAAAGGCCTCACTTGAATATCTTGAAATGTCAGATGAGGGGTTCACCAATCCCAGATGCATAAACCTTTACATGACAGCAGATCCTAGACAGTGGCATTAAACCAACATTTCAACGTTTGGCGGTGCAACCCTTTACATTTTACACTCAGTGGCCACTTTATTAGGTACACTCTGATGGTTTTAACAAAAACCTGCTATTATAAGCTTTATAAAGTGTTTTATATGTGACAGGGCTCTTGTATTGCATCACATTAGAGTTTTCAGGTGTACCTAATAAGTTTGTCACATATTTTCATCCAACATAAAAACAATTTGCTGTTTTTTAGAGGATTTTAGAGGATAGATTTCTCTAAATTTCTTCCCAAACTGTATTCCAACTTTTCTGAGTTTCTTTCATCAGGAAAAACTGTAAAGTTTTTTTTCTTTTTTTTTTCTTTTTGCAGACTTTGAAGACCAGATGTTTGTATATAGACGCTACACCATCAAATGCTGGTTGCTGTGGGGGTCCTCACTCAGGTTTGGGCTGTGACTGATCATTTGTGCCTGTTATTTGATCTGCCTATTATCACCCGTCGTAGTTTACATTATCACAGGGTCCAGATTTAGAGCCACTTAATATAACACATAAGACACACTTAACATCTGGTGATTTAAGAGACTTACAAATGTAAAAAAAAACAAAAAAAAAACAATTATTTGGTTATTGACTAACTCAATTAATGAAGTACAGATAAGTTATTGGTGACTCCTCTAAATATAAAACTATGAAATTCTTAAGACAAGATATTAAAAAGATGCCAGTGAGACTTAAGGGGTTTAAAGGGGGATGAAACAAAGATCCCAGGGTTAAGCTAACACAGAACCCTCTGAACGTGGGGTATAGATTTGCTCCCATACGTTCTTGGCTGAAAGACCCCTGCATCTAACTGATGTATTAATCAGCGACAAATATTTGCACTTTGTGGTCTTGAAGAATTTTCATGCACTGTTTGTAATCTACACATATTTCCACATGTTGATTTGAGTTTGTACATATTTCATGACACTCTTCTGCACATGCATACCTCCATAATAAGAACAGACAACTCAGGCACATTGCAATTTGTTTTGTTTTTTTAATCAGTGTTATATGTGACATCTCCATCTGAAGTTTTTGATAGGTTGTAGTGTTTATGGTGCATATTACTAAATCTGCACAGTCTGAGCATGTTGCTGCTGTAAGTTAAACCCAGTTGATTAGATGGATGCATGCAGAGATAATAGTAGATTCAGGAAAAAGTCACAATTTCTTAGCTAATACATGATGCCTGATTGTTTATTGGTCAACATTTTGATTTTCTCCCCCCTGTTACATGATAACCTGTTTTGTAAGAGTGGTAACAGTAGTATGTATTCATCCTCTGCTGGCTGGCTTGATGACATTAGTTTATTTACATTAAACCTGTCCATCCGTGGTGGCACTAATGACAGTGTTGCAGGGTCACAGCCATAATCATATGCCTGATCCCCTGTGGAGCGAATGGTGTGGAGCTGCGTGGGCGAGCTGCTGTTCAGTATTCTGGTCACGGCTCGTTTGCATTGAGAGCTGTCCAGGCCAGTCCAGTATGATTAGCTGACCACAGTAGTGTGGAGTTGCACCCTATTATCATTAAACGGTGCCAGTCATGAAGTCATATACTCCTCCCTGTCTCTCTAATTACACCCCCACTGTTGGGCTCCAAGCAATTACTGCCTGCCGCCAGAACGCTTCATTGTTCATTAGGCACAGATAACGGACACATCAACAACAAAAACAAAAGAAAATGCTCATATTTCGGCTAAATAACAAAAAAACACCCTTGAAATATTACTTTGATGTCATTGTTTTGAAGAAACCAAAGGTGTTTTTAGGAGAAAGGTGGCAAAATTATTGGAAAATGAATCACTTAAAACAGAGAAGTGTCAGGCAGCAGCACATTGATGAAAATTGTTTTTTTCAGAGTCCTGTCCTATTTAATGATGGGCTTATATTATATTTTTTGAGGGGTAATTGTATCCTCAATTTATTAAAAAAAAGTATAACGTTTTAAACAGAAAAAACTGCAAACCAAATATCTAAAAAAGTATCCCTGAGGGGTATTCTGTCAGCACAACTAATCAAAGCTTGAATTCATGTCGACTTGAGGCTCAATGTTAACTCTAACCAAGCTTGAATACATCAGCAGCCCAGAAGAGTCAATTGTTGAAAAGATGATACTAAGCAGCAGAGAGGTGGAAAAGAGAAGCTGTGTTCTTCTCAGCAGCAGAACAATCCCTGCTGATGCTGCTGCTATATGAGGAATATAAAGGTGTCATCACTTAAAAAGGCTCTGGTCCTGATATTTGTACCTTAATCAATCTAACCATCTAATAGCCAGTCAGAGGCAGAGGAGGGCAGGTCTTCACAGAATGTGAAGGAGAAATGAAAAACCATAAAATAAGGCTCTTTTTTTAAATTTAACTGCACATTCTTTTACATCTCTTTATGTTCAGAGCTTGACATGCATTTGACATGTGACTATATTAAGTTTGATTGATTAATTGATTGGTTTTGGACACAGTGAAAGTGGTGAGACATAACAGTCAATGAACCAACTAATACTTTATTTAATTACAGTTAATTTTTACATGTGAAAGTATGTCAGCCATGTAGAAGAAGAATGGCTTATATTACTAGAACAACCCACAATCCTTTATAAACACCCATGAAGAGAGAAAGGCAGTGATTTAAATATGAAATTGCCTTGATAGTTTGGATTATTTTTAAACAGCTGATCTTTATGTGGCACAGCTGTACAATTCTGCCCTTGCCTGGGTGCAGTTTGATCAGAAGTGATCACAACAAAAGCAAACACTCCTTCAGTGTCATCACATTTTTACCTAATTAATGCTAAATTCAGATTTTTTTCTTTTTCCAACTGAATCCCATCCTCTTCAAACCAGGGAGGAAACACACAAATATAGAAATCTCTTGTGTGAAATTACCAAAAGTGTTCATTCAGGACCCGATTATTCATAGTCAGAACCCATACAATTGATTATCCATAATTAGTCTTGGGTATGGGCTCTGTTCTGTGTAGTTACAGGTCATGGCAACAAAACAAACAAAACAAAAGGCAGGACAAAATACTTAGTGCTTAAGATCATCCATCAAAATGTTGATTTCAGGAAATGTAATGTGAAAACACAGGTGAGATCATCAGAAGGACGGACTACAACAGAGCCAGGCTTTCTCTGTGTGAGCTGGCTCCACAAACCCTGAACAGGTATCATGAAGGTGGTTATCGACCGTCTCTGTTAACTCAGGGTTTCTGCTTCAGACTCCGTTGGCATAAAATTGGCATTTGATACGTCATTTTACTCTTCTTCCGCAGAAAATCGCTGAATATGAACGCAGCAGAATAAGTCAGTCTATCTATTTTACCACTCAGTGACTCTCAGTCCTCCCATTTATTTCTAACATAGCAGCTGCACATTGTAGAGATCTTTCTGAATACAGCAGATTTCAACACACTCAAGTGCATTCAGGTCTGACACTGTCCCACAATGAAGGAGACGAGAAAATCGTTGTAGTTTTTGGCCAAATGAATTTTACTGATTAGATATTAGATCTGATTAATAGACTAATCAGTTTTCTAATTGATGGAGCAGCAGCACCAGCAGTGTAAAACAGATCTTGCAGCTATTCAGGAACAAACATTAAGACCTGATCCACAGAGGTGTGTAGCCGCTGAGCCTTCATCATGCTGTCAGTGTGAGGATGATCTACTGTGGAGTATTTGTTAGTGAGTGAAATATTACAGATCTGCTGCACCAACAACTGAATTAATGCATTTTCTTCTTCTGTTTGCACCACCGTAACTGCATGACCTTCTTTGGTGACATTGATTTGTATATACATTACAACGTCTTCCCTCACCTAAAAATCTACAGCGCTCATAGGGAATATCATCAGGGAGCAGAGAGCGCCCCTTTTTACAGCCGAAACTCTGAACAGAAGTTTGCAGGTTTGCACGGTGACCTAGCCAGGATGAAAGAGAGCCACCTTCATGACACTGAAAACCCCTTTAGGCTTTAGGCTCCACACACCTGGCTAACCGACTCATATTGCTTCATAACACACCCCTCAGGTCTCATGACCGTTTTTGAAATTGTTTTCAGTATCTCAGTCAGAGAAATATCCGATATTGGAGAAATCTATTATTATCTGAATAAGCCTTTATATGAGATAATCAATAGGAAAGGGAAGTCTGCTCTCTGACTGTTGAGTGAAAGCAATGAGGAGAGGTGGCAATTCATTTACCAATGTGTAAATAAAGTGGTTTGCCTTGAATGCACCCTAATATCTTATATAAAAAAAGACTATTTAGCTTCATCACGATACAGTGGATGACAATAAATTACGAGCAGAAAAACAGAACAGGGCACAACATTATCTAACTGCTGCTGATACTAACAGCTCCTGAATAGTGCAATAACATCTGTATAAATCATCAGGATTATTAGCCATGGCAGCATGTTTCTTTCTCTATCCTGAGTTTTTCTATGATACAATAAAGACAGACCATTTCGGTCAACTATCACAGTCAGTTTCCAGTGGAAGTCAAAGAGAGAAACAGTTAGAAATACAAGCTAAAGCAGTAAAATGGTATTTTGGTTGAGCTATTGGTTTTATTAACAGCAAGTTAACCCACTGCCAGAAACAGTCAGGATCCAACTGAGTAAATATTGTTTTAAAGTAAAGCACGGTAAGTTTCTTTGTACAAATGGTTAAAAAAAATAAAGTTTGAAACATAATTCCTACACTTATCTCGAGTTGAGCAATTGTCCAGGGAAGCTAGCGTGTGTGAGGACTTTGAAAAGAAAACGTGGTATTACCACACGGCCGCTACATTCAGCTATCTCTGCTTTTTATCCATCCTGTAAAGTCTCTCTTGACTCCCCTGTTGTAGATTTGGCATCGTCACAGTGGGAATATGAAAAGGCAAAGGAAAATAACCCACAGCCAAGGTACACATCCTCTCTGTGTGCAGTGTGTCTGTGTGAGGTTGTGGTTCAGCTGAAAGCCATGAGCCATTTTGTCCTTTTCAGCAGCAGCAACTACGTCTCCAAACAAGTTTTGTATGTTTTCCAAGAACCAGGTACCTCCAAATAAATAGTAAACGCTAGTTAGTTGAGATGGTGACGGCACAACAAGTGTCAGTAAGGTATCAGAGAGTGAAAGACCAGCCGGCAATGGGGGAAGGGAGAAGGGTGGGGAGGGAAATGGTTTTTACTGATAAAGAAAAGGAAAGGGTCGATTGTCCCCACCACTCCAGCGATAGTGGTGGATGCCATTAAGATAAGGAGGATTAGACCTGCCACATCGCTGTCCTGGCTGCTACAACCTGAGGGCAGGTGGAGAGTAAAAGACCACATCCAGGAAGGTTTGTTGTCACTTCGGTTTTCAGTGACCAAAGGGACCAACTCACGTGGGATCAATGATTTAATAGGATATTCTTAAGATAAAGAGAAATCCAAGCTGCATTTGTCAGCACGAACAACTGTATCACAAGCTTGAAAAACCAAAACTCTACATGTTTGTTAGTGGTAGATGAAGCTTTTAGATCCAGCACTTAAGTAAAAGGAGTAATACCACAATGTAGCAGTACTCCATCACAGGAAAAAGTATTCTCTTTTATCTGTGACACCTGATAGATATTCAGACTGGCCCTTTAGACGATGACACTGATTTGGGGTTCATGCACTGTTTTATAGTGGTGCTCTTATTATGCTGTTGTAGTATGCAGTTATGCTTCTCCCACTTTTGATATTAATTTCCGATTGTTTCAGTGTAGTTTTACATTGGCTTGACAAAATGATTTAAGTAAAAAAGAAATTGTTCTTGTCAGTGTTGCAGATAATATTCACAAATGGAGACCAGAGTGGGAGGAGGCTTTTCAAAAAGTAATCAGGGCATTTTCCACCTACTTTGAGCTTTTTCTATTGTTGCAACAGCATCAAGTTAACCAACATGTACTGAAAAGAAGTGACACTAATACACTATTAACATTTTCTGTGTAGCGTGCTCTGCACAAGTTGATTACCCTTCTTTTTAAATGACCTGTTTTCATGTGTTTTACAGAGGATTATGCTCGGCCACGCTCACATTTTGTCTGAGTGAGAGCGAGGAGTGAAGACAGCAGTGAAAAGGACCTAAGTGATCCCAGCAGTCAGGCTGTGGTCCCGTATTTCAACATTTCGCACCTGGAAACTGATCTAATGGACACTGATTTATGAGATGGAGACCATGAGGTTTGCTTCAGGCTCTGTTCCTTTGAGTTAGTCAGCAGTGTGACCTCACATTGGGGCTTTTATGTCACTGCTGTGCTTAATGACCTGAGTGTTTCTCTGAGGCCTATTAAACACATGCAGTAAATCAACAGAGGAGGAACACACCGGTTAATCACAGCCTTTGTTTCAGGCCAAGGGAGGACAATGAATCTAGCTGATCGCCACCAAGCTGACAGAGAGTGTGTAAAAACAGCTAACACGTCGGACAGACGGACTGCCTCGGCAGCCACCTGTGTCAAACAACAATCAATGGCACTATTTCATCCAGTGTCAGTCTGCAAACCATCCTTATATAACCAAGACTGAAGAATATCTAGCTTGAAGAAAGACTGGTTTCTCCTAAGAATAGACCAGGATTATCACCAAATCAGTGGCTTGTCTGGCAAGAGTTCCTCTTCAATCTTTTATTATGGAACAGTATGAACTGGTTTATCTGACGACAGAAGAAAAGGATATTAATGTTGTTAACGTCATAATTACTAATTTCAATAATTAATCATTCAACAAATGTAATTTATCTTAAGACACAATTACAGTGTAAACCAAGCAATGAAGAAATTATTTAACCACCTCTGAATCTTAATTTGTACAGCAAATAAATCATTAAGTACTAAAACTGCTATTAGCGCATTTTAACTCAGAGTATACTTACATATTATATATGCAGATCAAACTAAAGGAAAGGCAAGGCATCCACACGAAGCTCTCCCAGGGTTTGATCACAGGTGAGCGTGCTGCCCACAGTGACTCTGAGGCTCTGCCCAACCAGGAAGCAGAGAGGCGGGCAGAGGAAGGTCGGTTCCAGAGAGGCTGTAGCGTTGTTTGTATTTTCAAGAGGGGACAAATGTAAGATAGCATCACCTCATCACAAAGTCACAATAAATAATCCTCCCGCTCGAAAATGGTTTCAAGCATTGCAATTAAAAACTCAAATATTCTGCCCTGGTTAAGCTCATGCTGACTGCTGGCCTAATCCGACAGCATTTAACACAGCGCATAATTAACAGGGAGAGGAGAACGTAAAGCATTCTCAAGCTGCATGCTCAAAAATAGTGATTTCAGGCAAAACAGTAGAAATGAAAAACTATATTTTAAGTGCTGATTAATGAATCTACAAATATGAACAATATTATGCAACCTGTAATTTGATATAATTTTTAGTTTGGAGACAGCTTTTTACCAATATATACAAACCGTCATCCTACGACAACAACATCCTTCCCCCCAAGCACACACTGCATTTTCTGCCACAGGCTTTTAGCAAAGTTGAGCAGCCTTCTCCATCAAATACGTACAGTAGCATTCATCAACAATATCCTAATTAAAAAGCTTTCAGGCTTGTTTTTCAGACCCACTAATCACCGAGACAGTCCAGTGTTTGTTTGCAGCCTGTGTGAGAACAAAAGCACACTGCCTTACAGTGTATAAACATAAATCTCTAATAATCGAATTTGAGGTTCCCTACTTAAACATAATTAGACTTACTCTTGCAAAACCGCAAATATTGTCTGAACTCAAGTATACAACATGCACCATCCAGACTGCAGCCTGCAGCAAAGTTAGGATTTGATGTCGGTAAACAGCTTGTTTGAAGTAATGGGTAATGATCACGGCAAAACGAAGCAAAGCAAACACAGAGCTGACAATGTAGCAGCTAAGAGCACAGACACCGCTGGGAAAAAGTAAAAGGTTTTGACTCGTGGAAATGTGAGAAAAATCTTACCAGCGCAGCATTATTCTGAAAGGAAAGATGGAAAGAAAGAAAACACTCCACCAAAAGCAACCAAGCCTTTAAAAGCACTGATGTTCATTTAGTTTGAATGAAAGCTCAAATTAGTAGAAGTACATTAGTCAGAACAGATGCTCCTCTGCAAGCAGGGACTGAGATAAAGCAGCTTTCTTTTTGGATATTCAGAAGCATGAATTTTACTTTTTAATTGAATTTCATGGCTCTTTGCAACAGTCACATGGACTGATGTATGAGTCTCCTGTTTGCTGTGCACCTTCCGCCATGCTTGCAGGATGACTTCATAGTTCAGAGCGTCAGAAGGAAGAAACACTTTTATGCCTGATTACATGTTCTCTCTCTCTTGGCCATTTCTGATTTCTGTGAGGAAGAGGTGCATCTCCGTACTTCCTTGCAGCAGTAACATGGAGATCTTAACCAGTCACTGTAGACAGTGCTCATGTGCCCAATATGAAGATGAATAAATCAAAATCAGGAAGTTTCAGAAATATGATACTCACTTTATTTAGAACCTATGGTGGTAGAGCTTTTGTGGATTATCTAGATTCATTGTTAGCTGCATGATTATTAAACCACAATGTTTTTTTCAGGCTAAACAGAGCTTGTCTCAAATTATCAAATGCATATTTTTTGCATGATGTATTCATTATGTTGTAGGTATAAGATATAAGAAAGAAGTGCATTGTTCACCCATCCACCTGAATATTTACTCCAATTATAAACCTTAAAGAGGTGTAATTAACCTCTCAGTGTCTGTGACCCTTGGCGTCAAATTCAAGATTCAGGATATTATGCAAAATACTTCACACTGACTATACGAGAGGAAACATCCTCTCTGCTAAATATGAATTAATGATTAACTCAGTTGCAAACCTCGACTCCCCACTGGGTTGCACTCCACCAGCCATGTTGTTGTTAAATGACTGCGAGCTTCTTCTCCTCTAAACATTTCTGCGAGATCCCTCTTCAGTAAATTTAAATGATGCTGCGTGTGAGATGATCTTTAACGTATTAGTGCGTCTTAAATGCTCTGTGATCTATTTGGGGTTTGATGCACTGATTTTGTTTACTCTCATCTTGTCGGGGTCAGCAGCTGCACCTGAGCTACTGGGTATCTTCAAGCATTAGCCAAACACACTGTGGCCCCCACTTTTTTCTTTATTATCAGTTAATTAGCGTGGTTAATCAGGCTGATAATGAGCCTCAGCGCCACGCCATTTCAATCTGACACCAGGCCAGGCACAGCAGGCACACCGTGGGCATCTGAGATCTCCCTGAAGACCAGTCTTCCTGGACACGATGAGGCAATGAGTGCTGTTTGTTTTGATGATAACAGGAGGGCATAAATCCACACGTTTATGGCTGCAGGGATGATACAAACAGCTAAAAGGGGTTAAGGAACTCTGTCTTACTAGATTATCTGTCTGCAGAGGGCTTTAATAACATGTTTGTCTTATCTCTCTGCAGGCTTTCCAGATTTTTCTGCCCTTTCCGCTCAGCAGCTGGGGACACTCCACAGTGAGAAAAAGAAATTGATGCTCACTGTAACGCATCCTGTTGACCTGTCAGATACACACACACATACACACGCACACACACACACATACACACGCACAGATGCACACACACAAACAAAAACACATATCATAACCCACCCAACCCCTCATAACACACACCCCTAATATTTTTTTCCAGGACTGTAATCGAAAACAATCCAGTACTATCACCTCCCATCTGCCTCTTCTCCCTCCCTCCATCTCTTGCTCTCACTCTCTCTCTCTTTCTCTCTCTCTCTCTCTCTCTGCTGCCTCACTCATTCCCTGAGCAGCACACTGAACTGGATAACGTTTTCTTCAACCCGCAGCACAGACTCATTTCTCTACACACCAGCTCTGAGTGGATGCTCAGCAGGGGTGTTTGAGATATTAGCCCACTGTGGGGGAACGGCTCAGGGACCTTCTACCATCCGCACACAAAGGTAAGCCTCTGGATCATTAAGACTAGATTCCTGTTTGTTGTCAGAGAAGTACCAAAGTGAGAGTGGTTAAAGTTAGCCACCTGAAACTGCAGCCTTTAGGTATCACTCAGTCCCGGGACACATTTGTAAAACCGTACACCCTGCATGAGGACATTTTGAGCAGCTTGGACATTGGACATGTGGAAAATGAATGCTGCTGTTGTTATTATAGACTTCAGCTACATTTTCAGCAGCAGCAGCAGAAAGTGTGCAGATTGTTGGCAGTCTGACCTGCGAGTTAATCCTTGTTTTGTTTGGACTGCTAATTTTAGAGAAAAATAGTACCAGTCACTGAACACAGCCACATGTAATCATAATGTGCTTAAAACAAGGGGACCTTAAAACATTTAGTGCAGATTAGTTTCACTTTCAGAGACAGGGTTTTATTTTTGACACACTGAACCACTTGCCTTTTTAGATTACACCATGTTAACACTTTGTTTTATGCATAATATGCTTACTTACTTGTCTCATGACAAAGGTGCTCGGAACATTTGCAAAAATAGGCAAACACCAAACACAAACATTAATCAACCAACACCAGCTGGGTTGATGTTCCCTGCAATGCACAAAAACATAACTAATGATTAATAATTAGAATAAGATCAAATAAATAAGATTTGAGATATCCCTTTTTTTGTAAATGAACCCTTCATGATTAGAAAATGTAAGTCTCTCTCTCAGTCATTTGAGCTGAGCTCACTGAAACATCGGTGTCACTGACCGGATCAGTAGCTGTATTGATGCTGCTCTCACTGATGACTGAGAGGCATTGTATTTTCTATGTAAATCTATCCTTCTTACCTGTGTACATACAGAATATGTGCAGAAAAGCTATGTAGCCGGCTCCCTCAGTTAGGGCAGAGTTGAGCAAAACGCTTCTAAATATGCTGCCTTCTAACTCCTGGAACAATGCACAGAGGGACTTGAAATTAGCTGATAGCTGATGGTGACCAAAGCATATTTCAAAAGATCTGGAAAATAGTACTTTTCGACAATGTGCTTGCTTTTAAATTTATTATTTTTGCTTTACTTATCTTTATTGAAGTTCATGCTTATGAATCTTATCTGGATATTGTTTACACTGTTTTGCAGCATGTGACAGTTGTCTTAGTCTGCTTATGTTATTTGTATTGATTATTTTAACAATGTTTTAATGCTACGCTCTTGGCCAGACCTCAAGCTGGGTGGAAACATCATCTGCTCCACACTGTGGTGCTCCAGCATTAACTGGAAAATGTTGTGGAAAGCTGTAACTGTAGGAGACTGCAACTTCTTGTTTTGTTGCTGGCTCTGTCTTAGTTGATGAAAATGCAAAAACGCCTTGTTACCTTGCACCCACAGCAAAGAGAGGAAGTGAGATGTTTGTTTTTTGGCCTTGGGGTTCATCTCTCAGAGGCTATCCTAATCATCAGGTTGATGGATCTCTGAAGAACTATCTGCAAGCACTTTTCAGGGCGGGAAAAATACCACTCCCACCAATATCTTTTAAAATGTATATACACTACTCACAAAAAGTTAGGGATATTCGGCTTTCAGGTGAAATTTCAGGATGAACCTAAAATGCATTCTAAACTTTCCAGGATAACTTAATGTGACCTTCTCTAAACTTTTGAATGCGCATGTCCAACTGTTCAGTGTTTCAGTACTTTTTGCACAAGTTGCTGTTCTCTAACAAGAAGCTTAACAGCAACATTCACAACAGGTTTGATCCATGAATCGACCAATACATTTCCTGGTTCAGTTAGAATTGGTATTTAAACAGTCCTCCTCATCATGCTGTTCACATTCTGACATCATGAGACCAAGACGACACCTAACAATTGATCAGCAGCACCTCAACACTGGAGGCTTCAAACAGGAAGTCCTCAGACGGAGGTGTTCACTGAGCTTAGAGGGTCACAGAGTGTCATCAGGAGGTTGTAACAGTGATACAGAGTGACTGGAAGAGTCACAGAAAGGAGAGGAGTGGACGTCCTTTGGTCACATCCCAATTTATTGAGACACTGAAAATTTTTTGTTGTGGTATACCCACCACTGTTGTTAGATTTTCTTTCAATAAATTAAGATGAATAAAATTACCATTGCATGCTTCTACTTAAATGCCCTACTTTCATGATATAATATCACTGTAGCATTCACTTTTTACATTTTCCATATATTTCACCTGAAAGTCGAATATCCCTAACTTTTTGTGAGTAGTGTATATATATATATATACACTCTTATTTATAGGTAGCAACATGCAACAGGACTGTTTTTTTTTTTTTCAGAAAGTCAAGTTAAACTCAATTCAGTTTGTTCAAGTTAATTGTAATCTATGTAACATGATCCCAAACTACTGTATAGAACTGACTCATTCATATTCCCTGTGCTGCTTCTCTGGATCGACCAGCCAGCGTCACTATAAAGCAGTTATCCTTCACAAACAGCTTTACCTTTATCCACGATTAGTCCATCTGTGGTGTCGAATCCAAAATACTTTCTCACATTACTTCTCAGATTTTGTGGGGTTTTGTGGCATGATTATCCGCTCAGCCTCAATACTTTCACTTATTTTTCTCTATTTTGCGTTACCAAGGAGAAAAACAATGGCCTCATTTACTGGAGGGGCATCAGTGCACACAATGCATTTAACCAATTTTATACCAGATTTGAATGTTACTTCAAATTTCAATTAAAAAGTGATAGCCCAAATGTCTATTTACAACTGAATTACAATGCATCAAAGTAATATAAGAATAATAGTAAAAATAATAATAAAGAAAACTTTATTGTTTTTTAAAACAATGTTGCAAGGTGCTAGACACTAGACATGAATAGTCGGGTAAAAGAACAATTTGCAATACAACAAAAAATCAAAAAAGAACGAGACATAGAGCTTCATCAGGTGAGAAGGCAGTAAAAGACGATGCTGAAGAAACAGGAATTTATTTTTTAGTGACAAAAGCTATGTTTTCTTTGTATTCTTTAGTTGTTGTTCCAGGTCTTCTTCAACTTAAAACTTTCAGCAGGGTTAGTGAATTAACAGTACAGAAATGAACATCATCATTCATTATCATGACATAAAGACTATATGTTAAGATATTATTTATTAACCCTACTGTCCAACCTCATAGTTGGTTGTTTACAAAGAGAATTAGAAATGCATGTTCCTATTCATAGTCGATTAACAGAGTGACTCCTGCCTGGATCTTGAAAGCAGTGAGAAATTAAACAGAAATACAGCACAGCTATCTGAGGATGTTTAAAGATGAAAATAACTCTTCCTACTTGACAACAAATCTTGTATTGACACAGTAGACTGCACATTATCGCTATAAAGCGAGGTCTGTCTTTAATGCAATACAACAGGATTTTGCCTCAGAGACAGTTTCTGTGCTGTCTGAGGTACTAACAAGCCCCTGCCTGCTCTTCATCACTGTAGTGCCAGATATGTGCCCATGAGTATTCATCAGGAAGGACTAATGGGGCACAGCAGTGTGAACCTCTGATTTACAGCCCGTCCCCTGTCAGGCCTAATGACAGGGCAATGGGGCTGGTTATGGAGAAACAGGTGCTGCGGAGTGAATAGATGCAAAGCAATGCTGCTGAAAGCCATGGGTGATTGTCGTTTTGTCCCCTGAACAAATGCTCATTTGCAATATTGTGTTCACACATACATAATTATTGTGCATAGAAATTAGCTCCCTAGAAGGAGGCTTATGGCTAGAAGCCTAGAGCGTGTGTGTGTGTGTGTGTGTGTGTGTGGAAGGGGGCGGGGGGGGGCAAGTGAAAGTAAGTTTAATGGTTAATGTACTGCTCCCCAGATTGTTCCCACAATAAATGTCACATTCGATACACACACTGACTACACACTCTCTATCCTAGACTATATTAACAACAGATGGAGCTCAATGATAACGTGAGAAATAATGTCCTAAATGAACTCTGAACGAAACACTGAACGAAATGTATTGAATATGGTCAGGTTATTAAAGCAGGTGAGCTGAGCCCTGGGGGCACCACCATTATTATAGTAAACTAATTAGTTCAACAACCAAGATATCATGTGGCATTAGTGCTGGGCCATATGGACAAAACTAAATATTGGTATAACTGGAAGCACTTTTTCTAATTTCAGTATAGACTATCGAATCAAGTAGTTTTGCAGCACTGCCTGATAATATTAAAAACAGGGTAATTCAACACACACAGTACTGTGCAAAGGTTTTAGGCAGGTGTGAAGAAATGCTGTAAAGTAAGAATGTTTTCAAAAATATAAGATTTAATTGTTTTTTTTCTATCAATTTACAAAATGCAAAGTGAGTGAACAGAAGAAAAATCTAAATGAAATCAATATTTGGTGTGACCACCCTTTGCCTTCAGAACAGCATCAGTTCTTCCAGGTACACTTGCACAAAGTTTTTGAAGGAACTCAGCAGGTTGTTCCAAACATCTTGGAGGAACTAACCACAGATCTTCTGTGGATGTCGGCTGCCTCAAATCCTTCTGTCTCTTCATGTGATCCCAGACAGACTCAGTGATGTTGAGATCAGGGCTCTGTGGGGGCCTCACCATCACTTCCAGGACTCCTTGTTCCTCTTCACGGTGAACATAGTTCTTAATGACGTTGGCTGTATGTTTGGGGTCATTGTGCTGCTGCAGAATAAATTTGGGGCCAATCAGACGGGTCCCTGATGGTATTGATGATGGATAAGTACCTGCCTGTATTTCTCAGCATTGAGGACACCATTAACTCTGACCAAATTCCCAACCCCATCTGCAGAAATGCAGCTCCAAACTTGTAATTAACCTCCACCAGCTTCACTGCTGCCTGCAGACACTCATTATTGTACCACTCTCCAGCCCTTCAGTGAACAAACTGCCTTCTGCTACAGCCAAATATTTCAAATTTTGACTCATCAGTCCAGAGCACCTGCTGCCATTTGTCTGTCCTATGTTTTCTTGCATAGTTCAGTCGGTCTCACTGGATGGCTGCTGGACATCTTCCCATTTCAAAGGGAAGTGAGCATAATGCGTTTTTCATCTGTGGCACTAAGTATCCTTGGCTGACCACTGCATCTATGGTCCTTAACGCTCCCCGTTTCTTTGTGCTTCTTCAAAAGAGTTTGAACAGCACATCTTGAAACCCCAGTCTGCTCTGAAATCTTTGCCTGGGAGAGACCTCGCTGATGCAGTATAACTACCTTGTGTCTTGTTGCTGTTCTCAGTCTTGCCATGGTGTATCACCTGTGACATGAAACTGTCTTCCACAGCCTCACCGTGGTTGCAGAGTTTGGTTGTTCCTCACCCAGTTTTAAGCCTCCTACAGCTGTTTCTGTTTCAGTTAATGACTGCGTTTCAACCTACATATGAAACTAATTATGATTAGCACCCGTTTGGTATAAGAGGTTAATCATACACCTGACTTTGTGCAAGTGTACCTGGAAGAACTGATGCTGTTTTGAAGGCAAAGGGTGGTCACACCAAACATTGATTTGATTTATATTTTTTTCTGGTCGCTCACCTTGTATTTTGTAAATCGATAAATATAAACAATTACATTTTATATTTTTGAAAGCATTCTTCCTTTACAGCATTTCTTCACACCTGCCTAAGACTTTTGCACAGTACTGTATATCGTCAACTTAGATAACAAAATTGTATAACAATACACAATATATAAAGACAGCCACCAAATAAACTTTACAAAATAGACAATATATGTCAGGTATTGGTATTGGCCAGGTCTTAACACACTCCCAGTGAGGTAATGTACCACATTTATGTACATCTAGCCCAAGGATTAGTCCTCATGACACAAAGATGTGTGCCTTATGTCTGTGGTTCCTGACCATTTTGGCTTGTGGCCCATTAAAATGAAGCAATATCTACAGGTGGCCCCTCATCAAAGGCTTTGATTATAGTGTGGACATGAGATGTGCGCAGTTAAAGCAAACAGTATTTTTATCTTTCACAGACTGTGTCATTTAAAGGATTCTGAGTGTGCTGAAGAGCTTTAAGTATCCAATGTTTCACATGACAAAGGAAAAACTTAGTGTAAAGTCAGAAAAACCAAACCCCATTTTGTATCGTATAAATAATATTATTTATTTCCTGTCCTTGACCCTTCATAATTATCTTTAGACTCCTGTTTTGAGGCTGCAACTCCCAAGATGAAAGCAAACGAAGTATTGAGTTCCTAAATGCACATTTCAGCATTGATAAATAAATAATTCACATGCAATGTAAGCTCACTAGCTATCAAGACCATCATGATTTTTAAAGGTGAGAATCAAATGATCCAAATTTGTGTGGATTTAATAAGCTCAAAAAAGCATAATGTAAAGGCTATGTGAGTTAAACCCTGGCTGAAACATTTCACATTACTTGAGAAAAGAACAACATGTAGAGCGACAAATTGTTTTCATGCAACGAGACCAACAGTTTCACAACTCCTGTCAGTGAAGTTGTTGTAGGTGTTCAGCAGTTGAAGCTCACTCACTGCAGGTCAGCTGGCACAGTTTACCGATGGATCACTGCACAGCCCACACACACACACAAACACACACACTGGTAGCTCTCTGCCTGGACCATCCCACACTCCAACGGTGTCTTTCCCACAGAGCCGGCAGTCAGGAGGAATATGGGCAAATCCGAAAGCCAAATGGATATCATGGAGAAATCAAGTAAACCTGGAAAGCGTCGTTGGACTGCTGCAGAAATCGGTCTGTCCGTGCTGCTGCTGTTGGTCAGCTGTGCCTTGGCGGGGCTGGTAGTCCTCTACACATCGGTTGTGAAAGGTAATGGCTCTGTCAGGCTCACTGTGGAAAGATCCAGATATTACAGACAGCAGCAGTAATGACAAGTGTCTCCCTACTCTGTTTATGTGAGGCTGCGAGCTGGCATTGATCCTAGAAATGTTTTCAGATGTGAACTTTTTAGAGATTTTTGAAGGTTAATGTTACCCACCAAAATAACCAAAATAATGGTTTTGCTCTATAGTATCATATATACATTCGACACACAGGCCTATCTTTAAGTAGAGAACTGTATTTTGTGGACACAAATACAAACCTAGATAGGACTTGATTGTATTTTCTCTTGCTTAAATGTTACCAGTCAAATAAAACAACTGCAGTTTTTATTATAATTAAGAATGAGTTTCTCCTCACTGTGTCTAATGTTGTCTGAAATCTTCCAACCAATTCAGAACAATCCAACCGGCCGAGTGTGTCAAGGAGCTCAACAAGTGAAGGTGAGTGTTAAGCTTGTAAACTGAACACAGGATACACTGTGGGATAGGTGGGCATGTGTCATAATGGAGCCTGCACCTCTGATAGTCACTGTAAGTCCCTTTACTGCCTGATCAGCAGAGCCACACAAAAGTGAAAGAACAGAGTCGCTGCTGACATAGACATTGCCTGTCACACTGACACAGACTATACCATGGATTTGGAAGTTTGGCATTAGCTCCATATTTCACACAACATCCTCCTTGTCTCAGTCGGGGTGTAATTTGTCAAATTGTCCATGTGCTTTCTCATAAATGTTGACACTGATTTTTCCAGGCCAGCTGTTTCGCTCCAGTCTCAACAGTGTGTGCACAACTGCAGACTGTGTTACTGCAGGTGAGAGGAACTTGTTTTTTCTTTGCACTCCTGCTGTTTCATTTCGCAAACAAAGTCAACCCCCATCCCTACAAAAAACACTTTATCTGACCACGTATGAATCTTCCCCATCCCGTCCCTCTGTCCCTCTTTCCCCTCTGTGTGACAACCTAAAGCCGCTCGGCTCTTGCAGAACATGGACACGTCAGTGAAGCCTTGTGATAATTTCTACCAGTACGCCTGCGGGGGTTGGCTGGAGCGACATGTCATCCCGGAGACGAGCTCCCGTCACAGCGTCTTTGACATTCTGAGGGACAAGCTGGAGATTGTCCTCAAAGGTCAGCTTAATCTTCAGTGGTCAGTGGGCTGCAGTGTTCAGAGCAGTGTGTGGGTTTCATTCAGAGATGAAATGTTTGCATTTGATTTGTTGTTTGCAGGTGTTCTTGAGATGGAGAAAGAAGAGGACAGAGATGGCATCAAGAAGGCCAAAGTCCTTTACAGCTCCTGCATGAATGATAGTAAGGCTCACTGTAAAAATGGGTATTTTATTAAACACAACAGCAGTTTGTGATCCTGGAGCTGTTGATCATATCAGATGATCTTCCACAGCCAGGGATCCTCATCAAGTTAAATCTAAGACTTTTTGATGCCTCATACCTGTTCACTGGCTAAAGTATGAAAGTATGATGCAAAATTAGGAGAGACACTGTGGCCTATACTTGATTATTATGATACCACATTTTTCAGTACTTACCAGTATATACCTAACAAGAATTTCTCATGATATTATATCATTTATATGCAGCCTGGACATGGGGCATTAAATCGATGTATGGATGGATGAACTAATCAAAAATGATTAATTGATTTAAGTACATTTAAGTTCTTGCTAAAACGGACACTTGCCCATTAAAAGACAATGAGCCTCCTAGCTAGTGTAGCCATCAGTAGTGACAGAGCTTGTTAGAGGTTGGATGATGCTGACTGAAACTCCTTCAGCACAATCTGGCATCAAAACAATCCCACTTTTAGTTCACAGATGTATTAGGTAGAAAAATGGACTTTCAGCCTCAATGGTCACATGCTGTATTTCAGAATGAGTAGAGAGAGTCTAAAGTGTCTAAAATGTTTTATTAGTTGTGGTATTGTACCTGCAGGCCTCATAGAGCAGCGTGACTCCCAGCCCCTCCTGAAGCTCATTGACATTATTGGAGACTGGCCTGTGGCGTCAGATGACTGGAACGCCACTACAGGTAGAAATCCCCCTGAGCCACTCTCTGATTAAAGTCTACAGTTTGCTCTGTGCAAACATACAAATGTGCACATGCAATGCATCCACACAAACAAGCACCCATGCTACTACTCAAATAAATGTGCTCACATAGAGCCTGTGTAGCTATATTTGACATCAGTGAATTGCTGAGTACGAGCTTTGTTGGCGGGATCAAGAGGCCGGGCGAAGCTCTTCAGCTGAGCAGTCAGGTGCGGAGTTTGGGAGCGTGATGAGTGGGCAGAGGAGCAGGTCCTCACTCAGGACTGTGAGGGATGCTTTAAATAGTCTACTCTGCTCTTCCCCGAGCTCCTGGCTCCTGCCACTTTAATTAAATGTAATCATGTAACCACACATAGCTGCAACCGCACGCACAGATTGACACAGTCAGAGCCCAGTTAAATGAACAGTGGACCAGTGAATTTTGCAGCCATCTACACTGAATAGTCCTTTATAGCTGGACAACTGTGTTTGAATTAAAAGCCATTTTTGTCCCTCTTATTGCAGAAGAAGCGTGGAGCCTCGAGGACACACTGGCAACGCTTACAGCTCGTTTCCACAAGAAGGTTCTGCTGGACATGTATGTGTGGACCGATGACCGGGACTCCCGGCGCCATATCATCTATGTAAGATCAGTGCCTAGTACAAATAACAGACTACATCCATAATGTCATTATACAGTCATTATGGATAAGGCTGGTGTTATTCTACATTCTTATTATAAATCCTGACCAAATATAACAATGTGTTTGTCACCTCTTGATACTTAATACTTGCCAACCCTGTCTGTGGAACTCTGCCCCATTAGTTTCTATTGGAGATTTAATCTTTCAAAAAAAACAAAAATACATAGTTTCATTTTTATAAAAGGCTACTGGTAGTGGTGGTTTTCTAGTATTTAGTAAACATCCCTCAACATGAGTAAGACGTGTACTTGTTGGGGACTATTTTCAGCTGTGGATTAACATAGATTTGATGTGCTTTGATTGACTCCTCTATGTGTGTGTGTGTGTGTGTGTGTGTGTGTGTGTGTGTGTGTGTGTGTGTGAGAGGGTTGGAGTCGCGTGGTGACGTAGTCACGGAGGTGATTACGTCACGTCCGACTCTTAAGATGGCGGATGAGCCGCGAGAGTTTGAAGAGAGGGGTCTAGTGCACCACAAGGCTGTAATTAGTAGTCTGAACACTAGCGCGTGTGTACAGTAACTGCGATTACAGGCCTGAAACACTGGGGTACAGGACAGACTGTGCCTGTGGGCTATATGTATGTAGTGTAAGAGGGTTGTTAGTACAAGAAATAAAGGGGAGAGTACAGAAGCGATGGTTTTAATCGTTGTGGTGTTCACGATAACCAGCTGTTTTATCACTCGGTTGATAACTCTAGTTCACAGCGGCACTGGTCCTTTAATCGATAAAACAGCGTTACAGGCTCTCCACGTGTTGGTTACTAACTAATTCCTTGCAGGGTTATGCAAGACAAGAAAAGTACAGCTAACAGAAAAACACGCTTGGCATGAATATCATTAACTGTAACAAACAGAAACTTAAGGAAATAAAAACAAACAGCACAAATCTTTGAAAACAAAACAGGACACGGCGGTCCGGCAACTCTTAGTTTATAGCTTCAGTTTTAGCAGCAAGAATACAGTAAACCACACCATCAATATTAACTATCTCTGCCCAGACGTAAACCTCTTACTTGAGATCGCTCTGTGTGCGATCAGTGTGTAGTCCTGGCGCGCCTTGGTCCGGCGTGGGATGGCGGCGAGGAGTCCGTGAAACGTGTCTCTGGCGTGTTCCGGGCGCACTGGAGCAGTGAGAGCCGACTTATTGAAAAAGAAGAACGTGGCGTAAAGTTCTTTGTAGTTCTGGAGAGGACGTCGTTCTGTCTCTCCCTTCTGCAGGCAAGAGTACTATGGGAAAAACCACCGGTAATTTAAATTAGTTAATTTTTGTTTGGAGGTTTTTCATTGGATTCACTGATAATACAAAAATGTAGAGTATCTCCAGCCATATCTGTACTTATACTGTTAAAAGCACCAAAATCTGAATACTGTAAAGAGATTATGGAAATACAGAGATGCTCAGTAACTATTGTTGTATTCTGGTCAGATTGACCAGCCGGGACTTGGAATGCCTTCAAGAGATTATTACTTCAACGATGGAAACTACAAAAAGGTTCAGTTCACCAAAATCACACACTTAATAATATCTTTTCTGACTTAAATCTCATGGTATCTGATCATGCACATCATTTAGTTTGTGTCTGTCAAAGCGATGTATCCCTCTGCATCATCTGCCTCCAACACAGAACAATGGAGGTGAATGGGTTGGATAACTCCATTCACTTCCATTGTTCTGACACAACTTTACTTTTGTTGTGGAAAGAAGATTTAAAGTTTGTGATGGTACCACAGGTTCGAGAGGCCTACCTCCATTTCATGGTTTCTATTGCAAAGATCACCCGAGAGGACAGGAACTTGACTCAGGATGACGACCGTGTGTGGGAGGAAATGATGCAAGTGCTGGAGCTGGAGACGGACATCGCCAACGTGAGTGCCAGCCACAACAGGAAATGGAATTGTGGAAGGAGGGCTAAGGAAGATTAATAATGACAAGATGAAAAATGAGTAGCTCCTCTCTGCCTCCAGTAAATGAGAGAACCAGGCTACGTCTAGTGTGGACATAGGAGATCAGCCAAGCTTTTAACCTGTTTTTTAGGTTTGTGCCTGTCAACAGCATGACAAATGAGACTTCGCTGATGAAAGGAGAGCACAATGTGAATATGTAACCAAGCATCAGTTTATAGAAACCTTTTTTTCTTCCTGTTGCTGGACAGGCCACATCACCAGCAGAGGAGCGCCAAGATGTCACTGTTCTCTACAATAAGATGACACTTGGAGAGCTACAGAGCACATTCAGCTTTAATGTGAGTGTTTAAAGTGCAACAGGTCACTCATTCAAATAACTTATTATAACCATTGACATGATTTTTACACAGAAGGAACCCCATAGTGGAGAAACGAAATGAGTGAATGAGGATGTTTCCACTTCCACTGGCCTGCATGTCTCCATTAAAGGAATAGTTCAACATTTTTGAGAATACGCTTATTCAGTTTCTTGCATGAAGTTAGATGAGAAGATAGAAATATGTTTTATATTATATATATATATAAATATAGAAAGAAGAAACTAACTGGTTAGGATAGCACAACAACTGAAATTGGGGAAACTGTTCTCTTGGCTCTGCCCAAAGGTAGCCAAATGTACCTATCAGCACCTCTAATGGACATTAATCAACATGTTATGTACTGTACTGTACATGTACTGACGTGAGAGTGGTGTTGATCTTCGTTTCTGACTCCCACAACTTCAATAACTTCCATGAGGCTGTGTCACAGAAACCTTGAATGTAGTTCCAGCTAACAGCAAACTAGGTATGTTCGACTGCTTAATATTACATTTTAGTTAACACTGACTTAGCTCAAGTGAATTTATAACTGGATGAAGGTGTGAACACATTTCTTATAGGCTGTGTAAATGGCCTTGCTTTACTCCAATGGACTCTACAGAGGAGTCGCCACAGTGTGAAGTGTTTTCTCTGCCTCAGCTTTGTCTGTTGTTTTAGTACATAATGACACCTTGTGTATTCGGCTACTGTTTACCTCTTACAGATGGTAACCTAAGGTGCACCTTAGAGGGCTTACTGTACCTGGAAGCTCATTGTGTAATAGTGTATTAGGATTAGGCACTAGACCAGGAAGGACCCAAAAGCATGACACTGGACACTCTCAGACAGATGAACACTTTACTGAGGACTGGCAGGCAAACAATACTTACAGACTTAGATAATGACAAAATACGTAGCAATATACAATGAACTTCAAGGGCTTGACAAGATAGTTGGCAACTTGAGCGCATGACAGGACAAGACGATCTGGCACGGGACACAGGGAGACGCAGACAATATATACACGAGGTAATGGGGAACAGGTGGAAACAATCAGGGCAGGGTGGACAAGCACAAATGCAGGAAAGACACAAGGGCAGGAAGTCAGCAGCCTGAAATGAGAGGAGAGTTTAGATTTCAAAATAAAACAGGAAGTGAGACGAGACTAAACACAAGTGAACACAGACAACTTAACAAACACGACGAGACATAACATAGTGTTGCTGAAACAAACACTAAATTGTTTCTGTTTGAATATATTTATAAAAAACAACATATCAGATTTTGTGACCATTGTTTATTCTTGGTGTTTTCGCATTTCCCCGCCCTTTATCGCACCAGAGATAGAAATGTTAAAATATTAGAAAATAAGAAAAAAACATAATTATATACACAATGGTTATATTTTTAGGAAGCTGACAAGATACAAAACAGACACCCCCCAAAAATGCACATAAAAAAGACAGTGGTTGTTTGACTCTTTAGGAGCCAATGTTTAGCTTTACCTTAAAGGTAAGAGGACTTGGCTTCTCTTTAATTTGATTTAAAAGTGAGGTCCATTGCACAAATATACAGAAAGGGATCCTCACCCATTGTATTCTACACCGACTACGGTGTTATTACTATGAACTTCAATCTTGAAACTTCCATGTAAAATCATGTTAAACCATATGGTATTTTAACCATATTCAGCAAAACTTAACATGTTAAAATATCTGCCTCCTTTTGTTTTCCAGGGTTTTAACTGGACCCAGTTTATTCAGGGTGTGCTGTCCAGTGTGTCCATTCAGGTGCAGTTAGAGGAGGAAGTGGTGGTGTACAGCTCTCCCTACCTTGAGAAGATGAATGACGTTCTCTCCAGACACAGTGTCAGGTCAGTCCAAGAGTGCACAAACAGGACTCCATCATAATCAAATTATTACAGAATAGCTACTATTCAGCAAAACATTTCAACAAATATTCATGTTTGCAGAACTATGCAGAACTACCTCACCTGGCAGCTCATCATCGACAGGGTTAATAGCCTGAGCCGTCGTTTCAAGGATGCCAGAGCCCGTTACAGGAAGGTATGATGTGCATGACATAACACAACAGCACATAATAACATGAGCTTGTTCATAAACTAAAACAGTGTTTATCTTTGTCTGCATGTATGGTCAGACTCTCTATGGGACTACTGTGGAGGACGCTTGGTGGCGAGAATGTGTCCGTTATGTCCAGAGCAGCATGGAGAACGCAGTTGGAGCTCTGTATGTGCGTGAGACCTTCGCTGGAGAAAGCAAACAAATGGTAAACTGTTTTGTTCCATAAACCCCCCTGAACAGTGACATGAACACCCTTAGAGCGTGGAAATCAGTTTCTACAACAATAATAGCTTACGTCAAACGATGAATGCAAGCTTATCGCATGCTGCATCGTGACCAGAAATTCATGGATCATGTTCATTATGTGTGTAAAAATGATAATTTTCCTTCCATATTAATTATGAACACTTTTGTGACAGTTGGACATGAGGAAAATGTAGCATGTGTTATTGGGTCTCCATTACACTGTTCACAGGTCAGTGACCTCATCAGTAAAATCCAGAAAGCGTATGTGGAAACACTGGAGGAGTTAAGCTGGATGGACTCTCCCTCGAAGGATAAGGCAAGAGAGAAGGTAAAGATTCAAGAGTCAAGATGCTTATTATTACTGTGGTTGAACAGTCATCACACTTTTAAATTCTTTGGCTGGAAGATCCGTTACAGGACAGATATGTATAAGAAACGAAAAATACAAACATACATTTAAAAAATCCCCTTCTCACCGCCCCCCTTGGGGATGGTGGTGTGTTTTCCTCAAGCTTGGGACCTCAAATGCCACGTTTTCACCGTCTCGACTTACACCTACTCGACTCAACTCGGTATGCTTTAGGTAGTGTTTCCACCGGCCCTAGTACCAGGTACCAGGTACTATTTTAGTACCTCCTCGGCCGGGGTTCCAAGCAAGCTGAGTCGAGCTGTGAAGGCGACGTCAACATACTGCAGGCCACGGATTGGCCAGGGAATCGCGTCACTGGATGAGTCATGAGAGCGACTCGTTCACAAGAATCAAACCCGCCATTTTTAAAACACTTGCAACAACGTTTTTATCACTCAACGAGTAAACGTAAATGTAAACACCATCGCCTCCATTTCCTCCATGTTTTCTGTTGTGTGGTGTGGTGCGGTGTGGTGTATTGTGTCGCATACAAATGACGCCACCGGAGTTTCGCCCCGCCTTGCTATGACGACCCCGCCCACGTTTGAGGTGGTACCTGGTGTAATGGAAACACAACCGTACCGTACCGTACCGTACCGTACCGAATCGTGTCAAGTCGAGTCGGTGGAAACACGGCTTAACAGAGGCCTGGGAGTTTGAGGGTTCTGCGCAGTATCTTAGATGTTCCTGTGACTGCGCTCTTCTGGGCAGAGACCAAAGATGTTGGAGCCACTCTCCCAGTTTGTGGGTCACAGCCCTCAGTCCTCCAATCACCACTGCTGACTTTACTCCCCACATCTTTTCAGACTCCTCCTTCAGCCCTTGGTACTTTTCGAGCTTCTCATGTTCCTTATTCCTGATGTTGCTGTCGCTTGGGTTTGCCACATCTATCACCACTGCCTTCTTTGTGTTATTTGTCAATCAACACAATGTCTGTCATCTTCCCTCTCTTCGATACCATCCGACCACACTTATTTAGCCTGAGTGACATTCCGATGTCGTTGCTGTAGATCCTGGTGATGTGGATCAGTGAGTCAATGTCTCTCTTGTTCATTCCTGGAATACAGCTTGATGCCATCCATGTAGAGTGGGTGACTGATGGCTACTCAGCTTTGGACTGGTATCTGTAGCCACTCTTGCCTGATCTGGCTGAGGGGGTTCAAGCCTAGAACAGCAACGGGGATAGTACATCACCCTGGTATATGCTGCATTTGATGGTAACTTGTGCTATTGGCTTGGAGTTGGCCTCCAGAGTTGTTTCCCACAGCCGCATTGAGTTCTTAATGAAGGCTCCAGAAAATCACAGTCTGATTTTTAAAGAATTTATTTGCAAATTATGGTGGAAAATAAGTATGTGGTCAATAACAAAAGTTCATCTCAATACTTTGTTATATACCCTTTGTTGGCAATGACAGAGGTCAAACTATTTCTGTAAGTCTTCACAAGGTTTTCACACACTGTTGCTGGTATTTTGGCCCATTCCTCCATGCAGATCTCCTCTAGAGCAGTGATGTTTGGGGGCTGTCGCTGGGCAACACGGACTTTCAACTCCCTCCAAAGATTTTCTATGGGGTTGAGATCTGGAGACTGGCTAGGCCACTCCAGGACCTTGAAATGCTTCTTACGAAGCCACTCCTTCGTTGTCCGGGCAGTGTGTTTGGGATCATTGTCATGCTGAAAGACCCAGCCACATTTCATCTTCAATGCCCTTGCTGATGGAAGGAGGTTTTCACTCAAAATGTCACGATACATGGCCCCATTCATTCGTTCCTTTACACGGATCAGTCGTCCTGGTCCCTTTGCAGAAAAACAGCCCCAAAGCATGATGTTTCCACCCCCATGCTTCACAGTAGGTATGGTGTTCTTTGGATGCAACTCAGCATTCTTTCTCCTCCAAACACGACAAGTTGAGTTTTTACCAAAAAATTCTATTTTGGTTTCATCTGACCATATGACATTCTCCCAATCCTCTTCTGGATCATCCAAATGCTCTCTAGCAAACTTCAGACGGGCCTGGACATGTACTGGCTTAAGCAGGGGGACATGTCTGGAACTGCAGGATTTGAGTCCCTGGCGGCGTAGTGTGTTACTGATGGTAGCCTTTGTTACTTTGGTCCCAGCTCTCTGCAGGTCATTCACTAGGTCCCCCCAGATCGAGGGAGATTATCAGTGGTCTTGTATGTCTTCCATTTTCTAATAATTGCTCCCACAGTTGATTTCTTCACACCAAGCTGTTTACCTATTGCAGATTCAGTCTTCCCAGCCTGGTGCAGGTCTACAATTTTGTTTCTGGTGTCCTTTGACAGCTCTTTGGTCTTGGCCATAGTGGAGTTTGGAGTGTGACTGTTTGAGGTTGTGGACAGGTGTCTTTTATACTGATAACGAGTTCAAACAGGTGCCATTAATACAGGTTAACGAGTGGAGGACAGAGGAGCCTCTTAAAGAAGAAGTGACAGGTCTGTGAGAGCCAGAAATATTGCTTGTTTGTAGGTGACCAAATACTTATTTTACCAAGGAATTTACCAATTAATTCATTAAAAATCCTACAATGTGATTTCCTGGATTCTTTCCCCCCATTCTGTCTCTCATAGTTGAAGTGTACCTATGATGAAAATTACAGGCCTCTCTCATCTTTTTAATTGGGAGAACTTGCACAACTGGTGGCTGACTAAATACTTTTTTGCCCCACTGTATATATATACGCTGTTGCCCATAAAGTTGGAATTAAATGTTCTTTACCTCTTCTCATGAAATGATTGTGACAATGTGATTTATTCTGTATATCTTCTCAACTTTATAGATCAAACTCTTCCAAACATATCACAGTGAAACTTAAACCACAATTAACCTTTGCAAACTGTTCAATACCCCCAATTTTGTTAAAGCCTGAATACACATATGGCACAGATTGGTCAGATATTGTAAGTTAGGTAAAAACTCAGAGAATAAGTGTGTGTCCTCTCTAGATATCAGGAATTGTCATGCTGATTGTTCTGTGTCTTACGTAGGCCATGGCGATCAAGGAGCATATTGGCTATCCAGATCATATTCTACAGGAAAGCAACAAGAAGCTTGACCAGGAGTACGCTCATGTGAGTAAGGACTGAGTCTATTTCTGCAAAGAACTGACTGATGCACTGGTCACTGATCTCAGATATGTCCTATTTCTCTTTCCAGCTTAATTTTAGTGTCGAACACTACTTCGAGAACATCCTCGAGAACCTCAAGTCCGAAGCGCACAAGAGTCTAAAAAAGCTCAGAGAGCCAGTGGACCCGGACATGTAAGCTGTGGACATATCTCACAGTATAATCTGTTCCTATTAGTAAAACACAAGGTCCTGTGTTCAGACAGTCACTGTATTTTCTCAGTGCTCTCACTTTAAAGGCTTGACACAGAACAGCATCAACAAAAACCCTGTTTTTAAATGAGGTTGATTTCTCAAATATAACAAAATTGTAAACAGGGTTGTGCTCAGCCAAAGCGTGACAAAAGAGATTTTCTCAAATTGACACGGTGCATTGAGCGTCATTGCAAATTTACAATAACGAGAAAGATGCTCTGTGTCTTCTTCTAGTAATCTTCAAACAGCATAGAAACATGTCCTGCTCTTCATCTGAAAATGCAGTTCAGTGCAAATATAAACCCTTTTTCAATCACTCCTCAGGTGGATCATCGGCGCAGCTGTGGTGAATGCATTCTACTCACCTAACAGAAACCAGATAGGTAAGAGCTTCACAAGAATCAACAAGGCCACAGGGAGCCTCTATGACAAATGCAAGATGTCTTTTAAGGTGACACAGTCATTCCTCCTCCTCTTTGTAATCCTGTTTAGCGTTGCCAGTATTTGTTATGTTTACGCTGCTGTTGTTTTTGTCTGTTCAGTGTTTCCAGCAGGAATCCTGCAGCCGCCTTTCTTCAGTAAACATCAGCACCAGGCCCTCAACTTTGGTGGAATAGGAATGGTTATTGGACATGAGATCACACATGGATTTGATGACAATGGTGAGACACAAGTGATTCATCGCGGATATTTTGGGCAGTTTGAACTGAAAAGAGCAGCTCATCATTTTATAATGACAATGTATTTTAAGTTTACTGTTACGAACGATTAACCATGACAGATTACTGCTCTTTACATATGCATGCATCATGTTTGACAAACAGTACTTTACTTAATGTACTATGTTTCCCCGCAGGGCGTAATTTTGACAAGGATGGTAATATGCTAAACTGGTGGAGTAATTACTCTGCTGAGCATTTTAAAGAGCAGTCACAGTGCATGGTGCAACAATATGGCAACTTCAACTGGAAGCTAGCAGGTGGACAAAACGTAAGCACCCAGTGGCATGTATGAAATTAGATATTTTGTCTTGGCTCTAATCCCTGACAATGTAAACCACATATTAAGTGACTACCAGAATGAGTGTTTTCATGTTGGTGTGTGTTCATGGCTTTGTCTGCGTGACTGCAGGTCAGTGGGATCAGCACTTTGGGGGAGAACATTGCAGACAATGGAGGGGTTCGTCAAGCATATAAGGTTCGAAACCACATGTTACTATTTCAGAAGCAATGATAGCAATGAGCAACTTTTGGTGCATCTGAAATCTGTTTTTTAAGTGTGTGTTTGTGTGTTTACAGGCTTATCTAAAGTGGGTGGAAATGGAGGGTGAAGAGCCTCATCTACCTGGTCTAGACATGGATCACAAGCAACTCTTCTTTCTTAACTTTGCCCAAGTAAGTAAGAATAATGAGGGAACATGTTATTTCTGAATGTATTATATGAACAGTCAGACGGCAAACGATAGTGTCAAAGCTCAGGAGGTGCATCGTTCAGTGGGTGTTTGGTGCTGAGAAGTAAACACTGGGACAAAGGGAGAGGCTCAGGGGGTGACATGCTGAAGCAATCCCAGAACAAGTCAGTGTTCAGCCACACAGAGGGAACAGGAAGACCTGCCAAAGTAAAGAGCATCTTGGTGCCAGGGAATGTAAAGCATCATTATTATTATTAGATGCAAATTGCTGTAAATATACAGTCCAAAGAGAAGTTGTATTCTTGGTGAAATGATAATTTTGTAGTGGGTAACATTTATTTATCAGTCTGCAGAGACGCCTTTCACGCCTGTTAACTGCTTTTAAAACTGCGCTACTCTCTACTCATTTTTCTAGGTGTGGTGTGGTGCTTATCGGCCCGAGTATGCCAGCCAGTCCATTAAGACTGACTCACACAGTCCCCTAGAATACAGGTAAGGAGCTTTAGTATGCTCAGATACATACATCAGAACCAATATGAACACTTTAATACTTAGAGTGATTGATTTATTCAGTGATTAAACTACTACTCTATTGATGAATACATCAATTTGTAAATAATATATATATTATATATTTCTGCTTGTGCATTTTTCATTGAAATATGCTGTGAAAATGATTAAATCTCCACATCAAATAAAAATTAAGTAGAATAGAATATTCCACATCCATTAATAAAAACAGACACTTTGCAAAATTGTGCTTGGATTGCTGCTAAATTGATTCACTGAAGAGTGAGAATCTGTGGAAAAGAAACATGCCCAGCTTTAAGGAGGTGTTTCAATTTCAAAATAAGGTCTGTAATGATAGGTGTGTTACAGTTTTTTGAGTTCTTAACACATTTAAGACTTTGTTAATATTTGATATAACTTAAAGGGTTAATAATTAATATTTTGATACTAATGACAGATTACAGTGACAAGAGTCGCTCTTGTTGATGAACCCACACATAATGTTGCTGTTTTAAGCAAAAAAGCTTAAGTGGTTGCAAAGGATCAGTAAATTTTTGGAATTTTTCCAAGGGAAGTCAAGCTTGGGAATATTGAAGATTTTGCACAGTTTTAATATAAAAATGCTACTTTTTAATAGTGAACTTATTAAGCTCATTAAAAAGGTGTTATGACATGTTTAGGTTAAAAGCATGAAGTGGAGTGATAGTGCACACACCACGTAGGTGCAAGGCTATCAGAAAACAGCGTCAGTGAAAGTAGGGGTGACACCTGCACCCCTGCTGCATGCAACAAACGTGAAACAATGACAGAGTTTCAATCCCACTTTGGTTAAGGCATGCCCATTTAACTGAATTATGAGCATGCACTGCATTCAGCTGGGCACTCTTCCATCACATGTACAGATCATTTGTCAGCATCCCATTAAATAGGGATTCTGTAAAATAACAACCATCTGCATGCGCTGTGCATTCTCCAGCCCACACTGCTGCCAACACCACTGCACTGTCTGAGCCAAAGGACTGCATGATATCTAGGTTTTGATTATACGACTGGAGTGAATTTATTTATTTATTTTTTTATGACATTTCAGTTAACCGGCAGATAGTAGCCAAAAGCAAAGCACGTTTATAACTTGTTAATGTTAACATCTTCTGATAGTTGTAGCTTGATTGAGCATGCTAATTGAAGGGTTAATCTTTTATTGATTATTTATTATCAAACATTTCTTTAGTTAGTAAATTAGTTATTCTCTTTAAAGCTTTTTAACATTTACCATTAGTTGACTTGCTTGCTCACTAACTCACATCATAGCACTTCACATTGTATAGATTTGATAATTTAATGGGTTTTTGTCCTTAAAGAACAATTTGCTCATGAGCAAAGGGCTTCGTCTTCAGAGGGTTAATCTAACTGCCATTTGTCTGTACATGGCATTGCATCAGTGCTTTTTACAGGGAGTATTTTTTCAGTTCAACTCAACTAAATTGTTTTCTTTTTATTTCTATTAGAATGGTTTGTATGTGTATTTATGATATGGTCTCCATATCTGCATATGACACGGTGAACACATCCTGAGCAATTAACCCCTATATTTTCATGTCCTGTAAATTCCCATAAATTCCTGTTAATTCCCATGGAAAGTTCCTGCCTTGAATATTCCCCCGATTTTTGCAGCGTTATTCGATACACTGTGAATTTAAGCCTGATACTCCCACTGGAAAAAAAGTTTTAAAAAGAAGTTTGTTCATCCATAGCACTGCTCATTCAATATTGGAACCAGTGCGGCTCCATTTGCTGATGAAAATGTGAGGACTTGGAAGCTGGACACACACTTAGCAGTTCATTGCATACTTAACTTTTATCACCCTGATTATGTTTTATTTTTCTTTTGTCTTTAGGGTGCTTGGATCTCTCCAGAATTTCGAAGCGTTCTCAGAGGCTTTCCAGTGCCAAAAAGGCAGTTCAATGAACCCTGAGCTGAAGTGTCGTGTCTGGTAGAGATATTTATTTCTTGACAAGGGCAACTCAAATCAAAAGAACAAGTTGTACCTCATGAACCCACAGAGACATCCTGCTTATTCCAATTTATTTGGGGCAGAGGGATGACACAGATATTTACATATACTGTAGATGTATTTTAAACGGATGGCACCCTGGACTGCGCCCTAGTTTCAGCACATATACTATAAAAAAGAAACTTTCTTGAGTATCTTCTCAAGTTTGAAGTGTTGTTTTTGGACGAGTAGGTCACTTGTTCTGTTTTTTTGCTGTGACCCACGGCAGATGGCGAGTGGGTACGTGAATGAAAAGACTACATAGAAAACTAAGACCATGTGAAAAGGTTAAAGCTTATATGGCTGGCTTTAAATGCTTCGCCAGCCTTTCTCGAATTAATCCTTAAAGAAATCTCTTATGCAGATCTTTGTGATTTATCCATAAACATTCGGCACTGACTCGCCTTGGTGTCTTTCCTCTGATGTATTGTTTCAAAGACATCGTGCCACTTAAGACGAAACAATATGAACAAATCAAACTCTAAATGAAGAGTACGAGATAACTGAAAGCTTGGGGCTTTGCTGAAGGAAAGCTACAATAGCATTAGTCACACTCTGAGAGTTTTGTCATTCACTGGTACATGAAACAAATTATCTAAAGACTTTAAGACTGTTAAATCTTTTGCAGCTTTAACCTTAAATTAGCATTCTGAGAGAGCTGTGGCTTTCAACATTTTTACACTTAAAGAGTGAATAAATATTTAAAATTTACAAAGCTATTAAGTACTTTTGGAGGATTGTTTTACTATGTTTTATTTAGAAGTTTAATTATCACATTCTGCAAATGATTGTTGCTTAATACTCACTGCAGAGATGTGTGTGTGCGTCACGACAGTTTGTTGTAAGAAACCATATTCCAGATGTTTTGAAAAGTATTGGCGAATGCCACTTTTTAGCTTGTCAGAAAACACCTGTTGGAGAGGAGTGATGTGATAATGATGAAGAATCCAAGTAGATCACTTTACTGCATTATTGGTCACTGCCAATCTTAGATATAGGCTTGGATTTACAGTCGGTAGTGAATCTCAGCTGTGTTGTGGGTTTGAAGCTCGCTCCCTCTCACACATTCGGCCTTTTACATGATATTTTAGAAGCTCCCCAGTGTTCATACTGGGCTGATATACATAGCTACTCCTAACATGTGCCATTTCTTAGATAGCACTTACCAACATTTATTCAAAGCTGTAATTATAACTGCTTGTATCATATCTGTAACTCAGAATGATGATCGATCTAGAATTGTTCTTCCCTTGACCACACAGTCTCCTGAAAATTGACAAGAACTCATACTGATTACAAGACTTTTTGCCTCTAGGCATAACCAATTACATGCCAAGAGGAAGGGGGAAGAAACACTCACACATGGACAAGCAGCAGATGAGGTGGTTTGTCCTCTGATGTCGCATTGATCAACGCTGTGTAAGATGAAAGGATGAAGTGCAGTGTGCTGAAGTGTGGTGACCGCTGTAGCCAAACCACGAGCCCGCAGGCAGACGCCCTGAAGAATGGGGCTTGTCATCAATGAGATGGCCGAGGCCAGGACTGTTATTTTCTACCTTTATTAACAAGTAATGACAGGAGAATCAAAGCAGAGCAGAACTCATAGGAGACAATGGAAGAACCAGCTGCAGGAAGGCACCGCTTTTGCGCTGAAGGGAGCTTTCAAACACAGCAGAGAAAACAATAAACACACACAGGCTGGTTTTGAATGTTGCCGAATTGAATGTGCATATTGAAGCTTTACACTCTCAGTCTCTCTTAGTCTTCACATATTGGTAAATACTGTTGTGCTTAGCAGGGGGGAGAGGACACATTAATGAAAGCCTGTTTTATTCAGAATGTAAGTGTTAATAGCATGCTGCTATTGTAAAGCAAAAGTACAAGATTTTGGGAAATACACTTATTCACTTTCTGTCAGAGAGTTAGATAAGATAATTAATACTGCTCTCATTTCTGTCTGTTAAATATAAGCTGCAGCCAGAAGATGGTTACTTAAATTCAGCATTAAAAAAGTAACAAAACTCTACAAAAACCAAAGTGTAAAAAGAACATTTGTCCTTTTTCTGGGGAGGTTTAGATGCTGGATAAATTCTTGGCTAGGATCAGTAACTCATCGTTTTCACCATTAAGCTTTTGTACAAAATAAACAGGTCGATTTTGTTACCTTTGGAAAGAGCCGTGCTAGCCCTGCTTCCAGTTTCTGTGGTATCAATGGTTTCAATCTTCTCATCTCACTCTCCCCCAGAAAGCAAAGCATATTTCCCCAAATATCAAACCATTCCTTTAAACAACAAGGCACATTTATCATGTGTGGTTCAAAGAAATGCTGGAGGATAAATTACAAGCTACGGTGAAACATCGGGCTGCCGTTTAAAGGGCAACAGCTTAGTTTCTTGTACATTTTGTCTGGTTTTCCTCAAAGAGAGTAAAACAGTTCAAAAATTGTTAACTGAACATAAAGGGTACATAATATACAATGTGTTATTGTAGATACTCGATGTTCTATACTGCAGTATTTACATATAAAGGATTCAAATCAGGTAAGAAAGAAAAAAGTGTACATTTCTTACCTTAGTTCTAGCTTCACATTTACCTTCATGGTGCACTTGTGTCGTTTTGATATTACGAGGCCAAGTACAAATACATTTTTGTTATGTATGAACATGTTTTATCTGTATAACCATCAGAAGAGTTTATTTATCTACATGAATATTTATGAGACAACATTGTTGCTTTGCAAAAATTCAGATGTTTAAGATGTTTTATGAATGTTCCTGCTGCTATGTAATTATCTAGTTTGCCATTAAAGTGACTGTCTTAACTGGTACCAGCTGAAGTCTTGCTTTCACATGTGTGATTTTATTATTTACATAAAAACGTGACAAATGTATGAAGGATTCATTCTCATCCATACAGAGCCTAAAACATGAACATCACTTTGTAGTTCAGTAGAAACTCCATTTAGCCTTTTATTGCCTCTGTGACACTGTAATGCTCTAAAAGCACATATTCATCTTCATGTTACAGAGTCACACCACCACTAAGCACTATAATGGTGATGTGTGATCCTGTGATGGAGCCTTCAGTGTTTTGAATTTTTAATGTAGTAAACAATTGATCTCGTATATGGACATGATACACATTTGTCATATCAAAAAGTTTAACATCTCCTCACCTTCATTAAATCTCCACTCAGACTGCAGCCAAGTATTGATTTTAAACTTTTATTACACGATACATACAAAAGGATTCATATATTTATAAACTGTTGCGCATTGATAAATAACCAGCAAAAACAAAATAATCATCGTGATCAGTACAAGTGCAATGTAATAATGTAGATAACATATCAATATAATAAGGCTGTCGATAATTGTCACAAAGAAATTACAAGCAATTGGCAGGAGTTTTGTGTTCACTTTAGCATTTTGATGACATCCTGCTTCTTGATTCTCCATTTCAGCTTTGTGATGCTCATCAAGTATGATGGGCCGCTCTGTCATCGTGTACAAACATCATCATTGCACTGCAAGAGAAAGAACAAAGGTTAAATATAAAATAACGAAGCATCTATTTTCTTGCGTTTCATGCACATGACTGCATTAATTGTTTAGGCTTGAGAGCTACAGAAACACGTGACCTGCACTCAATACTGTGCCTGAATGCGTCCTGTGGAGACATGGTGAAAGTCCAATTACTAGCAGATAAACTAATCCCACAGACGTTTTGTAGAACATGTTGACATAAAAGAGCTATTAATCATGAATGTCAAACACCTCAAGTGCAGACTTGTCAACAAAATATGAGGGTTAAAGCCAAGTGAGCGTCTGAACAGCATCAGTCTTTGATTTAAAGATAATAATCTGACCTCCCTGTCTCTTTCTTGTACTTATGTATTCAAATCCAGCATCTGATAAAAGGGCCAAAAGTAAACCAGACTCCAGCTCCTGTTGCCAAAATCATATTTTAAAAACCACCTTTGGCCCATTAATGACCACAAGTGGGTTTTTTTCCTGCTGGAACCTGCTGGAATGCAACCGTGAAAATATTTAAAGCCAAGTGGAGCAGCTAAGCACTGACTAACATGCTTCCATTCAAATGCAACAGATCTACCCCCCCTCCAAAAGAGGTCAAACAGCTTTAAACAGAAATGTGCGGATTTGCTGCTTTTCTGTTTCATGTATTTGTAAACAGAATATCTTTGGGCTTTGGATTGTTGTTTGAGCAAAATGAAACATCGCCTGAGACTCTGGGTAATTGTGATGGATTCTTATTACTTTATGACATCTAATAGGCAACATATTATATACACATCAATTTATCTTGGACATAATTGTCAGATTTATCTACAATGAAAAACTATGGCCCTGATTTGTTGTCAATGCTGAATCAATGATTATTAAAACAAATGTATGAACATGTGGTAAAGTAATATTAGTTATTTACATTGCCCACTTGGTCCTATGGACCACATGTTTTTAATAAAGTGGAAGGAACTGTGATTGAATATGTATTCTTATTTCATGTATGTTCATTGGTCAAATGGAAAAAAGAAGCTCTACATGAGCTAGAGTTGGCATAAAAAGGTGATTTTCTGTTGTTACAGCATTTTGCTGTAACGCAGTACAAAGGCAGCCAGGAAATATGGGGAGAAACGGATGGATGGTATGCAACAAGATCATACTGAGGATGTTGTGGTTGTGATACAATATGGCCACTGTGAAGCCCAATGTTGCTGACTTTAACTTCTTATCTGTGAGTTACTTATAGATGAGGTGATAGGTGAATAAAGCATCTGTAGGCATCTTTGTTTGTCTAGACTGAGCGTTAAACATGGATTGTTTATTGGGCCTGAGCTGAAGATGAGACACAGCTCGTTCTTTGGGGGAATCTGGTTTGACGATTTCCATCTCAAGGCACAGATAAGAAAAGTAAACATTGTCTATCAGCTGTTTGAACAGGAAAGGTTTGAACAAGAAAACATTGCTACGCTTTATCCTGATCAGCCAGTGTCCTCATTCTCTTAAGAAAGCGTCAACCTTTTCATGGCCTCTTCCACACAAGAACGTCAGATAGCTTGTGACTTGCAAGTTTGTTTTTGCCACATTTGACCCCTCAGAAAGAAACAAGGTTTATTCTGTTCCTGGGCTGCAGCGATGACATCTCTTGGTCTTCAGACACGTCATGGGAAAGCTTACTGTACATGCTGCAGCATCTCTGATATTATGTGTTTTGTGGGAAGCAAGCAACAGCCCCAGGGGGCGAGAGTGTTGGAGACCATGTGCTGGATGTCATGGGCATGCTAAAGGCTCTGACGATCACATGACAAAACCGCTAGTCCTCTGAACCAGAGATATTATGTCCATGACCACTGGGCAATGTTGTTTCTAAATGTGCTTTTATGGTATAGAACTGGGACCGCATTTTAAATTGTGGTGTCTACTTTATATTGACTCCACAGCACCAGAAATAACAATGTGGTGCATTCTCTCCTCTTAAAGACGGAAAATACATTGTATGTATAAGTTCATGGTGCAGTCGTAAATTTTAATGTGCTACATATACAGTGCTATGTAAATGTTTACATACCCCGAGCTTTTACATTTGCCTTCTTCAATTTGGTTTGTTTGGCATTTGAGTTCTACATATGTTGAACCACTAAATTGTTGTACAATAAAAAAAATAAAAAAGACTTTTTCCTCCTTATTGCACCAAAGCAATAACAACCATTCAGACTACAAAGATATACATAACTGAATGTCAGACTCGACACTATGCTTATGTTTTCTAATATCAAGTGAATCTTAAATCCTAAAATCAATCATGCAAAATAAGCACGATGAGTGAGGTGAATGGGCTGAATTACATTTAGGATAGAAACAAATGTCTGTTGTGTCTTTCTACTCACTATGAGAGGTTTATCACTTTGTCTCCAAGTCATCCCACCACTTTTTAACACTGACATGAAAATACTGACCCTTTCTTAAAGTTCTTAAATGTTAAATACATGGTAAAGGAACAAAACTAATCCTTGCATCTTTGACAAGCATATCCTACCTCACAAACAAACTCAAATCAAAACCAACATTTTTCAGATTTCTGGCTCTTACGTGTCGTTAGTTGAACCTAATAATTTCTCCAAGCAGACTTTTAATTCTGTGGAGCACTGCTGAGGTTACTTTCTGGCCTTTGTGAGAGAAAGAAGAATAAATATTTCATAAATCTTGGGTAAGGCTGTCATATTGTTTACCATGTTAGACTCTACTTGAGTGTTTGTATAATAACTCCTCTGTTTGTGTTTGTAGAGCATTTCTAAGTCCATTTAGGTTAAGACTGAGATCATCGCTCACGTTTGAAAGGTTTTATAAGACTACAACGTGGACACTGACAGACCATGAAGATGGAGTAATAAGTGTGAAATTGTCTTTGAAGATGCTCCTCTGATGTGTGTTTGTTGCTACTGACGTAAAACAGAGGCTGCTGACAGCTGACGCAATGACACCATTTGCTTCGATTTTATCTAACCCTTCAGTGAACAGCTTCAAGGGAGTTCACCCATGGGAACCAGTAAAAAAGCAGAAGTTGAGGTTGAATAAGGAAATGAAGAGTGGAATGTGAAAACAGTGCTTTGTATGTTTATGAGATGTCTTACCACTGGCCTCTGCCCTGCTTTTACTTTAGCTGAGATGCCCAAAGCCTTGGAAATATCCTCCAGAGGTACGTGGTCTCCTGGTGAATCCTGGATGAAGTGCAGTAGGACCTTTTCTCCACCTTGGCAGAGCAAAATGTTCTTAGAGGCAATCAGTGAAGTGAGCAGCTTGTCAACTTTATCCATTACAATAAAACGGGATTTGTTATAAATTTGCTTTGGTGAACTCTGACTGACACACAAAAGTAGCAACGTGCAGAGTGCAATATCAATTCAATATTTCAATAATATTCAATATCTAACACAGACTTAATATCCAGATGTTGCTGGTTATTAAAAAAGATGCTATCAAAAGAAAAAGATAGAAATACCAGAATTAGCACAAAGTACAAAATGTGAAGTCTTCTAAAAATGTGTAACACAGTCTGGTTTTACTTAAAACTTCTATTTAATTTAATAACTTTGAGTAATAAGGAAATAAATTGCTTTTTAAAAGATTCAGACTTTTGCCTAAACCTCCTTCCAGTGAACAGGCGCTCAAAGAGGAGTGGTGAACTGGGCTTTTGAAGATTTTTCTGCTCAGACAGTCAGACAGGACAGAATGACTTCCTCCAGCTGATTCCTCTCCATGAGACCAAGCTGCCCATACCTCACCATAAAAGAGAGTATCTGCACACTCACAGAGGAAGAGTTGGTCTGGCAGACTTTTACATCTGGAGCGTGTTTTTTTTCACATACAAAATGTACTGACCTCCCTAAAAATGTGTGCTATCATTAGAGCACTATTTGACATCGTCACGCTGTGTAGAATCTACAACACTTATAGAGTGTCTCACCTGGTTATTTTCCTCATCAGCAAATTGTATGAAGGTAATTGTCTGCTCTCCTAACTATAAAAATGCTGACTATCTTCTTAGTTTTGCTAATGTTGTGTTGTACTTTGCCTCTGTTAAAAATCGCCTCTCCTATATGTAGAATCATCATCCCAACATGCTCCTGCAACTTTGACTACTTTAAAAGCATAGTTTAACCTTTAAACCTCTGTGGATGCAAGAAATATACAGACATGAGGATAATCAGCGACCCCGGGGAGCGCTGCTGTTGAGGGTGAGTGGTTTGGTGAGCTTAATATGAACTCCCAAACAACACAATGATGATGTGATGCAGTACTGCCCTCTAGAGGAGAGATAGCAAAAATGCATTGCATTGACTATTCATTTACCTTCTTTTAAATGACTGGACAAGTCACCCTTACTGATACCATGATGCCATGTCATTTACATGTTGACATCCCCCCAGCTCTCTTTCTCTGTTTTAATCGGAGTTTTTCTACATTCACTTATAAGCCTTAACAAGACAGACCTTTGCTGATATCCCCCTCTGGTTTGCAGTGTTCGTACCTTTGGCTACAATGAGCATGCCCCCGCTCTGAAGCAGATCTCCTGAGAAGTTTCCCTGGATGCCGTCAGCTTTGGCCTGAAAACAGCAGAGAAAACAGGCGGTCAGACGTCAATCTGGGTTTCAGCTTCTTTACCCCTGCCCCCGTGAGTCATATGAATCATGCCTTAATCACACAGCCATGATGATATCTACCTTTGCAGCTACATCTCGTACTTTCTTCCCCAAAGCAGCCGGGACCACACTTAATGCTGTGTACCTGAGTGTGAAAAACAGTTTCTCGATAAGAGATCATTACAATGCAGCTTACATTTTGCAAAGAAGAGAAGATTGGTGTGAGTGGTCAGACCTAATAAAAAGTGAAAAAACATATTTGACTGTCTAGTTTTATTTGACTGAATTCTAATTTTCATCTTATTATGCTATAGGCCGAAGAAAAGCTTCTAAATCTCACATTTGAAAAGCTGGAACCAGCGAATGTTTGGCTTTTTTTTTTTGCTTGAAAAATGATTAAATAGTTGCAGATTCATTTTCTGTTCATTTACTAATCAATTAATCAACTAATCACTGCAGCTCTAAAGTATATAATTAAGTTTTAGACTTATCATCTTTGATAAATGAATGCAATTCACTCCAGGGTCAAAGCAAACTGTCGTTCATATAAAATAAGCAGCTCCTCTATTACATGAAGGGAACGTGGTTTTACTGAACTCACCTTTTGAAGCCCAAATCCTTGTAGCTTTTCTTTTGTTCATCAACATAAATGGCTAAAAAGAAAAGATTGATGATTATTTACCATCATATGTCTGAATTCTTGTGACATCCAATCTTTCTGTTAGATACATTTGGTTGGATAAGTGTGACAATGCACTGACAGCTACTGAAGTATAAAAAAAGTAAAGTAAAAACATTGTGTCAATCAATTTTTATTCTACTTCCAGTCATTGATCTGCTTATTTCAAAGTTAACAGGGGACATTAAATGGATTCTGATCTTTCAGAATCACGTCTTTGATCTTTAAGTGCCACATATTTTTCATTTTAGAGTGTTCTGTTGTGTCGGTGCAATAGAAACACTAAAATGAACACTGTTTTATTACAGTGGATGAGTAACTACTGCTTACATCCTTTGAAAAACCCTCCTTCCTTGAACTCCTCCAGCCCGAACTCCTCTGGTCCGACCCCTACCAGAGATACACCGCTGGCTCTCAGGTCCGGCTCTAGTTTGCTGATCTCTGACGCCATCCACCGACACACCTGACAGCCGAACCTGCGCAGGAAGAACAAAACCACCGGCTGGTCCTGCCACAGAGACTGGAGCTCTACACTCTGAAATACACACAGGAGGAATAACTCACCATGAAACCTGTGAACAGGTGACACACAGGCAACATATGGCACAATTCATCAGTGAAATCACACATCACAGAGTCAAACAGGGCAATAACATGATTCATATTCACATGTACCCCCCTGTGGTCATCATTAAGCCACCCTGGAGGCCTTATTGGCAGCAATTACATCACTACTGTGAGGTAATGGCAGGTTTAAGGCTCAGCAGGGGACACAGGCCTCTGAGGGGAATATGTCAGCCCAACAGCATGGCGTTATAATAAAGGACAACACCTTTAAACACAAGCCAGTGGGCCAAATAAGTGTGACTAAGAGGAGGAAGCTGTGCTGCCAGCCTTACCTCTCCAGTTTCGGCGCTCTTCAGCAAATTCTTTCGAACTTGAGCGAGGTCGACGTTTGCCATTTTCTACAGGGACTGCACACTGACAACACGGACACGACAGACATGCAGTTCGCACAGTAAAATGTCTCAAAACAATGATGTTTGAGTGACGCCCGCACAACAGTTGCGAAACAACTCCATCCTGATACGCCCACTGATCACTCCCGTCCAATCAGATTCTGCCGGTGCTGGAGAATCAGCCAATCACAGCGCAGTATGTATGGAGCGGGGGCGGGGCTTCAGAGGGCCAACTTTCGTCACGTGTTTGTCACCCCTACTACTTCATTATATCTATTTATTATATTATATACAGTAGGTATCTCTTCGGGTTCACTGTTTTATCACAGTTTGTGCGACACACGAAGCATTGCATCAGCAGTTTTATCAGGAGCTCAAAGTGGTGACATGGTGGTGAAAATATTCAGTTTTTCATAATGCAGGTTGCATAAGGTGAGTTATAACTGAGCTCAAAGGTGATGAGATTTATTGTGTGGCCTTTGTTTGCTCACCTCAGGTCACTTAGTTTTGCTTTTTATAGCTATCAGTTTAGTTCTAGCTGCCTGTTTTCTGTCAACACCCAGGACAACCAAAGCCATTTTGTTCTGTTCTAAGATTTCCCTGTTAGTTCACTCCACCACTGTACTTGAGTGCAATTATTAATCACTTTTCTTCTTCTACCACTTTGTACTTCCACTACTCCATGTTAGACAGAAATATGAAGCCTTTTTGTCTGACATTTATTATCTATTGTTAGTTGCTTTTAAAGATCAAGGTTAGGGTAGCGTACATTACAAAAAAACATGTTTCCATATCTGTCCATTACTAGAAACAGAAATAAAGTCATGAAAATGTGACCACAAAAATAGTATATCAGTGACAATTAATTCAATACATCATTCAGTGCCTAAGAGGTGGTCTCCATGCCCAACCGGCAGGCCAGATTATCACAAATCAATTATACATGATGAGCCTGCTGTCAGAGGTGGTCATAAACCTGCTCAGTATTTCTAAAAGGACTGGATATGGTTTATGATATATAATAAGTTCTCAATGTTAGTAGGCTGTTTTTAATTGGATAGAAAAGTACTTTCAACTTCAATAAATTATTCTATAATGAGCACGCTCATATTGGTTTATTATATATGTATTCATTGTACAGTTCAATGTTTGAATCTCAGTCCAGCTCCTTGTTGTACAGTGCACAAAACTACTCGCATGCACTAATATGAAGATGTCTGAAATTTACAATCTATCTGCAAAAATGTTGATAAAAAAACAAAACACTAAACCCAGAAACTTTTACAAAAAAAAATAAAAATAATAAAATGTAGAGAAGAGGGGTAAAAATAAACCACAGTTAGAATGAGTCTATGCTAACCTTTCAAAGAACATTAATTAACAAACAGTGTACTAGTTTAAGATTTCTCTGCTGCTGCTGACAGTCACAGTTTCTGTACACAAAGGACAATTGACCTTTTTCACACAGACATTTTGGTATTTCATAGCAGGAGGAGCACAGGTGTAATTGATAACATTAAAACGACTGCACTCTATTTAAGTGAGCAAGTTCCAGGATGTTGGTTTTATTCATGCTGGATCATTATCACAGCTCACTGGGAAACTAAATGGAACTGAGCCATATTTGATGAGATGTGTTTCACTTGTGCTTCTCCTGCTGTGGCAAGTCTATCTATCTATCTATCTATCTATCTATCTATCTATCTATCTATCTATCTATCTATCTATCTATCTATCTATCTATTCCTATATACATACTATTATCCTAAGTCATGGATCATTTGAGTTTCATCTTATTCTGCACTTTTTTGTGATTTTATAGCTTTTATTCATTCCAATGGCCTTGTTGTTTTATGTCCATAGAAATACACCAGAAACTTTAAAACAATACTGTTTGTATTTTGTATGTGATGTTCCAGGATTTCATGATATCTGAACAATGATCACAAATTAAACCTTGAATTTTGAAGTAACTACAAATGAGATATGTTGGCACTCTAAACGAGCATAGAGGTGGTAGATCAGTAACATAAATGAAAAATGCATACATTGTTTTCATAATTTGATGCAAAAAAAGGGAAAAGAAAACTACAATTTATTTCACCCCTTCACCTCCAGTTCTCCTTTTCGATTTTTTAGCAGCTTTAAGTTGTAAAAAAACTGCCTCATTGTACACTTTTACAACTTTATATTCTGTATATATTCAGCTTTTTCAGCATCTTCATTGAAGGGGTTTCGACAGTGAAATATTCAAACCCACTATTTTAATCAGTACTCTACATTTCATACCGTTCATATTATACACATGCAGCCAAACCACAGTCTGGTATATTTAGTATCTTTGAATACTTCATGAGTTCAACTAGAATTTTAAATTAAGTTGTGCACACCATGACTTTGAGGGGATAAAGTTATAAACACTGAGGGTCATCTAATATTACTTAGAATCTTACCTTAAAGTACACTGTGTGTGCATATGAGAAGAAGATGATGCAGATGATGGGAGATAGGTGTGTCTGTGTGTGTGTGTGTGTGTGTGTGTGTGTGTGTGTGTGTGTGTGTGTGTGTGTGTGTGTGTGTGTGTGCGTGTGTTTTCACACGCGGGGACTGTCCGCGGTGCTGATGTTGCAGGGAGGGGCGTGACGTCACGGGAGAGACCGGGAGGAAGAGGAGAAGGGGGAGAAGAGAAGAGGGGGAAGGAAAGGGACGGAGGAGAGAGCGGGGGGATGACTACATGAAAAGGAAAAACAAAACAACAATCATGTCTCCTGTAATTCATCCTTTTTTATATATAAATCATAATGGTTGGTCTGGTCACCTACACAGTATGCCGCAATAAATGACGAGCCTCCCCGACAAGGTAATTATCATCTTTCACGTTTCAGTTTGCACGCCTAATTCATCTTGTGACACAGCTCGGTCGATTGTGTGGTCTTCACCTTAAGTACCAAATGTCACGCCGAGGACACCATCGAGGATCATTACATTACAACAGTCTGGAAAAAAGCGATCGATCGGCTACGTTCATATAGGATCTGTGTTGGTCAAATGTTCAAATTGACGCAATAATGATACGTTATCCTTGAGGCTGTCTTGAAAGCCGTCGTTAGAAACCCCAGCGGCTCCATTGTTTCCGATTTGAGCTTCCTCCATGAAAAATTAAAATGGAAACAGGCTTCGGGAGCGCGGTGCCGCATACTACACTGCTGTAGTCAGCCACGCCGAGCACATGGGCTTTGCGCACAACACTAACATGCGCATTGGTTGCAGTGCGTCGTGCCCATCGTCGCTGTGCCATCGGTGCTGTCTGCTGATGACTGCAGTGTCCTCTTGGTAGCACTACATAACCATTAGCTGCACTAAGTTACTCACATGACAACTGTGCTGCATTGTAATGATCTTGAATGACCTCTAATATGAAAACTCAGCCTACAACAAGGTTAAACTTGGCAGTGTTTGTTATCCCGTTTTCTGCCACAGAGTAAACTGGCTTGAGAGAGATGTCATCTCCGGGCATGGGAACCCCCAGTGACCCCCTTCTGGCCAGTCCAGGGGGGAGGTTATCCACAGCTCAGGAAGGTATCTGGAGGAGTTCACTACCCAAAACTGCCAGCTTCCCAACATCCACCACTCGGCACCTCAGCCACAGAGCCAACAATTTCCAAAGACAGCCAAAGCGTCGGAAGCTGATAAGACCTTCACCACCTCCGCCACCCAACACACCCTGTCCCCTGGACCAGCTGGACCTCAGTGAGCTCCCCCCAAGGCGCACCTTCCAAGAGCTGCTCTTCAACGGCTGCATCCTGTTTGGTATTGAGTTTAGTTATGCCATGGAAACTGCTTATGTGACTCCCGTGCTCCTACAGATGGGCTTGCCTGATCAATTCTACAGCTTGGTGTGGTTTATTAGTCCCATACTAGGTGAGTGAACAGCAAGGCGAGATGACGATATGCGATGCATCAGTAACCTTGTACAGTAGTTGCTCTTTGGACTCTAACTCAGTCCTCTGTCTTTGGCTTTAAAGGATTCCTCGTTCAGCCTCTCATCGGAGCATGGAGTGATCGTTGTACATCCCGGTTTGGTAGAAGGAGACCCTTCATTTTTGCCTTGGCTATTGGTAAGACATGAACTTAGTATTGACCTTAGTACAATGATGAATATGAGTATGTATGTAAGTGCCACTTCCATAAAGTTTGGCGACTTAAGAGAAACATATTAAGAGAAGAATGATCAAGAGAGGCTGAGATATCTTGACTTTTAGTCCATAATATGAAGCAAAAACACTGGATTCTACACTTCCCACAATGCAACTTGATGCACATATTTTGTTATGCTTTTCCTATCTGGTAAATACCAATGCCTCTCAAACTCCACATCCCAGTTGTAAACACAGTTCTGTTAAAAATTGTAGTCTTTAAACCCACACTGATGCTTTCTTGATGTCGCTTAAATATTCAATTGAATTCAAGTCTCAAACTCAAAAAAGTAAAAGGGAAATATTATATGAACAATAATTACCAGGTAATTTGGATGCTATACATTGATATGACATTAAAATTGATTAGTTAATTACATATATAGGGTATATACAGCATACCCTGTAGTATCCACATCATCTAATTCATTTGAGCACAATATTCACATCACACTGTGTGTGTATTTTTCACTGCTGGCTCCATTACACAACTGTTTTGAACAGTTTTTTGGCTTGGCATTACTCTCCATGATGAGTAAATTGACTATAAAATCTATGATGATGTGTGCATGCATGTTTTTGTCCAACTTAGCGAGATGTCGATTGAACTCTAGTAGTGACGTTACTGCTTTCCTCCTTCACAGGGGCTTTGGTTGGTCTAACCTTGGTGCTGAACGGCCGGGACATGGGTGGTGTGCTGGCTGACACAGCATCAAATCACAAGTGGGGAATTGTCCTGACAATATGTGGTGTGGTTCTGATGGACTTCAGTGCTGATTCAGCCGACAACCCGAGCCATGCCTACATGATGGATGTGTGCAGCCCAGAGGACCAGGATCGGGGGCTGAACATCCACGCACTACTGGCAGGTAAGAAGAGACAGGACACAGTCAAGATAAATTGGAGAAAACACTTAAAACAAAGCTCTAAGATATCATTGCAAATGGTAATTTTCTATGTTTCTTAATCTTGCTCTGCAGGGTTAGGAGGTGGATTTGGCTACATAGTGGGTGGCATCAACTGGGACCAGACACAGTTTGGAAGGTCGATGGGAGGCCAACTGCGGGTCATATACATGTTCACAAGTGTCACTTTGGTATTTGCCACAGCCATGACTCTGATAAGCATTCCCGAACGGCCCCTACCAAAGAGCCAGCCGAACAAAAACCCCAGTAAGAATCATCTAAAAAGCCCCAGCCTCCCCCTTCCTCCCTCGCCCCCTGTTCCCCCAGGATCAGCTTTGGGACTATATGAGGAGGATGAGGATGGTCTTTACAGCTACAATTTCTCAAAGTCTCACCATGGTAACTCTGACCCTCTGGCCCATTCTTGCAGTGCCAATGCACGCCTCTGTGCGGGCCTCACTAGCCCCATATCACCCATGAGCCCCCTCACTCCAAAATATGGCAGCTTTATTAGTAGAGACAGTTCTCTCACTGGCATCAATGAGTTTGCCTCCTCATTAGGAACCTCCTACATAGACAGTGTGCTCATAAACTGCTACACAGGCCAGCAAACACCACAGGCCCTGACCTCCAACTCCACCACCGTGCCCCTGCCTCCAGGGGACTCCCCTCCTCCTGACGAGTCCACACAGGCAGCAGGGAGCCATCTTGCAGGACAGACCCAGGCTGATGTGGTGTCTCATCCAGCGGGGGAAGCCCAGGATGAAGAAATGCCACAGCCTGAGGGAGATGCACAATCTCATGGAGCATCTCAGGTCCCAGCTGGGGCTCAGCCTGGCGCGGGGTCACATCGGGGCTCTACTGCTGGTATCCTGAAGCGACCTCAGAGCCTTGCGCTGATTGAGGAGCCCATGGCAACTCAGATTGTTGGGCTGGAGAATGGACGCAGGAGAACAGTGACCTTCAGCCAGCAGGTCAGATACATATCTCGAAAATGACCAAAACTGTTTAGTCAGTAGCCACCGCAGCATTTTTAATCACAGTGTCTGTCTTTTCTCTCTGATGAAGGTTGCAAACATTTTGCTGAATGGGGTACGCTATGAGAGCGATCTGAGTGAGAACGTGGAGACAGGAGAGTCCCAAATGTCAATGAAGCTGCTGTGTATTGCCATCTACAGGATGCCTCCTTCTCTGCGGAGTTTATGCACTAATCATTTTTTGGGTGAGAATAATCACTATTTAAATTTAGTAGCACACAACACTCTGCAACGCCTTAAACCTGTCTGTGTTGTTTTCAATATTGATACCTTTTGCCTCTCTGTAGGCTGGCTGTCCTTTGAAGGTATGCTGCTTTTCTACACTGACTTCATGGGAGAGGTTGTGTTTGAAGGGGACCCAAAGGCCCCCCATGACTCGGAGGCTTACCAACGCTACAATGCTGGTGTTAGCATGGGCTGCTGGGGCATGTGCATCTATGCATTCAGTGCTGCTTTCTACTCAGGTAAGCTACACACATCTGTGCATCTCTGACCAGGGGAGAGTCATTTAACCAGGAATTTGTCCTCCTTTACATTTGTTCCCTCTGTTTCTCTCTCTGGGTTTCTTCTTCAACTTCCAGCCATACTGGAGAAACTGGAGGAGCGTTTCTCTCTTCGCACTCTATATTTTTTTGCCTACCTGGCGTTTGGTTTGGGCACGGGCCTGGCCACATTATCCACCAACCTCTATGTGGTACTTTCTCTCTGTGTCACCTACGGGGTGCTCTTCTCCTCTCTATGCACGCTGCCTTACTCTCTGCTGTGTGAATACTACCAGAGCCCTCAGGTCAGTATCCAGGCCCGGAGGGTCATTTGTAGACGCTTGATGTTATTCTTCCAGGATCAGTTCAAAGGAGTAGTTCAACATTTTGGGAAATAATAATTGTTATTGTGATTATTATTTGCTGTCTTGCAGAGAGTCTTATACCACTCTTATGCATGTACAGTAAATATCTGAGCCTGGTTCTGTTTGAGGTTTGAAAGAGTTTGGTCTAGACCTGCTCTTTATGGAAAGCGTCTTGAGATAACACTATTATGAATTGGCACTATTTAAATAAAGATTGATTGATTGATTGATTGATTGATTGACAAAATCCACCTATCAGCACCTCTAAAGCTCACTAATTAGCATCAATGACATTGATGTGATTTTAAAAGGGTTTTTTGCCTGACCATTTCTTGAGCTGTAGACGTACTGGTGGCTGGATTTTGGTAGTGTTGCATAGAACCAGACTAGCTGTTTCCCTGTTTTCAGTCTTAATACAAAGCTGAAGTAACCAGATGCTGGATGTAACTTATGGCATACACACATGAGAGTGATATCAGTTCTTTCATCTAACTTCCCAAATGTTGTACTATTCCTTTAACGTTGTAGTGATTTTTGGTGCACAACTGCACAACGACTGCTCACATCATTAAAGTATTTGTGTATGTTCCTCAGTTTTGTGGCTCCTCAGAGGAAGGGACCAGACGAGGGATGGGGGTGGACATCTCTCTGCTCAGCTGCCAGTATTTCCTGGCTCAGATCCTGGTCTCGGTGGCAATGGGACCTCTGACCTCACTGGTGGGTGGGGCCCAGGGAGTGATGTACTTTTCAAGCCTGATGTCATTCGTGGGCTGCCTGTACTCCTCTCTCTGCGTGGTGTACCAGCTGCCCCCCCCTGAGGGTGAGCCCCCCGAAAGCGAGACCCAGCCACTATTGGTGCACATTTAGAAAAGCCTCTTAATTTACTTTACCTCACACACATACACACACATTCACTCAATGGCACACACGCTCTCATGCTGTCGCTTGGTGTCTGAGTGTGTTGACCTTCACTGCACTGATAGGACAAACGCACTGTACACCCTGCCGCACACTGTACAGCACAATATCATATATTGTTTCACAGTAATCAGCACTGCTCCTCTCAGAGTTAGACAGACAGACAGAGAGACATTGGCCACTGCTCTATTATGTGTATACATGACCAGTGTGTTCATACAGTGTGTGTGCCCATGCATTTCTTTCCTAACTTTTGCAAATGAACGCGTGACATTTGAAAGCGGTATGTGGGACGAATGTGTTTGTGTGTGCTTGTGTGAGAGACTGTGAATGGCATCTTTGAGTGGAGACTAAGCTGTCTGATTGTTTGCTGTAAAATCTTGCATCATTTTTTTCTTGCTTGTTGGTGTTTAGCATAGAAATGTGGATCACTACGTGCTGGCTAACCACAGCTTTCCCCTCTTTTTCTTCCTTTTTAATCAGTTGCCTAACGTCTGCATGAGCTGCAATGTAATCTCTCAAAGCCTTGTGTTAATGTTTTGTTTTGGTCATATGGCCGAGGGAATGTCTACCTGCCTGTTTCTCTGAGTTAGCATATTAGCATCACACCTCAGGCAGGATTTTCTGACGAGATGAATGTGCTGCCAGTGACCACTCACACTAACCATTGATGCCTCTTCATTAATCCAAGAGCTCCTCTGGCATACTTTAGCGAACACATACTTAATATTCACATGAAGCCAAACAACTCTCAGTAGCAGTTACAGTCTTGAAGGGCTTCACATTGTTCACAGTTTAGCAGCAAATAAAAACGATACTTTCCACACAATCCAGTCATTATGAGACTTACCAGTGTGCTATCCCCAAATTTCACAGTTTGGTGCTGGGTGACTCTTAATAAAGTCCCAAGTATGACTACAATGCTAATTAAGCAGTGAATCAGCAAAGCGCCTTGGCTAATAGGATGACACGCACACACACACACACACACACTCATACACAAACTTCCAAAAACACAGAGAAATGTGTACTGGTGGCAAATTCTGTCTGGGCCCTCACTAAGCCATGGGCAGCCGCGAGCTGTCACCCTACCCCTGGCCATGCCATTGTAATAATGACAGTGATTCTTGTCATTATCAGGAAGAGGAGAAGTTGAAACTGGGGTGTGAATCAGCATTCAGTCGGAAACCGAACAAAACAGAAGAACAGCAAACAGGGAGAAGACTCATGTGAACTATGGGTAACCCTGAAGGTGGACAACATTGAAAGAAAAGACTGTGGTGGTTCATAGAGCCAGCAGCAAGTGCTTATTGTCATCATTAGGGCGCATGCTTAAGGTAGTAGGCTTATGCTCCACCACGCTTAGCCCATCAACTTCGTATAGTGATGACCTTACATTAGTTAGCCAAGTTCCTCACAGGCAGTATCAAACGTCATCCCCTTTTCCATCTTAAAATGGTATATAATTTATTTTTTACATCTGTTGTGCCATGGCAAACAGTATGCTTTGTCTGTTCAGCCTCAACACAGGCACCAAGCCTGACCTCAGGGCTTTAACAAAAGGTTACCTTTAGTATATGACCTGTTTTAAGCCTACCATTGTGATGGTTTAATTGACTGGCTCACACACTGAATACCCCAATAGTATGGAGCCAGTCATATTTGCTGCCTCAGCAGAATGTCAATAATTGCCTACTATTAAAGCCTCCTGGACTGACTGGATGCACGCCATGCTATCGTTTCCGAGGAAACAGTATCTGTATGGATCATGCTCTTGCAGCTTGCTTGAGAAAAAAAACAAAAAAAGAACATTTTGTGTTATATGGTACCACCAATTGCTCAATATTAGCAGTGTTACTGTAAAAGCTACTTTAATTCAGGGTTCAGTTAAAACTAAAATGATCATTTTGCCATTTTGGACTCCTGTGTCAATTATTATTGCAATTTTGTTTCACTGATTACCATTGCAGCCCACACCAGCTGCCACCCCAGTTAATAATCATCTGCAATCTCAAAGTAAGCCACACGGGGGAGCCGTCACACACAAGACAGCAATCCTCTGTTTCGGTGCACCCTTTTCCATTACCAAGTGAGTGAGATTATTCCTGTTCCTTCCTGCATCTAAACCAGCCATTTTCCATGTTCAAAAAAAATTGGGTCAAGTGACATCATCTCCTTATAAGGCCATGGATTTAAGAAGCAGTGACGATCTATAAACAGGTATCATACACAGAAAATAGATATACTTAAGTAAAAAGACAATTTATTTGTTAATCAGAATATACAAAGCAGTGGCTGAAGTAACCGAATGTCATTCTGGTTCTCAAAAAGGCAGTCTTGGACACAAAACTGGGCTACCCAACCATAACATAAAACTCATTGAAAATGTAAGAAAAACAAAAGTATAAATGGTACAAACTTGCGTGGAATGCATACAGAACAAATGACCAAAGCTTTAAGATTTAAGAGGGGTTAATTAACATTGCAAAATCCTGCCTCCATTGAACAAGATCAAGTAATCTTATCATGGAGGCGCAAGACAGAGCCCCTTTATTCATTTGCACCACCTGTTTATGTTAACAGGGCAGCCAAGCCAAGGATTAAGTAGCAGCTCAACACAAAAAATTATGCCTCAACTAATAATGCTAACAACTGTCCATTAGCCCCTGCTTAAAACTTATCTTTGGTCCGTTAAGTGAATCTGAGAGGTCAACATGAGCCTTGGAGGGAGTGAGCAGCTGCCTGTATGAATGAATCATCTGGTCAGCACTGACATAATAGAGATTGTGCTTCTAACACACTGATACAAAACCTCAAGAAATGAAAAAACTGATCTCATGATGTGGCCCTATTTGTACAAGTAAAAAAAAAGAAGCTCCTTTTAAAGACCAATAAATAACATTTCATAAAAAAGGATGCAGGGCCACTATGTTTCAGGACTCCAGTGCAATGTGATAACATGGGAGCAAACAAAAAAATATTTCTCAAAAGGTACAGAAAGCACAAGCTCTACAACACGATGTTGACCAGGCTGGTAAGACAGTGCCGCAAACACGTAGCAGTGCAGAGACCTAGGCCTCCACTTCCGCCTCTTTTGAATCTCCATTTTCCTCTGTCTTCTGCTTTTTTGTGTCCACCTTTTCCTAGTAAGAAAAATGTCATGCATTAGCAAAAAAATACATATCACCAGATTAGTCAACACATTAAAATAATTATTTATGACTGTATAGTGTAGCCTGGTGACAACCCACCTCCTCCTCTTCAGCTGCACGCTTCACCGGCTGTGCATCAGCCTCCTCAGCAGGGGGCGCCTCCTCTGCTTTCTCTGCAAAGACAGTTTGTCACTTCAGAAAAATACATATCCTGTACCTGGAGTGTGATTAATACAATTTGAGGGAAATCAATCTTGTCAAATTCTAATTTTGAACTCAAGGCCACATAAGGGATCATCACTCATGAGGCAAATCAGAAGCAACAAAGTGAGAAAGGAGAGACAACAGTGTTTTAATTAAACAAGCTCATTCTGCTTTATGTGAACATACCATCTCCATTCTCGTGTTTCTCCTCTGCAGGTTTTTCCACTTTGTCACTGTGATCAGCACCATTCTGAATGAAAAGAAGGAAATGTCAGTCATGTAACACATCATGTCATCACTGGGCTTTTATTGTAAGAGCACTATTGTAGGATTAAGGGGGTGAAAAAAAAACCCAACCAAAACATGAAATCCCGAGAATTTTTGAAATAATCCTCCCACAGTCTTACATACACAGACTCCTCTGGGGACACTTTAAAAAAAGCATGTGTGTGAAGTTCTTATTCCTCCCCAGGGGATTGGCTATCAAGCTAGACTAAAGACACCAATGGAAACGTCCAGGGACCTGCAAGCTAACATCTGTGCCATTTCACAACCCAAACAAAGCGCTGTGTGGAGAGCAGCTGAACAGGAGGGGGAGGCGGGTGCAGCGACACCTGCATGATGAGGGGTGCTAAGACAAAAGGCCATGAGGCTGGTCCTCGTCTCCAACTCACTGTGCCATTGGCAGGTGCGTCCCCGTTGTCGGTCTTCTTCTCCTCCTCCACTTCTTTCTTCTCTTTCAGCTCCTACAAAATAAAAGCACGTCTCTTAATCAATTACACGACAAGCAAAGAGTTTATTCTGAAGTGCCATCCGGTCTCACCACGTCTGGTTTTAATTAAGAAAAACCCTGATGGGGACTAATTTAAGAAATACTAAGTTAGAAATAATTAGCAGCAATGATGAGTCGTTTCCATCCGCGCCGGTAATGTAACATTAAGGCTGCTGTGGCTTCCCGCCCACAGCAGCAGCTCCGCTTCACCAGCTGAACCTTTTCTACCGCTTTGTCTGCTCAACAAGACATTTTTAGCTAACCACATCACATACGCTGGAGTTTCCACACACAGTATTTAGCTGTCGACGCTGAAAATTACGAATACGCCGCCTCTGCGTTCACAACAAGTGACATTACAAGGTAACATTCATTTCGGTAATTGACATTTTGACCAATTAACGTTGATGTTTTAACTTACATGAAGTAACGTTTGGTGAAACCGCCCAATAACCCACGGCTGTTTAACCCCAGCTAGCTGAACCAATTCACACAAATTATACAACAACTTGGAAAAAAAGTTCCCAAAATCTTTTAACACGACGGAAGCGTCCAACCGAGAAAAAAACTGAATGAAACGCACCTTGGCTGTAACCTCTGCAGTTGCGGTCGTGTCAACAGCTGTGTCGGCCATGGCTAATTTGGTGAGTTAATGTAGACTATAATATTCCTGTTCAGAAAAAGATTTTTTTTTAATTTCTTGGCTCTTTGCCTCCGTGTGAGTAGTCCAAAGACGCTGAGAGAGAAATGATGTCTACCCGTCTCCGCTTTTCTCTCGAGCTCGTTGAAAATCCACTCTCGTTGGATACAGCGGGTCGATCCCGCTCCTGATTGGTCGGCGTCTACCACCGGAGCATCTGATTGGAGGAGTGTCTCTTCAATCTTGTCAGTTCGTCCCGCCTACCGACTATCTCGTCGTTGATTGGTCACTTGTTTTAAAGCGCTGCACTATGACACCAGAGCTCCTTTTTCTGCTGTCCATCAGTTTGCTTTTGATTTTTTTTTAAACCTAAAATTTAAACAATGGATGCAAGTGGCACGCTGTTAAAGTTGCACTGATCCACTAGAGTGTACTGACGGCCGAATGTGAAGTGTTTAGTGGATGGATTGTGAAAGTTTGCAAACATATGCACACGGACCGCATCTTTTGTCTTAGCGCTCTTTCTCTGCAGAGACCGGGTATCAAATTACATGCAAAAAGGAATAATGTGACGATGTGAGCACCATGCGGCCACTCCTCCTTTCTATATTTAACACTTGTACCGAAATGTGTTCCGGCTCAAGTGTGCTTACACTTTCGGTCGTTTACAAACCTGGCAAATTGAGTCAAACCAGAAACAGTGCAATTTGGACATTAAACACACAAATCATAATTAAGCAGTTTTATTACAAAAATATATCATCTAAAGACTCAACATGCAACATATCTGTATAGTCTGAGAGCTATACATTCATTTTACAAATTCAAAATGTGCTCAGATATTGAAATTGTTTCATATCAATTGATTTATATTCTAGGCCTATATTTATTCCAGCACATGTTCTGCATCGTTGCACTATTGTCTTCTTGTTAACACATTTCATTTTTGTTTTATATGTATTCTTTTTTATTTACTTATCAGTGTCTGCACACAATAGTAGTTCAGCTTTATTTTCGTTTTTAGCTATGTGTGTCTATTTGTGTTAAGTCACCTGCATTGATTCAAATTCCTTGAATGTGTTCACATATTTGGCCATTAAAGCTGATTCTGATTATATGTTGTCATTGGAAAACAATCAGCAGGGGAAACTAGTTGTCCATTTTGATTAACAGAAAAGAAAAGGAAAAAATCCTGTGCAACAGACTGGCTGAGGATAGGCCAAGCAATAAATGTGTGGCTTTGTGATTTGTGAGTCTATCAGAGACCGTTGGGTGTGGTACAGTAAGTGTGTGAAAACCTTTACAGCATGCATTCAATCACACCTATCGTCTTTAAACTGTTAAAGGTGGTACTGTTTTTGTTTTTTTAATCTCCTGGGAAGGCAACATTTTAAAAAAGACTGGATGAGAGGATAAATACATATCTGAGGTCAAATCTAAATTGCTTATAAGTGCACAGAAATGACCTTGCTATAAGAACTAATGCACACACATGCAAAAATGGGAAATTATAGCATTCGCTGCGCTGTCTGGGGCTACAGCATTGTCTCTAATATTTGTCCAGACATTTTCCCCTTTTCCTGTTAACTGAGAAACCTTTGGTTGCTGTTGATAGAGTCTGTCTGATGTCCCAAACTGGCTGTTTTTTTCTTTTCCTTCAAAAGTCCTTTGAGGTGAACTTTCTTTGCTGTCACTGCAGTCACTCCAATCCAACTGTTAAACCAAAGGAAGTGGCAACACACGACTCTGTGGGCCCTGCACTCTGTAATTTCAGCCTGCGTATGGTCAGAGTCTCAGTGTTCAAACGAAAGCAAAACATTTTTTATCACAGGTAAACTCTACATAATGTGTGCCATTGCACTCTCACCTACAATTTAAGAATGGACAAAATCATTTCACCTTGAACAACCTCATTAACCACACCTGTCATTGTTTCCGCCCACACACAGCTGTCATTCATCTTCATAAAGCGTTTACCTGTTGTTCAAATAGCTGCCAGAGCAACAGTGTAATTTACACTTGCTTAACTCTAGTTTACAAAACATATTTGCTCCATAAAATATGACACCACTTGGATGTGGATTTCAAATATTTCGAGACAGTCTTAGTAATGTTTGTACCCTGAACTTGCCCCAGCTCGCCCATGGAGGATATCTTGACACAAGTATTTCTTCAGCCTCAAATTTTAGAGCCTCCTAGGACCTAATCCTATACCGCCTCAGTTATCTTCCCCATGCCATGGCAGTATTCAAGCCACTGATTTTAAAGAAGCCTTCAGGCCCTATTTAGTCATTCACCTCACATTCAGCTGAAATATAATTATGAAGACTGTTATTACATGCAGAGATCAAAGGGTTGTGTGTCAGTGAGATAGCTGGTTACTTCTAGATTTATTTTCTCGCTCATCTATGGATGTTTTTCTCTTAAACTAGGCCTGTTGTTCTACCAGGAAATATTACCCGTTGTAACTATGCCAAGAATTCATTGAAATATTGACGATAAGCTTCTAATACATCATGTGAAAGAGAAAAAAAGTCCTCATGAACAGCGAGTAAAAGATAATAACACGGAATTAGTCTTAGATCGTGTGACTGAGAATTAATACACAAGGCAGCAATGAAAGACGTCATGTCACTGCATTTGAAGACAAACGCTCATCTTGGAATTGGAATTGTTATCCTCTTATTTGAGACATCCACAGTGAAATGGCCTCAGTGCGCGCAGAAACTCCAGCAGATCCATGGGAGGACCCGGGCAGCAGACTCAAAACCAGCAGAAGGCATTACTCACTCTTTTGCTAGGGCTGGAAAATGGGAGCAATCAGAGAGAGAGGGAGTGTTTGTGAGATCATTTCCTGTCTTTTTTTTTTCCTTATTTGCCTACTTCAACATGTTTCCATGTGCCACCAATCTGTTACAAAGAAAAAAAAAATCTACCATGGCCAGCCTGTTCATTCTGCAGGTACAGAAATGAACCAAACTGTTGCAGTCAAGGAAAAATTGAAAAAAGCCGCAGTTTATGTAGTGATTTTTATAAATCTCTTATTTGCCAACAAATGGAGTGTTTGCCACACTTTCCACAAGTAAGAACTGGAAAATAAATTATGCGAGCCAAAGTTATGGGACCGCAGAAAGCAATACTGTATAAAAGAAAAGCCTCTTTGTGTTCACAGTGACACATGCTTCAAAGTAAATGAAATATTTTGCTTCAGCTCCCATAGCCTGGGGAGACATTTCTTTGAATGTTTAACTGTTGTCCGCCGCGCTAACAGGTCAGAGGATATTAGATGGGAAGTACAGCACCTTAATTTCACCTTAATTTCTTGAGGGCAAAGGACTGACCTGGCTTGTGGAATGTCAGCGCTCGGGGGAGTGGAGCAAAGCGGGGCCCATCAAAGAGCAGAGGTCAGGATTAGTCGGGGGAAGGGTCTCGATAATTGGAGGAATCAGTGGGGGCAAACTGAGCTCTTTTGTTTTGAACTGCAGTGTCCTGCATGGTCTGGCTGGCTTTCTTTAGTTTTCAGGCAAGTCCTGCAGAGCAGAGGGACAATATAAAGCTGACTTCTCACTGGGACTCTTCTGTTGAATGCACAGAAAGAAAAGAGGCGTGCTTATATTATTGATCTATAATTAACACAATTAAGTACAGTCGTTATTGACAAAAATGAAAACACATACTCTGGAAGTGCTGCCACAGACTTCTCCAAGATCATATTGTATTTTCCAATAAAAACTACAGGGATGTTCCTAAAGTCACAGTACATGTATAATAACTATGATGAAAACAAATTAAGTTTACATTCCAGGGGTCATTGAAGTTTCCACTTAAATATAAATAAATTGCAATGCATCGTTGTGGCATACATTGTTAACATATCAAGAGCAATACAGATGTAAATAAAAATCTAATTTATCAATGTAATGTTATTTATTGATCAGTTGCTTCTAAACTTTTAGGTCCCTGCAGCAGAAAATATAGGATTCAGCCACAGACTGTATACAGTATACATTTACACGGTCTAAAGATTCAACAGGTAAACAAAAGGAAAAAAAATGAGTGTAATAGTTTGCAATAAGAACAGTTGCAATACACCAAATGTGTGTGAATGGAACATTCAGCACAGTATGAGTAAGTAACTATTCAACAAAACAGTAAAAGAAAAAACGGAAGTCACGTTGGGAATCTGAAAATCAGTGCATATGCAGCATGAAACAATAATACGGAAAACTGTATCTCAGTTTAAAGAAACTATCAGAAGGTAAAGCAAAGCTCCCCAGAGGCTGGTGCCAAAACATGCTGAAATCCTGTGGCTCTGGATATTGTTTGTCTGTTGTGGTTGACATGTCGCTTCAGTGTTGTGTGCAGTTGTCTGTAGGTGCTTTGAGAATTTAGAAAGTGCCAGAGCGAGTGTTTCCCAATACTGGGAGTCGTTTGCTCTCTGTGCACTCTGGATTTCAAGCAGTTTTTGCCGCTATCTCAAGCTAGTTCAAAATGGGTGTTGGATTTATTCAAGGATGTGCATCACCTCCTACCCCGTTTGTGATAATCTTGGGCGGGATATCAAATAGCAGCCAAGGTCTGGAGAACGTTGTTCTGTTAACACTGAGCTTTCACCTCTGCTGTTTGTGGCTCCATTTCTGATGCAATGAAGCCAACTGATGGGGTGTAAAATACCTATGAGGAGGAGCTCTGTCTCCTAAACTGAGGTTAAGAATCTACTCCATAAAAAGGTGTCTTATCATATACAGATAAGTGGAAATCATATAACCAGTTCAGATAATCCAGACTCTGATTATTAATTAATGTGGGCAAAGTGGATGTGTGTGATGGGTGATCGTAAAATGCATCAGCTGCAGTAATGCAGCTATTGTACTGGACCATGCTGCTTAAGAGTGAGCTGAACCAATTTGACCATCACCTATAAATACAAATATCTAGATAATATTTGTAAATATCAATATCGACCAAAGATTATGATCTGAATACAAGTAGCTGAAATCTTGGAAAACTGCAGTCTCCTCACTGGAAGGGGTGCCTGTAGGGGTGCCTGTAGGGGCCTCCCTGTGAAACACTGGAAAAAGAACCAATAGCGACCCAGGACTTGCCACAGGGACTACAACTCCCAGCTGCCTTTAGAGCACCTGGTGGAGGTGCTGGGGGAACCTACTGGGAAAAGGTCACCTGGGATATTCTACTGAGTGTGTTGCTACGGCGACCCTGGCTCTGAAACGCTGCTGGAAAATGATGACAATAAATACAAGGATGGATGAATGATGATACATGTGTCATGTACTGTATGTACTATCTATCTATCTATCTATCTATCTATCTATCTATCTATCTATCTATCTATCTATCTATCTATCTATCTATCTATATACATATTCCTATATATATATTTATATATATAGCTTTTATTCATTCCAATGGCCTTGTTGTTTTAAGTCCATATAAATACACCAGAAACTTTAGGAACTTTTTTTTTCACGCCTGAAAAAGACTGTCCTATATGTTGGCATATTTTATCATACTGTTGTATGGTGTTGTTAGGGTGTGTAATGGAACAAGCAGAGTGATACATACATGAAAACATAGGAGTCTGATCAGATAGATAAAAGTGGAAAATATTTGCACAATATGTTATGTTATGTTTTGTTATGTTATTATAATAAGAAATAAAACATATTCTTATTAGAATAATTATTACAATAACTATTGTTAGAAATAAAACAGAACAGAACAGAAACCGTAACAAATCAAAAGTAACTAATCAAAAGTTATAAACAGTGAGTTAAAAATGTCCTTTGGGTTTCATGAGAGTAGTGAAAGTTTCCCCCTCTGCACAGCTGAAGTTCACCGTCGGCTGTACTACCTTATTTATTTCACCTCTTAGCTCCACCCCTGCAACTGCCTTGCCAGAAAAAAGTGGAAATTTCCAGTAATTCCTACTGCTTTGCAAGAAATGCTCCTCCTCCTTCTAGTTTCCCGCCTTTTACTCTACCTGCTCTTTCCTACTGCAGACTGGCCTGAAGACCTCATGGCCCTCTGCTGTTGAGCCTGGGGGTTTCCTAGCAGTTTTTACTTTGCACAATGAGAAAATGTTTTATTTCTCACATACCACATCTTACATAACATCTCTTTTATGTGTTTTGGCATCATCATTAGTCTGGAAATGTATGTATTTTGCCACAGAAAATGATCATTGTATTGGAAATGTTAAAGATTAAAGGGTTTCATGTCTATTTTATTTGAATGAGAGCCAGATTAGTTATACTGAAGTTTTTTTAAATCTGTCGTTTGCACTGATCTTTCTGAGAGAGCCGTTTCTTTGTTACTATTTTGAAAGTACATAGTATCTTGTTACCTTCTGAATAAGCATTAAGGGTTAAGCTATGTGTAACTATTACATTAGCTCTTGAATGATGAACAAGGGTTGGTTTGGGATCACAGAACAGATGGTAGATTTGCATTTCTATTTCTCTGGCTGATCTGATATTCTGGCGTCTGGTTTGTTTCGGAGATATCACATGCTCCAAAGCTTGCCTACAACTGACACATCTAAGAATCAAGAAATGTGACAGGAGCTTTTGAGATTACAAAGAAGGCCTAGGTGCGGCTCAGATATGGAAAACAAGACGTTATCTGCTAACGCATTTACAGCTGGAGAAGCACAGGCTATCTCTACGCTATATCTGTGGTTTCATAACTTCCTCTTAATTCAAGACCACAATATAACCGTGTACACATGAGCAGCCCTGATGCTTGATAGAGAATTATTTTAGATAAACTACAAATAAAGCTACAAGACAGCTGAAGTGGAGAAGTTTGAGTGTGTTGATGGCATGAGGCACACTGACCTTAGACCCATTGTGAAGCACCAACAAAGAGCCATCTGCACAGCAACCAAAGCTGAGATGAGGGACTCACACACAGGGGAACCGAGGAGGGGGAGGGACACAGGGACCCGGAGGGTGTAAAAAAAAGAAAACAAATCAGTGATAAAGAAACATTTAATAGGACGTGATCAGCTGGATCATGTCTGAAACATCAAAGCAGTCTGTGCTAATATTTCAGAGTTTCGTGCACAAAGAAAACAAGAGGCTGCACAACATATGAACCCAGTGAGCACGTGGATCCCTCCACTGCTGGTGAAGGGGAAGACAAGGGCTGCTGGCCTAATCACTCAAGAGCACATTTCCTGCCTCCTGCATTACGAAGTCAACTGAAGCTGTTCGAGGCTAATATTTAACCCAAACCTTGATCTCAAACACGATGGGTTTCTCATTCATTCTGCCAGCAGAAACAGACAGCCTTTGTCTCTGCATTGATCTGAATTCTAATAATATCTTTAGTTAGATGGTTAATCATTTGGATGTGAGTGGGTTTTTGTAATGCAACTCAAATTTTGTTTTCCCTTTCACGTGGAATATAGTGCATTTCAAAATGGTGAAAACAAAGACAAAATGGTGTCGGGGACATCTGTAAAAATCACAAATGTTTCACAGGTGAGACATGAGAGTCAGGATTGCTTAGCAACAGCAGTAAAAAAAATTCTTGCAGCTTGTGTGGCAACAGAGAAACTGATGCTGCTGCCACCCAGTGGTGGACTGTTAGTACATGCTGAGGATGAACCGCCACTATAAATGATCAAAGGCTCACTTCTCTAAAGCATGCATGTGCAGTAAGATGAAACGGCCGCAATTACCTGCAAGGTGTCAGCCCCATAACTCAGGAGGGGCTGCACAGAAAAAAAGCGATACCCTCTTTCCTTCCTCATTACTGTTTCGAAAATCTGTTCAATAATTTGATTGGCTGGGAGATGCACCAGCTCTCATGGCAGGCGGTTGCTTAGCAACACTCATGGGAGGGATGTGGGAGGGAGGGAGGGTGTGAGTGTTGGGGGGGGGTGGGGCGACCACGAAGGGGATGGAGCGGTCTGGGTGCAGGCAGACTGACTGGGGAAATACCTGGCAAAAGTCCCAAATAAACAAACAAGAGAGAGAGAGAGAGGATGACAGAGCGGGAGACAGAGGACAGAGGTATTTTCCAGATAACAGTCTTGTGTTGAGATAAAAGGAACATGGCATTTTCTAAGTGCTAACACACTTTGTTCCCAAAGCAGAACAAGACTGGGGACAGGAAGTGGAGAGATTTAGTGAGAACTTTGCCTTCGCTGAGGTGAAAGTTGACACAAACTTTACGGTGCATGATAAACTTACTTCTTTCTTGGGACAGAATGGACTTCAGTATTAGCTTTTGGAACTGAGAGAGGCACTTAACAGGACATGAGCCGTTGCAGTTGATTAGGTTGTTTGATGAGAAACAGCTGAATAGGCACAGACAAGCATGTAGGTCCCAGATGAGAGTGTGGAGAATTGTTACTTGTGCTTACATGTTTTTGCTTGCATGGCTGGATGTGTAGGTGTTTCCAAGAAAGTGTTTGGATTATTACTTTTTAATGCAGTTAAGCAGATAGATCTAATTATAACAATGCCAGTAGCCTGTGGTATATACAAAATTAATGATTAGATATTATGAGGTGCAAAGCAAAGCACAAGGTGCACTAGAAAATGGGGAAACCATTGAGCTAAAGGAATGGAAAAGGTGGAAAATGTGCTTATGTGGAGAGGAGGGGTAAATAAGGAGGGAGGGCTGCTGCTGTTGCTGCTGCTGGTCGGTGTAGCCTGCAGAAGGAGGTGGGTCCTGGAAATGGCTGATACAGACGGCCTCTACAGGCAATGAGGACTCTTTGTCAGGAGTAGGAAATGAGGTTTCTGTTGTGATTAAAAGGAAGGTTTCTATGGCAATGCGGAGAGCCGTGTGCACAGAGAATTTGCTGGGAGTGGAGGGGGCTAAGTGAGAGTAGAATTTCAAAGAAAGCTGCCTCCTCCATCTCATCTCCCACCATCGCCACCCCTCTGCTTTTCCACAGCGCCCTTTTATCTCTGATAATCTGTTTTCATAGCCACACAGTTGAGACTGCAAGGGGGATTATCTTGAGCGAGTCGAGTCACTGGTCGATCACTCATAAATGTTTACAGAGTAGCAGTTTCACTTCCCGGAGTCGCTGCTGTCAAACCTCACTCGAGAAAAAAAAACCTTTAACAGATAAGCTAATTAAAACCTCACAACTCAAGCTAGATAATTAACACCATGACCTAAATCTGTCTCTTTCTTGTTTAGACAGGTACACTTCACTCGAATCGCCCCCTTTCCCTTCACAGTCCATGATAGAAAAAAAGTATAATGGCGTCAGTGTGACCCTAAAAAGCCTAAATATAGTAACACGCTTTGTGAATTGTTTCACTGAGCTGTTAGTAAAAATATGTGTCTTAAAATAAGTTCCCCGTCCTGATGTTCTCTTTTGTACAGAGGAAGTTGCTCTCTGCAGCAGCGAATGGCATCTTTGCCCTGCACAGGCTCGCTCCAGGATGTTTGGATAAGGTGACATTTGAAACTCCAGAGGATCAAAGAGAAGTTTTTTATCCTTGCACATTACAAGCTACACTGACTGAAAAAAGACACAGACGCCCCTGATATGACTGCTGCACAATGAAATAAAATGGTAATCTGCCTGGTATGCCGACACTACAAATAAGTAACTGACTGAGCATAAACATGGACTGATGTTAATGAGTGTCGCGTACATGAACAGAGAACTAATTTAATGGAAAGGTCATAGATGACAGTTTATTCAAATAACACTGATTTTATGACAGAAATCTGAAAAACAAATCAGTGTGGTTCACCAAAATACATCATACATACAAAAGTCATTATTATTCCAGCGACTAAAATGTTCAAAATTAATGTGTACAGTGAGTGCGAAAAGCTCCTCACCTCCTTTTTGGAAACAGAATCAAGGTCTCAGCATGCCAATTACAATTACAAAAGGTTCTGCTGCCCCCAACCTTTTCTTTTGAGCATAGCAGCAAGTATCATGTAATGAAACGCTGCCAGTGAGGGAGGGCTGTACTGAGACCAGACTCTATAGCCAAAGCCAGATGGCAAATCACACATCAAAAGGACAGCTGGTTACCAGAGTCTGAAAAGGCATCTTTATAGCCCAAAACCTAATTAGTTCCAACTAAACAAATCACACTAATAATAATATACGGGCCATGCCAATGATTCTTCCTAAAAAGTGACATACACATAACATAATTAAGCTTTAAATGTTTACGTGTGCAAGCTGCAACATTTCAAAATCAAGCTGGTTCCATCAGCGGTCATGGCCTCCATTGATCTACTTTACGTTAAACAATGAAAGGAGGCCCTTCAGCTGCAGATGATGCTGTGCATGAGAGTCCCATTTGTAATATGCGCTCATTTACTGCACTGATCAGGTCGATGCGTCAGATCAGTTCGTCTTCCAGGGTGCGCCGCTGGCCATCAAACTGCTAGGTGATCTTTGTGGCTTTGGTTGCTGCCTGCTGGACTGAACTCTCTTTCTGCAGAACCTATAAATCATATCCAGAAAAATCAAACAAACAAAGAAATGTGAAAAACCGATCACGACGTAGCCCATAAATAATCACTTATGTGTAGGATTTGCACTTTGTGCTGCACCAACCCCTTTTATTATTCTTTTGCGAAGTTCGTCCTGTGAAAGTGGCTGTTCTTCCTCATCAGTGACAGAAAACTCTTCTGCATTATACGCCACACTGAGGAGTCCAACCAACATAGACACACTCATCAAAATGACACTCCAAGTGTTTAAATGTAGGCATAGATTCACCGATTATAAAAAAAAAATCACGTTTAAAAGGCCGACCTGTTGATTGCAGGTTGGATGCTGACATTCTGCTGAAGCAGCTCTGTATTTTGGCCCAAAAGAAATTTGGCCAGGTCTTTTGGATTGTAGTCCTTTTCCAGATCCTGTCAGAGACACATAACAGTACAGGGCAGGCGTTAAAGAAAGTACTGTGTGTAAGAAAAGCTATGTACAGAACCACATATTGTTAGGTTACTTTAGAATTGAGGAAAGCTTGTATGGTGAGCAGCTCGTTGGTCTTCTGCTCCACCAGACCCAGATAGGACATGATGTTGTTCTCAGTGATCCCTGTAGAGGAGCCCAGTGCATCCTCTATCACTGAGCGGTCACACTCCATTTTAGAGAAGATGCTGTTCACTCCTGTGAGAAATGAGAGTCATGAGTACCAAGAACTGTCTGTGTTTTCTTGTGTGAGATAAATGTCCAGGCAAGGCTGGTGTATACATTGAAGTAAAGCCTGTATTTTACATGGTGTAGTTTCCTGGTTATTTCATGGGACATTTTCTGTAAAAATTAATAATTTAATAATATTAAGAAAAGTTTCCTGAAATAAGTGCTCAAATTAAACCACATGAATATTAATTGATAATTAATTTACCGTTTGACATTGCTCTCCATATGTTTTAAACTGTGTGGTTGCCTGTAATCAAATTGACCAACTAATTGACCGACTAAAAGACTCCAAGTTACACCATCAATTTACTGGAATTAGCCAGTTGGAGTTATGCTAATTGAACACTGTCTTTATTTCCCCTGTAATTACAGCCAATTACATCTTTTTGGGAACCTCCCTAGGAAATGATTACAGACTTGTAAAATAAATGCTTGCCCAACCTGTTTTAATCTTGTCCAGGATTTTGCTAATGACCCTGGCTTGGTTGTCATAATCCTCGACTTGGGCCTCGATTTCCTTTTGTTGCTCAGCAATGTCTCTCATCAAGGAGTGATGATCTTGCTCCTGTTGCAAACCTGCTACTCGAAAATGCTCAATCTCTGTTTGTATCTGCAGATTCACAAGTTTCAGCATAAACAGACAAACACACAGAGCATTGATATGAACTGCTGTCTGAAATTATCTCTATCTACTGTCGCTCTGAGTACAAGTTAATTTTGTGAAATTAAAAATGGAATACATGAATGAGAAGCGAGCACACGAGCACAGTCACACAGAGGAAACACACTCACCTGGCTGATTTGATCCCTCAGTGCCTCGGCCTCATTGTTTTGCTCATTTACAAAGTTGAAGAGTGCAAAGTTGCGGTCTTCAACTACGCAGTGAAATAGTAACACAACAGTGATACATTTAAATCTTTTCAACTGATTCTGGTTATTATCAAAGTTGGAATTATACATTTATTTAGCATTAGCCTTCCTCCAAAGGTACAGACATCTAAACTACATTAAAATGAATTGTGCCACTGTCTATAAATCAAATACCAGAAAAATTCCAGATACAGAAGAACAGTCAATCTGTGTTGGTGAGACTCACCCTGGATGAACCTGGTGACCAGCATGTCCAGGTTGTCCTCTCCTGTCACAGTCTTGATCCTCTCAAACACCTCCACTAGAGCGTCCACCGGCTCTTCCCCTGAATCCACCCTCCGCTGCTCCTTCAGCTCTGACACTGGGACAGACAGGCACCAGTACCATCATATCAGCATCGTCAGTGCTGTATAACAACCACTGTCAGAAATACCGTCATCATTATCACTGATGACAGCTGCTATCAGTGATGCTAACACTGTTTTTTCTTTACTTACATATTCCTCCTTAGTCTGATTGATTATATTTTAAACAAACTTAATACCAAAGCTCTACACATCACAGTCTTCTACTGTAGTAATTTACACAGATTTACACAGAACAATGTGAAAAGGATCCTTTTATTTCCATTACAGTGTTCAAGGACTCGCTGGCAGGACTGACTGCACTCTTGTTGTTTTCTAAGACAATAGGAACGTTAAAACCATTGTCTTTCTTCTTTTTTTGTTTCTTTTTTTTTTCTCTGTAAAATCCCAAATGATAATTACCTTCTATGGTTAATTGTAATGTTCAAATGCCTGTTTTTGCAATTAGCAGGCAGTTATGTTACTGTAATGATGTTATCTTCTCATTCTTTCTGACTGAAAATGAATACATACCAAACAAAGGTATAAATCAAACTATTCGTCCCAGTTTTCATGAATAAAAACTATGTTCCTCTAAATGTTTATACTTAAATGAGATCTGTACTTTTGTTATTGTAAAATGCTCAGTTCAGAGGCAGAACATAGAAAACAGCATAACCTTCTAAAACCATTGTGAATATATAACAGGAGGCTTTTCCATTGTCTAAAAAGCTTTTACAAGGACCTTATATTTGTGCTACATGTAGACCAGATGGGATTCTTTGTGCATATAGGATATAATATAGGAGACTGGGACTGAAGCTGATAATTGCTGGGATTCCCCACTGAATACATCACTGCCAGCGTTATTTCCGTCACTGACAGTGTCACTAACACTTACTCCATTATCATGATTATTAATATGTCAGAACAACAATATTAGCTACAACACAATGGCTTTGTCTTACGCTGTCTGTGTCCCATCTCATGGCCGTCATCCTGCCCGCTCCTCTCGCTGCACTTGGTGGTCATAAACTCTTTCAGGCTACACTCATGTGCAATAACCCTTTCCAGTTCCTTCATCTCAGCGTTATACTGGGCAAGATCCTTCACAGCTTTCTCCCTCATCATGGTCATCTTGGACTGAGCTTCTACCCTGAGGTAGAAAGGGGTTTTTACATGAAACAACAACAAGTTTAATTCATTACACAACTGTCTCAAACCTGACCTGGCATCATAAGCAGCAGTGGACAGGATTACAATTTCCCCGATCTTCTTGTGGACATCCAGCAGTTCCTATAACACACAAGAATCAGTGCAGATATGTGTGTTTTTCTTAGCAACTGAGAGACAGTGTTGAAACTTGAATAACGTTCTAAATAGCAACAAAGCCATAAATAAAAAGCTGAGACTTGTTTGGGGCCTGGCCTCTGAATCATCTATGGTGTGACCTCTGACCTTGCTGAGTCTGATGTGTAGTTGCTGAAAACGGACACGCTCAATGTGAAGAGTCTGTAACTCCTCTCTCAGGTGGCAGTTTTTAGTCAGCTGCTCATTGAAGCGGGTCAAGGCCTGGACAGGACACAGATCACACAGTAAAAAGTATGATATAATAGTGAGAGGATATGCATGGTGAAAATGTGCTCTAAAAACAGCAACTTAAATTATGTAAGATAATTTGCAGAGATCTCTCTGTTTTCTGTTTCTCTGGTATTTTGTAGTAACAAGTTTCACAACTCACTCTGTCCAGTTTGTATTCCAAAGTGCGTATGGCCTTCTGGGTCCGCCATACCTCAGACCTTTGTGTATCACTGGTGCTGACCTCCCCTTTTCTTAGTTCTGACAGCTTTAACTCCATGTTAGTGATCTGCCGACGTCACAGAGACATAACATACACTGTAGTTTGAGACCAAAAATATGACTAAACATGAAAAAAAACTGGAATTAGCTTCATATAGAAGCAAAAGGACTTAATTCACCTCTTTCTCTAGCTCTTTTTGACACTGCTTCTCTTTCTTCAGTTCCTGCTCGAGCGTGTCTCTATGCTCCAGCATAGCACGAAGACTCTGGGTGTCCTCACTGTCCTGCTGTTGGCGGGACAAGCTCTTACAGGCACCAAGGTTTCGATGCAGTTCCTCCTGCTCACTCAGCAGCTTCTCTATCTCCTGCCTTCATCCACATCACATAAAAAGCCAATCAGATGATTAAAAAAAACACATGCACACTGCTGACAATGTGATGTAGGTGTATTGTTTCCTCACTGCTGCTTGCGGATCTGCTCCCGAGCCTGAATGTTGTAGGCTTGTCGATCTCCTTCCATGATCCTGAACTGTCTCTGCAGTTTGGCTATCTCTGATTCTGCTTAAAAACACATCATAGGCACGTTATAGCTGTTTCAACCATGCAACTGGCAGAATAATGGTCCTGAGAGAGCATCAACATCTAATAGTCAATAATAATAACATAACCAACATTACCTGTACCATCAAGATCCATCTCACTGCTGTCTGAACGGGCACTTGTGGCTAATCTTCCTCGAGGCATGGTGACACTGGGCTTTAATAGATACAAATAAAAATGTAGGAGCCATTTATGTTTATTGTCGGCATGTTTTGTTTAAATTTTGTTTAAATATGTGCTGCCTTATCATTTTGGACACTGGGTGGCGGCGCACAGGGTAGTATGTGTAGGGGCAAGGCTGACAGGAAGAGGAGAGCACAGGGAGAAGGAGAGCACACAGACAGACAGACAGAAACAAAGCAACATGGCGTGACTACAGAATTTGAAAACCTGGTATGTTCGTCACTCTGTTCAACTTCTTTAATAAACTAAACCACAACTAAATTTAAAATAATCACTGGAAAATCTATTTTGGGTCTGCGAAAGATCACTCTTGTGTAGTAATGGCAACGGGAAAAGGTCTTCCACTGATGCCGTTGACAGATAATATATAGATTGTAGTAGTGTAAATGTCTGAGTCTTCAAACCACTAAGTCTATTCAAACCTAGATATTTAGTCTATGAGTATATGTGACTAAATTAGTTTAACTTATTTATGCTACATAGTTATATTTATCTTAATTATCTAAGATAAATGACTTTTTGTCTTAATCATGATTTATTAATTATTTATCTTATTTATTGAAGACAAAAAGTCAGCTGTCAAACCCAGCTTAGTCAGCAAGCTGAACATGAGATGAGCCCCAAAGGTTTTACATTGAACAACACACCTTCACTTAACTTTTAGTGTGCTCTGCTTCAGGCTGCTGTATTTACAATATATGTGGGCCATCAAACCTAGATATTAGATTATCTTGATTTAAGTTCATCTAGCAGAAAACTTAAGTCATCATATAAAGGCATCATATTATAGGACAGATCATCACAATTACCCACAGCGCACATAGACACCTAGCCTGGCTAAACCAAACAAAGTAGCCACGGTTCAAGCTAGCTGTAACGGAAGAATAGAAATATTTAGCTTGGTTATAGTTTGGTGACATGTGAAAGGTTTCGAAAAAGTGTCTGCTGTCCAGGACAAATACTACTTTACCTCTCCAGCTCCAGGTTTAAACGGTGAAGTCCCAGTCAGGAGCGGCCTCAGTTGTTAGCAACCGTTGCTATGTGACGAGGCCATTTGTCCCTGAGTGTAGCCTATCAGACAGCAGCAGCATTTATGGTCAGGCAGAGCCAAGGGCTACACCCACGGCTGTGTCTGAATCTGCCAGTAATAAGATATATACATGATAATAATAACATTAAACATTCGTTAGCTCTGTGGCTAAGGGCTGGAGGTCGACAGCTAACTTGGCCGAACGAGATCAACAGCAGGCAAACAAGGTAACTGAGAAAATGAATAAGAGAGAGCACAGTGAACAGCTTACTGTATGGTTACCACACAGTATATGTAGTTAAAATCAGCTCTACCTTTAAGTTAAGACACTAGTATTAATAATCCTACTGTAAATGTTATACCACAGGGGTTCATCTGCCCACATAAAGAGTGATATCACTCTTCAACCTTAAGTGCATTATTAATTTTGAATGCAGAACATTGCTATTGGCACTATTATTATTGTTATTCACCACTGATGGGTTTTTCATGTACAAGCACTGCCTTGTTGAAAAAAAAAAACACCTTATATTCTGTTTTTATTGTCCCTTTATTGTTATCTATGTTGTGTAAATGCTGAATCCATCACAAAATCATCTACAAGAATCACTTATCGTGGTCTCTTTATTATAATGTACAAAATGCTCAAGTTGTAAAATGTACTGTGTCTATACTTTGCACATGAGCAATGCATGTGTCTTATGTATTTCATGATATCAGATTTATATTACACCATAAGTCAACTTTTAATATTCAATACAATAATACACAGTAGCCTACACCGAGGTCCTAAGCTAGTTAATTATATGAAATTCACAAAGCAGGAAATCAAATTTTACAGATTCTTTCTTTGAGATTTTATTCATAAAACTGCACTTGGGTTTATTGCCCCGACTGTGTCTGAGGCTGCGGTTCCTCCTTTGCTGTTGGTGGGATGTCCTCTTGGAATGTACTGAAGTAGTCTGCTGTATTGAGCTCAGGTTTTTTCAATAGTAAGAAGCATTTTGGGAAGTAGTAGGCTACCACAAGTCCCAAGTTGCTTGCCAGGGAGAAAGAAACATGGGCAATAGACCTGAGCTTCTGATCCAAGCCTATGTAGATTGGAATAAAGGTCACCCAAGTCACACAGTAGATCAGGGAAGAAAAGGTGATATCCCTGGCAAGGTTATACTGATGAAGAGGCTTTGCTGCCATGAAGGTGCACATGAACGATATGAGGGCCATTGCACCGTTGAAACACTGCATTAAGGCAAGTCCAGTCAAAGGCAGCACTGGACATGACAGAAATTTCCTCACAAAGTCTATTGTCATTTTTGCCATATATTCAGACAGCGAAGGCCCCTGCTGAAGAAACCAGCCACAGATGCCAGCCTGAACAGCACAGCAGACCAGCACAAACAGCATGGTCCCAGGACCCCTTAGTATGTGCAGGTGAGAGGCGGCTGTCTCTGGGAACTCTGACACGAAGAATATCTGTTTGAAAAGAGGAATTTGAGGGTTTCTGATTATAATGTGCGCTCTATAATACAGTAATGTATTGTACCTGTCTTTCCTCACCTGTAGTGAGATGGACGCGAAAATGGACAGAGCCAGTGTTTGGAAAATGGAGGTGAGGGGCAGCTGAAGACGACACACCACGTCCCCTGGCTGTCCGAGGAAGAGCAGCAGACTGAGGCAAGCTCCCATCAGGCTTAGCAGGGCCACAAAGCCCAGGGCTCCCCCTGAGGCCTTTACCAAGGGGGTTCCCCGGTGTTTCAGGAAAACAACACCCGCTGACCCCTGACATATCAGCAGCAGCACCCCAGCCAGCATCAACTCCAGAGCCTCAGGCGTGTCCCAGGACAAAACGTCAAAGGTTGGGGCTGTGCAATTAGTGCTGCAGATCACAGACCATTTACCCTTAGGGCACTTGGTGCACTGGATGTCCCCTATGAGACAGAAAACGTAATAGGAAACTTGGTTTGACCAACAAGCACACCGTCTAGAAATCCAACCATGACTGTAAATAATGCATGGTTTTATCGTCACCATTAAAGGAATAGGTTGACAGGCTGGGAAATCCACTTCTTTGCTGTTTTGCAGAGAGTTAGGCAAGAAGATGAAAACCACTGTCGTTTCTGTGCATTAAACAGGAGCTATAGCTAGCAGCTGTTTTGCTTAGCTAAGCACAAAAGTCTGGAGTTAGAGGAAAACAGATGCCATACAAAAACCGACAATGTCAAACTGGGCTTTTAGTGAGGGGCTATGTGCAGGGGTATTTCTTGGCCATTTAAGGCTCCTATAGTCTCTGCTGGTTGTCTCTTGGGAAGAAAGTGAATAAGCATATTTCCCTTAATGTTGCACTGCTCCTTGCATTTGATGGGACAACTGAATTACCCTTTTCTGCCTGGTAAGTGCCTGGCTGACAGTCGATACAATCAAAACAGCAGGAGTGGAAGCCTTTCACTCTGTGGACCTGGCCTGTCCTGCAGTCTGCCGAACAGGTCGACTGAGGAACCTGCAAAAAAAGTTCACAGCCAAGACTGTCATGGTAAAAAAAAATGCAACATTTCAGGAACCCAGATTGAATTATGATTAGTTAGTGAGTTTAATCTAATTTATAATAAAAGTTGTTGAAATTACCATTGAGTTTGTAGTGTGCCATTTGAAGAGGGGCTTGTTGATGCGCAGTTTTTCATCAGAAAAGTTTCCAACAACCATAAACTCCAAACCCGAGGCTTTCCACACCCACTCAATCACAGTGTATCCTACATTTGGGTTGCCATTATTGTCAAATTTGAACTCCGTGCCATTTATGTCCACAGATGTGTTCTTTAAAAACCCCAACAGCTGCAAAAGAGGATTTTATTTTATTAATTTCACTATCATCAGTCATCTGCAATCACCTATGTAACAGACACGAAAGAAATCACCTTCCAGGGGTAGATTTTGGTTTCAGAGTTATGCACACAGACAGTTGAATTGCATTCCAGCATGTCATGCAGTGCCTGTGCCACACTGTAGATGGCAGCATACACACTGAATGCTGTGCGCTTCACTGCGGGTTCTTCCACCAGGCTAATATTAGCAGGTGACAAGTTCCAACATTGTGGGCAGGGGTCGTTAGGATTGACAGACGTTGGGGCAGGAGGGGACATATTCACCCTCTCCTCACTCAGTTTGTTGAGGAGCTCCTGTGTGTAGGCAGGGAGCAGATCCAGGGTCTGTGTCTCGTCAGTGAATGCAATGATTGTACCGACTTTTTGGATATTAGGGAGAGAAGTGAGTTGATAATGGATGGCCCAGCTCGTGCTGGCAATCCACACGAGTGTTACATTTCTCCTGATAACCTGGAATAGATTGGATTGGATGATTGATAATTAATTGAATATAACTTGTTAGTGCTGTCCCATATTTGACAATTCTCTGCTTCACTAACCTCTTTAAAAAAGACCTCAGCTGGCCCTGGGAGAGAAAAGACCACTACCACTCCGACATTGGTTGCTTTGATATTGTCGATGATGGTTCCGACCGCTGGTTTGGGATCAGTGTACACTGGGATCAGCCCCTGATAGGCCACACAGATAGCCTCCTTCTCTGCCAATTTGGAGAATTCCTGCACACCATGTTGTCCATACTCCTCCTCACTGCCCACCACCGCCACCCAGTTCCATGCAAACTCCTGCAGCAGAAGCACCATCACCTCCACTTGCCATTTGTCACTGGGCACCGTACGGAAGAATGACGGGTAGAGACGCTTGTCACTGAATTTTTCACTGGTGGCACCAAAGCTAATCTGAAGTGAGAAAAGTCATATTACACCAGTTTTGAGTTTTACCACAATGATGTTATCCAGCCCTGCCCAAATGTTTCATTACAAGACTTCATGCACATTTACTGAGGTTACAGGACAGATCACTTGTTTTCGATGAAATAATAGTGTAAAAAACAAAAAAGCCAAAACAATTATCAGTATATTATTCATACAGCGGTGAATAAATTAATATTCTCTCTTTAATACAGCTTCCTTGAGTTGTCATCTTTTACCAACAATTTAAGTCTCACTTGCCTTAAGAGAGTAAACAACTTGTGGGACACTGCAGAGGCAAATGTTTAGCTTTAATCTTATGATTCCTTTCAACATTAGGAATATTATTAGAGGCAAGGCATTGGAAGAAAATGTATGTATGTGGACATATGACTGGACATATTAATAAGCGAACCTGTGGCATCAGAAAGAATCCCAGGAGTTTTCCTATGACTGACACCATTTCAGAGCTATAAGGACCAATCACGGCTGATATGCTGGTCTCAAAGTTGGTGTAATTACACTCCACAGACAGAGCTTTCTTAGATTTTGCAGTGAGGAAAGAGATGGTAGGCCTCATAACGACTGCAGGATTTCTGCATGTGTCATAGATCTCATAGCCCAACTTGATGCCAGGGAGCAGAGCTTGATTTGCGTTGACCTCATCCACTGCGTACTTCATGGCTAGAACAAGGCCCAGTCCATAATCATTTAAACTGTGGGCCCACAGGCAGAAAAAACAAAGTAGAAGCCTTTTTAGTCAGGTTAAGCTTACATATTGGTGCAGAATTTCAGATAATAGTGTCATTATTTCCCCCAAATCACATTTTTCATTAACCAATTACCTTTCACACCTGATGCTGTTGGGCTCCATCCTCTGGCTGATGTTGCTGGAGAGCTGGTTAATGGGAAAGAGACCTCCAAGCATAATGTCCCCAGACAAATTGAAGAGATTAGTAGAGATGTCTTGGAACCATTCGGGTGAACTCACACTGCAGCTCTGTCCAATCGCCCAGCACAAAACCAGCAGCATGACAGGTGCAGCCATGATGCAGATGAGGCAGCTAGAGAAATGAGAACAGTGAGCATATGTGTCAGTGCAGCAGGAAATATTGTTGTATGCAAACTCACCTGTAAGGTGCGATTCGTCCCTCCCCTCGTCCGCCCCTGACCATATGAAGTGACCGCAAATAGTATGAAACGGCCCATGTAATATAGGCCCACATTTACATTTGTGGTATTAATGGACATCAGCACCGCTTAACTTTTAGAATGAAGTTTTTTTACTATTATTATCAGAAAAAATCAATAGCCATAATATAATTTGCACTGATGTTGTGATTTTGTCTGAACTGGTACAACCTTAATTATGAAGGAACTGTGAATGGTGTCACCTTATTTAAGAGCATTGCATGTCAGAGGGAAAGATTCACTTCACTTTATGTGTGTGTGTGTGTGTGTGTGTGTGTGTGTGTTCATCAGGTGGGGTTCATCTTTCCGGAGCATTTTCCTGGCATTTGCTTGTGGTTTGCTCTTTGATTCTCTTTGGTGGTGTAACTATCTGTCAGGAGATGAGCACAAACAGTAAGCACAGTACACTCCCCTTCTGCCTTCTCACTCTCAGTTGTTATTGCAGCAAAACCTCATATTTATCACTTTGCAAATGTCCGTTTTTGTGGGTGGTTTATCATGTTGTCTTAGGGAAAATTTCTACTACATTATTCTTGTCACGGCAAACAGTTCAGTGTTATGAAAACCAGTAATAGGTATCAACATAGATACTACTGAAATGTCATAATATTGTGTGATGTTAAGATCTGTTTATTAAAAGTTTCAGTTTTCATGTTGTCATGTGTAGCATTCACCTCAGTGTTGGTTTTACATGCACATTTGCATGCTAAACCAACACTGGATGTTTGTTATCCATTCAAGCAAATTGACATATTTCCGCCCAAGATATTTGCATAAACCTTTACATATGCTCTTTCAAATGGTCTTTTTGGTGAAATATTTAACAAGCCTTAATAGTTTTGTTGACAACTGCTGGTAGAAGTCCAGGCAACTTGTTTTCAAAGCTCTCAGTCACTGATCTTTAAAAACTACTTGGCTTCTTTGTTTTAATATTTCATCACGGACGGGTTATCAATCTAACTGGGGTGCTTTAAGAGTCTTTCCATCTGAAGTGCAAGTCTTGATGATGAGAGAAAATTAAAGCATCCACACAAAGCCAACGTGCACTCAACAACTCAACAACTGTTCTCCAACATTAGTTGGTATTCTACCCTGTTACCCTCTGGTGAAATATGAAAAAATTACAAGAAGCTTGAGTTAAAAAAATATTAAAATAAAATGTTCTTTCTCATGAATGGTTCCTTAGATTATAATTGAGTTCCTCTGAATTAATACACTGTTTAATTAGCAGCTTGCTTCACTCAAACTTTATCATTTCTTGCCTGGAGGCAAGTCTTGAGGCATGCGCACTAAACTTGTCTAAAATGTTTTCACTGTAAGCCAATATTACTTTAGTGATCTGTATGTTAAGCAAATATAGAAATTGCCCTTTCAATTGTCTTGTTAATTTAACGCTTCTCAGAGTCTGCGAGTGCACCCGAATACCTTTTATGTATTTTGTCAGGAAAGCCGAACTAATATTTTATAAACACCAAAAATTCTCTGTGTGGGAGATTATTTCAACAACAGTATGAGACTATTTAGATTAAAACATAGTTTTTTTTTCAGTTGTAATCTGGAGGCAGCTTCACCAAAGTAAGACTAGAGAAGGGAAATACTAAGTAAATCACTTCTAGTGCATGTCACTAGAAGGCTGGAGGATACAGGTTAGAAATGTTACAGAGCCATTCAGGGGAACCACTTAATTGCAACACAGACCAAGCGATGGCGGAAATTCATAGTAGAAGTGAAAGGGAAACTGATTCATAGTGATATTCTGTAAGGAAGAGCTGGGTTTTGTCTTTGATGTATTTCATAAAAAGGCCCAAACAGACTGAATGGAGGGAGTGGTTTCTTATTTGCCCCACAAAAGTATTCTTCTGAATCACATGTGAGCACGAGATTTTCATTTGATTAATAGGTCAAGAATTAGTTGCTAAACCGGGCAGAGAAAGCCACAGTGCAAAGGAATTACCAATGTTTACTTGATTTTACAACCACTTAGACTCTTAGTTGTCATTCATTAATCATTTGAGTCCATTTGAAGCATGCTTTGTGTTGTAACCATGCACTGACAAAAAATAGTTGCAATACAATTTTTAATAGTCTTTCGTGCTACACAATTAATTGGTTTTTTTCACTATAAACTGTTCAGTGGTTTGGTTCTTATGATCTTTATTTTTTCCTTACAAAACAAAGTTTTTGCGTCCACTGCTGCAGGGTCTTGTAATTATACTTGTATGTAGCTTTTCTGTACTTACCATTATTTTCATGTTATCTTTTGTGGTGAACAAGCCTGATGTGAGGACATATCAGTTACAGGAAGGGTTTGTTCAAGGACATAAAGGAGGTATTCTGTTGCCTATCTTGTTAGTCATCTTGACGTAAGAAGGCCGATGATGAGTGCTGTTTTTTGGTACATCTTGTCTGCTCGTTGTACCTACAGTTCATTCTTCTACCGCAAGCCTGTATTCAAGCTTTTATCCTACCTATGAATGGTCAGAATCACTGTATTTGCGCAAACATTTAAGAGTTCTTACATGTCTGTGACTGGATCTCGTGTGGGCTCAGTGTTTTTGCCCTGTTCTCGTGTGCAGACGGCGGATAAAGATTAACATCTTGTTTATGTTTGAGCAGCTTTCTTTTCAAGCATAGACTCACCTTTTGCCTTGTTGTGTACTGTGGCTACGGAAAACTTTCATTGATGAAAGCTTGGCCTACGTCACACAAAAACACATTTTCTGTTTTCTTTCTCGGTGTCAAATAACCGCGGCCTGACACACACTTAATACACATGGTGAATCAGTGTCATTGCTGTATTGGATCACTTGATGGTCACAAAATAATTGTTCAGATTTTGTGATATTATGACAAAGGAGGTCGATGAAAATTTGAAATTTTCACAGATTTCGCTGTCAATAGCTGTCACCTTCTAACGAAAAGTAATCCTTATGAAATCTGTTACCAGTGTTTATTGGAGACAGTAGAACCAAAAGTGGCTACAGTAGATACTATTGTCTTTCAGATTTTCCATATTGTAATTTTACTAATATTATTTCTGTTCTTCTGTTCTACAGACAAAGCTATCTGTCTATTACATGTCTGTCATCATATACTGTGCTTCTCTCCGGTGTGGTGGAAGGGCGATTCTTCCTCTGTTGCTCTACCCTCTAAAGATAGTGGGTGTTGTATGTTGAGGAGACTGAAAGGCCCTTTGGGGCAAATTTGTGATTTGTAATTTTGGGCTGTAAAAATGGTCTGATTCATGATGGACAGTTAAAAAGGGGTCAGTAATGATGTGGCAGAATCTCAGATATCATCGTTACCCCACACACCACCCGCCTATGTAGCCTTGAGCGTCTCTCTAACTCAACATCCCCCTTTCTTTTTTTTTTTTCAAACTTGTAGTCGAAGCTGATATCACTTGACCTGAAATCTTGTTAAAGGCTTGGTTTAAAATACATCAGAAAACAGAGTGTTGTGGCAAACTGGTTTTGTCTGACCAATAGTCCATGATAATAATAATAATACACTACAATGTAAGGCCAGGGGGAAGCAGCAAAGCCACATTTAGAATTTGTGGCATTTTATGGTGGAAAAAAGCATTAAACAATTATCAATAATTTATTAATTTTTTGTTGACCAACTAAGTGATTAATGAAGTAATAATCTTGCAGCTATAATCAATCAATCAATCAATATACTTTATTAATCCCCAAGGGGAAATATTAACAAAATTAATTTGATATCAATAGAGGTAAGTTTTATGTTATGTTTTTCCATAATTTTAGTGAACTAACCCTTTAAAAAGTGGTCCACACTCATGCGTTTAGTACCCAGAGTCTGTCAGTACAGTACAGTACAGTTTATGTTCATTTTGTTAAGTCCACCACTTCTTGAGTGTGGACATTTACATGGCTCAGCCACTAGATGTCAGATGTGTGTATTATATTGTCTTTACCAAATCAGCTCTCACAGTCTGCCTTGCCTGAAGGGCTGTTTGAAACATAACACTTAAGTTGAACATACACAAGGGGAACATATGTGTTATGAGGAGCTGGAGGCCTGAGGTGAAAAAACTCAGAACGAGACGTGTTGTGTTGCTGGTGATGGAGCGGAGGTGGAGCTTGCTGCAGCTGTGTGGGCAGCAGGTACATTGTGTAGCAAAGGGCTGTTTGAACAACTGATAACAGAGGGGAGTCAACCTGCGCAAATGCTGAAATGATTTTCAGTCCCAATGTTTTAGTTCAGTCCGAATCGGAAGAAACATGTTTTGTCCTGTAAGCCTGAAACAATTTTCCCATGTTTGTCTGTAGATTTCCATGAGGTTAGCCTTATGACCTGCAAAGGAGGGAACATTGTTGCACAACACCTCTTGGTTTGAAAAAAAATAGACGGTCTTTGCATCAAGGGAACGCCATACATGTGTTTGGAAGTGAAGAAACAGGCACTCTTGCACGCTAGAGCACTTTTTGCCTTCGTAACACTTTGTGTTGATGTACTGTGGCTGGCAAACATAATGTGCCACTAGTGCTCCTTCTGTCAGTCAGTAAACGGCCGTGACTGTTGCAAAACACAATGTGAGCTACATTCCCTCCCAGAGAGAGAGACCCAGGAATACCACCCTCTCTCTCCCTTGCTCCCCCCCCCCCCCCCCCCCCCCCCCCCACACACACACACACACACACACACATACACACACACACACACACACACACACACACACACACACACACACACTCTCTAATCTCCATCGCTGGCCTGAGAAACACTGGGCCCGTTGTTGACATGCTGGCCTCATACCCCACAGGGGCTGACAAATTATTAGCCAGCCTCTCTGTGCAGAGTGAGGACAGCCAGCCAGTGAGTCCGTGCAGCCAGGCATCAGAATACTAAACTGTGCTGCTGGACATGAGACCATCTGTCTTGATCAGCTCTGTGGCAATGATGCTGGAGGAAATGTGGGAACGATGAGATCCTGTTTTGGGACGGCGAGGGCAGCTGGTTGGGGCTGAACCAGCTGTGGTGGTGTAACATCACCTAGTTTACAAAATCATGCAGAAAAGCTTGTGCATGCTCCCAAAGTCTGAACACGTGTATTATGGAGGTGTTTTTACTTCACCTTGAAGGGTTAAATGAAGGATTCATCCTCCCCCCCTTCCAGCAGTAAAACTTGTTCTTCTTCGTGTCTTCAGCCTGTGTGTGTGTGTGTGTGGCTCACAAGTGTGTTGCAACTTGTATTTGTACATACATTCACATGTGCAGGAATGTATAAACAATGGAATACATTATTGTGCATTGTTTTATTGTGCTTTGTGTCAGCTGACTGTGCAGACCTTTTCTTTGTTTCACATACCTGCCTTAAATTTATGTCCATGGCTACAACAACAGTTTACTGTACACAGTAGTAAGAAAACTATGATAAAATTCAACAACAACTAAAATAATTACAAATTCACCATATTCTGTTCAAGGACTGGAACAATAATGTTTGCACTCTAGATTGACTAACCTGCAGGTCAAAGGAAAAAACTTGTTGGTGTTCGCCTCGGAAAGCCATGTACAGTTCAAATCAAGGGCAAGACTGTTTGGCTTCATCTGTGCCAGTCTGCTCTGCTACTTACACAGTAGTGACTGACTGACTCACATCAGCCCATGGGCTCGAAGCAGTTAGAATTTTTATGAGCTTGCTGAATAATCTGAGAAAAGTGTTTCTATCCTTGTGCTGGAGCCTGAACTGTGTTATGAAATGAAAAGGGATTGGCAAACCTGACTGACTTACACAGTTGTCGTGCAAAAAGTAGAGTTCCTATTTTAAGTGTTAGAAATATTACATGATTTATGCTAAAGGTTGGAGGGGGCAGGAGTGAGCGAAAGAATGAACAAGGACCTTGAATTCCTGACATCACTGTAACGATTGATTTGATTATCTTTCGGCCTGTGCAAATGCCCAGTGTTTGGAGGTCCATGGTGTCACAGCTGTGTAAACTCACTGTGGTGACATTATGGACAAATGCCCCAGAGAAAAGCACAGTACGTGGCATACAACCCATGCCAGACCTGCACAAAGCTACTGTTGAACATATGCACTTACTGCACCCTGCAAATATAAAGTAGGATTTATTTTGTCTTCTGATAAGGAACATCATTGTGATCACAGTATACAAACATATTCAGAGATGATGCATGTTCATGTTTTCAGATCAGTGATTAGAAAAAGAAACAAACAAATTAATAGAGCTTGGGAGATGTTACTACTTTCAGTTTTTTTCCTTTAACTTGCCCAGAGAACACCGTGTTGCATCAGCCAGGATGTGTGCAACTGATCAATGCCATTGATCTTCCACTCCGTGGACCTATGGATTTCAAAAGGCACAGGTGTTGACTGTGTGTGTTTATGTGTGCACGGCTGCCTATGTGGCGGTGTCGTGTTACATCCCAGAGCTAAGTGATAGGTCTCATGTGTCATCCTCCGGTCTGTGACTCATCAGACGAGTTATCTGTGATCTCTGAGTTAATCTGCTCTGTTGCTGCAGTTTTTATCTGCTGGAACTGGTAATGTGAGCCAAGAAAAAATGAAACTGAATCTGTACAGTAATTAAAATTCGAAAAGACGATGTGCAATACGGTTGGAGTGCCGCTAAAAATGTTCAAACACACTAAAGCGGCTTTAATTGATAACTGTCCAGCCTGCAGCTTTGCTGTTTTGGTTCACTCTCATCGCTCTCATAGTGATGTTTTTGAAGCTTTAAAACTACCGTCTCAATACTAAACAGCAATCAGGCGGAGTTAGCAACTGGCAGGTGAACATAGTGGAACACTTTGCAGCTAAAGAGCCAGATATAGTCTTCAGGAGTTGGTAGAGACCAAAAACAGAGCAACAACAGAGTGCATGTTGGACTGTAATTCCTTAATTCGACACATTGCTTTAAATGAATGATAATATTTCTTATTTACTGCTGGATGTTTACATAGGTACTTACTAACAAATTTATCATATCAACTTAAAAGGCAATGACTTAATAAGTTGACTTGATAAGTGGCAGTTATCTGCCATAGCAGGTTTAATTTGTATTCAAATATTAAAAGTTTTGTGTATCACAGCTGCACACACACACAAAATTATAATATTGTGTCGCAAACTCCAAAACATTTTTGAAAGAACAACCTAAGTATAGTAAAACAAGTAAGTAAGTATTAATAAGTATTACTGCCATAACATATACAGCACACACATTCAGCCAAACGTAAAATAAAATTCCCCATAGATAAAAGTCCTGTTTCATGTCCTTCAAATCAGTGGCAGCCAAAAGCGTCCCCAGTTCACATGAGTAGCTTCAGGAGACGCTCCAGAGCAGGAGGCCAGATCACTCACAACAATGACACACAGTGTTTTCAGATGATGGACTCTCTTAAAAGTAAAGCCTCTCCTCCATTCAAGCCTCATTTGAAGTGAGGTAGCCTGTTTGTGAGCAGCTGGAAAAACATCCTATGAGTGGGCGGCTGGATCCGAACAGTAACAAACTGTTGTCGCTACGTGGTGAAACACTTGGAAGTTAGAGGATCAGGGAGCAAGCAAGCACTGTGGAATTTTACCAGGTCAACCTTATGTAAGAGACTGAGCTGCCACAGGACAGAGGAGCAGAGCCACACTGACAGGAGGAGATGGTAGAGCAGCCAGATTGACAGGAGAGGTACTAATAGAAGTACTGTAGTCAGGCTACACTGCTGAGTGCAGGAGGGAAATGCTCTTCATGAGGAGAGAAATGAAGGGGGATGAAAGCTTGGGATGTCTGGTGCCTGAAGCTCTGTACTGACTGCATGACTCTGCCTCGCTCAGGGCCTCTAATTCAGTTTCCTCTCTGTCATTGTTGAACCTTTTCACTCTCCGTTTCCATTCAGCACGTGAGTCACACTCCGAGGCTGTCAGTCACCGGATGATTTGATGTGGTTTTATTAAAAGGAGGTGCGTCTTTCCCTCTGACTCAATAATTACTTCCTTCTGAAGACAGACAGAGATCAGCATCTGCTATGAAGAACACAGGAGGAGGAGGAGGAGGAGGAAGGGGTGAGGAGGGGGGGTTGCCTGTTTTTAGAAATCTACCAGCTGCCTCAATCCAACCCTGCGGGCGTCTGTCGTCCGCAGCACAGGTTAGAAGTGGCCCCATGTAGCCACATGCCCAGTCATTTCAGGAAACCTGACTCTGACTCCAGTCATCGTTCTTTTCATGCTCCACGCCACAAGCATGAAGACACATTTTCATATATTTCATCACTGCTAAGAGAGTGAGGCAGGGCGTATACTTACCGTTAAATTTTCTTGGTAAATGACTCCATCGTCATTGTTTGAGATCAGTTTTGCTTTTAGTAAAAAAAAAAAAAACACAATCATCATTAAAATCATACAGTTCGCCTAAGAAGTAAGAGTAGAATCCTACTTATTTTTGCCATGATTTCATTAGTTTTTCAGTAGAAGTGCAAGATGAAATATATACTATGTTACAACTATAGTACTATAAGTACTATAGTTACTATATACTACTACTACTACTACTATATACTATAGTATTATAAGTACAATAGTTGTGAGCAGATATAAGGACAGTTAAGTGATTATTAATAGTATTTGTCAACAATTATTATTTCTCCGATAAAGACATATCTTATTGCTTACATTATTTACATTTAATATTGTGTAATATAGTTTACTATGCTACTATAGTACTTACAAATGCTAAATAGTTAGAAGATGAAGCAAAGACTTGCTGTTGCACGCTTCTCTCCAAATAAACAAAAAAAAAGCTTATTTAGATTTGGACTTTTGCCAGCCGCTCTTTTAGATGTTATGGAAACGCAGCATCTCTTTGTAACATACATGGAAACACTGGCTTCTGGTTATCTGCTCATTAGCAAGCAAAGCCGCAAACCCTGAATATCCTTTAACTAGAGCAGCCATCACATTACTGCTATCACTCCATCACTGGCCCATATTTTCCAGTGACCACTGATGAGTTGCAGATGAAGGCAGTACCTCTGCAGTTTCCAGCTGCTCATTAAGGCTGCTTAACAGTGTATCACTATTTCAATTATTTTTAGTGCTGCTAGCCAAAGGGCAGATGCGTGGGTGAGAAGAAGGAGGGAGAAATAAGAGACAGCGAGAGGGATGAAAAAAGGAAATAGGTAAAATGAGAAAATAGAAAGATTTGTTGTCTCAGGAGGGAGGAAGGAAGTTTTCAGGTGGTACTTTATCAAACCAGACGAGCCTACATCGTTTTCATCGTTTACTCTTTGACTTTCAATTACCTTCTTTGGCCACTGGAACAGTATTTAAGCTGGGGTATATTTAAACCTGCAATAACTGAAAACTAGCTGTTAACAAGAAACTGACGTATTATCACCTCAAAGTCGATGTGATGACATCGTCAGCAAACAGTTGCTCATCACACATTCAGCAGATAAAGAGCAACATTAACACTCATTACTTTTCAGTTCATGCACAAGCTTGAAGATTTGATATCAATATCAGTTCATCTAGACTGTGGGAGGAAAAGTGGAAACCCATATGGACTCATCATGTAAACTCCCCAATCAAACATGATCAGGCCTGAAGAAGGTGACAAAATTGAATGATGTATCCCCCAAAACAGGTCGTCTATACAGGCTGGAGAACTTTTTTCAACCTGTTGATTTGAGTAGCATATGTATTATATTATATGATTATAATTAGAATGATATGAATATATTATCATATGTAATATAGATTTGGCACAACTGTGTTTCAAAGACAAAGTAATAGACATCTGAAGGTGCTGTACTCACACCAGGTATATTGTGTTTTATTTGGATAGATGACACAGTTTGCGCTCTTGAAGCAAGACTTTTGCGTCACTCCGGTGACCTTACAGGAAAATCCACATTGCTTCACTCCCAGCAAGTGACAATACCAGTCATCACCATGATCACACATTGGTAATAGCCCTCATGATGACAGCTAGCAGTGTGATACAGGGCTGGGCTCTGGGTTGGACTGAAGACCCCAGACTCTGTTTAAACCCCCTCAACGTAAACTAGGAAGAATGTCTTGTTAGTGTCCTGAAACTTCAGTGTGTGTTTGTCCGATCTGAACACCCAGACTTAACTCTGCGCCTCTCTGTTATGGCACTTAACACAGCCTTTATCAGTGGTTGTTATCCTTAACCATAGTATGTGCAAATTCTACCTGTTTCTGCTATCAACTTTCCTCCCATGAGAGAGATCAGTCCTACGTAAGCCTGGTCTAAATCTGTCAACGTGTAAACACAGACACCCCAGCTGTGGACCCTCCAACTGTCTCCAGTGCGATGAGTGATAACCTGCACGCCGCGGCTCCTCCTGACTGACAGCAGACTTGCGTGTGAAGATGCAGGCTGCCTCACAACTATAAACTTAAAAAACCTGGGGAAGGGGGTGGCGTTAGAGGCCTGCCTCAAATTGCAAAACACCTGTATCTGACTCACACAGCGTTAATCACACACTTGTACATCACAGCAGACCAACCCTGCACTCTCTCCACAAGGGAACAAGAGAGAACAAGAAACTTATCTAGGTGATCTATATTAGACAATACATTTCTTTTAAAAAATAGCATGTATTTAATCACTCATTATTATCATGATTTGATCTTTATTCACACTGTTACTTAAGTCCTTTTGCATTTACGGTTTGGTTTCAACATGACAATGACCCCATGCTTACTGTAATGTGAGTTCCATTAAGAACTGAAATGTAGTGCAGCAAAGTGTAGTAAAAAAATCATGAGATTAGCAACACAGATATGCAGTTTTTCCAGATAACAAAACTGCTGCTGCTAAGTAGGACTGACTGGATTGATATAGCTTTGGATTAGTCTGTAAGTCTGTAAATGAATCAGGGCAGCATTCAGACATCCATTAGCAGCTGCATGGGATATACTGTACTGACAGTCAAGTCCAGAGAGAGATGCATTAACATCAGTTCACATCAGATGAGCAGTCAGCCTCTCCTGCTGTTGTTGGTCAGTGTGTGAGGGAGAGAGACAGCTATTGCTATTCACCACGTCCGCCCCTTCATGTGGCAGCTTTCTCGTACTGGCCATGAGCAGAGAGTGTGTGTGTGTGATAGAGAGAGAGGTGTAGATGAGTGGACAAGCCAGGAGGCAACAGTGGAAAAAAGAAGGGAAAAGCTTTTCCTAACAATCTCAGACCTCATATGATTACATTTGGATTTGCATTTAGATTGAGGGAGATATAAAAAGAGCGGTCTGCACAGTGGGCATGCATTGTGTATGTGGACACGTGACAGATCTGGTTTGGATTCATGCAAACGGAAAAGTTTTATTACAGTAAACAGGATGGTATAACCCTGGTACATCTGTGCAGTGTACAGTGTATGAGTGAGAGAAAAAGAGTTTAAAGAGGCGATGCGTGTGTGTGTGTGTGTGTGCGGAGGGGTGCATGTGCTGAGGGTAAAGTGGATGGATGACTCCACTGGAATGTGGCGCTGACTCAGTCCGTCTGTCAGCCACGGCCATGTTCGTTCTGTGGACTTATTCACACTCTGCGACCCTTTCAAGGGGGCGGCCTGTTGCCTCATGTTAGATTTCCGGGAGGACTCTTGGAATTTCACAGAACAGAACTCCAGGAAGCTCTGGTCTTCGGCCTTGTTTGGGTTCAGGCCTCACTGTCCTGTTGTAAATAAAACATGCCCAATGCTTTTATTTAACTTATTAGGTTTTTTTCAACTGACCTGTTGAGTAGAATGTGTAGCATAAAAACTGATATCTGTAAGTGATCAAAGAGCTGTGCAATGAGCTTAGCTGGTTTAATTAGTATCACAAACATTATGGGAAAACCGAAGCACAGCTCAGTCAGTTGGTCTGTCGGTACTGGACAGATTACTTTTGAAACAGACATTTTAAACACCCCGAAGAAATATGCGAATTACTTTTATTGTATGTAACCGGTGACTTTTAGTGTAGTGCCACCCACAGGTCAGAACAAAAAAGACAGAATACCATACCATTCCTCTCAGCCTCAGCTCTACTTTAAAATTAATAGTATTCATAGCATACTAATATGCTAATGCTAGCACAGCATAGTACATCGTCACCTTAAATGTTAACGTCTCACCCTGCGACCACAGAAAACATGTTACGTATTTAAATGCTGACTGTATGTTCGTCTGATTTTCATTTTAACAAGCCAAAATGCTAACATGTTAGCAGTTAAAATGTTAACATGCTAATGTTGATTATGAAACATGTAACATGTTTGCATGCTAACATGCTAATATGACATGTTAACCAGTAGATAACATGCATGTTAACTGAAGGGGTGCTCGCATGTCAGTGTTAAGCTAAAAGTATTGACTAAGTCTGAGAATAGAGCTGAGCCTAACGAGTTGAGTCTGAGACCCAATGCGCAATGTTTTCATTTCTTTTTATTTACGTAACAGTAAGGCTCTCCAGGCCGCACTTGACGTTGTTGCCCCAATAGAGGTAAAGATTTAATAGTAAAGATGTCTCTCCAGTTTCCTCCATTTAATAGATTTCTTTTCTTTTGGTGGTTAATAAGCACCACAGCCTCATCGGGCTTCTAGCATGTCCTTAGATATTTTTGAGTAATTCAATGCATTTAAAATTGATGATATAAATAAGTTAGATTTTAATATGTTGAATGATATAAGTAAAAGCACAAAATCACAGCTTCATTAGGTTTAACTTAAAACATCTGCATGTTTTTAACTACAGATTGTTCGTGTAAAATCTGTCATTCATTCAATAACATCCCTCACAGCAGTCTTAGCGTTTGGTCTGTCTGTAGCAATCAGACATGTATCATGCCAGTGATTGACTGGTGTTGTCACGTAATCACAGTTACTGCAGGGAAAAGGCTTTGTCTTTGCCTCCCACGCCCCTCGTCCCACCCTCTCCAGACAGACAGAGACGTGCTGTGTGTGCGTGTTTGTGTGTGATTTGTGTGTTTGCATGTGTCTGCATGCATGTGTGTGTATGTGTCCTCCTCTGTGCCATAAGATGGCCCCTCCCTTTCCAGATGCTGGCCAGGGAAAAAAACACGACCAAAACAGGGTGTCTGTCATTTTGGGATTACCTGGGCCTCCTCTCCCTCACTGGGCTATCAAAACAAACTTGTCAGGTCAGAGGAAAGACTTATACTTATTCTCTGTGTAATAAGTGTTGCTGTTGGAGAAATTTGGTCAGATTTGCATGTAGTTTGACATGAATGGTCTCTGGATAGGGATATAGAGATTCAAAGTTTTAGCAAGTGGTGGAGAGTAACAAAGTACATTAACTCAAGCACTGTACTGAAGTACACATTTGAGATACTTTAGAGTATTGAGTATTTCCTTTTTCTGCTTATTTTTGCTTTCAGTTCAGTCCAATACATTCATCTAACAGCTGTTGTTACTATAGATCAATATTTAACATGCAGAGCATGTGACAAACTTATAAAATGAGATGCATTGCTACAGATTAAACTGCCCACCAGAGTGCAAGGTTGTTGCTTAGCTCCACCTCTACTAGCTACTAACTACTAACTTCTTATGTGTTAATGCATCATTGACAATAATCCAATGACATGAAAAATAAAAATGATAAATCTAACGTGGGGCCATTCCACTACATTATAAGAAGTTTTACCTTTGATTTTGTGGTTATTATGTTTGTACTTTTACTAATGCTAGAGTTATACTTGAATCAAGAAATACTATAGTGCAGTATCACAATTTTTTGTTACTAATATTTACATAAAGGATCTCAATCTGAAGCTGATCACAATTTGAAACTAGTTAACTAAGCTTTAGTTTGCACTCTATGTTAAAAAAAAAAACATGTTTATTTCTTTCTCTCCCTCTTGTGGATCTCTATGACTGCTTTTTTTTTTTAGCTGCCAAACTGTGTTGAATTTCTCACACTATAGTGCTGTACTGGCTCTCTTCACTTCCGCTGGTGTGCTCAAGTGTCAAGTACACAGAGTCTAAATCAACCAGATAGACTTAAAATATGTCTATCCGCAATTGATCCTGACGGATCAGTGTCTACCCCCGAGCAAACAGCAGTTTCTCATAGCACTCACCTCCCAACCAACCACGACTGTTGAAAGTATGTGTGGACACAGCCACATTAATCACACCTCTGTATAACATGCCCTTTTAAAGCTCTATATTTCAAATACACCCTCTCTCTCTGTGTGTATGTGTGTGTGTGTGCACCTCTATCTGTCACCAGCACTGAACTCTCTTGCAAGCCTCTCCTCCAACAGAATGCAGTTTGTGACATGAAAGACAAACAACTCATGCACACACACCACACAAACACACACATGCACACACACGCTTCCACACTACTTGAACCCTGGGGCAGAATGCCAAAGAGCTGGAGGAATGTGACCCGGTGACCTTGGCTTTCAGACTTCCACATGGAGACCGGACACTAGGATGGTGTGCATCGGAAGAGGAGGCCAGAATAGCTCCGGTGTCCGGTAACGGGAGACAGACTCTGTTTGTAAACTGTGGCCATATGACACACTCAGAGCCTGCAGTGCACTTGTATGTATGCACAGACCACAGGTGATGGCAACACATGCACTCATGTCCAGAGGTTAGAAAGCAGGCCATGACGGGAAACATGGAATGAGGGTACTTACTTTGAGTTTGGTGCGTACGTTTTCTTGTGTACAACACTGGGTTAACCTCGCAGCGACACATTTTTCTGCTTTCATAAATCCTGACTTTCCTGTTTGACGTTGCATGTTTTTTTTTTCTTTTTCTTTAAATACATGTTAAGTACAGAGAGAAGCCAAGTTTGACTCAGTTGTACTGTAATCTGCAAAGTCTGTCAGTATAAAACAAGTTTTACAGTATTCCAAAAACTGAAAAAGAAAATCCTACATGTTTGTGGAAACAGCAATGCACATGTGTGCACATTCAGATCACAAAATGCAATTTTGCATATTTTTCTGCACACATTTGCTTGCATGACCTGACACACAACGATCTCAGAGGCAAATGGTTGCACAATATGCTGACCTGTTTTTTCTTCCTTCAGTGAGCACATGCAGTGGGGATCCAAGTCATGCATCAAAGATGGCGAAGATAAAGTGTACCACAGCTGCTAGAAATATATGTGACACTTTTTATAAACTACATACTGGTGGGTGTATTGTCAGAGGACCAGAGTAAGTGGGAGCATTGCTTTCTGTTGATATAAAAAGTAGGTAGCCATATCGTAGCTTTGGTTATAAGCTTTTACCTGTTCCACAATTGGCCCATTGAACTTCATTCATTTGATCGAAAAAAACCCTTTTCTTTTACTTTAGAAAAGTGAGGAGACGCTCTGTTTGTAAAAACACAGAAAACACTGAACTATATGGACAGAGACATTCAGTGTAAATCTTTTTTTTTTTTGGCAGGCCAGGGGTAAACCCCACCCTCTGTGCTCGGCGAGAGGACAGAGATACATGTGACAGATCAGGTCCAACCAGTCACAGATGACAAACCTTCAGTGTTGCCCCACCATTATCTGACGAACATTTGAGCCCTCTGCAATAGTCCTCTTTCAAAAAGTTTGATTTCTTGATAAGTTCAAACTTCCTGCATTATTTTAAATTCAAGTTAGTTTGTTCTGCATAGATTATTCATTATTAAATGTGTGAAGCTGTTTGAGAGACTAATAGGAGTAATTTTAATGTCATTTCATACTTTATATTCATGTTCGCTTTGTCAGCACAGTAGTCTTTTTTCACGGCAGACATTTTGACTTGTCATAGCAGCAAAAGCACAGATGTTACTGCTAACATTAACAATGGCTCTGTCCCAGTAAGTCATGACACTGAACCAGCATGGACAATGCCAGTACCCTGAAACTAAAACAACTAAACAACTAAATGGAATCCCTCATTCATTTGATTATTTACACGTGTGCTTTTCCTACTGTGACAAGTCAAAATGTCCTCCGTGAAAAAGGCCTGTAGCATTAAGTTTTCCTTACTTTCTAAGGTGTGACAGTATTAGGTTCATCTGCTTCCCCACACTACACTTACTCATAAAGCACCTGACTATTCTGACTCAGGAGACACTCAGCGCTGAAGCCTCAGGACGCTGTCTGCAGACCTTTGTGTGCACTGTGTCATGTTTGCACCCTATCAGCCTTTTGAGCACACAGGTGCAGATCCTACCTGAGACAGACGGCCTGGTGCCAGTGGGCTGTAAAGCAATCCGATGGCCGTAATATATTCCTCTGCCTATCAAATAGCTAACGGAGCAGGAAAGGAACAGCCTGTTGATCCAGAAACAAACAGCATACTGCCCCCACCTCTCCCTATCTGACCTAGGATGATCTGTTTTGGTCTCTCTCCATCACTGTCATTCCAGAAACAGACTCCCTGTGCCGCATACAGACACCCCAGCCTTCCTCCACACTGGGTAGAGTTACCAATCACTTCACTCAGCACTAAAAGTGACCACCTAATTTTGAACTTAACTAATGGAAAGCTTGCATTTAAGACAAAGCTTTGTGAAAAGCGGCACTATACATCTATATCAGCAGCTGACACTGATCTTAACAAAGAAGACTGTATGATTAATGGTACCAAGAGCAAACAAACCCAGTATAATCTATTTGCAGGTATTGATTTCCATTACAGTAGACTACAGCATGTCTGATCCATTTCTATTCACATACATTTAGTGGAAGCAAAGCGAATTAAGCTGTGCCCGGCGCTACCCCCACGCCATCTATTCAGGTCAACTATTGAGAGATGCCACTATCACTAGGGCAACAAGTAAAACAAACAATGTGTGGGTTTTGTATGTGTATGAAACACTAGACTCAAATCAGTCAGCCACACAAAATGCAGTTAGTGGGAACAGAAGGAGGTCGGCGCCCAGTTCAAGCTGTACTTTCAACCACGTCCTGCCTTTATGAGACAGTGTGGGTGGTGGGAGTTTAAAAGCTGTCAGACTTTTTTTAATCCATGTTTACCACAGTGGGTAAACTCTGTAAACACGAGGGTTTGCCACAACATTATTCCAACAAGCCAACATGCTTGGATCCAGGTCTCACTGAGGTATTTCCAATGAGGAGCTAATCTAACTCCAGGATGAGCTGGCTCCCAACTGTTTAACTTTTCCCAGGCTTTTGGTAACATTGTGGCATGAAACTATGACAGGTCATGATAACTTTGGGATGCTTATTCAGTAATCTGTTGAAGCAGGACAGACTTTGAAACTTTTTGCACAGGTTTTTAAATTCAAAACAGCAGGACTACTAAATCTCCAGTGCAGCACAGTTCATTTGCCTCCAGTTTTCTGCATCTGGTCCAGCTGACTAATACTAGAGCTGGTATCTGCTCTTAATTCAGTGTAGTGATGACAAACACAACAGTTGAGTAACATGTCATACCAAGCCTGCACTCCAGGAAAGTTTTTTAATTGTGTGTCACTGTGTGGCTTCCGTAGACAAAGATGATTTCAACATATCCAATCAGGAAACACCCTTTAAGCCCTGGGAGAGCTGAGAATAACAGATTTATACACACCACATGTGTGTTGTGCCCCAGAGTGCACGATAACCATTCAACCTGTCGTAATCACAGGCTCTTATCTTAGTGTCCATAGGAGGGAGGGTTTTATCACCTTGGCTATACAAGCCAGAGTGTACGCAAAGTGACCAGGTACACAGTGAGATGAAAACAGGAAAGAGAGGCCAGGTGGTTAAGGTAACAAAACATCAGGTGTTACATATGATCATGGCTGCTCACTCTCTGGAGGGAGGTTGCGCCATAGCTCCATTTCCTAAAGCTCTCTCAGATGTCTAACTTTGGCATGTGAGCAAACATGATACCCCTTTTGAGAAGAAAGTTTGTCTAATGTTTTTATGACCATCAGGCAGAAATGAATAATCTTGTTATGCAACATGGGTACAACTGATTAGAGAGTGCAGAAAAAGAGTAATAACAAGGACACAATTGATGAAACAGTGTGCTGTCAGCAGCGTGTATAACTACTGTCCAAACACAGTGCAAAATATTCTCTGTAACTGGAGTAACTTAGAGAGTTATACTTCTGTTCACATAAAGGATAGTCTTTTAAACATGGAAAATGAAACTATCGGACAAAGCAATCACAAAGTCTTGCAAGAGCTCAGATATTCACTGCTGAAGCATGCTACACACCCTCACTGTTGTAGAAGTGACACTCACAAAAGCATGCATGACTGCAAGCTCTGCGAGAGTGCTCTCTGCAGGGTCGTATGTCATGATTTAGATAATTGTGTGTCTACTCTAATCAGTTGCCAGTCGCTGTGGCTCCAGTCGTGAAAGCTGTTGTCAGTGACTTGGACACTGAACTCTGCTGTGGCTCAGGGGGCAGGCAGCACATCCTGGAGAGGAGACCCAGTGTAATGTCCCTGTCCCACAGCCCTGTGCCAACTAAACCGCATGAGTCAAGTCTTTGTGGTAAGTGTGGGTGGCTTCTCTCCTCTGACTACTCCCTGACCCATCTTTCTCAAACTCCCTCACACTCTTCCTCTGCAACTCCCTCTTTCCATGTGAATCATCAAGCCAATTTAATTGATGAATATTTGTCCCCTGAAATTCCTCTTCACTTCCGGGTCATGATTTGATTGAAGGGGTAGATAGCACCAATACTATACTGACTTGGGAACAACATGACACAGCCCTGTTTGTTGAGCTATAGCCGTGTCACATGAGAGATCTGCATTACGTCACGTGGACATGTGCCTATGCAAACACCAAAGACCAGTAGACAGCAGGGAGTGGTGTCTCTGTTCTTGTACAAGTAAGGCGTTTGGTGCAGGCCAGCATGTCCATCAGACTTGCGTCTTTCCCATTAGAAAATCAATTCCTCCTCTTTGTGTCTGCTGTTGTTCTGAGTAACAGGCAACCAGGGAGTAGGAAAACACATCTACGGTCGTGTCTGCTTCTCCTCACACAGAGTGCCAACAGCATGCTGACATACTCCCATGAAGTTCTGCCTGTGCTGTCCAAGCTCTGCTCTTCATCCAGTGCTGACGTTATTTGTCGTACTCTTACGCTCGCAATGACACAAGCACAGGTGCATGTGGACGTACTGTACATGCATGTGAACGCTTATAAACACAAACTCAACACATTCCAGTTTCGAAGATGCTTTATCTACTTCCTATTGGCTCAGCTTCCCAGGGCAGGGAAAAGCCAGAGGAAGCAGAGCTGTTGTTGTCTCTCTCGGCAGGGTGCTTCCTGTCCTGATAAAGGGCCAAGGAGAGATATCCCTGAAAGGAGCTGTTGGAACGGGGGAGGGAAGAGCTGGGTGTTTTGGACCCCTTTCAATCACTTACAATCTTATCTGGCCTGAGGTTGGTATGCATCCACTAGTTGGTCACAGTTTGGGAGAATGTGTCAGAGCCTCCCTGTTTCCCCTCTTCATATACAAATAATTTTGCAGAGCTGCAGTTCATTACTAGACTTGAACGCAAAAACACCTTTACATCCTGAATTTTATCATGTTTTCTCACCATGCAGAGAATGAGCACTCATTTCGATCTTTGTTTGTGTTTTAATCTGCGGAGATTTAGACTGAAAGATTTCATAGGGATTTGTTTGGTGTTTGCAGCATTCCAGACTCAGCACTTTAATAAGCATGAACTTAATTAGTGGGTCCTGGTGGGAACGCTTTGCGAGCTCACTTCAAAAAAGATTGCAGCTATGCAGAATAAATAAGCTCAAAGCACTCACTGAACAGTTGCATTTTGTTATCTTCATATAAACTTTCTTTATGCATAACAGCTATCTGTTCATTTTCTGTATCCCCTTTCTGTCTGTCATGGTCATGCAGGAGCGGCTGCTTTTGCCGTGCTTCATTGAGGCCAACCTGAGAGACTCCACCATCTTGTTCTCTTGTTGACTTCTGCTGCATTTTAAGATGCTTGCTTTCAGTTTGAACTCTAATCTGACTAAACATTCAAAGACAGGCTACCTCCCCGTCTGTCTGGTCTCAATCTGAGGGAAAATGCAATCATGTGTGTGTGTATGTCATGTGGCTAAAGTAAACATTAGGCTCCTCTTCCTCCAGTCTCCTCATTCTGTTAGCAGATAAGAGTTACGGAAATGGACATGATTAACTAATGAAGTGAGGAGCAGATGCATCGAGGCTATCATTGGTAGGCAGGAAAGCCGAGCTTATCCTTGTCAAGGAAATAGGACTGGTTATTAGATGGCCGGCTATTGTCGCCCACAAATGAAGGACACAGATACAGATGTCTAAGACGTCACAGACACACATGCTCATGGAAAATTACCCACACTTTAATCTGAAGCTTTGTGCTCGAGTGTATTCTGTGCAGAGTTATTCCAGGGTATTATGGGAGCATTTTAATTAGGCAAGGCTAATTATCAGGCTGTAGTAAGTCAGAGGGAGACATGCTTAAGGGCTTAAATGTCTTAAGTCTAGAATGTTTGATCTCCCTGAAAACTAAACGTGGAAACTTTACATGATCTGAGGATGTTTTCACAATACTTGCTAAACCTGATGTACGCAACACTATGCTATTTTCTTCATTTTGTTAAAACTAGAGACTAGAGAAACTGTTAAAATCTTTATTCTTTTGAGAATGTCCTCTGAAGACAGACACTGTCAGGGCCCGGTTCAGGTCATGAGAGATAACATACAATGCTCTTTAACACAAGCAGAGTGTCACAACGTGTCTTAATCACTTCGACATGAGCCCCTATTTAAAGCCAGTCCTTCAACAAAGGCAGTCTGAGGTCAGAGGGACACGTATGGGAGTGTGATATCTCCAGGCGAAGTGTAAAACGACACTGTTTTCCCGTGTAGTGGATATCTCAAAATGTTTTTCAGTAGCGGTGATTCGGGGATGACTCCAGATGACAGAATAATTGTGTCAGATTTACAGTAAATACAGTTTAGAGGGAGATTTGGAGTAGAGGGTGTTTAGTATAGACCACTGCTCTAAAAGAGTTGTTGGGAGTGTGGAAAAAATCTTAAAATGAAAATGTTTGACTGAAGCACGTGTACGTCTGTCTCTCTGTCTGTCTATATGTGTACACTCAACTACGCGCAGGCATCTACATGTGCACACATTTTTTCACAAGTCAATACGAGTTTATATGCACGTCTGTAAGTCTGTTGTTTGTTTGTTTTTTTACTCGGCAAGGAAGTAACAAGCACATTATGCCCTGTGAGCTCGGTGCACACCTCCCACATGCCTTAAGGCTCCAGAGGCCCTTGCAGTGTTTGGTCTGGGGCGGCTCCCTGGCTGATTTACTTCCTGCCAGGGACCACAGCAGTGTGTGGAGGACAGCAGGAAGGCGTAAAGACGGCGAGGATAAACTGAGAATTTTTTTTAGTTTACAAGGCACAGCAGCCGTTGATTCTCTGTGTCATCGCCTCTTCAAACAGAAGCTGTCCGTGTTAGTGAGCCCACTGTTTTAGAAACTGTTCGGTCACTGGGTGTTCAGTAGACCTACCAGACTAAGCATGACCTATATTTGACAAGCTAAAACAAAATTACAGTTTCACAGAAGTACACACATCGAGAACCATCAGCTTCATTTGTTACATGATTTAAGAGCACAGCAGTGATAACCCATTATTTTTCTGTAGAGCTGAGAATAACCTGCTGGCTCCAAGATAATTACAGTCCTTATTTAAACTTGACTTTGAATGTTCTTTCCACCCAGAGCTAAGTTTATAAAGCAGAGAGGGTGGCTGCTGTGAAGCCTTGATTTTGCCTTTTGTTTAGTTTTGGCAATAACATGGTGTACATTAACACTTTCAACATTTTTTTAGGGGCAACTACAGTAAATATGCTAAAAAAAAGGTCTTCCCTCACTTAGTGTTTTGATGATGGTGGTGGAGAGCGCAGTTTAATATAATGTTGATGGTGAAGCCATGGTGTGACATCTTTCATAATGTCATCAAATCCTTCAGTGACTTTCTCCTGCCCTGTACAGAGGCATCTACATTTATTATGTTCCTCCGCTGATTTATTACCCTGTATGTGTGCCTTACAGTTATGACATTTGTACCCAACTACACACCCAGCCAATAAACATGCATTTTAACACTTATATATACTTATATGTTTTTTTCTTTCAATGTTCTTTTGTTATCCTCCGTATTTCTTTTTTCTAATTCCTATTTTGTACTCCTGTTTTGATTATTTGTATTTTTTGCTCACTAGTTAGCACTAGTTTAGCACAGAATGGAGAGTTTGCCAACCAGCATTTCATTACATAAATAAAAATAAGACCATTAAAACCCTTACATTCCTTGAATTTATTTAGGCTTTTCCTTTAAGTTGTATTGTACATTATCATCATGCAACAGTGAAAATTCTGAAAAGGAATATTTCTGTATAATATGCATGTATAAGTCTAAGGTACCTTTAATAAACGCACTAATGAAGCTGTGTCTGTACACAATTCAATGTTCTCCAATATAATACCATGGATTAGTGTGACTTTACATTAACTCTTTGGAAAAGGCACAAATGATGTTGTGGTACGGAGTAGATTGCAGTTTAGTTACTTATCTGGTAGTTTTCAGCATGTAGCCCCAAGACTATTATAGTCCTCGAACTCTTAAGATTTAGTTTAGGACAGGACTGTATTTCCACCCATGTATGGCTCTCTCCCCGGAGGGCCACATTTTGCCCCAAACATATGCGTCTGCACAGCCACGCTGCTCGTAGGGGATGGAAAATAAGAGCTGGGCCTCATCTGCATTCTCGTGAACCCATTGGCTTTCCCATTAAGAGGCTTGTGTGAGCAGTCATCCAGAGCACTTCTGTTGTGAAGAATTAATGTGGCTGCTGCCCAGCACCAGATCAGGTAGTCTGGCTGATTTCATCAGGGGCCCTAAATCCATGTGTGAACTGAAACAAAAGGCACTCTGACAAAGCACATACTCTGCTCTGAATGACTCAGTCCCTGTCATTAGGCCCTGCCACATGCTCTCACTCATATACATTCACACACACAAATGGGGAAACAGGACTCAGCTCACCAACTTTAGCTCATCTGTGGACTGCATCCTTCATTACACATGTGTTTTTCTATCCTCTTCGTGTACCCAGAGAGCGGTGCTTTCTTAACCCTGTGGCTACTGATTTATACCTTAGGTGCCCCACTTTGATGGCAAGCCTGCTGATCTCCTTGGTGGACATCTGAAATCTTTATCAGCAGAGCTGGGGGCCGTGGGTCGTGCTATGTGCTGTGCAGGAAACCAGGGGAAGAGTGAACTCCCCCAGAAATCAGTTGTTACTTAAGATTAATGGATTGCCACATTAAGTGAAGCCTAAACCTTCTTCCCTACAGGCTGACATCAGGAACACCGGAAACCTGGGATACTCATCGGCCGACTGCCAGAAACTCCTGTTTTGGCTGTTTGAAATGTAATACAGGTATTAGCTCACATGGCAGGAGCCTCGTAATGTATTTCTTCATGAGACCCTTTAGGATTCAATAATGCAGCCAGAACACAAAATGGAAATGTAGGCAAAAGATAGCTGATGTTCTGTACACTGAACATTAGTTGTGAGGCCGGAAACAAGGCACATTAGGAGCTGGTTTCCATCTGTGTCAGTCAATCCTGTGGAGCTCCGCTGGTGCAGCTTGTGAGCAGAGTTGGCTCTGAACCAGCGGCTGGAGAAAGTCGACCCAGCGTGACGTTCTCCATCACACCACAGCTGTCGATTTCACAGCTTCTCCCCAAACACCACACACAAATGAGAGTGTTTGTGTGGGTGCCTGTGTATGGGATTATGTGTGACTGTGAGTGTAATCTACAGTATGCTCCCATTCTTTTTTCTTCTTCCCAAAGTCCAAAAAAGAATAAGTGCAACAGTATTTTAGCCACATTAATAACCAGCCATCATAATTACTAACACGACACATTGATTCAGTCTCAGTCATAGGATGAGCTTGCCAATAACTCCCCCAGTCTATGTCTAAAGTGATCCTCGTGTCGTGGAGACTAAACACACCCTGTCATCATCAGGGAGGCGGATTGGCTCGCTCCACCTATTACTAACAGCAGGCTGTGGCTGCACTTAAACCACTCAACATAACAATGTCGAGGAGTGATGCAATGATGACTCCTTATTGCTGCTTTTGATTATGCTGCACTCCAAAATAGAAAATACCTGTTTGTGAGGTAACTTACCCTCCATTTCCCAGAAGTCTTTGTACCAATACAGGAAGTGATTAATAACTGAAGCAGCCACAGGACTCTCAGGAGTTTGGTATGGTTAACAAGTAGAAGTGCTTTAATATGGTCGTATTTACATTGTAGTGAGAGATGACAGCCCGTTGCCGGGGGATTTGTGTTTTGTTTCCACTGCAGAAGCCAAGTGTGTGTGGGTCTGCCAGACGAAACCACGATCCAGCAGTAATACACGGCGATGTGTCAGCCAGGGCCTCAACCGTGGTGCACACAGCTGTAACGACTGGACGCACAACTCATCTGCAGTGTGAACTATGGGGGCAGGACACAAGCATGTCAAAATGAAAAGTGTAATCTTTCTTTTGGCTACTGTTGTATTTCTCTGTGGATAATTAGAATTGACAGTCATTGGGCTCAAAATTATGAGTTAAATATTCAGCATTGTTTAACAATCAACAAATTAATTAAAACAAGTCAGGTCAAACAGTTCATCCCAATTACAAAATATATATATTTTCTTAATTCTGAGCCAAAAAGATAGTTTTAACTTTACTTGCCAAAGTTTTGAGATAACATTTCAACCACAATCCAAGTAGCATGCAGGTGAACGTGATTTTGAGAGTTAAAAACAAAATTGGAATAGTTTGACATTTTAGGGAATGCCACTCCTATGTTTGTATGATTAAATAAGAAGCTACAGCTATTAGCCAGTTAGCTTAGCTTAGCATAAAGACTGGAAACGGGGAAACTGCTGGCCTGGCTCTGTCCAAAGGTAAGAAATCCACCTACCAACGCCTTTAAAGCTCACAAACTACAATGTTATATCTTGTTTGTTTGAACATAGTACCACCACAATGTGTTTCCTCTGCCTCTGGTCTTTGTGCTAAGCTAAGCTAACAGGCTACTGGTGATAGCTTCATTTTCACAATACAGACAAAAGAGTTGGAAACATAGAAATATTATAATACAACAATGTTTTGAGCTTGAAGGTTCATTCTTGCCATTGGAAAACGAAGTCCACCTGGTTGTTTTTTTTTCAGGAAGCTACATCTTATGGTTTTCTGGTGTTTAATGGAAGAACACAGAGACCATCCTTAAACATCTTGACACCGTATCCAGCCACCTGCTATGACCCACTAAAACAGTTCTATGATAATATGTACAATGATATAATGGTGTCTGCTGGTGATATGGCTAAAAACTCTGGAAAAAACAAGAAAGTGGAAATTGTGATGGGAATTTATTGTATACGATTCTTGTATATTCGTCTTAAATTTGAGAATGCTTTATCTGTGTGTAAAGTTTATTATAAAAACTCTTTCCAAAAACAACACCCCCACTTCTTTTTATTGCAGTTACTTTCATTCCCAGTGAGAACTGCAGAGTGATCTGCAGATACAATAAAAAGAAAAAATGTCTGTTTGCATATGCCAGAAATATCGCTTTTTGTATTCTGTGTGAACTCACTCTATAAATTGATTCTTAAAGGTGTCAACAGCGGTCTTAAGGAAGGAGGTTGCAGACTTTTCTGGCCACAAAATGCTTATAGTCACCTTTCAGTTTTCCAGTTTTGGTTTAAACTACGTCACCTTACTACACCACTGAACCTTTTGCTACCGTGTTTATATCAGTGTGAACTTTGGACGCAGGCTAAATATGCACGTAATGTAAGCAGGGTTAATCAATGCTGTAGCCTCCATAGTGAATAAATCATTTACACTGATGACACGGGGGTTATTTTGCCTCATTTCCGACTAAACAATCTTCCTGTTGGTGAGAGATTCATCATAATGAGCTGAAAGAGTGAAGTGTCATTTGACATGATTGAGTTGGAGTGTTAGCCACAAAGGGAAATTCCTTTCTGCTCCAAGCGCAGCTGAAAGGAAAATGAGTCGAAGGTGTCATTTTTTGGGGGGGTTGATCCTGGATGTGGTGAATAAAGCTGAGCATGAGTCATGAAGCAGAAACAAAGAAAAGGAAGAGTCATTTTTCCTGAGAAGGAAATCCATTTCTTTGACACAAGCTCCTTCATCTGCCACCTCAAACTCTCATCAGGGCTGCCTCTGGCTTTGGGTGTTTATTTCCCTCCCTGCCGAACTTTATAAGGGACTTCCTGTGAGTGATGACATCACAGCGTAGCTCTCCAAAGGGGAGGGTGGTTGGATGGGGGTGGCGGGGGATGGAGTGGGAGGAGTGGGAGGAGTGGGAGGACGTGAAGCCTATTTATCCCACTGAATGTGTCTGGAACATGGAAAGAGTTTTGATAAAAGATTTTCAGATGTAAAGCAGGAATACACATGAACACATGCTTTATTAAAATGTCTCTTACTCGTGCAAATGTACCTTTCTCATTACAAGTAAGTCATAGCAAACTTGCAAATCATTTTTAATAATTTTTAATCAAAGCTCTGATGCTGAGGTCATTCATGTTAGCACACAAACTGTAAATCAAAACATTCAATCCCTTCATCTGCTGGTTACAACTGGCCCTGTGGAATCCCAAAAATGTGCCTGAAATTATAAAAGTGGATTAGCGAGAGCCTGGTCCATGCAGGGGCCAACTATGTAATGATAAGCCTTTTGGGTCCAGGGGATCCCGTGCCCGAGCTGTAAAGGATTTACGAACTCAGGCACAAGAACACTCTGTTCTCTCTCCACACGCACACCTCTGCTTTCTGCCACTATTGATTCAACATGTGAGTTGTTTGTAGCCATTGTATCGCTGTGTTTGGTTAGTGTGCATGTCAGTGTTGGGTTTGTTTAGCCCAGGTCGGTTAGGCGATACCACTCAAGACCTAAGTAGGCTAAGTGACTGGAAATGGAGGGTGTGAGGGGTTGCAAGTCCCACATTATTCATATATCACCCTGAAGTGAAACAACTGTACATTAATCGTGTAGCCTAGGCCGCCTGTGTTAGATTGAACATTATGTGAGGTAAGCAAAGAACAGGTCCAGCTAAAAGAAAATGCAAAAAATGGGTGATCTGATCATCAAACAGCTAAACAATCTGGGCTACACTCAGCTGGCAGCAGAACACTGCGTAGATAAGAGTGTTTCTGGCTGTGTGTCTTTGCCTGCTGTCTGTGTTATCTACCCTGGAGCCATCCCCATTACTGCCTCTGTCTCCCTGCAGATCTGTGCAGCGTGTACGCTTGTTGTTTGAGGAACCACACGGGAGACACTCGAGTATAAAATGGGTGACAAAATGGAAGGTTTTTGAAGGCTGAACTCGCAGGATGATGACTGCTCTTCTGAGAGTACACAGTAATGAATAAGCATCACTGCTCCACATCAACCAATCAGCTTGAGCTGTGTTTTAAATTATTTACTGGGCAGCTGCATGTCTAATTGTTGAGGTGTTTACTGTACACTGCACTGGCCCCCAGCCCACTGAAACAGTTCATATCAGCTGACTGCATCCTTGTGTCCACACCTGCTCCGTCCTCTGAGCTTATAAGCAGAGACAAACGAAGCACCGCAGACTTTGATCACACTAAGTAAACTTATGCTTAAATTAGCACTGTGTGTATGTACCTTCAAGGGTGATCCTGCCATCCACATGCAGTCAGCCCTGTCCTGCTGCACGTACACTGCAGAGACGGACTTGGTGCAAATGAGGACTGCGCCTTTAAGGGCAAGTGTTGCAGGCGGAGCCAGAGCCTCTCCAGTGTGGTGGAGCTTATAAAACATTGCTCCTTACAACACTGGACTTATCTCAAAGTGTCACAATATAGCCGGAGCGTCACCAATGCTCTGGCGTCCTGTTCCTGATGCAATAGAAATCAGAGGATCACAGACTCAAAACCACAAAGAAACCGAGGAGCTATATTTGACCAAAGAGGAGTGTAAGAGACAGTCGACAGAGGAGAGCTGCGAAGTTATTTAGGTGAGTTGAGAAAGTGATTTAAAATGTTCAGTGACAGAGTCCATGTCTCGCTTGTCTATTGTTTTGTATGCTGGTGCCAGCAATATAGACACCACTAATTGATGCAACTCAGGCTCTAATTGCGATCACCTCTATGCTGTTTGTCTTGTTTTTGCATTTTCTGACGGACACAGCGAGACGTTTAGAGGAGCAACTTGACTTTAAAGGATTTAAAGTTCTAACAGAAATAAACCTGAAGCTGCTAACACGTGAATCAACTTTCCCTAACTGTAATTTCACGATAAATATAAAATGTGAAGGCTTTTTGACCTCATTTGCAAACCTGTAATCTGGCCTGATTCTTTTTTTTCTTTTTTTTTAATTTGCCTATAATATCTGCTCGTATCTTTTCGCATTAAACAGAAGGGGAATAATTCGCTCTGTGTCATCATTACCTGGCCTTGCCAAATAGCTGACTTGTGTATTGTGGTGTGAGTCACCTGCCTGCTAGAGGGCTTTTAACCATTATTATCTCAATCCGGTAAAGTGAGGAGGTGTGCGCGCTGTTTGCTTGCCGCACAGGTAGAGCGGGTATGGTTGCTCGGAAACCGCTGCAGGGGTGTCATGAGCGGGGTGTGAACTCCTTCTTTCAAGGTCTGCGTGTGACTACTGCAATGCTGAATCAAAGGCAAGCCATCTGCTGATGCTTTAGTCACTGCTAACCTCCAATCAGACCTCCTCCTTTGCAGCACCCATGGGCTCTGTGGCACCTTCACACTCACACTGAGCCTGTCCACCTGTTGTGCACACTGGCCTGACCTTAAAAAAGAAAAGACTCCCATTCTTTGGTCAAATTATCTGAAGTAAGTGAGTTGAAGAATTCCCCCTGAAGAGGGTTAATGCTCTGCATGACTGCACATCATTTGTTTAATCCTGTTGCCTGTAAATGCTCCTATGGTTAACTGCCAGGATGAACTGTCTTTGCACCTGTTGCAAGAGGAAGCGCAAGACCCAGGGGGTTCATTATCGAGGATCATGTTGCTTCCCATCCCCGCCGAACCGAATCGACAGCCCTGGGCAGGGGGATTGCACGCCTTGTTGGGCAGTTTGGCTCAGGCTGATGCCCACGGGCTTCCTGTTGTTTTAGAGCTTTGTTTCTCACCAGCTGTCAGGGCAGCACACAAATATGGCTCACAGGAGACCAGGAACGAGGGGGCAGTGTTCCCCTCAGTCATCACTCCAACATTATAAGGGGGACAGCGTGTCTCTGGGTGTGCACGCACCTCATTTGTGGTCTCCAGAGGAGATGACCACAGGGGCACCTGTTCCTGAATGCTGAAAATAGGATTATTGGTAAAGACTTCTGTTAGGGCACTGAAGTCATTAGGAGATTTGTGCAACAATGCATGGCTGGTGTGACGGCTAACTCAGACATGGTTTGTAACAAAGGCATTTATAGATGCACTAAATATAACTTTCGGTGATTTTATAGTCATTTCACCACAGATTGCGACATACTGAACAGGTTAATCCAGTGCGAGGCAAAAAAAATCACATCAGATTTTGCTCCCAGTGAATCACTGACTCCAGAAATATTGATAAGCTGCAGGGTGTCCTCCGCTCTAAATATTGTATATATTGTTTACTCAGCCCTGACACATACTTGAAATGACACCAACATTCAGTGTCAATTGACTTAAGGAGTTCTTGCAACATCAGGTATATCTCTGGAAACAGGAGCAGCCCTTTCCTCCGCTGTTCAGGACAAGCAAGATTGCAGCACTGGAGCACAGCACAGTCAAAGTTTAAAATAAACTGTGAACTTACTAAGACTGGAGGCACAGTCTGTAGAAATAGAAGTCTGTATGTTGGTTAATGAGTTCAGACTGAACCCGAGGCTTATATAGACTCTGGCCATAGGTGAAGAGTAAAGATGAGTCAGAACTGAAGCACTCATTGCTCTCACTGTTTCCACTTTTATAAAACGTAACTTTCTAATTAGGTAGGACAAGATTGTACTTATGTTTTATTTGATATCATAGAAACAATGTGTCTACATCCTGTGTGCATCAGGCCAGTTGCTGGATTATGTAGAACATACAAATCAATCTGTGCATTATAGCAACATTTTTAGATCTTTTGTTGGTGACTTTGTTATTTTGGTCTAATGACTGCTTTTGTGCTTTCTTTGTAAAATGTTCTGTTGCTAATGTGTTGGGAGTCAAGTGTCCAAAAAGCTTTTGTCATTCCTCATTCACAGGAGATTGTTGTTCGTCTTCTTAGAGGGAAAAAAAAAAGAAAAATCACATACATGAGGCCATAACTACATATTTGGCTTGGTGGGCAACAGAAAGGGGAAGATTTTCTTTCTCTCTTGGCTTCACTAGAGGATGTTGGCTCTGCTTTCAGAGAGTATTTTTCAATGTGCTACCACATATTCTGTTTCTCTTCATCTGCTTTTGCTTTCAACCTTCTTTCACTGTCATTCATGGCTGTGTCTTGGCTGTGTTACAGGTACACCAGAAGCAGGAGCAGCCAGCCGGGCGAGCTGAGTGTTTCCTGGCTTTGATGCGACCCGAGTGTGCCTGTAGCATGTCCACAGTGGGCCTGACTGCCCAGGAGATCTCTTTTCCCATAGAAAACCCCTTCCTGAGGGGCAGCTACTGTCACAGCATGGCTGGATCCAAACCGTCGTGGAGCTATCGCCATGAGCTGGACAAGTGAGTGTTCAGGTGCCAGGTCTAGCAGTCCATTAGGACGGTTTGCAAATCTGCATTACATGCTGGAGTTTTATGGTTCAGGTCAGTCAGATTTCTTGTAAATTAGGATGAAGTGTGGCTCATTTAAAGTGGCACTAATCAATGTTTTTGTTTTGAACAGCTTCTACTTCAGTATGGACACAGCACACACAAATCACAGCTCTCGTGCCCAGCAAAAGGGGCCACCTCCACCGTCACCAAGTTATGAAAGTAAGTGCACCATCTGTCAACTGCACAGTGCTGGCCCTCTAAAATACACAAATGCTACATTTGGTGTGTTGTGCTGTTTGAATTGTCTGCTACATACTGGATATAGTAAGTGGTTTTCCAGAAATATAGAGAAAGCTAGTACTTCATCCTTTTTGACAGGATACAATAAAATAGCAGAAGTAAATTGTGACTGTCATTAACCAACTTTGAATAATTTAATACTGTGCCATTAATTTGATGGTTATTTTTTATGTTTGCTGTCTGACAGGACATAAACACAGTCCCAGCTCACAGAGACTGCCCCCAAAGAAATCCCGGCCCTCTCATCTCTCCCTGTCCTGCAGTGCTGAACCATCCACCCCAAGTCCTGCTGATGACGACCAGGTGGTCCCCTCATTCCAGAGGCTCTCTGTGTATGAGTGCAGCAGTCCACCACAGACGCCAGGCAGATGCTCCAAGCCTCTGCCCCCCATCCCTCTACAAACTGACATTTCCCCTGAGCAGGCTATGGACAATGAGGTAGAATTTTTCACGAGTTCGGATGACAGTTGCTGCCTGGTCTCCGATCAGTGTTCCAAATCATCTCCTTTTCGATATGGAGTCCCCAGTCGAAGGAGCTTCAGGGACTGTGGGCAGATTAACTATGCTTACTATGATGGTCCGTTAGGACCGCAAAGCCCGAGACAGTCCCAACAGCAGCATCAGGCACATCCTCCACAGGAAGTGCGGGAACAGTACAAGCAGCAGCAACAGGAACCACCTGAGCCAGTGGTCTGTCAGAGACAGCAGGACAAAACACAGAGGAGGCTGCGGCGCTCACACTCTGGCCCAGCTGGATCCTTTAACAAGCCCTCGCTGCTGCGCCTCACGTGTCAGAAACGGCACACCCACAGTATGGATAAGCCCGAGGTGCCACCCCCTATCCCTCCACGAACAATCAAGACAGGAGACTACCGCCGCTGGTCAGCAGAGGTCTCGTCTGGGGCTTACAGCGATGAGGACAAACCACCCAAGGTGCCCCCTAGGGATCCTTTGTCCAGAGGCAGCTCCCGCACCCCCAGCCCCAAGAGCCTCCCAACATACATTAACGGGGTGATGCCCCCAACCCAAAGCTTTGCACCAGATCCTAACTATGTAAGCTGTCGGAGTTTACAGAGACAGAACAGTGGGGGCTCCCCCTGCATCATTCCTGTTATGGAGGGGGGCAAGAAGGCCAGCACCACACATTACTATCTCCTGGACAGCTGGACAGTCATGAACAGCTCTGCAGCTCGCAATACAGATGTAGCAGACTCAGACTGGGAGTGCCACACCAGGAGGAAAGCACATGTGGATTTAGTTTGAAATGTTTTAGTGGAAGTAGCAGAGGACTCTACTGTACATGAGCAAAAACCACTTGATAAAAAAAAAGTGAGACTGGACGCTAACAATCCTCAAACTGCTGCTTTTACTTTTTTTTTTTTTTTACCCGATTATGTATTCTGAACACACAGGGTATGTTCGCACTGTATTCAGTTACTGGTAATGTTGGAATAGCTAACACAACAGAGATACTTTGATGTAAAAACTGTATCTCTCACTATAGATTGTGGGCTAAATTCAACAGTGTAGAGCTTATTTTTGATATGATTTTTATTTCATGACATTCAACATTGTGCTGTTTTTGCTGATGTCGTACAGTCAGAAGGTGCAAGCAGGCTTTGAACCTCATGTGCTCAGTGTTCTCTGTGTCTGGAAGGTTGAGGATGTTTTGTGAGATGCATTGTTGCTGCTTTTGTATCTCACAAGGGACAAAAGGTCAGTAATGTAACCATGCATCACTTAATATATGAAGTCTAAATACAAGGGTTATTAATTTTTAACAAACATGAAGGATGCTAGCACACAAATCTCCATTCTGTTTGCTATTTTATATCAACACTGATATAGTTTCCCTGCCTCTATGAAGTTTCTGTCTCCTCAAGCCACTACATCTGTGTAATTTTGTGTTTCCCACATGGCACATTGTTATGGTACACTTTGTACTAAGAGGTGGGTACATTACTGGTAGCTATACATGTTTCCATTGGAATGTCTAGTGCAGCTTTTATGATGTTGTTGTCTGTTGATGAGTGTGTCTGTATGTATGTGTGTGGACGTGTTTGTGCATGTGAACAGCAGTTGGAAAAGTGTTCTTGTGATACTTTTTATAAAATGACTTTCTACAATTGGTAGAAAACTGTCAACCATACTTGTTACTGTGCTCTGCTTATTTGCAGCACCTGCATTGCTCTCGCGCAGTGTCCAGGCCTGTTTTGTTGCACAGAAATTGGCCTGTTGAACATGAAGTGAATGTATGCTACTCCTACTGAAATTCCATCAAACAGTTGGAGGAGCTTCTTTTTGGTCAAGCTGTGAGACATTGCTTGGAACTAATTTGCCTCAAGTACTACCTCCCTTTGATATTAATCCTGTATTTCACACACCCCCTACTAATAAAGGCAAAATCTGAGATTATAATCTACAAAAGATGAGGTAACCAGCTCCATATGCTCTAATCCAGTTGTGAACCAAGTGTAACACAAAGTCAGTTCCAACCAAATATCCTTTAAATAGAGATTTTACATCACGTCGACGTTGGATCACGGAGATGTGAGGCTAACCTGTTAATACAGACACGTTACGAAGACAGTGCAGGGTTTACCTACCTGACACAGACTTTCCTGTTCTGCTCATACATTCCTGCCTTACATGATTGCAGTGGGTGTGGTCTGAAAGACTTTGGCTGCTGGCAGCCTAGAAAATATATGAATTTTAGTATTGTAGGTTATTCAAGAAGCATCAGGATGATATAGTAAATGTAGCACATGTATTGAAGTAACCCTTGGTATCGAACACGGTGTTCAGTTTGGTAAATATAACTGCTACGGTCTTGCGGACATTGAAAAATACTTTTCTCTCCCTCCTGCTCACAAAACCTTGCCAACATATTGTTGCTTTTGACTTAAATGTCTGAAAAAATGTTTACATCATACACTGATACTATTTAATCTTAAGATATTCATATGTCTTATTAGAAATAATAAAACTGAATGAAGATTAGTTTATCAAGAAATAACTTCTCTGCTGTGGTGAAGACATGCACTGGGAGAGTACAGTATGCTGTGTACAGTATTTAACGATTCCATTTGTTGCTATGAATAGTTGATAAGTATATAGTCTTTAAAAGAAAGCAAAATAAAATGACTTATTTATGAACCTGCTTCATTCTGTTTCTTGAATCTGTCAAGTCTAAACTCTCAACTCAGCTGTTTGGCCTGTTTTATCACCCACACACCCTCATGCTGTGCCTTATTGTGACTGGCCTCTATCCAGAGAAAGAAGAGTGACTTACAATGGTTGACTGACAGGTGTACATTATATTGCTTTCCTCTTCCTGGTTATAACACGTTCTCCTCCAGCATGACTGCTCAGATGCTCTGTTGCAGCCAGCTTTGTGCCCACAGGTTTTTAGGCACTTGACAATGTTGCAAGTGTTTTCCTCTTGACTTGAGTCCATGTGGTTAGGCATGGAGCCGAAACCACAGTAAGCCACACACAGCATTAGAGTTCAAATAATCACTAAATAAGCTGCAAGCTGCAGTTACAATGCCTATCATAACCTCTCAGCAAAGCTTTTCTGTAGGTTTGCTGTGCTGATGATGGCAAATGATTTTGCATTATCCTCTTAATGGAACAGGAGGCAGCAGTTTGAACTATCAGTTTGAACTAAGTCACCTACAGACACTTTCACCTGGTTCACTTTTAGGTGAGCTGCTAGGCGACAGCAAATGTGGTGACTATGGCAACTAAAGCCAGACAGCTCATTTCAAATGCCTGTTGTGGGAAGGAAGATCAAATGCCAGATGAATTAACAAGGTGTGTGATTTGAGATTAGCTTCAGAATTAACAAAAAGCTAAAACACACACACACACACACACACACACGCACACACAGAGGCATTGTTGTACTCCAAGCCAGAATGCAGCCATAAGACTTGCTTAGACTTCACTTTGACCATTTTCATGACTTTTGGCTTGACTTGTGAAACTTCTCTGTGAAATTCAATCATTTTGTGTCCCACACAGTTGCCAGTGTGCCATAATCACACACAAACCTTTTCCTTTCATGGCTGAGCTTTATTCTGTCAGCATTGCGGTTTAACCCTTACTTTGGTTCAATTCAGACACTTAGCATCCGGGACTTAGCCTCCAGTTTTAGCAGCTCAACTATATCAAATATATTTTTGGCCTGAGTTAATTAGATAGAAGTCCTTGGCTGGCACTGCTGATGGATTAACAAGTGGAACAAACTTGTTTTAATGATAAGAACTATTTAAGTAATTATGATTAGTGTCTCAATAATTGCCAAACAGCCTCTTCTGATTAGTCTGCTGTTGTTTGAGTGGAAGAGACCATGTCTGTTTTCTGTGTCTGGCTTCGTGTGAAGTATATTGAAATACTGGATTTGGTTCTAAAGATGTCTTCTCAAAATTTGATAAGCAACAAATTTGAAAGAAAAGGAAATGTATTTTGCTCTGAAAGACTATACTATATATACTATACTATTACTATATATATAGTAACAGTCTTCCAGGTTTAAGGCAATTCACATCTAACGACATCTGCATTTTAATTCTAAACTATATGGTGTTCTAAAAACTCTTTTCTCTTTTTCTCATAAACTTGTGCCCATTTTTAGGCAATGCATTGTGCTTAAGTTAAACTGAAAAGAGTAGTTAACAGTATAATTATATCAAGCCATCGTAGCAGTGCCTAAGAAATAACGAGAATTTGAGCTACACACAATATCGAGACAAAACGTGGAGAAATATATTTATTCTAATATATTTATCATAAATACTGTAAACTATTCTGTCCAAAGTCTCTATTCTGGGTGTAGTTGTTCAAGTTATGCAAGCTGCTGTGTAAACTTTTGGTTATAGCCAGAAAATGTAGGGTTTTTTTCCTGGGTTCCGATTCTTGGTCTTTGTTCCGATAAACAATTCATTTACACAAACAAAACACAGTCCAATAATGCGAATAAGACAAATATTTCAGAATGACATATACCAGGATTAATAATAGTGACCAATTCATAGCTGTTGGAAATCTGCTAATTAATTCCATTGTATGCATTGACTTTTTGTTTTGGTGTAACTTTTCTTATATGGTGTGAGGGGTGGACAGCGTTGTAAATATTTAACTTAGACTGAAGCACTGCTGGTTACATTTTACTCAGGTCAGAGTACTTGTAAAGAAAATATAGTACATCAAGTGAAGGTAAAGAAAATGGTTACAAGTGTGTCTTCTGAGTCAGTCACTAGTTGGATAAAAATAACCATCAGTAATTTAGATGAAAAGACATCAGTGAACTGTGTATTGCTGTTACAGACCAGCAGCAGGGATGTGCAGATCCAGTAGCACATTTCTCCAATGCCATTATCCCAACTAATGAGATAATACATTACTGATACAGCTGTTATTACCTGATACCGGCAGTACACAGTTCCACATCTACAGCAGGACAGGGAAGATCACTACAGATGTTGATTTAATGATGACACATTTCAGAGCACTCTCATTTGCCTAAAAGATCGTAAAATGTGTATTTAACTCCCTCGGCCTCTGAGCCTGTCCATTCATGGTGCAAAGGCAAGACATCATTAAAATTAGTGCCTCTATGCCATCTAGTGACAGGATATTGTACTTACTTTGAAGGACGCCAATAAGCAATCACTACCCTCTTAGGGTAAATTGAGCTTAGGGGCGATACCAACTTGATTAACACCAATGGACACAAATACAGAAACGCCAGATTCTGACTTAAAATAAAAAACAGTCTGACACTGTACACAAGTAGCATAATTCATGGCTACTGTATTTTACTACATATGATTGGACAGATGTTTGTAATTGTGTCCACACAATGGGTTATTTTTCATGTTTCTGCCATCATTTGTGATGTAGATAAATGTTGTTTAAACTTCTACAGCAAATGCACATTGCAGATGTTAAACAATGTATGAGAGGTGATATTCTAACTGCAGGTTTACCCTTGGTTCCTATTGCATCTCGGTCAATTCCCAGCTTTAACTTAGTAAATAAAGATATACAATGCAGCCATATAAAAAAATGCACTCAGTGAGGTAACAGCATGTTCCTGTATGATGAAGACAACAGTGCTGAAATAACCCCTGGGCAAGAGCTTCATGAAGGGACAGAATTAAATGTTTGTATAGTTTTTGTTTTTTTACCTTCAAGGGCAACATTTCATATTGACAACACATTTTTAAAATAACATCTTAGTGTAGCACAATGAAGTCTTCAAATGAGGACAAAATTTAAAGCACCAAAAGCAAATTGCTGTAGTGTGATGTGAATTAGCAAATTACAAAACAATACTGGAGTCAGAGGTTAAACGGTCATTTTTATATGAGGGCAGAAGATGCTGCAGTCAATTACAATGAATATAAATAAAATCATAAATATTACAACAGTTTACCAGTTTATTATTTTATGTGCAATACATAGTTTATAGCTCATACTGATCTGTTACTGTCTTTACTGCTAGTATGATAAACAAAATCTCCTGGTCTCCTTCTCTGAGGATTGATGTTCAAAAACCTCTGGATGTTTTGTTGTGACCTGGAAATACACAAGAAGGTTCACATATTAATATCAGCATTTTATCTGTAATCTTTTATACATTTGTCTGTCCTTGTACTCAATAAGTCTAGGTTATAAGACATTACAGTACGTAATACCAGAATATTAAACAAGAATACCTGCAATCAGGTGTCAGCATTTCATTCATGTGGCCTAACCCCCCCCCCAGTGCCTGAAAATCTCAAGTTGTAATCTCCTGCAAAAAAGAATATGTAATGTTCAAACTACAAATGTTTAAATCATAGCTGTGAAATTATTACTGTAGATCAGTGATTATTAAAAAAAACACCTTAAACAGACCTCTATCAGAGAAGTCAAAGAAATCTTCCTCAAAAGCAGACAGTCTCCTGTTATAGGAGTTACTTCTTTTCCTAAATAGAGAAATAGTTTCAATAATTTTAGATGACAATGTTTGAAATTTTATTACTACAGACAAAAAGAAATTGTTTGATTGATTTGGATATTACTCTATAGGAAGATGCATGTTGGACATCATAACCTACCAAACACCCGTACGTCTCTTTTTGACAATGACAGCAATGACGATGAAAATGAAGATCAGGAATGCTGCTGCCAGGGATCCAAACAGTGCTCCATAGAAACCTGGACCCCAAAGGAAGAGGTCACACTGTGGGCCATGAAACTGCTTCAGACTAGACTCGAAGCACCTGGGGTTAGAGGGCCACAGACGTGACTTACGTAAATAAGATTGATAGCAGGAGCAAAAATATGAAACATATTTACAATTAAAACAATACAATTAAAAAGATGTTCTGGCTTACCTACAAATAGGCCCTTTGTGAATGTTATTGTGACATTCTCCATGTTGATGACAGTAATCAGGGTTGGCTTTGCAAGGTCCAACACACTGCCACTGTTCATCAACAATCTCAGCAGTGTATTTAGCAAACTGAGTGCAGTTAACAAATTGCTCCATATCTGTTATATCTGAAGGAAAAAAAGTGATGTATTTATCCTTTTGTGCAAGTACTATAATACAAATATAGAAATTCTGACAATTTTTGAATTGTTCAAAACAGTTGTTGCATGTTTCACACTGACATAGTGTACACTTACTTTTAATCTCAGGTGGCTGAAAGGTGAGTCCATTTAATTGCACAGGTGCATCATTAAAGGCCTGTGAAATCTTATTGAGGTTACTTGTATCATTCAAGATATCAGTCAACACCCCATCAAGCTGAGTGTTGACAAACTGGATTTGAGTTTCATTGTTTGTATAGATGTACTCTGCCATGCTCTCCGCAACAACACTTCCTTCTCTGCAGTAGCAAAAGCAGAAAGATATTACCAGAAGAAAATAACTTGATTAAAAACTAATTCAAATGATTTTATAAGAAAAGCTTCATGAAAACCTACGACAACTTGATGACTTGTACGTTGTAAAAGCTAAGTGGATCTGCTTCTCTGCATAGGGCTTCGAGCTGAAGCACAGGACAGATGTAATTACAGCATGGTTTTTGTGTTAAATCCACATTTTTAAACATAAACATCAAAAACATGATGAGAGCAAAACAAACGATAAAAAAGGTCTTAAAAAAGACAATGGGAAAAATTATCTACCTGCTGTTCTAACTTGCTGATGAATTCTAATGATTGAGATGAGTTTAAATCCTGGAAAGCCTCCTCAAAATGGACCTGGATTTCCAAAGTAAAATTTGCTTTTCGAGTTGGTATTGCTCCAGTATCTGAAAATAGATTATGACACCTGTATGTTGACATTGTAATAACATTATACATAACAATGTACATTCAACACTGAGGGAAGGAATAAATGCAAAAACAAAAAAACTTTTGAAATTAACATAGTGCTGAGTCCCTATAACATATTCTCTGCAAAAACTGTGTTTAGTTGATAGAAGAACTGTAAAACTGAAAAACTTTACCAATATGAGGGGATGTGTTATTCTCTCCAATGTCACAGAGGTCTCCAAAGACGTGCTCCTGACAGTGGCAGTGACATCTTCCAAGTGTCAAGTTGAATTTACAGGTACCCCTGACACATCCATGACAGTCATTATCTCTACACTGAGGAGTTGTAGGGAGTGCTGTCACAGTGACAGTGGTGTTTGAAACAGTGATAATGGGGAATGTTGAATGGCTGATGGCTGTTGTTTGAGCAGGTGTCACTGTCATGGTAGATGTAGATTGGTGTTCTGTGCGGGTGGACATGATTGCTGTAGATTTTTCCTGGCTTGTTGCAGGATGCTGAGTTGTACTGGAACTTTTCGGTGTTGTTTCAGGTTTGACTTCAGGAGATGTTTCATTGAAAGAAGTCGTACTTAAACCAGATGTGGAGTGTGAAAGTGGTGTAACTTCAGTATTTGTGTGGTGATTGGCAGTGACTGTGGAATGATCACTGTTAGAGGTTCTGGTAACTGGATTTGTGGTAAATGTTGATGGTGGGGCTGTTAAATGTGTAGTTTGTGTGGATCTTAATGTTGTAGCAAACGAAGACTGTGGCTCCGGGGTTTTGGACATTATGGTTGTAGATCTGTCCTGGGTAGTTACTGTAAGTGGAGTTGTCACCATTGTGGCAGATGTAGCTTGCTGCTCTGTGGGAGAAGACATTGTTGTAGATGTTTCTTGGCTGGTTCCTGGAAGCTGAGTTTGGCTGATACTTGTTGGCATTGTTTCGGTGTTGTCTTCAGGGGAAGTTTGCGTGAAATGACTGGTCATCAGAGGAGATGTAGGGTGTGAACTGGCTGTAACTTCTGTGTTTGTGGGGGAGGTGATGGTTGTTGCAGAATAATCATTGTTGGAAGTCCTTGTAACTCCAGCTGTGGTGAATGTCAACGTTGAGGCTGTTAACATAGTTGTTTCTGTGGGTGTCATCAAGGCAGATGTAGCTTGTTGCTCTGTGGGAGCAGACATTGTTGTAGCTGTTTCTTGGCTTGTCATTGGAAGCTGAGTTTGGCTGATACTTGTTGACATTGTTTTGGTGTTTTCTTCAGGGGAAGTTTGAGTGAAATGAGTGGTCATTTGAGGGGATGTAGAGTGTGAACCCCCTGAAACTTCTGTGTTTGAGGGGGAGGTGATGGTTGTTGCAGAATAATCAATGGTGGAAGTCCTTGTAACTCCATCAGTAGTGAGTGTTGAGAATGATGCTGGTGACTCAGTATTTACGGTGGATGTCACCATTGTGGCAGATGTAGTTTGTTGCTCTGTAGGAGTGGACATCCTTGTTGTAGATGTTTCTTGGCTAGTTCCTGGACGCTGAGTTTGGCTGATACTTGTTGGCATTGTTTCGGTGTTGTCTTCAGGGGAAGTTTGAGTGAAATGACTGGTCATTAGAGGAGGTGTAGAGTGTGAACTCGCTGTAACTTCTGTGTTTGAGGGGGAAGTGATGGTTGTTGCAGAATAATCAATGGTGGAAATCCTTGTAACTCCAGCTGTGGTGAATGTCAACGTTGAGGCTGTTAACATACTTGTTTCTGTGGGTGTCATCGAGGCAGATGTAGCTTGTTGCTCTGTGGGAGTGGACATCCTTGTTGTAGATGTTTCTTTGCTAGTTCCTGGAAGCTGAGTTTGGCTGATGCTTGTTGGCATTGTTTCGGTGTTGTCCTGGGGAGAAGTTTGAATGAAATGAGTGGTCATTATTGGGGATGTAGAGTATGAACTCGCTGTAACTTCTGTGTTTGAGGGGGAAATGATGGTTGTTGCAGAATAATCATTGTTGGAAGTCCTTGTACCTCCAGCTGTAGTGAGTGTCAATGTTGAGGCTGTTAACATAGTTGTTTCTGTGGGTGTCATCGTGGCAGATGTAGCTTGTTGCTCTGTGGGAGCAGATATTGTTGTAGATGTTTCTTGGCTGGTTCCTGGAAGCTGAGTTTGGCTGATACCTGTTGGCATTGTATCGGTGTTGTCTTGGGGAGAAGTTTGAGTGAAATGAGTGGTCATTTGAGGGGATGTAGAGTGTGAACCCCCTGAAACTTCTGTGTTTGAGGGGGAGGTGATGGTTGTTGCAGAATAATCAATGGTGGAAGTCCTTGTAACTCCATCAGTAGTGAGTGTTGAGAATGATGCTGGTGACTCAGTATTTATGGTGGATGTCACCATTGTGGCAGATGTAGCTTGTTGCTCTGTAGGAGTGGACATCCTTGTTGTAGATGTTTCTTGGCTGGTTCCTGGAAGCTGAGTTTGGCTGATACTTGTTGGCATTGTTTCGGTGTTGTCTTCAGGGGAAGTTTGAGTGAAATGACTGGTCATTAGAGGAGGTGTAGAGTGTGAACTCACTGTAACTTCTGTGTTTGAGGGGGAAATGATGGTTGTTGCAGAATAATCATTGTTGGAAGTCCTTGTACCTCCAGCTGTAGTGAGTGTCAATGTTGAGGCTGTTAACATAGTTGTTTCTGTGGGTGTCATCGTGGCAGATGTAGCTTGTTGCTCTGTGGGAGCAGATATTGTTGTAGATGTTTCTTGGCTGGTTCCTGGAAGCTGAGTTTGGCTGATACCTGTTGGCATTGTTTCGGTGTTGTCTTGGGGAGAAGTTTGAGTGAAATAAGTGGTCATTAGAGGAGGTGTAGAGTGTGAACTCCCTGTAACTTCTGTGTTTGAGGGGGAGTTGATGGTTGTTGCAGTATAATCATTGTTGGAAGTCCTTGTAACTCCAGCTGTGGTGAATGTCAACGTTGAGGCTGTTAACATAGTTGTTTCTGTGGGTGTCATTGAGGCAGATGTAGCTTGTTGCTCTGTGGGAGCAGACATTGTTGTAGCTGTTTCTTGGCTTGTCATTGGAAGCTGAGTTTGGCTGATACTTGTTGACATTGTTTTGGTGTTTTCTTCAGGGGAAGTTTGAGTGAAATGAGTGGTCATTTGAGGGGATGTAGAGTGTGAACCCCCTGAAACTTCTGTGTTTGAGGGGGAGGTGATGGTTGTTGCAGAATAATCAATGGTGGAAGTCCTTGTAACTCCATCAGTAGTGAGTGTTGAGAATGATGCTGGTGACTCAGTATTTACGGTGGATGTCACCATTGTGGCAGATGTAGCTTGTTGCTCTGTAGGAGTGGACATCCTTGTTGTAGATGTTTCTTGGCTAGTTCCTGGACGCTGAGTTTGGCTGATACTTGTTGGCATTGTTTCGGTGTTGTCTTCAGGGGAAGTTTGAGTGAAATGACTGGTCATTAGAGGAGGTGTAGAGTGTGAACTCGCTGTAACTTCTGTGTTTGAGGGGGAAGTGATGGTTGTTGCAGAATAATCAATGGTGGAAATCCTTGTAACTCCAGCTGTGGTGAATGTCAACGTTGAGGCTGTTAACATACTTGTTTCTGTGGGTGTCATCGAGGCATATGTAGCTTGTTGCTCTGTGGGAGTGGACATCCTTGTTGTAGATGTTTCTTTGCTAGTTCCTGGAAGCTGAGTTTGGCTGATACTTGTTGGCATTGTTTCCGTGTTGTCCTGAGGAGAAGTTTGAGTGAAATGAGTGGTCATTATTGGGGATGTAGAGTATGAACTCGCTGTAACTTCTGTGTTTGAGGGGGAAATGATGGTTGTTGCAGAATAATCATTGTTGGAAGTCCTTGTACCTCCAGCTGTAGTGAGTGTCAACGTTGAGGCTGTTAACATAGTTGTTTCTGTGGGTGTCATCGTGGCAGATGTAGCTTGTTGCTCTGTGGGAGCAGATATTGTTGTAGATGTTTCTTGGCTGGTTCCTGGAAGCTGAGTTTGGCTGATACTTGTTGGCATTGAGTCTGTGTTGTCTTGGGGAGAAGTTTGAGTGAAATGAGTGGTCATTAGAGGAGATGTAGGGTGTGAACTCCCTGTAACTTCTGTGTTTGTGGGGGAAATGATGGTTGTTGCAGAATAATCATTGTTGGAAGTCCTTATAACTCCAGCTGTAGTGAGTGTCAACGTTGAGGCCGTTAACATAGTTGTTTCTGTGGGTGTCATCGTGGCAGATGTAGCTTGTTGCTCTGTGGGAGCAGATATTGTTGTAGATGTTTCTTGGCTGGTTCCTGGAAGCTGAGTTTGGCTGATACTTGTTGGCATTGTTTCGGTGTTGTCTTGGGGAGAAGTTTGAGTGAAATGAGTGGTCATTTGAGGGGATGTAGAGTGTGAACCCCCTGAAACTTCTGTGTTTGAGGGGGAGGTGATGGTTGTTGCAGAATAATCAATGGTGGAAGTCCTTGTAACTCCATCAGTAGTGAGTGTTGAGAATGATGCTGGTGACTCAGTATTTACGGTGGATGTCACCATTGTGGCAGATGTAGCTTGTTGCTCTGTAGGAGTGGACATCCTTGTTGTAGATGTTTCTTGGCTAGTTCCTGGACGCTGAGTTTGGCTGATACTTGTTGGCATTGTTTCGGTGTTGTCTTCAGGGGAAGTTTGAGTGAAATGACTGGTCATTAGAGGAGGTGTAGAGTGTGAACTCCCTGTAACTTCTGTGTTTGTGGGGGAAATGATGGTTGTTGCAGAATAATCATTGTTGGAAGTCCTTATAACTCCAGCTGTAGTGAGTGTCAACGTTGAGGCCGTTAACATAGTTGTTTCTGTGGGTGTCATCGTGGCAGATGTAGCTTGTTGCTCTGTGGGAGCAGATATTGTTGTAGATGTTTCTTGGCTGGTTCCTGGAAGCTGAGTTTGGCTGATACTTGTTTGCATTGTTTCGGTGTTGTCTTGGGGAGAAGTTTGAGTGAAATGAGTGGTCATTTGAGGGGATGTAGAGTGTGAACCCCCTGAAACTTCTGTGTTTGAGGGGGAGGTGATGGTTGTTGCAGAATAATCAATGGTGGAAGTCCTTGTAACTCCATCAGTAGTGAGTGTTGAGAATGATGCTGGTGACTCAGTATTTACGGTGGATGTCACCATTGTGGCAGATGTAGCTTGTTGCTCTGTAGGAGTGGACATCCTTGTTGTAGATGTTTCTTGGCTAGTTCCTGGACGCTGAGTTTGGCTGATACTTGTTGGCATTGTTTCGGTGTTGTCTTCAGGGGAAGTTTGAGTGAAATGACTGGTCATTAGAGGAGGTGTAGAGTGTGAACTCGCTGTGGTGAATGTCAACGTTGAGGCTGTTAACATACTTGTTTCTGTGGGTGTCATCGAGGCAGATGTAGCTTGTTGCTCTGTGGGAGTGGACATCCTTGTTGTAGATGTTTCTTTGCTAGTTCCTGGAAGCTGAGTTTGGCTGATACTTGTTTGCATTGTTTCCGTGTTGTCCTGAGGAGAAGTTTGAGTGAAATGAGTGGTCATTATTGGGGATGTAGAGTATGAACTCGCTGTAACTTCTGTGTTTGAGGGGGAAATGATGGTTGTTGCAGAATAATCATTGTTGGAAGTCCTTGTACCTCCAGCTGTAGTGAGTGTCAACGTTGAGGCTGTTAACATAGTTGTTTCTGTGGGTGTCATCGTGGCAGATGTAGCTTGTTGCTCTGTGGGAGCAGATATTGTTGTAGATGTTTCTTGGCTGGTTCCTGGAAGCTGAGTTTGGCTGATACTTGTTGGCATTGAGTCTGTGTTGTCTTGGGGAGAAGTTTGAGTGAAATGACTGGTCATTAGAGGAGATGTAGGGTGTGAACTCCCTGTAACTTCTGTGTTTGTGGGGGAAATGATGGTTGTTGCAGAATAATCATTGTTGGAAGTCCTTATAACTCCAGCTGTAGTGAGTGTCAACGTTGAGGCCGTTAACATAGTTGTTTCTGTGGGTGTCATCGTGGCAGATGTAGCTTGTTGCTCTGTGGGAGCAGATATTGTTGTAGATGTTTCTTGGCTGGTTCCTGGAAGCTGAGTTTGGCTGATACTTATAGGCATTGTTTCGGTGTTGTCTTGGGGAGAAGTTTGAGTGAAATGAGTGGTCATTTGAGGGGATGTAGAGTGTGAACCCCCTGAAACTTCTGTGTTTGAGGGGGAGGTGATGGTTGTTGCAGAATAATCAATGGTGGAAATCCTTGTAACTCCAGCTGTGGTGAATGTCAACGTTGAGGCTGTTAACATACTTGTTTCTGTGGGTGTCATCGAGGCAGATGTAGCTTGTTGCTCTGTGGGAGTGGACATCCTTGTTGTAGATGTTTCTTTGCTAGTTCCTGGAAGCTGAGTTTGGCTGATACTTGTTTGCATTGTTTCCGTGTTGTCCTGAGGAGAAGTTTGAGTGAAATGAGTGGTCATTATTGGGGATGTAGAGTATGAACTCGCTGTAACTTCTGTGTTTGAGGGGGAAATGATGGTTGTTGCAGAATAATCATTGTTGGAAGTCCTTGTACCTCCAGCTGTAGTGAGTGTCAACGTTGAGGCTGTTAACATAGTTGTTTCTGTGGGTGTCATCGTGGCAGATGTAGCTTGTTGCTCTGTGGGAGCAGATATTGTTGTAGATGTTTCTTGGCTGGTTCCTGGAAGCTGAGTTTGGCTGATACTTGTTGGCATTGAGTCTGTGTTGTCTTGGGGAGAAGTTTGAGTGAAATGAGTGGTCATTAGAGGAGATGTAGGGTGTGAACTCCCTGTAACTTGTGTGTTTGAGGGGGAAATGATGGTTGTTGCAGAATAATCATTGTTGGAAGTCCTTATAACTCCAGCTGTAGTGAGTGTCAACGTTGAGGCCGTTAACATAGTTGTTTCTGTGGGTGTCATCGTGGCAGATGTAGCTTGTTGCTCTGTGGGAGCAGATATTGTTGTAGATGTTTCTTGGCTGGTTCCTGGAAGTTGAGTTTGGCTGATACTTATTGGCATTGTTTCGGTGTTGTCTTGGGGAGAAGTTTGAGTGAAATGAGTGGTCATTTGAGGGGATGTAGACTGTGAACCCCCTGAAACTTCTGTATTTGAGGGGGAAGTGATGGTTGTTGCAGAAAAATCAATGGTGGAAGTCCTTGTAACACCATCTGTAGTGAGTGTTGAGGATGATGCTGGTGACTCAGTATTTACAGTGGATGTCACCATTGTGGCAGATGTAGCTTGTTGCTCTGTGGGAGCAGATATTGTTGTAGATGTTTCTTGGCTGGTTCCTGGAAGCTGAGTTTGGCTGATACTTGTTGGCATTGTTTCCGTGTTGTCTTGGGGAGAAGTTTGAGTGAAATGAGTGGTTATTAGAGGGGATGTAGAGTGTGAACTCCCTGTAACTTCTGTGTTTGAGGGTGGGTTGATGGTTGTTGCACTATAATTAATGGTGGAACTCCTTGTAACTCCAGCTGTAGTGAGTGTTGAGGATGATGCTGGTGACCCAGTATTTACAGTGGATGTCACCATTGTGGCAGATGTAGCTTGTTGCTCTGTGGAAGTGGACATCCTTGTTGTAGATGTTTCTTTGCTAGTTCCTGGAAGTTCAGTTTGGCTGATACTTGTTTGCCTTGAATCTGTGTTGTCCTGGGGAGAAGTTTGAGTGAAATAAGTGGTCATTAGAGGAGATGTAGGGTGTGAACTGACTGTAACTTGTGTGTTTGAGGGGGAAATGATGGTTGTTGCAGAATAATCATTGTTGGAAGTCCTTGTAACTCCAGCTGTGGTGAATGTCAACGTTGAGGCTGTTAACATAGTTGTTTCTGTGGGTGTCATCGTGGCAGATGTAGCTTGTTGCTCTGTGGGAGCAGACATCGTTGTAGATGTTTCTTGGCTTGTCACTGGAAGTTCAGTTTGGCTGATACTTGTTGGCCTTGAGTCTGTGTTGTCTTGGGGAGAAGTTTGAGTGAAATGAGTGGTCATTAGAGGGGATGTAGAGTGTGAACTCCCTGAAACTTCTGTGTTTGAGGGGGAAATTATGGTTGTTGCAGTATCATCAATGGTGGAAGTCCTTGAAACTCTATCTGTAGTGAGTGTTGAAGATGATACTGGTGACTCATTATTTATGGTGGATGTCACCATTGTGGCAGATGTAGCTTGTTGCTCTGTGGGAGCAGACATCGTTGTAGATGTTTCTTGGCTAGTTCCTGGAAGCTGAGTTTGGCTGATACTTGTTGGCATTGTTTTGGTGTTGTCTTGGGGAGAAGTTTGAGTGAAATGAGTGGTCATTAGAGGAGATGTAGGGTGTGAACTGGCTGTAACTTCTGTGTTTGAGGGGGAAGTGATGGTTGTTGCAGAATAATCAGTGTTGGAAGTCCTTATAACTCCATCTGTAGTGAGTGTCAACGTTGAGGCTTTTAACATAGTTGTTTCTGTGGGTGTCATCATGGCAGATGTAGCTTGTTGCTCTGTGGGAGCAGATATCGTTGTAGATGTTTCTTGGCTTGTCACTGGAAGCTGAGTTTGGCTGATACTTGTTTGCCTTGAGTCTGTGTTGTCTTGGGGAGAAGTTTGAGTGAAATGAGTGGTCATTAGAGGGGATGTAGAGTGTGAACTTCCTGTAACTTCTGTGTTTAAGGGGGAAATGATGGTTGTTGCAGAATAATCAATGGTGGAAGTCCTTGTAACCCCATCTGTAGCGAGTGTTGAGAATGATGCTGGTGACTCATTATTTACGGTGGATGTCACCATTGTGGCAGATGTAGCTTGTTGCTCTGTGGGAGAAGACATCGTTGTAGATGTTTCTTGGCTAGTTCCTGGAAGCTGAGTTTGGCTGATACTTGTTGGCATTGTTTCAGTATTTATGGTGGATGACACCATTGTGGCAGATGTAGTTTGTTGCTCAGTTTTAACTGAGTATGTGGAAGCCAAAATTGTGCGGTTGGTATGAGTCCCAGTAGACCTGCTGTTAATGATGAATTGTGTTGATTTTAGCAATTTAGTCATATGATTTTGGTTTGTGTCATTAAATACTGATCTCATTTTAAAATCCTCTGACATGTAATTGAATGTCATGTTTGTATTTGATATATTCAGTGGTGTCCTCCATGCCTCGTCGGGCTGGTCTTGTTTTGCTTCTTGGATTCCTGTTAAACAAGACAATATTTGTGCATGATAAATGTATTTTTCTGTGGAGATTAACAGTGCTATATATTGTATATCTCTGGCACACATCTAATGTCTGTATCATGTTTGTATTCTCACACCACTCAGTTTATTCAATTATTAACTGAACCTTCCATTCTACAGTCAGTATTGGTTATTTCCAGTTTATGGAATTTAGGTTACACCCATGAAAAAAATTACATGTCCAAGAACTTAGTTGTAAAGATTTACTTTGCAACATTATGCAGCAGATAAGAAATTATTTTGGGGATGATACAGGTTTTTCAATAAGCTTACTTATATGTATCCAACATTACTCCAGGTGACTAATAACTAAGAAGTAACTAACGAAAATAGCATCCGCATTTCTGTGAAGATAAATTTTCTAGAAATAACTTATAAGTTGAGTACAAGTAACATTTAAGTATTTAAGTATTGAGGTTTGGTGTTCAAATTAACAGGAAGGAGCAGTCATTCTATGTACATTATGCACTAATTTTAGTTATTCTTGAAGGTTTGACAGGACTAAAATGACAAAATTCAATGGCAATTTACAATATATACTGTCTAATGAAATGACTGTTTAGAATGGTACATTCAAAACAATTCCTAAGTAACCTGGATGAGTGTAGCTCACCTGGTTGTGCAAAACAGAAATCCAGAAATCACAGACCTACCTCTTTTTTTTGTAAAGAACACACAGAATACAGTCAGCAAGATGAACACAAAGGTAAGGATAATAAGAATGGTGGAAAGCCTCCTCCAATTCCAGGATCCCAAATAAATCCGCTTTTTCATTTTCCAGTGTATTCAGGTAATCATCCAAAAGATGTAAAGCTGTAATATTTCAACTGCTGCAAGGTCTTTCACTTCACGAACATGTATACAGTACAATGAAGCAGAATAATATAGGTGTTCTGTAATTTTCTGTCTTGGAGTAAACTTCTAATAATCTCCGTCAATTATCGGCTGTGCAAGTGTGATCCCGTTGGCAGTTGTAGGCCATATAAACATTTGTCAGTCAGTATCACATCTACTTTATGTCATCAATGATCAACTAGTACACTGAGGTTGTTACTTATGTAGTGCCCTCCCTACGCAAACTTTCTATGTGGTGAGGAATTGGACTGCAATGATTTTGTGAATTTCCCTCACAACCTGTACATGCTTGTTTACAAAGCGGCACAATGACGTTGAAGAGGACAAGGTTTAAGGCATGAGTGTGTGAAAAGTGGGGTGTTGGTGGGTGTGATCCTTAAGAGTCATTATTATCATCAATTGTCAGTGACATCATTGGTATTTTAATATACCTGTTGTGTAATTGCTTGCATTTTTTATACACTTTTCATCAAGTGCTGGCAAAGAGTCATTTTAATATACTATTGTAATTATATTACATATTTATGCAGTCTTTTCAGAGTAATGTTTTTTTTAGCATTAAATAAATTTTTTGGCACAAAAAAATTTATTAGGCCTCAGCGTGCTTGTGTATATGATATATACAGTATGTTTAGTGTCTTACAGCATCTATCTTGAAGTATCTTGAATACTGTACTGAAACTACACCTGTACATTAGCAGAATGGTGTTCTGCACCTTTGTTACAGATTTTGTGTAAAATCAATAACCAATTAATGATTCATCTTATAAATCAAACTACAAAAATACCCATAACATACACATTTATTGAATTAAGTTATATTTCAATAAATCTGGCAAATAAGATGTATTTGTTGTGTTGTTGACATGTATTTCAATCTGATATTTACAGGTTGTGGCACTGGACATGATGATGGTCGCATGACTCTAACTAAAGGTACATTACATTGAGTAACACATTTACAATGTAGTCATTTGAATTGAATGCTATAAATAGACTGTTAAACATGAGTCCATAATAAGCAGCCTCAATAGCAGCAGGAATTCATGAACTGTGACGAGGTTAAACACAAATATTTCTCTTGATCTTGAAGGAACAAGAGGTTTGGTAAAGCTCTCCACACCTGTTTGCTTATTAGAAAATCATTTCTGAAATGCCACAAAAAAAACCAACTAAATTACTGCGTCATGCTAGATTTACAGCCTTGTGTCAACATGTTAAAGCAGACTTAATTTGACAGTCCTAAAGGCAATGAAAAAATATCAACAGCAGGACTATTTTAAGTTTTGCCTTTGTTTCTGTTGGACTTATAGGTGACATATGTCACCTGGGTGTTGCCAAGTGTGTCTTGGCTTAAATTAGTTTTTTTTAATCACTACACGATTGATCCAAACCACAAGCATGCAACAATAAAGCATGTGGCATACCAGACAGCATCACTTTCTCATGGACAGCTGGACACACATGAACAGGTCTGTAGAAGTCACAGACTCGGACTGGGCATGCCACACAAGAAGGGAAACATGGATTATTTTTTTGTACAATATAAGATGTTGATGATGAAGACATTTGCTGCTTTAGTTTGTTACCTACAGAACTTTGTGTGATCTGATTGCATTTTGAGGAGATTACTGCTGCTTTTTCCATTGTAATCACATAAAATTTACTTTGAAACTGACGATTTTCTGTGTGTATGATTTATTATCTTTTGCTGGTCATTAATACAAGTTAGAGCTTACAGAGTTTGGTCTTTACATGTTGTCTATGAGGAAAAAAAGTGAATTGACTGTTTCCTTTGTTACTGCATCATAATTCGAAAAACATTACTTTTACTGTATGTGAAAAATATTAACCTTACTGTACGTGACTACTGTCAGTGAACAGTAAGTTTCCAGTTTACAAAGGTTTCCATAACACACCGTTCAGAATAAGTGAGGGTGGAGAATTTGCTTTTGAGCCAAAAGGAACTAAGAGCTGTAAATCTTGCCAATAATCTTGTCAACAAACCCACCCACTTCTCAATTCTTTTCTTGTCTTGTGTTTGAATTATGGACATTCAGCACTGACTCATATGTGCACATTGAGATAGAGGCAGGATAAAAAAAGAGAGAAGACTGGCAAAAGAAGAATGAATCACAGAGAAGTTAATGAGTCAGGTTCAAGGGAAATGAAAAAACTAATTTCTTGACATTCCTGGAGCGGATCATAAAGGCCTTGAAAAAGTTAGAAAGAGGGCAACAGAAAAAAGTACAATAATATTGAAATACTTTATTTAGGTCAAATAAAACAGGAAATTCAAACAACCGCCTGTAATGGCACTCCACTCTCACAAACATAACCTGAAGATATTGATTGATTTTTTTCAACAATCAGTTTTAATTGTTCATAGCTGCTATTAAAGCAACTAGAACTATAATATGCCAAATCTAAAGTTGCTACAAGCAGTCCACCCAAGTGTCACAAGTTGGGAAACAAATGGATCAGTTCTGTCTCCAAATAACTGTGACATCCTTTTGTACTGGACAGTCACACACAGACTCCAGCTTCAAATCTCACACTTCAACCTCCTTTTGTCCCTCCACTACACCATCCTCTGTTCCTGTTGTTGTTTTTGTCAGCTCAGACTGGGCCCTTCTGCGCTCTGCCTCTGTCAAGGTCATGGGATGGAGAGGGAAAAATCCTGCCAACCCTGCGGAAATAGAAAGGGGAGAGGGGAAAACCACATCTTTCACTGCAAATGTTTCAAACAAACTATGGCAGAGGCATTGCAGAGAGTAACGAAAATATTTTTGAATTTAAAGAGCTGACAAATTATTGTTTTAAAATAATTGTTCACTGTCGACAATTCTTGGAGAACCAACCACTTAAGTACATTGGATGCTTGTTATGTCTGTAAAAAGCATATTTAATCTGTATCTTTACAATCCTTTAACCCAGAGGGCATAGATGAGTCATCACTTATGGTAGCAGATAATATAGAAATCAAGTTCAAAGAAGAGTCTACAAGTATATCTCTAGATGAATATTGCCTAAACTGTGCTCATAAAAGCTACAGATGGACCTCCTTGATCAAACAAATCAATATGAGAAAAACACTTATCTAGGCAGGCCCTCAATAACATTGAGCAATGCTGATCCACCGTAAAAGAACATGCTAATGTACTGAATACGCACCTAGAAGTTTGGCCACTGGCTTCGTAGGGTGTGCACCACAGCCGATCCAGTACTTGATTCGGTCGAAGTTGAAGCTTATGAGTTTCTCATTGTAGATGTTCGTGAGGGGGTCGTAGGAACCCAGCTGTTCTATATATTTACTATCTCTTGCCCTTTTATTGTGAGCTGCCACAATGCGATAAAAGGGTCTGTTAGCTTGTTTGTGGCCAGCAAGAGCCAAGCGGATGACAACAAAACCTCCGTGGTACTTCTTAAGCAGGTGTGACGCTGCAGAGGAAAATGAGCACAGTAAGCATTGTCAAAGGAAAATAATTTTTTTCTTGTAAAAACATCACTGCATCAGTGAGAGATGAATGATCTACATTTTCCAATAAAGGCTGAACTGTCAGAGGCCTTAACCACCTTGTGCATGTCATTTCCTCAAAAGCGTAGTATATAAGATGAGATCTTGTGTATGCCACTGACTGCCGTCTTATTTAGCAAACCTATGTTTTCCATATCTCTGATTCCACTCTGCTTCAAGTTGCTTTCTTGAACAAGATGGAGGAAAGAGAAGTGAGTAGTTAAACATTCACTACTTGTTTTGTTTTGTTTTTTTATTTGAATTGTATGTATTAATCCTATGGTGCTTTATTATTGTGAAACACTTTGTGGCACCTGCTCAGTACAAAAAGCCCATTTATTACGTAGATCTTGCTAATTTCAGTGCAGTCTTAATCCAACCTTTATAATGTTCAGTTTTAAAGAGGTTCTGATTTAGTCTACCCTTATTAACACGAATGGGGTGAACATGTCTCTCAGTGTATAGCAACACAAATAAAACAAAAGCAAAGAGAGTATGTCTTCTAAAATCACCACAGAATTAAATCAACACCTCACCATGACAGGAGGCGAAGAGCTACAAAGGCTATTAAGGCAATTGTGCCAGATTTGAAATAATCCACTAAAAGTGCTTGTTTTTGCTGTTGACAGGTTCAGATTGCTGTGTCTGACAGCATTACAGAAAGGTTACAGAGATAGACCTGTAAGATCCTCTTTGTTTAACAAGAAACAGCTGTTGTGTCGCTTGATTCAAAGCCACCAGACTCCACTGACAAAAACAGCAATTTTACATGGGTCCTTTTAAGAATTTTGTATTATTATTATTGCAATTATGTTGTTGTATTATAAACTGTAAACGGTAAGACTAAACAAGGCATTTGTAGGTGTCACCTTATGGTTAGGCAATAAAATACTGATAACTCAAGTAGTGGAAAAATGGTAGTTAGAACCCTAAAGTCATATTAATAAGCTTTACATTACTTTACTGAACAGTATGTTTACAATATGTAATATTTAAGTGAGGAAGCTGTCCCTACTGCTTATGCTAAAAGTAATATGTCTGACTAAACGTGTTCTAGATGTTATTTTTACATGTGTTGTTATAACTCTGCTCATAAACATCAAAACCGTCAGGATGTGCCTGCTCACACTGTACATACTCACATAAATGAACCATGGTGTTAGCTGGATTTTCCTGCAACAGACATTTAAAAAAATCACCATTATACCACAGTGCATAGAAATAACTTTCTTAACAACACCAGTAGTGAATCTCATCCTGCTACACATTTACTATGTGTCCGACAACCTTTAAAAGTCATTCAATTAAAACAGTATAGCTATGGAGATGTTGCTAGCGGCTAACTTTAAAGGTAGCGTTGAAGAGCATCTCATGTTTAGAGACTACGCGGTTTGGAAATGAGCGAAATACCTCGGATGCGGATGTTGAACACAATCCTCCCAGGCGTCGCTGTCTTTCCTTCGCTGGACAGGCTGTAAAATTAACGTAAATTACTGTTAATGTGTGTTAATAAGTGTTCTCAACATCAGAAATAATGTGACATTCGTCAGCGCGCCGCCATGTTTGAACAGGAAGTTACGTACAGCCCTGGCGTCATTGCGTCACAGCGACGCTAGATGGCACTGTAGTATTGTTCTCCAATGCACCACAACACACTGAACCAATGTCAGCCCTGCACTGCTCAGTTAACCATCCTCTTTGAAGAATTCATGTCAGCCTAGAAAATGTCCCACAAATTAGAAAAATATTCCCTCAGACATGAAGATTGCATTCAAGTTTTTATAATGTTTCTTTGTTTGTTTTGTTTAATGTGTAGTTGTGGCAGAAGTACGCTTAAAGCAACTTTTACTTAAGAACTCTTAAGTAAAAGTAATAACATCACACTGTATGTTACTCTAATGATATATGTTACAACTAAAAGTTCTGCATTCACAAAGTAAAAGTACAGACGTAATATCATCAAAATGTGCTTTGCTTTGGGTGTCAAAGATAACATAGGTCTGCTGTTTACATATACAGCTGAGCCTTTCAAGTGTTATGGGGTAATAATATCTACTGTTGCTACTACATTATGTTATTGCATTGTGATCATTAATTCATTGGACTTCCAGCCTTTTGTATTGGAGCTAATTTAGAGTACTTTACATTCCTTTGAGTAGTTTAATTCATGTCATATTTCATAAACAAATCTTGTGTTTTTTGTATGTCAAATCTTAAGCTAGTGCTTAAAGCTGTTGGGTAAATGCAGTTGAGCAAAAAGTACAATATTTCTATAATATTCAGTATAACCCCCAAATGTAGTGGAATATATAGGTCCATTAAGTAGCATACAGTGGAAATGTTAAAGTAATGAACTGCAAAATCACTTAAGTAGGTTTTTTCAGTAAATGCACTTGAAATAAAAACTTGATGTGTTTTATTGGTGGTAAAACATGGATTTGAATTATTATATTATGTAGCAGCTACATTTATTTTACTACTGTTCTCATTGTAAGCCTCAGTGGTCAAATACATTAGCTATGAATGCAGCTGAAAGCCTTAAATTTATGACTATGTAAATGTTCTGAAATTTACCTAATGAATACACATGAATAATCCAGTTTCTAGTATTAGTAAAGGCAATTTAGCAGGTACAAAGATCACATCATGAGCATGACAAAAACGACAAACCAGCTGTTACATTTATAATTATGACTTTGTAAATATTGTAATCTGTCACTTGAAATTTTAGAGTCTCCGGTTACAATTGTGCTGTCTGTCACATAATCTCTCACATTCTCCTTTCTGTAATTTCTATTCTACATGTGTTGTGTGTCTTACATCAGCAACGCATTGAGTTTTAAATCAGTTTCCACCGCTGACCCCAGCAGAGATGAAACACTGATTTCCTGAGAGCGTTCACGAATTCAGGGGTCATTGCTTAGCCTGATGCTGTCCGAGTGCTCAGAGATTTCTGCCCACTGGGAGCCCGACCACCTCCCTACCCCCCCCGAGCCTTGGAACATGGTGATTTCACACTCCTGTTGTGTAAAGCTTGTTTTTCCGTGTGTGTATGTGTGTGTGACAAACACATGGTTTTCAGTGAGAAGAGGTCACTGAAGACACACAAAAGAGACAGGCCTTGTTTGTTATTCTGAAAATATCCGACTGTTCCTGCGTGACTCTTCATACATAAAGCCAGTAATGACTTTCAAATGATTGCAAAGAGATGAAAGAGACATTACCTAAAAAATATTTTTTTTGTACAATACGTAATCTATCACATTTATTTGATTTGCTTTCAGGAAAGGATATATTCATACTTGCCCCTTTACATATTACCTTTATAGTTGTGTCTAACTATCTTATGTAAATGATGAACTATTAATACATAAGTTGTGATGATACAAATTATTTGACCATTATTCAAGAAATTATGTTTTATATTACCAAAATAAGTAGCACTTAATGGCAAACTGCATTAAAAACAAATAAAACTGCCTTATTGTATCACATGTGTGTCAATGGATGCTAGTTTTAAAAAATTTTCACCATTTGGTCACTTTGGTTTGTCACAGAAATCACTTCAGCATCCAAAATAATATCATAACTCAAAACATTTTGCCTCTCAACAACCAGGACTGAAATTTCAAGAGGAAAGCATCATTATTGTGTTGACCATGTTTTTTCAGCAGAAAAATCTGAAAATGAATAGAGGCTTTACACAGTTAGGCAGCAAACAAAATGAATCTTACATGGTGAATCGGCAATGCGTGATTATCTGAACGGTGACATTGATTCTACTTGTGGCTCACTCTCTCGTGAGGACCCCATGCTCTTTGGGATACCAAGACGAGTTGTTCCTCTTCTAATCATCTGTGACAGTTCAGTTAGAGACGCTCAGATGACCAGATATTTTACTTGGAAAAAGCAGGAGGAGTCGGCCTTTAACGAAGACGGCTGCTCCAGACACTGTAGTAAAAGATGTGTGAATTTAATTTGATTATGTACACGATACTAATATCTTCTAAGCACTGAGCTCCATCTTACACTGTACACATACAAACACCTTTCATTACCACTGTAACCTGAATTAAAGCAACACGTAAGGTCATTTCAGGTTTATTATCATGTAGTTCCGAACCACTTTATGTATTTACTTTCATAGTTGATTAAATAGGGTAAGAATTTCACTGATGACTAATAAACATAATAGATATGTCCTCATTGACCAATTCAAGTTAGAGTAGATGAGCTTTGACGCAGATCTTTGGTTAGACTTGTGTGTCAACTATCAGTGGGTATAGACTTTTATATCCCTCATTAACACCAAATCCAAACCTGAGATGTGAAATTGAGGAGGACTTTTTGACATGTGCACTATCTGTGACACAGTGACAGAAGGATAGCAGGAATTAAAGGAATACTTTGACATTTTGGAAAGGATGTTTATTCACCTTTTGATGGAGAGTTAGACAAGATGGTTTGTATCACTCTCACATTCATCTATTAAATATAAAGCCACAGCAAGCAATTTAGCTTAGCACAAAGACTGGAGACAGGAGGACACAGCTAGCCTGGCTCAGTTGGAAGCTAACAGAGTCCACCTACCAGCACCTCTAAAGCTCACTAATGACAGTTATATCTTGTTTGTTTAATCCGCCCATAAACTGAGGTGTAAAACAACAATTCACGGGCGTTATGCACCGGACTATTTCTTGGCTGAGAGCAGTTACTTCCTGGAATCTCCACTGGTTGTCTGGCAGCTGCTCATATAAGCATGTTAATTAGTGAGCTTTAGAGATTTTGGTTGATTTTTTTTTACCGTTGCACTGAACCAGGCTAGCTGTTTCCTCGTTTCCAGTTTTTGTGACAAGCTAAGCTAACCGGCTGCTAGTTTTACCCACTCTTAAACAGACAAAGCGGAGAGGAGAGTGGTATCAGTCTTTTAACTCTATGCAACAAAGCAAACGAGCATATTTTCTAAAATGTAATGTAAAACTATTGTTCATATCTTTTATCTAAAAGATCTAAACTCAGTTTATTAAGAGATTTAACAAACATTAGTGCATATCTAATAGAATCTCAGAAAGCCAATAAAATGAAAATAGCTCCGTGTTGCCAGAAAGCATAAAGCAATCACATCGCAGTTGGACTCCCCACTTTGTGAAGCTGGATGATTTTTCAGAAAAAACAACTGTGTTGGCCATTAAAAAAGATCACATACACTTTATCTTTGTCTTTTAAAACTTTTCTTTGTAACGTCTCTCCTTGTGTATTGAACAAACTTTTTTTCTGTTTACGTGCATGTGGAAGTGGGGTGGTCAGTGTCTTAAATCGTTAATCTGTTTCTTGAAAACTATGAAATATTCAAAAGACGAAGAACCTCAGTGTTCACATTTTCCTGCCTGCTAAATTATTTTCAGGCATGTTTGGAGCTACTTAACGTGTATACATGGAAGATAAAAAAAACATCTTGGACAGGAATCCTGACACATAAATACTTTGTAGAAATCAATTTACACAGGCTGAGCATTGTTGACTAATTCACTTTCATGCCTTTGAAATGTGAAATGATGAAGTACTCCCTGAAAAACCCACATGAACGCAGGAGGGATCAAGCAAACACTAACATGTACGCTCCAAAATAGTGCAGGGAAATGTCCTGATCCCAACATGAACCAGATCACAGCAAGGGAGGCCATGAGAAACGTCTCTGACCTGCACAAGAAGTGGAAGACACAGCAGAAGTTATTTCCATTTCTTGTGGAACATTGAAATACCACATAGAAGACACCGGGGATCAAACCTTGGTGCTTGTGTTAACCACTGAATCACTTTGACACCCCACCCTCTTGAACGGCTTAAACCATTTTATGCTACTTACTTCTGACCACCAAATAATACATTTTCTAAGGTGAATTATCAGGAAACAGCTGGCCAAAGTGTTCATTTAGACAGAATGACAGCCAAAGATTTCTGACTGCCTTTTAACCCATAGATTATCTTTTCTGTTACCTTTACTAAAACCATCATATTGAGTTTAAGACGTTAGATTTCATTAACGTCCTGTAAAATCCATGTCTCTCCCAAGTATCAGTGTCAGATAATCCAGCAGGCTTTTGGTTGTACTTTACTTTAACCCCCCTTATTTATCATTTATACAGATTATAGTGCACAGTCTTTTCAAAAAGTTTATCTATTTTATATAGTATAACTGTGTAATATTGTATTGTTTTGATTGTATTGAAGATTTTGTTCACACTGAGATATAACTTATATATAACTATATAATACAATATTGTTTATGAATACAGAATAGGAATTTTGTTTTTCATAAGAAAATGTATTTTGTCAGAATATAGTAACTTATTGTGTATTTGAGTTCTTTTTTAATTTAAAGAAAGTGGGCATGTACAGTGGTGTGAAAAAGTATTTGCCCCCTTACAGGTTGCTTTTGATTTTTTGTCACACTTACATGTTTCAGATCATCAAACCAATTTTAATATCACACAAAGATAACCTGAGTAAACACAAAAAGCAGTTTTTAAATGATGATTTCATTTATTAAGGGAAAAAAGCTATCCAAACCAACCTGGCCCTATGTGAAAAAGTAATTGCCCCCTAAACCTAATAACTGGTTGTGTCACCCTTGGCGGCAACAACTGCAACCAAGCGTTTGCAATATCTGGCAATGAGTCTTTCACATCGCTGTGGGGGGATTTTGGCCCACTCTTCTTTGCAGAATTGTCTTAATTCAGCCACATTGGAGGGTTTTCGAGGATGAACGGCCTGTTTAAAGTCATGCCACAGCATCTCAATCGGATTTAAGTCCGGACTTTGACTAGGTCACTCCAAAACCTTCATTTTGTTTCACCTTGGAACTCTCCCATGGAGGCCATTTTTGCCTAGTGTCTTTCTTATTGTTGAATCATGAACACTGACCTTAACTGAGGCAAGTGAGGCCTGCAGTGCTTTAGATGTTGTTCGGGGTTCTTTTGTGACCTCCTGCATGAGACGTTGATGCACTCTTGGAGTAATTTTGGTAGGCCGGTAGTCCTGGGAAGGTTCACCACTGCTCCGTGTTTTCTCCGTTCGGGGATAATGGCTCTCACTGTTGTTCTCTGGAGTCCCAAAGCCTTAGAAATGGCTTTGTAACCCTTTCCAGACTGATAGATGTCAATAACTTTGTTTCTTGTCTGTTCTTGAATTGCTTTAGATCGGGGCATGATGTGTTGCATTTTGAGATCTTTCAGCCTACTTCATGTTGTCTATTTAAGTGATTTCTTGATTCTACAGCTCTGGCAGTAATCAGGCCTGGGTGTGGCAAGTGAAATTGAACTCAGCTTTCAAAAATGTGGTTAATCACAGTTAATTCATGATTTAACAAGGAGGGGGCAATTACTTTTTCACATAGGGCCAGGTTGGTTTGGATAGCTTTTTTCCCTTAATAAATGAAATCATCATTTAAAAACTGCTTTTTGTGTTTACTCAAGTCATCTATGTCTGATATTAAAATTGGTTTGATGATCTGAAACATGTAAGTGTGACAATAAAGCAAAAACAGAAGAAATCTGTAAGGGGGCAAATACTTTTTCACACCACTGTAAATTCCCATCAAAGAGGGCATTTCAAACTTTTTTTCAACCACATGCCAATTTTATGTTGTTGTTTTAAGTTTGTGTTTTTGAAATGAATGCCATATGCATAAGATTCTTCAGAATAATGGATCTTTTCAATCAGAGGCGCCGTGTGACTTCTACTCTGTGAGCTCTTTGTGATGCCCTCTGCTTTTTTAAGCATCTGTGTCCAGCTTGAGCAGAGATAGACGTTATGGTTGCACAGAGCACCTAATGGAAAGGCAGGATTTGGTCACAGATGGGGGGTCAAGTGATCTCCCTTCTCTGGAAGGATCTTTCAGATGGTTGTAGTGAGACTAATTGTGATAGCATGCAAAATGGAGGCATTACTTTTATCTTCATTTACAAAGAGACTTTTTCTTTTTCTGATGTTTTTTTTACTAGAATTTGTCTACTCTTGCAGCCTCTGATTAAAGCAGAAATGTTGTGTGTTCTTTGGAATTGAGAGGCATGTGGTTGCTTGTCTCAGTCAACAAAGTAGCGAATGTTGTGGGTGATACACAACCCATTTCATTAGATAAATGTGCTAAAAGTCCATATACTCTGATTTGAAATAACTAATAAGCCATGTTACTTTGAAAAGCTGTTGTTTGTCACTAATTATGCAGTAACTCTGGCCCCCCTATCAACTGTCAGCAACGAGCATGCACGCTGTTTTTCAGCTTGGACAATCATATGGTACAATGCTGTTTTCCATCATTTACATCTTGCATAAAACAACCTGGTTCACAGCTTTAACTGATATAAAGCTATTCTTCAAAAGCAGAAACCTTACAGGATGGTTGTAATCAACTAAAATGGGGCTGGAAACTACACTTTCTATTAGGTTTGGATGACTGTTTCATCCTCAGCAGCAGAAACAGGAGGCTGTGCAAAAACTAATTCTATTTGGCCCAATAAGAAGCAAATGTCTGTGGCCATGTTCGTACTTTCCTAAGGTAAAAATATGCTTGTTTGGAGGTGGCCAAAACAACTACCCTTTTAACAAGTTTCTAAAACATTGTTGGAGATGTTGAGCCATGCAGGATTAATAAGGATGGGAAACAACATTTTGATAAGGTAAGGGTTGAAAATAAAACACTGTGATCAACCAAAGACAAAAAGAGAGAAAAAGAGAGCTGGAGCACATGTAACTAATGTCACAGTGGTGAGTAGTTTAACTCCTCCAGTTTTTATGTACTTGTAGTACTAGACTTAAAATACTTAAACATTGTGAGAGTCCTACGTTTATCCAGGTAAATGATGCAAATAATACTTTATCAATACTTCGTCCACCACTGTCAAGTCCAGCAAGTACAAAAGTACTGCTTACATACCCAAAACTATCTGAATGGTCTTTTAATTCTATTTATTTCTTTTTACTTTCTCAATTTCTGTGTTCAGCACAGGATAGTGAAATTCACATTTAGCTACGCCTTCATCACACAGCACTCGTCATTTCCTTATATATATATATTTACAGTAACAGGATCTGGGGTAGAAAACTGTGAACATCTATTTAAGATTAATGTTAATCTAAAATAAATTAACAGTCAGTGAGGGCAGGCAGGGTAACTACAGCTAGTTAAAGGTAATAACTGGTCAACTTCAGTCCGCACATCGCTTTGTGATTCCTGCTATGAGAGGTCATGACCTGCGTCCTGTGCTGCCGCCCTCCCCAGACCTCTGCTGGCAGAGCTGAAACGGCAAAGCCACACTGGTAGGTTGTGTGAGAGGACAAGTGGATTTGGCATGCACATCAGAGCGTGATACCCAAGCATTTTGGTCCCATCACATGCCACACACACACACACTCACACAAGTACAACACACACACAGAGCATTCTTGGTCGTGTAAAATGGATTGTAACACTGGCCACTGTAATGAAATGATGCCAACAACCCACAGTATTCCTTTACAGCCAAACTCTCTAAAGGTTTCAGTGCACTCTTAGCGTCCAGTGTTGTTGCAGCTTAAAGAGGAGTTTTAACAACTGTGTTTTTTGATGTTGTAAATAATCTGTGCTTCTTGTTCTGACTGCAAACAGGGGAATGGTAAGACAGCCATACTTGATGTTCCTTATGTTAAATTTACTGGACAGAATACAAACAGGTTTATATCAACAAACATAAAAATAGATTTTAGCTTCATTTGACCAATCAAAAATGTTTCAATTAATAGAAAAAAAATCCTTCTGGTTATTTTTTTAGTGAAACCTTTGAAGAGATTTTAAGCAGAGTGACAAATATCATTGGGGACAAATTCTTCCAAAATACTCGTTCGCTGATTTAGTCATGTTCATGCATGCTTCAGGGAAATTTGTTCATCTGTGATCTTTCACGTTTAGGTGTTGGTGTAACCTGTTTATTGAGCAGCCAGTAGCAACACAGAGTTACTCCTCGTGTAACTGTAATGATGCCCCTCTCTTAGGAAACTGACACCAAACCAAAAGCTGTCTTATCTTAGGGACATCGTAGGCGGCCATGACAAGTTATACACCATTTAAAATGTTGCATTATCTCAATGCGTTTGTGCCGGTCTGGGGCGAATCATCAAAGACACGAGATCAGCGGTTGGCTATGACATGGTACCTTGTTTATGCACGACTCAGGGTAGCAGGCAACGTGTTAAACTCTCACGACCAACGGCATCCTTACATAAACAAATGTTAAACAAACTAGTGAAAGTGTGAATTCATGTGACAGGAAAACAGAGAGACGTGCTTTATTGGTTTTGTGTTGCATTAAACAGAAGAGGACAGGTGAGCTCTGCTGTGGGGTGATAAGAGCCTCGGGATACACAGACAACAGGTTTCTTAACGTATTGTGTAAGAAGGATAAAGGAGCTCTGTTGCACTTCCTCAGACACTGACGGGACAACAGTCATCACGGTCGCTTTGTCATGTGTCTTGTATTTTCTGTTTATTTGTTCTCTGTTGCTTCCTGGCTTCGAAGTGTGAGAACGCTCTCATTTGAGGACTTCAGATTGTCTGTCTTTGTGCAGTGCACCGACCACCATCGCCATTGTCTTCCACCTGTTCCTTAGTGATCAGACTACATTCGTCTTTCTTTCCTCCAGGAATGATCTATCTCCAGTGTCAGTATCACTGGCTTGTACTGCTTGTGCCAAGTGAAGGTGTTATTGAGGATACACGGAATTCACACTATAATGAGCAGTGACAGAATGTCACCCACTCTCCCGCAGATCAACCCCCAGCCTGCTGCTGCTGCCACCCGAGCACCCACCTGCACCCATCCAGCTGAGTCCGCCTGGTTGTGTGATGTCACTCGCACACTTCGCTTGTTTCCACAGAGTTGGCCTGTGGAGGGTGTTGCAACAAGGATGCAACATTGACATGTCATTTGTTCCAAGCTGGGCCCGATATAACTGAGGTGTCTTGTCATTTTTACAAGAGTTGTACCATCGTTGCCTTTTTCCTGGTCCAGTTTGCTTCCTCCCTCTGATACCTCTGATTTCCTTGGAATTCATGAGAGAGCTGCCCTCTCTAAGTGGCCTTTGGCCGCGTTTGATCACCGGTTGAGTTATAGATGTCTCCATGACTCATAACTCAGACACCAGACTCAGATGTCAACATAACATATGTTGTTTTCCTGCTCCCCTACCACACGTTGTGTGTGAGTGGAGTTTCGTGGGGATGTAGGAAGGAGTAAGATTGTTGTGGGACATCTTGTGCTCTAAAGCAGTGGATGAATGAAAATAAAATAATGTTGTGACTCAGGAGATGAGTTATGAGCAGCTCAACCAAAGAGTGAAGATTTTCTCTCCTCTGATTGGAGATTAGATTTTTGAGGTCTGAAGAGCTGAGGGTTTGCATCCTTAACAAAAAAACAGATTGTGTAACAAATCCCCCTCTTCTCTTCTCTCTTTATGGCATGAAGTGGGGTTCTTCTTTTAATTTGTTTTATTCTATCCAAAGTAGCTATCTTTACTTTGCTGACTTTATGTTACTATACCTCTGTGTTCCTTATATATATGTTCTGTACTGAGCCAGCCACAAGGTGGCTGAACAGTGGAAGTTCAAACAAGGTTCACACGTAGGTTAACTTGTTCCAAATGAGTGCGAGGAATGCCTGCGTCCTCGCTCTCCTCATTAACCAAACACCACCTTGTCAGACCCTACATGCCTGTTCGGAGCTCCTCCCTGTGCCACACATAATGAGATGAATATCTCAAATCAGCTTTCTCAAATTAAAGTTACAACAGAAAGTAAGCTTCTCACCAGTCTCCTCCTAAGAGCACATTTTATACGCTCTCTATCTATCGTGATAAAATAATTCCCATAAGGAAGTGATTACAGATTTGGATAATTCTGAGCAGATGTGAAAATGTCTCAACAAGTTAACAAGGCAGCGGTGGAAGTGCGGACCTTGTCACTGTCGAAGCAGCGTGCAGTTCCATCTGTCTTCAGAGCCTTGAGTCTGGCAGTGGAGGTAAACTATGAACGGATAGAGGATGATGATAAAACATGGCCAGTTGTTTACTATTTTGGGGGCTTTATGCACTCAGAGACTTCCTTCTTGAAACCCTTGGGTAGCAGTTTATCATGGTGACCACTGTTTTGTTGCACGCAGGCAGATTTTGCACGCAGTTCTTTCAAATTCAACACAGTTGATGCCAGCCATCATGGGAGAGAAATCAGCAGCTTGTGATTCGTGTATTGTGCACGAGTGCAGATGTAAGATTATTTTTCAAAAACATCTGCCATATTGTCAACAAAGAACAGAACTCGCCTTCAGCATTAACATGCCCACAAAATGGAAAAAAGCTTCCGATATATGGGGCTAGATGTATTAATTTATTTTATTTTAACAATTCAAGCCGGCAGGGCTCATGATGCTGCAGGACATTAAGAATTTGTCTGAGTGTTTACTGCGTTAGGGTTATTTTTCTAAACATCCTGTTTTTTAGACTCCTGTGTTTTATATATTTTACAAACACCTATGTCACATGTGTCTATCCTCTCCTCTTTAAACGGTGCTGAAATCAGATTTTTTTTTTTGTCTGGAGTTTATTTACAGTATGCAGACGGAGCAGTACGGAGGAGGATGAGCTCTGACAGACATCTTTCAGACAGAGAATTGGCCGTTTGTAACATCTGCTGTAGTGCAGTGATGAAAAAACATATAATCTGAAGATATTCTACACACCATTCACTGAAGACAAAAAGTGCTGTTTGGTTGCATTCAACACTCCACCCTCATTTACCAGAAGATAAAAGCAGTGTTAACATTTAAATACAGTTTAAAAAAAAATGTTTATATACACTTAATGCCTGTACTTCTCGCCTTTGTTCAGCTCAGACGAAGATAAGCCTAAATTGGCGATGCCTCTCATCAAAGGTGTTTTCTCTTTGTGCTGCTCAGTGTGAATAGCTGAACGTTGTGTATAGAGAAAATACATGTAGATAGGAGAGGGGGAGGAAAACGTTCACCTACAAGCAAAAAAGAAACTTTGGTAATTGCCATAACACAAATAATGAGAGGCTATGTAGGAAAGTGTTTGAAGAATGGTCCTGATCGAGATAAGATTGGAGACAGTATCGTGAGGGAGAGGAAGTGTTTTTCTGTCTGCTGCAGCTGAGAGGAAACTTAAGTGATAGAGTTACGTGTATGAGCCAGACGCTGAGCTGAACCCTGCAGAAACAAGCGGGCTAAATGGAGTTTAGGGTGTGACGAGGACGAGTGCGATTCAGATGCCACTTAACGCAGAAGCATAATGCAGTCATACATACATACATACAGATCACATGAAGCTGTCCTCTTCTAACATAATTCAACTGAACAAAAAGTGAAACAGCAGTCGCCCACTAGTGGACATGGTGCCACAACAGTATGAAAATACTGCAATCCATGAACATAAAGGGGTCAAATTCAGTTTGAATATTTAGACCAACCACAGGCCTTTAACATTGAAATCAACCGTTTTGCTAAGGGCTGATAAATGTAAACGTGGCTTATAGACCCCAAAACCGAAGGAAGCTGTAATAACCAGTTTTCTATTCGGTTCTAGATTCAATTCACTGAAAGCTGAAGATGCCATAAATTTAAGCAGGCATTATCATTTCATTATTTTAAATTCATCACTTGGCCTCTTTTAAAAGTCCTCGAACACGAACAAGAAAAACACACAACATGCAACATAGTGTGATCAAAAAACGAAATGAGCATCTGTTGACTGATCTCTGGTTCTGTCCAGCCTGTTTAACCTTCTGTTAGGATGACATGAATGGGACAGTAATATGTACAGTAGATCAGTATCCTTCAAATACCTAAAAAACAAACAAAAGCATCAGAACAGACATATTTCAGTCCTACAAGTGGAAAAAAAAAAACACCTGTGTCTTTATGTTTGCAAAAACATTACAAACATCACATTTAAATTCCTAATAGTGTAAATGATGCGCTGCAAACTCTCTTTAGTTTGGGTGTAATCATCAGTAGCTGCGTGGCAAATGAATGCCAGGCTAATAATGATTAGGATAACAGAGGCAAGACCTGGTGGTGGTGAACCAGTGATATTTGCAGGGAGACGAGATTATTAGCTTTATTTGCGTGTCTGTGTGATTTCAGAAACATACCTGTTGTAGCTTCAGAGAGAGAGAGAGGGAGAAACATAGAGGTGAAATATCTGCAAAAGAACATGAGAGAAATTTGCCATTGTTTGGATTTCACATGATTGATGCTTGACTTAATCCCGTGCTCTTTGCGCCTTCCCAGGAGGGTGAGGCGGTCTCTTTGTGCTTTTCTGTCCCATGTGAAGCAAACCAAAGCGGGAGAGTGAGGGTCATAGCTATTCGGCAGGATACCAGATCCTTCCCACCGGCACATCTGCATGTGAAATCGCCATTTCACCCCTCCACACTCCCTAATTGTTGCTAAAATTATTTGTGAAATTGCCTTCCACCAGGAGTGTTTTCCACGGCAATTGTCACACGATTTTATATGCACGGTGGGCCCACAGAGTTGACACATGCACCTCTTCTTTTCTGCCATATGTGCGCTTTTTATTCGAGTTTAATAGTAGCGCATTATTTTTTTTTAACAATTACCTTTAAGCAATTACTCTTGTGCGTACTGGGGGCGAGTCAACCTGTTGTCATCAATAGCGGGTCGATCCAAAGGTTGTAATTACCACAAAAGCTATAGGAGCGATTTAGATGTTCATGCTGCGCACATTTACTTAATTGAAAGGTTAACAAGCCAAAAGCATCTTACGGTCCAACCTTCGCTAAGCAGGGCTGCTTTAGCGCAACACTGGTCCATTCAGAAAGCACATCATCAGCTCCTGACTCAATTATTTTGGGCCGTGGTTTTCATTCACACGGAGCTCTGCGTGCGCACCGCTGCGTTTATGGGGGAATAAGTTTGGATACAGATGTTTATTTATATCTCTTGACATCTTGTCGGCAACTGACTGATTTTAGTCCATTTATTCAGCTGTATTTTCTGAATCTGATTTTTTTTTTTTTTTTTTTTTTACGAAATTGAATTCTTTATGTGGAGAAAATATGAGGAGCAAACTATTCGTAATAACCTGCAAACATGTTTTTAACGAATTTATTTCCGTTTAAATTTCTGGCTCCGCTATTGTTGCTATAGATGAGTTTAATGGGGTACACATGTTTTAAAATGTTGTGAGTTTTATCCTGAACAATCAAAGAAAGAAAGAAAGAAAAAGAAAGAGGAATAAATCATCATTAATATTCCGCAGGTCTGAACAGCTGAATGTCATGGAGTCAGACACGTTCAGAAAAGACAGGATTTAGAGTAACATTTAGATATAATAACATTTTGAACTGGTTTTAGGGTACGGAGCCTTATGAGGGAGGCAGCAGTGAATTAAAAAGTGGAATGTGTTGCTCTGATTGGTCGGCGGGCTTCTGGCTAAACCCACTCTCTTTCATCCATAAAAGAAAGGCCAGGGAGCCTATGGGAGCGCTCGGCTGTCTCCTCCTACGACATGCACCAAAGTTGGCCACTTAAACTACTTCCAACCAGCCAGCAGACATTATACTGAACCCAAACTACACCAAGGGAAAAGAATAACACTGCATTTTTTTCCAACTCAAACCCACAGCTTAAAGTGCAGCTGCTCTATTTTGCAGATTTTTATTTCATCTGTAGCTGCCGTTATTTCTTTTTTTTTGTTGTTGTTGTTATTTTGGCACGCGTTCATCGCCCCAGAGGAGAGCATCACTTTTATTTTTCCCCGGTGGAAGAAGGGCTCGTCCAGTTTCTCCGCCTGGGATTTGGATTTGACAGCAGGCTGAGCATCTTTCTGAGCATTTTGAAGACATCCCGGTTTTTTTTTTTAACTTGGACTTTGTGAGAGTAGCAGGCTCGGTTCCGTGTTGTTTGTGTGTCTGAGTAGCTCAATGATGGCTACTTTACCAGGAACAATGCCTCGGATGGTGCGCCCTGCGCCGGGCCAGAACTACCCAAGAACCGGCTTCCCCCTGGAAGGTAAGAGAAATGACAACATGTGATTGATGCTTGAACTTGTGTTGTGACTAAAGTCTTCCTCCGGATCGAGGTAGTCACACGGCACAGTTTGTTACCGGCGACATGCTGGGAAATAAAAGGGTGGGCAAACAAACCCGACCTCCAGTCAGAGATGATTAAAGTTAACAACCTGAATCAAAAGTGAATCACAGTTACAGAAGAGCGTCAGTTCGTGCTGTGAGAGTCAACCTAGAAAAAATACTTTATGAAAACATCACGTGTTTTAATTCAGCCTGATATTATGTTATTGTTTATGAATTTATGTCCATTGATCATTGATTTTAGTTGAAGTTTAGTCTGATCTAGTGATTCCTGCTTATCAAACAGAATCTACCTGAATTACTAAAATATTTCTATTTTTATCATTTTTATTTTCAAGTGTCTGCTTTTGATACTGTAACTTTCATATTACCTAGAGAGAACTGGTGTTATTAATAATACCAATAACATATAGTGTTATTAATAATAATAATAATAACACCAGGCCCAGAAAATAAGATGTATTTTAAATTAGTCTTCGTACTAAATTTGAGGCCAATCTGACAGTAATTTGATAACACTAAAGGTGTCAGAATAATCAGATGCTTTTTTTTTTTAGGTGCATTTTAAGCAACATTTCTTATTGGTCAAACTTCAATTGTCTCTCACACACAAAAAGCAATCTAATTGGTAATTTTTTTTCAAAAAGAAACTTCAATGCCCTCGCTCAAGTCGTCTGAACATATGGGCGGAAAAAGATCACTTTGTATTTGCATGCATTTATGGGAACAGTTTTCCCATTACACCCAGTTCGTGCTCAAGTGCTCTGGACTGAAATGTACAAAAACCACGTAGCTCGCAAGTTACTCGAGCTCCGGGATTTGCTCAAGTGTCCTGCTGCTGGAAATGGCAATAATACACACAGCAAAGAGATGACTCAAAGGATCACATCAATATTTGTACAGCATGACTAGGAATAATCAAGGTGGGAAGTGTCACCCTCTTTAGTGTCTCTTGAATGTGAAATTGGATCCTGAAGTGGCCTCGGATGCATCCTGTCAGCCAGACGGACGCTGGATGAATTTGGCACGACGCTCTCTTGAAAATGTCTAATATGATAATGGGCGTAAACTGCGTCCCATTAAAACTCAGAAACGTTAGCAAACACGCCATTATTTGACTATAACTCAGGCTGAATTAGCTTCATCTGCAGCCAACATTTTCAAAGCTTTGCAGAACTGCATGTGTTGTTGTTGTTATTGTTGTTGTTTTTGAGACTTTTATTGTTTATTGTGGCGCAGTGTCCACCCCTCTGGGCCAGGGTAGGGTGAACCAGCTTGGCGGTGTGTTCATCAACGGGAGGCCACTGCCAAATCACATCCGACACAAGATAGTGGAGATGGCCCACCACGGCATCCGACCCTGCGTAATCTCGCGACAACTGCGAGTTTCTCACGGTTGTGTCTCCAAGATCCTGTGCCGATACCAGGAGACCGGCTCGATCCGTCCTGGGGCCATAGGAGGCAGCAAGCCCAGGGTGAGTGGGATCCATGAGCGGCTCTGTGCGCCACTGCAGCGCGAGGACGGGCGTCACGAGGTGCATGACACCTGAGTGAGCTCGAAACTGAAGTTGTGTTATTACAGCAGAGCGCGACGATGAAGGCAAGACAAAATGTTAGACCTCCTCCTAGGATGTCTACAATAATGATGATAACAATAATAATAATAATAATAATTATAATGATAACAATAATAATAATGATAATAATGATGGTGATAACAATAATAATAATGATAATAATAAATGTGTCTCATCACTCCAGTGACTTTTAATGCCCCCCTGTTTTTAAAGTACAGCCCACCTGTAACATCAACATATTACAGCTCATAAAAAAAAATTCTTAACGAATATTTGAAAAAAATAACCAATATTTTACATAATCGATAAAAAAAACTGAAAACATTTATCTATAAAATGACACTGAAATTAGAAACACTGAGAATTACTGTAATATCATTATTATTTGTCTGTGAACTTAATGTTGAGTATGATGAATATTTGATACTAAAAAATGGGCATACTTTATGGCTTTTCCATGACAGTAATTTTTTCATTATATGATAAACTATTTGGGGACACGTCGTTTTTCACTGGTGTTAAATTTTAGTTTATAGAGCCGTTCACTGACATGTAATATTCCTATTAAAAATAACATTTTTTTAATTTTAAGTATGTGTTTCGTGCGTTTTATAGGATCCCTGTTTTTGTCCATCTCTTAAAAGTTCCTCTCAATTAAAATTGTTTCTTGTTTTCTTTCTTCCTTTTTGTTTTGTTTTGGTTTTTTTCCCCTGCCATTACACCATTTCAAACCTAAAGCAGGTGGCAACTCCTGACGTGGAGAAACGGATCGAGGAGTACAAGAGAGAAAACCCGGGTATGTTCAGCTGGGAGATCCGGGATAAGCTGCTGAAGGACGGGGTGTGCGACAGAAGCACAGTTCCTTCAGGTGAGGCTTCATCTGGTAAGCTGCACTCTTTTTTTTTTCTTATTTCGAGCGAACACTGCAGCATCACTTCTGAACCTCACTTTGAATCCAACATGTTTTAAGCCCGTCAGTTACTGATAATAAAATGTTTCAGTGTAGCAGGAAGCTCACCTACAGCTGTATGACCCAGGAAAAAAAATCCCTGTTGGGAAAATATTCCTTTGGTGCTCCATAGTTGTTTTTCTTTTTTATTATTGCTATGACAATGTATTTTTGCTCCTTTAATATAGACTTTTATTTTAAACATTTTCTCAAGGCAGCTTCCTCATGTAAAACTTTTCCTGTGCTATTTTTGTATGGTATCCTTCTAAAAAAAAATGTATGACAGGATTACTATGGTTCTTTTATGGGTTTTAGGGCTAATCACCCATTTACCTTTTTGTTGCCATTAGTGAGCTCCATCAGCCGCGTTTTGAGGGCCCGATTTGGCAAAAAAGATGACGAGGATGACTGTGATAAGAAGGATGAAGATGGAGAAAAGAAAACAAAGCATAGCATCGATGGCATCCTCGGTGATAAATGTAAGTTAACAGCAGAAAGTATATGGCCCTTTTGTACATATATGTCTGAAATATCAAATTATTATTATTATTATTATTATTATTATCATTATGTAGAGTAAATTGCAGCCTTGTCACCAGGAAGCAATTGTTTTAAATAGACTTCCTGCTTCACGTCCTCTTGGGAAAATGTCCCACGCCGGAGCTGCAGCTAAACGCAGAGAATTTATTCCTGCTTTTAACTCCGAGCCAGCAGTTGTTCATTCGCTCAATTATTTATGAGAGCCTTGGCAGAAGGTATTTAACTGCAGAAAATTAATTTGTGTAGCGAATTCCTCCTCATTCATTCACTCATCTAACGACCTCTAAACGACAGCTGACAGTTGACCCATTTCACAATCGATGTCAGTTCACTGACATTTCACCACTTGTCAGTTTAAGTGGAAATCAATGCTCATATTATTATTTGCTCTATTAGTAATGCTGCGAGGAGGGGAAAATAAAGCTTTGATGCAGGTATTCGCTGTCAGCGTTTGTCCAATTGACTTAAGATTTAATATCGCTATAATATTCCACGTGATAGATAACGCACAAGGAGACATTACAAGAACTAGACCTTAAATTATAAAAGGTGAGATTTTTTTTTTCTTATTTTCAATTTTTTAAAAGCTTATTTAATGAGAGTAGAGGTAGAGTTGTTTGGCATTTTAAAATACAACTTTCTGATTTTATTGTCATATTTATCATGTGCAAATCTTCACTGTTTTTCTTGCACAAGGAGTGAAAAATGCACACACACACACATGCATATATATGTGTATATATATATATATATAAAGGTTTGATGATCAAACATGAGTGAATGGAGTTTAGATAAGAGTTCACAAAAGCCTCCCCCTTTTTTTCCTTCAAAAAGACACTGCCAAAAAATGTTTTTAAACTTGAAGATGAACTTCACGAGCAAAACCTCCCCTCCATTGAGTCTTTTCTAAAGTGAAGAGTCCGAGGTACAAAAGCAAATCCTGGAAAGCAGGGCGGCGAAAAGGAGAGTATGGGCCCGTCCATTCTCATTCAAAAATCGGGGTAAAAGAGAGAGAAAACTTTGGACAAAGGGCAAGGAGAGACATAAAAGGAGATGAATTATTCAGTACGCCCCGCTGGTAGATAGTTTTGTAATTTTATATAATGGCCCGTTGGAGAAGAATCAGTTGATAGCGTGAAAACGGTCTCTTTTTTCTGTCACACCACGCATTAATGTTTTCAGAAAAATGTCACAATTTTGGTGCAAATATCTCCAGTGTCCATATAGATGGTCTGTCACCCCTGCTGGCTGTAAGTGACCAACGTTTTATGGAGCTTTTTGCGCACAACTCAGCCGCGTAAAACTGAGGCCATGTGGTGGTTTGACTTAAAGAGAAGCGTTAACGACATTATAACTGCATTATTATTGACTTTCCACTGTTGGTACAAAATATCCATATAATGTTCCTCCTCCTGGTTTTCTTTTTTTTTTTCTTAGCGCTGCTTGTGTTTTAAATTGGGACTCAATTACGTTGCTATAAAAAGAGACGCACCCTCTGCGTAATGCAGTTTAGACTGGCGGCATCCGGATGGCATCTAATAATGTTAATACTTATTAGAGTAAGCACTGAAAACGATGGTTGCTGAATAGGTGGCTGTGTTCGTGCCGGGTGTAATAGCTCGCAGGCATGGTAAGAAATGTATTTATCCCCAATCAGCCCCTCACTCTCCGAGTTTGAAGCACAGCCCTTATGTGGAGAGGGGTTTTAAAGCAGATTAAATAGAGCCTTTTATTTCTTTTCACTTTCATCTCAGAGCGGAGCTCACAGTGGCTCGCCCAGGGCACAAAATTCATGAGATTTTTTTTTTTTCGTTTACTTATCCAGATTTTAAGACTTTATTTATTTATCTATTTGTTTATTAGGCCTGCGTATTTGATTTTCTCAGAGGTTACATCACGGATTTATCCCAGCTCTAATCTAGCTTTATTAAACGTGTATTTAAACTGCTAACCACATTACAATATTGTACATTTTATTTTTTCATTATTTTTTTTCTTACATGGAGTTGTTTAGTGGGAGCTAAACCGACCAAAACTCAGTGTATGCGCCGGAAATAGCTGCAACCTTTTCACGCTGCTGTGTTGGTGGGTTTTTTTTTATCCTGTTGATTGTTAAAAGTCTGTCGCGGTCTTGGTCCACCCTCCGTCCCATCAGAAAGGCGCACTTCAGCGGTCATGTACGGCCGTTCAACTCTGCGCCAAAGTGTAATAACGCGCAAGAAATAGGGGGGAAAAGGTTTCACTGCATCTGTGCAAACTTGTGCATTCTTTTGTTTTGCACCACACCGCTCAGAGAGAGCGAGTCAGCTGTCCGGCGTCCATCTGCCACACTCAAGCATCCAACCTGACCGTCAGATGAGGTGGAGACAGGCGATGGACACTTCAGCAAATCGTAGGATTACCTGAGGTCCACAAACTAATTAAACAGATGCCAGGTGGGATTATGTCCGCGCATCATGGGAGGGAAAGTGACAGAGCAGCAGAGAGGTGTGAGGAAGTCAGACAAACCAAAGATCCAGGTTAGGCATGGCTGCTGTTGTATTCATGTGATGCAGTGAATACGAGGACCTGCACTTTGTTCTAAACATATTTGGAGAAAATAATAGTCTCTGGCTTTCCCTTTTTCCATTTCTGTCTCAGTGTGTGCTGTAGGTTACCATGTAAAGGTGCGCAAATTCACGTCAAACGTCGACCAATCGGGCAAAAAATGTGTTTCTTTTTTTTCTTCAGGTTTATCCTCCTCTCAGGTAGAGCTGCGTTCTCCTGCAGAAACAAAGAAACGCAAAATGAATAATTTCGTCTCTTATTAACGATAAACTCGGCCTGTAGTGAAGAAAAGTGTGAAAAGCTGCACCCTCCATGCTCTCACGCCAGAAACACACACACACACACACACACACACACACAGGCATTTTCGTGCATGCACAGCCAGTCTCTAAGTGTATGGTAATATAATGTAGCTATATTTCGGGTCTAAAGCCGTGCTGAATGAGAAGGACAGGGGAATGAAGCGAGAGACCACTTCAAACAAATCCATCTGGAACAGTGTGTGAGAGAGATTCAGTGAAAGTATGGGGAAGTTATTTAGCTATTAATAACGTTTTTTCCTCAGGCATTGAGAGTGACTCCATCTGCACTTTCTCGCAGCTATTTGGCTGGGTGGAAATTGAGGGAGACCCAAATGTTGGGCAGAGATAACATACCCATCATAGCCCAGACCCTGCGCTGTGCTTCACTGCATTAAACTCGGATTAACCTCCCCTGTCCCCGCAGCCACTCAAGCCACATTTCACTGGAATTTACATCGGTAGGCCTACATTTCTTATATAGAGGGCAGGAGCTGAAAGACACACATCACCGTTAATAATAATAATAATAATAATAATAAAAATAAAATATAAACTATTATTATAAGGATGTTTGCATTTGCAGTAAATTAATAAAATTAGTAAAGGTTGCAAAATATAGGGCCCACTGAACTGAACAGAGAAACATTTAAATGCTCAGATTTTTCACTAAAAGTGTACTAAATAGATTTTTGTTCCAATTAAAAAGCAATGGCTTTTGCTAACAACCCAAATATGTAGCCTGTATATTCCTTTTTAATTTATTTTTTTCCTAACACACTCTATGCACAGGAACAGTTTCACCTTAAAGGACTACTTTCCACGTTAAAACCAGATATTTACAAAGCCAGGTGAGTTTTACACTATTCTCGGTTTACTACTTGGCACAGGTGATGTTGTAATAAACAGTACAAAGGTGACATGTCTCCATGACCTGTGTGTACCATTTAAACCTTTAATAGCTGCTCAGCAACACTAAAAATAATAATAATAGTAAGTAGTTAGCACATCAGCTAGCTTAAACTGCTGTTAGCTTGGTTGCTATGTAATGCGTAACTGCAGAAATTAGCAGCTAGTGCTAATTTTAGCTTCCGAAATGGGCTAAAATTTTATTTTTCGTTGACATTTTGTGATATTTATTGTTTAGCTTTTTTTTAAAAAAAATTCTAATTGGTTGTATAATTTGTTGTTAATGACATATCGCGGTATTTTATGGCGCAGAGCTGCTACCAGTGTAACAAATTAGCCTATTGGTTCCAGCAAGGTAACCCGAGCAAACCGTGCAACATAATAACATGAAACCCACTGCTTATGAGTAATGAGTAATGCATCAATTTTAAGGAGTGCAGTTTAAGCTTGTAGGCCTACCATACTGGAGAGACATTTCAGTGTCAGGAGCTTTAAGTGTCGGCAGCATTAGGCTAAATAAGAAAAAAAATGGAGTAGGCTTAAATTCACTCTGTGCTGGCATTTGACTTTGATCACATCAGAAATATTCATGGAAGCACAAACACAGGCTCTGCCACCATTATCCAGGCTGACAGTGATACCTCTCAGGGCTGTCTATTAATTAAAGTGGCGCTTACCATGTGGGACGACTCCCTATCTGGGCACAAAAATGGTTTTTCCATCTCTTGTGGGGCTCTTGAAAAGGGGCAATCTTTCCTCTCCAGCTTCTTGTGGGAAATTTAAAAGTGTACAGAGGAAGACATGGGGATTTCTAGCTCATTTATAAAGACGAGTTTATAATCCTTTCCTGCTTAATAACTTAAAAGGATTCAATTTCTCCCCTCATTTATGGGGTTATGATCACACATTGTTAAGCGCAGATAGTAGCATTTCAAGGTTAACATTTCCTGCTCGAAAATATCAGAATATAAGCTGTAAGCCCATAGGTGCCCTTTGTTTAGCCTGCAATTTCCCCCACAAATGCTGATAGGCCCATTTTAGATGTTGTTACCATTAATGTGATAACAACGTCGAAGCCGAGGAAGACCAAGTCGATAAGATGCCTCTATGGCACCGAGCATTTTGAAATGATATGATATTTAATTATAGCATATAATTTCACCATCGAGAATTAAATTCAGTAGGCTTACGCAGACTCTGAGGATTGAATGTCTGGTTGGGGGTCTCAAACCATACGAGACAAATTAAAGAGGAAGCGTTGCCCTCCAGGTATCCTGTCACAACAGTAGGGTGCTTCAGCGCGTCTCTCATTTCTGTCTGTGTTTTATTCCGCCAATTTTCACTATGGGGCTCCTGCGCTGCGCCTGCAGGGCTGCAGTCCAAAATAAATAGAAAATCTGAATTTTTCATCTTTTTTTTTTTTCTTTGCTTAAGTTTGACTCCCTCCTCCTCCTCCTCCTCCCCCCTCTCTCTCTCTCTTTCTCTCTCACACACTAAAACACACAACACATCAGGCTGCTGATGTGCATCACACATTCATGTCAACAGGTGGGGGTGTTAGTGACAAAACTTTTAGGCAGCTGAATTATGTGTAAATTCATTTTCGTTTCTGTTTTTACAGCTGCTTCATTTTGTGCTGACCGCCTTGCTCTTGGTGCAATTCATCTCTAAACAATGTTGTTATTAAATAGCTAATCTAGTTTGAAATTGTCAGCTTATTCTGATCTCATGATGTTTCTAGAGGTAAATTAATTTCGTGGTATATAAGGTAATTTGTTGAAATAGGTTTAATATTTAGGCAAGCATTTTTTGTTAATATTCTGGGAAATGCTGCCTCTATGTAATACCCTATTATTTTTATTTTATTTATTTCCCTGTTAGTTTTGTCAAATGTCATCAGTAACGCCAACGTCAGCATCAGATATTGATGCAGACCACCCAGTCTATTATAAGTAAATATTTTGTCAATCAGGACTATCTTATTTATTTTGTGCTATTATTATTATTATTATTATTATTATTATTATTATTATTATTATTATTATTATTATTATTATTATTATTATTATTATTATTGTGTTGGCGGATTACAGACATCACCTCAGACATTTACATTTCCACTTTAGGCGTTTAATGTATTCCCCAAATTGCCACCGCTTTGTTAGCCATGATGTTTAATTGGCTGGAAGAAGATGAATGAGGCTGACAGGAATCAGCTGTCCAGAGATTCCCCTGTGAGTCTGACTCGGAAATCATAACCTGACCAGCTTTTCCTCCTCTGAAACCAGCTCGTTGAACTTGTCACATCTAATTAGGGTGTTAAAACGCACCGAGTGCATCGGTGGGAAACAGTAGGTGGTTGGTCCGGGGCAGCCAATAAGGCCTTTTTGGGTCAGATGGTGGAGGGGGAGGGATGCGCAGCGTGCTTGGATGGTGAAGTTGTTGAATTGGACCGCTGCGGGCTTTTATTTTCTAAGCAGGCGTTTTTTTACGCTATTACTTCAATTATGGCCATCCAGCGGGCTAAACAGGCCGGCCTGCATGGACTGTATAGCCTTGTTTTAATTAGGTATGAAATTAATTAGAGCAGACATCTATTAAAGACGTTTAAGTTTGGCTAATTTTTTTTTTCCACAGAGTTTAAAGGTATAACAGTGGATTAATGGCTTACAGCCAAAATTACATTTTATTGCATCCCGTCATTTCCGTGCTGCCTGTCTAACAGGTGTCAGGCATTTATGGACACAGAATGGAGAACTAATATCTTCATATTAATTTGCTATGAAATTCAAACATTTAAATACAAAGATGTTTATGTACAATTTCTGCAAAATATGAATCTATTAATGATATATTAGTCTATTAATAATTAATGAATAATTTGCTGTAATATATATAAACAACTTTTTAACCTGCTGCTTAGCATAGCTTTTAACTTATGTGCAAACGTGAAAATACAATCGTTTTCGATTCCCATTTTAAGAGGCCGCATTCTCTTTTTATTGAATACTTTTTTTTTCTTGTATTGGTACAAAAAAGCCCTGTGATGTCTGACAGCCTACTCTCACCATTGTTAGATGAACAGCCACTAGAAAAGGACGAGAGAAAGAAGAGGGAGGAGAAAAGGCCCTTCTGTTATTTTCTGTCTTGAGACTTGCTGCTTAGGCTATTCAGGCAAGTTGATGAACTCCTCCAAAAAGTTTATTAAGGGGCTGAAAACAATAAGAACTAAAGCCTTTGGGTGCCTGGGCAGACAGTTTATAAACTAGCTGCTATTGTGCCTCAAAGGCAGATGCATGAATACTTTTGAATAGGGGCCTTCAAACTGACACGATCAGGCTGGACAGCAGCAGTTTTAAAGGGAGAGAGGGTGCTTCTGCTGCAGCTCAGATCTCTGCCTTTTTTGCATTAATGTACATCTGCAAAGGAAGGGGGAGGAGGAGGAGGAGCTGGGCACTGTCTGTCATGGCCACGCTGGTTTTCCCTGGGGCTTTGCACTGTGTGTGTGCTTAAAAAAAAAAAAAAAGGGTAAAAGAAGATATATATGTTTGGTTAAATGAACACTTTCTTAGACGTTCCTCTAAAGAAATTAGAATTAGACCGTTTGTTATATGTACAGAGGTTGTTTTATTGCCGTCATATTTAGTGAAACTCAAACCCAGAGAGTCTGTCCTGTGAATCACCAAAAAAACAGATAGTTTAATGACTTGCATCCTATTTTTCTCCTCCTACTAATGCTATATTTTGGGTGTGGAAATTGCACAAGCTGCTATGTAGAAACCAAGAGCAGAGAGTGCAACTGGTCTTTCCTGTCCATGCTGAATTTCTAACAGAACGCTTTCAAATATTCCTGAACATTTATGCAGCCAAAATGAGACAGAAAGTGAGGCAGAAAACTGTTGTGTGCTTTGCTGACGTGGATTCACTGTTGATATATATATATTTTTTTGAATGGGGCACACTGGTTACGCGCACTCAAGAAGATACATTATTCCCCTCCTTTTCAGTAAACAATAGACTGTCACTCTTTATCCCTCTTCCCTCCTCTGTCCCTCCCTCTCCAGCTTTCTCTTTTAGTCCTCTCAGTCTCTGGCTCTGTGCCTCACAACATCAGAGGGAGTCCAGTGATTTGTGACCCCAGCAACCCACACTTAATCTCGCTAAAGAGGGGGAGCATCCAGTTTGCAGCTTGGCGGGCCCCAAATAGGCCAAGCCTGCTCTGGCAGGTGTCAACATTAGCAAACAATTGGTCCCCAGTCCCATGCCCCGTACCCCAGTGCGACACTGAACCTAAACTATTTGAGGCGCGCTGAAAGGAGCCACATAATAGGGAATGTGGAGGGGGAGGAGAGGAGGGGGAGGACAAGGGAGAGATTACACTTTGAGACAGCTATTAGCAGGGATGAGGCTTTTCTAAACAAACAAACAAAAAAAAAAAAGACGACGATCAATACTGTGTTAGTTTACCAAGTGGAGTCATCATTGTGGCTTTGCAGTATTTATTTTCTGCTCCATTGTTTTTCTCGACTTCTCAAACGTCTGTGGGCCGTATTGGCAATCCAATTTAGTTTGGAGGGGGGTCCCTGGGAGGCCTATTTCTTCTCCCGGGTAGTTGTGTGTTTGTTGTGGGTTTTGCTTGCGGTGGGCAGTTCATTCATAGATTTGGTGTTGTAATGAATCCTGATTGGTGAGTATTACCTTCTATAGTGGACAATGACTGGGCTGTCCGGAGGGAAAACAACACTCAGGGTTGACAGAGCTCTGCTAACCTCCGTTGGGATTGCAGCCCCTCTACTTCATTAGACAGGAGTGTCTTAGCAAAGAGAGCAGAGGAAATGGGAAGAGAATGAGTTGACATGTGGACTGTTGCTGCTCTGAGTTGATATGTGTCCTGACAAGAGGGCCGGCGCTTCTTAAAGGCCATTTATTTATCTCTCACTACTGATTCCTAGCCATGCCACGAGGAGAGACAAGTGTTCTCAGCGGGGGGAGATTAGTTTCAAAGGTTTTAATGGAAAAACCTATAGTTGTGGGACAGAAATCTCAGGAGGAAAGATGCCAGGAGGACATCTCAAAGCTAATTGCTTTGAGATGTCCTCCTGGCATCTTTCCTCCTCCAGGAAAAAAAACAACCAGTTCAATTCAGGTAATATCAGCTAAAACAAACCTCCTGGTGCAGTTGTCCTGCACACATCATTAGAGAAGCTGAAATCAGTTTGCTGCAATAAAACAAGTATAATTAACTGACCTGATGGCCTCTACAGACAATGTTGCCTGCTGTCAGGAAGCACCAATAACAATGTCAACGAGCAATAAAATGACTCATTTATGGCATTAAGAACATCGCACAACGTGGAGAGCAACCCCCAAAACATTAGACTGTATATTTCTCCTAAAGACTGTAGGTAAAATCTGATGTTCACTCATGTTTGTTTTTGTCTAGGTGAACTGCCAAAGGGGACAGACGGTTTACAGAGTAATTTCAGCTTTAAGCAGTATCTAATTAACCATGTAATTCCATAAATCATAGTCATTTTGCTTAATAAGTTATCTACCAAACAACATAAATGTTGTTGCCGGCTGGCAGATAATGTCAAATAATGACAAAGGCCTGTTAATTTGTGAAAGGTCCACCAGTAATTCCTCAGTATATTTTCATAAGCCGTATCAGTCGGGAGACAAGTATAGCGTGCAGTTGTCTCTTTGATTTCAGAACAAATATCCCAAACGAGAAATCAGTGCGATCTTGTATTTGTGGCTCAATTAAAGTAAATACAGATTTCCTTTTAAATTTGATAGTATGTTTTCTGAAACCCATGAAAGTGTGAATTTATTAACTGCTTTTGTGGGTATTCCACAAATATCCTACAATGTATTTTACAAATTTGTCTACCGTCAAATATTATTTATGATGATTGATAATCATTGCATCTATAAAAATGGTCGAAGTCCTGAAGTCTGTCGTAATGATCTGATTTGGCTAAACGTTTTCTTTTTATAGCATTTACATTTTATGTTGAGGAATACAGAATAAACCATATGGTCCAATTGAACTTTCCTGTCTGTCTGAGGTAATCTCAGATGGACAGATTAACAATAACCCCTCTGGCAGAAATAGACCTTTGTCTTGGTGATTAAACCATTGTTATTCCGCTAAACAGTAACGCTGAAGGACCACAAAAATGAATATACAGTACATCAGGACATTATTATGTCCATGTTAAATTGCGCAGTGGATGAGCAGGTCAGAGCCACATAATTTATTGAAAGAAATGTAGTTTCCTCCAATTCGCCTTGCCACCTAAGGTTGTCAAACTCTGACAGCTGGCACAGATCGGGACAGTGTGTTGCATTATGACCGTCCACTGGTTACCATGGAGCTGCATTAGAAAAGACAAAAAGCATTTCTGGTTAATTTTATTACAATACAGGAATAGCCCACATAATGTGCAACAGTAATTACGTTTAGCACAGTGCGCCCATGCTCTCCCTCAGTGATGAATGAGAAACATTGACCATGGTCTGCTAGTTTAAAAATCGCCATTAGCCTATGCTACTTAGGGCCAGAACATTTCACATTTTATGCTCTTGATCTGCTTCACCACTGAAATATTCATTTGTTTTAATTGTGCGTGTTTTTTTTTCCATATCCACAAAGACAATAAACATGTTCCCTAAGTGTTGCAAATCAGAAATGTGTTTTTTCCCACCAAGTAAAAATGTGTAAGCGGTTGTCCAAACAGTGGGGTGGAGCTCCTGTCCTTGCCGACAAAATAACAACTTCAAATGTTGTCCCCTATTTTCAACTAATGGGCTTATTTCTGCATCGTCAGTCATTCTCTCCTTGGGGAATATGTAGTCTCTGTATAAAAAGCTTTGCTACTGTGCCACATTACAACCCCTCAATACGGAGGGATCTCAGAAATTAATGCCAAGCACTGTAATGCTTCACTGTGCCCAGAATAAAAGCTCTTTACAGGAAATATTCATTAAATTGTTGAATACAAAGGAACTTTTCAGAAACAGTTTGTTTATTTGCCATCCACTGAATGCCAGTGCACCTCAATATCGCGCAGTATAACAGTATTTTTGAAAAATACGTTTAATGATTTCACGTCGTATGTAAAGATTATGGAGCCATTTTTCAGACACCAATGCTGAGTTTCCATTAAAGTTTCTGTAATTCTTCACAACTCTTCTTTCCTTCCTAGTGTCCTCTATATCACACAAACTTTTCCACAATATTTGCTGCCCAGTCTTGTCCAGAAAATTAGGAAACTTCCCTTGGGCACATAAAAATGTCCGCTGTGCATTCCTATACTGTGCCCAGTAATCTCTCTTTGGCTTTGTTGAGAGAATGATTTGTTCCTCCAGGAGACCTCGGCTCATAGCCCTGAGACGTTACTGTTTGATTTCCTGCGTAGGTTTTTAGAGCTTTTTGCTGGGGGACCGAGGCTCTGGCTCCAGTGCCATTTGGCAGAGACCCCCATGGGCTCCTTTTTACTTTCTTGTGCTCTCTGTTAATTTCATTACTTTCGCTGTGACCTCAATTAGCAAAGACTTGAGCTCAGGCGGTGACATTCTGCTCGACAGAGGAGCAAACCTGGTGCAAAGCTCAAGCCTGGTGGGGAGGAGAGAGGTGGCAACAGTCTTCCTAACAAGGTTCACATTTTGCACCCTCTGAAGTCTTTATGGGTCCATGTGGCTCTGTTAGATCCTTTCTAATGTGGCTTTCTTCTAAAAACCTGCCACAGTAGGAAATGATATGATAATTTAGCAAGTACACTCATGTATGGTCACAGGATTTTTCACTGTGGGAATGATGACAGCTAACATATTTGCAATGTTAGAAGTGCATATTCTCTAATATACGTCTACATTACAAGTCTTTCAAACAAAAATTTACAGATTAACAATAAAAACTCCAGTCAGGAGAACGATAGTATTTGCCTCAAGGAGAAACAAAGTATGTTTTACAGTTAAAAACAATCATATTGTCGCTAATATTCTAGTTTTAGTCAGTAGTGTACTAAAGAAAAAGAATCCCACCCTTCAAGCCCTTCACGCTTTCACACTCAGGCAGCACAGAGGCATGGGGAGTCAATATGTCAGCGTTTATGGATGCCCTGCGGAGCTGCACAGGGCTGTCAGGCCCCTATTCATGCTCTAATGGCCCCCCGAGGAGCTCGTCTCTCCGGGCTGAAAAGGCCGGGAGGCCCAGTGGACGCCCTGTTGTTGAAGGTGAGCGTGCGCTCTCATGGACGCGCCGCGCCTTCATCCATATGACAAGAGCCATAAAAGAGCATCGCTCTCGCTGCTTCTCCCTCTCTGTCTCCTCTGCTTTCTCTTGCGTCCCCCTCCTCCCTCCTCTCTCCCACTTTCTCCCCACCTCAAACAGAGAAAAGGGGGCTAATTGTTTGTTGTGAGAGCCAAAGATTATAGAGCCTCCCATCTTTCTTCCTTCCTTGCCTTTTTCTCCTCTCTTTCAAGCCCCCTACTCCTTTTCTAAAGAATGTGATTCTGTCCGAGAGACAAGGGAAGAAAAGTATTGGAATTTTCTTGAGGAATGTTGATGTAAAAGAGGCTAAAACTCTGACAGCGGCAGTGAGAGGTTCAGCGGTTGGTAGTAAAGGCAGGATGGCTTTCTCTATTTTCCTCAGGTAGTTGTTTAGTTTTTAACTGTTACAAAGAAAGAAGAGAACATGTGTAATTGATGCGCAAGTTGTCTGCACAGCTCTTGTTCACTTCTACTATCTTTTTCCACTATCTTAGCCCTTAAAATAGATTTTGGAACAAGTGCTCCTGGCCACCAGCCACCTGCTATAAACTGGTAATTGACATGATAGGCATGAGACAAAGCTGAATCCAATGACATCTGTCCATAAAGGTGAGCTGAGAATGATTTTATTTTAGATAGACGGTGGAGTTTTAATATCTTTATGTATAGTTACACATCTCATCCAGATTCAATTTCAGCTAAATGTCAAATTACGACCCAGAGAAGGTCACTGACAAGCAGAAGAAATTGATGATGCATTTTGGCATGTTACCAAACTAAGCAAACAGTTAACTAGATATTGCCACATAAGCAGTCTTTTTACAAATTGTTTGGTATGTTGCTCTGAATATTTTAATCTAATATATATATATATGAATAAATGCCAACCTTGCTGAGGCTATGCTCACTTTTGAAATTTTGTTTTTGTTTGTCACTTGCAGGGAGATAACTACAGGAAAAGATTATTCATAGAGAATTTGTCTGTAAACCATCCTGGTTATCGCTGTCGTCTATCTTGTATTCACATAAGGTTCCTATCTCAGATACATCCTTCGGTAAATGCCTTGAATCACATGCCTCCTTTAACTTGGCAACCCCTTTGGGATGAACAGGCAAGTGCATTAAACAGAGACGCCGCGCCATTCTCAGAGAAATGCAAATTGGGAAGTTGTTAGTTATTTGATGTTGCTGCACGATCCCCCCCGCCCCCGAAACATCCCTCCACTCCAGTGTTGGTGGTTGAATCGCATGCAGTCCTGGGGACAGGCAGGGCTGTTTATATGCAGGCCTGGAGCCGCAAAGACAGCACAGAGACAGATGCATGTCAGAGATAGCAGATCCCATCTCAGGCAGATGCCTCTTATCACAGGCCTGTTTGCATAATTAGGCCTTTTGATATTCACCCCCTCTGACTGACAAAAAGTATAATTGCAGTATCAACTACGACAAAAGGTAGGCACAAAATAAACAAGTCAACATAAATAGGGAGAAAAGATGCGGTGTTATTTTTGTCCTGTGGGAAAAAAAGAGGGAGGAAAAAACACCATTTTAAACTAAATCTGCTGTCAGTCACAGTCAACTGGTGTGACTCGGTGCTCAGAGGCTGGTCCTGTGAATGCCTGCAAAACACAGAGCGTGAGGCCTGATTGTAATTATGCTGGAACTAATATGCTTTTCAAAATGAGCCATTATGAGCTAATGCTGCACTGCCAAAGCCCTGTCTGTTTTTGTCCCTCTGTCTTGGATAGTTTGCAAAGGTATGGCTGATATTGAGGCCATGGGTTATGATATCAGAGACAGTCTGACTAGGATGAGCACTACTTAACTTCAGGCTAAAATTGCTCACAGGTGAGTTAGAGATGAGGGAATAAAACACCTGACACCTGTTTTTATTTAATGATTTTTAACAGAGAAAACTTTGATTTCTGATTATTATTACAGATTTAGTCATTTCTTTTTTCATTTAATCATTTACATTTGCAAAAAATAAGCCAGGGTTGCTGTTGCGTCTAATTTGTGTTATTTTGTTTTCATGGAGGATTTTGGTGTTTTGGTGTACAGGCATTTATCCATGTTTTTTTAGTTTTAGAGTTTAGAGTCGGTTTAGACATTTTCAGAATAATGCTAAATCAGCTTTTTAACTTTTCTTGGTGTAATTCATGAAAGGATGCGCTCTTAAAAATGGATAGAGGTTTTTTGCTAATACTGTTGATTGTAATGCTTCATGATGAACACGTACTCAACAACATAGTTACTGGTTCACCTCAAAGAATCAGATGCACATACTTAGCCAACATTTTTCAACAACCTGGTAAACATGAAGTTTATTAGTCTTAATTGCCATATTGAGCGGACAGCTGTCTGTTTAATCAGCATTACCTCAGCGTCTCGGGGGTAAAGGTGGAGGACTGGAGTCTGAAGGGTTGGAGGGTGAAGAAGGGCTGGAGGAGTAGGTGGGGATGGGGTCGATATGAGGAGGGGAGGGGTTTTGAGGAAATGGTGATGATGAGGATCCCATCTGCCTGTAGTCTAAGAGGTCTGTCTGCAGGGTCAGCAGAGGAGCATCAGGGGAGAGAGCAGGCTTTAAACCTCATAGTGACCTCAAAACTATTAACTAGCTGCACAAGTCCTTCAGGTCTGGTCAGAATTAAGGCATCATTAAAGTGAAGTCACATGAGGGTGCAATAATTTGGTGGTTCTCCACATCATCATGGATTATTTCTAATATGGAATAAACCACATTAAATAAAACAGTGTTAACCAATTGTTAACTGATGCAAATATGTTGTGTTCACCCCCTGTGCAACCATAGTTTGTTTGTTTCTGCGAGCAGAGTTGTCGAGCACAAACTGGTTTGGGGCACAACTCATATCTTTGTTGGCTGACTAACTGAAAACCAAACAAATATGAACACCTCGTGTTATCTAAAATCCGTCGCTTGATGTAAATAAGCTCATGTAGGTTTATATTGTCAGTGTACAGTCTTTTTCACCCTCAACTCTGAAGTCATACGACCGTCTTGAGTTGTCCAATGACGTTAACGCTTGCAAGTCAAAGCTTTTTTCTCTACAATCTTTCCTGTATGACGTGACGTGAATTTAGGTCAACATAGCTTTTACTCAAGCCATGCCCAGTGTTATTTTTAATCTTAATCAAGCACTTACCTAGACAAAGCAATGTGTAAACCTGATTAATTCCTATTTATAATGGGCTGAATTTTAAATCAATATCAGGGAAAAGCCTCAGAGGGCCCCTGGAGGAGAGTACACGTTGGTAATCATGCCCACTGGATGGCACATAATTAGATTCTAATTGGACGATAAGTAATGAAACAAGGCATGAGTGGTTTATCAATATCCCATGGACCTGTGAATGGAATTAGCGCAGACGTATTATACAAAGGTCTAATCAGAATGTACTTTTTTGTGCCGAGTGGACCATTAAGAAATTGACCTTGACAGCCTGCAGGGACTTATTATGTCTCTGATTGTTAACACTGGCACATGTGAGGGGAGAGAGAAATGAGAGAATGAATGAATGAATGAATGAATGAAGAAAATGGCATTTAGATCTCAAAGTGACTTTGGTCCAGAAAAATGGTTGTTCTCTGTCTTTATACCTGCTTGTGTGCACTGACATGTATTCAGATCATGTTTCTAAGTCATCTGAAGACTATTGTAACACTTCTGTATGTTAACCAGAAATCAGTTTCACATTGGCATCAACATAGACAGCAGCCATGTGTTTTAATATATTTTCTGTCTTCTATTCACCAAATGTAGTCAGCATATAGATGAGTTTTATGTCCAACCCCAATCCCAGTTGGCCCCATGCAGCGTGTGCCATTTTCCATTTTGCCTCGCTCATTTCAGGCAGGGCTGTTGACCTTGTGCCTCTAGTTCATGTACAAGAGCAGATGTGTTGGCTCTGTAGGGCTTAATGGAGAGGAGCAGTACAAGCCATTGTCTGTTGAGCTTTATCAGTCATTAGCCTGATAGCATGTTAAATGTGACACAGATTGCCACAGTGGTTTACTTGCAAAATAAAGTCTGTGAAAGCGCCTCAAACAAAGGGGAGGAAAAGAAAATAATTTGAGGAGGAGGAGAAGACTTTAGTGTCTTTCTCAGAGCCCCTTGAGTATGTGTCTACTCTGGCCCCCACGTCTCCCTGTAGGACACAGAGGTGACTTTGGAAAGTGATCTGCAGACTGCCGGGCTGGTCTCAAGTGTCGTCATGGCAAGTTACTGGGCAAATGGATATACGCATCCTCATGAAAACCAACAAAGGGATATGTGGTGTATGTACATATTCAACTTTGTATGTTCAAGGGTGTTCTGCAGCGGAGTGAGTCTGTGCTTCAAGAATCAATCTTTATTAAAAAGGATAAGACTGAAGAATTGATTTAATGAATGCGGCCTCATGTCCTGCGGCCACATGTAATCCGCAGAGAATCATTGAGCATGAGCTCAGGGGGACAAAAAAATGTTCGTAGAAGACTCATAGAGTGGCCTGTAATGATAGTCTCCATATAATCCCATAATTCCTTGTTTAATTAAACTCTGGAGCTGGCCTTGAGACTCCGCCAGCTCTGTTGCTCTTTTGTTCTCACAGTTGTTATTTGGAGGCTAGGTTTGAGTGTTCTTTTGTCCACTTATGTTGAAAGATTTGACTGGAGTGAGCTATAAACAGAGATCGGAGCTGTAAAACAATGAATTAGACGGTAGGTACTCACTAAGGCGAGACATTCAGGTGAGCATTATAGTTTTCATTTGAGCTGAATAGCAAAGGGCCTCTGTCAGAGGCAGAAATCTCTTCATACACCCTCTTCCTCAATATCTCCCTTTATTTTCTCTCTCCCACACTTTCTGGACTGAGCATGATGCAATCCAACTAGGCCTGGAGCAACACTGGCACATCACGCCGTCTTGTCAATGTCTCAATGAGGAAATTATGAAAATATGAATTTTATGACATGAAATGAAAAGGGCCATGTAGTTTGAATAGACATGCAGAGGAGGTGAAAATGATGCAATTTTCTAAATTCAGTTATAATGGTAATGTGCAATGGTAATGCGTATTTGCTGTCAAAAATTTCCCTGTCGGCCCGGATTGTACAGCTTTGTGCTGTATCTATATTCCTCGAGCAAAAATTCAGCTTAGTTGAATGCCTAAAAAGTAATGTAAAATATGTTCTAATTCATTTAATGACAGCAGATGGAAACACATGGGACTGAATGGTTTTGGTGTGATATTGTGTTCTATTTTATACACTTTGGCTGTGCTGTGTATGAGCAGTGTGCCCAGGGCCAATGAGAGAGAAAAGCAGGGTGAGGAGCAGCAAGGTGGCCTGTGCAGATTAACCCCTCTACCCACTGACACCCCCGCTCCCCCTCAGCCCTCTGCCTTCACAGCCTCTGGGGCCCCTCACAGAGGCAGGATTGTGTATCAGGGCCTCCTCTATATTAAATAAATATCCACAGATTAAGATAATATTCTCCCAGTTGTATATTGAGAGAGGAGAGGCCGGCATTTGATTCCTCTGTGTTGCCAGTCCCGCTCCCTTGAGCAGCAAAAGAGGCACCAAAATGCAGATAATGCTGTTAGAGTAACTTCTTGATCAGTTTCAGCTCGAATTTGATGCTATTTTCTACAAATACCCCTCAGTTAATTCACACAACAGACTCCTTAACTTGTTTTCGTTCCGTGATCACACAGATGGCCCTCTGTCTTTTCTTTTCACCCCAGGTAACCGCACGGATGAAGGCTCAGATGTGGATTCGGAGCCTGACTTGCCCCTGAAGAGGAAGCAGAGACGCAGTCGCACCACCTTCACCGCTGAGCAGCTGGAGGAGCTAGAGAAGGCTTTTGAAAGGACACATTACCCAGACATCTACACCAGAGAGGAGCTGGCTCAGAGGACAAAACTCACAGAAGCGAGAGTACAGGTTAGACAAACCACTGACAGCAGCAGTGAGACCAAGCATGGTGCTGCAGTCTCCCTGTTGGTTCACCCAAATTATTAATATATATACATACATGTACCTAGCAGAAAGTTTAACACCCATCCTTGAGGTTTCTGCATCCATCCAAATACCTAAAGGAAGAATATGCATTTAAACAATTTGACAGCAACTTTTCTTTCCACAAACAATGTGTCCGCCACTCTATTAAACCAAGAGAACACATTGTCAATCTTTTTATAGGGACCATTTCTTTGGTAGAAACTTCCCCAGTGAAAGCTGCTCTCAACCCATCATGTTTGTTAATCACCCAAACAACAAAGACATTGTTTTTGGAAAGACAGATTGCTAATGAAAGCCTCAATAAACAGAAACTGTCTGCATGGCTGGAGATAAGAGGGGAAGTATGTATTTTCAGGTGAACCAGCGCTTTAAACATGTAATTGGACTGCTAACTGTAAAAACTCCACTTGTCAACATCCATATGTTGTAGTGGCTGAGTATCATTGAGAGAAAAAGGCTCACACTATGGTTTATGTTGTGGAGACCCAACAGGGATGTGTGCTGCCTAGGCAGCAAATACCATAATTCCTCTAAACACTTGGTAAAAAGCATCACGCTTGACTGAACTCCTCCTCAAAGGTGCTCCCTCTAAAAACATAATATATGCCCCTTCTTTTACCCATGGCAATTATTTATACATCTGTCGAGAGGAACCCGCCCTTTTTACCGTGTTGTGCTGTGTGTGTAAGGCAGTCTGCTGCTAACTATTAGCCTTCATGTTCATGATGTTTGACAGAGACTCTCCTCATCTTCACACCTCAGACCCAGGAACCCGTCTGACAGCCTGTGTGCCCTGTGGTTGTATGTAGGACTGAAGGAAGATATGTACAGTAGAGTTATAGCAGCAGCTGTTCTTCCAAAGACGAAGAGAGGGAGAAAAAAAGAGGAGAGGACAGAAAGGGAATGCATTCCTGATGGATTTTTCATTTCGGCCTTTGGCCAGGATCTCATCCCATCACTTTCAAGCTCGCCGCTGCTTGTAAAACTCTCCACATATCACACAAGGTTCCTCATCCTCTCCAGGGACCCTATGCCCCGACAACAACATTAATCAATCAGCCTCTAGTAAAAAAAAAAGAAAAAAGAAAGGTCTGGGGCACCCCTCTCCTCTTACCACAGTCGTTGACACTCCCTCTGAAGCCCCCAAACTCCTCACCGCATGCTAACTGTTCATCACACTACAAACATGCAGTTGGGGTAACTAATTCCACACATGTCTTTGTCCATCTTGAAACCTCCCAACATGCATGTCCTATATGTCTGAGTGTTTAATGCCTCACTCAAGGGAGGAGAAATTTATCTCACGGCTGTTATAAGGAAATATATTAGGATTTATTTTGGTGCATAAAACGTAAATGAGTACAAGAGGTGGAAGAACAGAAAGCATTTATAATATCTATTGAAAGTTAACTCTAACGCATTCTAATAATAAATATCTAGAAAGTAAATCCAATTTTACATTTTGTAGATGCGTTCCAAGAATCCTAACATGGTTTAATATGGCCACATAATTGTACAAATCACTTTTTTTTTTTACGGAAATGTACAAAAGCACTATGTGCAAGTTAAAGTCATCATGTAGGACAGTAACGCATCAGGCTTGAGAACAAAATCCATGCTTATATTAACACCTGTGTATTTATGGAGCCTGACAAAAATATTTAAACATGAAAGTGAGAGAAGAGAGAAAACGGAGTGACTGCTGTGTCTTTGCTGTTAGGTAATAGACTTAAATGATGTCATGTGAAAACCTGAGGAATTTGAGTCATTGCTATAATTTGTTAATTCTGTTTTCCTCATAATCTAATTCTTAAAGGCTTTGAAAGTCTCAAAAGGTCAACTCAAACTTAATTTTCTGAGAAGGTTACAAATAATGGGCTTCTAGTAGCCAAAATAAATAATGTCTAAAGTTGCATGAAGTTTGCTGAGCGTGTATAGTGATAGATTTGAGGAATCGTTGTTTTTCAAGTTCTTAAACTCATTCTAAATGACTACTGGAAATACCACAAAAAAATCAACAACAATTAACCCTTTTTAATGAAGAATGAAATAATAAATACAAGCTAAATCTCCAAGAGTCCTGTTTAAATGTGAATTTGAGGATGTGTACATGTGGGTGTTGTTTGAATCACAGCGTTCTGAAAATGTCCAGCAGCTGGGCTCCTCTTGTAGGTGCCCAAAAGGCCCATCACAGGGCAGGAGAGAGGAGACCCTTTGGCCTGAGAGCAAAGCTTCTCCAGCACAGCTGCAATGACGCATCTTCCAGATGTCGTTCACAGACAAACTGATGTTTGGTGCTGAGAAGTAAGGCAGGGGGTGTCGGTGCTCCTACAGACTCGTATTTTAACTTGAATTTGTGTCCGCAGTCATGGTTCACTGTTATCCGTTGTCCATTAAACATGGTGATAATGTGGAGAGCAGTTTTTTTAGGCTGGATGCAGAGGTAAGCCGTACTCGTGAGGCGCAAAACACGCCTGCACCGGCACTCAACCGCTGCAGCCCGAAGCCGTGTTGTAAATTAAAGTGCTGGATTCTTGTGGAAGTGTTTGGCTTAGCACTGACTCACAACCTAAACTCATAAACAGAGCTAACTCCCTTGTGTCTGCCCTCGTCTGCCATTTTAAGACCCTTTCACCATCCATCTTTATCAGCCCCACTGCCCCTTTCAGCGGAGCTACCAGCGCTCCCTCACCACTGCGAGCCCTGCAATGGTTTTATCACCCCAACTGACAAATTGTGGGATATGATCCGTATCTCTCAGCAATTAGTTCCAGGCTGTCTCAGTGGGAGGGGATACTGCCAAGTCTACCTTCAGTGTATGCACTGCTGATGCAGTGTGCACTGCCACTTTCCATCTGATAGCCCCTCAGTTTTAACAGGAATGGGCAGCAAAGCCATTCCATGAGCTATTAGAGAAGAGAGCATCATTTGTGTCCGTTCCCTCTTAAGGGATGGATCAGGTGGGGGTAGCACTGAGGGAGGGGGTATGTGCAATGGGCTGCAGGCCGCTGTAAATCAGCACACACAGATGAAGCAAATTACATTCTCCTCTATTTAGGCTGAAGTTTTTAAGAGAGTGACTCCTGAGTCTCGGCTGAGGCTCATCATCTCAGCATGCCGCCTCAAGCTCACTTTACCAAATCTGTCACATAGATCCTCTTTCATTACCAATAAACATTCTGCATGTAGCTATTATACTTAGTGGAATCTAATAAGGTATAAGCATTGGTTTTTACGAAGCGTGCAAATCAATTTGGTAAAAAGTTTCTCTCTTTGTCTGTGGCTTGTGCTGGCCTGTTGGTGCATGGCATGAACAAAGGCAAAAGTCCTGTATCTAGGCCTTGTGTGACAGACTAGTACAGACAAATTCACACTCATGCTGATGCATTTGAACAAGTGTTCAATATAGCTGGAGAAAACATAATCCAATAGGGAGGCATCAAGAGGTAATACACAGTTTCCTGATTGTTATAATATCAGTTGAGTACTAGCGGCAAGAGAGAAAATCACAATAGAGCTGAGTGGTGACAACCAAACCCAACAGGCAGCTGTATTCCCGCCAGTATGGGTTTATGTTTCATAAAGGAATAAATAGGATTTGTGTAGATTGTAGGGGAGAAATTGTTGCAATGCATCAGTGTGAATGTTCTAACAGTTTCTTATTATTAGAATTTAAATGACTTTGGTACAGTGCTTCTGTACTCCTGATACTTATCAAGCTAATCCCACTCTCCTCTCAAATTCACACTCCTAGCAACTTTAATTAGCATAGTGCCAGTCTGGAAGGCAAGCAGGGAGGGAATCAGAGAGAGAGAGCGAGGGGAAAGAAGAGGGGAAGGAGAGAGGAGGAGGAGGTGTGAGGGAGGGGGGCATTGCGTGGTATGAGACAGAAGAGGATTTGTATGTTGAGGCTGGTTGCATCACCCCTCTGTGTTTTTGTGGATATGAAGTCAGCAGCACATTTTGTTTTGTCATTATCTCGGCTCTTGGTATTCATCTACCGAATGTTGCAAATTGGCTCCTGAAAGGCGTCACATATTCAGTGCTTGTCTTTGACAAAATAATTCATGGAGGATTGTTTGAACGGGGAATTCTGAAATATGAGTGATCCTATTTAAGAGAGGAAGAAAGAGAGGTTTTTACTGCAGTGCAGTGTCACACGTTTACGATGTGTGGAGTGTGTATTATCACTAAGCATCACTAAGGATAAGAAAATGCAAAATGCCACTTGATCGCTGGGAATCGATTCTGTTGGCTTAGAGTGAATAGAGGATTAAAGGCAATGGAGCGATGCAAACCACCAAACTTGAACTGGGGAGTAAAACTGTGAATGTTATGGCTTTCTGTTAGAATTGTTATGGAGGTTTGAGGTTCGCACATAGACCCCCTTCTAGTTGTGCTCTTCAACAACCTTCACCCTTCTCGGACGATGTCTTCCTCCTTTGTTTCACAAGCAGGGCTAAGCTTGCCTTCTATAAGATGGGCTACTGCTCTTCCATCCTCCCTGCCTCCCAAAACTTTCTCCATAACCATTCAGAGATGCAGCGCAGACGTGTCCAGGTGCAGTGGATCCAGAGAAACCCTTTAGTCCGTGAAAATGAAACAGAAGTGAGCCACATGAATTCTGCGGCACACTTGTAGGTAGATAGGGGAGACATGGAGGAGCGCTGCAGCTCTCTGTACTGCAGAGAATTAAAACGGATTGGGGAGAGCAGAGGAGAATCTGTGGTCCAAGGTGACTTTGTGATCAGGTTCCAGAGCGCAGCCTCAAATCCTCAGCTTCAGGCTGTGTGTCAGTCTGTGTACACGGAGTGTGTGTACGTGTAAGAGTGTGCTCATATTGTATGCATGTGTTTGATAGCGTATGGGCACTTGTGTGCATGTGCATCACCACTTGTGTACATGTTTATCCCAGTCTGTGCTGAGAGCCTGACGATTGTTGGAGAAGGTCTCTCAGTCGGTGCTCCTCTCTTGTCCTATATGTTTAAGTGGACACACTGTACCTGGCTTTGTGCACACTAACCCAATAGAGCTGCAGCCTGTTTGGTAGTTTAGCTAATAGTAGGATATTAACATTGAAGCAAGCGTGTTCAAAGCCTGAGAATACTGCAAATTCCAATAAATCATGAAGATACCCTTCAGTGACTTTCCTCTATGAGTTTTTCTGGCAGCTGAAGGGATCTTGATCAGACAACCCTGTCCCATAGAAATGTTTTTATACTACGCATTTGCTACAGCAAATACATTTTGAAAGAAACATTATGTGAGCTGTATTAGATTTTTCATCAACATAATAAGGCTATGCTGTTCATGAACATATCTGCCCAAGACCCATTGTTGATACTGATGTATCAGCCAGATATTTATTGACAGCTTATTTAATTTGTCCTCCCTACAATATCTTCTTGTAGCAACAAAAGCATGATTTTTTAAGGTTATATGTAGCCACTCACAGCACTTGATCTTGGTTTAAAATTGAAAAAAATGTACAGTGTCTTCTCACACGAATAAAGTGTTAATTCACATTCAACCAAAACACAGAACAGTTTTGTGGTATAGAAATGTAATTTCCATGAGAAAAGGTTGGATTTCTGGACTGGATTGGATTGGATTTTTATGATTACTACCTGAAAGAATTACATAATGACAATGAGTGACACATTCCTGTATAATGACAGGTCTCACAAACCATTTTCAGTTCCATGAAGGTTTAAACAAAGAATACGCTTTGTATTGATGATGAATTTCAATAGCGAACTTGCGAAAGGCAAGGATTTATAAATGTACACCTAATGTACGGTGGTAAGAACCATGGGATCATATTTGTTAGAGAAGTTATTTTTGCAAAGGACATGCCTAACTCTGTGTTGGAGCAGCTGAAAATTAATGTACATGTGCACAGGAAACATTAGTAAAGTTAAGAGTGGGAGATTGCGGGAACACTGAAAACTGAAAATGCAGCACAGATAAAAGGTTAATAGTAAAAGCAAAGAGCGGACTTCAGTGTTTAAGACTTTTGTGTCTGCCATGATGGAACACCTCCTTCCTAAGCTTGGATGACAACGGGGGAAGGAAGTTAAAGTGAACATAAAAGAGGGGTGGGGTGAGTGGATGAGGTCGGAGGTGAAGTGGCACTGCGGGGTGGGGTGATGGGGAGTGTGTGGAAGAAAGGGGTGTGCCCCCCGTGCCCCCTCCCCAGGGCCAGGCAGCTGTTTGTCTGGCCCAGTAGGAGCTTAGTTCAGACCTTGGACCACGCTCCACTACATCCCAATAGCAGAAATTTCACTGGAGCCACACACCACATTTGTTTTGAAATAGCTGATTGAAGGACTCAAACGGGGTCTTTAGAAGCGATCAGGCTTGAGATAAAGATTTCCTGTTGGTTTTCCAATTGCATAATTGAGGTTTGCCCGACACAGTCGTCGCCTGTTGCATCCCATTTTCTTTCTAGTGCGCGCTCAACACTAAACCAAGCTATAGGCAAAAAAACATCACTTGGTCTTTACAGAGGCAGTGACTGTGTGGGAAAAGAAGCACATTCAAATTAAGATCTCTGTTGAGCTGAGATCCCTTGTAGGCCTATACGAGTTTATATGTATGTTTGTGTGTACAAAAAGAGGCAGCCCCCAAAAAGCAGTGAGTATGTCGCTGTGTAAGTCCCCTTGAAAGTGTCCCTCTTTAAGACCTGTTTAAAAGGGACGCCCCCTCTTTGTGTCCACTGTTCTCTGTGGCGTATGGAGGGGCTTTTGTCCCCCTCTTTCATGTGCTCTCACAATAGCCGGGGCCGTTTGAAACACAACAGTAGATGAACTGCGCTGACAGTGTATTAAACTCTGATGAATTGCCTGTGCGAGGCATAGATCAATGTCCTTCAACCCTTAGCACACAGTGAAGCCCGGGCCTTGTCTTGGTTAAATGGAACAGGTTGCTGGCTCCTTTCAAAAGAGTCTGATTATATTCATGTTTTGTTGAAGCAGAAGCCTTTTTAAAATGTGTAAATCTTTGCAGTTCTAAAGAGTCCTATTTTTTTTCCCCTTTCAATCAGGGAATTTGGTGCTGCTCATTTTGTGAGCATTTTGCCATTTGCAGCCTTAGAACTCTGTCTGAACTCAAAAGTTAAACCTCTTTCTTTCTCTTCAAACTGACTTTTAAAGCTTTAAAAACAACCACGTTAAAACAGCAAGGTAGTAGTATACCAGCTAATGTACCTCTGTGTCTCCAGAAAAGTGATGGCCTCTCTCAAAGCACCTAATAGCTTCATAAACACACATGAGGTGTGTGATGTGGAGGCCAGTGGCCTACGTCTGACCTTTAAATGACTTCTTTCCTCTGAAGGGGGCTTAGGGCAGCCTGTTTACACAGATCACAGCTTCAGCCCCTTAAGAACAACAGGGATGGACCACTGGGCCGCTTTGGCAGCTCCCACAGGGACTGCAGACCCTCAACTACCACCAGCATCACCACTCACACTAACTGGCAGATTAATCACAGGTGGCAGGAGCCTGCAGTCTCTACTGAGAGTCCATTGCGGTTAAATGCTCACAGTTCAAGGATAAATGGAGTTGAAGTGGACAAAAAACAAAACAAAACCAACTTGTAGCCTGCAGGAGCTCAGGACTCAAAGCTGAAAATGAGTAAAAAACAAAGAATTTGTGCTGATTTGAGTCGGTGTTCCCCTTTTCAGGTGTGGTTCAGCAACAGGCGAGCTCGGTGGCGTAAACAGGCCGGGGCCAATCAGCTAGCGGCCTTCAACCACCTGCTTCCTGGAGGATTCCCACCTACAGGGATGCCGACTTTACCCACATACCAGCTACCAGATTCCAGCTACCCCAGCACCACACTATCGCAGGGTAAGGCCAACCCCTCGGCGTGCAGCCTCACAACATATTTCCGTCTGAAACATACAGTATGTTCTGTACACTGAGTTTAATCTAATTTTGGTAAAAATCACATTAGCCATCCATATTTAATGTTCAATGTTTAATAACATTATAAATTATATATGAACCATGTGCAGCATATAAGAACCATGCAGCAAGTAGTTATGTTTACAATAACATCTTTGTCACAGTGGATAAGAAACAAGCCTTCAATTATTTCCTAACTGTAACAAGTAGAGGTCACTGCTGTCAATGATGGTCTGAACGTTTGACTGTGAAGGACACTTTAGCTGTTGTTCAGTGTCTGGACCGTCTGTGTTGTTTGAAAATGTTTATGCACTGTGGTCCTGGGTTGTTTGAATTTCTGGAGCCTTGTAAGCCAGTGCAGCCTGGACATAGTAATACGTACGGCGCAATAATAAAAAGTTAATTCATCCTGTCCTTCCCAACACTTTTAATGTATAAAGACATTTTATGTTAGTAAATTGTAAGAAGGTAATTTAATTGTGAGCTTGTGAGGTTAAATTTTGTTTGTGTTGTTCTTGGTGACAGAGGGCAGCACATTGCACAGACCCCAGCCCCTGCCTCCATCGTCCATGCACCAGGGGGGTCTGAGTGCTGACAGCAGCTCTGCTTATGGTCTCTCATCCAATCGCCACAGCTTCTCCAGCTACTCTGATACTTTCATGAGCCCTTCAGCATCCAGCAACCACATGAATCCTGTCGGCAACGGGCTCTCCCCACAGGTCAGTCTGACAAGTTTTACCTCAATATACCTGCAAGCATATGTAACATTCCCTCGTATAGGTAGTGTTCACATTCTTCAGTCTACCACCTCCCCTCCTCCTCTCGCTGCTCAGAATATGTAATTGTATTTGACTGAAATTAAAATTCAGAAACAGCATGTTCAGCAAAATAACTGCCAGTGTGGGCTTTTATGTTCGCCTTCCAAAGCCCTGGATTTATTTTAGCTACTCTAAATTGCTACATTTGTAAAACAATTGGATTAGCATCAACAAATTAAAATTCATCTTGATAGTACCGCAAGTGCTCAAGCTGCTCCAAACAGCGGTTTCGACTTTCCTGGGACATCTAAATCCTGCGCAGCGCAGTGAGAACACATGCAGATGAAATAATTAGCTAAAGCTTATAAATGTAGACCCATAATCTTCTTCACGTAATTGTCTGCAGCTGGAAGACTCCAGTGCTATGTGTGATTCTTCTCATCTCTTTACTGCATGATTTCCATGCAGCTCTGTACAGAGTGACAGAGGCAATGTGCTCTCTACATGTGAGGTATTCTAGTAGTTTTATCCTGCTGGTCACTCCGCATGCTCTCGTGCCCTTCTGTCACGATAAAGAAGAACATTTCCCAGGCTGCTTAGGTTTCTTGGTGGAAACCCTTAAGTATCCTCTCTACCCGTTCTCCTACCCGCCATCTTAATGTGTGATACAGTGTGTGCCGGTTTGTTTACTTCCTCCTCTGAAAAAGCGCTGGATTTCACATGTTAACCTCTTTGGACACCTCCATTAATGAGCGTTTCAATGCAGCTCTATGGTAAGGGTTGAGCTTTAAGTCGCACAGAATGAAAAATGATTGTATTGATGCAAATCGTGTGTACGGAGTGAATTATACACAATTACCCATCAATACTGGCCAGTCTTGCCCACCCTCACCAACAAGATGTGGTTAACAGGCAGAAAATAAGATTGAAATGGTGTGTAAAGAGTTGAAAATGAATTTCAATGCTGCATTTGTCCACAATTACCCCGTCGTTCACACGTGTTTTATTGGGAGTTTTTTTTTTTTCTTCAAATATTTCTCAAAGCAGATTGGAAACATTCTTGGTATTACCCTCTTTCTTCAGAGAAGAAAGAATTAAGGATTTTGTGACAAAAAAGAGATTTTCTCTCCTGCTGGAGCGACGGAGGATAACATGGAGGCTCACAGCGTGTTTGATTGTTAATCGTGGCACAGGGGCTTTAACTGCTAATGCTCTCACTGCAAACCTGCAGAAAAACACCAGGAACATGGAGTCGCTTTTTTTTTTTTTTCATTAATGGCTCTCTCTAATACTGGCATGGGGTACACTGTCGCTTTCTCTCCCTCTCTTCACAGGCATTCAAGAATGTGTTGGGATATTAAACATTTCCTGTCATAGTGAGGATTAGGACAGGAGCCTTTGGGCAACTGTACAGCATGGATTTTCACTATTCAATTACTCTATCAAGTGGGTTTGATTAAAGTGTTTTTAAAAACCCACCTGAAACACATTTTATTTGTTTTTTTCCATTCACTTATTTATTTACAACTGCAATTGTGGGTTTCATGTCATGTTTTAATTTTTTTAGAGGGGCATATGCATGTGGTGTGGATGTTTTGATGTGTCACACCATGTTTGCACTGCACAGAATTGAAATGTATTGAATGCATGCAGAATGCTGTGTGGCATTCCTATCAGTTTCTCAGCATGGAGATGAATGTTCCCACTGACAGCAGAATCAGAGTTCACTCTGTGGTGCAGCGTCCTGCTGGGCTGGGCTGGGCTGGGCAGCCCCCTCTCTCCCTCTGTACAAACATGCAGCCATTCACTCACAACACAGAAAACTCACAAAAACTCACACAATAAACACCAAGTTTACCTTGTACGAGTCAGACCTTGTTCTGTCTTTGCATTTAAACAAATTTTCAATCGAGGGGCAAATCAGTTTCAGCTTTGGAAAATTATCAACAAACAGTCGTCACTTCACAGTTTATTTTTCGCGATTTACGGCATGTTTTTACTGTTTTTCCTTCCCTGTAATGGAAAAAAAGACAACACAAAGAGACTCTATCGAGATGGAAATGAGAATTCGATATTGTAAGTTACAGACAGCATCTGTTTGCAGCAGATATGCTTGTGCATTGGTATGTGCAAGCTATTTCTTCAAGTGTCTGGCATTGATGGCCTAGCTGTTGCTGTAAAGATTGACAAAAATTCTCTGATTCCCAGTAAATGGGCTGCGGTGGCGAGGTGCCAAGTCTGTAATGGAATCCTGCAGCGTTCAGCAGTCCCGACAGGAGCTCGCGTCCATCCCAATCCCATAACCTATCCCGACAGCACACATTTTCCCATTACAGGCGGTGGAAAACCCATCCACACTCAAACTGGTTGCTGTCATTGTGGGATACACAACGTGTTTGGCTGGTTGAGGGAGGCAGTATATTAGGGGTGGCGAGAGTGAAGCTGTGCATGGCTGGGCAAAAGGTATGAAACCAGAAGTGTGTTTTGTTGTTGGTCTTGTTTCATTTAGCGGCACAGCAGGTGTTGGAAAGAAGGAAAAGCAAGGGCATGGAGGTCAGGCATTCCAGTATTTTTTCAGCCATCTCTACCTGAGGATTTGAGCTTATGTCTGCTTTTTAACTGCGGCCTTTTTCATTTTTGATATTTCAGCTGAAACAGGCCATTGTCTCAAACTTGTATACGGCCAACATAATGCGTCAAATTTGAATTCTGCATACTCTTACTAGAAAATAAATAAGCAAAATTTGCAGCTTTCCTTTGACTGAAGTGGTGCTGCTTTTACAGTTGTCTCTCAAGAATAATGTATATTTTCAACAAAACATGGTAATAGGAAACTCTAAAGAGCCTTTTAGATACTTTTCAAATGATTCTTTGAAGCGCTGTTCATGGACATTGCATTTGTGGGGAGACATTTGGGCTGAATTCCTCATTATTGCATGACAGGGACACCTGCTGGGAGAGAAAAGAAAACAACTGCTCTGACTGGAGAGCTGAAGCCATGCAAGAGGAGCTCAGTGGCAGAGCTTGGGTTTCACTTCTCAGAGAAATGTCTAGAAATACCGTCATCAGGGAATACAAAGAAGCAGGGCATTTTCCTTGCAGAGTTTAAGTGGGAAATGCACTGTTGAATGGTCTGCCGTGATGCTGTATGGTGTTCACTGGTTATTCAGCATGACAGGGAGATGTGACAGGGCGAGTGAACTCTATAGATATGGTGGACAGAGATTTTATTGCTGTTTTGATGAAGGAAGTTCACAAAGTTTTGTAGGGAACTTTTTTTCTGTTTTGCAGTTTTATGAAAGTGTTGTGTGTTTTGGAATGACAAGGATGTGTGTGTGTGTGTGTGTGTGTGCCCGCGTGTATGTGTGTATCTGAGGAGGGCCTTTGGGCTGTGTGAGTGGGCCGGGCCTCCACACACACACACACACAGACAACACACACACACGTACACGGGATCAGAGGCAGAGCGGCTCTCACCCCTGCCTCCCTTTGATCTGTGTCCCCAGGCCTGCCTGCCCGCGCGGCGCTGCACCGTACCACGCACGCTGACACCATGCTCACCAGCGACTCCCCACAACTGTCTGAGAGAGATAAGCCAGGGGAGACTCCAAACTGTGCTGCTGCTCTTCCATTAGCTAGCGCAGACGCTTCTTTTAAAAACGGGATGAATTATTTTTAAGAAGCAAGCTCTGCCGTTGCCAAAAAAAAAAAAAATGGAGAGGGGAAAATGTACGGAACAATCTGAAGCTCTGGCTTCATTCCGCCTCCCTCCCTGACTTCTAACAAGACATTCTGCACCTGAATACCAATGAGAGGGGGAGATTCATGTAGTCCCCCACATTATTAAAACTTGGGCATTAAGCCTCTCACCGGGCACTGTGTCAGCTGGCAGGCTCCACTGACAACAAATCAAAGGGGATGAGCACATAGCCTGCATTCATAGCTCAGCCACTCGCAGAGCAAGAGGGGGAATACATACTGGTTAATTAGAACTCCCATTAAAACAAATACTGTTTCAATTTGGCAAGTATAAAAAAAGATGTAAGAGGCTTTCAGAAAAAAGAGACCTGCTGTTGGCAGCTGCCAAGAAAATCCAGGGACTGTAAATCATATCCACTGGCAATACTGTTTCTGCACAGATTATTAGTGTTTGCTGTTGTTTTGCAACACTTTTGAACTCTGAGGAAAGATTCTGTGTCTGTGACACCAGAAATGTACTGCTGCACACATCGCGGTCGTCGTCATGCTCCGCTGGAGCTATCTTGGAGATATCTTTGTTTGTTTCTGCAGCTTGCAGACGTGTATCTGCATGGACTGTGTCTTAGGACAGTAGCCTCTGACATAACTAATAGTACTGTTTCTCGGTCTAAACTCGAAGCTTTATGACACTTGACAGAACTAAAGAGTGGCACTCGTGCAGCACGAGTGATGCTTATGGTCACAGATGTGGCTTTACATGTGGACCTCATAGCTGAGACAGTGCTGCAGCGCGCTAGCCATCTGTGTACCTGAGCCATTTGTTGCTCACTCCATCTTTTAGGTCTCCTGAGCACCCCGAGTGAAGCCATTTTCTTTTTCATGCCAAAATATTTTTGGTCTGAGCTTTATGTATTCATAATCTATTTTTCACCTACCAACCTTCCTTCCCTCCATTTGGCTTTTTGTCATCCCATGATGCCTTGCCAATAGTGCTTTGCTCTCTCTCTCCCTCTCTCTCCCCACCTTCCTCTCTTGCTCCAACTCTCTCCCCTGGAGAGGCAGCTCTTCTCCCTACGCCCAGATGAAAGGCTATGGCGGACAATAAAAATGCTATTTAAATGCAAGGGTGTTTGTGTGCGGGTGAGAGATATTTCCTGCTGAAAGTGAGCTGCTGCATCCTGATAAATAGTAAATATAAGGGAATGTGATTTACATTTATCTTGCAGAGGCAGCCAATATGAATTTCAGTAAATCCTAGAAGATGGGGATTTAAGGAGGAAAATGACTGAGACTGATTCACATGCTGTGTCCCACGCAGTTGAAATGCCTATAAGGTGGAGAGTGGTACTGCCTTTATTAAAGTATAGGCACAGACATCGATCCTATCTAAAATACCTATTACACACACACATACACTGTGTCACATGCTCATCTACGGAGATTTCCATCCTCATACACACATATTTGAAGGTGACTTGCATTGAAATAAATAATAATAATAATAATAACAGTAATGATAATAATGCACTAGCAGGCCACTGGGCAGGTGAAGTGTTTGTGGGACATACGCTGGGTGACTCTTTGGGTTCAGGGGTCAGGGTGCAGGGGGTTATGGGACGGCCGGGGGAAGAAGGAGAGCTGGCTGCGTGAACCTGTCCTACTAGCCGGAGGTCTCAGGATGTTGTCTGGCTGCATGTGGTTCCTTTTAGTTCCAGATGCCACTCTGACAGGTGCATAGCTGTGATTAATACTCTCTCTGACTCTTTCTCTCACCCATGTTTTCTCATTCCGTCCTTCCCCTTGTCTCTTTCTGCATGTCCCCCTTTGGTTTCTCGGTCCCTGCTTCACTGTGGACTCGTGCTCGTGACCCGCTGGCAAAGTTGATCTAACACTCACAGTTTTCTTAGCATTTGTGGGGAAAAAAAGGCTAGAAATATGAGTATCTATTGCCAGCAGGCTTCATTGCACGTGCCTCTTTATCTGTCCTCCTTTCTTCCTCCTGACAATAAGATGAGAATATGGGAGGTGGTTGGGTCCTCAGCTGGTTGTCTCATGCAGCAGCTCTCTCCTCTCAGTCTCCAGCTGAGAGCTATTTCACTATTTATTTACATGTAATTATGGCTATGAGGTGCAGATATTAACACTGTCAAGAACAATTTGACCTGACATTTTTCACTAGACCTGGCCCCTGCTGTTTTTAGCAAACAACCCCCACCCTTCCCTCCCCTCCTCCTACCTCGTCTTCTTCCTCCCCCTTTTTTTTCTCCTTCACTCCCTCGATCCGCCTCGCTTTCCTTCTGGAGCTGCTCCCTCACACACACACAGACACACAGGCCCTGCCTCGCTGAAACCACTCTCCTGGAATCAGAAAATCTGCCGTTTAATTTAGAAGAGGCGTTGGTGCAAGGTGCGGAGAGTTGAAGTCTGTGTGTGTGTCTGCGTGTGTCTTTGTGTGCATGTCTGTGTGCGCGCTTTGAAGGGGCCTCTCTTGTTCCCAGTGGCTGAATCCATCCCATAGTTACTCAAGCATATCACTAGCAGAGAATAGAGGATTGCTCCCCACACGTTCTCCAATTGCAGTCCAATAGACGGCATATTAACCTCTGGTTAGTGCGGGGCCAAGTTTATAGCTTATACTGTGGGACGTTTAGGAGGGAGGGAGACCTTCCTCTTGCTTCAGCAGCTGTGCTTTCTTGAACACTAAGGCTAGCATGAGCTAAAGTGGGCTGGAGAGGATTAGCTTAATGAAAATTTGCAAAGCTAGGGAGAAGAGCTATAAAATAAATAGGAATTCTGTTCCGTTTCCACTTGTTTTGTATGCATGAACAGCTTCACGGAGCGCAGGGAGAAGAGACACAGGCGCAGGATGGCTAACATGTTGTGAGGAGTGACAGCTTGTTCCAGTGCCCACTAATCGTCCTCATCTGTGCCTGACTTGTCAATGCCCAGATTCTGTCAGTGCCAATCAGCCAATTAATTGAACACAATTAGCATCCCCCCCTACCCCCCATATGCACCACATTCTTCAAAGGACTATTTCTCTCCCTCCAGCACCAACCCCCCGCCCTTCTTCCCATTCTACCTCTCATTCTGCTTCTGTCTCTTCATCCTATGATGCTGGTGGACGACACTTTTCAGTTTTTATTAATGTGTCGCGGCCAATTAACGCAGTGGCATGCAGGCCAGAGCCCGTCATCTGCTGCCTGCCACCATCCCGGCTGTCTGCTGCGGCCCCACGCCACCCCTCGCGCCACCTCCACCGTGACCAAAACGCTTTAATTCAATTTATGCAATCACTGTTATTTTTAAATAGTCATTTTGTCTGCTCAGATGAGGGGCCTTACTGCCCGCTGGGCCGACCCTCTCATGTGAGAGATGGGGGAAGGGTGGAACATTGTGGGAGCAGGAGTCGGCTGACTTGGGGAGGGGAGGGGGGGTCCCCCTGATATTTTCATTTGTTATTTACTTCCTTAATGTTGGTTTTGTTTCAAAATGATTATTTGTAGCAATAAAAATTAAGGTTTAATTTAGTAAAGTTATCAAAGACATTTCTAGATTTATTTCTACACATACAGTGTATATATGTAAATATTGTCTTTAATATTTTGACTGTTCTCAAAGTCAGACACTTTCCAGACACTGGATCTGTGTGACTCCTGGGTCACAGAATTAAACACTATTCTTTCCCTGTAATCACACCCTCAGGACTGGCCTTCAAATATTGATCTGTAATTCAGTGTCATCACTGTGGATCTTTAATCATCCACTGCTAAGGCGAGTATCAGCCAGGCAGATCTGCTAAGGTGCAAGATGCTATTCTGCACCACTCAGATAACTTGCAGACATTTGGAGTGCTCATTTTTCCCAGTCTGCCCCGGTGACCTCTGCCTAACTTAAAGGTACATCTTGGGGGCATTTTGATTTGGGCAGAACAGGGAGCTATCGGTGACAGAGGAACTAATCCAGTCTTGCGCAGATTAAGAGTATTTGTGGAGTGGGGTGTGTTGGCGCTGGTGCCGGGAATGGAACAGAAGGGGCTCCTATCAGCTCTCCAGGCAGGCTAGCCCTCAGGCCAGCGCAGTCCTACAGGAGTCTTTGTACTTCCCAAAGCCTCCACTTTCCACTCACTCTATATCACTTTCTCTTCTCTCTTCTGCCCCCCCCCTTACCATCTTTCTATAGGCTATCATATGTTCACTGCTCCATTTCCTGTCTTTGCAGTTGTGGATGTGTGTTGTTTTAGTCCAACACAGGAGTTCATATGGCCACTTATTATCTTCAACAGTCACAATATCATGTTTCAGGGCCACAGATTTGAGGCAAATTAATCCACATAGCTAAGTGTAACAATACATAAGTGCACGAGATATTATAACTAAAAAGTGCAAAAACACCAACACATTTTGATAAAAAAATTGTGGTATTGTAACACATTTGCACTACATTTGCTTGCTGACTTTTCCCCTTCTTTTTGTCTTTATTTTTTATTGTTACACTCAGTGTAACAGTGTTTCTCTCAGCTCTGCTTCTGTCTCATTGTTTTATGCTGGAAAGAAATCCAACAAAGAACATCTCGTCAAACATTCACACAGACAAAAAAAAATGTAATTTGACTGTTGAAGAAATTAGGGAGGTATGAAAGGGCCTCTTTTTGTGTCTCAAGTGTGCTATTTATTTATCTGAAAGGATGCACATTGTATCAATTTACACTTCCCCATTCACTTCGCCACAGGCTGGAGAGCTCAGAAGTTGAGAGAATTAATTACTTTTTTATTATTATTTATAAAGTAATCTATCTGTAGAGGGAGCGGAAAAAGGAGAAGGAGAGGGTGAGGGGAGGGGGTGAGAGAGGCAGGGAACGCCCTGGAGCATTGTCCTTTAAACTAGGTCCTGGCTCACATTATCTCCCAAACCAGCACTCACACAACGTCAAACAACAAACGAACTCTGGGCTGCTGAGGACGCTGTATGCAAGGAAAGAGAGGGAGGTGGGGGGAGAGGAGAGGAGGGGAGGGGGGGGGGGGGGGGGGTGGAGAGGCAGGGAGGAAGTCTTCTCTGCAAGAGTGTAAAGAGTATGTTAGGAAAAATAATGTGGCTGTTAAGATTTTTTTACACTAATTCAAACTCCACAAGTCTTGTTTAATGCACCTGCGTGTATACTGGGAAGTGTCATTTAAAACTTGAGTAACATCCTGCTGCACCAGACCCCCTTCAGTGAAACTCCATCAAATATTGCATTGATAATAAGCCTGTCAATCCAAAACCACATTCCATTAATGTCCATCAAGCTGTGTGCTTTCTATATACATATATATAGAAATCTTAAAAAAGCTTTTTATTCCTACCTGAGAGCAAATCTTCTGGCTAGGACTTTGAGGAGAATAGCACTGCCAGCAGGAACACTATACTTTGTGCCAGATTTTAATATCTATATAGTTTTGTTTTACATAGCATGTGGTAACAGAAATATGTGAAGGTATCCAGCTGCAAACGGTTTTTACGAGCTTTTGTGACTAAGTATCATTTAACGCCTGAATGTGAAGCGGGAGAACTTTATGGGGACATCAAAGTGGCAAAGCCAAGCAATTAAAGCTGACCTATGGATAACATAAAATACTGTAGATGTGGGTGGAAGAGGACATCTATGCTGAGAGGCTGGAGTGACTCTAACTCTGTATCTAAAAGACACATTGACCTCTATCTATACCATCAAAACAGAAGAACCAGCGAAACGGCATTTTACAGTAGTGTGAACAAAAAACTGATACACAGCTAATGAAAACCTGACTTCTCCAGGAGAGCTTACCTTCTCCCCTCTCGCAAAACCCAAACCATTTCGACAGAGTCCTCTTTCTTGGGAAGGACAACTGAAGGATAGCGACATCCTCACAGATGACAACATTTGTTAGGCTCTGAAGTGGCCGACCCGTCCTGATACATTAAAATAGCAAAACTGCTCCAATGTCGATGATAAGAAGTCTTTTTCTTCTGAAGAACTTTTATGAGCATGAATAATATTAGGGCCAATTGTTGGCTATTCTATTTAATAAAGAAGCGATGTAATCACGCTTCAATTAACCAATGACTAAAATGGACTCATGGCCTGCAGCTGTCTCTCTCAGGACACTTAACAAGCTCTCCCCCTTCACTTTTCCGCCACCACAAACCATCAGGACGTATACTCCTCTCATCCTCCTCAGAGTGTGCAGCTCGGCTCCATATGGGAGGGAGCATCACATGTGTCCAGCATGAAGAGGGGTCATGAATCTCCCTCTTATGGATACATGTCACATGCTTTGTCCACAGATGTGGAGGGGACGGGGTGGGGGTTTCCATACTGATAGAATTAACATGTGGGAATGACTAACCGGTCTTTATGTCTCTGATGTGCTTCGAGTGCTTTATATTTCCTGGGAGGCTTTTTCTAAAGATATGATTAATTTACAGAATATGGTTAATTTTCCCTCTGTGGGATATTCCTGGCTCAGTGCATCATTTTTTAACTGTTTGGCTTGCCCCTGCATTGCTTCTATGTTTGCAGCGTGTGTGTGTGTGTGTCTGTGTGTGCACGCATGTGTCCATTCATGTGTGCAAGCATGCAAACATATGTCTGCATGTGTATCACCCCTGTGTAACCACCTCCATGATGGGCTAATTGGTTTAGCAGCCAAGGGGCCAAAGGCCAGTGCAGCATAGCAAAACTCAACATGAACCTGATGTTGGAGGGAAGACTTCCCTGCTACAGGAGGGAAGCATGTGTGGGACAATTCCCTTTTTACCACCCCCTCCCACACGCACACACACACACTCCACTTTCCTTTTTCACTTAAAGAAACTCGCAGCATAAGAAAACAAAATTCTTCACAGTGTTCTGGGCCTCTGTGCTTCAGACTGGACTAGCACTAGAGGTAATCTCTTCCATTTTAACATTTTTTGAGACCTTCTTCTGACGAATGTCACATGCTATTACATTAATCTAGAATATTGAATTGGAAGCTTTTATGCACTATGAATAATATACACACTGTGATATTCAGGCGAGCCTCAACCTGCAGTATCAGCGGGCCCCTCAGTAAGGTTTGTGGAGCCTACTTTGTGTGGGGATCTGAGGGGATCATTTACCAGTTCCAACTCCATTACTATTCATGAGATGGGTAGGCTAGGGGCGAGGGATTAGGGACTCCCTTGGTGCTTGTTGTGCTGTAGGCTCGGGCTCAGGCCTCAGGCTCCGGGACAGGGGCTGTCTGGCACGGATGGTGGGTCTATTATCACCCTGGGACCCCTCTGTCCCACAGCAGAACACTTACTGGCAGCGCCAGCTAATGGAAACAGACTCTCTTGTTCCCTTTCTCTTTTTTTTAACCTCATCACCCTCCTTGCATCCTTCCCCCTGCTCTCAAAAAAAAAAAAAAAAAGATGGGGAAGTTTTTCCCTTTCCCTATTTCAAAGTTGAAATGGTGTATTTCTATTGGCATCTTTACCGTGAAGTGCTGGGATGGCTCTATATTTGCAGGAAAAAAAGTACTTTCCCTCAACTCTGTCAATGCTTTGATCCTTAATTTTCCAAATTTCTAACATCCTCCGTTCCCCCTTTCCCCCCCAGGTGATGAGTATCCTGAGCAACCCCAGTGCCGTACCCTCCCAGCCCCAGCACGACTTTTCCATTTCCCCCCTGCACAGCAGCCTGGAGAGCTCCAACCCCATCTCAGCCAGCTGCAGCCAGCGCTCTGACACCATCAAGAGTGTGGACAGCCTGGCCTCCTCCCAGTCATACTGCCCCCCCACTTACAGCGCCACCAGCTACAGCGTGGACCCCGTCACCGCAGGCTACCAATACAGCCAGTACGGCCAGAGTGAGTAAAGTCTGCATTAACGTTTACACATTGTATATTTGTGCTTATCTTGAATTGTTGCATAAATGTGACTTTGTTCTTTTATCCACACAAGAGCAGGTCATTCTTTTATATCCTCCTCTTAAGTTGACTAGATTTTAAAAAAAAAGCCTGTGAAGTGATGCCCAACTCCCAGGCAAGAGAGCCTCCTGACCTTTGCACTCTGGCTGGTGCAGGCAGACACGTGCTCTTGATAAAGACCCCCCCTCCCTCCCTCCCTCCCCTCACACCACCACCAAAACCGCCACCATCCTCCTAGAGAGCTGCCTTAGTCACACCCCACTCCACTTGGATGGGAAAGAGGAGAGGGCCACTTCAAAGAACGGCACACCCTCAGGGGCCACAGTGTCCTCTTGCCCACCTCACTCTCTCTCCCTCTTTCTCTCTTCTCCATCACACACACACATACACACACCCTCAGGGCAGGAAAGAGTTTGCTTTATTAGATTAGCATAATTGACTGATGCTGTCACAGCCATTCATAAGAGCTAAAATGAAGCACACTTCCCCGACAAGCTAGCCACCGCCAGCTAGCCAACATTTGTTTGTATTTATATGCAGCTTCTAGTAGTGATCTGCTGCTTCTCTTTTCTTTTTTTATAATGTGTTTGTGTTGTGGTGCGTGGATGCACGTGAGCGCGTGTCAATCTGTCACGTTTTGTGTGTGCGTACCAGTGTTTTGTCAGCAGCAAGAAACTGATGGCAGTGCGGATGTGAGCTGATGTGAGGTTAATTAAGATGGTGATTGAGCACAGTAGATGGGTAATGAATGGAGGAGAGAGGAGAGAGCTGCTGTCTGAGGATGAAAATGATCGGCCATGTGGAGTGTGGAGGGCATGAAATCAGAGATGCCAAGTGTAATGAAGACTGGCACATAGAACACACACGGGGACTCGTCTGAGTGACAGCATGGAGACTTTACCAGGATGCACATGCTCCGTGCCAGCAGTGTGCCAACCTCAGACAAGGGACAGGGGAGGGGTTTTTATCTTTCACTCTCTCTCTGTGAATTGTTTTTCATTTGACTCACTCCCTTCTGCCACAACTTATTTCAGACTTAATCAGAGGAATGAAATGAGAGTGAATAGGACATATGTCTCAGGAATCTACCACCTGTCTAACGTGTGGTTTTTCCCTTTTTTTTGTAGCTGCTGTAGACTACCTGGCTAAGAACGTGAGCTTGTCCACCCAGAGGAGGATGAAACTTGGAGACCACTCAGCCGTGCTCGGACTGCTGCAGGTGGAGACGGGACAGGCCTACTAAAGCCCTCGGGACAAAGCCTGCACCACTCTCCTCCGCCCTCTGCCACCCTCCTCCATGCTCCATCCAAGTCTGGACTCCAACTCCAGCTCGCCTCTCTGCTGCTCGCTCTGCAGCCCGGCCATGACATCAGCGCACAGACACGCAGCCTCGCTGTGTACCAGAAAAAGTGACGCTTGCGGGTGTGACAAGGCACTTTGGGGAATGGAACTAAACTTTTCACGCCATTGTCAACCACCAGGCGGCTCTGCGCCCTCTCTTCTCACTATTTGGGTGTCTCTGCCTGCTCCTTGTACTCCTATCCCAGCCCCAAACCCTGTTTTGTTTTGCTCAAAAGGCCAGACAGGACCCCAGAACACCCGAGGATGGTTGGCCGCCTTGGCCCGGGTTCCTCTTTGTCATGGCTACAGTCCAGCACACATTTAGAGCCATCAACAACATGTACTTTGACCTTGCTGTTTATAGTAGTTAACAAAGCCAATATCATTTGAATGACTCTTATTCTTGTTCCTTTTTGATATTGTTAAGATTATTGTTGCTGTTATATGATTATGGTTAATGTGATTTATGTTGTTCTTTGATTCCATTCGTATCTCTTTTCTCCGTTAGATGTTGGTGTGTAAAACACAGTGTGGGTGACTGAGACGATTTGGGAGCGAGTGTCTGTTGCGTGTGCATGTTTTGCGTGTCGGCACAGTCACACGAGAGAGGATGATTGTTTTCCAAGCTGCTGTTCCTCTGCCTGTTCCCCGAGCTCTAATGTTTGTGAGCGATTTGACCTTCCCACTTTCATATTCATCTTGACATTCCTAAAGAACTTGGCCACTCTGTGGGAAGTCTGGCTGGATGGATTCTGCAGGGAATTAAAGCAGCGTTTTGGCGGCCAATAGCTTTCCCCTTCTAACCTCCATCCCATCCTTAGCCGCGGTCCATGGGGAGGGGGGCATTGTTTGCAAAAACAGGATTGGGGAAATTAATGTATTTTGTTTAGAAATATGGACCTTGCCAAGGAGGGCTAACTCAATTCCCCCTTCTACTCCTCCCAAATCCCATCTGCCAGGGAACCCTGTGTGACTTTAACAGTGTAAAGCAGATTAAATCACACAAAAATAATGTCAAAGCTAATTCACAGTGACCCTTCCCATTACCAGTCAGTATTTCTGTTTTTATAGATTAATTAGCACATTTTGTAAATGCACCTTCAGTTGGTTTCCACTCTCGGACTAAATAAGCATTCCTCGATACATTCCACAGGCTCCATCTACGAATAAACTACGAGCATTCCTACGCTTTCTGTTATGAGATTAAGAAGTGCACAAGCTGTGCCATTCACATGCACTCTGGAAAATCATATAATCCAGTCAGTTGTGAAAGGGCACAGGTAACACCACTGATTGGCCCCCCTCTCTGGTTTGGACCGGAGCCCCCTCTAATCCTCCGCTTTGACGTACTCACTGAAATGTACAAAAAGAAGAAAAAAATTAAAGAATAGTGGATATGAGACGTTTGTGTAGAACTCATAGTTGACTTTTGACATGATCCAGGACCAGCTGTTCCCTTGAGATGTGTGTGATTTCTTTTTCATTGGCATCAGTGTCATGATGATGATGATGGACACAAATTTGTTCACTTTATCTCGAAACAGGATTTGGTCCTCAGTCGCCTTTAAAAACTGAAAACTGTACAGTAGCTGGAGCAGATTGTGTATTGCTTGTTTATAAAGAGTATGTTTTATACTAAAACAAAACTATGTTGAGTGGTAGGTAAGTGAGGGATCTGTGGAAGTAAATGTTTGACTTGAGTTTCCTTAACTGGCTTGTTTTTTGTTGGTTTTTATTTTAATTGTATTTAATTGGTTTACTTGTTTTTGACCAAAAGTTTTGATTCTGTTTAAAGCCCAGGTAAGAATTAATTTGTATAAATTAGTAAAATATAAAGTCCATTAAAAATGTTCCAATTAAATTTGTATAAAAGAGGATCAAGCTGAGCTCAAAGGAAAATGGAAGCTTGGTGACACAGACAGACTCCCTGGACCACAGGACCGCTGTATATTTGACAGGTGGCTGGATGAGACACACGGCAGAGCGTTTCGAGGGTGTTTTTGACCACCTGATCTCACAGTTAGCGGCGACCAGACTTGACTGAACCGTGGACCTAACACACCTGAACCCCGAGACTTCGGTGTGGGAGTCCACCAACGGTTCAGTGCCGATGATGATGATGATGATGATGATGATGATGAAGCTGGTGAAGACGGCCGGCCTCTCTGCTCTGGGAATCGAGTCACGTTTGATTTGTGGACCAATAAGACTTCAGGAGAAAAAGTCAAAGCAACGCTGACTCCGCACTGAATCGCGGCAGTTCCTACTGCTCCACTTAGACACCTCACTCATGTGTATATTTTAAAAAGGAAGAATTTTAGAATCGTCTTTAGTGTATCAAACCCATTTCTAACACTTGCGTCAATAAACATTTGGATATTTAAAGCATACAACTCCTTATCCCCCGTCCCGTCTGTTTGAACCTTAACCTGTTTAGTTGCTTTCTGACATCTGTGCTTTGCTTTACTCCTTCTTCTGTTCCGCATGTGTGTATATTATCATGGTATAATTTATTCTGCTGTATGAAGTATTAGAGTAGTGGGAAACTTGTACTGGTATTTACTACCTTCAGCCTGTTGGTGTGTTTACTGTAACACTGGCGTAACTGTTATCAATTAAAGATCCAAAACTGATTATGTCATTTGCCTCTTTTTTCTTGTGTGCATGTCTTTTATTATAGATATTTAAATTTGATTCCAGTTAGCTTCACCTTGTATACAGTATGTGTGTGTGAAGTGGTGTGATTTGTCAATTAAATCTATTACAGAAAATTAATCGCTAACAATTTTTAAAATCGATTTGTTCAGAAGTCATTCTTTTAACGAAATTCTCTGGTTTCAGCTTCTGAAATGTGAGAATTTGCTGCTTTTCACTGTTGTATGTCATTGTGAACTGAATATTTTGAGGTTTGGACAAAAAATGTGAAGGCATCACCTTGGAAATTGTGATGGATGTTTTTTTTTTAGAATTTATTCATATTTATATTCATATATTGTATATTCATATTAGTATTTTTGACATTTATTACAGTAACAATATAATGATTAGCTGTAATTTAAAAAAAAAAAGAGCCAGCAGCTTAATTGACATGTCATGAAAGTAGTTGTTCATGTGTGAACATGTGCTCATGCTGTATATATGCATACATAAGTATATGCTCATTACATGCACGCGTGTGTCCTCTGTGTGTGTTCAAGTACATTAGTGGAGTCAGTCACTGCTCCATTGCTGGTGATTAGGGAGTGATGAGAGCTCAGACGTCTCAGACTCAGATCATGTCTGGTCGTAGCTGTAGGAAGTCATTCATTCTGCCCACTGACCAGCAGCTCTCTCCTCTCCCGCCGCTGGCCGGGGAATGTTGTCTACAAATCTCTGTGGTATGGTGTGAATGTGGGGGAACTAACCGGTGTGGTATGGAAGCATCCACTGTGCTTTATATTACACGTCAGAACAGTTGAGCCCATTCAGTTTTTACCGTCAGCACTATTGGAGGTATGTCAAACACGCTTTTGGTATGTTCATTCAGTCTTGACTGATTTTAAACACATCTTAAACAAGCTGGATGCGTCTGTAGTCACTGCAGCTATAAAATGCCTATATATAATCTTGAGTAAATTAGTAAAGACAACAAATCATGCCAAGGTGCGCTGTGGGAGATGTATTTACATTTTATATACCAGAAAATAATAACCAATACTTTTACTGTTTATTTGCAATTAAATTAAACTAATTAAAGGCATCACTAATCACAAGTATTAACATCACTGACATCAAATTGTATTAGGAGATAAATTTGATGCTAACTAAAGTAAGTACTCATCTGAATAAACTTCTATTTAGGCTGTTATCGTGAGGTAGCTGTCATTCGTATTTCATAGTTTGTTAAATATTTGAGAGATTTGAACAGTTCAGCGAGTATGAGTAGACGCAGAATATTTAGTATTCCCTTTAGGTTTACAGATTCAAATCAACTACTCACTGCGGTGTTATCGCCACAATATATCACCGAGGCTCGGTTAAACTTGATGCAAATGGAAATTCTCGTCATCGTCTAATTACAAAACACACATTAAAAAAATATATATTCTTCAGCTCTGGGGGAGCAAGTTTATAAGGCAGAAATATGGTCAATTATGAAATCGATTCCAAAGCAAATTTTCTGTGTGAGTTCACTCTGAGGAGACTGAAGGACTTTCTCAGTATTTAATAAGCATTGTTTGGTGGCTCTTTGCCTGCCGTGTGTCATCCCTCATATATTCCTCTAAAAGTTTGTGTTCTGGTTGTCCAGATTAGACCTTGGCATGTGCTATGGTTGTCCCCTTTGCTCCAGCTTGTCTCCTGAGGTGCCGGCCCAGGAGTTTTGTCTCCCTCCGGTCTGCTGTCACTCAGACTGGACGAGGTGGCAGCTCAGGCAGTGGTGTGTGGGAGAGCTTTGTGACACTTCCCTCATCTCCTCCTTTGATCCCCTAATTGATTGACTACAGGAGCAGAGGATAAACAGAGCCCACAAGAGCCGATTCCACTCGCCTCTCTGGAGTGGTTTAGATAAAGTGCAGAGGCCCGAGCTCTCCGTTCCTCCTCTCCACTCTCTATATGGACATATGGCCATTGAAGGTGGCTCTGTGCCACGGTAGCTTAGCCGTGGGCTGTGTCCTCAGGCCCGGGGCTTGCGTACTGCCCCTGTGCATAAATGGCTGGCAGTAATGGGTTTGTTTAGATCACAGGGATGGAAATGAAACTCCTGAGCCTCGCTGTAGAGACCAGGAGGCCCTATCGCTCAGGAGGCAGCGATAGAGAAGTCACAGCCTCAGCCTGGTCATACTGACTTTCAGATTGAGCCGTGGAATAGAGGCTCTGATTCAGATCTAATTTAGGACCAGGCTCCTGAACCTGCCCATGCTGTGATAAATAACCTGCTGCTGAAGAGTCATGAAAGCCATGAAGAAGAAGGTAGAACACAAACGACCAGCGAGGGCCTTCAGCGAGGGGAAAACAGACCAAAAATGTCTCCACTTTAAAGAAAATATGTGTTTGAAGACATGACTTTAGAATGATTTATACAAGATATGATAATTATATTCTAATTTTACAAATCTGTCTCCAGAAAGAGAGTTCAGAGCCGTGTGCAGGTATGCTAAGAAATGATTAAGAGATGCTCTGGGGGTCTTGGTTTTATTCTTTGAGATTATGTGTCACGGGGAGTAAAAAGCTCCCAGCTGTCGCCATGAAAGCACTTACAGTATAATAATCCTCCAAATCCTGTAATTATGCCAGCATACGCCGTGTACCTGAGCCTCAGCTTTGTGCTCGTCACCTCAAGGATCCCACTGACACAGACACAGACGCACAGCTTGGTGTGCATATATCTCCTACCCAACTATGTGTTTTGCATAGGGAGAAAATCTTATTTTCAGAACATTTTAGGTATTTTGAATTTCATGGTTACCCTTCTTAGGCATTATTGATAGACAATCTGTCATGTATAAGTAAAACTCAAATGGGGTATTGTCATAGCTTAAAGTCATTTGATTTATGAGAAACTGTGTCCCAGTTCTAAAATATATTACCTATATTACATTTCACCACTTTACATTTAGTTTATGAGACAAACTTGACTAATATGTTCAATATTGTGTGTGCGCACACACATGCACAAGTACACACACGCATGCACACCAATGCACACCTCCCTTAAAGCAGTTTTTAAAAAACGGAAGGAGAAAGAAAAAAGTCCAAGTAAAGTTGTAAATCTAAGAAATCGGAGCAAGATAAAAATCACTGTGAAGCCAAGCTTGATTTACATTTAAAATCTGAGCTGTGCTCTCAAACTAATTAATATTAATAACAAAAATGGAAATGAGTGCAGTGGCGGCCCTTAGTGAAGAACAAGCTGGGTGCATTCAGTCAGGAGATTCATATATAAGCCCTTTCTCAGGAGAGGTGGGCTCTAAACAGGCGTGACGGCAGGGCATAGACCGCCATACACAGTGACAATTTTTCTAGATAATAGCCTATCACGCAGGATACAATTTAAATTAAAAAATGCAATTTTCACCTTGAAATGAACAAATGATTACAGTTTCTATACAAATTAAGGCATCCAGGCTGTGCCTCAGTACTGTGCCAAGGCCATGAAACCTGACATAATTACCATGAAATACATTTTCAAATATTTGTATTTTGTCCATCGCTTTAAAACATGCCACTCTGCCTTCTGTGGGTTTGTGATCTCACCTTCTGGGGGAAATACATAAAAAAGAGAGAAAATCATCAGAGATGAAAAGCTCTTCAACAGGAGAGATAAAAATGTGGAAAAAAACAACCTCCCATACACACAGTAAATCAGCGCAGCTCAGCACAGCGGCCCCCGGAGCTATCTCTAAAAGCCAAATTACTGCTCCTTATCTAAGGAATCATATCTACTAGTTATCTGCTCCTGAGATAGGCTCCTCTCTCTCTTGTGCCTGTGCTCATCGCTAGAAATGCTATTTATTTGTGATTACAGACACCCTTTGAATAAAAGATGTTTGTGTTTGAGATCCAAAGTTTCGGCAGATTCTGAACTCTTCAGATTCTTCAGAGAGGAGAGTATTGAAGGCAGAACACCTTATTTGGGCAGGGTTGCTAGGGGTGGTCTGCTGCAGAGAGAGGGATGAAAGTGTAGCCGATGGGAAATATGAGACAAGACCTCAAACTTCTCTGACGCTTCATATCACATATGCTTTCGGAGGGGATTCATACTGAGATGAGGTGTCGAATTGACTTTAAATGCAGAACCTTATGTTTGAAACACATGGAGACAGGAAGTTCTGGCATGTATTTTGTAGAAAGCTGCCAAAAGCTGCAAAGTTTGGAGTTTTTGGAGTTTCTCCACTCAGAGATATTAGTGTCCTTAACTGTGAGGGAGTAAAACGTAATGTTTCTAGCAAATCAATGTGGATGTAACAGAAGTACAAACCGAATATAAATGAGTAATGTTTTAAGATGAAAACAGCAAATGCTGAGCGAAACCTTGAAAAAATTGGACGCACCTTTTTCATAATAATATTCAAATTTCTAAACTAATTGTTAGTCAGTGATTATTTTGCAGGAGTATAAAGAAGTTCACTTCCTCACAAAAATGCTAATCTTAATGTCATCTGCTCTCATATTTATTCTTAAAATCTTGACCTCCTTTCAAAGGATTCTTCCAAAGTTGAAGCAAACCAGAATAAATCGCTAGAGTCAAAAAATGACTCTTGATCCCAAAACATGAAATTATTTCTCACCTCACTAGCAGAATCCTAAACTCATCCTGAGCAAAGTAACTTTTTAAGACTCAGTCCTACAACGGCTGATGACTTGTTAAGATGATTCTTTTTTTAAGCGCCTCCTTTCTCCTTCCATTTCTGACCTTCCCTCTCTTTCCCTCCATCTGTTGAAGTCCCTCAGCCAGAGAGGCGCACATCAGATTTCAATAGTTGACCTCTTAATGCTGAGGTCAGTGCTGCACCGGCAGCGATTTCACACTCAAGATGAAAGGGAAATGAACACTGAGGATGCTGGGGGTGACATGGGGCCCTGACCACGCCAGCCATTGCCACTCTAACCGCTTCACTGCACCAGGCTGGGATCTGAGAGGAGCCATGGAGGAGGTGCTAAGATTGAGGTTTGCCACCTGTATAACGATGGTAAAAGTCACTGACCTAAGGCAGACATGTACTGATTGGTTTTCAGTGATGTCAAGACTCTGATAAGCCTACTTGTGCTGTTGATTTCTGATGCAGCACAGGAAAAAGAGAAGCTAGCAGAGGCAGACACGTGTCCAGCAGCTCGGCCGGTCTGGAGAGCTGAGCTCCCATGTGGCTGAAACTCCACCGAGGCTCTCAGTGTCTCTACAGAACACTGACACATTCTCCTTTTCCACCAGCGAGCCTGAGCCATCTGAAAAGTGTCCTGATGCTTAGTGTCAGACTCCCGGCCTGCCTGCCCAGTTACAAGTGCTCGTTACTGGTGCATTTCTCTGAGGCCATTATTGAATGAACACTGAGACAAGGCTAGCAGTGAATGGACAGTTTGGTTACACCGCCGTGAGGCTTGAGCTCCTCAGAGTAATGTACCGCTTAAGTACCTGTCAGCTTTATAAAGGAGGGAGTAGACTGTGTAAATGTGTGTGTAAATAGAGTGTCAGATCAGGACCCCAGGGAGCGGAGGTGGGGAGTGCGTGTGTGTGTGTGTGTGTGTGTGTGTGTATGCTCTTTTGTTCACTGATGCATATGTGAGTGCATGTGTGTGTTAGTGTGTGTGCATGCGAGTGTCACAATAATGATCATTTAACCCTCCTCAGCATTCCCCAGAGCTCCACGTTGCCCCCTCGACTTCATGGTGCTCCAGGCTCTCCCTCTCTCCTTCTCTCTCTCTCTCTCCCTCCCTCTCTCTTACCCTCTCCACCTCACCCCACCCCCTCTGCCTCCTCTGTCTGCTCCTCACGGCTGGGCACAGTTGGGGAGCAGCTCCTTATTCATTCATGAGAGAAGCACCGGATAAATAAAAAGGTTCATTACTGTGCTAAAGTGTTACTAATGACATGTACCTGCCACTGAGCACCTCCGAAAATCTAATGTGACACACTAGAATGGAAAATCTATTCTGCCGCACCAAGGCCTCCAATGGTGCTAGCACATACTCTATGGAAATTTCTCTCCGCTTGCCCTCCAATTGTGTCTCTCTAAAACCAATATTTACAATCCCATAGCCATTATGTCCTACTACGCCCTCTGCGCCTGCTGTTGCGACCTCCGTATTAGCTGAAAATTGGACTTTGCAAACTTAGCAGGGGAGAAGAGACTCTTCTCATAGATGAGAGGGGGCAGCACCAGGGGACTCAGCATGGGGCTCGCGGTGCCTCTCAACTCCCTGCAGCCCCAACCCTAAACTGACAACACCCACCAAATGCCAAACATAAAAATACAGAAAAACTCACTGTGCCGCATTCCATCATTCAGTCTCTAAAGTCACACAAAGTGTGTAATGATCAAATGCTAATAAAAGATTAACTGACTCTTAAAAATACACCATATGCCGCGATTTTAATCATGACAAAAATCTACTTTGTGTTGTTTCACCTGAGAGCTCTTTTACTGCCAGAATGTCACTTGATCACGTGCAGCCACTGGCTTGTAGGTTATGCAAATGAGCACTTAAGCAGTAAGAATGCTTTTGCAATTGTCTGATTAATTTTGCCAAATGCAGCCTCCAAGTTTCCTTGATGGGAGAGAGGCTGGATGAAAAAGCTTCTCTAGCACCCACAGTAACAGTGTTTAATGTCTTTAATCAAACGCTACTGCCATGTCCACAATTTCTCTGAAGTCCCTGAATGTTTCACGAAGATGTTACCATAAAACCTTCACCCCTTTAAATCAGATGCATCTGCTGGCTGGTTCTCAATAAGTGTAAAACATAGTGGTTGTTCTATTATTCTGTCAGAATTGTATTTTGAATTAAAATTTTAATTAAAATTAAAAATGTGAAATTTTGTGTTATACTTAAAGTCTAATACGTTATTAAATCTACATAGTGGTGCTGCAAGTTAATCCTACCCATGCAATGTTATTTTATATAAATTTACTAAAAATCTATCCAATATTGATTATAAGAGTTCAGCATCAATTTAACAATAAAGACTGTCAAATTTAAGGTTTAAGGTTTATATGATATTAATATGATATACTGTATGGATATATATGTACAATAAGTACAAGTGTGATATATGGTCATACAGATTTAATGCCAGTTTCTAATACAATACAAATGAGCTACAAAATGTGCATGACAGATGTAAAATGTACCCATGTACAATAGAGTAAAATTAAAAACAAACCATGAGATAAAGTACTTAGTGAGTAAAAAGTCACACAGTGAGCAGAGATGGAAAGAGCACTAGAATAATGTGCTCAAGTACAAGTACTGTTACTTTGAAGAAATGTTACTCAAATGAAAGCAAGAGTACGTGTTTAAAAATGTACTTAGACTAGATAAGTAAAGAGTAAGTTAGTTGAATTATACTCTGAGTAAACGCTACTGTGTTACATTTTGAGTTGTGTAATAAAGCGATATATGATGCCATTGTTTAATCAAACACATTTAGACTACAAAGTAAATTGCATTAAACATCAACATCCACTCCTGTGGAAAAGCGTGAGCTCTGATGTCAAAATCACCAATAAAGTCCATTTCTTTAGACGCACTTTGCAGCCTGTGCATACAGATGATCATCAGTTATAAATATATATAAATATATGAATGGCCTCACTGTGAGTTACAGGGAAATGGGACAAACTCAGACAATTGAGCAGAATTCACCAACAAAACATAGAAAGTCATAGAAAGATAACAAGCATTGTCAAGCTAGAGAAACGAACTGACTGACAGTTTAAGAGCAGACAACAAACACAGGCTCGTTAGAGCAGACAGAGCTGCAGGGTCTTTACTCACCGGGCACAGCCTCCACGTTGCTAGGTAACGCAGTATCTGTTGATGTCCCTCAGTCAATCGGCGAATGAGCTGTTTTACTCACCTGTGCGAAAAGCATGCTGGGACTCCTGTGCACCGCGATGATGATGATACCTTCAGCAGAGAGACGCTCTGTAATCACAACGTGGCATAAACTCAGAAACGGTACAAACTCGTCACACAGCTCAGCAAAGGTAACTTGAAGTTCCTCAGAAAATGCAGAAATCACCTGGAAGATCCACCTGAGCATTTTTAGGGGTTAGCCTGTTAGCCAGACCCAGCATGCACCTGCTGGTGACGCAACATCTTGGGTGTGTTTGATTTTTTTGTTACTTAGCGTGCTAGCTGGGTGGTGCATTAAATCAGTGATTAATTAAGGTAGATGTGATCCTTTAACTATGCCGAGGCACTGTAATATTAGTCATAACCCATAATGACTTTATCCTTATTTCTATTACACTATTGCGCATTGTGTTACTGTTCATACACCGCTAGCCTCATTGTCCCCCGGCACGCGACCGTGAGCGTTCGCTGAGGTCATGTGACGCTGGTGTCGCTACTGATAGTAGCGCCCTACTTCCTGTTATGGCTAAGTATCAATACTCCTGGCCAGTATTAGACAGCTGATGTTACTTTTATTATAGCCTGACACATGATAGCAAACTTTACAATGTGGTGATGTGAACACAGCGTTAGCTATAGTCCATTGATGTATATTAGTGTAGCGTTATCGATCTATAAGCTAATGCTGATCACTCACCCAGACACCTGTCCAGTTCTCCTCTGGTTTTCTTCTCTGACCGTCACTCCTTCCAACCCTCGTATGTTCCTGATGTCTTGAACACCCAATAGGCTCATAATTATACGGCTGCAGCCCGTCATAGTTGTATGCATAAATATTTACAACCTCCTCAGTATCAAGATTAGCTTCCGATCCATTCATTTCTATTCTGTAAATTTACCGCGCTCCCTCATGGTACGTCATTTCCGGTTTGGCTTTTACAGATGCGGAAGTAAAATTCTCTCTCAAAACGACTGCAGAAGTTACTGCAGGGAATGTATGAGTATATTTTTTATGGAAATGAGCCTCCAGCCTGCAAGTTGCTCTTTAACTTCATGCAACTTTACGCTTCGAAAACCATAAAAGTGGTGTTTTTGGAAGATTATCTTGCTGTACTAAATGGGTAAGTATCATAATCTTTTCTTTGCCACAGAGCTTATTTTCTGCAAAAATCCAAAACCCATTGGAGATACTCCACTGGCAATGTGTCGAGGGAACCAGGCCGACGTCAACTTCCGAGTTGATCTCCAAGGAAACTGATAAAGAGGGAGGAGTCATGACATCATCATACCAACATTTTAAGGTGCACCAGTTCTATTGAAGTCTATGGGAAATGCATGTAGTAACACACTAAAACCAAACATATCTCAGTGGTATGACCTTTTGATGAAGAAATACCGGGACTAAATAAAAGAACACACTTCAGAGAATAGAACACTGACTAATTTTTCCAAGTGTGCACATTTTCTTACCTGATGATGGTTTTCACTTGCGGCACCAATGTACATTCAAGTGCTCCTTCCATTGTTCCAAGGAAACCACCAGCAGATAAATTTGTCATTTGGAAAAATGAGTCAGTGTTCTTTTCTCTGAAGCTGGTCAAGGTATTTCTTCACCAAAGATATATTGGGTTTTAGTGTGTAACTATATGCATCTCCTGTAGAGATCAATAGAATTGGTACCAAAGTCTGGCAACAAGCAGAGTGTTAAAACATTGGTATGAGCATCATCATCATGACTATTCGTCCTTTTGTAGTTTCCTTGGTGGGCCTTTAACACCCTATTCTGCTCCCTTTCTCTCTCCCCATGGGTGTGTCATGTTGCTAACTGACTCCATGCTAGCTAACGTTAGCTTCTGTCTATTGCAGTGTACATGGAGATGCAATGGGACAACAAAATGTGATGTTCATTATCAATATGGTACAAAAGCCCTAAACAACATAGCCACATCAACGAGTACTTCAACAACACTTTAACGGCCACTCAGCATCAATGTAGATGGTAGCTTGGTTGCTCCTAGTTTGAACACAACATTAAGTCCCATTTTCAATCAATCAAACAATCTTACTACAATATGCAGAAGAAAAAATAATGAATAATCAAATACAGAATCGATGACTCCATCTCAGACACAATATGTCCTGAGATCATTGTTTTTACAGCCGTTACTAGCAGTGGGACCCCTTCATTGTCAAAATGAGAGACCTTATCCACCTCATTTCGGAGAGCGGAACCAATCATAATTATAGCCTATTATTTATTATTCTGTCATAAATGCCGAACATAGATATGATTGGCATAGAGGGTGGGTTACATTCTCACTATAATCTATCTTTGAATATCTTAATGGCAATGTATGTGATTACACCTGATATGAGAACAATTTAATGTTATGCAACAACGATAGCAACCAGTTACTTATTAAAAGTATTTATGTTGAATAATAAATAATTGTCATATGTACACTGGAGCACCTTTCATTCTGTCTTAACTCACTGCACTGTACTTTTTTCCTCACCTTTCCTTGCTTCCTTCCCCTCCTGTCTTTCCTTGTTACCTTTCTTTCGTCTGCCATTGGCTTCTAAATTATGGTGTTTTAGGCCATTTATGTATTATGTATTCACACATATTGATATATTTAATATTTATCTTAGATATTATATACTGTACATGTTAGGAGAACAAGTAATAGCTGTTATTGCTGTGGTTATATTTTCTAAGTAGGTTTGCTAAAACAGGCTCTTAATAGTTTAAGTTTAGAACTTTCATTTCTCTGAAGATAGCTTGTATTACGTGATCCTCAAAAACAATTTTTTTCCCTATGAAAATGATTAAGAGCAGTGTCCCATTTTAATAGAAGGCAAAAGAGGGACATTATCAAAATTTACAAGGTACAATACTTGCAATACTTTCAATGAAAAGTAGCCTACTTGAGTGGGGAAATGATTGTTACAGTAACCATGACACAAGACATGTTTTCCACAGGAGTACAAGGTCTTACAAAATGTCCTTCTTCTGGGTTCTCTAAATGATAAACGCTGTAATTTTATTTCCATCAATATTAATTTGCATTGAAAATAAACCATGACCTGAATGCACAATATTTCACAATTATATAATTTTTTTGTACCTGTTATCACTTCCTATCTATTTGATTTACGCAGTCCTCAGCAGCTTTTCAGAAGCGTCAGTCAGTTGTGGGTTTCTGTTGAAGCCAGCTGTGGTTGTTGTCCTCCATCCTGAGCTAAAAGACTTGTTGCATCTTTAAGAGCTCAGTATCTAATTGAATCATGGGTTCCATCAGTATCTCAGCAGAGTCTTAAATGACTGTTTGCTCAACATGTCTGCCCATTTCCTCTGATTAATTCATACGAAGCCAAACGAAATGTTCTGCCTTGTTTGTCATGTTACATCCAAGCCCTGCAGCCTTTCCCCTATCAGAGTGAATGTTGAGTGGAGCAAAACCACTGAAATGTCAAGCAGAGAATTTTTATGTGTAGTGATATAATTCAAGAATTATGTTTAATAGATTTGCAGCGATACATTTCCTTCATCAACATTTCTAATTAGTTTTTAATAATTTACTAATAATTTCTATAATGTTCTTATCCAGCGTTATATAATGTTTATACATCTACACCTAAATATCACACCCTGACTGAATAAGAGATATGATCAGGTGGTTGCAGGTTTACAGAAGCAACGCAACATAATACATAATCAAAATTCATCATTTCACACAATTCCCACCGTAAAATTGTTTTACAAATGAGTGGATCTCAAAAAGTGAAATTGTTCTTGAGTGTTTTTCAGCTAAACACTCACTGCCCTTCATGTTGAAAAGGAGTAGAAGAACACCAGTAATTTCACAAGTCATACGTAGACCTCAAATTTGACCATCACTATTCTACACGCTTGTGCTCTTTTGTAAAATCTACTCCTTTTGTGTGTACACACGCAGGGAGCCTGTGTCCATGGCTGCATCCAGCTCGTCATGACACAACCAGCTAGTTGTGATTCGACATGATGCAGAAAAAGGCAACGATAATCAACAACAGGAACAATGTAAGGCCAAATGTCTTCCAAAGCAGAACAGATTTAACATCAAATTTGCCCGTGTTGTAGGCCTAGCACATTAATTAAATGGATTATTCAGATTATTTAACATTAGTAATGCATGGACGTTTGGTCAAGCTAAGTGTCCAGTGGATAAAGACATCAACTAACAGCAGAGGGAAATGAAAACAGCAAATCCAACCCAGTCCCTTTTGATTTGATGTTGTCAAATAAGGCTCACTAAGCATGATTAAACTGGGTTTTTGACACATGACCTAACATCCTACTGGTGGTGAATCTGATCCATCCTCAGGAGGAATCCCAGTGGGTCCCTGGATCAGACGTGAACGTTGTATTTCTGTCGGACCTTCTCTGGATTGGACAGTCTGTCTCGAGGACAAGACATGTCTCCACTGACTCCTCGCTTGTAGCTGAGACTGGAATTCTTTCAGTGGTCTTCTGGAGATGACTTGTTAACAGTAAGTAAACACGTTTTATTGTGTTCACTGAACATAAATTCAAAGGCCAGTGTGGATAAAACACACTGTGGTTTTGTATGTTGTTATATCACTGACCTTGTGACCGCCAATTATGTCCCTTCCCAATGCTTCCTAAGGGTCCTATAAACCACATTAGCCACTCTAGCCAGGCAGATCATTTAGACTTCAATGAGGGGCCTCCTCCTCTGAAAATCACTCCACCGATGCAGCTACATCCAGGATTTGACACAGCTGTAAATATTCAAATATGATGATTTCATTATGATGTGCCCTCCCTGCATGAAATAAGTGTATATTGGAGCCAGTATTGGTTTTTGCTTTATTTTTTGTCCATTTCAAACACAGGACAGATTTTTCATTTATGTCCTCGTACTCTAAAAATCTAAAATTAGGGCTTGATTGAACATACATTTGTTGCACTGTATCTCTTTGAAAACCCAGATCAGTTCCTTATTCAGCAACCTGTTCAGTCCATGATTGACTTTTCGCTCAGCATCCCTCCAGCAGATGAAGGAACAGAGCTTAAACCTGTTACTGTCAGCTTCTCACCTGGATCATAATAACTCCTGCTCGGAGCATGCAAACCAATATCCTCCTATTCTTTGCTCAGCCGCCCAGGATTCACAGCAATAGCTTTTCACAAAGACCAGGGCAGAGCGCGGTCTGTGTTATCTTATTGAGTTACCTGTAGCTAAGCTCTGAGCGAGCACGCACAATGGCAGGCAGTTAATGACAGCGCAGGGCCTAACCCCTTGTCCCCGGCCTTTCCCTGAGCCTCATTTCCGCGCGGCGGCTGCCATTTCACAGCTGTTAGCCACAGACTCTCTTTGTCATGATTAAGGACAAATTAATAGATGCCTCCTGGTAATCAGCTTTCATTAGGGCTGTCAAACCGTCAGTGGCGTACGCTCAGTGCACTGGACACGGGATGATCACCTCCCAGTTGAGAGACACTACAGCTGGCTGTGTGCTGCTGTGGTACTCCTCTCAGCTGCTGTATTTGTGTGCTTGGTGTGGCTAAAGTGTGGGTAACCAGTGCATTAGCACGCTCCTTCGTGGCACAAGTGCTTGTAGTTGGTGCATTAACAGTGCTCCGTGTGGAGCTGCAAGATGGAGGTCATCGTGGGAATGACATAAAGAGTAGTCTTTCTGCTGGGTGTAATTGGCCCCAGCATGCTGAAAATGGACTGTGAAATGTAAGGGGGGGTCAAATAATTGATTTTCCCCCGAATGCAGAATCCAGGGCAGGGCTGTTTAGTGAGTAATTTACAAGAGCAGTTCAGCCCAGGCTGACTGGCATATCTGTTGAAAGTTCCCAGGGGCACAGGAAGAGATAACACACACCTGAGACCCTGGAGCAGATGGACAGCAGTCACTGTGCTACTCAGAGGGCAGAGAGGATCCACATCAAACTTACTTCCACACATCTATGTATGCAGAGGGGATATAAGTGCACATATACACACACACACACACACACACACACACATACTCAGAGGATGATGGACACAGGCTATTGTATGTAGAAATAGACTCTCTCCTCTCACTCTGTCCATGTCTCTTTCTCTGTCTGTCCGTCTCTCTGCCGCTCTCTCTCTCTCTGCAGCATTTCTGGAATTGATGAAATAAACTCATCAGACTTCCAGCAAGTTTGGCATTGTGCGAGAGAGCTGAAGTCATTTCAGTATGTAGATTTCAGACTTAAACCCATAACCGTGTTGCGTGGTGCATGACCACCCCCACCTGCTGGAGAGAGAAGGCTGGGGTGTGCATGATGGGATAGCAACGTCTGTAAGACAGGATAGAGCCTGGCCCTCTGAATGTTTAGTGATTTTTCTCCACCACAGCCTAAGGGAATTAAGACAATAGCCTTATGTCAGATAGCATAATCTAGTGGCAAAATGGCATTTTATTTGTTGTGCCAAAATTGGGCTCAAATACATGTGTAAGCTAATTGAGAAGAACCAGCTGCTAAGCCATCTGCATGGGTAAAATTTGTTTCATCTTCGATTTGGAGAATTTCTCGTCGGGTAAAAAGATGAGTGACGATTGTCAAGATCCATGATGTCTATAATTTGAATTTATGGAAAACACAATGATTAGCTATTGTTGTATTGTGCCGGAAAGTCATTGCTGTCAAAAATGTAGATGAGCCACCAAGAGCCTGTATATTGTGCTCATAACAACAAGACATTTGTATGCCGCACAGTCAGTGCTCTTCAATTTTCTTAAGCATCTTGGTAAATTGCACCAAACAATTTTCAAGATCAATTTCAGCATCAAAAACAATGCACACAAATCCCAATCTTCAACCCATATTGTGTTGGAGAGGGCCCCCGTGTTTGCATGAAGGTAATTACAGTGGGATTTGATGTTGTGGTGTGCCCAGAATTCTCCAGCTTTAGATCAGGCTCAGGGTGCTCCACCCCATTAATACTCCATATGGGGAACCCAGCTGTGATCAGAATTGGAAGAGCGGGAGGGGAAATCGATTTCATTTGCAGGATTATTGATGTAACCGAGATGCCGTTTGTATGAAACATAAAGTCTCATTTCAGAGGTTATGGATAAAACTGGATTGAGGGGCTGGCTGTTTGTTTTATTCAATGAAACATTACAGAAACAGAGAAGTCAATATACACACTGCTGTACAGACCTCACCCGCATTGCACCACATTAAAGCTAAGGAATGAGTTTTTCATATCTACCTCCCTATGCTGACACAAACTACTGCTACTACATAAAGAGCATTAAAGGTGGAGGCATAAATGTGTGAAGCAATTGGGGTTCAATAGATGTTTAAAAAAAGAATGTGGAGAAATTAGCAAAATAAAAGTGATTTACAGCGTAGCAAAATGAGGCAAAAAAAGTGGGGTTCAAAGCAGCATATAATGTTGGCAGTGAGAACTGACCTGGCAAACGGCCTCTTTCACCCTTTGCCAAACTTCCCCGTCCACCTGTTCCCTACATTTTTTAGAAGAGCTTTATGAGTCAGGCTGATGTGCTGGTGAGGTGATCACCCATACATTAAAAACAGTATCAGACTTTCCCAGGGTTCGGATGGCCCAACAGCTGGATCTTTCAAGTGAATCCATCGCTCTCTCCTGCTATTCCTCCGTCTTTTCTTCCTCCTCTGTGCCCACTGCGAGACCATTGCAGTTCCCACACATATAACACCAGCATTTGGAGTGATGGCAAGCCAGATGGGAGAGGTTTTTTTTCTGGCTCCACAGCATTCCAGCAATGACAACGGCGAGGTCAAGACAAGTTAAAGTCTGCTATAAAATATTTCCCCATACCTTTGATTACCCTTCATAGACAGAAAAAGAAATCCTGTTTCTCATAACACAAGGAGCTTTAATAAATGTAAAACCGCTGTAACACAACCACGCATGCGTTCTATGAGATTTTGTAAAGTTCACACAAAGTTCTTCCATTAAAGGGATTTTTAACAACTACTCCCGGCCATCAGATTAAGGGACGGAAGCGTTTGCGGGCAGTCTTCTTCCCCAACTTACTGTCCTTGTTCAGAGCAGATGTTCAGGGTGTTCGAGTGTCAGTGATGGGCAGTGTAAAAGCAGGCTAACACATGTCACCATATCGTTACAACTGGAGGAGGAAGTTATGTCATCGGGCCAGCTGGCTCTAATATGTGCTACAGCATTGTGTGAAAAATGTAGAGCAGGGGTGGAGCCAAAAGTCAAATTTGGCTGAACTGCCCACAGTATTTTTTAGCTTTTGGTTTACAGTGCAGACACACAATGAGATCTCAAGTAGAGTTTCATACGTTCTCATGAGTACGCCATTAATTTTACACTCGCGGCTTGTCAATCCTCCCTGTGTGATGTTGTTTAAGTGACAATAATTATGTTGAGACAGTCGAGAAATGGGCTTGATGCACACGATAAAGGAAATTGCAGAATTCCACCACAGAGCATTTGTATTTTTAAAGGGAGAAAGCTGAGCCAAGTGAAAAAGGAGAACATGCCATTTTTGAGCGGCATGTCTGCGAGGGGCCGGTGTTTTGATATGTGCCTGTGTGAAGCGAGAAGGGAAAGTGGGCCCCTGTCTGGGAAAAAGGGCTGAAGCACTGTTATGGAGCTTAGGCCTCCATCTATCCTAATAAAAAACACTTAAGCCAAACAGCCCCCTCTTGCTCTCCCTCTGTCTGATCCTGGGAGCTACCTGCAGGCCCTCCACAGAGCACATTTAATAATGGCCTCCACCCCGAGCGATGGGCAGTCAATACGACTCCAGGCTGCAGCACAGTATTCTGGGAAGGCTTGTCGAACTGGCATGAAAGGTGTGGTTAGAGTCCCTGCATTGTCTGCGCAGATCTAACTGCACTGTAGTATTTTCAATAATGATATTTTTGGTGTTTTTCCAAACTACTGAATTTAACCACAATTAAACTGACTGTTTATTTTTCCCCCCTTCGCTCCTTTTCACCCTGCCTTTTCAAGACGCCATTCTTTGATGGTGTTTATGGAAGCAGTTTGAAGTGGTTTTCCTTTGCCACCGTAATCCCTGTTTCTGTTCCACACAGACCCTGATGTGAATGAGCAGGAACGTTATGAAAGACTTGTGCTTTCGACGGTGTTAAACCAAAATAAAAAGTGGCATTTTTTATTTGTTTTGCCTCGTGTTTGATTCTTGGTAATGCAGACAATCAACAGGGTAGAGGAGTTAAGTGCATTATAAATTACTGAGAGGGAGCCACCTCGCTCTTGGAGCTCATCCTGATGCTGCTGCTGCCACTTTGGGTTATGTGAGGAGTAAAGTACTTTAGCAGAGACCGTGGAGCTGCTCCACAGCACTCCTTTGCATATCAAATAAACAGCAGGGCATGACGGCGGTGCCAACCCAGACAGCTATGTTATACTGTATGTACACAGTGATGCACATGCATGTGTCTCTAAAGGTGCCAGTGAAGTCTATTGAATATCGCCAACGATACAGATCATGGTGACATAGTGTCTGAGGGTGAAGTGGTTCTTATGAGGTTTGTATAAGGTCCCGAGGAGATGTTTTAAACCGCGAGCTTTACCTTCAGGATGTGACAATTTTAATTTGAGGCATCACAGGTGAATATGGTAATTAAAATTAACCCACTCACAGGGAATATAATTAGGAATTTTACACAAGAGGGATTTCATATTAACACTAACACTGTACCTGATCATTCGCACTGGTTTCATGTTTTTAAATTGCATTGTGCTGATAAATGGATGTATTTGAATAGTGCATGCTTTCATTTACAGTAAAGAGAAAAAAAAAAGATCAGGATTTTCATGCTAAAAGCACATGTTTATAGTCCCCTATTCTGTGTGCTCAATCCGTAAGGTGAAGATCCATGACTCTTATTTTCATAACAAAGCGTTCCAGGGTCCAGCAAACAAACTGTTGTATGGATGTACTATTGATTTCACATTCACACGTCCGGACTTAAAGGGACTATGGGATTGCCCATGAATCCCAAATCTGTGTGCTACTCACAGTCTGTCAAGTTGACATCCACTCTCTTCTGTTAACTGGCAAGATTATTCACTCAACAGGATCTCTCTCCCTTTCATCCTGCGAACTACAGGCCAATCCGGCCGCTGACAGCCAAGTGATAGCATACAGATGGAAATGAAGGCGAGCGGGGGAATGGTGCTGTTTGTCAAACACTGGAGAAAGCTTCTGGGTTCAGGGAGTAGACTGCTGCGCCAAACTGGTTCCTCAGACTCTGACTCCACTTACTGTGAGGTTTTGGCACCCGAAATCTTATACTTAACACAGTTATCATACATGTTGTACGCAGGCTGGACTTGTAACTCAATATGATCTGATTACCACAAGATATATATGTTGTAGAGTCATCAGAGTGACAGAAGAAATCTCACTTCTTACCACAAGCTTGTTGTAAGACAGCACCACTCTTACACTTCCATGTGCTACCATTAAATACATGCAGATGTGAAACACTTCACCATGAGCGCTGAAAAAGCACGATGTTACAGTGCCAGTGGTTCGTGGCCTAAGGGGCCTGCTGATGTGTGCACAAGAATTTATTTTCTCCATCCGTTCACTCTGTTGAGAGTGACATATTCTGAGCCGAAGTAGAACACAAGTACAGGAAGATCTCGCAGTCTGCTGAGGAGATGTCATTCATGTCAGTTACTTGTGGAAGTAAATTACCTACAGCCGCTTCGTTGATAACAATCATATAACAACTAAACTGGTCTCAAAAATTGATATGAGCAGTATGTGCTGTGAAATGTATTTCCTTCTCCTTAGGCAACAGATAATGTGCATTCATCCCTGTAGTCCACCAAACATTACAAAGAATGCATTCTGCCCGTTCAATCATAACGTTGGCTTCTGCTTGGAGATGGTCATTGTGCTCTCTGGATCATAATTCACAGTCATTGGAATGAAACCAATTTGAGCTCCTTTCATGATAATGCAAATAAATATCAGCCCTGATTTACCCGTTTTTTTTTTTTTTTTTTTTATTACTTCTTCTCTCTTCACTCTCTTATCAGCACACAGAGCATTTCTCTCTTTCTTAAGGGTCGAATGAAAGGTCTCTCTTTTCTTAAGAATCAAGGCAGAGGAGACGCCTGGTCCAGGACTGATTCATGTCGCACACACTGGTGGGATGTTATGCATGGATAATTGATTGTCGAAGCAGCATGGCCACTGTTGGATCTTGATGGTGCTGCCGAAATGTCACCTTACTGATGTTACAGCGGCGCCGATATTAAAAAGGCTGGTCTCAAAGGCTTCCATCCGAGCACACTCCTCTCCCACTGTGTCTGGGAGAGACAGCACTGTTTGTCAGGCTTCTATTTCAGAGAGACAGATCTTGCATTCGCAACCTTATCTGCACGGGACAGTGCACCCACTTCCAGAAGTGCATTGAACATTTCCAATCATAGGGATATATCACTCTGCTTTTAAAGTGGAAATCAAAAGTGTGGGAATGGTGAGCAGAAAAAACAGACATAATTGAGATTGCACAGGATTTATTTATAGGTAGTTTGTCTCCTCCAAAACCCTGAAAAATTACACTCCAAGCTGCAAATACCCTCTTCGACAACAATAAAGAAGCCATCATTTTTGTGGGAATGTTTTCATACCAATTTGAAAAAGTTTTAAAGGAAAATTGTTTGGAAGCGTCTCAGACATTGAGTCAGATAATGCAGTATGCATTTATATAAAAAGTAGGAGATTAAGTGAGTAGAATCCGGTTAATTTCAGAGTTAGGATAGTGTACGGAAAGCTGAGCAGGGACTGGTAAACTGTGTTAATCTATAAAGGCTTATGCAGGTAAAAATAGACTACACCTGCATGCCTTTTTACCGCCATAATACTTTGCAGAGGGAGACTATTGAGCATCCTTTTCCATTACCAAGGAATGGAAAAAGGATATTTTACCATCAGTTTTCAGAGTGGCTTCGGTACATTGTTCAAAGAATCAAGTGTACTGCTGCCATCAATTCAGAGGCCTGAGTGGGGGAAAAAACCCTGAACAGAATCAGAATTTTTTGCTAAATTTGTTGCACCATGACTTATGCTGAGTTGTAAATATATGAAGTAACACCACATAGGACTAAATCTGCTCTAATCAAGGTATGAAGACTACACTGACCTCCATCAGCAGCGTACAGTATTTAACTGTATTTTTATGAGCTTTCCTTTTTCTTAAAAAAAAAAAAAAAGTCACTTCTGTTATTTTTTGCATAAATATTACCATATTCTTGTACAGGATTCCCATTGTGTATCTACTGTTAAAGGGATAACCCTTTCCTTATTGGGCCTCCCTGACATACTGAAACCATTCAGAACTCAGGGCTTCCCCCATAATCAAGTGTGAATGAACATGTAAACTTAGCCAAGTATTAACAGAACTTGGCCTTTCTTCTGCACACTGCAGTTCATGCTGCTGTGTGAATCCTGGTTGGCGTGACAGAGGTAAAAGGCAAACAGCTTGAAGAGTGAAGAGGACCCAAAACAGACAAGCGGGAACAGACCATACTGTCTGGCAGAGGGCTGCAGCTGAAAAGGGAGAAAGGAGCATTAATAACCACCATATGTCTGCATATTCTGGGGTCTCCGGCGTAAATTTCATTACCCAATGCACAAAATGGACCATCTAAAGGACGTGTGTAACGTGGCCTGAGACAGCTACCGTGTGAAAAGCCAGCCGTTACGTGTGAGAGCCATGGCCTGATCTGTCACGCTGGGGTTTTTAAGGGAAAAACGGGGGTAGCAGCTGTTTGGTTCACCTGTCCTGTCCTGTACACGGCTCTCCATCAAACCAAAGGCTACTGTCCTCACAGGCCTGCATCCACAGGCATGTTCCTCCACAGTAATCTAAGATGTAACACTCCTATCTAATGTGACAACATTTACAAGACCACAGCCCCTCTGTTTATCAGACTTGTACAATTATATGGTGTTCCATTTGTATAAGCACACTGGTTATAGTGGCAGAGATATCCATAAACATACTGTGAGGCCTCTAGCCTGTACATATTCTGAATCAAACTATGTTTTTCCACTGGACGGTGAGTGGGATACATCAACAAAGACACAACTACTACCCTTGTGTTGGACCGTCAGGTTGCTATGTAGGCTAAACTACATGATCGTGGCTTTATTGATGGTAGGTTTCAAGCGCCCACTTGTCAAAGAGTTGGAACTTTTTGTCTGAGTTCACTGTGGGAAAGTCTTCAGCGAAAAATAAGCACAGCGCGAGAATGTGATTGAATTAAATTTAACTGTTTGCACATATGTTCCCTTGTTTAAGGGGGAAAGTTACTACTGCACTGCTTAAGCCCTGGATTATCTGTCTGCGTCCTCTGCCTCTTTAGCATCAACATGAATTCACCCACTCAGAGTCTATCACACATCCACAGAGCTCCCTGAGAGAGAGCGGACCTTAGGGAAGCCCAAGCAGGGGGGGACCTCAACAGAGCTGCGTGGAGCTGAGCAGGGTTGTGGTTGAGCCCATGGGCATGGCCCTCTCACTCTCTGGCAACCACTTTGTTAGGCACACAACACTAATCCTCCTTGTGTCTTTATTGCCCTCTGTGTAGAGGAGCAGGCCGGGGCTGGGGCTGGGGGGGAAGCACCGCTGCAGGGCCAGTATCATCAGCATTCCTGTTTGAAGATAGGCCGCGCTGTATAGCATTAAGGCATCTAATAGAGGCAAGCTGAGAGCAAAACAGGCTGATACTCACTGAGACAGAGAGGGAGAATAAAGAGAAAGGAGAGTCACTTTTGCCCCCCCTCGTAGTACGAGTAGTATGGGTGGGGGCATAATTTGGGGATAGACAGATTATTGCAACCAGAAATGACTGTGAGGCAATTCTGGGTTATGTTGTTACACATACTCATATAATCACTCACATATACTCACATAATAATTTGAACAACACATTAATGTGCTGCCTTGATTTGTAAAACTGCCTCTGTAGTTTGGAAGCAACTTGTCATGCGCTGAATTTGTGGGAATCACATTTTTGAACAATGCTGAAGCATTTAACACAAATTGTTTAATGGATGTTGAGACGTACATCCAAACGTATGCTCAGTGTAGAAGGCAGAAGAGAGCCTACCATCTGGAAACAAAGAGGATAGCCTCTGTTGTAGCCTCACAAAGTCAACTTTTGCTTTGTATCATTTTCTTTTTATTATTTGCAGAGATTATTGTTGAAAATATCCTCACACAGTTGGCCTCGCCTTTGAACTAGCCCACTCAAAGTTGAACTCACTCAACTGGCGCCATCTTGTGTCTGCATGCGGGTGCTGACTGCCGACACAGGTGCGTAAAATTCAATGTCACCTTTTCCCCCAGATCTCCTCACTGTCCCCCAGCTGTCACCTGAGCGCTTGGCAGCATAAGGTAATAGCATCAAGATGCAATCAAGATTATATGCTTGTCACTCATTCCACGCACTCAGTGGCTTACAATGTGTGAAACAGACATGAGATAAAGCCTGTGCACAGATGGGAAGATAAAATGCTTCTAAATATTCATCAGTTTTCTGACTGCAGCAATGTCAGCCATGAATGCTGCCATTAGATCACTGGGAAGACTAGCAAAGGGTAGGAGCGAAATGAGTTAAAATGCAGCAATGCAAAGAATAAATAAAGAAAAACATCAGGAAATTTTAATCTCACCCTGTAGAAGAATTTTTCTGTAACCACTTTGAATTTTGTGGCAGTCTTCCTTACTAAGGATCTGAAACGGGGTTTGCAGCTGTATATCTCAACTGAACAGAGCCTCTGCTTGTAAGCTACATCCATATTAGCAGTCTATTTTCATGTTTACACCGCTCCATATTCTTTGCAATAGTAACAGGATTACTTTGTGACAAATGGTAATTTGTGGAATTCCCTCATTTCATTTTGAGGATTTTCTTTTTCCTCTGTGCCCGTCTCATAAAAAAAAAAAAAAAAAAAAAAAAGTTTCTGTATTCTCGTCTCCCCGGAGGTTTGAATCCAGAAGCCCTTCAGGTTTTCGAGCAGACCTCTGTGAAGGGCCAGATAAAGCAGAGGAAGGCCTGGTGATGCAGGCATGAGAGAACACAGGAGAAATAATAATACGCAAAGGAATCCACTGATGTGAACCCTTTTACTCCACAGACCATCCACACATATCCAGAGAAGAACATGCGTGCTTTACTTTACTGCGTGTACACATGCATACTGAACGATCTTTTCCTACCACGCCACGCTAATGAACCATTGCGGTCTGTGGATTTTTCTCAAATAGAAACATGCATGCTTTTACAGCTAACCATTTTCAAAATCATGCTGCTGTGTTTTAGACTTTTAAAAGTTTGGCATAATTTTATATTCAAAAGCAAATTCTATGAAAAGACATAGATATACATTTACACATGCATACATATTTGTGTGTATATATGTACACACACACATAAAGTTTCAATAAAACAGACTGTGATTTCCTAATAGAGCTGGGCATTGTGGTTTTTAGCAAATGCTACTCATACAGTGAGAAAACAGTGCATTTGTTGGGGACTATTTACAGCCGTGGATTAATACATGCTACTGAGTATTTATGGCAACAGGATGGGGTATGTGGGACTGACTGACTGAATAAAGTACAATGCCCATATTTATCATAATAAAGGAGCACGTCATCCAGTGCAACACTGTGGCTCATATATGTGTTTTTAATAGTCTTTGAACAACAATGGAGCTCTGTGGCACAGAGGAATTCGCTACATCAGGCTTTGGCTACACAGACAATACTTGTTAGCAGGATCCATTTATTGATGGTTTTGGTTTTCGTGGGATTTGTTGACAATAATAAAAACATAGAAAATCACCAGTCTTGTTCTTTAATTTGTTTTAATTATTTTCCAGGGATTGTTTTTAATGTATTTTGTATTGTAACCTATAGAAATCTACTCACAAAGAACTGAGCCTTGCTTGGGATGCGAAGTTTGAAGCCCGATGCAAACAGTTATATAACGGCGTTTGTTAGTTGTTACTCAGACCTTTTGTTTTTAGCGTCTTAGACATTACTTGTCATCCTTACTACTGTCACTTTGAAATATTTCATCAGTGCGATCCTGCACTTTCTGATTACATACTGAAAGGAATTAGTAAATGTACATAAGTGAATTAATGTATGGAAATTAGCTCGAGTGCCACCGCGGGTCTAGTTCAGTTGATCCCCAGCTGCATATACTGGTAATCACCGCTGCCTCTTGGATTCACTCACAGGCACGCAGTAAACAACCTGCTGCCAGCACCCCCTACGCTTTTGTCTAATCTTCTGTTTCACTGGGCTCTAGCTTGTCGCACAAATATGAAAGTGAATCTCAGCAGCAGAATGCACTGAGGCACATTAACTAGGATGGGTGCCTGCGCACTAAAGCCCCAGACATTAAGTCTAGGATTTACACTGGAATATGATTCCCTAAATGTCTTAAGAGTTGTGGTGCAGAAGTTCTTGAAGAACTTACTGAATCTGGTGACCTGCTGCCAGGTGTTGTTGTCAGAAACACATTCATCATGACACTGAATTAGCTCTTTGAATTGCATGTTACAGCTGATTAAAAGCCTGTGATTAACAGGGACAACACATGGATTTCTGTGCTTTCTTAGTGTCTGTGTCCATAAAGAGTAACATTTCTCCTTTGGATTCAAGACAGTGGTGAACATTACGCTTTAATGGAAACTTCTTTCTCAAGCATCCCTCGTGTCTCTTGCTTCCCAGAATCATTGGTTAATGCCTCCACCTACTGGTAGAAAGATTGTACTGTCTGTTATTAAAGGCTAATATAACAGCCCTGCTTTAAGCCTGCTTGTAACCTAATTATCACTGTCTGGGAAACCTTTTATTTCCAGTGGCACACCACACAGCAATAATAATAATTTTATCTTATAAACGTGGTCTTAATGGCTCTAAAAGCTGTTCTATTTTTCTACTGCAAACTGTTTAGTGGTATCTTCTATAAACAGGTGCTGAATTCTTCCCTTTGTGCACATATATATGGACGCTGGTTAAGATTTAATGCTGATGGTTACAGTTTATAAAAAGCATCTAGGCTACCCAACGAGTTTAGAAACCTTGTAAATTAGTTGGTGTTTGTCAATGTGAGTCCAGTATTTGTGACTATAGGTGGTGAGACTGCCAACATTTGTCCTCAAATTAACTCAAAAAATATTATTTTGATTACAAGACATTTATCTGAAAAACATCACATAGGTCACAATGCATATTCTCAGCTACAATTCAATTGTAAGCAAAAGAAATCAATAATACTGGAGCTCTAATTGGTTTTGCAGTTCGTGTCTCTTTGGCTCTTTCACTGATTTAAGCCATGACACTATTTTCTTAAATAAGTACACGTAAACAAATAAATAAAATAAACAAATATTGGTGTACTGCATACACAATCTATGTGCACCGTCTTTGAAAGGGGGATACAGATGATGCAGCCTGGCAACCCAGCCCCTGTCAAAACCTCATTGCAGGGGATGCCAGTTGCTGCTGGAAGTTGCACACTGAAGTTAGCGTCTTTGCACTTGGCCTTGGCTTAACTGCGAGCTAACCATGGCAGGCAAGAGGGCGTTAGTGATCCTGTCTAAAGGCGCAGAGGAGATGGAAACAGTCATTCCTGTGGACATCATGCGCAGAGCGGGGGTTAGTAGCGCGGCGGCACGCTTGTTGACCTGCTGTGTGCATATGGCCGTAAACTAGCAGCTAGCTAGCTAATAATGCCAGTGACTAACATGCTGCAGCAAGCTAGCATGAATGTTAGCCACCTGCGCAGCTATAGCTTTACTAACCCTACCTGACTGTTCACTATTTGGACTTTTAATTAGATGTATTTAGCTTTTACAACTGTTGAAGCACTAACCTTTACAGTGAGTGCAGACAGAGGCCAAGTTAAATGTCAAAGTCCAACGTCACGGCACTTCTCCGCCATTTGAAAGCTTTCAAAATAAAAGTCTCCATCAGCCATAAACAGACAGATTGCCACGTCGTGCCAGTATGCTAATGCTGCTCTTTTTTTTATTCTACCTACTCAAACCTGTAGGTTGCAGTGACGGTCGCAGGATTGACGGGCAAAGAGCCAATCCAGTGCAGCAGAAACGTCGTCATTTGTCCTGATGAGAGCCTGGAGGATGCCAGCAAACAGGTTGGGCTCAGCATCCATCTACTACCACTGTCATTACATCTTTCAGCCTAAAGCCAGTCAAAGCTCTATCTAGCTTTTTGTGATGCATATTATTTTCATTTAGATTAGGTCCATTATTCCAACCATGCTTAATGCTATCCTGCAATTCCAAATCCTTGTCTATTGTGGTTTGTCTCTCAGGGCCCATATGATGTGGTACTTCTACCAGGAGGAATGCCAGGAGCCCAGAATCTGGCAGAGGTGAGAAATACTCAAACTGGTTCAGTCTCTGCATGTTTTGACCTCCTAAGGTTTTTTTCCACGGGCCTGGGTCTGTCAGCTTTGGCTGCACCGTACCAGGCCGAGCCAAGCTGGCCCTTGATGACCTTTTGATGGTTTCCCATTACAACCACAGGGCCGTAGACCAGCACAGTGCTTCTCAAACCTTCTCTGTCCCCTTTTGGCTGCAGAAAAATGTAATTCCTGCAAATTTATAGAAAATAATATACTCTCATAAACAATTAATTATATTGTTAATTATATAAGTTAAATGTTATATCAGAAACATGAAATGAAACATGAAACAAAAGGATTTGTGTCAGCTTTAAATAGAATATTTTGATATTTCTCAATAACATTAAATACTATATAAAATACAAGCAGCAATCAAAGACCATGTTTGGAAAAAAAAAACATCCTCGTGTTTAATTTGTTTACCGCTTAAAAACTCACCTGCCTCTTCAGGACGGAGTGTGGTCTGATCTATCATCAGCTGCTGGTTCAGATTTGGCAAAATCCTGCTTATATGTCACATCACCTTCTTCCAACTGGTGAAAAGAGCAAAGAGAAAACAAATACAAACTTTGGGGGACTGTTTTGTATTCATGTAGGAGCCCATTCCTCATAGTGAGAAGCTGCTTGAGAAAATATTCTTTCAAGGCCTTAAACTTTTCATTTTGCTATGTGGATACATGATGCTAAACAAATTCATATCCTTACAAGCATGAAAGCATGCTTGTTTATTTTTACCTCAGTGAATGTTTGAGGTTTGAACTTGGCAACCCCCGCCCTCAGTTTGAGAACTGACCAATCCCTGTTTATGCAAACACTCAGGTTTCTATAAATGAATAAATAAGGAAATGATTAAAAGTACCTAAATGAACTGAGACAATAATACAGTGGGTCAGTGCTAATTATTTGATGCTGCAAATATTTTATATTCGTTCTTTTCATTTATGAAATAACAGCCAAGACTGCCTCTTGCCCAGTGCATGCTGGGATAGGCTACAGCCTCTCTGTGACCCTGAACAGGAATAATGGGTATAGAAATTGAGTGGATGGAAAATAAATGACCCAAAACACAATATAAGAATGTGTCACCATAATTTATACTTGAATCCATAGTTAATGTATTGTTTTTTGGTATCATTCGTTGTACTTGCATCCTTTAGAATTAAGTGTGTCTTTGCTACAGTTGTTGCATACAGAGGAATGTCTGCTTACTCTTTAAGTGTTTTCAAAAAGTAAACACGTATTTGATATTATCACAGTCAGTGTTTTAATCAAAAATCTGGCAAAGATCTCATTTTATCTTCCCATCTGTGTGCTGTGTTTAGTCGACACGTTATTGTTGCTGTTTTTGTTGAATAAATCTGTGGTTGTATTGAAACTGTGATGGGTTATTTTTGATGTGTTTCAAACATTGCCAGTTTGTTTCAGTGATTATACCACAGTCAGCATATTCACTGTGCAATCACATGGCCTGCAAATGAGTCACTGTGCACCTGCTTTCCGTGCTCTCTCGCAGTCTCCCGCTGTGAAGGAGGTGCTGAAGGATCAAGATGACAGAAAAGGCCTGATTGCGGCCATATGTGCAGGTACAATCTGTGAACAAACCTCTAATAGTGATGCCTGTCTGTGGGTCAAAGTTTAAAAATGATGTGGCCTCAAATTTGACCATCATGTTGTTGCTTTTAATCAAATAGATGAAAATTACCCAGCATACACCGTGCAGTTCATTCCGATGCTTGCTCTCTAAAATAGCATCGTCATAAGTAATTGAGCAATATACGTATTGGTAGTCGGTTTCCATATCGAATCAAACCAGTTTGGCAATCCTGTGATGTAAATTAATAAACCATGCACTATGCTACCATGTGACCTGTAAACATTTGAAACTAGAAACAGCACTAAAGATGTGATATTGTGGTTTTAGACATATCGAGCAAATGTTGTGCCGGAAAATGGGATTTGGATTTGCTCGCAACTAGAATTAAAGATCTTGGGCAGAAAAAAGGTGCAGTTTTTATATGCATGTGGCAGTGGATTCAGTGGATTTTTGGATATTTTAGTAACTGCATGCACGCTTAAAGGAGTAAACCACACACCTCAACCACATTTTGAAAAATATACACTGTGAACAGACGACATGCTTCATTAATTTATGGTCATGTGTGACCCTTTCTTGGCATTTGGAATGAACAGGGTGGTGAGGGTTTGATTAATAACTGTCCCTGAGTGAACCCACAAGCACTGACATTTTATTTGACAGCCTCCATATGCAGAGAGAGGACACGGGAAGGACATTTTGAATTGGGAAGGGGACCAATGCGGCAAAGTGGATTGAAGGGTGTCCTAGAAAATGACTGAAATCCTCACAGGAATATACAGTTTAATGAACCTGCCAGCAAGAGGGCCATGAGCAAGACTCATTATTCTTCCCCTAACATGAAAATTGTTATCTTGACATGTGAAAAAGGTCCTTGCAAAGGACTTGATTGAAATAATAATGTGTAAAAAATTTTTTTTAAAAATCAGCAGGATAAGTTCACCATTATGTCCTACTCTTTTTGAGTTTAATATTTGTTACATGCATGTACGGTCATATCCACAAAACATAGATGCATCATTTTAGGATTCATCAGATGGTTGAAAGATGGCCATCATCACCCTTTCCTCCACGTCGCTGTCTGACTCTGGTTCTCAGAAGGTCTCGCCCTCCCCAGACTGGCGTCCTCTGGGTGGGGACTAGCTGTAACAGGAGAAGCTTGGCTTTAACTGGCAGTCTGCTGTTCTGCCAGGGGAAAGTGTAATCTTTAGACTGCATGGGAAGGCAGCCAAGGAGCATAATCAATAACTTTCTATTTATTAACAGTTTTTGGATGAGCTCACTGCAGTGCTAGGACATTGCCAAAGTTAATGCAGCAGCAGTCAATGTCTTCAGCCTCTCCTTTTTTCTCTCTTTTCAACGTGGTGCAGAGTCGTTGGAGAGAAACTGAAACTGTATACTGCTTGCGTGTATTGTTAGAAACAAAGGTACAGTTGAGGACACCTTTGGGACATAGCGTTGTCATCACTTATTTTGTACTAATGTCATTCATTTATAGCACCAATTGTAGTTCATAATGTGAAATGTAGCATTTTCTGTATTTTCCACCCTGGCTGTATGATTTTCATATTTTGTGTTGAGCTTGGGGGTATTGATTTGAACATGCAGTATTTTACCCTTGAGTTTGTAACCTCTTAAAACAGCATAAATATGAAAACCTGGACTGACACAAGCAACAGAACTTGGTATTAAGTAGCACTTTTTAACAGGAAGCTGTTAAATTAACCTTAAACAACTTTGTCCTTCTGTAGGTCCCACTGCTCTTCTGGCACATGGCATCGGGTACGGCAGCACAGTCACAACACATCCTGCCATGAAGGAGAAGATGATGGCCGGAGGTAAAAACGAAAAAAAAAAAACACTTAATGGAAAAAAGGGTGGAGATTTTGTCCAAAATGTACAGCTAGCGGCTTCAACATTTACAGCTGTAACTCAGAACAGGAGGAATAGTAATTACTTGTAGATGGCAGCAGATGGTGCTGTACTAGCTCTTTCTTGCCTGTAGAAAATCATGTCACTGTGCAGTGGAGGAGAGCACACCACTCAGGTGAAAGCGGATGCAGGAATTTGACAGAATATAGAAGAAATGGGTCAGTTGAAATAGTGACAGATTATCTGTGTAAGTGCTTATAGCACAGTGTGATGTCTGACATGTGGCTTTCAATCTGCAGCTTAAAAGTCTCATACTGTGATTATACTTATGGTATTGCTCTCTTTTTTTTGAACATTTTTTTAGACCACTATAAATATTCAGAGGCTCGAGTACAGAAGGATGGACATTACATCACCAGCCGTGGGCCAGGAACCAGTTTCGAGTTTGCCCTGACGATCGTAGAGGAACTTATGGGGGCTGAGGTTGCAGCTCAAGTCAAGGCTCCTCTCGTTATGAAAGACTGACTGTAGCTGTGTTCACTTACACCTTGCAAGCATCACTGCCCGCTGTATGAGCCTGGCACTACTGAGACTGCTAATCCAACGTAGCTGGCACAAAGAGTCAAAGTCACTAGTGACAAATCATTCTCCCCAGGGGACATAAGGATGTTTCTGTTCTGACAGGTTATTGTCATCCTTTGCCTGTATTAGTTGGCAATGAAAGCCAGCTTACCCTCTTTGTTATTTAAAATACAATATGGATAATCACTGCACTGGCTTTCCTAATGAGATGGAATTGATTTGGTTTCATTGTAGTTTCTCCACAATCGCTCGCCCGTCATGACAGCTTGTATCATTTCACTCTACATTAAAACATAACTGTGACAAAACCCTGTTTGTCTTACCTTACGTGTACATTAATGCCTGAGGTCACTGTGACTCGCCTCCACATGCCTGCAGTGGTTGTTGACACCTAAATATAGGCTGCATAATGTAAGGTATTGCGAGCACTGCTGAGAACGCGGGAAGCAGGATCCGAATAGATTGACAGGTCCTCTAGCCAATGAGAAGCCTCGGCCTGGCTGCAGTTGTACTCTGACTGACCAATGGCAGCTCGCCCGCAGCCAGCAGGGCGGGGCTGTGGCGCAGCGCGTGGTAGTTGTGTCAGAGCAACAAAAATCCACATCTTCACTCATCCAGGAAAAGAAGAGCAGCTTTCCGACAAAGGTAGGAGCAAACTGGCTTTCTCCCCCCACTTCAAGTGTTATGTCAACGATAATATTGTGTTGAAACTGATTTAACAGCGTTCAGGTATTTTCACGCCAGCTATTTTATGTTGGCAAAGCAGTTAACGCAACGTTAATCACGGTAACTAGCTACTAACGGCTCGCAATTAACGTGACACTGTAACGCTGTCCTTGATAGTAACACGACAGCACCGCGGGCAGGTGTTACACCATTAAAGCAGTGGGTGTTTGTCACCAGGAATCGTTCAGTTAGCCGTGATTAGCTTGCTAAGTGTGCTGAGCCTCAAGTTCGCTGCAATCCGAGGCGTAATGGATTGACATCAGCGCCTGAGATCGGCAGAGTAACGTCAGCCCGAGGTAACGTCCACTACGTGTTCACTGTTCAGGCTGAGTGCACACCGACAACAGTGAAAACAGAGGAACAGCGTATCTTAATACTGAGAGATCGCTCTGCAGATGTGACCCGACATGGAGACGTCAGTTCTCCATCCTCAGCAGCAGCAGCAGCAGAAGCAGAAGCCGCAGTCACACTGTGCTGCATTCACTGACTGGAGCGAAGACAGTGCTGCAGAGGCCAGGTCCTCCATCTGTCCGAGGCAACGAGAAAAAGCGCTGTCAAACACGTGCAACTAATAAAAACAGCAAACTTGGAGGGATTTTGTGCGTATGCATTGTAGTTAGAACAACACGGCCACTGGAAATGTCATAATCTTGAGGTTCACGCTTGTGTAGCTATCGTTGTTTGAACTGACTCGGACTGTGAGGTGTGTCATTAATCTAAGAGAGTACTTGAGCAGAGCTTCACCACTCGGATATCTTCATTGACACGAGGCCCCTCAGGATTATGCTCTCATTTTCATTTCAGCACTCATGACAGGAAGGACCAGAGGTGTTACCTCAACCTCTTTCATTTTGCATAGACAGGAAATAAAAGGCAAGTTCTTTTCTGGTAGGCTGCATCTTCAATTGCTGGGAAACCGCCTCTTAGTCATTCTTAGCAAAAGGGATGCAGAACCACAGCATGTCATGGGCGGGGCGGGGGTCATCCACATAGGAGGGCAACTCAAGTGGGTTAATCACCCACCATTGTACAACCAAGCTAAAGTTGAGCCAAAAAAATACTGCTGGGCTGTGCTCCCATTACAGTGCACCAAGAGAGCATTGTTGACCATTAAAATCACATCACATCAAAATCCAAATCAACAGAGGCGTGTGTTTGTGTGTGTGCATGTGTTTGACTGTTACCTGTGGGTACTCTGTGAGACGTTTCAGGCCTGTTGTTGGCCCCGTGGCCGTCCTCAACATTTTAGATGGAGCTATCATGCGCCTGTCATGTTGAGGCAACATCATCACAATGTGTGGCAGAGCTAATGCGTTTTATTTCAGCGTTTCAGAATGAACTAATCTTTGCCACTCCCTGGAGGAGGAACATCAGTGCTTGGATAGTGTCTTGATGACAGTTGTATAGCACACTCTCATTAATGCTATGTTTTTCAGTTGGATATTTCTGGAACGTTAACATTTTGCGCTGTTGCACATAACATGTTAAAATTATTCTGCTTGAGCAGCTGTACAGTAAAGAGCTTGAGGCTTGACTCCCTATTTCTGGACGGGGCAGAGGAGGGAGTGTTGGGGGGAGGGTGAGGCTGAAGTCACTGTGACTGAGTCATTGGTTTAGCTAATGATGCAATTAGCATGCAGCACTTTGCATCTCCTGATTAGATCCCCTACTTGCATCGGTCTGCAGACAAAGAGGACTGAATTTGCTTGCCTGAGTTACTTTGGCAGACAAATTTCAAAAGGTAATGGACAATTTACAAGCAGCTGGGATTTCGTCAAGTAGCTAAATTTTTTTTTGTGTGTGTGGCCAGCATCGAATGGATAGAGTTGGAGTTCTCTGGCACCCAGTGTAGAATCTGAATTATAGCTCTTGGAGCTTGTACGATTTGAAACACAGTAGGTCAGCGATTCTAGACATTTAATGTCGCATTGGGCTGCAGAGTTTGAATTATTAACTCACATTTTTATATTCACTTGTACCAATGTGTATAATGGCATGATGAAACATCATACTGACTTGATCACACCATCAAGTCAGTATGAAACTCTGTTCCAAAGGTATGAAAAAAGTAATTTCATGAATGATGCTGTACCATTTTGGTGTTGCTGCTTCAGGTGTTTGAGGAGATGACGTTAGATTACATGCTTTAAACTGATCAGTATGAGTGTTTTTTTTTTACCCCTGTTATTTGCTCTGGGGAACTTTGTTTGCCAGAGACATGGTTTGGATAAAGTACTCTGATCATCTACAAATGCAAAGACAGACTTGATTTGTGTTGGTTTATTTTTAGAGAAGAACATGACAAGGTAATTGAGTAGATACTTTAGACTTTTATCTAGAACATCTTGAAATGCAAAGGTTAATGAGAAATGCTGAACTCGGCTGCCCAGTGTTACACTTATCACTCTGTTATTAGGTTGTCTGCACTGCTCTTGTAATTAGCATTTCCACAAACACTCTAGGGCTTTAAATCTTTATAAATCTACATATGTTTTAATTTTTCGGTGATGGCTGTATGTCAATCAGTTTTTGCACTGATTTCATTCAAGTAAAAGGACTATCCTCCATATGTCCCCGAACAGTGCTTTCACTGCTTTTTATTGTGCTTGTCCACAGGTCGGGTACAATCAGCAGAAGTAAGCAGCTCTGATCTGAGATTAAAAAAGAGGATCCATCCTAAACAGGAAGAATATTAGATTATTCAGCATGTGTTAGTTGGATGGAAAAACTGTAGTTCTGTGCCTGCTGTGTGTTAGTGAAAGTGAGAAAACTACACAGACAAGTGCAAATGCTGTGCTGTCCCACGGTGACCTGCTAGACTGGCAGCATCAGCTGTTTGCTGTAGCTGAACTTCCTTCAGTCCTGGAATAATTGGTAATCACATCATTCATATACTTTGTTGTCAAGAAAAACTGATGCACCAGGGATCCACACATATTGGTTTTTGAAAGTGAAGCCAATGTTTGCTGCTTCTCCCCCCCCCATTGTTTGTTATAGTCACATTCACTTAATGTCACCTTTTGTACACGACTTTCTGCATTCTGCAGGGAATTTGACCGTAGAATGTCTTGCATTGCATTGGATTAAATTGAATGATTTTGATGGCATAATCGCTGCCCTCTATGAACTCCAGATCTGAGAGCGGCTAGAGGCTTTTCCCTTCCACGTCTTTAGATTATCTCACTGTGTATTAAGCTTAAAAGATAACTCTAGTATTTTTAAACCTGGGCCCTACTTTTACACTGTTTGGTTACAAAATGACTGGTAGGTACAGAAGGTTGTGGAATTGGTTCAGTGGGTCTCCTCAGCGGGCAGCTAAGAAAGGGCTTCACACTGGCAGCAATGGCTTTAATGTAATCCTTTGGGGCAACGTCGCCCATCAGGGTACGTCCACTACATGTTCTTGTTTTTGACATTGACAGGTTCAGACTGTTATTCGAAGTGTGTGGCAATTTTATGGACAGGATGCCTTTAGAGATAGACCAGTAGACCCTTTTTGTTTAACCAGAAATGGCCATTATATTGGTTCAAAGCCACCAGACTTCATTAACAATAACAGTAATTTTACCTCATAGAACACGAGAGTTGATGGTCTAATTTCAGGGAATTTGGTGTTTTAACACACAAGTCACACAGTAACACAAACGAGGCAGCAACTCAACCAGCAACTCCCATGTTCTGTGTTGTAAAATTACTGTTTTTATCAATGGAGTCTGGTGGCTTTGAAGACAGCGATTTAACAGCTGTTTCTGGTTAAACAAAAAGGAATTTACAGGTCTATCTCTGTAGAGATCCTTTCTATAATATTGTCAGACACTATAATAATATCAATCTGAGCTTGTCAGTGGCAAAAACAAGCACTTTCAGTGGATGTGCTTTGACTAATACATTTGCCCTGAAGGATTACATTACAGCCGTTATTGCTCATTCGCAGCCTGTTCACGGCTGCTGGCTGAAGGCGATCTACTGGACTAATTCCAAAACTTCTTGTACCTACATGTTATTTACACAATAAATGTAAAAACAAATAGATCCCAGGTTTAAAAGCACCAGAGTTATCCTTTAATGTCAAAAACTATAGCTGCAGCATGGGACACACTGAGACACACTGGTCAGTACCACATCTTTACACTCATCTACCAAGAGCTAATCGAGAATTGTGTGGCTTTTTCTGTTGGGCATTAAGTAAACAAAATTACAGGCCCTGAGGAATTAGGAATTAATCTAAACTGTTGTGTCAAGTGTTGTATGTGGAGTGGTCATGTGTGCTGGTACTGGTGGTCATGTGTGCTACAACAATAACCATGAAACAGTAGCAAATTATTTTCAGTATTTCAAAAAAATGTGTGGTGGTTGCATTGGGGCAGTTTTCCCATTTACTCTTTGCAAAAAAAAATAAAAATCAGGTTTTCACATGAGGTAGTATTGTGAGGGTAAGCATTTTGCATTGAAGATTACAAGGGTCCACCTGCTGTAGAAGAAATACAATGGTGTTAAAACGTTACATGTATCCTATATTTAAGTTAAAATAAAATCTCAGTTCCTCGAGTGATTGCAGACTCTTAGAAAAGCAGTGATTAGCAATAAATCAGGAGGGGCATGAATAAAGCAGCGTTTTAGATGTCTGCATCATTCTGCACCAAGCATTATAGCCGGTAAGCTCCACTTGTCTAAACTAGACACATGGACCAATTCCATTGAATTGAAAAATATCCTGTCCATGTCAGTCGAGATGGAAATCAGTTCTGGTGTGTTGGTAAAAATTTCGATATTGCATTTTATGCACCAGTTGTTCCAGCCAAAACCAGGTGGCCAACAGGTGAGTACGGACAGGTATGCAGAGCTGCTTCCTAGAAATCAGGACGCATGTTCCTGTAATTCACTGGTCTACAGCTCCTCCACCCTGCCCAGATTTACCCGATCATTTTGACATGGTCTGTCTAAAACAGCTACACAGTGGACACCTAAACTAACAAATGTAATCCTACTCTAAAATTAGTATAGCCCACTTAGTTTAGACAGTGTATTTTTGATAGTGAATAGCTTTGGATTAAGAGAATATAGTTTGCCCTCACAACTTCCCTTTTATGGCCTGCGATGTAGCATATTTTTTGTGTACCTATGAAGAAAGGAGCGTCACTGTTCTCTCATTCCCCTGCATGAACAAAATAATGAAATTTAAATGCTGTTTACACAGTTTTAGAGGTGTGGTCCATCTGAGAAATGTCAGCAAAATGGAGTAGAGAATGCCTAGTTTGCTACATGCTGCTCTCTGATGCTCGTTGGCAGTGTGGATATCACTGGTTGAAATTCTGGCTTTTTTTAATACAGCAGGTGAACCGAGAGAACAGACTATAATTAATGTAGTATCTGAAGTGGATCAGGCTTTGTATGGCTGACAGCCTAATCTGCTCCTGATAAAGATGCAGATTGGCCTAGGCCATTTCATTTGGTGTTTTCTCTACACACCATGACCTTGAGCAGGCATAGCTGAATGCGGATGTTGCCGCATGTAGTCGTGAAAAGTACATTTTGTTGTGCTTTTTCGGCCTCAACCCATACGTTACACTGGCAGCAGGAAGGTATGGGTTGAAATTAATGGCCTGGTTGTTTCTTATGCTTCCCAGCTGGTATTGAGGAGGGTAAACACTCAAGCACCTGGCATGATCACAGGAGCGTTACCCCTCCCTTATGCAGCTGTCACATCTCTGTGTGTCACATGCAGACTACAGCCTACCGCACTTGGCATACGTAACATAGAGCCAACCCTCACACCATTCAGTCTGAACATGGAGTCATAAGTAGGACATTTAGGAAGGTCATGTTTGGGACTGTGTTTATGGCCGACTGTGGGGCCGTGGAGGCCGTGGAGTTTGTAGCCATGTCACCATGTTACCCAGTTGCAGATGGTGCAAAATCAGTCACCTGGAATCATTGTATCCATTTTTATAAAAAGCCAACATTTAATGCTTTCAATGTATTATTGTTTGGGAGGACTGAATTTTCTTTTGTGGTCTGCCTTCAACTCTGAGAAACTCTTTAGTTGTTATTGTAGTTATTAGATGTCGGTGTGGGTGAAAAGCTCTTGCTGTGGCTCCATCAGATATCCCACCATGCATGATCACAATTGGAGAGGACCGAGCTGGGGATCCATAGTTTGGCTGGAAGCAGAAGCTAGAGATGCCGTGACTGGGCTCGGGCTTAGAGAGAAAGGCCAGGGACAGTGGTGCGCAACAGTGAAGCTGTCTCTGTCCCCTCAGGCTCTGGGCAACACACACACAAATACATGCGCACAGGGTGAGGCAGATCCATTAATACACACGGAAAGGAAACTGATCCGAACACCACCCTGACAACAAACATAAACCAATGAGGTAAATCATTATCAGTAATTTTTTTTGAAGGTAAAAATTTCTCATTACCACTCAAACGCCTGTTCAGTTACCTGATGCTCTGCAGTGCAAATCACTTTGAACAAATATGGATTCCCTGTTCTCATCAACTTTCTGCACAAGAGGCAGCTAGTAACCACAATGGCATAAATATAAAATAAAATGTAGATATATCCTCAGCTCTCCTCCTTCCCCACCCACTCTTCCTTTCTTTTGCTCTCACTCGTCAGTCAAATTCTTTTGAGGAGTGTGTCAGGTAGTCGGTTTCATTAATGTCGTTTAAACATCAATAACATTAAGTGAAATTTCCATCCCTCTGCAGCAGGGCAGTGCTCATTGATTTGTGCTTGCATTACTTTCAAATACTATAAGCAAAGAGGGGTCAGTTTCACAGAAAGTGTAGCACTTTTTTTGGATTGCTGCAGATAGGGATTGTTTAGCAGGCAATATGACTGGCATCTTTGATCTTAAACATTCCCTCAGAATTTTCAAAATAAATTGAAGAGGGTAAAATAGGCAGATTATGCTTACAAGGGAGCATTTGATTTACGGTAGTGTGTGTGTATATATAATGTACTGAGTTATTGATTTTACAGCACGCTGAAACGCACTTCACCATGTAGGGAGCTACCTGTCGGAGCTTGAATCCGTCCCTGTCAGATCTCTTTGGTTGCAGTGTAGATTACATAACGTACATTTTAATTTTACTTTTTGGCATAACAGGGCATAGGATTTACCGGTGTGTCATAATGCACCCCCCCTCTCCCCGAGCTATGGCCAGCTTGCAGAGCCATGTTCACTTACTCTGCAGCCAATCAGATTTGAGCCATTTTCAGTGGAAAACACGAATCTCTTACTGTGAGAAAGGAGTGCCTTGTCATTGAATTTGAAAAAAATGAACACACATGCTTCTTGATTGCTTTCCCCTCTGCCCACCCCTCGTCTCTTTCACCATTTACAGCTCACTCTGATTCACTGAATGCATGCTTACTCGAATGCTGACAGTGCAAAGGCAGGTGGGTGTGTGAAGAGGAAAGAGGGAGGGGCATTTCCTTTAATGCATCTGCTCTGCTCAGTGACTCTCACACATTTATTCCGTCTCTTCTCTCTGTCTCTTTCTTTCTTTCTCCCCGTCCCTGTCCTGTCTGTCTTTTGTCACTTTTCTTTTCTGTATTTCTGTCGCTTTCGTGTCAGACGTACATGCTCATTTCACTCAGGCACATTATCTTGGTCACACAGGATCTCACATTCACCAGTCTTGTAGCATTCCTCCTCCCTCTCCTCTCCCTGTTTTCCTGCTCAATCTCTTGGATTTTGGCTGCTGCTCCTCCATCACAGCTACTGTACTCTGCATTTGCTCCCTGGTTCTGCTCACTGCGTCAGAAATCAGCAGCAGACTGAGGTGGGTGTTTTAAGAGCCTTATCGCTAGGTCTGAGGCTATATGTCTTTGGCATCTTCCTCTCTTTCACTCTCTCTCTCTCTCTCTCTCACTCCTCTCTCTTCCTGCCTTGTCACTTCGCTCTGTCAGTGAGAGTCAGGCTGATCGCACTTGTCGGTTCCTACAGGGGACCAAATGCCATGCAGTCTGTATGCAGCGTTTAACATTGTCACATATAATGCTAGTGAGGTAGCATATCTACCTCTCCAGATCTCTCTGACTGTCTCTGAGCTGTCAGTACGGTTAATAATGCTGCTGCTGCTGCTGCATTGAAAACAGTCTGTGCATACGTTATTATACTGGCATGCATTTTTGCTCTCTCTCTTCCTTCTGTCTCTACTCCATTACTCTCCTCTGTCTGAATGTCTGTCATGTTTTATGCATGCCCTGTCCTTTTGAATTCCTGCCAGAGACTTGGCCATGCTGTAGGATTTATAAAGAACCACCCTAAAATAGCCAGGGTAAAAGATGTATGCTGGTTCGGGCAAAAATCCACATGCGCACTCACGCAAAGAGGTTCGACTCCTTTTCACCTTACCTGCCCCGCTGCTGCTGCTGCAGCAGTTCCATCTGTTGCATTTGCCACAGACAGCAGCACCCTGTAGCCAGGCTTTAACTGTCTTCTCAGTGTTGTGATGTGTGTTACTGAGAGGTTGTGACAGTCATCTGTGCCTGGCCGCATGTGTTACCGTGTCATTTAAATGTGTGTTTGTGTGTGGGTGTTCATGCTGAGGCTGATTGTTGTGGGCCAGTATCTCTGCATGCCTGTGTGTGTGTGTGTGTGTGTGTGTGTGTGTGTGTATACTCTTGTATACAGCTTGTGTGCTTGCCTGCCCATGGGCTCTGGTCCAAGAGGAAAGCACAGGAGAGGCAGGCTGCAGGGGTTCAGTTTGGTGCAGTAAGCTGTTGAATGCTCTGTAACGAGAAAAAGGCAGATTCATGTGCTGGTGTGTCCTTTCACTGGGCCGGTACATCGATATTGCAGAAAGCGTGGCTTTTTCTGAAATGTCTGCAGTTAATGTGTCCTTGAATAACCAAAGTCTTTAGTTAGATTGCTGTTGTTGTTAATACTGACACATAACTATGTATAACCATCCAACAAATAGGCTTATTGTCATTGGTGAGACAGGTGTTAGTGTTACAATGCTGCAACAAACAAAGGTTTTTCATTATTCAGTATTTGTTGTCTTGTTTTTTTAGGGAAAGACACTGATGAGACCCAACAAAGAATATTACTGACAATACTTTTTAACAAAATATCCTCAAAGAAACACAATGTGACATCCTCTGACAACAAGAAAGGAGAAGTGCCTTGCTGAAGTGTCATACCTGATACTTGTTATTCTAGAAACAAAGGAGACACCACTTCTCTGATGTTGCAAATATGCTGGATCTGAAGAAAAAGAACAAAGACACATTTTTTGAGCAATTACTATCCAGAATACGATAGTAATCACATCAATTAATATCTGAGGTTTTTAATACTTCTGGAAAAGCCGAACTTTAGCATACAAACCAAGTGATGCTGTAGTTTCAAGCATTAATGAATGAAGTATCTGCATCTTGTTTTTGATTATTGTATTGTGATATTGTGCTTTTCTGGCCCAGTTGTTGTTGTTTAGGGGTTACGTCCATTGTTTTGCCAATTGTACTGTAATACACATGTTGAAGACACTTCATTTTTTAAATGAGCTTTTTTTAAGCTCTGTCCGAAGTGCCTTCAAAACAAGGCACTTTGGAGAGAGCTTGGCTAACATCTCATCTACACCAGCCACAGGGTAAAAACAGCACATTAGCAGCGAGTTATCACCCATACCTACACTGAACCTGTTCATGCATAGTGAGGCTCAGGTTAACTATTATTGTCTTTATTGATCAATCTAACGATTATGTGCAACGAAAATGCCCATCATAATTTCTCAGTACCCAGCCTTGTTTTCTTTGACCAATAGTCCAAAAGCCAAAGATATTAATTTACTCTCATAGAAGATTAAAAAAGGTAGCGGAAATTTACATTTGAAAAGCTGGGACAACAAATACAACTGAAAAATTACAACTGATTAATCGGTTATCAAAATTGTTGCAGATTTAAATTTCTGTTGATCAACGACTTGATTAACTGACTTGTTGTTGTTGTTGTATGATCAAAAGTACTCAGGTAATGTGTAGTGAGGTACAGGTCATTATGCAGCCATTACATACGGCTATGTTGGTTTAAGTGGACTTGTATCTGTTTCGCATTTGACATTTCACTCAGCTCTATCATTAATGTAGGTCCTGACACTTTTTACAGCTTGGTCTGCTGGATGCACCAGTGGGGGTGTTTCCTAAACTGAGCTCAGTAATCATTCTGCGGTGGAGATTTAGCGGCCTGTCTAGCTTCATTAGCCCTGTTTTGGAGCTCCCAAGGGGCATCACACTCACACAAAAACACACACACACACACACACGCACACAAAAACACACACGCACACACACAAAAAAAACTCAGAATTTATCACACATTCTTTTAGCAGGTGTGTTATCCTCCTGCTTAGTTCCTGTAGTTTTAATCTATTTTTGCTCAAGAAATGAGAGAGAATTGTGGTTACATGAGTCTTGATGGGGGCTGAACTGGGCTACACGTTTCTTTATCAAAACGATGATTTGAAAGAGTGCAGTTTTCTCTTTCTAAGAGCTGCGATTCATTTATAAGTTACAATATTAAAGGCCCTAAAACATATTTTCTCAATTAGCTTCCTGTTCAGCCATCTGACGTGAATACACAGGTTTCTGCCAAAGTTTTGGTCGTTTCACAGCAGAGTGAAAATACGGTCTGTGCTGTTTTGTCTGTGTTCTTCTCACTGGTGTGAAGTGGATGGAGCTCAGTTGGAAAAAGGCAATGCCATATACATCCTGATTAATTCCCATTAGGATTGTGGAACATTAAAATCAATATGTGATAACTACTGCTGAGTTTGCTTATGCTACCAGGCTGCTGTCAAATCTGATCAAACAGCACCCACGCAGATATGATGAAGCAGCTTAGTTTGTGAGTGATACATTTTTCTTTACTTAGGCTTGAATATTTAATGGCATGGAGAAAAATGGCATGATTACAAACTAAAACCAAGTTTTCAAGCATTTTGATAACAAGTTTGTGTTTGTTTAGTTGCTAACCATTTTGCTGGCTGTAAAGACGGCTGTTAGCAAATGTAGCTGTATTGTCAGCTATTGTCTTGTTAAAATGCTCTTGGATTTTTGGTGTCTCTAGGGCTTTTTACACTGCACTGCACTGCATTGGGAGCAGGTGGTTGAGATGTTTTAGCGTCACTTCTGGGGAGCTGCCATGTCGTCCATCTTTATATACAGTCTGTGGTTTCCATACATTGACCGCCTATTCTAAATCTAAATGGTTGCTTTCTCACCAGGTGAAAAAAAACAAACTAAAACTTGATAAAGTGACATGAGAGCAGTGCTAGCATGAAAATTACAGCAGCTTTAAGCCTGGCTCAAACTCCCTGCCATCGCCGCTGGTTGGAGTTCCCGGACACTTAGCTACTCCACGCCCACACACATTCACTCCAGAACACTCAAGAACACTTCAGGTCATTTGGACTGTAAATGGCGAGATGTGGACTTGAAACTGGAACAGTATCTCTGATATAATATCTCTTTGTAATTAATGACATATCACAAGTCCATGAGAACACAAGTACAGACATGAAGTGAAAGTGAAGTCTGCTCTCAAGCTCTCACATTTCTGCTATTGTGATATTTATTGTTTTCATGGTCTTTTGATCACAATGTCAGGCCCAAACAGCTGCTGATTTAAATTTCATCCCCCTTAAGGTTGTCTTAAGACATGTTGAATGGGCCAGTCCTTACTACTATAAATACCATGTCCTTACTCTGTGGCAGCTGGCCTATTATGTGTCCTTGGAACTTAATAAATCACTGTAATGGAGGAAACCCCCAGAAATTTTCCCACACAATGCTGGATAATGAGTTGATTGGCTAACAAACAGCCTAATTTACAGCCATACGTGTTATTAAAATGGCGTGTTATCTGAAATGTCTGCTGCTAAGTGTTCTCAGTTCAGGTTGCACAAATGGTGGAAAATATTTTGTAGGATAAAAGTTTGACCCCTGGCTGGTTTGAAAATGAGAGCCCGAGGAGGGCTGACCAATGACTCAGTCATATCGTTTATTGTCTATCGGTGTGCTCCTGTTGTGATATCAGGGTTCAAGACTCATGCTTCAATAAATCGATAAGTTACATTTGACCAAAACTAATGCTGATTAACAATTGAATGATTCTACTCATATGATATGATGGCAATTTTTACAATTATGTCAAAAATGTGATTGCATTGTATAGTGTAGAAGAGCTGTGTGACTAATTTTCACAAATGCAATAGCAAATCGATATTTAGATAACTGAGCAACAAAAATGATCTCAAGTGTATCCATATCATCCTTCCTACCTTGGCTCCAATGTTAAGCACTCCATATAAGAAAGCATGTGTTCAGTATATATTTTAGAAGTCTTTGTTTTATTTTAGTTTCTATTTTTAGTTTTGATTTTTTTTTTTAATCTTTTTTTTTTATTGCTTTTACTTTTTATACTTATCTGTACTTCTGACTTTCCCTCTGCTGCTGCAACAACTGAATTTCCTCACTGGGGATCAAAAAAAGGTTTATCTTATCTCAAATTTAAATGGTTTTCTGTTTTTACCCACCATTGCAACATATCGCTTTGATTAACCACCCAAAGCAATATGCACCCAAAGCATGGTAATACACTGCATTACTGTATTACTTCTGATTTTGGAGGAGGCCCGTCTCCGCTGTAAAGGAAGAGGGAGCTTCTGTCCGCATGTGGCCTCCTTCTCAGCTCTGACCACAAACATCACAGGCTGATGGTCCTGAATAGAGCAGCACACATTTTCACACATACAAGCTACTTTTAGATCATGCAGGTCAGTGTTGACATACCCCCCCGGATGGTTCTTTGATGCTCTTACACAGATTTGGTTTGATCATCATGATTTATGGTTCAATGTTCATTTTGTCAGAGCTTCTGTTTAAGTAATGTGTGTGTGTGTGTGTGTGTGTGTGTGTGTCAGTCGCATTTAAACTGACAAATCATCACTGACACACACAAAGACCAAATCATGTTGATCATGATACACTGCAACACCTTGTGGACAGCCCATGTGAATTACGGCAACAATATTGCAGGTGTGAATAACGACTTAGCGCTGACTGTTGTGGTTGACGTGTGCATGTGACTTATGAAACATGGTGCTGTTCCTGATGGCTGAGTTATTGGGGTCATGTCTGTATTTGCTACAAATACTTGAGATTGATTAGATTGCCTCAGTCTGAAGTCTGAGTACTGTGTGGGTTTTTCTGTGCTGATTCTTTACTGCTACATTAGCAAAGCCTCAGCTATGTATTGTCCATTTAGCGTACTAATCATTTAGGCTACTAATCAATGCGCTGTTTATTTTAGGCTAACGTGAGGCACCTTAGGGTAACTCACTTTTGTTCAGTTCTTTGTGATGCTAACAAATTAGTGTTGTTTGTATTTTTCCTGTGTCACAGTCTCTGGGACATCACGGTGTAAAGATAACACATGCCTGAGATGGTGTGACTCCATGTTTATTTTTCCAAATAAATATCCCTCACATAGATGCAGGCTGTGTCTGTTCTGCTCCAGGGTCCTCCAGTTGGGCTGGACTAAAAACAGCTACGGCCCATCTCCATTAGGTAGCCTCAGAAGACACAGATTAAGTGGTTCAGGATTATAGATTGAAAGGAATCAGAGGCTGATTAATTCTGCTCACACATGACAAGGATGACATGAGTGGGCACAAAGCTTAAGTAATAAGATCAGACACACATTAACAAAGTTGCTCTGCTAATATAAACAAATCTTAAATAAGTTAAATGGCGTCCCTCTGTTGGAGGTTTGTCAGTCCTTGTGTGTGTCTGTGCTGCAGTGAGAGCAGAGGGCTGGCTGACCTAGCACATTACAGCTCTCAGACAAAGAAGAGGGAGAGGGTGAAAATAGATTGATGGAAAGAGAAAATTCTACTTTTGGAAGGTCCTATGAGCTATGACAGCTCACTGGAGACGGGAAAAACAGACGGACGGGTAAATAAGACAACGCAAGTGCAGTGAAAAAAGGAGATTTTAGGAAGGGTTGGGTGTCTTATTTCCATCCAAACTTAGCATGAAACACTGGCTTTTTACACTAAGGGGTCTGCTCTTTCTGAATAATTGGTGTGGACAGCATGTTGGACTTCTGCGCCCCCATGTTACCCCTATGATGGCCTGGTTTGTTGTAACCGCAATGTTTCCAGTCAGACTCTCTGTTTACAGTAAGGCTAACCAACCCAACAGATAATAAATAATACTAAAAGAAAGAAAAACACCAGCATAAAAAATAATCACTGGCGTGACCTTGTTTCACCAACAAGCACCACTTCCATTGGTAGGTCCTGTTTCAAACTTGGCAGATGCACATATCCTCAGAGCCAGCCAGAAGTCACATAGGTCACCCCTGTTTTAAGTTAGCTAGCCTGGATTGCCATAGCTATACAGTGACTCTTCATTAGCGCAGCACAGTGGCTACTTTGGAACTGACTTTGCTCCCAGACCTGCGATGATCAGCTCTTGGTGTGACAGTGATTTAAGTACGAACACTCATCCGTTGTGTAATGGTTTCACAATGACACAGAGCTGTGAGAGACAGAGGGTTTGAATCAGGGATTTTCACTTTCACTTCCCTGCGGTCATTTATTTGGTACGTGTTGCTTGTTAGGGCTGTGCGATACGCCCCAAATCTCATATCCCAATATAGATAATGTCATGTATAGATAAAGATGCATATCAGAATATAGCAAATCTTCTGATTTTTAAAAGCCAAGTCTCAGGCTGGACTTTGTAGACCACCCCCTCCAGGCTGTGAGAACGATAGAGCATAATTTGAGATGACGGATGTTTTCCCATCGTCTCATAATATATATCGCCATATTATGCAGCCCTGTTGCTTGTTGTACAGAAAAGGTCCTCTTTGGCCTCCAGAACAGTCTGTATTTAATCACCATTGCTACAGCTTTTGTAGATGTGTGTTGACATCACAAACAGCCTCATCCCAAAGGCGTGATGATTGTAGGGAACGGTGGGACATGTTGATGTCAGCTGTGGCGTTCATACAGTGCTCATTTGACACTAAGGGGCCTAATGCTTGCCAGGAATATATTCCCACCCCCCATAGCAGCTTGGGCTGATGACACCAGGCAGAATTGGATATGTGCTGTCGATGCCAAATTGTGTCCCGTCATCAGCTTGTCGCACCACGACCTGGAAACTGTGGGACAGGTTGAAGTTTTTCCGTTCTTTGGTCATCCAGGCTTTGGTGATGATATGTCTTTTTGTATCTCTTCTTTCTCTATAGCCTCCACCATGGTCATCTGCCACTAAAGCCGCCCTTATCAGTGTTTGATGAGATGTATGTGTAGACAACAACTTTATAGTGTGCTTCGCCTATGTGTGCTGTGAAAGATTTTGTTGATTGTTGTCAGGCCTTGTGGAAACAGCGTCTTAGCAGCAAGTGAAAGGAGTTCTTTACTATATTTGTAGCAGTTTCCTTTTTGCTATTTTCCTGTGTAATTAGAATAGAAAATGTTGGTGTACAGCAGAAACTTTTCATAGTGTCTCTTAGTCAATCCTGTCAGGTTTAAGGTAAGCTGGGTTCACCACATAATTCAAGCTAAAATTTTCTACCCTTCACTCTCGTGTTTAAAAATGCACGAGAACCATTATTCAAAATGTCCCTTGGACGTTGGAGTGCAGCTGGAATTGCAAATATCTTTTTCCAACATTGTGATGCATATGAATAAGTTATTGAATTATAAGAATGTGTTGCACGAACAAGCACAGTTTTGTTCCATTTATCACACTCATTTATGTGTAATAATTATCTACATGAACAATGCTGTTTATATAAATAGTAATATGTGCCTTGTATAATGATGTGGACAGTCTGCGTTTATAGCCTTTTTTTTAATGAACTGGAGGAAGTCCAAGAGCAGGGCATCCTTAATTTTATAGATAATGAGCTTCTGATTTGAAAGTAATGGGAAATAATGAGAAGAATGAAGGGGATATAATTTTAAAGAAATTGTACAAATACTGTATACTGAAAGGTACATAATTCATTACATAGAAAGTGACGCAGCAGAGGTATAGTGTTATGTACAGGGAAGGGCTACTTAGAACAGGTTGAGAGCCAGATGGACAACACTGTAGGAGGCAGAGAAACAGACAGAGATACAGATATGTAGATAGGTAGAGATGGAAAGAGTTCAAATGAGACAGCTTTTCTCTTCCTTGTGGCCTCTTTCAGGATTATTTTCAAACTGAGAGAAAAGGGTTTTGGGGGGGGATTAGGTCTGATGAGGTTGTGCCCATGAATGTGATTAGGACTACCCCCACTCATTAAATTGCTACTAGTGAGTGACATCATCCTACATCAAAAAAACTTGATATTCTGTCAAAATAAATAAATCAGTGAAGCAACTAATTGCTGATTATTTTCCTATGATTCACTTGCTGCACAGGTTATTTTTTCTTTTAAATCAATGGTTTAGTCTAGAACATGTCAAAAATTAATCACATAATAGTAGGGATGGGTAATGATTTTTCAATATTGGAATAGTTATTAATTTATAAAAAAATGAAATATTTTTTTGCGATTATGGTCATGTTTTAAGAATATATTTTCCCTTGTTTTTAACAGCGCCTGGTAGTACGCCAATTGGGAGCAGTAGCTTGATCCGGACTGTTGAGATGAAGCCAGATCTGTAAATATGTGGGCAGAAACAGTCTCTGATTTTTTGTTGTTTAGGCACCATCAGTCCCATTACATCCACTCAACCTTCAAGTGACTGGATATTAGCTAGGAGCAGCTTTAGATACTAGTTGGGTTAGCTTTAGCTCTGATCCTGGCTCTGTCTTTTCTCCTCCTGTGGCGATCGCCCCTCCCGCTGTGGCGCTTGGTCCCGGTAGACAGAAGATGCTGTGAGCGGCGATTGACTCAAGGTCTGCTTTAATCCAAACTCTTAATTTAAATGTGTAATTCTGCCATAAGTAATGCTTGTTTCAGCGTGTAAAAAAAAGACTAATAGCTGATTTAAAACAACAGTGTTGCAAAGTTTGAACAAACTGCATCTGGTGGCAGTGGCGGTGGTACTTGACTATCACACTGACTATTGAATAGTATTTTTTTCTTGAAATCCACATCCCAAATGAATGCCCTTTGCAAGTTCCCAGAGTCTAGTCATGTCTACAAACTGCTTTCTTTCTTTCTGCTTTCGTCTCTTCAGCAGTCCAGTAACAGTACTGAACATACAGTGATATGAAGTAGAGGAACCCCACATCGGAGAACCAGTGACAGTTTGAGATTTACTTGAAAAATTGATCAATTGATAGACTGTCATCAGTTTTTTTTCCGGTGATTGACTATTTTTTTGTGTTTACTAAAAGAAATACTTAACAGCAATAGGCAGATATTTTTCAAAGTTAAAATGGTCACCCTTTGGATCCCTGACAATAACAATACTGGAAAAGTAAGAGTTGACCCCAGGCAAACGCACAATTCAATGTTACAGCATTGCTGCAAGTGATATCTCATCTTCACAGTCCTACACATGTTGGTAACGGTTTGCCAAAGTTAATGTAACAGCACCGACGGCACGTTCACCACAACACCTGCACACATTGCACTGACACACAGGATCAAAACAGGTGCTTTTACCTTAATACACGTTGAAGCCTTCTCGTCTCAGAGCGTAGCTGCTGTTGCCTTAAGGACACAGAAATCAGTTTGTAAACAAACACTTGAACTTCCACAATGATTGTCTGTGACACAGACTATGGGCAAGCCAAGGGCATATATGTGGACATGAATAAACAGCATGACTTTAACTCTTTATGCCTCAGGAAACCTGCCACTACTCTCACGCTAGACTGCACAGGCACTATGGCGTTGTGTAGGTAGTCTGATGTAATCTCAGTGTGTGTTTTTGTTTGTACGGAAATGGACTGTTGTCAATCTTCCCTCTCTCTTCATATAGAAACTCAGATAGTTGCTATGTTAAAGCATGCTTAGATGGATCCATACACTACCGTACTGTCATTGTGTGGGCACTTGCATGTAGCCATTAAGTTTGTCCTACTTTCGACCGAAGGCTCATTGTATTTTTTATGCTTGTGCACTGCATCTCCCATGTTGGTACTCAGATTCTGTTTGAAGGCAATTCTCTGCTTCCATAACACACAGAAAAACAAGCCAGCGACCAGCTGTTTGAGATACAGGAGTTTTGTGTTGACAATAGGCCTATTCAGTCATCTTACATGTAGAGTAACTTTATTAAGCAATTAGTTGCAGTGCCCTCTGGAGTACAAATGCTAGAGTCACAAAGATAAGTGAATGATGTTTCCACTCTGGAGCCACTATAAGAAACAGTGCTTTGTTATAAAAGAGCAGCTGCATAAGTGTCCTGAGGTGGTGTGTGTGTGTGTGTAAAGTGAACCCTGCCAAGCCATCCATGAGTGAGTCAGATCTCCACACATGTATGTGATCAGAAGGATGGAAGGCTGTGCACTTTATGCTTATATGCAGGAGGATTTTATCTGTGGCCAGCATCTGATCCTGGAGTTACAATGATGGTCAAAAGAGGATGTAACGCTGCAGACCGTCACTGTCTCACAGCTGATAACCACAGTAAAGGCCGCAACCTCCATCAGCTGGCATTTAAAGCCTGTGTGAATCACACATACTATGTCAGACAGGCAGATTGTCCGTGCTCCACAAAGCTTCAGGGTTTTACTTCCATTTCAAAGACACAGTATGGAGTCCAGCTGGACTTGAATAGTTTTAATTGTCAGTATCTGCCAACAGTTTTTTTCCCCGCATGTGCCTGTGTTGACATTCTGTTGTTTACTTTTTGAAATGATTTTTTCTTGTCATTAGGAGTGTGCCAAACTCCATTGATTCTACAATCTTTAATACTGAGTATCGTCCGATACAGAGGGTGTGTCCCGGTCGAGTCCTCACTTTGTCACAGCCCGACTCAAGGGCAGGACAAAGAGGAGAGAACAAAACTATTTAAGAAAATATCAATTAAGTAATGACATTATAAAGAATGTAAATCGGTAACACTGATAGTGTATTGAGTGTTTGAATGAGTGTTCATTGAAGTGTAATGGACAAAGATGGTGAAGGTGAAGGTGAAACCTAACTCAAATAAGGAGAGAGAGAGATTGTATCACCAGCTTATGTAGCTGAGGAGCAGCAGGTAGGTGATAATCAGTGATGCACTTCCTGCTTCCCTCCTAAAATAGACAGCAAACAGGAAGTTTACAGTTTAGTGCTCTTTTTGTCAAACCATTCCGCTCATGTAATAAATTCTGAAACTAAGTCAGATTGTTGGGAATGTTTTTGCTTTAGGGTCAAAATAACAGCAATGTGCCTTGTAGTCTGCAACAGTGTTATTCCTGGTACCAAAACCAGATGGCACTAAAGAAAGAAATCTCTAAATCCAATGTATTTTATAAAACTCCTGACGGTACTGAAAAGTCAAATCTTCACTTATTAAACAGCGTTGTTGAATACTTGATTCTGATTGGTCAATTACGTCATTCTATGGTCTGTTATTTCTGTATAACCGATCGTTTGCTGTTATGATTGCTAGATGTTAGGTCAAATTATTGATTTCTTCAGTATGAAGCTGTGTAATAAGCGGGATAATGAACAGCAAGATGGCTATTATTGCAAAATGAAGCCCTTCAGGGTGATTCAAGACCCCTCCGCTCCGCATTGGGGTCCTGCATTGTCCTGTTGGGGTTAGTTTTGCAATAATGACCGGCTCTTAGTACATTATCCCTTACTTAGTTAGCATTCACTAATGCCGCTGGCTAAGGTTACAGGAAGCCACAGTTGCTTCCTATAAGCTTTAAGTGGTTGGCTGGTCGAATGCTTGAATTGTGAAGCAGCACCACAAATGAAAATGTAACTTCAGTGCATGGGAGTCCAGCAGATGAGAAAGCTCAGCTTCCCACTAGTAATATTGCCTTATTGTTGTTGCTGAAGATAAATGAGCCCTTGGCAGGGATTTAACAAACAAAGTCTGAGAAATATTTAGTTATGTTACTGTAGATATATCTGTGTTGGTGTGCATGTCGGTGGATAAATAACAAGAAATTGCACAAACTGTGTGAGGCTATTTAGAAACAGTGTCACCATTAAATATTTTTTCCACCAGAGAGCACTCACTTGATTTTTCCTGCTCAGTATGTATTTTCTCAATTTAAAAAAAACAAAAATAAATCTGGTACAAATCAAAATGATCTGTATTAAGATAATCTGTGTATGTTATTTGTTCATCTTTATGTTATTTATAATGTTATTTGTTCAAATTTCACTATGGGCCAGCACAATATGTTATCAGGTTTTTTTTTGTTTTTTAAACTTCCAAATACCGTCCTGCGTTGGTTGGGCTGTGAACTCTTCCAGCATGAACAAGTACTGGATTTCCAGCTGCACCTCTTTGATTTTGTTCACCCTGCATAATGTCACTAAGAAAGGCACAAAGCTATATATTTGTTAACTCAAAGTAGCTCTGCTGACATTGCTAATGCACATGCTGTTGTTATATCGTGCTATATCATCATCCTAAGTGCTGCCTTCTGTTTATTTATTTTGGGTCGTGTTCAATGAAACTGGGTGTTCTTTATAGCTGCCGTAAGTGGTCCAACCAAACAAAGGAAAAGGAAATGGATGAGCCTAATAAAGCCAATACCAGTCCTGGATTGGCCCTGCAGAGGTCTACTTCAGTGGCTGTAGATTTACCTACCTACAAACCTAATCAATATAATCAATATACAAGAAAATCTGTTTGTTGTCATGAATGTGCATGCACCCTGTCACATGTACAATATGTTCTGTGTGTGACTGAGTGCATTGGTCCACCGTAACCACATTGAGTGGGTAAAGTAGCATGGACTGTAGGTGAGTAGATGTTTTTTATTTAATATTCTATATTTCTAATTTTATATACATTTATTGATAAGTGTTTGAATATCATATTATTGAAATACAATTTAGTGACCTCCATATTGTCATATAGCAGTCTAAATGTTATCATGGCTGTAGTCAAACACATTACACAACCAATTCATTTGATTACATATATTTTTTTTTTTGGGGGGGGGGGGGGGGGGGGGGGGGGTTGGTTTTTATTAAATAGCGTACAGTAGGGAGAGAGAGAAAGTGAGGGTACGGGGAGGTTAAGGTGACAAGCAAGTTTTCCAGTTAAACTCAAACCTTCCAACCTGAAGATGTGTATATCAAAAATCATAAAACACAATAGAAATTCAATAAAATACCAGTTTAAAAGACATAAGGACAATACAATAATTAAAGCAACAGGACCATAAGAAGAAGAGAGGCAGCTCTCATACTGAGTTAAAAGCCAGGAAATGAAAACGTTGGCAGTGTTCGCTCCAGCCAAACGTGCATAGGTGAGAGTGGTGAGTGAGTTTGGGGGCTGCAACTGCTGCAAGGTGAGATCTTTCCTGTGCTTCAGTTTTGATCTTGGAGCAACCACAAGCAGACCTGAGTGATCGTGATGGGAAATGTGGTCGTAAAAGGTCAGGGAGAAATATTTGAGCCAGCACATTTAATGACTTGTAGGCAAACAATAAAATCTTAAAATCAATGGTAAAATGCACAGGGAGCCAGTAAATGGAGGCCAGGAGGGGAGAAATGTGTTTTTGCTTGCGTGTTCCTGTTAAAAGACCACCATTCTGGACCAGCTGCAAGCATGAGAGGGCGGCCTAGCTAACACCAACATAGTCCGTGTGTTAACCGCTTGTCCACGAGGCACCTATTACGAACTGTGGTGCCAGTGCTCTGGACTTGAAGATGCTGAACAGAAGCTATCCTGCATCACAGTTCACAGGACGTTGCGCTCTCCTTCCTGTGCAGTGCTCAATCACACCAACACCACAGCAGGACTTGAAATGAAGTGTGTGAAAACACATTCACAGCAGATTGATGGGTAAAATGAAGTGCACGATAACACCACGGAAACATCACCTCTTTCTTACACTTTCTCAGTTCCTCATTGACCTCACACTGGTTACAATGACACACAGAGGGAAAGCATGTCCTGTTCCAGTAAAGTGGTAGCAAGATGCTGCACTGACACCATCACATTACTTAAAGGTCACAGGGTTGATCTGTGCTGCAGCCCAAGTTTTCTACGGCAAGACACACACAGAGCTCCTGTTTAGTAACTCATTGTTACGTTTGGCAGCAGTGCAGAATAAAAGCTAAAAATGTCTTAGTGCAGTCTCCGTCTGTTCTGTTGAAACCAGTTTTTGTGCTGAAGTAGCCAATGTCTAAACACAGAACCTTTTTGACAAGAGTGCAAAAAGAAGCTTGTTTAATATTTTATGCTTTGAGTGGTCTAAATTACTGACAATGGCAAAACTCTCAGTCTTTTATTAGTGCCTCTAGTCACATCTACAATGTCTGAAACTGTGGAATTGAATACAAACTGGAATGGTACATTGCTTATACATTATACACACTCTGTGCTAACACATCTACACACATCACATTCCTCTGTATGATTCACAATGATAATTTCTTTCTAAGCGATCATGTCGAATATTTTTACATTGCTATTGAGTGTATTCTAGTAGCTTATTTTGTGAAAGCCCTATGAAATGCAAGTGTTCTTGTGACCAGTCAAGTGTCGAGTATTGCCACAGGACATGTGAGGAGGGAAGTGAAGATCTGAGATGGAGCGAGACCACAGTGGGTGGAGTGATGCATCGCACTGCTGTTTTGCAGCACAGGGCCTCCCTGGACCAGCCTGCTATCTAGTGCCTACTCAGCTTTTTCCCCACAATGTCTACTCAACTGCAGTTTTCTCTCCCACTCTCTCCTCCTCCTCCTCCTTTTCTCATTCCTTATTTTCAGGCGATGTTTTTTTTTTCTTCGTTTCCTTTCTCTCCTACTACCCCTCAGAAGGTGTGTGTTGGTTGCTAGCCGCTGCAGGCTGATACTCTTGGGGCCACTCAGAGTCTGTTCAAAGAGCCGTCAGCCACTTACTGCATTTGCGCCAGATTTCATTAGGAACTCTGGACTACACTCTCTATGTTTTTTCCCATCTGTTAGAAACAGCGTCCGACAGAGTGGCATGGTAGCACCCTGAGGGGGGAAGACTGAGTCCTGTGTGGCAGGAAAATACAATACTAGAGTTATCAAGGACTTGTTGTATATGTGAAGACATTTGGAAGACACATAAAAAACCTTGTGAATTATTGAACAGTCTATTTAAATGACAAGTGTAATTGTATAAATAGAAAACCAGCTGCGTATTGAACGACTCTTATCTGCTGCAGTGGCTCTCTGCAGAGAAGCCAAGGAATCCTTAGTTGGCTGCATATGAGCCAAACAGATAACTCAAATACCACCACTGGCTGTAAAGTCTGTGTTTATGGTTATTGTTGCATCAACTCAGCAACCTCCCTGACAAACATATTGTCTATTCAGATGGGCAGTTGTGTAGGTTGACTCTTCTCTCTGGTTTTGTTTTGAGTGAGGCTGTTACTGGAGGGCGGTACCAAAATGTCATTGTTATTCTATTGCTATCATTATTATTATCATTATTATTATTATTGCAAGAGCCCAGTTTCCAGTCTGTAGCCACTACAGGCCTCGCCAGATCCCACAGTCCTATCCATCAGCTACACAAACATTAGAACCTCTACTGTGTTTGGACACAGCTGATGCAGTATTTAGTAGAAATATTATAGATGCTTACTTTGGCTACCCAGCCAAAGAGGGAGGCCCAGAGAGGCCGTTAGGTTTGTTGTTGAGTATCTGAATACTGTAGCTGGCTGCAGACATGCAGACATACTGCATACAGTTAGTTTATGTGCTGTGCAGATATTTAAACTGCTGGTACTAATATAGTTTTACCAATCTGCTGCTGTCCTCCTGATCTTCCCTAATGACTGTCTGGATTTAGATGTATTGATCGCCCCCACCACTCTGTCTCCCTCTGCACAGCTTTGTTTTTGTATCAACTTAATGCTTTCTGCTCACCTATGCACGACTAAATATTGAACTTGGCTGTACAGCCTGCTCATGCCCGTGTGTCATTACATGCGCAGTGATGCAGATAGGACTGATATGTTGTACTTGAACAAGGATAAAAAAAAACAAAAACAGGGCAAGCTATGTGTAGTGAAAGGATGTAAAGAACCTAATACAATCTGGGATGTAAGGGATACAGAAAGGAATGCTGGAAGGAGGGGAAAAAACGAGATTTATATTGCTCTGCTCATCCTACGTTTCTGAATGATTGCTTACGGTTCTGATTTTATCAGGCATGAAAACCTGTCAGAGAGGCAAGGACATGCAGTTTATTTTAACATGCTGCTGTTGTTACGTGTGTGTGGACTTCAGTGGTGTCTACACACACTTTCAGTTCAGATACCATTTGCCAAGTGCAGGCGTGTGAAGCCGGTAGAAAACAGAAAGGAGAAATCACACTTGTCTCTCCACCCCTAATTTTCATTGTCTTTATTTGTCTCTGGTGTGCAAAGGGAGTGCCCAGAACAAGAGAAAGATGGTTTCATATTTCCACTGCAGTATGCTGCTCCGTGCTCCTGGTTCACTGCAGCATGTGCTCTCCCTGCAGTGCTAGCAAAGGCTTCATTTCAGCTTCACAGGCCCAACTCTGCTGAACAGTCCCTTGCCAACTTGCTTGTGATATTTTACTTGTTTTACTCATTCTTTTTGTATTTCCAAATAAACCTAACTTAGGTTTGTAAAGGATGTATTTCTGTAGAGGCTCCTGTAGCACCATATTTTAATGTTTGGTATTGACTATAAGTCAGCACAAGAGCATAAAGAAAATGTCGAGCAAGGACATATAGAGTGCTGATTCATCTTCACGCTGCCAGTGATACAGGCAACCTGGGACCATACATGTCATACTGTATGATAAACAGGTTGTGCAAAAGTAATGAAGTCATGAAGTATCCTCATGAAGTCTAGGTCATACCTCCCACTGAGACTCAGATCAAAACGAAAGGCTCTATCGTGTTTTTGCCTTATTTCTTGAGGTAATAAAGAGAAATTGCACAAACTTACTGGACACACCTGACCTCTGCATGACAGAATGCAGAATATATTGAATGGCTATTATAAAACTAATAGAGGTAGACCAGAAATGATATCAAAATGAGGTTTGATATAATAAATGTATTTATATATATTATATATATTTATATTCATTTATAAATTAAGGCTTATAACTTCACCGTTTGATGCCCTACATTAGACCTTTGCAGCTGAACTCTAATCTTAGTGGGCCCAGTCACAGCAGCTGATGATGGACAGTCTTAAAGTTTGACCATAAAATGTGGTAAACCTCTGTGTGTAAAACAGCTGCAGCTGTCCCAGAATTTAATGATTCCTGACAGCAGAGCTCTCAGTTGCGCATTTAACTTCTTTTAACTGGGGGGAGGAGGATTTGTATCAGAAGTTTGCTGTATAAATAGGCTATTTATGCAAATTGCTTTTAGCTTTTTTTCTCTGTTGGCAGCCTGTGACCTGCACTGTTTCTGTAATCAAGGGCCCTCCACAGCTTAACAGAGAGGCGACCATTTATAAAACCTCAAACTGTCTGATGATGATGAGAGTAAAGATGATGCGCTGACATGGATTCCCATCTTTACATGGTTTTGACTTTCATCCCCTGATGAATGTCACTGACAAAGAAAAGGAGATTCCTTCTGAATCCTCTTTGTAGCCTGACGGAGATCGAGGTTAGGTTAGCTCTCTCTCTCTCTCTCTCTCTCTGCCTGACTGAACTCCCATGTAGGATATCCCCGGCAGTTCTCGTCTGTTAGCCTGTCTCCCTCTTCCGCAACCATCTGCTCGGGTCCGTGTGTGTTTTCTGCAGCTGCCAACATACTACACAACGTTGTACTGTGCTTTCCAGGCCAGCACTGCCTGCTTGCTTGCTGTGCTCACGTAAGCCCTGTCTCAAGAGGGAATTCACTCAGGCTGGGTGTAGGTGGATTTATGGATGGAAAGCATGAAGAGCAGCCTTTTGTGACTCAATTTTGCTTTTTGTTTGGAAGAGGCTGAGCTGTATGAGACAAGCTTAACAGAGACTATGGAAATGCATGTTTTTCATGATTTCAGCTTGTCTGGTACCACACAGCACCATCTCCCCCCACTCCATCCAGTGTCTCTTCTCTGTCCACCTAATCTCTTCAGCGGTAATGTAATACATCTGGAGTTTATATTACAGCCTAACTGGATTTTTGAATCCGATACTGATATCAATATCCGATGATATCTGATATCTTAATGATTATATAAAGGATCCCTTAAGTGAAGTTGTTGTGAATAAGGTCTGCACTGAGCAGAGTATTGATAATTTAGTAAAAACTTTAATAAATTAACACAAGATATCAATTAATTGTCAAAAATCTGATGAAAGGTTTTTGACTGTATTTGTATGATATATGTATTTAGTGGTCACCAGTGAGTATGTAATTCATATTGTTCATATAGTGTATAATATTGTTATATTGTTTTGCTGAAATAAATGTGTTATGCTCTTTTTTTTTATAAGGCTAAGTTAAATACAACAGTGTTGGTTTCAACTGTTAAATTGTCCTGTTATTTTGAGAAACATGACAGACAGCTTGCTTACATATTCTCTAAGTAATAAAGCAGTTATAGGTGTTGCAGAGATGAACCACAATTATTCAAAAAGAAGAGTTTGTGCCTCCTTCAGTCTACGCATCCCTGTGATTAATATAATCTCTTAGTGAGTAATAAAAATTAAGAATCTCACTAGTACTGATATAATAATCCTTATCAGTGTTAAATAAAATAATCCTGATTAGAAATTTGCCATAAACCTGCAGCCTTAAAGCTATAGATTATCTTTATGGCAATGTGAAATATGATTATGTGCATCACTGGTAAAAATTAGGGGGGAAAAGTGCAGATATATATATTTTTTTTAGGAGAATGAAATAAATAGTGCCCAGTCCTGTGTTCCCTATTGCAGTAAAACAATTTGAAATGACACGTAAACAAACACTTCAAAAACACATAACTCCTGATGCTGCTTCAGGCTGCGTTCAGATCAACAACACTGCATCAAAAACGCAAAAGGCTGCATTGGTGTGGGCGTGTTTCAACTTGCCACAGGGTACCAGTGAAAGGATAAAATATAAACCAGGAAGTCCACTTTGAAGGCTCACCAGGACACTGATTGATTCCTCTGTTCCTGACGAAGAGCAAATTTGGACTCAAAATATTGTAATATTGCACTTTTCTTAAGGTAATTAAGAAAACTTGTTAACAGAATCAGATGAGTGGTGCGACTCTGTAGGAAAATAGATTTGAAACTGACAAGCATATTGATACTTTTTAATGTTTAATGTGTGGCATAGCCACCGTTGTTTTTCCTTTTTTGTTCACTAGTATCTAGTTGTACTCAGACATCAACTCCTTCATCCTTTACGCTTCCTGTCTCTCTCTTTCTCTGTCTGCAGTTTTAATCTGCAAAGTGCACCTTGGACCATTAGTGCAGTAAATCTAAGCCCCCTAACTTGAGCCTGGATGAGTCTGTAGTGTACCGCATTGCTGCAGTCAGCAGCAGCAGCAGCATCCTCTCCTACTGCAGCTCACTACAGGCACCTCTGTGAGACTGGTGCATTGCTCTACAGTGTGCTACAGTCAGAGATCAGGTGTAAACACAAAATGTCTTGTGCAGGATCTAAACAGCTGATAATCCACCACAATAAACTGCAGTGATGGCAAAAGTACCACATGGAGCCTAGAGGCCCCATGTGGTACGTTTCCTAATCTATGCAACCGTGCACTAATTGGACAGGTTAGGTTCCACTCCACTGTTCACTTCACTGAAGGATTATGGTTTTGTGATGTAAGGAGGCTGGTAATTGCTGAATGTTACAATTTTCTGTGCTGATCAATCACTGTCGTTATTTCTGCCTGACTATCTTTTTCATTCAATTGATCAAAACTACGGTACAAATGTACTCAAATGTAGCTTGCAGTGCAACACAAGAATGCAGGAGTTTATTTTTTTTATTGTGCCTGGCTTGTTAAAATCATTGGTATCTTCATTTTGGATCAGTATCATAACCTTGCTGTGTAAAACGTGATTGAGTTTATATTTTCCGTGCACCATTTTCTTTTTATATTATAAACAATTGCCAGCAGTGGTGATAAAGCAATGGTTGTGTACGATTAGTTTGGGCCAAGCTCTTGGCCTCACTTAGCTGTAGTTTGATTGTCTTGATTACAAATGTAGATGAAGGCACTTATGCACTTATACTTATGTTATGAAACAGATTACTGCTGTTTATTTCTCTCCTGCACGATTTGCAGAGAGTGAATTTGCCTTTTAATGCTGTATTTTATGTATTGCTTTTCTTTTGGGACTCATTTCTATCCTGAACAAGAAGACCTTTATCAATGGGCAGAATAGTTTCTCTAAATATTTTACACCTGTCCTTGCTCATGCTTACCTCACAGTATCATAGATACCAGTTCATTAGTGTCATGCAATGTTATATTTGCTAAAGCTATATTTGCTTTTGTTGCCCAAAAGCAGCTTTGTAGTGATATTGAATACACTACATGGTTTGGTCTATAAGATATCAGAAAATAGAGTAAAATATCCATCACATTTCCTTAAGTCAAAGTTATATTAGATATATTTGTATTGGCTGCTATCAAACTGAGTGATATTGAGTTTGTTCCCACATGAGACTGAGAAAAGCAGCAAATTCAAACCAAAGATGTGGGGCATTCAGGCTCTGCAAGAAAAGTATGCTTTCTTAGCGCCCCCACCCACCGTGTCCTCTGATCCACATCAATGACAGATAATCCAGGAGGGCTTTGCTGTGCTGTGTAGTAGATCTACTACAGTGCCTTTTACCCATCAGGGTCATGGCATCATCATCACCTAATAGCAGGTATGACCGTTGTCCCATCGTGGTGTGATGGAAATGAGTAGGCAGGGAGCGTTTAATGTGTCCTTGGGAACATGGGACACCTTATTCGCTGCCTGAGAAATTGATGAGAGGACAAAGTCACCTTCATGTTATCATTATGATGTCTGTTACGAGCCATGACTCACGTGAGTGCAGCCACTGGTGAAATTGGGTAGCATGGGCCGCTCAGCTCGCAGCTTTGTCAGGGTGACATAGATGCCACTCTCTCTGCGGCTCTCCTGGTTTTGATTTTATCCACTACAGTAAACTGGGCTAAAACATCAGCAGTGCCGCTCCCCTCCCTCTCGAGCCGTAGTGTTGTGTTGAAATGTTCCAATGAGGTATTTTAAATGTGTGTCAATGGCATCTGTGTGTACCCAACCACCCTACCAAGCCTCATTGATGCCCAGCTCTCTTGGTATAACCCTCTCTACGGCAGTGGCCTCCTTCTTGGGCAGACTCTTTGAATTATTCATAGAATCAAGTAGCTCTAAGCAGTGGATCGGCTATGGTTTGCTGTCGTGCACTAATGTACAGCACACAGCGTCCACAGGATGATGAAGTAGAATGGAGATCTTCATATGTGTTATCGTGGGCTGCACGTTGGCTTTTTACTGCATTTTCCCCGCAGGACCCGAGTGTTTTTCTTGTGTTGTGATGCGATTATCCTCCTGTCTAAATAGATAGTTGTTCTAATTACGCCAGGCTGGTATACAAAGCCTTCACTGTTGAGATGTTAAAATCTTTAACTCACATCAGTGGGAAACTACAGAGGTTATATTTGTCTGATGGTTTATTCATCCAGCTCATGTCCGCAGAGTGAGGACATGACTCCATCTAGTGGTGCAGGCATGTAGCAATCCATTGAAAAAGATGATAAAATGTCAAATGACTTCACTTAAATTTTCTGTTTTTGCCTATAATTTTCAAGCTTATATTCTAGATTTAAGTCAATTTCAAAAAGTAAATCAAGACCAAAAACAAAAGTGACATGGTTCCGCGTTTTGGTAAAATACTGTTCTGCAACATTTGAAATTTTAGCTGTCAAGGAAACAGTTAAAGTAAAAGTGAATCTAACCCCCTGTGAGGTTAGCGAATGGACTTTCTGGGCTTTGCTGCACTTTACCACCCCTATATCCTGCACTAGACTTGCACTACCCAGTGCTTGGAGGAGGCCTGAGATCCACCTTGCTTTAGACCAAGTGGCCACTTCTCAACTGGACGCTGATTCGTTCCAGGCAGGGTCATCATGGGGCCCTGTCTCCCTCTCGCAGTGGGAGTGTTGGCGCACAATTGTTTAATTACCCTCTCATGCTCCTGACCTTGTCTGGGACGCGTTGATCATTATCAAATATGCTTGATATTTTCATTGGCAGTCTTTGAGAGTGGCCGAACATGCCTGACAGGATACTGTAGCCAACAGTGAGATGGAAAATGTGATTAGATCGTGTGTAGGTGTTTTCTGCCAAAACATGTTGTGGCTGCCTTACTTTTTGTCTCTGAATCTTCTCCAGTCCTTACAATGATTATTATAATCTCTCATTAAGGAGAACGAATAGGTGAAAATGATGTTAGACCACCATTTTTGCCAGTGATCTAAGTGATAGATGATCCATTCAGCATTACAGCAACACATTCAATATTGACCTTGATGAAAATCAGCACAAACACTAGATGGAAACCCTCAAAAATATAATGCCCTAAATGGAGGTGCAGTGCTACCCACAGGTGTGAAATAGGGCTGGACAGAACGAGCTTTGGAAATCTGAGTAGTGCGGCATATATTATATATAGACTAGTATGGAGTTTTTGTTTTATTGATGGTTGATAAACAAATGAATAAGTAGTAAATAAAGCCTGCCTGTAGTTGTGAGGGCTGCCCAATTATAGCTGAAGAACGGGGAAAAACTGAGAATACGTTGTTGCGGAAACATAAACCCCACCACAAGCTGACACAAGTGTGCTTTCTCTCCTTTCCAGAGCCCCGGCTGGTGATAACCTTTACCCCGTGGTCCCGGTCAAAGAACACCACCCCCGGCAGGCTGGCCACACCCCCTCCCTCCTGCCTCCATGTATCCTGAATCTACCACAGACTCCCCTGCTCGCCTCTCCCTCAGACAGACTGGCTCACCCGGCATGATCTACAGGTAAACTGATGGATGTACACATGTATAACACAGACACAACACATCACAGCACATCAATTAACAGGAATAAAAGCTTTTATTCACATCCAGTATCACCAATATATGATTTACATTTATTTAATTGTCAGTGTATTACATTATCAGGCTGGTGCTAATGCACTTCAACAAGCTACTTACATGATAAATGTATCTCGTTCCCTGTGTTCCTGTGCCTGGTGTACAATACTGTTTATATAGAAAAAGACTGTTTACTTACTAAAGTGTTTAGTGTATTATAGTCACTCTAAGTATCACCTAAAACTATTCATCCATTAAAATGATTTGTCAATTAGTATGATGATGAAATGTTTAGATCTCAACAAAACAATAATTCTATTAAAGTCTGCGTTTGGCTTGAAGTGCAACCAAACTGTCACGCGCACGCACACACACACACACACACACACACACACACACACACACACACTGCCTACTCCTAACGTTTATCTAATTGTTATCTCTGAAAACACAAATGTTTTTGCCTAATTTTGCAGTTTGAATGAATTAAGGACATCAAATGCACTTGCTGGCCCTAACTGTCAGTCTGCAACAGGTCTCCTAAACTGTGACACACTCTGTCCTCTGACTGCCATGCAGGCGTATCACAGCATTTTAATTTTCACTCATCCCATTACGTGTCATGTCAGTAAGTGGCAACAGCGGTATGGACGACCGGCCTAATTTGCACAGATTATCCTGCACTGTAATATTTCACCAGCATGTGGCGCCAAAGACTCATCATCTTAAAAAGCATCTGTTCCACTGTTCCTCTCACACAGCAGCTTTATGGCTGTGTGTCACATCGCCTCCATTATGGCCAGATGGGGTCCAGTGTCAGCTATAGGTTTTGCGATACTTACCTATAGCCATTGGACTATTGTCTTTTATAGACCTGAGTCTATATAGACCTACAATGAAAGTGTCTGATGTGACATTCTGATTTGCCTTCACCTGGAAGATGTGGGACATTTATTAATAACAGACGTATAAAGCATCTGAGCGACCCCATAATGCCTGGGCAAATTTTGATAGTGAAAATTATGCAATATAATGATATGTTGTAGCATTTTGTCTGTTTTGTTAATATCTTGTTGTTGACATACACTTTAATTTCAAGATGGCGAATGGAGTCCAGTGGCGTCTTGCACTTTTTTTTTTTTTTTAACATTACAGTCAAGCAATAAAAGAAAGTATTGTGTTGCATGTGTAAATTGTAACAATATCTTATTAATATCTCAAAACATCAATACAACATTTTGATCACTATCTCTGAAAATCTTGCATGCATCCAAAGTATCCAGTGTGCTGTATCAGTTAGCTGGATGTAATTAAAATGCAGGTTTGTGCATTGGTTCGAGAAGTCAGGAAAAGTACAGTAAATAATTTTTTGTTGTTTTCACATCTTGAAAAGTTTCAGATCTGCGCAAACACCTGGAAGACTTTTGTCGTTAAGCATGCACAAGTAACTGCACTTTACATGTAGTACGATGGATCGTTGTGATGACTGTGTGTGTTCGGGCCTGACTGTCCTATTGCTGAGACATTTCCAGCTCGCATAACTTAACCCAGTGAACATTTTGTACACATTTTATCTGTGTTTTTCATTTCTAACGCTGTATTTTCTATTTCCCACTATTTTCTCTTTTGTACTGCATTACCCATTTTCTACTGTCACCATTCTTCACCATCTTTGTGTCTGTGTTAAATTTTCCCCACTACTAACTTCTTCACTTTCCTGCTTTTATTAACCAAAGATTTCCTTTTTCCTCCTCTCCCCTGATGTCTTCAGCGCTCGTTATGGGAGCCCCAAACGACAGCTGCAGTTCTACAGGTACCTGTGTGTCTCTGTGTCTGCTCAACACTGTTTGTTGCAAAGCAAGTTTTTTGTTTTTCTTCCTTTTATGTGTGTATTTGTCTGTTTATGTGGAGTATGTATTTATAACATTTGGTATTTGGTTTATTTCATTATAATAACCTTGCTGTGGAGACTTGCTGTTCTGTCATTTAAAACCATACATCCATTAGTAAACCTTTGCTGCATACATAACACTTATCATCTACTATTTAGCTGGCAATGCACTATCTGGCTTAAACCTGATAGGGGTGATGATGGATGGATGTTGCAAGGTTGCTCACAAAAGCTTTGAATCAACAATAACTGTCTGAGTTTTGATGTTTTGTTTTGTTTTTTTCTGTCTTTTTCTCAGCAGTGACACTTGAGACACCCACTATTGTCGTTGTCAAACTTCAACATGACTAAGAATCTTTTTACTGAAGTGATTTCTGGACACTTTTTGCTTTGATTTTTACTTGGCATGATTAAGCAGATAGTCATTTCCTTTATTCATCATTTCTATATTGAACTGTAAACCTTTTTGACCTCATGGGACTTTAACCTGATCTGTGTTGTCCTCAAAGCCAGACGGACCGTTTTGATCAGTGTTGGGGATGAGACGAGTAGGGTTCCTGGCACTCAGTCCTCAGTGTGGTCAGTCCTCCTGCTGCTTTCGAGTAGGGTCATGTTTTATGGTCTTAATATCAGGCCTTATTCTGCTGATCCACTCATAAAAAGCCCTGACTATGTGGATTTGCTTGTAATGAGCACACTATCGGATTTTTATCTTGGCGCCTTGCACATTTTTGTCCTTTTAAAGTGCAAACTTTAGTCCCACCAGCTGCTCCCCTGGCCCACATGAGGGGGATCGATAAAGCCCCCTATCTCTGTCTGTCTATCACACTCACAGCGCTGGGCTGATGCTGGGAAGTTGTTTTTCTTTTTCTTTTCAGTCATTGCAACATTGTAACAAACTCTAATACTGGAGCTATGGTGAAAAGCTCACTTCCTACTACTACTTACCAGGATGCAAATGAGCTCAAAGGAATTATGATGGACTTCAAATTTACAATCATGACACATATTTAGATTTAGATTTCACACGGCTTTTGTCTCAACCCCATCTTGTCTTAATGATGATCATTATCTGTTGTGTTCGTATTGTTTGGAGTCTTTTATTTTAATTTTTTCTGGATTTTTTTCATTCTCCAGCGTGAGTTGTAGATCCATACTGTTCTGTGTGTGTCTATGACACGGTCTATCCAGAGCCATTTAATGTTACGATTCTGTACAAAGAATGCTTTTAGGAAAGTATTTCCGGCCTTGGCTATCGTTAAACCATTTTACAGTTTACAAGCGACTGAGTGCTTTTAGATAATGAAGGACGTTGACCTCTGACCACTGTGTGTCTCATGTATATGGGTTAGAGAAACATGGATAACGCTAAAGAAATTCTTGAAGCAAGTGCTTCATTTAAAGCATTAGATGTGTCAGCCATATAGCTTATATTTCAACCCTAATTAGCTCACTGATTTTTGTTGAAAAAATAATTACATGCACTTGAGTTTTGTACCCACAATGATGCAACTTAAATGTCTGTTTTGAAAGCCACAACCTGACTCATGTCGGTATCTGTAGGTGGATTGGATTTTAAAATTAAAATGTAAGATCTCTCTCAATGCTTCAGACATAATGATTAACTCAAACCAGTAGATCATGTGCACTTGGGCAATGGCCGCACATAACACTCTAAATAGACTGGCTGTTTTATGCCTATACACTGCGTGTGCACAGTGGGTAGACTGAAATGCATGCAGGAGAGTGATCAATCATTTTGATATTGTCAGGCTGATGCAGAGAGGAGGAGGGTATCTACAGATATTTTAATTTACAAATTTTTTTCTCTCTGCTGTCGTAGGCAGTTTGTATGCTTTTGTGTCACAGAGTGTCAGGAGAGGCTGTACACCTATAAACTAAAAGGATTCAACAGTGGATTGTTCATGCATGAGGCACTTCAATCCTTTTTGTGCAGTTTCAGTCAGCACCATTAGACCTTTATTAAGCTCAGTCACTACTGCTGGCAACGTCAGCTTGGAAGCACACAGTGTAAACTATATTGTATTATTGTTGTGTAAAATATGGACAAATGTGATAATAATAATAAATAATTCAAGGATATGTGGTCCATACATTCACACTTAGGCTGATATGGTCATAAAACAGGTATTTAATTGCATTCGATGTTGTATTAAAAGATTCTCACCCTGCAGAAAATTGAGCAGCTAAAGACAGATGGTGTGGTTTTGTTATTTTAGTGTACAATTATTGATATGCATATTGTCAAAGGTAATAATGAGCTGAATTTGAACTTTGATTTAAGTACATGGGATGCTTTCCTCAGTGTCACTAATAGGGTACAGTGCAGTTGTGCTGGCTGATTCAAGTGTTTGACACTTGTGTGTTTTGAGGTCTCATTATTATGTGACACTTTGATTTTGACCTTGACCTGAACACGAGGCTACTGAGATGCAGAGAGATGCTGCAAGCCGTGCTTAACTGGTGTGGTTTGCATAATGCAATGGGTGGAGAGTACTTGAACATGCTTGGTGGTTTGTATTTTTCTGTGTGTGTGTGTACATGTGTTTGCTCGACGCTGTGTGTGTTTGCGTGTGTTTCATGCGCAGACAACACTCAGCCCCTCATTACTGTCCAGCTCTTAGTATTCTTTCCTGTGGAACAACAATCAGAGGCTTTTAGTGCAAAAGCTTTGGTGAATAATTCAGGGCTGATATTATTTGCTGTGGTTAGCAGAAACAAGACGGGCCACTAAACGGCATAAATGGATTTCTTCCATGAGATCTCACAGGGAGGGGAGGAGGAGAGGTGTTGGTTGTGGTGATAGAGTATGGTCCAAGTGGTGAGGGGAGGGAAGCACTCTCTTATTCACTAATTGGTTTAGACATTTCCTAGTAAGACACTCCCAGTTTGGGTGGACCCGCTTCACCACTGTCTGCAGTGTGTGTTTATAAGAGCTGACTGACACCCCACAACCTCGCTCATGAGCCGACCCCCAAGAAATCGGGTGAGTTTGAGCAAAGATTTGCACTCATAACCACATGAGGAGTGTGCTGGTTTGCGTGTATGTTTTGTGTGTAAGGGGGTGGCAGAGTGTCGAGGAATGCGTGTGGGTGTGTGAACGCATGCTGCCTAGCTTGAAGTCTCCTCCTTTATTTATGTCTTCTGTCTCTATGTGAGGAAAACAGCTGTCTGGGAGATTTGAAGGTAATAGAGGATTTATGGGAGAGATCCAAGTCATGCCATGTCATGATGGCGTCAACGGTTTGACTAACTTTTTATTCCGTGTTAAAAAGGATTCTGTTGGAGTTATTTACAGTCTGTATTTTGTAATTAATACAAATGCAATTTTAGATTGAATATTGGTTTTTACCACTAAAATGCGCATTGGTGTCATTGTCATGGTAGCCCTGTCTGCTCCTTTGTACAGAGGCAAGGAAAGTGCTGTTCAAGTGTTGTATTTGTCAGTAGATTTTTAAAGAATCAATGGAGTCTAGAGCTTATTACATATTTCATACCAGGAATGAAATATAATTTCCTTATTCTCACGTGGCTACAAAGAAAGGACTCTGCATTGACGGTGACCCAAACTTATCTTAAAAAGATAAATTATGCAGTTACATTTTTATTTTGTAATAATTTGAATTGCCTTACCTTGCCCACCTTATGTCATGTTAGATCGATCCGTTAAATTAGTCTTCATCGTGTCTTATGTTCGCATTTAATGGATAATCTCACAATCATGAGCATGGACGCTATAATGGAACGTTACTAAGAAAGAGTTTATCCTTGGTTGTGTTTTTAATGTTTGTTTGTTTTTTTTATAGTCAGCAACATCCATTTATTTACCATTTTTAAGTAAAATACTTAAACCTACATTTTATTTTTTCATAGAAGTCATATTCAGAGTGTATGTATATTAAAACAACATTAGCCTGCTGGTTAGAGTATAATATATTGATAATACCTTAGTATAAAACTGCAGTGTCAATGTTACACAGTGCACTGCGTTTACCAGGAAAGTGGCATTCAGCATTCAGCATTCAGCATCAATTTGCTGTCTTGTAGTTATGGTGGAACTGGCACAGTGCTGCCACCTATTGATTAAATTCAGCACAATACTCTTTTCTGAACTGAATTCTCAAGCATTTGAATAACTTGACAAAAATAAGTTTGTATTTAACAGAAGAAGGAAGTCTTAAAATGAATATATTTGCATTAAGATCCCTGAACTCCTGAAACTGACAGAAAGCCCTGCCACGCATCGAAGATCCACACAGGAGCATAACGTGCAGTCTGTTGGGGATTTGTTTAGTGACTGCGCCCATCCATTTTTTCCAGGCCAGATGGGCTTGTGCTGTTTTGTGGGACGCACTGAAAATATATTGTGAACCACTCTCAGAAAGTTTCTCTGCTCAGAAACTTTGCCTCTCTGCTCTCCCTCTCAGTCCAGTCACGAGAAGAAGTAAGACCAGGAATGTGTCCCCTCCTCTTGCTTGGTGCATGTTTGAATGCCTCCCCCTTGCAGATAGCATGCACCCTCTTTGGTCCTGCTCCTTAATCACCAACAAGGCACCTGAAAGCTCCCTATCAGTGTAACCCTGCCATTGTGTACCTGTCAGGGGAGGGTGGTGCGGTGCTATGTTGTGCGACTCTGATTACAGGATGCATGGCCGTGTGCTGCCCCAAGCAGGAGGGCTGTTTTTTTTATGGGAGCAGGTGCTATTTAAGGAGGTGGCTGTGCCCTGTCGGCTCCTCGCTCCATCCGTGTCCCTACTGTAGTCTTCACTGCACGGGTCGCCTCAGCATCACGAGGAGGAGGAGGAGAAAGAGGGAGGGGGCATGTTTGCGGGAGGGTACGCCGGTGGCCCCCGGGGGGCTCCCGGCAGGCGCAAGTCCAGTTACTGTCCTCCTGAAAACCTGCAGATCCCCAAACCGCCAGTGCCAGGCAGCGGTGTTCGGAAGAGCAGCAGCAGTGGCAGCGGCAAGATGCTGTCTATGTCATACAGCGAGAGCATCCGGAGCGGGATCAACCGCTACCACTCGGACCAGGGGCTGAATCAGCCACCGACCAGGCCCCCCGACCATGCTGAGCTGCAGAGACTCCGCGAACAGAGAGTTGCCGCTCAGATTAAGAACATGGAAGACTTCCTGAAGATGAATGGCCTGGCCCTGGAGGAATGTGTGTCCTATCAGACAGGCATGAAGTACAGGTAAGAGAGAGGCAGAGCTTGACAGTGACTGAGATGCTCCAGAGGTGTGGACAGTGGTGGGGCTGAGAACCAGCAGGTGGGAGCAGCTTTGTGGTCGAGGCAGGTTCAGATACTCAAGCGTCTGCTGAACAGGTGTGTGCCATCACGGTGGTGTTTTTGTTGAGTTTAAAGTTGGCCTCAAAAATCACTATTTTCCACCTTTGCTGTTGATTTTTATTTTGATAAATCTCTCATCAGAAACAGACACACCATTAAGTGATTTATCTGTCGTTTCTTTGTTGATATCAGTACAGTGTTGCTCTGTCCTCTGGTCAGACTGCACTCAAGCTACGGTACTGGGGCTCAGGTTTTATTTTAATCATCTAGGTCGGTGGCATATTTGCCCAACTACATGGGAAGGACAGACTGCTCCGTAAGGAGTTACCTGGCCCCTTAAAATCTCACTCAGACTTTGTTTTGCTTTTCCCCTTGATCATGTAGATAGTATCCCTTCTTCTCCGGCTTTTTTCCTGTTTAGAGTTGACCGTTCTTCCCCTGAAAGTCCAACTGAACACACAGAAATCATTTATTTCTAAGTAGAACTGGGAGATGTCAATAATCTTGATGCAATGTCAGAATAGATAGATATTGTGTATAATCGTAATATTGTGATATAGGTTTAAATATTTGTCTATGTATAGAATAATACTGCATGTCTGATTTTCAAATTTTCAGATAAGTTTTCTTTTTTATGGTTGGAAAAAAAATCTAAGCTGAATAAAGATTTCAAATCCACATTGGGCCATCTGAAAAGGGATTTGTCACATAGCTGAAAACAAGGCTGTTAATCTGTTCTGGCTTTCGCAGCCACAGTTATTATTGTCACATTATCAATATATATTTATATGAGGACACTGTGCCAAAATATTGTGTAATAGAATTTGTCATTACACCAATGTTGGGTTTAAAAGTTGAAGAACAAAGCTTGAGTTTATGTTTATGTATATACAGTGTTTTATATCTTCAGTGATTACTTATAGATGCACCACTAAGGTGTGTGTGTGTGTGAAGTAGTTGCATTAAGGTAAAAAAATGCATAACAGGATCAAATTTTAAACATTTCCTAATTTTTTCTGTGCCATCATCCCAATGACAGGAAACCAAACAGGCTATTTTATGGACTGCTGCTAGTCAAAGGATCGAGCCGTTACATCAGGCCTGGCAGCTGCTGTATTGGCTAATAAGGCCTATTAAGCTGATGTTATTATTGTCGTGGACATGGATAGCTTTCATCACACACAGGCATGGCTGCTGTTGTTTTTGACTGAAACCAGTGACTAGAACACAGGTATGGTTGGCTGCTGCTGCCATGTCTGGGGTGACCAAGTTTTACTGTCAAATTGAGGCAGTATTGTATGTCACCACTGCTGACATGTTACCTTGCCCGTAGTTACCTCCTTGTTGTGTAAAGCTCAGTCACTGGCCCATGACGGGCTTGGGTGCAGCTTTGCAAGGGTGCAAGCAGTTTAATATTGCAAAGAGCATGTGTGGTTCATTACTTACAAACCTCAGAAAGCCTCCTACAGTAACCATCAATACATATCATTAACAGTAAAGCTGCTTATGCTTTCTTCTGTTCAGTCTAATAGATCTAATAACAAATCTAAGTGTGATTTACACTCGCAGTGTTGTATTTAACCATTTGCATTGGTTTACCACAGGAGTATTAGCTCATCTAATCCTGCCAGGTTCGCTGTGTCTTGTATCATGATCGCCCGCAATTCTGTAATTAGTGCTGCAATTGGGTCAGCCAATACATGAACCTCTGACTCAAACTCATCATTATTTCAGTTGTGTGGTCAGGAAGGCGGGCCAGCACTGCTACTAAGCAACATTTAACCATTCTTGACACTGCTGTCACCTTTTCCAACAAACACATGCAAAAAGGTTATATTTTAATCTCCCTGTCTTCTCTTTCACTCTCTGGCTTGCTCACTACTGTGCACTCCTATTTGCACACTTTTTTTTGGCAGACCTGTTGTAGCAGGAGTCAGTATTTTATACCGCTATAAAAGCACGAGATTAATTTTCGCATCTCTAAATAAATATAATCGACATTACTTCAGTGAGACATGATTAATAATACTTTATATAATATTCATGTATCGGTTTGTGTGAATGAGTAATCATGGTACTAAGCCAAGCTTCATCGTACAAATATTCCTGATCATGTGGTTTTAAGGTTGCAAATATTGTGTTATTCGAATTAAGGAAAGGGATTACTCTATTTCCATTATGTTGCCCTTGAAACAAAATACAAGCAGTCAGCAGGCCTATTTGGACACCGGAAAACTTTCCCCAGTGTCCATGTCCTCCGACTGAATGAGCCAGGCAGTGGGTAAAGGAGCCAGCTTGAGTTCAGTGAGGCGAGACAGGAAGCCTTGTGTCTCCTGTTTGAGTTATATGGACGTTGACTGGGGGAGTATAGATTTCTCGAGTGACTTAATACTAATGGACACGGTAATGACCTCCACTTAGGCGTTTGTACAGACAAAGCTATGTTTGACCATAACTGTTGCTTGATGTACGGTACGCTTTTCCTGCTCACAGTGAAAAGCTTTGATGTCCAGGTGGGCACATTTTGTGTGCAATAAGAAATGCCTGAAGTTTGAATATAATTGATTAGACAGCTGCTTCTATTGCCTTGTTTTAGTGGTTTTAGTGAAGATGCTTTAGTCATGGTTTGGCCAGTAGAGGGCAGAAAAAGATCAAAACAAGCTGACACATGCACAGTCATCATCACAAGCGCCACTTACGTATGCAGCAGAGAAAGAGGAGCATTGGCATTTTTTTTTCAAGATATTTTACTGTCACCTGACGATTGTAATATCATACAATAATCAATTTCTCTTCACTTATGAATAAAAAGTGTTTTTTGCTTTGTGCGCTGGAAACATCTGCCTAGTGGGGTTGATTTGGTGTTGAATTTGATCAGTTTTTTGGCTGTAAAACCATTAGAATTTGCTGTGTTGCTATATTTACAATGAAGGCAAGGGCTGCAGCTCACTATTATGTTTTCATTATTGATTTATTTGCTAATTATTTCTCAGATTATGTCTTGTTTTGACCAACCAACAGTCCAAAACCCAAATATATTCATCTACTATGAGTTAAAACAGACAGAAACAACGATTGCTCCCATTTGAGAAACTGCAAACTGCAACCAGAGAATGGCAGACATTTTGCTGAAAAAATGACTAAAAGCATTATTAAAAATGATTAAAATAGCTGTAGATGAAGTATTCTTTTTTGTTTCAGATGGTTCAGGTTTTAGCTGACATAAACAGAAATTAAAAAAAAAAAATTTGCTGGTCTTTTCAGTTTTTCCTCATCAGATCAAGACAAAAGCAGCAAATACTGATACAAAGCATATAATCCCCAATGCTTAGTTGAGGTTTGAACATGTCTATTAAGCAAACTGAAGAGATAATGTGATAACTGGATCCCCCTTTGAGCAGTTTTCTGTTAATAACAGCTGATTTCCACTAGATGGTGCAGATGCTCCACCAGCATGAAGCCAAGATGATGCATATTTCAAATGCCTCCCACTGCACTCAGCGCCATAACGCATTCACTGAACACAGCAAGTACATCGCTCTCTGTACTCTCACACTGTTGAACAATCTGACCAGTTAGTTGTAATATTTATCAGTTTCCACGGTGCTTCGTCTGGCGTTCAAACTAGAGCAAAAGATGACTAAAACTAAAATAGCATGAAAAAATAAGTGCCCTGTCACCAGGTGGCAGCATGGAGGAATGTTTAGTTCTTCATGCATTGCTCATGCTTCAAAGCATCAAGAAAACACGTTTTCTTAATGTCCTAACATTTTCTCTCTCGCTCTTTCTTACTCACACATGCTTTACCGCCCTCTTTCTCTTTCACTTATTTCTCCCTGACACACACACATACACAAACCCTTTTGATGAGGACATAAATCTGCAGTGAGCCTCTCCGAACTGTTATTATTATTATTTTTTTCTTAATCTCAGCAGTGCTGCAGCATGTGTGTCAGCCCCGGCGACTGTGAGGTTTTTCTTCAGGCGATCCCCTACTCCAGAGCTAAATTTAGCCACAGACTCGTATCCACAGCTGCAGCTGGATACAGCTGAACGGGCTGCAGCCTAACCTGTTCATCCACTATTTTACCTCAAGCCCGCTGCCTCGCAGTGTTGCCACACTGATGAGAGCTGCAGACGAGGCCGTGCTTTATCTTTGTCACCAGAGTGGGAGATGATGTTTAGGCTCTTGGAGTGATATAGATTTGGTTTCCAGTGGTGATCTCTCCAGTTCCTCTTTGAGCTATCTCTGGCTGGCCAAGGCAGACAGCTTGTCAAAATGTTCTAGTCAGAAATTTTGTGTGGGCGCAAGAGGTGGGAATGTCAGGGATTACACAATTCTGTTTTGTTGGTTGTTGTATTTCAGTTTAAGAGTCTTATTTATGGCAGCTCAACCAGAGGTCCTCATGATTACAATTCATGAGTTAGTGCATCATTTTAGATTCCTGCATTGGTCATGTGTGTATGTCACGAGTAGTTTCATTGGTCATTGTCATCATTGGTTATAGTGATGCACAGCATTTCAGCTTTGTGATTCGTAAACCTTTATATTTGCTTGTATTACAGCATAGTTTTTACTTTGATGTCTCTGATGTCAAGAAGCGCAGCCATGAACTTCACAGGGGGCGTAGCCTTGTCACCTATGTAGTTACTGTTGCTTTCATTTGACATGTCTCAAGTAATTTCTGGAGAAATAGGACGTCTGCTCCTTCCAGTGACCTGATCTCTATACTGATATCTGATATCACCATGTGTTGGCTGGGGATTACATCCAGGATGAAAGGTTGGTTTCAAATGTTGATTCCCCATGTATAACACAGGCCCTTGCTTACTAAATAATGGTAGACGTGTCTTTATACTTGTTCTCTCCATCATACAGCTGAATTTTTGCTGGAAGTGCTGTTTCAGGAGATGGCGTTTTTAAATAAGCCTGACTGATCATGCTTTACACCAGTGTTAACATTGCCATTCCCAGCATGTACTTAAAAGCCTTTCTGCATTAACCGTGTGTTTTCCTTTATGTCTTAAAGTGCGTGTGTATGTGTGTGTCACTGGAGGCTGCAGGGGGATTGCTCTGCACTTTGTGAATGCCCAGTAGTGACAGGAGGTGGGAGGCCCTCTCCTCTGTCCTCAGCCTTTCAGACACTCAGCCTTTAGAATTGCGCTGTTGTCGCTTTGAATCCTATGAAAGTTGTTACTTAACAACATTCAGGCGCATATTTCCTAAACTGTCATGTTTCATCTCGGAATAAAATGTGAAGTTTTGTTTGTTTAAAAGTTCTTCCAGGGTCATGTCTGCAGCTTTCTTTCTCTCATTTAACATTAGAATTTTCTACATTAGTGTTAAATTTGCTGGAATCTGATTTATCTTTATATGTAGTGGTATTTCCATAGAAAATTACAATAGGTCCTTAGGCAACAGAAAATATGACGGATCTCAATCTTAATATGTAAAGTGTTACTCTTGCATTCCCCTGTGTAGGACACAGTAAGGGAATATTGAGCCAAAGTATTTCTCATTCACAAGTCTAAGGCTATCTCGCTGAAGAGGGAAAGTTTCCCGAAGCTTTTAGTACATTTATGTGGTTTTGTGGTCACTCTTGCAAATTTAATGTAGAGGGAAGTTTTCTATTTCCCGCTTGACTGATCTTCCAGAAATGCAGCAAACCAGGTCAAAACCAGATCAAACTCTGTTTGATGCAGGTGTTGTTGTACTTGCTTTGTTGGTCCCTCTCATCCTTTTATGGTCCTGTTTTTTTTTATTGGTTTTATTATTTCAGTTTTCGGTTTTATTATTTACATTAAATCTGCTTTGCCTAAATCTACTATTATGGACTAAAATGGTAGTTTTGCAGACGTAGATAGGAGTGTAGGAGTACAATTTTTTAATGTACAAACAAAATCACACTTTTCCTCTGTATTTTTCTTTTTTTTCTGTCTCCTATTGTCCTTCTGGGTTTTTGCTGATAAATTGTAGCATTTGTGTATGTTACGGTCATTGTGTCGGTGAGACCTCAAGCAGGACCACCAGGCAAATGGTTGGAGCTGGTTTGATTCTGAGGATGTTGAGAACAGGGATTTACTGACAGCAGTCTGACCACATTATAGAGCTGCCTTGTTTCTGTATGTCATGCTGGTAGAGGCCATTCAGGGATACAGAATCAGTAGCTGTGAAATAAAGAGGAACCATCTGTTTCATAAGCTTGGTTTAACCTTCGTGTTTCAGGCCTATCAAAAGCTTATGTTGGGCTTCAGAGCTGTTGATTGTCAAGGACGTCACAATACCAGCAGATTTTCATGAAATGGCTCTTTCTAGTCAGTAGCTCCCTTGTAGTCATGTCTGTATAGTATACCATGTAACAGTTAATTTAGCAGAGATGTGATTTAAATGCAGATATTTCTGTACTGTAGGATTATCAAACAGGACAGGTGCAACCCGACAAACCATTTTGTTAGTATCGACAGTATCTAATTATAGTAAATATACTTTTTTGATTTATCTTACAGATAAGATGAGAGTGGCAGACTGATTTAAAAAATGAATGAATACAGTTTATATACACAATTTATATACGCAAGACTAAACAGGTGACATAATCGTTCTACCTCTGGCTAGATTTTCACTGTTGACTATCTATGCAAAATACAACAGGGGGAATCCTTTTACTGTATCACCTGCTTTTTCTGTCACTTACATGGTGCTTCTTCTTCTATGAAACCATTTTTAACCAACTAATAATCTTAAGTAGCTAATAATATTTGTCAGATGTCATTGTCAGTTGTCATTTCTACTGGCAAAAGAGACAAAATGTGATTAAATGGGAGACGAACAAATTTATTTTATTTATATTTATTTAATTTATTTATAACAAATATTTTTCATCTGTAAGTAAAAGCTTCAGTTGCTCTATATATGGGAACAAACCGGTAATATGCAATGTCAGTGATGCAGACTAGGTCTTTAACAGTGAAGAGTGTGTTATTTACTATAATAAAGTACAAAAAGTGTCTTTGCTATAGAGTAGCTGTCTTGTCTTTTTTTTTAAGGCCATGGGCTCTAGATTAGTTCTTACACTAGTAGTCTGGACACACGGTGCCAGGACTCCATGACCAAGCAGCCACATCTTTTCACTGACATGTGAGCAGAAGAAAGCATTTCTGCAGAGCAGTGCTTCACCGTGTGAACATTAGGTGTGACAAATGCACACAGGCAGGTGGGAGGATCTCTTTTGAACAGGACAGATTATTCTCTCTCCCGCACTTACTCACTCTCTCGTTCTTCAGATTAGTGAGTGTGCTCCCCGGGACTGTGTAACTCAGGCCTGTTTATTTAAGCATACTTTGTTACACAAGCACTGATGTTGAAATCCCTACATGGCTGTGAGATCGCTGCTGTTTTGTAATGGTCAACATATTAACTTAAACTCACACTGTGAATTTTAGTCCTTTGCATACTGTGTCAGAAACACTTTTTTCGTAGATATTTATTTGTCTATAGTAATCCATTAAATATACAATAAGCTTTGCAAATATGGCAAAGATGCTGTTTTTATGGATACTATTTTCCCGTATTTAAAATGACATGTAATTTGTTTTATTACAGTCCCTCTCTGCCATGATATAGACTTATTATTACATAAGAACAGGGGTTTCCTGGCCTCTGTTTTTGATTGTCTCAGCTCTCCTGCTCTGTTAGATGTGTCAGCGGGGACAACTGAAACGACAACTCCTCCTGAGCCCTGCTGTCTGCAGGGAATCTGTCATGTTCACTGGAGAGTTAAGAATTGCAGCACTCGCTGCTAACAGATGTGACCTGTGTCTCTCTTCACTCTTCTGTTTCCTCAGGAATTCCCAGAATCACAGAGATCACATTTAACCTCAGCTAAACCACATTCTGTGTATTTGTATGCCATTTAAGTGCCCTTTTTTTTTTTTTTTTTTTTTACAGTCGAGTTCTTTCACATCAGCAATTAGTGGATTTGTTATTTGACTTGAGTAATGGAAGCACAGACTGATGCTAAAATAATCAAACAGCAATATTCTAAGGTAATTATGTCCTCATTACAATGATGAAACAGACAGTCATTAGAAATGTGTAGACATAGCTTCAGGATGCATTAAGCTGCTAGGAAGGCATTACCACATCTGTCGATCAACACTGTCAATCTGTCTGACCTCACCTCACTTTCCATTAACTCTCTTAAGCCCTTTCACCCACTCACTTGCACAAACACACACACACAAACACGCGCACACAAACACACAAATGTCTCACCACCCCCATCTCAGGGATGCTATCCTTTTCACTCGGTTACTCGAATCCCCACTAATGCTGTTCAATTAAACCCTCCACAAGTGGAACTTAAACCTCCGTTGGACAGCTGGCCCACAGTTACACATGATACAGCTGTGGTCATTCTCTACAGCACTAACAATCACCGCCTGCCACGCATGACATTGTCCTGGCCTGATGCCCGTGGATAAACTTTCTAACCGAAAGAGCCGAACGAAGCAGAAGGCTGCGCGAGAGTGAGATGAAGCAGCTGAACTATCAGTGGCTTAATATTCATGAATATAGGTTCTGTTTACCCACCTTGAAGATGTAATACCCCTGTTTTAAATTCAGATTTTAAAGGAATCTTTATCAGAGGATCTCCGCAGTGGTACCCACAGAAGGCTGCACAAAGTCACTGCTTGCTAAACTAGCTTGGACAGATCAGGCCCGGCACCCTGCAGCAACTCTCGATGGCAGTTCATGTGCCAGTCCCAGCTCGCTGGAGCTACCCAGACCTGCCCCTGAGAGCAAATTAGCTAAAGCCCACATGAGACAACTCTCTGCTGTGATGAATGTCAAATTTATTTGGGAATCCTTTTTCTCTTTGTGCAGCTAAGGGCTTACTTTGTATTTTGTCTAGGCCGACTGTGTGGAATTGATTCACAGAGCCAGAGCCTATTTTTAGAGCTAATGTTGTCGCTGTGATGAGGGATCACTGCTCATGACGGTTACCCCCGCAGTACCTCGGTGGTCAGAGTAGTTTCTAACGCTCTGTCGATTAAAGTGGTCGTCTTTGCCTCTCTCTGCCACACCGTGCCTCTTAGCTACAATTTGAGTGCTGTGATTTGGAGAGGTCAGTTGTCTGAGCAAACACTCCTGTACGACCAGGACGTACTACTGAGGTTTCATTATGGTATGGCATCATTGATCGCCAGTGCCTCTCCCCAATGAGGGCTGTAAGAATCAACAGCACAAAACCAATAATTTTAATTGTTTGTTTGTGTGTGTGTGTACTCTGCAGCTGCGTTCTGGTAATAAGGATGCAGGATTGTCAATAAGTGGGATACATTTCTGCAGCTTATTGTTGCAGCTGGAGAGCTACATGGTGAATTTGAATCTGAATATTGTTGTCATCAAGTCTTTTGTTTTCTTTCTGTCCATCTCCTGAAAAAAGGGTGCCGCTGTCGGCATTTGGGAGTTTTACACCGCTGTAGTCGTGATCAGAAAAACACACGTTCTGCCGTATATCTCCAGCTTTTCTCTCCTCTTCCTCCCCCGCACATTGAATGAAGTGCTGGGCCCTATCAGTGCTCTGCATTCGCTCACAGTGATTGGGTGTCTGAGAGGGATTTTAGCGGCTCAGTAGATTTTTGGATAACCACAAATCAGGCACTTAATCAAAGCAAGGAGGCGAAGGCCACGACACAAGGGAGGACATTGTTATAATATGTGGAGTGGGAGGAGATGGATTTCTTTTTCTCTACACTGAGATTTGTTCAGCACTGCTATCTAACAACCAGCTCCTGAGTCCGACACTAACAATGGCGACTGATAGGATTTGGTTTTCAGGTATTTTTCACATCCCGCCCTCCGCATTAATACAAAAATGACTTAATATCGTGAAAGAGCAGTCGTGCATTGGGCTGAGCAAATTCTGAGTCACCCTACTGTGCACACCCTGAGCACAGTGCCACTAATTAGCAATTTAACAGCAGCACTCAAAGGCATTATGTAAAGATCAGAGTTTCTTATTTTTAGTACAGCATCTTTTATGATTTATCTCGTGACTAACAATGAATAGAGCTTCATTCCAAATTTGCTCCTGCAGACTCAGATGAATGAACACAAAACAACTCATAGTGCAGGCCAGTATTCACTCGATAGTGTTGAAAAAAGAAATCCTGATTAAAAGTGTGCGTGTAAAACTGAATGAGATAATAGGTGTGTAAGCATTTGTGCAGACTGGCTTTGGGTTCACTATCAGGCCAGGAGCCAGTGTGTCCTCTGCAGTGCAATTTGATGCGTCATGTTAGTGAAAACTACTAATTAAATAAAGACAGAGGTAGTTTATGGAGCATGAGTGTCACGCAAGTGAAAGACCTCCCCTTTAGCAATGTTATGACTGCATTGCCAGAGTGTGAATGTTAAGTGGGTACATGTGGAACCAGGTCGCAGGTTTCTAACTAAAGGGGTATAAAAGGTTTCACTTAGCATCTTTTCACGTGACAGCAGTACGTGTAGACAGTATGTGTCTGTGAGGCATGTTCACAGTGACGGCTGCCAACATTGTGATTTCTTCAAGAGAACCATAAATGTCATCATGTGGTGATAAGGTGTCAGTCATCTTTAATGATCGTCTCCGCTGTTTATCTGGTCTTTTGGTCCTTTTTTGTTTTCCAGATATAGTCAAAGGGAAATGAAACGCGTGCTGTCATTCTGAACAAAGTTGGCAGATGTGCCTGTTGTGAATTATTAAGTCATAGTAAGTGTGACAGGCATGGTTTATTGGATTGAGCGTATTTGTTGCTCACCCCGTTGGCATATTTTTGTGGCAGTTTATAGCTCCTAGTGTATTTATTAATTGCAAAGCTTTGGTGCATGTTGCGTGAGTAATTTCTATTTCGGACTGTTTCAGTGAATAAAGATTATGAATACAGACCGTATGTGAAAAGTGTTTGCTCCATAGATTAATTTAGGTGATGGATCACTAGTCTGTCACATGATGTATGCTTGTATTGATTACTGTACTTTGCATTGCACACCACTCAATAAGATTTTCAGATGGAGATAAATCAAGAGTCAACACATGACTTTTATGGAGTAGGAATGACGAGAAATCACATTTCCCTGCTATCACGTGGTTTCTGTAGCCATGAAAAAAAGGGTGTGGAAGGGTAGTTAAAGCCCCAAAAAATATACTGTAGGAAGGGAGGTTGTATGGAAATAAATATATTTTGTTTTACCAGATTGCTTAAATAGTGTTGACTAGTGTTGGCTAGTGTTGACTAGTGTTGACGTGTTCCCATATCCAGCCAGGCCTGTGGGATTTTTGTTCGGCTTATTATGTGGACTTAGCATGGATCACAAGACTGACACTGTATCTGTGCAGCCTGAGCTCCTGTCCCTGGCCTCTCCCACTTCTCAGTACCATCCCCATGTCACGACTCTTGGGGGGCCCTGGAGCAGAGCGGAGTGAATCATGGCATCAAGTTTCCACGGCAGTGGTGCTGAGTGCTTGCACTGTACCTTCTGCTAAAGGGATGTCAGGTCAGCGCTCTCGTGCTTAACTGCTCTGTCAAAATGAGCAGACGGAGTCGTTGGAGGGAATGGCATCAGCCCCAAATCTATTCCCCATCACCCTGACAAATGCAGGACATAATCCTGCAAGGGTGACAAGAGTTCATTGATTTTGCCTATATGCTGCTTCTGCTGCCGCTGTTTAGATTGATATGCAGTCATTCACTCAATATGATGTCGGTACGAGGGCATCACTTTAAACTCCTCACTTTGTCTTTGTTAGTAGAAGGAACATTGGAAAGGTCACCGTGAGCTTGGCTCCTCTGCTCTCTGCTCTATGCTCGCAATGCGAAATTCAAATCAGATTTCAATTGAATTAAACTACCTTTACCCACGGGGTTCTATTTAAGTCCAGGGGATCAAAAGGTCATAGCTCCAAGAATAGGGCTGTCAGTTAGCAACAGCCTGTTTGCTGAAATTCCTTTGATGGAGGTCGCTTCTTCGACAGCTTTACTATACATGTCCGCTTCTGATGGCATCTCTTTTAATTATCTCTTTGGCACACCAGCCGGTCAACTCAGATAAGCTTCAGTATTATATTACTGGGAGCGAGTGTCTCATCTACTGTCTCTTCAGTCTGCACCCACTGTTGCGTTCAGTCCAATTACTATGGTGTTTACTTTCAACCCCCAACCATTGTCATTTTTTTTACTGGTCACTCATACCTGCACCTACTCTGCTCACCTAAGCATCCTTCTATTCTTCATCAGATCCATTTTTAATAGCCGCTGATAACAGATGTTATACATCTGTGTACAGGGGCTGTGTCCCAGTATGCAAGATTAAATATTTTCTTCGAATCACTTGTAATATTATAGTCAGGGCAGTATAGATGAAAGTATAGCTATATCTATATCTTAGGGTCTGTGACTACCCGACCTTATATTGTCACAGCTTAAGTTACATAATGAATATTTCATGGCACTTGAACAGACCCACGTGAGAGCCCCCTTTTCTGGGACCATAGGCTATTGCAAAGTCCAAACCAGTGAGCATTCAGCTTCTCCCTTTTTCTTCTGACTGCACTGACAGAGTTCTTCTGACAGAATTAACTGCACTAAACCATACTGCAGGGCAACACACGGACAAAGAAGAGCACAAAAAAAACACCCTACCCTTTTCTTAAGAGAGCTGCTGTAAACACAACAGATTTCAATGCCTCGCTGTCTCATGGTGCCGTAGCTCTGTGAATGTTCCTCCTCATAGCTTCCCTTCATATCCCTCCCACCACATTCCCTCCCTCTCTCTCTCTCCTCCCATCTCTTGCCTGGGTGCACCGTGCCGTTCTATGCTGAGCACAAGGCATACAGATGCAAGTTTAATCCAGGCAACGGTCAGAGCTGGGAAGTGAATATGAGGTTGCCCTTTTGCTAACACGCAGTAGTATTCAGGAGAATATTCAGCAGCCAACGCAACTGTCAAGGCGGACTCAGAGGGGGAGATGAAAACCTCCTGGAACTGTGCGTTCGTGTTTTATTCTCTCCATCTCTTTGTGTGGATCTATGCGTTTCCACTCTTAAAGCTTGGCAGCAAGAGGCGTTATCTCTAGCACTGTGCTCAGCTTTAAAAGGAAATTGCAAGACTCTAAATCTGCCAGCCTGCCAGCCTCTGATGAGCCTCTGATTAAATGATAAAGCGAGAGGAAGACACCCAGTTGAATCAAGGGAAAACTTGCAAAGGGAAATTCATACGAGCTCCTTTTCTTTTTTTTTTGGACTGATGATTTAGATTTTTATTTTTATTTACAGCTTTGTTGTTGACCTACGTTTTATGTATCTGAAGTCTGCAGTGATTGCACATTTGTTTCTCACATCAGCTGAGGCAGAGACACTGTAGTGTTGTGCTTGGATTTGGACTTCCTTTGAGAGGATTTTGTTTTCACCTGATCAGCGGTCCTTCATTGTTTCTGATCTGCCCTCCCACCCTTCTGCACCCTTACTGAACATTGGGAGTTGGTCAGTCACTTTAAGGACTGGGCAGTGATTCCTAACAGAGGCGCAGTGCGTTAGGCTGGTACGGCTGGAGTATTTGCGTCCCACAGACACAACTCTTCAAAGGATCCTCAGACTTCTCACCTCTGGGAGCTTATTTCACCTGATTTATCCAGAGGAGAGAGCAATTAAATATCTGCAATTGGGACAAACAGCCAAAAGCCAGGATGCAGGTGTCATTAGTGTGCACGGACCATCGTGGCGGGGTGAGCCGCAACACAGAGGACCGGCTAAACCGTCAGAACGCCAACAGCCCTAGCACAGGCACCCGCAGCAAGTTCAGAGCAGTGGCGATGGTGGCTCGCAGTCTGGGACAGCTCTCTGTTCAGAGCGTGCCCTCCTCAAGCGAGCAAAGCATGAAGACCGGCATGAAGTATAGGTAGGGCGTGTCTGAAGTGTTGACTGGTAGCTTTGAATTTGGCCCAGAAACTTTCAGATGTATATAGAATTGATCTCCTCCTGCTAAAGTAGATTCAGAATAATCACAAGTACTTTGCATCAGTTCATCACAGAGAAGACCCATTTTTCCACTTTGCTATTGCACACCAGTTTTTCTTCCTTACTGCCAAGCCCCACCTGTTTAAGATTGATGACAGTTAACAGATGAGCTTCATTATGACAGTAACTAACTCAATAACCTCCCCAAACTTTTATTTACTTATCAAGCGGGACCTCAAAAACAACAAGAGCTCAGAAGGAGCAATTTGTATTTTCATCTGATCTTTGTACTTGACAGATAAAAAAGTGGTTGGCATGGATTTTAATCTAGTGGCCATTGATGTTTGTTCTGTTTTGTGCAGGAGTGGCAAAGACGCACTACAAACAATCTACAGTAAGCTGCATTTGTTCAGCTTTAAAGGAGAAACTAATTAGTGTTTTCGCAGATCAGGCTCCTGAGTGCAAGAATTAGAACTAGAACTATTAAACATAGTTTTTTTTTATCTTATACTGATAATCTCTCAGTTTTGAATTAGTTGTAACGTGGCTTCCTATCGAGTATTTAACTTAAAACAGAAATATTCAGATTACATGTATTTCCAATCATTGAAGAAAAAGCTATATAGAGTCAATTGGCGCTATTAGAAAACCTGTTTTTGTCACCTTACAGACTGTCCCTGACATGCTGGTAAAACAAACACTTTGTATAATCATAGCTTTTACCCACAGCATAGTATGGTGCAGTGATGCTGCACTGAATATTTACCCCACCCCTTCCGTCAGTTGATTACTAATTACTGGTGTGTTGTAGTATATACAGTCCTGTTGCTTTCATTCTGACACGTTGGATGAAAGGAGGGGTTCTCTATTTAAGGGAAATTATTTAGCCCGTTTGTGTGCAGAAACCCCAGGGGACATGAAGACTAATGAAAGTGCTTTATCTATCATACCCCATATTTAGCATTTAGGACAAGGTTTTCTTGCAGAAAAGCATTTATAACAAAATGCTAATGTCTCCTATTTGTGTGGTGAATTATTCAAATTATTCCAGGTTTTACACAAGGGCTGAAAAAGAAGTGGAATATCTTTAATTGCGTATTAAAGCACTGAGGGAAGAAGAGTGAATGGCAAATTGAACAGTAGCACAGGACACAAAATCTGTAGGCAGTGTTGGTGAGAAAATGAGTTCACATTACTCTTCAGTGTGGTAAGGTACAGTACGTTATGATCTGCAGCAAGCTGGCCGTTAATGCAGTGTATCTGCTTTGTGCCGCAGATTTCAGTCAACCTGTCAGTAGCTATTTGGCAATAATAACACGCGCTCTGTATGTTTTCTGACACCTGTCACTCAACTGCTCAAACAAAGACAATTGTTCGACATGGTGATATTGATTTACAATGACAACCTTTCATCAAAAACCTGCATCCATGTTCTACATTCTAACACAGCTGCAACCAATGCACTATACATATTTATTGTAAGTGCTCGTTCACACTGTATTCGTTCTCTGACAAGTTACTTGTGTTGTGTGAGATGTATAACATGATTGATTAATATTGTAACAGTCTTTCATGTTTAAAATCTTAGTTTGAGTGGCAAAGTGTTACCAAAGCATACTGTATTTTTCTTAAAAGGTGCTAGTATGATAGAAAATTAATTTAATTGAGCACACTTCTTAATTGGAGAGAGATATTATAAACGATGTGTTGATATTTGTTTCTGCAGTGGTATTAAAACTGTGGCCGAAATCTCACAACATAAAGGCTGATGATAAGCCTCTATGTTTTGAGTTGTTTGTAACACTTTTATTGCACATATATTCTACTCTTACGCCAACAGGGCCCTCAGAGGAGCCATATTTTTTACTTGTATATTACTGTGTTCTCTGTAGATTGGCATTCAAATGGTAAATGACTTCTTTTCTGACAGAAATGCTAATATAACATTGAAATCAACCGTTTATCTTTTCAAGTAACGCCCCAAAATGAATGAAGAAAACTATTCAGATGATGTTGTGCCTTTCAAAGCTAAATCAATTTTTTGGGTGAATCGTTAGGGGTACATTGACTGCTGACAGACGCATTAAGACTGGGCATTGATTTAAGGAAACGCATTACCCATCCTCAGTACTGTTGTCTGAAGGCACATTGCAATCCTTTGCATCTGATTTGCTAGCAGCATCCTCGCCATGTTGGCGCACTGTCATTATTGAGGCTAATGATGTTGAATGAGTAAAATCATTTTCGGCTCAGAGGCCAGCGGCTGTTTGTGTTCTTCGCTTCCGCAGTGTAGTCCAAAGTACATAACGGGCTCTGTGTTTGTGTGTCTGATGTAAACTGAAGGTAATGCAGGCCTGAATGCAGCGTGAGGCTCGGAGATAACGCACGCCGAGGGTAACGCGTAGTGTTTGTGGTTCTGAAGAGATGCGAATGAAAGGGAAGGAAGGAGAGAGCGACGGAAAACAAAGGGAGAGTGCTGAGGTTAACGCTGGTGTATGCACCATGCCCAAGAGGAAGTACAGTAGGCTGAAGTGATCTGTGCTCATGTCACTGTGTATCTTTCAAACATGCCTCTCGGTGTTGAAGCTTGCAGGCTCCTTTAACATGGCCACGCAGTTCTCTTTTCATCCATGAGCTCCTTTTTTTTTCTTTCTTTTGTAAAATTCAGTTTTGAGTTTTTCACTTGGACTCACACTGGCCATTTGGGCTGCTGAAGAGGTGAGTGGTTTTGTAACAGTTCCCCAAAAGAATACAGTCAGAGCTTATCCACCCAACAAAACTTTCCATGATTATCCACACTGCAGAATAGCAGTGTGAAATTCAGATCAGCCTCATTTGCATACAGTCGTCTCTGTTTCCTTGAATGGCAGCCTTGAGCTTGAATCAAAACTGTTCGTCTACATCCAGTGGCAAGGATGCAAGCTAGGCTGGAAGTGACCTCCCCCTCAAGGCCAAGGAAACCATCAAAGTGATCGTCTTTTCAAGGTACAGAGGGATTGTGGCAGCTTTAGTGGACTGCCGCACCACAAAATCAGCCGCTTTATAATGTGACACTGGGCCTGAATGACATGACTGGTTAAAATCATCAAGCTTGACTGTGAGAGCCCGCACCTCCTCCAAGGAATGATTAAATGGCTTCAGTCAGGACTGAATTAATGGTGCACACAAAATGGCTTATGATTATGTAAAGTAGTCTTGCTCAGGGAATGGCAGAATATCTGTGAGATTGGGAAGGCAGTGCAGGTGGGGAGTCAATCCCATAAAGCCCCTGCTTTTCACAGTCCGGTTATCAGCTCCTCTCTCAAACAACCAAACCAAGGAAGGGTCTTGAGGGAATGATTCACCTTTCGGAGAGGCAGTTTTCTTTGCTTAGGCACAGAAAATAAACTGCTGCAAATTAATGCTGAGGTGCATAAGTTTGGAACACGTATCACTTTTCGATTGGGCTGCCATTTTTGTGCTTTTGTGCAGACTAAATGTAAGAGCTGAGTATAAACTGCTGTGGATAACATTTGTGCTTTAGTAGGATATTTCCTTGTCAAGGCATGGTTCTTTGCCACAGTTTGTATCCGCTTCAGAACACTTCTGCTGTGTTGCACTCAGTATCGTTTACTGCAGTGCCCATGTAAATCAGAGCTGACTCACCTCCCACCTTGTTGTAAATCTACAAGTAACTCGCCTAGTCCAGACTGTCAGTAGGATTCCTCGCATCTCTGGAGGTCCACTTTTGGTTGTAAAGTTGACAGTGAGTCACAGCCACAGTAAATAGCTACTGGCAGTGTTGTGTAAGCAGATGGCATTTAAATCCCACCGCTGTGTTGTGTGAAGGTGTGATGTATCATTATCAATGACAGAGATAAGGCTCCAGTTAGAAAAGGCCATCCCACCAGTTCTGTTTTCATTTAATGCACTTTGAAGATATTGATGTGACCCATCTGAAGACAGAAATGGGAGAGGAATGTCAAAACTTGTAGACGTCAATTATTAGTGAATAGCTTCAGTGTTTTTGGATGCATTATTAGCTGTTAGCTTGCACAAAGGAATCAGTCCTTCAATATAGGAACGTTTTTGTCCTCATCAGGGAATTTTTAACTGAACTGAACATCGCTTTTCCGATATTTTGTTACACAAATGCAAAAGTATGCACAGCTCAGGCTTGGGTGACAAAAGCTGTGGGTGTGAGATTTGGGGCGTCGTGAGTGTGGGTGCATGCTGGGACGTTTTCCTGTATTCCGGGAGCCAGCTTTCCACAGCCTGCACACCCCCTTGAAATATGAATCATAAATAGACCGTGGTAGTTGAACTGAACACGCGTATAGCACTACACTTTGGCCACTCTGATGTAAACACCAAGACTCATCCACAGCACACATTTCAGTCCACAGTAGCCACTTAGGTACCATCTTAAATGTGCACAGAACACTTGCCATCTGTTTGCTCTGGGCATGCGGAGAGAAAATTGCCAAACGGTGGGATGGTTCATTTATTGATGCAGGCTTGTGTTTCACTGTATGCACTGAGGTTTTGTCTGTGTCGGTGTATGGGAAAGCCAGTGAGATGGGGGTTGTTGTGGACTATTTTCCCTATGTGTCTATAAGTGTGTTTGCATGTGAGAGACACTTGGGGTATGTTGAAGGAGAAAATGAAGACAGCTGTTCTTTCTTTGCCTCACTGATAGAGTTTAATTAGAGCCTCTGTGTGTGGGTATGTGTGTTTGTGCGTGTGTGTTTGTCACCACTCATTTCTCTCTGCATGTTATTTCCTTAAAAGCTCTAGAAATAGCCACGATTTATTAATTCTGTTGTACACTGCCAAGAGGAGGAACGTCCTTTATGCACTATACAGTATCTGCATCGTAGCCAATCGGTTTCACAATGTACGTGTGTAGGAGTTTTATTTAACTGTTTGCATTGCATTATGGTTTCCGTATGGTTTACACATGATTGTTGGGCTTATTAAAGCAGGCTAAAATACAGTGTCCTCATACCATTCAAAAGTTTGTGTGTGTATGTGTGTGTGATTGATTGTTATCGTGCATACAGTGAGGAGATGGATTTGGATTTATAAATAAGTACTGAATCAACAGACTTGTTATGACTGAATGAAATGTCTATTTATCTTTTCCTTCTGCATGAGAAGCATTTGAACTGCAGGTTACGTAATGTGTAAGGCAGTGATTGAGGAAAAACTGTAGCACAAATAGAAGTGAGGCTATACTGTAGCAGGAGGCCAGAGTTTTTGCTCAGTTCAGACAGTAATAAGCGTCCAGGTCAGCAGGAAGAAATCCCACCTACCCAACAGCATCATGCATAGTCATGTGTGTCATGAATATTTAACCTCAACGTTTTTTTAATTAGGCTGATGGCACCAGTTTGCCCTAAACTGATACAGTTTACAATAATAGTGCATTTTTATGAGCCAGATGGTTTCTTACAGGCTACTTAAAACAAACAAGAGCCTTTTAATTTATGGAAATGCCTCTAATTATTTGCGACAAGCACTGCAGCAAATGATTATTTTCATTAACAATAAATCTGTCAATTGTTTTCTCAATTAATTGATTGCTTGGTCTATAAAATGCCAGAAAATGGTGAAAAATTTCCATCAAGCCCAAGCCCAGTGCAAAGATATTCAGTGTACAATCATAAACATTTAAGAAGCTGGAACCAGAGAAATTGAAAAAGATTAATTGATTATCAAAATAATTAATGATATATTTTAATGTAAAACACGAACTGATTAGTTTACAAGGCTCTGTTTGCTACCTTCTTTCAGTGCATTAAGTTCACATTGTTGGTTTGAACACATTCACTCCATAACATTTTCCATTAAATTTATGGTTTATAGAATACATTTCATCTGTTGCCATGGTCAGTGAATATGCTCTGTCAGTATCCTTTGGCTATGATAGCCCATTTAAAAGCATGTCAGGATGTTAGCGCACAGCTCAGTGTGACATTAAAGATACAGTATGAGAATCACTGGAATCCCCCACAGGTTATAGTAAGTTTCTATCTCGTTCCTCTCGAGCATGTAGCAGAAGATTTTCCATCCCTGTGGGCACTGGCAGATTTATGCCCAGACAAGAGCTTCTGAAAATGCCCAAGTTAGAAGAAAAACAAATTCAGCCTCAGGAAAACCCTCTGAGCCCACAATCTGTTTATGCCCAAGTAGGAAAAGAAGTGCCTCAATGCCAGCAGCTCTGCTGTATACTATATGTATGAAGTTTGCTTTGTACAAATGAAATCACATTTGACGTGTTCTTAGGCTGCTGTCAAATATGGAGCTTCAAGCAAATACCAGTATACATTGTATAACTGAGCGTGTGTTCATATAATGGCTTCCATGAGAGCTAACGGTCACAGCAAGAGCCGGAATGACAAATAAGGAGTCAACAGCAAAACAAAAAATAAACACTAAAACTACTGTGACTGTGGAACCTGTGTGCAGCCTGGAAGTAATTACATGGCATTTTTGAGGCAACTCCACATTGGTTGCACTTAACAAGCCTCTGGACAAATTCTACCAGCCAACCTGAACTCTGTCTCAGTTCAACGGAGGGCTTCTACAGTATTTGGTCACAATCCTGCCTTTTTGCCTGCAAGAACACATTTATTTCAGCTATGATAGGAATATAATGCCAGCTTGATCTGTCTTTTCAAGGCCAAAATGGTGTACCGTTATTCCTCCCTGCTGTCTGTGTAAAAGGTATTTAGACAGAATTGGGGGGTCTGTTGTTGTTCTGCCTTAAAGCCGCCAGCAGAGGTAAACGGTGTAAAAACGGTGAACTCTCAGGACGGGACGCCATTAGACTGCTCTGTTACACGTCACGCCTCTTTTGTTTACAGATCGAAAATCACACACTGGGGCAGCAATATGTTGGCGCTGTTTGGTTCAGTGCAGAAATGGAAAGTTGGCTTAATGGCAAGTCTTCTTTACAGCAATATTGTGTGATCTGTGCAAAAATGTGCAAACCTTCAGCTGTGCATAATGTGCAAACTAAAGTTAGGTTTGCTGCCATAGCATCCAGCATTCATTCAGCTCTTTTTATGTTTTTTGGGAGCATAAGTCTGTACATACTTTAAGTGGGTGTATTTCATGGTGCCTACACCAAAAACATGTAATGTGTGAGCTTCAAGGTCTGAAAGACAAACAGTGGAAGTATTTGTAAGGGTTTCAGACAACTACAGTTTAGAGGATCCTCTGTAAGAATATGGCCCTGTTTCAAGGTGAATTTGAAGGAGTAGTTCAACATTTTGGAAAATAACTTAATTCACTTTTTTGCTGAGAGTTTAGTGAAAAGATTGATACGACTCTCATATGTGTCAATTAAGTCTGAAACCACAGCCAGCAGCTGGTTATCTTAGCTCAGCAAAATTGAGGAAAGAAATGGTACGTAACTCTCAACTGATAAATCTGAACTTTTATATGGATGAAATGAATAGGATATGAAGTATTAATTAGTGAACTTTAGAGGTGCTGGTAGACAGATTTTTTTGTTTTTTAATCTAGTTTGGGCAGTGCTAGACTAGCTGTGTTCTCCTGCTCCCAATCCTTACGCTGAGCTAAACTAATCATTTCACTAATCATGCTGTAGGATGTGAACAATGAAGTGCAGAACTATTCATGTTTCATATCAATGACTTGACTGACGATAATTGGATAAGTAGGGATAGCGTACTGTATGCTTGTTAAGGTTCAGCTGATACAGAGAAGCAGATGATGGAGAAATTTAAATTTTTGGGTGGTCTCGTCCTTTAATCTCAGATAATGTGCGTAAGAAGCTTTTCAGAGCAGAGTGGCTGGGACTGGCTGTTCCTCTAACATTTTTTTATTGCCTTGTCAGGACATTTCTAATCCAGTTTCTAAGTTCTCCACTGTGGGTCTCTTCCTTTTAAGTGTAATGGCTGTTACATCAGGAAGAGAAAACCACCTGTAGCGTGCGTGTGTGTGTGTGTGTGTGGTTGAAGCCACGGGGTTTGGTTGTATTAATAGTTCTCCTCAGTGCACATATCTCTCAACACGTTCCCCTTTACAGCTCTGTGACCTTGTTTTCTCATTCATCACCCTGTCCTGTCCTATCCACTGACTTCACATTGACTTGAAGCCCACTCTCCCACTCAGTCTGCCTACTTTATGCTTCCTGTCCTTCCCGATGTTTCCCTCACACCTCACCAAGATTTCACCAGTGCATAATTAATCAGAGTAGAGCTTTTAATTGGAATATAATCGATGTAGATCTGCTCCTATGTTAATATCAGTCCCTTTAGTCCTCTCAATCCCATAGTTTTAAAACACATAACTACAGCAGATTTTACATTTTTATGTTGTTGGTGCCCTGAATAAGTTGTGATTCAACCAACATCACCAACTCGCACCCTGAGAATTTGTCGAATTGATGCTTTTGTTGGGACAGCAGATGTGTCTTTCAAAGGTCAGTGTTTTCAGTCTTTCTGAAACAGGCTAACTGGTTTTAATGGTTTGGGGTTGACACAGTAGATGTAGATACAGTAGATTATGAGATTATATAGTTAACTAACTATGCTACAAAAACTGGCATTTATAAGTGTTTTCGCTCTGTTACAGCATTGTCATTGTTTTTTTTACGTTCTGCTCAATATTTCAAGAGAATTGTGGCTGTCACAAATGATGCATGTCATTGTGTCTCCGAGGTATTCTTAAAATTGTATTGATTGGTCTGACGGGCTCACTACAGTGTTTATTTAAAGGGTAATTGATTGGCCAAACAGAGGAGTGCGTGTCAGTCATGGGAAATTGCACATTTAAGATAGATGGAAAATTATTTGGTCACATCTATAATCACACCTAAAACTAAATGTAAACGTAACACAATCTGTCCTTTTTGACTTTGAATGTTTGTGTTTGTTTGGTTTGTGAAATATTTTTACTGTTCAGGATGTTGTAGGGAAGCTGTGTAAATAAAATTTGAATGCCGCATATGAGAAGATGAATCATGCAATTAGCAGTGCTGAGAGGTTAAATGTGTAGGACTGAGGGGGAAGTATTAGCTAAAAATGAATATGGAATTCATAGCTGTGCTTTCAATTGTGTGTAATGACTTGAAACTAATAGTCGTTGTGTTTTTGTTTAATGTGTCCTTTATATCTACATATGGAGCGGGTCCTTTCAGTCCGCCATGTTGCTTTGCCATCTTTCTACCTTTTGCCTTTTGCATTTTTACTTTGAAGTGACGGCTTGAATTTAGTGGTGCGAATGTACCACTTTGTGTTGTGACAAACAGAGGATCAAACTTATTATTTAGCACAAGAAAAAGCAAAGTGTGAATCCTTGGAAAGGATGGGGTGAGCTGAGGGGTATCAGTTGGTTGCAGTCTGAAAAATCCTGCACACTGGTCCTTTAAATATCATTCACTACAGGTAAGAACCTGCTCATGTTGATCTGTGCTTACTTTCCATTGCTGTGTTAATATTCCACCATAACACATCATTCTGTTATATTTCATGTTTTTCCTCTAGAGGCAATAATTCAATAATCAACAATCCAGTAATCAATAATAAATGAAGGTGACCTATGATATTCTCTGCCTTATGCTGACCTTGATGGGAGAAAAAACACCTCCCCTATTTCCCACAGGTCAACTTCCATCAATGGCTGCCAAGGTCAGAGGCAGAGCTGAATCCTTATGTCAAGATAAAGTGTAATGCAACCTGAGTGTAAACAAGCCCCAAATATCCAGTAATCTCTAAACCCTCAATCAAATAAGCCAACAGACCAAAATGAAAAGCCTTGCTTTGTCAAAAGGGATGATGATGAGATCAGAAGGCTCATGTTAATAGAAACTTAACTTCATAGAAAGGTTAGTATTTCAAAGTACAGACCCGCACTGGGCATGTGCTGTGGTCACTACGTGTCTAACCACTGGATCTCATCTGGCTTCGTCCCCGCGGCTGCGTTGGTGTTGCTCTTGTGTACTGAAACTGTCTCATTCATTGCCGTGGAGGGTGTGAGAGAGATGACTTTACTCGTGCGGTTCATGTCTGCTGAGGCTCAGCGGGAACGTGACCCCCGCCTGCTCACAGGCCCTGCCACAGGGTCATTGCAGCAACACACGATGCAGTATTCAAGGCCAGTCTAGTAAAATATTGAACACAACAACGTGCTGACAAAGGGACATCCTTACAATGAGAACAATGGCAAGGGCGCACCTGTGTATTCTGATATCCATCGTACTTATTTTTAGGTTTGGGGAAGTGCTTGAATGCACCGGTACTGTATGTGCACTATTCATGCTTAAAGCATACTTATGCAACACTCACACAGTAAGCTTTGCGCGGCGATAAGCCCTAACACACGCAGATGAAAATGGTGCAAGTCTAGAAGCATGTGTATACAGTCGCTCCGTGTTCATCTAATTAGACAGATTTACTAGTCTTCTCGTCTTCTGAATATTCAAATTCAGACAACTTTGTTTATCCCTCAGGGGCAATTCATTCGTACATACTTGTGTGTGAACATATTAGGCAACAAGGATTCATTTAATCACATTAGGTCTTCAAATTTGCAGTAGTGCAAGGCTCAAACCAGACTCAGTGCTGAATGTACAGGAGCACTTTACCACTCAGTGTTTACAGACAAACTCTTCTAAAACAGGATGCAGTCAAGCAGAACTTTCAAAGATCTTTTGCACTTATTAAACAAATGTCTCAGTCCATCATTAAAAACACTATAGCAAACATGCTTGACTAACAATTTCAGTCAGTAAGCTGCTTTTGGTTTAGGTTATCTCTGTTCGTGACACCAAGCAGCCCCCCACTCCCCTGAGGGGGTATTTTTCTCATGCAATTAAGAAGCCGTTAATTGTAAATCAGCTCCAGTGGTTTGCCAGAGGGGACTTGGGTTAACCTTGTCACCGCGGTGCACCGTAAGGGCATGAGATCCCACTAGATTCTCCTCTCCCCTCATGACTGGCCGTGTTTGCTGATAAGGCTCCCATACATTACGTCATCAGGCTCTCGGATTCAAACCTTAACACGATTACAGACCTCACTGACCAAATCACATCTTTTTAATGAGGCTCTTTGTAGTGAGTAACTTTGACACAAACGCTTTACTTGCAAAATACACAAACAGGATATGATTTCATTATTTTTCAATATCGCTCGATCTCACTGAAACCTCCGATGGCTCCAAGAGAGGCTGATTTTTAGCTGCGATATACGGTTTTGAAATATAATTAGAAAATAAAGATAGAAATGAATGGAGAAATTCTGCTGGCATCTCCAGTGGTTCAGTAAAGTAAGAGTGGAACTAATGATGCTGGATGATGTAGTGAACATTTAACCGGATTAACTCTTCCAAAATAGACAGTACTATATATGAAGATGCATCAAAAGGAAACTTAAAGCATTATGAAAGCTTTTTTTTTTGTTCCAGTACAACACAAATGCAGCCCACTTAGCCTACTTAGAGGGGATGTGATACTGTTAAGATTTCCATGTTTATTTTAAACGGTTTAGTCAGTGGACTTTGTGTTCAGACCACATTGAAAGAAGTGTTTTGTTACTCACCGCAGCAATTCAGCAATCTTATCATGGCTTCACAAAACACCCACACACACACACACACACACACACACACACTCACAGTCGCGCAGTCACAAGCATATAACGCACACATCTGCATTCATGTACTCGCACAGCACACCTATCCCCTGTCTCCCTCTCCACTCCTTTTCATTTCAACAATATTTCTATACAGGCTTATAAAAATAAATTAGATATCCTCCCACATGCTCACTTTGACTCCTGCACATGTTACATCATCTCTGATGCCACATTTCTTTTATCTCTTTACACTGCCGGCTTATCTCTTGAAGGAGGTTGACCAGAAGTAGCACATTTCATTTTGTACGTTTAATCATTTCTTAAATCAGAGATATGTCAAGAAACAGAACTATTAAGGTCTGAAGATAAACTCTAAATTCTCAAATTCTCTAAAAAAAATAAAGATATGACAACTAATTTAGCCTGCTAAGTCATTACAGTGCCCATAACAAATCAGCTACGACGTTGCCTTTCAACTTGAAACCACAGACGTCTTAGAAAGGTTTAAAAGCTTGCACAAAAGAATCAAAGACCCAACCAAAGCTGCGATTGTCAGCAGAGGGGGTCTGTCTGGGCTGTGATAGGCTCGGAGACGCCAGCTTTCAGAGCAAGTTGTTGTGTGTAGTCAAGCTTCCACGTTGCTGTGGGGGATTTTAGTCAGATGGCTGCTGAGGGATCCTGGTGTGCTGCGAGAAATTTCAGTGGATGTCGTGGTGGGCCTGCTTAAAACCCACTTCCTCTCTCCGACTTTCCCCTGACATCTCACAGTGCACACGTGTGCGCGCAAGCACACACACACACACACATTTTCTCATTGTCAGCACACGTGTTACTGTCCTTACTTACCCATCCAATCCACATGTGTCAGTGCTGCAGTAAATGTAAAGCCCCGTTCTTCTCAGCGTCTGTGACTGTAAGCTTCCACTGCAGTAAGAACCTCAAGATGAGACATCTCTATGTTACAGAAGATTATTTATTTATTTATTTATTTATTTATTGTTTGTCAATCTGTCTAAGTTACAAATGAGACTCGGTGGTCATAGCTGCCACGACTGGAGTGCAAAACATCACAAATCACAGCCACTGTGGTCCTGCATTAATGTTAATGTAATTCTCTCTCTTTTGACAGAAACCTTGGGAAGTCGGGCCTGCGGGTGTCCTGCCTCGGATTAGGTAAGAATCTCTTGGGTCATGAGACACTCTGAGAAGTTTGCTGCACCCCAAAGAGTCTGTATAACAGATTTGTGAGGGGAACTCATAATCCCACGGTCCTTTATCTTCAAATAGGCTGAAAAGAGAGTTTTTACACAGAGTGAGAAAATATAAGTTCCAGTAACTCTGCAGAAGTTATAAAATGGTTCGAATATATTATCCAAACTTGATGCCTTTTCTTAACTTGATCTTGTTTCACAAACAGTGGGGCAAAAAAGTATTTAGTCAGCCACCAATTGTGCAAGTTCTCCCACTTAAAAAGATGAGAGAGGCCTGTAATTTTCATCATAGGTACAGTTCAACTATGAGAGACAAAATGAGAAAAAAAAAAACCCAGAAAATCACATTGTCTGATTTTTAAAGAATTTATTTGCAAATTATGGTGGAAAATAAGTATTTGGTCAATAACAAAAGTTCATCTCAATACTTTGTTATATACCCTTTGTTGGCAATGACAGAGGTCAAACGTTTTCTGTAAGTCTTCACAAGGTTTTCACACACTGTTCCTGGTATTTTGGCCCATTCCTCCATGCAGATCTCCTCTAGAGCAGTGATGTTTTGGGGCTGTCGCTGGGCAACACGGACTTTCAACTCCCTCCAAAGATTTTCTATGGGGTTGAGATCTGGAGACTGGCTAGGCCACTCCAGGACCTTGAAATGCTTCTTAGGAAGCCACTCCTTCATTGCCCGGGCGGTGTGTTTGGGATCATTGTCATGCTGAAAGACCCAGCCACGTTTCATTTTCAATGCCCTTGCTGATGGAAGGAGGTTTTCACTCAAAATCTCACGATACATGGCCCCATTCATTCTTTCCTTTACACGGATCAGTCGTCCTGGTCCCTTTGCAGAAAAACAGCCCCAAAGCATGATGTTTCCACCCCCATGCTCCACAGTAGGTATGGTGTTCTTTGGATGCAACTCAGCATTCTTTCTCCTCCAAACACGACAAGTTGAGCTTTTACCAAAAAGTTCTATTTTGGTTTCATCTGACCATATGACATTCTCCCAATCCTCTTCTGGATCATCCAAATGCTCTCTAGCAAACTTCAGACGGGCCTGGACATGTACTGGCTTAAGCAGGGGGACACGTCTGGCACTGCAAGATTTGAGTCCCTGGCGGCGTAGTGTGTTACTGATGGTAGCCTTTGTTACTTTGGTCCCAGCTCTCTGCAGGTCATTCACTAGGTCCCCCCATGTGGTTCTGGGATTTTTGCTCACCGTTCTTGTGATCATTTTGACCCCACAGGGTGAGATCTTGCGTGGAGCCCCAGATCGAGGGAGATTATCAGTGGTCTTGTATGTCTTCCATTTTCTAATAATTGCTCCCACAGTTGATTTCTTCACACCAAGCTGCTTACCTATTGCAGATTCAGTCTTCCCAGCCTGGTGCAGGTCTACAATTTTGTTTCTGGTGTCCTTTGACAGCTCTTTGGTCTTGGCCATAGTGGACTTTGGAGTGTGACTGTTTGAGGTTGTGGACAGGTGTCTTTTATACTGATAACCAGTTCAAACAGGTGCCATTAATACAGGTAACGAGTGGAGGACAGAGGAGCCTCTTAAAGAAGAAGTTACAGGTCTGTGAGAGCCAGAAATCTTGCTTGTTTGTAGGTGACCAAATACTTATTTTACCGAGGAATTTACCAATTAATTCATTAAAAATCCTACAATGTGATTTCCTGGATTCTTTCCCCCCATTCTGTCTCTCATAGTTGAAGTGTACCTATGATGAAAATTACAGGCCTCTCTCATCTTTTTAAATGGGAGAACTTGCACAATTGGTGGCTGACTAAATACTTTTTTGCCCCACTGTACACGTATGTTTACGTACTCCTATTCTGACCCCCCCTCCCTGTCTTCCTCTGTAGGAACATGGGTGACGTTCGGAGGACAGATAACGGATGAGGTGAGAGCAGATGGATTTTGTCATCCTCCATCAGTCATGGCTTGGGAATGGAAACCCTTCATATGATCTGGCATATCCTGGATTGCTCAAGTAGCCTATTTTTACTTGTTGGGAAAACATACTGCCACAGGGCGTCAACAGCCAGAGAGTAAACACATGTTATAGGAAGTTTTCTTTAGGCTTGTGGAGGAAGTGTAAGAATTGAAAAGTCCAAACATCTCACATCAGTGGTTGCACACCCCATCCTTTCCCATCTCCGTCCCTTCTCCCCTGCCCTCCCAACAGATGGCAGAGCAGCTGATGACTCTGGCCTATGAAAATGGCATCAATCTGTTCGACACAGCAGAGGTCTACGCTGCCGGGAAGTGAGTATATCCTGTGTCACAGGTCACAAGGCAGTGAGCAGTAACACCAAATATCACCAAGCTGCTCACATGCGATTGATTTTAAACGCACCAGGTAGAGATTATATACAGTGGAGTGTCTGGGTCAAGGGTGATCCACTGTGGTGCATGAGTAAATGTTCAGGGCATTAGGATTTTACTATTATAATGCTTCATCTTCTCAGAGTCGGGTTGTTTTGGAATGCAGCCCAAAGCGGGTGATAAACTCCATCTAAGGTTAAATGCGGACAGAATACTGTCTTAAAATTATTATTTTTACACAAGCTATCTATAACTCATAAAAACATCAGTATGACAATTGGTGAGGTCAGTTTGATATCTGATGAGTATATCTTGTCAGTATCGGCGTCCGATACCGATGTTGGATCAAATCGATCCCAACTCCTGCAAATGAATGTAGTGCCTCTGCCACCACCCAAGGACAATGGAGGTGAATGTTGAAAAACTGATTCCTGACGTCAGGGTCATCCTTTTCATCAACACCTTGTCATTGTTGCAGGAGCATTCAGGAGGGTTCAGATATTCACAGTCTTGGTCTAAATTTAGAGGAAAGCCATTGATGATATTTTTAACCTCCGAAAGCCGCCTTGTATTACCTTATTTCTGTGTGTAGTGATGCTTCAAAATCTATCACGGATTAATCTGCCTTTGTAGTAACTTGGGTGCTTTGAAATAATCTAAGGGATTATCCATTGCAAACAGTATCTCTGATTAAGCGCACCAAGTCCTTTTTTTAATCCTCCTAAGAATAACCTAGTTTTGCCATTATGTTTGGGGAGATGCATCAGAGCAGCAGTGTCTCACAAAAGAAAATCAAAAGAAAACAAAAAGACAAGAAACATGCTGAAGGTCTCAGTGGTTCTCCTCGTTTCTCATGCAATGCCTCAGCAGCTGTTGTCTGCTAAACGCCATCACTGCATGCTTCATTGTTCTGGGGAGCTTTCATCTGTTTGCCTTGTTGTTTTAGGGTTTTAGGACAGGGCCAGAAAATGCTGATCTTTGACAGACAAGTATTGCCAACTCTGACTTCGATCAGCATAGCCCCATAAAACACAGCCACAGTTCGACAGAGAGGACAAATCTGTAAGACACGTGCACATGTTTGTGACAGCGTGTCACACGGCTCGGTATGTGTTGCACAGGTGTTAATCCTGACAGCTTCTACTGCAAAGCAGCGCCGAGGAGCTTATATTACACCCATACGCAGGACTAGAACAAATCACACACTTTGCACATCAGAATGGAAAAAGCTTTCATATGAATTCCTTGGTTCTAGCTTACTGTGATTCCTCCATCAGTCAGACTCAGAACGTGAAGTGGTGTTGGTGGCTCTACTGTCAGGCAGCTGTAATGTTGATTCTGGGTTGCATGCGTGGACACATAAATGAGGTTTGTAAGCTGTGCTCACGCTCTTGGCCCTGCTCATGCACAGCGCTTGGCAGTCACTGGATGTTTGTTTGGCGTGTTTGTTCTGGCTTAGCCCTACAAAATAGAGAGATGGCCACCAAACAAACATTCAACACATACAGATATTGAGCTATTGATTGTGTTTCTTAACTGTCGCAACTATCCCCATATGCAGGTTATTGTTCCTCAGAAATATATAAATAGGTAAAGGATGTGTAATTGCACAAATAAGCACGCTCTGCTTATCCCATGTAGCTGCTGTTATCAGTCAACACACATGGCGTCAAAGCATTTAAAAGTATGTGAGTAATTGACAGACCAGAATTTGCTCCTTCATTTTCTTTCAGGCTTTTTGCTCTAGATTCATGGTAATTGCATGGTATTGTGTGAAACCAGTGACAAATTGGAGGCATAATTACAGGGAAATCTGGGGAAGTCCAATCCATGAATAATGCGGTAGAAGCCGGGAACATAATGCTGCAAGTCATAACATCAACTCGGCACTGGAATAAAGACCTAATTAATGGATGGATGAAGCAAGTTGACCTGCTCAAGGCACACTGAACCTTATGTTTGGGCTCTCAAATTACTCACATTTCAGAAGGGCATCACACTGCACTCTGTGTGGGTGTTTGCCAGAGACAGGTACATGCACACAAACACACACATTATTGCTCTCAGGGGAGTGCCTGAGTGCTGGTTGTTCTTAAAAAGGTGTGGGTCCAGCTGTCTGAAACAGTTTGTAGTAGCGCAGCACTTACTGTACTCCTGCTGCTTGTTGGATCAGCAGACTGTGCCTGGCACACACACACAGAAGTAGGAAGAAGAAGGATTTTTTTTGGGGGGGGGGTGGGGGTATTAGATTAGATTCAACTTTATTGTCATTACACCTGAATGAATGAATATAGACATATACAGGTTGTATAAATATAATATACAGATTAGATTAAGAGTGGAATGTACATATAATACAGGTGTATACAGGTTGACGTGATATAACATACTACACAAATTTAAATACTATATATATGTTCATATTTACAGATGGGACAGTAAGTGGTGATGTGTAGGGGCAGGGGGGTCAGCGGGGGGCAGAGTTCAGTTGGGAGACAGCTCTGGGGAAAAAGCTGTTCCTCAGTCTGCTGGTCCTGGTTCGGAGGCTCCTGAAGCGCCTGCCGGAGGGTAAGAGGACAAACAGTTTATGGGCAGGGTGGGAGGAGTCCTTGAGGATGCTGCGAGCTTGACGCAGACAGCGTTTCCTCTGGACGTCCTCAATGGCTGGAAGAGGAGTCCTTGTGATACTTTGGGCAGTTTTCACCACCCGCTGTAGCATCTTACAGTCTGCGGCAGAGCAGTTCCCATACCTGACAGTGACACAGCTGGTCAGTATGCTCTCAATCGCACACCGGTATGCACCAGTATGCTTGAGGACAGGTGGTGTCTCTTCAGTGTCCTCAGGAAGAAGAGGCGTTGGTGAGCCTTCTTAACCATTATTATTATTATATAATAATATTATTATTTTATTGAATTACCTTTTTGTGAGTGTCAAATATAAGAGGGACAAAATAAATACTGAAAAGAACACATATGCAGGGTTTAATTATAAAGCAACAAAAGAGAAACTAGACTAACAATCTCACAGTGCCCTCTGGATGAAAAAGTAATATTCATGCATTTCTTTTTCTTTTTCACATGTCCGTACTTGCCCTGTACAAGGATCTATACATCAATATATAAGTACCTGCAAAGTGCTTGCACTGACACACATACAGTATATACATATATAGAGCCGGGCTGAAATCAACCTCACAGCACCAGATCATCTGTCTGGTGTCAGTATACAGCATGACACAGCAAAGTCTGTGAAGAATCACATAGAGAAGATAATTAAGTCCTCCAATAACTCACCCTGTCAGCAAGATTAAAAACTACAGGGTGAAGTTGGAGATGGATGAGGGTGTTAAATGCAAGTAAGTAAGTAAGTAAAGATGTATTTCAATGGCACTTTTCAAAACAAGTTAGAGTTTCACAGTAAAAGCTTTGTGTAGAGAATATCAAACAGGCAGAGAAGAGATGGAGGATAACTGATAAAACAGTGCAATGAGGTCACATTACAGTCTTTCCACTGCTTATCAGTTAATCTCAGCAGCATCAGGAGGGGATTATCAGTGCCCCCTAACCAGACTGGAGCTGCAACTAACGATTAATTTCAGTCATTAATCTGCAGATTATTTCCTTGATTAATCGTGTCTATAAAATGTCAGAAAATAGTGAAAAATGTCCATCACAAGCTCCAGTTTAGCTGACTGATATCCCCATCTGCTTACCAGATGGGCTCCATGCAGACACTCCTGCAACTAGCAAGAGCATTGATGTGCTGAGTCATAGGTGAGACAAATGGTTCTGGTCCTTTTTAGTTTTCAACACTTTTGACTCTTGGCAACAAAAATGCAGTTTATTTGAAAACTACATCGATTAGAGCAGCTAGCTGTACTCATCATCGTACCCCAAATCTTAGTTTTGTTTTTTTTTTAACCTCCAAATGCATTTTTGTGAAACTGTGTTACAAGGAGGTGTGTCATTATTCATGAGAGTGAGAGGACCGCTGAGACATCCTGCTGACAGGTTTCTGCCCTGCCCTAATGAGCCCCATGTTGATCGTAATGTCACTCATTAGCACCCCTGTGGCTGCTAATGAGTGACATAGTGGTGGTTCCACAGCACAGCTGGGCCCGGGCCCCGTCGACTGTGACCTGGCAGCCACACGGCGCTCACCAGTCCTAAACAGGCACTCTGTCCTCTAAAAACTCCCTTATGCATCACAAGGAATGTGTGCAGAGTTGTTCTGCTCTCTTTGATTTAGGGATTGAAATCAGATGTAAACACACTTATCACTTTAAGATTATCGTTACTCAATCACGCCCTCTCTCCGTCTGCTCCACAGGGCAGAGGTGGTGCTCGGAAACATCATAAAGAAGAAAGGATGGAGGTATGAGGCACACTTTAATTGAGTTTGGTGGTTTTTAATTTCCGTCCCCTGCTTCCCTAATCTTGTATCATCTCCTTCCTTGCACATATTGGAGACTGTGTTGTGAACTGGAACGGTGAGGTAGGGTGATGAAAGATTAATTTGGGCAGCCGTGCCATGCCCACACTCCTGTGTCCCTCCTCAAAGATGCTGAATAATGGATGAACTCCTAGTGCCTTGTCTTCTACTTTGTCGGCCCTGGATTGGCATTTGTATAGCTCTGTCAGGTTATACGCCTACAACACTCATTCACTGAACCCGGACGAGTTCTGGCACAGTCACACTTATTGTGGGATGTGGGTGTGTGTGATATTGAAAGAATGAGGTAGAGATGCATGATTTAGCCAAAGGATGTGTAGGAGATTGTCATACTAACTGTTAATACATGTAATATCAGGCACTGTAGACCTGAGATGTCACCAGTGCACAAGGCTTCTTAGCTGTAATTCTCAGTGTTTTTATAACAGATGTGCTTTCATTTCTTTGTTTTCAGACGTTCAAGTCTGGTGATAACAACAAAGATCTTCTGGGGCGGAAAGTAAGTTTCATCTGTTTGCCTCTTTGACTCAGCACGCGAGTCCAAATGAGAAACAATCCTCCTGTATAATTTGTCTCGACTTGTTTGATGCGCCTGGTAATGGGATCATGTGTCATCCCAGCTGCTGTCAGACACTTTCAGTAAAGCTGAAACATTTATTAGATCATGTTTCACACCAGATAATTTATATGATATTACAGTGGTCCGGTCATATTTCAAGTAATTGTTTGCAACATAAGATCTAGTGTTTTATTTTTGTTTTAATGTCTGTTTGTAGAGCGGAGACCGAAAGAGGTTTATCCCGAAAACACATTATAGAAGGTAAGTGGCAGCGCTGCAGATTATTGGATTAAACGCTGACACTGTAACGACAATATGCTTCCTAATTAGTTGCTTTGGCTGAAGGGAATCAATGATGGATTTTTGATATTTGACACACTCTTGGGGTTGTTGAAGTTGCCAAGAAAACTTATGGGTATACTAACCCTGTAAAAAATAGTTTCAGAATCCTCTGTTTTAATTAATTGGCAGTATATTGATTGTTTTTTTATATAGTGGAGCACAACAGGGGTTCATTATTTCTCAGTAACTGTGGTGTTTATGTCCAGGTTTAAAGGCCTCTCTAGAAAGACTGCAGTTAGACTATGTGGATGTGGTGTTTGCGAACAGACCGGACCCTAATACGCCCATGGAAGGTAATTCATCTCCTGTCTCTACTTCATCCTTTATTGCTGTTGAATTATTACTGATTATTTCTTGCCCTCTCACACTCTTAACCATGTTTTCCTCACGTTTTGTCATATTGCACGCAACAAAATTGCACCTCTTTTCTGTCTCTATGACTACTGCAACGAGAAGACTCAAATCTACAAACCTCGTGTAACTGAAATATCTATTTTTAAATGCTGCATGTTGTCCTGGTGCTTCCACCTCCACAGTCAGAACGAGGAATAGATAGTGATGCTGGAGACCTTTAAATGGCAGAGTGCTAAGTGTGTGTGGGCTCAGCTGGTCACACAGTATGCATCTGCTCCCGTGTTAGAGTTCCCCCTTCGGGTTAGAGTTCGGTCAGAGGTCGTCTTCCTGCCGTCAGTAGATGCTTCACTGGCTCGGGCTTGTCCACAATACCTCAGTGCCTTGTTAATCAGAAGTAGCTGGTGTTGTTTGATGTAAAAGCCGAGACAATTCTTTTGCCCATCTGCCCTTTAAAGATTGCACACAGTTCACATGGACAGCTTTGAGTCTATGTCTTCAAACCCCCAGTAGTTAGACCATCTGGTATATTTTATTCTGGCAGTAGCTAAAGGGCAGTACACAGGGTGAAGAGGAGGTAAGCTGCTGTTCTGTAAGTTTACAGCGAAACCCTCTTAAGCCAAGCACCCACCAGATGACGAGAGGGCTGATTTGGTTGTCTGAGAGACCTTTAGCACATTAGCAAGGTGAATAGGTGGATGGTTGGAGGATTATCGAGGGTCGAGGCGGCTGTTTTATTGCGCTCTGGTGCTCCCAGATCCGGTCTGGGACGGTGAGATCATTATCCAGCATGTTTGATGCGTTGGCCGGCGGTCGAATGAAACAAATTGTCACTCAAGACAGAACGTACAGTTGGGTAATGTAAGATTATTTGTCACACTGCATCAGATATGGCTGTTAAGTGAAACTCCCAATCAACGTGAGATTAATCTGTGTAACATTCAGTAAAGCCTGGTCAGCACGTTAATGGAAAAACTAATCCTGGAAGTGCTTTTCATTTTATAGAACATAAAAGACAAAAATATTTTTGTTTAAAACCTATAAACCCGTCCGGTTTGTCAGCCTAAAGATCTGAATTGGTGCAAATGTCCCGTCGTCTCTTATCTATTTCACTGGGCTCTTTTTATGTTCCCGTGCAGCCTGTTGCAAATCAAAAAAGACAGATTCTTGTGGATTTTCACATTAACGCCATTCAAGTGTGCCTCGTTGTGAATAGATGTCATCCTAATCAGCATGAATCACTCAACATTCTGATTAACATAATCAGCTTTTCCACTCCTCTCCTGAGTGGCCCAGTCCATTTGGATTGCTAATGATAGCGGATGCATCTTTCATGATAGTAGAGGACAATGTCCGCTCATGTGGTGTGTAAACTGTAAACACCAGGTTGACTCCAGCATTCACAGTGTTCTTAATGTTTGTGTGTGTTTTTACACGCAGAGACTGTTCGAGCAATGACCCACGTGATAAACCAAGGCATGGCCATGTACTGGGGAACATCCCGCTGGAGCCCGATGGAGATAATGGTGAGACTCCACAGTCCCAAAACATTAGGACATACAAAGGGCAAATATTCATTTCCAACATGGATTTTTTTTCCCTAGAGACTTGAGCCTAGTATTCCATATTTCTCTTTAGGAAGCGTACTCTGTGGCGCGGCAGTTCAACCAGATTCCTCCTATCTGTGAGCAGGCTGAGTATCACATGTTCCAGAGAGAGAAGGTGGAGGTGCAGCTACCTGAGCTCTTCCATAAGATAGGTGAGCAGTGACGGACTTGCGGCTTTGCATAGAGAACTGGTTGATGTCTTCCTAAAGGAAGGGATCCAACAATATATTATATTACTAAAACGTCCTGTTTGGGCTCCCGTCCCATCTATCACTGTCACGGGCTTGAATGTCTAAGTTATCACACAAATAATAATCAGTCTGTGACAAAAGTCCATCCCCACTATCAAGTCGTTAAAACAGGCTAATCTTATAATCCAGAGATTGATGTGCAAAATAAAGACTGAGTAAAGTAAAATGAAGACGGAGCACTCGCAGTACTTTGAGGAAATGAGCCGTGATGTCTTTGCTCTCAGGTGTGGGGGCCATGACGTGGTCACCACTGGCCTGCGGGATCATTTCAGGGAAATACGACGGCAGGGTGCCTCCCTACTCTCGGGCCTCGCTGAAGGTAGACAAACCTCGCTGGCTGTTCTCTGTCTGTGTCTCGCTCTGATCATCTGTGCTGGTGTCACCGTTCCGTTCTGGTTGCTGGTTGTTTGTGTTTTTTTATTGTGTGTTTGTGTCTTTCAGGTTCTGTAACTGTGTGCACACCACATATATCTGTGTGTTTTTCAGTGCCATGTCGACGCCATGCACTGTGTGCCTCTTCCCGACCAGTTTCGACACCGCTTGCCAGCTGGTGTCAGCTTAATGCATTTTAGTGTACACACACGCACACGACGCATTACATGTGCACAGAAATGCATACACACTGAAGACCAGCAGTGCAGCATGTGTACATGTTCATTAAAATTTTTAATTTCAGTTTTTGATTTGACATTATGGACGCCACCGCTTTTTAAACTAAAACTAAATAAGCAAATTAAATAGATGAAGCATGAAGCAATGCAGTGTTATTCCAGGCAACTCATATGTGACCTAGAATAACACTTTTTGGAAAAGACTTTAGTTTTCCTCTAAGCATAAGGAAACGAAACAGCCATAAAAACTAAACATTTATGAGGAGGAGAAACTGTTTTAATGATTTAATTCAGTGAGCGCTCAGAAACCCAGAGGACTATTTTAAAGAGGCAGATGAACTCACGAAGAGTGCAGTAACCACAGATTACACAGTATGTCAAATTATGTTAGCAATTTTTTTTTTACATCCAATAAGTTTTGAGTTCACAGAAGCCAACACCTGACGTAACGTCTGTCTTTGTAGTGGAGTGGCATGTTGAGTGTCTGTGGACTGCGTGTCAGTGGCTTTCGATTAGACCCTCCTGGTTCATGAAGCTAGCTCTCCATTTTGGTGTCGTGCAGTACTTTTGATGACTTGTGTGGAATGTGCTTCTTCCTGTGTGGTTCAGTGTTGCTCGTGGATGTTTGTGGTATTTTGGCTCTTTAACTGTTACTCCTGATACAACATAAAGGTTTACTTATTTGACTCAGGTGAGCAGAGAGCAGATACAATTTCAACAGGTACAGTAATAGTCACTTTAAATTGAGACTTTGTTTCCCCTCTAATGTTGGTAATTTTGCCGTAATGATAATACTGAAGTAAAACGGAGCTTTTCGGTAAGCGTAGCTCCAGCTATGTTTCCCTGGCTGGGGTGTAGACAGCAGGAGACAGAGTCACTTGTTTAAAAACAGGCCCTGGTGACACCGGAGCTGCGGCGCAGCAGTGTGAGCAGGGCTGTGTTTTTGAGCAGGTGTGCTGTGTTTTCGACAGGGTTACCAGTGGTTGAAGGACAAGATCTTGAGCGAGGAGGGCCGGCGTCAGCAGGCGAAGTTGAAAGAGCTGCAGGCAATCGCGGAGCGGCTGGGCTGCACTCTGCCCCAACTCGCCATCGGTACGCAGATACACTCTGCCGCTCTCTCTCTTTCTGTCTGTCTGTCCGTCCCTCTGCCTCGGACAGACCGAGGTCAGCGCCACACCCGCAGCTGACTGGTTTGCCTGTTGGTGTGTTGTGTTGTCACGAATGTGTCTGTGCTGTAATGGCTGCAGTTTGTAAAAAGACATTGATGAGAAACAGAAAATGGAGGAATAAGAAAATAAAAGGTAAGCAGTGTAAATCTCTCAGGGACCAAGAGGAATTACATTAACATTAACAGAGCAGCAGAATCTCCTTGTAAACAAAGATCTGGCACAGCTTTGAATACATTAAGACCGTAATGTAAACATCAACATGAGGAATGCAAACATGTATTCGGTGTGTATTTGTAAATGCCGTTCTGTGGCTTTCCCCAACTGTTAACATGTGTTTGACAGTTTCCAGTGTCAGCATTAAAATAGCATCCCAGGCATAAATCCAGCGAGTGGCCAATATCGATTCTCTGCCCGGCAGGAAACTGAGAATGTGCAAACCCCAAAGACGCGCTCTCTCCCGCGAGGGCTGTTAACGCACCAGACGTTAGGGACGCAGCAAGTAAATCTGGGACTCCCTCTCCCATCTCGGAGCACATCGCGGCACATTTTTCACCCTCTCGGTAACGCAGTGTCATAGATTAGGTTTCACGGCCCATTAGTGGGCACCCTCATCTCTCCCAATTACCATAAATCCTTTCAGCGCTCCTGAAGGCAGCGCAGGAGATTGATGTCCACCATGTAGTCCTCTACATCACTGTGGCCCTTCAGTATTGAATAAGAACTATACAACAATGACGGACTCCTTCCTGCCTCCGGTGCCTCTCGCCCTGGTGCTCCTGGAGCCGGTGGCAGGTTCAGGAATCAGCCTGCGGTTGTGGGACGGAGAATAGAGTTAATACATGCTGTGGGTGTCGCGGTGGCCTGAGGGACGGTCTACACTTGCATCAGTCCAGTAGAAGACCTTCAGCTGGTGTAGAATCATAATTTTTGTGTAGAATCATAATCCTACTATTTTTGCAGAAAAATCTGCTTACAAGTGTATTTTCCTCCGTTGCAAACACGCACAGTTGTATTGCATAACACAGCTCACAGTTAGAACAGAGGTGAGGGTTTTTGTGTTTCCTGGATATTATCAGCCAAGTGCAGTAGTGGAATTTAACTAATTACTCAAGTACTGCACTGAAGGTCAATTTTGAAGTACTTGTACTTCAATATTCCCTTTCTGCTTTATACTTCTACTGCGATACATTTCAGAGGGAAATAGGTCAGTTATTGCTCCAGTACATTTTACGGATGGATGCACTGTTCGAATATGCGGGATCGGCATCAACGCAGATACAGAATTTATTAAGTGGATCAGGATTCGACCCAGACACGACTGATTAAATAAAATGTCTTTGTCATTTTAAAGTTCTGCTACTTTCATCACAGTCACGGAGGGCCGATGACCCAGTTCTAATGAGCCACAGCCGATTTTAAGATTTTAACTCGAGCTGAGGTATTGGAATCACTTCTGGTTTAAAAAAAAAAAAAAAAGAAAAACACCCAACTTAACATTTAACTTATAAGATATAATAAACCTATGATCAGTTATTATAAAATATAGTTATATAAATCAACAGTATACAGAAAGATAAATATATATGTGAAAATACTTCAAATTATGTTCTTCTCAACCATCAATGACATTAAAATGCTGCTGCTTGTGCATGTTGATTCATAATGTGAGAATGGAAGCAGGCATTCTGCTGCACTTTTTGCTGATTGTACTTTACTACATTTAAACTTTTACTCAAAAGTAGAGGAGTTTTGCTTGTAGTGGAGTATTTTTATGTTGTGGTATTTAAAGGGTCTGTTCACCTCTTCCACCAGTGGTAGAGTGTCGGTGTGATATGAGCGCAGCTCGTCGCCACATTTTAATTTGTCATTTTTCATTTGTGGACAGGAAATGTTGTGGTAGCTTCCATGTTTTACCAGGATTTTTTTAGTCGTGAAGGGATCATTGTTTGGCATGAAAAAAACAATCAGTCTGCTGTGTGTTTGTGATTGAGAATAACTGTTGCCCTGTGAGTGTGTGTGTGTGTGTGTGTGTGTGTTCATAGTCATGGTAGGCGTGTCATTGCTCTTCACTGATCTCCTGCAGCGTGGTGCCTACGGAACGAGGGGGTGAGCTCTGTCCTTTTAGGGGCGTCCAACACCGACCAGCTGATGGAGAACATAGGAGCAATACAGGTGAGTGTATGTGTGTGTGTGTGTGTGTGTGTGCACGTGTATGTTGTTCCACCGAGCAAATCAGTGGTTTAATTTGTGAAAATGTGACCTGACCTGGTTCATCCGGCCCCATATTCATGCCTTACAGTCCGTAACAGCAGCCTCGTCTCCTGGGTACAGCTCGGCCTCTTGGGCAGTTTGCTGCTGCACGCTTGGGTGCTTTACTGTACCCAGTTAATAAGGTCAGCGGAGTATCAGTTGCCAGGGGGATAGGAGACGAGCTTACGGCCACTTCTTCTCTCCTGATAAGATGCACTCTTTTAATGGGGTTTTCAGACCAGTGGGGGTTTACGTCCTCTCCTCACATTATGTCTGGCCCGCAGTAAAGAGCATCCCTGCTCCTCTTCGTTCTCATGCTTTGTGTATTCTTCTGTGTGTGTGTTCTAGTAGACTAGAAATGTGCACAGTATGTGTCTCCGCTCCCTTAGCACGTTTGATATTTTGGTTTTGAAATGCTATGCTCACATTTCCTGAGGGCTCCGCAGTTTTCCTTTTGCTGGGAATTTTACATCACAGACCCTGAAATAGATGCACAGTCCCTCATCGGAAAACATCGGCCACATAAAACTGCTTTTATTTCATGTGGTATTTATTTAATATCTACACTGCTGGAAGAGAAGTTTAGACAACAAATGATGATTTACTGCACGGGAATAGTTTTCCTTTGATTACATCATGGTAAAATGAAACTATTCATCCGTTTTAAACTATTTTCTAGATTCCTGTAAAAGACATTATGGTAAAAATATCACAATAACATTGTTTTATTATTATACTGCATCAGTAATAATAAACAATATAATAATACAGACAATGAGCATTCTGCGGTGTAATGAGTAATTTTACTGCAACAATTGTTGTGCATTTATAATACTTTTACTGAAAATTTGAAGACTTTTTCTGCGGTGAAGCATTTTTACAATCTGCTTATTGCTTCTTTTACTTCAGTAATAAAGAGTCATAATTGACACTAACAAATCTGCTGAAATTGAATAAACGAAGGGACTCAAGTATCAAGTCAGTGCATCTTAAAACCAACCACAAGACTGAAGCAAATTAAGCTGCAGATCAGTTACAAAACTGCCTCTTTTACACTGAATAAAATCCCAGTCTTCTGGTTGCCGTCTTGGTAGTAAAGAGCTGAAAGTTATAGACTGAAAGCAAAGTTTCCCTTCAGCGCTATCTAGAGGCTGTGATGTGCTACTGCGGACCGATTTTCTCCAAAGGCCTTTTAAAACTGACCAAACCCGCTGACGTTAGACACACAGGGTGAAAATGTCCTCCTCACTCATGTCTCTCTGCTGTCGCAGGTCCTTCCAAAGTTGTCATCGTCCATCACGCACGAGGTGGACAGCATCCTGGGGAACAAGCCGTACAGTAAAAAGGACTACCGCTCCTAACGCGCAGCACGGCCCCGCCCGGCAGGGCAGCACCCGGGCTGCAGCCGCAGCGCGCCACCTTTGCCTGATCCTCTGTTTGCTTGAGCTTTTACTGAGTGAGACCCTGGCGCATGAGTCGGGCCACACCAAGGCCACCCAGGGCACCTCATTTAGAGTCACAGGGATAAGATAAGATAAGAAAAGGGGGAAAAAATACAGTCACCTCTGCAGGAAAGGAAGGGATTGACAAAGAAAGACAAGAAGTGGAAGAGAGGTTAGGGATATGCGCTCATACTTAAATCAGTTATACATTCAATTCAGCTGAACGTATTTTAAAACCGTAGAGAAAAAATATCCTTTTTAAAAAAAAAAAAAAAAAATAAGCACACGCTTGCTTGGCAGCCAGATTTTTTTTTCTTTTGTTGTTGTTGCTTTTTTTCTAAAACTGAATGCAACTAAAAGGAAGATTAAGTTCATAACTGTGTGAATATACTACTTTGTTGCACATGTACCATAGCCATGCATTTGTTCCTCGGACGTTCTGTTTACAAACACCTGTGTACTGTACGAGTCCGTCAAGGTTTCTCTGGAAAAAACTGTTTGTTTGTGTTGTCAACATAATCCGTGTACGAGCCTCCTGGTGGGCTCTAACAATCAGCACTTTAGTATTGTCAGTATCGGTGTTGGAGGTGGTTTTAAGGAGGGGAGAGGATGGGTATTACAGTAGTCTTATCTCACAGCCATTGCACTATAGAATCATATCGCCTCCTGATAATTCCCTCTCCTCATCCTCATGCTCCCTCTGTGTCTTCACTGGCTGTGCGTTCGTCCAGCCCGATGCTCCGGCACTCCTGCCGTCTAAACGTGACAGTGGCGGCCGAGTTGAGGAGGGGGGGAACGACCGCCCTCCTCCGTCCTGACCAGCGAACCGTCTGCGGTGACGAGCTGGGAGTGTGGGCCAACGTGTCAGGGCAACTCGTCTGCCACTGAAGAGATTAGCTATTCATTCATCCCTGTCCTGTCGGTAGGAACTGCAGCCGCGTTGAAGCAAGCGCAGAGTCGTAATTCACTGTGTTACCCAGCCTCTGTCCTCTGCACAGGAAGCGGTCGTCGCAGTGCTGGCTCCACATGTCATGGACACTTCTCCTTGATCAAATTTTGTTCAAGTATTTTGCCTTATTTACAGTTGCATCAGACTGTGCTGTGGGCTTTGGCGTAGACGAGCAGCTCGACAGCTGCCCCTTCAGCCGACCGGTCTCGCGTTCCCAGTAAACACGGAAACGCTGACTGATGGAAGTTGGGAAGAGGAGGCGGCGCGTCCGCTTAATCAGTGAGAGGCAGCAGCTCAGGGAACAGAGCAGGTGGTTTCAGTCGTGTGTTGGCATGCACATGGTCAGGAGGTCGTATTTACTCGTCTGTCTTTCTTTCATGTGTGGACACTGGGGAGGACCAGTGACGTTTTAGCGTGGCTTGAGCCAAAGATCTTCTTCTTCATCATCTCTTTTTGACGGCACACCCGAGCATTTCACACACACACTTCCTGCAAGATTATAGAACTCATGTTGACGCATGTGCTGTCCAGCTTTCTTGTTATCTATCTATCTATGGTATGGACGTTACTCCATATATATCTTTACTTCACAATGCTGTTATACTAGTTAACAAATACGTCATTCATATACAGAATGCATAGTACAGCTACTTGCTTTAGGATCGGTAAGGTTCGTTTCAGGCGGCATTACAACCTGAGATGTGTCAGAAATATTATTACAAAATTTGATGCCACCCTATATCATTCTTTCTCCTTTGGGTGCTCTCTTACTGTGATTAAAGCACAAGTGGATAGCATGCGATACATCCTCGAAGCATGGACCCTCTTCACCCAGCCTACGGGACGAGCAAGACGATGCTACTCCGCTTACTAACATGTGTAGATAACAAGTCTTTACTAACAGCTGACAAACTATTGATTCTTAGCAGAAAATAAACCCGCAAGGTTCAGATTAAGAAAACTGTCACATTAATGCGAATGATGGTGTGAATGAGATGATGGTGCTTCTCGGTTCAAGAGGAGGATAAATCAAAGTGAAAGTTACTGTGAGAGATTTGTGCGGATGAGGTTTACAGCCTGCTTCGTTACTCCTAAGTGATTTTTAACAACAGCAAAGTGATTTAACGTCTCTGCTGTTGATCCTGTGTGTGTGTGGAGGGGGGAGGGATGGGGGGGCAGCTACTAAACTAATCCCTCGCTTTAGCCTGTTGTACAAACTGATCCCTGTATATGTTTGATTTGCTGTGTCTGAGTGAATAAAACTGGTGCAAACCGACGTTTTCTCAGAAGACGAGAAAAAAAAAACAAGACAAGTTAAGAACATTTACTTCATTTAGTCTGTGGAGTTCCTGTGTTTTAAGATTTTCATCTGCAGGGAGTTGGGAGGAAGTCTAAGACATTTTGAGGGAAAAAAACACTTATTCACCTTCTCGCTGAGAGTTAAAATAAAAAGAGTGATGCAACACTCCCGTGCTGCTAAATATGAGGCTGGCTTAGCTTAGCATAAAGGCTAAGAATAAGGGCAAACAGCCACCGACCAGCTAAGTAAAGCTTAAAAACAAAACTAAAGTGGAAAAACAAAACAGTTTGCTGTGTCATGTGGGTGTTATGTGCCAGGTGACAGTGGAGACTCCGGGACGTTACTGGTCCCAGCCAGCAAACAGTCACCTGTTGTGCTGAAGTCTGTCTCCCTGTAGATTTGTGTTTCCCGCTTACTTACGCCTGAACCCAAACACATTCCTAACCTCAAAACAACCCAAACATCCGTCAGTTATCTCTGCGGCACCTGAGCCCCAATGCGAAGACCCACTGGCGGCGAAAAGGATCATGCGTCAGTGCTCACATGTTGGCAAATAGCATTCTAGTTAGTAAACATTGTGTGAATAATCAGTCTGCATCGTTCTGCAGCAGTTTTATGTGACAGATTTCGCCCTCCTGTTTTCTGCTGCGCTCTTTGGCACCTTAACAGATAAACTTCACATTATTGCACCCCCACGGGGCAGCAGTGTGGAAGCCAGACTAAAAAAAGAATTAATCCTCCTATAAAATGGTGAAATAACATTTAACACTTTGAACATATGGAACAAAAGGAGATATAGCAACTTAATCAGAGAGCTTTAAAGGCGCTGATAGGCGGTCCTTCAGGTGAGCCGTTTCCTGGTTTCCACTCTTCATGCTAAGCTAAGTTAGCCGACAGCTGGCAGTCGTTTTGTATTTGGCGTACAAACATGTGAGCTGTGTCAGTCTTCTCATCTAAATCAGCAAGGAAGCGAATAAGCATAGTTCCCAAAATGTCAGACTAGTCCTTTAAAATGGTGTCACTGTGCATTTTGTTTGACCATCAGTGTTATTTCACAGCGTGCTGACCCGCCCAGTCTGGTGGTGTCAAAAGGTTTCTGCACATTGTGGAAATAACTCTAAATGTTTTAAGGCTGGTGTCGTTCTCTCGTGCCCTCGCCTGCGTAGGAGAAACTCGTGCTTTAAGTGGTCCTAGTTTCATCGAGTCTACGGTTCTGACATTTTAATGACTAGTTCAGACATGAAACCAGAGCCACAGATGGATAGAGCTTATTTTACAGAAGGTTCTAGGTTATACAGAGAATATATTTTTATGTTTTAGCCTTTTATGCAGTAGAGAGAATTAAAAGAACTGTTTTTATTTTATTTTTTTTCCATCATGCTGCATTTTTCCTATCAGTATTGTATCAATTAAGACTGACAAAAAGAAGCAATTTTTCTGTGTAGTGTATGCATCATGAGGAATGCTCTGAAGTGAATGCAACGGTGGACTGAATTCACTCTGAAGGTGAAGTAGTGAGAGTCTGGTATCTCCTGTACATAGTTTGACCTTTGTATATATTTCTGGTTGTGATCACCTCTGCCTTTTCTCTTTTCTTTTTTAATTTTCCTTTTGCAGGCGTTGCTATCTGCACTGTGCTTGAATCTGAATTTAGACAGGATGTACAGCTTCGATCTTCAATGACAATGAAATCATGATAAAATAAGAATGGTAAACAAGCCTTTGTGTGTCTGTCTTTATTGGCACTCACGTGTAAAAAGTCATTTTTAGGTCGTTAACTGGACTGTAGATTTGGCAGGGCTGCAAAGTCTCTTTTCTCCAGTGGGAAACAAGGACGCATTTTAAACTTGCGGTATATTCAATTGTATACAACCGTGTGAAATATAAATATGAAGCAATTTATACACAAAATCAGAAGAAAATATTCTGACACTTAACCTGGTGCAAATAAATGTAAAATTCCAGCTGTCCATTAAGGCATTTAGTCAACATGAATGTGCTTTACTGTGATATTAAACCATAAAAGTCTGAGGATCATTAAAGTCTTTGTTACAGTAAAACGCTGTAGCACCATTGGACTGAGGGCAGCACTTCATTTTGAAATATGGTTACAAATAATGCCTCAGAGGTTTTATCATACTCAGCAAAATCCTTACAAAATTAGAGATTATTTTATGTACAGTACCTGCAAAAGGTATTCAGAGACAAAATATTAAACAACAATATCCTGATACTGCGATCAGCGGACGTACTTTTTAATCTTGGAGATTAAACTGTGTTTGAGGTCCACTTTGAGTCACAATGTACCAGTGAGGTCAGGCTGGTGAAACAAGCTTCAACAGTTCGAAGGACACTTTGGCACAAAAAGAAGAAGAAGAATGATCCAGCTCAGGTCCAGACACGAAGCTGCAGTTCTCATCAGAGAGTCTATTTCCGTCAAGGTCTTACAGCTTCCTGTCAGAGGTTTTCACTCACTTGAGTCACTTCAGTGAAACGAAGCTGATCTGTCCCAGTTCTAGTCGGAGTGCTCCAGCTGCATGGCGGTGCTATAATGAGTTGCTGTGCTGAGAGTCTCCTCTGCCGCTGTCGTAGGTGAGGTGAGGAGGTCCGCCTGAGAAAACACACACAAAGAGCTGTGAGTCCAGCTCAGCACAGCACTTCGTATTTGATCAGAACAAAGACGACACCGAGGAGGAAGTGCAGCCTCTGCAGCTCTGTAGCCGACTGCTGTCAGCATTTAGACTAGTTATTTACTCTGATTTCACCAAGTCAGCCAAAACGTCTCGCCTGTTCTGACTCAAGAGACGGCGAAGCTTGGTCACCTGCCGTGTCATGTGGATGTAATGGTGAATTAAGATCACGGTTCTAGACAGCGTGTGTGTCCGCCCTGCTGGGCCGTGGCTGTACCTTCTTCACAGGAGAGTCCGACCCAGCTGTGCAGGCAGGTGCAGCGGCCGTTCCGTGGGTCGCACTGCGCCCTGTTCTCACACTCACAGGTCTCTGCACAGTCTGGCCCGTAACGGTTCGCTCTGCAGTCTGCCAAGAAAACACAAAAGAGCACGGTTTAATAACCCTGCACAGGGAATATACACTCACTTTATAGACATTTTATTTGTTTTTAGCAGAAAAATTTGAAGACTGATGGCACTGTTGTATCTGTATGATAAACAGATGGTAAAAACAGTTACAGCTTAGCTTAGCATAAAGACGGGAAACAAGGTGAAACAGCTGACTCTGTCTAAAGGCAACAAATCCACTTAAAAGCACATCTGATTGGTTTACACTTCAGTCCAAATTAAATAAGCGTTTCCGCATGTTTCCAGACTTTATGCTGAGCTAAGTTAACCAGCTCTTGGCAGTATTTTAATATCTAATGGACAGACATGAGCGCGGTGTGAATCTTCACATCTAACTCCCTGCTAGGTGGTTAATTAAAATGTTGAACTATTCCTTTAAAATGGTGTGTAGATCACCAGCCAAAGGATTAAAGCTTTATTAACGTTTTAGGCTGATCAGGGTCATGTCTCAGGTTTCTGACTTATAATCAATTTACAAAATATGATTTATTATTAAGATTTTTTAACTAGCAAATATCCTTGTGGACACATTTACAATAGATATATTAATGATGAATTACAAAACAACTTTTTAAAAATATTATTTAGCAAATATAACATTTCGTCTCCAGCCATAAATGATTAAAAACATTTTGAACACACTGAGTTCTCTTCATTTCAACCCATTTTTCCTATTATTAATGGATGAGGAAACAATTTAAAGTTTTGTCTTTAAAAATGAGGCAGATCCGGTTTTGCCCAGAACAGAAAACCAAATGTTTCCCTCCGAACAAGCAACCTGTGGCTCTCCCCCTCGCCTAAATGAAGCCCATTTGACTGACGTGGTTTAACACTGCTGAAGCTCACACGTGTTTGTGTTCTGAAAGTTAGAAGAAAACAGAAGATTACCGATGTCACATCTGAGTCCAGTCTTTCCAGAGGAGCAGAGGCATCTTCCTGTCACGGGATCACACGGGGCGCCGTCCTCACAGTCACACACCCCGGTGCAGCCGTGACCGTAGGTACCCTGTTCACACACTGAGAGGGAAAAACCGTTGGAGAACAGGGGACAAAATGCCAGTAATCCTGTTATTACGTTCCACATTATAACCAGCAGTGGTTGGTCTGACCTCTGTGGCAGCGCACTCTGTGGTATCCTGGAGGACAGACGCACTGGCCCGACACGGGGTGACAGGAGGCGCCGTTCATACAGTCGCACTGCAGCTGGCACAGCGGGCCGTGGAGACCAGGAGGACAGGCTGAGGACGAGGGATTCACGCCACGAGATTTAAAGCTGACCTTTATGGTTTAAACGCTCTCACTGCATTAATAAACAATTATGAACCCCAGAGTTTAACTTTGACTCCTCAGAAGAGGAACCTCTAGTTCAAAGATGAAGGAAGTTTGTTCCTTTAAATAAACACTAGTAAATCAGACTGCATATATATGGATATGAAACTGTACCTCAAAACTGTACTTTCATACTACATTATACTTCTGCTTCACATGGAAATATTGTACTTTGTACCGTTATGTTTATTTGACAGTTTAAGTAACTCTATAGTAAACTAAAAGTAATTAAAAACTTAAACTAGTAACTAAAATTGTTTAGTTCATAAAATTTCTGATATCTGACCCGTCTTCTCTTTCAAAAAAGCAAAAGTCAGACTCACGTTTCACCAAATAAACATTTCATCCCTAAACTCAGATGGTTTTATCTAAATATCTGTATAAACTACCTCCACCAGCTAAGTGGTGCGTCGGTACTGATGACCTAATATTGTCACACATTTTAATGCATCAGTCACAGCAGAACACGTACTCTTACTTCTGATGCTTCAGTAAATGTTGCTGATAACATTTCTGTGATCTTACTTCTACGGTAAAAGAGTTCTTCTTTACTCTGAATCGAGGATCTAAGCACAGTGGAGGTTCAGTGCTGTACGGAGTGTAAAGGCCCCCCCGAGGAGAAGTGTGATTTTAGACTACATAAATAAAACTGACTAAAGTAGGATTATGAATGCAGGAGTTTTAATATGTGAACTACTTCGTTTACACAAAGTTCTTCTGCATCTGCTTGTATTTTCTCTTGACACATTAATATTCTTTAAAGGCTGGTGATGGTCTACATTTTTGTTATTGTCAACAAATCCCATTAAAAGATCAAAACCAACAATGTGTTCGGCTAAATATTTTTGCTCTCTCTTCCCTGACTATGGTTCTCATCCCAAAGTTTGTTGCTTCCCACTGAAAATATAAACAAATATATGTTTTCATTTTTAAAACAGACTAAATCATTTCCCAAAACAGCTGGAGACCAGAGTTTTTAGCAAACACTACTCAAGCAGGAGTATTTACTGCTTTTATCAAGGACTATTTTTAATATCCATTTGGTAATTTATTCTGACCTACGGACTGTGTGTACATGGAACTGGAAATAAACTACAGCACCCATGTTCATTGGAGCGGCTCATTGATGTGTTTTTATGGTTTTTGAACAATAATGAACATGTAATATTTCAGTTAATTGTTCATGTTTGTCTTAAATGGGATTTATTGACAAGGAAATATAGAGCGCCACTGGACTTATCCTTTACGACACTTGCGCCTCTCGTCGTGTGTGTTTCTGTGTTCAGTTCTCACCGTGTTCACACAGATGTCCGTAGTAGCCTGGACCACACTGACACGTCCCCGTCACTCTGTCACAAGTACCGTTATTTTGACAGTTACATTTCAGCTGGCAGTTGGCACCGAATCTGCCTGCAGGGCATTCTGGGAGACAGACGATTGAAACAAGACGACAAAAAAAGAAGCAAAATCAACCTTGTGACTTACCACAAGCCTCTCTGTTTAGATTTGCAAGCTACAGCACATGTGGGATAATTAGCAGAAGGAGGCGTAAAAGAAAAGCCTGACTGAACTAAGAAAGAGAAAGAGTGCGGTCACCTTTATCGCAGTGCGCACCAGTCCAGCCCAGACCGCAGGTACAGTTGCCGGTCGCAGAGTCACATACGCCGCCATTACTGCAGTTACAGCGTTGGACACAGTCGGCTCCAAACCAGCCTGGAGGGCAGCCTGAGGCGGGAAATGCACTCAAATTAAACCGAAGAAAATTTTCGGCTTCACCATTGACACAGAAAAGCCAAACACAAGATTCCTGCTGTAAACATTGAGTCTGTTCTCCTCCCTTTAGAAGGAGCCATGTGCTGCTCTTCATTTTTGTACAGTAGCAACTTATACAGACATGAAAACTGCCCGACCTGCACAATCCATCACAGTAAGCACAGAGTCTTGATGACACTAATGGAAACCTGTGCAGGGGGGTCTAGACTTTGAAATGATCAGAAGGCTCCGTCTCAGACATCTGAGGCGGCTTTGAGGTCAAGAGGTCAAAGATAGCGCAGAGATGGATGTCAGGTGGTTTATACGTCACATCTGACACTGGTGTGTCGAGATTTGTTTCATTCTGAGGAGGAGACGTCCGAAGCACTGCGTCAAAACTGATAAAATCAAGTGACTGATGTCGATTGAAGCAGTTTCTAAAGTTCACTCACACACACTTGATGAAGTTAGAACGAGCTGTCATTGGCTATTGCACAAGCACAGCTACTGTAATAATAGTCGCATAGTTTGTCAGCACATTAATTTCATCCGTCCAATTACATAATATGAAGCGACAAAATTAATTATCCTTATATCTGAAAATCAGCAGGAAAAAAAGGACTCTGGTCACAACAGAGGAATTGAACCAGCGCTGTTTCAGAGGCAAAAGCTTTCACTGCTAAGGTTTCTGCAGTGGGATCAAGTGGGTTTGCGTGTAATGTTGAATATTCAGGTGCAGGTTATTTCAGCGCCTGCATTGAAATGCAGCAACAGCACTGAACACTCACCGTGTGCACAGTCCTCTCCTCTACGTCCAGGGATGCACTCACAGCGGCCGGTGACCGGGTCACTCTGGGCCCCGTCTCCACACAGCGCCACCAGAGCACAGTCGACTCCGTGACGCCCAGCTGGACACGCTGTCACCACAGAGACACACACACACACACCACATAACTTTCATCCCACCACTGTCATTTATTTCTAATTTATTAGCCGCCACCATCGCAGTTTCAGACGGACTCACTGATGTTGCAGCGCGCTCCTATAAATCCTGCAGCACATTCACAGGCTCCAGTGGAGGGAACGCACTTCCCTCCATTTTCACACCGGCACTCTCGTTCACAGTTTGGACCATATCGACCCTCTCCACACACTTAAAGCAGAGTTAAACAGCAGAGATTTAGCACTTTTAAAAGGCTCTTACTTACTTCCTCAGTGCAATGTGATGTGTCAAAGAGGTATAAATGTGCTGTTTACGAACTTTGTTGACATTTGGGGCCGTGGAAACCTGGAGCGCAGTAACATGATCCAGACACCGGGTGGCAGAGCTGGTTAGTCTCTGAGCACTGGCAGACCTGGTTACAGTTCTGTCCAAATGTTCCTGGGAGACAAGCTGATGGAGGGAGGGGGATGTTCACATGTACAGTTTGTCAGAGATGTTATTGTTCTCCGGTGCATCGTAACACGTCATTCAACGTGTTTTATTAATGAAAGAATGAGTTTTCAAAACAAACAAAGCTTTGTCATTTTCTAAATGGACTGAAGAGCGGTGGAGGCAGAAGTCCTTACCCTGCTCGCAGCCGTTTCCCGTGAATCCAGGAGGACAGCCGCAGTCTCCAGAGACGTGGTGGCAGGACATGCCTTGGGCACAGCTGCAGCGCTGCATGCAACCCTTTCCATAGGTGCCCGGCAAACATGCTGAAGGGAAATAAAGTCAAATCTATATGGGATGTTTAGTGCTGTGACTATATAGCTTTTTATTCTGCACATATCCCTTCATCCCTCATCTTTCTGATAGATAAACCAGTTTGTAATTTTAACTTAAGTAATTCATATATTTATGCTTTGCTTGTCTTTTTTATGCAAAATCTATGAGACAAGCACAAGTCAAATCAGTCTTATTGAATTAAATTTTGCCTCAGAGGGATGCACTGTGAACAACATCCTAAACATCCTCATTCACAAGAAAAGAAAAGGAAAACCTGAGGAAGAGTAACAGACAAGGGATCACTCTTCCTGGACAGACAGACAGACAGACAGACAGACAGACAGTAGGTGTCATATATGCACATGCATGTAGACGTCTGAAACTGTAGCAGGTTCATTATTAAAGTATCATGATGAACTCCATCCAGCAGAGGTTGCAGGAGCACCACAGTCACTCTCTTTCACTGCAGGTTTGTACCTCTGTCACAGAGTTTTCCTCTCCATCCTGGTGGACACTGACACTCTCCAGTGACGTGGTGACATGAAGCTCCGTGCACACACTGACATCTCTCCTCACAGCCGGCACCGAACAGGCCTGGTTCACATGCTGAGCAGAGAAGGTGCAAATTGGAGGTTATAATTAACAAAAATACACAACACTACCACTCCAACAGTTTTTTCCACAGTGTAACAGTTCCCATGAGGTCAAAGTTTCTGTAGGTTCATTAGTTTTGCCACAGTTGTGCAGCAGAGACTCACTGGCTCACCTTTCTCACAACGGTCTCCGATCCAGCCGGCGCTGCAGCTGCACCGTCCGGTCTGCCTGTCACACTGGCCGCCATTCTCACATTCACACCGCTGCTGGCAGTCCGCCCCGAACCGGCCCGCTACACACTCTGTGTAAACATGCAGCAGCAACATATGTGACACAAGGCAGGAGAAGGAAAACAGAGACATGATGATGTGAACCACATACGACAGGGAAACCTGGGTTGTCATATTTCTGCTGAGGGCTGCAACATGGCTTCTTTTTTTTTCCAACAAATTAAAGTTGGACACAGTATGGAGTTGGCAGGCGGAGGTAGTAGCCACAGAGTGTAGGGGGTAAAGACATTCCAGCGACAGGATTAGAGGTTTCCTGAGCATAAAGAGGGGGCTGGGCCTGGCACGGCTCGATGGGGAAAGGTTGTAACAGGCACAGAGGGAGGATAGTGTGTGATGTGGAGCGCAGAGGGAGAACAAGCTGGAATGTCATCACCGGGTCGGCAAAGATTTTTACAGAGCAGACCCGTCTATAGTACAGAAACTCTGCCAGCAGACTGCAGGCAACAGCAAATGAGCTTAGGTAGCAAATTGAACTCAGACTGATGTATTTCCTGAGCACAGTAAAACAACCACAGGCCACCGTTTTAAATGTTTACTTCAGGGTTCAGGTACTGTTATTCTTTTGCATTTCTGCCCAGACTAACCAACATCATCAGGGCTTTGCAAGACGTGGCTGAATTTAGCGTTACTAAAAGTGAGTTTGAGAGATCAATGCAAGTATTGGTTTTCTCTTTCTGGGTAACGTCTGATATGTTTGTCCTGTTTATTTCCAGTATAATGAGTTAAAGATACTAATTTGTTGGCTGATCAGTTGATTGAACTTTGAAGTCATTGGATGTTGTCGCTACTTACATTTATTGAAAATTATACAAACTATAATTGTTTGTAATTTACTAAATTATCTAGCCCTATCAGCCAAAACTTAGAGAGAAACCTGTCAAGTAAAGGTAGAAACATTGACAGCCAGATATCACAATCTGTACAATGAATGACAACCTCTACAGACCCTTGATTTTGGTGAGGAAATAAGGAAAAGGAAGAAGCCATGCACCAGATGCTGCATGTTATTGTGGTTAAAGGGAAATTGTAGTTTTGAACCAGCTGGATCTTATTTTTGTGGCTTTGTCTATTGTTCATTTTGGTAATAATGACACCGTCCTGGAAATCTGGCAAAAACAAGTCTGACGAGGCAAAAAGCACGACCAATCCGACAAGCATATAAATTTTAAAGAGACTCACATCTTACCAGAACTTTTTTGGAAGCGAAAACGAAAGCGAACAGTGTCTGTTTTAAACATCCATCAGTTTACAGGCCAACTTCCTAGTTCATCTATGACCTGCAACGCTTGCTGATGCTGCACAGTTTTCCTGTACAAAGCTAATTTTTGGTTTTGCCTCCAAATAAAACGGTTTAGAAAATATGAGAAAACTGCTGGCCGGTTTACAAATTGTCTGATCATCTGCTGTTTCTTGCCCCGTCAGCCTCTGCTATAGCAATATTAGTGTTCCAAGATCGTAACAGAGTATGTTATTATAAACGACGGCCAAAAGTACAAAAATAAGACCCAAACCGTAATGAATGAAAATTTTCCTTTCCATCCATCTGAAGGTGGTTTTGTGGCAACACATACAGAGACTCTTACTCACAGCTTCTCTTACCCAGTTCACAGGCTGTGCCCATCCATCCACTGGCACATGTACACTTTCCGTTGGTCTTGTTACAGGTGGCTCCATTCTGACACAAGCAGCGCTGTCGACAGTCGGCTCCATAAAACCCTGCAGGGCACTCTGGGAGACGAACACGCAGACAAAACCATCTTGTGACCCCTTATTTACCTGTGGTATAGATGACTGCTTCGCTCCGTGTTGTGTTCACTGACCTTCTGTGCAGTTGGGTCCGGTCCAGCCCGGCATGCACACACACTGCCCACTGGCCGGGTGGCAGATGCCATCGTTACGGCAGCTACAGGTTTGGTTACATCCTTCCCCATAGGAACCGGTTGGGCACGCTGCCAGCAGAGGGACAAACAATATCATTACCTCTTCATGAACTCTGTTGATCAAAAGTAGAAATTCCAGTGTCTGGTAAGTGATACAGGGCAAGGCATGGGGAACATCAACTCAGTCCTTTCTCATGTGTGACCTGACTGGGTTTTCCCAAATAACTCTGAAACTAAGCGTGTTTTTGTTCCACTGCGCTACAAAGATGTTCTCAGTGCTTCGATGACGCTTCACTAAAGTCCTGATACAAACCATCGGAGCCTTTGATTCCACCTTTGTTTCATAACACGGAAGTGATGCCAGCACCTGTCAACTTTCTAACTTTCTCTGGTGCACCTGTCACTCACTCAGGTTGCAGAATGGGCCGATCCAGCCAGCAGGACAGGAACAAACTCCACTGACATGGTCACAGCTCCCGCCGTTAAGACACAAACACTTCTCCTGGCAGTCCAGGCCGTAGAAACCCTGAGGACATGCTGAAATACACACAGAAGCAAAGACTACCTGTTACTGGTGTGTGTATGTATTCAGTAGGTGAATTGGGACTCGTGGTCAAAGAGTTTCTCTTACGCTTTTCACAAAAGGTTCCAGTCCACCCAACCTGGCAGGTACAAGCTCCGCTCACATGGTCGCACAACGCTTTGTTGTCACACTGACACCGATGACGACAACCAAGACCAAACATACCCGCTGGGCACTCTAAGGGAGAATAACTCAATTCAGACTTTTAGGGTAGTGACGTGCAGATTCAAATAACGTTGAACATGCCATGTCACATCATGTTTTATAAAGTTTGCTTGTACAATGACACAATTATGAAATAAAGTACTAAATAAACAAAAGAACTAATGGCAAACAGAGATAAAACTGAAACATATTAAAGCCACTGTGTGAATGATTTGAGTTTTTTCCTTTGACACCATCTGATGGTCCAAGAATGACACTGTGCTGAGCGATTAGCAAGCTGCTAATGAATGACTAAATGGAACCAACACACATTTCCCAGGATTGTTTCATTTTTATACATCTGAAAAAAAAAATGAAATACTTGCTGATGTGTAAAAACAGGCAATACATTTTGTACACACAAAAGCTTAATACATGCTAAGATCCCCAAAAAATGTACGCAGTCCTGACAGATTGAACACTGTGGTCTTTACATGCTGTAGCACAAGCACACAGGTACATACTCTGATGGCAGTGTGTTCCAGTGTAACCCGCCTCACAGTTGCACTGGCCTGTCACCGCGTCACAGCTGCCGTCTCCGTTCCGACAGTCACATGACTCTGCGCAGTCTGCCCCCCAGTGCCCTGCATCACAGGCTGCAACAGAAGCGTTTGAACATCAGACATCATGAGTGGCATCTTTTAAGATCTTCTGAGTTAGCAGCTCAGTTCTGCAGTCATGACGTGTGCTTTCCAGCATTGTTACCTTTCCTGCAGTTGTGTCCAGTCCAGCCAGGAGCGCAGGTACACCTCCCGCTGACCGGGTCACAGCGAGCATTGTTCTCGCACACACACTTCATTTGGCACCCTTGACCAAAGCGTCCACTTGGGCACGCTGCACCAGGAAACAAAATATCCAAAACATCAAGACCAATCTACCATAACCAAATCCACCGCGTTGCATGAAAGCAAAGCAAGTTCCCATGACAGTTTTGGTTCCATGATTCAGCCGTCTGGTGAGGCTTTGAGAGTCAGTGGTTGTTTGAAATGGAATTATACTTGTTCTTCCCAGTGAAATACGACTGAGGTGGTTTTCAGGCAGCTGAAGGATTTTAAGTTAATGACACTGGAGAAAAACTGAACCGCTGTCTTCTAATTTGTTGCTTTATTTCTTGTCAAACTGCACCACTTCAGGATTTCCATATTCCACAGTGCAGCCTTCCTCCTCAGCTGCTTCTCTGTTTAATGCATGTTGCTAGAAACCAAAAATGTGCACGGTTGATACTCACAGTTCTGGCAGAGTCTGCCCATGAACCCTGGAGGACAGTTACACGACCCGTTGTGTTTGTCACACACACCTCCGTTTTCACAGACTGGGCAGGTTTCTGCACAGCCTTGACCCCAGAAACCCTCCAGACACACTGGAAAAAGATATTCACATTTAAAATGTATGTGCTTATTTTGTACTTGGCTGTTAAAACCATCTGTCTGTACTCACAGTTCTCACAGTGCTTTCCTGACGTCCCTGCTGGACACTTGCATTGTCCCGTCACTTTGTCACATGGGGCGCCGGTGCAGTTACAAGGATGCACACAGCCTGTTCCAAACCTTCCCTCTGGACAGTCTGACAGAGGACACGGGGCAGAGATTCATCTCAACACAGGTGGGACAAAAACTGAAGGAAAATGAGGCTTAAATCACAAAGAAATCGTGTCCTCTGTAGGGCCACCCACCCTGATCACAGTTCTCTCCATGACGACCAGCAGGACATTTTCGTTGGCACTCTCCAGTCACATGATCACATGACACTCCCGGTGGACAGGTACACTTCCTCTCACAGCCGACTCCATAAGTACCTGGGTTGCACTCTAGAGACAGAAAAGGACACAGGACGTACCCTTTAAGACAAACATAATACTGAACAATGAAAACCATCCTCCCGCCTTTTCATAAGCGGCTCAGTCTTTATTTGCGGGATATTTGGTACTCGTCAATTCATAATGTACGTGTACATGGATATCCATGCACTTCTCAGGCAGCCTTTATTTTTCCTTCTCTTTTCTTTTTTTGACTGTATGTCTGCAGGTGTGCCATGGGAGGGAGTTTTGACTTGTGCTTTGTTGCTCCCTGGTAGTGTTTTGTTGTTGTATATACATTTGTATAAGTGCTAATAAAATATGTCACCTTTAATACTAGACAGTAAAAACAGTCTGCAGTAAACATGAAACAGCTCTTCTGATGAGCAGAGTCAGTGTGCTCACCTTCCTTGCAGGTGTTGCCTTGGTAACCAGATTTACAGACACAGGTGCCATGACGACGGTGACACTCCAACGAGTTTTGCTGTACACACTGACACTCCTCAGAGCAGCCCGGGCCGAAGGTCCACTTAGGACAAGCTGAAGGAGGAAAAGCGAGGAGCAGAAGAGACACAGAAGATTGAGGAGGGATGATTTCACACCAGAATGATGCTCAGAGAGAAATATATGACATCAAAATTATAGCTACAATACGAGTACTTACAAGCTTGTTTTATTGCATACGGATACTTGCAACGCTAAATAAAATTCACAGTGAGCCTGTCAAACAATGCTTTTATAATCTGGGGTCCCTGACATGGTTCACGGGTGAGGCTGCTAATGTTAAAACAACTTACGGAGGTGGCAGAAACGTCCGTAGAGTCCTGGATCACACAGACAGGCTCCGTAGGTCCGATGGCAGCGCCCATTATTGGCACAATTACACTTCTTATTGCACTGTTTCCCATAGAAGCCCTTCGGACAACCTGCACAGAGGGAACATCTCAACAACTACAGATATGAATTGTGTCAAAAGAAAAATGTTTTCACTGAAAATTAACAACCAAATACTTTTATTTGGGACAAAGGGAGACAACTCACCATCCTGGCACAGGTCTCCACTGACCCCAGGCGGACAGCGGCAGCTCCCAGTGACGGGATCACAGCTGGCACCATTTTTACACTTACAGGGGAAGGAGCAGTTTTTGCCAAAATATCCCTCGGCACATGCTGTGAGATTGAAAAATAAAACGGACGATCACCGCTAAACTGTTCCGACTGACATTATAACTTGATACAGTAGTGACGGTATTCACATGTGTAAGTATTTTTGTGTCTGTATGTGTTGATCCTCACTCTGGTTGCAGACGATGCCTATCCATCCGTCGGGGCAGTCGCAGCCACTTTTCCATGGATTACATTTTCCTCCATTAGAACAGTCGTCACACGTCAAACTGCAGTCATTGCCGAAAGTGTCATCCAAACACACTGGAAACAACAGAGTAATGAACAAAACTAAAGTTCACAAAGCTCTTTAACACCCACATCCATCTACGTTCACAGTCATGACAGTTCATAATGAAGGACTGAATTATTTACTTTTATTGCATCTAAACCTCATATGACATTCGACGCTCACAAAATGTAGTAACCGCCTCTGACTCTTTAAGGCAGAACAATGATTTTTTTCATTAATGTCAGGGCAGCGTAGATAGTTACTCAGCACATCATATGTAGGCGAAAGGCTATTGGAAAAGTAATGACAAAAGTAAGACCTGCACAGTGACTCAAAACCACAAATATATTGGAATGGACATTTTGATCACCGTCAAATATTTGTCAGGTCAGAAAATGTCAACATTTATTTTGCAGGTGTTGCTCTTGTCAACTTTGAGTGAAGTAACATGAAACCTGATGTTGTCCGAAGAGTTGCATCAAGTTTAGGCGACACAAAGCAGAGGCTGTTTCCCTTTGAGTGTCTGTTACGGACTCCGTTTAGCGGCCAGGAAATATAAGCCTCAGCGTTCCAGCCAGAGAGGCTGTGGTGTTACAGTATGTACGAAAAGTCTGGAAGCATGAAGCAGAGTAATTAACTCCCCCTGCCTGTAGTAAATGAGTCTGTCAGGTAACTTCACCTCCAGGGAGTCACACTCTAGTAATCAGATTCAAGCTCCTGTTAATGATAATGAGCAGTTAATGGTTTGGGAGGGAGACCCACCAAATTTCTCTGCCAGGTTGCTCTCGGCCCTCAGCTCCCCCTCGTCGTCTTCGTAGTCGTCAAATCGTTCCAAGGGTTGGCTGTAGTCCTGCATCAAGGTGAGTTGGGGGCGAATAAGAGGCAACTCAAAGGCTCCTCCGCTGGACAGAGCTTCAATAGCGTCTTCTAATGCTGCAATGAAAAAGATGGGATGGACAGGATTGTTTTTAGAATTTTCTTGCATTTTCTTGAAGTTTTATAGTACTTAAAGTCTGTATGAAACAAGAAAGTTAAAATAAAAATTAGTTAAGACCAAATGTCATAGCTTGACTTGACTTAGGTCGACTAATATCAACATAAAGCTACTTGAACAATCAACACATTGTCAGAAGACAACTAAGAAAAGATCAATTTCAAAAAGATGACAGTCCCTTATTTTCAAATTTATCTTATTTCTAAAGAGAGACATTTTCTCCAGGAGAGGTTGTTCAACTTCACCAAACCTTTATTTTCCAGTGCTCCATACCCAGCTCTAATAAAGCCCTAGTCATTTTGACTGTGTGTTAATGATAAAATGAATGATGGCTGAATTCCATTTAGCAGTTTCAGTTTCAGGGTCCTGGTGTTTTTCTTGCTGACTCACTGTCACAGTGCCATAGCTTGCTGGGACACTTGAATAGAACCCAGCCATCATTAATGTTATTAGTTACACTTCTGCTGTCAAATATTACTGAAAAATTACTACTGATTGGTTGGCAATATCATTATACCTGCCCCTAATTAATTTTTCCATCAAACTGTGGAAGAATGGCTTGTTCAGATGGTACCATTTTATTACACAAGCGTCCTGTTTTAACACTTTGACAACATCTAAAACTCCAATAATCACCCCAAGCCTAGACGAGTGTTATTTTCCACAAAAAAACTTTTCTTTAACACTCACAATCAAGTCTAAGTGATCTGGTAAACAGGATGTTTTCTGCAGTACGACTACGACCATTTGCCAGGTTTCTGTTTGCATGTCTCTGGTGTGATTCCCCCTCGCCCACTCTCCTTGACGTGATTACTGATACTCACGGATGCAGGACTGCCGGTCCTCGTCCAGACGGAAACCCCGGCGGCAGAAACACTGAAAGGAACCCGCACTGTTCTGGCATGTGTGATCACAGCCACCGTTAGCAGCCAGACACTCATCTACATCTAAACAACACAGACACAAACACTTTTGCTACATCAAAAGGAGAAGCTGAGGAAAGCAATTGAAATGTAACAGCTCTCACTTTACATGTTAAAGTAAAACAAAGACAACATTGTGTATGTTTTTGAAAACGTCTACGGAGTCAAACTGAAACTCGCCCAAATTCAACAGAAGTAAATATTCAGTCTCATAAAAGTATGAGGGTTAAACATACCATCACAGCTACATCCATCTGAGTTCAGTCTGTATCCTGCTGAGCAGTAGCATTCATAACCTCCAGGGTAGTTGGTGCAATCCTGCTCACAGCAGGAGCTCAGCTCCACACACTCATCGACGTCTGCCAAACACAACAAGCAGGAAGACAAATACTGTAGTGAAATGCTTCCCGGAAAGTTTTTATGAGATAATGTAAATTGTACAGGTTTAATAGCCAATTACAGCACAAGTTCCAAGTAGAGGACAATAAAGCTGAGTTAAGGGAAGAATATATTTCACTTGCATCCACCACCTCCACCTCCTGACCAAAGAGCATTTTGTCGTCCCAAAGGTCTCCCAAGGTGATCAAGTCATGAAAGAAGAGCCCTGTTTTACTTATGTTTTCTAGCTTTTTTGTTATCGAGTTGTACTGACGGCTCATCTACACTCTCTGCAAAACCTTTTGAATCTCATATCAAATAAACACCCAATTGTCAGTTTATTAGGTACAGCTGTGTAAAACTACTGCAGTCTAATACAACAGTCCTTATCTTCTTTATCTTCACCATAATGCTCAGTTTCTGTTCAAAGTTCAAGTCAGTGCAGTCTCTTACCAACGCAGGTTTTAAGGTCATCGTCCAGGCTGTAACCATGGTTACAAGAGCAAACAGGCCCGCTGGTTGAATGTTGGCAGTGGTGCGAACAGCCACCGTTGTTGTTCTCGCAGCTGTTCACGATCTCCATCTCAATTCCTTTTACAAGTTCACAGTGAGATCATGTGTGTTAATTAAAGGACTTAAATATCTTGTACCAACTAAATATAAGGTTTCCATGCATGTAATAATATCAAGAGGGTTTGAACTGACTGTAACACTGTTTTCCATCAGATCCCAGCTCATAGGCAGCGTTACACACACAGGCGTAAGAGCCCAGTGTGTTGTGGCAGCCATGAGCACAGTTGGCTTCCTCCGTCTCACACTCGTCGATATCTGTGACAAGAATACAGGAAAATTAAAAACACTGAATGAAATGGAGGAATACATCTCGTTCATTTACATCCGCCATTGTCCCATATGTGCTTCTAACAAACCAAAGAGTCTTTAAAGTGCCTCCATCTGCTGAGGAAGAAGACTGTACGATTTGATCAAAAGCTCCAGAGCAGCTACTAAATGGGGTGAGATTGATTTGTGAGTTCTATAAGCATCTCCTTACATTTTCTACCTATCCCCTGAGCTACACTGATAATGATTAAAATGTCACTGTTTATTGTTTCTAGAGAAGTTACCCTCGCAGGTTTTCCCGTCTTCAGTCAGGATGTAACCAACTTTACAGTCACAGTGAGGTTTGCCACCATCAACACGACACTCGTGCATACAGCCTCCGTTCTGATCTGCACAGGGATTCTGCACTGCAACACAAAGGGAAGCACAAACTCATAAGCATAAATCCACTGGTCCACAGTCCAGTGGGGAACACTTTTCCTGCAGTAGTAGAGAACACTGTAAAAAGCTGACATCTTAATACAGAGTATGTGGAGAACTTTAAATCTACGCCTTCACCTCATCTCTTTATTGTTCTCTCTGCATAGTTGTGTGTGTGTTTGACTTGTGTAAGCCTGTCCGGCATCTGGGATGAGAACATTCAGCTCTGCAAAAATTAGAGGAAGCTGTTCACAGCCAACAATTACAAAGTAAAAGCATCCAAAGACAGGGTGGGAAATTATACATACATATATTTTAAATTACTGAGAGGATCGTGCTCAACAGCACGGCTTCAGAGACTGAAGAGATTAAAAGAAGCAAGGGCATCAAAACACTAATTTGAGAAAAAACAATGGGGGAGACTGCTGTGATTCACTCCAATTTAATGTCTCATCCCATGAGTGACAGTCAGTCCTGCTCCAGCACAGACATCCTGTCAGATAATTACAACTGGCAGCTGATGCAGACAATGTGTTTTTAATGTTATAATCAAATCTTCAGAATCACACTTTCATAATATTCCAAAATACTAAGGTTTATTGGCACTCTCTCCTTATTTTTCCTCCTTTCTGCCGTGTGTCTTGTGTTGTGTGTATTTAGTGTAGCCTTACACCAGAGTTCGGGCACTCACATTTGCAATGCTTGCCATCCTCTTCGAGCACGTAATTTGGCTTGCAGCGACAGCGGAAATGAGCGGCAGACTGCTGCACACAGTAGTGTTCACATCCTCCATTGCTGATGGCACACGAGTGGACAGCTACAAAGGAGGAAACATAGAAAAAACTTGGTCAGGTCGACAGAGGAGCTTAAATGAAGGGACAGAAAGAGAGGCGGTCACAGGGAAAGAGAAAATCAGGCCTCTTTGCAGAAAAATCAGTCAACTGCAGGTTCATGTTAGAGCTTCTGACTTTTGATTGTGACGTGCCACATCCACATGCTTATTTCTCAGAGAGGTCAAGAACGCAGCACTGACTTTTCTGCAAGGCAGTCTCTCAGAGAATTGTTATGCTCTGAACCTTGAAAGATCCATCACCACACACTTGCCAAAAATCACAGAGAGATTTGAATGGCAGGACCTCTGTGGCGGACAACGCTCATCCGCTGATGAGACTGAGGGCAGAACCAGTTCAATCATCTTCCCTGTCTGCGTTTCTTTTCTTCGTAGCAACAGATGAAACGTCGATAGACAGCCTGGATCCCTTCTGACAAAAACAACAGGTACTTCTCAAAGACGGTGTTTTTTATACTTGAAGGCTGGAGTCAAGATCCATCCATCACCAGTACACGTCAAACCGCAGAGCGCTATCCAGCTTAAATATTATTCAGCCACACGCCAAGTGTGTGGGATACATCTGACCTCTGCTGGCAAATCAAGAGCTGGATAAGAAGAGCAGAACTGAAACTGAATTGATTTGAGGACATCTGCTCTTCTTTTCCACCCTATGACTCCGAGCTGATTGGCATGTGTAGTCTTTTATCCTGCATATATGTGGTTATGCTGTGCATAGTGCAAAAATGAAAAAAAAAAAACGTACTTATTCACATGTTATATGGAAAGCAAGATTTCAGAGTTGATTTCAGTACGTGATATATTGGTGGACATGGACACATTTTGCAGCTCGCCTCTGCACAGTTTTAACATGACTGTCAGCAGACGCATATGCAGCCTCACAGATAAGCTTCACCTGGGAGTCAGTCCAGATGTGCACGATGATTATTAGTGCAATCAGTCATTTCTTCATGCAACAGCTGTCACACAAAAGCCTCTCAGGGACAGTTGGGTCCCAGCTACGGCGTCTGCTCTATAAGACGATGAAACAACGTTGCTTTATGAAGCCAAGAAACACATAATGATTTCCACTCTAAATGTCAGGACACTCTGTATACATTCCTGACTGCAGACAGTGGTGCCAGGTTTATACTCTTTTCTCTATCAGCTATTTCTGAAAAACGTAAATCTAATGTATCTGGCATGACAGAAACAACATACAGGTACTGCAGAAACACTGCAGCTGTCACGAGTGACAGGATAGCACGCAGATTTATGGCAAGAGGCTAATGTGAGCGTTCAACACAAGCAGAATTTCAAGGACAAAGACAAAACAAAACAATCTCACCACAAGGTCCATTTAGTAGCTGTACTGGAGCTTTCAATCGAATCACACCAGTTACCAAGAAACTGTAGATGTTCAAATTTCCTTTTTTCTGAGAACTTTAACGTGCGACTATGTAACTTTTGCAGCGGCAATTACAGAATAATGGTGAATGCAAAAACTTGTATTTGTAATTCCTTTGCACCTGTTAATAGATGAAAAGGTATTTATATTCTAAGTATAGATACTGTAGTGCACGAAAATGCATTTTGTACATATTAGAGCTGAAACGATTGGTTAGCTAATCTATTAATAGGGCAAAAATCTTGGGGTAATTTCTGTATTTATTAAAAGTGGAAAGTGGCGAGATGACAACAAACAAGGGCAGAGGGACGGGGCTGACCCACTGGGCAACTATTTTGATAATCAATTAATATAAAAAAACACTTTGGACGTGAAAATTTTGACGGCCATTTTTACAATTTTCTGACATTCTATGGGCCTACCAGGGACAATGAAAATAGTAGTTAGTCACGGAGTACAAATGCTCTCCAGGACATGTCAAGTTGGAGTTGATTCACTCACAGAAAAATAATAATATCCATTTTCAGTGTGGCTTTACAAGCAAATGTTATTTGAATAATTTCATAAAAGGGCTTTTTGTCAGAATCAAAGGGATCATCTACTGCAACATTATGAATGTGGTTTACATGATTAAGTGCCCATGTCAAAAAGCATGTGGCTAAACAAAAAAAACATACTCCTACAAGTACAGTATTCTTTATGGAGCTTTGAACAAGTGGTGCCACATTACAAAAAGGAAACGCTCATATGTTCAAAAGAGGGATGAGACCTTAAATCATGTCATACTCAAATGTGTTACTTGACATTATGCAATTAAACCTTTGTATGGATTTAATGCATTTAATAAGGGCTACCCGTAATTCTGCCAATGTGTACCGTATGTGTATTCACTGCTTATTTTAGATAAATGCAGCACACCTGACAAACATCAGGATGCTGTGAATGCAACATTAGTCACAGTACGCTAGCAGCTACCTAACAGGGCAAAATTCCCTGTCAGCAGTATTATTTCAGCACACTGAGACAAAGCGGTTAGGTTCCTTACCGAGGCAGGTGCGGCCGTCCACATGCAGCCGAGAGCCCGGGTGGCATTCACAGTAGTAGGAGCCTCTGGTGTTAACACATCTGTGCTGGCAGCCTCCATTATGAACCTGGCACTCATCAATATCTGTGGGGAAGGAGGCAGAAAAGAAACACAGAAGCAGAGAGACGGGAGAGAAATGAGTGCAATTTGACTAAATCCTCTCATTATGAGGAAAAAAAAAAATGGTCACATGAATAAAGCCCAGATGAACTGCCAAGCTGAGAGAGGAATTTAATGCAGGTTTTAGGATAAAGATGTACTCCGAGAAGAAAGGAGATGATGGATGAGAAGGGAAAGTACTCTACAAGTGTGTTGCAGCTCAAACAAACAAAACCCCATGTGGTAACAACTACTGAACATTTTAAACCAAATTTAAATTCCTTTGCTTCTTGTCAAAGTCCCTTGGGAGCAGCAAGCATATGGAAACTCAAATTAGAGGATGCAAAACATACACATTCCTCTCTGCCGTGCGTTGAGATTATAAACAAATAAAAGGAGGGGGTTCTTCGTCTGAGAAAGTGGTTGTGAGCAAAACATGGTTGCCTCACTGTGTGACCAGATTTCAAACTAAACAAGCCGTGTTCCTAAACGTTTCTTATTTTAGGGGTCAAAGACTAATAAATTGTTTTTGGAGTTCCACAGCAGACCCCCTGTGAGACCCGAGCTGATTTATGAAGCCCTGCTCTGTTTGGACTTCAGCTAACAGCCTGTCTGACGCCATCATCATCAGGGAAATTAGGACATGAAGTTGAACCCACCTGACCTCCAGGTCAGCGACAGTTACCTGTTTGCTTAAACGAAACTAAAATTAGCACAGTGGAGTTACTGGAAGTGTTGCTGACTGAGACAAGTGGTGTGACACATCGAAAAGGTGAATGTGGATTTCTGTTGGCTGCTGTGAACAGTCTGTAAAACGGCTAACACATCATAAAAGACCATTAGTCAGCGCCAAGTTAAATGTCTGGTTGAGAAATGTGTTGTTCAGTGCAGTCTTGACTCCAGGCAGTTATTTTCAGTGAGAAACTATTTCAAGAATTCGGAGGAATTCCTGTGAGAATTAGCTCATTTATTAAAAAGGAGAATTTTACTTTTACTCAAAGTGTATTTTTTTTAGTGTTGTTTAGTACAAACACTGACCGATCCACCACAGACAACACATTATGTCACTGAGCAGTGTGTTGTAAACGATACATTAACCACCTCATTATAAATAAACTCCATAAATATTTTCTCAACAGTCAGCACAGTGCAAATTCCCTCCCTCTAAAAATAAATAGTCTTGTATCCTTAGTGGAAAGAATGATTTGCACGTAAACACATTTATAGTACAGTTATTTAACACAGTGTGGTTTCCTCCCTTAATCCAAAGACATGCTGGTTAGGGGAAACTGGAAAGTTCATCTTGCCCATGGATGTAAATAGGAGTGTAATATGTTGTCTGTCTATGTGTGTCAGGCCTGTGTGTCCAGGTGATGGACTGGCAACCTGCAGGGTGACCCTTGCCTGTCACCCAATGTAAGTTGGGGCAGCAACCCTAAATAGAATAAGTGTGTATAGATAATAGATAGACTTAGACACATGTACATAGTCTCCTGATGCTACTGTACATCTGCTTTTTAACTGCCACGGATATTCATTTGATCCATTCAATAAAATAATGGTTATAGCAGCTTTTAAGGTAGTATTCATTGTGGCACGTTGTGAGACGAATATGAATCTCAGATTCTCTGTAACAGGGAGAGAATTTGGCCTCCACAGTGTTTGTGTCGGGATGTGTGGGATGGAGGCAGCATGGGAGTTGGACAATCTGCATCTGAGCCTCATCGTGCATATTACACAGCACCGCATCTCTGTCGTCATGTTCCCGCAGTAAGCACAAGCAGCACATGGCCCGTGATTTATCCATAAATCAGGTATTTACAAGACCCAAAACACATCATCCTGGCGTTACAGAACATACAGAGGAAGCACAGCACTGTAAATGATGAATTTGTAGTACTTGATATAACATATGAAACACTGAGTCTACTCTTGGTAATAAAACAAGGATAGAATTAGGATGAGAAGAAAAATATGGTGTATGAGCATAAAGGGATTAAATTCTACTTCCTTAATGGTTCCAGTAAAAGCTGCCGAAGACAGCTAAATTATAGAAATATCCTTCGGCTGACCCCATCTACTCCCAGTAATATCCCACGACATCTTCAAATATAGTGTTTTGGGCAGAAATGAGCTACTAAACTTTCCTGTTCTTCGTTTCTCTGCTGCCAGACTTTAGCTCAACTTGGTCCAGCAAAGCTGGCAGGAGCCATCCTTTCGTTTTTCCATCCGTGCTGCATGCAGTCCTTTGGTTTGGTTTTTATAAAATGGGTCCAGCGCCGTGGAGCTGCTGCTCCTCTGTCAACTGCAGTGCACAGTCGGTGAATCCCCTCCAGCCTGGTTTCCACTTCCAGAACATGATCCCCCCCAAGCTCAGAGCCAAAGCCTCAGCAGCCGTTGGCTTTAACAGAAAGCACATTAATTCTCTGCCCGCAGCCACCTACAGCACGGTATCGTCTTCATGGAAAACTATTTTGATCTGTTTCCGAAAGGTGATTTGTTTATTGTGCACAGAAGATCAATTATTTCTCAACAGCCTTGATTTATCTCCAAGAATGACATCTAAGTAACTCAGCAGATCAGAGGGATTATTGGCATTATGGTAATAAAAATGTGAAACATGTTTCATCTTATGCATTTATCCCCGAGCATTGCAGCCGTGCCAAACATGAAAAGAAATATTCAATCATAAAAATATTGACATAATCTGTCGAGAGTGTATCTGGTATCCAGCCCTGTTTGTGTTAGCATTATAAGCGTCTCCCACGATTCGTAGGTCATGCTTTCATGTGCTCTAATCTCTGTTGATAAAAGCCATCCTCCCATACTCTGATCAGAGACAAAGTAATCTGGGCAGTGCCAGACAGCGCGTACAGCAGACACATTATCAGAGGGACTGATTAGCCAGTCTGGCTGAGCCACGGCTTGGCTATGGAGAGGCACAAACTCTGATGACTGTAAATAACTTCTTACTACGTCCTACTGTGCAGTACAAAAAAATTATGAAGATGTGTACAACCAAAAATCAATTTATAAGCCTTTGTGAAAAGGAAAATTTTGAAATTTAGTACAAAATTTATTGAAAGATAGAATGAAAGCGTTACTCATTTCAATGTTTAACTGTTCACTAAATACGTTTTACAAACTATTCCTCTTGAGGATGGACCCACAGTGAAATGAAACAATTAAATCATTGTTACCACAGCTTCATCTGCATCCTGGCACTTACCTGCCGCCGGGTAGCCGAGGTTGTAGCCATAGTATCCATGGTAACAATTTGGCCTATAACAAATCCTTCTATAGTAACTATGTGGATAGTTTGCAGCACATGTTAAATGTGCCATTGCTTCAATTAACACCAAAAAGAAAATCCACCATCCTGATGATGAAGCCATGGCAAAAAGTGAAATGTAACGCCTCACAGAGAACTTAAATAAAAAAATGTACTGTAAATCTAAAGATTGTTTTTGTTAAGCACATTAGCTATGAAGAATTAAAATGACAAGTTCTCAGGTGTTGAATCCTGGTCTGATGTAACATGGTAACTACTTCTTATGCACTCTGCCTCCTGATTTTTCTCTCCCTTCCTCCATCTCCCTCTCTCTCTCTCACTCTTTCACCCTCCCATCTAATGAAGCTAAATGTCGTCCACATTAAAGATCCTCCTCTCTCTCCTCACCCCCCCCCCGCCCTTTTCCCCATACTTCCCTCTCACCCCCAGTCTAAACTCTCTCTTATACTAAAGGTACATCCAGCACAGCATGAACTACAAATAGCTTTTTACCAGCCAGCTGTGATTGATGTCAATCTCTCTGTACTGAACCACTGTATTTTACTGTCTCCTCAAAGAACGTTATGTGATAAAAAAGTGAGATTTATGAGTGCACATCACTCGGCTGTTGAAGAATAAAAAATGTGAACAGGCTGAAGGATGTGCTGTATATATTTTTCTTTTGACATCGACATGTATAAGAAAAAAACTGCCACCAAAGGAGAGCCAAATTTGATAAGTGCCAGAAGTCAAATTCAGTATCTATAATCCAAACATCTGAGAAAGGAATGAGCCTTGAAATGAAATCGTCTATTCAGGAGCTAAGCACTGTGCTCTCTAATCTGTTGCCAACACATGCACACAAACACAGCAGCAGGACCGCAACGGGCACATTATAGAGCTTATAAAGAGCAAAGCATGTTGATAGTCAGCATCACTTCTCTGATTTGAACAGAAACGCCCTTTAGAGACCTCTGCAGGATACAATGACTGTGAGCTTCACTTTTTATGACCTCTCTTCTTAATAACACAACCTTAAAGCCTCTGTAACTCACACCTGTACAGTTGTTGCATCAGGCCACAACCATCTAAGATGTCCACAAGCTCAGACAGTTCAGCAGAAACTGATACAGATCGTTTTTGTGAGACCACACGCCAACATATTCCCAACTCTGAACACATCACCATAAGATGCATATTTGCGCAGACTTCAGAATCATGTGGACAATGATGCCAGCCAGGTGAGTACGAAAGCAGCCTGCTCAAGTATGGAAGACAGATGACAGGCTCAGAGTCTATATGACTATAAAATACCTTGCCAGGGCAAAAAAAAAATCGGAATAAAATACCAGAAAAATCCAGGAGACCTGGCAACAGCAAAATGTTTTTCTTAACAACCCCTTGAAGGGAAATGTCTTGCTGTAAGACTTAACAGGAGGATCCTATACCTGTTGGTTTTGGAAGACACCACTCACACACTCCTAAAGCTCACTTTTAAGACAGGTGCCGAGCACTGGCAGACCTTTACTCCCACCTTCACGCTCATGAGCTGTAAAGTTCATTTGGCATGACGGCTAAAATGTTGACACTGCTGCACTGCGCTGCGCTCGGCACGACAGCAGAGACCGTTGGCCTCCTCCACTTTGAGGGTCGTTTTTATTAAGCCTGCCTATTCAAAATTTAAATAAATAAGTGCATAACTAAAATGGAATTTGACCAGGAGCTTAAATCTAGGGAACTCTCCACAAGAGATTAAATTGTAAATTCTGTTTCTTTTTCTTTTTGCACTGAACAAAAGATGTATTTGTTCGTTTCTTGTTCATGCCAGCAGTATTGGCATATTAGCATCCCACAGATGTCTTTCATTAAAAAACATTATAGCCTGTTGCCAAGACAGGATTCCCCAAAAGTACTAATGTGGTCGTGTGCAATCCAACTCCCAAGAACCATTTATTCTTCACAGCTAAATGAATGGATCTTGTCACTTATCCGGACTCATGCGGGCTTCGACTCTGCAGCCCTCCCACCTTCATGCTGTCATGCAGATGGAAAGCTGATCAATTTTTGCAGACGCAGCACCACACATGCAGGGCTAACGTAAACATCCACAACATTCATCCAGCTTCTTTTACCTCTGTTAATACTACTGCCAATTACAGACAATTAGGACATTAATGCTGGGGTAGCTGTTTTCCTCCAATATACACCAGTGGCGGAGGGCAGAGAGCTATGAAAGCCAGCTGTGACAACGTTCCCATCAACTCTCTAAACAACCGTGACCTGGATCAGATCTCTCACTGGTTCCTCCAGCAGACAGCCATACAGCAGAGCACTCCAGCGTCTCTCCTCTAGGCTTGGCTTCTGCACAGAGGAATCATTATTCTGATTAAACCAACCACTTGCAGAGACTTCCTAATCAGAAACATCAAACTATGATGGAGCAAAAAGAAAACTCATGGGAAAATATTAGGAAGAAGCACAGTTTTGATGAGCTGTGGTTTAGAGATGCTGGGACCCATGATAGTCTGGTAGCTGCACTTTCTTCCACAGAGTCTGAGTCATGAAATCATTTTATCAAAATATCCAGTCCTGTGGTTCACTTACGTTAAAATGATCTGGCTTTGATGTTGAATCTACATTCACTGAGCCACAAATAAAATCAAAAACAAAACTGTCAACATGTACATCAGTGTAGGTTGCAAAACCAATTGTGTATCAACTGTTAAAACAAGACCAATACATCTACACATGCGTGTGACTGAGGCTGATGGGAATATCATTAGTTTTGCAGGTATTTGGTTAAACACAAAAGTACTGGAAAAACAAAATTTTGATAGTGGTGCAGGATGGAAAGTTAAAGGATCACTAAGTTGTTGCAATTCATCCTGAGGGGAACATGAATGTCTGAAGAAAATTTCATTGAAAAATATCCAATAGTTGTTGCACTTTGTGCATCAGAGGATCGCTGAAGTCACAAGGAATCATCTTCTGGGAAGCATGAATGTCTGCTCCAAATTTCAAGGCAATGTGTCGACTTGTTGCTAAGATATTTCAGTCTGCACCAAAGTAGTGGACTGAATGACCAGCCGACATCGCCATCCCATCTCTGGCATCAGTAAAAACATTTAATAGTTTAGTGAATGTTGAGCAGAGTAAGAACACAAAGACAGATGAAGGTTATTTCAGAGTTCGGGGTACAATTACATGCTGTCAACTCGGACTGAGCAATGCTGACAAAATCAAATATTATGTTTGTTTTTTTCCCAAGGAATACTTGTGCTTTCAAAAGATTCACACTCAAGAACATTTTAAGTGTAGTAATGTGGATTTAATGGCCCAGCAGATACAAGCTAAATCAGAAAGGCTGTGACAGACACCATTATGATGGTGATAAGCAGAATGCCAACATCTGCTCTCATATTTCTGACATTGATATTAATCTGATATACAACTCAGCTCCACAAAACAACAAATATAATCAAGGACTCACCTTGGCAGGTTTTGCCATCTTCATTCAGTTTCTGCCCAGGAGGACACCTGCAATAGAAACTTCCAATGGTGTTACAGCAGAGAGCCTCACAGCCTCCGTTGGTCTCCTCACATTCATTCACATCTGACGGGGAGAAATAAGGACAAGGTTGCAGTCATTAAAACCAAAACCAAAAGCAGAAATCAGGAAGAACAAAAAATGGTTGCGGTAAAACAGTTAAACGTGTTTAAAAAGTCTGGTGTTTTGGTATAAACAGCGCTGAGCTACTTTGAGCAGCAAAGATATATATATAAAAAAAAAAAAAAGTGTCTTCAAATGTTTTCCATACATAAATTTGACAGTGTGGAAAGTGCCTGGAAATTTATAACAATTACGGCAGGAAACTGCGTGCATCGTTTCCATCCTCAAACTTGTCCTTAGTACCAACTTCAAGGAAAAACACATAATACATCCAAAACAGAATGAAAATATATCAAATACTATTGAGTGGGACAAAAGGAAACATGCAGGAATGATGTGTTGTTTTCATTGATGCTTACCTGTAAACAATGAACAAGGACTAGCATTTGTCAATCATGCAGAATCTCCAAAACACTTCCACAAGAAGTCCTGTTTCATTTCATTTCCATCAGTTAAATATCCTGCCAAAGTTGTCATCAGACCAGATAAAATCTTTCCCTACAGTTCCCAAACTACACATAATGACTCAGGTCAGATGCGGGTGCTGACAGTTCGGTATATACCACAATCTGAGCTACAGAGCTTCTAAATAATGAGATATTAAAATTGAAACAAAAGGGGTAATGTGTTACGGATTGTTCACTTTTACACTGCACTTAAGACACTGCTCCACATTGACTGAATCAATGTGAAATTTCATTCATATGGGGGTTTGTCAGGAGAGATTATGCTCACAACGCAGTTTTAGACTTGACGACATCGGGCTGTTTCATTTGCCATGCCAACAGAAGGAATCTTGGACTGAAAACTGAAAACCATGGAGAAAATTAGGAGGGAGCATTCACTTGGCACGAACCAGCCTGTAAACTTTCTCCATGTCCATAAAAGAGTAGAGTTATTGTACGGAGGAAGAGCGCGAATGTAAAGAAAATTGCTTTATAGAACATTTTCCTCCCTGTAGCAAATTTCTGTACTTTGTGGTGCCAGCATTTAACCAACCAGTTAAATGATTTCTCTCTCAGTTTACAACATCTGGAAATGGTCACACCAACAACACTGCACTCTTTCTATTGCCAAGTATTTAAAAACTGCCATGAAACCTAAATGGCACACAATAATGTAATGAAATGAAACCTTTAACATCAAGAATGAATCTTATTATACAATGAAATTTGATCCCTAATCAATATATTACTGCAGTCCTTCTTAGCAAGACTAGATAAATTGCAGCCAATTTATTTCTATTTGTGCACTACATTACAAGAGCTTAATTTAATGAGTCTGGGTCCTGGAGTGAGACAGAGTGCCCGCCTTTTAAGTACAGTTCATTTCACTTGCAAAATAAGTACCGTAATTACCGCAGGTTTGAAGACAATTATGTAAAAACAGGCAGACTGGAGCAGACAAGTGATGGTGACCAAGCAGAATGTGACCTGAAGTCAAGGGCAGGATTAAAGACCCTGAGGGATCCTGTGGTGTGATCTGCAGCGTGAGGGTGTTTGTGTTGTGGCGAGACCGACTATCCTCTCCATCTTCACCCCCCCGAGGCCACACACCTGCGTGGCAGCTTGAGCAGGGGTCTGTCCAGGGTCAGTGTCACGCTCATCATTCTCCAAGTCTTTCTGCCCAATAAGCAAGCAGGAATGTTGAACTGCTGCAGGTCAGGAGAGGAATACGAAACACAGCAGTGGAAACTGAACATCCACAGTGGATCAATGAAGTAGGATGTTTTTTGTTAAGACGGGTGTTTTTTTTACCCTTTTCTCCAATCTGATATTAACTTGAGCCAAAGTCATGTTTAGAGGGCAGAAGAAGCTAATTGAGGAAGACCATGCACAGGCTTTATGTTTTTAATATGAGGCTTTGTTATGTACTTTTTGTTTATATTATATTAGTATTTTAAATTACATTATTGATTATAGAGTGAGGACCACATTGGAAATTAATAAATAGTTCCAAAACATAAAAGAGAGATGAACCAGATTATTGTTAATATGTGGATGCAGCAGGGAAAGATTACCTTTTCTAATCACAGTATCTCTATGCTAAAGTGCGGATTTCAAATCAGAAGAATTCCCAGCCATAAAAAAACATATTCTATGAATGTTAAACTCAATGACCTCTGAAGACATGAGTGAGTCTGGGGGTGGAGCAGAGACTGCAGCTTCATCTGTCTCCAGGGGGCAACCGCAATTTTCATTTTATGTCACCCTCGCTCATCCATCAATCCGTCACCAAGCTGAACCTCCAGCAGAGTGACCGGACACATCTAAAAGGAACGAAACAAGAGCTGTAGCCTCCTTAAAAAATGATGGGTATGATCCTGAAGGGTTTTTCTCCCCAACCTGAGCCTGTGGTGGGGTCGCTGTGCACGCTTTGCAAAAAGAGATCAGATGGCTAAACCATAGTGGTGTGTCTGCAGCCCAATGTATGCCCCAGGTCGGGGTCATAGGCCAAAGTTCAGGGTCAAACCCATGTGGGGAGAATCACACGAGACTATTTCATCATGTGGTGGATGTTCAGATATGTAATATATGTGACACAAGAGACCTCTTAGCAAGTAACAAACGTTAGGACAACCAACATGAGGATTCCTTTATGTCAGAGTAACATGAACAGAGAAAGATATTCATTGTACACATGTTTATGGTCTTATAGTTCATTTACAATTACTGTAGTCAGTTCTTCTTTTGAATGGTTAATCAAAGCGCTGTCTCGACATTTTGAGAAATGCACTTTTTCGCCTTCTAGCTGAGAATTAGGTGAGAACTTCAGTGACGTGACGGGGGGCAAAATCCACAGTCCTTATACTGTGCAAACATCAGCTGCAGTTTAAAATTCCTTTTTGTATAAAATGTGGACTGTGGACCGTCTTTGAAGAAAGTATGGCCTTGGGGGAACAATTACCAACAACCCTTTGAATGCACATATGGACATGTCAGTATTGTGCCGAGATAACCTTCAAAAGTACAAACCTATCTTTTAACTAATCTAATAACTAATTGTTTCAATTTTAAAAACTATATCAAAGAAGCATTGATTTAACAAGATACACTTACTTTGTGTGACTCTACTAACTAAACTGATAAAAAGTCCAATGCTGAGGATGAGGGAGAGCTAAATGATATGCCTGAGGCACTTAGCATCGATGCTAAATCCTTGGAAACAAGTATTGTTCTATGCCTGGCCAGAATAACTGATAACCTCACCAAAGTCATCAATATTAAATAAATTGATAAAACAACGTAAAGGTGGAGTTTCTGTTCATTGTTCTATGAGCATAACAAACCTCGGAATAAGTTATTAAGTGCTCAATGCTGTTATGTCTTCATGTAAGTGAAATATAAAACAAAAAGACATCTGTAAAATGGGTAAAAATGTGTATTTCCCTGTAGTGGACACTTTGTTCCAAAGCAATTAGGGAAAGAATTAGAAACAAAAAAACTTCACTAAAACTCTTGATTGTGTTTCTGCAAGTTCAGCTGCAGCAAAGCTCTGGGCTTACATTCCTCTGTTGTATTGTGTGACTTCCTGTGATAAGGACGACAGCCACTGCTCCTGCGAGGACTGGACTAACGTCTTGTTAGACCACATGGGGCCAACAAAAACCTCCGATATAATCTCAGGAGGTCATGGGCCGGAAAATTGCAGTATTCATCGAGGATCGGGAGGGAGGACGCTGAGGATAGCCTAACCTGTTTCCTTTTAAGGGCCCTGATCTAAAAGCCTGCTGGTCTAACAATGTGCTTTGCTAGTGTTCATTCCTGGTTGCATTCCCTGCAGTTCTCACAGCTGCTTTCATTTACCAGGTGCTATAAAGATGGGGATCGACTGGAGGCTGAAAGACACATATTTTAGTCGGAGGTTTCATTCAGACGAGGACTTCTCAGTGATTGAGCAGCACATGTGGCAGCAAGACGGCTCATGACAGCATCCTGTCTGACTAATCAACCAACCACTTATGAACTGGAACTGACAATTTACCTCACACCCTTTCACAGGAAACTCAACCTCACCTTTGACCTCCAGAATAACTGACCCTTAAAATGTTTTTTTATGGGGTTATATACTGATCCTTTAAAAAAATCCTATTTATGTACTTCTTTCAAATCAATTAACAGTCTGTTATATTGTGTTGTGTTGCTTGTGCAGTTATTTTATTGTTGAAAGTTGCTGCCATGCCTTTTGTAGAGGACACATTTCTTTCACCCCTCTGCAACACAAGGCTTCCTGGCAGAAGCTCAAATGAAAAAGATGAACTGGTGACATATGCTCACCCAAGCTCACAAAAGTTATTCTAAAAGTTATTTTATGGACCCTATAACTCCTCATGGATTTCACATGGATATTCTGCTAGAGTCAGATATCATGAGAACCCCAAAGATGCATTTAAAATGTTTTATCCAAGCATTACGTCTGCGGTTTGGGTCATTGTATCTACATTGTGCAAGAACAAGCTCTAAGGTTTCCTTGTAATGCTCTCCTGCCAGACTACTGTCTCTGTCCTATGTAACAGTTACAGGTAAGAGCAGCAATCAAGAAGCCTGCTCACTTCACCTGCCAGGTGTAATAAGAAGAGGCAAACAGAGACATTTTGAAGATTTTTCTTATGCGTCAGGTCTCCACGAATTTCTACATGAATAAAATGTAGAAGGTATGAAAGCAGAACACTTCTGGCATATTTTGGCAACAGTTTACAGTATTTCAGGAGGCAAAGATTTAATGTAAGTAAGAGAGGAGATTGAGAACATTGGTTGGTCTGATCGTCAGACGAGTCAAACTGAGATGACACACAATACATTAAGATGTTAAATATCTCTAAAACTACTAGAGACAATAATTTGATGATGATTTTCTGCAAAATGAGCCAATAAAAAGGATGAATGTCTTTCTCTCCTTCTCCTCTGTAATGCATCTGCTCAAGTTCAACATCGCCCCCTGCTGTTAGTCTCCTCCTATATCAATAATAGCCCAGATGTGCTGCTGAATGTTTTTTTCTTAACTTAGTACTATGTGATTCTGCTCTGCTCTCATTCATCATGTAACTAAAACACAGCTGCCACAGTATAATAATTTCAAGTCAAAGAAGACCACACTTTAGTGCCCACTCTGATAAAACATCTTTCACTCTGGTTCACCGCACTGACTCACACCAGAAAAGTATGTGTGCTATATTACACATCCAATAATTTCCATCCCTAGTCCTATTTAATACATTCTTAGTGCTAGTTTTGGGTACGAGTTTCTTCCTGAAGCCCTGTAATTGTGTGGCAGCTGAGTCGTTAAGTGGCACCGCCACTCGGACGTGGGGTGGCTTTCCTGAAACCAGAGGTGAAAAAATGTCCCCTTAATGATAAAAGGACAACCCACACAGACCTCTACGATGTGTATCCACTGATGTTTAAGACGTCTGTACTTCCTCTCGCAAACCACAAATGTTTCCATGAAGTCATTAACAATCTGTGTCAGGTTTAGAGTAAAAAGTGGTGTTACAGTACAGGCCTCCATTTCTTTTTCTTTTTAAAAAAAATGTTTTTTACAGACTTTTCAATCAGGACACAAACACATCTGGTGTCTGCGGCTTTCACAGGACTGCAATAAACTCACCCACTGAAAATCTGGACAGCCGAGCTGCCTGTCTACCTGCCTACCTGCACACGTGCTGCAAGTGCACCCAATGCACATGACTGGAGTCTTCCACAAGGCCAAAGCTAGCAAGCTAGTCTCACAAGTACGGCAGAGAAAGTGCTGCCAAAATAAATTATGGCTCAGCAACAGACTGTCATGAGTTACCATCACAAAGCAGACACCTATTGAGCTGAAGAACAAGAGCGACAGACTGTCTTTTAGTGAGCTAACTATATAAAGCACTGAGCTGGGCTGAGTGAGCAGTAACTATGAGCTAACAGTGACATTACATTTGGGACAGCTGTTTTGCTTGTGTTTACATGATTGTGGCATTTAACAGAGTTGTTTATTTGTTAGACTGAAAAACTACAGAACAAAGGCTTGCTAGTTTCTCCAACACTGCAGACTCTGCCTTTAAGATGAGCTGTGGTTGTTGCTTTCCTTCAATTGAACGTTTCTCATGTGAAAATGCAGATGAACAGAGTCTCAATTCTCTACTTATCTGCCTATTTAAACAGTTGTATTTTGTTTTTATACAATCTTCTTCCCAAGGCATGTAATGACAACAAACCAGACAAGCAGCAAACTGTGATACTGAGAGAAGCACCGACGGGCTGTCTGACTCTGACTCTGGATAAAAATATCAATCAAGCGACTCTGTAGTCTTTGTACAGCTTATTATCCATTACTTAGCCTTATGTTTTATCATTTGTGCATGTTCGACCACAAGGGATTTGGGTGGCACATCAAAGACAGTAAAAAACCCAGTGTTTGACTTTGTTTAGTGACTGACTCTGCTCCAGTGAGTCCTAAACTCCCCTAATCCCTATTTTGATGATCCAATTCACTGCACTGCAAGGTAAGTCTGCCACTGTGTGTGTGCATTTCATGTGCCTTTGCTTGAGAGTACTACTCTTGTGATAGGAGTATGTGATGATATCACTGGAAAGTGTAAATCGACCCATCCAGCCTCATCTTCTAACTGCCACTACTTTTGCCAACCAATTTTCTGATATGACCATGCATGTAACCTCAGTAATAAACTTACTTTTCCTGTGCTGCATGATTATTATTGCTGTTATGAATATAACGTTAGAACCGTTGTCCTGGTTGTTGAAACAAGTGAAATAGTTGGTCAAGTATTAGCCATGCCCATTTGCTGCCTAAGAGGTACTCATGTAAGTTTATGTGTTATGGGATACCCCATTCTTAAGGACCAGCTGCTTCTCACTCTTGTAAGCTTTAATTTTTTTTCCTCTTTTCTTCACCACAGCTGACTGTGACTGCCGCGAGCCCTTCATTCCCAGACACAGCCAACTCAAATCACCTCAGGAAGAGTCACATGGTTGTGCCAGCAGCAGCCATAGACCTCAGACAGGAAATCTGAGTATTGTCTGCTGGTAGAGACAATCCCCAATTTCTTTCACATCACTGTTTTCACAGTAATTGTTCAATGGAAGGTGCCTGACAGAGCAACAAGTTTTGGGAGATGTTTACTCCTTTAAAAAGCTGTGGAAAAGACAAAGGTTTCTGACTTCTGCCACTCATTTTTACTGTCAGTAAAAGTTATAGACAGCAACACAGAAATAAGTATGCCAGCTGCATGAACCGTACATGTCTCCAGAATAACATTTTATGATCTACACAGGCGAACAGGAGGAACAAATACCTCATGCACCTCAGGGGATTGCCCTCTGACCGTTTGCGTGTGCTCTGTGCTATACCTGTTAGGACCTGTCTTTTCCAACTTTGACCCTGGAGTTTTGAGTGCCTGGGACAGCACATGGAGGCAAGCAGGAATCCAAAAATTACTTGTTGTCGTTTCCATCCTGTCTCCCTCTCGGTCCCACGTGTTAGATATGCTGTTGTGGTATGTGCAGGGCCTTAGCGGACAGAAAGTCGCTCAGAGCCATTTACCTACAGGGCAAAAGGTGGCAGATACATGACAGACTGTCATGCTCAAGGTCTACAGGGGGAATAAACACGGAGGCTCTGATTATTGCTTCACGTGACACTACCTGGTTTCACAGTTGTTCATAGTTGAAAGGAACAGCAGTAAAATACACATCCCCCTGGCTACATCTAATTCAGAGGCTCTGGGCTTTGTTTTCATGGCAGTGCAAAAACCAGCTAAAGCAGCGTTATTATATGGTTATGTTAGATTGACCTTGAACTAAGCTTCGTCCATGTCTTTAGTGTTGTCACACCCAGCATGGCTCAAAGCCAGGAGAACAGCCACAACAAGATGGGAGCTCCATGTAGATGAAGTAGCGTACAGCCACAAATCCAAAGACTAAGACTTCTTTGAGTGTGATGTCTTTCAATTAGGTGGTTCCACCAGAGAGCACACACTAAACACATGCATAATTACAGAATGATGTTGAATAATTTTTTATTTTTCTTCTGCACTCTCAAAATGGAAGATGGATTAAGACCAGTGGCTCCGAGCCTTTTCTGCTTCTGAACAGTTAAATTGGTACAAAGTCCAATCTCACTCTGTCAATCTAAATCATAAATCTATGAGCTGTGACCATGTCAAGATTTTCTGATTATTTACTTTGAAGGTAATACTATGCAGTATTTTACAAGAAAAACCGTAAATGCCATGAAACATAATTTAAAATTGAAAAATGTTTTTTCCCTAACTGATTGATGTTTTACGACCCCTCACTGTAATCTCGTGACTGCTGGTCCAGACCTTGAGGTTGAGAATCACTAATTTAGATCAACATACAATATAAACGGAGAATCTTAGTTCAGGTACAGCACTGAAGCACTATAGTTCGCATTTGGCTGATCGGCATGCTTGATTCATGATGTCCACTCATATTCATTATGATGTCCCAAGCTGATCCTAATGATCCATATCAGCGATGATGAAGCCACATTTTCATTGCCAAACCTTTCTTTACTGGCCTTTACTGTGTTTTGTCTGTCTCCACTATGTTAGCTGGGCTATACAGTACACTTCATCCAGGTTGGCAAAACCTAAACTGAGTTGCTAAACTGTTGTAAGTTAACTGTTGCTCTTGCTTGTTATAGCAGGTCACATCAGCTGTCACTAATTAAAGCTAATTCCTTGAGTAACTTGATAACAGGCCAAAAATGAGGCTTTTGTTGGGTTTGTGCATTCTCTGCATATTCGTAAAAAAGCACTTGTGAAAGAAGAAACTCTCGCTCTGTACATCCCAGTGTAGACCGAACGTTTCTGTAGTTCCATCAACTCCAACACACATGTCCTCTCTCTATCTGATCAATTCAAATCAGTTTCAGTTTCAGTTCCTCATACCAACAGTTCAAGCAGATCAATTAATTAGTTTCGACCAGGGCCCTTTGGTATTTGGATTAAACAGCTTGTGAAAAGTTATTGTTATTTCAGCGTGCCAGGGACTCAGATCAGAGCCAATAAAACTTGACTGACTCATTACTAACATTCATACACTTGGATTCTTTTGAAGACCCCCCTCCATCCTAATCTAACTGCTATAAATGATCAATTACTTGTCTCTGACCAGAGTATGTGAATGAAACTCAAAGCTACTACAGTCCAAGTAAAAGCAAAAACGGGCTTGACATGTGTAAGGTAACTGATCTTGTCTCATTATATTTCTTTTAGATTAGCTTTTGCTTTTCACACCTCACTAAACATCAGTGAGAGGCTGGCTGTGCATTAAAAGAGACTAGTGGGTGAACATTTCCCAAGGCTAAGTGGCCTCCATATGGAGAGAAACACAACAGAGGAGATAATGTTGTAGGTGGACAGAAAACAGAGATTAGATGTGAAGTCTTTGGCTCAGTGGAATACACAAGGAGCCGATAAGGAGGAACAAAGGCAGCCGAGGCAGATTTAGTAAAATTAGAGGAAGATATGGAGGTAAAAAGGTAGCGGAGATAAGGAGAATCAAGGCACCACTGACAGATGAAGGGATCAGTCCATGCTTGTTATTCCTCTAATTGTATTTTGCAAACTCTTGTCAACGCAAATTTACACAAACTTGATGCCCTTGCCCCCTGCATGACCGGGATTGACCTTTCATCAGGAATGCTGTAAAGAGCCTAATGAGACAGGGTGGGAGCCCAGACTCGGCACAATTACAGGAGATTAGGGTGCTGCACAGGATGCAATGGCAGGTAGGTGGCCAAGATGTACCCCACCCTGAATGCGACGCACTCCCTCTCATTAGAGATGCCTTTTCTGACTTCACAGGAACAGGGCTGCGCTCGCTCGCTCTCGTGGTTAAGCCTTAATATCTCAGTGTTTCAGGATGGGACAGTCAGAAGACTGACTGGATATGAGCATCCACAAGGTCAGATTAGGCTTCATGCCCAAGCATTTTACAGAGGTAGTGCTAAAATGATAAGTGAATTAACTGATTAGATGACCAACAAAAAATAATGGGACCAAGAAATTGATGAGCATTAAATGTTGGGGTTTTCTTGTAAATAAAGTTACATTTACATTCAGTGTTGCTCAGTAAAATGCATTAAGTGTATCCATTTACCATTTTTTAAATCATTTAAGACTAGTAATAACACAGGGTGTATTGTTTTTATATCAACCAGCTGGATCAATCCTCTTCTCTACCTTTGCTGGCACATTACAGTGCTACCAGTGTATCGCATGTGTCAGACAATCACAAAGACCAAAAAATGTGATGGGCATATTCCACCAATTTCTGACATTTAACGGACAAATAGATTGATCAGTTTGAAATAAAATATTCCTTGCAGCCCCAGATAGATGACTCTACAGTTTCTTTCTGTACATGTGTCTCATTTCGCTTTTCTTATCCCATGCTTTGCTGTCTCAAACTAAAGAGTTAATAAAACTATGAATCAGAGGAGTTCAGGACAAAGAATGTGAAAATGTGTGAGAAAACATTTGCAGGAGCTTCTGGTTCTCCCAGCAGTGCCCACATCTCCATGGCCTCCTTCATTTCAGCTGCTCTGGAGGTCACGCTATGCTGGCTGCTAACAATACTCAAGGAACGGGATTAAACCTTCAAATGGCAAAAAAACAGAAAACATGTCAGTGACTCTGAATGGTCCATTTAAACTCCAATTTATGGCTGATGGCAACACCAAAAAAAAGAAAAAACATCAAAAGTTGTGAATAGCAAGATTATGTCACCCCCTGATCTTGTTCACTGTTAAGCCAGCTCTCATTATAAAATTCTCCACCTTCTCCTTATATTTCTACGGTTAGAACCTAAGATACCGTAACATCTCAAAGTAAAGTAAAAAAGCAGACTTCAACCTGTTCACAGCCATTTCAGCTGTAGCCTGTTAAACCCATCACAGAGGAAAAGGGAAACCCTGAGAGTGATTTAAACTGCTTGTGATCTTTCTGGACTTTTACTATCCCATTATCAGCCATTTGACTTTTACAACCTTTTCTATCCCGCTTAAAAAAATGTTCTAAAAGCATAACAGCCAGATTTTGAGTAGATAAAACAAATGCAGTGATGATTATACAACAGCTATATAACCTAATGCCCTGATGCCCGACACCTTTTGACCTCCCAGTGGAGGATGGACACACCAATCATGAGTGACAAACTGCTGCAGCTGGGCGTCTCACAGCTTTACAATCTCATGGCTTTACAGTCTTTCACGGTCATATTTAGCTCTGGACAGTAAAAAAAAAAAAGTAAAAGTAAAAGATAATCACAAAGTCTTTCAACACAGCCAACGACTCTCCTTCCTTATGGTGAGTAGTTTGACAAAACAGGAATGTAATCCAAATGTGTTATTATATCATATTGTTTCTAATTTTCCCCACAAGCTTGGGGAAAACTTTCTGGATATTAAATTCTGGCACAGTTCAGGACTAAATACTAAATGTTAAGTTCCAGCTTTCAGGGATTGCTGGCAGAGCTGCTGATCATGATTGGCAAAGAAAATTAGTCATTACAATAAAACAAAGGCCACTGCAACGAACACCATCGAAACCCCTATCTTACTATTGCATCAGCATCAATCAGGACAAACGCTCAGAAAGAGGAGTAACAGAGAAAGTCCAGGCCCTCATTATTATCTGGGGGTGTGGCAGGTGGGGTCAATTCAGAGCAAGCAGGGGTCAGTGTTAGGAAACAAAAAGGTGGACCAAAAGACACAAGCCGAGCAATACAGGAGAAGATTAAAACAATGAAACAAGATTATAGACAAATAAAAGGATCAAGGATCACAATGTGTGCAGTGGAGCAAGATTAAACACTAAAACTAGTTCAAGGTGCTGGACACTATTTAGGGCCACCAGTCAGCTTGTGCTGGACTCAAGAGTGCCTTGGATTCTCTGTCAGCATATAATCTTGTATCTCATCTTCAAATAAATTACTTCACTTTACTGTTAAAACCAGCACATCACAATGACCTTTTTTTTTTTTTTTTTTTTTTTTAATATATAAATGGTGTTTACCCAAAGCATCATGGTTTGTAAGAATACTGTGAAAATGCAAAGAGAAGCTACAACCAAAGGCTCACAAGGTACCTAAATCTTTAGGTTAAGGGTTACAGGTTGTTAAATTCCTGCAGTGGATAAAGACTGTACAGGAGGTTTCACACTCTCTTAAGGCTGACATTAACATATTCATGTTTGGATCTCTTCAACGTCCTCGTCTTCGTGGACCACATAATGGTTTCCAACAGACCAAAAACTATATCAACAGCTGACTAACTAATCATCACAATGGGATCACACTCTAATTCAATTATGAGGCACAGAAATATTCGTATCTCCAGGCATAAGGGTGTGTTTCATTTTGGGGCACTTACTTGCTAAAGTACTCAGCAAGGTCAGCAAGGAGGTTTCTCAAATATTTTTCTTGATCCTAAGAAAAACCATTCAATGGGACTTTGAGTTAAGGGATTTATTTTTACAATGGGGAGGATCCCAAGGTCGACATACTGAAAGCACCTCTCTCATCACATTCCTCAGTGGTCCTGAACATGAAGGGAGCAGATACACTATATATTTACCCCAAGAATAAATCAGAGTGTTTCCTCACTAATCACCTGTCAAACTTGTACCAGTTCCAGGGTGAGCAACATGTGTGAAGTGGCTTAACCATACGGTAAAGGGATGTTCTCTTTTACAACAAGCCCCCATGTGGACCTGCTTCTCCTAAACATGACAGATACCATCTGTGCCACTGCTGCTCCCTCCTGTCACTGTCAGTCTCTGAATGGCTTGATGAGCAGGAGCGATGATAGCAGTTTTTGAACAGGGTTAGATGCCATGTAGCCGTCATGCTGTTCATTACCAGTGAGTGCCGCCATGGAATCTCTAAAGTGGCCCAGACTGGGTCCACATGCTGGCTTCACCTTTGCCCTTTCTGCTCCTCTGCAACCTCCAGCACAGAGGGAGACCACAAAAGTCACCACTGTCACGTAAATCAACTTAACTAAGCACACAATTATACTAATAATGTTATAATCACTGGTGATCTTCCACTTTGTGAGAGGCTATGAAAGATGAGCAACACCACATCATTGCCTTGTTGCGTTTAAAGATAAAACACAGTCAGTGACAGCAAACCACAACTCTCCTGACCAGCATGCCACCAATGTGTTAACTGGGATTTGACATCTGGGAGGCATGAACCACCCACACTTTTGGTCACATTTAATCTTAATGCGCTACAGTGGTTACCATGACCAAGAAGAAATAAACTTTGCATGCATGACACATGTAAAAAACATGTTTATCAATTTTTAACAAACATGGACCAGACTATGACTGATCTCGCCATGGCCTCATTTAAGCTAATTTACAATGTCTACATGTGAGAGGTGAGAGGAGGGATGACAAAAGGCAGGTTACAACAGGCCGCAGGACTGTCAGTCTGAGGAAAGGCTGCTACTGAACTTTAAGTAATTGCAGAGTAGGACAGCTATTTGAAGAGGAACAGAGGTATAGCAAAGGGCAACATCTGAAAACCTCGCTGACTACATCACGCAAACCCATCCCTGTCTTGTGGAAAACAGGGGCACGTGCTTTTCAGATGCAAACTTTCTGAAAAGCTGTTAAACTCAACGAAACAAAGACAGTGAGAGATGGACAAATGCTGCAAGAAATGAAATGTGAGATCAGATGTGAGCTGTTTTGTGCGATGACAGGATTACTTTTTAAAATATAACCCACTAGGTTAAGGGGTACAAGTACTAACTGTCTCAGCTGTACTGCTCTCACCACATCTCTTTCACCATTGTTACTCTTCGACAGCTATCTTTCTTTTTTGTCCGGTTGACCAGACAACCCTGGTTCAAGATCTATGTACTTCAAAAGGTCCTGTGCAACAAGTGTCCTTTAACAAGACAATGAATTCCCACAATAGCTCCAGGGTTGCTGTCATGACCTTGCAACCATGCTAACAAGCATGCAACTCCATAATGCAGCTCCAAGACAGAACCAGTAAAACAGACTACTGAAAAACATTTCAACTATTGTGTCATCAAAATGTGCTCAAATTATCAAAAGTAAAAAAATCTCAAAATTGTACATTGATTAATTAAAGTTATTTTCCACGGCTGTCATTGTGACCCATGAGAACTGACATGACAAAACATCTTGATCAAAGCTTCATGAAGGTATGAGAAATACTCTCAGATATGTTATCATCTTTGCAGCTTTCATGAGGTGTGTGAGCCGAGTGGGACCTCAGTGTGTTCTCCCTGTGCCATTTCTCAGCACCTCAGCCACTAGACTGTGAAGGACTCACGTCATGCACCGACAGGCTCCATAGAAATAACTGACCTCATTATTTAGAGTGTTTATAAGCCTAACTAATACTCTGAAGACATCACACTCACTACTTCGGTATTAATCTTTCTGGATTATAGGAAAAGACTTTGGTACAGGTAAGAATTGAGGAGTCTCTGCCCTTGAGAGCAAGCATAGGTGTCTCACAAGCAGTAAAATGTCACAGTAAAAGAGGATCTGTTTAATTCAAATTGTTCATTTGCTGTGGTTTATTATTTTAAGAAGGGAAAAAAAGATATAGAATTGAAATGTAGTGTATATCTGATGTTTCTGATTAACAAAAAGGCAAATTTTTAGCTGGTAGCTTTGAATTTCAGAATTTTCATACCAGTTTCTAAAAGAAAAATTCAAATAAAAAAACATATGGACCCAAAACCAAGACAATGAAACATCCAATTTCCAATTTAGAAAAAAAATCAGTCACTTACCATGCTGTATTGTATTAGCTGTAAAAATAGTATTATATAAATCAGACTAAGAAGCTGTATTTGACTTATCTTGGTGGCTGCAAGTGGAATTCAAATAACTTCACAGGTGGTTTGATATACTAACATTTGCACTGACTAAAAGCTACAAAAACAACTGTGGCTGAGGAAGCATGCCTGGGAGCCTGCTATGAAGCAAACATTACAGAATAATGATGATAGCCATCAGTAGAGGGTCCGTCTTGAGTGATGTCTAGAACAAGCTGGTCCTCTTGGCATTGCAATGACCCCAAACTGAGCCAAGATATGAGCTTATGGCTCAGAAATTAATCGCAAGGAGCAAATAAATGAGGCGCAATTACTGTAACAGAGAAAGAGCTCTTTCAGTAAAGCATTTCACAGTTGGGGACAACAAACAAAAGCCTGAAAAATACATGTTAAACCTGTGGGAATAGAACAAGTACAATATATCAAGTTGCATCTATTTGAGTTTTTTCCCCCCTCTGTTATAAATTATTTAAGTTTCAAATCATTGCCTCATCTTTCATATAACTCTTAAAACATTATTACACAATCCATCAGTTTTATGTATTTGAGATAACTTTCATTTTACCTTTCACCTCAGGCCAGGACACAAAAGGTGGCTTTAAAAGACCTTTCAAGATTCTTGAACTAAGACAGTAAAGTTTCATGTTACAAAAAGTGTCTGGCTTTCTGTCTGTCTGTCTATCTGTCTGTCTGTGGCTGAGCCCAGATGTCAGCTGGTATGAAGACATCTGCCCTGCCAGAGGTCTAAAAGCCCTGGAAGCTGTTGATCCCAGAGGATACCACTTGTCTCCTGATGACAGGCTGGATATCGAGTACATCGGGCACCAAGTGACTAAATCCCACTGGATAAAGGCAAGACTGAATTCTGAATGACTTCTGAGCAATAACAGACATAAAACATATGCACAGATATCTGGTTACAAAAAAAGGTTTGTCAGCTCTGGAATGAGTTCAGTATATTGGTAAATAAATTATAATTTGTAAATGTGAAGCTATATATGCTGACTTTTGTCTTCAATGAGCAGCATAACTTTAACTTTGGTTTGAGAAAAAGTGATTTACACAAGTACATTGCCGTATCCTAAGAAGTCTCCATCAGTCATGTCAAATTATCTATTCTACTGCATGATAGTATCATGGTTTGCAAAGTATGAATGTGAGGCAGGTGACCTGTTAAAATTAATTATTGGACTAGAAGAGCCTCTAGGCACCGGTCTTTGCTTTATCACAGAGTTAAGGCACCAATACAAAAAAACAGTAATTATTGTCTTATACCATCACTGACACAATGTTGTTAAAGAGCAAAACATATGACAGCCTCAGAAAACTATTGAGAGCAGGGCACTAATTGGCCCCTTTGAACAGCATAAACACACACACCGATTGCTAGACACAAACAGACGAACCACATCAAAAGTGCTTCAAGGGGGTATCACCACATGCGACTGAAGGAATGCTTACATTGCTGAGAACCCTCTACGGTGGTTAAATGATGAGTGAATCTTTGAGTGATGTGCGGCTACACACATTCGTCCTCAGCCACATCCTCCACCGTGGCTTCAGATTTTATGTAAACATGACAAGAGAGAACAAGCAGTGACTGACGGTTGTGCGAAGCACGTGGACCGCAGCAGTAACTGAATTATTAATGCAGCTTGTGTGAGCAGCATGCTCTCATCTCCACAACTTGGTTATTTATCCAAATAACTCAAGCTCAAGAATGTGACAGATTTACAACAAATCAGAGCTGCCACTCAGTTCACAGAGTCATTCATCAGATGTAATTGCTATTTCTCCAATGACGCACTTTGTACTCTGCCTGCAGCTATTCTCTTTGCCCTCAGGACTCTTGACTCTGAAGTGACCTGTATTTGGCACATGCAGGACCTAAAAAAGGGACAGCTGCGAGTGTATTCCTGCCTGTGTCCGACTCCCATCATCCCAAATGTTAACCCCCGGTCAGACGGAGTCACTGACAGCCCCACGCCCTTCATCCCGCATCCCCATTCTATGCCAATCACACGGCAATATAACTGCCAGAGAGTTTACGGACTGATAGCCTCAAATAGAGGGAGGATCACAGTGTGGGGGTCTGCTGCATAGCTCTCCACCAACAAGGGCCCCAAGGTGCCCATTGATGACAGCTATCATTCACAATGCAGAACAATGCTGGCTGACGGCTATGTGTGGGAAGGGAAGGGGGCATTTGATGTCTGCACTGATATCAAACAGTGTAGCTCAGGGGTTGCCTGGAAGCAAATCTGAAAGGGATGGAAGCCTATATAGTGATGGGATACAATACAGTAGACAGAACATATAGAAAAATATTAGTATGCAAAGAAATGCATGGCACTGAAAGATAAAGTTACAATCGGCTTTAGTGGCAATGCTTTTTACCAAATGTCAGAGTATAGATATAGTACAGTGTGTGTATATACCAGTGTGTATATTACAAGTGTTTCTAGACTTTTGACCCTTCTAGACTACTTCCCTTCATGTTCCCTTCAGCAAGAAGGTGCAGACCCTACTGTACGCCTGGTAAAGGGAACACAAGTGTTGGACAAGGATTTTATCATCTAGTATTTTTCAGTTTTCTTTTTGAAATTTCAAAATGACAGCAGAAATAAAAGCATTTAAATAACAGGTTACTGAATTTAGAAAGAGCTGTATATTTTGTAAGGCCAAGAAAAACAGAGAAGAGGTGTTTTCATTTGATTAGATTTGAATATATTTTAGCTGATAACATGTTATTTCCTTCCAATAAATGTGTTTAACTTGTAAACGTTTTGGTATCTTAGGAATTGTTTTGAAGTAAGAAACAGGGAGTCCATATTTCATATCTTAGAAAAACGGAAACAGTTTTTTCTTTCCTCTTTTTTTTTTTTTTTTTAAACTTTGTTCTATATTGGTGCAACAATATTTTGGCAGTCTCCTGATAAATTGAGCATCCATACCAACAGCTTTGACATTTCCTTTTGTGCCGTCTGTCTTCTGACACTTAACAGACATATAATCGGATGTGTCTGACTATTTCACTAATATGTCTTTCATCTACTGCTGCTGGTCGGGGGAGTTTGAAAGACTCCTTATTACCATAACAGAGGAGAAGTACAGAGTGTATCATGGTACTCCACTGGTGCACTGGCCTTAGCTTCATCACTCTGTACCTTGATACATGCTTATGTGTCAGGAAAATATGCCACTCCACAGCAGTGCTGCTCTGTATTGTCAAAGCTGCAATGAAAGAGACTTACGAGCTGCTACTGCAGAGATCATGAAGGACAGGCGTCTTACTGTTCATAACATGCTGATGCTGTGCACATCCTCCAGATTATTTTATAATAAGAATACAGAGCATTAAAACCCAGTGAGATTGTTCCTGAGTGTTCATATAAAGTCTATATGCAACTGGGTTTATACGTTTCCTGTAAATCTATACTGAAAATTTTGCTGATCAGCAAACATCACATTCAGCAGATGGTTTCAATCTTCTCAAAGACCTCCACTAGGCCCATTATGACAACATGAAAACAGGCAAACAACGGAGCACCTCAATAGGCTTGCATGTTCATGGATCATCTGTCTGATTAAGTCTTTCATTCAAGCATGAAGTAATCAGAGGTAAGCCAGGTCGGCTTAGCTACCACAGCGAGCTCTGATCATATAGAAGGGTTGTCAGTGCCGCATTTCTCAAGGACTGACCATAACTCTTATATAGCCAATGAGGAAGGTAATGTACAATGTGCTAAAAAAGTGTCATGAAGCTACATCTGTGGCACCAGAGAACCCCTGGGAAAATCATGTGTGGATGAAGAAGTTGGTGAGTTAGATCCTTGACGCCGGTCAGAGAGTGTAAAGTCAGGTCAGACATTCGTAACAAAAGCATGATTTCCAGTTGTCCCCACAGCTTGAACTTGACTTACGCTAAAAATGTCTGTAGTGTCTACGAGGGCCTAATTTGAGGGAGAGATGGATGATTCTACTAAAAAGTTGACACTGAGAGGAATTTCCTGTCGTGTGGTGTTATCAGAAAAACAACAGAATCCTCCACTGTTTTACTTCAACAGCTCAAATTCAACAATGGAGCTGCTGATAAAATACTTGGGGCTGCTGGTAAAGAAGCCAACTGCTGATGTGAGGAGATTCTCATTCACTGGTGGAGAAACGCGATCACTCAAACAGAGTCCAGTGGGGAGCCTTGGAAAGCTGACCGAAAAGGATCAGAATTGTGGCCTCTAACAAAGAGCCAAGAAGGTGTTTTTAATCACCTGGAAAGTTGCTATCAGTTTCAATCAGTCTGTGAAGAGTTTTTATGATTCCTACTTTTACTGTAAGCTATTTTTCAAACTTCATTCCTTAAAAAGATCCTTTTATTCTTACACTCCAATAACACTAGAGTGGCAGATATAAAAACACAAACACACAAAGGACAAAGAAGGGGGTAAAAACAAAAGAGGTTCTGACTATGAAACACGGTCAGGATGTTTCTACTCACCGTACTGGCAGCTTGGTCCGTTGAACCCAGAAGGACAGTCACAGAGCTGGGTGGATCCCTCCCGACATTGGCCCCCATTGAAGCACACACCGTAGCTACACACCGCTGCACGTGTATGCGCGAGGACAGAAAGGGTCGTGGAAAAAGAGAAAGACAGACAAAAAAAATAGTAAGTGGAGCAGAGACACCTGGCTGTTGTCATGAGATGTCAACATCTGCAGTTTCAAACAGTGACCTCTTTCTATCAAAGCCTTATCATCGGCCTGCTAACTCCTGACTAAAGAGGAGCCTTTTGATTCTCCTCGTTTCACACGAACCAATGTAAAAGGAATCCTCCGCTTGGCTCTCTTTGAGCAGAGAAGCGGGCTTTTGGCCAAGTGAAAGAAATTTCTACACTCCAGTTTCACAGAATCAGAGTTTCACATGAGTGGCAGCAACAGCTTGTATGACTTACGAGGGACAGTAGCCTCTTTCCTGCACAGTTTGAGATTATTACCTGGGAACGACCTCTTTGATCATTGTCACAAACAGTGATCATACAGATGTGCATGGGTGAGTCTGGGGATAAAACCAGAGAGCCACAGGGCGAGCGAGGCTCATACATCTCTTGGAGCCAGCGGGCCCGTGTCCATAAATCCCTGCAAGTCAAACTGCTCTCTTGTGAAATTCAAAGAATCCAGGATTCATAAACAGTGCGAGCCACTAGGTAGCTCAGAACATGTGAATTCACCTCAGAGGTCTACCATCACATTCCATACACTCGCACAACACTCACATTAATCATGACAGTCCTTTGCTTAAAACCATGTACACGCGCGCATACATGCGTGCTGAAGTCTCCCTGCCTGTGGTCTTATCTGATGTGTGTTGAGGCTAATATCCCTGTGAAGTAGGACACAGCTGTTTAAGCCAGGCCTGTTGTTTGCACTCTCCTGAGCAGAGAGCAATGCTTAGTGGCGACAGGTCCAGAGGATCAATGTCCGTCACTGCTCTTCCCAACTGACAACATGTGGACGCTGCGAGTGAAAAAACACAGTCCATCTAATCACAAGAGGAATTTAAATACCGATCCGTCCTTCAGATGATTGTGAAAAACCCTGAAAGCCTGGTTAACTCTGCATCTTCTGCCAAACATGCATTTTTCTGTCCATCTAATCCAACCAAAGGCAGCATGACCAATCATCACACCAGGCGCTGCCGGCTCTGGTGCCATTTATTGGCCTTATATGGTCATAGTGATAGTATCAGCTTGCTCTCATCTAGAAATCTGAACTTTATCCAATTCCTGTTCTTATGGCCATTTTTCTTGCTTTTATCACATGAACCTTGTCTTATATTCGGTGTTACCTATATAGCACCAGCACTTTTTAATGCTGTCAACTGTCACATTGTATTGTGTTTTTTGCAGCCTTGCTGCAGTGGTAGACAGAGATACAATTAAAAGGTGCAACTGATCAGCTGAAGTAACAGAAAGATGTGTAAGTGTGTGAAAATATAAGCTGACTAAAGAATATCTGCAGCCTGGCGTCAACTGCATCATGTCAGCCAGGGGGAATTACACAACCAGACTTTTCCAGACAAAGGAGAAGGACATGAAGAAGTGATCTCCAATAATCACAAATGAGCCAGAGCAATTTCATCCATGTCTCTCAGCAGATTCACAGGGCTCAGCCTAAACATCCGCCTGTCATCTGGCCCAATCCTCAGACACCTGCTTAACAGTTGGACCATCTGGGAGTCCACAACACATAACACAAACATACAAACACGCTACGCTGGACACACACAGCCTACAACAGACATCGTGACCATCTCTCTCTTGCCGTCTCTGAAAAAAACTCATCAAACAAAGACTCACTAAACTGATATACATTGTCAAATACATCCATGTCCTTGTGCTCACTGCCTAATAGGCCAAAATGTTGCCCATTTTATGAAATCCTACCCCAACAGGAAGACCATCTCACTGCTGCTAATCTGCTCTTGATGACTTCCAGTTCCTCAAGACTGTGTGGCTACACTGATACACTGTGGTAGTTCAACATACAGTTACATAGCTATCCCCACGTCTGCAATTATCTAATGCGAGGGCATTTTGATGTGGTGACAGCTGTAGATGACAGACAAGCAGAAAAAAAGCAATGTGCATTGGTCAGGTTTAATTGTACCGTTTCAAATAGATTAAATTCATCAGGACTATTATACTTCCGCCAACTGTGAGAGATCAAATTAATGAGGCATTCATAAGTTGTGGGGAAAATGTTTTGAATTAACTAAATTACCAGCAACAAAGTGAAAGGTCAGATGTCTCTGAAAGTCACTTCAGGGTAGCATGGCTAAGCGACAACAAGGGGAATGTACATTCCCCTTTCTGAGATGTGAGACACACAGGATTGTTGGCAGCTAACCAGAGCATTTTTGGGCCGCCCCCATCCTGAGCCCCTTACATTGCTTAATCTTCCCTGAAATCATTTCTTAATGTGGCATGCAGCGTGGCATAAAACTCACTCTCATCTGTTGCTGTGAATGCCTCCACTCTATTACAAAGACACCTTCTCTGAGAGGATTTGCAGCTACCACAAAAAGAAGAGACAGACAGAGCAGGGGTCAGCGACTCGCGGCGAGAAACTGAAAGCCAACGAGCAGGTGTCACCCTTACAGCTTCTGAAGGGGATGACCGCATCAACACAGAGGCGGCCCCTGTGTTTGTTTAGGCTCCGTCGATCTGTTTAACCCCCAGAGTGCAACCCAGGAGGAGACCACATTTACGGCAATTCGCAGACACAAAGGCCTGCGCTCAGGGCTCTGTTTGGTGCCATAATTGGTACGTGCAGAGCCGAGCGCTGTATTTTGAGGCAACAAATCATGTTTTGCTATGCAAAGGAATGTGTCATTTCAAAGAATTCCTGTGAAAACTGTAGCTAGCTATGTCAGATGATCTCTGACAGGTTTCTTTGAAAGACTTTAAACCCATTTGAACTAGATTCTAGGTCGGTTTGAAAAAGCAGACACAATGCTTAGCAGAAAATGTTTTAGCGTACAAGACCCTGCAATTAGAATATCTGGGGCCTTTGCTGCACCCTGCATCATACTGTATGTCTATATTGCACAGATTCCTTTTAAGAGATATTTTGTCAAACTTGTGTGAGAATATTGATATTTAGTGAGTACTTGGCCCACCATTGTACATTTTCTCTCCTTCACTCACTCTAATGCAACAGAAATGTGGATTAGACATGATGACAGCATGCACATCACTCAGACCAAACAGGAATCGTATATGTAGTGTCATACAGTGTTACTATGCTCCATGCAAAATTGAAAGGGCACAGAGGAGCTGAAATAATTGTGTTTTCTGCAGTTTTATTGATTGCTCACACAAACACAGTTGCTTGCAACTAAAAATAGTAATAGGACTAAACACCATTTCAATGTCTACTTACTATAAATCTTTCATAGGTATTTATAACCTTATACTGAAACTTAACCAGCTCCAGCTTAAGCAACATGTGATGACTGCAGCTTGACATCATTGCCTCTATCTGGCATGGATCACTGAGTAAAGCAGTTTAGCAGCAACACTTGAAAGAAAAATATTTGAAAGAACATTTGAGAAAATGAGCATCGGTGTATTTCTTGAACAGGCTGGTTAGCTCGACTAATTTCTGCACACCAACATCTGTAACTGGCCAGCAAAGTCATGTGATCGCTTTCAGTCTGCGTCTGCTTCTTATAGGAGGACTAATAGAGTCAGGTTTGCTTGCCAGATTCACACTAGAGTAGGTGTGATTCTCCAATCTGCTTCCATTAAAAGTTATTCCAGCTAGCACAGACAGCAATAAACGGACGTCAAGCTTTTCAAAAGCAAACTGGTATTTACTCGTATTTGAAAGCAGTCTAACTTTAAAAAATATGGTAGCTTTAATTTGTTTTGAGCATTGTTCTAACCTTACTGCATGTTACTCATTAGATCAGAGGGAATATGTCAGTGTGACCTGAAGCATATTTTGATGGATCAAACAATCAAACTTATAGATGTGCGATGTTACGTCTCAGTTGGTTGATTTCTGCCTGTTTCTATGTATACGTCTGGGTCTGTGTCTATTTGTGTTCAGTTATGCACAATGAGGTCCCCATGACCGCTGACATAGTTGCCACTGTGTTCTACAACACACACACACACACACACAGACCACCCATGGATAGACAGAGGACCATTTCCTCTTTTTCTGGCTACTGGGCCCATTTCACATGTTGCTACCTTCGCCAGCCTGCTCCCACCACAAAAGAGGGCCAGTTCCTATTCAGCAGTTAACGAGGACGACAAACTGGAGGAGCCATTGTCCCTGCTCCTCAGCCCCTGTCACAAAGCTTATTGTTGCTGTCAATCAAAATAACTGCTCGTTTCCACTCCCGGCTAACCCCGTCCATCCTCACCCAGCCCGTGGCCACTTGCTGAGGTAAAAGGTTTAACTCATTGATTGAGTGGTCCTCCAAACGTTTAAGCAGAGGATGTCGCCATCACAAAGTCAAGAGCTCTTCACCTTCAGGAGGACCAGACAGTCATCGAGCCAATTGGAGTCTTTACAAAACACACAAAAGTCAAAACTCACCCGGCTGACTTTTCATAGACAAGACATCATTAGATGTATTGTAAAAACTTTAAATAGCTGTAGCTCTAAGATCTTAAATAGAACATAAACAGAAAAGAAAATTAATTGGCAACTACACTGATAATTGATTGATCATTAATGCAATTTTCTAAGCAAAAATGTCAACCATTCTCTGGTTTCATCTTGCAATGTAAAGAATCGCTGCTTTTCTATGTTTCATATAATTGTTAACTTAATATTTTTTTGAATTGATTTGATGACTTTTCTTTGACTCTCCACGTTGTGCATTCTCCGTGCAAGAATGCTGGAAAACATCAGAACTTGGAAACAAAAACTTGAAATCTCAAGAACTCTAAATTGATGCCATTATGTCAATGGAAAACTCATAAACTTTCATAATTAGATGATAGTAGCCTGAAACAAAAAGATATGGAAAACAAGACGTGAGGCTCAAAAAAGTGGAATAAAATGTGAAAATAACCAGACATTTGCTGTGCTGTGGTACATTTTTTCTCCATAATGTGTCACTAATTATGCTGGGCAAATAATGCAAGAGAGCACAACAATTTACTGCAAGCCTGCGAGGGGACGTCGACATCTGTACAGTGGGTGGATAGAGAGGCAGAGAAATAACACAGGTAGACTAAACTCAACTTGCAGCCATTTCCCAGCTGCTGTGTGCGTGATTAAACCTTCAATTCTGCTCAACTAACTCACACTAACCACAAATCGTTAGCCTAATTACCTTACATTTTATTAGGGAACACACACGGACACAGAAAGAGGGAACCACACAAGAGAGAGAGAGAGAGAAACCTCCGAATTGCCAGGCATTAAATCACTATCTCAACACAAAGCATTCCCATCTTAGCAATCTTCCTTCTTTTGGGGGATTTCGGAGGATTTGCTAAAGCTGTACATTTTGCAAAGCAGATTTTTTCTTCTGGATGTTGGTGGTGCTGTTGAAAACAGCTCCACAGATTGCATTGTGCTGACTGAGGTACAGTACAGATAGTGCATAGCAAAGTGCGCAGGAGTGGGAGAGGGAGGATTGTGGTGTGAGCTTCCTTTTATCCTGGTTCAATGGCTCAGAGAAAAGGGTGATTAGTTTGTCCCATCTGAAAGCGCTGCCACGTCTTTGGTTACAGAGATAAAAGCTCTGCCTCGCGTCGAAGAGAGCAGCCATTGTCACGCTAAAAGAGAGGCAAAGCCCCCCAGTCCACTTAAATGAGGGGAGACACTGAGCAGTCCTAAGGAATGTCTCTTTAAGACATTTCTTTATGAGTGTTTTAAAACAAACCAGACTCATTGAAGAGCAGACAGTGAAATGCTCTCTTGTATAATTTAATAATATAAGCTTTTTCCTGGAAACAAAGAGCTCTTTGAAGAGAGCATAGATGCCATAATAAGACACCGATGACAGGCTCATCCAGTAGATCTTCTCCCCATCCCCATCAGAGGGCTATCCCAGAGTACACTGTGCCTGCACTGGGGATGTGAGGGATGGCCATTAAGCACACAGGTCGGGTCCAGGTAGGGCAATGACAGCAAGGAAATGGGAACTGTCCTGTCAGTCTGCCGGACAGGAGACAAGCTGTTTACAGGAAGGCTTTGCCAAGGGTCTGTCCATGGTATGCAGGCTATGCGATGTGGATCACTGGCTGTAAAATCCCATCAAAGGAGGCTTCTTGGTCTCAGCGGTGTGAAGCTAAGCTTATCCACAAGGAGATGAGCTTCTGGCAGCCTCGGTGTGACCAACGGAACCACTTTTCCATACATGGACCCGTGGATCGAAATTACAGAGGGGAGATTCATATTTGGTTTGCTTTGTGCTGTTTGTGTGCATCAGCAGGTGGTCTCTCCATCATGAGCTGATGGGTATTGTTTTGAAGGGCCTTGACTGTGATTGGTTGGAGTAAACAGTGGATGGGTTTGTCTGTTTTCATATCCCTAATGCAGTCCTCGGACCTGCACTGCCAAGTCACACCTCTGAATGAGAAGAGTGGCGCGACTACATGGATGAGAGATTTAAGATTTAAACACGGGGCCAGAGCTAGACGGGGAATGTGGACATTTGGAGCTTTGACGTACATTTTAAATTACATCTCTAGCCGACTGCCATACAAGCTATCTATCAGAAACTACAGAAGCCATGACCTCACCCAGATCGTCCTTGTTTTTTAGAACAAGATACTACTATGATGCAAACCGGATTTTAGAGCAAATGTCAACACTTAATCTCTTTCAACACTTGAGATTTTTTTCCCACCATCCACATCTAAGCCTTGTGGGTCTGTTGTAACAACACAAGCACTGTGGACATGGCAAAGACTGATAACATCTGCTGAGGAGTCTGGGTGGGCAGAGCACCTCTTGACCCTTCTGACCTCTCTCTGAAAACCTTTAATTTAGAGGTTTGTGCCAAGGGTGAGGTGATGTTTGAAGCACCCTTCTTCCTGCTGAGTCAGGAAATGACATACTGCCGTTTTGTAAACATGCCTACCTACACACTCTGTTTTAAACATAAATGTCACAATGAATAAAACGTCTGATGGATGTGATTTTTTTTTTGTTTACTTTAAGGGGTAGAAAGTATACAAATCTGGATACTTACGATACAGACAACCAGCTTCTCCATTAAGTTGAGACCATCCAGGGCAACACTTGTACACGGTCTGATAATCCTGTCTGTATACTTGTCTGTATGCAGTGTAGTACGCTGTCCTGTTAACATGACAAACATTGAGTTAAAAACTTTCAAACAAATCTGAAAACAATACAAAACGAGGAGAGGAGTTGTTGTAGTATTCCACTGTAAAACAGTGGTGTGTGAATGTGAGCATACATGCATAGGGCAATGTTTGATGTTTCATGTGGTTAATACAACTGATGTCGTTTGACAAGCATGCAACATAATGTTGAGCAAACCTTTTCCCAGACGTTTTAAGGTGTTGCTTCAAAGTGTGAGACTGACGGTGCCAATCCCTGTACTTTGGGACCCCTCTCATTGCTGCACAGTCATTACACATTGCGGAAACACGTTTTGTTTACAGCGAATAATTGTGGCCTTGCCTGCCTTCAAAGCAGCCTTTGACTTTGTAACACGGTAAATAACGCAGAGAAAGCAAGTGTGAGAAGCGCAGTGAGAAAAATCCTGAAACTGACTCTTAGAGAAAGGCTAAAATGTTAGCATTAGCAGACGTGTCATACCCTTTAAAGCTGAGGGGGCTCATGAACACCAGGTATCTGGATTTTATACTTTTGTTTTATTCTATATTTTATTTCTCTGATTTTTCAAAATATGCAGATATGGTCATTTTATCCTAAAACATGAGTCAAACAATCTTCTAAATATGTCTGAGATCATACCTCAAAAAGTCACATTCACAATATTAGTTGCTCCCAAAAGTTGTAGAGTGAACTCATATCAGTGTGTTTAGGGTACATGTACAGGTTATATGTACTTAGGCTGGTTAGGATGGATCTTTCAGGCAGGCTGAGCAGTTTAGAAAACAGGTTACTAAAACTCAAAGTCAAAGGAGGAGACACTGCTATGTGTTGTCAGTCTGTACTCAGATGGTTTCTGTACATCGTGTTTGCAAATACAGCTACTACATGCTTGCTGGTTCCTTTAATCTGTGGCCTTATTATCAATGTTCTCAATATGAATTTGAATTGCAGATATCGTATTTTTATGTGCATTTATGCCTCTTAAAATTTTTCAGTGAGGCAGACAACATTTAGCTCTTTTTCAAGTAAAGCGGCAGCTGTGTAGAAGCTACTGTGTAGGTGAGTGGATGCTGTGACTGTCGTTTACAATAAGCGCACATAACAGCACAAATGATAAAAATAAACATACAGTATTTACCCTAATGTATCCCTAAATGGGAGATTAGTGAAGTTTAAAAATAATCCCCCAAAGTCTCTGAAAATATATGCCAAATTGCGTCATTATTTGGGGGAAGGACCCCAGCTTGGCTTCCATGACGCCCCTGAGCATTAGGACTCTCCTTCAAAGGAATGCTGGCTGCTGAGACGTCTGCGTGTTAAATAGCTGGTAACCCAGATTAAGTGGGGCTACACCTTGCACTTAACTGTACGAGAGGTTCAAAGTGGTGATTACAGAAGAGATGAAGAGGGAAGGTGAGATCAGTAAACTGGATCTCATGCTGTTTGATACTGTTTGGAGGAGGAGTTAAATGAAAGACTGTACCCTCTGTGATAAATTCTTTTGGTGGCATGACTCATAGAGACAACACTAGACCATAAATTAGTGCTTTGCTTTAGTCAGAGCCTAATCAGCAAAGCGTTACAGCCCCTGCAGGTGAGGACGGGAGTGTTTGTATAAGAATGGGGCCAGAGCTTTGGAGAGACAGAAAGGGAAGACGAGACAGACTACAAATGAGGTGTCTTACTCACCTCCTCTCATATCCCATGCACCATGACTGCCCCACACAGCCTTGCTTCCACACTTTAACCATGCGTGTGAAGGCCTGCACACACGGCTGCCTCTGGGCGACCAGCGTCACCTCCCTCTCCACGCACACATTGGGCCTGGAACGAAAACAGTGATAAAAATACTTATGGTGTCAAAATGTTCTGCAGTGTTTTTACAGATGTACAGGTGGCAGCGGGGCAATTTATGAGCGCTGTAAGAAATGTTGTAGCAAAGACAGATGGACCACGCCTGAGAAAGGTAGTTTTAGTTGACAACGATGTAATGCCTGTGAGGGCATTACCTGTGCTGAGGTGTGAGGCTGCTTATGATGCCTGGTTTTGGTATTTCTTTTAAAGACTTAAGGGGAATTCCTCATACATCACCTATCAGGACGCAGAGCTGTAAAGCACAAGATGCTACCTGTAGTGCAACCTAAACTCAGCATTCATCTGAAAAGCGTTACCTGACCGTTTTTTAGAGGGTTGGAAGGACATGCAAGCGGCAAGGATTTTGTTTTATTTTCTATCTTCCACTCCAAATGTAAAAAGCAAAAAAAATACAATCATAACCAGACAAGATGAAAATGTGATCCAGGTTTGCTGGGAAACAAAAGCATATGATGCAAAATCTCTGTAAGACGTTACTACTCCACTGCATGGCATTTTAAAAAGAAACAAATAAAACCAAAACATGCCACAATTTTCCAGACAATTCACTGAAACTGTTATAGTGTTTACAATGGGCATACGGTGGAACATGCAGGTTTTCACTTGAATGTATGAGGCTGACTGTCAGCAGAAACAGGATATGGTTAGCATTTTCACCCTCGGGTAAAATACGGTGATGTTTTGCCCTTCTTACACAAACTCTGTCTGGGTTAACAGTGAGACCTGCCACTGATGACTTCACACCGTTTGCTGCATTGCTGCAGCGCACAGAGGAGCCTCGTCAAAAAAAAAAAAAGTGCAACATGATCTTTGAAACATTTACTCCTTTGGTAATCCTCCAAGGACAGACAGGAAGGCTCGGCATATGGAGATCAGCAGGAATCTTAAGACAACATCCAGCTGCTCATCTCATAAACAACAGTAATCACCGTCACCTCCAGCTGTACACATAATTGCATATGAAAAACCTTACTGTTGGCGGCAGGTAACAGCAGAGAATCTTCTCTCACATAATTCAAGACCCATATTTATCATTTTGGGGTTCAAGGTAGCTTTTAAAATTGTCCGGCTCCTCACTTTAAGGGCTTAAAACAAAAAACCTCTGATGGAGTTAGGAATTCAGCACAGACCCTCCACAAGGAGCCAATATGTAATCATGTAAATAACAGAACTGTTATACATGCAAACCAATAAAGACCATGCTGAGTGCACAGCAGCAAAAAGAACCTTCCAGTATCTACAAAGCAGACCTGTCATCCAGCTGTTTGATACCTATGAAACAAGAGGAAAAAACTTCACAAGCTTCTGTTTTCTGCCTCTGGTTGAGTCTTTGACACATGGTTATACATGTGCAGGTGAACCAGCAGTTTTCTCAGGTTCAAACAAAATAAATGTGGAAAAAAACATCTTAAGATAGATGAAGAGTAAAGTTGATCATGAATAATTAAGTATAAGTTAGTTAAACCACCTATAAACAACAAAACACTGGATAAATGGTTACTCACATGTAGGACTGGAGATTGTTGGCGATGCCATACCGTAATGCGTGCGTCTCTTTAATAAATATTAGGAAAAAAGAAAAAATAACACTATCCATCTTTCTTCTTATTGGATTAGAGTTTCAAAAAATGTGAATTACTCGAAAGCTCATTCATGAGTATAACTCAACAGTTTAACCATCAAAAAGATTTTTTTAAAATACATAAAATCCGAGCGATCAACTGTGACAAACTTAAAACGCGCGTAAAATAGTTTCCGCGTGGGAATGAGCAGTACTTTCCAAAAGAGTCCCAGCCATCACATGCGCTGGTTTCTGTTCCTTGTGAGCCGGTGTGGGACACTGACTGAAAGCTGCAGCTCACCTACGCTTCCTCACTGCAGATGTTGGACTGACGAGCGAAAACTGAGCGCGCTCAGCCTCCTTCCATTGACTTGGTAATGATGGCAGAGGTTTGTTTGTGTGTGTGTGTGTGTGTGTGTGTGTGTGTGTGTGTGTGTGTGTGTGTGTGTGTGTGTGTGTGTGTGTGAGGGGGGCTGCCATTCATTATTCAGAGCTGCAGCAGCTCCTGAAACAAACACAAGACACTCTGCAGAAGGAAAATTGCGCTCTCAAACAGCGGATTGGAAACAAAAAGGTTTCCTCCAGAACTTTAAACATCAAATCAAACTTTTCCAAAACTGAAACTACAATTAAAATAATGTCTCCATCTAGACTTGTGTCAGTCTATATGCTACCTAATGCGTCATATTATATGCTGATTTCTAAATAACCAATGCTTATATTCAGTCACTCCAACAATATATCGCTCTATCGGTTCCATGAGAATAAAAACGATGCTGGGGGATGCGCACATGCAGAGCAGTATCCGGAGCCATAACGCGAAGCAGAAGTGCATCTGCACGTGGGAAGAAGCCAACAACTGACTAACTGACTGACTGAGTGAAATACTATCACCCACGGAGCACCAGAGGATGTTCGGGGTTGGGTCGGCGGTCACTCTGCAGAGCAAATAGCTGATGGTGCGGTCACAGGGTCAGCCGCCAAGACCGACTACTGCTGCTCTCCAAACAAAGCTTTCATTGCTCGCATGTGTGTTCACGACCCCAAAGAGTCCCGGGTCACCATGTCCGTGCGCCCTCCGAGGGCACCAGCCATACAGCATGCTGTTTGAGTTATAGATCAGGGGCTCTCAGACATGTCAGAGTTCATGCGAGTGGCCAAACTGGGGACATTGAGCCAGACATTATCGAGGGTCTTTTTTCCCAAACCTAAGTGAATCCTATTTTAATCAAATCAAATTGTTTATATTAATTTGTTGGCTGGATTAACTAATTTGGAAGCCCCGGGGCAAAAATCTGGTGCAAGGCCCCCATACTCTTATATCCACCTCACACCATCTGTGCACTGTGTATTTTCTTCTGTCATTTTTTGGCCATAGACTGACCAGAAGTATGGAAATAATTTTTACACCGATTCTGGTACAATACACAAAATGGCAACACGTTTTCATTTGCACATGATCCATTTTCCAAATAATGTGAAACAAATTCATACAATTCTTGGGTCTGATAGTGCAGTTAATATTGTATGTTACTGGTGCAAATTTCTAACCAAATTTGCAGTTGATCAAATTAACAAAACCTGCTTAGAAAGAGCGACTCACTTGCATCCAAGACTGTTTGATGTGCTTAAACAATTGTTTCAAGACACAATATCAACAGGTTGTAAACATCAACAGGTGACTCCTGCATTATTACCAAATCTAACCTTGAGGTCTTTTCTTGTACAGGAGGTCTACGTCAAATCTAGTTTTAATATCATGGTCATGTGGTACATAGTCTTCCACAAATATATGTTAAATTAAATGATCAAGCTAACTAACAGCAAACCTTTCGGTGTATTATTCCAGCGTAAAAACACTGGTTGGTTCTTTGACTCTTAACAGGGGCCCACAGCTCATGTTTATTTTGGGGCCCACTGTGCAGGTTAACATATCACAAAAACCTCATATGGGTGCCTGTTTGGTTTGTATGCACTAAAAACTCAATGTTAAGCAGTACAAGTTTGGCACATCTACAGTATATCTAGAAGGACAAGCACCATGCTCATCCTTTGTAAAATGGATGGTGATTTGCTGTCACCTTGTGGTTAAAAATGAGAACAACGTGCCCCAGCTGGTATTACAAGTGTCCTACTAGTCATGCAACGAAGAGCACTGAACAAACATTAACAGACATGTCGAAAACAGCAGGAAGTGATCACAGAAAACGACCTTTACACTGCCCCAAGTACAGCTAAGGAAATAAGCCAGACAGTTCCTCTGTAAGTGTAAGTGATACTTTAAGCACTTTCTGCGCTTTGAACAGGTTAAGTAACTTTACGACGCTCCCTGACTACCACCTCCAACACGACCTTTGCCCTCCGCATGCTCGCTGCTGTACTGTAGCATGCAGTGGGTAATAAAAGGCGCACTGTGCACACTTGGACAGAGCCGTATCACTACAACATCGCTCCTACATTTGCCGAGGTTTGTGGCTGGTCGAAACATGTCGTCGTCTCCTGCTAAGCGGCCGGTGTCCGTGCTGGGCACTATGGCGTTCGGCGGCCGAGCCGACGCCGAGCTGAGCCTGGACATGGTGAGGGCCTTCCTGGACAGGGGGCACAACCAGGTGGACACAGCCTTCATGTACACGGATGGGAAGTCTGAGGCGATCATAGGGGGCATGAAGCTTCCCAAAACAGGTATATCAGGAGCAGCCATACTCACGGTGGACTGGTAAAACGTTAGCTAAACTCTATGCTAGGTATGCTGTCCGTCAGTAGCCAAGGTAACAAGGCACCTGCAGGCTGGCAGCAGCTATGAATTATGGGTACTAAAGAAGACCTGAGCGTTTTATTGACTCTTCACGCTACTCATGGAGACTTCTTTATGGATACTAATTTATTTATAATTCAGGGGACTATATGTATCATAGATAGATAGATAGATAGAAATACTTTATTGATAGTGGTGGTGTTACAATAGCAGCATAGAAAGTTAGTGACCACCACCATGAATACAAACAAATAAGCAAAAAAATGTAAATGTATCTAGGTATGTCACTTTTAAGGGACCGTTTTAAAATATTTTACCTTCACACAATGTTTGTATCATTAGCTGGAAGCTGATTTCCATCCAGCTGTTAGCTTACTGTTCCATGCCAAGTCAATATTAAACTGAAAGACAATGACAAAAAATATATAAACACTCATCAAAAAATTATATGTATTCAAAGCAAAGACAATAAAATGTGGATTCAGTGGTTACACAGTTAGCTGTTAGTTAGGTACTAGTAGATTTATGCTAGAAGGTTTTGTCTCAACCAAACCCTCTTATAGCTATAGCCTCACAGAGGTACTCTAGCAATTTATCCAATATATTGCTCGTTCATAAAGTAAATTAGAGGTAGTAAATTAGAACTCACAAGTGATAGATCAAAAAAAGAATTGTTAAAGATCAGATTAGTCCAAGATATCCATACCTATAGTCCTTTGTATGGTTCAGGCTCAAAGGATCCTGTGTGTCCCATCATGGGGTATCTTCTCTTCGAGATTAATGTTTTTGCATGGTGTGAACCAGCCATTGTCACTGTTTTAATCAGTTCAAGCTCAAATTAGCCTTTAAATCAGAAAATATACATCCATCATTCTTGCAGTTGAATTCAGGTTTGTTCTGGCAATAATGTGCAGCTTAATTGGTTGGTTTAATCTTGGTAATTGGTTTGGTTTGAATATTTTTATCATTTGTTTAAACTCACATACTATCTGAGCTGCATGTTCATGCAAAAAGAAAACCCTCAGTTCAGTTTGCTGAAACCAACCTGCTACTGACGCTGGAATTCACCGTTTCTGTGAGACAGTGAGCATCGCTACCAAGGCAAACCCCTGGGAGGGGAAGACGCTGAAGCCAGACAGTGTGCGCTCTCAGCTGGAAACCTCCCTTCAGAGGCTGCAGGCCGATTGTGTGGATCTTTTCTACCTCCATGCCCCTGACCACCAAAACCCCATCCAAGACACCCTTAGGGCCTGCAATGAACTTCACAAAGAGGTAAAGAGACACCTCATTTTCTACGAGTTATAAGTCCAAACATGTTGCTGTAACCTTTCATGTAAAACACTACACCAAAAATATAACTACACATTTCCCCACAGTGTATTAATTATAAAATCAGTTGATGCTCTTGTACCTAAGAAGTTGAGATATCTGCTTACTCGACAATATTTTATTAAACTGTGATTTAATGTCAAAATATCACCTTCAGGGAAAATTCAAAGAGTTTGGCCTGTCAAACTACGCATCATGGGAGGTGGCTGAAATTGTTTGCATCTGCAGACACAACAACTGGATTGTTCCGACTGTGTATCAGGTATTCTGGCACTTTTTTAAAACAACATTATAGTTTAATCTTGAATCAAACTGCATCGTCTTAGAATAAGTAAGCTGCTAAATGTATGTCCATGCTGCATCCTTCCATGAGCGGCTACGGGCTCCTTGTTCTTTTCATGTAAACATGCTTATACAGTAGCTGGGGCCCAAATTCCTGTTTTTAGACTGAGCTGATTGAACTGATTCATCTCTCTCTGTACACCTGCTCATCCAGAATCTCAGTAGTTTTCATTAATCAAAGAAAGAAACTCAAAGTGAAACCTCCTCCAACTCACTTTAATCTTCAATTAGATGTTTTTGAGCTTGATCTTTCTTTCTTTGCTTTCTACACTTTCACTAGGATTTGACCTCTTTGACTATTTTAATCCCCTAACACAGACTGTAACAATCTTTCACAGGGAATGTACAATGCTACTACAAGGCAGGTTGAGAAAGAGTTGCTGCCATGTCTGAGATACAACGGAATCAGATTCTACGCATACAATCCTCTAGCAGGTGCTGTATATCTTCCTGTTCTGGTGCACCTTGCAGTCATCATTTGTGATATCTCCAGTGATATCTCTCATCTCATTGCATGCCAGTCCATCACTTTGGTTCAGACTGAATTATCTCAACAAGTATTGGACAGACTGCTATGAAATTCTGTATAATTGTCCATGGTCCCCAGAGGATAGATTTTAATCACTCTTTTGATACCGTAGAATGAAAAACCTTCACTTTGAGTCACAATATTGAGTAAATAAATTTTAGAACACAAGATAATTTTAGCTTGGGTCCTGACACTACTCTTCTGCAGGTGGCCTTCTGACAGGAAAGTACCATTACGGAGACAAAGATGGTTCCCAGCCTGCAGGACGATTCTTTGGTAACAGCTGGGCTGCAGCGTACCAGGACAGGTGAGAAAACATCTTTTTTTCTTTCTCTCCAGACAACAAGCAGCTCCATTTGTTATATTGTTGCTAGTTGAGGCACTTCTGCATGTCTTCTTTTATGTACATTTCTTTGTCAAAAGTGATAAAGCACAAAAATAATTATGTCTATGCTCCTGCTTGTCTTATCAGATACTGGAAGCTGAGTCATTTCCAGGCAATCGAAGTGGTTATTAAGGCTTTGGAGACGGTGTACGGCTCAGGGAAACCCACCATGACGTCTGCTGCTTTGCGCTGGATGTACCACCACTCCCAACTTAAGGTACTTACTGTGCATAGATGGCTGCAGTGACATGAGATTGGCTCTGTCAGATATAGGGAGATTATAATATACAGCATGAGATTACAAATGTAAACTCATGGAGAATGAAGGGATCTTACTCTGCATAATATTTGATATTTGTATGCATTTACTGGACAAAGAGTGTTTACATCCTGCCAACCCACTCAGATTGATGAACAGTATAATTTTAAACAGCCAACAATGAAAACCTGTGAAGATAGGAGCTAAAAGGAGCCCTCAGCTCATTTAAAATGCTTTCATCAGAAGGAATTTAGTCTTTCTAGAATTTAAACACCTATTGTTAGTACTGTATTAGTTATTAGTGCTCAAGCATGTCCCTTTACATTAGTAAAGTCATTAGAGGATCCTGCACCCACTGAGAACTCTGCCTGCAAACTAACAATAATGCTATTTGTTGGACCCTGTTTAGTTGTATATTTAACCTCAACATCAGAGTCAAAGGATGTGTTGGTGCTTATAGTAGCTGGAAAATGTTATACCATTTTTAGAACCTGATGGATGAAAGCATCCTTGTTAAAACCCTGTTTTGGTTTGAGCAGCATCTCTGTCTCCAACCACTAAACTGTGTGTTTTTCCAGAGTGATCTTGGTGACGGAGTCATCATTGGCATGTCAAGCATGGAGCAACTACAGCAAAACTTGGCTGCTGCAGAGGAGGGTCCTCTGGATGACCGAGTGGTCGCCGCCTTCGATGAGGCCTGGAATCTCGTAGCCCACGAGTGTCCGAACTACTTCCGCTGAACAGCCAAAATCTCCATAACTGTCCAATCAAACACCAAGTTTATACAGAACATAGATCTGCTAAAAGCCCATTTCTTTTAGTTGCATACTTGTGCCTTTTTCCTGAAATCACACTTGAAATAGTTTTTCTTATGATCAAATGAAGACCAGTATGTTTTAATGCGCAAGAGCATTTCAATGTTGATGTATAAATGTAAAAATGAAAGCTTATTTTTTTGCCAAGGGAAAATGACTTTTTCTGAAGCCTGTCTTGATTAAACTGTTACATTAAAAATAAGCATTTTTCCTACATCAACAAAATGTTGTTCTTACACATAAAATACATCAGGTTGCTTAGTTTAACACACAACTGGACATGTGCTCATTCTTTTGGCTGAATGGCAAAATAATTTCATGCAATATAAAACTTTTCCTCTTGTTGACAAAATCTTGACACAACGTCTGGACTCCAGGTCATCACTGTTTACTGAAATACAATTCAGTCCTATTGCTAAAATTCACGGTGAAGAACAGAAGAGTTTACGGACTGCAAGGAGGGGGGGGGGGCAATCAGGATGAATGGCTTCAACATCAATGTCCCTTCTGCTATTGAAGATTGGCAAAAATTACTTTTAAAAACAATTTGTACAAGCTCCTATCCAGATGTTTTCATTCCGCATCCTCGTCTTCATCATCATCCTGCACATCCTCTTCCTCGACAGCAAAGCTCTGAAACTCGCCCGTTTCTGAGTTCCACATACATTTGATGTGCACCTTGAATTCTGCCATCTGGATGCTAAAGAGTTTCTGTAGATGAAAAAGGAGCCAATTTTAACAGTTTATCAGTCAACCGCAACACAATGTAATATGTCCGAGTTAACCTTTTCTCACCAGAATACGAGCCTGCTCAGGGGTCAGCATGTCTCCCTCCTTACAGACTTCATAGTCCTTCAGCAGTGTCACCACGCCTTTCATAACAGATGGAACAAGATGTGACTACAATGTGTCATATCCAAATGATGTGGAAAAAATGGCTGACCTTTTCTCTCAGACATGTTGAAAGAACAGGGCTGATTCTCCTAGCTGGTCTGAATTTAGATCTCTCTCTCATCCTGTATTTTTACCTTTCTTTAGAGCAGTGGGAAGTCCTAGTTGCCTCAACTGGGGCTCCATTGAGTGAGGAAACTGTTCCAGTGGTCCCTCATCCAGAGTTGTGTCCATCTGCGCCTCATTGCCTGCCCGCGCATAATCCAGCTCTTTGAAGTGATTGAAATACCTGTAGATAAAGGTTTCCACTTAGTGAACTGCTGAACAACATTTGGAGAATCACTGGGACACTGGTGCATTAAGTGAAACCTTACTTACTCTTGTACCTCATCCTTCGTTTTATTTGTGAATAGCACTCCCACTTCTCCTCGTAGATACTTGCTGACCTGCACATTATCAATAACAATAAAAATTTAAGTCTTTGCAATGGATTATCAATTTTCTGGTTTAACGCCACACCTAAGATTGTGCCTACCTTGTGCAAATTATCCTTGTATTCGTCTGTTTCTCCTTTACCCAAAGCAACGACCATGACTTTATTTTTGCCAAAGAAGAATCTGCGGAACAAAGAAGAGTCCAGCTAAACTTTTCTATGACCATGTAAAAGTGGTGTTAAATAGTTACCATACATACATTAAGGAGAATTATAAGAGATCCTATTGTATAATAGGATGTCAAAATTGATAGGCTGTCTTTTAGTCACTAATATGAGTCAAAGCCCAGAAATACTGGATTCTAAACTTTCCTTAATGCAACTTTGGTAGCACATTTAATTAGATTTTGGGTTTGACAAACAGAAGTTATTATATAAATTTGTAGTCTCAAAAACAACCCTGACTACATTGTGACGGTTATCTCAGACACAAGACATTATACAACTCTTTTCACCGGCTGGATAGTACTTATCATGACATGTCAAGTCACTTCAATATTAAGAAATCGGGGCTTTACCTGCTGTGTTTCCACGCTGTCCTGATGTCTTTCAGTTTGTTATTCCTCATATTAGCCACTGAGAATATGAACAAGTGTCTGTACGTGTCCACACATTTCCGTAACTTAGAAAAAAAACACAGATGGAGAATTTAGTGTGAAGCATGTCTACATCCTCAGCTAACCCTGGTTAGCATCACACAGAAGAAGATGCTCACCTCCTCGATTAATTTCTGTTTTGATTCCAGTCCTTTCTTGGCTGTTTTCGTTAACGAAACTGGAGGAAAGATCATGTGAAAAACATGATGTCAATCAGTTTGCAAAGAGTTTAACTTCAGTCCCCCCCAGAGGGAGATGCTAGCTAAAGTTAGCTTGTTATTTAGCTCCGTTACTCTTCTGTCTGAACTCAGCTGCTACATACAAGCAGTCAAATTATACACATCACCAAAATAATAGTTTTGTATATATTACAGGTTAAACGGTGTATGTACTTACTTTTCTTGTCCCTCTTTGACTTCGGCATGGTTTCCTCTCACGATGGCAGAGCAGCAGGCGCACACGTGAAGTCAAAGGACCCCAAATGTTTCTGTTTGGTGAAGCTGACCGGGTGGTGCCTGACTACAAAGAATAAAAGAAGATTTAAAAAACGGACTTTAATTCAAATATTTTTTAGTAATGTTGCTTGTTTGAGGAAATTTACTGATGCTTTTAAACAAATGCATATATGAGTTATGTTAGTATATGCGTTATTTCAAACTAATGCTATTCATAAATCATTTTTAACGTTTTGGTAAACTCTCCTGGTTGTGTGCAATGCATAAAGGTATGCTAAGATTAAAATGAGCTGAAATAGCATAAGGTGGATATGATCATATATTTCACCTATTTTTGTGTTTTCCTTATGTTTTCATCAAAGGCAACATTTTTCATAGTCTTGTCACAAATTTCTCCTACATCTGTGTGTAACATGACAAGGCGGAGATCATCTGTTTGGAGTCGTGGGGATTATGAGGGATTAACCTGCTAAGGGAGCCCTGAGCCAAGGCAACAACATGCAAGTACAGTGAGCCTTACATCACCCACAAAAATACAACTTCCTTAAAGATCCATTTACAAGTGAAGGCTATTGTGGGCCCATGTGGAAGTTTGACCGTTATCTATCGCTGTGTGTCCCTTTTTTCAATTTGGGTTCTACCCTCACATTTTCAATTAGTTTTAGAAAGATGGTGCAGAGTCAAGTAGGTACATTTCAAAATTTTGGCTTTATGCTCTGGTGTCCGAAGACATTTGCCCCTCTTGTCCTGTTAATAAGAATAACACGAGGGCATCATATGACTTTGTGAGAAGTTGCTTTAAGTGAAATCATGACAGAAATGTTCTGGTAACAAGGTTTTAAGAAAAATAGCTGTTTACAGCCACAATTATCATCTTTCAGAATGACCTTATTGGCTCTATCTGTGATTTAAAGTAGGCTCCAAGTCCATGTGAAAATAGAGGTGATACTGAAGCACAGATATCCTTAATATCAAGTAATATAGCCTACGACTATACTGCTTTATAATATACTTTAGTCCTCGGTGTGTGTCACAGCAAGAAACAGACCAGAGATTATAAAAAAAGTAGAACTACATCATAAGGCAAAACTAGAAAGCTATCTACAGATGCAAATTAGTAGATCAAAGAATAAGAATAAGTAGAAAGACATATGGTAAATTAAAATAAAAAATAGGTGCATAAATTAATGAGCTTTTTGTGCTTGTTCTTGAGTATGTGCAAAAGGTTTAACCAACACAACAGCTTCCTTATATATGTAATATATATATAAAGTGTATAAAATAGGCTATAATACAGAATAGGCTATGTAAAGTATCAACATCATAGACTTTATTTGTCTTCGAAGGGGCTCAAAAAGAAACACAGTATATGATATTAAGAGTCTACAGACATTTTTTTCTGTTATTATTGAGGTGAAAAGTTTGACGGTGATAACTTTTTATTTTCAAATGACAAACTAAACCTCTTAATTTCTGAGGTATGAAATGTGTTGAACAAAAAACAAAAAGAAAGCGAAAATGCAGGATTGTTACAGTCGACTTGTGTTTCTGCCCTCGGTCTGCATGTGATGCCCCTCTCCGCTGCCACAGGGACAGGGGGAGGGAAGTGGGAGGGGCAGATGGAGGCGATAGTGCCTAGTTTAGCACTTTGCAACATGATCCGCGTACAGCACGGAGAGGCCGGGCTCTGCGGACCTGCATCCTGCCGTCCCACCGCAGCACATGGAGACCGGACAGAGCCTCAGTAACGGGGAATGACAAAGAAAGGAGGTGGACCATCTTCCTCTGGCTATATGAACATCCTCAGCAGCTCCTGACAAAGCAGAGGCAAACACAGAGATGAGGGTGAAGGGAAGCAGCGCTGGTGCTTGGTGCGGTCTGCGTCAAACCTCCTCCACAAGATAATGCCCTCTCCGCCTCCTAAAGGACTTTCTGGGTTTATTATTTGCTTGTGAACACCCATGGTGCAGGGGTCCATGTCAGCACCCCGGAGTAAACATCCAGCAGGGACAGTGATGGTCACCCCCCCTCAGTCACCCCCAGCATCTGCATTGTAAGGAGAAACTCTTCCAGCAATATGCAGAGATAAACTAAACAACATTTTTTTTTTGCTGTTGCATCCAAAAACCAAACAGAGCCGTAGTTGGATCACCGGGTGTTGCTGGCACCATCATGAACTCCCTGTTTTTCTCCGACACTCCGCCCGGTCCGGTCTGCAGCGTCCCCGCGGGGTCGGGCGCGGTGACCAGCGCCCTGCGTAATGACCTGGGCTCCAACATCCATGTGCTGAAGACCCTCAACCTGCGATTCCGCTGCTTCCTCGCCAAAGTCCACGAGCTGGAGAGGAGGAACAAGCTGCTGGAGAGCCAGCTGCAGCAGGCTCTGCAGAGACCGCAGTACCGACACCTTTACACCCGTGAGGTTGCGGTGCAGACCGACGGTCCCGAGTCGCGGCTGCCGGGAACCATCTGGAGTTTCACCCATGTCCGGAGGCAAGGGGAGCGCTTTGAGACCGTGCACGGGCCCGGGGTGACGTGGACGCACCCGGACGGAGTTGGGGTCCAAATAGACACCATCACCCCAGAGCTGAGGGCTCTGTATAATGTGCTGGCCAAAGTCAAGCGGGAGAGGGACGAGTACAGGAAAAAGTGAGTAATGATGGCACTGATGTGAAACTAGTGTGTCTGTTGATGTGTGTGCTGCTGATAGTGTTTCTATAACATACTAGCAGGACACACACATGTGCCTGGATACACCCTAATGTATTAGATCACATATTGCAGGAGATTGAAGGCCCTCAGAGTGTTGCTGTGGGCCCCCTTCTCTTTTCTGTGCCCCTGTCATCACTGCCCTCACACCAACCAGACAAAACAAAGCTGAACATATGTACAAAATGTCGTCGCACACCCACCACAGACACATTTAAAGCCCCCCTGGTGGGATTTTACAGGAATAGTTGATTGTTTTCTCGTTGAGCCCTCATGATGGTCCATAATGCAGTCACTCACCTGCCAGAAGTTCAAGGGTCGACTCATTCAATGATGGCTGAGTGTATATTGTTCACATTAGAGCTGAAAAGATAAAGCAGGAGCTAGAAAGTTAATTAACAACTATTTTGATAATTGATTAGTTGTTTTAAAGCTAAAATGCCAAACAATCTTTGGTTTAGGACTCTTAATGTGATGGTTTCTCTGCCTTTCTCTGGTTGATGTCATTGTATACCGTTGGAGTTTGACTGACAGAACACAACATTCAAAGACGCCAGCTTTTCACAAATTTCCACAGTTTTTGACATTTTATGGAACAAACGATTAATCAGTTAGTCATGAAACATAAGGGCATTAATCAAGAAGTGGCAGGACTGATCAGCTCTCAGAGATGATCTCTTGAGTTGGTGTGATCAAGAAGCTGTTTTCATCTGCCCATCACTTTGTGACTTCTAACTTATCAGTGTGACTTTTTTTACCATGTGGGTGTGGTTCACAAAATGTCGCCATGCTCATTATAGTGGGGAGATTTCACAGTGATAGAGTTACACTTGAGGTAGTATTTCACATGAACGATGTCAGCACCGGGTGGGAGCTCAGCATATTAGTTACACACATGATTCGAACTGATCCTGTTTCTCACAGGCTTCTGAGGAAATTCCTTTGCACGGCTCAGCCTCCACCAATTGTTTTCCTTGTTTAGTCGCATTAATTATGTCTCCTTGAGGACCCACTGCAGCGTCCCAGGCTGACCCACATCACTGCTGGCTGGCTTGGCCGGCTACTGGGGGGAGACACGCCAGGCAACCGCCTGCTTCTGTTTGCTGCCATGATTCAAGCAGAGAGGCATTTTAACAGGCCTCTGTCCGCTCGGTGAGGTCAGCTATGACGAACGCTGACTTCCCTGTGAGTGCACTGACTCAGTGACACAGAATGTGCGTGCTCTCCCACTCCTCTGGGAAACTGCATATCCTGTCCAGTCATTCTCTCTAACACCAGCATATCCTTTTTTGTGCATTTCTGCTGGAGAAGATGAACGGCAGTGACCGGGACGGCAGCCAAATTAAAAACTGCTGCAGCCGAAGCCCAAAAATTTGGATCTCCCCTGGCAAAAATGGGATCTCTTGACGTTATAAGTCACTGAAACAGCTCCCTCAGTAGCTTTTTGATTAAAGGATTAGTTAGCAAAGTATACAAAGCTACTGCTTTCTGTACATTTACTAATGAAATGTATATTATGCCTCCAAACAGAGGCTAGTCGTTGGTAAACAGATTTTCTTATAGATGTTATTCATTATTTTCACATAGATGTAGGTTTTATGTGTGTTTACATTTTTCTTTAATGACACAAATACCAAAGTGTCCGACATGTTCATTATATTCTTTTAACATCTAGAGAAGTGACTAACAAGACACATTTCTAGCCTGTCTTTATTGGCCAATAATCATGGTAATCAATCTCTCTCCTTGCCTCTCACATTCCTTCTCTGCTCTGAGCCCAGTAATTGCATCACTGCGAGTTCACCGCCCCGTTGTTTTTTCTCTAAATCCTTTTTACTACAGTCACGTTTCACCGTTCAATTCCCAAGCCCCATCCTGCCATGCCTTTTCTGTTCTGTGCTTTTTGTGTTCAGCCATTCCTTCGTCCTTCACCACACCCCTCTACAGCCCCCTCCACCCCTCCGGTTCCCCTCTGTCTCATGCAGACTGCTTTGTAAGGCACCCTCAGTCCTGACAGAGGCCCCCCCTGTGCTCCCACACCGCCCTGCTGATTTATTAAAGCTTTACCAGTGTGGACACACACACAAGGAGATGGATGGCCAGCTGCTCCATCTCTGATATGGCCACTTACCATGAAGCACTCAGTTGTTTACTTTCTGTCATTTTATAGGATGCCTCTTTCTGATCATAAGACTCATTTTCTGAGCCGGAGGCAGAGTGATGTGATAGTTTTTACATTGTTGTTGCAACACAGTCGCTTGTTGTTTTGTGACGTTAGTTCAGAGGCTTAGTGACCGCATGGAAAGGCTCAAATATAACAGAAAACATATTTGCCAGGATGAAGATGTACAAAATGGGCAGCAGCTATCATCACAAAGGTGCTCCTAAGATGAAACTCATGAGATGACGAAATAAATTCATGTTAAGTAGCTTTAAAGTGAACAATAAAGTGAAAGTGAAAGTGATAAACCTGCTTGCAGCCATACCAACAGTGAACATTGAGCCCTTTTATAACCTTTTTAGTCTAAAGAGAAGAAAATATACATTTTTAAAGACTTTGAATTTCCAAGAGAGAATGATAAGTAAATGATTGATACTATAAAATATAGTAGTATAGTAGTGTAAATTAGTTAAGAAGGGATGATGAAGGTTATTTTTTATTTGATGCATTCGATTTCAATTCATTAGTATGTAAATTTCATTGCATCAATTCAAATTGCCATTTAAAGTTAAGAACTATTCTGTGCACCAGCTTCTACTTTCAGACAAAAGTTACAATATCAAATCTGAGCACCTTTTATTTGGATTACTGGTTTTATTTTTCCTCCACTGTATCACATGACTTTTCTGCAGTGTTTTTCTGTAGCCTATCGTTTGTATTTATGTGGAAAAAAGGGCAATTAGACAAAGGCACAGATTCAGATTGAACAGCAAATTCTATAAAATGTAGAAAAAAGGTTCTAGTGTTCTGATTATTTCCGTTTAGATGTTTCCTCCACCATCGACATGTATTATTATTGTTATCTGAAGAGAAAAGTTAATTGCTCCAACAACCCTTAATTGACCTTAATCCAAATCTGCGACCTTCATTATACAACATCCTTTTGGTAGACAACAGCCTTTTTCTTTCACAGTTGCCAGCCGTATTTGTGGATCTGGAAAAGCTCTTTACCCGATTTATTCCACATTCTTCTCTTATTTATCTGATTTTTTGCTATCACACACACACACACACACACACATACACACAGTGTCTCTCGGCCTCTCAGACAAACACAGCACATACAGTTGTCCAAGGACAGGCGTTATAAATCAGCCAGCCGGCTTATATGAGCGTCCACATTGGTGCCACGGGATCTGGACTGTGGGGTTACATACCTCTCACAGTGACAAACGGCCATGTAAAGCATGATGGGTAAGGTCAATGCCGGTGCCCTCATCCACACGGTTTTTAGCCAAGTGCTCTGCATCACTGTGAAATGTATCACTTGGATGTCAGTGAGTCTCTACCAGTAATTACCACCAGCATGCGACAGTGCTTTAAGGGCCATTAAAACAGTGGCTGACATTGACGGACGCATTTGACAGTCGACAACACACTGAATCTTAACTAAGAATAGAGACTGTGCCTACTGGCCTACATGACAGCTACCTTTATGAGACCAAGACGGCAAAGCGCACATTGGTTTAAAATTTACATGTTATGCTGTTGGTGCAGAGATACAGCTTTATCTATTATGCACAGGGTATAAAAGACAGCAGTTACGTCTATGCTAATATGCTAATGTGTTTTCAAAGAGCTGCATAAATAAGATCGGGGGAGTTATTTGCTTATTCCAAAGATAAGAGCACAGTATGCAATTGATATTACTGTAGTTTACATACATTTCGGTGGAATAGTGGTGCTGTAGGAGGAAGCTATCGAGATGATTGCACAGACAGGAAGAAAGAAGTTAGCCATGAGCTCTGCCCTGGTTGGGACTTGAACCAGAGATCCCTGCTCATTGCTGTGGCCTCTGCTAAAGTGGTTGTTTATCCCATCAGCACACAGAGGCCAAACAACTGTCCTGCAGGATCACAATGTGGGTGATACAGGACTTATAATGAACCAGAACGGTCTCTTGGCCTCCTGGGCATGTTCTCCCTGCATGAATAATACATGTACAGCTGAATTTAGCTGCCTGTGGATCAATGCAATGAGAATTCACTGAAGACATGTTTTCCGAGGCTTTGATCTTTCTTCCTGCGCTTAAGAGAGGTGAAAGGCAGAGCTGAGCATCTCTTTTGAAAGTTGGATTTCGGGGTTGTCGTACTAAAGAAGTAGGTAATTAGAGGGTGAGGTATGCTGTGATTCCAAAGCTGAAGGCTGCATTGTGTTTCAAATATCATATTTCCTCATGAAGAGCAATGCTGATGAGCTCTTCAGCCTCTCTCTGTCTGTCTTTAGTGGTGACCTGCCCTGCGTATAATCCAGGCCGTCTATTCATTAGAGGGATTTTCTCCAAGCTGTCACCTAGCACCAAGGCTCCAACCTCCAGCCAGCCCTGCACCACATCCTGGCACGCAGCCGCTGTTCTGAACTCGGGCCTCTCAAAGTGGGAGACTCCCTGCTGCTGAGATACAACGAGAGAGACAGAGCTCAGTTCACTAACACCACTCAGCTTCAGTTTGTTTCTCTCTTCCTCCCTCTTCCTGTCTGTGTGGTGTGCTTAGCTTAAGATCTCAGCATGTTTTTGAATTTGCAGTCTCTAGTGTTATTATAGGTCATCTTTATTGCTCAGACAAAGTAATCATTTTGTAGATCATCACAAACCTGGGTTGTCCTCAGTAGGAACACAAACCTGAAGTCATTCATCTGTCGCCGAGAACCACAGCAATGAGCCACCAGCTGCACTGCCAGACACATTCAGTACATTTCTGCAACACAGAATGTGAAGTTTTTCTGGATTTCTTCAAATCTTTGCTTTTTTCTTGTGAAATATTGAAAGATTTTACCTTGTCAAGTCAATGAATCAATCTGCGAAGGCAGCATCACTCTGGTTGAACTGCCCACAGCAAATGGACCAATGCAACTTGTCACAAGGGGTCATGCATGTGCATTGTTTGGGGATAAAGGGTCACAAACTAAAAAGGTTGAAAACCACTGCGCAAATGTGTATCAACCTCCAGCTGAAAATAGTCCCTAACAAATGTACTAATGACCTCTTTTTCAGTAACGTTTGCTAAAAACCACAGTGCCCTGCTATTTCAGAAAATGACTGAGCCTTTTCTCAATTTGAATCGTCATATTTGTGGTATGTTTTAAGGATTTACATCATTATCTTCAGTAGGAACCAGTGGGGTTTGGCCTAAGTAATCATCATTGGGTTTTGTGTTGTCATGGGATTCGTTGACAATAAGACTCATCCTTTAAGGACCATAGTTATCCGTGATCTCAGACCAATTTTAAGACAAAAAAAAGCCAACCATTGTGGAAAAGTGGTCTCTTTCAATCTCTGCATTGATGTAATTGGAAGGAAAATCTGGCTGATACAATGATGGGAGTGCATTTCCCCCTCTGCTTCGTTGTGCCTTTGTTCTCTCTGTGCTTGTGTCTGGAGCTGCTGTGCTGTGCAGCTGTGGTTGATTATTCATGGGTATCGATACAGCTGAGAGCAGTGGCGCGTTGCCATATTTAAAGGTGCAGGAATGCACCTGTCTTTCATAAGCACTGACTGCATAGGGAGAGTGCACTGTACTGTACAATCGGTTAGTGGATTGTTTTAGAAAAGCACTGCTCTGCCTTGCAGCAGTTGTGGCCTGAAGCAAAACAGGAGACTAACACTTTGTTAGGTCAAGTAAATCTCTCAGTTAAGTCCATAATCATCAGACCAAATCCTTATTTACACCTTATAATTTCACAACTGTTTTTTCCTTTCTGTTCAGACCTGCTCAGTCTGAAAAGCTACAACACTTTTCTAAAGGCCTGGATGTGCTGACACAGCAACCTGACTTTAAAACCACCATATTTCTAAAGCTTATTATTCCAGAGGACATGTTGGTTTGCTAGACGCCCTAAAAAAAACACAAACACGCACATCATGGAGCCGTATATAATTCTGTACACATGCCAGATAAGAACATTGTGTGCAAAGGTCTTGACAAGGTGTTAAATCTGTCTCTGTGCTCCTGAATGTTAAAGTAGGCCAGATGTGTTTCTCCTCACAGCTCCTTGGAAGTCCTAATGTATTGAAAGATAAAGTGCTTTAACTTATGGCGGCCGACATGTTTTAATTATGGCTCTTACAAGCAAACTGTTGTCATGCTAAAGGCACGATCAGTGAGCTATATGGAAACAAAGTAGTGGTGCCAACACAGGACTGTAACTTGGCTATCACTGTTAAGTGCTAAATATGACACAGAAAGCTATTTTAATTATTGACTTATCTGTCGACTATTTTCTTGATTCAATTTTTTTTATTGTTTGGCTCATAAAATTTCATGTTCAAGTTCCCTAAGCCCAAATTGACATCTTCAGATGTCTTGTTTTGTCCAAACAACAATCAAAACTCAGAGACATTCACAAAGAAAACCAGCAAATAAGCACATTTGAGTGGCTGGAACATGGGAAGTTTGGCTCGACAAACTGATCCATTGACTCATTATTGCAACTCCAGTTTTGCAGTCGTACAAGAAAATTAAATGATTATTCTAAAAAAAAAAAAAATCGTGGCTCAGATGGGACATCCATCAATCACAGGGTTGGTTGTTTGATCCCTGCTTCCTCCTACCCTTGAGCAAAGACCTGAAAGGTTAGGTGAATGTCTTGCACGGTAGTTTGCTGCCTTCAGTGTTATGAGCATGTGAGCCACACTGATGAAATTATATAAATGCAGGTAATTTACCAAAACCCAAAGTGGAAAAAAAATAACTCACTCTTAACATGCAGGGGATGTAATGAAGCTATATTTTGACGCCGGGCCGGGAGTTTCAGTTTGTCATTAAATGAAACATAATTGTGGTCAAGAAAACGATTTCTTTTGAACAGAACATTTACAGTTTTGCAGTCCCTCCTGGGGTTCAGCCTACAGGTGTGTTTACCCAGAGGTACAAAAGATATTTGTTTTGTGGCGACATCTCATAGCTCCATTATGTCTCGATTATGTTCACTGCACACACCCTGGGCTGTGAGGATTTGTGCCAGAAGTGAACATCTCCATCTTCTTTTCTTCTTTAATGGGTTGTCACTCCCAACGCAGCTCCACCCTGACGTGGCCCGGACATGCAGACCACTGTTTATGTTTTTATGCTTATGCACTTACAAGAAATCTTACAAATCTGTGTCATTTGTCAACCATAGCATCCAACTAAAAGCCTTTCATTATGGGATTGTTAAGACATCTGGCTGTCTTTCCTGAGGTGTTCTTACAAGTTATGTCCTTAGTTTTTGTGCAGTTAAATGTCTTGTAGTGGATGTTCAGTCAATAGCCAGGGGGCTGAGCTGTTATGTGGACTGCAGTGAATGAAATCAGTGGGACAGCTTGGCTGTGGGGTGGGGTCAGTTTCGCAGTGTGGAACTGAAGATGAAGACCGCAGGGAAAACTGATTTTCTGTCACAACGCACTGTCACGACGTCTGCTGCAGGCTGCACAAATAAGCAATACGCGAGTTCTTGTTTCAGAGTGTTTTTCATTTTCCTTGCTGCCTGCTAACTGAGTTCTGGGAGAAAACAGAGCAATTCTATCAATTTTTGTATAAAACAAGTCAATAAAATCGACTTTTCATGTGCTTTGCAGTTATCCATAAGTTAGTTAGAAACTCTTGTTCACATAATCTCTTTTGACTTCCTGCCAGTTCCACCAACAGAGACATTCAACCGTGAACCATTATAAACAAACAAACCACTAAGTTTGGGATGGTCTCACAATTGCAACACCTTTGCATGTCCCTGCAAAGACTGATCACTAACAGTTTGAAAATTTGCCATTATAAACACTTCAATAAGTTCCTCTGAAAGCAATTATCCTTTTTATGAGGTTGTTTTCAGGTCATTCCTATTAAGGTGAAACTGATGATAATTACTTGTGAACACCTACATGCTTGTCTCCACTCTCAGCTAACCTGACAGCAGCATCCCTCAGGCCAGAGAAAAGAGAGCGAGGCCAGGCTTAGAGAGTTGAGCAATTAGATAACGTATGTGCACAATGCAAACAAGACAAGCCCACACCCACATCGTTGGGAAAACTCAGAGTAGCAATGATGGGGCCTGGTCAGGACGGCGGATTAGACATGTTATAACACTAACTCACAATCATCTTCTTCAGTATGAAGGGAACCGAACCCTCTAATCAGGCTGATGCTTTGATCTGTTTAAATGAGTTTGCATGCTCTCACCTTGTTACAGACAACGCCAGGAAAATTAATTGTGTCCAGGGTATATTTCTTTTTAATGACACCTTGTTTTGTTGCAGCAAGTCCATGTACAAGACTTTATTTTTCCTGAACTTGAACTCCTGACCTGAACTCAGAGATTATACACAATATGAAGTTTTGGTCTGCTGGTGACTCATGAACATCCCCTGACACAAATGGACCTTATAGAAACGTTATTCCTGTTTCAGTGCATATGAACAGACTGTTATTGCAAGAGGTAGATGTCAGCTTTAAGATGGAGGACATTCATCAACCTCACAGAGTACATTTCCCTGCGCCTACAACCCCCCATCCTCACTGCTATTTTTTCCAGTCTATTCCAAACATGCGTTTCACCTCAGGCTTTGACAAGTGTGGACCAACTGATGTCATGCTGTCAGAACAGCTTGTCCAAATGTGATGAAATGCTGCACTTTGTTGGCCCAAAAACATCATTAAAGTCATTCATGCAAATAATAACAAGTTAATATAACAACATGTTCAGAGGTATTATTGCCCAAAGATATTCCATTATTTGTCAATTACTTAGCATTAGATGAAAATATGTTGCAGTCACTGTGTAGTAAAACGTTTGTGATGTATGTATATATGTATATATGTATTGTGTATTGTGTGTATATATATATATATATATATATATATATAAATATAAATATATATACTATATATATACTCACTGGAAGCATATACCTATATGCACATAGGAAATAGATACATAAATAAATAATTTGGTATTTATATGATGAGTAGCTGTACAGTAACTCATGTATCGAGCATTAACAGTTAGTTTTCCCATATAATCTCCATCCACACAGTGAAGCCACTTAGATTTTGATCAAAGATCTGTTTTGAGGTATTTCTTCTCCGAAGTGAGAGATATCTCTAACAACTCTCAAAGCCTTTAGATAAAAGCGAGCTTTGCAGACTGATAAAGAGATGGGAGGGAATGACCAGTAATTTAGGAGGCAGTCCTCATATTTCATAGCGAAGCTGACCTTTTTTGGTCACTGTAGTCATATTTCACAACCCAAAGGTCTGAAGTTCAGCTTAAACCAGCCTTGCTTGTTGGAATATATGTTTAAGGGAGACAATAGGTTCTTAGGAAGAGCTGTGATGTCATTTAATTGCTTCTAATAATTTCACCCTGAGAGAAGCATGTAGTTTCTGTGAACAGTGAATTGTAAGACTGAATATTTCCATAACTTGGATATATCATTAAAAAAGCAGATGTAGAGTTAAAATATGTTTGTATAAGTTTTTATAACCCATTTGTAAAAATATTTACAATACAAGACATAAACACACAAAATACATATGAAGACAGGTAGAAGACAAAAAATAAATCTAATATGATATAAGATAAGATAAGATAACCCTTTATTGATCCCGAGAGGGGAAATTCAGGTGTTGCTGCAGCACAAAGACAGAAATAAGTGTAGGTTAACAGAAAAAAGTAGAAAAAACAAATAGAACCATATAGACTAAAGATAAGATTAGAAATAAAATTGAAGCTATTAAAGAACAACTGAACTCAAAATTTTAAGACAAGCAGTATACGTACAGTTCCCACAACCAGTGTTGTACTAGAACCAGTGGTCCAGTATCTCAACAACTATTCATTATATTGCCATGAACTTCTGTACAGTCATTCGTGGTTACCTAGCGATGAATCTACTGACACTGACGATCTCATGATGTTTCTTGTAGCACCACCACAAGGTCCCCTATATTAGCTACTAGCAACGTTTGCTCCTTCCCAAAGGGTCCGTGATAATGGTGGCTTGGGAAAAATGTCTGTGGTCACTTAGCAACACCAGCATTCCCCGCACTCTGCCTGGTGGTGTCTGTGTCCTGTCTGGGTTAGGAGGGCTATATTTAAGTCTGGCCAAGCTTGTGGAACATAAAGCAGAGGAATTATCCACCAGTGAGGGATGATCCTGCCAACATCTCCGTGCACAGTTTACATGATTGAATCATCCAGGAATTAATTTGCATCCACTTCCGACACAGGCCGGTGGCACGGTTTCCATGGACACGAGATGGCTTGAAAAGATGGGGTAATGGAGGACGAATATGTATGCATGTGTGTGTGTGTGTGTGCGTGTGTGTTATGGATATGGATTGAGGTCAGGGAGAGAGGGGGTGAGAAATGAAATGAGCTTTGACCTTGGTGTGTTGTCTCGTCAGCAGAGACCCCCGAGCAGCCAGACGGCCTCTGAGCAGCTTTACCTGCCTGCCTGATCCATTTCAAATCGCTGCATCATTAGCACGCCACACGTGTCTCTGTGGAGTCTGGGGAGGCTATAGATTACAGTGCATAATGACATTCAATCGATGACCTACTACAGTCATACCTCCCTCCTTCGTCCCTCTCAGTAAAGCTTTATGTTGCCACTATTTCACATCTCTGTACCACAGATGCTTCTTCCCATCACACTCCTCCTATCCAGCCAAGATTATTGGAAGAATCTGGCCTGAAAGTAAATTATGGACCCGGCTTGTGTGCTGTGTAGTTGCACATGGAAGATGGAGAATGCTGCTGTCACGGAGAAGACCGTATATAGACACCTATAGGAGACCATGCGAGGGATCATGTGTGCTGTGGACGTGATTTATCAAAGCTGTCAGTGGCTTCATTTCACACAAGCAGCCGAGCTGAATGGGTGCTTGTCCTGCATGTAGCCAGATGTATTGATCCTTGAATCTGTTATCATGTAACACTTCCTGTTTTACTATTGCCTGCCCTCATGAGAATGAATTGTAATGGCCATATTAAAATCTCTTTATAGTGATCAGACTAAGAGCCTTTTAGAAAAGGCACATGATGAATTCTGTCCTCACAAAACTTTTAAGCTTATGAAGGCTCTAAATGAAACAAATAAAGCATTATTACTACTGTACTACTGCATGGGTAGGTTAAGCATTAATGAGGGTAAGGGATACTAATTACTATTGTGTTTTTATTATATTATTACATAGTAATTCTATATTGCTGTATTGCTAACAAACACTGTAAATGATTTCTTTCCAGTTACTTTCTGTCACCCATAATTGCTCTGGTTTTTGCCAAATATACTCATGTGTCCTGGAGCCTTTGAGACATATTCAACACATATTCATCGATAAATTAAAATGATTTGACTTTTAGAATATTGCACAATACTACACCCCCAAAAACAAGATTTTACCATTGTACTATCTCAAGTATTCTTTGTGTATGTTTGTTAGGTAACAGCCCTGCAATAGATTCTACCTTCATGAAGTAATGTACTGTGTTGCAATACAGAGAGTTGTTCCTGTTTGATATAAACGGAAAGCTAAATATTTGTTAAAAAAACAAAAGCTAAATGACAACAGGTCCCCTACATTTTCACACTAGATAACTTTTAAAAACCAAATAAATTTAGGAGTAGCAGGAGCTTGAGGGTGAAAAGTGAATACAATGACATAATTATAATTGGTGCAATATTGCCTCTAAAAGTGTGTGTTTAAGGGGTAATCTAATCTTTTTTTAATACATTGGATCAGTTTATGAGCCTCAAATATGTTGTCTGGATGCTGAGAAATTCCACTCAGTCAGTAAGACTATACCATGTACTGGAAAGTACATGGTATAGTTTAAACAGGGTGGTGTCTGACTCAAACTTTTATTTGCTATGAGCAACAGGGTTTTGTGGAATGATACACAACCACACCTCAGTTTTCCCTGTGCTCCTTTTGTTATTTACTGCCTGTTGCACAACAGTATGGCGATCAAACTGGGATCTTTAGAATTTACCACCACATAAACGTGATGATTAAAATAACAATGAATCATTTGATAATTACCTCAGAGATATAATCTTTTTGACTTTAAGATAAATCAACCTTGAAGCATACATTTAACACAGGTGCCATAAAACGATCGCCATGAGCGCTGCCATTAGAAAATATTAAGTGTGAGAACAGGAGTGCATCAGAGTTGGATGTGTGTCTGTAGGCGCAGTGATGGGAAAAACATTGAGGCAGCTCGCGTGCAAACATAACTCCCAGACATACCACACAAGGCAGGGAGTGTTAGCTGGCAAGCGCTGCAGGAATGCTATTGTTCAGCAGACAAAAATTCTTTGAGAAAATGTCTGTTTGATGTGAGACTTTCTCTTTTTCTCCCTTGGTGTTGCACCGCAGTATTAAATCACCATTTTTCTTGAATCACAGAATATGTAGTTGCAACTTTTTTTTTTTCTCAGTCATTGAAATGTGAATGTTTTTTCTTCCATTTAATTTGAACAATTCTGCTTAAGTGCCTCTGTAGATAATCATGCAATATCGCTTTAAGAAAACAATTACCTTGTGTTCATTTCACTAAAAGTTGAACTGGGAAATAATAAAAGACCGAAATAATTGATTTTGTAAAGGCCTTTCAATTTACTCAAATTAGACAGCATCTTTATGTGGCTCTTAAAATACTTCCATAATTCAATTTTGGTTGATCTATTTCAGTTTAGTTTTCCCTCCAAAAATGGAAAAGAAACCACTGAGTTTGCTGCAGCTTTTAATTGGTTTTATTGGCTGACCTAATACATTTCTAACACCACACAGTTTCAGATTGATAGAACAAGATTGCAGAGGATATGTGTGGTGGTAAACAGATGTCTATGAGTCAACTCAGGCTCCAACCCTCCTGCTGTCTTTGTCCTTGTAAGGAGACTCCGGGTGTGTTCGTTTGACTGAGTCACGCCAAAGGTACAGGGGAACTAGGGCCTCAGCTATGGAAGAGAGGCCAGAGAGAATACCTTTGCTATGCTGTAGTGTCATCTTTGTTTGGATTGGCCATTTGTATGTGGATGCTTTAAAACCGTCTGTGTTTTTCCGTTTGACTTGTAGACATAGCTGAATTGTAACTGCTCCAAACACTGTGGAAGCAGCCGCTGCTTAGGTCGATCAATGACTCCATTTACTTTCAATAGATGACAAACATAGTCTTGACATATTGTTGACAGAGAGAGGCCTTCCCTCCATCAGTAGGTCAATTTAATCGTGTTGTCCATTCGTCACCTGCAGTATCAAAGAAAAGGACGTGGTGGTTTCTCCCGGATGTGACAACACTTGCGATGCAGATGCTGTGGCAAACGGATTCGTGTCTGCAGAGGATGTGATGCAGTTGTGAACTCCAGCGACCTTAGCCACAGTCCTGCGGCAGACAGGCCGAGTGTTGTGGACACAGAGAAGCAGCGCTGCCAGCGTTTTTAGAACAAGGCTTCAATCACAGGGCGAGCTGGCGCGCCCTGCCAAGGAATACTTCTCTCTAATTAGACAGTGTACATTCAGTGAGTCCTGAATGGAAACAAGGCTGAGAAAGCTTGAGAAAGTGAATCTCTAGTGACGCATATTGTGATACCAAAGGGACTTCTGGCTTGTTTGTTTTCAGTCATGGTAAAAGCTACAGGTAACCTACAGTAATGTCCCAGAATTCAGCAGTGGTCATCAGATGTCAGCTTTCTGACATATATGGTCAGGCATGCGCCACCTACACCAGTACACACACATCTTTCCACTGGCTCACCCAGTCTCTCCCTCTCACGCAGAAAACCTCCTCTCAAATAATCCTCCGCTGCCGTTGTCCATGTGGCCACAGTGGCTCATCTTCACATGAGCATCTGACTCTGTGCGGTTACTTCACATTACTGAATGAACTCTTTATCCATTCTGAACCTTAAACTCTCTTTTGGGAAGCATCTGTGACTCAGCATGCCGCTGTCTCATATCTCAGGGAACAAGATGAGAGTGTTTCAGGAGGAGGCTGAAGTGACTGAGGCCGTACGGGCTGAGTGTTCTGTGCCTTGCATGCAGGACATACAGCAAAGCAATTAAAGAGGCTCCTAATTTTGTTTTTACATAGCTGCCACGGTGAAGTGAAGTGATATGAGCTTTGGGGAGAAGGAAGGAGACGTGTGTTGCTAATCATAGCTTGCAGCCAATGGGGGTGTCTGACACTTTATTTTTAGCTATGCCAGCGACGTAGTCAGTCGGTCAAACCCTTTGGTCAAGACTGAAATATCAAGAAAACTATTGCAGCTATTGTTTGCAATGAAATTTGCTCCACACACTCATGTCCCTTCAGGATGAATTCTAATCACTGCGGTGACTTTGCATCTAGCGCCATCATCAGGCCAAAAATGGTCCAATACTTTGGTTTTTAACCAAAAACATGCAAAAATAATGACATTCTAACATGTTAACTAAGATGGTAAACATCACTCCTTAATAACATTAGCATTTTATCATTTTATTGTGGTTATGTTAGTGAGGCATCGTTGTGCGTAAGTACAGCCTCACAGAGCTGCTAGCATGGCTGTAGACTCTTATTCTTGGGTCCTTTGGTCATCAAATTGCTCGAAAATTGACCAAACCAATAATGTGAGCTGCTTGTTTAAGTGCGACTGATCAGTCCAACTGGCGACAATGATGTGATTAATAATTCAATCCACCTTATCTTCAGTAAATATTGGATTTACCACTAATAGCTTTGCACAAAGGTTGATAGCGTTAGGACATGTTACACTCTGTTTCTGTAGGTTTCATCTCTTTCAATTGCTCCAATTAAGATTACCATTTGCTTTCAAATGCTGCCAGTGAGACATTGTCAACAGATTCCTCACTCCTGAGACTTTGTGAGGCAAGAAACTGTTAGCATGACTGAATGCAGCAGAGATACTCCACCCATCTGGGTGTGTTAAAGCTCAAATGTCCCTCTGCAGTCACTCAAAGGTTCAAAAACTATTCATGAGCAATGTCTTTGGAGAAGGATGGCTCTCCATTCCCTCTATAGTTTTTTTTATTGAGGCGGTGGGGTTGTAAAGATGACTATACAAAGGAGGAAGGAGACAAAAGATAGGGGGGAGTAGGGGAGTGGGTGTGAACCCACACTGTCAAGGGCATTTTGTAATCAGAGATGGGAGAATTATCCCCACAAAAGTACCATTAACCTGTCTAGTGGCCCCCAGGAGAGCAGGCCCAGCAGTAACTGACCCACCTCTGTGCTCTGTGTTGCAGATGGGAGGAGGAGCTGTCCAAACGGGAGCAGCTGGAGTCCAAGGTGGAATCCCTACAGCAGGTTGGGAAACATAAACAATGAAATATATTCCACAAACAAGCAGAGTTATTTAAAGCCAGTGGTCATTTACCACATGCAGACAAGGAGCACAAACCATTTTCAAAACTGCTACCACTGCACATGCATTTATGCAGAGCCCAGTTTTTTCATGTTATCCAGTTTGGACTCGACAGAGATGGACCAGAAGCAGCTAAAGCCAGGAGTGTGTGTGTCAGATTAGAAAAACCAAATTATAAACCCATCAGGAGGAATCTGTTGTCTTAGATATAGATATAAACATCAAATATCACCAGCAGCCTACTCTTATGTTTCCATCCACAGCAGGCAAAAGGAAAAGATGTAGAGGCAAAATCAATTTTAAGTGTCACACCTTGGGGCTGTATCACAACTCATACCCCATCCCAGCTGGTGAGAGTACCTCATCCAGCCGGCATCCTTCCCTCTCTCCGCTTTTGCACACATCGATCGGTGAGAGCACGGGTGAGAGTTTGCCGTGGATTCTGGGTCAGCAAAACCCTAGATAGAAAGGTGGAGCGCCGTCGCCCCGGGGGCTTTAACCTTTTAGAGCACACAGGCAGATGTTGCTGTGTGTGGAAGAGCTGGAAATCTGTTCAAAAATAGTAGATTCAGTGCAAACAGCCGTTTATTGTTAAGGGCTCAGAGCCAAAGGGTTGTTTACAGCTGCTAACCAAATACAGAGGCAAAAGGTGGCTCTCTTCTAGTGGCAGAATAAAGTCAACAGGGTTAGTCTTTTTTAAAATTCAGTCTGCTGATGAGCAGATGTTTACTAGTCATACTTTTAGAGGGAAGTTATGGGAATAGTTTAGTTTGGGAGCTCAGAGGGCTTAATAATAAGTTTTATGTTTATGAAACCAAAAGTGAGGCTGGACTGTGAATGTGATGTTCTAAAACAGGTCCAGTAGATGTGCTTTGTGTCTTAAAATTTTGTGAATAAAGCGTAGATGAGGGCGGTGCAGATGTTTTGAAAGACAGACTTTAAAGTTGAGCCTTGAAGCAATACGGAAACACAGTTATTCAGTTTCTTGCCAAGAGTTAGATCAGAAGGTGGAGTCCCTTCTCGTGTTTGGACGGTAAATATGAGGCTACAGCCAGCGGCCAGTAAGCTTTAGCTATCTTAGCCTAAAGAACATAGAAAAGAAGTGGACATCTGCTTGTCTTAAACCTGCATTCTTTATAATGTCCAATGGGGTGAAGTCAGAATGAATGGAAGTCTACAGGAAAATAAGCTACTTCTCACTTGATTTATTACCTTAGTAAATACTTTCCTGATTAGTTTATGGTCTCAGTTGCTAGTTTCAAGTCTTCTTCAACACAGCATGATGCTCATTTAGTAAATTATGGTCCCATTTAGAGTAAAATAGACGAGAAAGCAGGGGTGGGAGTATGTTGTGACCAACCAATCAGAGGCGTTCTTCCTGGAATGAACGTCACTTTTGGCTCCAAAAAAACAAAATGGCGACGGCCGTAAAGCAAAACTTGGCGGCCCACCAAGCCCCCAGGAAGTGGGCCAGGCTTTGAAGCCAAGTTTACATAGTGGCCAAATGTGTAATGACAACAATAGCGTTGGTCACATGATGCTATTGGGCTCAAAGACTTTTTTTCCAAAGACTTACATTGAGAAAGAGATGTCTGTAAATTTTGAATTTTTTTTAGAGTCACAACTCCTCATCATCATAATTTGATCCATTTGGTTCGATAACATCTGGGAAGTCTAGAAGAGCCGCACGATTAAATCATTTCATCCCCATTCAAATTAGAGGAGGGCCAACCGGCTCAGCAGAACAGAGACGCTAGTGCACATGCTCCAAGATTTTCCACTTTGTTTGTTGGTCGGATGAAATTATCAAGATATAACATGTGAATTAGTGAGATTTAGAGTTGCAGGTAGCTGGATTTACCCTTGGTCCGAGCCAGGCTAACTGTTTCCCCCTGCTTCAAGTCTTAATGCTGAGCTAAGCTAACTGGCAGCTAGCTGTAGCCTCACGTTTACTATACAGACATGAAAGTGGTATTTATTTTATTAAAGAAAGAGAATAAGCACATTTCCCAAAATATTAAACTCTTCAGTTTTATCCTCTTGGACCTAATTCACCAAAGCCTCTGCGTCCTACCTTCCTGAATGTTCAGTTGACACCAAGGACTGAATAAAAGGTTAACACACATGCAAGAATTCACCATGGTTATCTTCCTTAAAGTGGCCACAGCCCCATTTGCATTATCTCAGCGAGGTGAATATGAAAATGAAGTCCTCTGGGTATGCATCATAAAAAACTAAACAGTAACCAGTATGAAAATCTATAACAGTATAAAAGCTGAATTGATTACACTGACATTGACATTATCTGAACATGGGCGAGTCTTTTATCTACCCGAATGTGGGTTATAAATGTTTGTTCTGGAGATTTATGAGAGTTCAGAAATGGTTATTGAACTTTATTTTACATATTTATTGGACAAACTTTGGACGCTCCAGAGTGTATTGTTGTTGGGCAGACTCCACTAACCCTAACAGTATCTTTATTGACCTGTTTTGTGTCTAATTTGAACTCAGACCGCCCAGGAGTCATCTGAGGTCCAGGATGAATTGAACGAGAAGGTGGACAGACTGAAGGCTGAACTCGTAGTCTTCAAGAGTCTGATGAGCGATGTAAGTGTTCGATCACTGCGAGGGTGATATCACCATCACTTCCCCAAGTCTGACACAGCTTTTTTCACCGTAGACAAAGTGCTGTATTAACTCCCATGCAGTAGTGTTGGAGGAGTGTCAAGTTGTTTGTCTTGCAAATTCCCAAGCATCATTCAGACAAAGGATGTCATTCATACAGGTCTGAATAATAAAACTTAACACACACCCTCCATTCATTTCCTTCCTTCCTTCCTTATTTGGGTTTAGGAAAAGAATATAATGCCATAAAGCTTCCAAGACAATCATTCATTGAAAATAGCTCAAATGGCAGGTGTAGATAAAGAGCACTTCCTGTTCTGTGCGGCCCTGTATTGTTCCCAGGCAGGTCCGCTCTAGTGTGATATACAGTTTTAATATACTGCAGTGGGCTCAGTCACAGCTTGTGCTCGCTCAGGGATAAATATAGTCAGATGCTGTTTTTGTTTTGGAAAGCTTTGTTGTTTATCCTGCTTATCTTCACAATTGGCATCTGTACATTTTCATATAATATTTTCTGTGCCTGACTTCATGCATGATGTGTGAACCCAGAGAGGGGTAAGTGACGTTGAGGTAGTGGCTCTCTTTGGAGGTGTAGATTGTTTCATGTCACGGCTTTTGTAGTCGTTGTTAGACATCCTGTATTTTGTGCTCAAGATGTTGTGGCCCTACACAGAAAATCATCCCATCTATCTATCTATCTATCTATCTATCTATCTATCTATCTAGCTATCTAGCTATCTAGCTATCTAGCTATATGGGACCTATAGTATTGACCAATAGTTTTAGTACTCTATATAGGCTAATGTGTTTTTAATTTAACCTGAATTTAATCTGTGTTCTGGCTAAGATAGGCAGCGGCATCAGTGAATTACAGATAACACATTCATCATAAACTCACATAAAATGACATTTTTATTGAGCTGTCACTAACCATGAAGTAAATATGGCATAAACATTTGGATGCTACATATGTGACTTCAATTAGTGGATGTCAAATTCACTATTAAAAGTTAAAGAGACAAACTGATGATTTTACAGACACTGACTTTCTTAATTCCTTGTGACCAACTGAACTAATTGAAATGACAAAATATGACCATAAAACTATAAGTTGATGGCAGTTCACTTCAGTTCTTCACAGTGAGTCAACCTTAAATACTGTACACAGTACAGTGAGAAGGTGTTTGTTTGGTGATTGTCATCTGAAACAACTATCCTTACCTGAGCAGCAAATGTCCGACCTGGACTCCAAGATTCAGGAGAAAGCCAGACGGGTGGACATGGACATCTGCAGGCGGATTGACATCACGGCCAAACTGTGTGATGTGGCACAGCAACGCAACTCGGAGGACATGACAAAGATGTTCAACGTCAGTCCAGCCAGGTCGCTCCCAGAGAAGGTGCGTATCCATCTGCTGTTTCACTGTTCATCAGAAGAGCTGAAAGTAATCGCAGCAAAAATATGAATTCTTTTGTGAAGGAAGCAGTCAGCACTCTATGGATGAAATCTGAGCTGCTGGTGGCTGAGTGTGTGTGTGTGTAGTGACTTCTTTTTCAGCGGCCGATCACGGACCGAGTGACCCCTTCTGAAGGTGCAGGTCTGCATGCCTGCGTGGTCACAAATACACACATAAACATATAAACATACACGCACAGAGTACTTCGAGTAGTTGACTCTGACATATGCAGGCACACGCGAATACACACACGCAGAGAAGTGAAATGCTGATGTAGTAACTCTTTGCTGCTCACAAGGTTATCACATTGCGCCGACAGTGCTGGCTAAAGCCCAAGTTTAAATCCACTGAGAATCAAGCTGCTGGCTTCTCCTATGTTATATGTTGTTGTACAGCATGTCTCTGCTGTCAGCTGGATTTATTATATTCACAATATTTATAAAGGAGGTTCCAAATGTCTCATCTGTAGGCGAATTTGTGAAGCAGACAATGCATGTTGAAAGTAGAAAAATCAAACAGCTCTAGTTTTATACATATTTATGAATCAGATTCGCCTTGGATCATCAATCAACTTGTCTGTTTGTATTTTTGTGTGTGTGTGTGTGTGTTTCTCGCAGGGTGCCATGGCCTGCTGCAGGAGAAAAGAGCGTAAAGCGGTGTCTGATGAGGAGAGCTCAGAGATGGATGCCGAGCCCAGCCTTTCAGAGGAGGAGGTCCCCGGTTCACTCAACATCACAGACGAAATGAAACGCATGCTCAACCAGCTGTAAGCGACACACATATACACACCAGCGGTGCACACACACACACCAGAACTGAGTCCTCTCTGCTTTATATGCTCTGCAGTTACACCACAGCAGTACAGTAGATTTCCTGCAATATTGTTTTGAATTCAACTGCGTACTCCTTCATCTCCCTCTAGTGTTTATATGAAGTGTTGCCACTAAAATGCACAGTGCTCTTTCAGCTACACCCAGTAGATATAAGTACTGTGGCCAATAATTAGCTGATTATTAATCCCTAACCCCTAAAATATTTTCCAAAGCAAGTTTTCACTTTAGGCTGTAAACTATGTCTGACTGCTCTTGTTTTCCACTCTTTCCTTTCTGGCTGTTTGTCTTCTTTATAAGCGCATCTTCCTCTCTGCATGTGACCTTTGCTGAATCCGGTGGCTGTTATACTTGTCCTTCCTCTTCTCCCTCTCTCTCTGTCTCTCTCTCTCGTTCTTTCCGTTCCTTGTCCCTGTCCTACACAGACATTGCTCAGATAACTCCTTTGTTGCCAGGCGCGAAACGTTTGAAATCGACGATGACAGCGACAGTCTGACGTGGGAGGAAAACGAGGAGACCCTGTTGCTGTGGGAGGACTTCACAAACTACAATGTGCCGTGCACCATCACCGGGACGTCCTGCACAAATACGCTCCCCTGTGATGGCAGCAGTGAAGTCGCTGACCCAGTGAGTCCTGTCTGCGTTTAGGGTCCTTTGCACAGTATAGATTTTAAACCCATCTAAGGCAGCGTGTAGATCATCGCTACGGCTGCTTTGTCAGACATTTACTCATGCATGATGAATGAGACCTGTGTCTTTGCTCTCTAAGGACTCCCAGGATGGAAGTCTTGGCAGCCTCATTGACGAAACAGAGTCACTATTTAAGACCAGAGAGCAGGAGTACCAGGAGACCATCGGCCAGATTGAGGTAGACAATCTGTGTGTGTGTTTTTGTGTGTGAAAAAAAAAGACACAACACAAAGAAAGATTAAGGCATCTTAATAACATTAGCAGTGTCCAAACTCACACGACAGACTCATTCCAAGGATGTTACTATGTATATGATGTTTATTATGTAGTACATAATTAGTACTTTAGATGTGGAACAAAGCTTCTGAGTCCAGGAAATACTCCATCTCATTCTTCTAAGGAATTAAGATTGATATTTAATTTAATCCTTCCCATTTGTTTAGACCCTGCCAGTGGAATATTAGCTGGTAGGATGTTTCAGGGCAGAGCCCATTTAAAATGTTAATAAATCTATGGAGGGTCTAGCTTTGTGAACCAACAGTGAACCATGAGGTCGGTCCCCCTCCTCACACCAGGAGTTTCTTAAATCCTCACCCTGTTCAATCCGTTTCCCTTCTTTTAGATGGAATTGGCCACAGCAAAGAGTGACATGAACCGACATCTGCACGAGTACATGGAGATGTGCAGCATGAAGAGGGGCCTGGACGTGCAGATGGAGACCTGTCGACGGATGATTAAAGGAGGCAGGAACTCTCCCTCCGTCAGCTCTGTGGCCAGCAGCGACTCAGGGAACACAGACGAGATCCAGGACGAGATTTTGGACAAGGACGCAGAAGGGGAAGTCCCTGTTAGTTGATGGCTGCATTGCCGGGCTTTGTCCCATCTTCCCCCCTGGACGCCCCTCGTTGCCAGAGGGGTCGAATGTGTATAGAGCTCCGCCCTGCTAGAGAGGTGGAACAACCGAAATCTGGGCCTGTTTGACCTATTAAAGGTTCTGATGGTCGTGCTCACTGACGGAGGCCCAGAACTGGTGCTTTTATACTATTTCTGTTCTTTAGAAAGCGGTGGGGGGCGTCTTTGCTTCACAAAGAGAAAGGGTGCAAATAGAGTCCGAGCTGTGCTCTCTTCCTCACTGCTGCCTCGCTGGATCCTTGTCCAGAGCTTCACATCATTTTAGGGAAGAGAGGAAAAAAATCCCTTTGTTTTAAACTGGCTGAGAAGTATTTTGTACACATTTCTTACCCTATTAATGTCCTTTTTTTCTAAAGGAATTCAAAATAGTACATATTGTGCTCCTCCACATAACATTCACAAAAAAATTACATCCAACTTTACATGTACTTTTTAATATTTAAGTTGAGAAATGTCTGCGCCCCTGAAATGGAGCACGGTTTTGTTTTGGCATGGTTTGCAGGAGTCCCGGTCGTGTGTTTGCGATCCAAATTAATGTGTTTGGGTTTTAAGAGTCTTCTGCCAGGGAGATAGAACAAGGAGTGGAGACAAATGGTGTTGGAGTTCTGGTGGTTTCTGAGGGAACTCTGCCGGGTTGCCAAAGTTGACGGAGGAAAGGAGCACAGCCTTTTGATGCATCAGTGCACTACTGAAGTTCTATGCAATTTAGCTGGCCTTAATTTTGGACTGGCTTTCACCCTTCCTCGTTTCACTTAAAACCAATACAATTAGCCTTTTAAGCAAAGCAGGTGTATTTCTATGAACTCTTTTTTGTGTGTTTGAGTGTGAAATACGTTTAGAATGTGACATTTGTTTTTGTTTTTTTATGGACATCAACATTAAAAACTGGAACAGTGCCCCCTCAACAAGGGACTAATAGCTTCATTCACTACTCTGATCAACATTTTCCAGATGCCACTCGTTCATTATTCTGATCCTGACGTACTTCACTGAGGACACATTGTTCTTGTGCAGTATGTTTTTGTAATAATCATAAATCCCAGTTGTTATGAATAAAAAAATCTAATTAAAGTTATCAAAGCCAAACAATGTCGTCCGACATCTTAATTAAAACAAAAGGACACATTTTGAAAAGCTCCCATTTCACATGATCCTCATAGATGAAAATCCTAAATCATTTATTTATTTTGGAGAAATTTCTTTGTTTTGTTTTGGTTGTTTATGTTCATTATGAGACTACTTCCTGCTGTCCTGCAGGGGACTCTGTTCCAGACGGGTTGCACATCCTGCTTTGTCTCTTCTGAACGGGGGCTAAAAGTGTCAGACTGTATATAGAGGGCTGTCGGCATGTGATCGTAAACCCCAGAGGCCTTTTTGTTCGTATAAATCTTTTTGCAACAGTCTGAGATGTCTCACAATTTCGCTTTCCAGTGCTCTCACCGGATTAGCGTAGAAACTGATCGAAGCATGGGGACAGAAGTGATCTTTTTATCACTTCTTTGTATTATAGTGTATGTACGGTTTGCTGGATCAAAGATTAAGTGCTACTTCTATCTTGAAGTTTTACAAAAGCAGTTAAAATACAGGCCTTTTGTTATTTCGGCATGTTTGTGTGGAGAAACAGAGCTATTTTCCTTTTTTTATAACATTTTTTTGAACTAAATAGCTGCAATGCAGACTGTGCGCTACATTTTTAATCAAAACTGTGTCTATCCTAATCATTAATTAATTGTATTTGTGTCAGAAAATGTATTTTTCACTGTTTTTAATCATTCTATGTTAACCAAAAAGTGTGTTAATGTCGCCATATTCTGCTTTTATTCATTTTGCAGGACTATTAAACTTATTCCAGACATTTTGGTCACTTATTGACCATATCAGACCGCCCATAATAAAAACTAATTGATAATATAAGAGTGAGGAACACTCTAATTCACAAAGAACCCTCATATCCTTGTATGTTGTCGACTTGATGTAAAACCAGCCTGATAAGTAACAAAGAGCCATTCTTTTACTGGTACTGTACTTTGTATCGACGACATCAAATGCTTTATTTATTGGTTGTACGGCTGTAACATCCAGAAAACAGCAGGCGTAGCAGCCCAGCCCACTCTGACCATCACACTAACCAGCCAACCAAAGCAAATTGTACAGAAACATGACAAAGATGTAAATCAAGCTACGAATCCTACTAACTCTGGAGAGTCTCAGTATTTGTATGTGCCTACCACAGATGTTAGTTTGCAGACATTTACCTAAGTTTGAACTATGAGACATTGCGTTAAGTGTATTATCTCCCATTTCTTCTCTTAAAGCAGGTCAAATTCCAACGACATTCGGTGGGTGAAACTGTAGCAACCCTCCTTAAAGAATGTAGCTTGTTTGGAGGCATCCTCTAAAGACCTTTCGAGTATAAGCTGAGCAAAAAAAAGAAAAAAGGAAGTGTAGCTGTTTAAATCCAGGGATACATGGTGTGCTGTAACGTATTGGAGACCTTGGTATATTTTGCTTTACTAAACGGGTTCTTACCTGACCACTTTACAGTATGTGACCTCGCTGTATGTAAATTAGGTCGTGGTGGATGTGAATGTTTCATACTAAAAAGGGTTTTATATGATTGGTTTTTATTAGTATCGCTGGGATTATACGTTTGTGTCAACATACAGTTTTACATGTTCATCGACGAACCCGTTAAATGTCACTATCGCTTAGATTTCATTTCATTGACGTGACGGGGAGATCAAAGGTGCAGCAATACTTGTGGCCATATTTGGGTAAAATTTACTGAACTGTATCAGATGCTGGTCTTTGTGTTTCATTTGCAGCACAGGTAGCATCCTGTAGGTTTCATTTTACGTGGTTTATTTTATCCGCTTTAATTTAATCAATTTTCTCTCTTAGATCTGTGGATTTATTATTTTAACTATTGATACAATGTATACATGTGGGTCTGGGGAAGATCGTTTCACAATGATGAATGTACTCAATTGATATTGGGGGAAAATCAAATAAAATGGTGGATTGGATAAAAATCAAGGCTCATTGTCTTATTTTTTTGTACTTTACAATCAATGTGCTGTCTTCTACAGACAAAATCTGCCCTGTTCAGTATCCAGTTTGGTAAAGATGAATGACTGCAGACTAACTGCTAATTGTTGGATATTAAGTCAAAATCTCTAAGTAGTTTTGTCCAGAATGCTTGCTGAATAAAATATTTTTTTTCTGTACATGCATATATTTTCAGTTCACTCGCACAACCAGATATCACTCACAACCCTAAATCAACCCTAAATGTGACCAAGTACATCAAGAATTTGACTGCAATAATATTTCTAAAAACGTATGAGTAGTAGAGGCATGTTGTAATACACTAAGCCTTTTGGTGACAAGTAACCAATTCAGCTTATTTTAACCAGAGTTTTAATCTGCAACCACAAGAGCGGGCCTAATCACAGATTTCATGGGAGGCTGAAGTGTCATTTTTTTCTTTTAAAATAGGCAGTAAAAACACAAATCACAAATAAAAGAAGATTTACTGCATTTCATAATGTGAACCAGGCATTTTTAAACAGTAGTAAAATAGTAGTAGCAAAAATCTATTTATTATACAATGATATGAAAACAAAAGTAAAGCATAAAATGATACATTATTTACATGCTAAATGACATAAAAAGATTCTGTCGCCAAACAAAGGCATAGAGAACGACACAGAGGGCCACAAATTTGTACTGTTACTGTTAAAAGGTGAAACTGGAATATCAGCTGATGAGCTCGCTAATGTTGTACTACTTAGGTGATATAATAGATGAGTGTAATCCTCATGTCCTAATTTCCTATTCTCTTACTTTCTGTCATTTTCATCCATCGACTTCGAGGAACACGACTCTTTTGGCCACTTCGCCCTCGCTGTATTTCTCTTGCAGCTGCTGTCGGACCACAGGATCCGCTGAGAGCAAGCGGCTGTCGTCACAGCGACCCCAAAACGGTCCTGAAACGGAGCCGGGATTCAAAAGCAGAGCCTGAGCAGCAGAGATGTCTCCACTGGTCCTTAACAGGGCTTTGGTCACACTAACTAAGTCCTAGAATGGAGAAAAAAAAAAAAGAAAGTTAGAAACATTTGGAACAGACGGAGTACAGATAAGGAGAGAAACATCTTTTTTCCAGCTTATTTCTGTTTCAAAACACAACATAACGAAGAACAAAGACAGAGTGTCTGCATGGATCAGCAAGTTGAATTTGAGACTTCTTAATACTACAGTTTAGTTAAATCTAAGGCCAAGTTTGCATCAAATGTGAAAATATATTCTTACAAGCACACATGCTGTCAGTTAAAAAGTAAAAGTACGTCAAAATGGCAATAACTGCTTCAGTTATGTGTTTATCACTTTGTCCTTTACGATATTAATCACTAAAACGTACAGACGGAGTTGCAGACGTTACGTATTTAATGAAGCCAAACTGTAACAGGATCACGGAGGCTTTTGAAGTGAACACTGATTTGATTAAACATTAAATGTTCAGGGAGTGGATTTCATTCAATAAACAAATATTCAAGAACTTCGCAAACAGAATTCAGGACTGTCTAATACTTTTTTAGGCCTTTTAAGAGTAAATGTGAATTTAAGAAATTTTCAGGCTTTTTAAGGACCTGTGGCCTCCATGAAAGAACATATAACTGTGGTAAGATTGTGGAGATTCATGAAGATGTGTGTGCTGGGATGCCGTCTACCAAAGACAAAAACACATGAAGTCTAATTCACCAATTACATGAACACAACATGGCTCTCTATGAATGTTTAAACAAAAGAGGATCTGGAATATTTATAATGCACACAGCGCTCTTCTACCTTGAACACTTCATAATCCGCTCCAACAATATCTTTAACTTTGCCGTTTGTAATAATCTAAGCTCTAATCGGTTCAAACTGTACTAGGTTATATTAATATTTTAGTTTATTCATATTTTAGTTTTACTGGTACAACGACTTCTTACTTTTTTTCTTCACGTAGAGTTTTATTTATTTATTTAGTGTTATTGAATTTGTTTATTTGGGCCATACTGGATTAACTGTTTTCACATGTACCAAAAGAGATTTCAAACAGAAACGGTGGCTCTACTGCCACACGGTGCTCACCTGGTTTGTCTGGTTCATCAGCTCTCTGATCTGCTTCTTGTCTTCTTCCAACTGAGCCTGAGTCAGTGAGAAAGCGGCGTCTTTGTTGACGGTCGGCTTTGGGTTTGCTGCAGCTACGATGGACTCAGAGTCTTCCTCCTGAGATTCGCTGTCGAATATGAACAGGTGGGCCGCAGAGGCTGTGGGCTCAGCGGCCGCTGCCTCTGGGAGGCGGTTGCTACTGGAGACCGGGGTCTCTTGCATGTTCTCCTGGAGGCCGGATCCTTGTTCAGGGTTCGACTGTGCGGAAGTGGCATCTTCAACCGTGTGTGCAGCGGGGAGGCCGGCTTCTGTCGACGTGGGGTTCTTTGTCACTGTTTGAGTTGAGTTTTGGAGCTCTGGAGCTCCGTCCTCATCAGACTGAGAGACAGAAACATATTTCAAGAACAACCTGAGATTTTTCCATGTTTCAAATTATATGATTCTTTGATGCTGCCTTTGTGTTCAACCCTGTAATAGGATTTTATTTGTGCACAGGGACCAACTTTAGACCATTTCAGCGCTGAAGAACAGGGCTCATCTGGAGAATTTCTTTTGGAAGAGTAAATATGACTGAATCAGCCAGGGATGACGGGAGAATACTAAACAATTTTAGTACTATTTTAACTACTACATGATGCTACAATGCTACATGTCATATAAGACAAGACGCGTAGACGCACACCAATATGAAAAAATCCAATCAACATTTCCATTCTCTATCATTTACCAATTTTAAAACAAGACACAGATCTTCATGGTCTTTAAAGCGCTTAATGGTTTGTTTCGCCAGTATATTTCCGTGGTCGCGTTCAAAAGCAAACTGAAAATGCTTCTATTTTCTCAGGCTTATGATTATTTACTGTGTGTGAGCCAGTGTCTGCGGGGTGGACGTGGGTTCTTTACTGCCTTTGAGTGGGTGGGGATTTGCACACAGAGTTAATTGTAAAATTGCCTAATCATTATAAAAGTGCTATTCCAAAATCAGCGCTGTGTCTTACCCCACTTTCATCTTCAAACTCCTTTGTAGCCAACTCCAGAATCCCCAACTTTCTCTTTTCTTTTTTCTTCTCTCCTGTCCGGGGCACTGGATTAGATTCTGTATCTGCAAAACGAAGAAATAAAAACACTGAAATCTCTGCAGTATAAAAGCTTGTGATGATGATTAAGATTATGATTAAGATGCTGTCCATGTGTTTTGTGTCCCACAGTGGCAGATGGATAACAAACCAGTTTGTGGTGTTTCAGGGACGGCAGCTTGTCCACTCTCCTCCTGCTGACTCTCCGCTTCCACTGCTGCTTCCGGTGCTTCCGGTGCTGCTGGTGCAGCTTCTGGTGCTGCTTCTGGTGCTGGTGCAGCTTCTGGTGCTGGTGCTGCTTCTGATGCTGCTTCTGGTGCTGGTGCTGCTTCCGCTGCTGCTGCCGCGACTCTCTCCCCTCTGGCTCTCTTGGAAGGCGGCTGCTCTACTATCGTGTCTTTTTGAGGAGCAGACTTACCAGCTGATTTAGTCCTCTTTGAGGGCTGCAGAGACGATGACAGTTGCTCAACAGAAGCTAATGACGATCTGAGTTTTTTGCCATAAGGTTCAAGTGATAACGAGTCGTCCAGCTGAAGCTGCCTGCGAGTTAATCGGCGTGGCGACTCCTCCACCTTGGGGGAGGCCTTCTGCTTCTCTTTGGGATTTTTCTGGGCGAAGCGCTTGGGCTGCGCTGCTGGAGAGTCCTCTGGCACACTTTCTATTTGTGGTGAGACGATTGTTTGTGGCTCCTCTGTGTCTGGTTCGGTGCTCTCAGCTGGATTGGCTTGAGCTTCTGTCTGTGGGTCCAAACGACGTCCCTCAGGTTGTGGGGAGGTGGATGTTTCAGCTTCTACTGTCTCTACTTGTGAGCTTTCAGCTGGTTTGTCCATCTGTGGTTTCAGTGGTTGCACATCTCCTTGGGGACAGACGGACGTTTCAGCTTCTGCAATATCTGGCTGTGCGCTTTCAGCTGGAGCAGACTGGGCGTCTAACTGAGGAGACATCAAACCTGTTCTGTTCAGTTCTGCTCATTTCACTCAATCATTAAATCACGTGCAAACATTAAGTATCTGAATAATCAATCATAACAACCATACACAGTATATTCCCTAACAGAAGCACGGAGAAGGCAGTGAATCCTGGTTAGTACCTGTGTTAGATCTGTTTTTTTTGAGTGTGTCGGAGCAGAAGCAGCATCTTCTTCACCGGAGGGTTTGTCAACATTTGTGTCCTGATGTCCGTCTACCTGGGAGCAGACACATGACAAACTTCAAGCTTTGTGTTTTTAAAAGATGTGACTGAAGCTGAATTTAAAAGAATTTGGCACCACCCAGTGGTAGGATCAAAACCTACACTCCGCCATGCAGTCTCGGCCACATCAACAAAATTTGACTTTGTCTACACTTTTCAGCTGCTATTTCTAATCGTGACATTGTTGGACAAATTGCAATTTTCTGTATACAACTGTATAGTTGTACTGTACTTGAAACCTGTTCCCTTTTTGTACATTTTTAAAGAACTACAGTGGGTACGGAAAGTATTCAGACCCCTTCACTTTTTCCACATTTTGTTATGTAAATTCTTTTTTTTCCTCATCGATCTACACACAATACCCCATAATGACAAAGTGAAAAAAGTATTTTAGAAATTTTTGCAAATGTATTAAAAATAAAAAACTGAAATATCACATGTACATAAGTATTCACACCCTTTGCTATGACACTCAAAACTGAGCTCAGGTGCATCCTGTTTCCACTGATCGTCCTTGAGATGTTTCTACAACTTGACTGGAGTCCACCTGTGGTAAATTCAATTGATTGGACTTGATTTGAAAGGCACACACCTGTCTATATAAGGTCCCACAGCTGACAGTGCATGTCAGAGCAGAAACCAAGCCATGAAGTCAAAGGAATTGTAGAAACTGTAGACCTCCGAGACAGGATTGTATCGAGGCACAGATCTGGGGAAGGGTACAGAAAAATTTCTGCAGCATTGAAGGTCCCGAAGAGCACAGTGGCCTCCATCATTCGTAAATGGAAGAAGTTCAGAACCACCGTCCAAACTGAGCAATCGGGGGAGAAGGGCCTTGGTCAGGGAGGTGACCAAGAACCCGATGGTCACTCTGACAGAGCTCCAGCGTTGCTCTGAGGAAATGGGAGAACCTTCCAGAAGGACAACCATCTCTGCAGCACTCCACCAATCAGGCCTTTATGGTAGAGTGGCCAGACGGAAGCCTCTCCTCAGTAAAAGGCACATGACAGCCCGCTTGGAGTTTGCCAAAAGGCACCTAAATGACTCTCAGACCATGAGAAACAAGATTCTCTGGTCTGATGAAACCAAGATAGAACTATTTGGCCTGAATGCCAAGCGTCACGTCTGGAGGAAACCAGGCACCGCTCATCACCTGGCAAATACCATCCCTACGGTGAAGCATGGTGGTGGCAGCATCATGCTCTGGGGATGTTTTTCAGCAGCAGGAACTAGGAGACTAGTCAGGATAGAGGGAAAGATGAATGCAGCAAAGTACAGAGACATCCTGGATGAAAACCTGCTCTAGAGCGCTCAGGATCTCAGACTGGGGCGACGGTTCACCTTCCAACAGGACAACGACCCGAAGCACACAGCCAAGACAACGAAGGAGTGGCTTCGGGACAAGTCTGTGAATGTCCTTGAGTGGCCCAGCCAGAGCCCAGACTTGAACCCCATTGAACATTTCTGGAAAGACCTGAAAATAGCTGTGCAGCGATGCTCCCCATCTAACCTGACAGAGCTTGAGAGGATCTGCAGAGAAGGATGGGGAAAAATACCCCAAATGCAGGTGTGCCAAGCTTGTAGCATCATACCCAAGAAGACTTGAGGCTGTAATCGCGGCCAAAGGTGCCTCAACAAAGTACTGAATAAAGGGTGTGAATACTTATGTACATGTTTTTCAGTTTTTTATTTTTAATACATTTGCAAAAATTTCTAAAAAACTTCTTTCACTTTGTCATTATGGGGTATTGTGTGTAGATTGATGAGGAAAAAAAAGAATTTAATCCATTTTGGAATAAGGCTGTAACATAACAAAATGTGGAAAAAGTGAAGGGGTCTGAATACTTTCCGTACCCACTGTATGTGACACAGAGAAATACAGTACATGATATTGAGGACCACACACCTTCAGGTGTTAATTACCTTGATCTTTCCCTCAGCCATCTCAGTGTTTTCCTCCGTTGTTGCCACCTCCACGACCTCTGACTGTTTCTTTGCCAGCTGAACTCGATAATGGTATTTCATTGACTGCCAGCTGTGACTGGTCACTTGCTGCTTCGCCATCTCTTGCCAAAGCCGGTTTCCCCCGATCTCAGTCATGTGCTTGCTGATGTAACTCAAAATGGCAGCATCCTCTTCAGGTGAGTAGGCAACCCTGCCTAATTAGAATAAAACGGAAAGCACGTGCGTCAACAGATTTAAAACATGTAACAGAGTAACATAAAATCCCAATCTGATAATAGATGGTACAACTAATAGACCTGCAATTAGTTGTCTACAATTAAATTAATCACCCAGTATTTTGCTGATCAATCAATCCATCTGAGTGATGTTGCTTAAGAAAAAAGCCAAAATTCTCTCTTTTTAGCTTCTTAAAATAAATATTTTCTGGCTTCTTTACTCCTCTATGACAGTAACCTTAATTATCTTTGGGTTGAGTCATCTTGGCCTTTTGGAAACACTGACAATAAATAATTCGCAGATTAATCGACAAAAACAACAACAAAAAACACTCCTTTAATGCTCCTTTCAAAATTAGGTCTCGACATGATACCTTTGAAGAGACCCGGGGAGCTCTCTTTGGTTTTGTTGATTTTAGCCGAGTGGTTTGGGACCACATCAGGATTGAACCTGTAGTCCTCTAAATTCAGCTGCTCGTCCTTCTTAACACAGTCGTGAATGTACTGCGTGGACACGTACCTGCGGGGAAAATGCACAGCAGCTTCATTTACGCCCTTCGATATTTTAGTTACACGGCAATCAAGGGAAAAGTAGCAGAATCAAAATCTTAGGTAATCAATCGAATACGCTAAACAGCGTTTCTCCAGCACCAACCAGTGGGTAGCAGTTTCAGGAATAGAGCCTCTGTCCTCTGGGCTGATCAGCAGGATTGCCCCAGGCTGCTGGACGTTGCATAATATCCCTCCTCCAGCTGTGATGAGCGGCTGCAGTGTGCGTTTGACAGGACCCGGGCGCAGGAAGAAGGACATGGGTTCACCATCCACGGTCAGGAACAGAACAGGGGAGATGTTAGATTTGGCCTCACCCTGCTGTTTGGACGGCATGGTCAAGATGTCTCCCCTGGTGGAAGAGAGGCAGTAGATGGTACTTAATACAAATATTAAAGGTGGTGCTTTGTTACTTATGAGCACAACCATTAGGCCATCAGAACCTGCAAATACATCAAAAACTAATTTGATAATTGATTAAATACTTTTTCAAAGAAAAATGCCATACATCTGTTGGCCGTAACGTCTTACAGCTTGTTCCCTGTCTTACATTACAGTATGTTGAACATCTTTGGGTTTTTGGACTAAACAAGTTCTGGCCTCTGGAAAAACCTGTTGGCCGTTTTATGGAGAAAACAATTCGTAGATTAATTTTAAAAACAGATATATCAGTGAGTGTTTGCGGTTATCTGACTGACCTGTTGGCTCAGAAACGGTATGAAGTTAAATGGTTTCATAATATAATATAATATTATATAATATAATACAATAACACCAGTTAACATATTGGGAACACTGTCAACACCACCGAGAGACCTTTGTCAGGTCCGTTTTTGATGAATATTCAACAGAGATTGATTTACATAAAGATTTTAATAGAAAATAATGGAATTTTTGACTCCAAATCTGTATCAGATATTAATACAACACGACACAAAGTAGGACACACCTCTCCTACAACTGAAGCTCCACTTCTAAGGCACAGTTTAAAGAAATGATTCCTCTTCGCATGTACTTTGGCATATCTTTAGATATCACATACATTCGTAGGTTTTAGCCTGCTTCTAATGTGAAACTGTACAAGACAGACGGCCTTGCATCCACTGAATGTGAACTCTGCTAAGGTGCGGAAAAATTTTTTTTTTTTGAGGCCATCACTTGTTTTTAACATGCTGGTATTTGGAAGCAAATGTACAATATATATTCTTCTTCAAAAAGTCCTGATGTAATGTATCAGTGCATTGGGGGAACAGAGATTTGTCCTCTCAAGCTTTTGGCCCTGCTTCGTACTTCCTGTAGCCAGTTTGTTCATGATCACTGTCCGTTTGGCTCACTGTTGTCCTTTTCTTTCCCCACTTACAGTTTTAGAATTAATGTTTCCCTCTTCTGTGTCAGGCTGTGTTTTACACGTGTCTCCATCATCCTGTGCACTGTCCCTGCTCTCTTCACCTGTAGGCATCTGGTCACCGCTCACTGCAGAAAGCTCCTTTCCTTCATTACTCTTTATCTCTTTGCTCACACTTGCTTTACTTTGCACGGCATTGCTCTTTTTTATAGCCGTCTCCTCGGGCTGCCCTCTCTCACTGACATCTCTTCCTGTATACCAGCATATCCCAGAAGAACCTGATCTAATATCAAATTCATATCAAGTATCTCTTCATGACAATAAGCAAAAAACATCTAAAAAAAAAAAAAAAAGCTACACAGCATTATCGCCACCTGCCTAAATATCTCTGTAAACTACTCATTAGCAGTCAACATAAGCTTGCTACATGAAGAGGTCAGCATGAAGTCACATTACTGTTCCTGTCTTCAGCTCTCACACGCGGATGGAACGTTGGACAGCTGGGAACAGGTTTCCGTCGCTTAGCTACAGCGGCTAAATCCGGTTTAGCCTGGTTTAATTTGGCCCGGGATAAGTTGCTGCACAATTCCCTGATGTTATTAGTGAATGAGAACACTTCTTAAATTAGACACTGAGCTTAAATCTCACCGTGTTGTTTGCTGTGAACTTTCCCGCCGAGACTAAAACCAAAATAAATCCTCCTTCCTGGTTTTCTTCTTCTTCTGGTTTCCTTCTTCCGGTTAGTGTTTCGTGAGCGCCCCCTGCTGTTCATGTGACATACTGGATGTCCACCAGAAACGACTACTGTTACTATACTTTTTATTTATGTGTTCATCTACTTTAGTATTCTTAGTTGTTTGTTGAGATGTTTTGGCTCTAAAATGAAAATATCAGATTGTGTTTTACACACTCAGAGTGCAACATGTACCGAAATGTGGGCAAAAATAAAGCTGGGTCAGGACCACACACAGACAGAGTGCTGGTGATCTCATGTCCACAAAACAGCAAAATAACTTCTGCTGAGCAGTGCCACAGCTGAGAAACATTAAATCTGTGGAATCAAACACATAAACACGGACAGTCCGGTGGGAGATGTTGCCTCTGATTGATTGATTGTCCCCCTGAGGTGTGTTTGTGAAAGGAAAGATGAATAATTGATTTGATTTCCACAATACCACAATCAGAATTCTGTATTAGCAGCAAATCAGCCAAAAAGTGAAGCTCACATCAGTGACATTCAGACATTTTTATGTAAAGCAGTGAGAGAAATTTAACTTTGACCATAGAAGTCTGCCTTTGCATGAATACTACCTCTATTCTCGTCCTGTGCCTGTTGTGATAGAAGAAAAAAATGTGAGACCCACTATGGTTAAATAATTTTCATCCGGACTCTACTATAAACACAAGGAACTTCATTATTTTTGGATGTTCTGAAGCTCTTTTAAGTTTTCCCTCTCATATACAGACGGCGCTGACTGGTGGTAGCAGTGTTAACCAACCTGCTGATCCTTGAGGCCTGGAGAACAATAACTCCATCCTGTCTCCGGATATTGTTGCACAAATTCAATCACATGCCGATTGAATTTTGTCTAAAAACCAGAACGGTTTTGAAAAATAGTATAAAAAAAATAATGTGGTATTTTAATGGAAGTTCATTTTGATTGTATCCAGTGTTGATCCAATCCAAGCTAATCAACATTTGAAATAGTCCAGCTTTAACTTTCTCTGTTCAGTGAAGCCAGGAGGCCATGGGAAGGAATTGTGCTGGCCTGTTTACTGTTTCACCTCTCGGACCTTGCCTCCCTCACAGTCCTGACAGCTACATTATTGTTATTGGCTTCTATAGTTCTTTTCCCTCTTCAGCTCAACCAGCTGAAACAATACGGCGGCTACGGCGGTGCAGCAACTCCTCCAAATGAGCATATGCTTGTGAGCAATCTGTAATAATTAGAGGTGTAGATGTTCACTCCTGTGAGCTGATTGTGATCCACCCTCAACCTGAACCTCTGACCTCTGAACCTCCGAGCCATCATCACGCCACAAGGCTGATCGGCTCTGTTAATATCAGTAAATATGTTTCCCTCTGAATCAGCAGCTGCAGAGAGGATGTGTGTCCAGGTCACGCAGGGCGACACAGTTCGGTTTGGTTTGGCTGCGGCAGCGGAAACCTCCCTCAGAGGGTCAGTAAATGTTTCTAGCCTGCAGAGGGAGATATTACACAACTTTACAGAGCACCAGAGCTGTCAGTCATATGTACTGTATCCTTTCCTGATCTCTTTGGTTCAGAGGAACAGACTGATGTTCATTTTGATGGCCATAAAACGATAGAACAACCTCCAAAAACATGCATCTGTAAGTTAGTGTTTGTTGGGTGTAGGGTGAGGGGTTTGTATGCTTCTATTGACTATCATAGTACTTTGTACTCTTTCAATAAATTTGTAATATTATTTTACTGAACTACCCAGGGACTCAAAATCATCAAGCAATTTGATAAAACGTGTCTCACCTTATTTCATATAAATGTTCTTTGTATATTGTCCCTGCTCAAATAAAGAAATTCAAATAAAGTGCATTGTAATCTAATCTGCTCTACAGTCTTCAATCAAGTGCATCTGTTTGCAGAGTTGGAAACAGTTTTAGTGATTCACTTCATGCCTGCGGTGGGGGGGTGTGGGGGGGTGTGGGGGGTCTCAGACAGACAGACTGAGACTACAGTGCTCAGGCTTTTTTGTTGGTGCCTTGTCACTGGCACACTGCGATCCTCCCTGTGACTGTCCTGTTTGGGTAAAACTAGGCTAAAGGATCACTCTGAACCTCAGTTTCATTATAACCATATGCAGCAGCGTTGATACTGACGACAAACAGACAAACTAACGAGAGATGGAGCTCAGTCCCTTTTTTACCAAAGAGCGAGTGTGTCCTCCTTGAATCTTTGGTTGAAGACGACGTGCCATCTTGAGACCAGCTTTTACCTGTGCTGTGAGGCTGTGAGCTGCTGCCAGGCTCAAGTTTGAGATGCATTTTTAATGATTTTATCTTTGAGCAGAGTCTATTCTATTTATGCAGATTTGGGACAGTACTTTTCTGTAACACATATTGTAAAAATGTGAATAAGATCTAGAACTTAAGATATGCTTAAAATAAAAAAGTTTGCAACAAATACCATCACTCAAGAAAATACCCATGAGATAAAGGTGAGTCCTTAAAGCAGGGAGTTGCCAGTCAGAGCTCAGTCGCACGACACTACCATCAATAGAGATAGAGACAATGCTGTGCAGGCAGCATTGATAAACAACCTGTGCATTTCCCACGTTCACTTCATTTTGTTCACTATGCTTATTCACTTTCATGCCAAGAGCGAGATAAGACGATCCACGCCGCTCTCATACCTGTAGTGTAAATATGGGTCTGGAGCCAGCAGAGTTTAGCATAACATGATGACTGGAGACAAGGGAGGCAACTAGTCATGCTCTGTTCAAAGGCAGAAATGTTTTTGAGCTTCTCTGTAATATCTATAATGTATGTCATGTTTGTGTTGTGTAGTGTTTTAAATCCATTTTTTGCAGATTTTCCCGGTGTGTAATTTGTGCACCTTTTTGGCTTCATATGAAGAAAAAGTCTCTTTCAGACAAAATGCCCCCATAAAACCTGTACAGTTATGTTACAGTTTAAAAATGTAGTCGTTTCAAAGGTGGCTGATGTGTCTGTACAGAGGAAATATGAAGAAAAATTGAGAGACTTGAAATATCAATCCTTTCGCTTAAAGCATCAGGAATGGTGTACAGCAAGTTAAACCAACAAAGAACATGATAGTGCGGCTTAACCCAGGTCACAGTTTGCACTAAGTCTCCATTCAGGTGTCAGTTAACGGTATTAAAGAGCAAGTGAACCACTTAAAACAAATCCACCTGGCAAAGGTAATGTGATGGGGTGTTAAGCCCTGCCAGTTAAAAACGAAGTTTTCATATCAAGACTACAGGTGTGTGTGAAATGTCTTGAATTGTTGCAGGCCATGAATGGAGGCACGGGCACCTAGTTAAATTTAAGAATGGGGGTGCATGATTAGAGATGAGCAAGGGGAGGTATGACAGAAAAAAATCTAATTTAATCAACACCTGAAAGTCCCATTTCCTACAATATAGAGCCGTCAGTCATGACCATTAAAGCTGCTCGTTCAGTATAAAGCTCAGTTTATACTGCACCGTGAAATATTCGTTTTTCATTGTGCTCTGTTACAGTTTCAGCAGTGAGCGACCTATAAAATGTTGTCTCAAAGTCTGCTTAATGCATATGTTTCATAGTTTGTCAAGACAAAATGCAAAGCTACTTAACTCATCTGGACATATTCAGAAACCAAAACCAAGCTTTTCTTTTGTTTGTGACCTGATTCAACATCATGTTCATTTGTTTCTAATCAACAATAAACTTGGAAAGTAACCCTAATTCCCCTCCAAAAGTAACTCCAAACCCTAAAGAATACTAGCCAAATCCTAACCACTCATACACATGGTGTGTGTGTGTAAAAATAATCAACACGGGACTTGAACCCGAGTCTCCTGAATAAAAATCCTTTACTTGTTCTACATGTGTGAACTGTCTGGACCTGATTCTCCAGAAATTGTGAATTATATGAAGAGCTTAGATAACAGCTTAGATGAGGACAAGTAATTTAATTTTTAATTCACATACTACATATGAAGCAGCCAGATAGAACTAGTTTTGATCCACACTAGCTCAAATGTTTAAAATAGCAAACTTCTCTGATCAAAAACTGGGGATGCAAAAACACGTTTGCTCCCCAAAGTCTAATAGAGGGGGTGCAGCTGCTCAGCCTGCTGCGCTGTTCAGGTGCCTCTGGTCAGGGGTCTACTTACATTTAATAAATGTAAAATTGTATTTAAACTGAGGATCTACATTATTTTTTCTACTCAAACTCTGAAACATTTTCCTGTAGATCCCACTGGGACATAAAGTGCTTTTGTATAAATTCCAGAGGTGTTTTCTTTGCAAACACCAGATTAAACAAAACCGTTTCTCGAGAGCTATATTTGTCTTCTCACTGACAGGTGTATCAAGTCAGAAACAAGGACCCACACACACACACACACATCAGGTATCACACCACTCGTGGGAGTGAAATTCTTCTTTGATACCAAAACAAAGGAGAATAAAAAGCGATGCTGCTGTTTCTTAAATAAAAACAAAACTTCCCTGAGTAAATCACAGTCGCTATCTTTGGACTTGGCTCAGTGTGGACGGACGACAGCAGAAATATACTTTCTGAAAATTATTTGGCAGATTAGCTCAGGAATCTTGGCAGGGTTTGGTCAGCGGAGACCGGCTGCAACAAAGTGAGGATATGCTGACTCGACATAAAGAACACATTTAATTACCATCATCATCAACCATCCAAAAGGATCATCCGGGTGAGAGCCAGAAACCTCCCCCACCATCATCTGCCAATTCAAAGGCTTATTTTTAGGGGCCAAACTTCTCTTTTACTCTGCTACGTTCTCACGGCCTGGTCTCATCTTTTTCTCCTTTTTACAGCTCACACATATTCCTCTTATTCCTCATCAGAATTTATGGTTCACATCACTTTTGTTCGTCCATATAAGCTGAGAAAAAGATCCCCACAGACATACAGAGAAAGAGAAATAACATCCCCTCGTTGCCCCGAGGCAACCAGAAGTATTTCTGACTCTGTCCTATTCCTAAATATTTTAGCTCTTGCACAGTGTAACATCAGATGAAATGTTTGTGATGAATCGAACGAGGAGCAGAATTGAGCTTTTCGTGGGTTGAGGCACCTTTTCAGGGGAAAGCCACATAAAACACAAAGCCAGAAAAGGGATAAGATTAATTTGTCTGTTTAACGTATTTAAATTGAGACGACCTGTTGAGAGAAAAAAATACGTTTGTGCATGACACACTAAAGAAGTAGAAATGATGATTTCAAACATTATCAATATATTTTTTTTATTAACAAAGCATCAAATGACAACATGTAATGTGAGGGCCGTTATTCGTAGAGACAGACCTCACAGAGAATTAGCTCCCGGCTTTTCAGTTCTCCTGAGTTTTTTAGCTTCTTTCAGCTCATTGATTTCATTTTTGACAACTTTACTCCTTTGGTTCACTCTCATCAGACCCAGAGCGTTGAAGTGAGCAACCAGCTGGCGAACATAGAAATGCATTTAGCAGCTAAAGAGACAGAAATCTTGGTGGTGGAGACCGAAACAGAGCGTTTCAGAGAGTCTGAGTGTGAAAAAATAAATGATCAACATCCCCTTTTCATATCAACACGGTGCAAACAGTACGTTTTTGCACTGTGTCGCTCCCCCAAGTTTAATAGTGGGGGTGCAGCTGCTCGGCCTGCTCCATTGCTCGAGCACCTATGAACGGGGGTCTACTTACATTTTGTAAAATTGTATTTAAACTGAGCATCTGCATTATTCTTTCTACTGAAACTCTGAAAAATGTTCTTGTAGAAGTGCATTTAGCAGCTGTAGAGATAGAAATCTTGATGGCGGAGACCAAAACAGAGCCAAAAGAAGAGTGACTACAGAGTCAGAGACTACAGAGACAACTTTAAAGGAACGACAATGTTGCTCCGTGTCTGCTGGATGTGTACGTAGGCTGTTTGCAGCAAACTGGAGAGGTACCATTGGTGCTCATTGCTTGTTTCAGCTGTGCCCAAGTGGCCAAAAATAACTTATTGCAGGTTTAAAGATATATTACAAACTGAATGTATATATGTATAAACACATAGATATGGGGCCTATATTTATTTATATTTGCATAGGGGAGGAGTTATAATCTGAGCACCACAGTACGGGTGGAGTTACTGTAAATAAATAAATGATAGCCTAAAGGGTGTACTGCCCAAGAGACAATGAAACTCTCATATGAGATGATGACAATTACAACACTTTTACACACACACACACACAGAGCAGCTCTGTCAATAGTTGCATCCTTGGAGGTGAAGATCAGCCAACAGGAGAATATGGTGCGTAGTTCTAATAATCATTACATTGAAACATGTATTATTTGTGATTAAAATAATTAAAATATGATAAAATAATAGCTATGTGCTAATACTCACTGGCAATAATTGACACAGGCACATTTTCTGGCCTTAAAGGGGTGAAATGACCCTGATGGAGTCGGGTCTTTTCTTGCTGATAGTGAGGGCAGTGAGCCTGAGGGCAGTGACCAAGAGGAAGAATAGATCCCACAGTCAGGTCTGAGAGGCAGTTCTGTAGGTGTTCCCAGTTTAGAGCCAACACTGAGAAACCAATAGCCTTGGTCCTAAAAGAATCACATATATCCCTTAAACTAAGAATTGTATTTCTTAGGCAACGGTGGAGTGCAGAAAGTGGGACGCTCATCTTGGTTTCACGGTCAAAACCAGCACAGAATGCTTTTATGCTATATATTTGAGAAGAAATAAAGACATAAAGAAACAAGGGACCATCTGTATGGACCATCTAATCTGTCTTTGTTAACCAGTATGTTGCGTATGTTCTGCTAATAATTGCTCTGCAGATACATATATTTTTACAGTGTATCATATACTACACATTACCTACTGCACATGTCTTTAATACGCCTTATAGCTACAGTGACTGACTAAGGGGGACTACTGACTAATATCTAATTTCCACTGAGCCTTCATTTGTGGAGCCTGATCCTAATGGTGGATATTATTGAGTGTTAATCCTTCTTAAGGGATCTATCTACTGACACAGAGGGAAAAAAATATTGTCTTCATGTATTGTATGACTTATAACTTGGCAAAAAGCCAGGCAAGGGGAAGGCTGTGTGTGAATGAATCTGCGCCGTGTGTTGACATGACCTGCTGTCTCAGTGGACTGAAACATGATGTCTTAAGTTTGACTCTGACCTGGTCGTTGCATTCTGTCCCGTCTCTATCCGATTCTTTCAGGTGTCTGTGTAAACTGATCTGTCTTGAAAAAGGGATAAAACCAGGTGCCCCTTAAAAAAAGCATCAAGTCCAAAAAACATCTAAAATAAATAAGTAAAACCACGTCCACACTTGCTGATCAAATCTGTATCCACAGACTTTGGTCTTCTGGCACAGTTCACCAGAGTTCAGATGGTGCAATCGTTCCAACAGGGTGTGTGTGTGGGTGTGTGTGTGTGTGTGTTTGGAAAGAGACACTGAGGATGGCTGATGTAATGACTGCAAAACACATTTCTGAGAGTTTGGGTGACTGGAATGCCTTCAAGAAGACATTATTAGGAAATGTTCGTTGACTTGTTCAAGTTCAAAGATGTGACAGATTTCCGATAAAAAGTTACAAAACTTTTATTGTATTTACAACAAATTTCTTTTCTTTTTTTTCCGCTGGTGTTAATCCAACCCCCCCCCAAAACATCTGATTGATCAGACATAGTTGACACTTTGCATATATACAAAATAATTTCATGGTAAAACACTTTTTAAGAATTTGAAATAAAACTACGGCTGAAAAGCCAATTTCGTTTGAAAGACAATTTCATCCGTACAAAAACAATATGAACATATATATTATACATTATACATGTGTAATGGATCTAATGCTTTTTAAATGGCATCACAAAAAAGTCAAACAGCAAATTTTAAAGGCACAATATGGTGTATTCGGTTTCAAGAGGTGGCATCATGGTAAAGCACCTCTTATTGGATTGGATTCACTGTCATAGTTTCCGCAGGTGACTGAGACTAAAATATGTTACAGGCAATAATCTGATTTTTGTCTTTGAGTAAAGCGGGTTGAAAAGAGATAGCACCTTCACCCTGATGCAAAAACAGAACTGTTCATTGTGTCTGTGTGTGTGTGTGTGTGCGTGCGCGCTGTGTGTGTTCACAGAGGTATTGAAGCACGTACGCACTGCTGCCGCTGCCTATGACGGCTGTAACACAACGTATAGATAAGCTGCACTGTTTTGTGTGTTATGTGGAGTAAAATATTCACAGTGAAACATTTTCCTTTTAGGCACTTGAAGCAGGCTGTGTTGAGCTCTCAGTATTCTACGCTTCAGCTTGCCAATAAGAGTAAGTCCCGCTCTTTCAGTTAGTCATAGACACTCGTCCTGATTGGTGCAATAGGTTTCATATTTAAGTTGGCAGCCTACTCATTCACAAAATGTCCAGGCTCAGCAGAGGCTAAATGACTGTGCACCGCAAGTTATTCACATGCTGCTGTCTAGACAAGATCTAACACTCAGATTCTGTCTTTCTTTCCTTGATTTCTCTTTTTCCGGTTCTTCCCCATCTCTTTCTCATTTTCAGTCAGCCTGTCTGGCTCCCTCCCTTTTTTCAAAACACAAGCAGAAGCACAAAGTGCTTTCTCATCTAATTTTGCAAGTCATGATTTCAAAAACAAAATCTCTTTATTCCCTGTTTCTGTTCATCTTCACTTGTCCTTTTCTCCTGTTAAATTCTAATACAAGTCCTTCATGATCTCCTGCAGCAGTGGGTGTAAGCACATGTCCACCTCCGTCTTCTTCAGCAGCTGGATGACATGGACATGGTCGGTGACGATCTGACGCAGGTCGGTCATTTTCTGGAGCAGCTTGGCGAACAGCTGCAGAGAGTCCGGGTGGTTTAACTTCAGCTGCAGCTCCAGTGAGTGGAGCACCATCTCCTGAAGCCGCTCGATGGGCTTCACATTCAGCAGGCCTGGACGGTCTGGACGGGGGACAGAGACAGAGGGAGGATAAAACACTGACACTTCCAGTGAGGGAATCCGTGGAGAACAAAAAATGTAAATGGGATTGAGGGGTGCTACCAACTACCATATCAATAAGTAACTATTAGGTCAGCATTGGTATTGGCTGAAATCCCTTATTACTAGACCAAGCCGTATTATTGTTATTTACAAATGTCTTCCTATCTAAATTTCAAGCTATAATCATAGTCATTTAAGTTACTAATTGACTTAAATGCCTGATTTGTATCCTCATCAGGTTCAAGGCCAGACTTTTATCAAGTAATCACATGCTAGGCAGCAATATACATGTAATGCAGTCAGTTGATAACATAGATTGTTAACAGCAACCACCTGAGGACGCTGTACATTCACAGTGAACTTAATTATTCTGGTACCACATATCTGCAAGAACCATAAGGTCCATGAAATACATTTACAAATTTTCACACATAAGTTACACATGGACAAGTCAGCGCTACGAGCAGGTCATTTTTTAAAATTGTTCGACATTTTTGGAAATATGCTCATTTGCTTTCTTGTGGAGAGGAGAAGATTAATACCACTCTCACATTTGTTTGTTCAATAGGAAGCTGGAGAGGTAGCTCACCTTAGCACTGGAAAAGACATCGACATAAAGACTTCAGCTAACACGTGTCTCGTTTGTTTAATCAGTTCAGAAACTTTAGTGTAAAATGACATGTTGGTTTTTTTTTTCTCATATTAACAGACAGACATGAGAGTGTTATTGAATTACTGGTTTAAGACTGCGAAGAATCTTCCTGACATTTACGGCATATCCTAAAAGAACAAACAAAACAAAACAAGCCACCCACCACCACTGAGGATAATGACAGCCAGAAACAGCGCCATGTCGCTGTCGTCCAGCTCCAGCGTGTTGAACTTGACCGAGAACTCAAACTTTGGCTCCATCATTTGACAGAAAGGTTTCCTGAGACTCTTGAGGAACTCCCGCGTCATGAAAATCTGTCCGTAGGAGATCAGGGTCCCGTCTTTGTTCATCAGAGGCGCCATCATGATGATTAAGATCTCAATCACACCGTACTTCAGTAAAGTTACCTGGGAAAAGGTTAAAGGGGAAATAAGAGCTTATGCTAATTACATGTTCAGGATAGCTGGTTAAGTAAGAGTTTTACAGCCATAAAACATCTCTATACATAGTGAACACAGCCGCCAGTCAACAGCACAACTACTGGCCACAGACTGAGGCGAATGATTCAGATCTGAGGATGGATAAGCAGCATTTGTGCCTCCAACCTGATCATTGAGATCCAGATCGACGAATCCTGGGATACTCTTGGCAAACTCTGTCACTTCTCTCACTGCCTCGGCTGAACGTGACTGACAGCTCTGGAAGAAACGCAGCTCCACAGCGTCCAAAATGGCACACTCTGACCCCAGGTGAGCTCCTGAGAGACCTGAAATCAGATCAGATGTGCATAAAAAAACAGATGACATTAATTTTCTGATAACTTAACAACAATAGAAAAGAAAATAATACAAACCAAACATCTCCAAACCATGAAAAAAAGGATTTTCTTACCTCCGTGTCCGACTGCTTGGGCTGATGTCTGTGCCTGGAGCTCCTGGGTTGGTATCTGCCGACAATTAATGAACTGCTCTCCTTCCATTAGAGACTTCATATCATGGATGACAAAAGGCTGAAGGTAGAGACGGAATGAATGTGGAAGTGAGAGTAAGAAAGAGTAGGTAGAAAAGGATGGGAGAAAGCAGAGGGAAAGAAATGGAATAAAGAAAGAAAAGAAAACAGCGTCAGCTTCTTATAGGTCTTCTGAGGACATGTGAGCCGCAGATGTAATCACATATACTTTGTATGCACTTTGGTCATGGCTCATTCATCAGACCTGCAAAAGCAAACACTGCACATCTCATATGTCTGAATGGCAAAGTAAATAAATCTTAGCTGCAGGCTGAAGCAGATAAAAAAAACATTTCCAGGGAAATGAAGCTTAACTGAGTTAAAGTCGCTTTTACTGTTTGGTAAAACACTGGCAACGACATGCAGTGGCCTGACTGATGAATGGTACCATTCAAATACTTAAATCTTCCTTTTCAAAATGAATAATGAGTAAATCAAGTGTGACTATATGTGCTGTCTGTGCAGGAATCTATTAGCCTACAGTACATGAAGGTGAACAGAAGTGCAGATCTGCCAATTTTAAAATAAAATACCATAAAGGGATAGTACAAATTATTTGAAGTGGAGTTGTATGAGGCTCAGCACAGAAAAGCTTATTTTAGCCGCCTAACAAAAAAAATCAACATCCCTTAAACTGCATGCTAATTTCACAGCTTTACATTGCTGTCAGACAGCGATGTAAAATGAGGCTCCATTAAATAAAACAAAAATTTTATTAGTAGTAGCTCGTCTACTGCTGCCTCAAGTTTGCTTGTGTTATTGTGGGACTTTGGTGTTTTAAAAGGTAAGTTCAAATGCAAACTAACATGTTATTTCATTGATTGCGGCAGCAGTAGCACAGCGAACTCCTGTGTCCTGCAAGGTAAAATGGCTGTTTTTATGAATACAGTCTGGTGGCTTTAAAGCGAGCAAAGAGAGAGAGAGAATGGCTTCAGTTCACCATCGAAAAGTGTTGTCTAACGACAATGTAAATTAATAAAAATACCCGAAACATAGCGTACACTGCTCTGCTGCTCTGCTGCTCTGCTGGAGTTTAAAGCGGATTATACATCAACTCATATCAAGGCCCTGCGTGTTAAAAAATGTAAATATTTTACAAAAAAAATCACTGACTCCCATTTTGTTTCATGCCGTTTAGTAAATAACCCAAGTCTTCCTCACTCCGGCAGCGTGTTCAGTGTCATTTGGCTGCTATCGCTGTGATGAACAGTCATAACAATGACACGAAATGATGTGGCATTGAACTAATCCGATTGTACAGAGAGAAATAAGAGAAAAGGAAAGAACTCTGCTTGTACAGTTGGTCCTCATTCATAGAGACAATAATAATAATAATGATAATAATAATAATAATAATCACTAAAGAATTGAAATAGGTACATTTTGGTTAGTTCTTACCCTAATTTTCATTACTCACTGTACACTATTCAAAATTCAAACAATTAAATGTAAATATATTTTGAAGCTTGATTTATTTGAACTAGGCTTTTGACAAGGTTTAACTGATGTTTAACTGATGAAGATAACTCGATCGCAATCAAGTTATCAAAACACATGTTTAAAATATTTGCAAAAGAGTTAAAGTTAAAATGCAAATGTGTTGACCATATTTCACCCAACGTTTCATAATGATGTCAGTTGTTTTGAGTTGAGACAGACGTCAGCACTGTGGATAATTTTAAAATATTCCCCATAGTTTTATTTTGCCTGCCACTTTTCATTTAGTTGATGCCGATTTCCTGATTAAGCCTCTTTTAAATACTGTGGTTCAATATCTTGAAATCTTAAGCACAAAAACACAGCAATAGATGATATCTCACATTTTTCATGGTTTTGGCCAAAACCTTTTCCTACAGTTGTATAAATTGTATCAATTACCAAATGTCTTAATAAATTAGTTTGACATTTTGAGTAGGAATGTTGAAGCCATTACTGTCTGTCAGACTGCTAAGAAGCTGCGTTATCCTGTTGCATAGCTTGACCACTGTAATCTGAGATGTTTTCTAACAGCCAAGACACGTAAAAACCAGTCAGTCCACTTTTCCTGTTAGAGCAGCTATAAAGGCCTGAAAAGACCTCGTCTGAATTAAACCCAGCCTGGTAACACGAAGACAAGGCGAAAAATGTTAACGCATGCAGACAGTTGAAAAGTTTAAACTACTTTCACTTCAGCTTTTGTGTCCATTTTTGCTCAACTTGTCTGCTCTGTATCATCATGAGTGGTTATGTTTAATTATAAATGTCCACTATGGTCAAATTTCCGCTTGTATGTAACTGTAATCATAATCAAAAAAGGACAATGTTTTGTTGGCCTTCATCACAAAAGTAAGCTGTTCATGTGGTGAATGTACCTGTAATGGGTCTAACTGACAACTTAATTCACTGCCCTGTGACATCCAGTAGAAAAATGAATAAAGCTTTTGTCTTACGCAGGCAATGTGCAGTACTCTCTCTCATTATGTACACAACAGTGAAGTAGAATTAAGGCAGTTGTGGTTACCGCGTTATCTCCGGTCTTCCCAGAGAGGATGGCCCTGGCCTTGGCCTTGGTGAGGGGGAAGTATTTCAGATATGCCTCGTACAGATGCCGGGCCAGAGCCCTCAGATCTGCTGCCTCCGGGTGCATGTGCTCCATGTCAGACGTGAACTCAGCCAGCAGTTTCTCCTTCTCCGCCTGGGGCATTCGGCCAAAGCGAATGGCTGGGAAAGGAAGTGGACACACAGAAACTCACATCAGTGCACAAATGGACACAGGCTGGCAGCAAGCAGATACAGTATGTAAGAGCACACAGGGAGACATACTGTAGGCAAGAGTCATCACACAGATAAACAGACATACACATATGTGCGTGCACATGACACACACATTAAATGTAGCCTACAGTCCATCTAATCCGACAGCAACTAACTCTGCAGATTATGGTGGTTCATAGTGAGCTGCAATTCAACATGAAGTCCAATGAAAATTAGCTGCAACAATTAGTTGATTAAGCAATCAATCAGCTGATAAGAATGCATTTATGCATATTTATTGGTAATGATGTCATAGCTCACTGTAAAACTGTCTCATACATATTAAAACCAAGTGTGTTTTCTTGTCCCTTTTCCACCTGTTGCTGCAGGTTGTATTACATTGTGTATTTACGAATACAAAGGAGCCAGGTCTGATTTCCATTTTTTAAAGGTAGATTTCCTGTTTTTTGTTTAATTCACAAACTTTTAGGTGTGTACTTTTAGGAAGTTTTATGGTGTTTTGCCATATTTCTGATCATAACATTTTTAAGACAAATCTCAGGTGATGGTTCGCCAAATTCATGGATACTGATTGAAACTTACCTTACATGTATTTTATTAATGTCACTATTTACTGGATTCAGTGGTTTTACTTTTTCTATTTAGCTTCTGTATTGATCAAAAAACTACACACAAGTGACATACACTATTCTTCCAATTGATTTTCTATTACTCTAGTTATGAATAATTTATTCAAGTCGCATTATGATTATGTTTTATGGTAAAAGCAGTGACAATGTTCTTTGTAATATCACCAAACATATTGAAATGTGATGCTTCACTGCAAAATGGTTAAACCCCCTTTTTTCTGTTGGTGGAAGTCATTAATTATCCCTCTTTTTAAGCTGGTGCTCTGTAGTTACTGCTGTGTGTACGTGGTTGTGTAATACTGACAGTGTGATGAATGCACACCTTAAGCAAATGAATACAAACCAAAGTGGCCCTACCACCAACTGGCAACAAGCCCACAGCAGTGACACAGCACGGTGGAGAAATCACTAGAGGTCTATGTACTCTGAGACGTCAATCATTGATAAAATAAAAACCTACGCGGAGCAGAATTTGAAAGCCTGGGCTGGACCTCATGAAATAACAGTAGAGCGATATGAGGGAAGCAGGGGGAGAGAGACAGAGAGATAAAGTGGCAGGTGACAAGAAACAAACTAGTTTTAGTGTTGAGCCCCAAATCCTCAGTGCTCCGATTCCAGTTTAATTCATCCACACGTGAAAAAGCACATGTGTTTAGCTGAAAGACTAAGACAACATTTTTTGCTGTGCTTTCAAAAAATCCAACAATGGACCAAATAAGTAGTGCCCAGGTCATGTAGACAACTTTCTGCAAATAATCGCACAATGCAATGCACTTTTACAGATGCAAAAATGAATAGTTGTGCAAGTCTACATCTGTGAGTGATGAGGTAAAATGATGATGCTTCATAAGTGTCTCAGTCAATGCTTACTGAGGGGTTAACTCCTGGGAGTGTGTTATATAGTTACAGATGGTATATTCATGATGTCATGTGTAGATGACAATGTGTCAGCAGCATATGTTACAGTGTGACAACCGTATGTTGTCCCACCCGAACAGGTGCAACCAACCTAACAGGAGAGTCAGGGAGAAGCCAATCCAGCACAACCTGTGCACGCCTACACAAGGTTGATGCTGAAACTCACCTGAGGAGGCAGAGTCAGCCCCTGACATAAAAACAGGCATGATACGCTCCAGTGGCCAACAAAGGCTAACAAAACAAAACCATTCAACAGCCAAACCGACACAGGTGAGTGTGGTGAGGAGGGATGTTTCATTGGAGAAATAATTTAAGTATGATTTCTTTAGATAATGTGCTTCTGCTGTGGATCCTGTATTTCAGTGGCTAACTACGAACCACTTATTTCAAACCTGAGAGCAGAAACATAATGAATGGCTGGTGGCACATAGCGCAGAGGGTACACTTCAAACAAATCAACCATATTAACACTGAGTATCACATTAACAATCATGCCTGTGATCACTTGTATATTTATTGTCAATGATTATACATTGTAGCCGAGCAAACAGAAACCGAAAGCGGATGCAGCTTTTGAATCTAAATAGCAGAAACAGCAGTAAATTTTAGATTTGCATCTGTATTACAGCAAAATTCTTCTGCCCACATCTCGACCCTGCAGTAATATGTTATATTCAAACAGACTTTAGTTTTAAATGAGCAGGTGGGCAAAGAAAATCAGTCTAGTGATTTCAGCAGCTAACTCTGTGAGCTTGAGAGTAGCTCCATTATCGGAGGTGTTGTCTTAAACATCTAACCACAGTGTAGATTAATTTAGAGGGCCTTTGACCACAACGTCATCTTTGAATCATGCTGTTGGTGTGGCAGCTACATTTCACCAGTGATGGGAACTGAAGCATGACCTGGGTGCTGCGATACAGGTTCAAGACCACAGAGGAAGCAGCTGGCAAGGTGATCGCTGCATGTAAGACCCCCCTCAGGTGGCATCAGAGGTGTAAGGTGGTGTTTCCTGGGCCCCAGTTTCAAAGAAGAATCATTCTTTTAACCCACGTCTACTTATTTATAGGGAGTGCAAATGAGGGGTTCATTCCTGTCTGAAGAAAAGGCATGAAAACGAAAACACCTGAATGTATGTTAACTTTGACCTCCGTCATGTTCTTCATGGCCTCATTGTTGGTGTTTTAGTGTCATATGTCAGAGTATCTTTAACAAAAACAAATCAAGATGATAGACGCTGTGATTGTACGCTGACTGGACGGTGCTGGACGGTATGATCGTCTTACCGTTGTGAGACATGCCGACATTGAGGCACTTCTGGAAGCGACAGTATTGGCATTTGTTGCGAGACTTCTTGTGAATGCGACAGTGGAGATCACAGTGATCGTACACCAACTTTAACCTGATTGTGCGTCTGAAGAAACCCTAAAAGAGAGAGAGAGTTACAAAGAGTTACAGAGTTGATATTCTCACTAAAGACATCCCCCCAAAAAATTTTATTTGGTCTACACTGCTATTTCTGCACCTTTTCTAAGAATTGGTAAAAGGTTGCCACACTTCTGCAGATTATATTCTTTACTTAACTATTTTGTCTAAGAAAATGGAAAAAATAGCTTTGAGTGTTTTGTGTCAAATAAAATAAGATAAGATAAGATAAGATAAGACTTTATTGATCCCCCATTGGGGGAAATTGCATGTTACAGCAACAACAGAGGCATAAATAGAAAAAATAAGCAAAAGTAGGAAAGCAGGACAAAAAAGACTGATAAAATACAATAACAATATTAATAACAATAATTATTATTTACACTATTTACCCCTTTAAACCAAGAGGACATTATTACAAAAAAGAAAAATACAGCAATATGTGTAAGGTGAATTGAAAAATAAATAAATGATTATTGCACATTCACGTGTGTTAACATCAGCCAGTGATGCTGTATATAATAAAACATTAAGAGGGCAAGAAAAAAAGCTTGGGAAATGAATAAAGAAAACACAGAAGAAGGTGCGATAGAAAAGGGAAAAACATGAAATGGCTATCGATTATGTTCAAAAGATGCACTCATACAAACATTTTTAGTTTTTACAGTTTCTACTTCAATATACATCATCTGATTTAAGTCTCTTGTTGATGGAGTAGCTCCACACAGCATCTAGTGATTAGTAAATACAGATTAGATACTGCATCTTTCTAATCTGCGAGGAAGACAGTTACACTGCCCATGAAAGTGTTTAGAAAGTAGATTGTGTTTAACTGTGCATTTGTGCTTTGATGTTTTCAACCTTAGGACCACAGGAGCCATAAGACATCTGCTTATCTCAGCCATTTACTATGCAGCAATGGTCAAACTCCCTGCACACACTCCCACACACAGTCACAGGTTAGTAGATGGCTGTGGTGTTTGTCTATGCTGACTAAAAAACTAATGGAAAGATGAATTTAATAGAGTAGAATAGACACAAATAGAAAAATTTGAGGGCTGTAGGCTCTACAGAGAAATCCACAGCTGGTCTCTACGTGAAGGCCGATGTGTTTGGCATCTGCATTCCTATGATCAGCAGATGTTCCTTTTTTAATCGTTGGTTATTTAAAGAAGGAGGAAGTTAAAGGGGGTCAAGACTCCACCTCAATAAAGAATGTTTTCTGTTTTGAAACAATTAAGTGTTTGCCTGCTTGGCTGACCCCCTCTTCTGGTGAGTTTCCCCTGAGACTTCGGCAGAACAATAACTACTGTACCTCACCTTCAGTCAGCCTCTGAAGGTACAGTATGACTTCAACCAAGTGGACAGAAAAACAGAAACCCTTGTTCCTCCAGCACAGTCCTGATGGTGTCAGACAGGCTGAATTTAGTGGTCGTATCGTATTTTATGCTGTCAGTCGATTTAAATACTTTGATTGAATTTGTTAAAATGCCTTTCAATGAAATGTGGTCCATTGCAATACCACCATAATGTTAAGCCTAAAACTGCATCATACAATTGAGCCAACACTAAAAAAACTGAAGTATTAATCTTAACAGAAAGCTGAGCATTTTAAAGGATTAGGCTGGTTATAGTTTGTATTTTACTTATTGAACCCATAAAAAGAAAACTCTGTGGCTATTGGTGTGTTTTTAACTGTTTTTGCTTGTCGGATGGATCAACTCTTTCTGTTTTTTTCTTGGGATTGGTTGACAATGAGAAAAATATAGAATATCACCAAAACGAGAAAAAATACATTCAGACCTGCGAAAACTTCTTGAAAACTTCGCATTTGTAGCACTGCTGCTGCTGTTTCTGAAAATCCATCTCAGGTGTCTTTGAAGAACAATGCGCAATTTATAGCTCCTCTTCGTACAATGTCTCAATATTTCAAAGAAAATGGAAATATGTGTGAAACTTCACCCCCACTCTATTAGGTATTTATACAGACAGACAGACAGACAGACAGACAAAGAGCTGAAGGGGCTGAGTGAGCCCTTGCAGAGTGGAAAGTGCATGGGGCTTGTGGTTAGAGTGACAGACATCAAAAAGATTAAAAAAAAAAAATGCTCACTTCTCTCCATACATTATAGCATTATTTATTCCACCAACATGTTTCACCGAAGAGTGACACACAGTGACAGAAAAAGGAAGACTAGCAGAGAAACAAAACTGAACGATTCGCAGTAGAGACTGTAACACCCAGTGCCATTTCCTGACAAGACTCCGGTGGTACGACTGTCAGTTTTTTTTAATCTTGAGCGTCACTTTTTGAGAGCAGCGATCAGTTTATACTCCACTGCTGTGCTCTGCAATTTAAGCCACAATATGCATCTCTCAAATGATTGGTAGCCACAATCTCTCAAAAACACACTGCTCAGTGTGATGTAGAGCTAAAGCTATATCAGAAAACTAAACTAAACTATTTTGACAACTAATCCATCATTTCAACAAATCTTCAAGCAAAAAATGCCAAACATAAGTTGGTTCCAGCCTCTTAATGGCGAGGATTTGCCACCTTTTACTCTTTTTTTGCTGCTTTTCTCAATTTTCCCCAAATAAACTTACTTTGGGTTAAAAAAAAATCACCTTCATTTATTGAGGTAGTAATTTGCAGATTAATTGATACAGTGTTTCCCAAACCATAGCCCTGCATGTTTAGGTGTTTCCCTGCTCCAACACACCAGATTTTAAAGAATGGCTGCTGCAGAGCCTGATGATGAGCTGATCATTTGAATGAGGAGTGTTGAAGAGTGTGCCCCCAGGACCAGGGTTGGGAGCGCTGTAATCCAGGGTTTTAAACAGAGGCTATATATTCTCTCCCATCTTACTTATACATCTTATTTTCATGTTTATTCATGGTGTCTTTCAGTCCTACCTTACAGCCCTCGCAGGCATGAACGCCGTAGTGAAACCCTGAGGCTTTGTCTCCACACACACGACACTCGATGTTTAGTGCTGTCGTTGACTTGTCGTCCTGGAGGTTGGAGAAGACGGGACTGTCAGAGAACTGTGGAGGCGACTCTGGCTCCAGCTTGATGGCATCTGATAGAAGAAACATCAAGTAGGCAGACAGACAGAAAGCTTAGACTTTCTTACTTCTACTCTTTGTTCCATTCTCAGGTGTTATGCTCTATTGGTTGAATCTGGTTTCTTCAAATGTGCATCATGAAATATTTAACTGGCAGTAACCACTATTCTCAAGTACAAGTACAAATCACTATCTTGACCCACTGTCCTGTAAATGTCTTTTCACATTAAAGCTTTCTCATGCGAGGAGTTGCAGCTTAAAGAGACTAGATGATATGTTTCAGCTCTGGTTACACAGACTGAACTTACGGTGCGTGTCCAGCTCCGTCCTGTAGCTGTGCATGTTTGTGTAGTCCATGTTGGTCAGGTGTTCCTCGCTCTGCGGTGGACTGGGGTCATAGGCCACACTGGCAGTAGAGATGCAGGATGTGAGCGGGGGAGACAGGGAGGATGCGATGGAGGAGGAAGAGATGGAGGCATAGTCTAATGTGGACAAATGCTTCATGTTCAGGGAGTGGGAGCTGTCGTCCAGCTCTGACAGGTCCACGGCGTTCAGACTGAAACCAACAGGCCAGGCTAGGAGCTGCTGGGTGTCCACCATGTCTGCTGTGGAGAGAGATAAAGCAGTGATGTGATGGCTGATGCAACATCCTTTGTTGACTGTACGCGGCCTTGTTAAAAGAAAACATTACTAGATGAGCGAGAGAGAGGAGGGGAGGAAGAGGAAAAAGTTAGAGACCGACAGAGAAGGGAGGATGAGATAAAAAAATGAGTTGAGAAGAAGCGGAGGGGAGAAAGAAAGATGACAATGAAAATATACACACATACTGCATTGTACACAGTGTTAATGATTAAATATCTCTGTTCAGAAAAGCCCAAAACATAAACAATGCTCACACACACACACACACACACACACACACACACACACAGACACACACACACACACACACAGACACTCAGTACTATGATGACCCCCAGTTCTCCAGCTCATTCCTACAGTCTGTTATCTACTAAGCAGGGAGGACAAGATGAACTCTGGCACTGAGGAGCGGCTCTTCAGCTCAAAACACCATCTTCTTCTGTTGCTGTTTGGGTGGCTCATGGTGTGATTGCCCAACCCAAGCACGCAGAGAGCAGGGACTGTTTGAGCTTCAGTCTGTCTGCGGCCAAGGATGTAAGAGTCTAGCTTCTGAGGGAACGGACTGCACCTTCTGTGTGTGTGAAATGTGTTACTGAAAAGCTGCTGTAATTAGCCCTTTTCGACTTCAAGTAGTAGACAGTATTCTTAATTCATGAAATGGTCAGCACCATTAAAGATATGGCTGCTAATAATCTATATTTTTCTATATTTCAACTCAATATTGACAGCAAATCCCATATGAAGACCAGTACCAACATTAAGTTCACCTTTTAACAACAATGGAGCTCTATGGCACAGAGGAATGAGCTGCATCAGATTTTGGCTACACAGAAAATTTAGTATATCAGCATTATCTTTTAATGAACTCTGCTTCTTAGAGAAATAATAAAGTTGACCAGAATAATGTCTGAAAAATGAGTTTAATCAACATTAAGAAAATCCTGGAAACAGACCTGTACTACACAGCTCCCTGTAGATATTCATCTCTTTGCTGAAGTCTTTTCAGTTATTCTAGTGTCTAACTCAGATCACACATTGGAGGAGAGAAGTCAGCTGAGATGGTCAAAGTCCAGTCATCAGAGGTTACTACTGTGCACATAAAAGTAAGCCGCATACAAGGGTTTATAGTCAGGGATAAGCAAACTTTACTCAAACAGTAGTAGTGAGCCTATTTGTGGGAGACTATATGGATAAATACGTATTTGATGCCTTAGTGACTATTTGCTGCAGTGTATGTGGGATCAATTAAAATAAACTTCCCTACCCATGTACATTGAAATGAAGGACACGTCATTCAGTGCAACTGTGTGGTTCATTTATGTGTTTTTACTAGACAAGATTTAACTTTAAGAATATTTTTGTTCCTTTTAAATAAAAAATTTTGTCATGCTAAATTTGAAGACAGAATACATTTTCTAGGAGGGAAAGGGAACTACATGCCTTTCAAAATATCAAAACTCTTCCGTTTTCCCACATTTCATTGAATTTTTAAGGAGGAAGCCGTGCTTGAATTCTTACCTTGGCTTAAACTAAAGAAACTCTGAAGAGGAAAAGCAACAGTTTATAAATAATAAATAGAGTAAAAGGTCTGTATACTGAGCCACCTGGCCTCCCAAACAACCTTTGTGACCAAGAACAATTCTCAAAATAAACCCCCTCTAATCAACCTTGAGTGCCTGATTTGGAAAAAAATGTAACAAAGAAAGTGATGAATTAGGCAACATGACAAAACTAAAATAGCAATACTCCGATGGCACAGTAGCACCGGGTATAAAAATGGCTCCAAATTACCTGGCAAAACATCCCATTGGAGCAAACATCCTCCTCTCTCCACTACTTATTGTTTCCTTTTTACTTTTTTGGACTGTGAAAATCAGGGGCTGGGGACAGAGGTCCACTTAAAATTCACATTGACTGTAACATTGTTTCGGAACAAGAGGGAAAGAGGAGTGTGTGTGTGTATTTGTGTCCGCAGGCTGTGACTTCCACTGTCTTGGAAGCTGCTGCGGAGGAAAATGCTGACTATTAATAACCAGAGAAACCTGGTTATTTTTCCATTTGTTGGCCATTTGCCAGCTGATCCAGTCCTAAAATAGATGGAACATTGGAGCGACTTGTGCTCTGGTTGGCATCAAGTCATCATGTGGAGACAGAAATCTAGTGGGAGAGAGTTCTGCAGATGAAGAGTGAGAGAGATAAAGTGAATGGGGTGACAGAGAGCGAGTCTCTAGGCCACTTCAAAAAAATCAAACTGCACCCTAGAGGCCACAGGAAAAAACTCTTGTTTTAGGAAATTTGTGCTCTGCACTCAGCAGGCTCTTCGACTCAACTCAGAACGAAAAGAAAGAAGGCGGCTGCAGCCTGGCAGTTTAACCATGGTGCTTAAATCATGTCGTAATTGAAGGTGAAAACAAGTTTGTGCTGTAACTTCTCTCCTGACAGTGCTCATGGAAACAGTGTAGTCCAGAATCTACTGAATCAAACATGTTTGTATCTGTGAGTGCTGTGTGGGCAAACATGCTGTCAGACATCATAAAAGGTGACAGATTATTGGTTAAGGTTATGCAGCGTGTATTGTGTTTGAAAAGGTGTGTGTATGTGAGCACGTGCGTGACAGTGGTGCCGCTGTCTCCTGCCAGTTCTCAAATTTCCACATGTCAGAGCTTGTCTTCCAGGTGAGAGTACAGTGTGAAGGAGTAATTTCTATTAGGTATTGCCTCGGTCATGACATAATAACAAAAGGCCAACGGCAAACTGGCAGGCAGGTCTGGTAAGCTACTGTACCGACGAACTGGACTGACACTGTATGTATGTGTGTGTGTGTATGTGTGTGAGCCACCACATACAGAAAAGAGCATCAGCCGTTTTATGGACAAAGACACAAACTGAGACAAGACTGGAATGAACATAAGTACATAGTGACCCACAAAAGCTAGATTATCAAATAAAATCATAACACTGAAAAGTCTGCGTCAACCAATAATAAATACGTGTGTCTTAACTTCCCAGCCAAACTTGAATGATTAAAAAAAAATAGTTATGTATATAAAATCAGGTTTCAAAATCCTGAAAAAAGAAGCAGTATTCTCTGCTCTGAAATGCTGGGGGCATGTCTGCTGAAGGCGCTGAAACCAGGAAGACTGCATTGAAACCACACCCACCACGATCTCTGAGATCTATAGCTGCTGTTTACTGTCCCCCTCCTCGTTTTTGTTCATTCTTCATGTTCATTCTCTGACTTCTTAGTCTTTCACAGCTCCACTGGCACTTTTAGCTGCTCAGTGTATATGTAGACTTGATTTGTTTATATCAAACCTATCTTGGTGTTCAGGGTAGCCTTGTTAGCTTAATCTGACTTTCACTGGCATAAACCAAACCTTGATAGCCAGTGTTATGATGGATTGTGCTGACTGCTCCGCTGTTGTAGACACAGACGTTGTGGTTGCAGAAAGGATGTCTGTTCTAGAGAGTGTTGTCTGTGAGTTAAAGCAGCTTCTCTCTGTCAGCACTGCATTGGATATCACGGGTACTCAAGCTACACACGTTAGTAGGCCTGCTAGCACCAGCGCTAACGTAGTCTCGTCGGTAGCTGCTGCAGTCACCCTTCATTGCCCCCCACCACTGCGAGCCGGTCACCCTTCCGACTGTGAGCCAGTTTTCAACTTTCACTAGCCTCATTGTTAGTCCTGTTGGCTGGTGAGCCACCACCTCACCTTGGGTAACAGGGTTAAACAATGCATACTAGTAATAAGGGAATGGGTAATAGTTTTAGCAGCAGGCTTGTTAGTGGGTGTGCTTGCACCAGGACAAGCATAGTCTCATTGGCAACTTGTGCAAGCTTGTCTCTGTCCCCTGTCAGTAGCGTGCGTTGTTTAACCGGGTGGTGGAGGCTTGTGCACATTAGCACAAGTAGGCATGCTAACTGCTTTTTTAATATGGTTAAAGCTATCTGGACTGCTCATGATATCTAATGTAGTGCTAACAGAGAGGCTGCTTTAACTCAAGGACATGCCTCTCTAAGAGAGACCTATTCAAAATAACAGAGCAGTCAACACAAGTCATCCTAACACTGGTTATTGAGGTAGGGTTGACTGCAGTGAGGAGGCTACACTGCTACAGCTAAGTTAGCGCCCCTGGAGATATTTACTGACCTCCCCGAGCCCCCTGACATGGAGGCTCTCTTATATGTAGTGCTGAGGTCATGCTAAGGAGACTCCAGAGCACCAATGAGATAACGTTTCAAAAACCCTGAACTCTAAAGTCAGGAAAACCCATTTATGGTGTAGCTCAACAATTCAGAACTACATTGTTCACAGACTTTTCACATGTTTCCAGCAGCAATTTTCTAACATGTATACCATGATTACAAACTTATCTCTGAATTTGCTTTACATGGACTTTAACTCCAGCAAAGGGAATGATGTTGTTCTCAGTCTGATAGCAGCAGTTCAGGAAAAAGAGGTGAAACCAAGAGGTCAGAAATGTGAAATCTTTCCTTCAGGGACAAAGTTGCAAAACGGATGAAATCTTTCTTTAACTTTCATATTTCTTCACATCACCAACGATTTAGTCCAAAATGGACTGAAGCAAAGGCTGGGGATCAGATTTCTGCACAGAAAGTAGCTTAGAGTCTTTTTGTGCCATTGAAAGTGGAGTTTTATAGAATTTGATGAATGAGATTATAAGAAAAAAGTGCACAAAAGGAAAACACACAGGGTTTCAAAAACGCTCATAATGCAGAAGCCCTGCAGTCAGAAAATATCCAGCATCATCATCATTTTTTCCGAGGGTGTAGAAGCGCCCAACACTCCCACACAATAACTCACTTAACAGTAAAGCCATTGCACAAGGCGAGGAGTAGTTTAGGAAATGAGGAGTCAACACAGAAGCTCGTCTGGTATATTTAGTAGTGTGACAGACAAAAAGGTAAAACCTGCCCCGCTGCATTCAGAGGCATTAACACTCTTATCTTCTTTGTTTAAATAAAAAGTATGCTCCCTCTCTGAGGGTGAGAACTACGCCACTAATGCCAAAGCAGACAATCACTTGATCAAACGCACTATTGGAAACATGTTTTGACATTTTCTTGCTGTGTTCCTTTATAACATCCTGATGACAAAATGACATGTTGCAGAGTATTTCCACCCCAGAGGAAGACTTTTTTTTTTGCTCAGTAAGTCATTTATATTATCAAGTCAAGTCAAGTTTCTTTATTGTCATTATGCAGGCATAATGAAATTTTGCAGACTCCCGGCAAGGCACATACATAAATAAGGCAGAATAAATAAAAAAAATTATATATATATATATATATATATATATATATATATATATATATTTACAGACAAACATTATGACAGTTGTCCTGTGCATATGAATGTGTATGTGTGTGACACAGAATGAAGGAGAGGGAGAGAGTTAGTGCACAGAGCTTTCTGACTTCCTGACCTCTTCATGTAAAACAGCATGTGGTTCAGTGTCAGTGACTAAAACAAAGACAATGCCTGCCAGCTCGTCTGCCTCACAGTCCCCCACAATTTCTTTGAAGAGATAAAGTGTGCTTGATTTTTGCCTGGTTAGTCCTGCTGTGGGATACAGTTGAAAGATCACTTGTTGTGGTAAAGATGAGCTTTATTTAGAAGTAGCTGATTTGACCAATTTATTTAGCACAAATGACAAAAAAGCTGTCAACCTGCCTCACTCTTCAGGAAATTGACACGTTTTTTTTACTTTGGTGGCATGAAGCCACTACGGGCAAATTTACCTGACGGGGCCTTCCCCTTTTGCACCTCAATGATCATAAAGGAGTAATGGAAAAGCATCTGCACATCAAGTGTCAACCAGAGGTCTGGACTGCCCTCTTGACAGAAACGAGAGTCTCCTCGCGTCTGAAAAACCCACTTGCTTCGTTGGTACTGAATTTACTCATCAAACTTCAAAGCATGGCAAGGTGGGAGGTTAGAAACCCATAATCTCTTTCTGTTAGGCACAGCTCTGAGTAAAACAGAACCCAGACAACCTCCCATTGATTTCTATTTGATTTTTCTTTTAATTCTAGTATTTCAACGTCCAAAGCAAGGAAAGTGGACTACTGACAAACATCAGGTCAAACTGAGGTCAGATTGAGGATATTCTTTAATCCTAAAATATCGTAACTTCAGACTTAGACTTTGAGTTTTTGTTTTTAAAGAGCACCTGTTTTGTGCATTTACACAATGACACACACTAGAGCAAAGAGTTCAACACAGACTACTGTCTGAAGGATATGCAGAATATAGAGCTACTTCACATGACCTAGTTAGATTTTTGTTTACTTGTTTGGTCCTTTTAGAGAAAATCTATGAACGGCAGTTTTCTCAGCTCATTGGAGCTACCAAATACCACAGAAATCCCAAACAGCAACCCAAGCATGCTTATGAGGGAGAGAAGGCATACTGCATATCAAACAAAACTGGCTGACGTACAGTTTCCTACTGATAAGCACTGATGTCGGCTCCTAAAAGACCTAAAAGTGGAATTTAACTCACCACACAACATAATTATGAGTACAAATCAATTCAATGCAGCCTAAAGCCTTTTTATCAGATGTAGCAGTGGACTGGTCTTTGCATTCATTGTAGCTATCCACCGCTCATACATCAATTCAACATGATGAACTGAATGACAGTGACACACACACACACACACACACACACACACGGTACAGGACAGTCCACTCACCCTGTTTCTCCCGTTTCAATTCAGAGAGTGTTCAGTGTCAGCTCACTGACCAGCAACCAAGTGACAGTGACAGGAGAGAGAATGATGTGTGTGTGTGTGTGTGTGTGTGTGTGTGTGTGGTCATGCTTTTCCTCAGGAAGTGATGACCAATAGAAAGGGAACTATACACACATACACACACACACACACATTTTTTCTCTCTGACAGAGTCTGGGCTCAGCAGAAGTTCAGACAGCTAACTATCATGTGGTGTGTCTGTGTGTGCGTGCGTGTGTGTGTGTCTTTCATTCCTCATATTTTTATGTCTCCAAGTCTCTGCTTAATTTGTACAATAGACACCTGCATATTTGTGTTTTCTTAGATTTGTGTGCCCTCCTGTGTGTGTGAGTGTGTGTGTGTGAGTGTGTGTGTGTGTAAGATGGTAGACATCAGATGCAGATGATTTCCTGTTGCTTCACTCTGACAGGCGACCTCATCATGCCTCTCTGGTTGCACTTCTCTCCCTCCGCTCAGTCACTCAGTGTCAATGTGACGGCGGTGACGCACTCACTTCTGCCTCCTCATGCAATGCCATCACAATACAAGCCCACTAATTCTCTGGTTTAATTTGAAAAAATGATCTAACCAGAACACGAGAGCTGTGATCTCTCATAAACTTGAGCCAGAAACACACTGTGTCCTTTTCAGCGGTGTAGCCAAAACCTGAAGGTGATCTTTTTTCAGTCAAATATGGCAGATATAATATAGTACAATCTGTGTACACAACACTATATAATAATGATGGGCAGGTTATTTTAAATCATTATACTTCACTTAGCTGTTAGAGGAAAAAAATACTGAAATTGTATGTATGTATGTGCTGTATTTACCTGCTTTACATTTTGTTTACATTCTATTATTTTTATTTTGCGTGCACTATGTTTTAGTGCAAACTGAACTGACTAAAAAATGTGCCTTTCAATTAACACAGATACATTTACAGTGATGCTGATCAATATACATTGTCCTTTCAAAATAAAGCAAATTAAATAAATTTAGGACAGTTACTTGTCTCATATAACTGCGTTACATACGCAGTATCGCTTGCACACATTCCCAGGCAAAACAAGAGAGAAGTGGTTTCTTCTTCTTAGTTATAGCAATGGGAAATTTCTGCATTCGTTTCCATTTGTACATAAGTTACGTGACTACAGGAATGCACAGAAAATTTAAAAACCAAAACTGATGTAATGAAAGTAAGGCTGAAAAAAGACAATAATCAAACCAATTAAATGAGACAGAAGAGACGGACTTGCTGAACACTTCAGAGATGGTCTTAGCTTGTCTGCTACTATCAATCAATCACTCACAACTGTGTTATTTTTGTCCAGGGAGTCAAGGTTGGACAGGTAGAATCAAGTGGTCTGAACATTAGTTTGACAGTAGTCTTCACCACTTTCCTTTCATACCTCAAGTATGCACTGGGACTTTAACCAATCCTTCCAACAATGCAGAGACAATTAGAAAGCATGTTGAACTGTGTTTCCACGAAGGAAAGTTATCACTTTTTTGAAAGATTCAATTAAAAAAAACATTTGATTTTCAGATGAGGTGACTGAGTAGATGAAGTAACTGCTATCTGACACTTTTTCCTAATGTTCAGGAAGCTTGCTTTAGGTGCATTTAAGGGACATGCAAATGTTAACCTAAATGCTCAGAAAAAGTGGCTACCCACACCATCACAGATCTACCTCTATGTAAAAAGTTACAGTATCGTAGGTTGAAACCTAAACCTCGGGTACAAGTTAAAACTGCATCAAAAGAACCTCATTTGTGGGGGCAAACTGTAAGAAATGACTCATTAGATCATATCATACAGTTGTTTGTTCTGTTTGTTCTAACGAAAGACTAGATTTTGTGGTTCTGTAGATCAAAAAGTTATTTTTTATGAATGTTGTGCATGCTGAAACTACTCATACTCAAAGAAAAGTCTATTATCAGCTTAACCATAATATCACTCAGACTCCAGTATTCAACACAACACACTGTGGCCAGTGCCAGTGTTCAGTGCAAAGAACTTACTCTTATTGTTTGTTCACACTAAAAGATTCATAAGTGGGAGAAGGCTTCTTGTTTGCTGCGAACCCTTCTGGCTGTTGTCGCCAAGGGGCCACATCAAGTTTTTTGGTGAGCCAGTGGAAATATGGAACTCAAGAACAGACAACTAAGTAAAATTGAGGCCAGAACTGAAAACTGAAAATGTCTGGTTTAAGCTTACTGGACAAACTCAACTGTCCCAAAATGCACTGTGTCTCTTCAGACAGTCCAATGGCAGACTGTGAAGCTGCGTTTCTGCAAAGCGAATATTCACCTTGCGTTACTTGCTGAAGTTTCATTGCCCTTTCCTCTCATGTCCAGTCTCTGTACATGTCTAGTAGTATCGGAACTCTGGGTTGACTGTTACTTCTTTTGCATCTTCTCACAGCTATTCATGCGTTTGCATTGATTTTGTATGTACTTTGGCTACATGAAAAATTTACTTTGCATTTGGTGGAAACACACTGTGAGGCAGAGAGTTCTAGCACCACACTGTAGCTGTGAGGCGTGGTTGGACAAAATACAAAATGACGGCTGGTCAACTTTAAACAGGAGCTTCTCAGGACATTAAGATACAGTATATACACATTTAACACCAAAATATTTATTAATTTTAATTTGCTTTAAATTTTTCATTTACATTTTTAAACCGTTTTCCTCTAATAGTATCTCTGACCATTAATTTCACAATTGATAGTCATGTGGTGAAGAGGAGATTGCTCGAGTAAACTACAACACGTCTGCTGATACTGGCATACTTAATCGATCATTTAATTTGCAATATACTATGCATAATGATGTGATTTTTTACAATTATGTGTGAGATAAAATTAAAAAACAGGTCAACATTTTGGGAAATGTGATTTTTCACTTTTTTACCGAAAGTTACATGAGGAGATCAATATCACTATCATGTCTGTGCATTAACTAAAGATGTAGAGCCAGGAGGCAGTTAGCTTGGCTAAGCATACAAACTGGAAACGGGGAAAAATTCAAAAATGCATCGACCAGCACCTCTAAAGCTCATCAATTACGTAACAGAAATTTAAAATTTCAATTTCAATGTGAAAGTACGTCTTACGCTCAGTAATGCAAAGACATGAGAGTTGTGTTGTCCCTTTAATCTAACACTTGGAATAAAGTCCAAAATGTTTGTTCCTTTAAATGAAGGTGCAGCTCCTGCCATACTTTGGCAAAAAATGCTAAATGTTTTAGCTACAACACATTCAAACAACTACAACAAAGAGGGCTAATCTGACTCCTCAATCTGTAAACCCAGCTTTTGATCATTGAAATGTAATTATCCATTGTGATGGAGGGCTTGGTTTTCCAGATTTACACACACACACACACACACACACACACACACAAATCTACTTCTATCTTTGTGAGGACCCTCACTGATATGATGCATTCTCCAGCCCTTTACCCTAACCTTAACCATCACAACTAAATGCCTAACCCTAAGGCTGGGAACACACAGCCTACCTCATGTCTGCATGGAGGCTACCTCGCTGACCTGCTGCAGCTCACATGCATGTTGTCACTGCTGTCTGCCAAACTGCCTATCTTTCCACACTGAGTTCGCCTTTGATAACGGTCATTATAGGAATAGGAAGTGCTTATTTATATTTTTCCATATACGTGAAATATTCTACTGATATTTACTGTGAAACTATTAAAAATTTGTAATCTTGCTGGTTTGATGTCAAAACGTATCAGTTTCATTATTGTTTCTGCTGCGAGACTCCGAATCTTAAGATGAGCCACAAATGAGCCGCGCTATGGTCCTCACTAAGTAGCAAGTACAAGAACACACACAAATGCATGCGTGCGCACACACACGCACACACACATACTATGATGTTCAGGATATGTTGCACATTACTGTCAGAATCATAATGCGACTGGGATGTGAGGTGGGCCCTGTATTATGTGACAACATGGTGACTGAACTCCAATGAACAGCACTCTGGGGGATTGTAAAGAAACATATCGGAGCCTTTCATGCAAACAAAGACAAACATTTAGGGACAAACACACACACACAAGGGCATGTAAGCACACTGGAATTTAAAAATGTACTTTTTAAACTCAGATATGGGCATCACACATGAGCAGGTCGGTGTGCATATACACACTGAAAGAGACAGAGAGAGAGAGAGAGAGAGAGAGAGAGAGAGAGAGAGAGAGCAGCCACTGTTGTAGTATGTACACTGACCTGGTGCAGTACATATTAGTGTGTGTGCATCTGCTCTATATGCTTCTCTCTGGGAATGTGCAGTTTTAACAATAATCTGAGGACATGAACTTTCCCCCAATTCCTTTAAATAGTTATGAGTAAATGGCTGATGAGTCCCTTGAGCCTCAAGAGCTTCCTCGCTGGATAAGGGGAAGGAGTGGCACATGCTGTCAAGGCCTCACACACACGGAGCACTCCTGAACACACACTGACATACATATAGACACACCTCTAAACGTGAGAGGTACACTGAAAACAACTCGAGAGTTAGAAAGAGAAGGAATCCGACGGGAAATGTCTGATTAAATCTATACAGTTGTCATTAATGATGACGCCACATAGGTCAATAATTGCTTTGTGTGAATGTGATCCCAGCTGTGGGAGTTGTGTGAGAAATCCCAATGGTGAAGATTTACAGCTAAACTTGTGTTTTGACAGAGAGGGAGTGAGAGGAGGGCAACACGGTAGGAAGAGGGAGAGGTACAATGTGGGAAAGCTCATGCCCTGTTCCTCGAAGTGGAGAGGAAAAGACGGGAGTGTGCTGCCTTCAGCTGTTCTTTAGCTGGACAATAACAAAACAACAAATGACACGAGACAGAACGTGCTGTAAATATGTGTGCCGGGAAAGGTACACTCAAAAGAAGCTGATTTAGAATTGTCTGTGAAAAGGAAGGTGAAATGAAGGTTTGACGTGGACAAAATAAGTGTCAGAGTTGGCTCAACAATTGCTAACCCCCTCCCTGTGATTGTCCAATCAACTGTAACCAGGCACAGCAGGCCGGTTAAGCTTTGGCTGTCTCCACTTGTTGGACTGATGTGCATAGGGCTGTACTGTGAGGGATGATTTGAGGGATCATTTAACCAGTTTAGAGGGTACTGTCTTTTTTGGCATTTTCTAAATCTAATTCACGAGTGTAAGGAATGGATTAAACAGCATCTGTTGTCATGTAAACTGCAATCGTTACCATGTAGTTAGCAACCTAGTGTTATTTCAAGGCCAAGAGTTAGCATATCAGTAACTGTTTAACTTATTTTGTGGGGTTGCAGGTTATGTTACAAATTGGCTATGCCAGATGAAGTCTGCCAGTGACAGTTGGTGGATATTTGATTTGGCAAAATTCACAATCTCTGGCTTGAAAAAGAGAAACCAGCTTTAGTGCAGTGACCATAGACGTCCTGATTTGTCCGGCTCTGAAGACATGTGCTAATTTTGAACCATAGTCATAGCGCCACTTAATGGCTAGAGGAAGTGCATGTTTTATTCTCGGACGTCTCTCTCTCAGCAGGTTAATCACAGCCATACCAAATTTGATCAGTAGAGAGAGGAGGGTCTGCTGAACACGTACATGTAGTTTGAGGTCTCTAACTTGTGAAATGAGAGAATTGGAGCAGGTTAGAAAAGTCTTAGTTTCTGCCTCCCTCCTCCACTTTGAGCTCTCAGTTAACATGGCAGTCAATGAGGCAGTCGGTTGGCACTCCCGTCGCTCTGAGGCTCATAGCGGGAGCTGCGTACGTTTCTGTGTGTTTTGAGTCACATCACTGCGTCCGCAAGGATTTGTCCTATGTATTGATGTATAAATTGTGACTGTGGGTGAAACGGTGCGGCCGCAAGAGCGAGTTAAAGGCAAAAGTTTCCGGCGATTTTTCTGCTGATCTCCACTCTAGCGTTGACATCACCCACTCTAGCCCTGAACATTCCACCACATACACACTCATGTAAAATGTGAAAAAGGAGGGAAAAACTTAAAATTTTCGAAAGGCAACCGTGATGAAAGGGTGAATGGCACGAAGGAGGTTGAATGATGGACTGAAAGAGGACAAGATGGTGAACGTTTTAAAGCTCCAATGGGGTTTCTAGCTAAAAGTATGAAGGAGCTAAAAGGGCTTGAAGTTGGTTGAAGAAATGGAAATTTGTGCTGTAACTCGACTGTCCAAGGTCCTACCAGTCTGAAGACATCTACAGACTCATTCTGAACCACACTCATTGCGCCACCTGGTGGCAACAGGAAGTAAGCCCTCCGTGCCAATAATCATTTCATTTGCATGAAATTTTCAGTGTAGTGATTACTGGCTGTTCTCTAGCGCCACATCGGTGACACAGGAAGTGACATGTAACTCCTTCAAGCACTGTCCAAAATGCATGAAAATTCGGAGCCGCATGGAAGGGTCAGAGTCCAGCAACAGGACAAAGCTGCCGCACATCCCGATGTGCGCAAAGGTGCGAGGTCCAACGCTGCTTGCAGCTTTAATCTATCTAATTTTTATTTTCTATTTATTTGTATTTTATCTTTTCATGATGCCAGCAGAGCTGCTGAACTGCATTTCATTGCTTAATATTGTTCTGACAATGTTGCACAATGACAATAAAAAAGAATAAAGAATAAAATTCAAGAAATTTCCAAAAGTTTTCAAAAAATGAATATGAATTAAGACTAGGTAAATTGTTTATATCACTGTAAACTTCATATCTGACATTTTAGAAAGGATAGCTTGTTGGTGTGGCAACAGTAACTACGTGGGGTAGGCTTAGCAAACTATCAATTTATTCAAATTAATCAAATTATAGTTACATAAAAGAACAAATTAAATTGTAGCTGTGAAAAGAGTGAGGAGTTTCCAGACAGTGGGAATCTATTACCAGCTTTTGTTCCTGTGTTATTATCAACATCCTTTGGCATTTAAACATTATTAGCCAATTTTAAATTGAGGGGGTGGATTACCTACGTCATACATCATTCCTGGCAAAACCTGAAATAGAGATGGCTCAAGCTGTGCCACATCCAGTCAAACCACAGAGAACCTTGCACACAAAAAGTCTGAGTCAGTCTCATGTTCCCACTTGAGACCGAGGTTTTGACCTGAAGAGCTGCTGTTTGCTCCCACATCTTTCTAAAAGGGAAATTAGGACAAAGGTTGCTAGATATCCCTGCTGTCTGTTAATTTCTATGGTAAAGTTTATTGGCAAGGAACATATTATTCTGTGTGTGGAAATGTGTGTGTTTGTGTTGGTTGATGGGTGCCTTTATGTTTGTTTGTGCGCGGGTGAATTACTAACTGGGCTCCAGCTTCACTGTGCATCAGTTGTTTTACAGTACGGTTCTTCACTTAATTGCAAATTTCTTTTGGGAGGACGCAACAATAAAGCACAATAGAAACTGGAATTATTATGTTAGAATAAAAATGATAAGGATATTTCTGGTCTATTCCTACTTAGGTCCTATTTTTGCATGTTTGTACGTTATTTGGTAGGTTATTTCTTTCTGTTATGACATAATAGTACTCACTAAAGTAAACGCTAAGCTCTGAAAACACAGTGACATAGCTACTACAAAGTCTGATCAAAAGTGAACAATTCAGCCAAGTCAACTACCTCATTTGGACAATCTGAAAGCAGTTGTACCCGAAATGACGGCAATAATTCTTTGTTACACAGAAAAACGGTTTACATGCACAATTTTTGTTAATCAAGCATTAACCATGACACAGTTGTAATATGTGTCACTTTCGTTCACAATCCAAAGCATGATACTAGTAGGGGAATAGTTTTGTGAGTTTGGATGATACTAAACAGTCCGTACATATGTTTAATTCACCGGAGAAAGGGCCAATAGTACAAAAACATCTTAATTTTGTTGTGTGAACCTCTTAACAAATAAAGCAGACAACTAAAAATTAGGCTTTTAAATTTAATTGATAAGATAAATAGCTTTGCGTTAAAATGTGTTCGTCACCAAGACAAACTGCATTTAAGTGTGAAAAGGTGAAAACAGAGAGCTTGCTTTAATGTTGTCCTCGACACGAGTCACCTCTTAGATGGCAGGTGTAGTTGTAATTGAAGCAATTTCTTGCCACAACATTCTGTTATTGTTGATTCTGCAGCAATTATAATGTTGATGTGAGCAGTAAATTGTTCAAGGATTGGCCTTGAAGTTAATAATTACACCTAATTTAAGAAGAAATTGATTACCTTAAGGCTAAATTGCATCAGTGTGGTCTCAATGTTGTCTAGTTAAATCGAATAAATAGTGGCTATTTTGAAAATGTTCACATAAAACAAAAAGAAAAGCTTAACTATAGTAAAGAAACCAGCATGTTGGTGGTGTAGTCAGAAGTGGTTAACTGTGGGCTGAACCGTAGGGCTGTCACTCTCATGTCTGTATATTTACACAGATACTAAAGTGCAATTGAACATCTTCCTTCCTTTCATGCAATGATTATGTTTAGCTCTACAGAGGTTTTATATATAACCTTTTAAAGCCATTGCAAATAACTGCTCAAATGACAACTGTTGCTGCGGGTATCAGGAAACCAAGCACATCTCGGTGTGGATGCATCTCTAAAAACAGTTTTGTCTTTGAAACAAAGCTCAAACAAAGCTTTATGTGGCAGTATGTTGTCCATAGAGAGTTAGAAATCACATCCAGGTGGTTTAGGGGCAACATAAACACAGCATGGTATCTTGAGACACTCCTTTAATTTATGACAACAGAGCAAAGTCCAAATCTGTCTCAGTCATTTACACACACTCACAAATACACACACAAACCTCTCTTTAGGAATTATATAACCTGATAAGCAGTAATTCACTGGCTGGCTGGTATCAACACACTTAGTTAGGCAGCCAGAGTTAATGCAACTCATACAGAGATTACAAGACAAGACTTTACCAAATATGTGTGTTTTCCTGTGACTGATTTACATTTCCCGAGATTTTAATCAGATATATCTTAATCCATTTGTATGTTATCCACAACTTTCTGCATTTAGTACATAAAAGATCCAAAACTTAAACAGCTGCCAAAAAAATGAATGCCTCAAACATAAATACATAGAAATGACCAAACAACGGCGCCTGATGCCACTTTAACTCCAAATTAAATGGCAGTTGAGCAAATCATCAGGTTAAATGTGAAAGGGAAATTATAACATTAATCCAGATGAGCAATGTTAAATCAGAGACATGACCTTTCATAACTTCTCCAAAATAGAGGCAATTTCTCAACCACAAATATATCTCCTATTTGAAAATAGCCATGTTACATCGGTGACGGCATTTTAACCTTTAATGAACTGGAAACCTATTAGATCATTCTGATAAACGGCAGTTAATCTATAGCATCAGATTGATGGATAATGTTCCTGTGACTTAATCATTGCGGGATTATCTGTAAAAACCTGCAACACTTGCAACATAATATTTGACTTTTCAGGAAGTGTGTTGATTTGCTATCTGTGACTTTCTCTCTTTCACTGAGATCATTGATTTCAAAATGGTTGTTTTTTTTTTAAAGTAAGAGAGCATCTTAGTCCTGGTTAAAGACAAGCACTTGCCTATTGTTTACATGACTTAGTGACAAATCTTCGTGTGGTTTACAGTATGAAAGGTTTCACTGTATATGTTGCTTTTTTACAGAGCTGTTGAGTTCCCCAAACTTCATTATCACTGAGTATTAGGAGACATAACAGTATGACTATGTAAAACCACACAGATCAAATCACGAACACGTACTTTACGTAATAGCTATTTTTCAAAGCTGTTGTAGATTTCCTACGTCAGGCACCGATTTCGAAGTGTTGTAAATACATTATCACTGTATAATAAACTTGCAGAGTCTTTAATTTAGCTTGAATCAAATAATCTATCACAGTTAACTTAAATAGATGTATTATTGTGTGATAATGTAGCACCACCTGTACGTAATAGTAAGGGAGATTTATCTCAACCAAATTCATGACCTCTGCAAGATATTTTTTAAACAGCATGGTGAAACTATTGGAAACTAATGACTACCTGGACAGTAAGCAAAATACTTTAAATGCTCTTAAGTAATGTTAAGTAAGTGGACCAAACACAGGCAAAAACACTGCATGATTCTCTGTGTTAAAAAAAGTAAACTTGTGTGACTTGCCCCTTTAGACCTATCAATATCAAGAGCAAAAAGTAGCTTAAAATACTTTTAACAAGTAAAAGCACTTAAAATACATTTCTGTAAATTTTCCCTGATTGCTCTCTGTGGTATCAGATTATTGGCACGCAAAATGATTGAAGGTCATCCACAATTATTGTGAACTACTCGACTCATTATTGGCAGAGACAATCTGAGCATTTACAACAAATTGATCAATTCTCTCACAAGGTGCTGTTCTTACATGGTAAAACGACAGTAGGACAGTTCGCTTCAGCTACCATGGAGCCACACAACAAACCTCAGAGAGAAATCAGTGTTGGCCCTTGAGCTTGAGTCTGCATTATTGCTGAGTCACGAGCAAGACTTTCCACTTGCTTCAGAAAAACTGAGGACCTGCCTGAATGTTGTGCAATGTCTGCAAGTCCCTCAGATGACACAGACGATAAAGACGCAAGAGAAGAATATACAGAACACATAAAAAGTCTTATTTATTCACACAAATCTACCCCTCTAATGGAGTTACCCATAAAAAATTACTCAGCATAATAAACCCAGGGTGAGTGAGACACAAACTGTCTCTTGTACTCACCTGAGAAGTTGTGACCACTTTGAAAGTTAAAATCTCTCCCTGGTGTTTGCATGTCAAACTCACACTCACACTGTGGCTCGCAGACACACTATGGACCAACACCTGACTGTGTGCCAGTTGTCAGTCCTGTGACCGCACCCCCCACCCTCACCATCACCACCCCCCATCTGTACGCCACTGGTCGTCTGTCACGCTGCAAAAACTGTCCACCTTAACAAGAGATTAAAATCCAGTGCTCCTACAATTTGACAAGGATGGCGAATTCAAGACGTTTCCACTTTGAATGTTTTTGTTTCAACAACTATGAGTTCAAATAATGTTGATTTTTTTTTTCACAAAACAAACAATTGTTAAATATTAGTGGCAGGATCTATTTTTAAAAAATCCTGTATTCTTTAAATATCAGAGTCGCTGCTGACGTTTTAAGCGCGTTTTCAGGCGGTTTCAAGCGTTTTCACACAACCAGAAGCCACAACACTCACAGCTCTACAAACTGTGAACAGAGCGGAAGGTGACTGACCTGTTCAGTGTTTTGAAGCGCGTACAGACTCACTTGTGTGTGTTTTTGAAGCTGGATCGTCCTCTTCGGCTGTGGAAAGGTAGGTGACAGCCTCGGTGACCGTGGCGTCTGGTCGGTAACACAGGAGCGCAGTGTCAGAGTGGTCAGGTCTGCTGGCTGCGGAGGTTTCTGGTCATGCTGCTGCGGTCGGTGTCTGCCTGCCTGCCTGCCTCTCCTCCCTCCTCTCGACACAACCATCGGGGATCCTGAGGACACACACAGAGGCATCAAATTACCCCCAGCTATAGCTATGATTTAACGCGACTTCAGTAGAACGCCTTTTCACGTCTTCAGAGCTGCGAGAGACATAATAATTGACATATAAACATTACATATTTTATTTATTTATTTTATTACTATTTTTTAAACCAAATTTGATTACAATGTTATTGATTAAATTAAAGGAATTGTTACATTTTTTTTGGAAAATGTTCGCTCTTTCGCGCTGAGAATTAACCTATAGGCTAATTTAGCTAAAGTTAGCTAACATACCATTCACAGCCGGCTAACTTAGCTTAGCACAAAGACAGGAAATAGGGGGAATCAGACAGTCAGGCTTTGTCCACTGGCTTTGTTACTCAAATCCACCTACCAGCACATCCAAAGCGCACAAATGAACACAGTATATCTCCTTTGTTTAACCCGCGCTAAAAGCTAAAAAAGTAGGTCTGTTTAGGTTGAGGTTATAGAAGTTTTCTGTGCTAGTTGCTAGGCAACCAACAGCTAGCTAGCTGCTGCTGCCTGCTGTAAAATGGCGACCCGTTCTTCTTCACATTTCACTTCTTGTACAGGCCAAAGAAACGAGACAAAAGTTACTATGTTAATTGGTTAGTTGTACAGGACATGGCTACCTACTCTCTCCAGTCTTGGTGCTAAGACAGCTTCTATCTCGGTGAGAGTGGTATCAACCACCTCACGCAACTCTCAGCAAGACCACAAGTAAGCGTGTTTTCCCAAAATGTCGACGTCTTCTTTTAAGACATATTTACCTGACAGTGAGTTACTGCTTCCTTTGTTAAGTGACTGACTGTAAGGTTTCCCCACCCCACTTGTTAGTCAATTAGTGGGCTGTTAATGACTAATGGGTCATGACAGTCACATCTCTGCTATCACGTTCACACACACGTGTTGGACTCCTAAGACATGACTGAATGCATCTGCTGGGAGACAGGAACAGTGGAGGGACAGTTTGACAGATTCTCCAGATAAATCAGCCCAAGTCAGGGAAATCCAATGAGTGTTACCAGGTGCAAACAAAGATGCGCAACATATAGCTATTTGCCTACATGCTGCATCTTTAGAGACTCTCTATAGGGGTTTATGTGACCATAAGCTAACCCCATCTTAAACCTCAGTCTAGTTCAAACCCTAAACCACACACTGAAATCTATATACGTTCTCTGTGGGGTGAAAGCAACTGCAGTTCTTCAGTTGCTTTCAACACACATATCCTAATAACCCATTACATTATCACAAGGTATTGGATGCTTTAATGTAATAATATAAATCCCATGAGATTATGAAATGTTTGTTTTCATCAAATGGAAGATTAGGCATTCAACCTACTAAAGAGATGTGCAACGGCAACAGAACAGTCTGGTGAAGAAATTACCAAAAAGTTGAGTCCGTGAAGAAATCAGTGTTCCCATTTTGTGTCAGTCACTTGACCAGACTCTGACCTTCTGTCGGCTCCAGCCATGCTGCGCCTACATGGCAGATCCTGGTGGCGGGGTAAGTAGGTGAAAGGATTTATTTATTAATCTCAGCAATTTTTGAAGCAGCCTTAAGTTTTAAATATTTACATAAAAATATGCCAAAGAGCTCAGAGATTTCAGTGAAAATAAAATACAAAAGGGCAGCGTGGTGGTTAGCACTGTGTTGTTGAATCACAGCAAAAAGGTTCCAGGTTTGAACTTGGGGTCGTTCTATGTGGAGTTTGCATGTTCCCCCCATGCTTGCATGGGTTTTCCCCAGGTACTCCAGCTTCCCCCCACAGTCCAAGGACTTGCTTGCTAATTGGTGACTCTAAATTGCCTGTAGGTGTGAGTGTGAATGGTTGTCTGTGTGTGTGTTGGCCCTGTGATTGACAGGTGACCAATCCAGGGTGTACTCCGCCTCTCGCCCAAAGTCAGCTGGGATTGGCTCCAGCTCCCCTCCAGACCCTGAGGCAGTATAGATAATGGATGGATGGATGGATGTGTATGAACACTTGACTGAAGCTTCTTGAAAGACCCCTTCACTTTTTCCACATTTTGTTATGTTACAGCCTTATTCCAAAATGGATTAAATTCTTTTTTTTCCTCATCGATCTACACACAATACCCCATAATGACAAAGTGAAAAAAGTTTTTTAGAAATTTTTGCAAATGTATTAAAAATAAAAAACTGACAGAGCTCCAGCGTTACTCTGAGGAAATGGGAGAACCTTCCAGAAGGACAACCATCTCTGCAGCACTCCACCAATCAGGCCTTTATGGTAGAGTGGCCAGACGGAAGCCTCTCCTCAGTAAAAGGCACATGACAGCCCGCTTGGAGTTTGCCAAAAGGCACCTAGACGACTCTCAGACCATGAGAAACAAGATTCTCTGGTCTGATGAAACCAAGATAGAACTATTTGGCCTGAATGCCAAGCGTCATGTCTGGAGGAAACCAGGCACCGCTCATCACCTGGCAAATACCATCCCTACGGTGAAGCATGGTGGTGGCAGCATCATGCTGTGGGGATGTTTTTCAGCGGCAGGAACTAGGAGACTAGTCAGGATAGAGGGAAAGATGAATGCAGCAAAGTACAGAGACATCCTGGACGACCCGAAGCACACAGCCAAGATAACGACGGAGTGGCTTCGGGACAAGTCTGTGAATGTCCTTGAGTGGCCCAGCCAGAGCCCAGACTTGAACCCCATTGAACATCTCTGGAAAGACCTGAAAATAGCTGTGCAGCGACGCTCCCCATCTAACCTGACAGAACTTGAGAGGATCTTCAGAGAAGAATGGGGAAAAACACCCCAAATGCAGGTGTGCCAAGCTTGTAGCATCATACCCAAGAAGACTTGAGGTTGTAATCGCGGCCAAAGGTGCCTCAACGAAGTACTGAATAAAGGTTGTGAATACTTATGTACATGTGATATTTCAGTTTTTTATTTTTAATACATTTGCAAAAATTTCTAAAAAACTTTTTTCACTTTGTCATTATGGGGTATTGTGTGTGTAGATCGATGAGGAATTAATTATTAGGATTTAATCCATTTTGGAATAAGGCTGTAACATAACAAAATGTGGAAAAAGTGAAGGGGTCTGAATACTTTCCGTACCCACTGTATGCTACTTTCAATAGTAAGCTTGATTACAGGTGCCTTTGATCCATCATAACTCTATACTGTAAACTAAGACAGCTGGCACACTTCGCTTATTTACAGACACACATACACATCTCTCGCTCTCTCTCACATGTATATCAGTCCTCCCCACGCAGAATTTCTTGATGCTGATGTAAAATGATGATGCCCTTGAGAATTTTGCTGCCACAAACAAAACGAAGCAATATTTTCTTTTTCTGCTTGTTTATACAGTTGAGTCCCAGGGGACTGGGTCTGGTTTCTGAAAATGTTCATCATCACAGTGCTTGTGTAGTTTTACAAGACTCTCCTACACTGTCACGACTCTAATTATTACAAAGTGGAACTGACATGTCATTTTTCAGGCCCAGGAGGGGAGCAAGCTGTTCAAAATCGATCTGTTGAAATCAACATCAGGGATGGTGCTTGACAGCAGGAAATAAGCCAAAATGGCTTGATTTTCTCCATCCATCCTCAAATATATTGGGTGGTAGAAAAAGTCTGCATGTTAAACCAGTGTAATGATTGGTCCTTCCTCCCCATGTCCATACTCCCTTGCTGTCAGTCTGGCTCCAGCAGGTTGGGATGTGCACCAAGACAAACAGGGTTTGGCTAGTATAGGCTTGCTTTGGTGCGTTAGCCGCCCACGTCCATGTCCCTATGAGCACTGCGATGGAGACGTTCCCACAGATCTCCTCTGACTGGTTGTCCCATGGACCAGGAAAGCAAGAGCAGAGCTGTGTTTTACATCGATGCAAACAAAGAGTTTCCACGAGAGGATCTGTATATGTGTTTCACATGTATAATGAAAGATTTTCTTCTGCTCATCAGATTTAGACTGAAAAGTATACTGGATGTTATGAAATTATTATTAAATTTAGCATTATTGTGAAATATTTTCCACAGACAGGTTTCCTTATACTATTTGCCTGTTTATACAATAAAAGAAAGTCCTGTTTCACATGTTTGTGGTAAATGATTTATGTTTAGGATGGAAACTTGCACGTACTGAAACAGCCCTTCCCCCCCTGCTTTATTTAAATGTGACAAAACTCTGACATTAATGGTCGGGCGTGAAATTAGGGTGTTATTGATTTGATGTCATAGAAATGAGAGAAAAAAAGAGATGGGGGAGGGAAGTAAAGTTAGTAATGTAAATGAGTGGATGTGTGGCAAATATGGCATGCAGAATCAAACAACGCACATGGAGACACTACTAAGAGGACTAAGATGGCAACTTTTATAGACACTGGGCCAAGATGTTTTGAGTCAGCCAAAGTGGACACATTACATGAACCTGCAAGAGAGGAGCAAACATGATGCAATGAAATGGGCCAGAGGGCCAACATTTCAATCTTTGTCAATGAAAAACACACTCATATACAACATATCCACATGTATATAGTGCCATCTGCTGGCTCAGCACAGGTAGTTCAACCCACTGTTGTATCTTTAGGGAGCAGAAGACTGAAGGTTTGAGTTATTCTTAAATGTTTTTAGTCTTGGTGTTGGCTGTATAGGATATAAATGGCTTCCTCCGTTTTCCATTTTACATTATTGATGAAATATACGTCTGATATGGTGAGCATGTCAAAACATTGCAGCCAAATGAGGAGAGAGAACAGAAAACACAGAACAGACAGAGTTGTCATTGACCTTACACTGTACACTCCCAGTAAAGAGTTTACAGTATTGCATTGTACCTATGTTGTCAAATTAAAGATCTGATGACTTTATTAGGAGCACAGTTCATATTTTTCATACAGACTTTATACTTGGTTTGTCCTTCAAAATTGCAGTGGGAAACTGTTAAAACAGTCCTCCCTTTGCTGTGTACTAACATGGTTTGGCACCAGCCCAAACCATGTTACTACACTGCAAAGGTGTCAACACAGTCTAAATAAATCAGTCACATCATTTTAGATATACTGAATATTTAAAATACATGCTGCTGTTGGTGGAATAATGGCATACTTATATTTATCCCACTGATAAACCGATTCTTTGCATTGATCGTTTCAAGTCATTATCATATAATTGCCTACACTTGAAAAAAAGACTGAGGTTCTAAAACCTAAAAGAGGGAGAGAGAGAGAGTAGCTCTGCACCAACATAAAATCTTTGACACATAACCTTAAGCCAAAAGCTAGTAATTTCGGTATAGTTTCACAATTAATTTGAGTTTTGAATCCTCCACAATAAACATTCGCAAAACTGTCTTTTTGTCATGCTAGGAAAAAGTCAAACTACTGCCATTTCTCCAATGGAAAGCACTGAGAGACTGATGAAGCCCTCTAAACCTGATGGTTTTTATCAAGGCAGTGTCTGTAATATAAAAGGTCTTAAAGACTTCATGTAAGCAATTAACTTCCCAGCTTCATAAAACACACCAGACACATTTCTGAGATAGAAGAGATGCTCTCTCCCTTCATGACACTTTGTATTCTTTTTTAGTTGTCCCTATAAGAGTTTCTTACTTCTAAATTTGTCATTACTGTCTTTTAACGTGCTAACCTTTAGCATCAGTAGCAGCTACACGTAGTTGCTCATAGCCTGAATGTATTTGCTGTATAACTTGATGAGGTACTGCAGATTTAGTATCACACTTCCATTAAGCTGGAAGACTTGTGAAAGAAAGATTCAGAAAAGAACGGAGAAAAATGCACCATACTGACTTTTTGTAGGTAGAATGCATCACACGTTCAACAACACTGACAACACAACACTGACATTTCCCATAATGCAGTTCAATAGCATCTTTTCATTAGACCTTCCTTGCTTGATAGAGGTTATTACCCCCATCTTTCCATGCCCCCAGTTTGTAACAAAGGCTTTCTGCCAAAACGTTGTGGTACTCAAGCCTAACCTAGTTCACATCATGAGGGCTATTTATGGCAAAGGTCCCCCAGAGCCACAGAAGATTAAACAACTGCTTAAACCCCCCTAATAATGAATAACCAGCTCTTCAAGTGCGAAATCATTGCAATGCCTCTTTAAAAAAGGTTGTCCTTCAAACAAAAGGCACAGTTTTACATAGTGAATCAGTGGAATGATGGAACCACATCTTTATTTACTTTTATCTGTACAGAAAAAAAAAACTATCAGTCACCAGATCATGCAAAGCAGTATTGCGTTACAAATAAAAACACAATACAAAACAAACAATATATACTGTACCATAAATATGGAGCCTCAAAAAAATAAATCAGTCAATCAATATATTACAAAAAATAAACTCCTGAGATGACACATACATACATACGTACAAACATACATACAAATACAATATGTTATAATTTACTTGCAACAAAGTACTGGAGATGGATAAGCAGACAATTTGATATGCGGTTGTTGAGTATTGAGGGTTTTTTTTTTGTGTTATTTTTGGTTTTTTTTCTACTCATATGAACTTGAAATGTAGCAACTCAAATGAAAATGACCAGTCAAGGTACTGGGTTCATTTCAGGTTGCCTATACTTCAGTCCCTTAACACAAATGGGATTAATCAGAAAAGCCATCAGTTAAAAATGGCACTTTAATCTGACATCCCGCCTCTGACTGCAGTAAAACACAACCTGGAAAGTTGCCACTGAAAGGAACCTTAAAGGGAATGTAAGAATAAGGTACTGAACAGATACACAGTTCCTGTAGGTATGATCATATTTATGTTTACAATAGGGTGACAGCGCTCAACAGTCATGTCGAGGTGTTATTGCACTACTGTCTCAATGTCTTTTCATGAGAATAATCAACAAATTACAATACTGTTGATAAATCTACACAGAGGTGAAACAAGAGATCACCAGTCACAGCTACAGACATGAGTCTCTTTACTCCTCGATATGCATTCATTTACTTGTTAGGATTGATTTATTCAGTCTGGTGCTCTCGGCATCAATCTCATTCTCCCAAAACTACTACTAGTCGCAATCAGTCCTGCCCTCAATAGTTTACTTATTCAAACACTTGAAGTAAATGAATGAATTGCGAGTTGTAATCGATCCAGGTCTGCACAGCCAACACATGTAGCTGTGAATTGAAAACATGTTCACAATAAGGCTACAACATCTAGAGAGAGAGAGAGAGAGAGAGAGAGAGAGAGAGAGAGAAAGAGAGAGAGAGGCAACGGAGGGAAAACTCAACACTGATAGAGCGCCCTCCTGCTCCAAAAGTCACAGCGAGCCACTTGGAGGAGCCATGCATAACAACTGAACACAGATGAACATACACATATTTCCAACTCCCTCACACGACAATGAACTTCAAGGCTTGTAGACAAAAAATGGGCGACAGTGATGAGCCCAGTAGTCCGTAGCCAAGGACCAGAGACACGACGGCCGGATTTACACAGGAACAAATCATTTAAGAAGCATTTTTTTTTTTTTTTAATCGCATACTTTCACTTACTGACCAACGTACTGATTCACTGTGGGGGAAACCATCAAATGTCAAATATCTTAATATTTAAAAAACGTGTGTGAATCCAGCCACTGAATGAAAGAGTTATGTCACTGACTAAAGCTAATTGAAAAGTGCTACTGGAATTTTTTTTCTATTGGCTTTTCTCCCTTTATAGTTATATATGTTTATATTTGTATACTGTATATATATATATATATATAAATATATATACTGTATGTACATTCCATCAGTAGTCTTGAATATTATAGTTCTCATATAGTGTTCATAAAGTATGCTCTGGGAAAAATAAACATTTTGTGATTCTATTCTATTCTAGTCTATATCAATGACGTAACTCCTTCAGTCCAACTGCTCTGTCACAGCATCGTTCACTGATTATCCTACCCAGCAGCCCTCACTGTTACTCACACAGAGAAGCTAAAAAGGGAGGAGAAAAGGGGCCGGGACGGAGGGAACACAGTACAGTTAACACACAAAGTTTAATCTCAGACCGGTTCACATTTAATGTCAATCAAGTCATGACTGGCCAAAAGTAAAAGGGCGGCCAGAATCCATTAGGGACTGACTATGGCTCAGCTGTGTCTAGTCAGAAAAAAGGCTGGCGAAGGACTTTCGGAGGTTGCGAATGGTCTCGGCCTTCGCCTCGTCTTGGCCGTCACCTCCGGAGCTTGAGACCCCACGGAAGAAAGAGGAGTCGCTGAAGGCGTTGAAGGCATTGGTCAGGGACTGGGACTTACTGGGAAGGGAAGAGGAGGAAAAGATGGGGGAGGAGAACAAGGTGGGCGAAGAGGGAGGGAAGGATGGGATGCAGGCAGGAATGAAGGAAGGGAGAAGATGATTATGTGAATGTTAACGGAGGAAGTTAGAGGGAAAAGAAGGGAAGGAAGACAAACAATGTGTGAAATGTGTGAGAGGGCCAAAAAGTCACAAACACAGTATTTGTACAAAGATTTTTCCAAAATGTTAACACTGTACTTTAACCCCCTTGTTTATTCTACATTCTAATGTAGTTATAAGCATATTTAAGCATTAATGTAGAGTACTTTCAACAATTCTAACTTTCTGTTAAGACCTGTGTTATGTCGTCATTCATGATCTGTTTATGTACCGACATCCAGTTATGGATGCTTCACTTGAGGTGTTGTTGACACACACAAAAACTCTTAAACATACCCAAAATCTGCTTACAACTACATTATAGTGTGTGATAAACCATGTATTCAATGTTTATTCACTGCTTATTGATGCTAAGTATGGAGGGTTAAAATGAGGTGTTATCCAAATGGATAATAATTTCAGCAGGTAACCAATTGGACTGATGCACTAAAACAGATGAGAACAGAAATTCTATTGATAATTGATCTCACTACAGAGGAATTGATTTTGATATTTAATTTTGTATCCTAAACACAAAATGTGGCCCATTGAAATGTATGTCTCTGCATTATCAACAGTGCGTTGATAATACGGCTCTTACTTCAGCAGAGGATGGGTCTTCTGCTGGGTTCCTGGCTGTTCTTCCACGGGTTCCTGCGCCTCATCGGGGGCCTCAGCTGCTTCAGCTGGGACAAGCTCAGGGTTTGGGGAAGGGGAGGCCGGCTTGGCCTGGGACTGAGCCTTAGCTGGAGACTGGATGTTAGGCGGGGACTGGCTGGCTTTAGCTGGGGACTGGACCTGTGCTGGGGCAGGGGCAGGGGCTGAGGCAGGATCTGAGGCCTGAGTGGGTGCTGGGGCTTGGGCAGCGGGCTGGGGTTTAGGTGAAGCTTTCGGAGGAGGCGGGGTTTGCGGCTTTGGCTGGAGTTGCGGCTTTGAATTCCTGCGTACAGGAGGGATGGGCTTTGCAGGAGGTGTGGGTTTGGGGGGCAGCTCTTTTGGTTTGCCAGGAGCTGGGGATGGAGAGCCCTGTGGCTGGGGCTTGGGCTGCTCTGTGGTAGGAGCTGAGGCTGAGGCTGAGGCTGAGGCTGGGGCTGGGGCTGGGGCTGGGGCTGGGGCTGGAGCTGGAGCTGGAGCTGGGGCCGGGGCCTTGGCCGGGGCCTTGGCCGAGGCCGGGGATGAAGGGGAGGCTGCTGCTGCTGCTGCTGCTTTGGTTGGGGGAGAGCCTGGAGCTGCTGCGGCTGCTGCTGCTTTAGCTGGGGATGATGGTGAAGCTTTGGCTGGGGCTGGGGTGGAAGCAGAACCTGGGGTTGACTTTGCCAGGGATGGGGCTCTTGTCATTGGGGGAGGCCTCGGGACTGGAGGCTTTGTGACTGAGGCGGCCCTCTGGACTGGGCTTGGCTTCTGAGCCTCAGCTGGTTTCTGAGCTGGACCTGGACCAGGTTTCTGGGCCTGGCTGGGCTTTGGTACTGGTTCAGACGCTCTCTTAGCTGGCTCTGATGATGTCTCTACACTCTGTGATTTCACTGGTGCACCTAAAAGAGTGAGATAAGATAGTTATATTAGATCATACTTCCAAGGTTATAGACACATAAAGGCAAGAAAGGCGAACAAGCAACAGGAGAAGTGAATTACAGAAGCATTGTTATTTCTTAAATCTAGCACCTGCGGTATTAGTGCAGCAGTAAGAAAACCAGGCACCTGTTACACTCACCAAAGACCAAAGCAGAACATGATACAAATAATGAGCTAGAGTCTAAACATGCCCATTCACATTATGACCTCTCACATTCATAGAAGTCCTAACCAGCTCATCTGTCAAGAACAGAGTGGGGCAAAGCAGGCTCTGAATGTTTGGACTGAAATGACCGGCAGGGGGCAGCAGATCAAGGGTTAAGGGACAGTGTGGAGAGGAGCCTGTCATGTTGCTTTTATGCACAACTCATGTGACCAAGAGGAGGAAGTGTGGTGGTAAAAAAAAAAAAAAAAACACGATTTGGGGGAAAGAAAGTGAGAGAATGAAAGAAGGCAAACAACAAAAGGAGAGATGATACAACCAAGAAAAACTACTGGCAGCAAACAACCCAGTGGCTCAAAGACAGGCAGCAAAGCAGCCTATCATGCAGCACAAAATAAATGCATGCTGAGAGGGAAGTGACTGGACAGGGATGAGTTTCCAGTGGCTGATAAGTCACTTTCCAGCTGGGAATGTAAATTATATGTTAAAGCCTCTTAAGAAAGGTTTCTTTGAAAGTTTGTATTATTTTATCATCTGTATACATTCAGATTTTAGAGTTTATGGTTACAAAGACTTTATATATATTATCACAGGGCGTGACCACTGCAATACCGTCATGAAAATTCATCCCAGACATTTTCGGAGAGTCAGCTAAATGGCCATGAGTCTTACGTTTTATCATTAAGCATCCCAATGGTTGCTTGGGACTCACGGCGCATAAAAACCAAAGAAAATACTGTTTGTACAAACACAATTTGTAAAAGGTGACACAATAAAATTTTGCTTGGATACAAACCCTGAATTGCCTTTGACCTGTGTTTGCACTAAACAAAATGTCTTTATATCAGGAACCATTAAGATAACGAATATTTGCAGGCAGATGGTGTATGAAAATCGGTAATTCAGTGGTCTGGATCCAAGAAAATTAGGAATGATCATGCAGAGAAAGAAAATGACGCTTATTTTCTTAGAAAGTTTTCATAAGTCACATAACCAGGTTTCATAAATGCCAAAAATATGTATTGTGTACCATAAAATGCCACTTTGTGTTGTCTACATTATAATGTAGCGTGATAAGGTTGCCGATGATGACGAATTAATATCTTTCACAGAGGACTCACAAGGGGTCACAAACATACCCTGCCAGGATGCAGGGAAGATGGAATAGGAAAGTTTAGTGACAGTCGTCCAGTTAACGACTCAAAAGAAGACACTAATGAAATCAAAATGTCAGTGACCAAATTTATGATCACTGTGAGACCAACAACAGAATTTTAAGTGCCCATTTGATGACAAGGCAGTTTGTTAATTTGCAATCTGCTTTCACGGGTCACCTAACAACATCATAAACTCTGCTTTTCACTTGAAAACATGCTGTGTTAAACTGACAATCTGAAAGCACCAAAGTTTTGTTTGACAGGTTGATGTTGGTAAACTGTGGTAACAGGAACCTTCAGAGAGACTAAAGCAATAAAAAAAGCTACTTGTTTGCACTTTTTTGGGTGGTGGCCTGTTAAAATTCAGTTAAATTAAAAATGAATGCTGATCCTTTGCAATAGTTGGACGTGAGCGTAAATCTGCTCCTTCCTCCTAACAAAATCATAAGTTATTTGTTGTAATAATTTAATGTTTGATGCCACATGTGTCGCAACAATAACGCAGAACAATTAAAGTTAATTCACAACCAAAGACGACAGCAAGCAGTTATTCACAAAACATTCAGATCTTGCAAATGGGGCTTTGTTGCTTGACAGAAGGAAAAAACATTTAACCATAAACCTATTTTCACTATATCAGATGGCAAAAAGGATTTAAAAGCTAAGCATTTAACACTGAGACAGAAATCTAACTGAGCTGATTCAGTAATCATGAGCATCACAGTTAAGAATGCACACAAAATAAACAGAGCGTCCATGTTTAAATAGGCCCATGTCTGCCACTGTCAAATCATTTTGTTTCAAACACGGTTCGATTATTTTCTTTGAAAGATAACATCATTGGTAGAAAAGATTTAAAGAAGCTAAACAAAACCCTGCTGAAACACTGTAGGCACATGTTAATCTCTAGCAATTCCTGTAAGACATTAAAATCTTCACTCCTGAAAGAATCAGCACATATCTGCTAAACACAGCATGGAGTACTGACTCTTGCCACATCCATGCAAAACGAGAAAATATGGATTTCAAGGTGATGAACAAATATGCAAACACGCACACAATTACGCAGCAGCTCCAACAATGACAGCTTTGTTAATTGCCCATGTTATTCGCTGTTTTACCACTGCTTTTAGTAGGCACATTTAGCTTTAACACATCAGCCCTGAGCACAAACATTAGCACACTGACACAGATGCCATGGCTGCAATTAAACTCAACGAGCTGGCTGAATGCAGCCCCACTAAAGCCAGATACCAGTGAATTAGTTTGAAGCAATGAAATGGACAACGTCTACTTCATGGAACAGGGATAAGGATGCAGATAAAATACAAACTGCTCTTACTCTTCAAGAAATCATTTTGGGAAATACACATTCATTTACTTGCCAGGAAATAGATGAGAAGGTTAATGCCACTGACACGTTGGTAGATAAATATGAAGCCACAGCACAGCAGGCAGTTAGCTTAGCTTAGCACAAAGACTGGAAATGAGGAAACAGCTAGCCTGGCTCTGTTACCAAATCCAACTAACAGCATCTCTGAAGCTCTTTATTTAACAGGTTAAATAGATTGATTAGTTTCTCTAATTTCCCTGTTCATTTTAAACAAATTCTTCAGGTGAACTAACTAGAGAAAACCTTTCCTGGTGAGTTTTTTTCTGATGGAAGTGCAGAGCAGGGAAGGTGCTAAACTTTTCAAACAGCGGATACTTCATTTCAGAAAAAGCTCTTAATACGTCTGAGAGTGAGCTGTCCCACGGCTGTTTCAGAGAGCGTCTCCTAGATTTGCTTTGGCCCTACAGCGGCAGGACTCGTATTACAATGGAGAACAGTGTTCAGACAACCTTTAGGTTGAGGGCGCTGGCCTGAGGTCCTGTTTGGATCTGCCAGTCCTTCCTTAAGGGCAGCACTCTGGGAGAGAGAGAGTGAAGGGGCCAGAGAGAGACAGACGGAAAGAAAAACAAAGACAGGGAGAGTGGGAAAGAAAGGCAAACATTGTTAATGAGGTTCTGGTAAAGAATCAGCAGTGAAGGGCTACAGCAAAATGATTTTCATGCAGAGGTTTGAGATCCTGCCTCTGTTCATATTCACAAGGAGAATTAAAGCAAATATTGTGCGAGCATGTGTGTACAGCTATTTATTTTAGGCCGACTATTACAAATACGCAGGCTTCGTGGGGTTTGCATTTCACTTCATGTAGCCTCTACCTGTTGTGGCTGCACAGTAGTTGGCCTCTGTCCTTGAGGGGAGCGAGCAGGTGAGCGGGAAGCACTTGAGGACCTGGCAGCCAGTGCTTGGTTCATTTTAGCCAGCACCACCTCTGAGATGAGCTGACGGTCCTCTGCCTGGTGGTCACCAATCAGCTGCATCGATGAACCCACAACCTGCACAAAGAGACAGCGTGTTAAAAAATTAAAATGTGTGCCATTTTATTTAAAAGGTTACTTCACCGATGTGTTGTTGACTCAGAGTGGATAACAAAGTCAGGACAGACTAACAAAGGGAGTTAAATGGCACAGAGGTCAGCTCTTAGTGTGTAGTGATACTCTCTGCTGTGCTTACAGGACTGTAACTTCTTCTCTCAAATTAGAAATGTATGTAGAATTCATGTTTAGAAGTTATGTTTTTCGTGGTCAGAATGGTGGGCTTTGGTTTATATGGGTAGGCTTTTAATGAATACTGTCAGGTTTTGAAATATATGGTAATACATGAAACATATGGTATTTCCAGTAACCCACGTTTTCTCATTGTGGCAGGCAAGCTGCTGCGAAACCAAATTACAAAAACCATAACACTTTACCAGAGGAAATGACTCATAGGGTGTTTTTGTATCTAATCTACCTTTCACTAAACCACTACTTCGTTCTGACAGTCAGTCCGCTTCTGTATAAGTGAAACGTTTAGATTTCTTTGATACCACAGTGACTGGGTGTTGGTGTCATTGTGGCTCCTGTGTCATCTCCCTCCCCTCCCTCCTCAGACTCAGACTCTTGCTGGGTGTTTTAATCGTAATTGTCTAAACTTCACCATGCCTCAGCTCTCCACTCATGGGTTAGGATAAGGGTTTTCTTTAATTTTCCAGCTCATCTGATCTCCTCTGCTACCTGTCTTATCTGTTTATTCTGTGTGAACCTCAGTTCACTGCATTTTGCTGCCAATTCATCTGTGTTGCCATGTTTTCAGCCTTTGAGCCATTATTGCCTGTTTGCCATTATCTGCAAACCTGCTGTCAGCACCATTGGATTTGTTTCCCTGTTTTCACTGTCAATAAATGACCGACTATAAGCTTGTTTATTGACTTTCAAACATATTAATCTGTCTTAAACCATATTTGCAGTATCACTGTCGACATTTTGGTCCAACTACTCATTGCCAGCTGCCAGAATTTTGACAAAAATTTACCCAACTCTTTCCATTGATTACTGAGTTGACCTTCACCAGGCGGACTTCAGTGGGTCTGTACTTGCTGCCAAAATAGCTCTCTATAGCACTTCAACTTGTGTTCTACAAATCCTGGCTTGTCAAGTTTCTCCCGAAGCTGGCAGAAATCTTGGTCACTCAACAGCTCAGTCCTGTGGCCAAATTAGTCCCTGCTCCAAATCACGAGTCTCCCAGTTATTCTCCAGTATCTTTCAGTTCCCTCCAGAGCTTCCATTTTGATTAGCTTACTGCCTACTTTCTTGTCGGCTAGCCCTCTGCCTGTTTCATGGCCCTCTAGTCCAGCGCTTCCTTCCCCTTTGGATAGCTCTGTGCCCGTCCTTCTGAAAGCCACTCTGCCTTTTCCCTCTACGCCTCTGCAGTCCTGTCCTCTCTCTGTAAGGATCATCTGTAGGTTTTCATATTTTGGGGTTATAACAAACTTGGGGCCTCTGGGTGCATTTCCATTGGTTCCCAGGGGTCACACTTCAGTCCAGCACTCCAGTGCCTCGACTGCACTCCTGAGACTCCACTGACGACAACTACAACAATCATCAATGCAGCCAGGAATCCACGTTCCTGCAAATACTGAGTCCCTGAACATCTGTCTTTCTTCTTCTGTCCAAGGCAGAACGTATCTCTTTATTTGAGCGGGACCCTGTCTCTTCTTCTGAGCCTCAACCTGTTTCTCTGTCTTAGCCTGAACCCGAATCTCTGTATGAGTAAACATCTCTGACAGCCTGACCTTTTCTCTCTGAGTCCTAGTTCCTCTATCAGAGTCTACCTAACTCTGTGCTGTTCTTCTGCCTGAGCCTGAGCCTGAGCCTGAGCCTGACCTTGAGTCTGAGTCTGAGTCTGAGTCTGAGGTTTTCTCTCTGTCTAAGCCTGAATCTGTCTCTCTAATTAAAGCTTAAACTTGTCTCTCTTTCTAATCCTGAACCTGCACACTACCTCCATGTTCCAACCTTGTCCACCTGTTGGTTGTCCACCCATGACCTGCATCTTTAGATTTAACTCTGCCAGCTGTGTCATAGAGTTTGGGTCCTGCTTTTAAATGCCAAAGGCCAGAGCTGTAATACATGGGTAGAAGCCACCCTACTGAACAGTGAGATGCTCTAAACCTTAATATCGTCATATGCTGTGTGTAATATCTCATATGCCTTTGAAAGCCTTCCTGTTAGCTGGCTTTTCAGTCATGATGATGACATCAGGATGTAGCAATACTGAGACAGGCCCAGCGGGCTTCTAGCAAAGGTACTATTATAGCAATGCATGTCCCTACATTAACATGTTATTCACAACTGTTCTCGTCATAACTTGAAGACTAAAGACTGCGAAACATGAAACCAACACGCTTACTCGACACAACACAAAGACGGACACATAACCAGACAAAAAGAACAAATGTTGAGATAGGTCTGCCATAGAGAACAGCAATACCTACCCTTGACATATCATCAGATGTTAATTATCAGTCACAATGTGTTTTCAGGTAAGGTTCAGTTTATTCCCAGCCAAACAATCCACGGCCGTAGCAGAGTAAATTAGGCCAGACATGCTAAATTTAAGACTCAAAGACCGTATCAGCACTCTTATGAAACACAACTCCCACAAGCTGATGTCAACACGGTGAAAGATTTCAAACAAGAGGCAGGAGTCAATAAGTATACTGAAGCAGTGATAATGGCAGTTGTACTGTAAAATCTACTATTGAATTTGTCTTGATTTAGTGCCATATCTACTGTCTGCTCCATCTAAGGATCTGTTTTGAGTTTCCATCCCTCTGTCCCTCCCCTCTTTATGTTCTTTCCTCACCTCAGTGATGTAGTCATTACCATCCTTGCCACAGATGGCTTTGACAGCACAGATATCGAGCCCTCCGAAGATCTCTGCGCAGGTATCAACCCACGTCTTATACCTGCCACAGAGGGAAGCAGAATTAGGTCCACAAAGAGTCAAAATGTGTTTACAGAGAACTAAAAAAAATAGATATGGATGAACAATTAGTGTTTTCCTGTGTTCCAAAGTTGGCACTTGAGGCACTTTAGGTAGGTCAAGAAGAGTTCTGCTCTTTTGTAATATCGAACTGGGAATGAAAACTTTTCTGGTCTTGCATGATCTTGCTTAGCTATGTTATAAAAAAACCTTTGTTCTTGTACACGATGTAATCAATAATATTGATGTATACATCATTTCAGCTACTTCAGCACAGTATGTCAGTGCAACTGTTGCTCTTTAGGGCGTTTATCCTGCCAGTAAACCTGTCACAGAGCCTCTGTAGCTCTAGGCTGCATCGGCTGTATCCCATAAAGGTGCTGTTGCTGCCTGGGGTTTGCTGCACCAGCGTGCGTAAAGGGCTCCATTGACTTACTGTCTGCAAAACTGATAACAATGAAACTGAAAACATACACATCAATAGCGAACAAAAGGATAATGTAGTACTGCAGGCATTCAACTGCTACAACTTTTCTAGTGCATCATATTCACCAAACAATTTTCAGCTCATATTCGTGAGTCTTAAAGACTGAACATTATTTGATGAATCAGATGCTGCATGTACGAAAAAAATAACTAGTTTGATGCAGTTTTATATATTTAAGGTTAGTATTTAGGTATTTCTTTTGTTAGTTTTCCAGTAGTGATGCATACTGATCCTGGTGCGGCAACAGCACTACAAACAGTACCACTCCATTCTCCTAGATCTCACCATAGACCTTTTCACATCTGATCTGTTGAGCAGAAAGAGCACAGTTGTAACTTTACATTAAAGGTGGCTCTGCTCCATGTTGGTGTCTCTGTAAGACATGCCAGTGCAGTGTCAATGTTATCAATTACAACTGTGCCTTTCCTGCTGTGACTGGTCAAAATACATCCTTTGGTGTATAATCCAGATTTTAGCCATGAGCAGATCAGCTCAAAGTGAAATGATGTGTGCAAAGATACAGACGCAGCATCAGTCCTCTGAAAACATCAACTGATATCCAAACATCTGTGTGTTTACCCATGTGAAATGGTTTCAGCTGAATGACTCTGCTCTGAGAGTACATTGTGACTAACTGTGACATAACACAAGAACGACACGTGCAACACCAGGCCAGCCTGGGCATCACTAATGTGGAAGCGGTGCTCACTTGTCAGTCATGGCTACTTGTTCCAACATGGCAGATCCGGTGTTGCTCTTCCAGTTACCAGAGATGGATGTTCGCCTGGAAAAGAAAAGGAAATTGTGCGTTAAATGATTACAGACTCAAACCTTCACTTGCAGAATTGATAAATGCAGACGAGAACCATTTGGACAACCTGGCTGGTAGTAGTAAGCTGGGTGTGGTTTCAGTGCTAGCTTTAGACAGTGTATGTGTTTATGTGTGCGTGTGTGTGTGTGTGTGTGTGTGTGTGTGTGTGTGTGTGTGAGCAGCCAACATGCAGTGCTGCAGGTTACCAGGCTAATTAGCACCCTGCTAGCTAGTTGCCACAGGCTCTTTTGGTTTCTGGTGGAAACCAATAACTAGGATGAAGGACAAAGGCCAAGGCAGCTTTATTCAAACACTCCATACCCTAAACCATACCCTGTCTAACTCATTCATTTTATTCAATTAAGGAAACACACTAACAATGTTATAGTGTCAAAATGTGAAAAAAGCATTGTTTTCCTTATGTGTTCCTCTAAAAAGTTTATCAAGTCAATCAGGATACAAGGTATGTCAGTGTTAGATTTTTTATTTGCACTTTGCTGGATGCAGGTGATAGCGTGCATGTTGTGTTGTCCTCTTTGGCCTCGTGAAAGAACAGTAGCTCTGGAAATTAAAATGTACCTGAGCAACTGAATTTGTGTTAATTCCATTTATGAATCAGATTTAATTTAAAAGTGAAATTGCTACATGAGAATGACAGCGTTAGCTCAGACTAAATGAGCTCTGGCTGGGACAACGGTAAAGGTACCATCTAAGAAGCAGTCCCAAGAAAAGTTTGGACTGATGAGGGAACCTTATACAGTTGCCTCGACCTTACTGCCATAAATATGCAAATAGCTTTCCCGGCCAAATTTCCAACTTGGGAAGCCACAAGATCTCACAAGTGTTGCACTTTCCTGGAAAAGTTTGACCTTCAGCTGTTGTGGCCATGGCTGGAGAAAAGGAAAGAGGTGCCATGACTTACAAACGCGGATGGATGCTCTAAAAGTTATAATAGCCTATATGTAAAATGGAGCATAACAGGCCACAGTGAAAGGAATTTGAAAGATTTTTCTGATAAATGATATAAAACATATTTCTGTGTGTGTGTTTTTTGTAATGGTAAACTGAAATGTTCACAAGAAAAATTATTCTAATATTTGGCCCAAACTGTATCATATAAGTGCCCAGTTAAGGACAAGAGGTATGTAGAAATGTTTGTAAAAACACCTATGCATTTGAGGGGTTAAATGAGTATTTCACAGTTCATGTTGCTAGTTTCATGCTCTATTCAAGCAAAAGTATGTAGCCTCTGTCACTGTTCCCCTGCCAACCTCTATACTTGTCCTGAGCCCCAAACACAATGCGTTACAAAAAGATAAAATGTGCACTTTGTATAGAATACACATAAACGTGAAAGAAAACACTTCCCTGAAAGCAACCAATAAACAAGAACAACACATACATGTATGCTTTGTAGTCTGCGCCAATTTTCTGGACCCTGATGTCGTACTTGGCGTCTACAAATGGTTCTGTAGTGCAGTAGGTCTGAGTGATGGCCACCACACTTGCAATGTCCTGGAAGTCACTCACATTGTCCACTTTGACCTACAGAGGAACAACACATGAAGAAACACAATTTATATCAAGTAAGGCTGGGCTGCATATCTTATTTTTTCAAAGGACCTTAAGCACTACGTCACACACCACCAACTATGGAACTAACTGCTGTGGGTGCAGATGTTTTTGGTGTTCTGTTGTTGCTGCTCTCTTTGCTCCTAAATATCCCATTACTATTTGTGGCAGCAGAGGTCAGTGTTGCCGCTATTCATCCAAAGTTAGTTTTGCTTTAACTCGAGATTTAGAGGATATTTCAAACAAAAAAGTTGCGTAGTATAGCTTTAAACATAACAGGTGTTTTCAATTCGTAATTTTGTTTTTCTTGAAAATCTTTTTCAAAAAACTGCAGGTTGCATTAACTGTCACTATGTTGTTTATTAAAATGAATGTTCCATGTTGGTTTTCTTGCTGAGAGATTGCGAAGATTGATACCACTCTTATGGCTGTACATTAAATATAAAATAGCTGAGGCCAGGAGACAGCTTAGCTTAGCATTGGAAGCATTGGACTAGAAGGAAGGCAAAATAGCTTGCTTGGCTCTGTCCAAAGGTTAAAAATAACATCATAATATACCTTGTTCGTGTAATATATACAAAAAAATGCAAAAACAACACATTTTTGTTACCTTCCAGGAGAGGCGGGCTAGCTATTTCCCCCTGCTTAAACCTGCTGGATCCAGCTAGATATACACATTAAGCGTACAGATGTCTAACTCTCAAAACTATTTCTTCATGCATGCACACAGGGTCAATTGTCTGAAAGATATAAAGATGCACTGGTTGCTGTTCGTGAGTGCTGCATTCTGCTTGTAATAACATTTGTAGAGTCTACACATATCAATAACACAGACCTAATTAATAATTTGGATCAATATGGTTGATGGAGGTGAAATGATGGTCTCTGCAGTAGCCACTGTCCATGTCCTAGAAGTAAGATGGTCCATTGTCATTAAAAAGTAAAGTGGAAACTACTGTACTAGCCCCCTGCATTCATCATAAAGACATGTCAAAACAAGCAGTGTTTGAAGCAACGGACAAAAAAAATGTGATTTCTACATCTGTATGTCTGTAATAGAATAAAGGTGTTTTAGAGATGAGATGGGCAGATAAAGGAGGGCAAGAAGGAAGGTACCAGCTGTTAAGACATCCAGTTAAACTTAGAGAGAGGACAATAACTCAATATCGGATTGAGCAGTTCAGGGGAATGATGTGTGGTGGATCGATGATGAGCAGCAGAGTGAAGATAAACACTTTGATTTCACCCAGAAAATATTAACACATTTGTCAATCAATGAAAGGAGAAAGGGAGGACTGAGGGGGAATATAAAATGATGTGTGGCAGTCATGAAAGGAGGAAAAGATCACGAAAGACAGATAAGATGATGGAAAATTAAGTGGTAATGCATGTCAGAGAAAGCATTACTAAATACAAACGATGTTGTTCCAGATGTAAACCATTCAACTACCTCTGGGCACACGGGGGGATTTAAAGCACTTTTCACTGGTAATTTGTAAAATGGTGCAACAGTCAAATGGGTGGACTTCAGTCCAATGTGCAGCTATTGTCCCCACTGTACTGAACGTGTCTTTCATTCAGACAGGACAAATCTCAATCACTGCTTCAATGTTGGATATTTCAGGAAGCCAGATCAATCATGTGTTTAGATGTTCACTCAGTTTAACATTTTAAATTAGTGCAGTAGCTGTAAAATGGCTAAATGAAATTGGCGTCTGGCTGCTTCAGGAGCATTCAGCATTACCTTTCCCATTCCAGAGTGGGCGTGTCCGATCTTCACCACGACCGGGAAGCTTGGTGTTGTAATCTGAAAAGTAACAGAATATTTACGGGGTGAATAATGATGAACAATACAGAGTGTCTACTGCTGTTATATTAACTCATCACCAGACTGGAAAAACCCTGTGGTGAAAAATAAGTGGCTGTTTGGGGCAACTGTCACCGTTCACAGATCTGAGTAAGTATGTAGTCCTTTATGGTCTGACACTGCAAAGCAGTTACAGTAACTTTAATGCTTTAAGTTATATTTCACAGGAAAAGAAATTGTGTAGATATGCCAGAAGGCGATGGCACTAAAGTTACTGCCATATTGCCAAATTTCACGTATTTCTCGAAAACAGAAACTGCAGGAAAAAGAGGTGGAAGTACTCTAAATGATAGATTTAACCTAAATGAACTGATTTTTGGCCACATGGGAGAAGCATAATAAGCTATTCCTACAGCATACATATATCACATATTGTCATGTTAGATATCACATATATATTATCACCATATGGAGATGATATGAAAAAGATGTTAGCAAACAGTTTCCTGTTTACACATCCATCAGACACAGTGCATGAATTTGGAGCTGAGTTTCTGGCCAATATTTCATTTCATTTTAGCTCTGTTTTGACTTAGACAAACTGCTGAAGCAAATATGTGGCTCTTCAGCTACTAAATGATCCACTATGATCACCAGCTAGTTGCTATTTTTGTATATCTGCTATTTGGCACTGGGCATGTACTATACAGCGGGTTTATCAGAGTTTGTCAGATGCCTTTTGCTCTTCAAAACAATACTATACGAGCAGTGAGAGCGAACTGAAACGGTAAAGTTGAAGGCCATAAAACCAAAACAATGAGCTGAAAGGCACTAAAACAGTGATCATTCTTTGTGCTTCATCACTACAAGCAACAGCTTTCGTATTACATGTAGTTTTTGATCAGTTATCAATGTGCAGCTTCAAAGAATGTCGTACAATATCTCTGATAATGAAAGATGTTTTCTGCAGAGGACATATTGACGTGTATGAAGTTCAACCGAAGAAACTGATGCAGTGAAGGATATCTGTTGAGGTTAATTTAATATAGAATGACGTTTGGCCTCTGCTCTGTTCACAGATTCAAAAATAAATACACTCCATGTTATTTATTTAAAATTAAAAAGTAATTCTGATAATTTTCATTTACAAGCATTTTCAATGTTTGAGCTGCATCTTATCATTTAAATCTCAGTTTGTTATTCTTAAAAATGTCTTTAAGATTTTGCTGTCATCTTTTCAGATGTCCTAAAATTCACTTAGATTCCTTTGTAATCAAAATTACTCAAAATGAAGAGCTGTGCATGAAACTTCTTAATTTTCCACCATTAATAATAATAATTTTTATCACTCAGAAACTGTTGATCACACAAGATGCATCTGAAAAGCACATCACTAATCTTGAACCTTAGAAAAAAAAAAATGAACTGAAGAGCATTGTTTGGGTGTGTAGAGGTCGTTTCTAATCAGTGCTTCACAAACCTGTCCCATAATCATTTAATTACTCATAATTTTCATGACTAACTGTATGAATACAGTTACAGCAGCCAATGGGAGAAGAGGGAGGACATCAAAAGAGGGTACAAGAGGAGGCAAAGGATGGTGTTTTTTCTCTGTCTGAGGAGGCTGTCCCAGAATTGTTGAGTACATAAGAGGCTCCCTGTGTGCGACCCTCTCAGCATTCAAGACCAGAGTGTGAGGGGATCCAGCTATTGTAAGTTTCTCTGTGTGTTGTCTACAGAGAGGGAGAGCGAGAGACAGAGAGAGAGAGAAAGAGAGCAGCAGCCGTCCCTCCAACTCAAGTTATTTGCTCCAGCTTGAAATCAGAGGTGTACTTTAAACTTGAAAACATTTCTATCCACAGCTACCTTTCAGCTCAGCAGAGCTCATCTTACTCCTTCAGCTCCACTGTCTTATCCAGCCTCATCTGCTTTCCCGTGGAACTTAACAGGATCAGAAGAGGCTGCTGAGTGTTTATCGAGTGGTGGAGCGGTCAGAGGCAGCCAGAGTCATCATGGCCATGTCCCAGGAGCGGAGTGCGTGTCTGGGGCTCTGGGTGCTCCTTTTGCTTGGTGCAGGCATGGAGGGAGCTGTGGAGGGATGTAGCTGCCACCCAGCACACCCACAGCAGCTATTCTGCAGCGCAGAGATCGGTAAGTTAAGTCAGGTTAACTGGAGAATAACTTCGTTTCTGTCCGCTCTGATAAGAGTTCATAATATAACTAACTATATAACTAGAACTAAATACTGAAGCTGCTGCATTTCACTGTAGTGACAAACTGAAGTTCTTTGGACTGTGAACAGTAACAGTAACCCAAAAGGATTTTTAATATGGGAGGAATGACCCTCCTTCTTAACTAACTGATTGACAATGGGGCTTATTGATCAACTTAATTAGATTTTCTGTGAAGGAAAAAAAAAAATCAGTGTAAACATGTTATGACAAGAACTGCTCAATAGAGCTCCAGGGCCGAGCTTTTCATTATAGTAGATTGAAGAAATCGTATTAAAATTGCAATTATAATCAGTTTTATGCAGGAAAATTTCGCAGCCTAAGTTATTAAAGCACTACATAGTTAGTGGACTAATCACAGATTTATATGAATTATAAAATTTGAATTGATACACTACAATCCCCCAGTATTATGATTCGAAAACAGGGGAGCTTGCTGCCTGTTTTTTGCAACTACATAGTTGGGCCTTGGTCTCAGTCACAGAAAAACAAACCCTAAAAAAACAATCAGATTCAAGTGGCCCCGGCCTACTTTGTGTCTGTCTGTCTGTCTGTCTGTCTGTCTGTCTGTCTGTCTGTCGGGTTGTCTGCCTGTTTCTCTGTCTGACGCCCCACATCATCCAGTTCTTTCTTGTCTAAGCACAAGCCAAAACCAACACTCTGCTCTGACTTTGAGTACTTGGCTCCAGACTGTGGAAAGCTGGAGTATGTGCATCTGTCAAAGGTTACACTCCAGCAGAGGACAGGGACTGACAGAGAGAGAACGTAGACAAAGAAATTGCTTTTATGGTATTTCAGTCTTGTTTTCTAATTGTTCTGGGTCTGCTCCTTCAGAGCACTCTGAAAATGTGTCTCAAAAAATAGTCAGTAAGGAATGGAGGCTGAGACCTCTTTTTGAAACCGCCATAACGCCAAATTAGATCTGGGTTATGAGAACACAATGAGAGTATTTGGGGCAGTGTTTTTAGGACAGGCTTTTATATATGAAGTGTGTCATCAGAGAGTGAGATGGAGGTTCTGCAAGTATGATTATCCTGTTTAGCTCCACTGAACAATTGGAGCTTCTTGTACAGCCCTGACGTTGCAAAGTCCCGATGTGTTAGGCTGGAACGGACCTGAACCAGGTCCCACTCTACACTTTCTGGTCTACTACACTGCTAGAGCACTGGGTCCAATTCTATAACCATCTTTTGGGCTTTTGTTCTGTTGTTTTCATTGGCCACATGAGAACCCAAACGCTGTCACAAAAGCAATGCATGCTGCATGCTGTTAGAGTGTAAATCATGGTTCAAATATTCAGAAACAGAAACAGACATGTTATAAAGAAATGCAGCTTATTAGCAAATGTTACATGTTGAACCACTTTTTCTCAGTTTGTATCCATTTGAACCACTGGACATGAACAAAATGGAGTCCAATTGACTGTACGTTTAACCCGTCCCCTGAAAGGTGACTGTCCAATCATAGCTTAGCAAATGTAAATGTGATTGAGCAGGTCTGTAAAGCTTTGGATTTCCCGTCGTGTTGAAATGGTGTGCTTGGGAATGTGGCAATATTCATTATCCTAAGAGTTTGGAGGCCTGTGGCTTTTTATTATATCTCTTCCAAAAGCAAAAACACAAGAACTAAAGTGTAAAGTGTGGTTATAACACGAGCTGTTAGCATTAGCTAGTTTGGCTGACCAACTTTCTACCTACAATAGCGGCACTAACAGCCCTTAACTTATCATACTGTACTGCATACAATGGTGGGGTTAACTACATCCACTCTAGCATCATTGAATACATGTCACCACAAAGTGCATATTTAACACTAGTTTAATGGGTTCTTCATTTTTCGTACAAGCCAGCCAATCGAGGGGTTTTCAACCAAATTCATGAATTCAGTGATAATGGGTTAGCCAGCTAGCAACAGTAAAATATGTTAGCGACAGTCAGCTGGCAAAAATTGTCGGTTACCAGCCAGAGTTGAGAGGCAGTTTTTCCTCTACGTCTTGTTTCTAGAATTTCTAGTGGTAAATCTGCCACAATTATTATAGTAAACTGCATATGTGCTTCACAGCTTTACGGGCATATCAACAGTAACTACGGGGGGGGCGGGACTTCACGAATGGTCAATTAACCACAGGTTCTTTTGTAATTGGATCCCGTTTCATCGGGGTCTGCCTGGGTCTGCTTGGGTTAGTTTTAAATGTATGAGTCCACCTCTGAATGGAGGCAGTGGTCCTTTTCAGGTGGGCTGCAACTTTTTGGGCCCATGAATAACAATTAAGGAAAATCCCTCACTTACACTAAGTGTGTCTAAGAAAGCATTTCATTTGGTGGCATCTGTGATAATACTGTCCTCGTTGTTTTCTAAGCACAGAATGGTGGTGGCCTTTAGTTGACCTGACAGTGTTGTCAGAGTTGATGAGCTCTTTGAATAAAGCTGTACTTCTGACTAATATCCCATCTGGACAAACCTTGGACGATTCCTTGGCCATGTTTGTGTATTTGAGATTGTGTGTATGAGTGTGAGTGTGTGTGTGTTGGACGGAGGCCAAGCCATGCCAACACAGCCTACTCCATCTCTCTCTCTTTCTTTCCCTCGCTCTCCCCACTTCATTTCCATGTCTATAGGCTTGGTCTAATGGTCTGCATACTAACAATATCAGTGTGAAAGCCCGCTGACAGTCCAGCTTTGTGAGCATGACAAGGGTGCCGATTCATCAGGGAGGGGGGAAGTTACTTACTACATCAGTTCTCATGGTACAAGTTTGCAATATTTCTCTTTGGTTATGTAGCTGTGAGGCACATGCACAGCCACTTTCACTCTGCAGGCCTGCCTGTCCTTATTCCTGTTCATAACACAGCTGCAGCAGCTGAATTGAGTGGGTAACCTAGCCTGCACAGTTCAGAGATGTCGAGGTGGGGGGTAAACATTTCAGAGAATCTGGGCCAAGAGAATAATTTTAGAGACAACACACTTAAGATGAGCTCTGCTGTTCAGTTATTACGTGTAATTTTTACAACAAATATTTCCCACTGCCCAAAAACTATTATGTCTAGAAGGTGATCCAACCCAGATTTTTTCAGTTTTATCTGGAAAGGGCACTGTTTCTCAGTAAATGATTAACACCACTGATCCTCTGTAGTAAAAAAAAGACTGCATTATTCTTGGTATATTTTGCGTAGAGCAACTTCTGTCCTCTTCTGTGTTGCTCTGATTTACAGCCAGTGCTCAGCCTGTCAGCTATTTGATCCTCACACAGAGCACGGCTGTGTGGGTGTATTACTTATCATTAATAGGCCACATAGACCCATTACTCTGCTAAAAAGGGAAGATTTAAGTGGGGTGGCTAGTTTGTCAGTGCACTTCATCTACTTTCAGATATGCTTCTGCTTGCCAAAGGAAGTGCAGATCAAAGAGATGACCTGGACAAAGAGTGCAATAATATGATAGTCATCATTGGTATGAGTATTTCTGTGTAGTGGGCCTGACAGCCTGATTCAGTGGTGTAATCATAGTTGAAGAGGAGGGTTTACAGATGTTTCAGTGTAATGTAGAAGTGACATCGACATTTATGAAAATAATATTTGCTGCTTTTATTTTGAATGCCATTAACTGGTGCTGGAAGAAGTATTCAGATTTTCTCTTTTCTTAAGTAAAAGGTACAATGTAAAATTACAGATTATACTAAATCAGAACTAATTTGTAAGAAACATTGTTCAAACCTGCCTTATTTTCTCACTTCTGCAAATCTCAACATCAGTATCAGCCTGAAAAATCCAGCACTGATCAGGCTCTAATCACATATATCCTGCAAGCACAATTTTACTTGAGTATGAAGTATGAAGATATCAAAGGCAGCAAAAGGTACCTTCGAATCAAAAGTTATATTCATTATGCTAAATATTGTTGATATTTAAACCTTTATGCAGTACTTTGATATATAGTATAGGAGTTACTATATGTGTTTAGCATGCAAAAAATGGAAAGGCTCAAGCTCAAGCACCTCAAACTGCCAGCTCCAGCTATGCCAATATCTCATTAACTGAGCACAATGAGGATTACTGCAAATGTTTCCATGTCACACCAATGTACTAACCAATTAATCAAACTGAGCTCTAAATCTTTCATTCATGTACTTTTTTACTGACCTTGTAAGGTCAGACACATTTTATACAGTATACTTAGTCTGCCCACCTTTGTGATTTCTACTTCACTTGGATCACACTTTATCAAATACAGCAGAGGTGTTTTGCTGTATAGCCACGGTCTGTTTGAGCCCCAGGCTATGAATTATGCAGTACAGAAGAAGAATGAAGTATATGAAAGTTACACTGAGCAGGCATCTTGTGCTCTCTGACAGTTTCTATAAAGTGAGCGTCCCTGGACCAGCTGTCTCTCTGTGGGCGATGCAGTGCACTCTAATTAAACTATAACACTTCACACTAGTTCGCATTGACTTTCTGTCTTTCTGTATTTGTTTGTCTGCCTGCCTTTCTATCTCCTAGCGTGTTTGACAAGTCATTTTTTTTAGATATGTGATGAGCGAAAAGCAAAAACAAGGACGGTTTGCGTAGCTGTGTGACAGGGTGAGGGTTAGGATGGGTGCTGGGTCGCACTTTTTCTCCCCCTCTTACACTGTAGTTTTCTCTCTTTAATGGATACACCAAGGTCACTTTCTCCATTTCTGCCTCTCTGTTTCTTGCCTTCTCTTTTTCCATCTTGCTCTGGTGCATCTACAGGGGACCATTTGCCGACAAGGAATGACAGTTATGTAGCAGCATTAATGGGTATAACCTGTAAAATGTTCATTTCTCACCAGGTCAAACATGAATGATATTTAAGTAATAATGTTCATGTTGATGATTATTTACAAAATGAATTATCATTACAAAATCAATTATCTTCACTATGCCCTGCCTCTCTTTGGTACTATTGCTACCCTACGCCTGTCAAGCTTTTCCCTCTTGCAAAGCACAAAATGCAGTTTACACTGACAATGGAGGCAGATTTACCACCTGAAAATGTGTGGAATAAAGAAACAGTGTTGCTCTTGTATTTCAGCGTGGAGTTTGCTGATAACACAGTTTAGCTGCTGAGCTTACTACAGACTGGGACAAGACACGGATTAGATTTATTGCTCATGTTTTCAAACAGTATGTTTTCACTTTAGGATGAGAATGAACCAATGTGTTTGGCGAGCGTAATGCTGAGTCAACCTGGAGTTTCTACAGTGTTAACTTCTCCACATCCAATAAGCAGGACAGAGCTGCTTGGAGTAGCTCCCACTGTGGATGGGACCTTTTTTCTAATGTAGTATGAAATGTCCCTGGCTTGAACATAACACTAGGTTACTATTGTAGGCAGATTACATTAGAGCACACAAACTCACCGTTTAATCCAAAACCATCCACACTCTTTATATAAGAAATATCCCTCTTATATCCTTACTGCTGTTTTATGTATGTGCATTGCTCTGCTGTGATGCCACCGCTTTTCTTTTGGTTGTGTAGTTAAAGCACCTGTTGGCCCTGTTCAGAGTTACTGTGGATGTTTTGATTGGAGGGGTTAGAGTTAACCTGAGAGAAAACTATAATAGTAAACTTAATTACATTTGACTGATTGTGCCACAGCGGTGTCATTAGTTTAAAGGAAACAGTGAAATTAATTTGTCAGTCAACATAATGAGTAATGCAGATGTCTAAAAGTGCAGATTTCATGGGTTTGATGGAAGGAAAGAAGTAGCAGTGAAGTCTGTAATAATGCTGTTTGATTTGGCACAGTGCGGACTGCATGTTGTGGTCTGTGTGAATAAAACAGACAGCACTGACAATATTTTAAGTGCAATTTTATCTCCAAATGACAGGTTGTAGAATGACACAACTTCACTGTTAGCTTCCTGTTGAGAACCACAGACCAATTATCCTGTTGCTTTACCCTTTGACTTGAATTTCGGCAGGATGAAATAATGCTTAGTCGCCACTGTGCCAGAAATGGTTTGGCTCAAGTTGAGTGAAGTGTGTGTGCTGTGCATGTGTGGTGTGGTATATACTGTATACGTACGTGTGTGTTTGTGTGTGTGTATGGAGTGTGTGTGGTTAATGGGAGTGTGCAAGCAGAGAGCTACTTGTTATTCCATGTGGGTTTTGATTTCCCTCCCAGAGGAGAGGAGGGACACATCCGGTATCACTACTGAGAGGGACCGCTACACTGTCTGCGTGGGGAGAAAGACGAGTGACAAGCGAATAGAAAACGAGGAAGGAGAAAGAAAAAACATCTATCTATCTATCTATCTATCTATCTATCTATCTATCTATCTATCTATCTATCTATCTATCTATCTATCTATCTATCTATCTATCTATCTATCTATCTATCTATCTATCTATCTATCTATCTATCTATCTATCTATCTATCTATCTATCCTCTAATCTATTGATCACATTCATACATAGTTCAGAATGTTTTCCATTTTCTCTGGCATGTAAATCACATTCTTATCTTGCCTCTTGTCTTTATTTGGCATTTCAATTAATCTTAATCCTCCTTTTCTTCCTCTCTTTTTCTTTTTTTCTTTTTTTGACAGTGATAAGGGCAAAGATCTCTGGAGAGAAAATTGTGTCGCCTAGCAACAGCTCCTCACCTTACATGAAGATGATCCAATATGAAATCAAAATGATCAAGGTGAGATCTCTGGACAGCAGTAACGGCTGTTGCTGGTGCAGACATACATCATCTTTATTGTTTATGCTGCTGTGCATGGCTCTATTTGTGCGGGTCTTGGCTGCGTATAAGCTGCACTAACAATCAGTTCAGATCTCATACATTTCTTAAATGTGTATAACAGCAGAAAAAGTCTAGTTTATACAGTCTAAATGTATGCAAATGTTATTCTCTACTTGACCTTATTGTGTTTATACGAGCACTGAGTGGGACTATAAACTCTGGATAAGAGCGTCTATTTGATGACAGACTCAGAACGCTTTATTTTGAGGAGATGTAAAGTTGTTCTTATGATTGCTGCTTTAAATTGCTGCTGCAAATGCTGTACTTTATTTCCATCCACTCCACTCCACTCTCCTCTCCCTGTATCTTTCTGTTTCCAGATGTTCAAAGGATTTGACAAAGCCAAGGACATCCAGTATGTGTACACTCCAGTCTTCTCCTCGCTGTGTGGAGTCAAACTGGACTCCAACAACAAAGCAGGATATCTGCTCTCAGGTACAGTCTGCAGTGCTCAGCTGTTGTGTTGCACTTTCACTATGTTGTTTTCAGGAGGAACATATAGTGGTCTGATAGCAGCAGGACTTTTTGTCTCAAATGGCTCTTCTTTTAAAGGAATAGTTCAACATTTTAGGATACATGCTTATTTTCTTTCTTGCTAAGAGTTAGATGAGAATATCTATACAACTTCCTTATCTGTGTTTTAAATATGAGGCGACAGCCAGCAGACAGTTAGCTTAGCTTAGCATAGCATAAAGACTGGAAACTGGTCCATATTGATAGGAAGAACCAGGCTAGCTGTTTCCCCCTCTTTCAAGTTTTTGTGCTAAGCTAAGCTAACCATACAGATATGGTATTCATCCTCTTATGTAACGTTTGGCAAGAAAGCAAATGTGTGTATTTCTAAATAGCCTATGTTAAACCATATCTTCCAATGTGTAGATGTGTTGTAAACATTGCAAAATATTATTCATATTGATGTCAACCATAGCTGTATTACTCAACGTGAATGCTATTAGCAGTGAACTAAAACATTTAAATTGCCATGTTGTGATTACTAAACAGGAAGTATGTGGAGTGATGGGAGAATTTCTATTGGCCAGTGTGACCTAGTGGAGTCCTGGGACAACTTGTCACTGTCACAGAAGAAGAATCTTAACTACAGATACCAGATGGGCTGTGAATGCAGAGTGAGTAAGGACTGTTCACTCTCTATGCATACATATTTTTCTTTGTCCCACTCATCTGTCTTAGAGAGGCCTCGAGAAAGCAGCAGAGCTTTTGCTTTCTCGAGGCCCCTCTAAGACAGATGAATGGGACAACGGAGCTGCAAAATCAGTTCTCAATTTCTCATCAATTTCTCTAGGCCTCGAGAAAGCAACAGAGCTTGATTTTGCAGAAAGGTCCCTCATCTCATTCCTCAATCATGCTTTAACTTTCGTTACATTTCAGAACAAAAGATCTCCATGTGAATTGTGATCTTTTCAACACACCGCCTATAGGCACACTTGAGTTAACAAAGCTCTCATTCGTAACACAGGGGGAGGCCAACTTCAAGAAAAAATAATGAGATCGAGAGTGTGAGCAAACCATGAATCAAAAACTCTTCTCTCCTCAGATCAACACCTGTTACACAGTGCCGTGTGCGTCCACAGGAGAAAACGAGTGCTTGTGGACTGACTGGCTGCTGGATAACAGCCTAAATGGCGAGCAGGCTCGACAGTACGCCTGTATCCGCCGCTCTGACACAACCTGTAGCTGGTACCGGGGTGGACCTCCACCCGAGAAAGACTTCCTGGACATGAGTGACCCTTGACCTGTAATTCTGAAATTCATTTTACTCCAATTCACTCCTGCAAAGTCCCAAGAAACACTTCCTGCTTTTGCTTAAGTAGCTCAAATTTTGCGTGCAAAGTAGCAACTGATTTCATCGAAAAATTGGCTGATCTTTACGTTCAAGGGAGATTTTAACCCAACTTTGAGCTTCTGTTGGCAGAGTTCAGGTGGTTGCTACAGCAATGCTAGGAATATTTTCATAAACTGCAGGGGCTTTCTACATTCCTCTGACTCATTTTCTCACTCACACATATTCCACTTCACTTGCTGTTTTCCACAGAGTAAGAATAGCAGCAGAACCATCCACTGCATATTATTCACCCCCGAGTGAATCTTTTCTTAATTTCTGATGGCCTGATGGTAAATGCATAACCTTGAGAAATACTGGGGACTTCATATTTGTTTATGCATAACTTACAATAGGCCACGTATTAATTTGGGCTATGCATTTACTGAAAGAAGTATAAAGAAGTTGGACATACTGAAAAACAAAAAAGCTTCCATTATCTTGCTTGTATTTAACATACTGCAAACAAATCTTCTGTACACTACATTTTTGCAGGTAGACTGCCTCACTGCCACCTTTGCCACACACACTCTGGTGTTGAATTTTTACCTTTATATATGATCAAATAACTGTCCCATGCAAATTAATATAAATTAAATTGATATTGTATATATATCAAACAAAGCAACACCAGGCATTCCCCAATTAATTATGTTTTGACATAATCTGACATATGAATTATACACGACCATAATTCTTGTACATCAAAATCATCAGTTTATACTCTCAAAAACTGCTGAGAATGTAAATATTGTACTTCAGTGAGAATTAACATTTTAACAGGATTTTGTCTTATATAGCGTAAAACTTGTTATCTCGTGGTTTAGTGTGTTTAGTTTCCTTGGTACTATTTCCACTGCCAAAAATCTAATCCAGCGCTTTAACAACAGCACTGCCACCTGTAGACGCCGAGCCACCTCTCGTTCGAGGAAATGATGTGACAGGACAAGGTTCAATTCCCTTTTTTTTTAACTCCTTAAAAACAGGAAGCGGACTCTCCTACATGTTCATGGTCAAGAAAACATAGTAAAAAACTTTGGTACAAGACGTTAACCAACAAAAAGAGAAATAACTATTTTCATGAAGGAGATATAATTAGTGATTTAATTGTTGTTTTATAGGTATTATTTAATATAATGGTTTATTAAAAGACCCAAATCTGAATTGACCCCTGTCTTGTTACTGGTCTACTTCACTGAAGTCATACAGATTAAAATACATCATCATTTGCTATCTTCATGTATGAGACACCGTGTAAAAATCATACTATGGTCCTATTCAGCAGTAAAATATTTAAGTGTAACCTGCACAATGCAGTAATTTGCCTGATTTGTTTGAAACATACGATTCTGAATTATGCTAATAATTAAATTCATACATTCATGAGTGACATAATAATAATGCAGAATAACTGTATGGCTTTAGTGAAGACTTATCAAACAATTTCATGTTTGTTTTATACTGAAAGCATTGTTTGGGTTTGTATTTATGTCTCTGTTTCTGTCTAAATAGAGTTTTCTATTTCCATGTACCAAAAAAGATTGTATATAAAATGTCTCAATGGAAAAATGTGGCACTGGCTCTTTTTTTTCCTCTCTTCAATAACCCGAAATGTTAGAAAATAAAAAGTAGTGTACATTTTTATGCAATAAATATGATAAATTGTATTTTGGAAAATAATCCAAAATTAAATATTTTTGTATTTTACCCATGATATCCTAAAATCTACAGTGCTTGGCAGACAACATAGTCTCTTGCTTTCAGAGAACGTTGCATTGCACTGGGACAAATATTGTGAGTTTGCTTCAGGGTTACCGGCAATAGACAATGTATGAACATAAAAATAATAATAAAAAAAACAATCTTACCATGTCTTTGTAGTTGGGGTAGAAAGTCTGATCAATGAGAGGGAACTTATCTGGTCCCAGCTTCTTCTGGTTACTGACCAGCTGGGAAAACTGGTGCAAGGAGGAGAATAAAAGGAGAGAAACACAGCAAGAGAGAGTCAACTGCAATTTGAGCAGGTAGTTGGATGAGTCTAGGGTGCATTATAACAGATACTACAGTACAGTGCAGAAGAGGCACGTTATTTATGTGGTAATAATCAATATCAGTGTAATGTTTTTAAAAGTGTGCTTCGAGCCATACACAGTCAAATGAGAATAAGAAAAATCCTCCAAATGCTCCAAGCAAGCTCCATTATTACCAACATCATTCCACATCTCCACATCTATGTCGAATAGTCAATAAAATACTTTGTAGGTTGTTGCAGGTGTAAATTGGTTTTGCTGAAACTGCTTACAGCCCACGGTTTGTCACAGAGGTTGTAGATGGAGTCCAGGGAGTTGACCGAGGCGATGCCCGCATACTGCAGACCGATGATCAAGTTCCTGAAATCCTCGTTCTGGGCCATGCTGAAGGCGTGTTGACGCACCAAGACAAAGTCGGGCTTGAAAGACCTGGTGTGAGCAGCAGAGGGAATAAAGAAGACTGAAATAAGAATACATTCATATTTCTAGTCCCAGTGTACCTCACTTACATCAGTATTTCGTCACATAGCTAGTGCTGTTGCAAATAATCTAAATAATTTATTTTGTGACTATGTGAATCTGGCCTGAGTCACCAAACGCTGTCAGCCAAAAAGGTCAAAGCCCGGTTATTTGATAAAAACAGACACTTTTGGATGGCAGATGTCACTAACTATATATGGAATAATAATATATATATTTTTCCACTGAGGATGATCTGGCAGTGAGAGAATAAGTCTGTATGGCTACAATAATTAAGTTGGACTGAAAAAGACAATGGAGTGTTCATATCTGTCATCTCAGAATAGACCATCATCTGTGAAGCATTTCTACTAAGGACTCTCTGGATGGCTAAATCAAAGAAAACAGGGCCTTCTTTTTCCTGCACTACTACATAACTATTTAAACACATGGCTTCATAACATGTGACTTTACAAACATCTCAGTGGCACATCAATCTATGACACAAATAGTATCATTCATAAGTGTAACCTGCTTGTTTAAAGCTTTGCTTCTTTGTCCTGCTTTCTGCCAATATGTCAATATGTCACCTCCTATTTCCACATGGAGTTTTGTTCCAGTATGTGACACTCACCATCTAAAAACAGATTAAAGAAAGCTTTCTCGTTGTTGTTTTAGCTAGGATTTCAAAAACTGTGCACCCCTCTGGCACCGCTGTGCTCTGGTAAACAAGACAAGCCGCCCTCTTCTGCAACCACACGGCTGAGCAAGAAATCAGTTTTGCTTCAGTTGGGTCCTCACCCTGGGTGATGCCACATACTTCTTTATTGCATTTAAGGTTGTACTTTTCTGAGTAAAATTGTGTTTCAAACAGCCAGAAAGAACAGAAACACAAGGATCTGGGGCTCTCTAACAAAATTGAGCAGTGAATCTTGAGAAAAATGATTGATGACTCTTAGTGTTTCACTCAGTAAGACAATAACAGATAAGTGGAGGTGGTTGTAGAGTTAATTAACTTAACACAAAAGCTCTAGTGAACAGACACAGCTCATATTGTTGTACAGGAAAGTGTCTCTCAGGAAGGATGTTAAAAGGAGGGTGGTAAAATTAGTCTCAGTTCTTCATGAGTAGTATACATGAATATCAAATAAACACACAGACAATGCTGTCCTGGGGCACATGGCTGGTGGAAAAGTAAACGTCCATCACAGAGACCTGGGGTTTGATTCCCAGTAGCTGTACGACCAGCAAACACAACTGCAACTGCACAAATGCACTAATGGCTCCTTCTGACTGGACAGACCTTGTTTTATTTTAAGTACTGATACAACAATAAGATGATCAATAGAATCGATACAAAGAAATGGATCAGTTTCTCATTAGATCACGTTCTGCTTTTCTGCTGCTGTAGAGCATGTGTACCAGCAATCAAATGGTCACCTCACAGAATTAAGGATTTGTTATTTACCAATAAAACCTGTTATGTGTTTTAACACGCATGCGATGAAGTAATTCAGAAGTAGTCTGTTAATGATTCATCCACCCCAATTATGACACATTGCTCTCCCCTACACGATTATGATGATACATGTTTGGAGACAACATGGGGCACCAAAACATGGCAGATGGTTGTTCATTTCCTGTTTCCTACCAACAGTTAACATTATTTTTTTAAAGCATGACCACGATCAGTCCTTATACACATCTTCATTATTGTAACCATGTCAATGAACGCTACTGAAGAGCCTGGCCTTCAAAACTGGACAGAAAAAACACAGCTCAGGAACTCTCAGAAGAAATAAAAGACTAGCCGGTTAAGGGCAAAAACAATATTTGGTGCGGTTCAGCTCAGTGAAAGGTTGATGGTGATAGGGCATGACTCCTGTTATTTTTTTCCTTTTGTCTCTGAGTGTGCGTATGTGAGAAAGGGGAGTGTGAGGAAAAACAGGGACAGACGAGGAAGAGGTATGAGAAAAATGAGAAAAAAACAGAGTAAAAGAGATGTAGAGAGGGAGTGAGAGAAAAGAGACAGGCAGAGAGAGAAAAATCTGGCACAGTGTGACCACCACCAGCTCTTCATGCACCAAGAATACTAATCAGACACTCCAAGGAACTAAAAAAGACTCTGGTGGAGAGGACACAGCAATTAATGTGACTGTAATCTCTTCATTACTGACAGTAGACTGCAAAGATCACATTGGTCACAAGTCTTTATTTAATACCCTGAATCAGAGTTCAACCCAAGCCCCATCAGCATGGTCATCTGAACTAACTTTCACTTTGGAGTTTTCACTAAACACGTAAAAACCAATGCTGACAACAAATATGAGGGTATATAAAGGTCTGCAGCCATGTTATTTGTGCTAAATGCTGACGTTCCAATAAATAAATGCTATGTTTACCGTCTCCACCATCTTAGTTTAGTGTGTTCACATGCTAACTTTTGCTAATTAGCACTAAACACAGAGTACAGCTGAGCTCCATCCAGTAGTTGCCGAAATATTTGAAACAAGTCACAAAAAAACTGAACTTTGATCTTGTTATTATCATTTTGCGGGTGAATTAAGATTAAAAAGGAGGTGAAACCGACAATAATGGTCAAATAGGTGAAATAGAAAAAGAAGTTCTCTGCAACCTGTATGTTGGGAACAATTTTCAAATTATCTCTTGAAGCCCTTTTATGAAATATCATTACCCTTACCCTCAGTTACATAGACATTTCTATTTCTCAGCTGAATGTAAACGTGCATGACTGATCATATGGAGGTTAACACAGACACTTCCTCTGTGCCATAAATCTACATCAGTGAATCACATGGTTGCACTGGACAGTACCCTCATAAAAATGAACATGGGAGCTGTGGTTTATTTTGAATCTTTTCCACACTACTGCCCACATATCCAGTTAATGCTCACTAGCGCAGTTAATGTGTATCATTCCAAAGCTGAAATTAGTTCCCAACAAAGGCACCATTTTCCCTTGTTTGAGTTGTGATTGCTAAAAACTACAGTGCCCAGATGAGTGAAGAAATGATTAAGCCTTTGAAAAAATACTCTATATTTACTGCCAGTTTTTAAAGATGAATGTTTTCAGTGGGAACAAATAGGTTTGGAGCTGGGAGTATTGAGGGACAGACTGAAACATTGTTGGTTTGGATCTTTATATGGGACTTGTTTACAAGAAGAAAAAAATAGGATAACACAAGGTTAATCCTTTAACCTGTGTGTTGCTGTTCCTATTTACATACAGTTTGGTGGTTAATTCGCTATAATCCTTGTGTTGGTCCACAGCCTGTTTTCTCCTTTAGCACCAAATACACTGACTGATCAGGCTCCAACTGCAACTTTTACACTAACCTCTGCTAAATGATATGTTTCACACAAATAGTTCTTTTAAATTGCAGGTCACAGATATCATTTTATCTTTTTGATGCTTTTACTCAACACTTGTTCTTGCAATTGTAATCAATCAAAAAATCCCAAATCTAAAAAATGACAAGAGATAAGAATAGAGATATCAGCGACTGGAGAAGATTACATCTTCCTCAGGCTGAGAGTTACTGAGCATCACATGGCCTCCGAGCAAAATGACTGCTTCAACTTGAAATCGATGCAATTAGAGGGACAAATGTAGATAGTTAAAAACGTCCAAGTCTGAAAAGCCTGCAATGATTCCAGACAGGCAGACAACAAGGCAGACTGAATTATGTTACAAACTCATAAATTCTCTCCACAGCAGGTCCATGTTTGGGTGAGACCGAGGCCATGAAGTGCTCAGACGACACGTGTTGTAAAAGAATAGTGCTTCATGAAACTGTCAGGACAGGTGGACGTGAATCATTCTGTCTACTGCAATGAATCAAAAAGCTTCTCTGAATCCACGCTATCTTGGGCAATGGTCACTGTTGACTGCATGTTTGTGTGTGGGCATGTGAGAACCATCCCCTCATTAAGCATAATTACAGGGCAGAGATCCTGATTATCAGACTGAGGCTGCCTTTTTCATTTCCTGTTGGTTTTGTTGGTTGGTGAGCAGTGGGTGTTACAGTCTGGCTTAATCACCGGCAGTCTTCAGCTGGGACACTGGTGTCTGTGTCATTGTGGTCTGTGGTGTGCGTGTGCGTCTATGTGATTGTCTGGTTTACAGTAAGTTCATATGTTTGTACACAGATCCACTGTGCCAGTCTGTGGGTAATTACTGTGGTCATGCGCCTCTGCCCTTTTTCCAGGGAAGTGCAGGAAACAAGTTTATTATTTCCAAGAGCATTCAGAGGTTTTTTTGCCTGATATCACAGAACAGTCTTTGGATCATCATTGTTTTTTTTTTTCATTTTTTATGTATGTATGTTATTAATGGTTGAGGTCGAGCTTGTATTTCTTGGCTAAATTTGGGGTTTGTGGCCCATAATAATTTAGCTCTAAGAGTAGAACAGCCTTTGCCAGACTTTGAGAACCGATGTGTGTGTTGTGTGTCTTTGTGGGGACCAAATGTCCTTTAAAAAGTGACCAAAGTTTACTTCCAGGGTTTGCGTTCAGAAGACTGAGGTAGGTTTGATATTTATAGTCAGGGGAAGAGATTAATGGTTGAGTTTAGTTTTATATTTTATTTGGCTAGAGGATAATAGTCATGTTTAAAGAAAGGTTTAACAATTATGATTTGGGGTTTGGAAGGTAGACTACAGTTTCATCCTCTCTGAGTCACAGAAGAATCAGTGTCTGTTTATTTAAATTTTTTGACTTTTTAACTTGCTTTTTCACTGTTTGTTTTTAACTGTGTGTTGTACGGTGTCCTTGAGTGCCTTGAAAGGCGCCTATAAATAAAGTGTATTATTATTATTATTATTATTATTAGTGTGTATCTGTATGCGGTGCTGACCTGACCACTTTGGTCCCGCCCCTGATGATCTGCATGTCCACGTTACAGGAGCCATTCGAATGTGAGATGAGGTTGATCTCTGAGAACTCAGCCTACAAGGAAGAAAAGAAAACAGTTCCATTAGCTATACACATGAACCATACACATGAATCCCATTAAATGGTAAATGTTATGTTATAATCACACATGTCAATTTTGCCAATGGCTCCAAGTGCTTTGAATAAACAGACTATTATATGACTATTATATTTCAATAGTCTAAGTTATTGTGGACGATAAGGTTTAATATTTAAACGGGAGCAAAACAAACAGTAAATAAATACTGAATTACTTTCTCTTTTGACCTTTCTTTGCCGAAAGAGTGAAAGGAGATGACAGGAGATGAAACACTTTATCAGCGTGCACACTTTTGGAGCTGTTATTGATTTGCATATTCTTAATATTCTTTGTATTTAATGGGATATAAAACAAAAGCATATTATTGTATACACAAACCATAGTGTTATACTAGTAAGATAATGCATATATGTTCATTTTTGTTGTGGTTGCAAACATGGTGAGGATTTCTCTGTGACTCATAGCTGCCGACTTCTGTCTCCTCTGGTGCCTATTTTCGTTTCTGTGGTGAGGCTTGAGGTTGTAATTTAACTGTCAACATCTATTAGGTGTGAAACTGTTCGATGTGAAACCCCAGAGAAGAGTCATTCCAAATGCAATAACCAAGTAATACTAAATGGTTCAACCAACATCAAACCAAAATGTCACATCCTGTTAATATAATAACTTTATTAAGTACAGTAACTCCAACATGATATCAAGAGTCTGATGTCATTTTACATTTGAAGTACTAGTGGTTTTAAAAGTGCAGTTATATATTAGTACCAGCCAGTTCAGATGTTATCATAAGGATGTTATCGTCTATTGGTAAGCTGGAACAACCCATATTTAAGTGTTGACGCCTAGTGGCCACAGTCATTATGATGAGAGCAAAGCAAAGGAGGAAGTAAGGTGAGAAAAACAGCAGAGGCTGGATTTCGTGAAACCAAAAGTCAGTGTTAACTCATTTTAACTGATGCAAATTACATCACAAATGTGGTTGTTTTAATCGAAACTATGATATTGCTCCTAAACCTAACCAAGTAGTTTTACTGTCTAAACTTAACCAAAGTGCGATATTGATAATATAAGATGATATGCACCTCATGGTCAACTTTGCCCCTGTCCAAAGCATTCTTATTGCAGTGATAACAACTGCTAATGGGCCATTTAATAGGCTGATAACACCTGAAGTGGGTGTTTATACCTGGTCAACATAGACAACAAGTACAAGCACATGCACTTTTTTGCTGAGGATGACAAAATCTTTGCTGAGGAACAAAATTACTTTGAAGTTTTTATAGGGATGAAAACGACAACGCGAATCCCTGACCACGTTCTTTTCTTATGTATAATACAAAACTAAAAATACTAGCCTACAGCCATACTAGAGGCTTTCAGGTTTGCGTTAGCATGCTAATATGCTCACTGTGACATCACGATGTTTAGCGGGAAGTATTTAACATATTCACCATCTTAGTTTGGCCTGTTTAGCTAATCACATTTGCTAACTAGTTTCAAAAATAAAGTACAGATAAGACTAATGGGAATGTCATCATTAGTTTTGCTTGTAGCTGGTCATAAACCAAAGTGATGTGCAAATATTGACCCGATGATGGCACTAAAAGTCAAAGTCAGGGAATCACTGAAGTTTTCAAACATTCAAATTTCCTGACAATTCAGCCAGTAGTTGTCAAAACATGTCACCGAGGACCAAAAATGTGCTGGTGGAGACATCAGGGGTTTACTACTAACTACATTAAGTTTCATCCTCTGGGGACGATGAATGTCTGTACCAACTTGTGCCAATCTAACTTGTAGATCACTGAGATATTTCACAGAATAAACAAACTATCAGCTGCTGGTGAAAGGTATGAAGGGGCAGGGGATCAACAAACATGACCATGAATATCTGTACAGAATTGAATGGCAATCCATCCAATAGTCGTGGAGATATTTCAGTCTGTTCCACAGCGGTGGACCGACTGACTGACCAACCCACTGACAGCACCAGCACTGGTCCTGGAGTGTGTTTCTAGTCTGCACACACAGACAGAGACCCTTGGCTAATCCCCTGACCTCTGTTTCTGCTATTCACAATTTTCGTGAGTGACACATTTTTCTTACTTCAAACTCTTCAGCTTCTAAGTTCTTTGTAGGAACTTAAAACATGCTGTATAAAGCAATAGACTAGTCACAGCTTATCTAAGAGTCAGAGTCATTTGTTTTCATTGAAAATGTACTAGGGCACCAGTGTCTCAGTCCGTCAGTGAAAACCTAAGCATTTCCATATCAAACGTGAATATGGTGTCAGTTCACTTTTCATCTTTGTTCTGATCCCTCTCAACCTTTAATAAACGATTCTGCAGCATCACAGCTCTTTAAAATCAATATGATACCTGCTCCACTTTGATGTCATATTCTCCAAGGACCTTCTTTCCCCGAAACACTTTGGACCTAAAAGAGAAGAGAAGACATTTAGTTTATCATTTGTATACTCTCAATTGTCTATGCTGCCCTCTACTGGACATCACGCTTCCTGTGGGACAAAAGAGAAAGAAAATGGATGTCTGCTTGTGTACTTTTAATGGCCAAACTTTCTCAGCTGCAGGAAAACATTTGCTCTAATGAGTTTTTTGAACAGCTTCAAAAGATACAGCAGATCAGTGTGGCCCTACCAAATCTGCAATTAGTGTCATCTCAATGGATGGTCACATTAAATTCTGTTTAGGGCTGTAATTCAGCTGCAAGTGGTGCCATTGCATTCTGAATGATGAATGCATCTAATATCAGTGTGGTTTGACTCAGATTTTTAAAAAAATATTTTGGCTTCCACTTACTAAAGAGTGATGTAGAAATAGATTACAAGTAAAACACACACACAGGCAGGCAGATGGAGAGCAGACAGACAGACCGACAGAGAATGAGACAAGCAGAGAGGCACAGGCTGTCAGCCAACATACTAACAGGCAAAACGCTCCGGACGTCTCATTTTGTACAACATTGTACATGGATCACAGATGGTTTACGCTGCTTCCATCATCAACCGATGCACCGAAGCTAAATAAAGCAATAACCAAGAACATGCATATACACAGAGATAACTTCTCAGTATCTAACCTTCAAGAGCTCCTATCTTTTCCTCTTTCCTTATCCCGATGTTTTTGTTCATGCAGTGGTTACAATGTGAAATGTAATGTCCAACCTTGTTCCATTAAGTCAAATTGCATGTGCATTCATTGCTTCTCTCTGTGCCAATTAAATTAAAAATGTATGTAAGATTGCTTCCATGCAACCTCATAGGACTTTGTGTAGTGCAACACAGAGGCATCTGGCTTGTTAGTCTGGTTCATTAGAATCAGACCATCTGTGAGACAAACACTCTGAGGGTAGGATGCCGTAACTTCTAACAATCAATAACCATGCCAGCAAAATTAGTGACCTTAGAATTACAGCAGTACATCTTTTTCAGAAGATACAATTCTGTTGGTGTGTGTGTATGTTTTTTTCAGTACGGGCAGCTGCTTGAACACACTACAACGTTGCTATGAGACTCAAACATCCACCGTCATGTCAAATTTTTGACTGAAAAATACAATCACTCACGTCAGTTTTCATGCAATGGTAACACTGAATGGGTCCACATTCAGCATGTGTTCTGTACCTGCAGTGTGCAATACAGTACACAAAGACATGGGAAGACAGGCCAACACAGTAATGGTCAATTAAGGTGCTCTGTGGAGAAGCTGCTGATGTAGCTTCCTTATTTAATTCCATCAAACAGCATAATGTAGCTGCCACGTAGCAAAACACACCACGTCAAACACGACCCTGCTAACAGAGCTGTAGGTGAATTTCTAATAAAGCTTTTTTTATTCTACATGCTTGTCACAAAAAGAAAAAAAATCAATCTTCAAAAGCTTGTTTTGGCATCTGCATAATGCTTTTCTGCTTTGAAGCTGCAGTGTGGCCAGTTGGGAGCAGCAGGATAAACTGTAAACACGACTCTGACATATTATGAACATTTAAGGTGTTTATAGTGTAAAGTGTTAGCAAACTGTTCCCTGTTTGAACGCTGTGCAGACAGAGAAACATTCTGAAAGTCCTACATTAACCCTCCTTTTAGCTCTGTTTTGGTCTGCCCCTGTCACTTTTGGTGCTAAATACTTTGTCTGTCTCTGTAGCTACCTGGTGCAGCTGAAAATTAGGTTTGAGAGGAATAGATTTTGTAGTAAACAAAACAATGTGCTGAAAGAGCTGAAAGCTCTGTAGAGCTGAGGTGAAATGCAAAGTCACTCGATAATTCTCTGTGCTTTTGTTACTGTGAGGGACAATAGGTGATCATTACATCCATCGTTAACATAAAATAGTGATTATTGCTACTTAAACAGAAATTCAAAGTACATTTCAGTGACTTGCAGTGCGTCATGTAACCTGATACATGCCACCTCCTTAGCATAACAACCAATTGTCTGCTACCTTTTACTGTCGCTTCCACTTTCGTGCTCAGTGTTCACACAATGTAACACACAAACTATCTATGTTTGAGCTGCAGGATCAATTCCAGACCAGAGAGGATCAATGTTTAAGCTTGAAACTGTTTACATCAAAAGCCTGCATACCAGACTTAGCTCTGAATCGAAAAATAGCACTGTGGCAACAAGCTCTAACACAAATTCACAATAGCCTTTACCCTGAGGCCAAGCGTTCACCCCACATAATGTTAAGGATGTGAGAAGTAAAGCGTTTTCTTTTTGTTTTGTTTTCTGAAGTGTAATGAGCATGACGGCAGCTTTTATGTCAATAGATTTTAGCCCCGTTAGGCTGAAGGATGCCACACATTATGAATATACTGTATATCATCCCTACAGTTTCCTGTATTCAATTTCTAACACCCACTGGTGTCTTATAATAAAACTTGAAGGTTTGCAAATACATCCACTTCAATATGGAGAGAGCTGATACATCCTCAGATACAGACACCCACATGTTTTCTTATTGTTTACCTGGGTTACGTGTAGTAGCTACAAGACTTTGAGAATGCGGTCAAATGTATTATAAATGAAAGAGTGCACTTGAGCGAGGTTTGCTGCAGCTGAGGTCAACATCTCGAAGAAGAGGTTAGCAGCTCAAGTGGACACATCTGGAATCAACATCTGAGGAGAGGAGATAGCTGGAGCTATCAAGTAGATATCAAGTAATAGAAAGATGAGTGCAAATTAAAATGAAAGAAAATCATACAATATAAGTAGCTTGTGGTGCACAGAAAGTACGGCCCCAGCTGAAGTGAACAATGTTCCCATGCCACTCTGTAAACCTTTACGATATGCCTGTAAAGCTGTATCGCACTACATCATACAGATGATGAGGCCAAATAAGGTGGACAAGTCACAAGCAACAGCTCTGATTAAGATTTGATGAGCTAACAAAGATGCCACTGAAAACAGCATGACCAAATGCTCTATGCTGGCTAAATGCAACAGCTGAGCTTCGTTGACTCCATTTTTCAGGGCCATTTGATGCAACCCTGCTTTCATTATTGATCTGTGGAGTCCAAGAGTCTGAGACAGCCACACAGTCCCGTCGAAATTAAGCCTTTTAAATCAATACATGGTGATGACAGAACGAAAGAGACAGAGAGAAAACGATGACAAAGAGAGTAAGGAGAGAGGAGGAGAGAAATATAAAGAAGGAATGAGTGGAAATGGAAACATACAATACAATAAACAAGCATATCAAAATAAGCTAACAAAGATACTGCAGCAGTAGCACCCATTGACTAATAACCATATTACATTCTTGATTTTAAGTTTTTTCACCAAACCTGAACTTATCCCACCACATCAACATCTTATATGTTGTAACATGGCTTATATTCATTTGGCTCCACTGTTCACTCTGTTCTCAGAGACGGCACGAAAATAACTTGCGACAGGGTTATCTAATGGTCAGAATTAGCCCGAGAAATATCCACTTCATGCTATGTCTTACATGATTGAAGTCCTGTATTACATAATGAGTTACAGTTGACAAGAATAGACACTATAATCACGGTATAATGACTGTGGCTGCTGCACACAAAAGATAATGCTATTTTTAAACCTATTCTCACATATTTTGGGTTTAAAATTAATGGTTTGTAGGTTTAGTTTGTTTGTGTTATTGTGTTGAACTAACATGTTAAAACACCGAAATCAGAGCAACAAGACTGTTGCAGTGTTAAAATGACTGTTTTTGTCAATGGAGTCTTGTGGCTTTAAACAAAGCAATATAACAACTGTCTGTCTCTGTAGCTATCTTTTCTGTAATGTTATCACACAGTTCAAATAACAATCTGAACGTGTCTGTAGCAAAAAGAGGAGTGTTAGTGGACGTACTTTGATGGGTGCTACAGTGAGGTTGTAGCAAAGGATTACACAACAGACACTAGAGCCCATACACAGCTGATGACTGAGGAGATCTATTGGACCAATTCCAAAACTTCTTGTATCTACCAGCCATTTCAAACCAAAATATGTAAAAATAGAGACCAGGTTAAAAAATACCGGAGTTATCCTTTAAAAGATGATATATTTCACAATAATGTTCCTGGTCACTCTCTCTCACACTTTTCTTATTTTTCTCCTTGTTTCTTGTCTTTCTCTCTCCTACAGCTGTAGTTACTCCCCTTTTCCCTCTTAATTCATAATTCTTTCCACCCATGTGTTTTTTTTTCCCCTTCTGTGATTACTGTGATTGATTCAATGCAAAAACACATTAATGAAATCTATGCATATAAATGAACCATGCATGACAAGTAACTGCAGTTTAATGGGTTTAGTGAGACAAGACTGAATCTGCAAGACTGTGTTGCTATGGTGTTTTAAAATGTAGAAATGACACCAGTCTCTGTTCTATGATTGTTATTAAGTCAGGCTTTAGATGATTTTAATTGGTTTAAGACATTCACATAACCCAGAATGCTTTTTCAAAGACCCATACAAAATGGCCGTCCTCCTTTCTTGCACAACACAGCCGCTACGGCAACACATGACTGCACATGCCCTGGACTTCTCAGCACTTGATCCACCAGCGGAGTGAAAATTGTATAAAACAAGACTCTGACAATTAGGGTGAAAGGGCACAGAAAGTGTTAGAGCCATCCTGTCAACTCTAGTGCTGAGGGACATAGCAGGAGTGTAATTATTTGGTTAGCTGCATGCTGTTCAGGTGCAGACGGAGGCTGAAGGGGCATGAAAATGAGAGTACAGTGTAAGAAATGACACAGAGGCTGGTGAGCAGGGCTGGCTGCAGACCAACCGTTCATCTTGAGTCTCTTTGGAAACTTTCTCCGTGCATGCTGCTTCTTGTTGCACGTTTTTAAGATTATACTTTTTACTGTCATAGGCAGCGGTGCGAGAAGTACTTTTACTGTAAGTAAAACTAGCAGTACTGCAGTGTAGAAATACATGTCCTGCATTCAAAATATTAAACTACAGACCTATTAGCAGTAAAATATTTAAATTGTTCACTATTTTCATTATTATTATAATCATTGTTTTATTAATGTATGCATCACTTTAATGTTGCCGTTGGTAAAGGTGAAGATATTATAATATCACCTATTATAATATATGATATTTTATTTGTTGATAACGTTTAGTAACTAAATTTATCAGTATTTATCAATCTTAATAAATCAATATAAAAGCTTAGTAAAGGATCAACAATTACATAATAACGTCTTATAGCTGAGCAATACTTACATAGACACTTACACAGTCTTATTAACAAACGATAATGATTATTAACGTCTTATAAGTGCCCTATTGCCTTTTAACTAACGTTTGATGTAAAGCATTTCCAAAATGATTTCTAAATGCCACTCAGAGAGACAACTGGAGGAGGGAGTGCAAAGCCGCATGCTGCATACAGAAGAAGGCTGCTGGATTTTACCCGGCAACACTAAAACATGATGATGACCAACTGACAGCACTGCACAGGCCCAGAGGTTCTCCTTCATGTCGGATGAACAGATTGTCTAGATGGCTTATTTACTTGTCTACTAATTATCTAATAATCTAATCATCTTAAATATTGCAAACTTTACTTGACCAGACTCTATTGGTCCGGTCTACACTACACTACACTGCTCTGGCTGATATTCGTCACAACGTTTGAGACGTTTGTTGTGACACTGTGTCGGGACAAACCAGCCATCTGATGAGTCATTTAGAGGACTGCAGTAAATTTCAAAGAGTTGTTAGACACCCAGACATTCAGTCCTCAAACAATGTACAAGCTTCATCATTAGTTCTCTAAGCAGAGGATCAGTGTTCACTCTGACATTTGTCCTTCACTGTCTGGGAGTGTTTGAGTGCCCCTCTGTGCACATTATGTGTGAAGAGAAAAAAAACATCAACCAGAGGATGGAGAGCTCTGAATGGTTGTACTGACCGAACATGCAGAGCATACAAAGCTTTACATTACTGGTATTGGCTCATGTTTTCTGCCCAGAGGTGAAGATGTCGCTTGAATTATTCAGCTGCAGCACAGGAGGCTGTAACACCTCCTCCCGCCATTATCCTCTTTTCTCCTAGCCTGCCCCGGTGTTTATCTGTGTGTGTGTTGTTGTTTATCCTGTGATGCTATTGATAAATTAAATCGTAAATCTTTGTCTACTGAGTAATTTTGACGCAATATATTAGCCTACTGAGTAACACAAAACATTTTTCAGAAAAAATCACTTCCCACAATGTCTTTTCTATTTCTATTTCTATTTCTATTTCTACTTATGTACAGAAAATACAATGTGTGTGAGTCAATGATTAGGAGATGTTTGAACACACCTTTGACAGAGCTGAGTTAAAGGTCTCATATGTTGCTCATTTTAAGTAGGAACACATATTAATGTTGAAAAGACATTAAAAAGAACATTTTGCATAATGTGGGATCTTTAAGTATTAAAAGTGAAGTTACTGGCACTATAATTACTTTTTCAATCAGTCTTATGTAATGTATACATGATTACATTTGATTACATACGTTAAATGACACTAGTGACTAAATAAGTTGTTCTTTTTCCAATAATCCATTAACTCTGTAGTTGCAAGTATTAATATGTTGTTAATTAATGTATCATGTCAAAGTAATCGGTGAAATGCCATTGGAAGAGTCTCCCTGATTAATTACAGAACTAATTAGCGAAGCGAAGCAAGTGTGATACTGGAGCAGGATAAAAACTAGCCAAAGAGTTTTTTGTTGTTGTTTTTGGCTTTTGTTTTTGTTCTTATTAATGAAATCAGTTCCTATTATTGAAACCTAGATAATTAATACATGATTTATCAACCATTAATATTTACAACTTGAATACTTAACTTGAATATTTTAATGTATGTATATTTCAATGAGTATGTTATTGTGAAGTGGGACAAAAGTCTGGAATTGGTTCACAAAAACGTATATTCTTTGACGTGCAGTGTTCTCTGCTTGTCTTGAAAGAGGAATAATGCCCAACAATGGATAAAATATAACAGACTTGAGATGATTAGCAACAGAAATATCTTGCTGCACACATTAATATTACTAGACAGAAATACACAAGACATTAATTTTTCTAGTTGCACAATTCTCCCCAGTTTTCCTGCATCATTTAACAAATGAGTGTTCGAGACAATAATGTGTGTTTGAGTTTATGTCCCGGTAGAAGAATCAGTGTCTGCAGCTTGTTTGTGTGGTTTTATTGCATTAAGGTGACAAATGATGACATTCAGGGTTGGCTGTACTCTCATGTAGACACACATGCACACTTTGAAATTCGTGCATGTATGTGTACGTGCAGCTTGTGTGTGTGTGTGTGTGTGTGTGTGTGTGTGTGTGTGTGTGTGTGTGTGTGTGTGTGTGTGTGTGTGTGTGTGTGTGTGAGCTAGAGCACCCGCTGACAGCACAACTGCTTAAGTGAAGAAAGGCTCATCAAGGGAACATCTTGAAACTAACAGCAGAGTTGATTGTTTTCTTGAGGGTTAACTGAAACCTGCTTGCAGATATGGTCACTGAATTGTGTGTTTGTGTGTGTGCGTGTAGTAAGTGTGGGTTGGTTTTGTGTCTGTGTGAGTGTTTATCAGACTGTAGTTAATGTGTTTCTTGTCCTTGGAAAGTAGGCAGGGGAGACAATCTTTTTTATCTTGTCCCTGTAATTTGACAGCTTTATTTTACTTAATGCTGCAGATATCTTTGTCTTTCTCTTGTTCCTTCACTTGTTCCTTGCCCACCCTCACTACCCCACAGTCAGGGTCTCCTGTAGTTTCTTTGACATTCATCTTTTTACACATTTCTAAGAGCAGAGGGAGAATTTTGGCTGAGAAAAAGGTGAATTTAATGAGTTATAGTCCATATATTATTCTTAGTGCTTATAATTGTGTAACATATGGTGACATGGTTGGTGTAGGTGGAGTGAGCTAACAACATGGCTAGCCGATTCACTCAGAGAGTCGAAAGACAAGGATTAAGGATTTCAACACTGCGACTTTATTCTGCAGCACTTAACGTCTCCCATACCATACCAAGTCTCCATGGCGCCAGATTCACTTATCATACATGAGCAATAGAACATAAACAGCATAAAATGCGGTAACTCATTTCTGATGAGATTTCTCTTTTGTTGACGTCACCTAGAGTGGTATAGTGGCACTGTCAGCACAACTGTCAATTTAAGTAAATCATAACAAAACAAAGGGAGGCAACACCCTGTGGTACCATTTGGTACCTCAGTGTTACCACATTACCGACTTTTACAGCATGAATAATTTACAATAATGTGCAAACTGCTATGTTGAAATGTTGGTAGATTTCACTGATGTCTTTTGGTAATTTGGTTGCCTTTGATGAAGTAAACAAGTACCTTTGCCTTTGTATTTTATGCTACTAGTGAAGTCGACAGTTTTGCAGTAAATGTACAGTGTATTTCAATTTATGAAAAAGACAGAAAGATACCACTATGTTCTAATCTGGCATTAGCTGAAGCTTATTAGCGACTTCCACAAACGTAGACGAATACACCAATTAGAAGTGAATGTGGATGTTAATAGACTGTGTGGGAATGATACCACTCTCCCAAAACAGTGGACTTGAGAATGCTAACACATGGCTAAATAACACCACCAGGACTGCTAATAAAAAGGAACACTATCTGTCTGACAATAAATCTGCAAGTACTAGTTCTCTCTGGAACTCTATTGGTGCAAAGCCTAAGAATAAATAATCTGTCCAGGAAACGGGAGGATGAATATTAGCCAGAGCCCAGCACCCGGAGATTTGTAACCCTATGGGCTGGCCTGTACCACCATCCATGCAGAGCACCTCATCAACTCCTGTGCTTAGCAGGACGTGGAAAGCTGTAAAAAGAGGAGTTAGCAACAAACGTCACAACAACAAAGTGAATAACTTTGCTACAAAGTTGCACCATTGCTTCAGCGCTCTGGATCTCCATCAGATGACCTGGATAACTTCCTGACACAGCAAAGTAAGGACTGAGAGTAACTCTGACAGCAAAATGCTACAAGGAAAGCCAATGACTGGGCCTCAGACTCTGAATATGGGTGATTATGCTGTAAAAGATGTAAAAAGAAACAACTGGAAAATATAGAGCACATGACACACTGAAATAGCCATGAGAAGAACCGGAAGAAGACTTTACTGATCTATTGAGAACACTCAGCTCCTTGAATACTGAGGTCTTTATCACTGGCCCTCCTCACCAGTCAGAGGGGGAGTTGAGAGCTTCAGCAGATTGCTGCCACTGAACACTTGGCTTTCAGCTGCATGTGACATTCAGCATTCAGCAACATTCAGAGCAGTTTATTGATATTTTTTGAGTAGATGGAATTTGCCTCAACAATTCAGGCAACCTGATCTCCCAGGACGATGCATGACTTTTTATTTTCTGTGTTTTGTATGCATTTTAAGTCATTTTTACACCTCTCAGTTACACTATCAAAATAAAGCTTGCTGAGAAACAATTCATGTCACAATGAGTGAGTGCAAATGGAGAGAAAGTAATCTTCAGATTCACTATAATCTCTCATTAAGTGTAATGAGTTTGCATCTTTTTGCAGTGAAAAAAAAAAAAATCAGAATGGCAAACAAACGTTGGTTCAGCTCATATCTGGAAGGCAGGGTCAATGTTGTTGCCTCTGGCGACCATAAATCTGTGTGGATCATTGTGATGTGTAGTTGTCTTAAGTTTCATTCTTAGGCCACAGTTAATTCAACCTGTAGGCCTATATGCTCCCTCTCGCTCAAATCAAACATGACAATGATGTTGCTTATCACAGATATGCAGATGATGCTCAGATTTACTTACTTCAACAGCCACATCAAGGCAATGAGTACATCAGCATTTCAGCAATAATCACACAATATTATATCATGAGGTCTCATGTCCCGACAAGACTTAGAGACACTCATTCATGCCTTCATTTCCAGCAATGTGGACTATTTTAAAGCTCACTAATCTGGTCTTCCCCAAAATAACAACTTCAGCTCATTCAGAGTGCTGCTGCCAGAGTTTTAATGAGAACCAAGAAAACCGAACACATTACTCCTATTCTTAGGTCTTTACACTGGCTTGCAGTTACTTACAGAATAGATTTTCAAGTGCTGCTGCTGCTAGTTTATAAATCACCCAATAATCTCAGGCCAAAATACATTTCTGATATGAGTAGAAACTCAGCAGGGCCCTTAGATCTTTAGGGAGTCGTCAGCTGGTAGAACCTCGAGTCAGAACCAAACACGGGGAAGCTGCTTTTATCTACTCTGCTGCAGACACGTATGAAACCAACTTCCTGAAGATCTCAAATGTGCCCCAAGCGTTGCCACTTTCAAATCAAACTTTCAAAACTTGGGTTTTCTCATGTGCCTTTGAAGATTGATATCTCTACTGCATTTATATTTCCTCTGTTGCATTTAGGCTAACTTCATATTGCACTGTAACTGTATGTTATTTTAATGTATTTAATTTTTCTTTTCTTTACAGTGCTTTTATTCCATTACACATATTTTATTTCATTGTATGGATTTCTTTTATTTCATCTAATTTCTATTTCATTTTATTCTATCTTGAATGAACAGCCATCAATAAAAGACAAAAGATATCATACTTGAAAAGATATTGTACTTGAGTAAAAGTGAGAACATAACATCTGTATGAAAATTGACTTGCCCTAGGGCTGATGAAATTATGAATGATGTTGGACATGTTAAATGAGTTAGACTAAAATAGGAGACAGAGTCACTTTCACAGGAGTTTTCACAGTCAACAGTTGAATGGCAGCTGACGACAGCAGCAAATCACCAGAAATGAATCTTTCCATGGTTTTAATGCTGGCAAAACATGACAGCTTGGGCAGACAAGCAGGCAACAAGCTCTAATTTCACCTCCATTAAAGACAAAATGTAAAAAGAAAAGTCATGCATCTGCTGAAATGGTGATTGAGTGGTAATTACGATGACGAGAGTAAAATTTTGTTCACAACATTTAGAAAGAACACTGGGGAGGGATTGTAAAACTGATCAGCAGCCCCTCACAGCTCTCAGCCATAATATTAATATTAATATGAAAATGAACACGAGAAGAGGCAAACTGAGCTCTCCACTGAGAGTACTATGAAAATGATCATAATAAGGAACTATGTATTGATGATTTTATAACAACAAAAATAAAAAATGTACACTGATTGGACCAGGTGATTTTTTGCGAATGGATTTCAGATGATGTACTGGAACAGAAAGCGACAGTATGATAAACCTTTGAACACATCTATTTTCTCTGCACTCAGCATCTGCTTTGGTGCCACAGTATCAACATTCACTCCCATCAAAGAGTGACCTACATGGCCAATTAGACCATCATTGTTTCATTCAGAATGAATTCAATGGTATTTGGTTTTAAGTTTACTAATTAGCGGAAGTGACAACAACAAACAATGACTGGCAAATATGGGGCATGAGGTTCTCCAAGCAAAGGGAACCAAACTCCTCATTACTGCAAATTGTTGTCTGTGTTAGAAAAGCCTGTATGACTGGTAAAACAGGCTGATTAGGTCTGTTGTATTTCTGTCCTGTAATGGAAACCTCCAAAGAAAAAAAATTATATAGGCCACAACCTGTCCTCATCTCTAATTAAGTCACCAAACTGAACAAAAGAATAATTTAAAGATTTTTTAGAAAAGCACATACAACAGATCAGGGCTGCAACTAACTATAATTTTCATTAATTATTTTGCCGATTAAATTACTGGCTATTCTGATCATTTCTAGCTATTCTGACCCACAATCCTCAGCACAGCGGAACATACGTCAGAACAACTAAGCCGCCAAGAGCCCACATGCACAGACAGATGACAGCACATTGACAGTGCAATGACGTGCAGACAGAACATAGTGCCAGCAGCTGCATCTCTGTATGAAAATATATTCAACAACAAAACACCATCTGCCAGTAAAAGAGAGCTATGTGTGAAAGGGGGTAACATGCCCAGTGGTGACCAGTCAAAGAGACAGTGATAATAGGAATAGGAAATGTGTGAGTGAACAAAATAATCAGCACGATAACTCATAACAACAAAGGGCAGCAGTGTAATGATTATTTAAATCTCCACACAGGATCGGTCAGGATTGAAAGATAATTAATGTTTTATTTTCTACAACACCTCCAAAAGGTCACACGCACAGGGTTCAGGTTCATACAGTGAAATAAATCGTTAAAGAAAACACTCGTGCATCAATACAACACACAATAAAGAAATCACCTGTGGTATGTAGCACAAAATGTGAATGTTGTTGAAAAAAAGGTTGCAGAGCACAATACTGCTCAGCAAATGGTGTTTTGTATCTCCAAGGCAAAACATTTTTCAACAATATTCAAATTTTGCGCTATGGACTACGATGGGTATGTGAGCTTTAGAGGTTAAAGTTCAAGGTGTAACATTATGATGAAGTATGTGATTTGGAATGCAGGGTAAGAGTCCAGCCAGGCTAGATGCATACACAGCGGTGCTTTGAGCTGAATGCTAACGTGCTAAAAATGACAATGCTAGCATGCTGATGTTTATCATATTCACCATCTTAAATATGTATGTTACATTTGCTCATTAGCACTAAACACAAAGTAAAGCTGGCACTGATGGGAATGACATTAGGTTGGCAGGTACTCATACAGAATAGTATGAGTAGAATTGGATGAACCAAATTTTGTCCTGATGATCACACTAGATGAAAAATTAAGGAATCACAAAAGTCATTGAAGTTCATCCTGAGGGGAACATGAATGTCTGCACCAAATTTCATGTCACTCCGTCTAGTAGCTGTTGAGATATTTTACTAAAAACAATAAATGTCAACCTCATGGTCAGAGTCAAGTCAGAAGTCTTTTGGATTCATCATCTAGGAACCATGAATATCTATATACATATCTATATCTATCCACATCTATCTATGTATATTTCAGTCAATTCAATCCATCCAATAGTTGTGGGCATATTACAGTCTGGAACAAAGTGGTGGATCGACTAACTTTGCTTTTAGCATCAAAGAAACAAGACAATGGATTTTTCAAAACTGTTCATGCACAGCAGGAAATCCTCAAGAGAAAACTTGACTACAACTAGTTAAAAGTTCACAGGCTGGACATGAATTCAATTCAAACTCTGCCTTTAATCTGTTTATTAAAGTTAGATATACGTCCTGCCAGGATACATGCCCCACTGCGAGTTCTCAATTTTAAAGATAGGACTTTCCACTCCCGCTGAATGTTTTATTTAGTGACTGAAAGGCAGAGATGGATACTGAGTTGAGGAGACTGTGGTTAAAATTTAAGGATCCTCCACAACTCGTTTGTGTTGGAAAAGTAATGCATCAATCTAATCAGGTCCCCTTGCGAGGGAGCATCTGCAAAAAAAACTTGTCCAATCTCTTGCACATAGCAGACACCATTATATCTCTCAAAAATTGAACTGAGGGGACAATTTAATCCCACTGTGGCAGGAAGATGCATATTTTATAATAGACATGCACAAAAAAGCGTTGCTTCTGATCGAAGATATAAGATGACCAGTCTTGAAATGACAGACACATACTGATTCATCTTTCAGTGAGGTGAAAATAGGGTGAACGCTCTCCCTGGTTTAATGGTGGGTTGAGACAGAGTGTTTGTCTGCATCAAGCTGGAGAACAGATAAATCACTGCAGACAATCCTGCCGTGGTTTGGCATAAATTAGACTTTATGTGCACTTTATCCAGATGTGTGTCTAGCTATGGTCTTTTTTTATCCTGCCAACTGTCTGGACACACCTGCGAACACCAACTCTTTTAAATGCACACACAATCACAGTGTAGTCACAGAAATTGTCAAGAGGACTATTTCAAGGATGAGTTCGGTTTTGAAGAAGGCATCCACAAAATGGTGTTAGTGAAGCAACATTCAAGTTTGTCACTTGACAGGCTCATATCGGCAGTCAGCTCATTGTGGAGCATTTCCTTGTCACTTGAATAAAAACAGGATGACAGTCTCGTTCAGGTTTCAAGTAATGCCTCAATTTGATGATAAGATTAACCAGGCTGTCTCAGGGCATACTCAGGTGGTGTAGGAGGAGCACTGGGACATGTCTATCTGCACAAAGAGACAGACACTTGGTGCTCAGTAGAAAACAGTTCTTAAAGAAAACAGGTGTCGGTGAAGCGCCTGGATTATACTGAGTAATCAGGACATTGTTTCAAATATTTGTACAGTTTGAACACAACAAACTACATGCCATTTGGTTTTATTTATGGAAGTGGTAGCTTAAATTTTAGTGGCAAAGAGCTTGCCAAAGTGAAACTATCTGCTTACACCAGGTGCAAGTGAGAAAGTTACATCTGTTTTACATCTGTTTACCCTGCCCTACCCTACACTGCTGTATCAGAGCTGTATTAAGTTACCATGAACACAAAGTGAACATTTCCTATTGCTGCAAGTTCACATTACAAGTATTAAGCTGGCAAAGCACAGGGTGGCTTGCTATCAAGGTTATATGTAGCTCTAACTGCTATCATTCATAAAAAATGCATTACTGGCATTTTTGACAGTGGATCAGTTTTAGACTGAAGGGAGAAACAAGAAGTAACAGCCACAGTGAGCTGCAGGGTGTACACCACCAACTCCTCAGCAAGGTGTGACATTAAATCAGATCATGGTTCCTAATGGCATAATGGAAACAGACAGTGTCTTTATTAATACAATATGAATTTGTTTGGCTGCACTGTAAACAGACACACCAGTTCATACTTGTGATACATTTGCCAGAATTCTGTGACATGTACAATAAACTGCACCATGATAACCTGGGGTGTCACCAAATCAACCAGGACTGAAATCGTGAGGGCTATAATTTTAAAGGGCTTGGAGTCAGCTGCACAGAAAAAACTCCCACAAATACAGTAGCAACAAGCAGTCTACAACCATTAAAAACTGAAGTGTCTCAGATAGACTCACCTCGTGGCCATACACTATACTCCTACGCACAACTCCCCATACACTCATCACTATTTAATTGACACAGTGTAACTGTTTGCAAAGTCATCATCACTTCATTTATTGTTCAGTTTTGCTTACAACATGTACAATGCCCTGCTGTGTGTGGTCTCATGTGTGTGCACGTGTGTTCATCCATCGCCCACACTGCCTATTTGTCGTGACAATGCTTGGAGCACAGTGTTTAATTTTAGAGGGAGATAGAGAGCGATACAGACAGAGAGAGGACACAGAAACTGCTGATCCACTTATTGGCGCTTTGCCTAATAGGAAGAGCCACAAACAAAAAGGTCCAGCTGGCCTTGAAAAGGTAACACAGAGGAGATACATAGCAAATGATGCATTTAAGGAGCTAGCCATCACTCCATCTAAAGCATTGCCGCTTTTTGCAATGATTTCCATATGTACTCGGACACTGAGAGGCATGTTTACTCTATTCTGTGGTTGATATTAGGAGCTGTTGACCAGTCATTAAATATTCACGGTAGAAATAATACACTAAACAATTTTCTGTTTGGTTTGACACTCAAGTCACATCATGCAATATTTAAAGCTGCATTGTTCATATATTTTACGAGCAATTGCTCAAATTACTATGTTTAATGTGACCGGGGTCATTTGTAGTCAGTGACTAACAGATAATTAGCACCTCATTCTTTGGCCAGACACATGACTCCAAACGAATGCTAATGTTGCTGTGTATCCACTGGATAGCTGCTTGCTAACATTATCCGTGTCAGCTTTACAAAGCCAAAATATGTTAAACCTGAGTGATGCTGAGTTTTGCCGTCTAATGCCAAAAAAAGCATCTTCATGCATGTGACAGACATTGTTTTGCTAAATTATTTTTTTTAATTTTGCTTATCATAGAAACAAAGGCCATTGTTGGCACAGCATGGTGCAATGTGAAAAAGAGGCTGGAGCAAGATGAATACTTTACATTGTTAGTAGGAGGGAGTACATTATCAGTAAGTGGCGCTGGGCCAGGCATCAACAATGGCTGATCACATCAACTCCATCTTTAGAAGCAGCAGACAGTTTCCTAATGGGCCGTGTGGGGAGTCCAGTTGGCTTTGCCCCAGAGAAAAATGGTTTTGTCAAGAAGGTGCAGACTCCCACAGCACCAGTGTACTGATCTCCAACAACAACAGTATACACTTTCAATCACATTAAACATGACTGTCCCACACATCTAAAGGTTTCAGATGAAAACATTACATCAAGTGGAAGGACTCAAAACTCAACATTAGCCCCTTTTCCACCGCAGGAACTTTTATCATTTACCCGGGATTTTACCACCGAAATTACCCTGGGAAAAAACTTTCCCTCAACCCCAAACTTTCCCTGAAAAAGTACCTAGTAGGGGGATAGGACTTTTCAAAGTACCTGGATTTCTTGAGGGGTGGGGCTGCGTGCTGAACACTTGCAGCGTTCCGCACTTCCGTTCACTCGCCATGTTTAAGTCTGTGTCCTTGCGCATTTGCCAAGGAAGAAATTCAGCGAGACTTCAAGTCGACGACTCGAAATGACCGAGTCTATAGAAGAATAGCCGACAAGCTGACGGAGCTAAATGTAGGGCACACGGCGAAACAAATGAGTGAAAAGTTAAAGAAACTTATGCAAGATTTTAAGAAGCTGAAGGACCACAACAGTCACTCCCCCATTTGTCGTCAGCCTGATTTGAATAAATGTTCCGGAACTTTGAGGTGCGGTGGAAACGCAAACCGCACAGATTACCAGGAATTGTTTTACCAGGTAAATAAATTCCTGGAAATAAAAGTTCCTGGAAATGTTGGTGGAAAAGGGGCTATTCATGAAAAGGATTAATGGGACTTTGGAGAGGCAAGTGTGTGTGTGTCCACCAGCCATAACAAAATGAATACTAAATCTACACCATCAGATCTTCATAAATGTATATTGAGCTGGATAATTATAGCTTATAGCTATAGCTATAACTTGGCACAATCAAATTTGTTTGTAGTGACAAAATAAGTAAATCAAACAAAATTACCAAAATGAAAAATGACATTGACTCTTTTGTTTGTAGCAACAGCTTTGCATCTGCACAAAAATGTGCTGGTGTTGCATTTAAACAATGCTAATTTTCGCATTCACACTTATATTGCCTTAATGCTAAAAAAAAACACATTTCTCATATTGTGAACCCCTACATACTACATGATACATACATACTTCACCCTCTTTCATAAAGCCCAGTCTGCTCTGATTGATCAGCTCCTACAAGCCTGAACAGGCTCCGCACACCTACTCCACAAATCGGATCTGCCGTCTCTAAAGGGAAAACATATTAGCTGAACAACACGCTAACAGCAACCGACTAGCCCTGCCAAATAAGCAGTAAACAACAGAAAACACAGAAAAACAAAACGTACAGCTTCCAAGTCTGATGTCAGGTCATTGACGATATCGATCCATCTTTAAGCTTCTACCGTTAATGTCCCTGTTGAGAAGGCAGTCCTGGGTAAAATAATGCTTCACACACACATTTTTCAGTCACTGTGAGGACTGAGCACTTCCACAGATGGTAGAATGACACAGAGACCGTTTTGTGGGTTTTTGCAGACAACAACATCTTATTACCACAGCTAGCGTTAGCCACATAGCAATGATGGACAGTGAGGTGGATTCAGGTTTTCAGTGGGCGGGACCATCAGTCTATGTGTGATGTCACAAGCAGGACCAAATCTAAACAGAACATTTTCACACACACACACACACACACACTTACTGAAAGCTGGGCCAGGAGAAAAAGAGAGGATGTTCTTTTCTCATAGTTTTAGGTTCTGTAAACACTCCAGCGACACAAATTTATGTTGAAAACACATAAAAAAAGTGCATTTTGCTTCCTTTGAAGTCATAACCCGTTCTGTTCGTCCTGTTGTCATGCCTCCCTCTCCATCATACAGAATCACTGCCTCTAAAACAAGCAAAAATGTTGAGTCCAGCGTTATACTGCAAGGTAAAAGATATTGATATGCCCCAGAGTGACTCATACCTCGTTGTAAAAGAAAATAGAGAGATGAAAGGTTTGGCAATTTACTGCTCTGTTGCACACAACACTATCAATCCTATGGCGATCCTGGGTATTGGCAGTAAGCCAGACCTTTAACTAGCCTGTTCATTTTCCAGTCGATTCCTCAATCATTGTTTTCCAGAGGTAACACTGAGGCCTGTTAAAGCGTGAGTAAAAAAACTTCTTCCACCTCAACAGACCAACCAGTCACAGACGAATGACTGTTTGTGCAGATACTGAGGAGATAAACTGATACAGTTTCAGAAGGGTGTGTTCTTATATAGCAGGCTTGTAGAGAAACAAGCTTTTAAAGCCAAACTTTCAAAGGTGAGAGAGGAAAGCCTCAAAAATAACCATAATTTTGCGAAACATTGCTCCATTCATTTGAACATAACATTTTGTATTCGTGTTTCAAGCATACAAATTGTTAACAGTGTTTTTTGTCTACCAATGAGACAGTTAAAATGAGTCTATTATGTACTGTATCCATAAATAAATGAGACACTGAAAGGCTGGTACTTTAGAAAAAAAAAACAGAATATGGCTTCAACACTGTTGGGACTTGGATTAATAAGTGTTGTTACCACTTGATTTGGTAGAAGTTTACATTAGCAATGGGGTGCTGCTATTTTAGTCAACCATATTATCATCAGGGTGGTCCTGAAGGAAACAAACTGAGACTGCCTCTGTGCTTCTGTAAGAGTAGCACCTAAAATAAAATACACCTCGGACTATTGTTAGTGTTTACTCTGTACACTGCACAGTAATCGCTGCTGTGCTCAGAGTTAATATAAATCTCCTGGAGCGCAGGTAGTGTCTGTACTTTGTTAATGTGACAGCTAGCTCCCAAATGCAATTTGCATGGCTAAGCAGTCTGTCCTATATGTGCCAGAATAAAATGTACTGTTGGATTATTCCTAGAAGCTACAGATCTCTGAGTCATCTCATGATAGAAAGATAATCCTAGATGCTAGATAATCCTAGATGCCATGAAATTATTCTTATTTATTTATTTCTGCATACAACATGTACTGCATTTATAATGCAGATTAATGGAGCGGAGCAGTGCTCTTTCATCATTATTATATTCACACAAATCATAAAGAATACAGACCCTGGGGAATATTATTGATCCAGTTTAGAACTAATCTGTGACTGAAATGACTGAAACTGAGTGTATTTTTTAAACTAGTGCTTTTTTGAAAGCTTTCACTTGTTTTTTTTGTAAACTATATCCACTATGCCACTATCTGTGTTCACTGTGTCACTCTTTTATTTGGCCTTTATGAATATATCATGTATCTGCTGGAGTTAATGTATGTCCACACCCTCACTAGACCACAACACAATGTACAGCACTAAAAAAAAGGGCCATTTTGTTCCATGAAATTTATTTGACTGCCTGAGGAAGGGTTTATGCCTAAACTGTTTTTAGGTCTAAATGACTATGGCATGACAATAAAGCCATTGTACTTGTTCATAAGGAGACTGTGTTGGAATTTTCTTGTTTTTTTTGTATATCTATCCTTCTCCAAACAGCACCAGGAAGTGCTCCCTCCCAAACATATTTAATCAGTTTAGTGTCTTGAACCAGGTTGTTCAGCTCTGCATGTAGGCACACTGCATGCCCAAACACACCAAGTCCCCGAATGTGGTTTCCTTCTTTCATTGTTCTGCATAATGGCTTGTCACATCATGGCAATACCAAGGACTTCTGCGTCTCTTGGCTCAGTACAACTTATTAATTGGTTCTTGTGAGGCGCCCGGCATTGTGATTGTGTGACTGTGAATGTGTGTGTGTGTGTGTGTCAGAGACAGAGGGAAAGAGTTTAAAAGGAGACATGGTATCACACTGAATGTACAGAATGTCAATGAGATGCAGTTCCTGTCCCTCACTCCTCCTGAAAATGTGCTTACACCGAGTTACGGCACAGAGAGCATTTTCAGTTCATGATCAAAGAGAAGTGAAGAGTGTTTCAGGACATTGGGAGCGACACGTAAGACCACATGCACTGCATTTAACATTAAGTTGCATAATAGCGTGTGCAAGAAGGCACAAACTGAGTGTAGTTATGTTGATCTTGGGGCCACTAGTAGCTCCTTGCGTTTGCTATATTAATCTAATCCTCGACAGCTCCACTTCGGGCTTTGCATCTCACAATGGATACACATGGAAACACATATAGGATAATAAAACTGTCGGCTAACAAGCCACAGGCAGCAGCAGTCCCACCGAGACTCGGTGGCCTTACTGTAGCTTCACATTAGAGAACGACTGTAATCCCTTTGCTCAACCAACAAACAGTCTCTCCAGTAGTGCCGTATTAAAAAAATTTGAGTTATCAGGATATTCAGGCTCACCTGTGCACATAACAAACCAGTTGAGGGACTAACACAGCTGCAGCCTTTGATGCACACTTACAGTACAGTGGAAATATTTTCCTCACTGATTTTTCTGCTCCGTTTGTACGTCTGTGACAGAATCAGAAGACGTCAGAGCCTTGCTGCCGTCTTACTTTCACTCGTTCCTCCTCCTCCTCCTCCTCCTCATCTTACTCCTTCACTTGACATCTCTCCACACCTCAATCTCCATTTCCTCTGTCCTATAACCTCTCGCTCTCTTCGGCTCTGTCTCTCTCTCCTCCCTGCGCTTTCACCCTCTCATCCTCCTGTCAGTCTCTCCTACTGTGTTCATATGTGTGTGTGTGTGTGTGTGTGTGTATGTGTGTGTGTGGGGGGTGGGTGTACAGTAAATGTGTGTGGGAGTTCGTTGAGCCATGACATGGCTGAGTGCAGCAGCCCTGGGGCAGTCATGCGCCATGGTGCTCAGTCAGACGATGGAGACACGTGTTGCAGATCTTCCTGGTTACCATTCAGCTCCAACCCGTCTCTCTCACAAACCCTCTGTCTTTCTCTCTCTCACACACACGTGTACACACACAATTTCTCCCCATTCATTTATCCCTTTTGTCCTTCTAGCCTTTTTATGTCCTTTATGCTTTGTCAGCATCTTTTTTTTCCCTGTCTCCCTTCATTTTGCTCTATCTTTTTGTCTCAGTCTGCCGTTTTCATCTCTACACATTTCTCTCCCAACACCTCAATTTTCCTCCCCAATCCTCTCTCACACTTTGGCAAATAAAAGCATGTCCCTGCAGTCTATTCACTTTCAATCATCCTCTACTCCTATTTTACAAATGTCTAGTGGCATCACAGAGAGGGGCTGAAGCACTATCCTACTCTCCTGTCCTCACGTTCCTGGCCTCTGCACAGCGGTTATTATCTCCTCTCCTCAGTCTTCTCTTGTGTATCTCCTGAAATGTTATTATTCCTCTTGCAAACACACTTGCCACAGGACAAGGCCACGCAGAGATGCTAAATATTGCATGTTCAGTTTTGTTTATAAGCCAAGGACTTCAACAAATGAATTGTATTTTCTCGTTTTAGCATCCGTTTCCTCAGGGGTTGTTTGCCATTTATAAGAAAACATCTTATACTAACAGAGCAGACACTTACATCAATCTCATGCCAAAAGCAGAATGGTCACACTTACATTTCAAGAATGGCTAAAAATACAGTTTTGCCAAAACTCACGCCTTTGTGTGTTATTTGAATTACACCAATATAGAAGAGGAATTGTCCAGACACCTCTGATGGTGTAATCTTTTCACAGTACATTTTATTCACAGACCAAGGACTGTCTCTGTCTGCATTTCATCCACAAGAAAATAACAGTGAAAGTCAACTGTAATATCTTTATGGTATTCCTTTAGTGTTTGTCATGCATGGACTTGGTGCTTTTCACATATGATGTCCCTGAAGCTGCTGATAGAGGTATTCACTTAAGACAAAATAACCTCCTGAAGCATCGAACCAACCTATTGAACAGAACTACTGTTGTACACATTAGCCTTTGTTCAAAATATAAGACTAAGACCAAAATTGATCAGTGAGCACACATCAACCTGGTGCCATCTTTAAAATATGCATTGTGTTAGTTAATGATGCATCATGTTCGTGATGAGCAAAACCAACAATCTCAGCACTAAGTCCAATAGGAGCTATTGTGGGGATTTTGTCCCATCATACAATATTCCTCAGCTTTATAAAACTGCTAACAGGTTTTCTCATCTATGTTGCCTTAAATGTTGAAATTGACATTTTGGACTTATAACTCACTATCTGTCTAACTATCTTTTTTTTGGACAAAATTCTGACAGCTGTCGACTAGATCAACTGGTAGGCTTGTAAATGTGGGGAGACATTTATAATAAACATAATTAACACACATTTCTAAAAGATTAATGGGTGATAAATACATGCTATACAAATGATGGATAACTTCAAAATGAACACTATTCAGTGAGTCACTGAGCCAGTGAAGATTTTGGCCTCTCGAGAGGGAATTTGCAGTGCAACATGTCACAGAGAAGAATCCACTAACCTCCGCTAAATGAACACCAACAAAACCAAACCATGTTAAGGGTCCCAGTGGATCAAAAAAAAATTATTTACATTTACGTCCCAAATTTGCCTATAGCCTGAAGGTGCCCCAGAACGAGTTTTCAAAGACTTGGGTTTTCCCCTTCTGAGCTGCCTCTTATCTCCTTTTCTTTTTTATTACACCTCTTTGTCACAGGGAAATGAATGGAGTACCAATGGGTGACACTTTAAAGCCACTGGGTTGAGAAGGATAAGGGATTGATGATTAGAAAAGGACAAACCAAGCAGGTCTTGGCCAAAAGTCAATGAGCTGAGATGTGGATCTTTGATCAGGCAGGACCTTTTTATCTGACCCCGAGTGCCACTTCACATCCGTTATGTACGTAATAAACTGATTGCTATTGCACTCTGGAGGGTTGTACCAAAGGGTTTCTTAGAGACAGCAGCGTCACTCCAGAAAACCCGACCTCCACCGTAGCTGCACCACCTGTGAGGGAGAAGCCTGAGGCTGATGATGGGACCAATCATGCCTCATCACTGCTGCTTTAAAAGTGTTGGGGCTCTGCCAGTTGGAAGTCGATGATTTGAGGATTCCTGCCGTGTTGGAGAGAGTTAGCCACTATTTTACCAGAGCTTCTTCTCTGCCCGTAACGTAAAGGAAGCAAACACATGCATATATGCATGTCGTATACTGCAGTTCCTTATCAGCGCCAGCAAAACCTCAATGTGGGTGTTTGAGACGAGTTTAGGAAGGAGGAGATTTTCTGGTCTCAACTCAAATGCAACGCACCACGGCAACACATATGTGTACACGCATGCAAACGTTTAGCTAAATGCTGACGTTTTGCTGCCATAATTCTTTAAGCCATTTTAGAGGAGTGCTTGCTTTGACGCGTCATGTGACGGCCTCTTGAGGAGTGTGTGAAATGCAAGCATGTGAATGGTGGATCAGTATGCAGAAGGCAGCCTTCACTCCCCATACCAACAGTGCATGCACATATGGCAACACACACACACACACACACACACACACACACACACACGCTTATCTACAGGGAACAGAAAGCAGCCCTCACAATTAGTTTTCATGTTCAAAAAATAGCATCTTTGACTCGTCCCTTCTTCTCTCCTAATCTCTTTAGTGTAACGGTAATTACTCCTTTGGTGGACGGTTTAGGTGTAGTGACTTCCACTCCCAGCTATCACATACAGTAGTTCAATTACTTAACCAATGATTTATGCAGCCTCTGTTTTCATGCAGGATGGACAACTGAAAACAAGGAGACACTGAAACAATGACTGTCAATCAGACAAATGAGGCAGGAGAACAAATAGGGCTGAGTATCTAACAAAACTTAAAAAACTAAAATGTAGTTACTATAACATGATGTACTTTATAATGTTATCATGTACTAATTCTCATACCTAAACCTAACTGCTTGTATATAGTTAACACATCATGGCTGGTGGAGTTATAAATAGATTTTTTTAATGTCACCTCTCATTTTTTTGTTTATATTTTAGTAATTTCATACATATACTTTTCTGCTTTATTTCTTATTTACATCTCAGCTTGTCTCTGTGCTGCTGAGAATTGTAAAATCCCCAAAGACATTATTAGTCTTGATTGGAAGTAATTGAGCACACAGCTTTAGCGTGCCTTCTGATTCACCTGAAAGCAGCATTCAGTTAACAGACACATTCCTGATACAACATCGTGTATCATCACAGTACAGGAGGAGTGTTTGAGTGTGAGTCTGTGTGTATAACTGAGTGAGCGTGTGCACCGTTGTGAGTCTGTTTATATAGAGAGCCAAGAATAAGCGATCTCCCACTTGGCCTTTGCAGTTTGTAGTGTCTCCATATTGACAGTTTGACACCTACTGCAGTGCTGCACGTCATCAGTGAGCTGTGCACCGTGTGTGTTGTGTGTATGTATGTGAGGGAGAGAGAGAGACAATAGAAGAGGGTTATCTGTGTGTTATGTGTGTTCCTGAAGCCCAGTTTGCAGTTTAGATTTAAAGAGTCAGGCCATTTTTAAGAAATGAAGACAGAATTGTAGAATTAAATCAATTCATTGATTAACAATTAATTCACTTGTGGAGGTAAAGTTAGTTACCCAGTGCTTTATTATAGAGATTATTTACGTTTGGTGTACAGTTTGCACAAGAATTCACAAACCATCTTGGCAGTATTGACCTCTGGTGAGACAGGGGTATGGTGCAAATCCAGTCACCTAAACAACTGTGTCACATTAACATTAATTATTGGCTGGTTATCCGCTTTGCGATCAAAAGCACATGTACTCAACAAGCACACACAAATGAATCGGGCACTGACACTTCGTTTCAGGGTTAAAGTTAGATTTAGGTTTTGTTTATGTGTATTTTGCTGCCAGCAGTTGATTTCGAGTTGATCATTGTGTTGCTAGTTGCATCCGCTACAGGCACATCTCTATCTTTGACCAAGTAAATATTGATCATCTACTTCCACCAATACCCCTATTGGAACATCATCAGCGGGCACTCTTTGTTGGATTGGTTTTTCTGTAATCAGGTTACTGTTAACTAAGCTAGCCATGATGCTAGCTGTTTGATGTTAATGAGTTGCCATTATAACAGTTTAAAATGGTGAGATTTCAATGATTCAAATGAATGGATTGTTATCAGGCCACTGCAGAGCTTCATGATGAGCTGATCATTTAAATAAAATAAAAGAATCAAGGCAGTGGGCCCACAGGACTGAAACGGGAAAAATCTGGCCTAAAGTATCATATTACTGTTGAGCTATCTTTTTACTTTCAAAAACAGCAATGTTACCTCAGAGAAAATGAGAGTTGCTAATCTACTGCGGCCTCTAGTTTGCTACATGTTAGTTCATTAATCGAGTCCGCAGCAGTACAGAGAACTGCTGTGTTCTGCAGGGTAAAATTACTGTTTTTGTCTATGGAGTCTGGTGGTTTTGAAGTGAGCAAAGAGAAAGAGAGAACGGGTTCAGCTCCTTGTTGAAAGGGCTGTCTGATGGAAATGTAAAGTGGTGAAAATATTCCAAATGTATTGTGCACTTAAACTGACATTGAATTTTTTAGGTGGACATTTTTTCAAGTGGCTAGAATAGGTTTTTCTGCTGACCCCGTCCACAGCAGTAAATTGCTTAGCATCTGTGCTGCCTGCTCCTCCAAACTGGGGATGTGCTGACTTCCATTTACTGTAGGTAGTACACTAAGTATAGATAAGTACAGTACATAAGTAATACAACCCTGCATCGAATAATCTGAGCTATTCCTTTAAGGTTATGATTTGCCACTACATAGCGTTGCAATACGTCAAAGGACCTCACAAGTGTAGTGCAAATATGCATGTGTGTTTCTGTGTTTGTGGTCACTGTGCTGTATTTCTTGCCAAAATGCACCACTGCACCTGATACCATATGGTCAACTGAGCCATTTAAGACCACAGAGAATTACTACGTGGTGCTATGCTGCAGCTGGCTAAAACCCTAAAAGCCTGGCCAGCAAATCAGGCCTCACTGAATTTGCAGTCACTGCTAAATTCAGCTAACCCCAATTTCCACTTGGTGATTCAGTGTTTCTGTACTACAGAGTGATTACTGTAAAAAAAAAAAATCACATTTTGTGTTCATACTCGAGAGGTACTATCTGCTCACCTTAGAAAAAAAAACCTTTACAATGTGGCATTTCAGTTTAGAGCGAGAACAGCAGGTTTCAGCAAACACTAAATTTGGCAGACGCTGCAGAACTAAAGGTGGATATATGCAGAGTGGGAGCTTCTTTACTGTAAACCAGTAAATGTGAAGGGTCTGCAGTTTCCCTGTTACTCTGTGATACTTAACATCATCTCTGTTGATGGCAATGTCACCTGCTGCAGAAAATGATGATTAAACAGTGTAGAACCAAGGTCAGAGCTTTGTCATTATGCAAACCACTTTATCTTTCACCAAACACTTTATCTGATTAATATTACAGTGCAACAGTTGTTCCTGTAGAAGTTCACCTTTCGAGCACTGGAACAGCAAAGTATGATGTCCTGCCACTGATATCAATGACATTTCATGCATTTAATTCACCATTTTACCCCAAAACAGATATTGCCACATTATTAGTTCAGTAACTCATCCTAGAAAATTGCTGTATTTCAATATACAATATATCTCTTTAAAAATCGAACATGAAATATACTGTAGTTTATCCATGGTATATTTACAGTATAAGAATATACAGTATATTTATTAATATATTATCCACAGTTCATCTATGGTCTATCAACAATTAAACCTTGAAGACAGACTTTAGAGGATAAAACATTCTTTCTCTTGTATCTATCTGTTATTGCACTTACATAATCAAGGTGGATAACTTGGAAAAAGGGTATTTTTGCAGTTTTTGAAAACATTGTTTTTATATCAGGCATTCAAATACCACATTAAAAAATGTCTCCACATGAGTGTAAATGTTTCAAATATTTACATTCTCTCTTGCCCCTTGGGTCCCAGTTTATTGTGGTATGTGTGAATGCTGTGAATTAATTGTGTGTGATGTTAAGTGACTGTGTGATAGTCTGTTCTAAGCTGCCATTTTGGCCTGGTAAAAGAGATCATGTACGCAGATACATAAATTAACAGGCCAATTAAATGCCTTGTACTGATTCCAGCTTTTTGCTGGACAACTGTGTGGACAACCCCAAGAATCCGTATTGAGCCGAGCAGCCAGTGGCTCAGACTGGCTTTAGGCCTATCTGATCCTTTGATGGGCTGGAGCCTCTCATTATATGGATTGAACTGAGACAGCTAGAGAAAGCAAGAAGGCGGAAGAATACACAGAGACATTAGTTACCAGGAGGGAAGAGCTTAGAGCCATATTTAATACAGCTTCTTCTTAAAGCAGCTAATGGTTATGGTTGGAACACAGGGATTGACAATCTTTCCGTCTGCTATACTCATTTTACTCCATTTTCTCTCTTTCATGCTTCTCGCTCCCTTTGATTCTATCCAGCTTTCTCCGTCGTTACCTCTGTTCTGTCTCTTTTCTCTCTATGTTTCCGCTTTACTCATTACTTCATCTCTCTGTCAGATACCACGGATTCCCTGCTGACGCGAAAACTAGCATTGCTTCACATCGACCCTAACTGAATCGAAGACAAGCAAAGGCAGGCTGAACCTTCTCCTCTCGCAGCTCGCAGACAAAAGGGATACACTGAGCAGATGACTCTCCATCTAAATTCTGCCAGCGGGAATCCACAGAACCTCAGAATTAATTTGGGAAGCCCCGAGCCCTGAGTTTAATCACACAGCACACTTATGGTGTTTCTTTCCACAGGTCTGTACAGTGCTCTGAGCACATAGTCTCAAGGGAAAAAACCCTCGCCCAGTCAGCTTAATGCACTACGTTACTCCTGAGCTGATCAAATTATGTGTACTTTCTGTACAATTAGAGAATAACTTAATGGCATAGCTGCTAGACAGAAAGCACACTGGGCCTCATGCAGGAACCACATGAATGGACGCATTCGATCATGAGAGGCACAAACAAGTGAATTAAGGTTAGTGGTCCAGACCTGGTGTACGACTCTTGTTTAAATATGATAATCAAACTTTACTCAAATAAATGATAGGACTAAAATTAATGAATTATTCTGTTCGCTGTCATCATCTCCACGGTTTGCCAATTTACTAAAAGTTTTTTGGATTTATTTATCATTATTTATCAACAACTTTTGCAGTTGTTGCTGGAGAAACTTCTGTCACTCTGACAGCTGCCTTGATGTCTTAGTGCAGGTTGTTGTTGAGTATGAACAATACCTACAGAAGGCTATAATATTCTCTCCTTATGTCTCCATGACTGTCACATCCCCCTTAACCACCTCTCATTTCAGTCAGGGACTGTTTTTTTTACCATCTTACTTCATGTCAAACCATTGACAGTACGCCCTGATGACACATCACTGGCAGCTGTATTACTAATTATTAATTCATATTTTTTTGCTGAACTTATCTTTTTATCTGCTGATTTCTGACAGCAGGAGCTAAAAAATCTGTGGTGTCAAAATCTTTTTTTATTCTCTAAACTTCTCTAAACCCCCACATGGAGCGGAGCAGGTAGCCTTATGGGGAAATTTTAGGGGTGTGAATTATGCCAATGATCAAATCTCACAGCTGACATTCATCAGGCAGAAACAACCAATTTACAAAAAGTTTGGTGAATCCAACTTTTGAACACTTGTACGAGCAAACCTCGTAAAAAAAACAATAAGAGACGTTTTATAAGACTACAAACATGTTCTTGCATGAGGCCTATTGAGTCTACTACGAGAGTAGAAACTGCAACATCTTCACATTGACAAACGTACAAAATAAGGAGAGGTAACTACAGCAAGTACTAAGAATGGTAAAAGGGGGTAAGTCTCACCACGTCATCTAAATTTCTGAATACATTTCCCGTTGATCCTCTGAGAACAGTTAAACACGGTCTTCTGGAGTGTGTGTGCACTATGAGCTCTTTTAATAGGCTGCAACTATACGCTAATGATGTCAACAATACAGCACATATTGTGTGACAGCCTCTAAAATGCAAAGCAATCTAATTAGTATGTTTCCATAGCAACTAGGACAGAAGAGATAGACCATGTGTGTCTTTGTGTTGCTGTTGCTGTTAGATTGGAGATAAACCGAATTTTGCAAGCGGGAAACAATGACAGCAGTACAAACCCATTGTTGCCAAGTCACATTTTCTTTAGCTCTCTTTTTTTTTTTTAAATATTGATATGTGTGAGAAGCACTGAATAGCCGCTGTACTATAGTACACATGATGCAGTCACTCACCTGTGCTCAATTTGGTCCTGTGTGTGACATCAACGATGCCTCCTCTTCTGTAATTGTGCCCGTGAAATTAGTCAGAAATGTGTGATTAATCAGGCAGTATAACGAAGCATGTAAACCTGTAAACCCAATCTAATTTGGCAGAAATAAATAATTACCACATGTCATTGTGTGACTGTTGGTCTGTAGGTGCCACAGTGTTTCCTGTTTTTGTCTTTTGTGTCAGACACTGCTGATTTGATTCTACTGCTGATGAAATTACCTATTTATCTCGATAAAACAAAATAAATTTAATCTAAGTTTATTTGTCATTTGATGGAAATGTTATCAGTAATTACCAATGATTGAGGTCCACCAGTATTAAAAACTGTACAGGGTGTGACTACTTTACTGAGCTGTAATTCAAGAAGTCAAGAAACAAGTTTAACATTTGTGTTTGCATAATAACTCCCTTTCCTCTGCTGGTGATATTATCACTGCAAGTGCCAACACTGTTCTTTCACAAGCTCTTTCTCAGAAACGAACACACACACACACACACACATACACAGACTCTCCTTATTCAGAAGCTTCATAACACAAGGAAAATTAGGAAAATGCATGCCTGAGTCTGTCATGGCAAACTAAAGGGTTGACATATAGTCCACACTAATAAAAAAAAATGACATAGGGTAGCGAATACACAACAGTACTCCACCGCTGCAGTTCCTATTGGCTGACACAGTCGCTTCAAGGGTTTGAACAGCCATTTTCCTCTTGTTAACAAATATTACACTTTCAGAAGTAGCAGGAAAAATACTTACAAGGTTGTTGCTACAAATTATGACAGCAAACATGCCTGCACGTTGGCTGATTCATAACTATGTCCTCGGTAAGAAGGAATGCACAAAAAAGCCTTAAGGAGAACCCACAGCCTGTCAAATGTGTGGTTTGTGAATGAGTTGGAAGTTTCATTAGATGCTCAGCAAAAGCCTACATAACAAAAACAAAACTACACAGATGGACATTCAAAGCAGTCAAGAGAAATGTGCAGACGCACCTCCTCCTGCATTACAGTAACATAATGATAATTTGATAAAAAACCCATAACTCAAAGTCCACTTGCTGGCTTTTCCTGGGCTTTCAACTGAATTACGGTGGTGTTTATGAATAGATCAATGGAGGTTACTCAATTGTCATGGATATATTCTGCCTCCAGCAGTTGGCTGTTTTGTTGTCAGAAGCTACCTGCACAAGCTTAACTCCAGCTAAACTGGCACCGAGACATCCACCATTTTGTCAAATAGCTTTCCAACAAATATTTACTCCCAGATAACCTTGTTGGAGCATTAATCTGTCAAAACTCAGCTGTTTTTTTATTGTTAATTTGTGATCAAAACAGCTGCTATACTAGCTAGTTTGGAGCTAATGTTCTGCTAAATGTTGCATATGTTACGTTTTACTTACACTGATGATACTTTGTCTCTTTCTGACATGAACAGACATGAGCAGTCATTGCTGCGCACAACGGCTTCAAATGACTCTGTCAGTGCATTATGGCAGCGCCCTTATAGAAAGTCTATGGATCTTCACAGGGACGTATTATGTAAACTAGACTTCATGTGTTCAGATGATGTCCCAGTCATTACAACAGATTCCAATAAAGGTCAGAATCCAGCATTTCAGGCCCACTGAACTTACTCATTACAGACCTTCTTAAAAGCTGAACATGCTGAATGTGAAAATCACCTTATAGTCTAAGCTCCTGGGGGCTTATGGGGCCAGTATGACTCAGTGGAAATGCTTGGACAGTAAAACAGTGCCAGAATATGTGCCCTCCCACAGCTCTCGAACATTGGATTTGGGGAGTCTTGGTCAAACACTGTAATTTTCGAAAACCAACAATATGACATTCACCTCTACTTCATACAGCTATTGCCCAGATGGTGATTGAGAAAGTTGGCAGGGCTTCTGTCTGTCCTCTACTCCTTCCAGGACACCCTGCAGGAAAATGTGCTCTAAGGGAGGAGACGTGATAATGATATTTAAATGATTATCACGTCTCCGGCCTTTCTGTGATGGCAGCCAGCATCCCTGAAACAGTGACAGGACAAACACCTTCGCCTGTCAATGTAACTGGACCGTGCCCCATACAAACAAGTCAAAACCACCATGTCCACAGTCACGTAATGTCTACTGGTCCAAATACTCCAATTGCTCTTCGAGTTACCCCTAGGGATGCACCAATACTGATACCAGTGTCGGTTATCTGGTCTGATTCTGTGCCCACATGAACTCATACATGCAATAAAGACTAAATGTCATAAAACTACACCAAAACAGCCACATCAATAACACTTTAAGTGGCAGATGAGCAGCAACTGTCACATAGCTGCCGAGCTGAGTAGCGATATGTTTGCGGTTGAGAGATGCTTGATTTGCTGAGGTGTGCATAGTTTTATGACTGATTAGCAGCCTTAAATCTGTATAAGGATGGTTGGTAATGATGCGTGGATCGACCCCTGTGTGGGTCAGGCGGGTATGGGTACGCGGTAACTTACAGAAACATCAACAGTCTGTATGCTGTCCTTGTTTCAGTCCTCAGTCCTGACTATGCTACTAGAATGCATGAAGTTGATGGTTTTGGGTTGTTAACACATATTTTTGCAGGTTGGGCAGTGAGGACAGTCTATTATAACAGGTCGAGTGGCTGAGTCACACATCACAGTGAGTAACCACCATCTGCTTTTTTGTTTTTCATTCATTTTATGTAATTACTTCTGCCAAGCAGGTTATGAAATTGCCTTTTTCGAAATAAAAAGGAAAACGCTTTTATAGTCAATAATCTAGTGGCACTACCACTGGCTGTGGCAGCTACTGACGCCTAATAGTGACGAAAGTGTAAAAATAAAAATCTCTAACAGCTGCTTTATGGGATGTCATCTGTTCAAAAACCCTTTAATAATGTAATAAACCAGAGAGATGCAGGCATGCCTGTAAATACACAAGCTTATTGATTAATTGACTGATTAATGATTTGCCTTTTGTCACGGTTCCTGAATTGAATTTAATACCTGTAATTTTGCTTGTACTTTGTATCTCACGCTCATAAAATGTCAACAAAAGACAGCGAAAGAAAGAGGGTGAGATGCGATTTAAGAGTGCTTACATTTTTGTGAATGTACAACTTTGATGTTTTATTTGTGAGATTTATTTGTGCAGCTCGTGTAATAAAAACTAAATGTTAACTGTAAGCAGTTCTTTGTAGTAAAATCACATCAATGCCTCTTTTCAACAACAAATTTTCAAGATAAGTGAAGAGGATTACCTGTTGCCATAGCAACAGCGGGCTATTTCACCAGAGGTTGTGACGCTGATTGGTCTCGTTTATGGCCCTCTTAGGTATCTGTATGTCTCGTGCATAGTAACAGGTTTATCTGGGATACTGCAGTAGCACCCAGCACGAATACAATCTGCAGTACAAATGACACAGTCAAGAGAAATGCAGTTTCTATGTATCAGTGCACCAATTGTTACCAGTTGCCCTTTTCTATGTGGTTTTAGTTTCAAACAGCAAATAGTAAAGGTCATTTAGTTTGTCTGTCAGTCCAGCACATAGCAACAGGAGGACACATTGAGCCATGTGACAGACTGCCTCATCACCTCTAGATTATCTTGGTTGACAAATCAAAGGCTTTCCAACCCGAGCAGTTCTACTAAACTCTATAGATTCAATGCAAATACATTATGACAGAGCAAAAGGAGACACAGCTTTTGTGTAGTAGCTCCAGTAGATGCACCTATACAAATGTGCCCTGATAATGAGTTGCTCATTTGTAGTTCACCCTCATTCTACTGAAGAGACTATTTAATAGAAGAGGATTGAAGAGGTCTGTTTGGACAGTATGCACATGCTACAATCAGACTAAAGGGCAAAATGCAAGGTTGAATTAAAAACGAATAGAAATAGCTGAAATGCCCACAAGGGCATTAATCTTTCACCCGATGCCCTTCATCATAGCAGTTGATTTTTACATGATTAGATTTCTACTGTGCAGAAAAACCTACTTTAAACTGTAGCACTTACACACATTTACTCAGCTGTTTATTCAACTTCCACCCCATGAGGGATTATGACAGGCTCGCATAAAATATTTTGCTTGTGCACGGTCTTAGATACTTAAGAAATATATATATAGATATATATATATAGATATTGCAGGTTGTTGGTCATCAATGCTTTTTATATATATTTATATACACACCTATTCTTTCACCTTCATATATGCATGTAATAGCCCTCAGTTTGTTTTTACCTATCTGTGTTGTCCATGTTTTTACCTGTATGTTTATGTGTATCTTCCTGTAAATTGCTCTGTGTGTAAGTACATTGAGAGAAACTAAAAACTGAAGAGAAATCCCTTGCATGTGTACACATATTTCTGATATTACAGACATATTCTGATAACAACAAGTATCACTTATTGCCTGGGATTACTTTTTGACGTGTAACTCTTTTGTACTTGAATGCGCCTTTAATCATCATCATCATCATCATCATAATAATGTAATAGTATCAATTAAACAGACTAGTTCAGATGTTTCTGTTTTCAGGTGAATTTTTCTATCTTAAATGGATACTATTCCAAAATGGGTAATCTATTTTTCAGGGAAGACTCCATTTAGAGATACATCAGACATATGGGGCGAACATCCTTACAGAAAAAAGATGAAAAATGTTTGTAGCCAAACAAGGTATTTCTATAAAAAATATAAAACAATGCTGCCCAACAATAGCGCAAAATGGTAGGATGATAATTATAGGGATATAGGGATATAATGAGAATAGCTGATATTCATAGTAAAGGTCTTGCTCCTGGTGTCCATTCATTCAGCAGCACAGACGGTGGCTGGTAAAACTGTTTTCACCAGGATGATTCTTCATCACCAAAATGTCTTTTCAGTGGACAAAAACTGTTTTTCTAACACGTTAGTATTATTGTTGCTGCTCCCACCGGTCCTTCAGCAATTTTTGGGGTTTCTGGTGTAAATTTTTTTTTTCACAAGGAGCAGACAGTTCACAAAAATGTTTTACTGATAACTGAGAGGACTGCCATTAAATGGCTAATATGTTAGCTAACGTAACTAGCTAACGGGCTTCACCAACCTGTATCCTGTTAAACCTACTTGATTAATTCACCTCACTAAAGACTGAATTATTTGATGAATTCGGAGATTTTAATGAACGGAGTTAAAGTGCAATTTACTTTGTAGGTGTACATTATTTTCAAAGAATGTCAAAACTTCTGTTTCCGGTTACGTCCTTTGTTCCTTGATGTGAAAAGAGATCACCTTGGCTTTGTTTTGGCATCTTTCACTAAACCATTCATTCAGACTTTTCTGCTGCATGTGGCTCTTTGGATAGATTAAATTTTTGGCATAAAACCCCTAAAGCTGATTGACTCTTAGCTTAACAGTCTGTTGAGGTGTAAATTTATGGAGATAGCACAGGCAGTAAGTGCAGTGCTTATCTAATTGTCTTTACAAAATGGCCGCCACAGAGTGTGTAAAAAAAAAAAAAAACAAAGTCATGAAAATATAAAGGGAGACATACATACTTACCAATACACACAAAATATTTCCCTTCCTCTTGCTTTCAAATTAGCTAAAAGGCTAACTGCTTTTCTTGACATTAATGTAATGGGTGGGGGATCTTTAGTCCTCGGGGATAAAAGCTCTTCTTAATGCAGGTTATTAGTCAGTCGGTATTGACATAGCCACTGCCACAAATCTGCATTCGCTAATAGCCCGGTCTCTTGGGAGCAAGCACAAGCCTTCAGTTTACTTAGGTATTCCTCACAGAGACAATATTGAATATTAAGCATACTAGGAAATGCTAATCGCGAAAGCTGCCTTATAAAGCCAGCGTATGATACCACCGTTTACCACAGGAAAATATGATATGAGAGTTCAAAAAAAGAGGAGATAGACTTCAGATTAGGGAAAGAACGGAGTCATATATTTATGTCACTGTAATAACAACATCCTGCTGCTTTTGCTTTTGTTGGATGAGTCATAAAGGCCACTATAGGTCCTTGTTAGGTAAACAAACTTTTTAGTGTTTTACTGATATGTTCAGTGTTAATATTTTTCTGTCTTATCATGTCTGACATTTCCCTACTATGTTAATTAAAAAAAACGTAATTACGCTTCCCTTAAAATGTATTCACTGTTGCAAATTAGTGGTATACAAATTAATAAAAGACAGGGGTGGGTACAGGTAAACAGAGATATATTAGCTATTTGCATAAATGATCAATTCTATTTTTCTCTCCCAAAACAGATTTGAACACAAGTAAGTGTCCTATTTTGGAAGTTACAAGGTTACACATTTTACCTTGGAGTTTATGCTGTATCATCCCTTGGGCTGAAAATCCCATTCTGGTCTGGTGTGACAGCAGCTCAGAGGTGCAAGACATCAGGAGGTCGAAACCATGAGGACCTCGTAAAGTCAACGTCACATTGCCACCGGCTGTAATGAGGTCAGTTCACAGCCTGTGTGTGCGGAAATGTGACCTGCAGCAGAGAACTGTAATGGCATCGATAATTCCTAATCACAGTCATGAAGTCGAACCCACTTCACCAGAAATCACAAGCATCCTTGACAATGATCTGACCTGTTTTCTGTTCATAGTTTATCTGCTGTACTACATGTGGGTGTATTGTGAAGAGGTATATTTACAATGCAAAGGAAATGTTAAGCCAACCTTTAACAATAAGCAGCTTTATTCCCAAATCACTGTTCTGGAGTAAACGTGGTCAGCAGGAAAACTATATCACCAAAAAAGATGCTGAGTTCTGTGGAGACCACACACATCATGTAGAATTAGATGACAGAAAATAGAGACATAGATTGCAGGTGCTTGTAGAGTCATGTGTGCATGTGTGAGACGTTGATGAGATATGCAGGGCTCCACCTCCCCACCTGCTCTCACGATGTACTCCTGTCTCCACTAGCAGTGGAGACACATTTTTCAATGCATGCATGAATGGCAGCACACAGACATATACAAACTACACAGCAGAAATACAAAACAGTGTTTTTTTCCTGCTTTGCAAACACAGGAAACCAAAAAGCAAACAGAAATATGGTGCATTTTGCTCTTATTTCTTAGTTTTTTTATGTTGCAGTGAGAATAACTAGTTTAAACAATATTTATACTCTAACCACCTCTGTGAGGCAGCTTGAAATGTTGCTACTTCTTGGCTTATTGGAACACTTAAATACCAGCCAGTTAACGCAGCAGTTAATGCTCAAGGCAGTTGGGTGACATTCACCACCAACTTGCTTGTCAGATATCTATGCGTCAACCTGCAGTCAAACCAGCAAAACCTCCGTTAATGAGTCACATCGAAAAGTCAACGGTCCAAAATGATCACCTCCGATGGCTATTTATGCAATGTAGGTGGTAAATACACAAACTGGTTCTAAGGCAGAAACTGCAGAGTACATCCTCGACATACAAAGAGAGATAAAGAGATGGAGCGTAGAAAGGGGGAGCAAGAGAGATCTAGACAGATACAGAGAGCAAAGGAGGGAGAGCAGATGTGGCCTTTGGGCTGAAACTGCTGAATCACCACGTCTCTTCTCATTACTTCATCACATCATGAACCCGAAGCACTTTCTCTGGAGCCACACACACAGAGACTGTCATGATAGAAAGCAGAGAGAGACAGCAAAGAGGAAAGAGACGGAGGCAAACGCACAAAGAGGGGGTGAGACGAACCAGGAAAGAGCATCATAGACATCCAGACAAAGCAATAAATGGAGATTCCCAGATGTTGTCCCTCCGTCTTCCTTAATCCTGCCCCCTTCTGTGGCGATATCACCTTCACAGGCCCTGGAGGACACAGACTCTTCCCTCACCCATCTCAATGGGCTTGAGTCTGTTATATAAGGACTACATCAAACACACACACACACACACACACACACACACACACACACACACACACACACACACACACACACACACACACACACACACACACACACACACACTCTTTCATCTCGCAGCTTTATTGCTGGACTCCCATTGTGGTGTCTTTTTGTGGCACAGTCAGAGAAAGCCATCATAGTAGCACAGTTGATATTCGAGAGCTCAGAGAATGAGCCTGTCAGATGCAGACAGAGTCATGATACCTGAGGTTGCTTATGCAACTGCCATTGTTATTTAGAGTTATGGTGTGTTTGTAAATGCATGTCCAGTTTCAAGAAGTTTACATTCATTTAGAAAGGGAAGTTTAAATGAGGCAATAGAAGAGGTTTAATTTGTGGAAAGGGCGAATGAAGGTATAAAGAGTAAAGGAGAAGGGTAAGAGAGAGTAAAAGCGTCATTACTTGACATTACTATCATCCACTTCAAACGTGTCAACAAAACCACTCTGAGGAGTATTCATTAGTGTGTTTTAGTTAATTGTAATTGACAGGTGGAAACACACAATATTAATTGCTTGTCCATCCCTTTTAGCCTTTCCATCAGTCTATTAATCAAACTTTGAATGTTCTTTATTAGCGTGGGTGTAAAATGGCCCTGTTTGTATTATATTCTTACATTATAATGGTGGTTTAGTTCTCAGTGGTATTATTGGGATTGATTTTTGTTTGATTCATATACCAAACAGAAATTTCAGAAGGGGCTGTTTGAGTTTCTAAGTTTATACAAGGAAGTTACAGTATTCTCAACAGCTTTGGATTGAACTCTTCATTGAAGTCAGGACAGTGGAAGCACTGACACCATCTTCTGCTGCTGGCTGAAAACGCTCTTGGCCAACTTTTTCAGACTACCAAGGAGATTCAGTGCTCTTATTATAGATCTTCCGTCTCTGATACCTCTATGGGGAATGCCTTCAATACACTTCCAAGATGGAAAAATAAATTGTTCTTTTTAATTGCTCTGATATTGGATTTCTGCTCTTGACTGGCCATGACGCAAGGTCAGGTATTATAATTGGTATCAGAACATCTTTTGTACTTACTGGACAAAAACTTCTATCAAATGAATATAATGTAATGTAAAGTAATAGTTAACTGTTCCCTCCAATTGATGACGTAATATACGTTATATGCGTTATATGCAAAGTGAATTGAAGGAAAGTTTATTGATGAGGATCACCAGGTAAAAGTCTGGCTTCAGGCTGATGCTGTCCTTTAAAAACCTTAAAAACCTGTTTCTTTGAGGGTGTCCCGTCATTTCTGATCAGAATAAGGCCTCAATGTGAACAGTATGCTAAATCATTACAGAGGGCGAATTTCCAGTGAGATTTTCTGTTTTTCCAGTTATATTACTGAGAGCCTCAAGTCCCACTCTTTGCTGGGTGGAAAATCAATAACATTTAGCAGGCCTCTCTGGCCCAGATGCTTTAAGGGCCGTTTCGCCTGCTAGTGTTCCCCGCCAAAGAATTAACATTAATATTTATGCTGAGCTCCTTGGATGAAATATTGTTTACACACAAAATGGGAGGACTTCTGGAAATAATGGCAGTGAAGTCGCAAATCCACTACATTACATTTCTTAAATGTTAAATCATACTACTCACTGGGCATCATTTCAGTTGGCTTTGCCCTGCAACAAACTTTGCCTTTTGATTTAGGAACTTCACTGGTGTGGTTTCTGCAATGGTTATATCCTTGGCCTACATTATATTTTACAACATTTACTTAACACCATAGGTGCCTGAGTTATAGAGCAGGCTGAGCAGCTGCACCCCCATGGGAACAAACGTGTTTTTGCATCCCCACTTTTTGACCAGACAACTTTGCTCTTTTTTAACATTTTAGCAAATTTGGACCAGAATTAATTGTATCTGTACGCATTATGTGCAATATGTGAATTAAAAATTATTTCCTGTCCTTATCTAAGCCATTTTGTCATATAAACTCAGGACGATTCCCAGAGAATCAGGTCCCAAGTAGCACACAACCACAACTTACGGTAAAGTATGGTAATGTCTGGTAACGTATGGTAATGTAAGGTATTCTATGGTAATGTGCAGTATTCTAAGGTTACATACAGTAATATATGGAAATGTATGTCAATGTATGGGGATGTACAGTGTTATACGGTATCATATAGTAATGTACACCATTCTATGGTAACGTATGGTATTCTATGGTAATATACAGTATCTAACGGTATTGTACAATAATGTATGGTAACATACGGTAATCTATGGTAATGTATGGTATCCTAAGGCACTATATGGCAACGTATGGTAACATATGGTATTCTATGGTAATGTACTGTAGCCTACAGCAATGTATGGTAACGTACGGTATTATATGGTAATGTATGGAAATGTATGGTTATGTATGATAACGTATGATGTGTGGCAATGTACGGTAATATGCAGTATTCTATGGTAATGTCATATATGGTAATGTATGGTAATGTACGGTAACGTATAGTGATGTACAGTATTCTATGGTTATGAATTGTATTCTTTGGTAACGAATAATATTTTATGGCACGTTACCATAAAATACCATACGTTATTCCGTATGGTATAACATGGTAATGTACGGTAATGTACATTATTCTACGGTAACGTATGGTAATGTATGGTATTCTAAGGTAATGTAGGGTATTCTATGGTAATGTACGGTAATGTATGGTATAATATGATAATGTACAGTAACGTGTAGTAAAGTACAGTATTCTGTTGTAATGTACAGTATTCTATGGAAATGCACGCTATGGTAATGCAGGTGCAAAGTGGAAACCTCTATTTTCATTCAGACTTGACAGGGTACAAATCATACATTATTGGAGTCTGAAAAAACATATTATATCTCCTATAAATTACATTTAATTTGTATGTTTATGTTTGTGTGTGGCTACAATCTCTGGACTCTGGTGTGACAGTCCTGCACTTTGCACACCCACCATCAACCTTGACATGAAACTTCGTGTTCTAGGAGACAGGGTATATAAAGATATACAGTATATGCAATTCTGATGTATGGTCAGGTTTTGTACAAGCAGGATTGCATCAAGTAATCCCAGCACTTCTTATCTGAATGTAGGCTGCAGTGTCTCACATTCAGGCATCGCCACATCATGATGGTGGCAGCCATCCAGTAAGCCACCAATACACTCACAGCAAGAGATACAGGATTACCATAAAGTAGAGCTGCCAGTCACATTCAGTCAGTACAGTGTAGGGGAACACTACACTCGTGCATGTATCTACACATGCATAATGCACCGTTTTAGAGATAATCCTCTGCTGATTGTGTTGGGAATAACATCCATTGCAATAAACAGTGAAAACCATTCAGTGTCTGTAGCTCAGACATTACTTGATCAATGGTACATGGCACCATTTTATTTCAGAACAGACGCTTGTAAAACAAATAATATGACTGTATACACAGACAGTATTATGGCATTTAAAAATTGTACAATACTCATTTAAAGGGGACTGAATTTGTGCCAAAATGGGTGACAGTGTATTTAGCTGCGTTTGCATTTAACAATTTGCAGACACTGAAATCTCAGTATCGGACAGCTACAATGACGAAACTCAAAGAGGAATGTATTTTCATACTTCAAACATATTTATATTTATAGACTAGAATTAAAGTTCTATCTTTGCAGCTATCAGCATACATTTTCAAACATTCAGCTTCCGAAATCATTACTAAAAAAAGTGGCAAATTTCCTCAAACCCATGCAAAGCCAACAAACCAGTCTGACAACAAAAGGTCCACTCTCCCTCTTGTTCTGGAGCCTTTTGACCATGTCACATAGTCATAATCAGCAGATGGAGTTTGTTCTCAGTTGTCACTGACCTCTAGATGTTCAAACTGAAGGACTCTTAAGGACTTCTCATCCTTTGTGGCTTAAAGGATAACTACAGTATATTCAAACGTGGGTCCTACTTTTACATATTTAGGATTCAAAATGACTGGCAGGTGCCTAAGTTTTGGAATTGGTCCAGTAGATCCCCTCAGCAGGTAGCCATGAATATACTGTGAATACGCTACAAAGGCTGTAATGAAATCATTTAGGGAAACCTCACCAGTCAAAATACATTCACTATCTGCTTATGTTTTACCCTGAAAGGCTCAGATTGTTTTACCAGAAACAGCTGTCATAGTGCTCAGTAAGAAAGCCACCAGACTCCATTGAAAAAACCTTCTTTTGTCCTCACAGAACACGGGAGTTGCTGGTCAAGTTGCTGTGACTTTGGTGTTTGGTGTTGAGATTGAAATTAACTCATTAAAACACTAGAGTCACACAATAACACATGTTGTGCAAGGTAAAATGATTGAATGTAAAATGTTTTTTGTCGATTGAGTCTGATGGCCGTTTCTGGTTAAACAAAAATAATCTTACAGGTCTATCTCTGTAGGGATCATTTCTGTAATGTAGACACTATAATAATAACAATCTGAGCTCATCAGTAGATAAACAAGCATTTTTAGAGGACACATTTTGACACACGTAGTTGCCCCACAGCCATTGTAGTTCATTTGCAGCTTGTTTGTGACTGCCATCTGAAGCGATCTACTGGAACAATTTGTGTCATTTAGAGTCATTTCTAACCCAAAATATGTAAAAATAGGGCCCTTTTTTAATAATACTGGAGTTATCCTTTGATAGCCTGCCACTTCATTCTTGACCTCGGAAACGGCAACAATCTCAACTCAAGGTCCACTTCTTCAGTTGCTCTGCAAGGCTTTTTACCACATCATACCTTTTTTTCCGTCTGCAACAGCAAACACATTCTGTTTTATTAGGAATACTAAACAATAATTGCCATCTAACAGCACTCCTGAACGTCCATTAAATTGAAAAGGTCAAAAGTGTCTCATGCAGCCACTTTATCACATAACTCTCCAGTACAAGACTAACAAGATAAAACTACACCAAGATAATGACAGTATTGAATGGCTGTAAAATCATCAGCATCCACAATAAAAACCTCTATAGCCTGAAAAAGTGATTTGCAGGAGCAGAGAGAGGCAAGCGGGTCAGGAACATTATTACAGAGCCAAAGGCTTATATTTCAGGTGTAGAAAGCGATGTTTTATTCAGAGCGACATGCCCTTGTATGACAATTTATGATATAAGAGTCGATAGCATAAGGACAATATCCTGTTAGCCCACTTGTGCTGTCAAGAGATGAAACACTTACTCATAGCTCTCCAATACTCCCTCTCAAACACACACACATACATCACCATAAACATGCACACACTTGGTGTCATAAAGGCTCATATAAACACACAAAAACAGAGGCAGGTGACAGTGTTGGGTGGTTAAATGTGTGAATCCAAACCCCAGAGAAAAGCTGTCTAGTCTGTTTAGATTAATAGAGCTGTTTCTATTTTGGGAGCAGCATCAGTGAGAGGAGAGAATGTATTTTAATACAAAGACTTAGACCACAAACAAAAAACACTAGGATGTAACAATAAGATATATGATTAAAATTAGTCGTAAGTTCAATGTCAGTCAGCATTCGGCTTATGCACTCATACTGAACTTTGCTTTTTCAAATTAACAGTAGGTCATGTTCCTTCTGGCTGATTACAGACCAAATATTTTTCACACCAAATTTGCAGAGCAAATAAGAAACAGTGTGCCATCATCAACTTCCCACCAGTCAATTGGACAGCACTCAACCCATCATTGAAGCCACTTGCGTCTTAACACTTACCACTCATGCTGGGGCTCATCAATGACCAACAGGATCTTGAACTTCTTGGAGAGGGAGGGAGAGGGAGCCGACTGCTCCACAAACCCGGCGGCGGATGCGGCCGTCTGTTTGACCACGTTGGTGATGGACGTGAAGGAGCTGAAGAAGCCAGAGGAGCCCCCGGTAGAGGAGGAGGATGAAGACGACGCCTGTTGAGGCTGCTGAGCCACTTGGTTCGGGCGCCGCTCCTGAGCTGCGGGGGAGTTTGCTGGCGCCTGGGCCGGTGCTGGAGCTTTGGTCGGGGACTGGGCAGGGGCGGGTGCCATGGCCGGGGTTGCACCCTGCTGGGAAGGGGAGGAGGCTGTGGGGGGAGGAGGAGCAGTTGGGTCAGGCCTCTGGAGGTCTGTCATGTAGCCGTTGGGCAGGTTGGACATGAAGCTGCTGTCAGAGAGACGGCGTCGGAGGAAGTTCATGGTTGCGGTCGAAAGGTCGATCTCTCAGTTGGGTGGTTAGTTGCTCTTTAAGTGTTTCTCTTGGTTTCTTGGCTGAATGTAGTAAAAGTAGAGACAGGCAGAGATGGTTACAGAGAGAGAGAGACACTGATCAGAGGTTAGATGAATGACAGAGAGAAAATCAGTCCAAATGATCGAGGGTTGAGTGACGGAGAGCTGCTTCTGTGTTGAAGGAATGGAAAGCAGGAAGGACGGAAAGGATGGATGAAGCGATGGATACAGCTCTGGTCCAGTCTTCAAGAGACAGCTCTCCAAAGCGCAGCAAAGCCAGCAAAACAGCGTGCGTGTATGTGGTGTTCCTCCTCCTGAGCCTCACGCCTCCTCACAAATGCGTGTGTGTGACGTGTGAGAGTGTGTGTCTGAGAGAGAGAGAGAGAGAGAGAGAGAGAGATAGAGAGAGAGGTGCTCGTGCTCTCCCCCCTCTACTCTGCCTTCCTGCCTCCTGAGCTGCTGCAAGCTGAATGTGCTCATGAGATGCTGCTCTCTCCGCTTATCTCACCCTTTCACTCGCTCGCTCACGCTCCCCCTGCCCTTTTCCTCCCGCTCACTCACTCACTCGGCACGCTCACTGGCTGCCTCCCGCCCCCCCCCCCCCCCCCCCCCCCCCCCCCCCCGCCTCCTCCCCCTCCTCCGCCTGTCATCATCCTCCTACATCATAGGCTACGTGTGTGTGTCGTGCTGCAGCCTTGTAGCGCTTGCGTGCCGTGTGCAACCACTGGAAGGGGTTTCCTGCTAGTGTGCATAAGGTGGAGTTCACAGATGGGAACACCATCTACCCTGCTCTGCAAGCCCCACCTCCTTCTCCCGCCATCCTTCCATCTTTGCTTCTCAACCTGTCTTCCCTGCATCTCTTTTCCCACCATTGCGGGCTTATGTGTGTGACAGCGCTGATACATTTCTAGTGGATACATTCTCATAGAATTAAAAAAAATAAAAATAACCCCCACTCTGCATGAATATGCTTAAGCCGAGATTTTGTCCCTAAAAGCACGTGGCATAACGGTGAGCAGGGTTTACTCTTTAATCTAAAGCACTACCGTGAAGAGGCCTGGGTGAAGAACAGAAGAAAAACGAGAGAAACAAGGAGAGGAGAAGGACAGAGATTCATTCCTTCTGTCGACTGATTTAATCTGTGAAATGATCCCCTCCAGTGGAACGTGCTACACATCAATAATGTGTTTTGTTCTGCAGCTAAGAAAGCCGCACATGGAGGTAATGGTGGCACCAAGCATGAGGAGACCCTACAGCGGTCAGCGTATTTTAAGTTACATTTTTTGCCATCCTTTGAGCTCTATAATAGAGTCTGTAATTATTATTTTTGCTGCAAGATTTCCCTAACAGTTTCAATTGAGGCAGATTTTTATGATCATTAAATCCTCGATTTCATGGATGACGAAGATCATCATCACAACAACTAATCACAGCAATCACAACAACCTACTCCAAAACATAAACCCTTTTCAGTTAATTTGTAGGTACAGTTTCTTTTCCACACCCCTCTGTGTGTCACACTGTTTGTTTCTGTGTCTCTTTCACTTCCTATTCTTAAAAAAAACCTCCCAAAAATCTCCTCCCTACGCCTGGCATCATTATGCATTCACTATATCAGGACATGAGAAGAGCACTATTTCTAAAAGCCATCAGCAAGAGCAAGAGTCTGCGTCTGTACTGTTTGCTGCCTTAAGCTTTACTTGGAAAAAAAAAGAAACAGCCAGAAGATGACAGGACAAAGAGGGAGAAAGACGATTATTCAAAAAGAAAATCCCACACACGTCTACACCACACTGAAGAGAACAGCTTGGCATTAGAGGGCTGCAGTGGAAGAAAATATAGACCTCCAGCACATATTGTCTTCAATCTTAAAAGGCTGTAAAGCAGAACTATCCTTCAACCCATTTGACAGATTTGACTGCTCATTTAGCATCAAGAATTGAGATTTCTGGGAAAACAAAAGCTTTCATTTTCAGTATAGATTTGGTTAGCTTTGATACCATCTCAATTGATGGATATGTATTCCTTGACCTTTATGCCACTGAAAGGCTGCTTTTCAGCTTTACTCGAGTGGTTTACTAAACCACTTGAGTATGTCTCTTCCCAACCATATCTTTTTATTTTCAAGTGACTCATAATTTTTAATTTTTTTTTACAAGTGAGAAATTATTGCAATTTTCAGGTGAGGTATAGATTACTGCACAATAGGGGGCATCTTAATTTGAATGAAGTGCAGCGTTTCTTGTCTTAAAAAATGGCAAAGAGGCATGTCAGCAATCGTGTTGATTAATAAACCAGCCCCTGCGCAGTATTCAAAAGAGATTTTTTTTATGCACAACATGCAGGACGCACATTTGTAGCAAGTCACGATGAGTAAAGCCCAGAAAGGGGGGGGGGGGGGGGGGGGTTGGCTGCGTGTAGTCAACCAGAAGAGAGCTGGAGTGAGTCACAGAGCTGCAGTGTGAACTGTAGCGACATCCTAAGCTCATCCTGGACTACATGTTTCATGACACACATACACAACACGTAACACATTTCCAAACAGCCATTATGTAATATGCGTGTGCATGAAATTCTGTAGACGAGAGTCAGAGATTAAAGATTAGCTGCTCCAGCATTTATAGCATAAGAACTTTGATATGGCCATCACCTCGTTTTAAAAAAGGAGTTACCCTGACTGATAGAAGATTATGGCTCCTCGACCTTTCTCGTGTTTCCTCCCCTCTTTTGACTTAAACATTGTATGTGTAGTGCGGTACAGCTGCTGCGTCTGGAACAATATAGTGAGGATACGCAAACAGCAGATCCACAATGCCAGGAGCATCTATCATCTGTCAGCACACACACACACACACAGACTCCAATACACTTGTGTATTCACATATACACACACGTTGGCATGCACACAAAAAAATCAGATGCTGACATACGAACACATTCAGCCCTGCTGCATCCGGCTCTGTCTCTGTTTCAAGCGTCATCAGCTATCAGGCCAGTATGCATCCGCGCGCACACACACACACAAAGAAGTGTGTAACTGAGCAACTGAGTTAAAATGTGAGTAATTTGATTCATTATGTTTCACCACTGATTGAAATGAATCATTCTATTAACCATTATTTGATTGAATAATAAAAATAGTAATGTGATCCTTCATCATCAACACATGGGACTAGAATTCAAAAAACATAAAAGACTATTTTTGGTGGAGGGTAGGGTATTAAGGGATAAATGCTGCTTTGGGGATTTTGCTGCAGATATCTGAATGTGTGTAAGTGAATATGTAAGGGTCAAACCTCCAGTGGCAGGTAGTGTTGACTGTAACACAGTACATGCTACAACCTCAGCAGGTCATAATTTCAAATTCCAAAATTTCAATGAATTATTCAATTAAATTTAATCTCAATCCAAGTTTTGTTCAATTTATTAAAGGTCCCATATTTTGCTCATTTTAAAGTTCATACTTGGTGCTTGGTGGTCCTACTCGAGCAGGTTTACAAGGTTTAATGTTAAAAATGTACATTGTTTTTCTCATTCTCATCACTGTTGACAGCCTCTGTCTGAACGCTCCCTTTTAGTAGAACAGTTGGCTGCTTATCTCTCACCTTTGACATCTTTGTGTTACGGGGAGCTGGCATTATTGAGGAAAAAACAATGGTGGACAGCAAGGTGGATTCAGGAGGTTTTCAGTGGGCGCGAACAGTCGGCCCGCTGGAGTAGGTCACATGATCAACAGATCCCCTTATGACATCAGAAGGGGAGCCAAATCTAAACAGCATGTTTTCACACACATTTAGTGAAAGATGGGGCAGGAGAAAAAGACAGAGGACAGTCTTTACTCAGAGCTTGATGGTGTGTAGGCAGAACAGGGACTCATGTTAATGTTGAAAAGACACAAAAAAGTGCATTTTGCTTGATATGGGACCTTTAAATCAATTTTACTGACTAGATGTAAAGGGGCTGCCAATAATGCAGCTTAATGGTGAATAAGTGGAAGTTTGCTTTGCAGGCAGTAATGTCAGATGCACTGGCAGGTTAATTGAAAACAGAGAGGGCTCAACCCAGGAGACAACAGGGTTACTATGGAGCTGCACTATTATAAAATTACAGTCTAGTTCTTTCTTAATGCAAGGTCTTATAATGGTAGACCTTCACAGAGGTCATCTCACTATGACTCAGTTGAAATATCAAGAAAAACATTAAAACGTCTGTCCCGCCTTTGAAGCTACTTTAGGGAATAAACTAGATCCAACCGAGCTATTATAAAAGATAGCTCTCTGAATGAACTTTAACAGCACTGTGTGGATGGATGGATGGATGGATGGAGCTACAAGATTAAAACACCCACACACACCTCAGATATCTGCAGCAATTCCCCCAAAACACCATTTAACCAGGCTTGTGTGCAGCACACATACATACATACAGCAGACACACAGCAGAACTCACTCTGCAGAGACTGATGCTCATATCTCTGTGATAGGCCTTGCGCTATTGTATTTTTTTTAGGCACAACACAAAATTCAAGATTCAAAACTGCCATGGCAACAAGTAGAAGAGAAGTTGGCTCGGAAAGCACAACAATAAAAGCACTAGTAATGATACATCAGCATACTAATGAGCAGTTCATAAGACAAGCAAAGACAGGTAGAAGCAAAGATGTCGAGATAACTTCATGCATTGTGACCATTTCACACACACACACACTGATGATAATAGTGGAGCATCGATTAAGTTTCAAAGTCATAAACAATAAACGGGAGGTTTATTTTGAAAGATTTTGTAAAGCAGATCTGTTGAACACTACAGAGGCAACATGGCGCCTTCTAACACAAGAGCTGCAAATGCATGTGACTGTAATGAGCATCGAAAACCAAAAGGATGTTAATGAATAAACTCTTCATCTGTCTTTGACATTCAGATACTTGGAGTTAAAGTCAACTTAAATGTAATATGCATATCTATTTATATTGCTGTGATATTATAATTTCATATGAGAAAACAAACACCTGCCTGCTGGAGGAGGTGGGAAATTCATATACTGTGTGTTTGAGTGTGTGTGTAGTAATAGACCTGAACAAACCAGCCTGAAATCACATATTGATTTTATGGCATTTTCTGTTGAATGCCCTCATGCTATGTTTGTATTAACTCTTTCACTAAAGCAGACGGCATTTACCCACATTATGTTTTTTATCATAATCTACATAATCATTTAAGCATGTGTGGCATTACAAATCAAGTGAAGCTATTAGTTGGTAGGTTTGGTAGGGCTCTCAAGTGTACTGTTAATATTAACACTGTCTCTCCAGGCTCAGCGTCTCATTTTACTTCAAATCTGCATTTTAGTTCTGCTTCAACTTGCTTCTGCCTCCCATATTATGAATGTTGTTGGTGCACTCCCTGCTCACTGACACTGTAACCTTTCAGTGGAGTATGATAAAAGTGGCCGCTTCTGTTTGTCGCTTCTTGTGGGGGTCTGGAGCAGCTGTTCACATCTACAGATGTGTGTGTGTGTGTGTGTGTGTGTGTGTGTGTGGTTAATGGTGCATTTTCTTTTGATGTTCCTTCACTAAGCATGGGCAGCAATGACAATCTCCATGGCAACAGGCGTGCAAAAGCTGAAAAGATTCTCCTGGTTAGTGCATGTGTGCGTGAAACGTTTGTATCTGTGTTTGTACTCTACACACGACATGGAAGCTGGTGGTTTACCGTCAGATGAGCTTTAAATTGCAGCAGAGGAGCTGCACCATTCACTGTAACATAAATTCCTCTTATTGTAATTATATTATGATATGGCTGCTGAAATTCCTGTGAACTATGAGACTGCCAGATATTCATGTTTTAACAACACTTAACTGCAGGCTGAACTGCAGTCTGGGACTTTGCCAAGCGACATCTATCCAAGCTTTTTACAACTAAATTAATGATTCCTGAGACGGGCACTCAAGGAAAGGTTCATAAGCTGTAAATCAGGTGCCTCTTTCAGACTAATAGACGGGATGGAAACGTTGCCAAAATCAATTCAAATTGGGAGATCAATGCGCATTCACCAACAAACATCAATTCAGTTTAATCAAATGTTCTTGTTCCCAGACGAAAAGTTACAAAGACAGCCATCGCTTTCATTCCAATCACTTCAGTCATTTTCACACTGGCCCACACAAACACTGTGAGGAAAGTTTGAGGTGTGATGGAAGGATTCTCACCGTGGTGAACAATATATATTTACAAGCCTTTGTTCTTGTCTACTTGCTTGCAACCGCTTTGCTGCTTGCAAGCTTTATGGGCTCGCTTTAAAGACCAGAGAAGCTGTTAAAATATGAATTTTTATTATTGGGTGTTGAGCCCACTGCCCCCGTGCTTAAATAGGTTTACTGCTGCAGAGTATTAGCAACACAATCGACTACACTGTGTGGTCTCCTTAAGGGGGCTGTAACTGATATTTTTACAATAACATGCGCCGCATGATAACGTGAAAACACTGTGATAATATGAATGAATCCTATAGGGATGTTATTATAGATTCTGAAGGTTACACAGCCACACTGATAATAAGAGGAGGAAGAAATAGCTGGAGGCTAGCAGAGAGCATACGTGGACTGATGTACATGTCTAGGTCATAATCGCAGGCGTAAATTCAACATTTAAATTCAACACATAGAGAATTAGACTCTCACTCTTGCAGGAGCTTCACTGTCCCTGATTTAAGTCACTGTGAGCGCAGTGACTGAACTTGTTAGTTGGGATTTAGTGGCCTTATCAATATTCATTTGGCTGAAAAGATGGCTCACAGCAGTTACTGAGAAGATAATATTTGTCTCACTCCTGACAATCCCATAATGAGCTGCAGACATATTGCAAACTGTCGTGAATCTACATTCAATATTAATTCATTCAAATAAATGTGAGAAAAGGGCCAATAAGACTAGCGACTAATGCCGGGGGAAGACTGATGATGGCCTCAAAAGCCTCTTCGTTTTAACTGCTGAAAAATTATCCTCTTGCTTAAGATTAGTTTTACTTTCACAAATTTGCTCAGACACCTTATGATTTTCAGCAGTTATTTGGTTCTAAGCAAAGTGAGAGTTTTTTCAAGTTGTCAAAAACAGGATATGTGGCCTTGCTTTCTTCATGTCAGGCTTAAATGCAGTATTGACTTTGCTGTCACAGGTTTTATTTAATACTTTCAGTAGCTCAAGCCTAATATATTGCTGCCAAATATGAAGGTCTAGAGCCTGACAGATTTGTTTTATGGGCCATGTAATGTGTAACAAAAATGGCTTTTATGATTGTTCAGGTTAACACTTTACTTGCAGCTGTATACATATATCCATGTGTATTTAAATATTTCTTCTTAACAATAAATGGATTCGTTTAAAAGAGATGGAAATAAACATGTTTCTCAGAACAAGGAAAATGTATTAATGGGGGCTTATATGAAGTCTGTTGAGCTCCATGTTAATATAATTCTTCTATATTTGAATAATTTCCCTTCTGATTGGACTTTGAATCGTCATCACGGAGCGGACTGAGGCTGTTATAGTTGCAGGTCAGGTATCTTATGACCTCAGTGTACACAACCCTCTCCTCACAGCTAAACTTGGTCGAAACCCGCCCTCTGCTGGCTGAATTTAGAGCTGCTACAATGTTCTTCGATCTCTTTTCCTCCAAGTATTTAAATGCCGCAGTTTACATTTATCAAATCGTACATGTAGCTACGTGTAAAATAACTCACACACGTGTCCGCGTTGAGGTTGAGGTGCCTTACCTTCCGTCTCTGACTCCATTACCCGTGAGCCTCCAACCCGCAGTGCACGGCGTGACGTCATTTTTAGTCGACTGTCAAGCACACGGCTGACAGCCACTGACCTGATGGACGCAATTAAACCACAAAACTGATATTTTGACAGCTATACAGTGTCTGTGGTCGTGTTTTCTGACATTAAGCCACTCGCTCTATAATGTGTTTCTTACTTTATGCGGCCGGAACTTCGTTTTACACGTTTTACACGTAATTGAGCCGGTTACCCCGCTGATAAATACGCTTGTGTTGTTTAGCTAGTTCAAAATGACTCTTCCAGCTTTGCACAACACCGGCGTGCTGTACAGGCGGATCTTGTCACAGTTTCCGCAGGACATCAGTTTAGCTTTTGCTTATGGATCTGGCGTTTTCAAACAACACGGGACCAGCCAAGGTCAAATGGAGGTAACCGAAGTGACACCAAACTCTGCCCATGATGTTATACACTGCAACACAGTCATAGTGATATTTTAGTGTAACCTTTGCAGACAGAACATGCTTGAATAGGTAAAGGCACTTTCTTGTACTTTGTCCTGTCAGTGAAACTGTGAAAAATGCATTTTGCAAGGAGGTAGGCTCAGTATAAGTAAAGAACTGTGGTTGAAGTCTGATGTATGATTAATTAATGTGGATATTGGAAATCAATATCACTGTATTGATAAGAATATTTGATACTGCATTATGGATGTTTGGAATAAATGTCACTATATTGATATTTCTGATATAAATATGCATCACAATATTCCAAATATCTCTCTTGCAAATGTCCATTTAAAAAATCTATTATTTTCAGTCCAATGAAATGTGCAACACATCAGACAAAACTCTTAACTTGTGTGAAACAGTAACTCATTCAATAATAACCTGATTTTGTTATTTTTTTACAATATGATTTGCTCAGGTTTAGAACTCTAATAATAACGTGTGCTCATGTTATCACAGTATGATTCCAATTAAAACTGATAAACAACCTCAATGAATAACGGCCTCTCTCACTACATGTTAGAATTTGAAGGCGTGTCCTAAGTCAGTGTGTAAGAAAATGTGATGTTCCCTATTGTGTTCACCTCTAATATATACAGAAGAACATGCTGGACTTTGTGATTGCTGTTGACGACCCAGTGACGTGGCACACCATGAACCTGCTGCAGAATTACAAGCACTACTCCTTCCTCAAGCTGCTGGGCCCCACGAAGATCAGCTCCATACAAAATGAACACGGGGCTTCCATATACTACAACACACTGGTGCCTGTGGATGGGAAGGTAAATGACCTGTGTCTCGTTTTTATGTTTGAGCGTCTTAATCTATACCAACCCACCGAGTTCCCCGTGAGCACTTTTATTCTACAGATGAAGCCGTCCAGTTCCCGCTTAATAAACCTCCTCATGTGTGTCTTTAGCTGCCCGTTGTTTCTCACTCTGTATTTGCTTCTCACAAGAGTTCACATTTGTAATTGGTCTGAATTTTTTTTTTTCACTGACAATTATCAATGGTGCTCTCAGCAGAAGTAATGTAAAATTACCTGCTGCAGACTCAATAAAATGCATTTCTGGCTTATAAAACTTTATCTAAGCTTGTTTTATTTTATTTTTTTTCATCTGGCTGTACTTTATTAACCATATACTTAAATGACCTTCTCCTCTTTTCCTCAGATAATCAAATATGGTGTGATAAGCACAGAGTCTCTGATAGATGACCTGATGCACTGGAAGACCATGTATGTTGCTGGACGCCTTCACAAACCAGTCAGTATCAAGATCACACTGATTTAGATCAAGCAGGAAAGAAATGAGCCATATAAAACTGATTATTTTACTGTACAATTGTAGTCAAACCAATCAAATGTTTTGAAAAATAATTCAAATGTTGTGATATGGAACCTGCCTGCTCAGTTCCTCTCAGGTTTTGTTCAAATTTATGTGCACAGATGCTTGTGTCTGAGCGTGTTTTTATGCGCTCCCATGCAGGTGAAAATGCTGGTGCAGAACGAGAATGGAAAACTCCGTGCTGCTCTGGTGGCCAACCTGAAGAGTGCTGTGACGGCCTCCTTCCTCATGCTGCCAGAGAGCTTCACCGAGGAAGACCTCTTCCTACAGATAGCTGGTCTTTCCTATGCTGGTAACAAATCCGCACACCTGCATCAACCTGACGACAGTGACGCACTGACACATGGAGAAGACGCATGCTTGGAAACAAACTTACCATGTCAGATGTGCTACTTACCAAGAGATTATGATTTTTATATCAAGATACGAAAATATTATTTTGCTCACACGGCTTAGTGTTGCTATTCAGTGAAAGCAGAGTAAATGATGTCCAAGCTTGTGTATTTTGTTTTTGTAATAACGGTCTGTGTGACCGACTGGATGTTATTTTTAATCCAGCTCAGTTAGTTGGTGTGTGATTGGTTCTGATCTCTCAAAACACAGAACTAATGTGGTTGGTTTGTACCGATGTGGTGATGTGATATTGAAGCAGGAAAATTAATTTATTGTTGTTTACATGCTAAGAATGTGCTAACGAGGGGAGTGTTACCATGTTGGGTCCTGCGCTGCAGAAGATAAATGATGAACTAATTTGTTTTCTCCCAGAAATTGTACACTGAAAACTGAAAGCCAGAAAGTGTTTTATATGTGAGAATTTGTTGTAAATATATCATACTGAAGGGGAAACATTTTGTCTGTGTCTCTTAAGGGGACTTTAGGATGGTGATTGGAGAAGATAAATCCAAAGTGGCCAATATCGTCAAAGACAACATTGAGCACTTCCGGTTTCTGTACAGCAACATCCTGCGGGACTGCCCTCAAGTGGTCTACAAACCACAACAAGGAAAGCTGGAGGTAAAATATGGCACACACACAAATGTACACAACAGAACATTTTACCTTGTAGACTAGTCACTCATGATCCGTTGCCTGTGGAGCAAAATTGTGTAGAAATATCTATAAGTATTAATGTCGGTCTGATACCTGAAAGCCTGTACATAGAAATGGTTCTAGCAGTATTTCTAAAATTTTGCAGATTACCATGGAATGTGTCTCTGCAGTGCTTTTAAAAAAAAAGAAAAAAGTGTCATGCGTCATTTTTTTTCTTTCTGTGAAACAGACATACATCTTAATATCAAAAGCAACACAGTTTTGACCTGAATGGACAGAGTGTGCTCTCAGCCTTGGTAGTTAACTTTAAATAGGGTGTGACTGATTTGGCACTTTGCCGTGTCACCTGCTTCACACACAGTGTTAATCAGTGCAACATGGAAAATGTGAGCATCTGTCTATGTTTGCATGAACAGCATGAATACATACTCCTTTTTCTTGGTGTAAGATTTCTATCTTCTTCTTATTTAACTGTACCACACTATACTAAGGAAATCCTCATCACATCATCCTGGAATAGCATGTTAGCTAGTGGTTGAGTGTGAATAAAGGTGTTGAATGTATGTGAGTCACACATTTTTCCGTGATCAGTGCTTTGGGGAATCTCAGAATGATGTAAATACACTTGTGCCCTTATACTGTACGTCATGAGACCGAGCACATGTATGAACCAGGCCATAATAGGCGGATTTTAAATGATGAGTTTTTTCAACATAGCGTAGTTTCACCCACTTCAATCATTACTACGTTGTTATTTTTATCTCAAATATTGATATTCTAATATCATAGTGCTAGTGAAAATCCAGTATTACTATGAAGTGAATAGTGCTACATTTACATAGGATCAAACAATTTCTATAGTAGTTCATACTTACATGTATGATTTTTAAAACACCATAAATCGTGGGAGGTTTATTGTGTGGTAGATGAGAAGACTCTGCTTATTTGACAAAATATAGTGTTATTATCTTGAGATGCATTAACACGTCACATCATTCTGCTCTGTTTATTGGTCCACATCTGTGTCTGACCACTCAGGTGGGCCTGTGGATGTCATAGTTGGTGCTGCTGCTGGTTGTCAGCCTACTATCTGTATCTCTGTTCATTTATTCTTGTTTGTGTGCCTGCAGGTCGACAAAAGCCCAGAGGGACAGTTCATCCAGCTGATGGCGCTGCCTCGGACCCTCCAGCAAAAGATCACAAAGCTGGTCGATCCTCCGGGGAAAAACCGCGATGTGGAGGAGGTCCTGCTGCAGGTTGCTCAGGACCCAGACTGTGGAGCTGTTGTACAACAAGGTTTGGGCTAAAGAACGTGTGGAGGGATGCAGAATAGAGGGAAAAATGGTAGAATAAGTCTTCTGATGATGATGCATGATGATGATAGGACAGGCACAAACAGAAATGGAGGCAGGGATGGTAGAGGGAGGGGGAGACAGGCAGACAGACAGAGAGAGAGAGAGAGAGAGAGAGATGGATGGAACAAGTCATTACTCCCAGATGTTTCATTAAAATTCACCCATCTGAGATACAGGGTGTGTTGTTTGTACAAATCAAGGCCGATATTGTGTGTGTTGAATGTTAGAATAGGTAGGATTATGTTACACATCAGTAACATTAGCAGTCCAAGGTACCAACATGCTAACAAAGCCAATATATTGTCAAAACATGCCCAGATTACTTTGCTGAGGGATAGAAAAACCAAACAAGCAGTATATCAAATAAACATGTCATCCCATGGCGCCAAAGGCTCATCAGTGCCGAGACGCATCATCATTCCTGGTTTCATCAAAATCAGACCCCTAACGCAGCAGATTGGACATGCTTGTAATTTTCTAATTTTAGGCCAGTAAAAGTAATTTTTAATTACTGGAGTGTAATGCTGAAATGCATCATTCTTCCAAATGTATCCTAAATTATCCTACTACTGTCTGAGATACAGTGTCACATTTAGATAAGAGAATTTAATAGCTACCTGTAACACCCTTGTTAGATCAATGTGATTTTCAAGCTTTAATGTCATGTTGAAGGAGTTATACACCAACAAAAAACAGATTCATGTTAAGATGGAGATCTAAGCAGCAGCCATAAAATCGTATTGCAGAGTAATGAGGTATTTGTTGTTGTTTAATTGCATGTTTGGGCATGTGTTTGTTCCTCCTCAGGTATTTCATCTATTGTGAAATCCTCCAGTATAACACAGAGTATCAAAGGCATTGCTACAGCTGGTAGGCACTCTTTTCTTCTCTGTTTGAGATTTTGGCAAAATCCTCAGTTATACATTGTCAGCTTGTGTTAGTAGAGGCCGGTGTTTCCACTGCGCTGCATGTTTTAGACGTTTCATGTTTTAGATGTTTCCCTGCTCCTGACACACCTCTTTCAAATGAATGGATTGTTTCCAGACTACAGCCACCAGCCACTTAGCTTAGCATTAATTAGCACTAATTAACATGTCATATTGCATTTGTTTAATCCATACAAAAAACGTTTCTATGCGGTGTTTGTGCTAAGCTAAGCTAAGCTCGTTATTGTACAGATATGAGGGTGATATCAGTCGTCTCATCTAACTCTCAGTAAGAAGATGAATTAGCTTATTTCCCAGAATGTCAAACTATTCCTTTAATGTGGACCTTAAGCGTTGTGTGCCACTTACCTTAAATTAGAAAACTGGACCAACCTGTGAAAGACCGTTTTAAGAGAAATTATATTATGGACAAACTAGACAAGTGTGTTCTTAAATCCTCCACTGCTGCCACTGTGTTTCAGTCATGTTTACAATGTGGAGATGGTGTTCCTCCAATGTTAATGTTCATGCACTGTGTGTCCTGGTCCTCCTCAGGCTTGTGGAAGACGGTGTCGTACAGCTCCAAGAAACTGATAAAGATGTGGAAGGGTTGGAGGAGGAAACCGTCTGTGTCACAGATGTCCTGATCCTGTTTGTTCACCACGAACCGGCCTTTCGCTATAAGTGTCAGCCCGACAGTCGGCGTCCGTCCTTTGATTTTTACCCTGAAACAAACTGTGGCTGGAACAGCCACACACTTTCCTCCCGATCGTATCGCAGCATAGCTTCTATGAACAGGATCACTTACCAGGTGCAGGTCTGTGTTTGAACAGTGTCTGTGCAACTGCCCTTTATCATGCAGTTCATAGACGTTGCAGAAAAGGGGATGACATTTCACGAGCCTGACTTTCATAGCTGACATTTAATGGTACCACAGATTGGACCATTCTGGATAATGACTACAGTGGCCGGCGAGGAACTGCTGAATCAGCTACATGTAGAGTCGCTGCACAGGAGAGTAGAATAGAGTACCGCGTGTACGATGAAGACAAGACTGGGGTCATCGTTTGAGCTCTGCAAGTGTAGTTGTGCATTTTCTATGTGAATGGTGCTACCTATGAGAGAGATGGTGCAAAGCTAAGATGCTGAAATAGTGCAGAAGTTGAGAATCTTTCTGTGGGTTATATTTGTGTTTGTGCTGAGAGAGTTATTGAACGCTCTTTAGATGTGGACTGGTGCTGCATGTTACACACATGCACTTGTTACCCCCTCCCATTTTGCCAAAGATCTGAAATATCTCCTTACTCTTCATGTTTGAACAGTGTTTTCGTTGGTTGTTCCATATTCATGTCAGTGTTCATAGAATTTAAAAAAATTAGATCACCCTTATTTTGAGGTAAGAACAGAAATTGGTAACATCTGTTAACCTCCACCCTTTTGTTACGAGCTGGTCATGCAGACAACTGGAGCTCCTCAATGGGGAAAAAGTATTTATTGGTTCTTCACAAATACTTGCTGCAGTTACAAGTAATGGGTTAAATAAACTTTCTTAAACAGCAGCGTCTATGATTCTGGTTTCGCTAGCTAGTGGTTAGTGGAGTTAAGTGATAATGAAATATACTTTTTCATAAAGTTTGACAACTCACATTTTTTTTTATTTTTACAATAATTTGTACAAAATGTCACAAATCATAACTGCACAGTAAATATTAGATGCTCTATTATCAGTTTCTGCTGCTCTGCTCTGCTGATTAATGACTATTATGATTTTAAAGAGTAAATTATACAATTTTGATTAACAAATTTACTATATTTTGATTGAAGTGAAAAATAAAGATGAAATCTGTCTAAAATTATCACGCTCGCAAGCCTTTTTCTCTCCCGATATTTTGACGTCATTATAGGAAAAGCAAATGTGTAATTGATAACATTGCTCATGTCCACATTCCATTTAGGTGTGTCAGTTTTAAGTCGAATGTTGTCTCAGTGGGATGACGCACTGAGACACCAAAATGGAACAAAGCCATCATTAATGCATTATTAGTTATACCTGCGCTTTTCTGTGCTTTTGTGCTGTGACTAGTTTATCTCTGCTCTGATAAAGTTATTTTGAACCAAACAGACCAAACACATTTTACACACAGTGAATACACAGTACCAGTTACGTCTTGGTGCTGTCACTTGTCCACCTTTTTAGTCACCACTGCATCGTGAGTCATACTTGAAAATGACTTCGCTTACGTACTTCTGAATCACTTTAAGGTCGGCTTTCTTTGGCACTCTTCAGGTCGACCTTTGTGCCGTTGCACTTAATTTTAAGTCCCCCTATGATGCATTCATGAGCAGTATATTAAAAATTAATACATGATGCATAGATCACAGTAGCAGGTACAACTGATTATATGTTACAAATATATAAAACACTTAAGGATGCATATAACTATTTTATATTGTGCAAGCACCCATTTATTAAAGGCTCATAAATGCCGTACAGGGAGACCTAAAGTAAACTGTTGCCATGTTGGGCTTACCACATGTGAAAGTGGAAACATTTAGCTATACAGTGTGCTGTTGTTGAGTTTGCTGCCAAGTATCTGTCTTTAATTCTAACATCTTTTTTTTGTGTCATGGTACTATTTGTCTGACAGTTTCCACGGACACAGAGAGAGTTTCTGACACCAAGATAAACCAACTAATACTGTATATATAAACATGGACCTCAGGAAGAGTAACAACCAAGTAAACAGTAAAGTGGGAAGTCATCAGGCCTGCAGTGAGTGTGTGAACAGCTCCTCAGCAGTGAGCAGCACAGTGACAGCAGCCTGTCCTCCGCAGGATGTGATGCAATGCTGCATTATCATAATGTATGCTGATATCATTGCCTCGGCCCTCCACCAATCAGCGGGCTTCACTTTCACCACCTGCTAGGAACTGAATTCCATCATTCCAGGCATTCCTGCCTCCCTCCCTCCTTCCTCCTCCTCCCCTCCCCTCCCTCCCTCCTTCCTCCTCCTCCTCCTCCTCCTCCTCCTCCTCGTTTAGCCTACAACCAAGTTTGTCCCGACAGCTCTGCTACTATTGTCTCCCGTCGCACAGGACCGTATAGCCGCGGCATTTATTTATTTATTTATTTTTTTTTCCGCCGTGGGATTTGGCCTGCACCACTTTTGTTTTTATTTATTTCTCTGCGTGGACGTTATCATACTGGACGATACCAAAGTGGCGCTTGAAGGAGGTATGTGCTGCTAAACATGAAGTTGTGTCTGACACATTGTTTCCAGGATGAGAGTGCGCTCTGTTTTTCTGTTTTGACTCCAATGGTGCAAATTCAGAGGTTTTTTTTTCTTGTGTGTAAAATATCACAGCGTGTTAAAGGAGGCTGCGTTGAGAACAGGCAGAAATATAACAAACGAAGGTGACAGATGAAATCACATTGACGACACGAAACCACACTAGCGGGTTCCCAAACTTTCTCATGTCAAGACCCCCCCTCCTCAGCCACAGGCTTTCCTCCAGGGGTTTAGGGGCATGTAGTTTTTTTTTGTAGTTTTTTTTATCTTAAGTGGCGTGAAACCAAGTGAAACAGCGATATATTTCTTTCACGCTGCTGCCCTCACGTTAAAGGTATATTCTGCCATTTAATTTAACTTCCTGGACACCTCTGATAAGGAAGCGGAGGCCAGGCAGGAATAAAGAAGGGGCTGCTGGGAATAAAAGTGGGCGCACTTGCTACAAATAAAATCGCTCTCGGTTTGCCTCAGTGGGTCGTAGGCTACGAAAAGTTTGTCCAATTTCTTAGTGCGCACCACGTAGACAGCACCGTGTTGTAACCCACAGGACAATAAACCTGACATGTTTGCAGTTTAGTCTGAAACAGCGGGAACAGCTTCTGTAAGACGAATCTGCTCAAAACGCTGTTCTCCTGGAGAAATGAGGGAAAGGTATCTTAGGAATGCAGAAAGAGGGAAGAGAAGCGCGCTGGAGCGTTTTTATCCACAAATACCTTTCATAGCGCAGCCGCACTGAAGGCTCAGCGGTGTGGGACCAAAATCTATAAAAATGCATGAAAAATGTTGGAAGGACAAGTCACAGGAAGGTCATAAAGTAATGCAATAAACACCAGGACAGTTCATCCTCCATAAAATGAGCAATACAACAACTTAAAATACCACAAAACACAAGTGAAATTACAGAAAGTATCAAAAGTACACTTGCAGTGTCTCCTACTAGAGTTTTATTGCTTCAACTATTTTGATAAGCAGTTGGTCTTTTTTAAACAACAGTGCTAAAAATGTGCTGCTTCCAGCCTCTCATCCACTTGCGATGACATTTGTTATTATTTTCTGACATTTTATTGATGAAATGATGATTTGAGAAAATAATTGTCAGATTGATGATTGTTGGCTGCAGCTATAATGTCATATCTGATATCTGTAATACCGTGTTGAACTCTGATGCACTAAGAAGTTTAACTTTATTGAATAAAGGCAAGAAAAAAATCTATTTTCAAAGGTACGCTACAAAAATAAGTTTCAGTTTGGAGCTTGTCAGAACTCATGTTGGTACTAGTGTTGAAACAACAATACTTGTCCCCAGTGTTTATAGGAATATTATTGATTTCACGCTCTCACTGACTCAGCATCTGTCAAATATTAACTCGCTGCAGAGAGATGAAAACCCAACAGCTTAACAGCACAGTGCTCTCCCCTCTGTCCCACAGGCGTCCAAGCATGGAGACACCACTGGATGTTCTGTCAAGAGCAGCATCATTTGTTCATGCGAATGAAGAAGAGAGTAAGTGTCAGACCAGCAGCTCCTCCTGTGTTTGCCCGTCAGCAGACGTGGAGCTCAGACACATTAGACGTCTTTTGCTTCCACTCTTTCCATCTCGGCTCTTGTGCTGTCAAAAGATGCACTGTAGACAAACGGCTTGTATGATTAGAGTCGCGTTACACATCGATGAAGTGCAACATTATGTTCAGCCATAAGCCCGGGCCCTGTTTTCTGCCATAAGACAAAAGGCGTCTTTGTGCTGCGCAAGCTTGCAGTTGCAGATACACAGGCAAATGAGACCAACCGCACTCAACGGCCACCAGCCCTGCTTCTTAACCAGCTGTTTGCTTATGTTAACGTGCTTTTACTGAAATCAGGGTGCGGCGGTTCTCTGTCTCACTACATCTGCTTTTCACCTCAGTCTCAGTGTCTTTCTGTCTCTGTCTCTTGCTGTCTGTCTGTGTCGCTGTCTCATTGATCTCTGCCCATCTTCTTCTCTCGTTCGTTCTCCCTGTCTCTATCTTCTTCCGTCTTTTCCTTTCCCTGCTCCTAATCATGTCTGAGGACTTCTGGCGTTGCTGAAAGAATTCCTTCCGAGATTAAGGAGAAGTGGCCAATCCTCGTCAGCAGGCCTCTCCGCAGTCAGCAGGCCTCTGAGCTGAGTGAAACCTAGAAGGACACTTAACATTCAGTGGATACCACTGATAATTGATCAGCACTGTGGGGAGGTGGAAGTTTAGTTTGTTCTTTTTTAGTATTCTTCTCAGCAGCTTAGCAGATTGGGCGTCATGTATTTAATGACTGCTGTCACTGTTGCAGAAGAGGCCTTTAAAAACTCTTTGTGATTCTTTTGTGTGTTATGTGTTGATGTTGTGAAGGAATTTGAAGCTCATAAAGTATCAGAGAGTGCCATGGTTGGAGATCTTAAAAGGCAGTCAATCATTGTACTGAAGTCCATTAAGAGAAATGAATATTTTCATTTGGCAGCTCACTTTGAGATAACTAGTTGTAAAGTTGCCTTTTCGGAGATGCATGATAACTGACCAGCTTGTTAGGAAAGTGTTGCCTTTGTTCATTGGTGTACTGACAGACTGGGAGTATTTAGAGAGAGCTGCAACTGTAACGTCTCCCATGCCACCAGTTTGTTCCCATAATGCTTTGGCTTAAATGAACTGAATATCAGCTTCCTTGCACTTTTGGAGTGAAATGGCATGGGAGCTCTCCTCCCCTCCTCCTCCGCTCCCTCGCTCCCCTGCAGTGCTTTTGTTTTTTCCTCTGCGCTGATGTCACTTTTTGTTGTGGGTCGTGCATGGCCTCTTTGTCCAAAGACAATGCGCTCGACCTGTTTCCACAATGGTGCAGGAGAAATGGGCGCACCCGCGAACCAGCCAGCCTACTGAGCCAGTTACCCAACCAGCTAGTCTGCCAAACTAGCAACTAGTCAGCCAGCCAAGCAGACCAGCAGGCACTTGAGTCAATAACCTCTGCCTGCTTGTTTGCATTTATAGTTAAACCGTTGTGATGCCTGTGCAGGACTTGCCACAGAACAGGGAGAGACTCGGGACGCTGTGCTGCAGTTCACAACATTTCAAACTTGAAATGAAAAGCATTGTTAAATTTTTTTTAAACCACACTTCTGCAGATATCCCATCTCTGTTGGAAATGAATTTCTCAGGTTATTACACAAACGGTGCCTTGAGGGAAATGGAATTACAGTTCATGAATAATGTATTGGTCCAAGGTTGTGCTGCTTGGCTCTAAGGTGGAAAATATACTACAGTAATGTCCCAAAATAGCATTGTTGGCCTTGGCACAGATTAATTAAGGCTGCTTGAATATGAGTGCTTATCTAAAATGAAAACTACATTAGTTTTTATTAAAATTTGGCCAGTCTTAATTGAGGACTTTGTTGAACCCTTGGGATTTTTTTCTGCTTTCAAATTTGAAATTACTGTGCTGTACTGTGCCTATTATGAGCTGATAGCAACAACAGCTTTTTGCGCAGCCGCAGGCATCAGCTCACAGTTGAATATCGCAGCTTTACATCTACATCTCTAACCTGCCTTACTGGTTAATGTGTTTAGATCCACTATTGTCATGTGTTTCGATACTGTACTGATTACAGAAGACGAATACACTTGCCGGTTCACTTTCCATGTCTTTCACACACAAAGCTATAATTTCTAGGAGTTGATAAAAATCTTCAATCGTTACCATGCGCTGGGTGTTGCCTCTCAGGCCACAAAGAAAAACTGACAAGAATCAGGCCAGAAAACAGTACTTTTACCTCCTCTGTATGTTTTCAGGTAAAGAAGTTGGCTAATTCATGTTTTTATTTAAAGTTAGATCTTCAAAAAAAAGACCAGAATTGAACATCAATCAAAGATAAGGCAGTTAAAGCCAATGCTGCTTGTAGTAAAGATCTAATTACATAATTTATCACCAAGCATAAGTTCTCTATCAACAACACTATACATGAATGTAAGGTTAGTGCATTGATAATGCAGAAATACACAAATAATTTATATTCAATACAATAGATGAACCTATAACATTTTGTTTTACTATCATTGTTAAGAAAAGCATGAGCATTTGTTATTTGTTATTATAGAAATAAGTTCTCTCCTCTTCTGAAATCAAGCACATGCCATAATTGACGATCTGTCTGCGAACAACACTAATCACAGGTCTTAAGTCACATAGTCCTGACCTTGAATATACAGTAATTACACACTTGCTCAAAACGCAGCGAAATAGTGCTTAGCCTTATATTTAAAGGTGAATGTGGGAAAATGCTTAATACTTGCCGTCACCCCTCCATAGTAATTTTGGTGGCTACTTGGAAGACCTTGCAGTGTGCTCCACCCTTCCTGGAAGCAAACCTGTGTTTGAAATCAACCATAAACAGTCTGTATCGCACTACAGGCCCGGCTCGTAGGACAGATCAAAATAGTTTTGTTTGTTGCTCATTTTTTTCTAAATTATAGCAGTTTTTAGTAAATATTTAGAGATATCTCTTTGGTTTTAGCATGAATTCAGAGACAAGGGCAAGTCAGCGGGCCTTGACTGTGCTTGTTGGGTCTTGGATGTTAAATCAAAGCCAGTCATTTCAAAGAGGGCCAATGGTTTCGGCCCCTACTGAAGAAATGGAGTATGGACCTTTTGTTTCTGACAGGAACCACAACAAAAGAAGAACTGGTGCCAAGAGAAGGTGGTTGGCTGAGATCTGTGCAGTGCCCTCTGCTCTACTTCTGCTCACACACGGATACACATGTTGTACACCGAAATCCCGCTTGTTTATTTAGAGAAAACACACACACACACACACACACACACATATAGACACAGTTTTCATGTTGTGTTCAAAACCCCCCAGTCTTTTTCTAGCTCTTGCTGAAGGGAGGATTTCCATTAGAATAGACCATTTTATAATACATTCTTGTGCTGAGTAACACTGTAAGTTGGGTTGTATATTTTAGGTCATATTTTAGGTTGTGAACTAAATAATAGGAACACCTAAGAGTGTAAGGAAAAAGGCAGAACAAGATTATGTAATCTGTAAACTGTTCCTGTTATTTTGTCCATCTTCAGTATAAATATCCGCTCTTTGGTAGGTATAAATAAATCTGGTCATTGCTTACCAGTAACTGACTTAAGTCTTGTTCCACCATCTGGTGTTTTTTTTTTATACATTTGACCGATTAGCTGCAAAACTAATGACAAACTATTACTTTAGCAGCAACAGCTTCAACTGTTTCTCTTTATTTTGAGTTCCTGTCTGGGCTAAATGTGACATTGCTTAGAATCACTACAAAAATGCAATGCGTGGCACAGGAGATGAGTGCATGCCAGAAGTGCCATACCACTGGAAAATAATTTTCCTGGCAATGCGTTTCTAATCGGGTCCTATATAGGAACATAATTCAAACACGTGAAAAGCCCTGAACTGATTCACAAAGCTCTTACTCTGCTCATTGGAAGCACCGGGTTTAACTGAGCAACTTCGCTGCTCTTCAACATTAAGATAAGACAAGATAAGATCAAATATTCCTTTATTAGTCCCAAAAACGGGGAAATTTGCAATGTCACAGCAGACATGAGGAGATATAAAAGAACATGTACGGTAGAGGAAGTGTAAAAAATAGAAACAATATAGTGTGCAAGTGGGAGATATTGGAAAGTATTGCACATTGTAAAGAGAGAATAAATATGTTGCACAGAGTGAGGCTGCTCTGACTAAATATATTGCATAGTTGGCGTACATTATAGTGCTGTTATTGTCAGTTTTGGTGCAGTGTGGTCTACCAGGAGCAGCGCTCCATATTTGTTGGATGCCCTATTTGATGCAATATGTGGACAATCTTGTGCTGTCTGTTTTTGTAGTCTTTATGTTCTTGTATAGACTTTAATAAATCTGATTTTGACATTGGGGAATCTCATCCTGTCATAGTCCGGCTCTTGGGTGTCTTCGCTTAAAGCTGTATATGAATGACCTCCTGCAACTACCTTTAGACGTTTTAAGTGGTGTTTCTTTCAGCAAGTGAGCAGTGGAGACTAGTCGGAGCTTGTCGATGTTGACTTATAGTCAGATTGACGCTGAAAGTGAAATGTGAGAGCTTGCATCATGGCATTTTGTCGCTGGAGGCAAACAATATTCTAGGTGGGAGGTAATTTAACCGAGGATTCATAACTGAGGATTCATACACGTGGGTGGGATGGGATGGGTTTTTGGGTGTGTGTGTGTTGAGTTTTTTCAGCAAGGAGTGGGTTTGCCCTCCAGCCTGTCCAGGTTTCTGACAGATATTTCTCTGTGCTGCCTTTGTAACACGACACAGGTGTTAAACAGCTAATGCAAACATACAGATGGTGAGCAGCATAACTCCATCTATTTAACTCACCTTCGCTGCATGGCTTGTGATGGTGTTTTGAAGTTAAGAGAGGTTAAACTTTAACACATGATTTGGTCCTTGGATGTCTTAGTAACCCAGTTAGTCACAACAACCAGTCTGAGCCCACTTCTCCATGGTCATTTCCCTGTGGCACATATGGTCACATGCACAAAAGAGTGCGTTGTTTATTTAGCCTTCATGTCTTTCACAATGTTAAAGGAGTAGTTTGATAGTTGTGGAGTCTCTGCTTGTTCACACAATGACAGCAAGACTCGAGGAAGTCATAACACATAAAACCTTGTAAAACTGCAACTTGTTGTTTTTACACATTTGTTTTCTGTCTCAATCTTCTCAGTGAGCTGAAGTGTATTTCATAAGATGTCCAACTATTCCTTTAACAAAAGATAGCGTAGCACCTGTCGCACTTTAACTTGAAATAGATTAAAAGTAACTGCAAATATTAAGCATACTTAGAGCCACGTGACCCATTTAGATGCGGTATCACTTGTCGTGCCCCGTCGTGTGAGACATGCTTGTCAGTGTTGACTTTTCACACACAGTAAGATTTACTGTGCTGTACTTTTTAAACTTTGGCAGTTAAGATACAAACCTCCTTAATGGTGTCACTGACAGCAGGGGAATAATCTACTGCAGCTCCATTTCCTTCTTGATAAATGAAATAATTCTTTGGACCTCCGAAGTTAGTCCCATGGCACAGCTGTGCTACTTTTCTTTTTCAGTTTTCAGATCTGTATTTGGTGATTTTGTGTTTCACTGGATTATCACAGATCAGCTTCAACTTTAATTATAGTTAGACAAGGTGCTACTGATGCCACTGAACAAACAATTTCCTGCCTCGTGATTAGATTCATTGTACATGCAGTGATCTGTCCAAGTGTGAGTGTGAGTGGATGACTAATTTATGACTAAAGGTTCATGATAGAAGTCTGCAGCAAACAAAACAGTCATAAACAAAACCATAGGGGTTAATGTGGAGCACACTGTCATCTACAGTAGTGTGGTTGTGTATGCACGCTGTAGGTTTGTGCATGCAAGAAAAGTTAAAAAAACTGAGTTGAATGCATAAAAGACAGCAATCTCTATGTATCTAACACCACCAGTGTTTTATTGGCTATTTTCGTAACAGCTCCTCAGTCAGTGTCTGTTGCTTTTTTATTGATGAATGGGATACTATGATGTCATTAACTGTTAACAGTGTTTGAGTTATCGCTCGCTATCAGTGTGTGTGTGGGTCAAGGAGTCTGCAATAGATAAATCTTTGTTATCAGTTAAGTTTTTATGAGCGCTATAATAATCTCATGGATGACCAGGTCAAAGTGATGTACAGACCATGTAACACTCGTCCCACTTTGACTTTATTGTTTCACTCCAGCATCTCGCACCCTCGCAGCTGTTTTATCTTTGTGTGTCTCACCACAAAAGATAGTTACAGTATGTGGGGTGTTACTGTAGGCCTTGATTGAGGCACCGACCTGAAAACAGGAGCTGGCTGTGGATCTACCCGCTGCTTTGAAATGGTTGAGGTGGGTCAGTTGATAAAGGGTAAAACTGTGATGGACAGAGTTCACAAAAGTCTTTCATAGTGCAATAAAAAAATGAGCTTTGTAATGAAACACAAAGCAGGTGCTCCTGATGATGGGCATTATACTACCCAAAGAGCAAGGAGCAGAGTTTCCCCCCCAAAACACAAGACACACTGCTGCGCTAATGTACAAAAGACTTTTATCAGGCTACATGACAGCAAGATCTTTTTGTATTGACAGAACACTGTTTGTTTTTATGATAGTGACTGATTGTTCACTTCCATCCAACATCCAAGCTGATGTTTGTAAGGAAATATTCAATCCAGCAGCTACTTTTCCTAATGTTTTTCCTATGTGTTGGACTACTTGTTATTACATTACTTTAGTAATTATTACCACAGTTTGGCAAATTATAGAACATTTGCTGTACTGAGTACTGAAACTATAGCCCACAAACATTAAAGAAAGAGTTTATTTGTTTTCTTGCAGGGATTTAGATGAAAGGCCGATACCACTGACATATCTGTCTATTCAGTGTGAAGCTGAAACGTGCAGCCATTTAGCTTAGCTTAGCATAAAGACTTGAAACTTGAAGAAGCAGCGTGCCCGGCTCCTTTCTGCAGTCTCTGCCGCTCGCCTGGCAACCTCACAGCGACGACAAGACTCCAGGAAGTCACTGCGCCGGGCCAAGAAACACTTTGGTTACACTTTGGTTTTTGTGTGGATTAAATTCATTGTTAATCCATGAGCTTTAGAGGTGCTGGTAGGCGGATTTATTACCACTGGACAGAGCCAGGCTGGCTGTTTCACCCTTTCTCCAGTTTTCAGTGCTAAACTAAGCTAACTGGCTAGTGTGATATTGATCTTCTCATCTTCTGAATTTTTCCATTACTTTTTAAAAAGCTAAAGCATAGTAACAAGTGTATATTTATATGTACATGTATTTATTATGTCTCTGACAAATAGAATGGGAATTGGGGTTTAGAAAGGCTTGTTGCATGTATGTTACGTACACAGTCACACCAGAGGTGGGATGTCTGTGCTGCTCACTGGACAATCACACTGCTCAAGCAGAGCTTGGTTTGAATTGTGACAGCTTCCCTGTCACTCCTCCTTACATCAGTCCATCTCTTGTTGTCTTTTCCCTCCTCCCTTCATCTCTGGATATACTTCCCTCTGCAGTTTACCTTACTAGTCTGTTGACCGTTACACACACACACACACCCACACAAAGAAACACAGGCAGAGCACTTCTTGCGTCATCATCATGGCTTTGTTAAGTGTCGTGCTTCAGCGGGCGGCCATTAAGAATAGAGTGGCAAGGGGCCACGTCGGTCACAAGGTCAAAGGTCAAGTGTCAAAGGGTCACAGTTGCAAGTCACAAGGTTAAATACAATCAACGCTGTTCTTCCTCTACACAGAGCATTTGTGTTTTGCACTTTGAAAAATATTTGAAAAATGTTCTTACACATCATCATTATGCTTCGACTGTTTTTCTTTCTAAACAAGGCAACATGTATTTTTTCGCTTGTGGGAAGATGATTGTCTCATTTCTAGAATAGTTGTGTGTAGCTAAGTTAGAAAATATGTGATTTAAGTGATTTACTTTCACTGTTTGTTGTCCCATCTATGTTTAGACATAAACAGAAAGTGATTTTTTTCCCCCAAATTTGATATGGTGAATTTCCTTGCAGTGCCTTCCTCGTCACTGTGAACTCCTGTATTGTAGATAGCCACATGTTTCTGCTGGTACACGTTTTGCCACCAGTTGAGGCTTTTCACCTGTCAGACTTTTAGAGTCACTTAGAACGAGGTTGTATCGAGAGTCATCTACCACATTAAAACGGCCAATTTGTACATGCTGTCACCTTTCATAGGTGGAGCTTCTCATGTATTGAATCAAAATTGTCATGCCTTGTAATGTTCGGGTTGCTTTAATTTGCAGCTCTGGCTGCTTTTCTCAGTACTCGCTAGACAGAAAATGTTCAAGAAGTCATGTCCTATGTTCGCTCTCGGTAAATGCCATGCTTACTGCTCCCACACCAGCTCTGCTGTCTTAGCGAGGGAACTTTTTTCCTGAGCGCTGTGCTGACCACACATACTTTACATTCCTGTCTTTTTGATAGCACTCGCCATAGTTACTCAGAATGAAATGAAACAGGATTGCACTGCCTCTCACAAAGGAAAGGTTAACCTTTTGTAGTGCTAAAAAAGTATTATTGCTGAGGCATACTGAATTTTCTTTTGTGATTGGTCAAGTCAGTTCATTTCATTAATGACTGCAGAGTTGTATTTATCACATGTGTGCAGGTACCCACTAGGAAAAGTTGGCACACAATATAAATGAACACATCAGATTTATAGTGTTTATGCTGCTTTTCGGTTTACTTAGACACATTTAAAGAAAGAGTTATTATGAATGTGTTGCCTTTAATGTTCATTTTAATTTCCAAAGGGGATTTTCAAGGTGATTTAGTCCAAGATGATAAATTCTTTTAAATAAGATAGGAAGGGTGGTGCATAGTAAAGCCTAATAGTGTGAAGATAGTCCTCTCAGAAAAGTATGTGTAGTATTTGTGATAAGGTTGTGCTGACGACATCTGAGCGTGCCGAAACTGTAATCCAGGCACAGATGCGGAACATGAGTGGTAATGGCACAGAGCCTGCCGTCCAACATAGGCGCAGTCTTGGCCAATAGATGATAAGCCTCTGGGGTCAGTTCGTTACCAGCTAATTGTTAGCACGGCAAGAATGTTGTCATATGTCCCATTGGCTAGTGGAGACACAGATCATTTTCCATTACCAGAAATAAGATCTGTTTGGTGTTATGTATTTGAAATGCTTCACCTTCCTTTGATTAGCAACAAAACAGACATTGACCAGCCTCGGATCTTTTATGGGAAAGTTTGAAAACATATTTTAGACACATTTGTTTACTAAACTTTAGTTTGAAATAATGAATGTTCTGCTGACAACATATGTCACTGCTGTGCACAGGATATCTTTTACATCTTTTCTGCTGTGAGACATCTGATTCTCAGCCTGCTGCTCAGAAAATACATGCATCTCGCAATCAGATCTGAGTTGTGTCCCAGGCGTTTGCATGCTTGTCATAACCCACCACAGATATCTAACCTTGCTTCGTCAGAATGTGAAGCCACCGCCTGCCTCACGTTTCTTTTCTTCATGTTCTAAATGAAATCTGGCAGGCGAGCTGGGAGGGAGGAGGTGGTGGAAGGATGGAGAGCACTTATGATTGGAGACACACAGAGGAAAAAGATTTGGAGGAAAGAAAAGTGTTCAGGATGGACATTTAACAAAGGCCGCCAAGGCCTGTATTGAAAGAGAAGAGCTCCGTTAAATTGATAGAGCAAGAAGGGCAGACCAGCATAAGAGAGGACTTGAAAAAGAGCACTTAGACAGCAGTCAGTCTGAGAGAAAAGTGAAAGAGAAGCAAGACAGATGGACTGTGAGGAAGAGTAGGATAGAAATGACTTAAATGTCGTGACTGCGAGGGGACACTTTGCACAGTACTCAGCTGGCTATCTTGTTTCTGTCACTGCAGATTATATAACATTACTGAGAAACCATAATGATTGTTGATAATTGTACACAGGTGGTCTGGGCTCCTATTAAGCAGCACTACTGTGTGATATCAGAGTTCAGAAATCTTCTTCAGAGCATAAACCTTGGAGTTGTTGAAACTTCTGTAAAGCATCTATGTCAGTGATGGAAATGACACAGATGCTTTCACTTTCTGAAAAACAGGGCCAGAGAGATCTGACAGTTCTGACCTGTGAGTCCTCAGTCTGAATGGTGCACAGCAACCATCTAAGCCTGTGCGCATCTAGTTGGTTAAAATGTTTGTGGCTGGCAGGTGCTGTACACTGACCATGACACTTGGAATCAGTATTTATATGAACACCAATCAATAATCTGTGATGTTATACCAACATACAGCATTGAACTCCTCCGTGGGCAATTGAATGGAGGGTCACTAAGTCACAGAAAGACTTTATATTAGAGTGTCCCGTTGCCAAGTGGTGAGCTTCCCTTATAATCACAACATCCATGGTTTAATTCTGATCAGAGATCCTTCACACAAGCCCCTCTCTTCTTCAGTATTTTCAGTCTGTATGTGCGCTCTATGCTGTGCAATAATCTGCATTTCATTTGTCACTGCAATTCTGGGGCTGGACGCAAATAATCGACCATTTGAATATTTGTCGGTTGAATAGGTATATTGTTTACAAATACTTTTTTAATATCCCTGTTAAAATGTGGAAATGTATACCATCCATCTCACTCACAGCATGTGAACGTGACTGAAGAAATAAAATGTAAAAGTTTAAAATAAAAGTGAAAAATAAAAACTTTTAATTAAATTGAAAGACACCCTCGCAGGCCGAAGCTTCAAATGTTTGTTGTCGATTAGTACCCGAAGCTCCAGAGACGTAGAATAAACTTCTATATAAACTATTGAAGATAACATTCTCACTATCCCCTTTAACAGAAAATTCACAATATAAAGCATGTCTACAGTCTAAAAACAAAAGCACAACTAACATTTGATGGGATACAACTCAAAAGGCCGGACATTTGGTATTCTACATTTAGTGGAAAGATGGCAAGGATTTACAGTATCTTCTGTCTGCCATTAGTAGTCACTTCAGTCATACCAGAAACTACATTCCCTGCGTATTCTTGAATTAATAGAAAATAGATAAATGTTTCAGTATATATGTCACAATTGCCAACTCTGGTGTCATAGTAGGCATAAAATCTGCACCTAGTTTTACAGTGAAAAATAATCCAGTTACATAATGGCTCACACTGAAGATACCCACAGAAACTGAGGAGATGACAGCTGTTTAATGTTAAACAAACCTTTAGATTTGTTAACGTCTCACAGGGTTTCCACCTTTCACCATCTGCCACACACACACACACACACACACACACACACACACACACACACACACACACACACACACACACACACAGACACACAGACAACACAAAGGTAGGAAATGACCGAATAGCTTCACTTCCACACAATCACCTGCTGTTATCATTGTTTCGGTGTAGCAACCTGATATTTCCTCTTCTGTTAGTGTCTGTTGACGATCTTTTCATCCAAATACTCCCACTGTCCCATTGCCGCTATACCTCAGATGAGGTAAATGTCTTCACAGAAAGCTGGACCTCTGTTCATTCCCTGGTGGATTTTGCTAAGCAGGGACAATTTGGGGGAATTCGGATTAAACGATATAGGATTTGTTAAATAATTTGTAAACTTGTAGATAGTTTAAAATTGTGGAACACCAACCGATAGTGTCACAACTTGTAATACAGGTCTGTCCTACTCGGGTGTTTGTTGACATTATATGTGTAATCAAACCTTGTTCTGCCTTAAGGTTTGTGGAAAAATTACAGTTTAGTAACCACCCTGATACCAAGAGCTGAGACAACACATGAGAGAGGATAAACGTCTTCAGTCCATTATATCACCATGTAAACAAAGCCTGTAATGGTGTGGTGGCATTTCAACAGAGGGCGCCATAAAGTAATCAAGGAACTGTGAACTGTGATCTCTGCCGGTGTGAGAGTTGTCCATCCACTCTGGCCTATTAAAGGTCTTGCTTACAATCACGTTTAAAGGAAGTTACTCCTCCTTCATCCATTTTCAACAAGGCATCAAGTTTAATTCATAAGAGAAGAACATAAATTGACTGACTGAAATTCTTTTTACACTCCTTCCTACCTTCAGCCCCTGGTCTTTTATTCAGCAACTGTTTGTGTCATAACACGAGTGTGGTAATAAAGCATTAGGATGAATCACCACCTGGCCTGTGTGGTGTTGTTATCCAGACACACCCACTCCCAGGAGAAGCCCAGACCTGTTCAGAGAGACACACAACACCGCAGGAGATTAAGTAGGTGTGGTAGCACCTTGTCCCGATAGATTAGATAAATAAATGGACAGGCAGGAAGTAAGGGGGATAATAACAGGAAAGCAGGAATTGTCCTCTGGAGATGAAGGGCCACACCACTAAATGAAAGATGGGTGGATGGGTGGGTGCATAAGTAGATCCTATACCCTTTTTTTTTTTTTTTAATCTCCAGAGTAGAAATCAAACCTGATTACTGAGGTCCAAATTTAAGCGGAACTTAGGCCCAACTCTAAGCTTCTGTGGTGGCTGAATTATTTAAAGGTAAAATGAGGTGTAGTGCCCATGCAGTGATGGATACTTGGATACTTAAGATTTAACAAACATGATGCCACAGCCGACCGTTTCCTATAGCTGACATCACTACAGGTCATCGGCCTCACAGCGAGCCCTATACTTCTGAGTCATGCTGAAGAAAGCACGCAGGGGAAACAGTTAGGAGAAAAGGTTATCACCACAGTAGGCTAAATTATGCATAACAACTTGTCCTTATAGAAGAAAGGGGAAGAAAGGGAAAGTTATTGTGTAATCATTAATCTCCTTAGTATACTTGTTCAATCTTACAGCCTGCCCAGCCAGAACAAAGACACTGTGTTACAGACTGAGTTTCCCTTTATAAGTAAATTTTAGCTTTTGTTTTAATTGCAAGACAAATGAGTATATCGAATCCACAGCAGCAGCTACAGGGAAACAAATTATACATGTAATAACCAGCAGTACTAAGCTAGACTGCAAATGTTCCCAAAACTAGGTGTCAAGTAATTGAAACATGAAGTGCTTTGTGGAACAAAAATTTCTTTATATGAATTGTTTTATTTTGTTTGGGACATGCTTATGTCTTTGATTGATAATGTGAAAAATGTCTCTTCTTTACGCTGGCATTATTATAAGCATACCCTTCAATGTAAATATAGAGAGAAATAACCCACTCCTGGGCTGTCTGATTTACTGAACACAAAGTCTGGGCAAAACTAAAAAACACAGTCTGAGACAGACCAGAGTCCATTTTAGGCAACTGATGTGCCAAAGCACAGGAGGTCAACAGTTACATTTTAGCTGTCTGACAGTCTCAATGGGCCGAGAAGACTTTGGAGAGCTGTTAAGTCTTTATCTGCCTGAGTAAGCTCCAGCGGGCCGCCTTATTACAGTGTCAAGGCCGAGTAGTATCCTTTTCCTCTTGTTTTATTCTGACAGTGTAGCTGACTGCCAGCAGATGTTGATCAAAGTCTCAGATTCAAACCATTTTCTGTTGCTGTGGATGTGTGACATGTTATTGAGATACAGTACAACCTGCTGGTCCCGATATTTATATCCCTGTTTTTTTTTTAAAGTTGCTTCACATTTAAAAACATTTTAAACATAACAGATTTTCTTGAAAGGAGATAAAATTTTGTAAGAATTGATCATTCTATGTCAACCCTTTGTTCAAAGGTTGAGGTTCTAGCTCTTAACTTGTATTTGAAGAGCCTCTTGGTCTTGTTTTCATGGTATAATTACTTGTTCTTTTATACTGCTGTATTGGCCATTTATGGCTTAACTGCTTAAAATAAAGGTTTTATTAAAAACTGCTTCATAGTCATTAGTAGTGGCTTAAAATACATCTGTATAACTTATAGGTTATCTAAATAAAGCAGAAATCAGTTGTTTAAAAGTTGCTTCTGCCTTCTACTTTCCACTTCCAGTTGTTATTGAGGGACACTTGTCTGTTACTGTCTGTTACTGCCTCCACTCCAGTGAAATGAATGGCTTATTGTTTCTAGCAGTGTGAAAATGTGTGAAGACGCTCATGTGACAGATTTGTTTGTGTGCCTGCATTTGTCTGTGCCTCACCTGAACCAGCTTCGCTATCTTATTGCAGCTTTGTTGTTTATATTTCCTGAAAAGCTCTGATACTAGCCAAACTGGAAATGTATAAAAGCTTTCAGCAATTTAGTGGTAACTTCCTGCAATGACTTTGTGCTGCATTTTGTCACACACTTACACACAATACAGTATGAGTTGGGAAAATGACAACAAACATTCCTATTTCAGGACTCTTACTTTCTCAGTGTTTAAGCCTCTGGGTTAGTGGTAACCTGCAGCAGCAGCAGCTGTAGTAGCAGTAGCAGTGGTGCTGAATGAGCCCTCTGTCTGAACTCAGCCTCGTTGTGTGTGTGTGTGTGTGTGTGAAGCTGGAAACAATGGCTATCCAATGAGACAAGAACCATGTTCCTTAGTTCTGATCGACTGCTTGAAGGGGAGGCCAAGGGGGAGGAGGGGAGAGGCCTTTTGTGTGTATTTGTGTGCTTGTCTGTGTATGAGAAAGAAAGGGGGAGGTTTGGAAAGATGTGGAATGATGTGTGTTTGTGGAGCAGAGTAGGCTCGATGTACGAGTGTTTGTGTAGATCGTCTGTATAGCCTCTTAATCCAGTTTTGGGCCGTTTAAAGACGTCAGGAGAGGCCTGTTTTGATGAGACATAGGTCAGTGAAGCAGCCATAACTTTGGTGTTAAATGCTATCTGATAAATGCAGTCTACAATGCCTTTAACCTGCATGAAGCTCAGGGTAGGAAAGTAAATCCACCTGCCTAAAAGCTTTATCAGGCTTTATTATCTCTCTTGATATTTTCCTTGTTCTTTCCTGGTTGTATTTGGTCCTGGTAAATCTCATTAAGCCAAAGACTGGATGAAGGCAGGGCAATACCGATTTTTCTTTGATTTCAGTTCTTATACCACTTTTGTTCTGCTGTTTTTTTTTCTTCTTTTGACAGTTTCTTTCTTTCTAGGCCATTTCTTTTGCTTTGAGAGTATATTTTTAATTATTTATTTTTGACATTGCAGTAGTAACGTCAGGTAATTAGTACTTGGCACGGTAGTCTTTGTAGTTACAAAGCTTCCCATTTCCCAGTCTGTGTGTTTAAGTGTATGTGTCACACGGACGCATGCACATGGCAAATGTGTGTTTACGTGTAAGCTCACACTCAGAAGCGCAGCCACACCCTGCTCATTATGTTCTCAGCCGAACACCCAGAGGAAACTCTTCTGTGCTCTTTCCACACAAACCATGTAATGTGATGACAGTCATATTCACATTCTCTTCATCTATGATGATGATGATGATACATATCTCCTCTTTTCAACCTCATTTGCTTTTTCACATCAGTCCCTTTTTATTTAGGGCAAAATCTGGATGTAAGCACCAGGGGGCAGAAGAGAGCCACCGTGAGACTTAACTGGGCCCTGACAACTTTTTACATCCATTAACATCAATACAGTGAAGCTTGTTTTCCCTTCATTCACATGACAACCTAAGGCAATTTGAGGGACCATCATAGTAGCCTATACTAAGAAAAGTTCTTAGTCTATTATATTATATTCTGTTCTGTTGTACGGCACATAACAACAATGTAGAGTGAGGGGAAACCACCATCTTTTGCCCAAAACAAAATGTTTCAAAGCAGAAATCCCACAAAGAGAAGCACAGTTTCCTTGCTGTCAACCCTCCAACCTATTTTTTCTTTTCCTTTTTCTTGTAAGTTTTTCCCCCTCCTTTCATCATTCATTTCGTCTTTTTCTGTTGCTTGTCCCCCCCCTTTCCATATCTGTAGACAGCCAATTTATTGTCATATCATATATATATCAAACTTTATTACTTCTGTGCCATCATTATATTACTTCATAATATATCTACAGGGGCTCACAGACTGTGATAAGGTAACAGCAACCTTTATGTACGTTTATGGCACCTTTTAAACCTCCTTAGTTAATCACCCCTATAGTCCTAGAGGCACTTCGTGTGCCACTGTTATACCCCCAACAATCTCGGTGTTGTTTAAAAACTACAGCACAGGCACTTGTGCTACTTTTAAAACTGAACACGGGATTACTGCAGCTCTTTTGGTTCCTCTCTCTCTCTCTCTCTCTCTCTCTCTCTGTCTGAATGTGTTTGGAAAGGCTGATCTTGCGCGTAAAACATCCCTGATATTTGAGGCGCTCCAGGGATTTAGCGAGCATGCCCAGTGCGCCCCAGTCCGCTCCAGAGGAAACCGCTGGTGCAGCATAGGAGTCATACCAAGCATAGCCTGCGTGTCAGTGCAGTCGACTTACAGCTGGCTGTGAGGAGAACTGACGCTACCCTGTGTGTTGTGTTTTTTTTCCTGCTCTTCTACCACCGCGATTCATTCACCCGTGTTTCACAAAAAGTACCCCTGTCCGCGGGGTTTTATTTTATCACGGGGGTTTGTGGAGAACTTAAGTTGGAGGCTGGGCCTTTAGCTTTCTGACCGTCGCTTGAGAGGAGAAGAAGAAGAAGAAGAAGAAGAAGAAGAAGAAGAAAAAAGCTGGTCTTTTTTGTTGTTGTAAAGACTCGATAAATGCTACTAACGAAAATGGACCTGTTGAACTACCAGTACCTGGACAAAATGAACAACAACATCGGCATCCTCTGCTACGAAGGTAAAGTGTCTGCGGCTGTTTCTGCGGTTGTTTTTAAAAAACCTCCGAGTGGCCGCTGCGAGTTAACGTTAGCGGCGTTGTTGACCGAAGTTTTCCCTCAAGTTAACATTACTCATGCTAGCTTCTGCTGCCATCCACAAGTTGTAACTTTTAATATGTGTTTACTAATTTAATTAAATCACAAATTATCAATATCACCTCTAACTGGTTTTAACATTTCAACGGTTTAAACTTAAAGCCAGCGTAACGTCACGTTATTTTTCCGTGGAACGTCGTCGTTACCAGTAGCAACGGAGTTGACGTTAGCTTCGAATTTTCACTAACACTAACAGTATTTGGCCGTTATCTGGAAAACAGGAATTGTGTTTTTATATCATTGTCTTATCATTTTCTGCGCTATCGACCGCCCTTCAAAAGGAGGACGTGGCTAATGAGTGAGATCAAAGGCTGAATAATAGACTGTAAGCCATGTGTGAATTTCACGGCTCTCCTCCTGTGGCTGACTCACTCCATTACTAGCTGCTCAGTTATTCTGACTTTCTGCTCTCTGTTGTTCATATCAACCTCGTGCATTCCTATCTGCGTGATGCTTGTGGTTAAATGTCTGCCTTTAGCTGAGTCAGACTCTGACAAAAGTTTCAAGGAGTGTCGCTGTGTTGCTCAGTGACTTGAACCCAGCAGAACAAACTGACTTTACATTTGTGTTTTTTCTTTTGTGAGGGGCTGTGATTTCTCTTCTCTTCTCTTCTCTTCTCTTCACAGTGTGGACTACAGGTTATTTCTAGCATGAGCAGTGTAGGATTTCACGTTATGTCATGGAGGCACAGAGCAGGAGCCTCCATGTCTTTGCAAAGGGACGGACTGTGGAGCAGTGTAACTCCTGTCTACAGTTAGTGTTCACATGCCCGGGGTTGTAATATCATCCCCTCTCTCTGGGGGCTAAATACAAGTGCCTTCCTCTGTCCCTCTGCCCCTGATTGCCTCTGCAACATGCAGAATCAGCTCCAGCATGTTGCTGAGGAAATCGGGGGGCCTTGTTTGCAGCTGTCCAACTAGCCACTTAAAATTTTCATGAACTGCAACGAATGACATATTTTTATGTAAGGAATCGCTACACAGTGCATAGTGGAATAAAATATTTGGATTGTAGACAGTAAAGAGTTGCTTAAGGTGTTGACTAATAATTTATCTTAATTCGAGGTTGATTTTTAATGCAAAATACAAGAGCTGCTGCCCAAAGAATCCACAAAGGAGAACATTTTCATGAGATGCTGATCAGCAGGCTTTCTTTTCATCTGCCGTCTCACTCTGCTGTGCATTAACCTATTTTTCCCCTCCTGCTACTGTGCCACAGCTAGCAGCTCCTCTCTAAATGAAATATATAATGAACCTGTAATAGCACTGCTGTCCTCCTATCAAGAATGTGCGACTGAAATCCATTTTGAAAATTTGCTGGGAGGGTCAGAGAGGCAGTTCGGCAGGTGGCCAAGTACCAATTTATTGGAGCAGGTAGTGGGGAGGTGTTTTTTCTTTTTAGTGGTTAAGCTTGTGATTATGGTCTCTGTCCACAGAGTTGTGCTTGTGTTCCTATTGTTTTGCGGTGGAAAAGTGTTGTGTTTCTTTAATTCCTGATTGGTAAACAGCATACTTGCTTTTAGGCATGAGACTTTTCAAGTTTAACTCAGTCATTTGCACACACATGCCATTTCCTTTTAATTTTCAGTGGCAGTAAAGCTCACTCTTCCATGCAGTGATGGTGTTACAGATAAGACTGCCACAGGCCTGAGATTGAAGCCAATCAGAAGGGTTTTCTGTGTCACTGCAAAGCTTCATCTCTCTCAGGTTTCATCCCATCTATCTCCGTGAAGAAAATTACAGGAGTGAAAAAGGGAGGGGACTACTTCTTAGTGGTGTTTTTGTACTTGTATATCCATTGGGTTTCTCTTTTACTTGAAGACACAATGCTTTATTTCTATCTCTGGAAGCACATCGCCACAGGATTAGGCCATCAATTTGTTTCTCTGGGGTTTTTTTTGTGCGTTGTTTTTAGCTGACTGAGCCAAAATCTGACTCCATCATGTGCCTCATGATAAGAAAACAAAGATAAAAGAACAGGGAAAAGGACCAATCAGTAAAAACAGTGAAAGAAAAGCCCTGCATGTTTAAACATGCCAAGAAGCCAAGCCAAGAAGGGGTTGGACGAGCTTTGTGATATTGTGGGTGTCCTGACTTGTTATTGTATGCAGGAGCACATGTACTCAAATACAGTGCCTGTGGACAAATACACATATACATGCTCACATATACTGTTACACTTTTCAAAGAGCTTCAGTTCTGTTCTCACACTGCAGTACAATGCAGTACCTTTGTATTAATTAACTGTATTAATGTAATATTGGATTAAAGTGTTTGGATAGTTTGCACTATAATGACTTCCTCAGCAATCTGAGGGTCAATGATTTGTTTGAGGGTCAGAGCAATTTTTGGAAGTATGTGAAATGGCATACAACAAGAATGTTGTCAATGCCATTTAAAAAAAAAAAAAAAAAGCAATAAACAAGATAAATGGAACAGGTGCATTGGTGTCTTTTGCTTTTTGGGCTGATGCTGTGATACACGTCAGTATTGAGACACTGATGTTCATCCAGTTATCTCAGGGACTTTTCTGGTACAGGAATGTAAAACAGAACGACAAAAAGAAACAGATGTAGATGTTTATGCGCTGAAGTAAGAAAAGCTGATAGTAATTCCAGCTATGCATCCATCTACATTATCTATTCTTTCTTATCTGTCCGGATCGTTCTCCTTCTCTGTCTGTAACCATTAACTCTGAGTTCAGAAAAATCACATCTAGCGTTGCCTTCTTGTTTTGCAGTCCTTGTTGGATGGATCAGTGCGGCTAAAGATGATTGATGGAATAGGTTTGCATATTGAAAATGGCTTTTGAATGGGAACTAGTTCTGGGAATTCATGCAGAGTGATGAATGGTACAGCTGTAATGAAGGCGCATATTGTCGGTGACCCATCAGTGCTTGTGATTCCAGGTAGCAGGTTAGTCAAAGCATGCTGTGTGTGCTGTAGTGTAGAACAAGAGACTCAATCTCTGCCTTTCCCTGTGTGCCATCAGGGCCTGGTATATCATACAGTATCACATTGGTACATTAGCATTGTTGTGACAATAATTGATGAACGAACGTCATTGGTTCGCTAATCGTCAACCCCGGGTTGCCAACATGTGCAGCATCGTAAACAGTAGTTTACTGGAGACTCCAGTCCCCTGTGGTACCACACCAACTGATCTGCTCCCATTTAATTTCAGATAATTTTGTCTCCCAATCATATTTCACTGTTATGTTGATTTTATATTTGGAAATGATTGTTCTGATTTGATTTGCTCTTGGACTCCATTAGAGGATTTGTACCATAGTAGTGTTTTAGCGCTTAGTCCTTCTCTTTCTCTGTTTGTCTGTCCATCCATCTGTCTCTATGTCAAGCCCTCCCTTTCTCTTTCTGTAGAGCTGCTATCAGTTGTAGGCCTGGCAGTGAGGGGTGCAAGGGGAATGCTGACTGTCCCTTTTTGCTGCTGAGCAGGAGAAATAAACAAGGTTGAAAACCTCCTAAAAGCCATGTACTTTTGTAGACTTCTCTCACTCTTTGTCTGTCTGTCTTGCTCTCCTTTCCCCTCTCTGTCAGAGATCAAACCAATCTAACATCCGGTTTAAAAGTTCAGCTCATACAGACAAGAACTTCTGTGGCAGAGTTTTTTCAATGTCCTTTCAAGTATTTAAGGCCTGAAACCTCTATGGACTTTAAAAAATAGAGGGAACCCAGAGGGGCGAGTTCAGGTTACTGAGGAACTCAGCCAAAAATAATCACTTTGCTGCTCTGCAGCGAAAGAGAGAGAGAAGAGGACATGCAGGGACTCATCTTTTTTTAAGTATCTGAGGAGGGAATAGAGAGAGGGAGAAAGAGAGGGAAATGCAGAAATAGAGTGGTTCACCTCCGTTTGTAATCCAATCTCATCCTGATCCCAAGCTGTTTGAAGTTCTGTCAAAAGAAATAGGCTTTGATCATGTGGACCAAATGAACTGAGAGAGCAGAGAGGGGAAAAGATAGAGTGGAGTTTTACTTCTGTGCCACAGCCCTATTTCCACTGATTGTCTGTTGGTTCAATGACAAAAGGGCCTATTGCAATGTTCTTTATGCACTGAACAAATATGTAGAATAGCTGTGCCTATAAACTGCCTCAGACTTCTCATGCATATAAGCTATAGCTAATTTTTTCAGCATAACATCGCATGTGCTTTTGTGAGTGCTTTGCTTCTTTCCTTGCTCCTGCCTGTCATTTAATGTGAAGGTAAATTGCACTAAAGACAGGATGGTAAAGCTTGGAGTCTGTCATTCTGTGCTTTTACCTTTTTCTGTACTTTATTTTGTATAGATATTATTCGGTTACATTTTTATTACTTGAGAAAAACCAATATACATATTTTACCAAAAAAAAACTGTTATGGTGAAAGAGGCATGCCACACACAGGATAGTAAGTAGTTTATTAGATATCCTGAGCTAGTTTTTGTTGAAACTGCATTGCAGGTGACTCCAAAATGACTGAAGCTAAATTGTCATATGATATGTTATTTTCTGTTTCCCGCCCAGGGACTATAGATGTAAATTAGGATAAGAAATGTAGGATTTATTGGAGGGTTCCATTAGTTTTAGATAGATGCACCCAAGTGGAAATTGAGTGCAGTGTAGCTCAGGTTCACTGCTGAGCAGCAGTCAGAACAATAGTGTTTGACTCCATACTGCCAAATGTCTTATTTGTTTGCAGGAGAGACGCTCACATTCTCACCCCTTGTTGAGTGCTTCACTCCTGAACCTCTGATAAGCTATTATGTGCCCTGGATCCTGATTGGACAGTTTGGTGTCACAGTCTCTCCTCTTTTATTGCCATCCCTCTGTCCTGCCAAAAGCAATGATGTCACCCTTGTTGCCATGGTACACTGTGGGGCGAGCAGGAACATGCCAGAGAGAGCAGAGAGGGAGAAGGCTGCTGTGTTTGGGAGGCTAAAACTCCACATGCATAGAGGAACAGTGCAGGAATAGAGCACACATTTATTACATTACAAAGCCTTTTCAGCGTGTGTGTGTGTGTGTGTGTGTGTGTGTGTGTGTGTGTGTGTGTGTGTATTGAGCGCTGCAGCCTTCTGAATGAGTTAATGATATAACTATTTTCAGATCAGTTTAAACTGGTTTTTACCCAGATTTTATAACCTCATGTTTCCAAAACTCATTGTTTCCTCCTCCTCCTCCAGAAGAACACTGTTGACGATTAATGAACTTTGCAGTTTAAAGTTGTTTGTAATATTGAATTGGGGCAGGAGCAGCCAGTTGGTGTAGTGTTAGTAACTAAGTGTTTTTTGTTATGGAGAAAGCTGCGAGTTGGAATGGGAGTTTTAGTCTAGGCTTTATGTTTTGTTTGGGAAAAGTCAGACAGATACATGAGGCCAAAGCAGTGGAAAGTCCCCGTGCTGAGACAGAGCCAGTGGTAGTTTTCCTGATTCTCTTTTGCTCTTACTCCCACTCACTGACAACTCTGTAGGCCTTCTGTACCAGGACAAGACTGAAGGAAAGCAGAGAGAGACAGAGAAATAGTCCACACGCACACACATATGTAGAACCCATCCACAAGTATTTCTTCCAAAACATCCCTAACCAGATACTCCCCTGCTCATGCCAGAGGTTTGTGCCTCACTCAGCAAACTGTACAAGTCAACAGAATCCAAAGTTTGAGCTGGAACACAGCCTGTACAGTAACACTGTCATGAAGTAGTTTTTGTGGTCATTTTGTTTAAAGTGGCAATAAAACAGTTGCCTTCTACTTGAAAATGCCATAATTTTGACTAATTACCATAATTATGCCCATGGTTGAGCGTCCTGTTGGAAGTCTTAAGCACATGAGTTGACTGCATCAGCTCGAGTGTCAGTTCATTTTCAATCAAGTTTTGAAATTACCAAAATATTGGCAAATGTAATGACCACCTCTTTTATCACCTCTTTTTCAATTGTGCTGGTGCTATACTTACAACTACAACTTACAATTTGCTCTGGTTTTGTCTTTTCCTTTTCAGAGTTTGTGTAAAGTTGGAGTTCACCTTCCTCTTTTTGACATTTACATTGTCAAAATTTTAAATAGAGGTTCAACATCACTAATAACTCTCTGTCTCCTTTGTCTATTCTCTCCCCCTCAGGTGAAGCAGCTTTGAGGGGAGACCCCAGACTCCAGTCCCTGTCTCTGTCCTCGTCTTCCTCCTCCTCGTCATCCTCTTCGTCATCATCCTCCTCATCTTCCTCATCCATCTCGAGCCACAGGACAGGTCCTCCTCCCATCAGCCCGACCAAGAGGAAGCTCAGCGGGGACCAGGGGGACAGCGACATGGACGACAACGAGCATGTGGCAAAGATGAGCCGACTGTTTGCTGCACAGCTGTGAGTACACGCACTGAGAAACACTCATCTGTTGTTGCGTCAGTAAACAGGCACTTGCACACTAATAAAATCCATAATGAAGACAAAACATTGAGTTACTCTTTAGTTGCTCATTTCCACAGGTCCTAGTAGAAAACAGGTATCTCCAGTTTTCTTTCGCTGCACCTTTCTCTTGTCTTGTTCCCTTAAAGCTACTCATACAAATATCACTCTTTTAAAAAGAAGTTGCTTTTTTACTTGTGTATGCAAGTGTTTCTGTTGGCCTCGTATTTTGCGGGCTTTTCGCTCGGTGAGGCTGTGCACAGGCAGGCCTTCTCAGAAGTCCCAGTTTGGACTCCAGGGTGCTGCGCCAGGTTTAGCTGGCACCACAGTGTTCTCCTTATAGCCGCAGATCTCTGGAAGCTTGGAAACAAGGACTGCACAACAGAAAGATTACTCACATCTCCAACGTTCCCACATTCCCACTTCCAGGGATTCCAGAGATTCTGGAGCGCTGATTGGTGGTAAAGGACTGCGGGGGCCGGGGGCAGTGGAGTCGAAGCTCCCTCCCCCCCATGCCCCCTCTCTTCCTCGGTTTGACTGAGTCAGTCATGGGACTCCAGCCATTGCTATTTTTTACAGACAGTCTAGGAGGTGTTAGGTAGAGCTGTGCAGTTTTCCATGCATGCTACTTCTTACCAATATGTCCTGTTGCTGGATGTAGATATTATAATATTATTGATTAATGATAGCTGTTTTTATGTCACTTGTTTCTTTACAGGCACCTGTTTGCAGGGTTGGGTAGTAATGGATTTCATGCGATTTGGATTATGTTATCAGATTACAAAAAATAAGTAACTATAATCAGCCCAGGTTACATTAAAAATACAATAGCATTATAGCTACATTGTCAGGTATTACTTTTTTACTAGTCCTCTCAGGTGCCAGTTTTGTTAATGGTAACTTAACTAATATATTTTCATTTTTTAATTGATGACTTATGGATGATAGAGTTTTTATGCCTTTTTATTTACTTTAAAAATAGAGGATTAACATTTTGAATAAGTGCTTCTCGTCCTCCATTTGATTAAAAAACATCTGCAACAAAAGCTCGCACAAAAGAAATCCCACATGTTGTAGGACACACACACACCGTACACCTGTAGCTTGTGCCAGTACTGTTTGTAAGGCTCATTTGATTTGACTAACTGTGAATGCTGAATATTTTCAATGTTGTATTTTGAAGTTATTCCAAAGTAATCAGATTGGGTGACATTATTTATGTAATCCAATGGATATGTTACTGATTACAAAAGCTGCCTTGAAATTTGAATTCAGTAATGGACTGCATTTCAGTGTAATCTGACCCAACCCAGCCTCTTTGTCAGCATGGCTGTGAGGTGACACAATGGACATGATGATACACTAGATATACTGGAAGCCCTGGATTAAGAGTAGAGCACAGTTACTGGCTGCACATTTATGTGGTTGAGCATGTGCAAACGCACAAATGCATGTGAACAGCAACGGCAATCCAGAGTTGCAGCAAATTAAGTATTGAAACGTCTACAGAGACGTTAATCCTGCAGTATAACTCACTCCTGACAATGATCTAAATGTTCAGGACGCTCCAAACACTTCACAAAGTGAGAGCCAATAAATCGCCAGTAAATCTGAGAGGATCCTGGTTTTTCCATCCTACCATGACAAAAGTTGTGTAAGTTAACCTGCCTGTGGGAGCGGGTTGGGATATTTTTGATATTCAGAAATCTACGACTTCTTAATCAAGTTGTTCTGGTGGTTAAGGGGGAAGGGTCTTTGTGCCTTCATCTTGTGACCGTCGGGGCTCACATAACAAAGGATTAGCTTGTGTGTCTTGACATTTGTGCAGAGTCATCTTGTTTTCTGTTTTGGATGTGTCAGTGGTGGGAGAATTACCATTATACTCTTCAGAGAAGCCAGGCAGTAAATCTGTCTTCCCACTTGGTGCTTTATTCTGTTGTCTCAGTTGTTTTTCACTCTCTCTCTCTGAGATATTTTTCATGCACAGTGCGGTTAACTTCTGCATACATTGATAAGCAAATGCTCCTACTCGCATATCACGAGTTTGGTTTTATTTTGTAAGTCGGTTTGCCAAAGCACAATGGGACCTATTGTCATATCAGCTTTCAGCTGGTGTCGCAACTTCTTGCCACAGCTTCTAAATGCAACCATTTTGCAAAATTAAAATTAGGTTCTGTGAAAATAAAAGTGATCTAAACAGTCTGTGATGTGTAAGACTTTTCAAACTGGCCATTGTGCCATGATTATTTCCTAGAGGTAACCCGTGATAAGCCATAATCCCTTTATTTAATCTTCATTTTAATCATGACCTTGAAGTTATTTGGCTCCCAGTGCTGTAGGTTAATCTCTACCCAAGAAAAGTCAATTGCTAGTTGACTTGCTGCAGCTTGAAGTTAAATTCATGGCTCTCTACAAAGCCTCATCAAGACATTTTTTTCATCCTGGAAATCTGTTTGCCTCAGGGCCATCCTAAATATGTCTTTATTCTAGTCATTTAATTTGAGGTTTCTTCCCTGGCAAAGGTAACTGCTGAGTGACTTGTTGAAGCCTGCAGTCAGAGCCTCTGAAAAGTTTCCCTCCTCGTCTGAACTGTTGTGCCCGTCCAAAGAACAGTGATTACAGAAAAGTAGAGAATGATGGGTTGTTGTTAGAGAAAAAGTTGAGCTAAAAATAGTGAGTAAAAACAGCTTTTATAGAAAATACTGCAGGATACTTCACAGTCAACTTGTCTTTATTAAAATACATGAGCTTTCTGCTTCATTTAAGTCATCTGTCAATTGTAGGAACAGTGATTAGCTTTAATTTGAAAATGATGGACTTAGCTCTTGGGAAAAAGGTAGACAGAAAACCAGAAAATTGACCTCTACACACACACACACACACACACGCGCACGCACGCACGCACGCACGCACATACACAGTTCAAATATCCAGAGATGGTTATCTGACACCACCCTAGCTGTTGGATTTTGCTGGCTGCTTCTGTCTGTGTAGCTTGTTTTTTTTGTCTGCACTGATTGCTCTGCTGAATGTTGACTGCTCCTGCATGCTTTTGTGTTCATTCTCCTCTTTTTTCTTTTAAAAGAAGTTTCTCTATTTTGCCTGAATGGAAGTTTGCTGACTACACCAGTTGCTAAATAATGTGTGTTTTTTTGTACAGCTGCTTGTAGTTGGCTGTCTTTTGTGTGTAAGTTCGGCCGTGTTTTCGGTGAGTGTTGACACAGACAGACACCTGACACCTCAGACTTGAGGTGGGGAGGAGGAGGAAGCTCAGGTTTTCTTTGTTGTCCAATCACAACAAGCTGCAGTCAGAGGGTGGCACAGGTTAGGGGGAGAGAAAGCAAACTTTTTTTTATATGTGGGAGGGACAGTATTAACAGCCATGATAAATGAATGGATTTTGCTTTTGTCAACAGCCTCAGAATTTAACAATGTGGTTGTGAGTATATTTTTCTCAGCAGTCTTAGTGTTTTTATAGTATCACTTTCAGCTTTTGCTGTGAAGTCACTAATGTAATACCGAAAACCTAATGGCATGGTAGATCTTGCAAATAAAAGTCTGATTTAAAATGTTGGCAGTCTTAGTGGCAAGCTGATGTGTGGATGTGGTCTTTATGGCTGAGCTGAGTCTGCATGTGTCTGTGCAGGTATGCACATGTGTCGTTGTGTGCACTGTCCATACATGCATGTGTGCTTCCCCATCTGTGATCATCTGTGTGTGTGTGTGTGTGTGTGTGTGCGTGTGTGTGTGTGGGTGGGTGGTGAGTGGGCTCCTTGTCAGGCAGCAGGGGCTACTTTCTCATTTTCTCTGAGGAGTAGGAGGAGTCTCGAACAAAGAAGCCTTATCCTGTCCACTGGAGCCTGCGGGCTGGAAGCTTGCTGCTGCCTGCCCGCCTGCCCACCACTCTGCAGTTGTAGATCCGCCAGTATAAAAGTCCTCTTGCTCAGCTGTTTCATTCCTCCTTAAGAATAAGAGCCAGTCACAGAGGAAGGTTTTGTATAGGCTTTTAATTGGGGGAATATAAATGCAGGACAGTCTAAATGTAGCAGCCATGCTACATGTGACTCACTGGGCACTAGGTTTGTTGATTTCCTCAGACGTAAACCTGGGCAGTATATCAAAATCAAGAATTTGATTTTAATCCTTTTAACCATAGTGTGTGTTTTTCAAAATACTGTGAATTGTTTTGTTCTGTAAATTATTAGCAACATATAATTACTTGATTGACTGCTCAGATTGTGATGAACATGATGAGTGAATGTGATGTGTAAGATTTTCCACTAACATTTTCTCATAGTCAGTGCTTGGAGCAAATGTTCTTTTTTCTTTTTGGTCTCTGCTGTTCAGCCTGATAATCAGGCCAAATTGCCATTTTTTTGTTCACTTTATTATTTGAATTGCTGAAAAAATCAGACATGAACTGAAAGGTCTGAATGAAGCCACATACTTTTCTCAGTAGTATGTAATCTTGTCTGTCACATTCATCCTGTGTTACTCTCATGCTGTAGAAATGGGAGCTAGAAGTAAAATCCAAGCTTGTCAGTTTACTGCAGTAAGTACTGTAGCACACACAAACTGCAGCTGCTTTCTACTGGGAACTTCATCAGTAAGTTGTTCTCATGGAAGTTTCTCCATCGGCCAAATGGGGAGAAAATAAGAGAGGAAGAGTCTGTGTGTGTGTGTGCGTGTTTGAGAGAGAGGGAGAGAGAGAGGGAGACAGAGAGCATGGCCAAGCCTGGTGAAGTCATTGTTAGCCTTTTGTTTTACATGGGACTATTTATGTAGTGTGTGAGCATGTGAGGAAAGGAGGGAGAGCATGCGGGTGTGTGTTTTTTTTCAGCGTCTGTGTGTCTGTGTGTGTGTTCACATGTTGTTTTCTTTGCCTCCTTGTTGTGGTTGTTCCCATATCCGATCTGTCCCAGCTTTGATAACAAAGGATAGTCTTTAGTTCTCTTTCCCTGCAGTCACTTAACTGTCAAATATGTGCTTGGTTTCTATCAAATATGCATTTCTGCACGAGTGAAAAACCTGAAAGATTTTAAATGGCTGCGTCAAGAGCTGTTAGGTAATGGTGCAAAATGTGTATCTCACTAAGCACAAGCATAATAAATCATTTGACATGGCATTTTCATTCATTTCATGTCAAGTTTTATATTGCATTATGAATGTCAAGGACGATTAGTCTGTAAATGGCATCTGTTCATGTGTATTCCCTCAGAGTTTTGACTATTCTATTTTGAACGATACAAATATTATTGCTGACTTCCGCTCAGTCCCACTACGAAAACCTGGACGGAGCAGAGTAAACTGTGTTGAGATATTTGTATACTTTATATACCTAGCCTGGTTAGACCCTGTGGCTCACCATCTGTGTGTGTGTGTACTTGTACAGCTATCTATGTGAAAACCAATTAGATTTTTAGACCCTGGGAGTGAGGACATTTTGGCCGGTCCTCACAGCTTTAAAGGCCTGTTTTAGGGTTAGGTTGGGATTAAGGTTAGGGTAAGGGTTAGTGAATGCATTATGTCAGTGAAGTTCCTCACAAGTGTAGAAGTACTGGGTTGTGTGTGTGTGTATCCATTTTGTGGGTTTCTTCCGACCTCGCAGAGCTTGGGCCTGGTTGTAACCTGTGGTTGAGCCTTCATCCTCCTCTGCCTTTTTTTTCGTTCTTTTTTGTAGTCTTCTCCTCTCTACGCCCTGATTCTTCCCAGATGTTTCCTGTGTGTATCTCTGTCTCTCCCCCCGCTCCCTCTCTTTCTCTCTGTCTCTCTCTCCTCGCTCTTTATTTATTTCTTAAAGGAGTAGGATATGAACGTCTGCCCAACCAAAGATTTGTAGTGAGGTTTTCTCTGAAGACTTCAGAGCACAATTATGAGAAAAAGTGTAGAACTTTTATAGCTCCTGTGTCATTGCCTCAAAGTAAAATATAGCTAACTCACCAAATTGGCACCCTACTATAGAGCTAAACCTAGCTTTTGAAAACTAAACCTTATTTTTAAAATCCTCAGGTCTTATATTTATATTTGTTTTATTTAGTTTTCCATTGTGGCAGTTTGCTAAGTTAGCTCATACTAAGATGCTTGTTAAACCAGCAAGAACAAATTCCAAGTTTACAGAATTTACAGGAACCAGGCATACTGTTTTCTTGTTTTCTGTTTTTTGTTTAAGTCATTCAAACACATGGTGACAGTTGTGATCTTCAACTTGAGGTTAACTTGAAGACAGGGTATCATGTGAATGGTTACTTAAAAGGCTGTACTTAATGACAGATCCAAGTGGTGCAATATTGTTAAAGATATATGATATATATCATTTTTGTATTGAGGGTTGGACTCTCTGGGTTTTTAATTAAGGGATCTTTCTGTGCGTGCCCACCACACTGACTACCACTAATGCCCGGCTGCTTATAACCAAGACTCCAGTAAAATAGAATCAAATAGATATCTGCTTTCTATGTCACAGTGTCAAGCTGTCCTCTCCAATGGCAGTCGCATGGTTCTCTGTCTACACTCAAGCATGTTTTTTAGTGTTACAAAATTATTTTAAGATACAATTTTCTTCGAGTTGAGTGGCTGACAGCTGTCAGCGATGACGCAAAATGATGATGATAAATAAATCTTAATTTACTTCTCACTATTGACTAAACTATTTAGTGTCTATTGTATATAGAGAAGTGAATGAATGAACGAGGGAGTGATCAGATTCAAACAGAGTTATTCTAACTACAGTTTACAGGTTTACTATTAGCTAACAGGTAAAACATGGCACAATCATCTAGATCATTTGGAAACGGACTCACCAGTGTCTTGGACTTTTGAACATCAAAAAGATAGTTCAACTCTTTTATTTTTAAATATCACAGTGCTACAGAATGGCACTTTTCTCAAGATACCCATCTTTGGCTAAGTGTTACCGAGATACATTCACTCCCTGCTATGTATTGCTTTTGCTGTTGGAAGAGTTCAGTCAGATGGAACAGCTCAGTCTAATTGGTTTGACCTGCAAAATATCAAGACTTCGCCAATGTTCAGCAAATTTGAGAGCGAGGATGGGACTGACACCTCCTTCATTTTGGAGTTTGGACTCATTTTGGAAGAAACTTTATTAGCCAATAAAATCTATCAAGACAGTCACTTCAGCAGGAAGCTTCTGGGTATAAATGAAAAGCCTGCAGTCAAAATGCTGATAATTACAGCTCTCTTGGTTTTTGTATAACTGAGTACTTTCTCTCATATCTAAACATAGATAAGTAGCCCCACCTCAGTATGTCTTTGCACCTCGCTGTGGGGTTTACTACATATTGATGCTTGATCCAAGAGTTATTAGTAACCCAGTGAACATTTATTGTGAAATAAGATAAAGCTGTGTCCTGAACCTCCTCCCCCATCTTTTCTCCACGGTCCACTCCCACTACCCATGTAGGTGCCAAGTTCTTTACTTTTCAGAGGCTGCCTCTCTTTCTCTCCCCCACTTTTAGCTCTCATCCTCTCCTCTAGCCCCAGACCTCCCTCTTCAGCTCTAGCCCTTGCCACCATCCCCATCCCCACGTCTCATGTAGCCCTCGCCGTCCGCCCTTTGCGTCCTCTCCCTCTCTCCCCAGCTGCGACCCTAACGATAATTGAGAGGTGAGTAAGAGAGACAAAGACACAGGGTGGGTTTTGAATGCCTGATCCCTGGCATGAAATGTGGTCCGGGGTTTGGTGGGCAATCAGGCGAGGGGAAGGCGGGGGCGGCGGTGGATTCGACAGCTACGCCATTCATTGGTCAGATTTGTTGATCCCGTTCACTGGCTCCTGCAACGGCCCCTCTTGTGTTAGGATGTGGGCATGCCTGCTCTTTGGCAGTGATTAAAGTTTGGAACAACTTCCACAACCTAACTCAAGCCCCAGCTGCTGGGAGAGAGAGAGAAAGAGAAAGAGAGAGAGAGAAAGAGCTTTATTATCTGTTTGCCTCTAAGCCAATCAAGGGATTGTTTATATTTGAAGATAACAAAGTTAACAAACAGGAGGACTTAGGTTTGTAGCATTAGATTAAAAGTTTCCTGTAGATACAATTTAAACAATATATTTGCTTGAGCCAACTTCTGTGATTACTATGACCTGATTTTTAAGTAATTTAACTCCATAATTTTTTTTTTTAAGTAATTTTTTGGACTATTTGATGAAGAATCGATGCCACTATGGGAAAACATAAAGGTTGGTGAGCTGTCGGGCAGGGTTTATAAAAACGCTGCCAAGTCTCTCCCTCTTTAACCCTCAGGAAGTTTGCTGCCGATTGTGACAAAAAAAGAAAGAAAGAAAGACAAAGAGAGAAAAAAGCAGGGAGGGGGGTCCCTGCTAATGTAAGCTCTCGGCACAAACGAAGGAAACTACCGACCTCACTCTTTCTTATAGTAGAGGTCCGGACCATTCACATGCAGCTCCCCGCTCCCCACCTCTCCTCAGCTCTTCCTCTCTCCCCCTCTGTTTTCTGTGGAGACTATTTATTTGTGGAGGACGGTGCTGTGGGCTCCAGATGCTTGACCCAGCAGTCAGGTTGCCTGGTCACATGGATCTACAACTGTTTGCCTGAACTTGTTGTTTTGCATCCAAACAAACCTTAAAGGGCCGCCGCAGCTTTTTCACTGCTGTGTATTCTCAGTCTTTCCCCAGACTTGTTCTCATGGGTGGGGAAATGCCTCCACACGGTGTCTGGTTCAGAATAAAGAGGGAATTTCATGTCGTATTTTATCCACCAACGTTTGAGGACAGCTTTTTGTAGTAAATTTGGGTGGGGTTTTTTTGTTTGTTTTTTTCTGTGTGAGGCTTCAGTGTCTATGTATAATGTAAATGTCAGTGTAGGAAGTCCTCATGTATGTACGGGTTTGTGAATGGCTGTTTGTATGCTTGTGGGAATGAAGTCGGAGGGAAAAGAAGAGATAGTGAGAGGCGAGTACAGTAAATCTTGCTCCCTGTAACTGGGCCTCAAATTGTAGGAGGGGAGTGGAGCTGCAGTAAGGGTGTAATACACAGTTGAACACACACACACACACACACAGACCACATTTGACGCACTGAGCAAAATAATTGCTACCTGTTAAACTCCAAGCGCAAGTGTGCTCAGTCTCAGGCACCGCAACTTCAGTACATATCAAACATTTCAAAGTCATTATAATCAGAGCTGGGAGCTGGAAAGAGAAGTGGCCAAAATCTGTGTTGTGTTAAAGTGTCGTTACTTGAATCCTTTATCCTTATCTCTGCTTTTTCAATGATTAAAATATGAGCTCAGAGTCTGGAGAAGAGAGGGGTTTCTTTGTGGTGGGAAGTAATTCTCTTTCATATGGAGAGCGTGTGGCCAGCCCACCCTTTTCCACCTCTAGTATTCAGCTCCTGGTTGTGAGCGTGGACAGTTTGTTGTTGAGTAGAAGTCAAGGGAAAGAGAGAATAAAAACATTAGAAGAAGGCTGGCTGTCCTCAGTTGGCGTCTATGCTGCATTAGTACTACAGGGTTTTTTATCTGACAGCAGTGAGTGCAGCTGGTTTCAGGTTCACTGGGGAGATAAAGTTGATTTGCTGTACTGAGGAAACCACTTTAGAGCTTTGAACTTTGTGCCCGTTTGCCCCTCTGTGCAGGGATAACTTTGGAGTCCATCCATGTTGGATAAAGTTGTCCTTCCTAGACTTAACCACAGAGAGAGAGAGAGAGAGAGAGAGAGAGAGTGTGTGAGCATGTGCTTGTACAAAACAGTCTTATCAAACCCTTCAGCAATCTGAGAAGTAAGAGTGTGTATGAGTGTGTATGAGTGTGTATGAGTGTGTGTGTGTGTGTGTGTGTGTGTGAGTTCAGTATTAATAGCTTCTGCTGGTCCTGCAGTGTTTGACACAGTGTCCCATTTACAATAGGCCTTTTGTTTATCTTCCTTTTCTCTCTCATCTCATCCTCTCTCTCTCTCTCTCTCTCTCTCTCTCTGAGCCCCTTTCTACCTCTGTCATTATTCTCTGCTATCTCTCCACTGCTCTTCTTTTTTCTTTCTCCGTTTTCTGCTTTGACAGTCTATGCCCTAACAGTCTTTCCCTGCCTTGTTTTTATCTGAGCTCATAAATGAATAGTAAATAAATAGAAAGTATATTGCAGAGTGTTTCCTAATTTATAATTGTAGATTCAGAGTCAGTGTATTGCTGTCAGGCTCTGGCATTAAAACAAATGTACATAGAACAAATACACAACCCAGTGCAGGAGAAACTAATGTGTCTCTCTCCCCTTTTGCCCTCAGGAAACCTAACGGAGATTACCGCAGCTCTCCCGTCTCCAAGGACCGGAGCCGGAGCCCCATTGAGCGTGTGGTGGTGCCCAGTGCTATGGGAGTCCACAGCAACCACCTGTACAGCCACGCCCACCACCACCACCACCACCACCTGGCCAGCTTAGCCGGCATGGACCAGCCCCTGGCACTCACCAAAAACAGTATGGTGGAGTCCGCACGAAGCAGCACAGCAGCCATGGCCACAGTACAGCACACAGTCAGCGCCGTGGAGCGCCAGCAGGTAACCTGTAAATCCTGTTTCTTTGGTGCTAGCACTGACTACATCTTTTGCAAATTGCTGGTTTAAACCTCAACTCTGGTAGGTCCCCCACATGATGTGACTAATGTGCTTTCATTAGCCAGACTCCTGGGATGGTGGAGAGTAGAAATTTCCTATTTAGCTTGTCAGCCAAAAATGTTTTCTAACCCTGGTGGTCACTGAATCATTCTCTCTGCGTCAAGCTTCAAACCTCCCTTTGGTCTGTCTTCTTCACTTGGATATTTCTCACTTTTTTCCTCATTTCTAATTCTGTTCCTTTTTTTACGCACTCTTCTTGCGCTCACTCTTGCCACAGTCGTTTATGCTGTTTTTAGCGATGAATGTCAAATTTGTGTCTTTTGCGTTTCAGAATCGTCCCTCGGTGATCACATGCGCCCCAGCGAACAACCGCAACTGCAACCTGTCTCACTGTCCAGTCTCCCACAACGGCTGTGCCAGCCTCTCTAACAACTACAGGAGAATCAACAGTGAGTGCACTCATGCAAAGACGGAGAGACAGACAAACATCTTATTTCTCAATATTCAGTTTAAGTTTTTCAGTACTTGGGTTTATGGTAAAAGACGTGAGGGTGAACTTGACAGCAAGTAATTAATGAATGCTGATTGTTATCATGCAGCCTACGTTGGTCATATTTGTCTCTAAATGTGGACATAATTTTGGGAACAAAATAATTTCCCATATAGAGCAGATTGTGGGAAACCTCTCCACAAGTGCAGATCACCCTCCAGAGAAAACACAGCCTGGTCATACTCTCCACATTCAGACTGACTTATATAACAAGTGCTGCTAAAAACATCATCCCAGTTTTCTGTCAGTGATTCTCAGAGTTTCTGTTTAAGGAACATCAGTTGTCGTGATGAGGCCTCACCGCGCTTTGTTTACTGCCCCCGTCTGTTATCTCAGTAAAAGCCCCTCGAGGCCTCAGCCAAACACAAGTCTGTTTTATTCGTCTCGTCTGCAAGTGTCAGTCATGTTTTCTGTGGGTTGATAACTTTACTGTGGCCTTTTTTATGATCCCAATGAAGTCCCCATGATCTCATTGAGGTTAACAGTGAAATATAAAACAGTGATTTAATATGAAAAAACTGCAATGAAAATGTGAAGTAGATGTCAGTTGGTATTTTTCCATTGACCTAAAATGCACATTACCACTGTTTAAACTGATGCTGGGCAATAAATTGCCCACTGACCATTATACAAGTGAGTTTTAGAGAAGTTTCTCTTTTCATCATGGGAACTAAACATTCTCACTCGCCCTCCCTGTTCTTAGCCAACACAGCCTGTGACCCGGTGATTGAGGAGCATTTCCGCCGCAGTCTTGGGAAGAACTACAAGGAGCCTGAGCCCACTGCCACCAACTCGGTGTCCATCACAGGCTCAGTGGACGACCACTTCGCCAAGGCGTTGGGCGAGACCTGGCTGCAGATTAAAAACAAGGGGAGTCCCTCGTCATCCAGCAGCAGCCCAAACTCCTCCCCCGACAGTCACATGGTCAATCACAACCACTCCCCTTCCGTGGTCTCCTGAAGGAGGAGGGGTTAAAGAGGGATTTGCCAATTTCCCCAGCCCTCGCAATCATCCCGGCTCCAACACCCATGCCCCCGTCACTTTGGTCTGTCACCAGCATCCCTGAGGGAATGCCTGCCTGCTGGTCTGCTAAAAACATTCAAAACCCTCAAGCCTGCTCCCTCTTTCTATGCACTCATAGAGGATCAACCAAGCAATAACAACATGGTCGTGTTTTCTCCTTCTGTCCGCTGGCATGACAATGCCACACAATAATCAGTAATGAGCGACGAGGGTTTGACTTTGGGACTCGACTGGAGCATCAAGCTGCTCCTTCCAATCATTCATCATCCGTGCATGTCATGCTTGGAGCTGAGCAAGTGTCTGTAGTTATATGTACATAAAGAGAGGAGCAAAGGCGGTGTTTTAATTATTAATTTTTTTTCCTTTTCCTTTTGTTTGTTTCTTTAACAGTAGTTTTGTGTACTGCTTTTGCATTACGAGGTGCCCGACATTTGAAAGAAAAGATAAGCGAGAAACACTTTGATCTCAAACCACCTGACTGTGCTACCAAAGAAACCTCCGACACTGATGTTCATCGATGCCCACCTCGAAAACACAACAGCAAAAAGCCGTCTCGTAATCCGCTCCCTCTGTTTTATCCTCCTTCATTCTCTCTCCCTCTCTCCTGTGTATGTTCTCTGGTGGTTTTGTTTCTGTACGTGAATACTCGGGCGATTGACTTGGTCTGATTTGCGTTACTGCCATAGCGGGTAAAGGGTGGCGTGTCAGTATTGTAATCTGGCAGTGCTCACAGTGGGGCTGATGAAGCTGATTTTGACACAATCGGGTATAATCCAGCTTTTGTTGGAACCTGGATTTGAACTCCCATTAACTGTTAATCTCTTCCTGGCCCCGATGGGAAATTACAAGACACAATTATAATGCATTATTTATTAAATCTATTCTTTGGAAAATGGCAAATGCGTACCAGTAGGACTAGGCGGTTATAATGTTAGAGATATGCAAAGTAATACCGATTTGGATGCCATGTGATCCAATATAAAATTTATTTTGTCACATCATGGCATATTGATTAGTGCAAACATATGCTTGCATTATAAAGGCAAAAAAACTTGGTTGCTTGTACTTTCGCCTCTGGCAACCACAGACAGGCCGAACTATATAAAACTGAGCAATATCCAGCTATCGATGAAGCACCTTCCTACATGATGGTTTAAGGCCAAGGGTGTGAGCAACTGAATTCATTTCTTCACCCACCTTTTGTCACCATGTTATTGTGAATTCATATGAACTTTTCAGGGGATATGAATATAACATAATATATATCCTCAGTAGTAAAATTTGTATTTGGACAGTAAATGCATCGCACCGCCCATCCCAACACAAGCAACTCTTACTTGTCAGCTGTGAGTGACTGCTCGTACGTTCAGTTTGTTAATGAAGCAGTGTGAACACACACAACCACAACTTCACACACTTCAATCCAAATTGTTCCATTTCGTTTCACAAGCACAGTCAGGTTTTCAAATCAGCTAACTGTAGCGCTGATGGACATCACAGCCGTCATGAGAGGAGATGAGGATGAAAACAGTTGGAGAACCTGCAGCGTGTTGAGTGTTGTGCTTTGCTGAACAATGTGCTTTGATGTGTTTCACAGGCTTAACTGCTGACAGTGATGAGGGGATAGATGACGCTGCATGTCATTTTGTGGTTGAAAAAAAAAAAAAGAAAAGTCTGGTTTCTTGACCGGGGGAGAGAAGATTATTCAGATCTCTTCAAACACGCCTTTGTTTTTGTGACTCTTTGAACACAGGTGTTGTAATTATATTTGGCTTACACACCCTTCCCTCCCCTCCCCCCACCTTTCTTACACACTGAGGTTTGGTAGATTTCTACAAGGTTTGAAGGGTAAACTAATGCTTTTACAGATGCATGTTTTTTTGTTTTGTTTTTAATAGCTGGTATCTATTAATGTTTTTAAGCATTTCAATCTTAACTACTATTAGCCTTTTCATTTGGACGTTAGTTGTTACTTCTTTCATTGTCAGTAACAGACATAGACACTATACACTCACTGCTGGGTCAGTTGTAATCCATATTATTATTGTTATTGTTATTATTACAATTTTGTATTTTTGTTTTCCATTAATATCTGTATGGTAACAAACATCTATAGTGGGACGGCCTCTGGACAGGCTCTGTTAACAGTGAGAGCTGCGTTCTCTTGAATCCACCTCGGCACCGCCATCGGTCCGCTCATTCCCGCAGCAGAGCGGCGATCGCGATCGAGTTGGCTTTGGGAGACGCAGCACGGAGAGGTTTTTCTTAAGATGTTGATCCATCGGTGGTACAGGATGCTACAACCTTCAGCATGACTGAGCTGAGACACCAAAATTGGACCAAAGCAGTCAGCCAGGGCCTTGTTTCCCAAAAAGCATCTCAGATAACATGGGTGGTATTCTTATGAGTCTGTTTGGCTGGCATCTTAAAATCAGCAGCCTTTACCCACACTCTTCTGAAAGTCTGACAGTAGGCTATGATGCTTTGGGGAAACATCGTTTATGGTAAGAGCTCGTGATGATGTGGACAACCTAGCAGAGGGAGACACAGGCAGAAGAAAACAAAACACTTGTCTGTTAAGTAGGAGCTCATCAGTTGACTTTTTGTGTCCAGGCTTGGTGTCCAGACTGTTTTTTTTTTTGTATTTCAGTGCTTTTTTTTTTTAACAACATTGTCTCATTGCTGCAGTTAAAGCTAGACTGCTGCAGTTTGAGAAAATGATTTTTTCTCTGTTAAAGAGCCTGCGCCAAGATGGCATACATTCCTCCTGTAGGGAACTTTGTACAGGCCTCATACACACTCAGTATGTCCATATCAACAGGTAATGGAAGACCCCTCTGCTTCTCAACAGGGTCCTCCATCACCCTGAAGGGGTTCGATTTGCAATAATGACCGGCTAGCTGTAAATGATCCTGCTTATTACACAGCTTTGTACTAAAGAAGTCAACAATTTGATTCAACATTTTAGTGATTTAAAAATGATTTTATGGCTTCAGCTATCAGAATTTCATTTAAAGCAACAGTCCACTCTACAGAAATAGCAGACAGTAGAATGCTGTAATTGACCAATCACAATTGGGTATTCAATAAAGCTGTGTAATAAACAGAACTAACAACCAGCATGGGCCAACTGTCCCAGAGTTCCCTGCTGACAGGGTTTCTTGTGTCTTTACCGGAATTACAAGGTGTCCACTTTTTTTTTTTTTGTTTTTGCATCAAGAGAATTCATACCATATGATAAAGGAACAAACAAGCATTTATGCCGTTACATTTTCAAGGACATTCGGAGCAGTTTAGAGTACTGGAGCTGTAACAGTGAACGGTGAAGAAGCTGCAAAAGTGCCGAATCGTAACACGTCTCTGAGCTAAAGCTGAAAGGTGATATTATATTTGTTCGCTTTAGGTCATTGTTATCAGTATGGTGAGCACATCCATTAGGGTTCTTTCAATACGACGCTTTCTCAGTGTTCTAGAATGTCCACACATTCCATCCTCAGCTATCAGAACTGACAGTGAAAGTTCTAGAATCCTTAGATGTGCAAACATTAAAATCATAACACAGCTGCCAGTGAATCGATTTCCATAATAAATACGAACTCTATGATTTAAATGTGCTCTCTGTGACACTCTCAGAGTGGTTTGGATGGTGGATTTTAGCAGGCAGGTTTTGGGTGGTGGTGGTGGTGGTGGAGGAGGGGGGGCAGAGCTTCAGGAGCTGAGCTTCTGTGAGCGCAACCCGTGAGCCTGGAGACGTTCAGCAGCCACTGAAGGTCTGTTGAAGGTCTCATAGCTATGCCCCCCCGCCTCAGATTCAGCTGAGCCTGATTAAGATTGGATGTCGGTAGCAACATGCTAGCAAACACAAGGGAAAAGGGCTCAGTGTCCAGAGGACTTTGTTTTTTCTATTATTATTCTTTCTCATTATCATTTCACTACCACCCTGTAGGTAGGAGGCTCTCTTTCTGCTTTGGCACACACTCCCTACACAGTGTAGGAAAATCACTTAATAAAAAAACAAAATACTTTTTTTATAATAGGTAACTATAAGACCATCATTACGCTGTGCGTAACGAATGTACAGAGAAAAAAATCGTAGGTATTTTTTGAGGAACAATTAATTTGTTAATGATATGTAGCTATTTAATTGTTGGTTTTTCCCTGTCCTTATATTGTAATCATTGCATTTTCTTTTTTGTGAAAAAAGTTGATCTTTTTTGTTTATAGTTTGTCTTGTTAGAGTAAAGGTTCAAGTGCAGGAACACAGTAAACGTATGAAACCACAACAAGCCACTGGTGTGTCGGTGACAATCGCTACTTCCATTGGTCCCCGATGTTCTGCAATCGTTTAACTTGTGCTCGCTCACGTGACTTCTGAGACATCTGAACTAAAGTTTTTCACGAGGGAGCACAAAGAGGCTGTCCTTCCAGAGGCCTTTTGAGCAATTGGCATGTTTTGCATTGATGGAACAATTATTTGCCACTAGCCCAGAGAGCCTTGCCGGCCATTTCCCAATCATTTCGGTTTAACTATTAGAAAAGAAATAAAAATCAATTTTAGTCATGGGCTAGCAGGCTGGGAGAATTCCCGCCACTGTATGTAAACAATATCAAGTGTGGCTTTTGAAGGTCTTTTGAGGACCGTTTTTGGGAAGTTGGGAACAGAGCTACAAGTGGAACCATCTGTCTGTTTGAGAACATTTGTCAGATTGGTTTAACTTCCCTGAAATCAAAAACACTAAAGCTGAACTGATGAAAACCTGACAGCGTTTTCGTGCATACTTTGCGCTTAAGTTCATCTGCCTTGTTGCCAGTCAGTGAGGCTGAGATGATCTAAGGAGCAGAAAAGCTGTGGGGATGTCACCCTTGTGTCAGATGTCGCTGTTCCCATCTGTGGAGGCCATTTTGCGTCTGTAATCAAGTAAACAACATAAAAATCGTGACGATAAATCAAAGAGGAGTTTGTCTTTACTCTGACTCTACCACATTTCCCAGGTCCTTTTTGAAGTGGAAGTAGCATGTACTTAGTGGTAGTAATACTCTGAACTGTAAAAAAAAAAAAAATGTATCAAGAAAACAACAGTCAATTTGTGGCTCTTTGTCTCCTCCTACTAAAAAGGTTTTGGCAGGCCACCTTTTTTGTACGTAAAGTAGCCTTGATGAACAATAAAACGCTTTTAAACCACTGTCTGACTGTGTGGGCCTGTTTTCTGACTGTGTTGGTGTGTTTGTGGCTGTTTAATGGTTTTAATGGACAGAGATGCTTGAAAAGGGGCAAAAAGAAAAAGGGAAGATGCAGCTACAACGAGTGCAAGGGGGTGGATTTAGTGTAGTGTGATAAAAGGTCACCTGAATTCCACGTTAACCACAATGATCATAGCAGTAAAAAAAAATCCCTCAGATGTAAACAGAGAAATAACAAAGACATGTTTTATTCCAGTTTTAGGTTGAATACTTCCAGAGGAGAAAAAGTGCAACGAAACAGCTCTGAGAATAGTGAGAATTTAGAAAAAACCAAGTCGGACTCTTGGGTTTAATCTCATTTTTGATATCATTTAGAATTTATTCTGAATTCGTGCATTTTTCCTCACAATTCTGACTTCATTTTTTTATCTTCAAACTCTAAAATTAATCTCAGATCTCTTTTTCATATTGCACTAATCCTCCAACATCAGTAGAAATTTACAGTTGATTACACTGACAGTATTGTACATGTTAGCAGTTCGTCCGAATGGGACATAGCAGAGTAAGAAAAGGGATGTAAACAACACAGACAAACGTGAGCATGCGTTAACACAAAGACACCATAAAGACCTTCAGTGTCTCCGAAGGTAAGACCACGCGGTTCAGTCGCTGTACAGTAACATCTGTGTGCAGGTTTCCGACCTCCGAGAGGAACAAAGCTGGTTTTAGTATTAGCTGTACTGCATGTATCACAGGCTCCAGTAAACAGACAGGGAGATAGATGGATCTGCTGAGTTGTCAACTGTGTTTTTGTATTTTCAGAATATATCTGAAGCTTTTTTTTTTTTTTCCAAACTGAATGAGCAAGCAGATGTAGTCTGTCAGTGTCTTGCCAAAGGACACTTCAGCAAACCCATTACATGTGTTGATGGAGAGACTGTGTGTATTTTTCTAAGCTTTTTAGACCTAAATAAAGTCCCTTAATAGCCATGCAGAGTGTTTTCTTTGTGTTTTGTGTCGGACTTCACATAGTGAGTAAACGTGACAGATTACAGATCATCAAGCGATTGGAATTCCCCGAAATACAACAGCTTCATACACACAGTGTGAAAACAGACGGACATTCAGTCAATACTTTAGCAGTAGAAGCAGTCCTGAAGGTCCACAGCTTTGGTTGATTTTCAATCGATGTTGTAAGACTTTTGCAGATTTTCATCTACTTTTCTGAAGAGATTTTTGTAATGTGCTTGAATTTGATTATGTGAATTTCATCTATTGTTTATCTATTACTGTTGTCTGCAAAAGCCTTTATAAGTGTGACATACCATAAAAAAGAAAAACAGACAGAAACATCGTTTGGAGTGTCGAGTCCTTCGCAGGCTCCGGGTTTGTTCCTCCAGTCCTTCAGATACTCTCATCATCGCTCATGTCCCAAATCTAATGAGAAACGACACAACGGAAAAAGACAGAAAAAGATATTTAAGGCTGAAAGAAACAATACGCAAGTCATATTTTGTGAAAATGTCTATAAAGTTACACTAAATAATCTTAACTCAAGGTCCAGTTACTAGTTTTTTCTGGGACTTTTTGCTGCATCCTCAAACCTTCAGAATAAGGTGGAAAACTCTAGAAAAAGCTACCAAGAGGACCTTAAATGTTCTTGTAAACAAACCACAGTCACGTTGGACAGTGATGTTTAGCAGGCAGGTTTGTCTGCTGTGCTTCTTTTTAAATATTATAAAACATTGCATTGTTCACATCCATGTTTGCCAGCATGCTGTCTTCTTTGCTGTGTTTCAGGCCGGTTAATCAGTGAATAAGCGCGAAACTGGCGGCAGGAATAGTATAGTATAGTATCGCATTATGTGCGTCTTAATGCGCATGACAAATTAAATGGGAACCCACCAAAAACACAAGTCCTCATGCTCGTAGTTGTCAAAAAATACCTTCAGGATTATTTTGTCAGACTACTATTTCCAATTATCTTAAAGTCATGTCTGATAAATGTGGGGCACTCGTGTTACAGTATGTAGAGTACAGGGTGACATCAACAGGACAATAACAGCACTGTGGAGGTGTTTTGACATATTTCACAAGAGTTGAGATATGTGGAAACTTACTCACACACTGATACGATCATAGAATCCAAAACAGAGCAGCAAGTTCTCTGATCGTGGTTAGCCACTGTTGATTCAATTTTAGAATCAGAAGGAGACGTGAACGTTTCCATCTAAACAAGCAACTTGTATATTGTAAACAAAAGTTTGCACTTTAGAAAACATGCAGGGAGCCTGCAGCTCTACTTTTCTTTGGCTACAGGCACCAATAGCTTGGAAAATAATTACTCACAATTACGGCTATAAGGTTTCTTACCAGGAAGTGACGGCAGCATGTGACACACACACACACACACACACACACACACACACACACACACACACACACACACACACACACACACACACACACACACACACACACACACACACACACACACACACACTCCTCTGCACCACTGTGTCAGGAAACAACAGCGGCCTTCTCGTGGCAGCAGATTCTTCACATTCTCGCTCCGTAAGACGTAATTCACATACCTCTAACACTGTCTGGAATGTTACACACACATGGCTCTGAGTGCACACACACACACACACACCCACAGAGTTTTGATACATACACGCTGCATTCTTTTCAATGTGCTGCTTCACAGCTCAAAGAGCGAAAATGTGAATTCCAGTGCAACAACTGAAATGAAGCAAAACAATAGAAATGTAATAAAATCCTCAGCTAAGATCTTTGTCTTCTTGTGCAGGGTGCACCAACAGGGAATATTGCCTGCAACACTGAGGTGCACTTGTGCACACACACACACACACAGACCCAAAGTCCTGGTTCATTTCTGTTTTACAGGCCTTTATTGGAAATGCCTGCAGTTCAGAGTAGAGCTGCAATTTTCATTATCAGTTAATATGCAGATTAATTGCTTTGGTAACTGAGTAATCATTTGGTCAATGACACTACAGAAAATAGTGAAAATGCCCATTGCAATTTTCCATCTTTCATTTCTTTTCTGTCCTTAATTTCCCATATAATTTCATAGTAATTTCCATACGAGGTTCCTGGTCAGTGTGCAGCACACCAGTTCAACATGCAACACTGTGAAAAAACAGAAGGTTTCCAATAATGACTGAATGAATAATAAATAAATATTAACATAGGCTTCCATTGACTCTTTCGGGGAAATTCAGGGAGGTTAGAGCCAAATTGGAAATGGTAACGATCCCGGAAATGATCAGTAAATAACAGACCTGTGTAATAAAAAAATACCTTGTTTTCCTCTCTCTTTCTGACCCCGCGCTTCTTTGTAATGTTTATGAAAAGAGATGCGAGTACAAAGAAAAGAGACTATATTTATACACGTCATTATAGTAACTGCAGTGTGCTGAGGCCCCACAGTAAATGACTTCAGCACTGCTGAGGGAACAAAACATAGAGGGGATACGCTCGGCACTGAAGGGGCAGTAATGGCTCTGCCACTTCAACTCAGAGTACAGAGCACGTCCTCAACAGTGCACATCAACAGCTCTCAGTTATTCATACGGTGGATCCAGATTTAGCAGGTTCATGTGAAACAATCGATGTAATGCATCAATACAATCCAAACAGTACAAACCTCACAAACCTGCAAATCAGCCGCATTAAATCAGAGATGAAGCTATTTCAAATTGACATTATGCAATGTCAAGAGATGCTCTGGGCTGAAGGAAAAGAAGCTCCACAGAAAAACAAAATGATCAACGAAGCTCATGACTAACACTTTGGTTGAATCCTGTCCTTGAACTGGAATGATGCGTCTTTATTGCTAAGCTAGGTTAACCATGTCCTGTATCCTCCTCCATACCTACACACAGACATGAGATGTTTATCATTATTTCACAAAGCATGGAGAAACTTTTGTTTTAAAGGATCCATGCTCTACATCTAGAATAGGCCTTTATTTATTTAGAAAATACCAATCTTGTTGTCACATTTACGCAACAAATCAACTGAAAAAATATAATGAACAAGGCTAAAGAGTAATTATGACCATAACACTGAGAGCAATGAAATGCTGTCAGTTATATCTGACAGTGATAAGTGGAGCATTACCACTGCTCAAACCGCCCATTACCTGAATGGGATCTTTAGCTGGCTACTAGCTGGCTAATAGCTAACAACTGACAATAGCAACAGGAAGTGGAAGCAGCAGCTGAACGCGAGTTTTCACAGAGACACATTATTCCTTTTTAACTTCTTTCTCCTATTTTGTTATGTGGGTTCCATTTCAACAGGGATGTTTTGGCCGCTGTTTTCTCTCTGGCTTTGTTAAGGTTGTAGTCAGAGGCCTACAAACATGTGCAGCAGCATTTACCAGGGAGGCAGCGGCCGTGGGGCCAAAAGTCATTTGCACCAGTACTTCAGACTGAAAGAGGACTCCGCCAAAAGTTGTCTAACCTGTATCGCAGCATGTTCACCTGAGCAACAGTCGACTGTGGCTAAAACCGAGTGTTTTCATTCCTGTAACGTCGGGAGGCCTTTGCTCGGAGTGCAGTTGCAGAGTTGCAGAGCAGTGTGGTGAATGAGGGACTAATTCATATCAAAGCTGGACGCTCCACATTTCTGCTCCACTGCTGCTGGGGAGCGAGCATCAAAAGGACAGCAAGCAAAGAGCTCTTTGAAACAGAGCGACACTGGAGCCCCTCTCTGGACAGCTGCCATGCCGCACTGATGGCGTGTGTGTGTGTCTGTGTGTGTTTTGAGAAATCTTTTGTGCAAAATGAAAGGAGAGAGAGAGGGGAGAGAAAGGAGGCAATCTGAAGGGGGGAGAGACCTTATGTAACGTGAATAGCTCCGGCAAAGTGAAGCCAACAACTTTACTACACTCTTTCAAGCAAAGGCTGACTACTTGGGATGTTTCTCAACCATTTACCTTTGTTGCTGCAATGCATAAGCAGATTTACGTAAAGCTGAGATCAAAATAAATTACTCCCAAGCTCGGTCCAATTAGGGAGCTTATTGAAATCCATGAGTATTCTAAGTTGACAAATAACACAACAATTTGAAAATCGATTAACTGTCAAGCAAAAATGTAAAACATGTTCCCCTTTCACTTTTTCCAGTGTAAAAATTAGAAAAAATACATTTTATGGCAACCTGGGAAACAGACCAATATGCAAACTCATATCTTATATTCTCCGCCATATAAATCTGCCCCCCCCCCCCTCCATTCAGACAGATTTCTAGCTGACCTGGCCCGAGTCAGGCTAATCACAACTGTTAATCTAATATAGAGCTGCTTTAATGCAATGACTGCACACAGGAGCACTGTTGTGGGATTTTGGTAAACAACCAAGATGGCTGCTGAGGATGTTCAACGCTCTGTTAATCTGGCGTCACATCAGTATTAAACGAACTGGACGCTATATTTTTTCTAAAAGAAGAACAAACAACTGCACTTAAAGCTTTTGTTGACAGGGTTTTGTAAAAGTTTGACTTGTCTGCTCAGTGCTATGTCACCTGTTTAGTTGAACTGGTTGTCGGTCTGTCCAACAGCGTCCAGGAGCATTTCTGTCTGCGCCACTTAACTAACTAACTATGAGGTTCAACACTAATTTACATTCGTGAAGTGGTGGAACTAAACCCCTCCCTTGAATAGTGTTTGGATTTCTCCCAGTGTTGACGAGTTGTGCTGCTGTGTGTGTCCTTATAACACCAGGACTAATGGCACGATAATAATAATAATAATAATAATATACGCATTAAGTGGATATTTAAGACTGTTTTACACAGTCCTGTTTTAAACATTAAACACATGGAGTTTAGCTTAATCGGCTACCTATCTACAGCTGATAAAATTTGCCAGTGACAGCTATCACTTTAGCCAACAGCATTCACAGGAGGAGCCGTGTTTCCAAAAAGACCTTGGATTGGTAGATATGCCTCCATTATTATACTAAACTGACATGTGCTGCGCTTAAATGTAAAGCTAAAGGCACAGTGTTTCAAATACAGTTTGAAAAAAAGAAAGAAAAGAAAAGAATTTAAGCAACAACAGAACAACATCCTCAACCTTTGCTTGAATTATATCTCTCCTAACTCCCCCCCCCCGACCAACACACACACACACACACACACACACCATGACAGCACCTCAAAGGGATTGGCAGCAACTCAATCAACGACACATCTTTCACTTTGAAGCAGCCTTATCGCTTCAGGACCTTGAGTCACTGCAGGTTAAAAAAAGGTTTTCTGGATGAACTCTTACAGTAAGCTGCATGTAATCATTGTGTGAATGGGTTTGTGTTTGTAATCAGTTGGGATCCGGCTGACATGACAACTATAATCCAGGCTAGTTGGTGAAAAAAGGCTGGGATCTGATCAGATAGAGGAGGTTTTAGCTGGCAGCCGAGGCTGCAGCAGTCACAGCCAACTCTCTGCTGCCGCTGATTATTGTTCCCTCACAAATGCAACACGACCATCAGCATCACGAGCATCTTTGGCGATATTTACCACTCTGCTGGCCTGGGTCACAGCTCTTCTTGTGGAAATTAAACGGCGGAGCTACAGTACATTTGCCATTTGGGGCCATGACTACTTAGATCAAGAAGCAGCTTTTCAGATCACTGTGATTTCAAGGATGTTGGCACTTTTAGTCAGACGGCTCAGGGTTGTTTTGTCTTTAAGGGAGCGGATTCAAAAAACGGAGCCTACTTACAGGAACACATCCTAAGTGCGGGTGGCCCCAGTGGGAACCCAACCTCTAAAGCCATTTAACTAGGCAGCGCTACACAACCACTGATGGGCTTTGATATTAAACACACATCTGCTTTACATATTAGGACTGACACCAAAGCACAAAGTGCAAAGTCAAGCTTTCATCATGGAGACTGGCTCCATCTGATCTGCAATTAGTGGACCACACAGAGTGACGTGGTTTATGGCTGCTGGATACAGCAGTGACTGTGTGCTGCTGGTTGAGGAAGAGAAGTAAGAAATACAGTCAAACTTAATTTCTCTGTCATTCTTGTGATCTTGGGTAGTTTGCGTTTTTACAAAGCTTTAGAAACTGTGTGGACTGTGACCGCTATCTGTCATTACAAACAGACCGCTGCTCACTGGAGAGATGCTGAAACTGAAGCCATTTTTAGCTCTGTTTGTTAAAATCATGGCTTCTTGTCATGAAGGTGTGTGTGTAGATTTTCTCTCCAACTTCATCGTTCATTAGAGATTTTTACCGCTGCCAGTAGACGGGCTAAGAATGACCAGATTTTAAGTTGCGACACTGATGTTGAGTAATGCTGTATGTAAAGTGTGTTTCTAGTGAATTCATTCATCCATTCAGTTGCCATGAATGAAAACAGCATATGGGGAGTGTTGGCCTGTTGTTTGCCTTTGGCCCAGCAGTGATGAACAAGCGAAGAATCTCCTTAATAAACTTGGCTAGTTTGTAATTTTTTACACTGATTTTCATAAAGGAAAGAAGATGCATATTTAATCCCTCTTTCCCTCTAATTCTTACTCAGTCTGACGTAGCAAGACTCCCTTTATGACTGAAGTGAAGTAGACATGGCTTATTGAAACGTTAGTTTGATGAGTAAAACTCTCATTTACTGTTAATAATGACATACGTGGCTAAAATGACTGTTTCGACATTACAGTGAATGAACTCTCACACAGGAGTAGAGTAGAGAACATTCACTGTCACAAAAGCTGTGATAATTCTTTATTTCTGAACTATAAATTAAACCTGATGAATCTGTCTGCGTGTAGTAACATCATAAACACAAATAGTTTAAACTTCACAAAGGGGTGTCAGCCATGGAAATTCTTGTTTCCTTTGACAAATGATCCAACATCTGTTGGCCAGGAGGATGTGTTTGATGGTGTATGTTAATGAGGGGGATTGCTTCCCCTTTCATCCCCTCTCATAAGCCCCCCTGAGGGCAGGTTTTACATCCAGAAGGGGGAGGACGACCCACACAGCTACAATCAAATAGGGTTGGACTTCTTTGGAAGTCAATACAAGAAGTTAACACACTAGTTTTGAAGCGTTTTCTGCCCAAATGATTCACACCTCAGATCTCAGATCCTCTTACATCAATCATGATACATGTTTGGGGAAAAAAAGTTTCTTTCTTCATCTATTTTCTCCTCCCCAGCTTCTTTCTTTTTTTTTTTTTATCTCTTTTTCGTTCTGTCCCTCTGCTCTGGCCAACCACAATCCACTCATGATGGAGACACTCATAATACCCAGAAAACACACTGAACTGGGAATGACTCAAGCGCCAAAAACAATAGCAAGTGTGTGTTTATGGGTGTATGTGTGTGTGTGTTGACGTCATAATGCTGGAATAGTTTTCAAACCCAGGATGACATGTCCACTCATCCACATGTGCATAACTACTCACACACCACATACACACTGACAACATACATGAATCTCACACTCCCGCATGCACACCTACTGATGAGCACAAACCCACACTGTGGGTGCAGGGTGCTTTATGTAAATAAATAATGTAGTTTGGGTGTAGCCTTTCTGAGGATTCAGTTTCCTGTATGGAGGAGTAGTCAGCTGTGAAACGGCAGCACTTTGAAGTACAAAAGCCGTGATAAGGTCTACAATCACCTGAGGCGCGGCTGAGGGAACAACCTTTATCTGGCAGAGCTGGAACCTTTATCTGGGAAAAAGAAGAAAGAAAAACTTCTTGCTATTTTTCTTAAACATTGGGCTCAATTCAAACTATTCAATGGTGTGTGAAAACGAGGTTGATAAAAAAACGAAGGTTTGAGTTTTATCTGGTGAATGTCAGCTCTGAGGAATACAGGAGCACCTTCACTTGAGACGAATTTATTGAGAATCTTGCCACCTTTGTCATTTTCATGTTTCTATGGAGTTTTCTGTCTTCGCCCTTCCATACGAGCACCTTGACCGGCACACAGATTGAATTGGACATGTAAATATATGCAAATTCCTTTTCTTGTCCTACTGATAGGACTTCTTCTACACTGCTCACTACTTTGAAGCTTGAAAGTGCTGAGTGCTTACGGTCATCTAGGTCAACTATGAGATGACATGAAATGTTACACAGATATTCAAGGACCCACAGAATGAGCAGCATAGCTGTAGACTCTTCATCTTGTTTGATTGTAACTGATGGCAGCAATAACATTTGGAAAGCAAGGCATATGTTCATTTTATGGCATTCTGTATTTTACCAAGAATAACTGTGCAGGCAGCAGGGCAGAGATAGACCCCATCCTGTGACACACTGTCCAGCTGAAGCAGCACCTTTCACCAGGATGGAGGTGCAGCATGTTACTGTATGTGGCTCCACAAAACAGCAGACCCTAGTGGTCCCTTTCTATCCCAGAGCATATGCAAACACTAACTCTGTTAGGCCTCCAAATTCGGCAGATATACACATTTACATAATGTCTTAGCATTCCCCTGTGCTCTGATGCTGCCATTTCTACTGATTGCTTAAAAATGTTACATCATGTGTGCGATGGGTGTTTGGCCTCGATTAATATGGAGATTCCTCTATTCATCACATAAAGTGCATGTCTTGCAGGACGCATTATAAATGATGCTACACTTGAGCCAATATCTGCATTGGGATGTCCAACATGGTACGAAAGTTACTAAGAAACCATTGTAAGACAATCGGCCATCAAACTCTTTCGATGGTTGTAGAAAAACACTCTAGGTCCTAAAATGACAGAACAGCCTTTCTGACTTTGTGGGTTTCACAACAGGTCGGCAAAACATATACTTAAAGTTCTTTATTATTGAGTAGTCTACCACTTCTGATCTATTATAGTTCTTGCACAATTTAAAGGAAAACATTGTAGAAATGTAATTGGTTAAATAAATATTCAGACTTAATCCTGGTCTGGGAAGACAGTGTGTCATGCTCTCGTAAAGAGAGATCAGCTAGGATTAAGTGTGTTAAACCTTATATTGAGTCTCCTCTTCCAGTAACACATTTAAATGATCACACACACACGTGCAAACGCAACACATGCACACAGACGCTGATGAAGTCCTCCGCTTTGAGCAGAGAAAATGACCTCATGTGGTCTGGCGTAATTTCAACTGCTGCCGTAGCACGCTGCATTCCCAACTGCATTCCTGAATTCCACTCTGACATTCCTGCACAATGTGGCGGGAATCTGCAGTGTGGCTGTTTCACCGATAGAGAGGCGGTTTAAAGTAGGGTGAAAAGGTAAAAGGTCAAACCCCTTACAGAGTCAGGAAAATAAGAGAGGCTGTGACCCGAGTGTCTGTGTCTCAGACATAGGAGTGCGTCATTGTGAAGGTGAAAGACAGACGAGATGGGACACAGCAATGGAGAGATGGTCAGAGAGAAAAGCTCCAAAACAAATCCTGGAATGAGGGAAAAGATTAAAGGAAAAATTAGCATAAAGTTTCTTAGTAAGATGCTCTTCCACCGTGAGCAGCTACAACAGCTTTGATGCAAATTGGCACTTATTCTCCAAATCTATGAAATCCATTCTTCTGAAAGATATCCCCTTTGTTTGATGTTTCAGTGATGGTGGTCGAGAGCCATCAGCCTGCTGTCTGCTACAGCATGAGTCACATCATTTTCATCAAACCATTCAGTGACCCATAGCCCCTCTATGGAGGAATCTGTGTCTTCACTCATTTACCTAGTTTTTCCCTTGGATTTGTGACTGCAAAAATAAACACAGAGCATTCACAGATTTGCAGTATAAGAACAATCTGTAAAACTGTGACAGCAGGATACTATGGGTTGTATTTAGAGAGAGAGATAAAATCTGCCGCATTCAGTCTGCACCTCTGTGGTTCGACAGGGTTGTCTTGAGTTGAGCTTTTTGAAGCTCATGAAGCTGCAACAGTGTCTCAACTCATTTCTTGAAAATGGGCGCATGATACATATAAACTCAAACAAATAAGGCGATAAAATTGTTTACCACAGTATGAAAAGTACATTAAACTGAAAATATATGTTGAGATAATGTTATAGTATAGAGTCCACAGTAATGTAGTCCAGAATAGAGTCCAAAAATCTGACATAACTCTATTTGATGCCAATTTAAATGCGTTTTCTCACAAAAGCTGATAGTACCAAACACCCAGGGGATATGGTCTATTATACATGACGAGCCCCTTTTTCCTCAATTTTTTGTCTTCAAGGGAAATCCCACCCAAGAGAGCAATTTTACTAACAAGTAGTGAGTTTAAAAACACTATTTACCAGCATCCTCTGATCTGCAGCACACACTGTGCGCACTGCTTTGTTCTCTGATCCAAAAATTGCCATCTATGTGAATAATCTTTAAAATATCTTTTTAGGCGACACATGTTAGGAGGGCCGTCGTGCTTTTTCAGGCTTTCATTTTCTACCCATTACCACTTCAGGCTATCGAAAGCCATCCAACAGTAAAAACATGCTACTAAAGGGCTCTAAAGCTCCTAATGCCTTCTGTTTAATAAAGTAATGTCTCCAGGCAGCATATACAATCCCACACAATAAGCAGAGCTTTGGCTAATATTGCTTGGCAGTAAAAACGCTCATTTGATAAAGTAGTTCCAGATGCCTCAGTGGATACAAGACGTTGGGACTGTGTGATCCAGATTCAAAACTGTAGGTGTGTCTAATTTGGACGTAGAGGATATCACCGAAAACTGGGAACAGACCATGAACCGGCAAAAACTAAAGATCCCACACACAACAATCAGTTCCACCAACATACAGCGAATTTAAAGTCTTGACAGACAGAAAGGGTCACATTTTGAATGACTGAGGACAACAAACAGAGCATTTAACAGAGTCTATGATGACAGTCACATCTCTGCAACGACTGAGATCCCTGGAGAACAGTAAATCTTGTGTGTTCATGTTCACAAAACAGAAACGTTCATGCAACAGATCCAAATTTTGGGGTATCTAATTTGCATAGAGAGGACTCTGCCCATCTTGGTCCAATCAGTCACGGTTCACCAACCAGTCGTAATGTGTGTCCTTGCAATGTCTCCATTGTCTCTGCAACCAATCTTCTATACAAGTGATCCTGTAGAGCCCAAAATTGTACTTTATGCTCCTTTTCCTGCCAAAAAAACATTGAAATCTATGTTCAACATCTCATGGCCTCTGTTACTCAAACCTCGACCTAACATTTCAGCGTGTCATGTGGTACCACACTAGATATTCTTTATGTTGAGGAAAACTAAGCGAGCCAAATCTAAACTTTTTCCACACTGAATGTCTCCCTGGTAATGCATTATGTCTGGACTGAGATCACACAGAGTTAGGTAGCCTATTTCCCCTCCTGTGTTTTAAATGATCATTTTGTGCTCTTCCATTTCCTGCACAGATCCTCTGTGTTCTCTCCGGTGTCCTCATTGTTCCAGGCCTACAGCTCTCAGGGGGGAACACAGTGAACAGACCTCAGGCTGGATATGTCTGTGTGTGTGTGTGTGCGTGTGGGTGTGTGTGTGTGTGTGTGGGGGTAAATGTTCTATTCAGTGAGACTTGAGACAGGAAGAGGAAGAGGAGATGGGTGGAGACAGGAAGAGGAGGGACACCTACTAACCTAACCTGCCCTCTCAGCAGCACATGCCCTGAGGGTGAGATACAAAAGTGGCCTAAACACCCAGATAAAACACTAAAGCCATGAACCAACTGTGATCTCACATTATGTCACTCCCTACGTGTGTGGTAAGTTTCACACAATACATTCCCAGTTTAGTTTGTTCCAGAGATTCAAGTCATTAACTATCAGCTCTTTCTTATTAAAGCCTCCTTCCTAATTACCCAGCACATACCAGGTTTTGATTGTGCTGTTCAACAAAGATTTAAGAACACAAAAATGATAGAGAAAGAAGTCCAAACCCTGGCTCCTTTCTTATCTCCACACAGCTGGCAAATCACAGTGTGAAGTGGGTGCGAATGTGGGATTATCGGTTTTGAAAAGTTGCAGAAATGGTCAAACACATCCGTCCCTAATCTGGCGTCGCAACAGTGTCAGACAAGCCAACCATCTGACAAGCAGCTCTGATGGAGTATACTGCCCCCTAGGGCAGGATATACCCACAGAAAAATACTTATGTAGTATTGAGTTAAAGGTGCAGTTGGTAGGATTTAGTGGCATCTAGCAGTGAGGTTGCAAACTATTTGGAACACCCCTCGGCTCAGACCTCCCTCTCCAAGCGCGTAGGAGAAGCTACGGTGGCCGGGGAATCAGACTTCCTTGCTTTTTCTAATCAATAAGTATGACCTTCTAAGTGTGAGAATTTGTGTTCTCAAACTTCTCACAAAATGCATTCCTTCTTCTTCGTCTTTCAACCGGTGCACTGAAAAGAAATGCAAAAGACCCTGTTTGTCCGCCCTGGGCTACTGTAGAAACAGTGTGAGAAAATATGACAGACTCTGTGTATGAGGACTGCCTCCCTTTGTAGATACAGACTGTGTATAAGAAGTGGACGTGGCCACCATGATGTCACCCATTTGTTTGTGGATCGCCATTTTTGAAGCCTTGAGTTTGACATTCTGGCGGTCACCATCTTGATTTTGGAGCCAGAAGTGACATTCATTCCGCAAAGATCCTGTCTCTGATTGGTTAGTCACAGGATAACCCTGCCCTACAGCATACCCTGGTTTATCATCCATTTTTCCCTAAATGGGACCATCATTTACAAAGTAAACACCATGCTGTGTTGAATAAGACAATAAACTCCCTAGGAAAGTGTTTACCGAGGTAATAAATCAACTGAGAAGTAGGGTAATTTTCTCACTGACCTCCATACCACCAAACATCTTTTTGGAGCCGGGGGAGTTAGGAAGAATGCAGGCTCAAGGCCCGTCTGTATTGGCTTAACTTTTCAGATGTGGAAGCTACGTCCACCTCATTTATATAGAATAAGGCTGAGGTTATTCCATCAATCTAATTTTTGTAAATAAATTCCATGATAAAAATCAAAAAAACTAAATCGACAAATGAACATCAATCAATACATTCGTTAGTTCCTCAATACCTCTTAACTTCTCTACCCCGTCTGTGGCTCTCAGCCTCAAGCCCACTGGTTCCTATTGAAAACGTAAATCTTAAAGGACAAGTGACAAACATATTTAGTTTCATTTTTAAAAGCACTGTACTGCTCTGTAGTTTTTAGCAGATAACAGTAGTATATAGTACATTATTTGGGGACTATTTTCTGCTGCAGATTAGAACACGTTTGTTTAATACAACTAGTCTAGTTTATTTCAGAACTTTACACAATAATTAGCCAGCAGAATTTATTTTAAAGGTCCCATATTCTGCTCATTTTGAAGTTCCTCCTGATATTTGGAGGTTCTATATATATATATACACACACACATACTGTATATCACTGATCCAAGTTCCTCAATTTAAGTTTATTAGAAAGTAGAAAAGACGGTAAAAGAGTGGGATAAGGGAAAGGGTGACTGACAGAGGGGAGATGGAGCCCTAGAGGGGCGAAAGGTTGAAGACAGGCATAGAAAGTGACAGCAGAGAGAAAGTGAAGGATCGCATGGCCAGGAGTGAAAGTGGTTGGACTCGTTAGATTAAAAGAGGAAAGAGACGGTCTAGAGGGGCTCTGGTGGGAACGGAGTTAGCATGTAGGTCCCAGCTGAGGTCACGTCCCCTGGCTGTGTTTTCATAAACTCTTGAGTCTTGGGGGTAATCAAACAAAGCACCGGCACTCACAGTGCTCGGCCCAGATAGCAGACCTTGGAGCCGAACCTCGTAACGGAGAAATGACAAATCAGGAAGTGATGCAGCATCCTCCTCTCTTTGCCCTCACCTTCCCATCTCCTAATAAAGGGCGACGCTCTTCTCCATTTTTCTTTTCTCTACTCTAAGTCAGTCAAAACCCAACTGCCGCCACCACCTCCCCTTTCTCCCGCTCTTCTCCCGCTCTTCTCTCAGAGTCATAAAGGCCAGCTATAACAACAAATGGAGTCTCTCTCGGCTGGGTGTGGTGGCCTGCGGAGCAACAGCTGGGTCCTGTTGTTTCTCCTGAGACACCAAATGACTGCTCGCCCTCATTTTCAGGACAGCTCTCCCTCCATGTCCTGAACTACTTCTCAAATATTTAGCCTTTTTATTATCACATTCTCAGGATTGCCGTCCTTTCTAGGCACAACTCTTATCTGCTTTTCTCTGAATTGTTTGCTGATTTTCTGAGTATATATGAGTTCATATCTCTTTCAACTACCGCTCTTTAACTTTGTTTTCCAAACAACTGACAGGCCCTCTCTCCTCCTGAATGCTCTTCTCTGTTAAAAGTTTGGATTTTCTCTTGTTCCATCTGCCTCAGGCTTCTTTTCTGTTCTTTCTCTCACTTAATCTGTCAGTCCCCATCTCCCTCTTCCCTTCCCTCTTCCTCTCTCTCCCCCATCCCCATTCCCCTCTGACACATTTCCTGTATAATGGAGAAGGTTATCAACACATTTTCTGAGTCATACGTGTTTCATAACGCCACAAGTTTCTCATGCTTGTTAAAATAAGAGTAGGATTGACAGAAAGGATCCACATACTGAAATATAGTGTAGACATGTAGTTTTGAATCAAGTATTACGTTTTTTCTTATCCCTTCTCGTTGGTGTCTGTGATGAGGATGATGACTTATTTCTTTGTATCACAATCACTTACAAATATATACGTCCTTAACAGCTTTAAGCCTCCATTTAGTTCAGTTGCTGTTGCCTCTGATGATGCAGTAGTGTGTGCGTGTGTGTGTGAAACCAGTGTAAACTCTACCTAATGAACCGTTTCGAGCGTGCAACTAACCAAATGGCAATAACAGATCAACTTCAGAGGTTCAGTGTGTGTGTGTGTGTGAATGTGTGTGTGTGTTGCCAGTTCAGACCTGCCCTCAGTTTAATTAGAACTGTGAGTCAAAGCCAAAAGACGTGTGGTCAGAGGAGCAATCAAACACAAGCAGGGCCCCATGGGCACATGCACAAACACACACACACACACACACACACACACAGCATACAGCATACATGACGTGGACAGACACACACACACACACACACACACACACGTGACAACGTTCAAGAGAATAAAAATAAAAAAGATTTTGAAAAAAATGTCAGTTCTCAGGGACAGATCTGATCAAACTCAAACTTATCTTTATGTTGCAACAAGCCCTGACACACACACACACACACGCACGCACGCACGCACGCGCACGCGCACGCACACACACACACACACAGTTCACAGGAGAAAAGAGGGCAAAGCGCCTAGTAAACCACAGTCGAGGCAATCCTTTTGATCTGATGCTAAGAGCACCAGACAGTCACGGTCTTTCATTACAAAGACTTTCTGTGAATTAATCACTGACAACAACTTCTTCTTCTTTACAAAACGAACCAAACTTCACATTTTAACACTTCAGAGATGGAAACTGTGACAGATCATTTTGGAATATCAGTTGATCAAACAAACCAAAAGCTTTTAACACTTGGAGAAGAATAATGCAGCCATACTGGGAACCATGAAACTCAATAAGCCGCACACAGATGTTCCTGAATAATAACATTGGGCATACGTCACATTTACTTCACTATGTATTTAGACATTCAGTAATAAAGACGATCTTCAGTTTCTTTTGCTTAGCTTAACTGAAATGCATCATTAAAGTGATTTTGTTTTAGGTCAGAGGGAATGATGCCAGTCACAGATGTGTGTGTATATAAAGACATTCGCAGGTTTGTACATGTATTATTTCTGTTAGTGTGTCTGTGTGGGTAATTAACTGAACCAGAGGCTTGATGCTATCACTGTCGTCCATGTGCTGGACAGAAGAGCACAAGGGTAAAAAGATAAGAACTGGCATTGTGGCCAGATGTACATTGTGCTTGTGTGTTTCTCTTTCAGGCCAGAGCTCCAGGGCAGATTACCTGTGACCGGCCAGGCAGGCCAGAATCAGGCTGTACGAGACTCAGACATGCACATGCAGGCACTGAGAGGACCAGCTCTTATCTCTGTCTGTGATGTAGCTGGATCCCGACCAGGAACGGAAGAATAAAGAGTCCTGCTCTTAGATGAGATTCATCTTCAAATGCTTCAGCTAAGTTTAAGTTTGAATGCACTCGCAGTTCAGTAGCTGAACCTGCTTGTACATTTATAATTATTCAAAAATGTGACAAGACATTTTCAGATGATAAATTGTCTTAGAGAGGCAGAACTAGTTAAGAGTTCCATTATGTTACCATATATTTAGACTGCTGAGTGGGACTCTGGGCCGTCACATAATACATGACGCGTGCTCAGTTGACTTAAATGCATCAAGTGAATGTTTGCAGAGTGTTTGAAACAATAGAACATTAACAGGACACAATGTGTGCTTCATACTAATAACATTCACTTCCTGGGAATTCAATAAAGTGATTTATCAACTCCCCAGAAGGATACAGAGGGGGTGCAAGTAGGAACACTTGCCCTACATGATAAAGTCAGTCAGGTAAACATTTTTCAAATTGAGCATGTGGTGTAATTTATTTCTCTCAGCCAAACTGCAGACTTAAATTCCATCTTTTCAGAGAGTATACATTTCAATTTCTTTAGTCTCCTTGACTGAATTCCATCCTGTGTGTCGCATTGGTGTCAAATACCAGTTCTACTGGAAAGGAAGATGGTATCATTGCATGTTATGCTACCTTCAAACACACAATATGCTTAACACTCAACCATCAAAGCAATTAAGTCAAAAGCACTGTGTGAAAAAAAAAACACAGCCTCATTTATTTCAATGAGGTCACTGTGTTCACACAGCAGCCGTGCTGCCGCAGGGGGCTCTGTCAAACAAAGTCGTGATCACTCAGCAAAAAATATGAAATGTTTGCGATGATAAAATTATTGTGAGCATGGTAACTTTCCAGTTACAAAATCACCCCTGATAACATTACAGACTACTGTCCAGTGTTCTGGCATCTGATAAACCTTCAGAATCACCTGCTTCTCCAATCTCAAACCTGGATCACATTTCTCACCTGGACCTGAAACAACATGCCCTCATCAACAGAGCCCTCATATTTTTTTTAACACAAGGCTGTTTTGTCTGAACACTCAGTGAGGGAACTAGGCGGCTAGGCTATTGGCGATGAAATTGGATGTCGTCTTGTTCTCTTTTCAAAAATAGCAAATGATTCTTTTCCCTGTATTTCAGTGTCATACTAAGAACAGGAAAATGAATAACTCATGTCCATCGGCTCTGGCACCATTAAAACGGGGAAAACGGCACAATCATATTTTCGAATGCTGATGTTAAAAAGTTGATCTTTTTATTTCACATCATAATGTCTATCTTGAAAAATGCATTTAATACCGAGCTGCATACTTTAGATGAGAAGCCTCTGAAGAAAAACGATCCCCTTGATGAGTGAGCGAGCGAGTGGGGAGCTTTCGGAAGTGAAAGTCCATTCTAAAAGTGCCATGCTGACACAGATACAGAAATAGTACTTAAAAGCTACCGAAGAAGACGAAGAGTAGGAGCTAAACAGGGACGACTAGACTACTACTCAGTCTGTCACAACCCAGTCATCTGTCTAACTGTCTATCCATGCGTACAGCCAGCTGCCAGGCCAGAAGAAGGCATCACTCTGGACTGAGTGGCGCCAGGGAGGAGTCGCCATGTTTAGGTGCAGGGCTGCTTTAAGTTTTCCCACATAGTGAGAAAAGTTGGCTTTATGGTTCCTATTTATGACTTAAGTAAATAACTCCCCTATAATTAATGATTGGTAATTCTGAATAAGCACCTTTGGGCTAAAGGCGTGAGACAGCTGTCCAGGGTGCCATGCGTCCCCATTGCCCCCCACCTACAGTACACCTCTTCACTGGCTCCAGCCCTGTGTACAAGTGTATTAATAATATACAGCCCACCAAAGCAGCATCCCTGTGAAGTGGAGCCGAAGATGCTCAGATCTTATCACCTGCTATTCTTCACACTACCCTCTTCTCCTATTTAATCTCTGTCATCTCTGAATTATAGTCTATAAGTCTATAAAAGTCTATAAAAATCCTGAATATAACAGTGCAAAACTAAAAGTAGCCTACAGGTAGCCTAGTAAGGCACAAATCTGTGGAGAAGCACAGTTAAAAATTGTACAATTTTTTACATCTTGCTGTGACGAACTGAGACAAAATAACAGGATCACAGGGTTTTTTTTCCCTAATATGTATGGTATGTGTCCTGGGTATTTATATATGTGTTTTGCTGGAGATAGCACCCTGTAATAACACTGAGCGGTTTTTTGCTTGCTCTGAGACTCACATTACCTCAGCTACAGAAACAGAAAGGGGATAATTTAAAGACAGGTGGTTAAAAAAAAAAAAAAATCTAGTGTCTCCGTTTTGTGGTTTGTTTTTTAGATCTAGGCTGATCACAATGAACTACCAACTGTAAATTATGTAAATAGGTAATATTAAGTGTAGATTCTAACAAAATGATAAGCCACATCTTGGCAAAAAGGATAAACTATATAGAATAAACCCAAGGGCCTTTCAAATGTTTGTTTGTGTGTGTGTTTTATCTTGTTTAGCATATTTGTTTTATTAGTGTTTTAATCTTTGTCCACCAGGACCGGCTTTGTGTTCGTGTAGTTCGAATGTACGCTCTTAACGGACATAATGAAAAGCTTTGGAAGGGGATGATTTGATTTGATTTAAATTGATTTACCATTATCATCAAAATATTCTTCAGAAATTTGTCTTGCGTCCCAAGAGAAACACTGTTTCACGTTAAGAACAAAACACAACATCTCATCAAACAGCAAAACAAGTATTACAAACATATATTACACCAGGCATTGTGAATAAGTGGCTGCAGTGAAATCAATTTAATCACTCCCTTCAGTGCTTAGTCCAACCACGAATACTTTGATCTATCTGAGTCGAGTCAGTGAGGCTCTAAATGAAAAGGCAGCAAAGACAAAAGCAGAGGAATAGAAAATGATATTGCCTTTTATGACATTGTTATGCCATTATGCGCTGTGTAGTGAATACAGAATCATATGCATTGTGATTGGGACCTTGGGAATCCCAAACTTCTCAGGGAATATTCCTCTCTAACAAGAAAAATGCAGAATAATTTGCAGCCTGGGAGGACACTCTTAGAGGTTAGTCAGCACAGGTGTCACATAAGAAATAATTCACGAATATATTGTAGCTACCCTGAAATATGGACCGGCAAATATACACACACCCACAATGGAGAAAAACCTTCAGACACGCAGGAGAGGGTTAGGAAGGTTAGCAAGCGAGGTTATAAGTCAAGCCACTGACTGACACAAAGCTTCTGAATTTAGCCTGTAAAGAACTAGGGAGATTTAGACTAACTATGTATAGGGCTGAATGTGTATGTGCATGTGCAGGGGGGAGGGAGAGAAAGACAGAAACCATGTACAGAAAGGAAGGAAAGGAGGTGTGATGTGTCTGTGCATAGCTGACATGCATCCCTGCAAGTAGAGCATGTATTTATAATTAGCAGTGCATTAGATGTCAAGGAGGCATAGCTGGCATACATACGGGACATAAATACACACGTGCTTAGTAGCAGTGATACATGATGACACTGACATACGTGTGAATGTATATTTTACTTTGGTCATTAATATATATGAATAAAAAAAACATGCAGGAGGAATGTGAGCAGAATGAGCAAATGTAATGAGGTATCTCCCTGGTCCATAATGTAACTTACCTACTTACTAATGTAACTTGTAGGTTTTCTGGAAACAGCCGTGTGATTTGGTACTAATGATGATAACTGAGACAGTGTTCATATGGTCCTTAATAATCAATTCCAATCAACTGCTATCTAGAGAGCCTTTCAGTGAGCAGATCCGCTGGACACAAAAGTGTGAAATATGTCTTCAGGCAGCGTGCAGTTAAACATATATGAAGAATAAAGTTTCCAGTAGCTAATGGTTAAATGAATTTCTTTGGAAATCAACAACTGTTAACAAACTCAACAAAACTACCAACACAAACTAGAAATTATTTCTTAAGCATTTTCTCTACTTCACAAATAATTAGTGCCAAATTACACGACTCCAGGAAACTGACACATGAAAGCTGCCAGTTAATGTGTGCTAACCTCCATATTAAACTCTAGTTTTATACGTACTAACCTTTTAAGGGCCCCTTACATTTACAAAAGGCTGGGGTGACATCTTCATCTTCCTTGTTTTATCTGAGTATTAGCTGATATTTCATTTACAATTATATTAAACAAAAAAAAGGGTTAAATCTAAATATTTATCACATTCTGTAATCACGTCTGATTGAATAGACTCTCTGTGCTCCCCAGTGCCAGATTTAAAAAAAAAAAGAAAAGGGTGGGACTTTGATATAAACAGGCATAAAACTAGATGTTTTGAAACCGTAGCAACACAAAAAAATCATTTCTGATTCCATGGGACCTAAAAACAGAAGATTATGGAAATCATTCATGAACAAGGGTCAACAAGGTAAAACTAATTTTTAACAAATTTTTAAAAATCAATTACTTCTCCCCCCCTCTCTCTCCCCCCCTCCACTTTTTCTCTCTCCATCTCTCTGTCTCACAGGAGGGTGCGCAGTGTGCTAATGAAAAAGCAGATTTAATGTGTTTTCCCTGAGTCCATCTGGTAATAATTGTAGCATGTAGCAACCGTAGTTGTGTTTGGATAAAGCTCTGACATACATGGGGCCCTCTGACGCTCAAGTGTGTGCGTGTGTTTATGTGGGGGTGAGAAAGAGTGAGAGAGGTAGAAAGGAGGAAAAGTGCATGTGACTGCTGAGAGGAGAGAGTCTGTGTTACTGCATGCTGCTCCGTGCGTGTGTGTGTGTGTGTGTGTGTCTGTGTGTGCATACATGCTTGCACTTGTGTGTTTTCCAAGCTGCTGGGTGATGAGCCAACGTAACTAAATCAAATTTATCGTCAGCACACTGTTTTACGTAGAGAAGCACAGACCAGAGCGGGGCCGAGCGTGGGAGGCTGGGTAGCCTCCGCTCCCTCGTGGCTTTAGTATGACTCAAGGTGATGAATAGTGGCATCTGATGGCGCATGGGCTGTTATCTAACAGCCAAACACAGATTTGGAAAAACACAGGTGTCAATTTTTTTAATGAATGAGTCCAAAAAGAGAACCGTGTCAAGACTTTTAAGATTGTTATCAAGGTTATCTAAAGAATATAATGCCAAATATGACAAGAACTGACAAAAACCAAAAAAAATAGTTAAAGGTAACTAAACTGGTGAGATTACTCTGAGAGGTAATTGATACTAACTCCCAACTGTCACTGTGTCTTGTTGAACTGTTCTTGAGCAAGACACTGAACTCATGATGAGTCGCCCTGAATATCTGAAGTAAAAAAAAAAAAAAGTTTCTCCCGATTTGGGGGCCCCAGATGTGGAAACTTCAAGGAAAGTACCATTTTAATAAGTAGGGATTGAGGTAATTTTACAATGATTTCATTTAACAATACGACAATGAGAGGATGGTGTTGTACAATCACAGGTTACACCCTCAAGAGTGTTATTGCATCACTAAATCCACAATCCAAACCCTCTCTGTACCAAATCCTGTGGGACAAAATCATACAAAGTACAGATCTGTTGCTCCAAATGGGGTTTTAGTCATAAAATTGCTTGAAAAACACTACACTAAATGATAAAACGGCCTGCATCATCAAATCATGTCACAAGATCAAACCAAAAAAGGATTAAAGTGTGACAAGTGACACATTCTTCTTCCTCCAAGTTCAGCGCAAACATCTTTATCTTGTGACTTACTGGCAGTGCCGGTTGGAGTAGGTGGAAGAGAGCCGAACATGAACTCCTCAGAAAGACCCATTGTACTGAGAGGGTCACGCATCCTCTGCATGGGGCATTCACACTTAGACAGACTAATGTGCACAGGACCACACAAATGCACGCAAGCAAATGGCATCGCTTACTGAAAATGACGACAGGAATACAACTGTGAAGAATGAACAGAAAACCGAATCTAACTTTTGTATTAGTCCCCCTGTTCTTTCACAAATGAAGGATTAGCCTGATCATTATCCCGGCCACTGTATGTGCCTGTATGGGTGACTACATATGGTATGTTATATAACTTGATCTGTCAAGCCAAAGACGGTGGGTGAGCGCGAGACGAGAGCTAAAGCATCCTGTACAGACAATGACTTCCTTTCAGGCTCTTTGAGTGTTTGTGTGCGTCGATTTGTCTGACTAAGACAATTCCCAGTTCTGACATGCTAACATATAACTACACTACGGCACAGTTGCCTGGTTTGATATTGGTTTTGATGCTAAATAAATGGTTGTGAACTCAAAGTGAGGATGAGTTCAGTTCAGGTAACCCCTAAAATATCCCTTGTAGACCATCATGATGACAGGGAATGAACATGGTCTGGGGCTGAGTGGGCCAACATGTGCCTCCTCCCAAACATTACCCAATTCATACACATGAAAAGTGATTAAGAATGAAAAACAAGGTCAAACTCTGCCTGCTTTCATACCTTTGCTCCTGGCCAATTGCTGCATGAAGTGGGAATGACTGCTGAACTGTTCAAGATTGTGCTCTGAATAAAACAACCAAACCTGTTGTTTGTAACCGTTCTTTAAAAACAGCAAATACAAGCATTTTCTGATCGGGTGCAGGACAACATCATTCATTCATGCCCTCTAAAACTAATTACTGAAGAGCCATAATTACTACAGCTGGTACAGGGCTTTGTCATGTAAACATATGTTGTTTTGAGGCATTTGTTGAAATGACTAACTCTGTACTTTTGCTTGGGAGGTCTTAGATTGTCTGTTTTGAAAAGTCAGAAAATTGTGCCGGCGATAAGGAGACTTCAGACACCGTTAGAAAACCTGTCAGGCACTTTGTTTAAAGTATACTGAGGCCTTACTCTCTGTAATAGTTACAAGGACTGCAGTGGACATGGGAGACTGGCCATATCAAATTGTAGAATAAAATCCGGTTCAGATTATGCCAGAAATATCTAAAAATGGTTTATCATGTTTGATTTTCCTTGCCACAAACAAGAATGGTCTCATGAGGGTTAAAGATGCCACATGTTGCATACTACAACAAACATTCATCAAACTTTCACATTACATGTAACTCATTTGCCAGATGTTTTATTGTACATTTTCCTCCCTGCCATGCTCCTACCGGAGTATGAAATCCCAAAAGAAGGGCTGTTCTCACAAAGAAGCCCTTCACACAGATTCGTGCACGCTCACACACAAAGACAAACACACACAGCTTTGAGTCAGTCTAAACTTTTACCGAACTTGAACTCCCCCAAAACCCTGTGGTCGCCGCATAAAAAGCAGTTCTCAGGTTACAAACTCGCCCAAAATAGGCCATAAGTACATAGTACTGCTATCTGGTGACGTAGATTATAGTTTAGAATGGTTACATACACTTGAACACACACATACACACACGGTAATGAATTCAGTACTTTGCTTTAGTGAAAGAGGACATTGTAAAAATAACTTTTTGCATGCACGTAAATAAAGTTATTTAAGTCCACAGTAATCCATGCCCAAATATTTAGTTGTATATTTCTATTAAAAATCACAGACCTTCATCTGACGTCTAAACAAATGATACAGGACAAAGTCAGATATTGTTGGTGATGATGATGAAGGGCTCTCTTTACCCTTATTAGGTAAACTGAAGGTTTTCTAAAAGTGTCATTAAAAGAGCCACTAGAAGTGATAACTATCCAATGATGACTCACAGCTGAATACAATTACGATATGCTCACATAAAAAGAGCATCCCATAAGGACCCCTTAACCCCCTAATTTTTACATTGAGCATTATCATTATTTCTAGCCAGTGCTTCTTAAAATATGGGTCAAGACCTGAAATGAGCCACAGGTCTCTTTCTAGTGGGTTCCCGCATGAAATAAGTAATAATATGCTTTCATGAGCGGGAGAAGAATTTCTGTCCCTTCCTGGAATTGGAAAAAAAAAAAAAAAAACTTGAAGGGACGTTCTCCAAGAGCAGTAGTTTTCAGAATAGCTAATCTGTGTACAGGAAACAGGCGCTAAGACTTCTGGCGCTAGTGGGCTGAGCAATCAAAACAATCTCTCCATCTTCTGATTGAGGAGAAAGGGACCTACGCCAGACTCTTCAACACACTTCATCATCGGGGAGAGGGGGGCGGATAGAGAGGGAGGGAACACTTGCAAGACATGGAGAGGATGATAAGGATAGGATAGGAGGGGGATGAGAGAGAGGAGAGAAGACGGGCAAAGACAGAGCAAGCAGAAATAATTTTCTTTTTCCATTCTTTCTTTTCCTTTTCTTTTATCCACTGCTTCTCTTATCTCCTCTCCTCTTTCCCCTGCTTTCCCTCTTGCCCTCCTCCATCTGTGTGTTATGAGTGGGAGTTGGGGAGAAAGTACGTGGGATTTTCCCACACAGCTTGGCAGGACCAGACCCAACCCCACGCCCACTCATTTTCTGTCTCTCCCTCCCCTCCCTCTGCCTCATGTCGGAGGGGAGTCTTGAGGAAAACCACCCATATTCCACCACCAAGTATTTTGCATTTTTGTTGGAACTTTATGCTGCTCGTTGTTCCATAGACATCAACTGTACGCTGCTATGGCAACAGAATAATTAGCGGAAGATTACCGGCCAAAAATATCTCTGCCTTTGAATCAAGACAGTGCATCTGTTATTAAGCATTTATTAGAGAAATTCTACCAATTCAACTCATACAAAAGGCCTTTCCAGAAGAGAACGAAACTGTTTTGCATGATGAAATTACAGGATGATTTCTCTATGGATTTTCCAAGGTCATAAAACTTTCTCAGCTCTTGAAAGACCATAGTAAGCTCTACCTAGCCATCTATTTTCTGTAACTGTTTCTGTTAGTCAGGCCCAGGTCATGGTTCCTGCAGGCTAAGCAAGAAAGCACAGAGGTCCGAGAGGCTCAATAGGTTGCTTTCAATATGACAGAGCAGTGATTCTGAGCTCTTTTCCGATGTGTGAGCTCTTCAATCTGTCTCATATTGTGCTTATTGGCAAATGGACTGGCAGGTACACGGATAGCGTCACAGTCAGACTCAGCTCTCTTGACTGCAAATCTCTAGTACAGCGCTGCACTAATCTGTCTATTGTACCTTGTCTTACCGGCTCCCTGCCAAGGATTTCTACCATTTTCTAAATATGATTTTCTGAGACTTGGAGTTGGGTTCACCTTGGTGAACCAGGCACCACCTTGGTGACCCCCTCAGCATCCTTGCAGGACTGAAGAGCTCGTCTATTGTTCCACAACCAGGACAGAATCTGTATTACTCCTGCTGAATCTGAGGCTCCACAATCAGCTCCAACCTCATTTCCAGCATAAAGATTTCCCAGGGAGACACAGCAGTGTGATAAATCAAGCACAACCTCCTCTCCCTTTTTAAAAATGGGAACCAACAGCCCATGACATTCAGAAATATCCTGAGCCTTCAGCATCTCAGGGCTAATTTCATTTGCTCCTGGAGCCTTGCTTCTGCAATGCTTTTTATGTTTAGGTAGCTGCTCAAAGTGTTGTTATTTGGGCAATGTTGCCCCTCACCCAAAACCCCAAAGTGAAAATCAAATGTAAAAGGTTGCATAATAGATAAACGTCAACGTGGCTTTCCCTCTAAAAATTGGGTAGAGAGAAAAATCAAACACACTCTAACACTCAACTAAACAGTGTTTTGCATACATCGAGTGCGACATTGTGTTTTCATCCACGAACATGTTGACACTGCGGCCCGTGTGTTTTAGTGCAGCAGGTTGTGTGTGTGTGTGTGTGTGTGTGCAGGTTTATACGGATGTGTGATTTACCTCTGCAGCCTGAGACTCCTGGTGCAACAATGTCAGCCCTGTCAGGTCTTCCAGGAATGAGTGGGAAGAGTTAAAAACTTTGGAAAGGAAGCTGAAACCTTCTCTCTCATAGTGGTCCAGGACCTAAACAAAACAACAACAAAAAAACAATTCCATGTGATTTGAGAGGCAAGGTGAAGTCTACTGATACAACACATCCATTCCAACTGAAATATTTACACTAAAGGCATCTGTGTCACTGTATTGTACCAACATGCTGATGTTTTACACTCCCACTCATATCAATTTGTAAACATTTCATCAGCATGATCATCACTTTTTTAATTGACAAAGCTGACAAAAAGAGAGAAAGATGACTAGCTGTTAGTGAGGTGCTTTATTATAAATGCTACATTTACAGTGCAGCAAGTTCTACATTTAAATGGAAGAAGCTTAAAAAGATAAGATAAAAATTTTCCTGACATTTTTCCTTAAGTAACCTGAAAGAGTAAATGTCAAAGCCTGTGCTGGCAGGAAAGATGATGATCCTTTCAAACCTCTTTCGATTTTCTCAGGAGTTGAAACGGTATACATCACAAGGGTAAGAAAAGTCCCCCAACATTAATACACGTCTTCACCTTTTACAGCACTTTCAACTTAAATATTACATCTCGTCCAACATGACATTTCTAAAAGTGTTTTTTCCTTCGGCAAACATTAATGTTTTCTGAATCTGAGGCGTCCACTTGCAGAGTTACACGAATGCACGACTTCACACACACACACACACACACACACATTGTGAGATGGCAGAGGGCAAATTTCTGTCAAAAGCAAATAACAATAATCTTTTCAAGGAGTGAAATAAAAAACGCACCCCTTACATCAGCACCTCAGCAATAACACTGAAATGTTTACCTTGATCTCCTACCAGTACAAATACAACACCAAACATGCAAATACATAGACAAATCCTCTGCCCTCTTGACTACCTTCCTAGGCTCAGCCAAACCTTTCATGGACGCCCACAGACCCTCCTCTGCAGGTGTAGGGTTACCTCTGCCGCAGACATCAACACACTGTGTGACTCAATGCCTCGATGTGTGTGTGTGTTCGCAGACTGACCTGGCGTCTAGTCTTGGAGCCAGACACATTGCACACAAAACACACTGACGTGTCCCTCGTTCATCTTTTCAACCTCTCTTTTCTTTCCTTCCCTCTCTTTTATTTCTTTGATTCTCCACTTCCATCCATGGGATCCGTTACATGAGACGCCAACGGCCAAAACCCACTTTGTTGAAACATAGCTGCTCATGGCACAGACAGCAACATGATAACTGCGATGATCCTGTGATAACTTTAATAAAGTCACTCCGAGCAATGCACACGGACACACAGTTACACACACACAACACATCATTCACTTATGTCCATATCAATATTAGACATACGGGACTATCGCCAATGAATATCATAGTGAAAAATAAAGAGAAAGAAAAACATTAAAATCAAATGAGGCTGTGAATTACAACCAAAAGGTTGCATCTACATCAAATGCTGGATGTATTTAGAGGTTTTTGAGCGTGAACACTGAACTGAACTGAACAGAAATGTACAACTATTTTCTTATGAGGGTGAAAAAACTTGATAGTGGAGTGAAGCATCTAATCGCTGACTATTACAAACTGCACTGTGACAGCTGTGCCAGTGCACCAAAGGCATCGTTGGAAATGTGCAGTAAAAACAGGAACAGAATGGAAGAAACTTTTACAAGATAATGCTGTGTTTATCAGGCGCTGATGGGTTTCAGTAGTGATTGCATGCTGTTGACGGATAGCATCAATTAAGCTAAGCTACAAACACAGAGTCATCAGCATCTGGATTAGATTGTGTGCGACACATGTATAGACACATATGGGATACACGCATGTACATGTGCACTTGTCCTAAAGCTTCCTGCCTTTAGGAGCCACTTGAATCTCCACCCTCTAGCAGTATTTGACTGTGGTGATGTCTTTGTTTTGAAGTTGTCTGTGGATCTGCACTGTGAATGTTAAATAATCATACAGTATAGACTGTGTATGTGTGTGTGACATATCAAACATGCTTTGGGTGGTTCTGGTGGCTCAGAGACGCTTTTTAGCTTAAGTTTAACACATTAAGGACATAGCTGACTGTTAGTATAAAGCATCTGTGATATGAACTTTAAAAGTCACATGAAATAAAACTGTATCCTGTAATTAGCATTTTTTAAGGAACTAAGATCGTCTTGTAACTATTTGAGCTACAATAAAGGTACTATTGTTTATTGTTTAAGCAGTATTATTGGTAGTAGAATTGTAGAATTGATGTAAACGAACATTTCAGAAAACAACACTGGTGGGCGTTTCTGGACTGATGCACAACTATCAATGAAATTGACGTTCTTTGTGGTTTTGCCATGATGTGACACGCACTGTGTAGAGCACCATGAGTAAACCGTTTCTGGTGACTCAGTGGCTTTGACTTGTATGCATGTATAGTCAACACTCCAGGTCAGACACTTGCCTTAAAACACATAAACTCCATGCTGACTCACTAAGTAACCCCTCAGGCCTTGCATGTATGGCATTTCAGAGAATCAGCACACCTGACAGGAAGCAAAGCTCATAATTTCCTGTGTAGTTTACGCTGTGTGATTGCTGTGCAACACATACATGGCTACAGTACTGGATATGTAAAAACAGCACATAGGAAATAAAATATTCTATTTATTTATAATCTATTCTAAAATGAGTTTAGGCATTTGCAGAAATCGTGCCTAGTGTGAAAATAATTTCTGGTGTTAATGTGAAGAACATTACGAGTTACAATTAAAGTTGTCTTCGGGTTTTCGAAACACTGAGTGATTCCTGAAAAAAAAGTACTAATTCCTAATTCATAATTACATGGCAGGCTTCACATGAAAGAATACAAAACTATATTAGGGCTGCCACTAGGGATCAATCATTTTCTGTGAACCGAGTCTTTTAGTCTATAAAAAGGTCAGAAAGTAATTCCCACAGGTCAAAGTGAGCTCTTTAAATTACTTGTTTTGTCCAACTTGTCCAACTCACATTTAGGAAGCTTGAACCAAAAAAATATTTGGCTTTTTCCACCTCTAATTAAATTGCTACGCATTCATTTTCTGTCAATCAGCAAATCAATTAAATGACTGATTGATTCAGCTTTAAAAAGTATAATTAAGCAAAATTAGGCCAATTAATCAATTTTAACACTACTTTAACTTGCACATGTTTAAAGCACACAGAAGTTTAGGCCATGATTTCAGAGTGATCCTGAAACACAATCACAAATCAATGGAAGTCAATTATATGTATAAATGGTATTTCACATCCACAAGACCTTAATGGGTTAAGGTGCTGGATGCAAAGTTTGACTAATATACATTAGTCATTGACTTTCCAAGACTATGCACTACAATTATAAAAAATGTATGTATGTCCTATTAATAGTTGTAGCATATTTGGTAGAGTTAGTGCAAGTAGTTGTAGTAAGAGGTGTCTGGCACAGTTTAAGACAAAGCCACGTCAGCTGTGATTTACTCTCTAGCGTGTAGTTTTATTGGCTTGCAGCCCCAGGAAATGCACACACACACACACTAAGTGAAAAGCCCCAACTCTACAGGAACTGCTCCAGCCCAGACAGGGGCTGAATTGTTTTGTTTCCATAGTGACCTGGCAGCACACAGCTGACTGCGGCAGGAATACACACAGACAGCAGTCGCTCACTCACTCTCACACACATGCACACACCACACACACACACACACACACACACACCACACACACACAGAAGACAAAGACAGACACATTACAGTGAGTGGACTGATAGATGGACAGAGGGACACACAAAGGGAGGAGAGATCTGGGGGAGGGAGAGCAAGAGAGGAGAGAAGGTGAGACAGGAGAGGGGAAGAGGGAGAAGTGAAGTAGGTGTAAGCTGGTAGAAAAGAAAAGAGTGAAAGGCAGATAAGCAAATGCAGAACAGAGAGAGAGAATCTGTGTGGGTGGGATTACCAGAATCAAAACATATTCACCAATTTCAATACTCAACCTTTATCCCTGCCTCAGCAGAGGATCGTCTTTCCTAACTCATGTTGTTCATTGTTCCTGACTGCACAGGATTTACCCAATCCCTATCAAACCTTATGAGCCCTCCGTGCAGACCGGATAATCTCATCAGTCACACAGGCAGAAACTTGACACCTTAAGATGGGGTGGAACTTCATACTTTTTTTTCAAAAGCAGCGTAGGTGGAGAAAACTTTACACTTTCAGAGTACAAGCTAGCCTGCTCCCTACCCCCTCTCCCTCTGTGTCTCTCTCACTCTGCCTTCACATGAGAGTGATAGATCTGAGGCTTTATGACCTCTTTATAGACACAAAGACTGCATTGAGATCAGGGAAGAAAGAGAGAGTGAACCAGCCCTCCACTCACAACACCCTTTCTTTAGCCCCGCTCTTCCTCTCTTTCCCCCCTCCCCCCTTCTTTTACTCCCTTTTTTTTTTTTTTTTTAAACTTTCTCCTTCTTTAAGTTGTGTTCCCCTCTCCTGGTCGAACACCAATGTAACCAATCACATTGCTGGACGATGCTAACCACAGGGGCACCTGGGGCAATGATTGGCCAGTTGGCTGTGGACCAATGACAATGTGGTGAAAAGACACGAAGGCAATTTCTCCCACCCAACTTGGCTAATTTGGGATTTGTGGACCCCTCAACAACCCATCTTTACATGCGCATGTACCCATACACTGCAGTGGTGGGAGCTAATTCCACTCAAACGACAGTCACTGACATCAAGTAACAATTGCTGCTTGATTGTTACCATATGGTTTTACCAGTTTTTCTGTGTGTGTGTGTGTGTGTGTGTGTGTGTGTGTGTTTTGAGTCTCCAGTATTCCTCAAGGAACAACATTTCAACAGAGCTCCACTGACTTAACAATGCAGAAATGGGAAAGATGGGAATCCCCTTATTTCTGCCACTGCTGCAATTTGTGTTTCAAAACAATGTTGTTACATAGTAACAGAACCTAATCTGATAAGTAAATCAGAACCTGCTTTTCTGCACCTACATTATTTCTCAGTCTTTCCTACAGATTGGAGTTTACTGTCAAAACACCATCTGTGTCCAGTCTTCATCTAGCAAAGTGGGCGTGAAAACACATATTTTGAACTATTCAGTTAAATATATGCTACTTACGATAGGCGAGCAGGCAGTGCATTTGTCAAAGGCCAGGCTGGCAGGCAGGACATTGTCAAACCTTGAGAGAAAGCCTCGGATCTGTGGAGGAGACATGAAACAGAGGAACAATAAAGCACAGCAGCATTTCAAAACCACAATCATATCAATTCATAAACACAACAAATTTAAATTATGCGAACACAACATAGGCCTCTAATCAGTTGATGACAACACAAGAGAAAAATAAGCAGTATGTGGGTTTGTTGAATGTTAAACAGGTGCATTTTGGACAGAAAGTATTCAATTTGTGAGAATTAAGTACCTTTGATACTGTTATTCTTTGTAGCAAAGTAGTAAACATTAAATCTGGGGTTTGACGATTTGGAAGCAGTTTGATGTTCTGTTTTCGACATTTTAAAAGCACGCAGAGAGCGCCCTCTGGTGCTGGATACACAACAGCTTTTTTTTCAGTAAAACATTTTCAGGACATCATTCACTGCTGAAAGCCTTCATTCCTACTTATGGCTACAATGATTATGGCTAATTACCTTCATTACTGCCTAAAGAAATCCCTCCAAAAACTCTTTCGTGAAACATGTTGAAATATATTTTATTATTAATATTTTCCTTTCATCGCTTCCCTCCTCCTCTTATACCCACATCCTCCTGTTTTGTTTTTTTTTATATACAAACTGAACCCATTACGTTTTTTGGTGACGCACGTAGATCAGAGCATGAAATGACTTCCTAACTATAATCATCTGGTGGTGAAACAGACAAATTTCTTGAACATTTGTGAGCAATTACTGCGTAACACACAGCCAGTGAACAGGGTGAAATGAAAAGCCTTCAGTTCTTGGCTTTGATATTTGGGTGCAAACTGTGTGAAATCTACATGCGCCCCCCCTCTGAATCACTCTTCATGAGGCCAGTATGCACCAGTCCAGGCTGTGAGGTAACCTCGGGCTAACACTGATAATCAAGTACAGCATAATGTGGTACAGTGCTTCACTTTGCAACAGCCTTAAGGAGATGTTCATTTCACAAATGTTTTTTTCTTTTATATCTTCCCATCCATGTGCTGCTCATTTCAATGAAAATGGCATACTGAAGAACATACAAAGAGAGGAATAAAAAGGGACAGAGAGACTGAAATATGAACTGCAGTAAGAGGCAGTGTAAACATAACATGAATGTGAGAAAAAGAAAACTGGTGGTGCAAATATGTCAAGAGGGTGAATTACCAAGTCAAAGGGTGAGTGAATGAGTGAGTCAGACCAATGGGTGAGCGTGGGCAAGTGAGATGGACTTGAACAGACCAGTAGCTCTACACAGAACTGCACAGAGAGATACACTCCCCTCCAAAAGTATTGGAACAGTAAGGCCAATTCCTTTATTTTTGCTGTAGACTGAAAACATTTGGGTTTGACATCAAAAGATGAATATGAGACAAGAGATCAACATTTCAGCTTTTATTTCCAGGTATTTACATCTGGATCTGATACACAACTTAGAAGTTAGCACCTTTTGTTTGAACCCACCCATTTTTCATGTGTGCAAAAGTATTGGAACATGTGACTGACAGGTGTGTTTTGTTGCCCTGGTGTGTCCTGTTACATTGATTATTCAAACAATAAATAGCACTGAATGTCTACGTTCAGTTTCCGATTTGGGTTTTGCCTGTGCAGACTGCATTTATAGTTAGAGGTGTAACCAACAAGAAAACCAGAGAGCTGTCCATGCGTGAAAAACAAGCAATTGTGAAGCTGAGAGAAGATGGAAAATCAATCACAGTCATTGCACAAACATTGGCCATAGCCAGTACAACCATTTGGAATGTCCTGAAGAAGAAAGAAACCACTGGTGTACTCAGTAACAGACGTCGAACGGGTAGACCGAGGAAAACAGCAGCAGTTGATGACAGAGACATTGTGAGAGCTGTAAAGAAAGACCCTAAAACAACTGGTGACATCAGCATCAACCTCCAGAGAGCAGGAGAGAAGGTGTCACAGTCTACTGTTCGCAGAAGACTTCATAAACAAAAGCACAGAGGCCACACCAGAAGATGCAAACCACTCATTAGCAAGAAGAATAGGAAGGCCAGGCTGGAATTTGCCAAAAACTCCAGAGACAAGCTTAAAAATTCTGGGACAAAGTTTTATGGACTGATGAGACAAAGATGAACCTTTACCAAAGTGATGGAAAGGCTAAAGTTTGGAGAAAGAGAGGATCTGCTCATGATCCCAAACATACAAGCTCATCTGTGAAACACAGTGGAGGTCATGGCGGTCAATGTCATGGCTTGGGCTTGCATGGCTTCTTCTGGGATGGGCTCATTCATCTTCATTGATGATGTAACACATGATGGCAGCAGCAAAATAAACTCAGAAGTCTACAGAAACATTTTGTCTGCCAATTTAAAGAAAGATGCAACCAAACTGATTGGGAGATCCTTCGTGGTGCAGCAAGATAATGATTCAAAACACACTGCAAAAACAACAAAGGAGTTCATCAGGGGCAAGAAGTGGGAGGTTTTAGACTGGCCAAGTCAATCTCCAGACTTCAACCCTGTAGAGCATGCATTTTACCTCCTAAAGAGCAGACTGAAGGGAGAAACCCCCCAAAACAAACCACAACTGAAAGAGGCTGCGGTGAAAGCCTGGAAAAGCATCACAAAAGCAGAATGCAAAAGTTTGGTGATGTCAATGGGTCACAGGCTTGATGCAGTTATTGCAAGCAAAGGATTTGTAACTAAATATTAAGTCTCTTCACGTTAATGTATTTTAAGTCTATCTGTTCCAATACTTTTGCTCACCTAAAAATTTGGTGTTCCGTTACAAATAATGCTATCTTCTAAGTTGTGTATCAGATCCAGATGTAAATACCTGGAAATAAAAGCTGAAATGTTGATCTCTTGTCTCATATTCATCTTTTGATGTCAAACCCAAATGTTTTCAGTCTACAGCAAAAATAAAGGAACTGGCCTCACTGTTCCAATACTTTTGGAGGGGAGTTTATATTATAGAGGACATGTATTGAATAAAGGAGTCCCTGGATGTTTGTATTGTGAAACCATAAAAAATTACTGTAATTATTCGCACAACCATAAGCATAGTTTTCATTCCAGTACACTGATTTATCAACTATTACTTTTAACAAACAAAAGATTTCTGTTCTCTAGACTCTTTGATTTGGCTAGGACCCATACATCTACCCTAAAACAAGAAACAGCACTTTGTGGGTTTTAGAGATGGAGCTTGAAAAGTTGTCAAGACTATGAAACAAATTTCTGGTTGGGACTTGTTCAGTCGACTGTAAATAAGTAAGATATCATGTAGTTTCTGTAAATTACCACACGTCGTCACTGTGGCAGCACAGAGAAGAAAAGCCTGCAGCATCAACCTATTAAACTGCAGTGTGTGGCATTAGCATTAGATTGCTGGAGGAACAGGCGTAATATATACAAACACACACACTCACACACATGCAAGTATTTACACCCTCATGCATATCGTTTACCCTGCATTTCTTTCTGTGATCATTATCTTATCCCTTCTCTCCCCACACACACACACACACACGCACACACACAAATGAACCATTGGCATGCCATTTTTCTCTGGATTATTTGGTTGGAATACCATGAGCAGCAGAGGTGTCAAGCAAATGACTAAAAAATTCTCAGGGTGATGAATACGAATGATGATGCAAATGGGGTGTTCAGCAACTGTGTGACGTCAGTAAGCAAAAGGGCACAGCTGGGGGAGCTGCAGATCATCTTGTCTTCCTCTATTTGGTGAACCCCCGCCCCCAGTCCAGAGTGCATTAAATTATGTTAATTATGCAATGAAAAGGCTTAGTAAACACCAAGGCATCCTTGGAAAAATACTCATTTAAACAACAGCTAGGACCCATCAGCTCTTACTCAACTAAGAAACTTTTAGTTGACTGTTTTTAATGGATTTTTTTGTCTGTGTTTTTGATCCACTATTATCACTGAAAAAAGTCACACCTCTGATCTCATACTAATATCAACACGTGCTTTGACATATTTTTCAATTAAACTAACTCATAGATCCGTGAAAGAGATCCACTGACTATTCAGAATGTGCAAGGTGAATTGACCTTTACATGTGTCGCTTCTTTTAAGTTTGTGTTTAGGGGCTTTCACTCATCCAAAGTTTTGGAGAAAGGATATATAAAAACTGCACACACAGAAGCCACTCTGCAGAACGGTCTGTGATGTACGTCATTCTAAGAGATTTTAAAACAGAGTTACACAAAAACGATGCTGAAGGACAGACCATAGGAAAAAAAAAAGCTACACAAAGGCGCAGAAGCACACACACACACACACACACACACACACAAACAATGAACTTCTTTTTTCCTCTACAGTTCTTCGGGAAGTATTAGCCAACTCACTGATTGTCACTGTGTATTATGTTTACGTATTGAGCTCTGAGTTTCCCTCACTAAAGAGCTGAGTGTCCCTCCGCTTCTGGCTGATACTGGTTTGACCTCGAATGTGGTGCTCCTCGACCTGAAGCTGAATCAACAGCAGCACTTCAAATCTAGTTATGGTCTGTTATGGTGACGCACAGGGGTTCATTCATGGCCCATTTCTACTTTAAAGCATCCTATTCATAACACAAAAAATAAGATCAATCCAAGTTTTCCTCCTTATAGGATTGATATTTTTGGTCGACAATTCAAAGACCTTTATCCTCTCCGCATTAGTTTTAGGGTATGCTGTGTCTCTTCATTAAGGATTTTGATTCAGAGAGGTGTTGATTCATAGCCAGGTGGATGGATTTTGGGATTGGATGGATTTCACACATCAAATTACTATAAACTGACTGCATACAAACAGTCAAAGCACATTATCGTTTGCACAGTCTGCAGTAAACCTCATGAATAATTCAGCATAACAGGACATTTAACCAAACCAGCCAATCTTTGTGTAAATTTGTTTTAATTTGGCCTTCCAAATGGTTCAACAACCAATCAGAAAGCAGCATTGCCGTGAGAGCGGGGATGAATGGAACCACTGGGGTTCACTAAGGGTCACTTTGCTTTTGCTAAAAGCTCTTCAGTGTTGGAAATAAGTGCCTTTTATGAACCTCCTAAAAAAACAAAAACAGATGGAAAACATCAACAGCTGAAACTTCAGATAATGAACAAAACGGTAGAAAAAAACAACTTAAGAGGTGCTGCGACTGAGAAGGATGGAGAGTCACTACCATGTGCTACTGCTAGGCTACCTGTAAGCAGAGGCTGAAGGATGCTAATGCAGATCGAGTGGATCGTAGGACTGAGATAATGGACTACTGTAAGCATGCTTTAGAAGCACTGACAGATCATGATAAATTAACGTCAGCGTGACAGCTGAGCATTCTTAAGGGAAGAGCTGATGGCTGACGGTCTCTCTCTGTGTCGTCCCTGGAAGAAGTATTTAGATCCTTTACTTAATGGAAGAAGCAATACCACACTGTAGAAACACACCACTACAAACAAATTTAGCACAACTATAGCAGTATTAGCAACAAAATGTACTCGGAGTATCAAAAGTAAAAGTACTCATTAGGCAGCAGAATAATGCCCCTTGTCAGTGTTTAACTACCATATATATTGTTTTAAGTCAGTTACTGCACTGTGAGGGTATTTTCTTGACATGCTATATTAATTTAAATAAATACTTTTCATCCCAGGAATTAATTTCACTTATTGGACTCAATGGTAATTTTTACATTAGCTGAGGTGTGGTGTGGTCATGTGGTTATATATTTTCCTACTCCATACATTTAAATGAGCAAGACAAAATATTAGAGAAAAAAATTCAGTATGGCACCGTGCTAATAAATAATCAATAATAAGTTCTGCTTCAAATGTACCAGAGAACAAACAAAAACGGCTGAAACTGAGGTCTAAACAAACAAACATTTTAAGTAAGATAGTATTTATTACAGGGCTGTTTTCTTGTGCAGCACTACATCAGTTTGGCCTTTTCAAAACTGCAGTTTTGGTGAAATGCAGCTTCTTCAAAACGTTGAGAAAAGACACGTAACCAAGACCAGAGCGTCACATATAAACAACTTTACAGTCTCCTTCAGCAAGATCCGGTCTGCTTCGTGGGCTTGTAATATGTACCTTGTCACAACGTTTTACCCTATATGTGTCACTGAGTGTTTCACAATCTCAGGATGTGCACTCTTGTCTGTTTAATGAGAAAACTACTTTTATTTCTATGGCAACCCCATCAGTAGAAGTATGCAAGGACAGAAAGAAAGAGGCCATTTCAGAATTTAAGGCTTATAACTGCACATAGATGCAGGGTGATGCCCAATACAGGCGTGTATTGGAGGGGGCAGGCGGGTGGAGGTGCACAGCGCAAAGTGTCCACAATATAAAATGTGAATTCATGCGAGTGGGTTTGAATTTGTGTTCTGACCTGATGCGGCACTAGACCCAGGGAGGTCGGAGGCTCATTCATTCTGTCGTCACTGCAGCTGGCCACAGCATAGCCTCTGAGGATGAGGGAGAAGGAAGCAATCATATGCTTGACACAGAGTGTACCCACAATACATTTTTCCTGCCATGGAAATACAGCTTCTTAAAACTTAAAATTCAACGGAAAGAGAGAGGAAAGCTAGTGAATCTCACCAAACATACTACAATATTACACGTCAGGTGTGAGCCTGAACAGAACAACACATGATCCAACACATGCTGAAATGTAACATCACAAAACTGTGTCTTTTCGGTAGCCATGTTGAGAACTTGGATAAGCAATTTGCTCAAACTTAAAAATTGAGAGCTGAGAGTTCCTACTTACCATTAAATCTAGCAAGGTTTAAAAGATTGGACTCTCTATGGTAACAATAATGAAAATAGCAAGTCTCACACTGAGCTCAGAGTGGCTCTGCAAAGTAAGAAATGTCTGTCAACCCACTGCAGCATTAATCCTTACGTGACCATTTTCTAAAGCCCATGGTTGGTCAAATAAATGCGGGTGTAAGGGCCGTAAAAGGGATAAGAAGATGGAGGAAAGGGGGTTATACAAAAAGGGGGAATAAACACAGCTATTAGGTGAAAAACAAGGACAAAGAGTGGGCAGATGCAAGAGAGGGGAATCTAGCTGTAAAGGAAGGAGTTACACAACCATAGAGGTACAGAGAGTACATGAAAACTCTCCCTCTCCTCTTTGCTTTCTAAGCTTTTTATCCAAGACAGGCAGAGCAGCTCTGTAATGGCTTATAACATCTCAAAACTGTCTGAGAGAAAACGGCAGTCTTATCACACCCAGCAAGCAGCCAGTACAGTATGACTTTCATCGAAACAGGCACACACGTTTACATTTTCCACAAAGACACAACTGTGCGCATAAACACACACTTAAAAAGGCATGAAAACATCCCCATCAGTGTTCCGAAAAAATATATACTTTTAAGATTCCGAAATATCGAGCAAGCACAGAATGCCAAGTCAACTTGAGAGCTGACTGAATCGCAGTGTCTTTTGAAGCATAAAAGTGAGAGAGGATTAGCTAAAATAAAGCTTCTAAAGTGTACACAAGTTTTTGGGCTCAAGTGTTTGGGGATCTGTCCTACAACCAAATTAAGGATACTACAGCTGTAAAAGTGAGCAAGTAAAGCTGACTGAAAGTTTAGAAGACACAGTCTGCTTTAGTACCAGCTTAAACTCAGAACCAGACACCTACTGGTGATCAGGGCCACCCACCAATATGGTTGAGTGCCCGACTTCTGATTATAATGTGGAGTCAGGAGAAGAAGGTGTGACATTACATCTATTGGACATAAGACAGCATTTCTTCAATTTGTGTTAAACAGTCCAAGATCTCCCTCTCTTGCTTTTCTTTCCTTTTTATTTGCTGAATCAAAGCAAGCACAAACAGTACTTACAACAACTGTGTTCAAGACTCGTGTACGGCTAGACCAGTAGCACTACTATGACAGATTCCCGTTAATTAGCCCACATAACTTTTGTAAGTCCACTGTGCTCACCCTTCACTATGCTGCAGAATGGACACCATCATCTCAACAGCCAGGGCTCCAGCAATCATGGCCAGGCCTGGTCTGCTGACTGTGCACTGCTGATCCAGAGTCCGATCCCTGGTTGACTGTTAAAACAACAACAAATAACATAAAGTAAACAACTGGCATTATAGGAAGACACATAACATCAATATAACCCACATGAGGCATCTTCCACTTCAGTAGCCATTTAATTATGCCACATTGTTTTCACAAATGGAGCTATCCATGTCTGCACCAAGTTGCATGACACTTCCTCAAATCGTTGTTTGGATATTACACATTTTAGACCAAACAGCTTGACCAACAACTTGACAGATGGAAACATGGATGGACAAGCATTGCAGCAAAAGGAAAAGGGGAAACCTCGTACAAAACTTATGTTACAGCTTAATTTCCCATTCTTAGCACTTAGACATGTCTCCTGTCACTGCACTGTCAATAATCAGCTGACAATCTGTTGTACCATTTTACTTTAATCTAAAGATAATGTACAGAGGAAAACTGAGCAAACTCAAATTTATATCTAACAACTGGATTAAATGATAGCAGACAGTGCATTTAATATTAATACTACAATAATCTGGTGCCATATGGTATGTATGGGAAAAGTCAGAGATGAGTGGCACAGTTTCCAACAACTGGTTGTGGCCTTCAATAGCTGATGGATTGCTTACAAAAAAAAATGTGGGTGGGTGGTGAAGAAAATTTCATTCTCAAAAGTGGAGAGGAGTGTCAGACATCTCACCCCTTCTTTTTTTTTTCTTTTTTAAATTAAATAGTAGATTTTAAAACACTAAAAGCAAATGACAATGCTCACAAGATAGTAACTTGTGATCTTTACGTGCTGATGTTTATTCCTAAATAATTTGTGTGTTTGTTCTCAGTGCATTACATGAGTTAATGAGTTGAGTGTTTGCTTATCATCTGTGTATTTTTCTCACATCTCCTGGTGCCACAACATCATTGCAGAAGTAGCAGCCGAGCTTGTGCCCTGGGATGTTGGAGAACAGAGAGGATCCTGGGACAGAGGGGGCAGAGCCAGCCGGTGTGGAGGACGAAGAGGAAGCAGAAGAACAAGAGGGGGAGGAATCGGCCCCTGTTGAAATACTCTGACTGATGGGAGGCCTCTTCAGGCCATGGCGCATCACGACAAATGTGTCAAAGCCTAGAGCGGCATTCACCACAAGCTAGAGAGTGAAAGACAACAATTATGGTAAATCATGGCAACAAAAGTGTTGTACAAAGCACAGCACATTCATTTCAACAGAATCAAACTAACTAAATGGCTTGTTTTACACAAAGGGTGCAATGTGTTGAATCATTTCAAAAAGCAATCACATAAAAACATTAATAGGCTCTTTCCAATGTTGAAAGCATCTAGACTTCTAGAGAAGCGAAGGAAATAAATCTTCAATTGCCAATTTGCACTGCAGTCAGAAACAGCCCCTGAGCACAAATGGTCCAATAATCTCTCAGCTTAGCAGGCCATGAAGAAAACCTAATCAGCAGCCAAAAAAACAACAACACAAAGCCGCTGCTAATATAGCAATATGGGAGTTGCATCAGTGATACCACTGGAGGCATTGCAAGCTCCTGACAAAGTGTTTGATAATATAACGTTGCCTGGCAACAAATAGTATTCAAAGTGAATACAGAAGATTTGACAAAAACAGAAACTGTTATCAGGCAACTTTCATTTCCTGGAAGAGGTGTCAAGCGGGTTCAAAATTTCAAGTTCTAGCTTAAAGTACATAAACAAGAACAACGTTACACGGTCATAAACGTCTCCTGCCATAGTACTGCACTGTGGCTCAAGGTCCACTGGGACCTGTTGAAAGCCTCTGTCTTCATTCCTTTAATCAACCTTATTCTCAACATCAAAATACTCTGAATCACATCCATCCATCCATCCATCTATCTATCCATCCATCCATCACATAACATAATCATGCAACAGACCAAACAAGGACAAAACAATATTAAGATCAAAAAATCTTTTTTTTTTTTTTTTTTTTTTTTTAATAAACCTTGGTCAGTCAGAATGTGGCTGCTCTATTCATTGTATATACTGCATGTCCTCTCTACCTTTCTCTTGCTGGCAGCGATCACAGTAGGCAGCCAGCGGCTTTCCCTTGTATCCATTAGTAAGAAGACCACATCATGTTCTGAGATGAGCTTCTCCAGCTGCTCGACATCCCTCTGGGCCTGGGAAAGAGTGGCCTGAGAGAAATTGACTGGATGTCCGGGCATGGGGATGCTCATATTGTAACCCTCTGCATTCTGCAGGAGGAGACAGTGACAAAGACACAGAGAAAAAATTAGCCCATACCTACGTACAATTACTAGCATTTGAGACAGAATACTCCATCTCATATTTCATTTTCTTCTGTATGGACAGAATATCTGTACATTAGATGGAAATTGTCATTACTGGATTTTATTTATGATGTGCATCACACACACATACACACACATAACTGATTTTTATGTGTATAACTATGTGTGTAATTTCAAATTAATACTGTCACTTCTGATAAAATCTAAATTGTAAAGTTTGGGCATGTTGGTGTCAATTTTATGACTTGCACCTCATCACCTGTAGGTTTTATTTTCCTGACCTCTAGATGGTGCACGTCAGCATCTCTACATCTACAAGTCCAAACTACTGCTGCTTTACCTTTCTTGCATTTGCAACACTGTCTAAATCAGCCTATAATATTTCAAACAGCATATACAGTAGGGCGCAATAAAATGTGTTTCAATGCTATCTTAACATACTTTCCCACTTACTGTCCCAAAGCATCAAGGCTGCAGAAAATCCTGACAGTGAAAAACTTATTTTCAATAGAACTCAATTTCTAGAATTCAGGCCAAATATGGCTTGTTGCCGTGCTTACTGCCGAGTGACATGCTAGACTAGACAAATAAGTGAGGGCACAGTCGATGCAGTCACCACAAAGTCCCTCTGTGGAAAGTGTAATCACACCATCCCCACAGCCGACCTGAGGCCAGTGTGGATTTCTGAACCTTCTGTATAAAGTGATAGTAAAGTATATAAAGAAAACCAAGAATCTCTACTTCTAGTTCCCTTCAGTGACATTTATTGTCCATTGCCAAACTTGTACTTGTACTATGATCCAAGGATTGCGGATGTGATAGTGGGAGAAGTGGAAATGTCAAGAATAATTTCATAGTCAAGAGAAAGGCTGAAAAGGGCAAAGAGTTGTGAGATCTTAAGAAGAAGAAATGTCACTTTTACAGAATCAGTGGACCTACTTTCTTCAGCTGTTAACCAAGTCTTGAATTTACATTTCATTTCTGACGTGAGTGTTGCCAAGCATTCTGGGGGTGATTTCAGGCTGCAGAGATGGTAATCATATTCCAATTAATATTACTATTCCTATTAAGAACTTCAACTTGCAGCCAAGAAAGACAAAAAAATAAAAAACCTGACTGTGGAAAAACCCTTTCCTGAAAAGATAAACAGCATTTCATGACAATCCATCAATGCCACTGTTGATATCTTCAACCAGCTCTGACCTGACTGTTGACAAAATTCAAAGAGACTATTATAAACTATCCTGTAAATGTCAGGTGACATTATTTGTCCACAGACAAAATATGAAATCAGCCTATGACCTTCTCAACATTGTGACCGTGTATGAACCAGCTCCTCTCGGTTCAATTAATGCATCTCTTTGCTCTCTGCTCACTGTGTTCATATTTCTTTCTATCTGTAACACCTGATGCTCCTGTGTTTGTGGAAAAACAAGCAGGGGAGAGAGAGAAGCAGGCACATACCCACACCTCCTAAAAATAGGAGCGCAGGTATAGATGCAGCTAGTAGAGGAGGGAGACAAACGCAGTGTCTAGACAGTCACTACACATCTTGACAGCATAGAGCCATGAATTAAGTGTTAGTGTCTGTCTTTATCCTCTATTTTATTCCCAGAAGAATAAGAGAGAAACAGAAAATGAGAGGTAGCAGAAAGAGAGACTTGAATAACAAGTTGATGACATTGTGACATGGCAATTATTTGTGTGTGTGGCTCGGTGTGTTTGTGTGCATTTAAGTGGTACATCACAGGTCCTCCTGTCTGCGGCACTATAATCCCAGACCATTATATCTTGTTTCAGGAGCAACTTATTACAGAGCTGTAATTGCAAGCTTTGCAGGGTCAGTAACATTAAAATTAGGCTCCAGTCTTCGAGGCAAAAGACGTATCATAGCTTACCAGTCAGACAGTGAATGATTCTTTAACAGAATAGTCAAAACTCACTAGTTACCTCGAAGCCCAGAGGGTAAAAGCATTTAATTTCACAGACTGTGCTCTATACAGTTAAACACAGATCATCCATAGAACTGCCCTTGTCAATGTTATATTATTATATCACTGGATAATTATCATTGGTGCATTAACAAGTGCGCAGCACTTTAAAGGCAGGGAATGCAACCTATTTTAGAAGCATTTAGTGTTTTATTTGATGAACAGCAGGAAGCACATATCCAGTGAACCAAAGCTTTCAAATGTCTGTACTGCAACAGGCTGTTGTTTAGTGAGCCAACAGCTCAAAGCACACCTGCTGATCCCAGTGAGCAGTAACTATCAGCTTAATTTTGTGATGGCCATTTTGCTTGTATTTATATTACTGTTGCATTTAATAGAGTTTTTCAGACTGAAAAGCTAAGAGAGGTTGTTAGTCAGCGGTTATGTGCAGAATGAACAACAGAGCCAGTTGCTGAGCCGTGGTAGCTGCCTGCTTTCTCAACACTGTCATGGACTCGTCCTCAGACAACGTTCATGTGTTCGCGGGGGAGTGGCTTTGAAAGAAGGCCTGACGGGACAAGATGGGATTTTTTCAGTGGGATACTTTCAAAAATCTAGCTACTCTTGCTATTTTCTCCGTTGTTACACACCTTGTCATTAATGATGTAGCTGGCCCTGATGCTGTCTAGTGTAACTGCTTTATTATGGGTAGTTTCATCAATGCTTAATATTTTGTAAACTGCTTGTATGTGTTGCATGTAAAAGCTTGATTTTAAAAGTCAAAAGTAACTACAGCTGTCACATAAATGTAGTGGAGTGGGAGTACAATATTTAAATGTAGTGGAGTGGGAGTGTAAAGTAGCAGGAAAAGGAAGTGAAGTGTAACTACCTCAAAATTGATGGGTGTGTTGTTCCGCAACAAAACAGAGCCCTGCTGTGAGTGTTTGGCTCCTTCGTCTTTAAGTAATATGGCAAAATGCAGTATCTCCCCCAGAGAAGCCACTCATTAATTAGCAAAGTAATGAAACCACCAGCATTAATATGCAAGTAACACAACTCATTTTCTGCATGACTGGCCATCACATCTCAGACACGACCAATCAAAGCAGAATACAATTATAAGCCTAGAATAAAGGAAACTGTGATTACTGCGATGTCAATTAAGTTGTCCAACAGACAACAACAGAGCCAGAATATTTTATGAATAAAAAAAAAACAGGCAAAACAAATAAAAACATATAACAGTCTCCTTGTTAATACAATCTCCAGACAGAAAACAATGACTTGATCCTCACAAATGAAGATAGATAAACTTGTTGCTTGAGCATTATTATTCGTCTTGAAGTACTCACCACACCAGGAAAGATTTTGATGAGTCGGTCAACAGCTGCCATGGCTTTGGACTTCCCTCCTCCAAGACAGTCTTCAAACTCATAGAGTGGCTGCCGCACTGGATTGGAGTATGAGATCTTTGCATTGTCTACAAATGTTATGTGTCTCACTCCCCATCCCTGGAGAACAAAGGAGGGCCATAATTAATATTTCTAATATCTTGAAATACTTTACAACTATTTATTGACATGAACATGAGAACAGTAAGTGACAGGGGAATCAGAAGCATAATCGTGCATTTAAATGAGCGTTACAGCTGCAGGCAGCCATACAGTGGCAGTGTTCCAAAGTAGTGATTTAACTAAAGTTCTCAACAAAATATTCAAAAACACATGCCCTTAATTTGTTCAAGTTACTTCAAAAAGGACAAAGCATTGTATTGTAGGAAATCTGAATGTCTGAATTAGTTTTTGAAAAAAAAAAAAATTACATGAATGAAATGAATTCACAACTACAGTAGCAGGTTGTGGTGTATGAAAAATATCTAAAACCCTACAGGGTGTCAGCCTTTTGGATGGAGCCCATTCATATGATGCTGGAGGAAAAGACTTTAAGTAAACACAGAATGAAAGTAGGTAATTATGCTGTTTTGAAGCTGAACCTCAGCTACTAACAACCTTAAAGGAGAGCATTACATTATAACAACCAAGAGAGGAGACACATTGCAAATGTATTTACACTATACAGCACACTTTAACACTTTTGTGCCTGGTTCAGCCAGTGAAACGTGGGTAGGGCCTGGGGTGGCCAGGGAGAAGACAAAATTACAAGAAAAATCATTAGTAGCTTGACTGCAGATCAATTTGGTCAGAGGCTATCCGTCTTATCTGTCATGTCTCAGAACAGATAACAGTTATCAATGAAGTTGATCCTCTGCAAAACTTCACCTCGTTTCAGCATTTCGTTATATGCACCGGAATTCAGATTCAGATTTATTTACCCCTTTAGCTCTCCTCTAGGTATTCCTAACAAGAGTTGGTTGAATTATATCTATAAATGCTGTTTTAATCTGTTAATTAAACACTGCTCCACAGCACTACTAATGGACTAAAACTCCCCTAAGCATTTTGAAACATTTGAGTGGTGAGAAAATCTCAAAAATCAAAGACTAATTACACTCCTAAAACGTTTTTGGTCATGATTTGTTAAGCCCTAAAAGCAGAGTCAGTTTCTGGCATGCTTTAATCCAAATGTCTTTCCATCTATTTTTCCTTCCACTCTTACCATGAGAGTCCTGGCTACATTGCAGCCCAGAGTCCCAGCTCCCAGTAGGAGACACTTTGTGCTGACCACCTTGTCCAGGTCCAGGGAAGGAACCAGCCTCCATCTCATGAGCTTCAGGTTCAGGTCCACTGATGACTCTGCAAGCCTGCAGACAATCAGTGTAGACAACTGAAAACCCTTTTGATTCACAACGCTCAACAGTAAATACGTTATTCATTGTCTTATACACAGCAACCGATGACACAGCATGCATGACTGCAGTCACACTAATAAAATTACATTTGCCTCTAACCCAAACCCCTTAACCTGAGTCCCTTAACATAAAGCAACAAAGGTAAGACTTCGCTGTAGATTATCTACTTTGTCATATATCGTTATGCTGAAATAGCCTTTATCTAATAACTACTAAAATCTGGTTTGATCTGTATGTTGACATGTTCTCGTTATACCCTTACACACTAACGCACACACACATTAGTGTTGTATTCATTACCTTTTAGGGTCCATGCATTCACTGAGGTTGACCATCCTGGGTCCCATGGCCCCTTTAGGGTTCTTCTCCCAACCTACACTCTTAGGACATGCTGTGAAAAAAGGTATTAACAGTGTAAAACAAACATAAAATGCCTTTACTACAACTACGAGTGACATGGATATGGTTTCCAGAGAAACAAGTGTTGATTCACCCAAATTACAAAAACATATTTTTCCACGCACTATTTGTGGTATCAATAATATTTTTGTGCAAATAATACCAAAATTTCTGCTTGTTTTTAATTCATTATTTCTGGCTCATACCCAAAAACAATGGAGGCAATTTGAATTTCACAGTATTCACAGCAATGAAACACATTTAGAAAACACAACAGCAATGTGTTTTTCCTTGTTGGTATACAGTGGGGCAAAAAAGTATTTAGTCAGCCACCAATTGTACAAGTTCTCCCATTTAAAAAGATGAGAGAGGCCTGTAATTTTCATCATAGGTACACTTCAACTATGAGAGACAAAATGAGAAAAAAAATGCAGAAAATCACATTGTCTGATTTTTAAAGAACTTATTTGCAAATTATGGTGGAAAATAAGTATTTGGTCAATAACAAAAGTTCATCTCAATACTTTGTTATATACCCTTTGTTGGCAATGACAGAGGTCAAACGTTTTCTGTTAGTCTTCACAAGGTTTTCACACACTGTTGCTGGTATTTTGGCCCATTCCTCCATGCAGATCTCCTCTAGAGCAGTGATGTTTTGGGGCTGTCGCTGGGCAACACGGACTTTCAACTCCCTCCAAAGATTTTCTATGGGGTTGAGATCTGGAGACTGGCTAGGCCACTCCAGGACCTTGAAATGCTTCTTACGAAGCCACTCCTTCGTTGCCCGGGCGGTGTGTTTGGGATCATTGTCATGCTGAAAGACCCAGCCACGTTTCATTTTCAATGCCCTTGCTGATGGAAGGAGGTTTTCACTCAAAATCTCACGATACATGGCCGCATTCATTCTTTCCTTTACACGGATCAGTCGTCCTGGTCCCTTTGCAGAAAAACAGCCCCAAAGCATGATGTTTCCACCCCCATGCTCCACAGTAGGTATGGTGTTCTTTGGATGCAACTCAGCATTCTTTCTCCTCCAAACACGACAAGTTGAGTTTTTACCAAAAAGTTCTATTTTGGTTTCATCTGACCATATGACATTCTCCCAATCCTCTTCTGGATCATCCAAATGCTCTCTAGCAAACTTCAGACGGGCCTGGACATGTACTGGCTTAAGCAGGGGGACACGTCTGGCATTGCAGGATTTGAGTCCCTGGTGGGGTAGTGTGTTACTGATGGTAGCCTTTGTTACGTTGGTCCCAGCTCTCTGCAGGTCATTCACTAGGTCCCCCTGTGTGGTTCTGGGATTTTTGCTCACCGTTCTTGTGATTGTTTTGACCCCACGGGGTGAGATCTTGCGTGGAGCCCCAGATCGAGGGAGATTATCAGTGGTCTTGTATGTCTTCCATTTTCTAATAATTGCTCCCACAGTTGATTTCTTCACACCAAGCTGCTTACCTATTGCAGATTCAGTCTTCCCAGCCTGGTGCAGGTCTACAATTTTGTTTCTGGTGTCCTTTGACAGCTCTTTGGTCTTGGCCATAGTGGACTTTGGAGTGTGACTGTTTGAGGTTGTGGACAGGTGTCTTTTAGTTCAAACAGGTGCCATTGATACAGGTAACGAGTGGAGGACAGAGGAGCCTCTTAAAGAAGAAGTTACAGGTCTGTGAGAGCCAGAAATCTTGCTTGTTTGTAGGTGACCAAATACTTATTTTACCGAGGAATTGACCAATTAATTCATTAAAAATCCTACAATGTGATTTCCTGGATTCTTTCCCCCCATTCTGTCTCTCATAGTTGAAGTGTACCTATGATGAAATTACAGGCCTCTCTCATCTTTTTAAGTGGGAGAACTTGCACAATTGGTGGCTGACTAAATACTTTTTTGCCCCACTGTATGTCTAAAATACAAAATGACCCCTCTGCTCTCTCTTTACCATTAATATGGAGACTGGTTCATTTTTGCACTCAAACCATTAAACTAATTTTCTCAAATTAACACTGTGACATCACTTTTTTGTCCACTCAACCCTCTCTTTCTCAAACACTTTTGATGGTATATTGGACAGTGCTTCAGCACTCCTTGTTTACTCCTCACTGGTGAGCTTTGGCTGCTGGATGCACAAATGTGGCTGCGTAATACAGTGCAAATGAAACAAAAGCGAAAGCTGACTGGATGCTGACAATTTAAATAGGTCATGTGGGTTAAATACAGTTTACTTTTGATTCTGGACTGAGATATTTGAATGTTAACTAAGGCTATTAATGTTATTTCACCATGTTGAGTCTTGTGTCTGAAAAGTTGGGCGGAGGTAGATTGATTAATCCCTTTCAAAACAATACCAAATTTGTCCAGGCAACAGAATAGCTGAATCAATTTTTGATGCTTGAATTTGTCCTTTGTGAGTTAATTAAAACCCACAATGTGCTGAAGAGGAAGACTGGGGTAAACAAAGACACCTCGTCTAAACTCCACAAAAACCTTCACCCCCTTTCCCATCGTGCTATTACCATTTAAATTACTTTCATCCATTCTCAAACAGATAAAGGACTAATGCAGAGGCTGTGTGAGATTACTCTGGCTTGAAAATGAAGTAGATAATAAAATAAGACTCTGGATTCATATCAATTACAATGTACAAATGAATTCACACAAGTTCAGATGAACAAGAACAAATGCATGTAATGACAAAGACATATGACATACCAGCACATGTGCATGTTACATGCCATTAAATGCACAGACACAACCACACACACACACTCATATACACACGTAAGAAATGGGAATTACCTGAGTTGAGGGATAGCTCAGGTAGTTTGACCTGGAAGATGACACTGTGCTGAATGGAGCGGTTTCCCTGCAGAGTTCTGTCCCTGAAACACAGCAGCTCCACTGTGTCCAGCTTAGAACCCCTGACACACACACACAGATAAAGGAGATGCAAAAGTCAAAAAATGAAAATAACACACCATGCACACATTACAGATTAGGAGCTATAAAGAGTAAAAGCTCTAAAATGCAACGTGGATTATGCTCTCCCTCCCTCTCTAGAACAAGAAACAATACACAGATATATCAGCTCTCACAACATTATGATCAACACATACCAACACATTTCCCCATATATGGTACTAAATAACCACAGTCAGATTACACAAATGCACTCCGGTGAAACACCCGAATAAGCGAGACATCGCGGCTACATTGTAATTCTATCTTCACCAATGTAAGCCAGTATCAACAGTTTATGTTTAACACTAAGAGAAAGTGTAGTCAACCACAAGATTGATGAGGTTTGTATTGGATAAAAACTACCTCTGCCTACAGAGTGTGAGGGCTAAAGTCTCTAAGGTATTTGCTGCTGATAAGCCACTGGTATCACAGGACACTATTGCTAAACTGGCCACAATGGGAGTTACTTGTTTAGATTAAAAATAATTGTGCAATAAAAATCTTTAGCAAGACAAGTGCCAGAGAAAACTAAGCTCTCAAGGGAAAAGTGTGACCAGGAATGACTGATTGAGGACCTGAACTCAGAGGGGCGTAGAGCACTTCCAAACTGTAACTCAAATGTAATTGCAGCAGTGAAACATGCAGGACCAAACACAGTGGTGATTTTAATTTTAACGTTCTCTGATGCTGGTGCAATATGATAATATGAGGTAACTATGTTTTTATTCATTTTCAGACATTAGTAAGGTGAACTTGGGGAGATTAGTAGCTGCTTGTGCTTGTTTAAGATTCGTAATCCATCACAGTTATCATGGTTGTATAGCTGATGTTATTTTTGCCATGATACTGTTCTGAGGTAAATCTATCTGCACTTGCAGACTGGTTACCATACAACTATGACTTTGATTTCTCTGGTTGCTGAACAAACATTCATTCAAAATCTGGCAATAGAACATTTGCTGTTTACACTACTAGAGTACTGAACAGTCTTCCTACTGATTTAAGGCTTGCATCTGCAATGTTTTTAATTTTTTTTAGAATAAAAAAAAACAAACAATTTAAGCTTAACGGTTTCATCCTTTAAAAACTTGGAATGTAGGAAAATGGTCAACACGGATGTGATTTGTCGTAAATGGAAAAAACATGCTAAAAGCAATGGTATGGTTAGGCTGAACACAGTAGCTGAAATAAAGATCTTTTGTTTGTTTATTCTAAGGAAACATCTTCTGCTTTGATTTGCAATAAGATATAGATTCCGCTAAAATGATAATATAGGATGTGGAAAGCAAAAAGCTCCTTCAACACAGCCTTGTTTAAAAAAAAACATGATGGAATTAGTAATATTGGTAAGTAGGAGTCTTGCTAAATTTGATGCCAACAGAAAACTATTTCAGGCTCCGTAGATAGCCAACGTTGTGCCATCATTGGACAACCGTAATTGTTTCATTTACATTTTCCAAACATTGCATCTATCTACCATCAGACTTCAGTTATCGCATGCTGAAATAGATGTTTCAATGGAACATTAACTGTTAGCTTTAAGCTAAATGGCTGTAAATGCAGTGCATAAGACAAACTCCTGATTGCAAAGTCATAAGCTGACACCTGCAGGATATGTCACTTATTTTCTCTCTTTGCATAAATATTTGAATATGCTTAGATCTAGATTTTTGAAGTAGACAACTTGTACCAACTTCCCACTGGTATGCTGAAATATTTCCTCTGTAAATATTTTAGTAAAATATATATCGCTCCACAAAACACACACAAGTGCCCACATACCACCATCATTTCTGCAACAGCTTCAGTCAGTAAACACTTCACAACTTATGAGCTGTAGCAATGCAATGCTATGAAATCCGTTATTCTTACTCACAAAAGAAGAAGTCTCATGAGTGCACTTCACTTATTTCATGCCTTGACATCAACACACATTAGACTCATAAGATTTAATACTGGGTTTTTACATAATGTCCTTCCATTTTCATGCTACCAGACACCTCCTTTAACATCTGCATGGCAGACCAGAGTCTGTGCCTGCTGTTCACATCAACGACCACCTAAAGTTTAATAAAATATTATTATTAAAAATATACAATAGGCGAGAATTCAAGCATTCAGTGTTTGGCTCGAAACTTTACTTACAAGATTCAGAAGTTTCAAGATGCCGCAAATATCGTGTGTGTTTACACAATACAACCTCTGGTGTGCACAGACAACAGCTGCTGTGTCCCGTGTGGGAGACAGATGAATCTGGGCTGAGTTAACAAACCAGTCATTGTGGTTCACTCAGACTGAGCAACTGCATGGTCTAAAAAAATAACATGTATCCATTTGGAAGAAGTGCAAAAGAGCATGGTGCCCTGATAACTCACATACACGCAGAGTATGTGCTGTAATGTTCTGGGGAAGCCTCCCTTTTTGGGGAATTTTGGGATAATATTAGATTTTTTTTGTGTGTTTTGTGTGTGTTCACGGGTGTAAATGTCCACAGAGTAGGATGATTGGATGACAGACAATGACGATGAATTGTATGGGAAATCTGATTTTAGTTTTAGGACCATGATGTGAGCGACATGTAAGATATTTGACAAAATGGACCTTTATCAGGAAAATTTACAGCGTTGTAGACAAGTAGCGCAATCTTAACAGCAGCGGTATGTTCTGTAAGCCAGTGCTGCCATCTAGGAACAAGTGTAATTCATCAAGTTTATCTCATCCTCGCTAAAGCCTTACGACACCACTAAGCGTGTGACAGAAAACATTTGATTTTAGATTTTTGTTGATACAAAGCTATTCAAGCAATGGTGTTAACATCGGAGGTGACTATCAGCATCTTAAATCATGCCAATGTTGGTGACCTGCTCCCGACACTACAGAGGCAGGAAATGAGTTAAGCAGAGATTTCCTGTCTTTTACTTTGTGGCTTTGAGCCCAAATAAAGTTCACAGTGTAAGCTGAAAAACAGTCAGTAAAAATTCATAAACACATCACGTGTTTTGAAATGCAGTGAGGACCTATGAGTCCTCTAGAGAACGTCCTCATCTATTCCCAGAATGCATACACACACACACACACACAAGTAGGACTTACCATTGGTTAGCCAAGAGAACAAGCAGATTTCTCAGAGGCCAGCCCGGATGTTGAGACAGAGTGCACGGATCATAGACGCCCACAGTAACCTACAAAAACCAAACAAAGTTTACATTACCAAAGTGTGAATGTGTGTGAGTGAGGGTGAGTGTAACACAATACAATCTAGTCTGAGTGCAGGGATGAGCCATACAAGTACTGTAGAGTACTTTATGTTTTCTATTTCATAACAATCCTACAGTAGATGAATCTTTGAAAGTTGGAAAAAAAACTACATATATTTTATTAGACTTTAAAAGATGAAAAACACAAGAAGAACAAACTAAAGTAATACCTTCTTAACATCAGTGAAGAACATATCCCAGTCCTCCAGTGGAGCCATTTGAACTATGTCATCTGTGTACTTCATTAGGAAGTAAGGAAGTGCAGTGGTCCCTCTTTTGATACACAAGCCATCATAGGCCTCCTGCAAGGCTGTGATCTGAGACAGAAATAATTAGGTTTAATTAAATCACACACACACACACACACATACATAAAGGGCAATCATAAATAATCTATCCATTTTTACTCGGCCAGGTTACAGCAGCAACTGGCTCCTTTTGCCATGAGAGAGCACCTGATCTACTCCTGCTCCCTCAGGATGTCTGAGCTCTTATCTTATCTATGAAGCGGAGCCCAGTCAAACCCAAATTGGTCTTAGCGTTGAACTAATTAAACCTTGGTTGGCTCGAAGGCCATCTTGCAGTTCATGAGTCTCAATTATGAAATGTCAACGTGTTACACAACACTAATATTTTAGGCTGACAGAGAGAGACAATAGAAAGAGAGATATGAAAATGGAGAAACTGCTGTGGCCTGCAGTTGGTGTCACGCTGTTCATTAGTCATTCTAACTCTCTCTTGGTGAGGCCTTAATCACTCCATGGACCCACAGACCCGTGAGGTTACAAATCACTTCACTTTGTTTAACTATTCCATAACCTACACAGTACTAGACAGAACAGGTGGATTTACAGAATACTGTGAGGAGCTGCATCAACAAACATCCCAGTTTCTAACGGATGTTAGGATGGAGGGAAAGACAAAACTTAAATTAGAATTTACATTTTTAGGCCAACATATGTCATAAAAAAACCACTGACAAAACAATATTAACTCTGATCCTACAGTAGTTCAACTGTAACATCAACATGTGGACAGTCTATAGGTGTTGCGTCAAACAACCCCTGAAAACCCAAAAAATGTAGAGAGGATGAAGTAATGCACTTACAATACAGTTTAATTTCAAGGTGTACTGTCAAAAATATTCATTCCAGTTGTTGTATGATTTTTTTTTTTTACAAGCCAACCTGTTTTGCTGAGAAAACTTGCTCTAATGCAGAAGGCTGCTTGACAATCTTTATTCCCTCTGGGAAGCACAATGCCGGGAAGCAGAACCAGTAGTAGAAATGGTACTTCTTCAAATCCTGAAAATAAAGATGGTCAGAAAAAGGGTTAATGGCAAAAAGAGTAATAGATGATAGATACACATAAAGTCATTAATATACAGAGCAAACACATTTATAGCATGGTGTTTCTACGTACTGCAAAGGTCAGCAGAATGAATCTGCAGAGGACGGATGGGTCCTTCAACGCAGCCCCAGACTGTATGGCATCCCATATCTACAAAACAGTAGATGAAATATTGCATTCATCAAAACACTTAATTCTCAGTTGCAAAACTTAGTGACCTTCTCTACCGATATCTGTGCGAGAAAGTGTGTGTGCGTGTGCCATTGGATGTCTTTTACCTCCTTGGCCTCTTTCTCCAGCAGAGCCTTCTTATCGGTGGTCTTAAAGGCATCGAGTGTGTTGGTGTTATACAGAGTTCCAACAGCAGGACAGCAACGGGCTGGAGTCTGAGCATCTCTGACAGCAAAGCACATCGCACCTTTGCATCAGACTGTATGAAAGCAATCTCTAGGTACTAACTGTACTTGTTTGTGTGCAATATGCTGCTACACTTTGTTCATGTGATCACAGTTGCTTTATGAAGGCTTCCCAAGGACCTGATGTGACAGCTTATCCAAATTTAGTTAAAACCTGACCTGACTGATAAACTTTCAAGGAAGTCGACCCCATTCATTATTCCATAACAATGGAGACTTGACCCAACTGTATCCTGATTTCTGTAAATCTGTTCTTTTAGAAAGCTGTCACAGTAAAACTAGTCTCCTGTTTTTTTATAAACATGTTAGCAACTCACCATGGTGTAGACTAATAAAAGACCCAATCTGTAATTTCTGACCACATAAATTTGAGATAAATTTCAATATATAGTTTAACTTGAAATTGCTGTGTAAAAAGCTTGTTTGATTATGCAAAACAAGCTTTCTTGCAGAACTATCAATCCCTTTACATTACACATTACTTGTTGTCTTGTTGCCGTTTTTAAAGGACTTCTCACAATAAATTTGAGAGTGGTAGCATGTTCCAAAATGTGTTTTTCTTGGTGGTTCAACCCTTGTAGTTACATTTGTATAATTAATTTCACTTTTAAAGACTAAATTACAGGAGAAGAACTTGAGTTTAGGATATGGTTCGTATAGGCACACTTACACCTCAAAAGCGCTGAACTCCAACGTCAGGCGAGTGGGCAAACCAAGTGGGTCTCCTATAGGACAGAAATGTAACTGAAATGGTTAACTACTTTTCAAAGTTTGTATTTAAAAACAACCTCATCTAGATTAGTAAATTTGCCTCCATTGTGCAACCTGTGTGTGGCACTCCATAATAAACATACTGTATGTATTATACAATGTCTACAATTGTCCAAAAAAGTTTAAAAAATGGCAACTGTATAATTGTCATCATTATAATTATACCATCTGACCTCACCACTCACCATTGTAGTAATATCCTTTGATACATTTGGGGCTCTCGTCCAGTCTGTAGTCGTTGAGTTTCTTCTGAGTAAGCTGGTGCCAGAAGCCTGCCTCCAGTGCACTGCTGAAGGGAGCAAACTGCAGCTTGAGGTCTGCACTGGAGGACGCTGCTTCACTGGTGTCAGATGCCATCACAACTTCACTAACAGGCTGCTCAGCCAAGCACTACAAGCTGTGAAATTAAACAGTTGTGGGTTACAAAACAGGTTGCAGGCTCTATAATCTGTCATAACCCAGACACACATGGACACACAAGAAAAATTACAGTATTAGCTACTGATGTAATGCCCTCTGATGGTGCTGCTACACAATCCAGTGAAGTAAACAATAAACATATATACCTGTGCTTAATCAGTCGATTGATTGGTGAAGCACAAAACAAATAACAAATGTATCAACCAGTGTATTGGCTATGGGAAAGTGAGCCTACGTATGAGGTACATCTGAGATGGTCTGCCAAAACAAGATAAATGTTTAAATCATTCAACAATAGGATAAAAAATAGAGGGTGTCATATGTTGTACAGATGACATTGACATGAACTGCTTTCAAATTAGAAATTTGACCAACTATGCGTTCTTACTAACTGTCTACTAGCTTTTTATGCTGCTGTTATCTGGCAAGCCGAAGACAAATTTCCACCCTGGAGGACAAAAATATATATTGTACATTGTTTTCTATGAAGCCTTTTGCAGGAACTTTATGATTTAGTGTACAAATAAAACTGACTCGACTTGACAAAATGTATCATGACATCAACTATGAGAATGGACATCTTTATACAAAAATACAAGGTTAATGTATTTGCCTTTCCACAGTTCAGCAATGAAACGCAAGTTGTCGTCTGATTACGCTGCACAAGAATAACTATTTTTAATGGTGGTGTGCAGAGAGATGCTGGAATATTCTGCATTAATGTAGCAATTTTTGTCATATTGATTGAAAGTGACAGCACAAAAATGTACCTAACTGTGACAATAAAATCAATGTGTTAGTCATTTATTACATACAAACACATAAATACATATAGTCCCTTGCCTTTGCTTTTCATAGTATTGTTCGATAAAATACTATAAGATAGGACAAGACAACATATATCAAGACAATACATTATTGATCCATGGGGAAAATTCATCAATGAATACTTTGGGTTTTGTAACTATTTTCAGTCCTAAATTAACAATTTTCTTTCAGCTTTTTTCCAGATTTTTCAGAGTGACTTATCAGAGAATCTCAAAAATTATATATAGATTAATGTACAATTATTATTATTAATAGCATGTGTCCATCCAGTTGCTAATCCACCAGGTAACATCTAACACTACTGATGTCAACATTTTGATACATTTTCCGCCAATTACTGTTTGTATAAACTGCAGCACTACCAGTATTGCTTTATTGGAATTATTGAGAAAATGCAGTACCAAATTATCTAGCCCGTAAAAACTATTTAGTGTGATTACAGTTAGTGCATGTTTAAATTCCATATTTAGTTTAGTTTTTCAGGACACTTGTTAGTTACTGTGCAGCAATAGTTGCCACATAGACCACACAGTCAAACCACAGGCTTTGACAGCTTAAACTGCTAAACACGACGAGCGTCAACAAGGAGACAAATCACAACATTACCACTTCACTGTAATTCAAACCAGACGCATTGAGGTAACATGGAAAACAAACTAGACACGCGTTCATATGTCAAACTATTACAAGCTGAGCTTTGAACACTTACCATAAGAAATCCTTACTTCCTGGTGACGTTGGTCATGTGATCGCCGGACTTGTCAATACAGCGGTGCAGTGTGGGTAAGTACCCAGGCAGGTTAGCTCAGCGGCTACAGTATAGAAGTGAATATCTGTGCTTTATGGCGCAAGTACCATGGAGTAAAATATAAAGAACCAAAATAAAAACAAGAACACGCAAACGATGAAGCATGAGAAAACTGACAAAAACCTGTAGGCGCCGTTTCTTTTCATGTCGGACCGAACAGATACGGACGGCTGTTAGTGGTGCAAGACACCAGGAAGTAACGCTAGCTGTTTCTTTCTCTTTGTAAAACCGGTTAAACCACTAATGAAACTCGGCGGTATTTAGGCAGGAAGAAGTACATAACTCCGGAGAAGTAGTGAAGGAGCTACGAGCTCATTTTCACCAAAAAGGTCGCCGGTAAAACACAAATTGGCTCCATGTGGACGCCAAAGAGCTGTCAGTAATTGCTCCTTTAGTGTTTGAGGACACCGGACTGCGACGATGAGTAAGGGGCCGTCTCAAAACTATACTGCAGGAAAAAAGCGCACAGCATTCAGTTCAAGTTCAGAAAGGCAAGAGATGAAGACCTCAGCTCTCATATCGGCTCTTCTGGGTAATTTATTATTAATTTTGCAATGAGGATCATAAATTACCCAGATTAACACATCCGGGAACTTCTTCCGGCCCCTGAGCTCCAACCACTAAATACCCACCAAGAGTCCCATTACAACCTATTCTCTATCAGGATATGGATGTGAAATGGGTCTGCAAAGAGGATGAGTGCTCACAGGCTCACTGCCACTGTCTCGCCCTGTTGGCTGACAAGCATCTGTGCTGGTAACATTAGTCTGCAGCTTTTAATACTAAATTCATGGAAGTAAAATTGGTTTGGCTTTGCACCCCTTAAAGAAGCTAAACTAGTGCAGGGTCAACAAGCACAGGTGAGTCCAGTCACCCACAGATGAGCAGCACAGCAGCCAACACACACAAGCATTTTGCGTTAGCATGTAGCTAAGAGCCATAAAAGCCTCCTAACAAGAACTTTTTCAGCACATGTCAAGGGAACAAAGAGATCAGCGATGTGGGATTGAATCCTGGTGCAACCAACTCCACAGCATCTCTTAGGCATAGTGTTACTAATTCACATGGGCTTGTTTAAGCGTTGATGCTGTTGTTTTATCATTGTTTTCCTCCAAAAGATCGTGGCTATTAGAGCCTTCTCTGGATGATGTTTTGCCGATGTGATCTATAGAGTTTAGGGCACAAAAATAAATAATCTGAAAAGAATAATCTGTTAATTTATTTTGAAACAGAACTAAGTAAATTGTCTGAAATTTTTTTTTTAAGTACTCAAGAATCTGTAAAACCAACCATGTTGCTAAAAAACCTCTTTTAGTGATTTTTTTAAAACAGCCTTTTAAGTCTCAAGATGGGATTTTGTAATATTATCCTAACATTCGATTTTTAACAATTATTCATCTCTCTGCAACAGATAGCTTGTTTGAACTACACAGCAATAATATTTAACCAAAGTGGCATAAACAACTAATCTAGCATCTTATAATTAAAGCATAGGAATACTATCAGGCAACAGATGCAATTTTTTGCTGTAAAATGATGGAATAAAATGCTCAGAAATTGATTTACCACTCTGGTCGTTAAGTGAACTTGTGTGACCTAAACTCATCTGGGGGATTTTAAGTTCAGTGACATTCTGTGAGCCATATTATCTGGTTGAGTGAAACATGGCAACAAATCCCACCGACAGCCTCACGTGAGTTTGCACGGTAAACCACTGGTCAAACCAGCTTGCTTGTGTTGCTCATAATATGCACTTTTTTAAATGCTGCACTGGATTCAGGTTACACCAAACACAAGTTTGTTTTCTTTAATACTTGGTGTTATTTGAGGTTTAAAAAACGGTTGAATTATCATGAGTGAATTATTTAGGTCACTGTATGTGTGACTTTTTTGTAGTGGGTTTTATTTAACTGTAATACAGAGTCTGAAAATCAAGTGAAGCACTTTTGTCATTACATTCCTCACAGTAACATACATGAAATAGACATAATTTTAAATTGAATTAATCATTATTTGCTGCAACAAATGCAGTTGTTTTTAAAATGTAACATTTTCCCAGGTTTTCATCATACAGTTGATTGTCAGTCTCTGCTTCACACTTACCATTGTCAAATTTTAGTTTCTCCTTTTATCATTGCCAGTAGAATAAGGAAAGGCAGGTTTATTCGTGTGGCGCATTTTAGGTATAAAATTACTAGAATAAAAGTTGCAGCAGAGCTGCAGTTTTCTGGGAGTTTGTTTGTTGATCTATTTAATGCATTTACACAGCACTTGTATTGGAGCAAGTGCTTGTATTGTTATGGTTATGCAAATTTCTGTGTCGTCTTCATAGTTACACACAAAATAGTTCCTGTCCTTCAAGTAGGAGTCAAACCAGTTAAATGCTGTACCAGAAAGTCCCAACTAGTTTCAGAAACACAGGTGACTCGTTTCACACACTGGCAGATGAGCGGTGCAGCTGCTAACACATGAGCATATAGCGTTAGTATTAGCATGTAGCTTGGAGCTATAAAACCCCTCTGTCAGGATCTTTTTCAGGGGAACAAATCAGAGGTCAGCGACGTGGGATTTAATCCTGGTGCAACCAACTGCACATCGTCTCTTTGGCATAGTGTTATTAATTAAAACTGTCTTGTGTAAGTGTGTGCTACTGTTGTGGCCATGGTGAGACAAGGGATTGTTTTTCCTCATCCAGTTTTCCAGCTAGTCTAGTGATATGTTCTGGTATAAAACATATTTACTATGCTGCGCATTAAGATAAATATCCTGTAATCAAGTCATTGCACTTACTGTATACATTCAGTACATACATTGGAAATACATGAAACGGACTACTACCCCACAGTGATGTAAAGAGAGGTTTTTGGGGGCCATAGATGAATTAAATGCCCTCTGCACATTTTGTTTGTAGCAAACATTTTCAGCACATTGACCACCAAACACCTCGGACAGTCAATGTGGCATGGTGTGCTATTGTTTGATTAATGAGAACCTTCTTTTTTTGGCAAATGTGAAAAACATCTCTAAATCACCCACCATAAATCAAACACAAAATGATAAGCAAGAACTTTCATCCCGTTCATCCACAAAGAGAGAAGAGGAAAAAAGTGCAGAGGTCCTCCCTCAGTCACTGACTAAAAGAAATGGAGACTGATACTGAAGGTGAGGATGTTATCACTCATTGGATTAGATCTTGGCAGGATCTCTTACAATAACAGTGACAATAGTAGGAATTATAATAATGTTTATTTGGTGAATGGGACATTTCATCTGAAGAGCTTGAGCCCTTACCTGCTTTGTTTTGCACATCTATGATGTAACATAGTGAAAGTCATAAGGATTGTATGATGTAAAAACATTAATATAAACGCCAGCCTACTATACTGTGAGACTGTGTGACAATGAGATACGGATAGCCTAAAAACCAAGCTAATCACTTTGACCCATTTACCATATTACAAGGTTTCTGCAGTACATTTTGGTGTTCGACTGGGCATGTAGCCCATATTCCAGTCACCTTTACACATTATTTACTACTGTTGATTTTGGCAAATGTACATGCTAAGTGTGCAAGCTGTATTTGTACAGTGCTTAGCTTCCTCTCCGACCTACATTAAAGTATTTATTAGGTTTATCAGAGTCAGCTCACTGAGCCTCTAATGTTTTACTGTTCCCATGGTTACAACCAGTATAAGGCTGTTTCCTGTTGCTGGTGCTCCTTCGGCTAGTATGAAAATATATTTGTGCCGTTTTTCCATGTCGATAAGATCTCATTTCTTGTGTGGCTGAGCCTAAAATCAATTAATATTGAGGGTCAAAGGATAGAAGGTGTTTTGTTTTGTTGCATGGTTTGGGCTACATGAATAAAATTGACTTGGCTGCAGTGTATTGATGGAGCCAGCAATGCCGATGAAGGTAAATGTGGCCAAACCTCCAGGGACCCCTGGAGTAACTGTATGTCGTTTTGTTTTAGCTTATTAATGTGCACCAGTAAAACGCAGTTATCTTGTGTCTTGTATTATAACATAATGATATTATTCATCGTGGGGCCCTGTGTCAAAATCTGGCTCTAAAACCTTAACTTTTTTTTTAAAACTATGCTCACATATTCCTAAGTGACATTACACAAAAATAACTAATTGATTTAAGAAAACCTTAGGCCAGGTAGTTACAGTGTAGGTTTCTGTATCTCTAAACAAACATACAAAAAAAAACCTATGAAGCTGACATCTATAGTGGGCTGTGTGCACTGAACCAGATGGGAACTTGGCTGCAACAGAGGCTGTCAATGTCAAATGTTCCCCTCAGTGACCCCAGACAGGTTATTCCAGCCATGCATGTAACTTCATGTGCATAATATTCAGACACAGTATATGCCAAGTGCTGCCTCATATTGAATGGTAGCAGTATGTGACTAATATCGCTCAAATGATAAATATGTGCTGGTAGTCATAGCAAAGAGCATTGTTAAAATAAAAATGTGATCATTTAATGCTAGGCCCAGACCTTTGCTCTCTGTTGCCAATAATAAAATTCTAATGGAATGAAATGAGGCAAAACAGCAGCTATAATTCATAGTGTCTAAATTGAAAAACCATTAATGCAGTAATGTCTCTATGATTTATACGAACATTAAAACGTTACATGCTGAGAGCATTGTCACAGAGGGACAGAATGTACAGTAACTGTGCCTTAATGATGAGGACTGTGCTTTTTGTATCTACTGTCAGAACTGCATAACTTTGGTCTGTGGCCACAACATCTAAAACATCATTATTTTTTTTCTGAACACCGGCCTCACACTGTTTCCATCTTGTTGACAGAGATGTACTGCAGAGATGACACAGTGCAATCACACACATGCGTCTTCTGTTCACATTCACATCGTCACCTCTTCCAGCTCAGCTCCAGCCCCCTCTGATTTGTTTGATTTGGCAAAGCAGTGACTCACAACCCGTCTGCATTTTTTGGACGCAGGAAACATTAAGACTTTGATGGCGTTAAGGCAGTTTAACATATTTAACCCCTTTTCAAGCATTAATTCACATGTCAAAATTGTAAATACAGTAACAGTCCTCTGACATTAGAACAATTTAATTCATTGAACATGAAAAAAATCTGAAGACATGGTCTGAATTGATATTATGGGAATAGAAAATTGTAACACTATTTAACTCCACTTTTCACAACAAGATTGCAGACATAACCTTTTCTAATGGCAGACACAAGTGTGCTTTAATGTGCTTTTAAGTATCTCTAATCTCTGTATCTCTGTGTGTCTGTTCCAAATGTTTAATCAATACAAATGCATTACACAAGTCTCAAGTTATTGTTGCTCTTCCACAGCATTGTGGAATAATATGTGTTGCTCTTTGGCAAATGGTATAAAAAGAAGCGCTACATTACATCATAAAATAGATGAGTGTCAAAAGCTTAGCGATCAGTTTGTAATGGGCAGTTTTCTCAGAAGAAAAGCAAAATCCCCCATTTTTCGTGACAGTGACAGTGTGAGCTTGAATATATTAATATAGACTATATGCAGATATAAATGAATAATTTACTTATTCTGTTCATAGTATTTCTTCACATTGCTGTATATCTTTGCTGATATACATGATACTAAAGAGTTGACAAAACACAAACAGGTGAAATAAGACCAAAAGATTTCTACGGATTATTAGATGGTGATTTTAATGCGTTAAAAACACAATGAAATTATTTAAAGCTTGCACATTTGAAAAACTCTAAAAAGACAAAGTGAATTATGGAACGTTTGAACGGATCCCAAATCAGCCTTTCCTGGGATAACAGCTCAGTGGACATTTGGCAGGATTTGTGTTTTTCCTGGACTGACATTAGAGAGGACACTAATGTCCCATATCCTGCTTTAATGAGGAGAAAACAATGTAACAAATACTCACAAATGCATGGCAGTGTGTAAAATGTTCAATATTTCATCATCATGCTGTATCATATTACATCTCTGGTTCTGTCCACTGACAGTTCCAAAAAATAAATAAATAAAAAAAGATTTACTTTATAAACACATTTTGGAAGTTGGAACAACAGCCCTGTTTTCTGAGGGTGAGAGTTCAAATTCTTTTGAGTTTAAAGGTCTCCGGTCGTAGACACACTTTATTATCATTAGTATAATGTAGACAAAATAAATAACATTAAACTCAGACATTATCCTCAACTGTTGCCATGAGTCTGAATCGAAGGGCAGCGAGTTACAAAAATAAGAAATAAGGGATGCTCAAAATATATTTACAGTTTTATTTTCCCTTAAAAAGCGCACCTATGCACAGGTGTTGCAGATGTCTCTTCCTTATCTGGCAATATCAGCAGTATTCAGACACCCACGATTTTGTTCTGCTTCTTTGCTCTGCCTGTCAGTATCTGTCACAAATGAATGTTCAGAATATTTTTAAAGACTCGTTTAAAGTTCCCGTTGCAGAGCGGGTATATGAAGGGGTTTAGAGTGGAGTTGATGTACCCCAACCATATTGTAAACATGTGAAGGTCATGGCGCACACATTCTCTACAGAATGCCATGACCATGAAAGCTATGAAATATGGTATCCAGCACAACAGGAAAGCAGCGATTATAAAGCCCAACTGCTTGGCTGCCTTGTGCTCTTTATGAATTCTCAGGCTCTGGATGCGCTGACGCGATTGGTCAATAAACCTTTGCCACGTTTGTCTCAGAGTCACTGCATTAGCTGGGTCCAATTTGGTATCTTCAACCCCTTCCTCAGTCCAGGGAAGCGGATGTCTGTGGTCGTAGTTGTTGTAGAGCACAGAGGTGTATCTCTGCACGTCTGAAACCTGACTAATATCACAGACGCCACTCACTGAGTTTGACACTGTGACATGACATTCATTTAAAGACGCTTGAAGTTTGTTCTCATTATTCCCTTCTGAGCAAAGTACGTCATGTGGCATCGAAGAGCAATTCAGGGGAATTTCGATGTCTGCCTGCTTCTTGTCAGAAGACAGGGAGCACCTTTTGGGCTTTTGTGCCATTCTGAGTCGTTTCGTTGTCATGGCAAGCAATGACGTCTGCTGGCACTTTACACCAATTTTTCTGTGAGACCTGGATGAAGTGGTTTTAGTTTTATCGGCATCCTCGAGGGAATATGCCTGATCTAGAGTGTTCTGGTCCAACAAGCGTTGTTTTTTAGATAGTTTCATTGGAATCTCGCATTGCCTTTTGGGTGATTTGGAGTCATTTTTCACAGGCGATCGGGCATTCTCATTTTCCCCAAATGAATCAGTCGGATGAATGATTCTTTCCCTGTCCCTGAGATGTTGCCTCACTGCCAAGTAGATGTGTGTGTAAAACCATAGCATCAAAATTGAGGGTACATAGAAGTTGAAGACGGCAGTGATAACCTTAAACCATGTGACGAAGCGGAAATCCGTGTCACACTTGTTCTCCTCCTCAGGTTTAAGGTCTACTTGAGTGAAAGACCTCCATCCTAAAATTGGAATAATCCACATCATTGACAGCAGCCAGGCTCCAGAAATCATCACACTGGCTTTTCCCCGCGTTCGATACTTTAGGTACTTAAGTGGCTGTCTGACAGAGCGGTACCGGTCCAAACACAGGATAAACAAGCTGAAAATTGAGGCTGTGCTAGCCACATAGTCCATAATAAGCCAAAATTGGCAGACAGCTCGTCCCAGCCTCCATTCGTCTTCCAACAAATACACCAGGTTCAGAGGCATAACTGTCGTCCCCACAATGAGATCTGCCACAGACAGGCTGACGATGTAGAGGTTCCCAACGGTGTGGAGGCTCTTCTCTCTCTTGACGGCGTAGAGAACCAGCAGGTTCATTATGATTGTGAGGAGAGAAAGAAGTCCCAGAATGACCCCCAGCAGGGCATTGTGGAAGCGGTCATGGAGGGTCAGGGTGTGATTGCTCCTCAGTGAGTCACCATCGAGGACACCACTCCAGTTGGTGCTGCCGTTATTGACATAGCTGCTGGCGTTGAAGGGAACAGGGTCTGTGGAGGGTGGCAGACCAGATTCCATCATGGTAGGTGAGATGGTCACCTCTAGATCCAGTCACATCATGGAAAACTGGAGGCCAGTGTGTCCTTAACTGTTAGCCAAAACATGGGCTCGATGTGACAACACAAAAGGAAATCCTTTTAGTACTGGAGGGGGTGTTAATCAGCGTTGTCTTGTTACTCCAATTGTTATATAAATCCAAACTGTTGACACCTGGAAAATGTAAAGAGAAAAAGTTTCATCAATAATTTTCTCGGAAATATGTTTTCACTTGCTGTTACTTCACTTGAATGTCTGACCTTGGCTGTGCAAAGTGATGTATGTGGTGTGTTTGACACCTTACATCTTGAGTTTCAGTTGAAGACGCACACACATGAGCATGGTTTTGTGACACAATAACTAGCTTGAGAGCCAATCCTGGTCCAATATGCAACTCACGCAAGTGTGATGTGAATACTTGAAGCCTCCAGTGCACATTTACACTGAGAGTGGGCTTTTCAGTGGGAGTCACTTGCAATACTCATCTAGAAATAAAAGTCTTGCATTCAAAATCTTCCTTAAGTAAAAGTACAGAGGTCTTATCAGCTAAGTGTACCTAAAGTATCAAAAGTAAAAGCTCTCATGCAGCAAAATGGCCTGCAGACTGGTGTATTTTATATACACTGTTGGAAATAATTGGAATAATTGTTCAATACCCCCATTTTTGTTAAAGCCTGAATACAGTTTGCAAAGGTTAATTGTGGTTTAAGTTTCACTGTGATATGTTTGGAAGAGTTTAATCAATAAAGTTGAGAAGATATACATTTTATTTATCAAGAATAAATCACATTGTCACAATCATTTCATGAGAAGAGGTAAAAAACATTTTATTCCAACTTTATGGGCAACAGTGTATATCATTATTACATACTCGTGTATCAATATATAAGCAGGATTTTACTGTTGTAGCTGGTCGAGATGGAGCCATTTTTAACCACAAAACATACAGTTGTGTATTTTAGTGCATTGGTTCCCAATCAAAGGGTCAGGCACCTCCAGAAGGTCACAAGATAAATCTGAGGTGTTGTAGGGCAGTAAAGTAGAAAAGTTCTGCTACAAGATCTGATTGCACCTCAAACAATTTGAGTGAAACCATCTGAAATCTATAAAGTATATTATTGCCCTCTCTAATGCAGTGGATAAGAAGTATACAGTACCATACAATGGTAATAGTTGCGTAAAATTACATTCTACTGAAGTACACTTGAGTAAATGCATTTGGCTAGTTTCCACTTCTGTGTACGTTTTTGTGGAAATCCTATATTAGACACATACAGTGGGGCAAAAAAGTATTTAGTCAGCCACCAATTGTGCAAGTTCTCCCACTTAAAAAGATGAGAGAGGCCTGTAATTTTCATCATAGGTACAGAGACAGAATGGGGGGAAAGAATCCAGGAAATCACATTGTAAGATTTTTAATGAATTAATTGGTGAATTCCTCTGTAAAATAAGTATTTGGTCACCTACAAACAAGCAAGATTTCTGGCTCTCACAGACCTGTAACTTCTTCTTTAAGAGGCTCCTCTGTCCTCCACTCGTTACCTGTATTAATGGCACCTGTTTGAACTGGTTATCAGTATAAAAGACACCTGTCCACAACCTCAAACAGTCACACTCCAAAGTCCACTATGGCCAAGACCAAAGAGCTGTCAAAGGACACCAGAAACAAAATTGTAGACCTGCACCAGGCTGGGAAGACTGAATCTGCAATAGGTAAGCAGCTTGGTGTGAAGAAATCAACTGTGGGAGCAATTATTATGGAAGACATACAAGACCACTCGATTCCCTCGATCTGGGGCTCCACGCAAGATCTCACCTCGTGGGGTCAAAATGATCACAAGAACGGTGAGCAAAAATCCCACGGTGTGGTTCCCATAGAACCACACGGGGGGACCTAGTGAATGACCTGCAGAGAGCTGGGACCAATGTAACAAAGGCTACCATCAGTAACACACTACCCCGCCAGGGACTTAAATCCTGCAGTGCCAGACGTGTCCCCCTGCTTAAGCCAGTACATGTCCAGGCCCGTCTGAAGTTTGCTAGAGAGCATTTGGATGATCCAGAAGAGGATTGGGAGAATGTCAGATGGTCAGATGAAACCAAAATAGAACTTTTTGGTAAAAACTCAACTTGTCGTGTTTGGAGGAGAAAGAATGTGTCATGATCCTGCTGTCTCTCTCCCTCTTGAGTCAGGAGGGTTACTCCCGGTCATCCACCCACACACCTGCAATAATCACACACCTGTTCCTCATCAGTAATCAGCCACCTACTCCTCCCCTGTCTTTATAAGCCTGGTTCACTCTCTCCCTCACTGCGAGATTGTCCGTTCCCGTATGATAACTCTCGGCTCCTTTTCTCCAGTTGTCCTTGCGCTAGCTTTTGTCTTCGTCCCTCGTCTCGTCTCCAGTCTGCTCCCTCCTGGTCTCCACTCCGGCCCTACTCCCTCATCTCCAGCCTGCTCCTTTCTGGTCTCCACTCCAGCCCGGTTCCCTCTTCTCCTGCCCGCTTCCCCCCGGTCTCCTCCACGGTCCAGTCCCTCACTCCACCAGCCTGCTCCTCCCTGCTACTACCACCTGCCTGGTTATCAATAAATTTAGCGATCTCCTAACCAGTGTCTCTGTGTCGGTCTGCATTGTGGGTTCAGCCAGTCCCGTTCCGTACAACAGAATGCTGAGTTGCATCCAAAGAACACCATACCTACTGTGAAGCATGGGGGTGGAAACATCATGCTTTGGGGCCGTTTTTCTGCAAAGGGACCAGGACGACTGATCCGTGTAAAGGAAAGAATGAATGGGGCCATGTATCGTGAGATTTTGAGTGAAAACCTCCTTCCATCAGCAAGGGCATTGAAGATGAAACGTGGCTGGGTCTTTCAGCATGACAATGATCCCAAACACACCGCCCGGGCAACGAAGGAGTGGCTTCGTAAGAAGCATTTCAAGGTCCTGGAGTGGCCTAGCCAGTCTCCAGATCTCAACCCCATAGAAAATCTTTGGAGGGAGTTGAAAGTCCGTGTTGCCCAGCGACAGCCCCAAAACATCACTGCTCTAGAGGAGATCTGCATGGAGGAATGGGCCAAAATACCAGGAACAGTGTGTGAAAACCTTGTGAAGACTTACAGAAGATGTTTGACCTCTGTCATTGCCAACAAAGGGTATATAACAAAGTATTGAGATGAACTTTTGTTATTGACCAAATACTTATTTTCCACCATAATTTGCAAATAAATTCTTTATCAGACAGTGATTTTTGGGATTTTTTTTTTCTCATTCTGTCTCTCATAGTTGAAGCGTACCTATGATGAAAATTACAGGCCTCTCTCATCTTTTTAAGTGGGAGAACTTGCACAATTGGTGGCTGACTAAATACTTTTTTGCCCACTGTACTATTCAAATTAGAGTATTTTCACAACTCAGTATGTCTGGAGGTGATTGTTCAGAGAGCAGATTGTCAGATGCAAGTGCCAATATCAAAAAAACATAATGGCTCAACTCTATCTGTAATCATTTTACTTTTTTAGTTTGGATATACTGTATTAATAGGCTAAAATCTTTCTTGCTCTTTCGCTTTCACTGTCCAGCTGGTCTCTCTCACACAAGGGGAGGCTGGCAAATCCCATCAACGACACAGCAGTAGACGCACTGTGTGACTGGAGCACAGGAAGCACTTAAATGCTGCCAGTGTTGTATAATGGAATGTATGATGGAATCTGTGTCTTAAAATGAATACAATTCTATTCATCATGTTTGAAAACATATTTGGATCTGAAAAGCACAGCAAGATGTGTTATTAATATACGTCATATTAAAACATATCAATTTGCTGCTGGAAAAGCACTTGTGTCAACTGGCATATTGATTTTTAAGAGAGCAGACTGAAATAAACCCGTTGCCATGGAGGCAGGTGGGCGTTTCTCTACATAGCTTGTGCAGACTTGTAGTTCTGTGATTAATCTGTGAATTGAACTACGTCATTTGGCCTTTTTTGGACACTCACACCTAAGTATAAAACATGAGGTAGATCATTGTTTTTCTCCAACAATAGATAATTATCGTGCTTATTGTGTTGCCGGCAACAGAGCCGGCTCTAGCCATAATGGTGCCCTAGGCGAGAAGCACACCGATCACTCGCCCCCTAACCCTAACCCTGGCCGGCAAGACCTGCGTCCAAAATCTCATCCCACTCATGTATAATAATGACAATTTCTCACAACAAAAGAACTAGAAGTCTAGAAGACAATTCAAAGTGCTGGAATCAATTATGCTATTATAAATGTAGCTCAAAATCTTCAAGCTAAATGAATAAACACATGAATAAAACACTAAAAACTTAGAGAATATGGACATGTGAGCGTTGGCATCTAATCAAAAAGAAAATAAATACCCATATTTATATGTAAATACTTAAAATCTAATTAATATTCAATATTCAAAAACAGAGAGGGGGGGTGGGAAACATGTTGCTGATTTCCTAAGAGAATTCCCATACAAACATAACTTTTCACTCCCATCAATTTATTTATTTCCCATTTTTTTATTCAGTGTATACATCTATTTACCTATGTATCTTGTCTGTATCTCTGTGTTTGCTTACTCATTGATGACACACACTAAAGAGGAGGAGGAGGGCCAAAAAACACCAAGCTGACAAGTGTTAAGTGAAAAAAAAAAGACAAGTGGGGGCTGAAAGGTTTTTTAGAAGAGCATCCTCAGAAAATGATTCATTCTAATTGTTATCATGGTTTTTAATATTAAAAGGGGCCAATGTTTGAAGAATAAAGATTAATTAGCTCTCATCAGCCCCCATGCTTACATCCCCCTGCCTCCATCAATTCAATAATTAAAATGACTAACTAAAGCCAGAGCCACTGACAGTATTGTGAGATGGACGTTAGGTCATCATGACTTCACAGCTCCATCATTAAAAGCGTCAATGTGATGATGAAGTCAATTTTACTCCATATTTTAAACCAATTTAAAAGCATTACTTCGGGATAATGTGATCTAATGTGAAACTGAAAAACGCATGTACATGGGGTAGCCCACTGCACATACATGCTGCCCTTAATATTTAAGAAACTTTGTTTGAAACCACTTAATTAAAAGGAAACTTAGAGGATTTGCCCTTAGCCTCCGCGTTTCTGTTTCTGCTTTGAATCTGAGCTAAAATGTGTGATTGTAAACATCTTTCTCGTTCTGTTTATAGCCTCCGTGTTTATGCAATAACTGCCTCCGCAACACAAATATTTGAGATCCTTATTACTCACCAAATTCACCAAAGAATAACAAGATAAAGAGGGACGAGTGGCAGAAAAGTGCTGCGTGCGTTCTGCATGCGAGCAGCTCACTTCTTATCGCATCATAAAAACACAGGACATTTATCCAACACTAATTGTCCAATATGATTATCTGTAATAACCATTGCCTCTCTGATTTCATTACAAAAGAACGGGAACACAAATTAATCTTGCTTTCTTTTGGCCCCGTCGAGACCTGATGGAGCCCATCTATCAAAATGAATAATGTCTCTCACGCGAAATACTACAAGTTGGTGCGCAGAGAGCCACCTGTTGTGCCGCTGCAGGATCTCACTACTTCAAGGCTTTCAGCACAACCGACACAGACATGATACACTCGGTCAATTAAATGGCTTTTGTCAGTGGCCATAAAAAAAAGTCAGTTGTGAAAATATGACTTATTGTAGCCTATGTGCTGCCATGCAGTTTCAGACTTACCAGTGATGAGCATGGATTTCTAGGAAAGTCCGTTTAATTCCAGCCAGTATTCCGGGTCAAAATCAGAAAACGAGTGAAGGACAGAGGTTGGAAGTACAAAGGGAAAGTCTCCCTTCCCTCCCTCTCCCTCCCTTCCTCTCTCCCTCCCTCCCTCCCTCTCTCTCACTCTCTCTCCCTGTCTGGACTAAATAGACTGGAGTTCACATGATATACAAGTGCAGCCATATAAAATGACTTTGTTACTGGAGTGGCACATTAAGATTGGTGCAATGATTCAATGTATGATTCACACTGTGATCAGTAACTTCCTCCATGTCAATAACCCAGTCAAATCTGGCTATTACTGTACTGAACAGGCTATTGTCAGGCTATCTTCTGCAGAAGAAGTAACTGTTTGAATCTTAAAACTTTCATTTACAGAGAGGTGGGGGCGGGGGCTGCATAGAGTATAAGTAGGGGAGACTTAAGGACAGCAGTAACAAGGGGCCATGGTAACATCATTCCTCCAATCAGAGCACACAAGCTAGAATGATGAAACCCAGCATACAGTGCGCCAAGTGCTGGCAATTGTCTTCCTGCTGTTTTTAAAAGCAGAGTCCAAAAACACAGAGCTGTTGTGGTTTCCAGCGGATCTGACTTGGTGTCAACAGGTTGACTAAGCAAGCATAATGTTAAAGTATCTATTGCATGTTATTTCAATTAATTCCTCACCTGGAGAGACAACCTCCCCAGCTGTATGATACATGACTCACCAGCTGTCTTAAGGCAGCATATCCACCCACGCCAATGCGAATCTCACTGCTGCTCAACATAAAGATGACTGGTTTGACTTGGGTGGAAGCCACCGGTCATGTCTCAGCTTTAAAAAAAACTGTATATTTCATGAGGTGTGACTCAGATGCATTTCCTTTTGGAGGAATCCAAGGAAGTACCCTGTTACACAAATAGCAGGTCTGATAGGTGACGAGTAGTAAGTGGCCTTTCTGCAACATTTTTATTGCAGCTTGTCCTGAAGTTTTATTACACCCATCCATATTCCAGAAAGTCGTATACATTTATAGTCTGCTTGTTTTTGTAAATGCATTCATTGTATTTTATGCCTTTCACCACAGGATTTTGCTTACAATCCCTTAATTTCATAACGTCTTTTTTATCATTATAGCCCACTTTTATTGATAATGACTTCATTTGAACTGAATCAGCCTGTCATGATCTGTCTGCTACCAACAGCTTGGACCCAAAGTGATTTAGAGGTTTTAGTGATTTGAAGAAGAACATCTGAAGAAGTCTCTCAGGTTGCTGCTCAAACAATCCAAACATGATGCAGTGAGTGCTGGCTGTTAACTTTCACAGCTAATGTGCTGCTGAGGAGATGACAAAACAGTTGCCGTATGACCAAAGGCCCAGTAGAGGATGTTTTGTCTCAGCTGACGTGACATTTGCCAACTGCTAGTTGAGCTTTTCTGTGGTGCTCTCGGTGGCAATAGGAAGAGCTCTGACAAAGCATCAAGCAAATCTGATAACATTCAGCCCATCTGACAGCAGAGGGCTGATGAGGCTCTTCATGGTCTGGGATTCATCAGGGCGCTCCTCTGCATTGTGAAATGATTACTTGGCCAAAGGCAGTGACCTGATGGCAGATGGCGACAGTAGGGGAAAGTTTGTGAAGTCAGAATGGTCCAATATTATACATTATATATATTATTTATGTTAGATGAACAGGTGTCAGGAGATACATGTGTCAAATTTGAAAGGTGATAGAATTCATGAGGAGTAACATATAAGATCATACTTCTTCTAGCAGGGTGTGTGAACTGTGATACAAATTATTGGTCTGTGTTTAAGCAACTAGTCAAGAACAGACATTGGAAAATGAACTTTGTCCTAATGTTGTTGGTCATAGGTCATGGAGACACTAAAAGCAACAGATTTTCCTCTCTTGGGTTGTGTGACTGCGTGTACTGGGTGTTATGTCAGTCAGGTCCGTACTCACATAATTCTTAACATCATGTGGGTGAAAAAACCCACACAAACATTTCAAGACTACACAAAGTCACTGCACCAGTGAGTATGTTACATGCATGTAGTAATTCTTTATTAGTTTTGTCAAGATTTGCATAAAATAAAATCATCTATTTACCTTAATCAGAGAAGTGTACTCAATAGAGCAATAAGTCCACTGTGCACCTGGAAGTCCTCGTTGTCTACACTCAAAACAAAGACACATCAGCCACATTTTTTTTTATTGTTTATAAAATGAGTAAAAAACGATAAGTAACATTTCCAAGGCAAATGATGCAGAGCAGTAAGGAAGCAGCTATAGTTTGCCATAACTCTGTCTTAGTCCATTAGTTTGAGATCATTTTTCCAATATCTTGAGATAACAAATGACTGTCTTTGCTGAGCTTTGCCTGATAATGTGTAAAAACTCTGTAGTAGAAAGAATACTTGAGCACACTGAATGTCATGTGCTCCCAAGTTACTTGGATGGATGATGTCATTAATATTTTGTCATATACCTGAAAGTGCAGTGAAAATGTACGAGTGTAACTTACTCAGTAAACTTGTTTTATTCTTTCTGGTTATGCAGTCACAATTTAGAGCATTTTCACCTTTAATCACATTGTTTAAACTGTTATTTGTTAAGTGAACATACAGCAACAGGAAGTACTTATTTTCAAATGAACAATCTTTTTATATCTTTATATTTTTTTTGTTTTTCCACACAGTATGAAGTGACTGAAACTTAGATCATTCGACGACATCTGGCCCAGTTCCCCTGGCTGAAGAAAACTGTGAGATGAAGCTGAAAGCACCAAAACGCTTGTAAGTAATTGTTTGAGCCTATATTATTTTTTATTTTTATTTATTTTATTATTATTTTATATTTATAAGTTTGCTACTCCTGTTCGCATATTGCTTAGCTCTGCTTTTTATCCTATTTAATCCTGCATCGTGCACTGTGTCTGAAAAAAATGAATTACAATTTCAAAAACATATTGAATTTTAGATATTACACCCATTTCACACTTACACAGGTGTACACCTGTCCTCATGGACTCTCTGGGCATGTACAGACTGCGTCTCATTCACATCTCCATCGTCACTCTCCCGTTTGTTTCGTTGCACCAGTTAAAGTGAAAAGAGGTCAAAATGATTCACAATAACACTTTGTCTTCTCACGGGCTGTGCTGTGAAAGCTGCACGTCACCAGCACAACAGTGGCAGCTGTGAGTCCGCCATGAGATGCTCTGGGTCACTGTTACGTCCACAAAGTGTGCGTGAAGTATGAACCGTTACACAGCCGATGTAGACTCCAGTATTGATTACGTAAAGTGGAAACATAGCTGTTGTAGGACTAAAAAAATCACTGTTGAAAGATGCCTCATGAAGACAGAGTGCAACAGAAAACGCCTTTCATCAGGTGCTATGTCACACATCCTCCATTTCAAGAAGAAGAGCCATAACAATGAATTTTTGATGCAAAAACAACAAAACAAAATCATTTTGCAGTCCTGGGTTAAATGGATAAATGGATAAAGGGTTAAATGGATAAAGAGTTACTACCATCCCTGGTCTCCCCTACAGGAAAAGCTGCGGGTGAAGAGGTGATGAAATGAAAGAAAGGAAGGAAGGAAGGGAGGGAGGGAGGGAGGGAGGGTGGAGTGAGAGGGAGAGGGAGAGGGAGAGGGAGAAAAGAAGGATGAGATGAAAAGGGGAGAGAAGGTTTGAAGAAAGCGACCAGGATTTTGTGTATTTGTGGGGTTGTGTGTGTACTGAGGAGAGGATAAGACGAGGAGGAAATGGGACCCTAAATTGAAAGATTTTCAGATGTTGAACTCGAGCATTCCTTTGGGAAAGTACCCTCTTTCAAGAATTTCCATCAAGGTAGTCGAGTACAGCTTCTTTGTGGCCAGAAACTTTTTGGCCAGTTTTCTTGATAAAAAAGGACAATAGTTAATTTCTATAAGGAGAGGGATAACAGCAGTGCAGCTGTGGGGAAACTGAGCCACCATGCATGGATTTTATATGGGTTAATCAATACTTATACCCTATAACTCATATGAAATCTGTGTAAAATGTTGTCACCAAGATCCAAACTGTACATAAATGAAGATTTAAAGTGACACACTGTGACTTCAATGTGCAGTAGTGACAAGGTTTTCTATTTCTGCTCCACAGCTGTGTGTGAGTAATCTGATTTTCCTTCATGTGTGCACCTGTTTGTAGCGTCCGTGCACACACACACACACACATTGGATTTGAGAATGTGTTTATTCTAATTTTTGTGTGTAAGTGAGTGTGTTAGAGGTCTTCCTAATTGCATTGTGGTTATTCTGCACTATGGGAGCCCATAATAGCCCGTAATTACAGAGTGTATGGAAAGAAACAGGCCAGTTACAGTGCATTGTTGTGTGGGGTGATCTGCCAAATTAAGCCAGATGCTTCTAATTGAAGTCAATCACTGGTCAATGGCATTACTTGTAATATTAATGCTACTGCTTTCAGATCTATGCACCCGTGATTTAAACATTTCTTGTGAGTTCTGTTATTTTTTGTTTGACGGCAAGCAATATGTCATTTAATTTCTTGTCTTTTGTGTTTCCTTGACCTAGTAACGCTTGTGGAGCCATGCAGCCATATCTTTGTTTAGTAGGTCAACAGGGACATCTGCTGGTCAGATCTGTACCTACTCAAATATTCAATAAAAGAGGCCTGACAATGTGGCAATCATTCCTATGTGGCTACATGTGGGGCGTTTACAGGGTCACAAGACAAATCAAATCTCCATTTGGACCTTGGAATCAGTATGCCATTCAGTTAAGCCTTTGTAAACTCAAGACCAGTCAGGTAATCTCCACTATCAATCGCAACGGCCAGCAGATCAGTGTCTCTGAAAATAATAAGGAGGAGAGGATCTCTGGCTAATCTCTGCTCACATGTGGGATTTGCTCTCCTGTTGAATGTTGACTTCATGACCTTCTGTTCAGCTTCTGTGAGCAGAACGGAGAGATGATCCTTAGAAACAGTAGTGAAGTGGACTCCAGGCTGTCAATCATTACACAGAGACAAAGGGATGTCCTCTTCATTTTATAATGTATACTGCAGGAAGGACCCTGCCTCTTGCCCGAAGTCAGCTGGGATTGGCTCCAGCTCCCCCGCGACCCTGACAGATAAGCGGTATAGACAATAGATGGATGGATGGACTGCAGGAAGTGCAGTTGACTCTTTACTTCTTTCTCTGCTGCCTGTTGCACTCTGTCGCTTCATTTTATATGCTTTTGCACTTTATTTCTGAGGCTGTTAACTTAATTAAAATTACCACGTTTGTTTCAGGTTGTTTCAGCCAGTGTCCTATAATAGTGACCCAGCAGAGTGAGCCAGTGATGGAGGAAATAAAATCCCCCCTTACAAGTAAAATTCCTGCGTTGAAAATTGTAGTTAAGTAAAGATATGAAAGTTTTATTGAAAAAATGCAGCCCTGTCATAACTCATGCAATTATGTGTAAGCAGCATTTTTCTGTTGTGACTGTAGAGAAATCTTTAAAAGTATTTGATATAGGACTTCTGTTGATTTTCATTATGTTTTAAACTGCTGATTATTGTCTTGATTAATTCATTATTTGGTTTTTAAAATGCCCCTAAAATAGATTATATTATTGTCATATTTTTTGTTTAGTCCAACCAACAGTTCAAACCTCCAAACTATTCAGTTTACTGTTAGACAATGAAAATAATCAAATTCTCCCATTTGAGAAGCTTTCATTTGCATGAAAAATAATGAGTTATGAAATGGTTCCAATTAATTTTTTGTAGATTAACAAAATGATTAACCAATTTATCGTTTCAACAGTAATGTGATATACTTTGGGGTAATGTGATCATTTTATCGCAGTTTTGATTTTTAATCATTTTTAATTGATCATTTGATTTGGTCAGCATTTTATGGCATCTTCATATGTTTTGTATGAGAAATTGTAATTAGTAAAGTAGCTTCTTGTCACAGCTACTAAATATTAGAAGAGGAGTGAAAAGTACAATATTTCTCTCTGAACTTTACTGTTCAAGTATAAAGTGGCATGAAATGGAAATGCAGGCACAGTACTCGAGTAAATGTACTTAGTAAAGTTCCTCCACTGGAGTGGATGAATACTACACTTGCCTTTCCATTCAACCAAAGAAATTAGAAAAAAGCATCTGTCCCTCTGAAGTGCCCTTGAGAAAAACACTTAATCCTTTACCAGTTCCAGTGATTTGAATTTGTAACAGTTGCTGTGCAGCATGAACCAAATCTCTTTAAAGAGAAACCACCATGTTAAAAACTGTATGTATGTGTATGTTATTTTGATGACACATTTATCTTCAGAACATAAAAGGAACGTGAGCTTTTATTCAAAGCAGAAACTACATTTTATCACATCATTTAAATCGTTTTAAAAAGAAATCAAAATATGCAGGATGAATGCAGTAATTTCCAAAATGAGTGAAAAATGATTATAAAACATATTTTCTGACACATTGCATCAGCCAGACAATTTGAATAAGGTTATCAATCTGCCTTCCAGTTGACTTGATTTCAACATTTTGTCGGCATGTCAGCATTTTTTAAACCGTGCTGCATCTGATAAGTGCTTTTGTCAGACTGCGTATCAGAGCCCTCTCCAGCGCCAGTCTTTTTGCCGCTGTCGAGGCGAGGCGGCTGGCATTAACTAGAATGACAGAGGCCCACTTCATTCGCCCTCTACATCATCTTCGCTTTCCTTTTTATAAACCTCTCATCAGCCTCCCTCTCTCCCTCATGCTCATTCTCCATCTTGCTCACCCCGTCTCTCTCTCAAATCCCTCTTCTCTCCCCTCTTCCACTTAATTTTCTCCAATTTACTGCGCTTCCCCCACCTCCTCTCCTCTCTCTGCCTTCCTCCATCCCTCAGTCTCTTGGGCGTTTTGCAGTCACATAGTCAGGCATGTGAGGTGAAGGACTTATGTAATCTGCTCTCTTCATATGGTCTCTCATCTCTCTGTCCCTTTTTTCTCTCTGTCTTTTTCTCTACAGTGGTGCTAATTTGATAATGAAGTGGAGGCAAGTTTTCCTCTCGTGTGGTGCACACAGCTGGCTGTGCTGTTAACTAGTTGTGTTGTCAAAATCACCGGGTGCATATTACCTTTCAGAGTTTTTTTCTGTATATTCTGCAGGGATGTGACTTTTTAAAAATGACTTAAATATTTGAAAGAACCATAGACACATGTAGTCTGGTTTCTTCTTATTCTAGCACAAGTTATTATGCTGAACACTGATGAGCTGGAAATTAATTTCTATAGTTGAAAAATTTCTCCATGTTGACAAAAATAACACCTCGAAACAAACCAAAAGCTTTATCCGTTCTGAGTAAGCAGAAATGGTGAGGTGTTAGCATATTGGATAATGCCATCCCAGCAAATAGCCGTAACTGTGGAGGTAGGCAATATTAAGTCAAATCCATGTGATAGATAGCAGAGAGGCTCATCATGGAAGCCTATCCATCCTGAAATTCAATTTATATACCTCCAGTTATACCTCAGAAAAACTTGGTGTGGATGAGAACTGGCTGACTTAAGGTATTTCACCACTTGAGCTCCTAAATAAGGGATATTTTTTAGTTTTGAGAGTGTTAATGTGAATGTGATATTCTGAATTGTAAATCTACGAAAAAGTATTAGTACAGAGTATTAGTACAGATGGCATTTACCTTTCATGTGTTTTGCAAGAGGGGGACTTTTATTCGAGACGATTAGTCATTGAGACTAATTAAACGACCAAATGAGATGAAGGTTTTAAAGTGGCACTTTGAATATGATCATAAACCAAAACAGGATGTAAAAGGAGTTTGCTGAAAGATTGATGTACTACACTGTACTCTGTCTATTCGATAAATCCACTACTTTGGCTTAGATACAGCTCCAAAATGCAAATTTCTACTGGGCATTTGACTCACTTCTTGTTGTCCAAGCCAGACAATGTGCCTAATGTGAATGTGAGCGTGTGCATGTGCGCGTGTGCATTCACTGTATGTGTGTCTGCATGTAGGTGCCTGGGTGGTGGATTGACTTGAACCCAGGGGCAGTCCTGGAATAGACAGACTCACTCATCTGTTTCTAATGAAGAATAATGCACTGCAGTGGACACAGACAAAAGCCTTGCCCTCTCTCACACACACATACACATACACATACACACATACACACACACACACACACACACACACACACACACACACACACACACACACACAAACACAAACATGCACATAGACACACATACAACAAACATGCATACATGCTGGTACACACAGTTATGTATTGAACACAGACACACACGCTCCTACAACACATGCCCATGGCTGCACATAGCAAGACCCTGCAGGCCCCGTTAGCAGTTCCTGGGCTTTAGTAGCTCACACACAGACTTCCACAGCCACACACATACAAACACACAAAGCATGTGTTTAGAAAATATAGATATGCACACGTTTGGAGATCCTCCCCACACATACAAAAAGATTAAACTTACCAAGGTCTCATATTACTGTAGCTGCAAACCTTAGTGTTGCTGTGGTTACATATGAAGACCATCATCCATACATCCACAATGACCCAGTTGATAAATGACCATTTCTTTGAATGAAGTAAGAGTTGGACATTATCATAGTGTAGAGAGGGTGCTGGGAAATTATGAAAATGTGTCCATTCTTCATCATGCAAGAGTAAATTTGCACAACAACAGATTTTTATTTTGCTGCTGTGCATGTCTACATCAAAGCAGAAAGACTCCTTGATTTGGTGGTGCACTCGCCTGCCGCACTCGCCTGCCCTGTCACGCAATTGCTGGAGGGCTGTAATGTGTATTCAAGCGAGGAGTCTGCAGTTCTGAGCTCAGTGGTATGATGCATGTCAAACACCACTGATAAAACTTTATGTGATGAGCCTCTGGACAGGAGCATAGTGACACTGTGATACACAGTTCAGTGAAATGACACTAGGAGATAGCAGAGTTAATGATTTCCATCTGCTTGGATGCTACTGCAGGAAAACCCTCCCTAAATATTTCAAACTTATACCTAAGCTTATGAAGTAACAAAATCCATTTGTATGTCATTTTGTAAGATGTGGGATAAACCTTTACATCAATTAAAAAAGCACAAGTTAAAGTAACTAAGTTAATACGATACAGTAGCAGTCATTTGGAAAAATTGTCATGCTGCAGTTTTAGTTTTCTTCCAGACAAGTTTTGTTTCCTTTTATCTGGAACAAAAGACAACACAAGTACAAATACCAGCAATATCTTACAAATAAAGCATGCAGTGAGGTTTGCCGTGAACATAGAGAACTTGAGAGAGGATGAGGACTGAGACAATAATATACAGAGTCTTTGTTTGTAAAGTTAATGCAGATATTTCCTTCAATATTCCAGCATCTCCTCACATTAAATGAGTCCACAGGGTCCACAGGGACACTTTGCTCAGATAAACTGCATTTTGTAAAGAGATGAAATTACAGATTGCACATTTTAAATATGCCCTATAAACAGCACAGAAAAGTGGAATACAAGCAAAGAAGCATCCTCATGCAGTTCTTTCTGTTAGTTGCATGGATACACTGCAGAATTATTACAGTGTGTCCTGCTGATTTCACTTAGTGCTGAAGGTAATGAGAAGGGTCAGGCATGGCAGGACTTATCAGAGGGTTTTTAGTCAAACATTAAAAACTCTGACTGGTGAAACAAGCTTATGTCATTCCAGTTAAAGCACAGAAGAAAACTCTTAAAGCTGGTTGTACAGTAATGTCTAATGTAGCTGTGCTTAGGGAGCAAGAAGAGAACAAGAAGAAGGGGCTTTACTTTTGAATGTCTAAATCATCATCATTGTGGCTTTTGTTTGGTCGGTTTTTCTTACATTTCATTGCACCTCTATCCTCCCTTCCCTTTATTTGTCCTTTTCAATCTTCTCTCTGTCTATTTATTTCATGTCTTTCTTCTTTGACTTTTTTTTTTACTCCACATGCAGTGTAGAAGAGTACCTAAGCGATTTAGCATTGCACTATATCAGTGCTGACTCACAATGAACAGTTTGCAGAAAGGATCAAAGCCGATGCTGTAAAACCAGAGATATTGTTGTTTTTATTACACACATTCTTCTTCCTTGCCAAAACCTTTTGCCTACATTACCCACAATGCAAGTCTACCACAGAGAATTTGATCAGGAGACTCAGGTGTGCTATGCTACTACACTACAATACTACAACAACAACAGTTTCTCTAATGACACGCAAGCTCCACATCTTACTGATTTTCTCAACATGCAAAGAAATTGAGAATCAAATGTGTATAATTACAGTTTTAGGAGCCAATGACCTTCAGTGCCCATACTACATGTTTTTTCCGGTCATACGAATTTGTCCTGGGGCTAAGAGACATTATCACACAGAGAGAGCGAGAGAGAGAGAGAGAAACAGAGAGAGAGAGAGAGAGACTTTATCTGTGCAATTCCAATCCCTGTCCATCATGTGGCAGTGTGCAGCTTCTTAGAGCCACTGTCACAATGGAGCACAGCCAGTCAAAGTCAGCCTAATCCCACACACACACACACACACACACACACACACACACACACACTCGCAGATATGTCTGGTCTTTATCTCTGTGTGCAGCTTGAAGCTTACAGCCAGCCTCCCCCCCTGCGTTCTCCTGCTCCTCTCTCTTTGATGCCTCTCTGGAAATACAGGACCTGCTAATGGAGACAAGGAAAAGGCTTCTCACTACACTGCCTTCTTGTCATTCATGCCAATTCATTACAGTAATTTTTGAAAAGGAGGGGCAAAGATGGAAAAAACAAAACAGATTTGCTGTGTCTGTTTTTCTCTCAATAAATACATTTTTGGCAGAGCATTCTGACAAATGACGTGAAGTGACGGACGATTGTAACAAATTTTATTGATGTCTGTAGACTTGCCAACATAGAGACAGAGGAATGGTGTATTTTTTTTGTCTTTGCATAGGTGAAGAGGAGGTGATTATTGTTGATGCATTTATTGAGGAGGATAGTGCCGACTGTGCTCCCTCATTCTCTTACTCTCTCTCTTACACTCTACTATTCTCTGGTCTATTTTTCTTTTTTTCCTTATGAGACAGTGAACTATGATTAATATATAATGTGAATTTACTCAGTAAGTGCATTTGAGTTGCCAACTATAAATTCACAAGACAAATAGTTTTAAATGTACAGACAAGGTGACATGAGACTTGCATAATCGGAACCGAATAACGGAACTGAAATACTGAAAGTTATTTTTCCTCTGGCACTAAATGTGTTCATCAGGAACAAACAGCTCTCGCTCTTTATACAAAGTGGCACTTGCTTGCTTGGTGTAGGCTACAGCTTTGCAACTATATGTCTGACAAAAAGTACTATTTTGTTTCTAAATACACAACATAGTGCTATGCTGCTGCTGACAGGTTTTATTATCTCAGTTTGAGTTTATTCTTGACCTCTGAAACAGCAGTTCAGTTAACAGTCTCACCACAAAAAGTCTACATTTAGTAGCTGTTGTGGAGCTTTTGATTCCATCTGCTGATGAAGGTCTTGTAATGTGATCAAAGGTTCCTCAGCAGCTACTGAATGAAGCTCATGGTCAGATTGTGTTCCCAAGATTTCATGTTTTTTATAGTTATGGGACTTAAGGGAAATCTTTGCACTGCAACATACAATACTTTAGATCGATACTTTGTAGTTTGCCTCCAGCTTTCTTCCAAGAGTTTGGGGAAGGTGCTTTGTTGTTTAAAAACTGGCAATGCATCCAAAATTTGGTCCAGAAGAACTTGACATTTCTGCTCAGAGCAGTGACCCCAACCCCATCCAACACCTTTTTACTGACTGTGAACCAGGCCTTATTATACAACATCAGTGGCTGGCCTCACTAACGCTGCTGTAACTGAGAGAGAACAAATCCCTGTGGCCAGGTTGAAAATATCATGTGGTAAGTCTGCCCAGAAGAGTGGAGGCTGCCACAGATTCCCTGTTTTTTGGAACAAGATGTTCAACAACCACACATGGGAGCCCACATGTGTTTGGCCATTTAATGCACCTATCAAATACAAATCAGGAGTTGCACATAAATCACTGTATCAGACACAACACATTAAGAAACAGCCCATCTATAAACACACGCACACACACACACACACACACACACACACACACACACACACATACAGTATATTTATAGGCTGAAACATATCACATGACCCCTACCCATTCACACACAAATATACACATATCCATCTTTCCCCCTCCAAACCACACAAGCACTCTCGCTTTCCTCCTGTCACACACTCAGAGTCAGTGATCCTTTCTGTGCAATCAAATTCATCTTTGTTCTACAGATTGACAGTTTGATTTATAGTGTTTTGTTGGGCATCAGTTTGAGCCCAGATCTTGGCTGGGAGAAAAGAAGGAAACACTCAATTATTACCTTTTATGGTTTTATTCCACTTCAACAATGGCGCTGTCATCCTGAAATGGCACCCCTGTGCTATTCACTACAGCGCTCAGCATATTTTACATTGACTGTTTATCATAACAATGAGGAGGATGACGGATCTGAGATTATCCAAATGTGATTTTGGCCATGTTGTAACAAAAAAAAGAAAATATCAGAGTGGTTTGCAGAAGAGGAATTTGACAATTCAGTTGTGCTTTGCATGTAAAGCACAACTTGTTAAATATTTTACCATGTGAGGTATTCAGGAGCTTGATGCACCATAACTATGTAAAACAAAGGTCAATGGTCAAGGTGACGTGCTAAAAAAAGGAAAAAATGTATGAGTGGAGACTGCAGGAAGTTGGTAATTCAGAACAAGAACCGTGACCTATTTAGACATAAAAGTGAACAGCATGAAAAATGACTGGGAACAAACACCCACTAATCACTAATGCCAAGAGATAAAACCTCACCTCATGAATGAAAAAAACAAAGCCAAATAAAAGAGGAACAAACAACAGAGTCATGTGAACAAAATAGGCAAATAGAGAATTGTAAAATATGCACTGTATCCTGTACAAAAGTACCATTCTGAGCTACATCTATGTCACTAGACAGAAATCTATAGCAATTAGACACCTTTGCAGCTTGCAGATATAAACATATGATAATTTTATAAAGTGAGATGCATTATTTTGAATAGCACTACCCAACAGTATACAAAGTGCTTTAAATCAGCTCCACCTAGGCCAGCTTCAACATTAAAGTACTACTTAAAGATTTAAGTGCCAGTAGAAATAATAATAGAATATAGAATAATATAAGTGACAGGTTGTGCTGCTTAATGAGCACTTTGGTTTTCGATACTTTACATACTTTTTAAGGAGAACGTACCTTGACTTTTTGCTCAGATAAGATAAGAGAGACTTTATTTATCCCAGAAATTCACTTATTAACAGCAAGAGAGTCAAGAGACAGGAAAGGTGCAGAAACAAAGTGTCAGTGACAGAAGTAGTGAAAAAACAAGGGATATAATGAATATAAAAATAAATACAAATATAGAAATTTGAGAAAAATATAAAATATATACATGTGCGTATTGCACAGGAGGTGTATAATGCAAGTATTGTACAGGAGAAAAACAAATGAGTAATGACAAAGAGCAGGTAGTGGCTATGATATTGTGATTGTTGGAGATTTATGTAGATTTACAGTCTGAAAGATACTACGGATATTGAATTTTAATATTTTTTAGTATTCGCAAATTGTGGTATTTCTACTTTAACATTAGTAAAGGATCTTCCACCATTAATGTTATATCAAAATTCCCATGAAATCCCTCGAGTTCAGGTAGTGTCCCATTCAAAACCTGTGTAACAGCTAAACATTGACACGTATATTGCCATTTGTGAAGGTTTAGGAGGGTCTTCTTCATACTTCAAACGTATTACACTGTTGCTTCAGGGTAGACGTCCCTATTAATGTCCAGGTGATGAGTAGTGGTCCTGCATGCATAACTTTGCCCAATGATGTATCCATTGAGGACACTAAGTGGTTATGCTGCTATTTTGTAAAAAGAGGACAGTGAGATGTGCTTTCAGCAAGCAGTCTTCTTTTAAGATGACCAAGACCAGACGTGGCAGCTATTCTGCAGGTCAGGGAGCAGAGGGCTGAAATTATGTCCCAACCATTATAAAGTACTTTCAACACAAATTGTTGGTCAGCATGGCCTAAGGTCATGGATCACATGAGCCCCTGCTCCAAGAGGGCAGGAGAGTTTATAGTGTCAAAATGGAGAATAAAGGAACTATCATCAAGTGATTTTTGAGACTGTTCTTTCTCAGGAGATGAAAGCATTGATAAACTTTTCAAACAGATGTTTGAACAGTTAAAGTTCAAAGCAGGAAGTAGCACAAGGCTGATGAATGTGTTTTAGTTGTCTCACCTTAACTGGGGGTCAGTGTGCTGTTTGAAAACGCACCGACAAATGACATACTTTGTTTTTTTAGGTATGAGAGCTTGTCCCCATTCTCTACTGCTTTGACAGTGTGATGATATTTTTAATTAACACAAAATCACATGCAATTTTGAACATGAAGATCCTTGACCCTTTGGATTTTGTGAAGATCAAACAAAATGTTTGGACACACTCATAGGCTTGTGAAATGCTAGAGGGTTCAATTAATATGAAAGTGAGAAAGGTATAAATGTCAAATGTTGGACAAAGCACTTGTCATTATCAGCATGTATAGAGACATGGGACTTGCCACATATAATACACAAAATAGGCGGTATAAATAAAAATAATGTATTTCTTTATTTCATTGTCGTGAATGTTGTAAGTTGTTTCAGTGTAAATGTCATTTTTCTTTTCTATTTTTTTTAATGAGAATTAGATTTCAAAAATATTGGAAATATAGTTAAAAAAGCTACAAAATGCACTTACTGAAAGTCTAATGCCCTGTGACTCAGTTTGGAGCTGTAATCAGTGAAAATAAGCTGCTACAGTGTTAGCTGGAACGGAAACCAGCACCTCTTGAGCCTCAATGGCAGATGATTGAAAGCTACTGCCATTATGTTCAGTACTGTATGCCTTTTTTTGCTTTAATGACCAGGCTGAAGTTTCTGGAAAGTAGTCTGTGCATTAGTTAACTTACCCAATATGATATGATATGACACCAGAATCATCACTGTAAGTCTGGTGAGCACCCTTTAGGTCTGTTAACCAGCAAACATTAGCATGCAGTTTTTTGCAGTATGTTTTATTATTAATTCCATATTACCGCAACTCCTTTATGTATGAATATCTGAAAGTGTAACAACATTTGTTACTCATTGAGTAAACTGCTATTATGAACTTTGTTTTATTACACAAGAAGTACGAATTTAGCTCAAACTAAACATTATCTGTCTTTCACTGTTAATAGAGTTTGACATCGGAAAACTAAACTCCGTATAGTTTTGTGCCATACTGTATCTTTAATGCAACATTGTGTACATGCAAAATAAAATTATTTTTTACAAAAAGTAAAACTAGCTACCACAGACATAATACTGTGTAAATTGCTGTGGCTAAATAACTGATTAATAATATGATATTGATAATAATCTAAAAATGTTCACGAGAAGACACATTTTTTGGTTAAATAGATTACTGACACCAACAAATGTTTAGTTTTGAATTGATGTGCAATCAATTGTATTATTCTTGACAAGAATGATGGACCTAACTTAAAGTAACTAAAGTCCATGCTGCTAAATCATCTACTCATAAATAGCTTTCATTGAGGAGCTTGAATGACAGAGAGACAGAGAGACATTTCTGTAATGACTGATGTGTTGGTGCATTGCCTTCCCATTTTTAATTGCAAGCTCAGGATGTCTGCACTGAACTGGCGATGCTGAGTTTGGCTGAATGTGAGACCCCAGGGTTAAGAGAAGGGGCTAGCCCCTTTTGTTTTTTCACCTCATTGTAAAATATGGCATCATTTAGCAATACTTAAAGAGCCAATGTGACAACCTGACAATCCATGAACAGTGTGCTACCCACATGCTCAATATTCCCAGAAAGACAGCTCATTTTCCTTCAATAAATAATGGCAATCTATCCACATGAGGTTATAATAATGCTGTCATTGGTGACCTAAATTTAAGGTGGTAAACCATTAATCATATGGGCTCGGAGGAGAGCAGAAACCTGCTAGAAACCAAAGGAGGCCATTCAGCCGGGGTACCAGGGGAGCCCCTGTCTCTCTCTCTGGAACAATAACACACATTACTAAATGCATGGCTTGTTGAAGGTAACCTCACTGAAACGCACAGGGATTTGTTTGTGTGTGTATGTGTGTGCGTGTGTGTGGGCGGGTGTGTGTGTGTGGGCGGGTGTGTGTTGTGGTAGCCCGCTGGCCCCTTTGATACACAAAGGACTTGTTTTGAAAGTGACAGATTAATTGGTGGTTTCTGCTCAACCCTGAATACACTGGAGTATCTGTACCCATGGGTGGTGGAAGTCAAAGTTTCAAATTAATCAAACATGAGCTGAGAGACAAAAACGACGACTAAAAGATCCAAGTTCAATTAAGACAAGGCTCTAGTTTATAGGAACAAATGTGAGCACAACAAATGTGTGAACTAAAGGAAATTTAGTTTTGCAGTTTGTCTGTCTTTGTTGGTTGGTCAGTCAACCAATTTTCTCCAAACTGAAATACCTAAATAACCACTGAATAATCTGCCATGAAATGTTCCCCAGAGGATAGATCTTGCTGACTTTGTTTATACGGTGATATTGACATTTGTGATTTTGATTGAAATGTCTGGATTGTCAGAAATTTGATATATTGTTTTGGGCAAGATTGAAATTATGGCTCAGAAAATGAAACCATCTAAAAGAAGTAGCTGAGTGGTCTAATGCATTGCTTTCCTCAGTCATCTTGTTTCGTGTATCCTCCCGAGCTAAGTGCTATCTCTATATCTCTGTATCTCTGTATCTGGAAACTCCACTCAGACAATACTACCCAACAAATACACAAGTTCTTTGGTAAAGAGAAGCAGCAGAGACGGAAGTTTCAAGTTACAAAACAGGATATTTAAATTGTTGTCAATATTTGATTATTTGGTTGAAACAAAACTGCAATGAAAACCAGATTAAAAAAATAAATGTACTTGCTAGTAAAATTTAAATATCAAAAACAGAGAGGGTGCCAATAGGACCAACAGGAGGAGGCTATTAGGGTTTGGCACTAAACCAGGAAGGACCCAAAAGCATGACACTGGACACTCTGGACACAGATGAACACTTTACTGAGGACTGGCAGGCAAACAATACTTACAGACTTAGATAATGACAAAATACGTAGCAATATACAATGAACTTCAAGGGCTTGACAAGATAGTTGGCAACTTGAACGCATGACAGGACAAGACGATCTGGCACGGGACACAGGGAGACGCAGACAATATATACACGAGGTAATGGGGAACAGGTGGAAACAATCAGGGCGGGGCGGACAAGCACAAATGCAGGAAAGACACAAGGGCAGGAAGTCAACAGCCTGAAACGATTTCAAAATAAAACAGGAAGTGAGAGACGAGACTAAACACAAGTGAACACAGACAACTTAACAAACATGACGAGACATAACAGAGGCGAGTAAAGAAAAGGCTCCAAAGTACTTCACCACCGTTAGTAGCTACTGTCAGAAAAACTCAAAATGAAAGACAGAAAGGCACAAGGGTTTGAAAGGTACAGCAAAATAGCATGAAATAGAGAACCCATTAAAAGGGAAACCCTCCACCTGCATAATATTGCAGCACAATCGTCCTGTTTTCAGTACTTCAATATGCCATAAAATCGAGGCCTAACCCTGAGTTCAATGCAGCGAATTGTACCCATTCCTGTAACCAACCTCAAAGCACCAATTTCCATTTACCCCGTGAGTCAAAATTGTGCAGAAAATGTCAACACTGTAAACTTACAGTGTATTTGCACTCACTGCCTTCCCTCTCTTTTATAGAAAATGATGCTTCCCTTTTGGGGAAACAGAGGTGATACAGAAATTGCTGGAGAAATATTTGTACTTCAATTTGAACCCAAAGAGGCCTTTAATGTTCTTTGTGACGCATATGTAAATCCTCAAACTACGAACGTATTGAAAGTAGTACCTTTAGAGCAGGGGTATCCAAAGTCCGGCCCGCGGGTCAAATGCGGCCCGTGTTCAAATTTCCTGCGGCCCGCAGCTTCTGTCATAAAATCAAAAATATACGGCCACCAGCACTGTTGACCTCGTCACAAGGGTCAAAGGGCATTGTCAAAATGGCGACTGTAAATAAAAAAAGGAAACTTGACAGCAAAGGCCGCTGCTTTCAAGACAAATGGAAATTGGAGAATTTTTTCACCGAAATACGAAACAACTGTGTCTGCCTAATTAGCCAGGAGACTGTGGCTTTTTTCAAGGAGTTCAACATTAAGAGGCACTACCAGATGAAACATGCTAACTACAGTACGACAAGCTAACCGGGAACGAACGTGGCGCAAAATTGAAGCAACTGGAAGCTGCTTCGACGGCACAGCAGTGCTTTTTTACAAGAGCCCGTGAATTGAATGAAAATGCCACAAAGGCAAGTTATGGCAACGCTGATTGACGCTTTACTGAGGGTGAATTCATTAAAGACTGCGTGATGAAAATTGTGGAGAAAATTTGTCCTGAGAAAAGGCAATCGTTTGGTAATGTTTGCCTGGCTCGTAACACTGTGGTACGGAGAATTGAAGATGTTTCATCTGACATTAAATCTGACATTTGATCTGAGTCTAAAATTGAAATAATGAAAAACACTGCCTTTCTCCTTTTTGATCACGAGTAATACAGGGATTCATATACCCCTCAATGTTTTGTACTATTGTATAATATAACTGTTAGTAGGATAACGTTACTTTTAAACCGACAATTCAGTAAGAAAACAGTCTTCAGAGCGTCATCCGGCGTGTGATGATGCTCTGAGGAAGACTGCAGATGCAGTCGAAACATGTCGACTAAGTAAAGCCGTGCTTTCTTACTTAATTGTCGGTTTTAAAGTAACGTTATCAAATGAACATTATCCAATTGTAACTGTTAGTGTTATTTTCCTGTTCACGTTTGAATTTAGAAGTTCATAGTGAGCATTTCATAGTGAATAAGTAATGTTTCAAATGTGTTTCAATGTCAATGTGTTGAAATTCAACATCAAAATGTTTCAAAAAGATGTTTTTTTCCAGACAGACTTTTACCTTTTTTTATGTGGTCTTCAAATATGAAAGGCAGAGTGATTTTGGTAAAACTTTAGATTTGTTTTCTGTGTTAAGACATGAAAAGTATGCCATTTGCAATGAAAAAAATTTCATGAAATATTTCATTTGCATTTAATGTTAATGGTTCAGAAAATGTCAGGCTGAATGGTTGCCCCCCCACGCATTTTCACCTCCCTAATATGGCCCTCTTTGCAAAAAGTTTGGACACCCCTGCTTTAGAGAATAGGGTTACAGTTACCATATAAAAGCTTGAAGTCCACGATGTCGTTTGTTACTGGAGTCTTGTGATCTCGCAGAAATACATGAAATGACCACAACCTCTTAACACTGAATTCTGTGGTGGTGACATGAAATGTGTTAACATTACGTGCCGGCATAATTGAAACTGCCATTGGTTATGGTAGAGCTGGCAATGGGCAGCAGTAGTAAGGTGATGTGGTGTAAAGACCGAAAAAGTCTATGTAGGGAGGAGGTCAGGCTGGTTGGATGGGTCTAACACAGGACTTTTCACTGCTTTTAATTTTGCATCATTTAGCATAGTTCTATATCTTGATCAGACAGTCAGGCGAACGGCAAAACAAAATCTCAAAAAAAGGAGACAAAGAATAAACAAATCTAATATAAACAGCCACACTGTCGACATCAGGAAGAAGTAGTTTCATCACGATCTTCCCTGATGGAACCATATTTTCTAGTGCCTCTGGGAGAGAATATTATCAAGTTAATGTAAAACTAACATCATTACGCCTGCCAACCAGAACAGCTTAACAGCAGGGAGCCGTGTTCTCAATAACCACTCTCCCACTGTTTCTCGTTACAGATTAATGAATTCAGTGTCAAGCAGCACTTCATTTCATTTTGCCCTCAGTAAATGTATATTCATCATTAATAGATAAACAAACATGGAACTTGTCTTACCTCATTGCTTGCACTGGACTGCAGTGTTTTATGGGAATGTAATATGGTTTATAGCTCTTCCCTGTGATGCCAACATAACATTTTTAACCCAGAATTAAACCTTTGGTATTTTTTGACCAATGTAATATGTGTATGTGAAGAGCTTGGCTGGTCAGTGTAACTGTAAAGTGTAAATCTATTTGCTTTTAACTTTATCTTTGTCCACTATGTGCTTGAGTATAAACAAACATGCTATTACCATTTATTAAAATGCACTTTACATTACTGCTTGGACATTGCGTGGATTGAATGCATTTTGACACAATTTAAAAAGTATATGGATATTGCACATTAGCTTTCATTCTATTTTCAAATATCATGGATAATTTTTTGTAATACAATAATCATCCATCATATACATCAGAGCCCTGTCACTGGCATAGCTAAAGTAAGATACAGCTAATTCTATTGTTATTTGCTACACCTGTATTTAACAGCTGACAGTTCGTCATTAGGCCAGTTGTTGACAACATGAATATAGACTAAACAACAGCTGAGTTTAGCTTTATATGAACATATAGTATACATTTCTGCAAATATTACAGAATTCATATAACATGCTGACATTTTACATCTGTTTCAAACCTACAAAACACTGTTCCAAACATATATCATAATGCCCTCCAAACAAGCCAATATAGCCGAAAGCTTCCAAGCCAGACTTCCAGCTGAGGGGAGCTCTGATGTTAATGTGTGTTAAACAGTCAGGTTAGAGTATCCCATTAGGAATGGATGGATGAATGGTGAGGGCTGGACAGAGGGGAGACTTGAGGTCATATTCTTCATTCTCTCTCTCTCTCTCTCTCTCTCTCTCTCTCTCTCTCTCTCTCTCTCTCTCTCTCTTTACATGAGTCAGAGGCAGTCAGGCCAGTCCAGTTCCTCTGGTCCACTGGAGACTGAAGCAGTTCCAGCGGACTCCATGTAGAAATACAGTTCACAGACAAACACATTCTAGATTCACAAATGTGAAACAGCGCATCGATTGAGGGCTGCAGAATCAATACTCCCGTTAGTCCAGTTAGTCTAAAGTTGCAATACATTATAACGTATTGTATTAATCAGAACACATGCGTGCAATAAGCGACCTATATTGCTGCATGTTAGCGTGTGGGTGAGTATAGATGAGTGAGTCAAGAGCTGGCGGGGGGATCAGTGTGAGTTGAGGCCGATGTAGTGTTGACCTTTTCTGGTGGTGTAATGGACAAAGTTTAATGAGAACTTTGGAATGGGGGCTAGTCATTTAACAACCCAAGTAACGTGCGTCTAATCAACTTGGTATCCAAGCAAAACCTACCTGAGTGCAAGCATAAGAATTATTTGTAACTTTATTATACTGTAATTATACTGTATGTATAATGTTAGTTTTTGTTGGCTTTGCACATACCAAAGTTGGCCATTATATTATCTCATTCCACCATGAAACTGGGGACCACTGTGTCTTAAAGAGGTGTTTGGGGGTCATGAAAAACCACCCTAAAAAACCTCACTGCTCCGAAATCTGCTGTTCAGTTGGGACAAAATCTGGTGACTGAGAGGGTCAAAGCAAGTGCTTCACATAATTTTCAAATGAATCACACCATTCGATAAAACATTGTATATGAAAGCATCTGTCTCTCCACTAATTTGCTCTGTAGTTCTATCACCAATACAGCCAGACACTTTAAATGTCTTACATGACCAGCTACTCAGGATTGAGGCGACATCTTGGCATATTGAGTGTATGACAAGCACAGTGCTAATGAAGTGGACTAAAAATAGACTCCTGTGAATGAACTGGCAAGACATGACTTCTGTTTTAAATGTCATTTAAAAATCTGCCAGACATGGATTCATTTTTTGGTCTCTCCAACACCTCTCCTCCCATAAATTACAAGTGAAAAGAGCATGGTCTGCTGTTGAGTCAGAAGTCATTATCCACTTGTGGACTGACACCCATAAGTCACTCTGTGAGGAACTTTTAATTTGATTTACATTCAGACCGCACTGATTTATGGAGAATCTCAGTTCAGGGACCAGAGAAATTCACAGCATTTCATCATACAGTCTGGGATAATATCTGACCAGACCAGCAAAGGTCAGGTCTCAAAGTATAAATACGCCTGGCATGTAAGCAAATAATAGACCTGTAAAACCAGACAAATAAAAAAGCAGAGGAAAATTGCTACCGTTTGTCTGGTCAGTCAAGCCAGAATTTATTCAAAATTCACATTATCAAAGGCTTCATATATTCTTTTTTTTCCCCCTACTCATTCACGCTATTCCAAGTTTCTCTTTGGTTTCCATTCAGACAAATTCGCCAAACGTTAAATTCCATTGAATAAAATATCATGAATGAAAATAAAAGAATATAAACCATTTTGGGCAGCACAGTGGTGTGTATGTGTCGGCCCTGTGATCAACTGGCAACCAGTCCAGGGTGTGCGCCCAATGTCAGCTGGGATTGGCTCCAGGCCCCCCACGACCCTTAAGGATAAGCGGTATAGACCATTCTACATATACATCAGTCCTGCACCCACTAACATTCCTGTTGACGTCAGACTAACATGTCCATATTTCATAAACAGAATACAAGTATGGCGAGTGTTGGTCACAGCAGAGCCAAATAGACCTTTAGTGAAGCTGCAGCCTTCTGTACGTACTTGTGCACCACCCCTCTCATTAATGCACCTAGTTAAACGTCACCCACTGGCTGTTAAAAATATTGCAAACCCTTCAGCAGATTGTACTTTAACCTAAAGGAAAAAGCAGTTTATTGTTGATGCACAAAGTTTACGTCAAAGTAAATAAGAGTTGCATGGAACCATAAAGGCTGACATAGCTAATATTTCTGTTCTTTAATCAAATATTTTTCATGATACTTAAACATACTTTGCTTTGCACCCCTGCTGTCTTTTTCTCCACCGCTTTAGGATGGTTATTTGTGAATTAATCTTAATCATATCTAATTAATTAATGTTGTAAAGTTTGACCTAGGTTATGCCTGCCACACACTGGAGGATTTTCAAATCTTAACTCATTTTAAACACATGGAAGGCCACACACACCTTGCAACAGTTTTAACAGATTTTTTTTTTTACTTACACATTTTTACTAGTATAGTTTTAGAGTGCCGATTTCAGGGACTTTAGATCATACAGAAACTGGTGTGGTTGAACATCCTGTGCCCACATCCAAGCACCTGGGGCGGGAATCACTGACTGCCCACTGAATGACAGTCAGGTACGGGTGCTACGTTTTCATACTACTGTACAACTTACTGTACATCGTAACCACAGGTTAAAAACACACAAGATAACGCAAGCTTACGATAGCTAACCTCTGCTGCTCCCTACTGTCTTTAGACATATACATATATTTTCATCATAAATTCCTTTGAGGACTTAGTTTAATCACTATTAACTGAATATAAACAGTGACAATTATAAAAAGTATTATGTTTTACATTAAATTCAACTTCACATTCATCCTGTATATAAGCTCTCAACTACTGTAGTTTCTGCCCACCGACCTAAAGCAAAGGTCTAGTGAGCCTGGAAGATACAGCAGCCTCCAAAAGAGTAATGAGTTATCTGCAGCATGAGATCATTATAATGAACAGTGCTTCTATCTCACTTGCTGAGCCTCAGGCGCTGGGAGGTCATGTTTAATGATTTCATGATTATGTCTGTATATTGTATATTGGGAGTCTTTAATTGTCAATTTTGATACTATTTTGTGATAATGGAAAAAATGTAACAATCATCTAATATTTTCACCCCATGGGGCCAAAACTATTGACTAAGACAGACTGGGGTTTACTAATGTGTGATGTTTGAACATAACATGCTTTTAATTGATTTGTCCTCCAGCGAGACCAAATCATTTTTGAGGAAAACTGCCTTCGCTTGGGAACATTTTAGTATAAAGTGTATCACGCTATCCATCAGCATCAACATCTAAAAATATATTTCATCCATAGTATGTAAGGTTGTCTGATGTGATGACAGAAGAATTTCATCCAAGTCATGACCATTATTTGTACAACTGTTATGACATTTCTCCTCATTCCCATATTTAGGTCATTTGAGGATCCAGGGGCTTTACAGCCTTTAGAAACCCTTAGAAATAGAGGAAATGGCTTATGTCAGCTAACAATTCCACCAAACTCAAATCATGTTCTGGGGATTAGAAAATAAGTGTATCCTTCTTGAGTGAAGCACTGTTGACTGGTATAGAGTTTAATTACACGGAGCCTAACACGCCACAAAGAACTCTTATCAAACATCATCTTAATTCAGCACATGGTGAAAAGAAGTATTTTGTCTTTGTGTAGTTTGTGATGGAGGCTACAACAGCTAGTGCACTGTTTTGGAGGATATTTTGTCTTCCTGTAACTGAAAGCCTTTCAACTTGGAAAAGGTTGCTGGCCTTAGTGTCTTTTCTGAATCCAACAACAGTGGGTCAATTGGTCTAAAAATGGTGGCATTTGGAGAAGTGTCTCTGCTTAGGGCAGCACACTGAGCAACCAAATGCACATTTGCGATAAAGCCATTGGGATCCTTTCAGCTGTGTTTTAAATATAAAAATAGGTTGCAGTAGGGTTCACTGGAGCTCAAGGGGAATGAGAAATAGAAAGAGAGAGAAATAGAAAGAGATGAAGCAACTAGACATGGCCTAAAGGAAATACAGAGAAATCAGAAAAGCTGTGGGGAAGAGAATTGAAGAGGGGGGAGGGTTGAAAGAGCAATATCTTCTTCGCTAAATTCTATGTATGGTTCTGTCCATCTAAGCAGGGGCACGTTACAGCAGATTTATGGCCTCAGCTCATTAGAAATACTCCTGCAAAGGGATCCTATTGGATCACCTCATGAACAAAAAATCTACACACCTTCCATCACAGACAGAAAACTCATCTGTTCAGACTGCACCTTGGCTCATATAAAAACAAACCTGCAACTCTTTTTTGCGCTCCTATTGTTTCTAAATGTAGCACTTGAAGCAGTTAAGCATATTTAATGAAATTGAACATGCCTGCATGATCCTTGCAATTTTGGGTTGTATCCATGTTTTTGAATTCACTAATTGTATGTTGCGTTGGATTAAACTGTCAGCTAAATAAATGTTTACGTAAAGAACCTCTAACTAAATGAATTAGAATATGTTAACCTCCTTCCATTATCTACTGTACATCCACTAATGCTGTGCAGGGGGCTGGAGTTAATCACAGCTCACACTGTGCGAGAGGCAGGTTACACTCTGGGCAAGTGGTCAGTCTATCTTAACCATTCAAACCCACACGTTCCCAATTTTGAGTCACCAGTTAAACTAATCTGCATGTTTTTGGACTGTGGGAGGAAACTGAAGCAGGAGGAGCCCCACACAGACCCATATACACGACACATACACTATAGAAAGATCCAAGCAAGGCGCTGGATTTGAGCCCAGTTTTATCTCCCCAGTTGTACCTCCTATGATGACTTAAAGTTGATCTTTCACCGGTGAACCACAGAGTTAGACATTATCTTCTCATGGTTGGTTAGACAGCTATTCTATACCCTTGTGAATCCAGTTGCCTTGTCAATATATTATATGTTTTGTGACTATTAGTTATGGCATCTATTTTTTTTCCTGATTTTTTTTTTTATTGCTCTCATTGAGTTTTAGAGTTTATCAAATGTTGCCATTACTCAAGTACAATAAAGTGTTTACAGTTTGGAAGATTTATGTCCCTTTTAACCCTTAACGTCTCCATGCATTAGTGAGCTGTGAAAGCCGGACAGAAAGAAAGACAAAGAACTTTCAGCTGTGAGGGTCTTTGTGCAAATGCTCTCTGGTAATAAATAAGACAGCTTCTCTGTATTCATGGTGTGCAGTCGAGTTTTCTCCCTCAGCAGATACAGCTTCAGCAGATTAAGAGGGAGAAGAAGAAGAAGAAGGCATAGTGATGCAGACCAGCATAGCATAAAGGCATCATGGATCATCAGTTCCCAACGCTGCTAGGCCTTCTGCTTTTCTCCCAGCGCCACTCAGGGCATTCACTAACTTTATGAAAGGGGCCATGGATTAATTCGTCCAGCCCCCAGTACCCACTGCACTATGAAATGCACTAAATGCTAAAGACTGAATACTATGTGAGCTTTCATTTTGAATTCCCATCGCCCTCAGCGCCGCTTGCGTTATGCCTCAGCTCACAGAGAGCCCTGAGAGCCTTACAAACTGTGACACAGTGACACAGTGAGATGATATAAGACGGGTCTCTGTAATGAAGATGATCATTGTGTAATATCATCATTGTCCAAATGTCAGTTTTTGTGGGAGCAGCCACTGTATGCCTGGTATAAACGTTTTTTATACAGTAGCAACCAAAGACCAATTAAAATATGGCTGCATCTGCAAAAATAAAAAAGAGCACACCTAAACAAAAAAGGAAAATGGAAAAGACACACAAATGTACCCATGGTAAAACTATTTCAGGAACATATAAATTAAATTTGAATGAACAGTCTATTGAATAGAATCAGTCACAAGTCACTTGGGAACACAAATGGAAATTGAACTTATTTGCCAGCAATTAGTTATTTTCAAACTTTACACAGTGAAAACTGAGGGCTAAAAGGCTGAAGTCTGTAAGATGAGGATATTAACATATTTACAGCCAAATGACAAAACATGGTGAGTTTTTTAACAGTCCATATAAGAAAATATACCAAAACTCAAAATATTGGTAACAAAGAAGCCATCAGACAAAGACACACACAAACACGATAGACCTCCCCCGAACATCACGCATTGCACTGGTAATTGTCACTGATCTCACAGAGGGGCTGGCTGAGGTGGAGATGGGGCTGAACCTCCTCCATTTGACCTCACTCAAACCTCTGACTGACCTTGAACCTGCAATGACCTGCGGTAATTTACTGAGGCCAGGCTTGCACTGCTGTGCTTCAGAAATTAAAGGAAGACAAGAGAAAGAGGACCTCTGATTGCCGGAGAGCGACCAAGCAAACAAACAGAGACCATGCGCTTCAGTCTTATATGGATAACCTTCACAAATGAAAGACCACAGAGACAGACAGTACAGGCTACACTGTGAAATTGGTTGCTCCAGGAAATCAAGTCATGCCGTACTGACATTCAATCTGATGTCACCTGATTGGAGACAAAGCAAGATGCATTTAGTTTTCTTGGAATCACATGTCATTGTAAATATCATAATGTAGCAAGCTCGTGAGCCGTGGCTCCATGCAGCAACACTATTTCAGGGTTGTTTGCAGCACACTACATTTTGAAGGTTTTATGAGATCCTTGACATTTTGTGTTGTAATCAACATGATTGCACCTAGGTCGTTTGCTTCTCCTTTTTCACCAGTTGTTCTTTTACTAGAAGGAGCTGATCTCTGACATCACCAACTTCACCTGAACATGCAAACTAATGGTCACAGTCAACACGAACACATTGATTCATGAGTCAGCAGGTAGTAGGGGGATCAGTAGAGATCAGTACAGATCAACATAAAGCAACATGATTTTGTAGAATCACAGATTTGCATGTATAAACAAGACAAGCAGTTGATTCACTGTGACAAAAAGGGTTTGTTTGAGGGCTTCAGTTAAGTTATACTTAGTCCCTGTGGAGAAATTTGTTCTCTCCCATCCTCATTATAACAATAGTCAGGCACAGTCCAGTAACCAAAAGCCAGCGCTTTGATCAAGGGCACCAGGAACAACCCCCATGAAAGTGGGTGACATGGAGCACACAACATTGGAAAAATGCGTTTTCATGTTTGATTTAATATTCATTAGTTAAAAAAGTATTTTTCTACATTATACTGATGTTAAGGTTAATATGGTTTGCATGTGTCTAAGGACCTTGTGACCTATTCCATGTGACCCATGATTATGCTTACTTCAGGTAACTGGCTTCACAAGGAAAATACATTGCTTTCTATTGGAAGTAAAATGATGTCTCATTTATTTTTCACTGACTAAACAAGTGCTGACGCTGCAGTTCTATAAATAAAATACTGCATTTGTAGTGACAAAAGAAAAGAATTATGATGATGACTTTATTATTTGGCAAATGCCAAATGAACTTAGCATAAACAATTTTCTTCCCTTTATTCTGTGTTTTGTGCTTGCATGGGCACAAATTATTGTGTGTATGAACATATCTTTGGCAGAAGGGAGGAGGGTTGGTAGTCATATCTATTTCTTTCATTATTCTGCTCGTAGAGGACTAAGAATACATACATACAGACTGCACCCCCCTCTTTCTGTCGTTCCTTATGTTTGTACAGTGTATGTCTTTAGATGTGTATTTTTCAAATAAACATATTATTTTAATAAATGTGTTTTTCTAATATATTTTTGTTTATTTTGACATTGACTATTGCTGTGACTTGCATTAATGGCGAAATTAGTTTGTTGACCTGATTAACTTATCTTTATTACCTGATAACCAAACTCTTTAGCTAAAGGTAAAAAAAAAACATCAAAAGCCAAATCTTCCTCTTCCAACTAGATGCCACCAACTTAACCTGAAAGGCAACCATAAAACATTTTTAGAAAGTGAAACTTTTCAGCTCTGAACCAAAACCTTAACTGTGAAAATGTTTTTCATTGTTTTTGAATTATGTTACTTTATATTTAGTTGAGCAGCAGAAAATAGCCTGTGCCATTCAGCGCTGTGTAAGAAAGGAGCTATAAGTCATTACGCAGCTGTTCCTTCTCACTATGCTATTGCTCACTTAACATGTGATGTTCCCAGTAGGAATATAGGACAAAATGGTTCAGAATCCTCCAGCTTGGTTGTCATGGAACGTCTCGTAATGTCCACAGCCCACGGCTTACTTCCCCCTCTCTCTCTCCGTCTGTCTCCATCACTCTGATTTTCTCTCTCCCTGCCTTCCTTTTCCCTTTTGCTCTTTTCTGTCCTTCGCCTTGGCTGAGATAAATAGAAGGTATTTAACTCTGATGTGAGAACATAATGTCTCCTGCTCGGTAAAAACTACATTTGTCAGTGCCACTGTGCTTTTCGCTCTGGGTAATTGTGCGCTATTGTCTTGTGAGGCTGCCTGGAGAAATTCCTGCTGCAGAAAAGGAAACGAGGTTGGTGGGAGAGGGGAATTTCGTGCCATGTGAAAATGAAAAGAATGTGTTGTTCTAGTATGTGACACATGCGGTGGCCTATATGATTGATTGTGCCATTAACAGATGCAACCAGTTCCACGCTGTTTGGATCACACAGAACGTCTTGATTTTTTCCTGATTTGTGGTTTAAACATTCCTTAATATTGCTCACGCTTCAGGAAGAGATCATTAAATTTGATCTACCTTTTATTTGAGTATACATATCTATGTTTTTCTTTAGCGTTTAATAGTCCTGATATTAAATAACCTCTCATCTGAAGTGGATAGCAGCACTTGAGTTGTCATGATCTGCATTTCAGCTAGATGTGTGTCCTTATAATGGTACATAGTAAACACAATCCCATTAACTGGAAGCATCCATCTCAAAACACTGAGACAGCAGACTATAGAAATTCTGATTATTTAACATAATCTGTATGCTGTAGTATTTTGCCAGAGTAACTGTACTGTTATTATGATGTAAAACATTTGTGTATATATATATATATATATATACACACACACACACACATATAATATTTAGTCTATAATATTTTGTACTCACAAAGCATGCAGAGACTATGTTGAGTATGGCCTCTGTGGTCAATTTGGAGATGGGCATCACAACATAATCACAGTAAACTGTCTTTTGGATCCCACATAAACTTTGGAGAGTTACCCTAACGTAAGACTTGACCATTCATATTCTATAAATAGCACCCTCAGTGGGTTTCCTGTAAGGCTGCAGTAAAGTAGAGTATTTGTAATCAGGACTCGGTTGATGGGCTCGCCTCACTGATGACAAGGCGAAGCTCCTACTGGGGAATAAAGTGCTCACCTGCATCGACTTATTCACTCCTCCATCACTTACACCCTACTCCCTAAAACCCACAATCAGAGTAAATAAAGTCCCTAGAAAAAAGAATTAGTGGTTACACGTATCCCTAGTTCTACAAGCACAAATGGACTCTTAAATTTGCTCCATAAACAAGCTGAAACTTGCATGTGCTCACTCACACCAGTCAGAATCAGAATCAGAAATATAAACCTTGCAGCCAGAAAGTCAGTGCCTTGAGGAGTGTTAGGGCAAAAAGGTCAGAGGTTCCCATCTGCACATACAGTCGAGCTGTAGTTCACAGTTTACAAAGGATAACCTGTTGTGTTCTGTTTCACACGTTCTTTGCCCTGATTGACCTGATGGTGCACAAAAACTAGACAAGTAACACTTGACTACTCAGCTGTAGGCTGAGGGAGATGTTAGTAAGCTATGTGAACCACCATCACCACAACTGTCTGATGTGCTGGAGCAATGGTGGAAACTGTGTTAGCCACTAACAGAAGAGACCTGATGGACAGCTGCACCTCCCAAATTAGGTGAATGGAACTGGGCTCTGATGGATGCTCACGTAATTAGGTTTTAATTAAGTGCTGCCAGAGAAAACAAATTAAGAGGGGAAAGAAAGTCTCCAAGGCATTAATGAATTTCTAATAACGTTGGTTAGTTAAAGGTTGTGGTTTTTCACCTGGGCCCATAGCAGTAGCTCTGAATTGGATTATGTTATGTAGAAATGTGTGTTAGTATGATTTATAAGCATTGTCTGATTTGACATCTTTCAGCTAGAAAATAGGTAGATAAATAGATATAATAATTAGGTGGCCCACATGCCTATAAAGAATTAAACAATGAAGATGATTAAGCCATTTGTAAACCCATGACATATAACAACTTAAACATTTTTTTCTCTTTTGTTTTGCTGTACAGTATAATGTCTTTCCACTTATGCACAACATGCGGTGTCCCTGGAAGCAAATATTTAGACATGTAGATGTGGACCAAAGTGCATTCGGGCTGTGAAGCATCTCTTTGTGTCCAGAGCTCGCTACCTTCCCAAGCCTCCCAGTTATTCAAATGGTAAACCAGCAGAACCAACTCCTAATTCATTGGGCAGCATTAACAGTCCAGTCCAGCTCTCAGCACTCCAGCCTGACTCACTGTTTCCCACTACTTTCTCAAAACAGAGAAAAGGAAAGCATTTACCATGAGAAAGGAGACAGAGAGGATAGTTAGAGAGCTGGATGTGGCACGCTTAATCTGTAATCTGTCTCTGCCATTTTTCTTCGAAGCATGTCCTATTCAGGGTTTTTTTTGTGTCAGTCTTCTCAGTTGTACTCCTCTACGGAAGCTCGGCATGCTTATTCTAAACTAACCCAAGTGATAAAGTAATAGAATAAAAAAAAGTGATCATTATTATCATTGTCGGCCTGACATAAATTAGTAAAACTTGGGTCTTAGGCATAATGAGTTATATATTCATCCAAATGAATAAATCCAGTTTAACGAGTGGTAATAACAAAGAAGCAAATAAACAAAAATCACACAGTTTAAATATTGCATTCAGTCCTTGTGGGGAAAATATCAAATCAGTATTATTCGGTTTTGATTGCTCCATTTTGATTGCTGCACATGAGCGCTCTCTCTCATGCTCCATATATATATATAAAAAAAACATCAAGCTGCCAAAAGTTTTTTTTTATAAACATGTGAAAACATTTATAATAGACATATGGGCCAGGCTGCACAATGTTAATAATGAATGTATCTGCAAAGCATTCACTGCTTTCCCCACATCCATCCATATCCATTTGTGGAAACTAAGATATGACATATTTTACAATTCTTCCAAATTAAGCGAAAACACGCATTGTTTGCTCCTGCCCTCTACATTGAGGCAGAGAGGTATTTTCTGATCTGACACCCATACTGGCACAACAACTTCACCTGCTACCATACGTGTTATCATTCATTCTGAGGAGAGCTTGAATGTCTATATCACATTCTTCTTCTGTACTGTAAAATAGCTCTTCCTTGACTGGAAACCCAATGAACATAATCAAGGCAGCTATTTTATCTCTTCCAAAATATAATTGGAAAAAAAAAATGGTAGTGTAAAGATGTAATTTCCAAGGGACAGGGTTGGACATGCAGCTCATAGTTTTATGAACAGGACAAAAACTTTACTCAAACTTCTTTTCAATACACATGGTCTAAATCATACATATGTTTAAAAACTGCAGTTAGTGCTTATATCCTGCAATTTCATGATGGGGCAGGGGGCCTTAAAGAACATCTGTCTGCAAACATAAAGTGACTGCAGGAGATGTGCAGCAGGCATTCAACATGATGTTGAGGGGTGAAACCCATGTTAATATCCAACTGCCTCTCAAACATCCGCCTAATTGCATCTGATTTCTCTCAGCAGGCCCCTCGGCAACGTTAAAATTGAAGCATGAAGCAAAGACAAGTGCATGTTCTGCTCCGGTGGCTCAGGTTGTGGTGAATGAGAGAGGGAGAGCAGCAGGATGGGAGACTCTGTGCAATCACTCAGTCATCTACACTGGATTTGCATAGTAACTGTAGCCTTTAGAAATTCATATAAATCTCCCTTGCCTGCTATTTCCTGCAAAATTCTGCACTGTTGCCTGAATTTGAATGGTAATGGATATGATGAGAAAAAGGTATGTGCTTTTGAAGGGTTATTCTGGCTGCAGAAGGTTAGTTTGTGTTATTGAAAGTCTCTTCATGAGTTCAGAATTTGTTTCATTAGATTTTTCCTTCTGTATTATATATAGACTGTTACACGCCTCAATAGTTTGATAATACTGAGTGATGGGCCTGCATCAGAACTGTCAGCGAAGTAATTATACTGTAAATAACGTTTGTCTGTGTATGCATGGTTGTTTGTGTGTGTCAGAGAGCTTGACAGCCGAGGGCAGGCAGGCATGACATCAGATTTCTTCCTCTCTGCATAAGCAGCATTAGAGAGAGAGAGAGAGAGAGAGAGAGAGAGAGAGAGAGAGAGAGAGAGAGAGAGAGAGAGAGAGAGAGAGAGAGAGAGAGAGAGAGAGAGAGAGAGAGAGAGAGAGAGAGAGAGAGAGAGAGAGAGAGAGAGAGAGAGAGAGAGAGAGAGAGAGAGAGAGAGAGATCCCTAATATGGGTCCTGTATACAGCACAGGGACATACAGACATTTGGGCTGCAGGGGGACCCTAAAGGACGGTCTCTTAGTTCCAGTGAGAAGGTGTGATGACATTTTTGATTGCTGCGCACACTCAGGGACAAACTGTAAATTAACTTACATTGTGGTTTTAGGAATGGCAATGCCAGTTAGTTGTTTGGTCTTCCTCTTTGGTCCAATGACTCTGATGATCTCCTGACTTGCACCACAAGGTTAACATTTGTGGTTTTGAGTGAAATTATTGAAAGGATTGCCATAAAGTTTGGTGCATAAATTCATTTCCCCTTCAAGATTAATTGTAATAACTTGTGTAGTTGCGCCATTACTGGGTTACAATTTTAATTTGTCCAATACTCTATGACCAAATACCTGCAAAACTAATGACATCCCCATAATTGTCAGATGTACTTTGTGTTTAAGGCTAATAAACAAATATTTGCATATTAATATACTGAACTAACATGGTGAACATGCTCGATACCTACTCAACATTAGCATGATTATAATGTCACAGAGAACTTGCTAGCATGCTGACATTGGCCGTCAGTTCAAAGCACAGGTGCTAGCATGGCTTTCGGCTGCAGATGGTGTCTGGTTATAGTTGAACGTTGTTGAACTGAGTTGCCCGGTCACATCAGAAATCAGATGTTCATAGTTGTTTCAAACGAGTGAAAAGCTGACATTCAAGGAGATACTAGATATCTTCAAACAGTTCATATTCTCAGAGTGTTTTCTAGTGATGCACTAGGTCAGAAACAGAAAGGTGACACAAACAGTTATGTAACAAATGAATGGAAGTAAATGTTGGATTGTCAGTTTTGGAAAATTACAGCAATAATCAGACACAGCACTGCTAATGCAGACATTAGAAAGGTGTGGAGAGGGGGGTCTCTGAAGCCATTTGACCATCTGACCAACACTTTCTATGTTGTGAGTATGGTGGCTATAGCATTGCTATAGCATTGCTTACAATGAAGTAGCTTACCATGTTTTCATGATTAGATGTTGAAGGTATCTCTTTTTAAGATTAATGGTTGATGATGATGCTGAAATATTCTTAATGTCATTTTTCTCGATTTGGAAATTTTAACCTGACACATTACCAAACATAATATAAACTGAAAGGCAGGATATGTAGCTTATTTTAGAACTTCAACAAAAAACACATCAGACGTCTGTGGCTTTCACAGGCCTGTAATACGCCCTTCCAATTATTTCATTTGACACGAATGAAATGATTGGATCACCAACCAGCCTGTCTACCTACGTACCTACCTACCTGCATGCACTTTATGGACCTTGCCTTTAACTGATTTATAGTTTTATTCTGAAATGGATTGCTTAAATGTAATTTGACTCGGGGTCACGAGAGAAGACTCAACACACAAACACACAACCCTTCTTGTCACATCACAGTTCTGCATGTGTGTCACATCAAGTAAATAATACATCAGGTTCCAACCCTTGTATCTCTGTGATTTGGTCCTTTTTTGAAACTAAACACATGTGAATCACTTTTGATGGTAGATTTCACAGTGTTCCCACGTCGGCAACTGTGTCTCTATGTGAATATAAAACACGCAGCTTTTTTATTCATGGTACTGAACTGCTCATGTCTCTTGTTGTGGTTCTCCCTGAACAGACATACTTTTGATGCAATTTTACTCCTTTTGTCAGTGGTGTAGGTAGTACTTGTGTTAAGTTAAACTGTGTTAAGTATATAATGTTTCTTGAGAGACCCAAGCCCATTAACAACCTGGCTCTGGGCTGATGAGGTGATGGTTCTTGACAGCAAAGGGAACACTTAATCAAATCTTCCTCAGTAGCTACGTGGACAACATTTTGTCAGTCTGATTGAAATCATTCTAATTAGAGATTCCCACTTAACTGTTTACATGGATGCTAAATAAAGTGATTTGATAAGATGTGTGTTTACATGCCCCAACGCATTTAATCCACCCGTTGTGAAAGGTCTAATCTGCCGGAAATATGACAGAATAGGACATCTCTGTTTTCTTATTGTGGGGTAAACATGTACAGAAAGGAAAGGGAATAATCATTGTTATCAAGCACTAATATTTTCCTACCGAATATATTATCAACGCCACCCATCTCAGCCCAACTGGAAATGAATTTCGATCAGGTTGGATTAGGCCGGTCTCTTCTGTTTTATTTGGTTAGATGAGCCATTTTTATTCAGATTGGGCTTTTATTCTGATTAATAGTGGAATTGTAGGGTCCAGGTAAAGACTAAGTGAAAAACTCCAATACCTGCCAATCATGAGGTTTTAGCAGGGCGTCAGAAACTAGTGGGACACCGAGCACTGTCAAATAGTTGTGCAATAAAAAGACATGAATAAAAAAACAGATTGAATACAGATGAACTGCTTGTCCAACCATCCACCTTTTCTCACTCCACTGCATGTCCTGACGTGTTCTTTGATGTTAAACCCAGTCTTGTACCATTCTGTTTTCGCGGCTTTACTGTAGAATGAGATGCCACGAGGCCAGGGGGCTGCATCAGAGCTCTGAGATGCACCGCACCGCCAGCACTCCTGGTACATTTGGTGATAAATGTGGCGTGGCAAAAGGCCCCAGCGACTGGAAGGGATAGGGTGGGTTCATTGGCTGAGGCTCTGGCATGACAATCACTCACTCTACCTTAGAGTAGAGAAGAGAAGAGAAGAGAAGAGAAGACAGAGATGTGTGGGGAACAGGCAGTTGAGGCTAAGTAAGGAGAGAAAGAGAGCAAAGAGAATGAGCGTTGAGCTCTGTTTTGGGCTCTTTACTCTTTTGTGCCAGGAGAAAGGAGCCATTTCCAGCTGGAAGTCACGCTCCCTGTTTTGTCACACAGGCCTCCTCTGTCTCTATTCATCACTGAAACACAGAGAGAGTCTGAAGAACACCATTTGGTTCAAGCCTGTGAGGTGTATCACACTGCTGCTTACCTGCACATAAAGCTGAAGGAAGGTTATTACCGTATATATTGTTGATGCAGTTTGAACACACTGTAACACAAGTAGCTGTCACCCTGGCTTTGCTCTTTTTGTTCTCAATATTTGCTTTGTGCCGACATTCTTGACAGAATTTTGACCACAGATGGTCTTCCTGTTTTTTGCTTACTATTAGCTCAGTAAGCTGTTAGGTAGAGGGTCAGATCCTGGGTTGTAAAAGGGCTGCTTTGAGGCAGTTTTTTTCCTCACCTTTGACTACACTAAAGCCTTGTGTTGATTGAACGGTGTGGGATACTTTTGGAATTTTCCTGGGTCAGTGTGTGGCCTATGCTGTTACCAAGACATGCTGTGTCTTCTTGTGCTGTGCAGTACGACCAGCAGCATAGTTTGCTACCATCTGCTTAATTATTAGCATGGTTAGTGGAGCACGTCGGTGGCTGACCATTCCAGGTGATTGTATCACGGTGACTGGTTCCACATCCTTCAACTCTGTCTCCTGAACAGTTTGACAAGCCAAAAATGCTGTCTTAAAACAGGTATATAGCTATAAGGTTTGTCCTGTTTAACTACAGTGCATGCAAATTTCAATGTCTTGCTCTGTTAAAACTTGCTACCTGAGATCATACAACTGGATTCAGCTTTTCATTGCATGACTAGCATGTTAAACAGTGTAGTTCAGTGCAACACTTTGATTGTTGAGAAATAGCTAATGACATTCTGTCGCAGTAGATGATAAAACATTTAAATATTTTAACTTTGGTCAACCATTCTCTAGATTTAAATCTACCTTTCTGCTCTTGTCCACTGGTTTGTCATCTACTGTCTGCCTAATGCAGCATTAATCCTGATTCTGATGTTTAATCCAATAAGTGTAGTAATTCTGGGGTAAATATGTGATACTACTACTAATACTACTACTATTACTAACAATTATTATGACAGTAAAGTCTGGTTGGCCAAACAATCCAAAATGTACAGAAAAGGTTTGCTCAATAATATAAAAACAGAAATGCAATATTTTCTGTGGACTATTATGTCATTCAGCTGACAGTGCAGACTGTATAGATGTTAAGTAGAATGATAAGCACATACAGATTCATGTTTTACGATGTTATACGATGTTTACAGATCCAGTGTGGGCAAAAGGTCCTCTCATCACAAACTGATAAAGATTCCAATTGCCCATCAGACATGGCTGGCATTTCTTCAGAATTGTATTTTTGAATAATATTTTGTATAAAATTGTAAATCAAATGGAAGAATTCTGCCTCCGTCCTGCTGTAATCAGAGTGGTTTTCAGGTGACAGCAGTGCTGAAGCCCTGTGGCTACACTGAGGCTTCACTGTAATATGGCACCACAAGATAATCAAAAGCGTTTTATTGATTTCAATTAAGTCTGTATTGTGTGAGGGAGTGAATGGAGGTTAAAGTGAAATGAACATCTTCAGACCTTATTTTCTCTGTCACATTGTACACCAATGTGTTGGAATGACAGCAATAATGGTTTGTTTGTACTCCAGTGATGAATACAAATTCTGTATCACTTGGACGCCATTTCAGATGGGACAAATATGCGTCTTAACCTTGTGTTGTTTTGTGTTTGTGTTTGTGTTTGTGTGTGTGTGTGTGTGCATGTGTGCGTGTGTGCGTGTGTGTGTAATTCAAACAGGGCTTGGCAGGGTATGCCGTGCAGGCAATTAAAACTACTCATTAATGCTTTGTTAGACAACACTCAAGCTAATCCCATCATATGGCAGGCAGTGATAAGGGCATTTGCCTCTCCCACTGCCTGTCTGTCTCTTAGTCTGCTGGGAGCAGATATGCTATCAGTAGCCTGTTGTAAAGGTGAATGAAGGGAAAGCCATGAAGGCTCACTAATGTTCTGATTCAGCTTTGGTCAGCTGGAGAAAAAGTGACCCTAGGTGAAGGAAAGGCAGAGCAGTGTACACCAGACAGCCTTTAAAACTTTAGGTTGTGTGTGATACTGCAGACTCTGTTGCGTCATTTGTCAATGCCCTCTTGAATGACAAATGCAAACATTTTTCTAAAGCAGGACGATCATGAGCCCGTGCCCTCCAAAACTGTTGTGAAATGAATCTATTTTATGATATTACATTGTAATGGTTTGGTTAGGTTTAGGCATAAAGCAACTAGATTAGCTTTAAGGAAGGGTCATGGTTTTTGATTGTTGTAACCTCTTTGTAACTATCGTTATCTGGGTTAAAATGAATACTTTGTCAAAATTAGGGGAACTTCCATGGTGAGAATACCAACCACTTGGTTAGAGTTAAGAAACAATCGTGCTAATGTTTAAAAAGAAGTGTTGACTTTCAATTGGAAAGCAGGAAATTAACAGTGATCGTCCGTGTTGAAGTCTGATTCATGCAGTGAAGTCTTAAAATAACCTCTAAAAAATGTCCACATGGTATTACTACAATTATTATTTTTTATAAGCTATGGGTAGACTTGCTGATATTTTACTCCCAAACTCCCATTAATATATCCATTCAATGCTGTCTTCTATTGCAAAGTCAATTGCATAAACACACTACACTTTTCACAGAAAACAACAGTGGGAAAATACAGCCTTGCAGCTATAAGAAGAGTATTTTTCTCTTTTTTCCCCCCATCGTGCTGTGCATGTCAGCACCCAATGATTGTGATGCAGTTGGAGAGTGTGCATTGCTACTGGGAAACTTGGCCAAGCTGGAAGGGAGGGAAAACAGATTACCATTTCCACAGTGTTTGTGTTGTTGAGGCCCTGGAGCTGACTTCTGAGCTGCTACTACCTCTGCTAGACTGGAGCTGTCAGAGCTGCTCCGCTCATGTCTGTGTCATCACCACAACTAACACTTCTACTACCGCTACACGCTTAGATGAGCAGACACAGACTTATATATATATAAATGCATACTCACAAGGACACGCTGAATCACATGCATGCATGCACAAAACTCACACATGCACATACGCACACAGTCATCGCACGAAAGTACGAGTGACGATGTGTCTGACCAGGTATAAAATCACCTTCTCTCTGTTTCTAAATTTCTCTCTCACACACACAAGCACTAATGCACAGACACACCATCCAATAACTTGCACTACTGGTTTTCAATGCTTATGAATTAATAACTAGTAAAACAAAGAGATGATTACAGGCAAACACCTGAGACACACCGGAGACATTGATCTGAGCAAGCACACTACTGTTCCTTGTGGCACCAAACAGACATGAATTTAAGATTTCTCAGTTTGTGTATTTTTGAACAACCGGAAATATGGTAATAAACAGTATCATATAATGTTTCACATGATCAAATTATTATGTTTACGGTATTCAAACTAAACCTGATCCCTTGTTCTTGTACTTGATAGCTAGGTTTAGAATATTTATCTCAGTTCTCAGTTCTTTCCCGCATTTTCTGAGGTCCTCCTACAGAAGACCAGACTTCTGATAGCTGGTGCCTGATGGATGTGTACATCTAAACTAGCACTAATTCTCACTAGATATGTGGACTGAGGTGATAATCAGGCAAATGGCTGCAACAGTTGTGCCGACACATATAGAAGCTTCCACATGATATGTGATGTTTGGCTTTCGAAGGGATGCTATTATCATCACTTCCCAATCTCTGCTGTGCTGAGCTTGCATATGCTTGCAAGGAAAGATGATGTCAGAGCCGAGATGCCAGTTATAGACTCTATACATACTCTGCATTCACGTAATAATCTGTTCCACGTGATTAAGCTCACCGAAATGGTGCAAAGCCCGTGAATTAGTTCAGGAAGACAGGAAGACATAGCTCTTGCTACATCATATCCATTGCAGCCTACATTAGAGCACTTAAGTATTCAAGTTGTCATTGCTCTGCTGAGTCTTTTGATTTGCCACGCCTGATGCTGCACAGTTCACCTGCAGTCGCCTGATGATACTGCTACTTCAGCTGCTACTTTTTACAGTATTTAATCAGCCCCACTTACATCACCATTCATGTGCACTGGTCATGCGCATGCTAGCGTCAACAGGAAGCAGATAGTCTACTCTGTGGTAGGTTGTTTGCTTACAGAAAATATTACAAAGGAAGACCTGCAATGATGAAAAAATGATATCAGATATTCCTTTGCTTAGACTGACGACTATTTGACTGATAAGACAAACATGAATGCATCACCGTTTTCAGTAGTCTCCGTTTCCGTCGGTCCAAACTAAAATGCTTTCCCAGGGTTATCAAACTAAATAGTTTACGTAAGTACAGTAAAGTGGCTGCTTGGGAAACTTAGCAAACGTTTAAACTTTTCAGTGTGCAAATAGCCAAAGACATTTAAACTCTGCCTACTTTCATACCTCCTCACACGCAGCCGATGTATAAAGAGGCCTTGTCTGTTTTGGAAACTTTGCTGCAATTCTGCAGTTGAGGAGGGAGTTTCAGATGCTGTTTGACTATTTGACAAGCGCTTAGTTTGAGGCACACTGAAGACTTTTGTTTGCCTGTGGCTAATGTTATAATTGCCACTCCCCAATCTCTGTTGTGTTGCATTTGTTGTACCCCTTGGGGGAATAACAAGGTTACAGCTTAGACATCAAATACCAGCTCAGTATATATAATGCATTCACATCAGATATTTACATCTGGTCCATTAAAGTTGTCTGAAGGCAATTGTTGCTCGAAAAAGAGACAAAAGACTTATAAGATGTCCTACTAGATGTACAAGGAGAACGAGCCATACAAACAGTGAGGCAAAGTAAATCTGTAAAGAAACAAAAATATTACACAGAACAATGTGCTAGATGTTTGATGCCCTGGGGGGACTGAAGTGATGTGGCCTTAGTGTGTGTGGATGAGATAAAAAATGCTTTTTAATTAGTGTTCTAAGTTTTACAGTAACAAGCCCGTCATTTGTTTGAAGCATACCGAAGCCTGGGGAGTGCTTTTGTATTGTCAGTCCCTTATCCCCACTAACTGAGCTTGGTGTATCCTTTTGGAGACTGAATTTAAATTCCTTTAAGTTTATCCTGCAATCACATCACAAGTTCAGATATGTTCTGTGACTGCTGTCTGACTGCCACTGCTACCTAGATAAAGAGACAGTAAACTTACAAAACACAATAGTAGAATGAATACAGGTATTCAAGGTGTCAGCAAAACTGGACAAGACCTTGATGGTGTGTATGCACCAGAATGAGAATTAAAATATTCTCATTTGTGTTAAGTGTTTCAAGTATTAACAGTGTTACATTCATTTGAAGCATACTGAGGCCTGTAGTTTACCTGGGTGCGTAGTCAGACCACATCATTTGCCATAGACACTATTGTTAACAGTGTCGACAGCATTGTTTGTTCATAAGTCGTATTCGCTCCAATTTCAACATCACTGAAAACATAAAGGTGCTACAAGCACATATAGAATTACTAGAGGAAATGTACTTTGATATGTATGAATAAGATAAAAACAAGAATAGATTTATATTGAGAAAAACAAAACTCAGCATATTTCAACATTACTGTGCTTCCCTCTCACAATCACACAACTAAGCTGCACATGTAATTTAAAGATATTATTTAATTCAAGCTTTTCTCTATCTCATGTGGAACACCAAGCTTCTGATTTCATTGTCCCTCTTTCATAACTTGTTTGAAATAAACATGTCCACATATATTCTTTCTCACTGTGCATTTTGTGATGATTGTTGGCTATTTGGATTATACCAAATGTAGGCTAACTGCTTCATAATAGCAGAGGAATGGATGATGCATTGTGACCAGGGGGGATTGGCTGTCAGCCAGGAGAGCTATAGTGTTTGTGCTGGCACAGGTCTCAGTGCAGGTGTCACGGGGATATTGCTGTGACAAGAACCATTTTGTCAGAAACTACTGCATCAGCATTGTTTACAGGGGGCATCTCTTGTGGTGATGGAGCTGATTGCACTTCCATTCCATTTATGTAATAAATCGAGCTTTAGCAAAACACTAAAGAGGTCAGTGTCATCCCAAAACTATCTCACTCAACAATGCAGAAAACATATTTGAAAAGCATTTCCATGCCTTTTAAGTCAGCGCTTGTAGGTATTCAAAGAGCCACATCCATTTAACAAAACAAAAGTAGTGCTTGTACTCTGCCCAGTTAACCTATTATGTATGTTTACCATTGGCCTGTGGAAAAAAGTCCTCTTTGTACGCACTTAAAACTGAACGGATCAGCTTTTCTCGATGTATGTTACCTATCGTATTTATACGACAATTTTCACCTCTGTACTTAAAAGTGCACATCAGACTGGGAGAGAGCAGGTGGATGTAGCACACTATGCGGTGCTCCTTGACATCCACTGTAGGAGGACTGCTCCATCAGCATTTGCCTCAGTGGCAGAAGAAGTAGAAGCCACAGACTCAGACTCAGACCCGGAGCTTGAACTTTCTCACTGAGGTGAGCTTTGTTCAAGTCAATTTGTTCTGAATGCACCAGAAAGCCCAGTCGTTTATTTGATTAGCTTAACTTATAGCCGTAACTGTTATGCAGAATATGAACAGGCTTCCAGTTGTGCTGTCTTGTAGTTTAATGCTCTAACAGCAGGCTAGGGCAAAGATTTTCAGACTGATGGACACATGCATCATAGTTGCGGTAGCTTGCTTAGAAATTTAAATGATACATTTCTGCCTATTTATTCTCATGGTTATGACTTGCGTACCATAATTTTCTCCAATTGTCGATAATTTTAAACAATAGTTTAACATTTTCCATCTGGCGAAACTGCAATGGACACAAATATTACCTACTTTCCCAACAGAAATATTACATGACACAGTCATTATAATCTATAGGTCTTTATTTATTTTTGCAGATAACATATATTGCAATCATGCTTTTTCATATAACACCATCTAAAGACACTTATTATATTTTTTACATAGAATATTTTACATTAGGCCCATGAAACAGCTAGAAATATACAAAACAATATTCTCTGACTAGACATTTCTATTACATTATCTTTATTATTGTTATTATTATCATCTTTATTATTACTCTATTCTGTTATTGTAATTATAATTTTTTACAGTTGAGAGAGATATGTGCTTCAGTTTCTGAGATAATAATATTATTGCAGAAAACAGCAAATAATATCACATTTTTTGTTCAACATTTAGACAAAAGAAATGAAAAACTCAGGTTGTACGGACATTCACAGATACATGTATTACACAGTCCAGTTTACAACATCATTCAAGAGAGAAAACTGCAGTATGGTAACTTTATACAAAATTCACGGAACCCTTTGTCATTGCACATTTTAATTCACATATCTTTGAGGACAAAAAACATAAGTAAAAGAAAATAAACGGGACTGATTCAACCTGATTCCTGTCGCATGTAGCTGCCACAGAAGCAAATTTTCTTGATCCTCCATCATAGTAATACAGTTGTATCTGTGGTCTGCCACAAAGTCAGCTTCTACATACACTTTTATATTGCAGAGCAAACTTGATATGTAATAATAGGTTTTTCTTTAGTAGTTTCAGTGGTGTTGGCCTATGTAGCATCTGGCTATGTCCTGTTGTGTTAACAGTCCTTTTGCCGGAGTTGTCCTCTGACTGAGCCAAAGTTTCTCTCTCCTAGTCTGATATTGGAAATCTGCACTGATCGCAGGATAGAGACACATCATGGTTTCTATTAAGATGACCGAATGACGGCTATCAAGAAATGATGACAACAATTTGGATCAGCTTTCGGGTGTGCCTCAGTATGTACATTACGTTGAGTCTTATACTGATTTGTGTGTTCATGTTTTGGTGCTTCTTATGGTAGCACATTGAATTAATTGAAGAAAATGGCACAAATCTGATGATGGTTGAGGGCATGTTTTTTAAAAAAAAATAATACTGCATTAATTGTTTCAGTGTATAATGGTAGTATCTGAGAGAATTTGGTCACGTCCACCTTTGTTCCTGAGAAGTGGGTTACTGTGTAGATACACAAGTAAACGGTTCCAGTCAGAATAGTGGCAGCTATCATAGAAATCCATCATACAGCTTATTCATTCTCACAGTTTAATATATAGATCAGAATTAGCATTGGCTTATTGCAACACAACTCTATCTTTCCACTTAACTGGTTGTCAGGAGAAGGAAAATCTACATTTTCCAAATGATCTCAGGCAGAAATATAATGTGCACAGTACAAATGTGTGATTTCTGTATTTGCTACACCTGTATCATTTGGGTGGTAGTTCACAGATCCAAATTGTGCTTGTAGGCAGAGGCTGTCTCTACTACTGTGCCCTGTTGCTCTTTGCAGAGACAAAAAGGGATGCTTGATTTTATCCATACATATATTAGCGAGTCAGATGTCTGCACCAATCTTTCAAACTTGAGTATGATTTTGGTCCTTCTCACTCTCACATATAGAAAACGACCTAAAAATGATTCTACAAAAAGGATTCAGACAACATACAAAGTTATTGTTCTTTAGAAAACAAAGAAACAATTATAACAGTCTCTTGCTATGTATCCTATGTAAGTTATTTTTGCTGTTGTCACAAGTTTCAACCGAGCCAAAAAGAAGTTGGACGCTTCAAAATTTTCATACTGTACTTGTGCTTTTCAAAGGTAGCCCCAGACACACGTGGTAAACATTTCAGGTGAACTGCAGGATCCCGCAAGGGTGTGATAGTCTGACTAAATTATATTTTACATATACAAACAGATTTGGCCTTACCTGTTGCACATTCCCATATTGTCTTTGCCTTAAATTGGTCAATATTCAATTTTCACTTTACAAACTTTCAAATTGCATTTTTTTCCACCTACTACACTGCATTCATTTTAATGGATTTATTTCATGTACAAGCAAAATGCATTTAACCAGTATTTTTCTTTGTACAGTAATTGCAGTTTAGTAGATTAATTAATATCCTCAAAGCAGCACAATACTATTGAATCAACGTGGGCCTCCAAATTTAAATTATATATTCAATATACAGTAATTTCCTAAGTCACATTTCCTTTTCTAAAAAGACTAACTTTTTTGCATAATGAAATTCATAATATCACAACAATTTTGCTGGGTAGTTTCTTTTTTCTCGTAAGTTTTATAACTCTGTATCATACAAATAAACAAACAGAAAAACCCCTAAAAATAACTGTGTAATCAGGTTGGTCTCACGTGTCCCCAGGAGGTAGGTGAATAAAAGCAGACATGGAAGTCTGGTGATCGTTCCCAACCTTGATTACGTTTCTTCTGTGTAGATTGCCAGTCTGGCCGTCAAGACAGAGAGACAGGCAGAAGTTTCTAGATGTAAGCTTCCTCGTTGGTGGGGTTCTGACTCTGGTTTTCTGTCTGCTGGTCCGGGCCGTTTTCCTGAGCCCTCACTAGTACCAAAGGCTTGATCATCATCCGCAGACGCTGAAAGGGAGAAGCGCAGAGAAGAGTAGTAACACCGACGATATCACACAGCTGAAAATGCAGTGATTGTGTCGAAATTACAGCGGGAAATTGTACCATTATACCATTAGTAGGGACCAAACAGCTGCAAAGTTTGTGATCAAACCCGTGAGCTGTAACAAACCACACCAGCTATACAGCTGTGAGCTTGATGAATGCACAGCCCCAGGCTTGGAGTGCACACATTCTACAAGATACTCTCAGAAAAGACATTTATGCATTTTCCCTGATGTGATATATGGTTACAGATATATGGGAAATGAGACTAACAATCCATGACGCTAACAAATGGCTTGTGGACCTCATTTACTGAGCCCACAAAACTAAATCAAATCATCCCAGACTTGGTAAATCTTCCAAATGTTCTAAACTACAGGTAATGTTGGACCTGGGCTCTGCGGCACAGTCTGCATTTATGTAGAGTGTTTGTGAAACTAAGTGTCCGCCTGGGTGCAGAGCACTAATCAGCTGGCTGATTGCTACAATTAGACAATCAGTCATCAGCTGGTACTGCAGGATCTGACACCTGCACATCGCCTCTGACAGACGCCTCTGTTGCACTGCCTGCAATTATGGCCCATTTATTCTCTCTATAGTGGCTATAAAGCTATATCTGTCACTAAGCACTGTATAGATGTAAGGTTATTATCAGCGCATTGTGAATGACTGCAAATCAAAAAGCCCTTCGTGTAAATGGCATGCCGGAAAATGTATTATCTGCCAAAAATACAGTGTAACATTCTGCTGCATACCAATGAACGTAATTTACTGAGACCTCAGTGGCTGGTACAGCAAAAATTAATCTAAAATGGTTTAACAGAACTAATTAGAAACTCTATTTTACTAATCCTTTTATCACTGTTCTACTCTTCTTGGCAATTTATCACGTCTTTACCCAGTATGCCTATGTGTTTGCTCATTACAAAAACATCAAATCACAGTACAGTTATAATGCACAGAGCAAAATCACACTGAGCTAAGCTGAGCATTTTAACATCCATTGTGAAGAGTCTTTTTGCTGCTAAATTACATTTCAGCCACTTTCTTTGCCAGCCATTATGTAAATTGGTAAACATTTGAGCCACGCTGTCTGTAAAAATCTACATGGTGACCTTAAATGTTCATTCAAATTTCCCTTCATGGTTAAAACTGATCTCCTCTGTAAAATCCTCAAGGCTCATGTGTCGCATTTACATTACATTATCCTCACAAGACATCAGCACCCTCTAAATACACCACTGTGTTCCTGTGTTGGATTTGTCTATCATACAGTATGCAAGAATATATTTGAGCCAAAAATCTTGCATACCAAGTAATCCACTTGAAACTCAACATGGAGCCTGCCTCGCTGCTGACTGCAGATTAAAATTCAAACCAGCTAATAGATGTGTGCAATGCTCAGAAGTGGATAAATCGATGCATATGTTCTGGGAAATCTCCGGCTATCGCATTTGCATTACACTAACCACAACTCTTGGAATTTATATACAAGTAAACTGTACATATGTGTAAATGTTTGTTTAGCAAAGCATCTGGTAACTCTTTGTAAGAACAGTGAATTTATTATGTGCGGTATAATGCTCATGAGCAATTACAGCTAAACACAGGTGAAATTGTCTTATTTAAGTTAACTTTTAGACTGAATCTACATTGATCTTACCTCTTTGTATGTGCCTTTGAGTGTGAGGAACATGTAGCCCATGTAGCCAGGGATGAGGGTCATGGAGGAGAGGGCCATGCACCAGCCCACCCCCTGGCCCCAGGCAGGGAACACATAATCACCCATGGTCAGGGGAACCATCTGCACTGCACTGAACAAGAAGACTCCCTGGACAGGAGGAACAAGAAAATCGATCTCAGCACCTTCATTATCATGCTCACAGGCATTGTGAATGCAAATAAAACTGCAGAACTGGAATCCTTTAAACCAAGATGACATTTTTCAAATCCACTGCACATGCACCAATTATTTTGACTTAAATATATATTAAATCTTAGTATCTAAACATGAAGAAATGCTGCAGTAAAGCTTGTTCTTGGCCTGAGATGATCCTTGGCCACATCAGGCACACTCAGTAAAGTAGAAGGTTTGCTGAGATAATAATGCTAATAAGTTTGGAGCACGAACAGTTAATACAGCTGATCATTACATCAAATAAAAGTAATTAAATAGTGTGAAAGAAAGTAATTAAGACTCATTTTGGTTTCATGCACACAACAATCAGGCTAAAGAGATAAGAACAACGACAGCATAGTTTTGCAGCAGTCAGTCTCAGTACATAGTTTTACCTGGGACAAACCTAAGTAAGCATAAAAAGCCTATATATGAGCCTAAATATTGCCATCAATGGGGTGTAATTTCCCCTGTTGGTGTCTGGAACACTGTTGATTAAATACTGCATGTTAACCATAGATAACACTTACAGCCACAATGAGCGGAGTGAAAACTACCCAGCAGGCCTTCCACCACAGACAGGGCCTGTAGCCAACCATTTCCTCAATGTTGTCATAGAATTTGTTCACACCTGGAGCCATAGATAAAGAATGATGAATACAGTTGTAGTAATTGTGGTCTGTGAATATAGATGCAATCCATAGTTCATGATCTCAGATATGTCTGGATTGTAGATCTTTAGATTTTTTGCTCCCAATGAGTCAGCAACAAAAGATAGAAATGTGTAGTCATATTTTCAAATGGAAAAACACGCAGTAAGAAGGTAACTGGTACATAACGGTGGCTCACCATAAAACCATGAAATTGAGATGCACTCAAAAAAGACCAGGAAGAGCAGGCACATCCCACTCGCTGAGTAGTAGTCAAATAGCTTGAACACGTACAGTCCACCCTGAAAAGGGGGAGAAGCAGAAAACAAAAGGAAGAAAAATGAGACAGATGAAGGCAAAGGGGAGAACATTGAAGAAGCAATTATAGCATTGGACGTGCAGGACAGCACTAAATCGGTCAAGTGGAATAACATCAAGGGCGACGGCACTAGCGAGTGTGGCTGGTGAGAGTTAGTGGCGTCTCATTGGCATGAACAGAATTGGTGCTAAGACTTCCAAGTGGAAACTGTGGTACTAGAAATGTGCAGCACAGACAGACCAAAGCAGATCAAGCATCTCCTTGAAACATTTCATATCTGTCCACAATCTCTCGCAGCCATCGGGGCATTATGGAGACCAGCTCAAAGGGACCTGCTCCTACCCTGTGAAGCTTGATATATTTTATACTCCCTGGAGCAGCGATTAGGGTAACTGCCTCATCCTAACATGGCTGAGCATTTGGTATGATGGAAATCCAGTTTGGCAGAAGTAGAGGGACAATGCAGGGTTTCGAGTGTCACTGGGAAACATGACCTTGGCCTGCAGTGATTCTGTCATTTTTAGCTCACAAGTAGGCAGGCACAGAAGCATCTTTGCTGACTTTTTGCTAACTTTTGACTCTGTCACTTACTGTTTTTATATTTTACTTTTGTTTCACAAAAACTTGTAAACTGTGCAGCAGTAGCCAGTAGAAATTTTGTAGTGGGGGTGTTCTGAATAACGTTGAAAAAAACTAAGACAGTTCATGGTGAGAGCAAAAACCATACTCATGATTGGATAATGGGTCTAGAAAGGTGAAGCATGTCCTGAGGGTGGTGTTAGAGGAGAAGCACCACCTTTGTCATCGAAAACATTCTCAAAACAGGACATTGGCTGTGCTCAGCATTTTCCATGGAAATCAGGTGTTTTGTGGCATTTTGACCTCAGATAGGTTCTAGAGGAACTGTGTGCACAAATGGTTCACAACAGTTCATACACACGTTCACAACAAGTGGCCCCTCAGACTATGATAACTTTCAGTTAAATGGAAACTGTCGCATATTGGTGGTGCTAGCAGAAAGGTCGGGGGGTCAGAAAAGTATTAGGATTGATCCTCTGTGAATCTACACAAAATTTCATGGAAATAAATCCTTTAAAGATTCTGTGTCATAAACCAAAATATTGGTTGAGGACAGATTTTGGCCTGATGGTGACAGTGGACAATATGGCAGCTGGTTCCCACAATCATACTGAATCATTGTTTCAATAAAAACACAACTTTTCATGGCAATCTGACCTAAGGTTTCAACAGACGGACCGATGGACAGACAAACCAACCTGCACCATTTTGTCTAGGGACTACAGTCTCAGAGGGAGCATGACCCCATGACCTTTGTAATGAGTTAAGCTAACATTGTTGCAATTTACTGGTTCAGCTGCTGAGGTCACACCACTGGTGTCCACTGGGATGCTTACAAGTCTGTGAAAAATGACCCTGTGACAATGCATAAGTCAAGTGTAAGATATAAAATAACAAAGGCATGTCGCAGTATTCAACCATTAAAGGTGAATTTTTTGGGCTTGTGCAGGTATCCACCTTTTCATTCAGTCAGAAGCTGTTGTGAGTGTTTTTGAGCTAGCCCAGAAATGGCTCTAAGATTATTCAGTGAGAAAGAAGTGTTTACCTGTGTGATGTTTGACAGTCCGATGATGTAAGAAACAAGGCAGACGACTGCGATGAAGATCTCTCTGCGTTTCCGGAGAATATGAGGGAATTCATCAACCAGTGCAGTGATGAAGCCTTCTACAGTGCAGAACTGGAGAGATTGCAGAGTCATGTCAAAACTGTGTTACGTAACACACTGTTACCACAATAAATACATTAGGTTAGTCTCTAAAGTTTGGAACTAACTTTCTAGGATGGACATTAAGAAATATTACATTATGTTATAATGACATTTTCACATGATAGTGACACATTGTGAAGGTTTCCACCCTTTAACAATAGAATCTTGGCCTTAAACAAGAATTTCTACTCATTTTTTTCATTTTTACTTTTATTTGTCAGAACATTCCTTGACAGAAGGTGTGACATTTAGCACTTTGCTTTATGAATAATGGTCCCAGCTGAAGCCATTTTTGTTTGGTCATTTTTACCTGGCTGTCGATTCCCAGCATCAGCAGCATGGAGAAAAAGAGTATGGCCCAGAGAGGAGAGATAGGCAGCTGGGTGACGGCCTCAGGATAAGCCAAAAATGCCAGGCCAGGTCCTGACAAAGGACAAATATTATTGACATAGTGATGCTGACGCTAATTAAAGATGAGAGAGAAGTAAAAAGGTTATGTTCATCCAAACATATGCCATTTGTAAAAACACAGACTCATTCACAAAGAAAGTAACTGTAATACAAGATTAAACAATAAGATTTCAAATCCAGAGGGTCCTTGAAAGCAATAAGTGTGAGTGCTGAATGTCAAACTTGACTATTTACAAAGGACAGTTTTGCAAAATCTCTGAGCCATTCTTCTTTCTCATAACCCCATAAATCAGAACGGACATATAGTGTCAAGCTAAAGTCTTCCCTTTCTAACTGAAAGAATAATATCTAGCAATTTCAAGGGCTAAATTTTGCACAGTTGCAAGTATATCTTGCCTGTGCCTATTGTCACTATCGAGTTTCAACATTGATTGCAATTACCTGAGGCTGCCACATCAGCGATGGGCCTCTTTGTTACACTGGCCATGAATCCCACGATGGAGAAGATGACAAAGCCAGCAAACATGCTGGTGAAGGAGTTGATGCAGCAGACAATGATAGAGTCTCTGTAGGGGAGAAACAAAGCACAAGGCAGCCATTGTCATGCCTGTATCAATTCCTTATCAACCCGTCACACATTGTCGAGAGTCATGGGGGAAGGGACGACGGAGAGCCATTTTGCATCGTGCGGTGGCACAGCAACTGAGTACATTTATATTGACTTGACTGTGAGCTCCAGCAGTTTCAAAATAGTTGGAACCATAGATGTGCATATTTGGGCTGCAGACCAGAGTTTACCCAACAATGCAGCAGAGGCTGAGGAAAACCAAGCGTCTGTGCCTATGAGTGTAAAACAGGGTAGAGCCAAAATAATGAAATGACTGATACAGCTGGAGGCTCAAATAGTCCCAAAATAGAAGGTACGGCACACACTATGTTGCCAGGAAACCAAAAATAATCCCAGGAAGAGACATCTGCACAGTCTCACTAAGAAAAGATGTGTGAGTGACCGGTGCTAAACAGTAACATTTCAACAGATATTTAACTCGTGGAAGATTAACCTGCAAATGCAACATTTTACATAACATATTATAATCACATACCTGTATATGTTGTTATTGAAGGGATTGTAGCTGCCAAGAGCAATCAGAGAGCCTAATCCTAGTCCATAGGAGAAGAAGATCTGAGTGGCAGCATCCAGCCACACCTGACACACAAAGATGAGAAAAAAGAGGGTTAAATAACCAGGTGTAGACATTTAATTTGAGCAAAGATGATGATAAATAGAGATAATTGTTTTAAAATGGTCAGGATTCACTTTGTTTTACTGGTGATATGACCTCTTTTTTCATTTTAAGCCCAAAACAAATGTATGATAGAAGCCGTTGATGTAATGGCAGCGACTGGGCAACACCACTAAGTAATAGCAACATTTAAATGCTGTCTTGTTATACTCGGTCCTATCTGATATGTTGTGATCCAAGTAAACAGTTTTTAGCACTGCGCCCCAAAAAGCCAAAACACATCCCAGTGAGGGATTTTGGTGATCCTGAACAGGAACAGTTTTTAGACAGCTAGGCTTGTAGAGTGAGAGAGCAAGGGGAGCAGAGAGCATACCTCAGACTCCTTAAGTTTCTCAAAGTTTGGTGTGATATAGAAGAGGATTCCATCAAATGCACCAGGTAGACTGACGCCACGGCAAAACAGGATGAACAGCATAAAGTAAGGGTACGTGGCCGAGAAGTACACCACCTGTAGGACACAGAGTTATTGTTAGAAAAAAGAATAATGTCTTTCAAAGCCAAAACTAACTTTTTAATCCACACGGTCGGTTACTTTATGTGAAATTTTTGTCTTGCAAAGCAACAAAACCGTAAAAGAAGTAAAAACTGCAAGGTTGTTCAACTTATCATGAGCAGAGTTACAGAGCTGTGGCACCACAGCACAGTGCAGCACAGTGACCTAGTCAGCCATTCCCCAGAGGGAAGATGACCCCACTGTGGCTGGGTTCAGCACACTCCCAGTGCTCCATTTCCCTCCTTATCTGAACTAATTTTGCACTGTGCTATCAAAGTCAACACAGTTCAGATCATTCATGATAAAATCTACTGAATAAGAAATGAACCAGCAGAGATACTGTTATTGACGCTGCTATGTATAAAAATCAATGAGGAACAAAGATAAATCACAAATTCAATGTTGTCACGCAATGGGCAGAGCACGGCTTTACAGCAGCCAAGTTTTAGGCCTTTGTGTGGCGTTACTGATTAAATGGATTAAAGATAATTGTATGTACAATCTTGCATTGCTTTTCAAGGCAAGACTGGCAGAGAGGGAATGGCAGAATACTCCATGTCACTGTATTGCGTAACTTGAGAAGTTGTGAAATTATTGTTTTATATTATTTTATATATTTCACGACAAAACGACAAGACAGTAAACCTTATGAAATCATGTAAACATTTTAACTTTAAGTATGAATTTTAGCTCATCGTTCACCAGTATGAAAATAAAACAAATTCCGATTGGATGGATAGGGGGTTAAGTGAAGTTATGTAATCCCTTCAACATAATCCAACATGTCATTGTATCAATTCTATGACCTTGTGTATTAGGATGATGCATATTTAGTTTTTTCCATTTTGTTTGGTCTCTGCCTCTGTCCTCTCCTTCTACTTACTTTGCCAGTCCAACCGACCCCCTTCCAGATACAGAAATAGACGAGCACCCATGCAATGGCGAGTGTAATAGCCAGTGGGATCCTGACCTCCCCAGGCTTCTCCAGACCATCGGTCAGCTGGTGCATGTTACGTCTGCAGGGGAGGAGTAAAGTGGTCTTACTACAACGCACAAATGCATCCTTGATCTCATACAGTACATGCAGCACGCATGGGTGCACACACAAATATGCATACACATGTCTGGATATTCACAAAGACTCCTCTCTCTGGCTTTCTTTTCTCACCCCTAAAGCTTTTTCAAGGAGCCGCAAGTCAAGGGAAGTCATGCTTGCATGCATGCATGTCTACACGCAATAATTTTACACATAATTTTTTTTTCTTAGGTTTGTGTAAGGCCCTTTATTATAGATGGACTTTTTTCTGGGCAGATGGATACTTGAGGAATTGGTGAACCAGTGGATCTTCAGATTCACATGTCCATATCAGACTCCAACCCTGATCTTCATTCTGCACAGTAGGGACCATGAGCTTTCTGTGTAGCTTAAATCTGTTCACAGCAGAGCAGCATCCTTCTGATCTGAACAGATTCTTATGTCCAGCTTACTCCCAGAACTCCACCACTGCGCTGGTCAGGTTTCTGGTGTCTACGATGGTGTAGTTGGTGTAGCAGCGGTCTGTGTTCCAAGGATTGCCACAACTCTGCCATGGCAGATCCTGAAAATTAAAGAAAAAAGAGAAAAATCACACAGACAGCTCTTTTTACTTGGACCACTCTGCCACTGCTGAGTCCCATTCTCTCTGGCTGTCGAGCAGCCAAGACCATGATACTCATTGGGATTTCATGCTTTTCCTAGAAGAGTGAATGCCTCATCGCCAAATGCATTTATCAATACCTTGTGTAAGGCGCTAATTATGTGGGAAAGGAAGTAATAAATGTCATACCCTGTTAAAGGCTGTGCACCCTTATATAAGAGGTGCTGGCAAACAGAACCTGCCACATAACTAAAAGGCTTACTACGTAAAAAAATACAACCTGGGCAAAAAAAAAAGGAAGAAAATCTGTGCTTTGTTCTGATTTAAAGGGGCACTTGTGTGAAAAGATTTTTTTAAAGTGAGGAATCACTACTTTGGGACTTTTTTATCACATACATTGGAAAGGGTTTTCAAATCATATACTACATTGTTTTATTCAGGGAAAAATCTGAAAATAAAAATCAAATACTCACAGTAGTGAAGGAGTTGTACAGATAGTAAATAGCCCAGGCAATGATTACAATGTAATAGATATTTAGCCAGAAGGACAGAACAGCAGCAGCCAGACCCACACCTGAAACAACAGGAGAGTACAGGTGTGACATATTGATAGTGCTGAAATACAATGAGAATAATAATAATATGTCCAAGACATTTATGATAGATTTGGTCATTTACTGAGGCTGAACCTTTGCTCCCTGTTATGTAACTGCAAAGAGCCCCAATTTCTGACTTGGCCTGTCTTTTACTCAACCTGGGTTTCATGAAGCAACCATTTAACTTACAAAACATAGTTTAGGGCCTTAAGAATGACGTAAAGTTATCTTTTACCTTTGAACATGGGGGCCAGCTTCCACACTCCGAGCCCTCCAATAGAAGTATACTGACCAAGAGCCGTCTCCAGAAAGAACAGGGGCATGCCAGCAAATATGAGGGTCAAAAAGTAGGGAATCAAGAAGGCCCCTGAATGAGAGGTGAGAGGTAAAGGTGTGTAAGTGAGGCTGAATCATAAACTATTAACATTCATCATAATCCAGACAAGATATTTGGCAACAGGAGGATTTGGTTTCACACTGCGCCCCAGATCACGGTGCAGGGCTTCGTTTGTGCGCAATTACGCACGGCTTATGTAGGAGAAATAGACTTTAGATTTATCTCGATTAAAAACCTCCGGGAGCAAACTGGCAGGCTTTCATGTCGAGACCTTTGCACTCCTTTAGGTGTATGGATAAATGGAAAAATGTCATGAATTCCTGATTACCTCCTCCGTTTTTTCCACATAAATAAGGAAATCTCCAGACATTTCCGAGTCCGATTGCGTATCCGACACAAGAGAGAAGAAAATCAAATTTCCCAGCCCACGTTTCTCTATCGGGTGTCTCATTTTTCGTCTTCTGCACTTTCACCACCAAGGTTTTGGGTTTGTCGTTTGGCGTGGTGGCGGGCGCGTCGTTCACCGTCTCCGTTAAGACGTGTCCGTCCGAGGCTTTGGTCCCGTTGGTGGCCATGGTTACTGTGCGTGTCGGATAGTCCTGACCAGTGGAGAGGAGGGGGTTTCAGCACAGGTCCAGGCGGGCAGCAGTTTCTCCGTACTGTACACCTAGCTCCCAGATATCAGCCGAGTGGAGGCGAATAATCGGGCTAATGAGAGTGATCAGGATCAGAAGCAGGGGGCAGATCAGCAGCGGTCCAGCGACCCTGAAAGCATAGAGAAATATGTACAGAGTTAAAATTTCACTGAAGATATCAGCTAGGTGATATCATTTCATTGCTGTTGTCCATGCAAATCTACTTGTTTGATGTGATTTCTGAAGTCGAATGTCAGGTCTTAATTATGAGGGATTAATTTGCGTAATTCTGCCTTAATTATTTAAGATATTATAATTATTGAAAAAAAAAAATATCAATGATTCTGTTCCATGAAAGTGAAATGATTTTCCTCATTAATTGAATAGTTTTTTTTTTTTACTTTGATATTAAATATGTGACCAAAGTGATTATTTAGGTGACATGGTACTGCTCTTTGTTGAAAATAAGTTTTATATGTCTGGAAAAATATAACTTTACACGATTATTATGCATGAATCAGTACTAATTACATGACATTTCTTCAGGGGTGGGGAAAGAAAAAATGTGCCCCACGATCCGTGAACCCCACGGGATGAAATAAAGACTTCTCATGCAATCACTTTTAATTGCCTGGAGTGAATGCATGTTAGCAGAAATTTAGAGCCCTGCTTTTGTCCTTGATTCATTACGCTCTAAATTCAATGGCTCACTTCCTACTGCTCCGGTACAAGAGAAGAACAATTAAACACATTCAAGAGTCAGACGCAACGATAATGTGCAATGAATCACCTGGAGAGGCTAGTAAATCACTGGAGTTTTTGAATAGACAATTTCATGAAATATCTTTAGGACAGAATTAAAGTATTTAATATCTATTTTACTTTCAGCTTAGTTAGTATTAATACAAAAATAGCAGAGCAGTTTTTAAACAGCGTACGTTTCAGCAAAGTTCTACATTTAAAATTGTGCGTTATTTATTTTTGATAGTTTCTACTTATTAAAATGCAAAATAAACATCTGTTCGTGCAAGTTGAACGAATGAAACGTGGCGCGCTCTCTGCGCTCTCCATCACCTCGCGTGCGAATAAGAGGCAACATGGTCCTTTAGGTATTTTAAATAATGAGCATTTCATATAAAATCTGTTAATAGTCCAGGTTCACGTAACACTTGACTCCAAAGAGACCTCAAGACATATTGGGATTCAGTAAACTAAGAAAAATGTGTACATTTTCCCCACTCATCACACATTCACATTTGACATTTTTAAAACATGTGGCTGCAGGACTGAAGGAACAAATACGACAATGACCCTCATGAGATAAGTCTATTGCGCCGCCATCAAGTGAAGTGCAGTCGCACATCCGTGCTCATTGCCAAATTCAGCTCATCTCCGTTTGCCGAATCCCCAGAGGTCCACAAATGTATCAACAAACGCAAATCTCCCCCTGATTTATGTAAAATGCACACCGTGTGACAGAATACTTACAATGAAATTCTTTGCCAGATTCTTTCCTTCGATGGAAAAATCCGAATGGAAAAAAAAAAAGTTACTTCCTTGCACTTTTAGAATAAAACCAAGGTGAAAACTTTGCATCCGAGCACAGCGAGCAAATGTACGGTCCTGAGGGGGGAGGATGCTGGACAAACGCGTCTTTGAGAGCGAGGTGCTGTCCTGAAAGGAGTGGTGCTGAAAGAGAGGAGGGGAGAGAAGACGGGGAAAGGAGCTGCCGCCGTCTGAGTTGAAGCGAACAGGGACGTAACATGGAGCGCAGGATCCTCACACTCATCTACATAGCGTCAATGTCACCTCAAAGTCGACCCTCCCCAACTCCAACATTTCCACCACTGAGATGGCAGCGGGTTTGAGAGAGGAGCATCCTCTTGTCTCAAGGTTTTATATCCTTACTCCTGCAGTTTTTTTTACATCGGCAAGTTCTCTCTCTCCCTTTCTCTCTCTCTCTCCCGCTCTTTTCCTTCCTGACTCACTCAAGGACCAGTTGATGCATAATAAAGATGAGTTACTTAACATTTTTTTGAAAGAATCCCCCATTTGCCTTTGCTGTACGTTATCTCTAAAGATGAATAGAGTCCATCAAGCTGCCATAAATAACACTGATGCACACTTCTTCACTATTCCTATTTTCTTATTTTCCATCCAGCCGAATTCTGGGGTCACGCTATGAGTAAAAATAGTGCAATTTTGCATCAAATGCAGCCACTCTAAAGCAGGAGATACAGAGGAAGATGCCAATGACTGCTCTGGCTCCTGGCAAAACATGATAAGAGGGTCCCAGCCAATAAAAGGAGTCAGGGTGTGTGAGATAAATTGAAAACTGTGCTTATAATCTTCTTAGCCCGCTGTCTTCCAAAATGAAATACCCTTGTGGAACATCCCAAATGAGCAGTCTTAATGCAGAATTTAACTCCCACATCGAGATAAATTATGAGGGTCTCGCTGGGAGATTAGACTCTCACAGGGTTTAACAGTTAAAGTTTGAGTCGTGAAAATAAGTAAGGATTAAACCAATGTTAATATAAAAAAAATGTCCAACTGTCTTTGGGAATAAAAACATCTGTGAGTGAGGAAAACTGTGATGGTGATATCTAATTTTTCCTGTATTTCAGGTTTGTCGTAAAGCTGTCAGGTGACACCTTATCATGACTTGGGACATTTTCATGCCAAAGCAGCTTCATTTTAATGCCAAGTGGCTTATGTCACTGTTGTGGATGCATTTAAAATTGGAGTGTGTCACAAATGTCTGACACCATACCTTATTTTCCTTTACCTACATTTCAACACTCTCCTAATCCTCATTTGCTTCATTTCCTCTCCTTTTTCTTTTTTCCACACCACCTCTATTTCCCTCACGGCTTGCTTCCTTTGCTACCCATCTGTTCTCATCTGTCCAAATCTTTCTTTCCCATCTTTGGTTCTTTTGTCCCCGTCTGCCATGCTGTAGACTGTGCAGTGCTGATACAGTGCTACTGAAAAGCCACACCACTGAGAGGGAAGGAAATAATGCCCAGATGGTGAACCAATGAGGGGTGAGCTAACCTTCTAATGATACGAAACAGAATTTAGCATTTCTAATCCCAAATGGCTGATTGGCCTGCAGGCTGTGACACCTCAGATGTGCAAAAAGCCTCCCGTTGGCCTGCAGCTCTCACACGGGGGGGGGGGAGTTTAAAATGCCACAGCGATGAGAGAGCTGGTGGTGTTGTGCTTGTGGCCCTGGCCCCACCTGATGGTGAGCCTGTGTGCAGTGGAGCTTGTAATTACAGAAGGAGGTGGTAGTAATAGAGAGTAGAGTACAGGCAAACACACAGGCAGACAGCTGGCCCCCTGTCAGTTTCACTGCGCAGACATAGGGGACAAAAGTGATGCTCTGAAACCGTAGTGCAGATTATCATTCATGTGAGGAAGACAAAATGGTGATACAGATGATGATGACAGCGATAATGATGACTGAAGCATTTTATGATACTGGCATATTCACAGAGCCTTTTAGAAATATGTTGCCTCTCACTTTCAGTACTCATATCAAGCTTTGCATAAATGGTGAGGCTCTTTATGCATGGCATAAACAATACTAATACTAATAACAACATCAGACGTGTACTGAAGAAGGATTTTAAACAACGTAAAATACATTTTGCGTACTGGTTAACTGGAAGGACTACATGTGGATTAACGTAACACAGCAACAAGGCTAATGCCCGCATGCTAACAATGCTGTTGTTTAGCAGGCATAATGTTTAAACCACCCTAGCTTGCCATCATTTGGTAATTAGCAATAAAAACAAAGTAAAGCTGATGATGGAAATTTCGTCAGCAGATATTTAGTCATAAACCAGACAATTGTGACCCGGTGATAGCACAATATGAGAACTGAACTGGTCACAATTCATCCTGAGCAAGGCATAAATAAAACTGAAAACCACAAATATGAAACTCATTGTGGCACTGGAGAGAAAGTCAGTGGATCATTAAAGTCACTAGGATACATCCGCAGGGAACTATAAATGTCTGTACAAAATTTCATGGCTATCCATCCTATACATTGTTGGGATATTTTAGTGGGAAAAAGGAGCACAACATTGCCATCCCTACAGCCAGACTGCTATTGTGGCTAAAAATGAAAACATATTTAAAAAGCAGAGAAAAAAACAAGTGAACAAATTAAATCTCACTGAAAACACCACCAGTAACATTACGTTTTTATGTAAAATACCTTCAAAAAAGTAAAAGCACATGACAAAATTAATCTATACTATTTTTGCGATAGTGGTTTTTATTTTTTCACTCTTTGAGGGCTACTTAGCAGAAAGCACTTAACTGCTTTAACACTGACCTTCTGCAAACCCATAGAACGCTGCAAAAAAGTGCTTTTGCTCTTCATTAACATACTTTCATAACATTACTGTCTTATGGTATCATCATGCTGGACGACCATGTTAGCTCTGAGCCTGCAGGAATCATTTGCAGTCATTTTCAGTTTTCAGTTACTTATTATAGTTTATTATTGTAGCTTATTAGCATCTCAAATACCTAGTTTGAACTAACATTTTTTTCACATTGTTGTATGTTGGCTTAGCAGTCCAGCTTATGGAAATCAATGTGTGTGTTAGGGCATATGAAAGAGAGATAAAGACTGAGAGGTAAACAGAAAGACACACTGACAAACAAACAGACAGACACAGACGAACCCTGTACTGTAGCTTTTCCATGTCTCTTAATCCTAAAAGCCTCTGTTCTTTTTGGGTAGCAGGGAGAGGGAGGGATTGTTGTCAGGACCAATTATGTGTAACACTGCAGGCCCATAGAATGTGTCTGGCTCTTCATTGGTAAGTCAGTCAGGTAGGACGCTGCTAGGCCTCTCCAGAAGAGCCTGGGTGCGACATTTCCGCTCGCAGTGAAAAGACGGAGACAAAGTGATGTGTCGGTTGCCTGGTGATTCACAAAAAGAACCCAGGGTGCATTTCTATAAAAAGGGAGAGTGGAAACCCAGCCGCAAAGTAAAACAAATACTGGCCTCCCTCCCTGCCTCCCTCACTCTTCTCACAGCCAGGCAGGAATGTAGAAGTCGATGAGGGAGATTATGGAGGAAAAGTGATGCCAAACTTTTGATGCCAAGCCAGCTCATGCCGAAACGTGCAACATCTTCAAGAATGCATTTTAACAGAAAGGTGAAGATTAAAATACTCACCAAATCTGGCATTTGATACATTACCTTAAACTAAAACTGTAATGCCAAAATAAAGAAATCAGTTGTAAATGATGTATTGCTCTTGATGGCTTTAAATTCAAGTGAATATTTCCTTAAATCAATTACCATTAAAGGACTGCTATGGTCCAGTGTCAAGCCAGCAGAGATGTGTATGGACACATGTTGAGTGATCCATTGTGTGTAAATGTGCCGTGACGTTATTTTGACCCCATCATGATTTATTACAACATCAGAGACACAGGTTGCAAAAGGTTACCAAGGTGCAGCAGACGAATATGGAACATGTCATTCTGAGTGTACAAGGTAAAAGGTCAATTAAGACACTGATGACAGAGCTGCCACGTCATAGTGCATACAGTGTGTTATTATGTGTAGATATGGGTGCAATTATTAAGTGAAACACTTGTGAAAAGGAATGCTCTCTTTAAACTGCAGTGCCAAACCCACCACAGGTTAAGCTGGCGTTTTGCTTCTTTCATACTACATTGAGTTTCTAGTGTAAAAATACTACATGGAAAAGTGTGTATAGAAGTGTGCCAAGAAAGTGTTGCCTTTCCATTAAGTAGTTGTAGAAACATTTAAGTCTGGGTGAAAGTGATGAGCTGACCATCACTGCCACCTCTAGAGTCAGATCACTGGCATTATAAAAATACTGTATGGACAAAATCCTGGACCAAAGTTCACAGCAATCCATCCATTAGTTGTTGAGACAATAGAAAAGCCAAGGAATGATGAATGTCTGTACACAATTAATATTTGTTGACATATTTCAATCCTGGCCAAAGTGGCAGACCCTGGATCTGCTAGTATGTTTAAAAATGTTTGAAAACCTGTTCAAACAGGCTCAGTATGTGACCACATCTGTGTCACTAATGTAGTAGCTTGTGAATTATTAAATGAGGTATTAAAATGGTAATTCAATTTGATTTGTGTGTGTGTGTGTGTGTGTGTGTGTGTGTGTATTCAGCTATGTTCAATGAACAACTTAACTTGTATAGATAGATTAGATGAATTGTAAAAAAAAAGTAGACATCTAATAACTGATCTAAAGGCCAGTTATTAGATGTCTAAACAGAAACTGCTGTATCAACATTTTCCCTGCTGTATTTATGATGGATCTGACAACAAGCTGAATTTTTTCAAAACAGCGACAGCAGGTATTGTAGGTACTACACTGTATGCGCATGGCAGTTCAGAGGAATGTACTGTATCTTGTTTATGGTCTGCTAACATGTACAGATTTTGACAGACATTTTAAGACACACACACACACACACACACACATGTCATCACTGTACATTTGCTCCCTTTGACCCACATTAAAAATTCTACATCTTTACATCACAATTTGACGCACCTCTAATTTACATATTTGCTATGCTGTTATTATTACTGAAATAAACCTTTTGACTTATCTGAATGAAATATGATAAACACGGTCTAGTGTTTCTCTTAAAAAGGATACAGTTCAGTGTCAAACTATTGATTTGCATCCGTTTTGGCTGAGAGCTCCAGAGTTATTATTGACTCACTAATAAAAATCAAAACAAAATGCTGCTCCTTTTGTCCAGAGGGATACTGGGTTGTGTTACGAGAATATCAATATATTTTGGCCTCTAGTTATACTATTATTTATAGTGAGGGACATTCTTCTTGCTGGTACACCTGTATTAATGTTCTGCATCAATCTTCTGCTTCCTCCGACATCAGAGCAGACTGGAGTGTGGGGGGGCTTTAGATGCTGGATGACTGGGTTTAATTGGGTTGTAGCTGCCGAAGCTACAGAAATACAAACGATAGGATGAACAAGCTCGTTGGACTCAGACTGGACACTCACACCGGATGTTCACCTCAACTGGTTTGTTTTGAATCTCATGTATTTGTAAACAAGAGGCTCTGATTGAATAATGAATGATTAAACTCATTCTACTGGTATTTCATTTGAGATAAGAGCACATTACCAATTCTCATCTATAATGACTGTAATTCATGGCATGCATTTTTGTTACATCAACCTACATTGCCATGGAATAGGAGGATGTGTCCTTCTATGGGTTTCAACTCTGTTCCCTAAACCGTTTTTATGGGCTGTTACCCCTAGTCAAAGTAATTGAGGCAGACAGAATGTGATCCACAAGTCAGCACTGATATTTAGACTTAATGGCTTTCACAGAATCTGCATCTGTCGCCACCTGCACTCTCCACGCATGGCTGTTGCCACCACAGAGGAGAGGGAAGGAAAGAGAGAGAAAGAGTGGAGGTTGTGGTTGTTCTTGTATCCTTTTCGCTTCCAGGTAGTTTGCTTTAATGTGAGATACTCATCAGAGATATTTCCTAAATTGCATCAATAAATTGGGTCAGAGGTGAAAAGGTTTTTGGACTCATAGTAAAAAATCTGCAACATTTTGAAAAGGAAACACAGAAGGGAACTAAATCCATTCACTTCACATGACTGTTTAAATGCAAATCCCAGCTGTGATAAATGAAATATTCACTCATGTGTTGCTAAGCAACAGAGCTGTGAGCTGTTTGGTTGGTCGGCCTTAGTTGAGTTTGACCACATCTGTCTGGACCCCTTTGAGTGCAAGCGTCTTAGACATGGGTCATTTAAGAATCTGAAAACTATGTGAACTATCCCTTTACTCATAAACCAACATTTAATAAAGAACACTGCATGGGAACAAAGTCTGCGGGCAGGCTGCAGTAACAGGTATCCTGAGGGTAGCGAAGGGTCTTGGACTGAAGAGCACTGACACTGACACTTGGGATACCAAAGGGCTGAGGCTCTCTGAGGTGAAGTATAAATTAAAGCTGCAGCCAGGAGCACACTGACTGAGTGAACAGGCTGACATCTGAGTTAAAGATACTCTGATTAGACTGAAGGACACAGTCAAAGCTGAAGTTTGGAATGAGAACTGTCTGAGTCCTGGGGTAGCTGAGAAAGGCAGAGAGACAGTACAGGAGGGTAGCTGTTCCCAAAACATGAAGGAGAAGACTGAAACAGGCCGAGGCTGCTGTAGCTCCTGTGGGCAGCCACTGTGGCTCAATTAAATGATTTATTTTATTCTCTATTTTTTCCAGCTTAAAGACTGTAGGATCTCATGATCTCATAATTGCTAAAACGAGTGAAAAACAGTCAAAACAATCTCACAGTCATTCAAGCAAATTTGACTAGTATGCTCATTTAGCACACAAGTAAAATTTAGTAGATAATATCATCTACAAGAATTAATGTCCATACATCAGAATTTCACAAATGCAAGTGATATAGTATATAGGCGAATCAGTGTTTTGGCAGTTAGGATACATTTTAAGAAAGTGTTGAATGGTTAAGCATTATAAATTCATTGAATCATTACTATGCATTGAATGTGCACTGACCGTAGCTGCAAATGTGTTCAGTGTAATATTTTTGTTTCCTTATATCGAAGTTTGTAAAGGTCAGACAGCAGCAGTTATCTAAAATGTTATATGTGTGTGTACAGTATAGGAATGTTTAATTATATGTAGTTTCAAAGTGTACATTTTATTTCCCTGTTTTCATAATTGATCAGAGAACAAAATCTTGTTGGATAAGATTTATAGAAGCGTCACTGCTGCGGAGAATGTACACTATAGTAAAACAGAACATTGTATTTGGTAACCATTTCCTCATTTCATCTCAGTCCTTCCCCGCTGCCTTTTGTATTTGACATTTCAAGGACAAACTAAAAGCTTAAAATGTTCCCTAGAGAAGGAAAGGGGCAACATTTGAAGGAGACACGAGAATGTTTTTTTCGTGCAAAGTCGGAGGATGTCTTATATGACTTTCTTCTTATCTAATCTGTACAGCTCAGATCTTTTGCTTTACTGGATCTGTACAGTTCAAAATGAAGCATATTAGCATCCCAGGGTAATGTCAGTTTTGTTGGGTTTGGCATTTAACTCTGTAGTTAAACTCTGTTGCCTGGCTCCACTGGAGCCTGCTAAACATGTATGTAGGCTAGATATGGTGCTAAAATGCACACAAATTAAACATAATGAAACATAAACGTAAATAAAAACGTAAATGCATCTGAATTTTAGACGTAACACATCATGCAAAAGAAAAAAGTAACTTTTGCATGTATTTGTATGTATAAGCTAATCCTAATGACAAAGCACTGTATATATATATTGGATATTTCGCACCCATCATGCTTTCTCTTTTCAAAATGGTGTCCTTGGGAAACCCATTTATACAAAATGCGAATGCAAAAGATATAACCTTCTAGCTTCTAAAATATTTCTAGCTTTTTAAAGCATTCTTGTGCAAGTCTGCTCACCTCCTATCTTTTGCCTTGTTAACCTAGCTGGACCAGGAGTCGTCCAGGAGTTGTAATGGTTAGTTCAGTATAATTGGCCGTGTAATGATCCAATCACACACCGCCTACACCCCACTAACTCCTCCAGGGAAGACTCAGTGCTTCCTTTTCTGCAGGATTGCTCCATTGCACAATTTAAAAGGTGATGTGTCTGCTAAGGTCACATTGAGTTTAAACATTCTTCTGTGATATGTTATTATGCAAATGCACCTGCTTGCTGAGTGCAATCAGGTGTATATTATTCCCGTCTCCCCTTGTGGATCACATCACACCTTGTGTTCAAGCGTGTGTTTGCGTGTGTTTACCTTCACCTTGCTTTTACCTCTACACTCGTTTGAGAATAGGCCCACATCCATGGAGGTTGACTTTTCACAATGTAATGAATTATGGATTATTTAATTTCATGACAGGCAACAGTGTGTCCACCACCTGAGCTATATGTTGGACATGCTGCAGAGTGCAATGATGTTGTTCCAGCAGACCGAACAATCATCATTCCTGTGCACCCTCTATACTACACTTACAGTTCACCTCTGTTATTAGATTTAAAAAAACGGCAGCACAACAACACCATGCTAAAGGAGCTATTTGTAGGCCACTTACAGAGCATTGTTTAACAATGATGAAAGAAATGTTGAATGAGAAATTGTACTGAGTGAGATTCAGAAGCTGAACAGAGGCCCGCCAGGTGTAGATACCAGATGTGGTCGGCCTACCAGACCTGCTCCGGGTCTTGCATTTACAAATGACATTACACGTTATGATATTGTGATTGGCTGTATGTCGGAAAGTATTTGGATGCCATGTGTTCATGCCACAGACTATTTAAATGAGAAAATGTTGTATGTAGAGAAAGAAATCTTAATCTAATGAAATGGAACAATTTTGAATTAATGTTACAGCATTCAGGCTACACAAGCCTTTTGTTGTAATTCCTGTTTGTTTGTTTGGAGTTAGTTTGTGTCTTTCTATGGAGAATTTCTGAGTTAATGAAGTGTAAAGACTAAATGTGAACAGAAATAATGATGTTTCACATAAATGATCAGAAACATAATTCTACGTGTGTGTGCAGTTACATAATGTATTTATGTTTGGGAAATTTTTCAGTATATGTGTGTGTGGTGATAGGAAATGAAGGAGAGCAGGTGTCCGCAATCTCTCCATGCTCCCCCACTTATCCCCTATTCACCCAGGCCGTTTCTATGGTAACAAATGAATGGATTGCCACATAGATGATTGGTGCCAATCCTCCAGTCATTGGGTCCATAATGGACACCCACTCAGGGAAAGAATAGTAAATTAAGACTAAGCAAAGCTTTGTATGTACGAAAGGATTTGAAACTTCTTGGTTTTTAGTTTTCACCACTTAAACTTAATGAAACACATTTGTGTTTCCTCATAATAGTTTATTTGCAAAAACCTTGCATTTCCTCGACTAGCCACATGCATACATGGTTAAAACTGGGACAGGCAGTTTATTTTTGGTATCATTGGGCAAAAAAAATCAATAATAACCGTTCAGCATTTTGTAATTCAAGTGGTCTGGGAGAAGACCACACCTCTGCACCTCCTCTTGGCTCTGTTTTCAGGAATTAGAAAAATCTAGCTTGTGGCGGTAGACCTCTCAGAGAAAGAGCATTCCCATTGGATGCTATACAAATGCAGATGTGTGTGCATGTCCCTTCAGATGTCGTTGAAAGCCTGATTCAATGGTGGAAAGTCCTGCGGAAAAAGCGGCAATTCCAGCATTGACATGAAGACAAATTTATTAAAAAAATAGAGTCTAGAAGAGAGCCCGACAATTAACATAATAAAGCACTGGTCAGTATCTGCAAAGCATTTCAGACATGGAAAGAACTTCTCAACAAAGCTTCTAATTTTATTTTCCTGTAGTATCTACACGTGTTGCAGTGGTTCATTAGGTTGTGTCATGGATGGTAAGACCTCGTACCATACATCCATATGTTCTGTACACAGATTTGCCATTAAAGCAAGCAATGAGTAGCTATGTTGAATGTTAATAGTAGTATAGCCCCCTGCTAACTGTTAGCCAATGCTGTTGTTTCAAGGTTAATTCAAATTCATGGTTATGTAACATTTTATGACAGCATTGGAATCACAATCAAGATTGGAATGATTGAAGTTGTGAACGTAATTTTCCTGTAATATCTAAATGTGTTGCAGTGGTTTGTTAGGTTTTGTGTGTAGATTTACCATGAAAGGTGATAAGTGGCTATGTTGAATAATAATTTAGCCTACTGCTAAGATAGCCAAAAGCTAAGGCTAATTCCAGGTCATGCTTATGTACATGGGCACCTACTTATAGTCAAAAGTGTGAATACATGATTACTGATGGGCAAGGGGAGGTATAGCAGGAAATTTTTCATTGAATTAACACATGAAAACAACAACCATACACTAGCATGGAATACCATACCGCACCATAGAATAACCTAGATTACACACAGGAAACCGTACCATATACTGTACAATACCATACTCACCCAAAGAATACCATACCATGCCATAGAATTCCACAGATTTCTGTACCATACTGTAAAATATCATACCGTGGAATAGCATAGATTACTGTACTATACCTTGGATTACCATAGAATACAGTGCCATACCGTAGAATATCTTACCATACTGTAGGATACCATAGATTACTGTAGAGTACCGCAAAATACTATACATTACCATAGAATACCATAGATTACCACAGGAAATTGTACCATAACATGGAATACTATACAATACCATAGATTACTGTACCATACCATAGAATAACACAGAATACCCTACCATGCCATAGAGTTCCATAGATTACCAAACCATACCGTGAAATACCGTACCATACCATAGAACACTATACATTACTGTGCCATACCATAGATTACCGTAGAATACCCAAGGATACCAAAGGATACCCAAGGATACCATAGATTACTGTTGAAAACTGTATTATACCGTAGAATACACTAGATTACCATAGAATACCATAGATTACTCTAGAATTTCCTGCAAGTATGAAGCGTGTGCAAATGTCCGTGCTCGTTAGGTGGGAGGGGTTTAGGGAGAGAGGGAGGAGCGGAGAGTTGCAGTAGGAGAGCTGTATCTTTCAAATTCTGGCTTTCATTGTACCTCATTTCATTGTACCTCCTCCAGCTTCAACACGCTTAAACAATTATATTGTGCTGCCATCTTCTTTTAAACTAGTAACAGTTTTACAAGACATCCATCATCCATGTTTTAAAATCCAATGAGGCATTTACACACATCAGTACAAAAAATTGACAATAGCTATGCCTCTGCTTGGTAATGGCTTTCAGCACCACAATGAAGTGGACAGCTCCAGCTCAGCGTAACCAGAGTTTACTATTAGCACAATATAAAACATCAACCCTCTCACACAGGTAAAAAAAAAAACCTTCAAACATCATCAAGCCACCAAAAAACAGTCAGCGTCCTGTACTGCGGGTCCAAAATTGTGTATGCAGCACCGGAGCTGTGGGTAAAATGATTAGAGAGCCAGTACAAAAGTGTTTTCTTTTCAGCTGCTTTTTATGTTTCACTCCAGTGTGAATAGATTCACCTTGTATTCTAACTTTCTCTGCTAGTCTTCAATATCACATTCAATATCACAAGTTCCTGTGTGGTCGATAAAAGTGTTTCAGAGTATGACTTGTTGACAGTCAACAGTTAGCTGTAATTCAGGTCTGAAAGAGGTGGCAGGTTCATGGCTTTGGGCAGAAAAGGCTTCACTTTATTTCTAATAAAGAAAAGAAAAATACCACCAACAGCTGAAAGTGATTCAGTCTACTTGGTGTTTCCCTGCTGCTACTTTTACTTTAAATTTAACGGACACATTTACATACATTCAGATGAGTGAGCAGCTGCTTGTTTTGTCATTTACGTATATAAACCGGAGGCATCAAATATTAGATGTTTCTGCAGTAGACATAAGACATGCAGTAAGTCTATTGTTTGTCATGTTTTCTGAGAAACTGCAGGATGCTTTCATTTGTATTTTTTCATCTGTGCTGCTCATTCCTGGTCTGATACTATACGATAATTTCCCACCACCTACTAACTTACTGATGAAGGCCAAGGTAGCAGGTACTTCCCTCTCTCATTGGCAGTACGTGTGTGTGTGGTTTGTGAGATAATCTAAAATGTCATTGTACTAATGTGTTTTCTTCTGCTTGGCTTGATCATGTATCCTATAATATTTTTAAGAGACCTGTTGATTATGATTACAAAATATTATGGCACTTCGCTGGTCTCTGGAACATCCAGGCTCCAGGATATTTATTTTGGAACTGCTTTTGAACGATTGCATTTTAGAGGGAAGTTCAAACAACGACCAGACAACGTTTTGCCAAGTTTGAATGCATTTTTACAATTTATGAATTTGTTGTGTTCAATAACTCACCAAAGAAAGATCAATTTGTCTTTTGAAAGAGAACTATGTGTGTCATGAAACAGTGCCCAGATTACAACATTTGTATTGAAGACAGTGGATTGCAGTGGTCTACACAGCTTTGCAGGAGAAAATCACTGTCCTTAGTGTGACAGCTTGTCGCTGTGAGCATATGTGACAATTAGAGTGTGTAGACTCTAGACAGATGCATGACTGATGACCATGTTAGGATGTCTATTAAGAGAGAAACATACAATCTCCACCATCCAAGAAAGAAAGACAATGATCAAAGAGGGAGAAAACTTTTATGGTGCTGCAACAAAATGCCTCTGATATTGTGACTCTTCTGTCATAAGATGTCTAGTTTGTGTTTTTAAGAATTTAAAAATAAGTAATGCAGGCTCTTTCTTCTGACCTCTGACTAAACATTTGCTCCATATCCACAGTATAATGTTGATGCAGATGAAGCATTTGCAAAAACATGTCCATTAAACCAGACCTGCGCTCAATGGCAATCGATCCTGCCAGTTATAGAGCGATATGAGGGTGTTAAACACTGTATTGATCTTTTCCAACTCCACGTTAAATGTTCATTGTATGAATGCAGAGGTCAATAGCTGTGCAGAATCACAGTTATAGAGTATGCCAGTGTTTTGTCTGCTCTTAGTAACATATGCGTAGTCACGAGGAAACAAGTGGATTACTTGTCCAAAACCCCTTTGTGCTTTTTTATGATGTAAAAATTCACCCCATATATTAGTTTCGAACTGGATTTTTTTAGAAAGGATGCTTCTGACAGTTTAGCGGCTGCTAATTACTGTTTTACTGAAGCATTTTACTGACCCGTGTGTGAATGTGTGTTAATACCTGCCTACAAACCAAGTTTCCTCCGGGATAATAATAAAGTTGAAGTCTGAAGTTCAAGTGAAGATATAATATCCAGACACATCCAGTTTGCTGTTCATACAAGTATAGCAAAGCATACAGAAATACAAAGACACAACCACATGAGTTGGAACGTTGACAAAAAAGTGTACAAACTATACCGTTGAAATTTTGCTATCATTGACCATGAAACATGGAACAGGTTTTGTAGCTATAGCAATGTACTCGCTTGAAGTTATGCCATTTAGTCTTCATTGAGGGAACTGTAAAAACAACATAGTGGCCTAATGGTACATGTAGGACTGTACTGACAGTTTCCAAATGAAAAACAGTATTAAACAAATGATCTCTATCTATGTAATAGGCATTCATTTTGTATTTGTGAATGAAATTCTAACTAACTCAATCTTGATTGTTTTCAAAAAGGAACAGGAGGAATGTATAGTGAAAAAAAAGAGACTGATCAAACTGAAACTAGCCCTTGAATTTTATGCAGGTTTAAATCTTATCAGTGTTTTAACGACTCTGAGTCAGTGATCAAAGATGATCATGTATAATAGCCTGATGGCAAAGGGAGAGATCACACGCAGATAAAGGATAATAAGCGTGACACTTGTTTCTTTGAACATCATCTTTCTGCCCAATTTCAATCTTGAAGATATGACTATATTAAAATCCATTTATAGCTCCAGAGCCCAGGCCAGTCACAAGACATATTTTAACACAACACGCTCTTGAATTTATTCATCTTACAGGGGAAATTGAAATCGAATCATGAAAGAAAAAAAAAAAATCTACTGTTCTGAAGAAACAAAGAAATCAAGTTCTAGCATCTGCCTTGTTAATAAGATAGCAGCCACTTTATGATTTGAAGTTAAATTGAGATTATTTTCATTATTTTGGTTCTATTTACTTTATATTTAGATTTTTAATAAATGCTAATGCCAACAAATACCAGTTAGCATTATCTTAAAAACAGGTGAAGGAGCACTGCTCTATGCCGAATGATGACCGGCTACATTAAGGCACATTGTAGCCCACTGGCAAACAGATGTGCCATTGTGCCACTTTCTTACCATCAGTTTCAAAGGACAATTGCAAGATCTTTGTCAGCACCAGTGAAATCTATTCCCTCTTTCTGCAGTATCTTTTGGCTGTCTTCACGAAAAGACAGGCATTTCTTCATATCTGTGCTCCTAAATAGACATTTAGTATGAGGAGCAGATGTATCGTGACATGGCTCTCAGGATGGTTGTCTGTTTGGCTAGCTTGTGATGTGACTGACAGTGACAAGTGAAAAGGTTCCAGCGGGTGTTTTGTGGCTGAGCCACCTGCTGAAGCAGAACCCACATGGGGACTTAGCTAACCTTGCCTGAAGAACCTATGGGCTTATGAACGGATGCAGCCAGAGTAAGCATAATTTATTGTGACATTATACAACGCTGAACCCTGTAAATTAATCAGAAAGTTAACTTTTCTTAAGCTCACTTGAATAAAGAGTGACTCCTGCATGAACAGCTTGAATGTGATTCTAATTTATCTGATATGAATTAGAGAAAACTTTATTTGAACAATAAAAATTGGGATTTAGTCAGGTCGTGCTGAGCTTTGCTGTTGGTGCGGTGATGACCTGCTTTTTAGAGCATTATATTCACTATCTGCCACTGTAAGTCTTTGAATTGTTTCCTGCTCCTTGCTGGAGCCTATTCCAGCTGTCACAGGGCGAGAGGCATGATAGACTCTGGACAGATCGCCAGTGTACCACAAAGCCAAACATTTGCACTCGCGTTCGGAAAGGCCCCAGCCAGCTGGTGGTTTTGAACGCAGAATCTACTTGCTGTGAGGTGCTAACCTGTGTCACCCAATATTCTATATCATTATCTGTAGCCATGGAAGTAGTAATAGTTGTTTTTGCATGTGATGTTATGTTCATTTTCCCATGGTGTAAAATAAATTACATCAAAGCATTTTAAGCTACAGATTAGGTAGAAACGCTATCATACATTACCAAAATTATAAATAATCAAGTGCTTTTGCAAAGGCTCATTGGTTGTGGTCAAGCCAGTTGCATGAAAATTTGTCGCTATTATACTTTTCTTGTTTGTACACAGCTACAACACATGTCTTCCTCTGGTCCAACTGTGAGAGGTAAGGGTGATTGAGGAGAACAATTATCATGGGTCATGTTCCTGTTTACTGGTTCATTACCAGCCCCACATGCACGATTTCTGCTCCGACCCTTTCAGTAAATGGGATTGTAATGACCTTGGTGTTCTGCAGCACATTTTCAAAAAGCTGTCAGATTTTTTTTTCTCATTGTGTTGCATGTATTCTTCTCACTAGATACTGAAAGAGATGTCTCTCCTATGCTAGACCCATTTACATCCATTTACCCTCAGTGGTCCTCAGTACAGAGGTGCAATGGATGGTTAAGGAGAGAGAGAGAGAGAGAACAACAGGCTATTGTGTAGAGGTGAAAAGAGAGAGTATTGTAAAAGAGAATTTGAGGATGAAAAAGCATGGGGAATAAAAGACAAATGAAATAAATATAAAAATGGCTTATGAAGAGATACGGGAACAAAAGACAGACAAAGAGAAAACAGAATAGGAGGAAGGGTTGGAGGGGGAACAGCCAGTTGAAAATTAACAACAGCCAGGCGCTGCTGCTGGCTTAACAATTGCATGTCTTCATCACTGAAAGGTTACCATGAACAATACTGACAGTTCTGCCTATTAGGCTCTGACTGGCATGCTTTACTCATAGCACAGGGAAGAGGAGGAGAGAGGGAGAGTAAATAAAGAACAAGTAGGAGACACTGAAACAAAGGAAACAGGCAGAAAAGGCGAGAAAGGAGAAAGAAGCCTATGTAAGGAGGCAGAAAGATGGAGGGAGAGTAAAAGGGAAAAAACAGAGAAAAAACTCAATGGGAGTTAGGGAAGGGTGACGTGGAGACCTTAAATGAACACAGATGATTGTGTGATGCTGAATCATTAGTCCTGGAGTAAAAGCTCTCGTCACAGTGCCAGGGTAAGAAGGGGACATCTGATAGCTGCTCTACTCTATTACTGTACATAGAGACAGAAAAAAACAACCTCTGGTGTCACACAGGGAGTTTGACATTAAAACCTGTGTTGAATGTACACTTCAGGGTTGCTAACTGAGGACAAATGCAAACGATTACCATTACCTCTTCAGTTTGGCATTGGTCCCTGAATTCATGGCTGGAAGAAACTGAGTAACCTTTTGTTGTCACAATATTTAGAAAATATTCATGAGGCCATAGTTTGGATGTATGGGGCTTGTACTGTTGTACTGTCCTTGTATCCACTCAAAACAATTCAGTTAGCTTGACACAATTTGATCCTATGTGCAACATCTGAAATTCTCCCTCTGCTGCCTTGATTTTTTTCTTTTTCAAGCAATTTCTCACAGACCCCGAAAACAGTAGTTATAAACTCACTCTTAAAAAGAACATTGAACAATTACAGATGATAAAAAAAGACAAAATGTGTGCTAACATTGTAGGCCCACATATGCAACAGCTGTTTTTAAATAAACACTATAATCAATACTGGCGAACATGTTTGTCAGAAAATGCATTTGTACGCTTAATTTTAAAGTTAATGAATTTGTGAGAGTTTGCTGCTTGGAGCTACAGTGTAAAATCATTTCTTCTTGTTTGTTGGCCTTTGGCCTTCAATGCAGCATCAATGATGCTATGAAAGGCCACAATCAATTCGTGGTCCCCAGTTTGACAGTGGATCAATTTCTCAATGCTAATTTCTACTAAGTGATTGACAGTGAATTGCTGCAGTTGGAATTTAAGATTGGGAATCGTTTTTTTTCTCTCTTTCACCCTGAATTAATTTTAAAGTAATTATAGAATGATCAAAAATCAATTTTCATACCTCGATATGTCATGTGATGTATACTGTGATTGAAAATGAATATTGAAGGACTGACATCCACAGCCTCAGATGGATTTTTCCTTAGAAACAAAGGTTACTGTTCCTCATGACTGCTCATTGAACTAAATCAGACACCTTTATCAGATGTTAATAAAATAAAAGATGACTGGACTTCACTGCTATTGGGTTACAATGTGTAATTATTCAGTCACAAACAAAATCATATATTACAGTTTTGATGATGGGATGATGATGGGATGAGATTATTACACTTCTTCCTGAGGAGGTCATGGATGTCAGCACCAAATTTAATGACAGTCCATCTGATATTTGTTGAGACATTTCACGCAAAACCACAAATGTCAAACTTGTGGTAGCACTGGAGGACAGGTCAGGGGATCAGCAAAATCATTAGGGTTCATCATCTGGCGACCATGAATATTGAAGCCAGTTGTCAAGATATTCCATATACGATTCGTGAAAATGTTAATCCTCAGGTAGCACGGAATGAAAAGTCAGAGGTTCACCAGAGTCAACAGTCCACATCATCTGGAGACTATGAATGGTTTCATGGCAATCCGTCAAACAATTCCTGAGAGATTCAGTCCGGGCTAAAGGGGTGGACTGACCAACTAACATTGACGTCCTTAGCATAACACTGCTAGCATTGTTAAAAAAAAGATATACAGGCTCTACTAAATATACCTAATAGTGTGTTGATGCCAACCAGGCATGTAATTTGCATTGCACTTTCTCGTATGGTGGAAAGTTCACAATACTGCAGCAAGTGAAAAGGTCCTCACAGTTAAAAGAGGTGTTCCCGATGTTTGTTACAAAAAAAACAAAAAGTAGTATGCAACCATATATTTAGATCTGTGTAATATCTTATTGATTAAACAATACCTTGATAAAGTGCCTCCAGTCTTTACACATCGTCTCAGTTTAAAGGACAAGCCTTCCCAAAGATACAACTAAACCAGCGCCACACAGTCGAGCGTCCATTTGTCTACGCACAGAGGAAATGCATGCAGAGAGGAGCTGCCTTGACATACAGTAGCAAGAGGACATGGTCAGCAACATTTTCATCTTCTTATGCACCATTGCATCTCTGCAGATGAGACAAATAAGGAATAGCCTCAAGGGGAGCGATTACTACAATAGCTGTCTCTTATTCTGACGTAGTGTCTAAAGTTGCATACACTATATGCTATATATACTGCACTGTAAATGTGAATGAAATCTCTTAAGAAATCAGAGATATACACCCTCGGGTGTATGTTTAATATAGGATATATTGTGAATATTGTGACTTGCATTCTTTTTGGCTCAACAAACTTCGGTTTTATGTTACTGTCTTACATAAAACACACATGCATGCAAAATCACTATTGGGGTCGGGGGAGAATTGATTCACATTAGAATTTGAAAATTTTAAATCAATTCACAAATTCCCAAAGATATTATTTTTGCAAGAAGCTTTACAAGACAATGGCAAATTATTTTATGAATACATTGCATGCTAGTACCCATAAATCATTGCAGTTAACTTTTAGAAATAAAAAGCTGCATACTTTTCTCAGCTTTTTCTGCTCTTTCAGACAACAACCTTCATCAAGGCCTGTTGGCTTAATGTCAGTTATGATTCATGCTGCAATTCAGTGAACTAAAAACGCAAATCATGAGGTTACATTACAGATAACACCAAGTGAGCAGTGTCTTACCCAGAGCTGACAAATGGAATGACATATAATGAATTGCTCCTAAAGTCATAACTCCAAGACAGAAACATTTCCAAGACACAAACACGTGATTACCTGTCAGACTGACATGATGATGTATACTTAATGCATAGTTATTGCATGACTTTAAATCTCTCAGTTCAGGTAATATACAGTGGGGCAAAAAAGTATTTAGTCAGCCACCAATTGTGCAAGTTCTCCCACTTAAAAAGATGGGAGAGGCCTGTAATTTTCATCATAGGTATACTTCAACTATGAGAGACAGAATGGGGGGAAAGAATCCAGGAAATCACATTGTAGGATTTTTAAAGAATTTATTTGCAAATTATGGTGGAAAAGAAGTATTTGGTCGATAACAAGTTCATCTCAATACTTTGTTATATACCCTTTGTTGGCAATGACAGAGGTCAGACGTTTTCTGTAAGTCTTCACAAGGTTTTCACACACTGTTGCTGGTATTTTGGCCCATTCCTCCATGCAGATCTCTTCTAGAGCAGTGATGTTTTGGGGCCGTCGCTGGGCAACACGGACTTTCAACTCCCTCCAAAGATTTTCTATGGGGTTGAGATCTGGAGACTGGCTAGGCCACTCCAGGACCTTGAAATGCTTCTTACGAAGCCAGTCCTTCGTTGCCTGGGCGGTGTGTTTGGGATCATTGTCATGCTGAAAGACCCAGCCACGTTTCATTTTCAATGCCCTTGCTGATGGAAGGAGGTTTTCACTCAAAATCTCACGATACATGGCCCCATTCATTCTTTCCTTTACACGGATCAGTCGTCCTGGTCCCTTTGAAGAAAAACAGCCCCAAAGCATGATGTTTCCACCCCCATGCTCCACAGTAGGTATGGTGTTCTTTGGATGCAACTCAGCATTCTTTCTCCTCCAAACACGACAAGTTGAGTTTTTACCAAAAAGTTCTATTTTGGTTTCATCTGACCATATGACATTCTCCCAATCCTCTTCTGGATCATAGCAAACTTCGGACTGGCTTAAGCAGGGGGACACGTCTGGCACTGCAGGATTTGAGTCTCTGGCGGCGTAGTGTGTTACTGATGGTAGCCTTTGTTACTTTGGTCCCAGCTCTCTGCAGGTCATTCACTAGGTCCCCCCGTGTGGTTCTGGGATTTTTGCTCACCGTTCTTGTGATCATTTTGACCCCACGGGGTGAGATCTTGCGTGGAGCCCCAGATCGAGGGAGATTATCAGTGGTCTTGTATGTCTTCCATTTTCTAATAATTACTCCCACAGTTAATTTCTTCACACCAAGCTGCTTACCTATTACAGATTCAGACTTCCCAGCCTGGTGCAGGTCTACAATTTAGTTTCTGGTGTCCTTTGACAGCTCTTTGGTCTTGGCCATAGTGGACTTTGGAGTGTGACTGTTTGAGGTTGTGGACAGGTGTCTTTTATACTGATAACCAGTTCAAACAGGTGCCATTAATACAGGTAGCGAGTGGAGGATAGAGGAGCCTCTTAAAGAAGAAGATACAGGTCTGTGAGAGCCAGAAATCTTGCTTGTTTGTAGGTGACCAAATACTTATTTTACCAAGGAATTTACTAATTAATTCATTTAAAATCCTACAACGTGATTTCCTGGATTCTTTCCCCCCATTCTGTCTCTCATAGTTGAAGTGTACCTATGATGAAAATTACAGGCCTCTCTCATCTTTTTAAGTGGGAGAACTTGCACAATTGGTGGCTGACTAAATACTTTTTTGCCCCACTGTAGGTTACTTTTACACTTAATCCATTTCTCTGTCTTGCTCTGTCACTCCCCAACTTGGTCTGTGGATTTCCTCCTCTCTCCCATCATTGAATCCTTCCCATTTTCTCCCTCTTTCGCTCTCCGTCCAGCTCCCCATTTTTCTATTTGTCTCTGTGCCTTTATTCTACTTTTTTCTCTAGTTGTTTGGTGAATCACATGGTGAACATGGTTTTGCTCCCTTAGTGGAGTCCTGTCATATCACAACTCATCTATTATCATCGAATCAGAATAATGAAAGATATTGGTCATTTTCAATAATGCCTCAACAACACGCTTTCATTAAAAATGGCACTACATGTATAGTTTGCTTCTTCGTTCCTCATTTTCTCACTGACTTTGTCATACGTCCCCTGAGAAGAAGAGGAATCTGCAAAGGGTGGTATAGCACATTACCCAAATTCCCTATGCCTAATGGTGTGTCAACATGGATAGACCATTAACATGTAATGATGTGCTTTGTGATAACGATTGGATTATTTGGTTTACTATGCCATGAGCGGCTGCACGGAAATAACACGGGGGGAGAGAAGAGAAGGCTAATTCGGTCCTAATTCGATGCCCGAGGCGATCTCATCTGTTTTGTTCTTGTATGTATGAAGTGCCTCTCCTCTCCTGTGAGTGCAATATGGTGAAAAGCTATTTTAGACCCCGTGGATGCAGTGCAAGCATCACATCCTTTTCAAATTTCCTCTGCACATATCAGATAGTGGACAGAATATTCTTTCTGCTGAATTCTGCTGCACACTATCAGCAAGTCACTTATTCTATTATTTTGTGCAGTTATGTGATGTGTACCTCATGATACTGTAATAAAAAACAGTTGGATAGGTTAATTCATTTAAGGCTGAAGTAACACTGTTAAATCGCAATTCTTTAGTAAATTAACCTTAATGTGACTCTTTATGAACGCTCATCTTCAAGAGTTAATTGCAGTGGAATATACAGTGGGGCAAAAAAGTATTTAGTCAGCCACCAATTGTGCAAGTTCTCCCACTTAAAAAGATGAGAGAGGCCTGTAATTTTCATCATAGGTACACTTCAACTGTGAGACACAGAATGGGGGGAAGAATCCAGGAAATCACATTGTAGGATTTTTAATGAATTAATTAGTAAATTCCTCGGTAAAATAAGTATTTGGTCACCTACAAACAAGCAAGATTTCTGGCTCTCACAGACCTGTAACTTCTTCTTTAAGAGGCTTCTCCGTCCTCCACTCGCTACCTGTATCAATAGCACCTGTTTGAACTCGTTATCAGTATATCAGTATATCAGTTATCAGTATCAGTATGTCCACAACCTCAAACAGTCACACTCCAAAGTCCACTATGGCCAAGACCAGGAGGAGATCTGCATGGAGGAATGGGCCAAAATACCAGCAACAGTGTGTGAAAACCTTGTGAAGACTTACAGAAAACGTTTGACCTCTGTCATTGCCAACAAAGGGTATATAACAAATTATTGAGATGAACTTTTGTTATTGACCAAATACTTATTTTCCACCATAATTTGCAAATAAATTCTTTAAAAATCAGACAATGTGATTTTCTGGATTTTTTTTTCTCATTTTGTCTCTCATAGTTGAAGTGTACCTATGATGAAAATTACAGGCCTCTCTCATCTTTTTAAGTGGGAGAACTTGCACAATTGGTGGCTGACTAAATACTTTTTTGCCCCACTGTATAGAGGAGATGTTCCTCCTGGCTTTGATGCTGCGGTTCAGGTCTGCCTCCTCTGACCTGGCAGACAGATGTTCCCACACACTCCAGTTCACCGCACTGACACCAGAAGCACCTTTGGCCCGCTTTCTTTTTGAATAGCATAACTGAAGTTAAACTGATTTTTGGGCAGGTGGAAAATAATTCTGTATTAAAATTTGAATCCAGTAAAAAGTTTAGTTCCTTTGAGGAGGGGAGTAAGGTGACTTTAAATAATATTTCACTTTGGTATGACTTTTTTTTGACAGTGTCAGTCACCAAATTTAGCTTCTAATGTGAAATTACTAATTCCCACTGCGGTACAATCTCTGTTACTGGTAAAAAGAATAAAATAAAATCAGTAATGTTTCACAGATTTGTCCTTGAAAAACACAGCTCTCTGAATTATATCACACAGTGCGAGAGATCTTCACTGTTTTACATATAAATACCATGATGCAGGCGCTCTACTGTAGTTGTACTGTATGCATAATGATTGTGTGGCTGCTGAGCACAACTGTGCTGAGAGGCACTCCATCTTCAGGCTATCTATTCTCTCTCTCTCTCATGCATACACACTCACACCATCTTGCCTTCTTTTTTTCACATAATAGTTGGATTATGCACAGACACTGTGGGTGGACAGAAAGCTTCTGTCTCCAGCTGGCTGAATTCTTTTTGGTGTTTCATCCCTCAAAAGACAGGATTAATACCCCTTAAAAATCTTCTTAAAAGTTTTTCATACAAGGAGGAGTTTTTAATTTGTTTGATATAATTGGCATGTAAGTTCATTCGCCAGACTTGTGTTGGCATGCAAATCCAAAAATGGCAGGCGAGGAAGCTCATCCTTTTAACAAGTGTTAAAAGTACTTTTGATCATGTGTAAGAAAAGTTTTACAAACATCTGTTTTGTCTCTCTCAGTTACGTCTGTAGCAGAGCACTTCTCAACATATCATAATATATCAGACATGAATATCTTTCCTAAAATCCTAAAATTAGATCAGTTTCTAATCAGATTGCCAAATGCTTCAGGGACCTATTTGCCTTGATATTAATTTGATTTCACACTTCATTCAGAGAGAGGGACAGAGAGATATAAATAGAGGGAAACAGAGAGGGAGAAAAGAGATAAAACATAGGATGACAGAGAGCAAGAGAGAGGGACAAAACGAGAAAAAGTGGGAAAGTTAATGGGAGAGGAAAGTGGGAAAGAATGACAGTAGAAGAGAGATTCCTGGTGTAAAAGGTGGACATGCAGCTATGGCAAAGTTCACTCACACTGAGATACATCTTGTAAATCTGAATCCTCTGTAAAGGAGCATCTCAACAGCTTGGACAATGTTTAACAAAAATGATTATGACATTTTGCAATATCAAACAAAGCCAGGAAAGTAAATTTCATAAATTTGATTCAAGGTTTACTGTAATATGTTTCATTGCCATGTACTTTGCATCTGATTATTTTGGCACAGAGATTACTTTGTACATAGGGTTAACTAAAAAAAACATGGTAAAACAAAGTGATTAACATGAAGCAAAAAGTGCAGTCAAGGCTGATGGTTGGAGGATCACAGATTCATCTGTAGTTGATCATGAATGTCTTAACATTTCATTGCAATCCATGGAATATTTGCTCAGTCAATCTGGTGACAGGTCAGTGGTCAAATTAACCAACTGTCTAACTAACCTGCATTGCATTGGCTAGAGCCACACTACAAAAAAGTAGGCTCTTGCAAAGGATAAATAGGTTGTGGGATGTAGGGTTAATTAAGGAGGTGGCTATATTGTGCTGGAAATTAATATACTTTTGAGCCAGCTAAGCTATAATGGGATTTCTCAGCTACATCGGGTCTCACACAGAAATAATTGGATATAGAGTTCAAATGAGACCATCAGTCGGGTGATCATTAAAATCATAGGTCTGACTCTCTACATTATCAGTCCTTATTATCTAGTTATATAAGTACAATAAGTCAGAGTTCACACTCACACACAACTGTTCAACTTCATGCTCACGTGTAATATAATTCTTAAACATGCTCACAGTGAGCAGAATTTGAAATATTGTGACACCATAATCTGGTCTGTGTTTGTCACAATAAATGCATTTCTTCATGTGCATTTTCAGTTTGAGCATTAAAAAAACCTGAGTGTTCAGTGAATTGCTGAAAATTAGAAAAAAAACGACCTCAAAATAACCCAAACAAGGTTTTTAAACTTTGCATTTGAAGCCTGTGACAACACTGTTCATTGAAATCAGATCTGTGGCGAACGGTGAGGAGACTGTAACCTTCCTCAAATTAATACATGAAATGAGCAGACATGTCATATTTTCATTATGTTTCATATATTGCTTTTTACCGTTTAGGGTTTGACAGGTGATCTTGTAATTACATCATCTTGTTGTGCTCTCTTTTTCTGCAGTGTTTTAAAGGCACTTGAGAATCAGCACCACACGCTGTTTTTTTTTTTTTTTAGATAAACCACCTCCTAATATTTCTAGAACAACAGTGGATGGAACATTTTCTAAAGATTTCTGAAAATCTGGTTAAAATTTTGATGATTCTTGATGGAAACCTGGCTTATGTTACATAATTAGTTGTATTTTAGAAGAAGGGATTTTATTGTATGTTGGCAGACTAGATATCCAGTCAATACTGTATCATTAGAAACTCAAAAAAGGTTTTACGATGGTTGGTTTATCAGTAGCATTAAAATTAATGTTTGGGTAAAAAAAATGCATACATATAGACATATAGATAGACAGATAGATAGATTAGCCTTATTAACCATTAGATAGATTATCTGTGTGCATATGTGAACTGTATGCTGTATGCTGTGACTGCTCCAATGAATCTGTAATTCCCCACAGACATGCTTCCCTCCAGCAATGCAGATATAGTTACACAATAAAGATTCGTCTCAATTACAACATAATTAATCAAGTCAACTGTTGGTTATCACAGCCACATTAACTGTAACAGCTACACACACACACACACACACACACACACACAGACACCTCCCAAACCATAGCACATACCCAAACCTCAAGACAGATGTCACCCCAAGGAACAACTTCATTTATTTTTCTTTTGCTGTTGGCTTTACATGGTGACCTTTCTAAGCAGTAGGTGTGGAGCGGTGGGACCGAGTGGCAGGAGCAGTGACTCACAGGGAAGTGTCTCTGCCTGCAGCCAAACTCATCGACATTCATGTTTTCAAGTCCCCGGACTCCAAAAGGTGCCATGGGTATGTGTGCACATGTGTACTCGTTCCACACATTCATGGCAGAGTGTTGTGGTGCTGTTAGCTTTATAACACTTCAGGATCCTGCACCAGTTCTTCAGAGAATCTGAAAGGTGGATGTGCACAGACTAGTTTACTATGCCCTCTTGGGGGAGACGGGGGATGGGGAGGGAGGCAAATGTGAATGGGGGCAGGTTCCCAAAAAGTGTCACATTGGATGATATGGATATTTACAATATGAAATGTATTTTAACACCAAACATTGAGTGTTGTTTTATGTGGGGGCGAGAGAGCGAGGGCATAATCATAACACTTTCCATTAATAACTCTCAGTTTAGAGTCCATTTGATTTTTCTAAGACATTTTATCTACCCTCTATGTGATGTTCGCTCTCTGTGGCATGGATTTAATATGCTGCTTCACATCACAATCCTTCTGGAGCCGTAGATAAGAATATTCAAAAGGTGGCCATTTCTTATATTTCCACAGTTTAGCAGGAAATGTTCCAATGGAGGCTACTCTGAAGGTCAAATTACACTGTTAACCTCAATTACCCTGTGCTTTACAACAGGGGCTAGAGGTCACAGCCATGATGAGGAGTTTCATTTTAGTATAGCCAGAGGTGTTTTTGGACAGATAGCATCTCTCTCTCTCTCTCTCTCTCTCTCTCTAATTCTGCCCTGTCTTCCTCTCTTTACCCATCATCACCACCTGACCTAATGAAACAGATTGATTGAACAACAATACAATCAAAGCTTCAGCTGGTGTAAACGTTGTGTTTACAAAGACCTCAGATGCTTCTCAAAAACAACAAATGATAAACCATAACTTATACACTTACTTAATAGGCTTTTCTTTTGTATTGCCTTTGGTCTCGCTAGGTCATCTGATTAAAAATCAACTTAACAGCAAACCCAAACGTGTGTAGAACCTCGCATGTACTTGTGAACCGGAGGTTCGCAGGGATCACAAATCAAGACCTGGAGGCTATTTCACAAAAACCTAGATAGCGGATTAAGCTGGAATTTTGTGATTCGGTTTCATGAAAGCACATAAGTTAGACAGCCAGGGTTGATTAATTTTGGTGTCTTATCATTTCAGTCAGCAGTTACTCCAAATGAACACCAACATGTTTTTTACAGTTATTCCATCTTCCTGTGTGTTTGTTTTGTTTTATTTTTACGAGCCTGCATTATAATACCACAGTCACATATTGTTATTTAGTACTGTACAAGTACTGTTATTCTTTTAACACTGTGACCATTACTGTGTTTATGATAATTCATGTTAGCTGTTTTTATTGATATATTGTGTTTGACTGCTGTTCATATTGTGGTTGGAGGTTTGATAATTATATTATAACAGTTGCTGAGATAATGAAGTCAGTGATAAGTACACAAAGTCCTATATAGCCCACATACACTTATGTGTCTTCTCTCTCTCTCTCTCTCTCTCTCTCTTTCTTCTGACATCTTCAAAGTGAATGTTTTTGGCTTTTCAGTGAGATTTTTTTGGCCACTGTTTTTGACATGATAGACTACACCCCCTGACAATGCAACAAAAACTGCAGAGTTAGTAACAGTGGCTTCACATGGAGGCTCTGGCTTAGTGCCCTCTGAGCCCTTGGGCCCCTGACCATAATCCTAGCAGGCCCGTTCAGTAATCCACCCATGACCAAAACTGTAACCAGCACTGTTAGCACCGTTAGCAAGAAGGTTCCTGGTTCGAGCCTCCCTGTGAGGAGTTTGCGTGTTCTCCCTGTGCTTACGTCCAGGTAGTCCGGCTTCCTCCCACAGTCCAAAGACGTGCAGGTTAATCGGTAACTATAAATTGCCCGTAGGTGTGAATGTGAGCGTGAGTAGTTGTCTGTCTCTCTGTGTCGGATAAGTGGTGTAGATAATGGAGATAGAATAGAATAGAATTTAATGTCTTTATTGTCGTTTGTACAGGTACAACGAAATTGAAAATGAAAAGATGGATAATCATAACTGTACAAAAACTGAAATAACAGATCTGATGAATTGAACCTGAACCTGAACCTGAACCTGAAGCCATCTACCATCAATACGTTATCACATGGGGGGGGCAGGGAATAGAGAGTTTGTACGTGAGCTCACAGGCCAACCACTAACCACTCTGATATACTGTGATTTCATGTCCACAGACCATGTCCTTTCCATTGTTCACATTCTCTGTCTAATTTTTCTAAAGGAAGATGACCATGTTTTTTTTAAATACGGTTATTGTCAGTACCAGTATATCACAGTGCCCCTAATACATGCATATATTCATGTATAAATACATATACAGAGAACTGCTTGAATTGAATTAACAAACTGAATTAATTGTAGCAACTCCTTGAATTGTATAATTATGACAGTTTCACTTATGTTCGTCTTAATACGACACTTCCTTACTTAGATATATGCTTTGCTTCCTCATTCCATCAGTAGCTGTTGCTCCCTGGGAGTAAAATACGCAGCAAGCATCTTCTTCTATTCAGCATTAGTAAATTGGTGATAGGTCGGTTGAAGAAAGCCATGAATACGAATCAAGCTAGGATTCACTGAAGTAACTAGATCAAGACTTGTTTTTTCTGTTACCTGGATTTCTTAATTCTGCTGTTGTGAAATACCCCTCTGGAGTTCTTGGTTTGTAGACCACACACACAGGGCTGGTGCACCAGTGAACATACTCAGGAGACCAGACACTGTGTAGAGTTTCAAACAGATATGGTCTTTACCTAATTCCGTTTTGTATGTATGCTACTCTTTTGGAACAATCTTGCGACCACTGTTGTTCAGATGACACACACATTGATTTAACATCTGGTCCAAGCCTTTTCATCAAAACAGATATGCCCCACAGTTGTTTCCAACTGTGATTTCTGTGCAGCTGAACATTACACAGCAATTTAAGAAAAGACATGATAATAGACAAAAAATAAGCAAAAGAAGAAAATATCTTTACCCCTCTGGCACTGCATACACAGCAAATGATAAACACACGGCAAATACAGAGAAGAAAACTAAATAAAATACTCATGATTTCTTCATTCTTCATTTTGGATACTGGCTTTAACAATTCAAAATCAAAATTGAAGTGCCATGTTTTTTTTGTGTTTGTTTTTTGTATTTCAACAGGGAATTGGTTTACCAACTAAGGCATAATGGTGTGACAGGATAATAAAATTTGATTTAATGAGTTTAAGAACTGTACAATGATGTGGTCAGTGTTTCTGGAAAAATCATTGACACTTAGGGCTAAAGACTTGAAATCCAATGGACAGTTACAGTCCCTTTATGCTCCTATGAGGACTGGATGATGGAACATGAGCAGCACCATAGAACATAAAACATTAGAACAGTAAAGGTCGGAGAGAGCAACGTGTGTCACAATTAAATGTTTTTGATTAATAAAACACATGTACACGTTAATACAACATTTCAAACTAGCTTGGTATAGTAAAGCCATCACCAAAAACTGGAAATATCAACCAACATATAAACAAACACCATTGACAGTGAGTGATGTCTTCTTAATGGGTATCTGTCCCTGTGCGTGATACACTGCTTGTAGTATGTGCAACCCTCTGGCCTTACCATGACATCATGACCTGAGCTGTGTATTAAAAGAGGGCCATGTTGGCTGTAATTCTGATTAACACAGTAACAGTGGACAAGTCTTGATATAAATATAGTACAGAGCATTGCTCCATGGTCACACAGTAACATAGACATTTTTTGTTTCCTGGTTGGATTCAGAACAATAACTTATTGTACAAATATAAATCTGTTTTTCAGTCAGCTAACCTGTCAGCAGTGTCTTCGCTATACAAGCTCTTACCCAGAAGTTAAACAGACAACAAATATTAATCAGAATTGTTCTGCGCTCAGTCTACATTCTCTACATTGACAACATGAAGCAATGTTGACTTCATTGTGTCATGTTGCCAATCTGAATATCTTTCATCTCCAAACAGGAAAATTTCTGTATAGGATGTTGAAACGTTTTGAGGTTTTCAAAAAAAAAGTATGATCCTTTAAGCTTTCTTCAGATTCCTCTTTTATCCCCCACTTTTATTCTGTCTGGCTTTAGGTGTGTATAAACATAGGATAGGATGACAAAAGTGTGGTTCTCCTGCAAACATTTAATGAAATAGGTTGTGATTAGTTTAGTAATATTGTTGATAAGTATTTTATTAGTGAGTATCTTAATAGGAAACAAAATGTAAAAGTACATCATATATTGTACTGATTGTAATCTCCAAATAAATAGAGAAGTAAATGTGCAATGACTATTTTCATGAACCTGCTAGATTTATGTTTTCTGAGCCCCCACAGCTTCTGTCTCCATCTACAATAACAAGTATGTGTACAAATATATGTTGACTCCTCTCCAACCTCAACCGTTACCATCGATCAGGTCTTCTGACACACACATAGATGCTGTTTAAGCGGCGAGAGGTGGGATAATGGTGGTACTTCAAGTAAGTGGGTATTGACTGTTTTGGTGATCAATGATACAAAAGTGTGATCCACTCATCTCAAAGAAGGATAGTAAGAGAGTGAGAGAAGAGCCAGGGGAGCAGTACAGTCAGCTCCAATGAACATTTAATAATAATAATAATAATACATTTGATTTATAGGCGCCTTTCAAGGCACTCAAGGACACCGTACAACACACAGTTATTTAATACCATCTGCTGGTAAAACGTCTCAATAAAGCTTCAAAAATATACAGTAGCAAACATCTAATCTACTTTGTATTTTTGATTACTGATTGTTGTAGAAATAAAACTAACACTTAATGGTATTACATTCTGTGTATACATACACTACTGCATACATGAGACTATCAAATGAAGGTTTACATACATTGTGATGTATGATGTTAAATGCTAACATTGCTGTGCACATTATGTATGACATGTAAATGGTGACCAAGAGACACTAAATCAAACTTTACCTCCATGTTGTTTGTGTAAACTTTGCTCCTTAACTACAGTTTAAGAGACCAGACCCAGAGGAATAAAGACCATAGAAACCGCAGAGCTGCTGTCCCACCTAACCAGTGACCCATTCAAAGAGTCACATTACTTCACAGTCAAACTGGAAATATTTTCATTGGTTGGTCCCTGAATGGTGACCTATTAACACCATGTATGTGATTGTGTGGGTGAATGTTTGTGGATGGAGGGTGGTGGGGGTTGATGCATGAATGTGAGCTGGTATGCAGACCGGTTTGTGCACGTGGGAATGTGTGGTGTGTGTGTGTGTGTGTGTGTGTGTGCAAAAAAACTGAGTAGCTTTATGCATTAAATTGTTTAAATTAAATTGTTTGCTTTTGCTTGTACTATATGCCTCACAGTACGTGTGTGGGCGTGTCTTACAAATGACACCTGCACTGCAGAAGAAGAGTTTTCCAAGGTCAGAGTTAAATCAACAGAAATTACACAGCTGCCAAAACCTATTACTGCAGAACCATGCAACACAGGGCCTGCCCAATGGGCAGAGACCACTCATTGAGTGTACAAAGTAAACACACATGAATCTGGGTACATACATTTGTGTGTGTGTGATGGTGTGTGATCCACAAATGAAAAAGGACACACAGTATACAGCAAACAATTTCATAATCACACACTAGAGCACACAGGCATCTACCCTATTTTTTACTCATCATTTGTAATACATTTTCTTCATGCCACGCCGTTTTTATTGTGTAAATCTCATTTCTCGGACAGATAACGTTCTCTTCACTCCTGTGCATAACTCAACCTAAAAACACAAACATAAAATACAAAAGAGAGTCACCAGACCAATACAAATTTGACTCAGTGTTGATGGACTATGAAAACCTGCAAGTAGCAAATAATTTTATAATTACTGTAAGCACATCTCAACCAGGCATGAAAAAACAAAGCTTTATAAAAGATGCTCAGCCCTCCAGCCATACTTCCTCTGACCCATCTTAATTCTCTCCTTATTACATTCACACAGAGCTGAGTTTGACCTTTCACAGCAGTCACCTGGTCATTTCACAGTCATTCATCCACGCTAGCTGCACACAGGTAGAAAATCAAGGCCTAGCCTTCATAACAGTGATTCTCATCAAAGTATGAAATTGTGAGGACAGCGACAAACACTTAGGTGAGGAGATAAGGCAAATGAAAACACGAGTGTTTAAACTATTTTTTGTACTCTGGGCTTGCAAAACTGGTCTTTGCTCAACTGTATAAATGCAAGTGCGTAAAATTCAACACTTCTGGTCAATTTACTGTGAGAGTGGCCTTCGTCAGGCCTTTCAGTCTGCAGATATATACATATCCAGTCTTAAGGACAAAGTAATCAACAAACCAGAAGCACCCCTGAGGGTTGGCATGGGAAAGAAAATACATTATTAAGCTCCATTATGGTGAATTCTCTTCAACTTACCCAATAAAATTTAAAAGCAGTTATCAGGGGATGAGCTAACAAAAAACACAAATGCACTCATAATCACACTATGTGCACTATAAACCACATAAGAGGATCCTTAAAAGCTGCTTAAGGCCAATTATAGAAAAGTATAATAGTAACCAGAGTAATCTAAAGTACTAATTCTAATTCTCAAAACATCAAATTCAAATAAGATAAATGAGGTATTACCGAAACCAATCACTGGATCACCCTTTTGCTTAGTTGATGAACATTTCCCGATAAAGATTCTGGGAGTGATGATAGATGATAAATGGTGGTAATGCTGAGGATCCAGCTACACTTCATTTGGTGCCTACTGAAGAGGAGAAGCAGGGCGATGGAGAGAAAGAAAGATGCCTGGAGTGTCCCCAGGCAGCTTCTTCTTTGACCCATAAACTGAGAACTCAAAGAAGGTGCCGAGTTGCGTCCCATTTGACATTCCTGCCCTCGCAACATCATCTCTCTCTTTCACTCTCTCTCCTCCACACACACACACACACACACACACACATAATTCTTATGTGTGCTGCGCTCTGTCATTATACAGAGCAAATGTTGACGTGTGGGTTAAGGTTCACCATGTGGTGTAATGAAGCTTGGCGGAAGTTTAACCAGGAAGACTGACTATCTTCATGCTCACTCATTATTTACATTATCTCTCTCCCTCTCTGTCTCTCTCTTTTCCTCTTCTTCTTCTTCTTCTTCTTCTTCACACACTTCAAACTCATCATCTGACTGTGGTCTCCCCCTTTTTCACTTTAACCAATCATATTTTTGCCTCGATCCTCGTAAGCCCATCGTCTCTTTGCAGTCAGACTTTAAAGGTGTTCCTCTCTTTGCTTCATTTCAGGCAAATCATTGCGACCCTCTTCCTCCATCACATTCACCTCCAGTCCTCATCACATTCAGCTCCCATGGGTCCCTCCTCTGTGCTCAATAGAAGTTCTGCTCCACATTCATCTAGGTCTCAGCATTGCTCTTCACCCCTTCATCACCACCACCAGTGTCAAGACCCCATCGGGGGATATTTCTTTTCATATATACCTCTTCCCTTTACAATGGTGACGTCTCGATGGGGTCTAATAGCCACAGACTATATGTTCATCTTATCATACATCTTGTCAGTACATTGTTTGATCATTTATACATATCTCTCTCTTTTTGCATACTTGTTCCCAGTTTTCTATATTCAGCTGGTCTCCTATTTCAGAGATAATTTTTTTTGAATACTGTTCAAGAGTTTTAGACAAAAATACAAAATAGTGATAATAATAATGATTTACTGATGTGGCGTAATTGCCAAAGACTCTAGATTCCAAAACACAGGAAAAGGTGTTGTTATCCTTTGTGCAAGCGCGTACAAAGTTCATTGGTGGTTGGTTGACCTGTATAAGAAGACTGGGGGGATAGTTTGAATTTTGGGACGCATCATCAGTAGTGTTCCTCCGGATCCTAGGGTGTTTCGGCCTTTCACACTATACACCCTCACTAGAGGCGGCCGGCTGCAGGGCGATCAGTCCTGAGCCTGCGTCCTATGCCCAATTATTCATGAGAGTCACCTTGTTGTTAAGTGGCAGACATCTCATGGGACTATGCATAGCAGGGTCGTCCTGTTCCCTGAGTCAAGCCTAAGCTGACCGCATACCTCCTGGTTTACTACTTGTGGGCCCAGCAGGGGTCCTTCCTCTTCATCCAGATCCACTGGCTGCTTCTCTCTGCTGCCTCTGATGCAGCTTTGATGGCTGTGCGCAGGCTCTGGCCCCTGATTCCCAGGTCTCTCAGCAGTTTGGTGGTAGATGTTGGCACAAACCCTCTGCATCCAACCTCCACTGGGCGGACTTCCGTGTTCCAGCCGTGATGTTGTGGCGCCAAGTGTACTGCCCTTGTGTGAGACTGGTCTTACACCCTGTTAGTATGTGCCAGAGAGAGGCTGGTCTGGAGCAAAGGGTACAGCCTGGATCATCACCAAACCACTGATGGCAATTGGTTGGTGTTGGAAGGACGTTGTAAGTAGCTCTGATGGTAAAGCTCAGACTTCGTGCTTCCATGGCCCACACATCCCTCCAGCTGAACCTCCTCCTCTCCACACTGTCCCACCGTGTCCACTGTGCCTGTTTGCCAAGGGAGACCGCCTTGGCCCACCTTGCAGACTCCTCCGGACGGCTTACTTCCCCCACCACCATCTTCCTCCGTGCTGGTGCAGTGGCCTTACTCCAAGCTGGGCGGTTAGTTGTTAGGCCAAGGCCTCCTCTTCCGTACTGAACATTCCCCACAATGTCAGTATGTCTGAGCGCTGATGTTGCCTCCTCCACTGCTGTTGCTGGTGTCCATTTGCGTCCAGTAGCCAAGGTTGGTGCATTGTTCCTCACCACTATGTCTTGGGATTCGTTCAGTGTCATCTGGAGTCATGTTTTAGCGCACTTGAACTTCTCCGTGAGACTGGTGAGGGGCAATTTGAGGACACCATCTCCATAGAGGCCTATGGTGGTGAGGCATCGTGGAAGTCCGAGCTACTTTTTGATGAATGCTGTGACTCCTCTTTCCAGCTTCTCTACTGTCGAGATGGGGACCTCATAGACTGCAAGGGGCCACAACACCTGGGGTAGGAGCCCAAATTGGAGGCACCAGGTCTTTAGCTTCCCAGGTAGTTGGGTGTTGTCAATGGACTGTAGGCCAGCGCTGATGTCCTTGTGCAGTTGTTTCACCTGGTCTCTGTCCTTCAGGCTTGCATCGTAGCACCTTCCGAGGCTTTTGACAGGCTGTTCAGATACTGTGGGGATTGGGTCGTCTCCGATGAAGAACTTCAGGTCAGCAAGCACTCCCTTCACCACTGAGATGCTGCGTGACTTAGATGGTTTGATCTTCATACGAGCCCAGCTGATGTTCTCCTCCAGTTTTCTGAGCAACCTCCTGGTGCATGGGATGGTGGTGGTCATGATAGTGATGTCGTCCATGTAGGCTCTGAGTGGAGGGAGGCGCACACAAGAGCTGACTCGCTGTCCACCTACAACCCATTTTGAGGCTCGAATGATGATCTCCATCGCCATGGTGAACGCCAAGGGAGAGACGGTGCATCCGGCCATGATGCCTACTTCCAGGCACTGCCATGAGGTGGTGAACTGAGGGGTTGAGAAGCAAAACTGCAAGTCCTGAAAGTAGGCTTTAACTAGGGCTGTGATGGTGTTTGGGATGTGAAAGAAGCTGAAGGCAGTCCAAAGGAGCTCATGGGGCACAGAGCCAAAGGCATTAGCGAGATCCAGGAAGATGACATGGAGGTCCTTTTTCTCCAGCTTTGCCATTTGGATCTGGTGCCAGATCATGCTAGCATGTTCCAGGCACCCAGAGAAGCCCGATACCCCCGCTTTCTGTACAGATGTATTGATGTACTCATTCCTGCGCAGGTACTCGGCCATCCTCTGTGCAATGATGCTGAAGAACACTTTACCCTCCACATTAAGTAGGGAGATTGGGCGGAACTGGCTGATGTTCATTGCATCCTTCTCCTTTGGGATCAAGACCCCGCCTGCCCTACGCCACACTTTGGGTACAGTCTTCTTCTGCCATACTGTCCTCATGAGCCTCCAGAGAAACCTCAAAACATCTGGTGCGTTTTTATACACCTTGTATGGGACCCATTTGGCCCAGGGGCTCATGCTGTTCTCGCCCGATGAACTATGCCTTCTACCTCTTTCCAGGTTGGAAGGCCGATCTTAAATTGATGTTCTGGGGGGCGATTGGTGGGATGTCTGATGGGATGGCAAGCTGTTCGTAGCGCCTTGGGTCAGAGTGCGTTGTTTTCAAGTGCTCCTCCAGGTCGTTCTTTGTTGTTTTTAGAGCTCCACTTTTTTCTTTGGTGAAGAGAGTTTTTAGGAAATTGAAGGGATCTTTGTAGAACTGTGTTCTTGTGTGTTCTTTCTTCCTCCTTCGTTTCCTTAAATTCTCTGCTCTGCGGAGGGATGCCAGACGGATTTTAATGTTGGCTTGGAGATGCCCTCCTTTTCCACTCCAGAGGCCTTCTTCCACTGTTTCCTGAGCTGTCTTCTTTCTTGAACGAGGCGCCTGATCTCTTGTTGCCTCCTGGAAACTGGTGGGGTAGGAACCTCTTTAACGTCTTTCTTCTCTTGTAGTCCAAAGCGTTCTGCCCCATACTGGTAGATGATGTCTCCCATTTTCTCCAACTTCTTCTCCACTGTGCCTCGAAGTTGCTAAAGGGTCAGGGTCAGGTCAGTATTCACCGTTTCCCACAGCTTCTTGTCAGCAGCACCAGGCCACTTCACACGCAGTCTGTAGTCCTGGGAGCGTCTTTTCGATTGCAGGTCTGGGAGGTTGGGCAGGTTCCACAACTGATGATTGTTCCACCATTAATTCTGTGCTTGAGTTTCCATCCTCCATGACAGTGGTGCTGATGCACTGCAAGCTATGGTTTGTGTCCGGTTGCTGTGCTTCACTCGACTGATTTGACCCCTTTCGTAGAAAGTAGTCAATGCGAGGCCCCTGTCTCTCTTCTGGATATCTGGACCTTTAACATATCAAGTATCTTGTCAATAACTTGCTTGATCATTCTTTAAGTCTGTGGTGAATAAGTCTCTCCTGACTGAAATAGTTTTTTACTGACTCTTTATAATGCTACTGGGAATGAGTTGTAATTTAGAGAACAAATACAGGCAGAACAGGACAAGTACATAGACAAGAGAAGAGTATAATTGTTTTAATGAATCCAGTAGATTATGTCAGAGGATTTTAAGTAGTTCCACAGTCATAGTATGTCTGTATGTGCATTCAGTGTCACAAGACATTATCTTTAAACATACAGTATGTCATCACTCGGAGACTGCACGTTACCATTTCATGACAGTAGAATTTAATTAGTGTCAAATTTTAATTCAAATGTGTTAGATGTGGAGCAAAACTAGACTTTTCTTTAATTTTCTCTCCAATGTGTTAAATATGACATCTTCTTTACAGTCACAAAGAAAAATATTGAGTTGCAGAAAGAAGCAGAGGGCAAACTAAAAGCACAATAAAGTTAAGTCTCTAAGCAAAAACCACACAGCACCATACCACACAGAAATCTGTATGGACTATTTTAAGTTGCTATGTGGCAACCACCAGTGAGGTGTTATCTAAGATTATCCTAAATATACTGACACACAGTATATTTTTATTTTAAAAACAATATGTTTGATTGAATTGATTGAAAATATACTATTCTCATCTGGTAAAGGGTACCAGAAAAGATTATGGCAGATGCTCGTGTGTTTTACAAGGGCTTACAAGTGACAACTATATGCAAAACAACGTGACTCTGCTAATGATTTCATTTAGGACCACTGCAGTCCAAGATCACAAACATGGGTCGTTGTCTCCAGAATCAGGCTGCCATGTCTGGCTGTAAGACTCCACGACTAAAATGACTAAAAGGTAGCTCTGGTACAGTATATCAAGTCTAAAAAACGCTATGTAGCAAAAAGGAAATCAAACTAACAGCTAGGTAGAGGACATGTAGCTGAATCTGTCACACCTTAAGAATCTCAATTGCAATAGCAATGGGAGTGAAGGAGGGATGAGGTAGGAAGGTGAATCGATGAAGGGTAAGTTAGAGTGGATCAAGAAATCTAACAAGTAAGCTTGTGATTAGAGGTGTGGTTGAGGCTCCTGGACCTAAGTGAACTAACTTCATTTAAATTTTTTTTCAAAATGAGATATCCACCAAACACATAGCACAGTTGGTGGTATATTTTAAAAGGTTGTAAATTACAAATTATATTTATTTACAGACCTAATCCCATTTCATTTAAATTGAATAATGAACTTATTTTTCCCCAAACTGATACCATATACAGTATTCATTTGATATTTTTTGTCTGAAAACAGTGGAAAGCAGCAAGTCTTTTCTTCAGCTGCTATTTTTAGCATTGTTTGGAGATTTCACACAAAGGACAGTGAACATTGTTACCCTTTTTGACCTCTGAGTCTCCTGTCTAGCCTCTCTTCTCTCTCTCTCTCACCAGGTACAGAAACCATTTTCTCTGTGTTGCCTTCTTTCATTACACACCAGATTACTCTCACTCATGCCCCTCCCCTCTCCATTTCCTTTTTCCCATCCTTCCCTTTCCTCTCAGTTTTGTTGTTTCAATTCACCCGTACATCTCCCACTATTGGTTGCCCACTTACTATCTATCTATCTATCTGAGCTGTGTGCTTTTAATTTTCCTTCAAGGAAAGAGAAGGTTGTGAGCATCAAGCATGCAAAGAGGAAATGTACCTGATATTACATGATGACATGTCAGGCACTGTGAGCATGCAAACCATTAATTTAGCGATAATGACACAGAGACACACACAGGCATGCGTGCAGCACAAACACACAAATATATACAGTGTATGCGCACAGAAATACATGCACATGTTCACATCCCCACTCACTGAAACATATGCAGCCTCGTGCAGAGGCATTTGCACGTGCACAAGTAAGAGAAATCAAACCGTGGTATTTTCACCTGGTGGTGAAGCTTGTTCAGTCACGGTAGTTTGGAATTTGCTGCCCCCTGCTGAAATTAGAAAAATAACTTCAGCCTCATGTCACACCAACAGGGGTTCAAAGAGGAATGAGACTCAAGACTCTTTTTAAAGCAGAGACCCAATATCACGACCTCTAGCTGATTTCACTCTGAGCCATGCTATGATAAAAGCTGTATGCACGGTATGGGATCTTCTGTGAACTCCTGCTTTACATTTTAGGCTATTCTTAATCATATTGTCTCACTTTTAAATTCAGTAGTAACTAATTCACTCACTAATTCACTGAATGTTGAAACTGCTGCATTGGCACTTCCTTTTAGGTATAAAAAAGAAGACAAAATTCATCTGTACATTTGGATTTGGCCACATCCTCATTATACATATAAGTATATATGATTACCAAGATATTCTCACCTTATGTACAATGCATAAATGCAATCACACAAACACAAACATATTTCTGCTCTCTTCTGATCTCTTTTCTGTCTTTTTATTTGGCTTGACTCACCCGTTTTCTCAGTTAGCTGTCTGCCTTTCACTTTTGCACTTTATCAATTACAGTACTTCCTTCTCATAATTATTTGGCTGCTCTTGTGCTCTGCCTCTGGGTCATTTACATCAGATTAAGGCCAAGAACAACATACACATACTCACAAAGCCATCAAAGCAGAGACTTTTAGTAGTGGTGTCTGTATTAAGGCAAGACGCTTGAAGTCATGAAATAATACATTAATGGCTATTGGCCAAGAAAACTAAACTGAACAGATTTAACTGTTGCAGGATTATGAATAAATAATACATTAATAAAAATACATTTATTTAAGTAAAGCTGTCTCATGATTCCTGAGTTAATATTCCCCAAAAGATAAACATCAAATAACATTAAACATACCAGAAGTCGGTGGCAGTAAGAAACCTAATACAAGCTAATGAATGAAAGGGTAACGTGATTTGGAATAATGTTAACGGTGTCATTTACGCTTTTACAGTAAACTGATGTTCTTGCACATTAATTTTCCTTTTTTGCTCCTCTCGATAAAAATCTAGGTTGCTATGATCTTTAGGCAAGGCTGACTTTTGGCCATGGCGCGTTATGTTTCTATCTTGGCTCTGTCCTGAAGCTCTGCCCCAGAACACTGTGCGTGAGTCAACTAATCTGTTGTGCCTTCTCCATAACTGCAGGGAAGAATGCTGCTTTTCTCTTCTCTCTCTTCCTGACTGCTCTTCTAGCTGCTGTCTCGTATTTCCTCATCTGTCTTATGGCATCTGCTTCAGTCTGTCTCTCCATCACTTCTGTAAATTTGTGTCTGTGTCAGGCTGCGTGTTTGTGCTGTATGCACTCTGTAATTGCCACTATATTGATGTAATGGCATGCATTTGTTTGCTTGTCTTTCATCTTGATTGCTTCCCAGTCACCTGTCGTGCTCTTGCTGCCAACTTACTGCACATGATTGTTTCTCCTTATGCTTTTGTCCCAGACTGAATGGCTATGGTTTGTCTCTTTGTACGCAATCATGAGTTGAACCTGTATTTACCAATATTTTTGATATCTGTGGAATGTGAAATGGTCACTCATCGAACCGAAATCACTCATAATGATTGTTTTAGGTTTATGGCCTTGACTTGTATGGTCATCTCTAAACCTCTAAAAGCCAGCAAGTGTAAGACCACCCTAACAAAGATAAAATCAGAGTGAATATTGGACTTAAAGTCTTCAGATTGCCATAATCTTGACTCCAAATTAACGCTAATACTCTATGTCTGTTAGCCAAAGCTTTATCCGCCATTGACACGTAGGAGCGTAGGATGCATAAAACTACTTGCAATACAGACAGTATAATAAACAAACAAACAAATAAATAAATAACCCCCCCTAAAACTGAATAATTAGATATTTCTAAAATCTAACAATATTTCTGCCTGGTCTACTACTGGTTAATCTGTAGCATCCAGAAGAAAATTTCCATCTAATCTCGACTATGGATCTGCCACCTGTCTTCTTTCCTAACAATCATGAGAAGGAAGAGGAATAAAACAACCCGGTCTAGGGAAATTTTATTCATAATGTACACTATGTGCCTGTCAGCCAACAGCACTGTTTTAGATAGAGGTTTTAGATTAAAGCTTATCTTGGAGAAAAAAAAAGAAGAGAAAAGCAAAAAGTCATCTTACAGCATTTGAGAGAGACTGAGGTTTCCGCTGACAGCCATTTAACCTTCACATTACTCGCTGAATGGGTTTGCTTGGCTGAAGTCTCCACAAACTTTTTCAGCTCATAAAGTTTTCTCTGAGGTTTTCGTGCAGCACCAATGTGACACAGCAACAAAAGAAGATTTACTTCACACCGTGTACCGGATCAAGTCAAGATGTCACCTCCAAATCAAAGAAAGCAAAGCTGATTTCTGAAGTGTGACAGCTGGATGTATGCGGTTGACTACACACACACACGCACACACACACGCACCCTTACACACACCTAAACACACACCCAGAAGCCTATAAACATGCTGATAAGGGTGTCAAATATGGACTACAGCAATATGGAGGTCCCTAAAACACACCATAGAAAGAAAGAGCATGTATTGTTTGTAGACATAATCCTCATTTGTTTCTTATATTAATAAATGTGGTTTGAGGGCTCCGCCATGTCAATCACCTTGAAATTGAAGCAGCTAAATGGAATTCTGCCATCATTAATTGTACTATTTACACCTGTGCTTTTCTCACTGTGACATGTCAACAACAGGCCTATTATTGGGGCTGATTAAACCTCTAGTCAGGTGGAAGAAAGGCAGAGCTATGGCAGGAAGGTTATGTAATGTCACAAAAATCTATGCCCCAACATTCACTCATTCATAATCATTATGCCCTGATACCCCCCTGGTATAGTGCCAGACAGTCACAGAGCTGACATTTGCAGGAAGATATTCATTGTCATGTTCACAATTTAAAGAGTCGCCAATTAACCTGTGATAAAATGGGTGTTTTAGTCTTTGAACTGTGGGAGGAAGCCGGAGTGTCCACAAGGAACTCACGTAAGCAACAAGACAACTTGTAAGATGGTTCCTGAGGCGATATTGCTGCCATGCTGCCCTCTATGTCTGCACAGATGCAACAATCAGTGTACATTATGCTCGTTACAGTTTTCTCATTCTCATAATCGTATGTGTAATATATCTAATATGTCAAATTATGTTTGAAAACAAGCTTCTTATATTAAGTAGTTATTTTTCAAATATCTCATTTAGTTCATTAATTTCTTTTTTTACATCCTGACACAAATTTAGTTTTGCAACATGAATATACAGTACATAAACAGTATTTGTACTGTCTGCTCCATACCCTATTACTTGTTTGTGCCTGTCAACAATCCAGTTACTGTACAGGACTTAGTAAAATGCCATCTTAACTTATGTGATCCTATCATTTTATCTATAAACTCTTATCACAAAGAATGGCTTTAAAACCCTTTCAAAGGACTTTAAAGAGGAAATGTCAGTATCTAAGAGTATGTTTTTCCCCCTTTTCAGGATAGAACTGCAATGCTGCATTGCAAGACAAAGTTCAATAAAAAGACCAGAGTCAAGGCTCAACTTTCCTTTATAATATTTATTCTTAAAAATGAGTAAGCAGACAGTTCATGTGTCCTGTGAATACCAAAATGTGTGTAGAACAGTACAGAACAGTAAAACACCTTTCATTATATTTCTATAACAAGATCTTTTGAGCGGCATATCAAAAGTCAAAACAAAGGACGTATTCTTTTTAATACAGCAATTCGTTTAAAACATCTTTCATCTCAAGAAATAGACCACAGATTTCTAGAAAGAGATGTAAAAATATACATCAATATGATCAGTGTTAAACAGCAGGCTAAAACATCCGATGCACACAACTATTTGCTTGCACAAAACATCAGTGAGGAGGTGATAATGTCATAATGCAACCACACCAGAGGGACCAATCACATGTTTAAGAGGACGTCACAGCTTTGACAGGAGGGGCTTCAGTCACTAATCACTTCCTCGATTTCCCTCATTACTTACTCGATTATGCACTTCCTCAGCTCATCAAATCCTTATTTCTTTCCCTGCTTTCTTTGCCTCCTCCTGAAAAAACTGTAAAGAGAGAAATTTGAGTTTCATCCCCTCAGATGCATTCCTCTGATTGCATTTTCATCAGGAAACAAGGACAGAGGGGAGATAGGATGGGAGGTGAGAAAGTGAGACGAAGCAAGGAAGAAAGCATTCGAGTGCTGATTGGATGAGGCTGTAATAGACTGAGATTGATCGCAACAATGAGACCAGCTCATTGACTCTTCCCACAGCTAAATGGATAACAGGAACAGACAGTGCTTTCATCCCTGCAGTGGCTCAGACAGCAACATCTACTGCTTTACAATGTCAGAAGAAAGGTCACAGAAACACTAATCATGAGCAAGACTATCGCTGATGCATAGGTCTGTGACAATGTGAAGCATTCAGCTGCATCACGGCTTCATGCAAGGCCTGTGTCATTGCTCAAGCCCTCCACGTGATGAAGAGAAGGCAAACACAGAAGTGGTAAAGACTGAAAGAGGCGGACAAGCAGAGGTTGAAGATGAGAGGGAAAGACAGCGGGCGAAAAGAGAAGGGGACAAGGGCAAAGAATAAAAAGAGATGGGATAAGAAGACAGATGGGTTTTGAAATGCTCATCTGATGGGCGTCCATCTTCTCCTCTACAGGCGGAGCAGGAAATAAAAATGCAGGGGTGGAAGCACGTCTGTCTGTCACTCTGTGTTAGGCTCAGCATAATTACTGTGAAATGACAGATACCCATGACTTATAGGAGGGCAGCTAGAGGAGAGAGAGGTGTGTTTTTAGACTCAGCCTGCGAGTCACTTGCTGCTATTTGCAGCCATGTGACGATTTGTAGCTCCAAACTGAGGGGAGAGTTTAAACTCTGGACCTCTGTTTATTTGCTCTTCAATATCACTGTAAGCCTCCCAAGCAGAGACGTCCACTTAGAAAAAGCGGTGCTATGGAAATCAGCAAAGTCCTCAAGGACCCAATATATCCTGACACGATGATCAATAAACTAATAATATCACTCAATTACACCCAGTCAGCCAAGTTTTTGTTTAGGTTGCTTAGCGACAACATTGAACTCAAGTAAATAAAAATCACTGAAGGCCTAAAAATGTTCCACAGCCCTCACAGTCACAGCTGGTTCAGATAACATCCAAGATTTCAATGGCAAAACGCTTTATATACAACTCAAAGTTTTACTTGCAGGAGTGTTCTGGGTTTGCCCTCCTATAGCCTGTAATGTTCTCTTAACACACAAAACTATGTAGAATGGTCCCCAAGCTGCTACATCTTAGAAAGTCACATTTGGGTACCTAGTACCTAATACAGAGGCACAGCACTCTGCCAACAAATGTACAGTGTAAGCCTTTTACAACACAACACATTGGTATTGCTCTAAAGGCCCAGACACTATTGTGACCAGTACTGACAAGGTACCAGGACGAGTTTTAACCATAACTGTATGTCATCAAATAGATTTTAAAATATTAATGGTTAGAAAAGAAAGAAACAGCTGCTTTAGTCACAATGTTAACTGAAAACAACAAATGTGTTATCAAAGTTTGTGCAAAGCAGAAGCAGACTACTTAATCATGTCATAACTTTTCCTTTTTTTTTTCTTTTTTTTTACAAAACAAAAATAACACTCCGAATCATTTGTTTCATTTCCTGTTTTGTGTGGTGGTGGATAATGTTGTTGTTTGTTTGTTGTTGTCATTTCTTGGACTTTTTGTGAGGACGGCAGGCAGCTTGGTCGGTCAGTCAGTCGCTCAGTTAGAAATGCGTCTCCTTCTCTGAGATGGTGGATATTTTCCCATCGACCTTAAGTTTTGCATCGTTGGCAGCATAGGGACTGAGAGCGGCAAGTTTCCCTCTCATTTTCAGGTCCGGGCTGGGAGTCGTCAGCTTCTTCATTCTCTGCAGAGAGCATCGAGAGGGAGAGACAGAGAGAGAAGAAGTTATGGCTCATCCTCATGCCACTATTCTACTTCCAGTGCAGATAGTTTAAAGAACTAAAAAAAAATGTATGTGAGCATTGAAATGTCTGTGCCAGCAAACCATTTGTTGCCATATGCAGTAGTTGTGGCAATATAACATCACCTAACCATTACCGTATTTGTACAGACATTAGACGGAGCTGTATTTTTATTATTAGTTTCATTCTTTGTTATTCAGTCTAGAGGTACTTCAGGGATAAACAACTGAATAGAAGAGCATTGAGACACTTGGTTTGTTCCTGTATAAACAGTATATATCATATCAAACAAAAAAGTATGTCTTCTGGACATCCAATGAATTTCATACTAAGCATCCAGCTTGCTTGCTAATCAACTGAATAGCTACTGTGATATCTTTCCCATTAAACTGTCACACTGAGGGAAGTTCCTGCTCAGCCTGCACAAACATACCTAAAAGAATCTTCTGAAAAATGGGCAATATGAGATAGAAAAGCGACAAGGCTAATGGAAGTAAATAGTTGATAAATGGTACATTGGACGCTATTGATCGTTAAAACGTGGCTTCATTATTCAGTATGTAAAGAAATTGCAATTTATTTGACATAGTGATAGTGATAGTATAAATAAAGCAACGTGCAATAGGCCATGAGCATCACAAGGCTGCCTAGACAGTCAACCATTTGTATGCCATGTGGGGTTCATTCAAACATGACCAAGGCATCCCTGATATCAGTCCTCTACTTTTCATCAAGCCTCTGGTTTGCCAAAAGCCAGAGGCCACTACTGCTTATCTCACATCAGAAACCTGCGATTTGTTTATTTGATCCTCCCTCAAGCTGTGATGGGAGCTCATTCGACTTTGTCACAATCCCTCTGAGAAAGTCAGATGGCAGAGATACAAAAGCTGGATCCTTTTGAGTTATTTCCTCCATTACAAGGAGCCCAGGTGGTACAGGTACAGCCTTTACCAAGTGAAAAAACAGCTCCTCTTTCAATAACTTGTATAGCTTTTACAACTGTAAATGAAATTGATTAGAATTGATAAAAATGAAAATGGGCAATACAAGAGAGAGAGTGAGTGATGATGGACATAAATTTAAAGTTAAAGGGTTTAGTTGGAGGCTACCGGTCATCACAAACATGGCATCATTAATTTTGAATAATTACTGCTATGCAAAGGTGACAATATAGATAAAAGCAATATGGCATCAGCATTACTGTTTTTCTTTACAACACAATATCCTCTTAGTAACTGAAGTGTCCATGATTTGTCCGTGTGTGTATTTTTACCTCAGAGAAGGTGCCAGGAGTCTTCCAGATCATCCAGATAATCCCCAGAGGGATGCAGACCATTGAGGACATGGCCATGAACCAGCCGATACCATAGCCCCAGTCAGGGTAAGTGTACACATTATTGTACTTCAGCGGTTTGTATTTTATCAAGAAGAACAGGAAAATCCCCTGCAGAAGACAAAAATGGCATGAATCTGTACATTTACATTTTGAGAAAGAAATTCCTCTGCTACTTTGATTTTAATACTTTGAATTCAGAGCCTGTACAGTGTCATAGTAAATGCTGTTCTATTAAATATAAGACCACACAATAAAGCCTATTCATGTGAAAAATTAGCATATGTGTAATTTGTTAAGACTTAATCCCAAACCCAGGTATTAGTCAAAGCGGCATATGCAAAATGCAGTTTTCCAGTGTATTGCACGAAATATATCTGTCCTTCATTACTTTGATGTGCATCTACATGATATGTTATTTGCTGTTGTTGATGCAACTGCTGCTTTTGATTTTGTGTCCGCAGTGAAACTCACAGCACAGATGCCCGGGGTCAGGATCATCCAGCACCATTTGATGAAGAAGACAGGTTTGTAGCCGATCATGTCCTCAATATTTAGGTAGAATCTGTCGCTACCTGAAACGCAAACATGTGTCACTCAGAGTTTCTGCATGTATTATTAAAATAATGACGTGATTGATGTATTTTGACAGTATTTGGCCGTCTGAGTTGAGCTGCTGACTAAATGTGGACAAACTGTTGTCTGAAGCTCTTTGAAGAGAAAAAAAAATCATTCTGCATCACTGCATGAAAAATGTTCCTTACTTAAATAATATAATTGGGCTTATTGTCAAACTGTCTGCTTAAATGAGGCAGTCTGTGGTGTAAAGTTGATGATATTGATAAATGATGAAATGAATGCCAAAAAGTTAGTTAGGGCATCAAAAGTAAATTGTAGGACAGCATATATCAAATAGAAACAATGCACTTTGTTTGAATGGTAACCTGCTATAGTGCCATAATATAATTTTTTACATCTCAGAGAAAAAGATTTATGTGCCTTGCATATCAGTAAGTGAGTGATGCATGTGTTTGAGCCCATTCTCCAGCAGAGGGCAGAGAAGAAATATGATTGCGGGGATTGAAGGAGGGTGAAAGTATGAGACAATGTTCAGTGGCCTGTTTTTCTGTAATATGATGTCTAACAGTTGTTCACTTGACAAAAGACACACTACTGTTGTATAAACAAGCAAACATTTCTTTGTAATGTCTAGTTAAGTTTTAAGTTGGGACTATTATCTTACCGTACACCCAGCCAATACATATGGACTCAAATATGGCCACAAACAGCAAACACATCCCGCTGGCAGCATATGAGTCAAACAGCTGGAAGACATACATCCCTCCCTGATAGGACAAGACAGGTGTCAGTTTTCTGTCACAGCCTCTACGTGAACATCAGACAGTGAGATCACGTGCGAGATGATGTGCTTGATTTGGTTGTCAGGGAGTGATGTCATGAATAATGATTTGTCCCATACTTAACAAAGATCATTGCCTCAAAGGGCTCCCAGTACAAAGTTGTTACCAACAAATGTGGTATTCACAAAACAGAATCTCTGCAGTTTATGGTGCTTTTTGTGTCTTGCTGTTGCATGTTATCTATTTAGAGGGCAATTCAAATGCCAACTACACACTCTGTTATTTGGTTTAACATATTAAGGTAAATTACTATGAAAGAGCAACTTCAACAAAAGGCATTATCTCTTCTTACTGTTGTGTATTGTTGGCCACTGCGTTACATGTGATGTCCATGCCAATCACTCTGATATTCATTACTGAAGTTACAGGAGGACTTAAACATGTTGGGATTCACTGCACCACTCGGACATCTGTCAGTTTGATATGAAACTCAAGCCACCAGCTGGTTAGTTTAGCATAGCATACAGACTGGAAAAAGGCAGAATCAGATCAGCCAAGAAGTAAAAAAAAAATGCCTAGCAGCATCTTTAAGGCTCACAAATTCATACAGTATTTGAGCATAACATAACATGGCACCAGTGGTCATCCATTAAGTTCCTATTCTTTGTGCTAAACTAAGCTAACCAGATTAGACACATATGGGAGCGGTATCAATCTTCTCATCTAATTGACAGCTAGAAAGCAAATAAGAGTATTTCCCAAAATGTCAAACTGTTTTTTAAGACGTGTCAATTGTTACAGTATGAATGGTGGTGGTCACATTTTAGCATCCTCTCTACACTTCCTCCACTCAAGACAACTAATCTGTTCTTCTTGCTTCTACTAAAAGGGTCGCCATAAATAAAATCTCACATGAATCTGAGAGTAGGGTTACATCATAGCTCTAAACTGCACGTAAACAGCCAAGAATATCATCAAAATGTCTCAGTGACTATCTTTATGCTCCTACTTCAGCCAGGTATTGAAGTGTACTACCAGAGGGGCTTTTGAGCTGTGATTTAATCTGGCTCTAGGCTTCCTGTGACATTTTATTCATGACGGCTCTTTAGCAGCAGAAAGGACTAAAGTGTCTTGAGTGCAGGTAGTGCTGAAAGACGAGTAAAAGCAGAGTGAAAAATTGGCCATTATTATGTCGTGGTGACAGGGATGAGAATGGGCAGTGAGAAACAGAGGTCAAGTCGCTGGACAACGCCACAGTCTATAACGAACAAAAAACTGAGGAAGTACTGACTTCAATATGCATTACATTTTTTCCCCACGTTTCATGGCCATTATGGGCCACTAGAGAACAGGACAGTACGTTTACAGTAGGAGAGGATGGAGAGCAGTGACACATGAAAAGCTTTTAGTGGATGAAAGACCTTCTTAATAGTGTGAGGAGCCAGATTCTCTTCCATCATACAACTTAAAGATGGAAGGCCTTGGAAACACAGCAGAGCTGGTGAAATGAATACAACTCAGTGTCTAGTAGAGGAGCAGATTTCTTCTATCATATGGATTGTTGACCACTCATCTACATTGTACCTGGCTGGGTTTCATCTCAGACTTGTACACTGATGGCCATGATGATGAACATGGTGATGATGATGATGATGATTTGATTTGATGATTTAAACTTTGACCGTATATTATATAGATATAATCTTTGGTAGATTAACCAACAGTAGTGATTTTTCTGAATTTATCATATTCTATATGTGTAAAAAGTCTGTCAAGTAACCAAATCCATACATACATCCATGTGCATCCTCTGTGCTGTTACTTGTTGCTCAAAATATGTTATGTATGCTGCTATAGCCATAAATTTCATTTGCTACAGCTATATTCCACAAAAACTGTTTCATTTCATCATTTGATGTACTTGGATTAACTTTCTGAAACCTTCTACTTTATTTAGCTTTCTTTCTCTCGTTTCTCATGTATTTCATTTGTCTATAAACAAGTCCCTCTTGCAGCACTGTTTTGACAAGGTAATTCAGTTTAAAATTCACCATTCGAAAACTTTAAAGACACTGACATGTGCTACCTTTAACTCTGTGGATGTGACTATAGATGCTTCTTACCTCTGTACACATGATGAGTCCTATGAAGAAGGAGACTATAGACATGCCCAGAATCAGCAGCTCTCTGCGGTAGCCTCTCCTGAAGGTCTCTGGGTACATGTCCACCACAGCTGTAACCAAGCTCTCCACACACACAAACTGCAAAATGAGAAAAGATACATTTTATGAATGGACTAATTGCCCAACCTTGTTTAGTTCTAACTTAGATGACGCAACAATATTATCGTACATTAAAGGAAACATATGTGTTCCGTTGTGGCTCAGCATTTAAATTACGAGTATGAGTTCATCACATACATACACACAAATCAGTCATCAGTCCTGATCATGTTTCACCTCCCTATTGTGTGACTCAAACCCCCTTTTTGAGATCACAAAATAAAAAAATAAAATGTACTAGAAATCAAATATGTTTTCACGTCAGGAGCAGCATGTTGGGGCAGTGGTTAGCACTGTTTCCTCACAGCAAGAAGGTTCTGGGTTCAGGTTTGTGGTTTGAACCTTGACCCTTTCTGTGTGGAGTTTGCATGTTCTCCCCACGCTTGTGTGGGTTCTCTCCGTGTGTTCCAGCTTCCTCCCACAGTCCAAAGACATGCAGGCTAATTGGTGACTCTAAATTGCCCGTAGGTGTGAGTGTGAGCGTGAATGGTTGTCTGTCTCTATATGTTGGCGTCCAGTTCAAGGTGTACCCCACCTCTCACCCAATGTCAGCTGGGATTGGCTTCAGCCCCCAGTTAAGGATACGTGGTATGACAATGGATGTTTTCACATCAAATTTTCCAAATCTGACCATGGGCAACACTCATAAATCTACACGCTCACTTCACACATACTGTTGAACAGTCTAAACATCAAGTCAGTCTTCCCCTAATTTAATACGTTGCAGCAGTTCACAGCTCCAACTTATGAAGTGACACATTATGTATAATCTCCATATTGTTACACCAGTGGTCCTCACCTGACTGTCCAGACCGAGGAAGATGAGCATCATGAAGAAGAGACAGGCCCACAGTGGAGACAGAGGCATCATAGTAACAGCCTTTGGGTATGCAATGAATGCAAGACCAGGACCTTCATCACAAAACAAATCAAAAACAAGAGTCTTATTAGAGAAAGTGTGAGTTTTTCAAACACATTCAAGACAAGATTTTTAAGTTTAAGCCTCATATTTTTTTGATCATAGGCAATTTAGTGTAATTTGTAGTTTTGTACAGCATTCTTCTGTTGGTGGGACCTTGAGCTCTACCTTGTTGTTGTTACATATCTATGTATGTATTTATTTTCATTTAATTTATATCTCTGATCTTCTTTACTGGTTTCCTTTTTTCTTATTTTTTTATCACTAGCAAATGACATTGCAGAAGCTAGTAAACCTCAACTAGGCAAAGTGACACTTTACTTGCTAGATATGTATTACAAGCTTCAGTGTTTAAACATCTCTCAAAAAATGCGGTACATGAACTAAAGGCAAATACACGCTTAAACACACTGTGCATGCAGAAAAGCAAAAGTGGCACAATGTCTGGTCTAAGGGGACATTGATGAGATGAGGTGAGATGAAATAGTGCTGGAAATAAGACTGATTGTTTGAAAATAAGTTATTTAACACCTACATTTGGTCACAGACTCTTAGAAACATATTATTTAAAACATCAAGCTCCATCCTCTCCACATGCCAAGACAAACATTTCAAATCCCTCACTCTGTCACATTCACTAAATCATTCATACTGACTTGAATAAATCATAATGCGGTGGTCTAAGAGCCAAGGTGAAGAGTGTGGAGTTATATAACTAGTTGTGTTTATCCACTTTTGCACAAAAGATGGATGGGAGTCACGGAGAATAAGACAGGCTTTCTCTAGTCTACAATATCCACACAACCACATTACAGTTGTAGAAGTCGCTACTTTGATTAATTGATTTGATTTTGATTAATAAACATAATTGTTATTCTCTCACCAGATTCTGCCACGGCCTCGATGGGAACATTTTGTTCGTAGGCCATGAAGCCCAGCACGGAGAAGATAGCAAAACCTGCTACAAAGCTGGTGCCACTGTTAAGACAACACAGCATGATGCAGTCTCTGAGGAGCAAGACAGAGAAAGAGAGGAGATCACACTTATGGTAAGAGCTGTCACCAGACCGTACATTATATAGAGGCACCACAGGCTGCGAGTGTGTGTGTGTGTGTGATGAACAGAAGCCAAAATGACACAGAATGAGCCAGAGCATCCACTCTTATCCATCAGTCTACCTGTATTCTGATGATGTTGACAAGCAAATGTTGCCAGTTTATACAGTGATACTAAAGCCTGCATTTAAATGTATTTCGTTTTAATGTCACCCACCTATTTCTTAACTTACCTATAGCAGTTATTGTTGTAGGAATTGTAACTTCCCAGAGCAGTGAGACAGCCCAAGCAGATGGCATAGGAGAAGAAGATTTGGGTTCCAGCGTCCACCCACACCTGAATGAAAAGTGGACGTAAACGTACAGTAGATGTACAGGTGGGTGACAAATTAAGTTAAAAAGTCTCTATGCAACACCGAAGGGATGAACAAGTCGGTCCAAAATCTCCCTTTCAATCAGGTTATTCTTCTGGTGACTGTAAAGGCTTACCTGCTCACTTCTTTGGACAATGTTCACCTTTAGTGGAGAGACTCATATTGGAGCTACACACATAAATACAATATATATATTTTATAAACAAATCAAAGTTTTAGAAACCTTTAAATCTGATATGTCATGCTCTTGATCAAGCTTAAGGTTTAATTTCCACTTCATCTCTCAGCCTATTGTCACTACACTGACAATACAAATTATTTTTTTTAATTAATGAAATGACAGTATAGTGAGTAGAATAGGCTTTTCCATTCACAAGAGATTACCATGATATGTCAAGAGGTGATTTTTTATCTTCTCTGATGAAGCCCCACATTTCCTTTGATAACTCTCATCTACCTGATTTTCATCATCTCAGTGACTTTGTAATGAAATTACGGCTCAGCTCAACCATTTTCTTTCCCCTCTGAGAGGCACACGGTGGAGCAGCATGAATCATGGATTAACTAAAATCTAAAAGTAGATACAAAGTCTTCCAGTGACTAAATATTCATATTTTGCTTCACTTACTCCATTCCTGTCTACTGTTTGGATCAAAGACAGCTGCAGTATAATACAGGGTTTACTATAATATTTGATATACCTTTCTAACTCATACCATCATTGGCAGTAGACTGCTCTAGTGAGTGGGTGTGAATATAATAATAGTGGGGGTTTGTTGAGACCATAGCATTCACAGATTGAAAAAATAAATTTAAAAACCTAAATTTTTCCCCTGGATGATCCCCAGAACACACCACGAACAATTTTCATAGAAAATAGAGAGTCAATGCACTGAGATGACATTTCTCAAATCTTGAGCGATTAAAATTTGATCTATGTGCACAGCCTGATAGCACTAGAATATGTTTTACAGTGAGCTCTGTCTGCCAGGCCAACAGTTGGTTGGTCCACCAATTAGGTATAGACTAACATATATGAGCCATGACACTTCATACAGACAGTCATGGTTCCCAGAGGATGAATTCTACTGACGTCGGTGACCCCCTGACCTTTCCTCTTGTGCCGCTATGAGGTCGACATTTGCAGTTTTCAGTGAAATGTCTTGACAACTACTGGATGGATTACAATAAAAGTTTGGACAAACATTTATGTTCCCCTCAGGGTAGATTTCAGTAACTTTGGTGATTCACAGGCTTTTCATTTAGCAACATCAAGTCAAAATTTTAACTTGTCCAATGCTTTGGTTTATGACCAAATACTGTCCTCTCCAACTTGTATAAGTGGAGGAAGCTTGACACTACAGACAATGTTTTGCATCCTGTTTCCTAACATTGGTTAATTTTTTTTTCAATCCGTCATATATGGTGGGAAATCTTTCTCTGGAATAAATCACATAGTTTTAATTGCCTGAGCTTTGCCTGAAGTTTGTACGGGTCGCATGTTCATTTTAAAAAAACAAAACAACCTATTTTGTCATTCAGGTATGAAGAATTGTTAGTCTGTGAGTAAATTGCTGTGTAGGGACGCTGTTGTATAGCTGAACCTGGAATCTGATAATTGAAGGAAAACATTCTGAATGTGTCTCTGTTTCAGTTTCATTGTTAGAAAATGATTAGTGACAAGTACAGATTAATAAGTATGATACAAGACTTTTACTACCTTCTTCATCCCAGCCAATCATATATTTAGATATAATGTGGAAACGAGGCAGAGTATTTTGATTCATGTGCTTCATGGGGATTTACACATGTAGGACTCTTCACTGAGGCAGCAGTAAAGTGTGTATTATGAAACTAGTTTGTAGTGCAGCACAGGACCGTAGAGCCCACAGGATAGCATGGGGTGCTAGCGAATTCAAACTTAATGCAGCATGGCTCTTTGAAAACTCTCTCACATCACCATTCAGCCACTAATCTCATTTCCCCACCGAGAAACAATTAACAAACGCACGGTCTTCGCTCCCTCCTGGGAGTAACCACGGTAACTTCTGTGACCTCACAAACACAAGACTGTTCCTGTGGAAGAACAGGCCTTTCTCTCCTAATGTTCATTAATGTTCCCTTCAGTTCACCCTCGGCTGATGGCCGCACAGCGCAGGGAAACCTTAAAGGTCCAGGCTCAGAGAGAATCACTTGTTGATGTTGTGCCTAATTTGGCCGGCTTGTGTTTGGTTATGTTGAGACTGTGGCTCCAGGAAACGTTTCCACTGTGTGAAAGCTGGATGCCATTGGCTGTAAGATAGTGTTCTCGTAATGTAAATGTTCCACTCTAGGTGCTCCTCACATCCCACTCTTTTTATAAATTAGATCAATTGGTGTTAGATATTCGTGTGAAGTGCAACATTAATACATTTGGCTGAAACGAATTCATTAGATTTCACTCGTCACTTCACTTTGTAGCCATTCAGTGAATAGGATTTGATCTTTACAGAATACATATCATGTTGTAAGTGAAGTAACAACAAGCAAAACATATTTTTGTGTTGATTTGATACAGGATAAGTTGTGACATCTGGGCAGCGATTCAGTGAAACTGCTTGTCTTAGTGGCTTCTCTCACAAACACACATGTTGCTGTTTTTTTTAAAAAAAAAAAATTCCTGTTCTAATTCCAAATGAATAATTGCAGGATTACATTTTGCAGACAGTACAATTCAATAATAGTAGCAATTCAACTTGGATAGGTTTTGGATAGCTGATCATTACACTGGCTGTTTATGGAAAACCCTTAACCTTAACCGACCATAATATAACCTTCAAATTCAACTCTAGTATGAGCTGATAGGGTCTTATACTTATACTAGCATCATCCTGGCTTTGAATTAAAAATAGTATTGTTATATTTGGACAATGAAACATTAAATATGGTCGAGGTTGTTCCTGCAAATACTATGGTCAAATTCAAGGACATTAACTTATGGGCCATAAGACTTTTTACAAAAAACCTATGTTGAAAGGTGAAAAACGTTGGCAAATACAAATTTTATCAAAGCTGCTATAACCACATTTTTCATATTGTCAATGGAAAAATATATATGGAAACATTAATTATTTGTACGTGAAAAGAATGACACACCCACAGAGAATTACTACTCTGTGGTTTACCTGAACTCCTTATATTTGTAGTGTGGCGTTTTCACCCACAACTTTGCTTTTTGAGCCACTCTCACTGCTCTCCAAGCGATGTTTTTGACCAGAGCCAAAAAGCTCAAAAAAACCCCACTGAATGTTACCTACTCAGCACTAAACAACAGACAGACAAGGTTGGCAACCAGCAGATGAACATAGTGGAGTGTTTAGCAGCTTTAGAGTCAGATATTTGGCTCAGGAGATGGTAGAGACCAAAAACAGAGTTAAAAGGACAAATGGCAAAACATTGGTTAATGCAGGTTTAAGTTAAGGAAATGAAAGTTAGAGGGTTTGTTTTACTACTGACACAATAACCTTGCTATACTGGTGAAAAGATACAAATAGCAACACATTTTCAGTTATAGTGCATGCAAAGATAACAAGGAGGGATAGGCAGCTGGAGATGGAGAGTGTGAGAAGCGTCAAGAGGAAGGGTGATGCACAGTGCAGGGCAGAGGGTGAGACAGCCAGAGAGAGAAAGGTATAGGAAAGAAGAGAATAGGGGAGGCATGATGAAGTTCAGCGGTGTAAAAAGAGCGGGTGACACACAGCCACACACACACACACACACACATACAGGCTGGTGAACAGAACAGAGGACTGATTGTCCCTGAGGAAGCAAATTTAACATTAGTGTCAGAAGTAATGTCTTCCTCTGCCAAACAGCAGCGCTTCTTTATCACCCTCCTTCACTTTCTGTGCCTCTGTTTGTGTCTTTATTCGTCCCTCCATTTGCTTCTCATTCATCTATCATTTGTCTATCTACATCACTGTTTGTCTTTCTCTAACTTCACTAAATTCAGAAATGCAACAGTCATCTCACAGGAAAACAGCTGGAGAGCCATTAAATAAAAAAATAAATAATCAGCATATTAGAGGTTTACTATTTTTTGTATTGAAAAGCAAAGATATAAACGTGAAAACCAACTGGTAGCCAGTTTATCAAGAGTTAATGTTAATGTTTATATACTCCAGTATATCATCCAAGCTGGGATTATGGCATGATACTGTATGTCCTTAACACCTTTTCTCAACACAAGGAGCTGCTTTGCCCAACAAATTGTGTGAAATAGACTGGCTTGTCTGTCTGCACAGTTAGAGACTAACTGAATTTGTAGTTATTTTTGAGGAAACAACTTTTCCTTGTCACCACATCCATGGCATCTCACCCCATGGACCGAGCGGAAAACAAGTGTCCAGCTAGGATGTGAGTGTGAACACGAGGAAGTGATCGATTTTGAGATTGAAGTTTCCTGAAAATGCTGTAATATGTTGTCACATGTGTGGGTTGAAAAAGAGCCAATCATTTTGCAAGCATGAAAGGATAACAGTCGTGTGCTAGGTGTGGGCTTTAGTCTTTATTCAAAATATGTGTTATGTTTCCAACTGACTCTTTTCAAAAGAAGAATAAAGGGTGTCTTAAATCTGCACTTGAAGGCTGCAAACTTTGATATTTTGAGTGACTGAGGTGAAAGTTAATGGTATGCTCATTAAACATAATGATTATTACTAGTTAGTTGTGCATGCTAAGGACTGCATTTTACATTGAGAGATTAGATAAACACACTGTGTAATTTAATGCAATTTAAATGCAAAATATCGCTCTTACTACAATCCCAAGCACACCACTTCAACAAGCAGAGAGGTCTGCCATGCCAAGTTACAGGTGCTCAACTAGATAATCGCTGTTTAATTTGGGTTCACTGGGTTTAATGAAAGCTCCAATTCTGACTTATGTCAGAAAGTTTTCCAACGTGAATTAACTTCAGATTATTAGCATTGCTTTCTTTAATTAACCTTAATGAACTCAAACTGTTGTTTCCAACATTATCCTGCACTAAATGTAGCCCATCCAGTACAAGCTCTGTCTGCTGGTAAATCTTGGCTAAAATGAATCTGTCAGTCCAATCTATTTCACTGGGTCCCGATCTGTTATCCCTTTCTCACTCAAACTTCATCTATCTCGATTCACGTTGTCATGACACCCCATCCACTGACATTTTCTAGTGCATTGTTGCCTAGCGACCCAAGCTGTCTGCCTTTTCCAGACGAGGTCAAGGAGTCTGCTCTGTGTGAGTGTGTGTCTGCCTGTCTGTATGAGTTATATGATAATGCAACACCTCTATTAGCCTCAAATCCTGATCTTTCAACCCCTCCAGACTCACAGAAAACTCACTATTTACTTGACCCTTGATGATCTCATCACCAGCAGAAAGTGTCAACTCTGCTATGACAATCTTGGCTCCATATTAATCCACAGTAGTATCACTGCCACTGGCATAGACTGTAAATGCAAACAAATTTCTATAACTGCTATACAAATGATAGTCGCTTATTTTTAATCTTTTGCCAAAAGAGAGCTGCCAATCAACATTTGGCAAACCGATTCTTCCTCCATAAAATGGCCAAACAAGAAAATGTTTTGTCTATACTGTATATGAAAGTGTTTTGGTACAATACAGTGAATAAATAGTAACAGTGGATAAAAAAAAAAAGGGCTGATCCCCCCCATCGCATTACAGTAACAACAACACCACCTGTCCCCCTGGCAGCCACTCAGCTCCAGACAGGTGGGTGTGAGGCAGGGTTATAAATTCATTCCCTATGAGTCTAGCCTTGTCTCTGAAACTCTCCTGCTTTATTTTTCATACCTTCTGCCTTTCATAAACAAGTTTTAGCACAGTGCAACTAGACTGATTAATCAAATGAACACAGAGGACCTCAGTTTCTTGCAACCCAGCGACAGTGTAGAGCTGTATTTGCAGAGAAGATGTACGCCATCTACAGGTAAAATGTAACCGTAACGCTAATTAACAGCAGTGGCATGAGTTTTAAAATAGCAACACCTGTTACTTTTCTTGCCTGTGTGTAGCAACATCTCAGCAGCACTTTTACATTTTATCTATTTTTGATGGAGGCAGATTCCTTTTACCCGTTTACCCATAGAGGAGAGTCTGAGTGGGTCCAGGCCTACCTGAGGGTCAGAGAGACGTGAAATGTCCGGGTAGAGGTAGAACTTGATGCCGTCGTATGCTCCTGGCAGCGTCACTCCTCTGACCAACAGGACCAACAACATGACGTATGGAAATGTAGCTGTCACATACACAACCTAGAGATGTGAAAACACAGAGACTTGGAATATTAATGCGTAGATTACAGGAAAACACAGTTGACTGAGTCACTGTCAGAACTTGCAGCAGGAGTTACTTACATAACCTGATACGATGAGACAAAATAAAGCTGTGCAAAGCAAAAACAATGCCAACAATAGTCACCGCTGATTAATGTTGGGCTCTACCCACCCTGTCCACCTCCTCCTCCACCCCCTTTTTTTAAAAATGCTGCACAAGTACAGGACAGACATTGGATACATTTGGCTCAAAGAATCCACACAAGAGGACAACAAGTTTGTTACAGCTCAATAATAACAAACCACTTCTCAGATGACAGTAATAAACACATGTCCAAACAGGAAGAAACAGAAAAGTGGAGAAGGTAAGTGTCCTAGATTAAGACTACTGACAGGACTGTGACAGACAGTCAAGCTGTTGCGCACACACACACAATCACATGTGAGTGGAACAGTAAAACAACAATCAGTTTGTTTCTGATGTTTATCTCATCCAGTCTGCTTTTTTGTGAAATCATGGGCAGTTTCTTTTCTTTAGCTCTGCTTAAACTCCTTAAAATGAAACTAAAAAGCAGAAAAGGTTTGGAACGGCTGGTCAAATCATTTCTTTTGATAATGATTGGTTTAAGTGTACTGATTATATGAAACACTAATCAAACCTAGATATCTGACAGAGTATTTCAGCAGAAGACAGATTCTGTGCATTTTCTATATGAGTTATTACACACGTATGTCCTACAAAATAACTCTCTCTACCTGTTGATAATCAGCTGATGACACAGTTTAATATCTACTGATATATTATCAACAGTGGACTTTTAAAATAAAGTTGTACCAAGATCCACTAAAAGCACACTTAACATATAATGACAAGGACTTCCATGATGACTATGGGTATAGCAGTACATATAGAAGTACTATGCATGATGCATTTTCAAGAGAAATAAGAGGACATCATGGGCCACAGCTTTCATAGATGCACTTGAAACAGTATTCTCTATATTTATACACACACACACACACACACACACATACACATATCTATATCTGGAAGGGTATCGTGCACAGCACTAAAGTCAACTCCACAATAGTAAACATCACACATACCTTCAGCACAGTTTTTTACTGAACTATTCAGGTTTTGCAGAATTGTGCTCGACATCTCAAGACTCTTAGAAACCCCTTGAACAAAGACCTGAGCCTCTTGGAAGGCAGAGGCGGGCAACATACATCCCCTGGCTTGCTGGCATCCAGTCAAAGTCCAATTGAGGACAGAACAGGACAGAGCAGAGCCAGGCCAGGAGACTGAAAAGAAAAGAAGGCTCCTCTGGCCCCGTCTCTTAAACAGGAGAAGCCCAGAGGAGTGATGCTGGCAGTGTGGGAAAATGTGCTTCTCTTTGAAGCACGAACAGGAGTGTATGAGTACACACACACACACACACACACTTCATTCACAACATTTAAATGGGTGTGCACATACTACAGACATAGATAAAGTGGACCATTCACACATACCGGCCTAAGCACACAAAATGCATGCACGCTCCAATTACCTATGCACCCCATGTCACGTTACTGTACAACTGCAAGCAACTGTTTTATGAATGGAATCTTTATCACTGGTACAGAGTAGGGACGAGTGGGACTGCTTTAAAAACCTGGTTTCAGCTTGATTTTACTCTTAACCAGTCAGCAGATCTCTTTTACTGAATATTCTGAACATCCATCATCTTCAAAACCTGAATCAAAAGTATGAAATTAATGAAATCCTCACCAACGTAGTGTTTGAATAGTGAGGTTCTATGAGACTTAATGAGACTGTCCAGTCTAAGCTCTGTTAATCCTAGTGTGGCCTACAGGGAAAGTGTGGGAAAAGTTGTCTCCTGCTTCGTAGATCCCTCCTTTAATTTGTCAAATGAAACGATCACACATCCTAAACCTTCTCTCCCTCCTTCTCTGCATCTCTGTGGAGATGAAAAGGACAATATTCAATCTCTCCATGAACTTTTGATGCTCCACATGCTCCTTCCAGCTCACCACGGGTAAACATTTAAGCCACCACAAATTTACTGGTCAAACTTGCCCCTGCCTCGCCGTAAATCTAACAGGAGGGCTTAAATGTGAGAATGGCTGGCAAACACGGCCAACAAAAGCAAACAGCTTAGCAGAGTCGGAACTGAATGGGCTGTAGGGTCTGTGGAGAAGAAAGCACCTCTCTCTTGCAACAAGCGAGCTGTGGTTAATTTCTCATAGCAGGAGAGAGAGAGAGACAGAGAGGCAGAGGCTGAGGATATACTCTGCATGCTCCTCATGAACGCTCTCCTTTCCTCTAGTGAATACAGAAATCAATCTTGGACCGGCTGCTAAAGCCCAGCCATGAAGAAGCCTTCTCCCCTCTTACTTCACAGCCAGACAAAAGACACTTCAGGGAGATATAGGCGTTGCCGCCGGGTTGTTTTTTTCCCCGTCATGTACAATGCGAACCCATTAATTTTTCCCCACACACCTCTCCTCCTTTCTCTCGACACCCTTTCTTCCATTTCTTTTTTCACTCTGTCTCTATTTCTCTACTCATTCTGGCTCGTTGAATCTAAGAGGAGTTTCTTAATGGCTGCTGAGCACCCAAAGCAAGTTGCAGAGTCCTCACTGTCCTCCTCAAGGCTACATGAAGAGCCTGAAGGAGGACATGTAATTGGAACGGGTGATGGGAGGAAAGGTAGAAGTGGGTAGTGCTGACACCCATGTTGTCCTCTATTCACAGAGGGGAATGCATGTGGCTTCCTGTGAGGGAGTTGTTTTGAGGACAAGAATGGAAAGTGCTTTATCTTGTGACTCTATCTTGTTTCATTGAGTAACACGAAAATTAAAACTGCTCCAGGAAAAAAAAACCCAGCAGTAACAGCAGAGTAGCATAGATTTGTATTCTTGCATACACACATTCATATACAAATTCTCACCAAAGTCTCACCTTGCCAGTTGATTTGGGTCCTTTCCAGATGCAGAAGTAGCAGATGAACCAGGCCAGGGCCAGACACATGGCCAGCTCCCAGCGCATTCCCCCCATGTGCTCAATACCATCTGATATTTTCAGGACTCTGCGTCTGATTTGGCACAGAGGACACAGATGATTATTGATTTACAATTAGATTCTGTTCATAATCTTGTTTGACACGTTCATAAAACACTTTCTAAAAAAGGTGAAGCAATATTGATTGAAAAAGCTGAACCTCTGCAGACTCTCTAATCACTTTTCAAGCATTTTGTCGTTTCTCTTACTCAGAGTGATTATCTGCAAGCTGTGCTAAATAAGTTACAACACAGAGGAGGATGAGAAATATATATTTGCTTGAGTTTGCTCAATACAAATAGTGTTGTCATTTTCAGCCATATTTGCTGGGTTCAGTTAATCCATTCTTCCAAACACTGCCACACTAGTTGGCGCGGTCCATTTTGACAACTAAAAATGTAATGTGTGATGACATTATTTTTTCTTGTGCTTTTAATCTCCACTGCAGAGCAGCACACTGACATTCACACATACCTTCCCAGTTACTTAGTGTGAGTCAATCCTATCACATAGTACCAGTCAAAACTATGGCCATCCTGACCAAAAAATTACATCCACTTTTTTTCCACAGAGACTCATACAGAAACACTGAGTGGACAAACCAACACTACAGGATGACTTTAACCATCCTCTGTGATTCTCAATACGACTTCCTCCTCCAGTGCTAACCACTGGTGGTTGAGGATGCAACTACAAGGTAATATAACACATTTCAAGCAGCAATTGTACAATAATTTCTGTGTGGAACAATGCAGTAAGTCATGATGATGTCAAAACAACAGTCTTTCCAGATGTGGCTCCACTGCTTGTAACTAAGATTTACATCCACTTTCATCTCATAACTGGAAGTGAAGAGAGAGAAGCTCTTTTCCAGCTATGAGACTTCCTCTCTTCAGCTGAGTCTCCACCATCCCCCTTATACCTTAATTATTTCACCCAGTGTAGTCAAAACTCAAGTCAGATTGGCTTAAGGAAGACCCCCAGCCAGGAGGACACATTTACAGGACAGGATTTACAGGATGCTGCTCATGTGGGGATTCTTGAATCCTTAATTTTGAATTCCTGAATCGTTGGGTCTCTCTATTAATTAAAGGGTTTGGTCTAGACCTGCTCTTTACGGAAAAGCGTCTTGAGATAACACTGTTATGATTGGCGCTATATAAATACAGATGATTGATTGATTGATTTACATGATGCATCCCTAATGTGACGGGGAAAACCTTAGAGTAAAGGCAGTTGGTAGCATTGCGCCGCTTGCTTTGTATCCTCCAACACTGCTGCTACTGAGCATCAAGGTGTGCTAGAGGGACAGCTGCACTATGATGGCAGGCATCAATGGGCAGGAAGAAGTCTGATTTGCCCCAGTGTTATGGCCATGATACACTTATAAAAGATGCAGAACGCAGAGTCCTCAGTCCTCTACGAAAGCCCTCTATGTCCCTGGTGAAATGTTTGTGCCAAAATAATGTCCAGGGGCAGACCACTACCTGACAAGTCAACTACAACACTCTGAGCCAAATTAGGGATTAGTTGAGCAGAACACCGACTGACCTCTGTGGTTTTCCTGGAATTAAAACTACAATTCACCATTAGGGGGACAACGTGTGAGCACAAACAGCGTGATCAAGAGAACTGCTTTATGCATTTTTGCTTTTCACTCCACCTCACCTCCTTGTTTGGTGTGGAGCAGCTGTCAGCACTTTGGTCCACTTGCTGGTGGCAACATTAGAGAAGCCACCCTGCCTGTCCTTAAGTTGCAGAGTTTGTGTAGCTCAGTAGGCAGATGGCAGCCATATATACAGCTGTGTGTCACAGTAGAAGAGAAGTTTGTGTCCTGGCCTTTCTGTGGTCACATTATAGTATTGTTCATTAAGCTATTGTGGAATTGCACTGCAGAGTCCATAACAAATTTCCCAATGGGGGCCAATGTAGTACATCTTGATCTTGATTTTGCGATTCAGCATGGTGCTCAGCAGCAGAGAGTTATCAAGCCAATTAGAAGCAAATAGATGGATTCTAGTCTAAAATGTTCCTTTCGCTGATACACCTCTAGTTGTGGGTGCAGGATACACGGCATTTTATCTGCAATTATTACATCATAGCCTGTCCGAGTGGTGAATCAACAATGTGCTTCCTGTTTGTTGAAGCATAGCCAGGTAACAGCATTGATGGAGGATGAGAAGGGAGATTCGGAGCCACAGAGCTACATGGTGCTGCCAAATCTTTGCCACCGAGTTCACCCCCGGAGCTCCTGACCAGCCATTGATCATCGTGACATGTTCTTGGTGGCCGGCCACAGGCTAGGTCCAACACAGCCCCCCTGTCCCTTCCCGGTCAGCCAAAAGGGCAAGATGTGAACGCTAATGTGTGTAAATACACTTGTGTGTGTTCTTAAATGTATGCAAATTGGGTTTTTTATGGGTGAATATTTGTACAGTGTGACTTATGTGCATAATGATTATGATATGGAGTATGACAGGTGTAGGTTTCTAAGTTAAATGATAATACCTCTTAGTTTTAAGGGTTCAGAAAGATTCAAACTTAAGCTAAGCAAATAGATCCCAGGTATCTTCTACCTGGTCACATGAATACAGTGTAACACTTTATGAGTATTTGCATTGGTTTCACCAAAAAGGTTGTCCTTTACTCATCTGTGAATTGTTGAAATGTAACAAAATAACATATTGTATACAGTACTGTGCAAAGGTTTTAGGCAAGTGTGAAGAAATGCTGTAAAATGAGAATGCTTTCAAAAATATAAAATTTCATTGTTTATTTTGATGAATTTACAAAATGCAAAGTGAGCGAACAGAAGAAAAATTTAAATCAAATCAATATTTAGTGTGACCACCCTTTTCCTTCAAAACAGCATAATTTCCTTCCAAGTACTCTTGCGCACAGTTTCTTAAGGAACTCAGCAAGTTGTTCCAAACATCTTGGAGGAACTAACCACAGATCTTCTGTGGATGTCGGCTGCCTCAAATCCTTCTGTCTCTTCATGTGATCCCAGACAGACTCAGTGATGTTGAGATCAGGGCTCTGTTGGGGCCTCACCATCACTTTCAGGACTCCTTGTTCCTCTTTACGGTGAACATAGTTCTTAATGACATTGGCTGCATGTTTGCGGTCGTTGTCCTGCTGCAGAATAAATTTCGGGCCAATCAGACGCCTCCCTGATGGTATTGATGATGGATAAGTACCTGCCTGTATTTCTCAGCATTGAGGACACCATTAACTCTGACCAAATCCCCAACTCCATCTGCAGAAATGCAATCCCAAACTTTTCCTCCTCCACCAGCTTCACTGTTGCCTGCAAACACTCATTATTGTACCACTCTCCAGCCCTTCGGCAAACAATCTGCCTTCTGCTACAGCCAAATATTTCAGATTTTGATTCATCCATCCAGAGCACCGGCTGCCATTTGTCTGCACCCCAGTTCCTCTGTTTTCATGCATATTTCAGTGGCTTGGCCATGTTTCCATGTCGGAGGTTTGACTTTTTGGCCATAATTCTTCCATGAAGACCACTTCTGGCCAGACTTCTCCAGACAGTAGATTGGTGTACCTGGGTCCCATTGGTTTCTGCTGGTTCTGATCTGATTGCACTACTGGACATCTTCCCATTTCAAAGGGAAGTGAGCATAATGTGTTTTTCATCTGCTGCACTAAGTTTCCTTGGCCGACCACTGCGTCCTCAACGCTGCCCATTTCTTTCTGCTTCTTCAAAAGAGCTTGAACAGCACATCTTGAAACCCCAGTCTGCTTTAAGATCTTTGCCTGGGAGAGACCTCGCTGATGCAGTATAACTACCTTGTGTATTCTTGCTGTGCTCAGTCTTGCCATGGTGACATGGTGACACTGTGACATGAAACTGTCTTCCACAGCCTCACCTTGGCAGCAGAGTTTGGCTGTTCCTCACCCAGTTTTCAGCCTCCTACAGCTGTTTCTGTTTCAGTTACTGACTGTGTTTCAACCTACATATGAACTAATGATGATTAGCATCTAGTTGGTATAATTGGTTAATCATACACCGACTATGATCCCTGACCAAAAATAATTGATGCTGTTTTGAAGTCTAAGGATAGAGACAACAAATATTGATTTGATTTAGATTTTTCTTCTATTTGCTCACTTTGCATTTTGTAAATCAATAAAAATAAATACATTTTTTTCTTATAGCATTTCTTCACACCTCTTCGCACTGTATATGTACAGAAATTAATTGTAAATATACAGAATATGTGCTTGACAGTTTTGACTTTTAATCAAACTCTCTTTCAGTGATATAACCTTTATATTTCAAAATGCAAAAATGTGACAATAAAACCATGTAACACTTTGGGCACCAGGGTAAAGATTCACATATTAATCCTGCTGTATATACAGTAGAAAACATGACAGTGTGTCTTGGCAAAGGTTAAACAAAGCCTGGTCAGTTGCTATTTTGCCAACAACATGGTGGTTGGCTCTTTCCTTTGGGCTCCTCAAAGGTTTATAATGTTGGCTCAAATCTGATGTTTTCATCACTGGTCATGTTGCAGAATCTATCACTCAATTTTGATTTAGATACAAAAATATAGATCACAATTTTATTTTAACCATTAGACTGCAATATGTAATTAATAAAAAAAATGGGATTGACCCAGCAGTGTAAACATAGCCACTGGCAGCAAGACAGGAAATGTGGTCAGCATTACACACTGACAAGGCCTGATCCTCTGCCACACACATGGCTCTAGCTGGGAGACAGCTGGCCTACGAGGGCCTGTTGACACACAAATATGAAAAGGGCTGACTAATTATTGGGGGAAAGGTTAAGGGAGTCAGTGAAACAGTCTGGAGCTCTCACAGATTTTCAACGTTCTGGCAGATAATGACATTAAAGGACGACATGAGATGTTGTGAACTGCCTGAAGTGACAACGCATGTCATCATGGTGATATGAGACAAACTGTGATCCCATTAATACTTAATACCCACAGAGATGAAAGCCATCATCATGGTACGCTCTCCAATGGGACTTTGCACAAACAGAGCATGAATTCTCATATAGACTAAAGAACATGACCGAACATGAAGATCACATGAAAAGAAGAGCAGAAATAAAGAATTTACTTACTCCCAGAACTCAATGACTGGAGATGTTGCATTTGGGTTTGTAATGTTGGTGGCATTTTCTCCATAGTAGTCAACGCAGTTATCTATGGATACAGGAAGGACGTTTTATTAGTCTTGAGAGTGGACTGCAGGTATAGGTGCGGACATGGCATTGCACATTAAATAAGAAGTGATATTTTCTACTTTCTGCTTGCAAAATGACTTTCCTCTCTTATCCACTGTTTTCTCCTCCTACCTGTGTTCCAGTAGTGCCCACAGCCAGCCCACGGCAGCTCGGTGGTGAAGCAGTTGAAGAGGTAGAAGATGGCCCAGGCAAGGATCACTACATAGTACACGTTTAGATGAGCTTCAATCACTTGCGTTGCATAGCCAATACCTGAAAAGGCAAGTTACAGGTAAACAAAATGGAAAAAACTTCAGGTGATTGGCTAGATGTTAGACCAGTGTTAGTAAGATACTTGTAGATGTCAGTAGCTTGTACGGGTGTTACAACAGATAAATTCTGTAAAAACAAATGAATATATATGAGTATTACAGGAAAGTAGATTCATATAATCGTATATATTGTGCCTGTGCAAGAGTTTCATCAGCCCAACCACATTGTGTCTTTATGATTTTCCATTTTCAATTTAATTAGCAAAATCCTGAAGACAGATATAAGTGGGTATTTTCTCACCCTCAAATAGCGGGCAGACTTTCCTCCAGCAGGTGATGCCTCCCTCGCTGGTGAACTGACCCAGGGCAGTTTCCAGGAAAAACACAGGGATACCGCAGCACACGAAGAAGATGACATATGGGACGAAGAACGCACCTTTATGCACACAAAAGAAAATACATACAGAGCATGAATACCTGTTGATCAATAGTAGAATAAAAAGTCTGGCAGCACAATCGCTGAAAATGTACCTTAACCCTGACTTTAAACGGAGCAATTCACAAAATTGAGATAAAAATACTCACTACGATGCCACACTCATAACTGCAGGATGACCTTTTCAGATTATTAGGAGGATTCATACTGTGCTGCCTAATGGTGCCTAATGAGGGAACCCACCTCTTATGATTGTGCATAATGGATGAAATAATAAAGAATAATCACACTTTGATACGTTTTGGTACTTCAAAACTACAACATTTACCTCCTCCTTTGGTAGAAGATAAGAGAAGTTGTCTTACCTCTTTTACTCAGGACTGTGTCTTTTACATTTTAATAATCACATCGTGTCCTATTTATGTATCTGATCAGGGGTACACTTTTGTTTCTTTTCTAATCTTGCCTTATCCATTCTTATGCGTCTTATCTCCTCCTTCCATTTTTCGTCCACCAATTTTTCTAACCCGAAAACCTCCCCTACCACTATGATTCTTTGGTTTATGTCCAACCACAGACAAGGGAAACTTCCGTACCTCCTCCATTCTTGTAGCAGAGGTAAGGAAACCTCCACACGTTGCCCAGACCAATGATCTCTCCAGCCACAGATAGCACAAACTCAATCTTGTTGTTCCACTGGCCTCTCTCATTGTACTCCCCGTTCTCTAGGCTGGAGCTGGACCCTTCCGGGTCTCTGCCATCCTCTGGTTTACCGTTTATAACTGGCCCGCTTTTCTCAGCTGTCATGACGCTCCAGCAGCCCGCTGAGAGGGAGAAAGAGAGAAAAGATTTGAAAAGAAGATTTTACAAAGGTGACCTCATAACCAAAACTTTGAATGGATTCAATGACTTTTTCTGGAATTTGTATCTTTCCTGGGACAGCTGAATCTGAATGGGACTGTCCCATGAAAGCAAAACCACGCCCATTGAAAAGTCCAGACTTATGTATGTGAAGGTTCAAATCACCTGAAAGTAGCTCAATTCATTTTCACTTATTATGTAAGTGCATAGCCCTTTAATCAGCCGTACAAATCAGCCACACTGATTTATAAGCCATGTAAATACAAAAAACGAGCAGTGAGGAATTATGTGCGATGCCTCATTAACTATTCAAATGAAGATTCACAACAACACTAATAGAATAAAGTAGAACAAAGCAGACATTTTACACTGTTGTTGTCAAACCAGCATGAGGAGGCTCATGATAGGGCAGATTAATTAAAAAAAACAAGCTTTCACTAACCCCCAACTAAACCACTAACTTCTGTAAAAACTTGATATCACTGCAATATCATTGTAATACAGCATATTTATAACACACATAACAACTTGCTGAAATAAATTTACAACCAACTCTGTCATCATTAGCTACATTATCTACTTATAACTTTGTTAGTAGCCTAATAAGAAGTTAGAATCACGTGTAAATCAAGACAGCAAAACAAAGACGACAACAACAACAACAAGAAGATATAAATGAATGCATAAATATTGCGTGCAAGTTTGACACAGACATGATCAGGCAAATAGAAATACTGTAACACTGAGTCGCTGTACTCACCAGTCTCCTATGGATCAGTGGCAAACCTTCTTTTGGCTCCCGCGATGATGCGCACTAACAATTGCCTTTTAGAGAACACAGGATGGTTTATCCTGATCCTGGGGGGGTGAAAAAAAGGAGAGAGTGGGGGCAAAAGAGAACAATCTGGATCCGCGTTGACTGAAGTGGTTTTGTTAAGTCTCTCGTCTATATAAAGGAAGATCCCAGACGCTGCACAGTGACGGTAGATCTTGCACCAGGCGATGGATAACCTGCGACTGCGCTCCGGCTCTCCAAGCGGTCTACTCTCAAGCGCCTCTAGTTGGATAAAAGCCATGTGGTAACCAATCTAGCTCTCTCATCAGCGTTACCACGGCGCAGAGGGAGCAGGGTGGCAAAACAGGAGAAAAAAGTTTGGTTAATGGCAGGTTAAGCCTGAGCTTTGGAGTTTCTCTCTAAATGACTATTAATAACTGTATTAAATGGCACATTACATGTTTATTACAGTGTCCCCAACAGGTTTAAATACCTCTACATTCATGGCTGGGATGTGGCACACACCAGCACTTCAGTACACAGATAAAACAGAAATAATTTGATGTAAACAAAATGCACCATAGCTGGTGTATTGTTATAATATGTAATGGACATTTCTTATCTTTAACCACTCACTGAAGTACCTAGAAACTGGGTTTTGCTTTTTCACATCTTACTGATGTTTTTGTTTTCATTTGATATCAGCATTCAGATTCACATTGTCATTTAAATCTGGCACACATTGTCAAAAACTGCAGAAAAGCATTTAGCTATATGTGTCCCGGTGGTTAATACTGATTCACATTCATAATTAAGAATTGAGCTACTTTTCTGATAATATATTCAACCTTGTTTTCCAGCACCAGTCTTTGAACCCCTAATGACACACCTGACCAGATTATATTACGTCTACATTACTCATTGAAAGTTGTTAATTCAGCATGTAACCAGCTGCAGATGCAATACTAAACGTACAACTTTGTAAGGCCAAATGTTTGTTATTATCTGGGTTTTGTTCTCGTAACTGTCTGTCTGACTGAGTCAACAAAGACCTGCAGCCTCATGTGTAAACAAACTGTGTGTGCAGATAAATAGGCAACTAGTTCGGTTAGCTGGCAAGTAGATCACCATGCACTAAGCTGAAAGAGTTAAATCAGACTTCATACTGCAGAGATGGTAAGTTAGTGAAGTTCACATGACCCATTGGTCAGAATTATCTCATTTAATGAGAGTAAAGTTTTACTACAGTACAGTTTTACTTTCAATTCAGCTTTTAGAATTACAGAATTAATCAAAATTCTTCAAAAGCTTCTGTTAAAGGAGCTCAAAATGATTGTTCGTGTATCTGTTCTTGGTCAATAAATAACTTTTTAACTGCAAAATATCTCAGCAATAAAAATTTTATTGGCTATTAGTCATAAACATGCACATGACAACACAGAAATGTCTCTGAAAATCCTCCACACAGAACTGAAGAATACTTTTATTTTTTTCCACCTGAGGTGTTTGTTGGTTGAAGACTTGTGGGAAGTGAAGTCTCGATCTTCAAAGAGGCAGTGACCCTGTTTGATTTATGAATTGATGTCAACAGTCTGGTTCCCTTTGTCAAAGCATTTGCTCCTGGGGCTTTGCTCACAGCATACCAACTCACACCTCTTTGTCCCCTCTAGAAGTCACTCTGCACCCGAGCATACAATATGAATAGATTTCCTCCTTTAAAACATCGGATTGTTGTTGTCACCAGCTAATGATGAATGATCAGCCCATCATAAAGTCTTAATAACCCATGCTGCTTGGAAAACAATTATTTCTTATGGGCTTAAAAGAGAGTTTACGGGGTTTGTAGGGTTTGTTCGTACACAAGTTGATTGCCTGGTTTCCAGGCATGATAGACTCAGTGCACTAGGAACTCCCCTCACTCTAAAAGCCTGACCTAGTTTCTAAGAATCCCTTCACGCAAGGGTCACTCGTCATTAGAAGCTTAAAGGAAGTGCCCTGCATAAAAAGTATGGCCACCCAAAGTGGCTGGCAAACACTCAGTGTGCTTTTCAGGCAGAGTCAAGTCCTTTATTTATGTTGCCCTGTACAACATTATCAGAGGGGGAATGCTTGATGAGGATCAAACTTTGATAACTTCTTGCAGGTATAAAGTTTCTTGTTCCTCTTCCTCTGCTCCTGTCCTCTTGTTTGCTTGGTAAGACACAGCAAAAATGTGCTTCTTGTGTCTGCACACAAAAATAACTTGGACCCTGTCTAATGTAGCGACAGATCACAATCTCAAACTTTTCGAGGGTCAAGAGTGAGTTGTGGACTATGATTTGAGGGAGATTGCCTCCAGAAGGTGTGTGTTAGGAACTGAAAACCTTTCACCTCAGCACTAAATGGTCTGTTGACAAGACGGCTACACGTCATTCTCTTCAGCCATTACCCTTCTGGCCTACTGACTCCAGAACAAGCAAGATGCCTCAAAGTGATTGGCCGCCTTGCTCCGAAGGGACCACAGACTTGTTGTTCTATTGGTTGTTGGAGTCAGGAGGAACAGAGTCACTTTGCTGTCCGGTTAGGACACTGGAAAAAGACCTGTTGCTAGGAAACCTATCATGAGTCCTTTACAAGGTGCTGCAGTGAGTGAGTGAGAAAATAAAAGTGGACTGAAAGAACTGTAGTATGTTAGAGGCAGAGGTGGAAGGAATACAGAAGAATAAGTGGAACAAAAAAAGAAGCAGAAAAGCAGCGAGGAGAGAAGTAGTATTAAAAATGAAGGGAAGTGAGAGGAGGAGAGTGAATAAAGCTGTCTGTCTGCATCTCTCGCCTGCTTCTCACATGATGTTATATAACTGGTGTTTTTTCACTGCCATTGTTTTGTGCACACTGCTCAATTTGTCTCTGAATCTCTTTATAGCAAATATACTTTCACTCAGGAATGAAAAGTGCATCAAATAGGTTCGTGCATTTGCTCTTTTCACTGGAAGATTCTGCTTCTTATTCATTTTGCAATAAGCTGCAACAACGACCTTAGCAGCACTAAGTACTGATTTTATTTGTTTGCTTCTGAGCAGTTTTTAATTGCTTATTATTCCACATTAGCAGGCGCTAGAAAAACATAATAACAGCATCATTTTTGTGTTGGACTTAAACCAGAAAATGCACAAATCTACACCCTGGGGCTTCTAAAGCATAGCTTAAAATTTAGTTTGGCCGCCCATTATTATATCCAAACAGGTACAACATTTAGACTTGACCTCACACAGAACCAGGTCTTCTTTAGGTCCTCATCAGATGTGTCAAATGTCCTGCTCTCACAGTAGTATGTCCGATGATGATAATGAGCTAGACTGTATGCTATATTTATTCTACATGGTTATTACAGTCATTAACAGGAAATTGGCATATTTTAGATGATAACTAGGAAAGACAAAATTTTCTGAAGAAAATGCATGTGTCCTCGCTGCTGAAATTTCACAGTTCAAACTTTTCAAATAGCTGAAATACTGAAATTGTTGATGTTACAGTCGATACAAATTCAGAAAAATCTGAAAAAGGTGTTAAAATTAAAGTTCTAAATGTCAAACTTGATGTTGAAGTCAGCTCAAGTGTTGGTGATAAATTGAACTGGAAGTGTCAGTTGAAGTGGAAGCCCTGGCAGAAATTTGTGCCCATTCAAGCGCTTAAACTGAAAGACCGTGTCAGTTAAAGCAGTGAAAGTAAATTATGTATGTGTGTAAAACAGGGGAAGTTATGAAAGTAAGAAGAGCTGAAGAAGTTTTTTTTGTTGTTGTTTTCGTTCAAAGATAAAGACTTAAAAGGTTTGTCCTGTCAGTCAGAGTATAAGCACTGAAAGGAGTTGAAATGTCAAACGAAACCAAAGTGGTGAATAAAGTCAAAATGTTAATTGATGCGTGAGCAAACGTGTTTTTCAGTTATCTGTACTTGACTTGAGTATTTATTTTTCTGACAGCTTGCTGCAGTTCCCTGCATTTTAACAAAAATATCCACACTTTCTACTCCTCGCATTAATAAAACCGGCTCATTACTTTAGTTTTAATGCATTTGAAGGGAACTATTGATTACTTTTTAATTTTGCATCATTGCACACCTTCCAAACATCAAATCAGATTAAACCGTAAACGCATAATAAGATGCTATGGTGTATCCATCGGTGCATACCACACACAACAGACATAATGAGACAAAACTGTTGGAGAGATGTGGAGAAAATAGGAGCAACGTGGATGAAAGTGAACCTGTGAACACTGCTGACAGAGAAAACTAAGAGCAACAACACATTCCCCATATATGGCCTCATTTACGAGAAGAAATGTGCCTTTTACTGTCATACATTTCTGTTCTTTTTACGTTTTTCTTGAGTATAATTGAGTCAGTACTTGTAACAGTATTTTTTACCAGAGTTTACTTACTTACTTACTACTTTACTAAAGAATCTGTGTACTTTTGCCGTTTCTGGCAAAGAGAAAGCAGAGATAAAGCAACTGAAATGTCAGCTGAAGTGTAACCACTGAAGTTGCTGAATTATTATCTGCAGAGTAAGATATGAAAATAACTGAAGTGACAATATACGTCTGTAGCATGTGTAAACACTTGAAGTGTCAATGAGTGTGTAAGTGATGAAAATACCTCAGATTCCATATCAGCCTGCATTAAAAATAATATCAAATCATTGCGTCAGTAATGATCACATTTGGTTAAAGCTGGTGTCAGTACTCTGGCAAAGGTTGTTTGTGACAGAAGAAGCTCCACTTTGTTGCACCACATTATAGTCAAGAGTGTTTCTGTAGTTCCAGCTACTCCGACTATGTGATACATCTTCTCTATAGATAATCACATCACAACACATCACTAGTAGTCCTGAAGTTTGTGTCACACACTGGAATGAAAGCTGACTGCAGAGAGGAAAAGATTTAAACTTCTGACAACAAAAGAACAAGTGGTTGACAGAGCTGGCAAAACACCCTCAGTCAGCTGTTTGAGTTGGAAGCACAAAAGGAAAACCAAAAATAAAAACCATAGAGAGTAACCATGAAGTTGGTCTTCTTGATTGAACTTATACTGAGCGTCATGCTATGAGAGGATTTTTGAATAGAATCATCATTCTTCTGAAAATCAGCCTTTGATATGTTTGACATGTTTGGATCTGAGCCCACTCAAAGGAAGCACCCAAACTGACTGACAAAAGATAAAGTCATAACTTCGGCCAGAGACGCTATTCAGCAACGGCATTGCTTTGCCAAGTGTATAAACCTGCACCTCAATAGAGACACCACCCCACATCTTCATATCAACAGCAATTTGTTTGAGCAATTCAACAAGACGCCCCTAGAACATTTAAACACGGGTCACTTCACTGAGGAAACTTTAGTCTGCATTGATGCGCAATTTTCACCAACAACAAAAAGAAACTGCAAGGGAAAGTGAAGAGAAAAGAAGCGAGGGGAAATGCAAGACAAAGAGCCCAGTGCAACAGATCCCGATCTCAGGTTCAACAAACTAGTTGCAGCCAATCCACTGCATCTATTCAGCCCATTTGAATTCAGCGTTTCTTTTATATTCATGCGACAATTAGTCTGGTGTCCAACAAAGGGTAGTATTTACATTCATAACAATAGTGTGACAGTATCAGATAATAGCATGAGGGTGTGATGAACTTAAGATACAAACATACGCATGGGCAGGCTTATACACAGACACAGACACACACACACACACACACACACATGCACACACTCTGACCCTACCTTACTGCTTCCCTCGGATAGTCCAATAGCTTTCTCTGCTTGGCAGGAGCATTGAGTAGCTACCAACCAGGCCACCCAGTAGTGAGTGAGACCTGCCAGCAACACCCCCGGGCACATGCCAAATGCCAATAGAGCTGAGAAGGCTGATATTGGTATGCTGAATATTAATACTATTAGAGACTAGCAGACTAACAGCATGCAACACAGATACACCACTTTACAAATTGAATCTCTCTGCTGGACAACGTTAAATTATGTTTTCACTACAGGTAATTATGTGAAGTAGAAAGTAGTAGTAAATTATCGGGTTTAATTTGAATCAATTATGTTTCTGATCTCCTGCAAAGATTTGTAGCATAGATTAGCTTAATTTCATAGGATTAGGTTTTATGTTAGTACATTAAAAGCAGCATTAAGTCTTGTCTCACGTTACTGATTACATGACACTAAACACATCATTAATAAATGCTGGAGTGTGAGCCGTAAGTGTGATAAGTGCTGCAGAGGGAGCTCTTCATCTGCTCACTTGGTTTGGAAAGTATCAGAGTCTGGTAGTCAACTTCACAGGTTTGTTCTGTTGGAGCTGCTGATAAAATATCTGTCTGGCTCTAATAACTGATGAGACCTTCCTTCTGGATGGATGAGCAGGGTGAAACAAAAGGCTAATCATACTTTGTGACATAACTGTGCCACGTAGACACAGCTCATTTAAAACATTAAAAACTCTGCACACACGTTCTCTAGCTGATCAGACCTCCCTTAGGTTTAAAGGTGGGAATATGGTGGGAATTAATTAGTCACTAAACTTCACGTACCAATAAACCGTATACCTACTAAGCTGAGCACATACATTTGTGAACTTAAAGCAGCATCATGCAAAGGTTTTTAAACCACAGCTCCCCTTTGTAGCGATGGCACCCACATACAGAAACACATGCATGTGAACCCTTTTCATCCATCCATCCACTGGCTATACCGTTTATCTTCAAGGGTCGTGGGGGGGACTTCAGCCAATCCCAGTTGACACTGGGCGAGAGGCGGGGGACAAACCGGACTGGTCCCCTGTCAATCACATGGCCGACACATAGAGACAGACGACCATTCACACTCACACCTACAGGCACTTTAGAGTCACCAATTAACCTAACCTGCATGTCTGATATAACCACTGCACCACCATGCTGCCCTGAACCCTTTTCAGCTTGATGTTTGAAGGCAAAGGAATGCAACATAAACATCCCCATCCTCCTCTGTCCAGAGAAGGGGGCAAAGGTCAGATCTCCCCTGCCTAGGTCAATGCAGTCTGTCTGTCTCCAGATAATCGATCACAGATCAGAAACATAGAAACAATGACCACTACTACATCATTTGCCCTAAAGGCACATACCAAACACTACATACATAATTATACTCACTACAGGCACATATCAGACACTACATATCATACACCACAATGTAAAATACACAACATAGCAGAGGTGTGGACTCGAGTCACATGACTTGGACTCAAGTCAGACTCGAGTCATGAATTTGATGACTTTAGACTCGACTTGACAAAATGCAAAGAGACTTGCAACTCGACTTGGACTTTAACATCAGTAACTCGTGACTTCACTTGGACTTGACCCTTTTGACTTGAAAAGACTTGCTACTTTCCCCAAACCCAAAGATTAAAAAGTATGTTGACATGGACCGCTATATATCTATATCTGTGTGTGTGTGTGTGTGTGTGTGTGTGTGTGTGTGTGTGTGTGTGTGTGTGTGTATGTGTGTGTGTGTGTATGTGTGTGTGTGTGTGTGTGTGTGTGTGTGCGTGTGTACCTGAGCAAGCGTGCTGTCGGCACGACATCCAATCAAATTAGATCCACGTTGTTTTGATCCGACAGCATCCAACCAATCAAATTACAGGACAACCAATGAAGCGGATAAAGCAGCGCGCCAGTTGGCAAAAATGATACCAAAGATAGTTTTGTTTGGGTATAAAACTACGAGGTGGTCAACAAAAAAATGAATCACAGTATGTAAAACATGCGGGTCGAAGATTACTTCCAACTTTGTTCGACATTTGAAGCTGCACAAAGAACGGTAAGTTAAGCTAACACTAGCTTATAGGGCTAAGAAAAGGTTAAGGCTAGATTTAAGTTAAGTAAAGTAAAAGGGCCTGTCTAGTTGAAGGTGAAAACTGTTTTGCAATATGATGTGAGATCAATACAATACAGGACAGAAACTGCTGTGCAACTAGTTATAGTGCAGTATGCTATGGAAATACAATGTCAGCACTTTTTGTGCAAATTACATTTGCATTTGTTTCTTTCAAATGTGTTTGAACAATGTTCTTGCTAAAAAAGGTTTGAATAAATCCAGATGTTGTAGCATACATGAGCTGTGTAAATATTATTTCTCTGTTGTTAAAAGGACTCAAAAGGACTTGAAACTCAAATGGTAGGACTTGGGACTTGACTTGAGACTTGTCGGTCTTGACTCAGGACTTGACTTGGGACTCGAGGGCAAAGACTTGAGACTTACTTGTGACTTGCAAAACAATGACTTGGTCCCACCTCTGCAACATAGTCTGTGACTTTGGTCCAGACTGAAATATCTCCACAACTGTTCGATGGACTGCCGTGGCTGTAGGCCCTCAGTCCAACTAAGTCACTTCTGCCTAAATCAAACCAGTCCTGGAGAACAGCCGTGAGAAATGCTGACATATGAATCATTTTGTAAAGGTGATGTGCATTTTGAAACAGACAAAGTATATTCATCAGCATATCAGCTCATTCATCAAACGCCGCACCAGATAAGTTGAGATAAGTAGACAAAACGACCAGTGCTAAACAGACTGAGACAGATGAGCGTCAAGGGAATGGAAACAGAGAAGTAGTAAAACAAAACAAAGTCATAATCAATGGACTGGTGAAGTGGGTTGAGGGAGAAGAATAAAAGGTTTTCATCTCTTAGTTCTCTCTGTGTAAACTGACATTCAATCAAAAAAAGTTAATATTTTACTGCTTTTCTTAGAGAACTTTGTGGTTCAACAGAGTCTATTTTTCTCACAGAAATGCCAAATGTGGACTAAAGTGTTAATTCTGATAACTGTCATTTTCACTCATATAGTCACTGGCTTGATGAGCACCAAGGTAATAATTTCATTCAAGCCCTTCACCCTGTAGATTTCTCATGGGAGATTTACAATATTCAACCTGATGTGCAATTATACATTCAGCTATTCTTAGTTCTATCTGTCTCCGTGCTCACCTGCCAGACGGCCTCTTGATGCATGAGCTACAGTATCAGCACATCCTGGAGTGCAGTGGACCATGGGTAATGAAGACAAACTGGAGATATCGTACAAATAGTGGCTGCTGGTAGTCTCTGTCTCTCTCACTGTCATCCATCCACCTCCCACTCTTCAGCTCGTCATTACCTCAAGATGAAATGTTGATCAGACAGGGAAATATGACACCCCCATATCTTCCTCTGGATTTGTCATTTCACTTATCGCTGGCTGACATCTCAGTATCGAAACAATGAGCACAGAAATGACGCTATTATACCTCTGAGGTTTAGAGGTGGGACGGTAATCACAGACCTGTCCATCTCCTGTCACCAGAAGATAGAGTGTCATCGTGTCTCTGGGCGTGAGCGACAGAAAGAGAGCATGCAAGCCAACATGTTTGTGTGTGAGTATGCGGCTTATAACTGTGTGTATGTGTGTGTGTCCAGGTTATACATCTTACTCCACTGACTCCTGGAGCTTTATCGCCAAAAAACACCACTGCTGTTTGAATGGTTTGACATCCAAGCCTAAAAGTGTTTTCAACATCACTTCCATTTCACTAATTAATTCCTCCCAGTCTGGTCAGAAATGTAACTGATGAAATACCACTATGGTTAATTGACTCGATAAGGAAAGATAATGGACTGGATAATAAGTAAATAGAATACAAAGTTGATTTGTTAAGATTACGGGACCCCCCTGGTTTTGGTTCAGACATTTTGTCAAACGTTTTGTTATTCATTTATCAAGCAGAACAAATACAAATATATTCATAAGTGGATGTTGGATGTAACCAAGGATTTAGTGTCTGGTGTGAATGGCCGCCTTGATTTTTCTCCACACCGACTCATGGATGGTGACCTTTGACCTTCTCTTAGCTGATGCTGTCAGTAATGTTCTTTTTACACTTTTCATTATGTCTCTTGTTCCAGGGTCTTCACTGATTACTGATATTCCCCACGACTCCACGATCCCCACGGTGTCAAAGTCCACTGCATTTTTTTCTCAGCAGGGCCGTCATGCAAGCTACAAATAACCATTTTCAACCACCCATTTTTCATGTAAAAGAAATTCTTAGGTCATATTATTCTTCAACTCATCACAGTGACAACAGAGAAACTGTCTGCTGAAAATGTTGGAAAAAACAAGTGGACCTTAAGAAGGTCAAGGTCAAGAATAAACCTCCAAGATAACAGCAACAACTCTATTTTTGGGGAGCATAACATGAAATATGGCTTTAAAAACGGTTGAAACAACAGGGTGCAAACAGCAGAGGTTTTACTGATATGTAAATGCATTATTGCTCTCGAAATTACAAGATTAGTGCAGATTTTTGATATTAGCAAGAAGCCTTAAACACAGCCGATACAGTCTGACATATCTGTCAATGGTGATCTGATTTGATGAACAGATACTTCCAACCCAAGTCTTGTGTGTAACACTGAATATACTCCTTTCCTCTGGCCTGTAAAAGTCAAATGAATCAGTCTGAAAAAGAAAAATCAATCCCTGGTAGCAACGCTCACAATGTATCTGCACAGTAATGCTATCATCTGTGACAAGAGGTTGCAGGTAGATATTGATTTGTGTTAATATATCACAAGCCAAAAAGGTGAGAAAACTGAGATAGTGTAGTAGGCTTATTAGCATGAAGGTCTTTATGAAATTTATGCCACAGATGACCCCTACCGGTCAGAGCTCCTCATTGCAAAGCCCCCATCAACCCCTCCTTCAGTAATCTATAATGTCACTTCTTCCATTCTCCTTAAATGACCCTCAGTTTTGCAGTGTGTAGCATAAAACAAAAGCATCAACAAAAAGGTATAAAAGTTCAAAACTATGTTGAGACTATGAAAATAACACGTGAGTCATGCCCTTTTTTGATTATGGTTGTATTTTGTTTTGCAAAAAAGTTTCGGTTGTGCCTGAAAGGTGTGTCATATCTTTTTTGGCTAGTGTGCAGAGTATTTACAACCCTGAGGTGTATTTGGGAGATAACAAGTCACCACATATCACCTTTGCTTTGAGTCAACCGACAACATAGCTGTTAGTGCCATGAATGCAACGTGTGTGTGTTTTCCCATGTCATTCCCACAGTCCCATCCCCTCAACAGGAACCATAGTCTTCCCTTATCCCATTAAGACAATTGCCAAGACTGGCATTCAAACACGTGCACGTGTGCGTGTGTGTGCGTGCGTGCACGTATATGCGTGCTAACAGACACACAGGCCCACATATACGGACGAATGCACACAAATATACCAACCCTTACACACACTGGGCAGAGAAAGAGTAATTTCAAAATCAATCCTTTTGGAGAAAAAGAGTGAAAAAAAGAATGAGAGCCCAAAACCTCCACCAGTGTTGGCTGATTGTAAAGGACTGTCAGTTACTGCAGCCCTCTATTGCGCCAAAGGGAAGCAGCAGGATTCAACTTGGGGCCCAATAAAGGGCTATTCTTCCTGGAAATCGGCCCTCGCACATGGACTTGAATGCACTCAGGCGCTAATCTTTCGAGCTGTGGGAGCCCACTCTATATTCACAGGCTGTGCCACCCCAGCAGGCACAGCCGCGCATGCTGATGCCATTACACACACTATCAGACTAATGCTAAAGCTAGCAAAGGGTTAATGCTAGTGCATCTGAGATCTCTGGATGTGTGAGTGTGATCGTTTTCTCTTGCCATCTCATGCAGGATGTTTGAGAGAGTGTTCACCGCACTTGTTTTCTGGTGAGACCTACAGCAGTAGCATTTAATTTAATAATGTTGGTTAATGTGTTGTATACAGGATACTGTATGTCTGCTTCTGCAGAGCTTACATTGAAGGGTCAGATTAGCCAAATTACAAGGAGAAAAAACAGGCAAATGCTTTATTTTTACAGTTTATTGGAAACTTGGAACTAATTGTAGGGAACCTGTATACAATTAGCACACTTCCTATTAATTTAATCCTATTAACTGCCCACTGAGTCTTTTAGTCACTGGATAACAAACCAGCAGGACTTGCCAAAACCTTAAATTTGCATAGATTTCAACATATTATATAAAAAGAAAGTTTCCAATAATAGATAATCAATTATTTAATTAACACTTCCTTGGGTTAACTGGAGCTCCTATGTTGCCCATGATTATAACCAAATTACATAACTCCATGAAACTAAATTAAAACATAGTTGAAATAAATGTCTCTCCTTCGTCTTGTGGTATCAAACATTGCAAATAGTTTTGTTTTCACTTACTTACTTTTGAAATATCTGTGTTTGTCGATGCCTGCAGTCTCACAGTATTAAAACAGTACCTTAACTCTTAGTCATGGGACATAGTGTAAACAATTTTATTAAAGACTGCCTTGAGTCTTGAGCAGTCATTTGGATGAAGTGACCCTTTAAAGGTACAGTTTACAACAAGAAGCAAGTGTCCTGATACACTAACAGATGCACGCTGAGCGAACAATCGTTCAACAATCAACAATCATTTCACCTGCACCGTTTAAATTAAGCTGATGGCCACAGAATTCACAGAGGCTGTTTTTCTAATCTTGTTTCCTTAATAACTGAAGCTGTAGGATCAATGCAGGAGAGATGATGTCCATTCACAATAGTTTCTATGTCCAGTGTGAAAACACTTCACTCTTCAGTGAGCCCCTGCCCCCTTAGTTACTGTTGCTATGCTTGTCATGTTTTTATTGGTTACTCAATTTAAAATGAGCGTCCTATAAAAGGGTCTTAAATGTGCACTTGCTGGCTACATACATGATACGTAAAAGTACACATGGGAAAAGTCTCCATCTTGTCAGCAGATATCAACAGTTTTGTTTTAGCCAAACACAACGTTTAGCTTACATACTTTAAAGTACGTTGCTAAAGAAAAGGTTTCAAGGGGGAGAACCAACCGCTCTGTTTGCCAAACGCTAACGCTGTCTTGGATAATGTATTTGGCTGGAGCTGCTGGAGTTTAAACTTTCCCAAATCTGTTAAAGAGCGGGACAGATGTTAAATGTTGATATAGTAGCATGGCGGAGCGGCACAGTGAGTTAGTTATTACACAGTAGATTTACTATTCTGAACCAGTCTTCTTTTATGTTCATCTTAAGCCTGCAGTTGCCCAAATTCAGTGAATAATATAAATGATGATCGTGACAAAATCACCTTTTTTGCTCTTGCAACGCCACAACCAGACACTGCTCTGCTACAAATTGTAACAGGCTTCACTTTACCAGCACACAGTCTTGATGTGAATTATTTTTATTTATTTTTTTGATTGGCCTCACTTATGGAGCACCCACGTGATTGGTGCGCATAACTGTAACACCATAAAGTGAAGTAATGATGTGCTTCTGGGCCTTTGAGGTAACATTAAATCACAAGATGAAGTTAATGATTTAAGTTACTGATTTAACCAAACCTATAATCACCTGTCAGCTTTCTTATACCCAGTCAACACAGTCAGTGCCATTTGTCTCAGATTTCTCGACCCACCCTGTCTTTACCTTCTATTCATCCTTTCTCCTCCCTATCTCATCCTACATCTAACGCCATACCTACATCCTTTTATCCTCTCTTCCCTCCTTCCTTCATCCCTTCCTATTCAACCTGGTGCATACCTCTCCCCTTCCCTTGTCATAATCATTCATTTAAAGCCTGTCAGATTTGAAAAGTTTTGACTCTAGTGGGTCCTTGTGGTTTTGTTGCCAAAAAATGACACATTGGCTGACAGCGATGTACACATCACTTTTCACTGGGATTGTCATAATTGAAAAAAAGCACACATGGGGTCTTAAAATTACCAACCACTAACAGTACAAAGACACACACACACACACACACTCACGTCGACACAGTTTATTCTCAACGTTGGTGATGAGGGTCAGTCCAGTGAGGAGTGAGTGTCTTTGCCATCAGCAGACAAACACCATTCATTATGCCATTACAGTGAACCTGTTTTCTCTGCCTCATTAACAATGTTCACAGCCCGGATCTGTTTCTACTCAGCATGCATTTAACAAGGTGGTGGTCGATTAATAAACCACAATCCATAATCCTTATTTGGCTTTGATGGCGCTGCAAATAAATAGCCTGTACCTTAATTATGGCAACTGATGCCATGATTTATCAAGCATGCAGAACCCTCCATTTAAAAACGAATATATGTGTCACTGGATAGAGACTTTTATTCTTGGTTATTTTGGTAATTAGTTGATTTTCACCACTGTCTGATGCACACAAAGTAAAGTCTAAACAGACAGGACTGATGTGACCTGTGCATTGTTATAATACAATGATACAGTTATCATTTCCTTACAGGCAGTAAACACATCATGACACAGGAGAGTGAAATCGTGCATTTTAACGCTTCATCAGGCAGTTTTCAGCAAAAAAAAGTTCTAAGAAAGTCTGTATTCACCACCAGCCCGGCAACAAATGTCAGACAGAAAGAGTTAGCGACGAGCTGGTGAATTTAGTGGAACATTTAGCAGCTTAAGAGTTATTAAGAGTAAACGTAAGAGTCATTATTAGACTACTGGAAAGGAACTACAAGGAAATCTATTAATGTGGGTTTAACAATTCCAAATTTTGCATATGGCTTTGCCAAACTCGGCTATACCCTTAGAATTAAATACAAATTTCCCTCTTCATTTTCAGTTTTGGAGACTGACATGATAAAACCTTCAGAAAAAAGAAAAGTGAATTGAGGGTGCTGAGGCTCTCTCCTTCTGTTGCCTCTTCTGTTTCCGTCCCACAACTCAAGTATCTCACAATGTCTCAGACTGAATCTTAATGACCTTTGGCTTATAATCAAAGAAAACAAAATTGATGTTAAAGAGACCTGAGGAGGACGAACTGGAACTGAACAGCATCTTCGGTTATCTTTAGTGAAACACTGCCCTCCAGTGGACGTAGACATTCAGATTAAACGTCTTCTATGACCTTTCTGCCATACAACATCCCCCATCTGACACTCACATATCATATCATGTCCTCACTGACTAAACTCTTCACTAATGCAAGAGCAGTGTTGGACTGGCGGTCGCTTTCCATCCATCCATCCATCCATCCGTCTCTCATGGGCAGTTTGGGCTTATCATCATTTTTGGAAGATACAGTCAACTCAACATGCTCAGCAGATGTTTGCAATGCTTTTCCATTTCAAAGGAGTCTAATATCATGCCGATACTGGCAGGCATAGTCCTATTTTAAATTAAATGGTAAGAAGATTAAGTCAGTGCTATGATGTTCCTCAACCCCCTCCACATCAGACTGGGTGGAATCAATCCTACTTCAGCATGCTGCAGGCATCAGCAATTTTAAATCATGGGAAGAAATTTGCCATGTTGATGCATTTAACCTCACTACAGCTCTTGAAAATCTCAGATGAGCTTACAAACATAAGTGTAAGACACGCGCGGCATAGTGTGGTGTCAGGAGTATGCAGACTTCAGGAGTATGAAGATCACAGCACTTGAAATATAACCACGACAGTAACAGCCTAAGTGAAGGTTGGTTGAGGTTGGAAATGTGAAAGACAAACGCTTGGCTCTTCCTCATTACTGCTGCTGGAGCATCCTTGTCCAAGGCCCTTAATCCTTCACTGCTCCAGTGACGCCGCCCAGTGGCTACAGATCAGACTGGTTGTACTGGGCAGCTTCAAGGTGTGAATGTCTTTAACTGAGTGGATGTAAACAGGACATTTGTGAGAACTGAGGCATTGATCTCAGAAACGTGTAAACGGTTTCAAAAGATAAATTTGAGGTAAATTATCAAGGATGTAGGACAAATGAGAAAATGTTCTCATTTCTAGATGAAAAAATAATCTTCTAATCTTTTTTAATAACTTTGTTTTTTCCGTGCTCACAGTGGGTCTGTTGGGATGGTAATGTCGGCCCGTCAGTCCACCACTTTGGTCTAGACTGAAATATCTCAAGTGCTCTGGGATGGATTGCCATTAAATTATGTTCAAGCATTCATAGTCCCCAGTGGATGACTGTTAATTACACTGACCATACATTTTTATCCAGCACCATCTTTAGGTCAGAATTTCAACTTGTCCACCACTTTGGTTTATGACCAAAACATCTGCATTCACCTGCATCAGCCTCAGCTGAACTAAGATGGTCAACATGGTCAAAATTTTACCTGCTAAACATTTGTATGTTAGCATGCGTCATCAGGCCTCTACTGTTAACAATCTCATTTTCACTCTTTGCTGGAATTTACTGCAACACTGATTCTTTTTATTTGTATTTGTTTTTACTTTTTCTGTGGCTGTATTTGAGTAGAGAGTACAGTCAGAGAGGAAAAGAAGGGGAGAGATGGGCCGTGACGTGCAACAAAAATCCTCAGCCAGACTTGAACCAGGGATGCTGCGGTTACCGCACACGGTTTATGGCCTTAAAGCCCTTGGCCATCAGGTAACGCCTCATATTAAGGGGACAGGTAAGGTAAGGTTGGAGCCCACTGGTTGAGGGTGTATTACATCAAGAGCTTCTTTTCAAACTAAAAACCCTGAACATTTGCTATAAACCGTTCACAACAATGGAGATGGAAAAACAAAGTGAACACTGGTAGGTGAAGCACAACGAATCAGAACAGGACATGTCACACGGGGCCAGGACACACCATGCTGGGTCATGCTGCTCTGGGAGATTTATTAGGTGATTTTTTCCGTTTTTTTGTTTTTATTATGTTTTTCACTTGCGCTCCTGTCAGGAGTGTGGTAAATGGGACAGTCAAGCAGCAAGAGTCACAGTTCATCATCATCATATTATATCATCATCATCATCATCATCATCATCATCACTGTCACCACCACTATTATCATCCTCTTCATGGTATCATTATAATAATTTTCATCATCATTTAACTTTTTCCTCAAGCTAGAAAATAATTTACATCACATTGTTTTCACTGACTTTTGAGACCACAAACATTCCAGCAACACACTCTAGGATTAAGGGTGGGTAACAATCAGAAAAGCATGACTTTTTGCATAGTATTAAATGAACAAAGACATTGAGTTCTTTATTTACAATTATTGTATAGATAAAAAAAATATCATAAAAACAAGATGAACACTTAAATCACTTACCCATAAATGGCTAAGTATGCCAAAAAGTTATCTGTTGGCATTTCTCTTTTTCTTTGTTCCACAAACTGCATGCTGCTAAATACAGTACATCGAGGCAGGTGAGAGTATATTGCAAGAAGTATCATTGATATCATCATTATCATTATCATCAGCATTATCATCATCATCATCATCGTCGTCGTCATCATCATTGTTGGTGTCATCGTCAACATAATTATTGGTTGTTACAACACGTGTTATCATTTGGATGTAATCACGATGTTTTGAAGTGTTTCTGACAGGAGCAGTGATTGATTACAAACAGCCAAACAGCTGCGTCGGCAGTATGACTCGTTGTGGTGCATGATGGTAGATGTAGTCAGGAAGAGTTCCTGTTTTCACACCAGTCCGCTTGGAGTTTCTGTCCTCAGTGGACTCATTGCTGTATTTACAAAGATTATTTTAAACTTGTTGTCTTTGCATCCTGTTAAAGCTGAATGTCCTCCTGGATGTAAAAGTGGTTTGAGAATGTTGGCTTAAGTCTTTTTTCTTTTTTTTTTTTTTTTACTGAAAATGCTGTTTGTTTATTGTTTTTAAATTTTTTTTTACAGACAAATAAACAAATAAACTGTCAAGTTAAAACGTTGGAAAGGAAACAAAATAAATCAACAGCTTCTAAGCAGAATATCAGAATCCAGACCGTTTTTTTCAACTTAAATAAGACAGATTTTATTCAAATGGTCCATGTTACTTTTTCAACACGCCTGAGCTGACTGGTAAAGCTTGTGCACCCTCTCCAGATGGACGGATCGACTGGGAAATGACAGAGGAGGAGGAGGAGGATATAAAAAAGAAAAAAGATGCTCGGATAAATGATTGTATATACTGTAGTAGTGTATAGGATTTTTTAAAAGTAGAAAAACCGTCAATTTTTTCAAGTTGCATAATGAGCCTATCACGTCATGCTTGCCAATGACTTCGGTTAGTAATAGAAATAACAATAGTACAGGCTAGTTAAGTGGCCTTGTCCTTCTGAGTGCAATAAGACAGGTTAAATGTGTCTTCTGTATGTAACTTCTCTCTGGTAATGTCTGATTGGTCAAAGCACAATAAATAGTTTACAACTAGTGAGTACAGTTGAGATGCTAGAGTACTGTATATTCTGTGACGGCAGGAAGACAAGCTTGGTTAAAACACACAAAAGCACATCTAGAATTACACCACAGAAGTTTTCATTCATAACCAGATAGTGCAGAAAAGGATCATCTTTTTTTATATATAGAAAAAGAGTCAAAGCAACATTCCATTTTTGTTGTAATTTGTTTTGTTTTTTTTTTTTGTCAGTTTTTCCTTTTTTTTGATGTTAAAAATGCCAACAGCTTTGTGGGGCATGTGTCCCTCTGCTAGAGGAGAACTGAAAATAAATCAAAATTAAATAAAAAATAAAAACAACACAATATATTCCAAATTTTAAACAAAAGAAAAAGTCTGATTTCCGTGCAGCACAGATAAGCCAAATATAACTTTGCAGATTTCTAATATGACTCGATTGCAGCCTTTTTGATGGTCACACATATTTTTAAAACATCAAGTCCTTTGAACAAGCAGGTTTATCTAGAAGACAGTTCACGGTAAAGGTCCTGATATCAGCCTTTGACTCGAGCCCTGACCCCAGGCCAGCGCTGAAGCACAGAAAAAAAACACAATAAAAAAAAGAGAGAAGAAGAAGTAGTGAAAACAGAATTAAATATTCCCCCTCTGTCACAAAAAGGAGGCCTCCGTTTAGAAAAGGCAAGCCACTCCAACCTGATCCCAACAATCATATAGCATAATACTAAGATTCCACATTTACTACATATCCCATTATATTTTGGTTTCTTTTTGTTTGTCAATCCTCTAAAAATATCTACAATATTTGAAAAGATAGCAAGCAAATTCCAGCACATGGTTTTTCTGTAATAACACACCAACACAGCTCTGGTCCTTCTGAGCTCCAGCTTCGCCTGTCTCCTTCTAGAAACCAGGAAGTTTATCTCTACGAGGTTGTAAACAAATTACATTCTCTTTAAGACATAAATAAGTCAAAGTATTTTGAGCCATTGAAGCAGGAACAAGGCAACATGCCGACAAACAAAGATAAACTCTCTCTAAATATATTTATATGTATTTATATTTATAGAATATATCCCATAAATGCTATCGTCATCAATATTATTTTGCGTTCCTCTTTTCCAACAGGTGCAAAACTACTGTGCAAGTTGAGCCCTACCACCTCGTTACACATTTCTGTTTATGGATGAAATAAATTTTTACAGTCGGGTACATGTTCATGCCACACAGAAGAGGGAATTTTGTAGGCCAGGAACTCAGAGAAGCTGTCTTTAAAGTAGTAGTCCGCCGCGAGGCCTAGCCCATCACAACGAAAGAACTCCAATAAAATTAAAACCCTTTTAAATAAAACTTGGGTAATGTACATTCATGCAGGAGCAACAATAATAATAACAATAATAATCAGAATGAGAATCAGAATAATAACAATGTTTTTCAATTTAATTTAAACTATCATCAGTATTGACAATGTTATTGTTGAGGAGAGGGAGTGTAAGGGGAGTTTAGAGTCTGTCCTGTTTTGTGATTTTCACTCCTCAGCAGTGTCTCCCTCCTCATCGTCCTCCTCCCGGTGCCACTAAAGACACAGTTCATACATATGTGCAGTCAGTGGCACGCTAATACAGTACATGCTAACACGCATATAGTCAAACACACCACCACCGCGGCCACCTTACACATACAACCACAAAAGCAGGATGGCTGTGTAGGTTTTGTGGCTTTGTTGCGCTTTTTTGATTGTATGTTAAGTTTGTTTTTCTTTTCACCTTGCTGTATTACTTTAGATTTCCTCCATTTTGAGAGGAGCGGAGAGCTTTAAGAGCTCAAGGTTAAGGGGGGTAAAGATGAAGATTTTGCCACAGGACCTGTCCTGTGAAGGTGGAGAATGGTTAGGTTATGAGAATTGAGCTGGACTGGGTGAAATTTGGGGTTGACAAGGTGTAAGGTTGCAGTTAAAGGTCTGGAGGAATTGGAGGAGGTGCCCCCACACTGCAAGGAAATGACATTAGAGGTTAGAGCTGAGGTTAGGATCAGGGTTAGAGGCTGGTCTCCAAGCTGTGAAGAGGGCTGGCGGGGCTGGAGGAAGCGGCTGATTTACTGGTGTCGATGGTGAGATTGATGCCACTGTCGATGGCGTTGTTATTCTTGTTGGGGGACGAGGGCTGGCTGGAGTACTTCCTCCTCCTCCGAGCGGATTCCTCGTCTGTGTCGTCGATGAGGGGGATGTTGGGCGTGGAGTCTTCTATCCTAAACTCGGGGTGTGTCATGAAGTTGTGGATGGATGATCTGGAGTCTGGTTTTTCCAGGCCTTCATAGAGGGAGCTACGGAATGCATTCACAACGCGGATCTGTTTTGCGAAAAGGGAAGAAACAGAAGACAAACAATGAGAGGTGATGCTGCAGGCAAAATGGCTGGGTTTGGAGGGACCCTTGGGATGAGAGGATAGAGGGGACTGGGAGAGAGGAGGGACGGAGGGAAAGGAGAGAACCTCTCAACTGAGGATACAGAGGTACAGGAAGAGGAGAAGGTGAAGGAGCAACAAGAGAAAAGGCAACTGCAGTCTGTGTTCTGCTTTCACAAGATGACTACAGTTCACAAGTCACTCAATTTTGTGCGTGCACTAAGAAAAGCCGTGAGGAACACAATCGTAAAAAAAACACAACAAAATCATACATTTCAAGAAAAACAAATACTAAAGCAACACAAACGCTCGTTGTAAGTATACGCTTTAGTCCAATGTGCTGTATACCTAGAAACAAGCCACGTTAATAAATGGAATGCTCACAGAAAAAACTAAAGGAGAATATCACATGCAAGTTTGAAGAAATCTGGTGGACGAGGTCAGTAAGAAGGAAGGAGGTTAGATCTGAGAGATCCAATCAGGTGGTTTAAAAACTTCTGGAGGTACCAGAGCTCTGTCTGGGAAAATATCCACACAGACTCTGAATGGGACACACAAACACACAGATATAGCACAGGGTGGGTGGAGCATGGTCCCAAACAGGGCAATGAAGGGAGTCAAACTCAAGCCTGCATGAGAGGGTTGGTTCAACACAAGCATTGCAGTGTAAAAACTCACAACAAAACGACACATCCAAAAAGAAAAAGGAAAACGGTGGCATTTTGACCACAAGCGAACACAGCAGGTTTAGATATTATGAGCAACGTGAGGTAAACACAAACTACATGCACCAAGACAACAGGACGGTGAAGAAGTGGACACCGGCACACAGACTGCTGACACGAAACACATGGAAGTGAATAATGGAAATAATAGGTTTCCTGTCAGAGGGCTGACGGTCAAAGCATGTTTTCAACTCCATGCACATCTAAGTAAACACTCAAGTATAGGCCCCAAACAAGAATTAGCTGTATCAGTCTCTTCAGTTTGTGGATTACAGGGAAGTGTTGCTTTAATCAAAACCCTACCTGCATGTACTGTAGGATCTACACGTATAATTTAATTGCTAAAAAGATATTGAATCATATCAGCACGCTCAGGTATATAATAAGATTCAGTGTGGTTGCCTTGATAATGTTTCCTCTCAACATCACAAAACTACTCGTGTTAATGCCATCTGATTTTTAAAGGATTTTTGTGAGTTGAAGCCATAAAAATGTAATGTTTATTATAGCTATAGTTTATTATATTTTGTCCAAATGCTGCTGAAATACACAGTATAACAAGTACTGAAATGAGAGTGAAAATCCTAATCCTTGTTAGAATTGTGAATAAAGCAAAAGTTAAATTATTACAGAACACAATGAAGAGAATATGTGTCAGTGGACAAATATTTCAAGGTGTGTGACTTTTTATCTCCAAATAGTTTTAAGGTTTCATGTGTGGCTTGAAATTTGCTAAAAATACTCATCACAACCTCCAAAATCCTGAAATTGCTTGTTTTTCCCAACCAACAATCCAAAGACTAAAGGCAATCAATCTATTTTGATGTAAAGCAGCGAAAAACAGCAGACCAAATGGGTGGATCATCCTGACTAACTTGGATATTATTTCTGGGAAGAGGTGGTGCTGTTCAGAATCTTAAGTGTAATTTTTCAATGTGTTCAGAGACATTGAACAAAACGCCATTCACCTCGTTTCTATTGGGTGCCTGGAGACAGACATCTCAGAGATAAATATCTCAAAACCTAAATAAATAAACCAAAACTATCTTGCATGGCTAGATGCAATAGGAGGTAGGACAGAAAATGGGATTGCTAATTTCGGTGGTACGACCCTTTAAAGATCCTATGCAGATGCAGCCATTTACAATATTATACAAGTAGGGATGTTTTGAGGCATCCCCACTCACTTTACTTTAGCAAAGAGGCAGAAAAAAAATGTAAATCATCATATTTGTTAATGTGATAAATATTTGTTTTGTGATAAAAGAATTCAACAATTCATTGATTATTAAAATTATAATATTTTGAATTCAAAGTATTTTCAAATTCAAATACAATCTCCAAAAATAATAACATATACGCATATTTAAGAAATGCTTCTTTTTACTTGTTATATATAATTGCCAAATAATAATAAGTCATGCAGCCTAGTGTTTTGGTTCAGAAATTACAAACCTATACCTACAATGTACGGGAATACTGTGTATACTGTAAATATTGTAGCACTGCTACTCTAAAAGCTGTGGCAGAGCAGGGTATAAGGAGACAAAACACATAAAGAAAAATAATAAGAGCTTGTCTGGATGAGTGCATGTGACAGGATGTCTGACAAGTAACACTGATGGGGTGTCAGAAAAGGGTGGGGGGTTGAATTTACGTTGCTGGTGCTGCAGAGGATCTATGTCTGTAACTATGGCAACATGACAGTCAACTACACCGACAGTATGAAGCGACAAGACGGGATGAATTATTGGTGCAGTAATGCTTTATGGTGATTCTCCTGTTCCCTCCAGTCCTGTCCACACACCCGACGCAGAGTTTTACATCTGACTTTCATCAAGTAGATTAGAGACATAGTGTGTGTGTGTGTGTGTGTGTGTGTGTGTGTGTGAACTAGAGAGAAAGATGGGGTTAGATTTTAGTTGCACCATTTGGGGTCCCCGTTTAAAAGAACATTTTGAAAGCTTGCAAAGTGGCTGTCGTAGGTCTGCTACTTCGTACTGTAAGCTCCTTCATGTGTTCTTGTCATTGTAGATGATGTGTCAGCTGGAGAATACATGAAATAGCTGGTAAAATGTGTCTCAGCTCAATTCAGTGTGATTTGCTTCATCAGTAGCAAACTCACAGACGAAATAAGACAACATTGCGACTTATACTTGAATGTTTACCCAGTCCCTTGGTGAGTTGATTGACATTAGTTCAGTTATGTCTGTCAAGACATAAAAATGGAAGGATTGGAAGATGGCATGATGGAGGGGGATGAGCAGAGGGAGACAAACTCACAACCTGAAATGTCACGCCGTGGGTATCACCCTTAGTCCTGCGCTCCTAGCACTCTGAGGAAACAAACACACATTCACCAATGAGAGGACAGTACACCCAAGCATGGGAGGAGATATCAAGATGAATTTGAAATCCAGTATGAACAGCAAAAAGACAGAAGAAAGAGAAGAAATGAAAAAAGCAGAGAGCAAGAAAGAAAAAACAAAAAAAAGACGAATCTTCAGAGATGCCAACCCCAAAATGGAGACTGTCATGGTAATTTGGCAGGAATAATAAGCCAGACGGAGTACGGAGAAAAATAACTTTTTGGTTCATGACATGATGGCACCCCTGAAGCCAAGAGAGCAGAGAAGCAGACTGACAGAGTTCTGACTCACGGCCAGTAGTGGGAGGAGCAGTAGCAGCAGTAGTGCTTGTAGGAGAGGAAAGGGCATTGGACAAGGACACGTGACTAGGACTAGAAACATTGGTTACATCCTGGGTCTGGCTGGTGGTGGATGATTGGCGTCTCAGGGCCCCCGCCCCCTGAAAGGAGGTGCCACTCTTGAAGGTGTTGACTACTTCAATCTGTGGGAGGAAAGCGGGACAGGAGAGGACAAATGGCTGCTCAGAGTGACAGAGACCAAATGGCAACACAGGTTGACTGGCTGGGTGACTTTGGTGGTAGAGGGAGCACAAAGTATCTCAATCATGACACGATGAGGGGCGACAGCTAAAGGTCAGGGTGCAGTATCCCCCCCCCAACGAAATGCTGGATTGACACAAAGGGTTAGTTCACCTAAATTACTAAAAACATCTTTTCTCTTACCTGGTCTCAAGATTTTTGCCCCACCCAAACACAACGGGTTTCCAGAGACAATGTCTCACTACAAATAATACACAGACCTCACAGTGGAACTACTTTCTACTGAGAACTACTGACAGTATATTGGGTGGATCAACCAGAGTAACTGGGACCTTATTTCTGGGAAGATGTGGTGTTGCATATTATCTATTTTATGTTTTTCAATGTTGTAAGCAATATAGAACAAAAGGCCATTCACCTTGTTTGTATTGGGTGCCTGGACACAGATGTCTTAGAGACAAATATCTCAAAACCTAAATAAATAAAGCCAAAACTATCTGTATGGCTAGATACAATAAGAGGTAAGACAGAAAATGAACTTGCTAATTTGGGTGATCCAACCCTTTAAAGACCCTACAGGCTAGTTGATGTATTGCATACAGATGCAGCCATTTGCATCATGCAAAGTATTTTGTTTTTGTGGCATCTCCACTCATTTTTCTTCAGGAATTAGAGAAAAAACACGGTTTAGTACAACTAGGGTTTTATATTTGTAGCTCTGGTGATTGCTTTGATTGATTATGATAACATTGTACTCACTACATTACTCAACATCTCCAAAAAAACCCAGTTGAAACAGGGCAACAGCCACAAGTGGTCAGATGATTAGACAATTTTGTCGGATTAGTTAAACCATGTCATTACATAGGAAAACAATAAGTGTGCACAGCAAGTGTAGTAGTTCAAAGATAAACCAGGAAGTTGGTCTGTAACCTGAGATGGATGTTTAGAATGAACAGTTTTTATTGTAATTTTATAATTTCTTCTTCTCTTTCAAATAAATGTAACTCACTCAAGGGTTCCTTTAAAACCTGTTTCCTCATCTGACTCCTCTTGCTTGTTGCCCTGCTGGAGTACAATGGTATCACAACCAATCAAATTGATGGCTGGAGCTCTGACAATCAGTTGAAGTAAACCATATTAGTAAACCATAAAACCTCTATTCCTGCGGTCTCTTAACCATGTTTGGCTGCCTCTGTAGGATGCTGGTCCATGGTATCATTTTGTGGGATAGCTTCACCCTGGACCATTAGTGACACATCAGTGAGATGATATCAAATCCAACACACAGGCAAAACTGTCTTGAATATCACAGTGATAACGGTGTGCAAAGTTGGTCACAGTGAGAACAATCGAGTGACTATGTCCGGTTGTATTTAACTCCGAGGTCTGACTGTCGAGCTTCCACAGGTCCACACTGGTGATCAGCTCAGTCCAGCCAGAGAAAGCTGCATCTTCATGAACCTAAATAAATCATCTTGAGATAAAATGACTTCACATTTATATTATATATTCTAGCACTTCTCATGGGCACGCTTCTTGGGTAATGTCTGAGGTGGTGTGACTTCCTATTGAAAACTTAAATGACAAAAACAGACAAAGAGTAAAACAAAAAGCCATGTTAGAAAACACAACAGGTGAAATTCAATCTTGTCTGCTTATTGACAAAACAAACCCTGAATTCTTATTATTAAGTAATCACGTGAGGGTCTTTTAAATTTTAAAATATCCGTATATTCTTTCAGGCAGAATCAATCCAGCAATATCTCCCTGCGAAATGAAACAGCAAATTCCAACATGGGGACTGAACTTGAGGCCGTCTCGTCTCCTCACCTGAGTCTGAATGCGGTTGAGTCCTCTGAACCAGAGGATCTGTCCTCTCCTCAGCTCCCTCTCTGCGTGGTCAATTTCCTCATTGTCTTCATTCACGTCCTCCTCTGGTAACTCATCTTTCTGAGTTAACTGCCCCGCCCTCCGCAGGAAGCGCAACCTGCTATTGGGTATGGTGGCTATCACCTAATCCGTAGAGAGGACAGGGAACCGGGTCAAAAGGAAAGTTGACAAGTGTACAGTACAATACAGTACAGTACAGAGTAAAACATGGCAAACTACAATAAGAGCAAGAAAACAAGCACAGCAGGAAAATAGAAAGATGGAGAAACCGATGACTTGGCATGTTACCTGTCCCCAGACAAGCTCTCCCAGGCCGAGAAAAACACACCACATCCACTTTTCCAGGTCCAGAGGTTGACAGCTGAATGGCTTCCCTCCAAACTGCACAATCACAATCTACACAAAGCACAGCACAAAACAAGAAGATGTACAAAGGGATAAAAGTAAAATACTTTCATTCATGAATTAAATAAATCTTCAGTTGTTGAATCCAATTTGGCGTGCCATATCTAAATTATAATAATAGCCAATCAAACGTAAATAATTAATGCAGTCAAATAATTTACGTCTCCTTACCTGCACAGCAAAGGTGCCAAAGACAATAGAGCAGAAGATGGGGTTCCTGAAGATGCCATCGAAGACGTTCCTCTCCCCGTGGATTTTGCGGGCATTTATCTCATTAAACAGCTGCATCATGACGAAGGTGTTGAAGATGATGGTGTAGTGCTCAGATGGAGGAGAGTGGAGAGGAGCATTACGGCCGCTGTCAATGTCAAAAATCTGCTCACCTAGATAGATAAAAAAAACAGGCAATCAGTATGACATGAACCTGTACTGTATCACATCAACAGAGGTGCAGAGCAAAATCACAGTCCGTACCAACAAAGAGCAGTGTGAAGATGATGATGAGCTGATAGACTCCATGTCCGAGGATATTCTTTGTCATGGTGCTGGAGATGAGAGGCTTGTTGCGACCGTATGGCTTCCTCTTCAGCAGAGACTCTGTGGGTGGCTCTGTCGCCAGGGCCAGAGATGCAAAAGTGTCCATGATCAGGTTCACCCACAACATCTGCACTGCCTTCAGGGGAGAGTCCTGCGGAAATGCAAGGGAAATCACCTTTAACAACCTATAACTTTAATACATACCGGAAGTGGAAAGTAGTTAATAGCCAGTACTTTAGCTGCTGGAACTGGAGCTTTTTTCAGACACCAGGATTGTATAACCTTCTAAAATGAGCCATTGTTTTGATTGTATTGTTAGATATACGATGAAGTATTGCACTCTCAATACAGTGTTGAGTTACAGAATAGACTACAGTTATGCTAATAAAATCCACTTCCAACCCAGGGTGCCTCATGTGTTTATTCTGATTTTAAAGGACCTTTGTGGCACTGTCAGTCAGAGCAGGTGCCCCCCAACAAGCTATGACAATCTCATGAATTCACATTAACCCACAGATGGATATATTACCAAATTGTTTAAAACATCTCCAGTAATGACTTTGCTTTACGAAACTCTTTGCTCATCTCCCCTAACCCCTCATACCACTCCCCTCTGACCTGTGTGATGCAGGCGCCACTGAAAGCCACTATGACGGCCACAACGTTGACAGTAAGCTGGAACTGAAGAAACTTGGAGATGCTGTCATAGACATTCCGGCCCCACATTACTGCCTTGACAATGCTGCTGAAGTTATCATCAGTCAGAATGATATCTGACGCCTCCTTGGCCACATCTGTACCAGCAATACCCTGGAGGAGTGAAGAAAAGTGCCGTCAGAAAAAAACAAGGGTTTGCTAGTTCACAATTATAGTGATTCTGAGTTTGTTGGTCATCTATTGCATCATACAACACCATTTCTCAACTTAGCAGATAAAAAAATGAAAGAAATTAATCTAAACCAATACTGAAGCCACTGGACAGAACTGGACTGTGGACACGAGTCATCTCTCATCATGGATAATGATGATGCAGACTAATTAGGCAGTCAATGTCTGTGTTGGTGGTTTGATGACAGGAGGCTCCATAGTTATGGGAGGAGGAGGATGTGCTTCATATTTGTTGAGTTACAGGACAAATGACAGGGTGTAGCACCTCATAAACAGTAGCCATACTAGGACAACCTTGTGCTTGATTAAAAAAGCGTTACACATGAGGACGAGTTTGTGAATGTGTTCCATTCAAATAACCCACAGTAGGGTAGTTTCAGTAGGCTAGAGGCAACATCCTTCCAACAGAGTGGATGCAAACAAACATTCAGCGTTACTCATCAAAAGGCATTGTGTGGATCCTTGAGCTCTAACAACTGTGCATTTCTTTCCTCATAAAACATTTACAAAGCCGATATTCTTAAAAGTTTAAAAACTGAAGTTTCCATGTTTACTGGCTTATTGTTCCCTCTCTTTGCTTGTGCATTGCTGCCTTTCTTGGCACAATACCACCATCTAAAAATCAAAAATAGTGTGAACCCTTTGGCAGGACTGTGCATCAAGTCATCCATGTGCACTTGGGCACTGATATGCAAAATGGGGACCAGCTAATTAAAAAAAACTCCAAAAACCCCATAGCTCTAGTCGAGGCCAAAAATTCCACAGGATACCTTTTTCTACCAGCCTCTCGGGACACCTCTCATTTCTGCCTCACCAAGTGTTAGTAGGATGAATGTAAATTTGAAAAATAAGACAAGCCTAAACATCCACAATTTCATAATAAAAACATAATAATAAATCTTTTCTTACAAAGTGCTTCACAGAAATTACATGTTTGGAATGAAAAACACATGAAAACAATGTCCATTTTTACCTAATTAATAATATTAGCGGACAACCAGTTTAAAGGGTACTTGAGCTCATGGGCTGTAGGGCTGTAGAGTCACAAAAAACTGCCTCATGTAATCACATTGAGGGGGAAATGGTGCTGCTGAGCCAAATTATCTAACTCTGACTAGAGCAGAAATACAAAAAACAACACAACAGTTAAATAACAAATAAACGCAAAGCTGTGATTAACAAGATGAAGAGAATCAGCATATTTTTTCATTGTATGCCACAAAGAAATTGTATGAGCTTGGAAATCCACTAGGGGGAGCTCCTAATCTACACAGGCAGAGGCAGAGTGCCTGAGAAGAAATCCTCAATACTGCAGAGGTGAAGAAGATATCTGCAGATGTTGACTGAGATTAAGCTCAAAAGATAGAAACAGAAGAAAAGAAAACAGGGTTTGCTCACCATGGCGAAGCCGACATCAGCTTTCTTTAGTGCAGGTCCATCATTGGTCCCATCTCCTGTTACAGCCACCACCTGCCTCTGGTCTACCATAGTGCTGTCAATAATGCCTGTCAAATACACATACACATTACAATGACGCAGCACATGCAGCATTGCATGTACAGAACACTAAATACAGCATCTGAAGTGAGGAAAGGTAAGACAGTGCTGCTGATCTTGTGTATGTACAACTATCTTGATTTCCCAGTTATTTAATGCCTTGGCAAAGCTCTCACAAACTATATACTTAGTAAAATATATGCATGTTATTTTAATGAGCAATAATGTTTAAACATTTGATTGTAATAAATATGAAATAGTGCAACCAGTTCACCTTTGACGAGTGTGTGTTTGTCGGTTGGGGATGATCTGGCCAGAACTCGGAGCTTAGGCCAAACCTTGTCAATACGCTCCTGCTCCACCTGCACACACACACACACACACACACACACACACACACACACACACACACACACACACACACACACACACACACACACAGACAAGCACGCACAAAAAGAAATAACAGGACATGTGGTTGTGATTGAGGTTCAGAGCTGTATGTTTCTTTTTCCTGAGCTCAGCCTCTCTCCCTGGTTCACTCTGACAGTAGTTACTGTACCTCTCCTTTTTCATTGCGGATCCTCCTGTTGAACTCTTTGCCATCAATGCAGAGAAAGTCCTCTCCGGGGTGGATGATGCCACATTTGATGGCTATGGCCCTGGCTGTGTTTATGTTGTCTCCTGTCACCATGCGCACTGTGATGCCTGCACGCTGGCACTTCTGGATAGCATCGGGCACCTAAAGATTGATAAATAAGCACATTTGCAAAATAATTTGATACAGCAGAATTATGTATGAGGATACAGATACAGTGCACACACAAATGATTTAGTCTTGCAAAACATTTTTGACCCCTTGGAGGCAGCCGAAACTATTTGTAAGCACAAGCTCATTGACATGTAGTGAACTTGTTACCAAACAATCACTTCTCTACAATATGTCAGTCTGTCACTTGGTGTCACACAGGTAAAATACAGTCAGTTTTCAGGCTTCATCACTGAAAAACGCTGCTTGTTGGAGCCAAAGACAACGCCACAGTATGAGAGTGGTGAGACTGAACCAAAACAGTGATGATGAACAACAGTGATGAACAATGTGATCCACTGTTACTATGAAAATATTCATTATAGCTGCTGTAAGAACAAACCAGTGGCAACAACACTGCTATCTTTGACAGGCAAACCACATACATACAGGTACACATTTACAAAAAAAATCTAACTCTATTAGTTTTATTTTATCAGAATAGTATTGTGCAGTGTTTGTCCCTTTTTATTATTGCTATTATATTCTTATTCTAACTATATTGTTATGTTATTATACTAATGTGTTATACAACAGCATTTTATCTGAGCTCTTTTGACTTCAAATAATAGTCCAGTACAATAATAGAAGAATAACTGGGAGATATTACTGTATGGAAATTGATCTGTGGTGAAACCAAGTAGCAAAAGCAAAGTATTAATTCAGCACATCTTCTTCCTGACAAAGGTCAATGTGGGCGAGCCCTGCTCTCCACACCCACACATAAACAAACGTGTGCATATAAAGTAACAGCAACTCACATCCATCTGTACATACACACTGGCCTGGGACTCTATCTGTCTTTTTCTCTCTGACACACACACACAACCACAAAGGCAACACTGTGCACACTTTCCACTTCACTCTCACAGATGCCCGGGCATATTGCACATACACATGGGAACATGCTTGTACTCACAAACACACACATGCAAACTACAACATAGGATGGAAGACCTAACGAATCCACCATCTCGATCTGTAAACATATCGAACATTAAACTGTCAAATCAAGCTGCTCGTGCGTGTAAAACACAAAGGATTTTACTGATTTAAAGGGAGCAAATTGCAAAGTAAATTCATACAGCGGAGGAGGACAGGCCTTTGATGTGCTGCAGGTTAAACAAACAGAAACATATAATTTCATCCAACGTGTAATTTCACATCTTATAATTCTGTGAGGAAAACTCGAGGGTCTTTATGTCAGTGAAGCATATTGCTATGCAGCAATATTTACTTAAAGTTTGCTAATAAGAACTAACATTAGCCATCATAGCAGCAAATACCGAGTGTATTTAATTGAGCTTCTGAATTCAGCTTTTCATTCGTAAAAGAAAGAATGTGTTATTTCTTCTTTATATCATCTCGCTTGAAAGATGGGACATGCAATGCTTTCAAGTTAATCGAACCAAATTAACTGCTTTAGAATATCAAAATGTGCAACGAGCACCAGTCATGATACAGAAACATTTCGAGGACTTTGCAGAAAAACAGCCAGATATGATATATAAAAGTTTTTCAATTCATCACTTTTCATCACTCAATTCATCACACAAAATTTAATTAAAAAACTGAATTGAATTGAATTCAGGCTATAATTTTGCAACAATTTCCCAATGAGGAGAAGGTCACGAAGGTCGATTATTTCCTGAAAGTCACAACAATAGTATTTCACACATATGCGTTTAGAGTCCTACAAACATCAGTATTCATGCACAGCTGAGTTAGTAATTTTTTAAAATAATAAGCACTTAAAGATAGAACATGGAGCACAAGTTGCATTCATTCATTAGTAGTTGCAAGTAATGTCTGATAAATCTGATCTGACAAATTAAAGAAGTTCTTGCAGTAAATATTGTGGCAAGTGGAGAAAGTTATTACATCCTGCATTCTCTGCTCTCTCACAAAGTCATTATTATCAAGATATCAAGTTCCCGTCTGCCTATCTGTCAACCTTGCTGTCTGTTTCACTCTCCCTCCTTTGGATTCCCACTGCTCTAGTTGACTGGTCACCCGAAAGAGGATGTGGAGAGGAGGAGGAGAAGAGGAGAGTGGAGGCTTATTAAAAATACAATCTGGTCCGACAGTGGTAGAGGGTAGGAGGCTAGTGGGTGAGACTGAAAAACAAGCCTCTCGTGTCTCTAATACGGATACGGTTACACTCTCGTTTTCCTCGGTTTCTCTCCTTACCGTCTTCGATCTCCAGTGGTCCTCTGACATGAATCTGATTTTGAATTTGTTTATCTTTCTCTGCCTCTATCTTTCCCTTCTCTTTCTTTTATTTTTTTCCCCTCTCATTCCCTCCTCTCTTTTCTCTCAGGGGGGAAACCCTACAGAGCAGCCAGTTATTAAAAGAACATCGCATTCTGGAGGAAGAAATTGGAGACTAATAAACAAACCAAAAACATGTTTACCACTCTGTGTGACCTTTTTAGCAGAGCGGAAAGTCATCTAATTTCCAATATTAGCCAGTCTTGGTAAGAGATCTGGAAAGATGTTAGTGGAGTGCAGCGGTGTTCAGTACACGGCTTTTGCACATCAGTTATTGAAAATGTCAGATGTTAAGTGAATTCTGTGGTGGAAGAAAGAGAAATGCTGCAAACTGCCAGGCTTAGAGCAACGCACAGGACTATATTAACACCTACAATTTGAAGTAGGTAACAAACATTGCAGCATTTGCAGACATCTGCTTTACTGCTCGTCCAATATTTAGCTTTTTCCTTCACATTTCTCGCTATACAACCTTAAATAAACACTGTAATATGAAAGAAATTTCTCGTTAGCGCATCTAGTTGTTCCTAAGATTATTTGCTCATTCATTTTGAGGACGATAATCTTTCTTTTCCCTCTCTGTACTTTTTTATTTATCTAGGTCTGCTCAGATACTTACATAACTCAGCTTCAGAAAGAAAGAGAGAAAAGCAAAGTGAGAGAGAAAAGTGGGCTCAGAGGAAGTGAGAAGGAAAAAGAGAGCAACCAGAGAAAGGTGAAAGTCAATCCCCACAATATAGAGGTGGAAATGAAAAAAAAAAAAAAAAACATGATGGGGAAAGGTTGAATGAGAGATCTTGTTAGAGTGTGAGGAGGGGGATGGAAAAAAGGATGAAAGGAAGAAGTTGAATAATGCAGCAGTCAGTTAGCTTCCTGCTTCCCTGTACCTGCACTGGAGCTGTCAAGTGAGGTCAGTTTTCCTACTGTACACAGATACCTCTTTCCACCCAACGTCTCCTAAATATATTCTTCCTTTTATTCAAATGAAATTCTTGAAAATACTTTTTTATCAATGAAGAAATAACTGATTGATGTGTCACTTATTTCTACTCACCCAGAAATTTCCCTTTTAGGACCAAATATAACAAATGAATCTATTAAAATGGGATCTATATAATACAATATGCGTTCACAATATGTACCATTGTATCTGCAACATATATAACTAGCAACTGCACGGTAACAATATTAGCTATGTACGAAAACTGAGCAGCACACATTCAATCAGCTAAAGCTGACTGGCCCAGTCTGCAGTGTGTATTTCATGAATCAATAATCATCAGTGAAGCAATTAATCATACATACACCCAAATGTCAAGTCTTCAAATAACACATGATCCCTCTGTCAGCTCACTGTGTAGGCTGCTACAGTCGCCAGAGTCTTGTTGCTTTGTTCGCCCTTTGTTTTACTCAAAAAAGAAAGATGATTTTCTACTGTCTGTTTTTAACACAGTGTTGACATACGTGATGTAGTTAACTTTGCTGTTTTTAGGTTGTTTCCCTGTCAGCTGTTAATGTAATAAAAAAATGTGTGAAGAAAAGCCTGAACACATGTAGACAAAGAAGGTATGAAAACTGTGAGCGCAGTACAGACGGTTGATACAGTAGGTTAACCGAGGATGGATAGCTGATGTATGATCCTTTATGATTCATTCTTGAGACAGCATGCACAAGAAGCGCAGTGGAAATGGTTCAAATCTAGAAATTATTAAGAACAGTAAAGTGTTGAGAGGATGAAAGAAATCCTATAAATATGTAAAACCTTAAGCTAAAAGTAATGGTGAGGACACATCAGCGAACAAGCAGCTGGTAGTGTAGCATGACTGTAAAGTCCATTTGCCCGACTTCCACTCCTCTGAGTATGTTACCAAAATATCTCTCCTACCTCTGCCCTGACAGGATCTTCAATCCCAACAACACAGATGGCTGTGAGGTCATTGAGGATGTTGTTCTCATCGTCCCAGTTGGGTTCAGGTTCACTGGAGAAGTCACGGTACCCAACGCAGATGGTCCTTAGGCCATCACATGCCATGGGCTCGATCACCTTCTTCACCATCTCGTCCTTGTCCCGTGGACGGAAAGCCCTCGGCTCACCCACCTCATTCAGGATATGGCTGCATCTGTGATTAAAGGTGGAGTGGAGAGATCAGGATATTTTACAGTGTGTATTGTAACTTTGGTCATGTCAAAGTTATTATCCAGGATGGAAAACTACATATACTGTGCAGCAAAATAAAAACATCAGGTCTTGGGTGATCACAGAGTGAAATAATATAATGATATTGTATTCACTTTTGTGTGGATTCCTGTTAAATTTCCTTTAATTTCATGAAAATTACAAACAAATAAATAAATAAAAAAAAAATAAAACACAACTGAAAACTAAACCATCGTGTTAAGACATTTAATAGTGGAGCTTTCTGATTAAACAAGATTCTGTCACACAAAGCTGGGTTGCCACGCTACACACAGCACAAACAATATATCATGCGTGGTAAATGGTCTGTATTTGTATGGCGCCTTTCTAGTTATTTCAACTACTCAAAGCGCTTTACATGACATCCTCATTCACCCATTCACCCATCATTCATACAGGAGAAATGTAATTTGGAGGAGACTATTCTTTCATACTCATTCACACACTGAAGCCATGCTTCAGGAGCAAGTTGGGGTTCAGTGTCTTGCCCAAGCACACTTCGACATGTTGACCCATAGGAGCTGGGGATTGAACCCCCGACCTTCTGATTGAGGGACAAACCTTTTGTTGTGTTATGTGTAATGCATGTGATAAATATTTTCCCTTCGCATTTTTTCTCTCCTGCACTGTCTCCACCAATTCCTCCAAAATGGAGTGCTCCATATTTTTTGACATTGTCATTGGGTTATGGTTAAACAGGCCTCCTCGTCTTTGTTGAAATGTACTCTTCGTCATCAGTGCTCGTCTCATCATCATCACTGGCCACCTTGTGTCAGAGCAATCATTTCTTCAGCTTGCATCAGCTTGACGTTAAGATACTACAGCCTCTCCTTAGCTTGTCTCCAAGAGACCTGCTGGTCTGACCTGTACTCGATCCCGCTGTTTGAGGCAGTCAGGTCAAAGAATTGAACAACTGTGTGGATGGTCCATTTTCTTGTGGCATTAGTTAAAAGCTGGTCATGTGGTCGCACAAATCAACTCCACCCATGTTTGTGTTGTACTCTGCCACAACAGCAAGTCTAGGCACAATCACATGGCAGCTCTCTTTTGCTGACCATGTCAGGCAGCTGTCATGGGGCTCCCATGGCACTAGAGGCCATCAGAACTGCCTTCTTGTCCTGCCACTTCGTCACAGCATCCTCTGATGGTTTTCTGACATCCATTTCGGATGTACCTCTTTCTTGTTTATGTAGCTTGGTGTCATCTGGCATCTTTGACTTGCACAGTACAGGCATTCTATTTTTCATAATGGCTCCCGTTCCCAGTAGACCATTTGCTTTCAACATATCCAGTACTCTGACAGAGGTGAAACTCCTGTCAAAGTACAGGTGTGTTCTTTTAGAGACTGTGCCATCTGAGCAACTGCATTCCCTCCTGGTCGTGAAAGTATTCCAGCCCTTGTAAACTTTAAAATCCAAGACCGGACCAATGGGACTGACAAATCAGTCCTGGAAGATTTTATTTCCATGCCGTATAGGACACCAGTCTGTGAAGGGAATCATCTGCTCATCTACAGAGGCCTTCCCTGGTCTCATCAGATTAAAGCAGCCTTGTCATCTGAGACATCAAGATTGGTTTTGACTTTGATGGACTGCTTAATCTCAAAGAAACTGTCTTGGCTCATTGAATTGGCTATAACTGGGAGCCTCCTCTTCACCGCACAGTACATCCAGATCTGTACATAGATATGCCAAACAGGGATTTAAGCTCCTCTGGAGTGGTTGAGGCTGCTACTAGAGATGAGCACCTCCTGCTGGTTTGAGTACTCTTTTTTTTTTCCAATTTTTTTTTTCCTTTACAAAAACCTGGTTGTTTATGTACTGTATGAAGTAATCAGGCGGCTCCCGTCTTGGTGGTTGCGCCGTTGTCCTGCAAAGTATTCTCCTACACAACAGGGTTGAAACTTGATTGATAAAAGGCTTGCAGCTTTTAGTCTGAATCCCCTTCCACACTTCTAGGTAAAATCTTTTCTGCTTCACTCAGCTCTCACTGAGAGCAGTCCCGCTGTCTGCTACAAAGGACATTGAATAGAAGTCAAATAAATATCATATTGAACAAAAAAAGACCTAGAAACATAGCATCTGCAAAAAACAAAATGCTCTCTTACCTCCAATGTTGCCATAAAATGTGAAAGTTGCAATGCTTTTAGAAAAGAAAGGTCCATGTGCTCTGTTAGGCACACCATCACTACTAGAACACCCAGAACGTCCTCTTGACAGTACAGCAGGACGCAAATAATGACATAAATTGTGCTTGACTTAGAGGTCTCAGACTCATTTACCCCACAGAGAATAAATTGCCAGCTCTTGGGAGGATGAAACAAGATTATGTGCTTCTATTATTATCAGAATCAATTCATTCTAATCAAAAAACGAGACTCACTTTTTGAGGACGATCTCGGAGGCTCCCTTGCTGTACATGCGGAAGCTCCCATCAGACAATTTGACGACAGTGCTCATGGACTTCCTGACAGAGTTGAAGGTGTAGACTTTGTAAAGCTTCTCCTCTGGGATCTGGTTTCTTATTGGCTGGTAGTCCCGCTTCAGGTCCAAGACCAATCCCAGCAGGCCACACTCTGTCTTGTTGCCCACCTGCTTTGGCAGACCGCCTTCTTTATCTGGGGGCTGGAGAGAGGCAGAGGAAGAGATTATTGGATGTTCAGCTCTATTTTCAGCCCAAATATTTGGTGCAATACAGTGGTATATGTGCTCATTTTCTACCTGTGGTTGTTTTTCCCTTAACTTCTCAGTATAGGCTTTGATGATTTAAACTTATTATGTGATTGTTTCACCCATCATTTTGTAGAATTTAACGGAAACATGATTTTATTCCATCTGTAGTGTGTTTTCTCATTTAACTAAAACGGAGGTACAACAAGAAGTATACATTGTGTCGTGTATTTAGAGCAGGTACAGCTCACTCTCCATCACTCGCTAGAGCACAGTCAAGAACAGATGAAGACAGAGACAACAGAAGATATTACATTATAACAAACTCTGGGTATAAACATATCTGTTTTGTAAATAGTCTTGTCCCAAATTGCTAGGTGTTAGCAATGACTTGGTATAAAAAAGGATAGATATAAAAGGTTAAGGAAAATTAGAGTTTCTGATGAGGGTGCGTTTAAAGATCTTCCATCTTGAAGTGTATACAATCTGGGACTTCCTTGATCCTTGATTGGGGCCTTGACTTCATTGAAGCTAAATGTTTGTGAGAACTTTTGCACCCAGATGACACGTATAGCATTGCTAGGGATTGCAAAAATGTCAAGCAATGTGCAATGCTCAGGACCAAAGGAAGGAGTGTCCAAAGTGAAGTTGTTTGGATGACCAGTTCTCAGGAAAGCTGCAAACAGCAATATTCCCAACCCAAACAGGCATGTTCGAACTAGTTTGGTAAATAAAGAAAATCCTGGTATGAGACTCTCAGGACTTCAGCTAAACACACAAAAAGTCTATACTGTTTGTTCTGTGAACTACTCAATCAATAAGATTCTCAGTGCACTGCAACCAATGTAAGGCTTGAAATAGCAGCTAGTGATAATTAACTAGCTTGCAGGTGAAAGGGGTGCTCTGTGTGGGAGGGTAGGAGATGAGATAGATGGAATCAAATTTGGATCTTCTCATGTCAGGCATATGGCTCAACCCCTTGCAATCTGTAATTCTACATTCGTAGCCTAATTTGTTTCCCATACAGCTTCATACCAGATTCACACCATTTCTACATGACTATTTCTACCACTATAGGTGGTGTTTGAACAACGGCCACAGCTTGTGACATGTTTGTTTTACATAAAACTTGTAAAATGCGGTTCTGATATGATCATTAGATTTCTTTTATTACATATTAACATGCAGACTGTTTTTTTAATTGATTATTTTTGTGTGATTCATTTCTTGCCCTATAAATATATAGACAAAAAAAAAAAACACAAATCACAATATCCAAAGCAAGATACTCAAAGTACTCGCTTTGAGCAAGATATTAAATTTACTGTCAATTTACTGTCAGAGACAAAAACAGCAAATTTTCATTTTTAAAAAGGTGCAATATTTTGCTTAATTTTTGCTTGAAAAGCTGTCACACATTTATCAGATTTGTTCTGATTAATTAATGTGTTTAACTCTTTTTAGTGATTTCTCTTTAAATCTGTGCACATGGCTGTTCAGGTGCTACAGTATATCTGTGCACTTGCGTACAAACTTACTGTATGTGCAAGTGTGTGAGTGTGTGCATGTGGTCAGCTTGTGGAAGACTCGGCGTTGCCATGGTAACACGGGGAAAAGCATACTTGGAGGGAGAGACTTGGGAAAAGAGAGGGCTCTCTCTGCACCACTTGGGGATTCTTACTCTTTGGCTCTGATTCTCTTGCAGGATTTTCACTCATCTCATTTCACACATGTCCTTGAATCTTCCCTTCCCTTTCCCTTTTCATCTTCTCCCAGTCCTTATTTATTAGTATTTCCCGAGCTTCACTCCATTTACTCACTCTCTCTACATTGTGGTATCAAACAGAAATACAAGCAATAAAGCATATGGTGTGACTATCCATATTTATTTCTGTTTCTATTTATGCCACTGTGACAGATCTAATCTCATTATTGTCAGTATCCTGCACACTCTCGCTCACACACTGACCATTGTAGTGACACTGCTGCTAATAAGTCACGACACATCTAAGAGTGTGCAAGTGTGCAACCCTTACTGTCATCAAACATGCCTCTTCTCATTATTACACACTCTCAAGCTGATATTCCTTTTAATTAGATAAAAGATGTGGCAATAAAAAAGGATTTCAGCTTCATTCTTCAAAAATGCTAATAAATAGTTTTCTCAATTATGTGATTATTTGTCAGAATGTCAGAAAATGAAAAATGAGCAGTAAATCCCCCTGAGGTAGAGTTCAAGTTCTCCTCAAATTCCTTGTTTTGTCCAACCATCAGTCTAAAACCCAGCGATATTCAGAAAAGCAGCAAATCCCCACATTTGGGGAGCTGGAACCACAAGCACTTGGCACTTCTGCTTGAAAAATGACTGAAGCGATTAATTGATTCCTAAAATAATTCATTTTCTGTTTTTTGACTGATCATTTAATCAACTAGTTGTAAAAATGTGGAGAGTACCAAGTAAGTGCCGTCCTCAATCAGTATCATAGAAAATAGTCCTGTTTGATTTTACAACATGTTACATTTGGTTCATTCGGATCCATTAGCTGGCACTGAGCAGAAAGCTAGTCTCCCTGGGGTCTTGCTTTAAATATAGTACCAACAGTACACTTGACACCTACACTCACAGCTAAAGAACAGCTTGTCAGGTACACTCTCTTTCTTGGAACACACACACACACACACACACACACACACACACACACACACACACACACACACACACACACCATGTCAAAAGCACACTGAACATAATGCCTCTGACTTGCTGCTAAGCAGACACCCTCAGTCTGTGCTATTTGCCCCAAAATAGATTGACTGCAGCCTTTCTGTTCTGCGTCTAAACAAGCCTCCAACCAAGATTAGATTTAAAAGGACGGCTCGACATTTCTACATTTTGAATTTCACTTTCTTGTTGTTGTTTTCACCATTCAGCACATGCCAAAATGTACTGAGAAAGATTCGGTATTGGCAGAGTAGTTAATCACACTAATGGCTGGTTGGAATTGATGCCCTCATGTTCTCCATCTAATGACTCTAACGCTCTTGACCACCTGCTAACGAGGTTTTGATAGAGAATGCTAATAAACTGTGCTAATGAGAATCTAAGGTGACTGACTCAAAACGTTCAAATGTATTTCCAAGCAGTGAATAACAAAACATTACCGAACTGCAATCGATTTAATTAATACTGTCATTTTTTTTTTTTCAAGGTATAATACCAGTTTTTTTCTGTCCCAACTGTACATGTGACATCTATTGTCATGTCTGTCTGTCCTATAGGGGGGATCCCTCCTCTGTTGCTGTTTGTCAAAGGTTTTTCCTTATCTGAACTGAGGGTCTGAGGGTCATCATTGCTGATGTCAACCAAGATAAGTCAAGGTTTAGAGATTATATTTCAGTAAATCCCAAATGAAGCAAACACCATGGTGGGATTGTGACCAATTTGTGGAAATTGGACTGAATATTGCAGACTTCTATATCCTTAATTCAACTGTCAAGTGAGTGAAATATAGTATTTGCTTTCAGTGTTTGCTTAGGTAGCTCAATATTTTGGAACCACCAGTTCTTAAGAAACAATGAATATTGATTCATTCAGGCTCAGACATATTTTACAAGTCCCTTTAGCTGCAGCTGCTGTGAGCCAGCAGTTCCAGCCGAGAGGGTTAAAGAGAAAGTCAGCTAAAATCTCATTAATCATTAAAACTCAATCAGACTGCTGGCCCATGTTCACCTAGTAATTGGACATATCTGGTTAATGTTCAACTGTGTGTCTCACAGACACAGAGAAGAGTATAAATACTTTATACAGAGTTTGTGGTAAATAACAGAATTAATGCCTTTTCCTAATGACCAGTGATTACATCAGGAAGACACTGCCTGTCATTGGCTAATGAGGGGATGAAACAAATGGCCTCATCTACCCTGTCTGCTAAGTGTTTGGGAGAATAGGCTCCCAGCAACATAACAACACCACACTAAACAACTAAACATAAATGACCAGCTGACAGCCAAACAGGACGAATTATAGTTTTAAAAGGTCATTTATACAAAATGTCATTAGAAGATTAGAAGAGTTGTTTTCTTTAAGAAACATGTAAATGTTGCTAAGCATTGTTTTTGCTGTGCCTGAGTTGTCTTCCACTATTATCATGGCCATAATTCAGTAGTTGCACTACTTTAAGTGTAAGGCACATGCATCTTAACAAGGCATGTAAACATATTTAGCCTTTAAGCCATATTTATCCCAAAAGATGAGTGTTATTTGGCCAATTGGTTTTAGGTAATTCCACTAGTTTACTAAACTTTGCTTAATGAGATTGACACAAATAAATTCCCTCTCTGATTTATATCTAAATTAGGGAGACTGAATTTGAACTTGCCTGTTGAAACAAAGGTTTCACGAAATTTGAACACAAATTTCTTGTCATTTGGAATTCAATCCCTGTTTTCGCCCAAATATACTCTAAGACAACGTTTTCATCTCATCAGGACTATAAGACACAAATGATACTATGTATTCGCCATTCTCTTATTCCTATTTGTCTGTCTTTGACTGTGGAGTTATCTCTCTGGTTGTTGTAATTAGGGAAAATAGTATCATAGTGTCATCTGAATATAATGTTATGGAATAATGATTATAGACTGAATAAATGGCATTGCTGAATAAGTTGACACTGAAACAAACAGTATAGAATTAGAAACACAACAACAGTAAGCTGTAACTGTTTGTGTTTACTTATTTAAATAAATCTGATTTTAGATTTGTATTTATTTACCATATTGTATTTGAAAATGCAGTGGACACCGCTCATAGTGATCATGGCTTCAGTGATCACCTATATTGATCAAAACGTTTGGGATATAATCATTCCGATACAAGTGCTGTTTAAATAGTTTGCAGTAATCAAGTATCTCACTTGCAGTGTTTATTTTAGGGCTTTACATACATGACAACATATCAAAAGAAAATTAAAACAACAATAATTCATTTGTCAATGACTTGTTTTGGTGAAAATCTTACACTTCCTAACAATAAATTTAAATTTGCACATAGTTAATATTCAGAAATCAGATATTGTTTTAGGAACGCATTGCTGAAACACAGACCAACGGCTGCTGCAAAAACAAAACGAGGCAGGAGAAAGAGCAATGAGTAAACAGAACATCAACAGTGACACTGCCTTTTATTCTTAGAGATTCCGCAGAGGTTTAGTTTGACGTGGGTTTTTACGCACAAAGATAGTTGCTGGCATGGGATGCCCAATGTTGGCATGACTGGGCTATGCCTGGCATGTGCTGTCCTGGACGTGGCTAGAGACCAGCTGCCCTCTCCCTGGTCCTTGGGTGCTCCCGCAGGCAAGGACATATGCCAGAGGGAGAGCTGGCAACTTTACTTCCTATTCCACCTGGGGCTCTCCTTAATCCACCCCTCCTGCTCCTTCCCTTTCTCTTGCATTTTCTTCCTCTTCTCTTCACACTCAACTCCACCCATTTACTCATCTGTCTTTCTGAGCCTGACTTTATTCTTTCCATTCTGTCTTTCCCTCTCTCCTCCCCTTCTATCCCTTTTGTCCTTCATCGCTTTCTCCTCTTCCTCACTACCAGTTTCCCCGATCTCTTACAAGGCCCCCCACATGCCCCCGCCTTCCTTCTTGTTCCCTCTTTGCATGTAGGAGTGGATGATATTCTAGCTCGCCACATGACTGTACCAGCCAACTGGGCTAAGGCCCGGAGGGATGCTGGAGGGCAGTAATACAGTCTTCCAGTCCACGATGAGGACACTTGTCACGCGAATGTGCTTCTCTCTCTCCTCGTTTTGAATAATGTCCCCATCTTCTTTCATCCTTTTTGAACTTCGCTTTGCTTTGCTTCCCTTTCCCTCTTCTCTACCTACTTTACCCCGTTTGTTTTCATTGTCCATCTCTGACCATTTATTTCCTTTATGACCTCCTACTATGTTGTTATGCCCTTTATTTATTTGCTAACTTAAATTCGAACCAAATCTCATTCAAAATGTGCACCATTAAAACTGTGTCTGTGTGTGTGTGTATGTGTTTTCAATAATATCTTGTCACAGTGACAATACTGATATAGCCTTTCTTATACGGTATACAATGTGTCGTACTTATTCATTAATATACACAATTAAACTTCTTACAATACCTATATTATTACTATATGTACTATTATAAACTCGTCTGAATAAAAGAGTAAAAGAACCTGACCATGGAGCTAACAAAGCTAGAAGAATTTGTATCTATGTAGATTTTAATGATGTTGCTGCTCTAGCCACCATTTAAGCCTCCCTGTGTCTTACTTTAAGATGTCGTTCAGTGGGATTTCTGTCCCATTCAAAGCTGTACACCATGGTTCACGTATACACGTATACATGCCGACCTCGACCACATGGATTTATTACTGTGGGAGTTTTGAGGTTGTTCGCATCATTTACTGTATGTGGACTTGATTTGATTTACAGCTAATAGAAACTCCCCCACCATCCTGACATCTGGTCTTGCATGAGAAATCTTTTGTTTTATTTGTTTTATGTTTTATTTACACAAATATCCCTTTGATTTCTTTTTTAAAAGTCTTGAATTTACTTGTAGGGCAAAGTAAAATAAGTCTGGTGTGGTAGCAGACTGTTAGTCTCAGTAAAGATTGTATGTATATAAGTGAAATTAGAAACACAGTCTCTGAAAGCATGAAATCTTTCATGTCCTGTGTGAGGGAAACACAGGGAGCCCATTTAGCTCTGTGCCTCTGAAACATCAAAGCTCTGTCATTCTAATATGATGACGACTTCTCTTTCACTGCCATCTCAGCAACACTGTCAACTCTGTGAGCAACTGCTGAACACAGAAAGAGAGAACGGGAGAAGAGAAGGACATAATTCTGCTGAAAATGTCTTTTCTGGCTCTGGTTCTCTGTCTCCTTCATGCAAAAAATAATCATAATTAATAACAAACAATAAATTGCTCATTGTAGAGCAGCAAATGTAGTTTTTCCTATTTATCATGAAGTTAGTTTTGTTTTACTATAATCTGCTTTTAAACATCAGACACATTCTGACGAGCCGATTTAAACCACATACTAAGCTACTGTAACTGTCTTTCCATTTCCCCAAGCACCTATTCCTCACAACTAAAGCCATCTGTGTGTGTGTACAGGCCTGCATGTGCGTGTGTGTGTGTTATCTATCTCTCTCGTCCCTGACCGGAATAATGACCCGAGCAGGTGGTTGAAGCAACATGAGCCTGAGCTCCCAGGACACTCACACAGTCATGCTAAACACATGCCACTGTGCTGTGAGAACATACACCTGCGGTTCGACTACCGCCTACAGTGTGAGTATGCCTGATATGACAGATGTGTGTATAAGTGATATTTGTGTACAACTATCTCTGCATCTGTACTTAATAGTTTTACACCCTACCCACAGTCTACTTACAGAGAATGCTATTATGTCACGAATATATTGAAAACACTGAGAAAGTGATGTGAAAGTTAAAATAAAATAAATAAATAACGTATGACTAATTCTTTGGGCCGACTGTTTGCTATGAGGCTCTTGCCACTGGCGATGACGCACATTCCTCTGAAATGACGTCAGTCAATGCCGTTCGCAAATTGCAATGTAGCATGCCTGACTTGTCTGCAAGAGAAATTCAAGGCAAACTAGTGTGTTAAGGATCCACTTGTCTGCATTATTTTATGCGTTTGCACGCATCCTTTTCAGAATGCATGAATAAGTGTACGTGTGCATGTGCATGTACAGTACGAGTGTGCATGTACTGTACGTGTGCATGGCTTCAGTGTGTAAATGTGTCTGAATTTCTCCCTGGAGGATGAGGCTTCTCCACTTGAGAGTCTGTATGTGCTGACCGAAGAAGCAGACCTATACCACTGGCTGCATTATAAAGCCAGAGAGGCAGTAGTGGGATTGATAGGGGTATCAAAGCCTGCCTCTTTGCCTTTGTGCCTTTGTGTGGTGGCCATCAAAGACTTCCATAGCCATGCTGGCATCCCACAGGATTGGCCTCTTATATAAGAACACACCAGCCAGCATACTGCAGGGCTGGAGTGATGCTGGGGGAATGGGGGCGGCTGGGGGAGGGTGAGAGGAATGCACTAAATATTCCTCAGAAATTTCCCTTTTGCATGCTGCTTTTAGAGTTCCCTTTACTTCTTAATTACGTTGACCTTCCCTATCTTGCTTTTCCTTTGTTCCTCTCCTTCATCCCAATAAGGGCGCTCGGTAAATAAATACATTCAGGCTGACATGTACTGTACTATCTACTATGTACGTGCTGAATTTTGGGCTCCATACTATATTTATTCATGTATGCACTGTGTATTTATGTATGCATGGGTTAATGGACGTATGTACTATATATGAATTTGATTTAACCAGATATGTAGCTAAGTGGTCAGAAAATCTACTGCTACAGTACACACATGCTGTGAGTAATTACTGTTGATGGAGGGTGACAAACAGCGCAGGAATGTGAACTGATATCATTTGAAGTTTACCCTAAGTTTAACTTCTACTTTGGCACATGAGGTAACCTCTTTTATGAATGAGGAGATTATAGAACAGACTAAATGTGCCATTTAATCCACCAAGTCTAAGCTGCACTCTGCCGGTGCTTAATTCCGTTGAGCTAAGCAGCTATCGAAGTACAATAGTCTGATGTAATGCTGCAGTGCATTCCTCCAGGTTTTTCTAAAGGGATAACATCTTGTTAATGTAGCACGTCTTGGCAAAGAAATGCTGTGGGAAAAGGGAAACAGAAGCAACATCATAGTTCCATCAGCAAAACTAAATCACATTTTGAACCACAGCATTCACAGAATATGTCAATAATGTTACATTTTTTTTTAAAGACGTCTTTAATGTAATGTGTTGCTCGAGTTTTTCTGTCTTGTCTTGACCATCACTCTCACCTTTTACAGTCAGTTCCCAATAGAGACACAACATACTTTTATATGTCCTGCTTTTGCTTTTCCAGTTTGTTTTAGGCACAACTTTCGTCTTTGATATCATTGCTTCTTTCTCAGAGTTGTAATCATGATATTAACAAATAATGCAACAATTGTATTTCTGAAGACACTTTCTGCACAGCATGCAGCCCACAGTTTCTGATGCTAAAACGACTGCACCACTATTTTTCCCTGTTCCTCTCACATTTCAAACTTTTCTAAAAAGGATTCCAAAAGGATTGTACTTAGTTATAGTATATAACAAATATTCAATCGGCAGGGTTATGTTTCTGTTCTTTCTATCTCAATCTTAACTTGATCTCAAACCCCACGCAACTTGGCCTACCTAAATCTCCAGACTGGTCTGACTTATCTCAGACTAGACTTAAGTTGTCCCAACTACAATACAGGCTGTAGGTCCAGGTCAAATGCAGAGTCATTATTTGGCATTTGGCAAGTGGAAAGATGGAACTGTAAGATAAACTGAGTCAGTCAACACACAATGTGTGTGCATGTGTGTGAGTATGTGTGTATGCATTTATTCTTTCCTTATTGGGACCATCTCCAGTATAAACACCAACTTTGTCAGAACCAGTCGTCCTCATGAGAACCAAAGCCCAGTCTCCATGAGGCAAAACATCAATTCTGCAGTTCTGGTTAAGGTTAGGGCTGAGGTGTGAATTTAGGTCAGGTTAAAGTGAGGGTTGGATATGAATTTGTTTATGGTTAAGGTTAGAATTAGGCGGTTAGGGATAGGTTGGTGAGATCAAAGGTGTTAGATGGCGTTTATATAGCCTTAATAAATAGGAAATCTATTTCTAAATTTCTCCTACAAATATGTAGGTCTCCATCTTAGAAATCCAATGACCAACACTTTGTTTTCACCAAGACTGTGATTGTGCCTTGAGGGGTAGGAAGTGAAATCTGTGGGATCCTTCTTTCGCAGATGTCCCGCCTGCTCAGCTCATTCCTCATGCAAGTTCCATAAGGGCATTTGTCAGTTGGTCAGCCATCACTGAATAGACTCTGCAGGGGTTTACAAGGACTGTGACACACAGACAGGCATAAATGGTGTGTATATGTGTGTGCAGGTGAGTACACATGGTCATGCCAGGAAAATTATTACTCAGGCATGTTGCTCTGAACAGTCTGAAGACATCCTGATCTTGGCAATCTTTGCTTTCGGGATATTTTTGCCAACTGCTAGATTATAGAAACAATGATTCAGACCTGTGGCCTGAGGGAATATCAGCACAAACAGGTTTCTGATTCTGTAATTAAAACATGTGACAGTCCCTGAGTAAATATATTTATATATCTATCTATGGCTATTCTTATTGCCTACAGGTCTAATTGGCTTAGAGAGAATCTGTCTTCGCTGCATTCACTGTAAACAAGAGATCATCTCAGGCACTTAGGCAGATTGGATTCAATTACAGTCTGCTATGCTCTCAATATCAGATATGGCAAAATTACACAACCGTTCTAAAGGTGACAAGTTGAGTGAATGCCTGATGAAAACACAAGCCAAAGACACAGACTGCCTCCTTCGCCAAGAAGAAACCACTGCAGAACTGTCTCACCGTTTCAGGGCTGCTCTCAATACATGGTGGTACAGGAGCTGAAATCTGAGCAGCTAACTCAAGATATTTAAGTCTTAGCTAAATAGGCTTTAGTATAATATAATATCTTAAATACTGTGATTATGGGTTCAGAGAGAGTGTCACATATGATGTACACGATAAAAATGACAGCGATATATGTGAGAAAAATAAATGTGTTTAGGAGTATGTGTTCTGATACATTAACGTTCAACTCCACAGGATGGACCTCTTAAGTAACTTCAACAATGACAACCATTATATGTGGCCTACCAGTATCTTGGTGGTGTAGGCGCTGTTGATGGAGATGGCATTGACCAGTATGTCCAGTGATTTGGGTGACAGAGCTCCAGGATCTGGGACTTCTTTGTAGTGCACATCCCCGACGTAACACTGTACAGCCGTCATGCGGTTGGTGGTTAGCGTGCCTGTCTTGTCTGAGCAGATGGCTGTAGCATTGCCCATTGTTTCGCATGCATCCAGGTGACGCACCAGGTTGTTGTCTTTCATCATTTTCTGTTGAAACAACATGATAATCAGGATGTGTTGCAATGCATATTTGAAAATGCTTTAAAATATCTGAACTATTGGATGGATTAAGTAGATTATCACACTTCACTGGCTTACACTGGCTATAAATACAAAAAGAGGCATGCTGATGCTCACATTGTATGTTATAATGCCTATTTAATTCACAGTCACAGAGACAAATATGCTTTCGGGATTTGACCTTGATCAGAATTTGTTGTTTGCTATTGTTCCTGTGAGTCTTTTAATGCTGTGTGAGCATTCACTTTTTACAATCTTCACTCCACGTCAAGTCAAATGAAAACAACACAAAACAGCACAAAAAAGCCATTCATGAAAAATGTGGGACAATTGAAAGCAAAAGCGTATCCTCTCAAAAGATAATACAGTATACTGTATAAACTGATACACAGCTAAATGTGCAGAATGTGTAAATGGACCAATAGCAGAAGTACAGCAGCGTCTCTGCTCACCTTGACAGAGTAGGCCAGGGAGATGGTGACCGCCAACGGCAGACCCTCTGGCACAGCCACCACCAACACAGTCACACCGATGATGAAGAACTTGACAAAGTACTGGATGTAGATGGGAGTGCATTCAGGCATCCAAGGGCGCTTCTGCATCACAAAGTTGTCAATGGCAAAATACAGGACCAGGATGATGACTGTGACGGCTGACATGAGCAAACCTGAAAAAAGATATGAAAGATATCAGTTGGGCGACTTGCTTGTGTTTTGGTATGGGAGAAAGCCAAAGCACCAAAAATGAAACCAGTGCAAAACATGGGGCCAACCCAAGATGGCTCTTGAGGGGTTAAAATTCAAAGCTTTGATATTTTCAAAGTTTCATATTATATAAATATCTGGTATCTTTATTCCATTTCTGCAAGCCACTGGCTCACCTGAATCAATGTGTGTATAGAAAGCAGAAAAGATACAATAACATAAAAACAGACACACACTCTAGACGCGTATGTCTGTTTTTATGTTACCCTCTAGTGGCTAGAGGGTCATAGGCCCAGAAGTGTATTAAGTTCAGACTTTTTCTGCAGGACCCACAGGAAGGCCATATGATCTTATAGTGCAGCTTGTATGCTAATCCATCCATGGTATTTCATTGTTCTGACACCACGTCCTCATTCCATCACTCAGGCCAGCAGTCTGATGTAACAGCACACTGTTAAAACAAGGACTTCTTTAAAGGATTCTCAGAAAATGAGAAACCTGTAACTTTTTACCAAGAAAAAGAAGAAAACAAGGAAAGTCTTGGCAGTCAGGTTGTTTCAGCTTCCTAATCAGCTATTAAGGAATATTTTGAAGATTGTTGTGATTCTGGTTTTAAGAATCCAAACTGCCATGGCCACGATTTGTTCAACAGTAATCCTACTATGTTGCTGCTGGGAGGACACCCACAGCGTGGGCATATTGGCATGTGGGCATCTGTTACTAAAAATGCTTGTTGGTACAGACCCACTGCAAGTGTTACAGACATCCAGTCCTTGGTGTCATAAATTGCTGTAAATGACATTACAAACAATTGACTATGGTATGGATTACAAAAGAGAGCAAGCTGCATAATGCAGTCTCAGTTGTTCCCATTACAATGATTCAGCAAGTCTCCAGAGGGCAGGTCATTTATAAAAATGAAGAGAACAAGCTCTTCTATAGTTTCACAATTTGGACACTTGAACATTCCTCTTAACTACTTTAATTGCTTTAAGCGACAAAGGAGTAAGTCTTATCGGAGCAACATCTTGCTTTGATGGACAGGATGATGCTTCAGTACCTTGTTGTCCCTGATTCAACTGCCTGACTGAGTGATGGACTTGCACAATTTGCTGTACCTGCTTTGCCAATCTGGACAGCCAGCTTGGTCAGCTTCCCTTGCAGCACAGACTTCTCCTTCTTTGGAACAGACACCTTCTTCTTCTCTTTCTCATCGGACTCTCCACCTTCAGCACTCTTTAGAGGCTGCATCTCCATGGCAGCTGCTCCGTCCTGCTTCTTGACTGTAAACACCACAAAAAACAGACAGCAGCAATGTTAGAAATGTTGGTTGACCAAGAGAGTAAAGAACAGGGAGACAGGCTTCAACACCCAGGCGTTACACTAGCTTCAGGACAGTCAGCACAGACATACACTTGAACCAGGAAGAGATCATATGATGTCCCATGACAAGATGGGAACTCATTGGTATGTATAAAGCTTTCACATACCATAACAATGACTGTTTATGTCTCTGGGAAGGCGCATCCTTTTAAAGATCTAACTACGATTGTTTATGTTTGTCCCTACATTGTCTTTGTGGTAAAATCAAAGAAGCTGTGAACCTTGTCTCTGTAGTATGGGAAAAACTGTCTCTCTTATCACTCACACTATCTTTTCATCACAAACACATGTTTACAGTAGGTCATGAATAATTCAGTGATCTTACATCCAAAAGAAAAGGAAACCTTATATACAGTGAACCACATTTCACACACACATGAAAAACTCACTGTGCTTCACATAGAAAATAAACAAAAAAAACAGCAAAGAACCAGAAAAGAAATGACAAGATTAAAAAGGGATAAAGGGACAAAAAAAAAAACAGTATTAATAACAATAAAGATACAAATTAAAATAAAAAGAGAATTTATTGGGGTTTATTCCAAAATAGAGTCTCAAGCAATCTGGAGGTTTGTTCCTGAGTGTATTATTATAACTCAACATCATTTTCCAATCGTTTAGCTGTTTTTACCCTGGGACTTTGCACTTTGCAGACCAGTTTTAGACCTTGGATTAAAAGTAAAATAGAAATATCTTTTAACCTTACCCAATTGAGTGATGTTCACGATAAACCAAGATGTACAGTATACAGTAGATGTACAGATAGTGCTTTAAAATCAACTTTATACCATACTGGCAGACAGTGCAGAGATCTAAGGTAATGGCCATAATAATTACAATGACGAGTAACTAATCATTGGAAATCCGCAATACTGTAGTCGAACCTTGTATATGAATGTAATTATACATGTTATTGCAATAAAACATCTCAGGGAGGAGGCTGGAACACATTAAGTGCAATTAATGTATGCAGCAAATTCTTAGGTACATTTGAAAAAATTTAATTGAATAAAACTGCTTCCATTACTCCAAACGGTTGTTGATCATTTGCTAAACACGTACAGTGGGGCATAAAAGTATTTAGTCAGCCACCAATTGTGCAAGTTCTCCCACTTAAAAGATGAGAGAGGCCTGTAATTTTCATCATAGGTACACTTCAACTGTGAGAGACAGAATGGGGGGAAAGAATCCAGGAAATCACATTGTAGGATTTTTAATGAATGAATTAGTAAATTCCTTGGTAAAATAAGTATTTGGTCACCTACAAACAAGCAAGATTTCTGGCTCTATAACTTCTTCTTTAAGAGGCTCCTCTGTCCTCCACTCGTTACCTGTATTAATGGCACCTGTTCACAACCTCAAACAGTCACACTCCAAACTCTACTATGGCCAAGACCAAAGAGCTGTCAAAGGACACCAGAAACAAAATTGTAGACCTGCACCAGGCTGGGAAGACTGAATCTGCAATAGGTAAGCAGCTTGGTGTGAAGAAATCAACTGTGGGAGCAATTATTAGAAAATGGAAGACATACAAGACCACTGATAATCTCCCTCGATCTGGGGCTCCACGCAAGATCTCACCCCGTGGGGTCAAAATGATCACAAGAACGGTGAGTAAAAATCCCAAAACCACTGAGTGGCTTCGTAAGAAGCATTTCAAGGTCATGGAGTGGCCTAGCCAGTCTCCAGATCTCAACCCCATAGAAAATCTTTGGAGGGAGTTGAAAGTCTGTGTTGCCCAGCGACAGCCCCAAAACATCACTGCTCTAGAGGAGATCTGCATGGAGGAATGGGCCAAAATACCAGGAACAGTGTGTGAAAACCTTGTGAAGACTTACAGAAAACGTCTGACCTCTGTCATTGCCAACAAAGGGTATATAACAAAGTATTGAGATGAACTTTTGTTATTGACCAAATACTTATTTTCCACCATAATTTGCAAATAAATTCTTTAAAAATCAGACAATGTGATTTCCTGGATTCTTCCCCCCATTCTGTCTCTCATAGTTGAAGTGTACCTATGATGAAAATTACAGGCCTCTCTCATCTTTTAAAGTGGGAGAACTTGCACAATTGGTGGCTGACTAAATACTTTTTTGCCCCACTGTATGTAATCTATCTTCACAATTTCTATTAATTTATATTGTATCTACTTCATACTGTAGAAAGTGTTTAATGGTGTGACAAAAAAGATTTAATATTTCTTGTAAAAAAGAAAAAAATGCTGTTCAGGCTGTAAAACCAATCCTCATTCATATCACTTCGTCTCCATCCCTCTTGCCCTTACACATACAGCAGAGTGCTTCTCTGTTGAAATAACCCACTGCCAAGAATCATTTCAGCCCTGATTCCCAATCATGTTCATGCGTTTGATGCTCATGAAAAAAACCTTTTAATCTTCGACATTTGTCATACTGTATGGTTGTGCATTTTGTTTTCCCACCTCCATGACACCAGACAGAAAGTGTCTGTATCCAAATGTATGCAGCAGAGGAGATCAAACACTTGACAGCGATACACGGTCAGGACAAATATTCATCTTCTGAAAGCTGCATTTTGTTCTGTACTCTTGCAACGCTGATCTAGACTGTAGTCATCAAACCAAGGTGTAAACAATCTTCATTTGCCCTTTTGCCCATTTGCTTGGGCTTTTCCAGCTTGTTATTCCATCTCACTATGTTTTTGTTTTAAAAGAGGAAACTTTTCAGATGACAGTTTTATATTATTGAGAATCTTTGACTGTCACAGACAAAACTAAAATGAAGTATTGCTGTAGTTACACCAATAACCATCAAAAATGTCTCAGTATCCCAGACAATTCATGCCATATTGTGTGTATGAAACAGCTATGAAGGGAAACCAGGGTGTGGTATATGATTTAAGGAGAGCAGTAAAAGGACAGTTTGGGGTATTTTTGGTGAAAAGATACAGTAGTTGAGCAGGGCAGGTTTCCTTTCTCTCATAGAGAACAAGACAAGTCAACAACACAACAAGAACAACAACAGAACAACAGACCAGGGACAACACATCAGTGACCGACAGAGTGAGGAGGAGGATTTTCTACCCTAATATGACTGCAGGTAAAACCTGGGTCAAACCCTTAAATATGTATCAATATATACATATATAATATTGATATATATTCTTATATTAGAATATATTATATTAAGAATGTAGAAATATTATGTACACTGAAAAAATCACTTAATTTAAAAGAAAAATTGAGTAAGTGGATGTATTTGACTTGTGTTTGACCCAGAGCTTACACTACACACCATAGAGGGGAAAAGATGAGAAGAGGAAGCTGGAGAAGGAGGAGGAGGAGGAGAGAACGCAGGGGAGGAGAGAGTGAAAGAGATGGTTTGGTTACCTTTAATCTGGTTGCTCTCCATATTGCCATCTTGCATTTTACCTATGATGGAGACATACAGGACAATAACAACAAAAATAACCAAGGCAGACAAGTCAACAAATTATCACCACAGAGACAACACACATAGTGAGAACCAAAATCCACAAACAGGGAGACAGGAAAATGACTTTTAATACAACGTCTCTGTGACAGTCACATAGAAAGGCTTGTGGTATGTGAGTGATGTGGTGTAACTTGAAGCTACAGCTACTGGCAAGGGGTTAATAAAACAAAATTGAGAGTTATTCTCACACTAATCACAGGTATTACAAATACTGTGGTGTGCAGATGTTCTTGTATTAAAATCAGAGGATATCAAGTTTTAATAGACTTGTTTTATTGTATAAGCAAATAGTCGGGTAATTAAAAATGCTTAATGGGCCTATATATATATATAAAATATATCACATGTGACTTAACATTATGCTAAACATTTTGAAAACTGCACACTTTCTGCTAAACTTTCTGTTTTGAAATATTGTTCTGAATGACATACTCACACTATGAGCACAGGTAATTCCACAAACATTATCAATAATACGAGTCAAATCGTCAGGGTATAAAATGAGATATCAAGACATACAGTAGATAGAGCATTACACTGAACACTGACAGTGAGGGAGCGTAAACCACAAACACACACATACGTACAGTACACACAAACAAGAGACAGCATGCATAAGAGGAAAATTCAAAAAGCACATGCAAGTTCACACACTTAGAGGGAAGCAGACTCGAGATGTGATGTGAACAATACAGAGAGGCAGAGAGAGAGAGAGAGAAGGAGAGAGAGAGAGCCTGGAGGAAAAGCCTCCCACATGGTGAAGTTACATAAGAACAACTGGAGGAAAATCGAAAAATCTAAGTTGGGGGACAGTGAATTTTTTATGCTGTTGGATTCTGTATTCTGCTTACACAAGAAGTGAACTTCATTTAAATGCATGCTTCAGTCAAGCAACACTGTTTTAAATTACACAGTCAACTTGTGGTTGGTCTAAAGCTGCTGAGAGCGTTCTCACCACTACACATAGAATATATATCAATTTACATATATATATCAATGATTTTATATCACTCAATACATAAAACTAAAAGTTACAGGAGTCTTGCTCTTTCAAACCAAATGTATATGCAATGTTTGCAAAACAAGACAATATAATTAAGAAAGCATTTATCATATATTGCAGTGCTCATCCCATTATGCACCCCGACTACAATTATAGAGATATGCACTGCTTTTCTAAGTGGTGGGCAGGCAAGAAATTGCACAAAATCTGTCTTTCAGTGCTTTGTACTCAAATGTCACAGAGAAAATTACTCAGGTAGAGGCAGGAGACCAGATTTTCGCAGAATTGTCAGCTTGTATGTGGAGAATAAATGGCTCGTTTCACCTGCGCTTCCACATTAGCCAGTTCCCTGGAGTCACAATAAAGCTGAAGATGACAAATTGCTCTGTTCCAGCCCAGGACAGCACAAGGTCATCATTACAGTGCAAATCACGCCCCTCCTGCCTTGAGTACAAATGTTTTGTGGCTGCTCTCCAAGGAGACAAAGATAAGAGAGAACCCAGTGCAGCAATGAATGAAGTTAATCGTTTGCATCTCGTCCAGCTAACAGAGAAATGGCAGCCTCGCACTAAGTGATCTCAGAGGAGACACCCAACTAAAGGAGATGGCCCTACAGTATGATTTTGAAACCAGTCTTCAGAAATATCATCAGAAATATGAATCAATATAACAATTCTTTTACTACACAGCTACAAAAATAAGAACCTTACATCACCATTTAAAGGAGTATTTCTACGTTTTGGGACATATCTTTATGTACTTTCTTGTCGAGAGGTAGATGAGAAGATTGATACCTCTCTCATAACTGTACAGTAAATATGAAGCTACCATCAGCAGCCAGTTAGCCTACCTTAGCAAAAGATGGAAGGGGGGGAGATAGCTAGCTTGACATTGTCTGCTAATGACAAAATCCATCCATCAGCAGCTCTTAAGCTTAACCCGCTATATCTTGTTTGATCTAGTTTGAGCTGTACAAAGTGTAAAAATGACATTTTCTGGGGTGCCAGGCTATTTCTTGGTTGGAAGCAGTGGTGTCAATCTTCTCATCTAACTTTCAGCAAAAAAAGATTATTTTTCCAAATGTCGAAAACCTCACAAACATTATCTTCACTATCCTTCACGAAATGTTCTCTATCTACGCCACAGAGTTTTATTTGTTCTAGTTTTCATTCGAAGATTGACCCAAAAAAATCCAATATCAGGACCATTTTTTTTTCCAAGACAGCTTATTAGCATATTCACTTGAAGCATTACAAGACAAAAGACAGCATAAAGAGAAGAAAAAGAAACACAAGACTATTTTCTACAACTAAAGACGACATGCATTGACAGCATGGATACAAGAAGGCCCGACACAACTGAAAGAAAAGATAAGAGTGGAGCAGAGGGAGAGCACCCATGATCGGGGGCAGTTGGAGAATGGAGGAGGTAGGAGGAGTCAAAAGTCACGACAGAAAGAGGTCAGAGATCAGCGGTTTTTGTCAACCTACCATTAATTAGGCTGGCACTGCCAGGGGCATTAATGCCTGCAGCCCCATCCGTGGCTATAGTTGCGATGGGGTGGATAGGGGGATGGGAGCAGTCTAGCCAGTAACAATGAAGGCCGAACATGAACAAACGAAAACATACACACACGCACCCACGCATAAACACACACACGCACGTGCACACACAAGACAATGAACAGAAATAACACGGTTATAGCACATTTAAGAGATTCAGCATATGTAGACTGTATGTGAATACTATAGATTAGTGGTGTGGTGAGTGTGAATTTAAGTTTAACATATAATGTATCTATTAATTATTTAATCACATTTATCTTACTACAATGATTTACTAAATGTGAAGCCAATAAATAAACAAGTATAACATTAGACAGACATGAAACATGAAATCTGAACATAACATATATGGATATATACAACAAACCTACTGGAGGTTGATTTTACACATATTTGTTACAATATACTGAATGTACTGGACTGTACACAACAACAGGGATTATCTGTTTATTTGTTTGGATTATATGATACTCGTTATGGTGTTTGTGATATACTGCATTTATTGTTTTCAATGTGAAGTTAATTTAAACCATGTTATTCATGTAATATCTTTTCGCATCACAAAATCATAACTGGAGCAGAAAATCTGAAACAATGAAGCTAAAAGGTGTTGCATAGCCAATCTGAAATTAAACTGTCCTGCAAAGTAAACAAAACAGGGTACACGTATTACTCAGGGAAATACACATGTTCCAACCAGGTAAGTCATGGGTCTAATGAAGATTACCTATGTTAATATGACAAAGTATCCAAATTTTTGCCGTAGCCCAGTATACAGTTATAGTTATGAATGGATCTCACAAGGATTTGATTTGCTTGTCTCTTGACAGCAGTCACATAAAGAATGATTACTAGAAAAATGAGATTCTTTTTTCAAGGTCAAGAATCGTTTTCCTGTGTCCTTTTGAGTTCCTAGTGTTCACAGAGACACTACGATTTGCAGCAGTTTGGAAGTTTCATCACAATTCTATACTTCATTTATTATCTCATTAAAAGGTAATTGCTTTCTTTAATGACACAGCACCCCAGTGATTTTAGTGCAAGCTATTGATGAGTCTGCAATCATGAGCAGTGTTTTGACAGCAAATCCATCTGAATAATACTAGATTTGGCTCCTTTGACCCTTTCAAGAAGTCCCAGCTGTCTGATTTTTTTTTCTTTAGATAACATTAATGGAAACTTCCACAAAAATCCACAACTTTACTATACAGTTCATTATTGGTTGATCAAACACCTCCTGGAATTTCTTTTTTTCTGGTTTGATCAATCTGATTTGAATGATAACACCTGGGATAATAATGTATATGAGCATTATGCTACAGCCACATGAAAAGCGTACTACTGGAGTGCTATAATTACTGATCAAAACAATAACGCATATTTGTTGGTGCTCAGTTCAGAAGAGGCAAGTATTATCCACAGGGGATGACATGTTTTACTATTACCTTATATCCTGTGACAATTCAAACATATATGTATGTTATCCATGCAAGCTACTGGGGTGTCTGCTCGTTGGAACTACAGAGCTGTCTGCAGAGGCACTGGTAACAGTGGCAACAAACCACTACTGATGTTAGAATTGGTATATGTACGTATGTAAGATGTGAAAACATCTTACAAAGGCTTATACTGTCTACTCTCTACTGCTGGTACATGTGCTGTACACCTGCAATGCTGTCGCTCTCATGTCATTGTTCTGTAACACAGAAATGAGATGAGTCTGACAGGCTTTGTTTATTCATGGCATTCAATACGTCCATGAAGCAGGACCGATGTTGAATGCTAGCTAGTTAGTTTGATGAGTGCAGTGCCAGTTATAAGGGGAGAGGATTATGCATTGTGAAATGTGTCATCTGTCAGCACTTAAAAAGATGCAGTGTTGTGATGATGAGGCGTCTCTTTTTAAGTGAGGAATTAAATTGGGGAAAGGGTGCTTGGTTACAGAAAAGGGTTGAAGAGCAACGGTGGTTTATTGGCGATCATTAGGGGTTAAGGGTCAGAAGGATCAAGTACCACTCCGAGGGGTCAGAGAAAGGTGATACTCTACCTGCATTCTGGTGTCCGTCTTCCACTGCCCCTCCTTCGAGGCAAAATTTGTAAGGATAAGAGAGTAAGGACAATATTGCACCTGCACCACTAGAGCGTTGATACTGCAGCTCACAAGTGTACCACCAATACTCATTTCATATAGTATTTATACACATTCAGCAAAGACGATTGTGACACAGAGGCTTACTGTCAGGTACTGCACTACAACTACCTACAAAAGTTTCATACAGTTCACGTGTTAAACATGTTTGTGAGGTCATTCTGTATTACCCCTCTGATAACAAGGACTGTTACAAACACTGATATTACACAATGATCGTACAGCTCGACTTTCAGGACATAAAGTAATGAAATGACAAAAGCTTTTTCAAGGGTACGTTGCTGAGCAACACTGACAAAAAACAAAATTACCTCAGTACTCCTGAAGCAACTGCAAGCAAATAATCTTATGGAGCATGTTTAGATGTTCTTTTTCATCTAATGATGTAATGATCTTACCTTTCTTTTCTTTCTTCTCTTCTTCCTCTGTGCCAGCCCCCAGCAGGGTGAAGATGATTCCAGTCTGAGAGTTGACACCGACAGCAGAAACCACCATGCGCCCTGACCCCTCCATCACATGGGTCCCTGGAGAACGGCCAGCAGTGTTACATCAAGATTACAGCTAGATTATAAATATAACTTTTCAGTGTTGCCTGAAAAAGTGTAATTTTTTTTGTGCTCCTGCCATGATTGTGTGCATTTGCGTTAATGAACTTTGAAATCGACAGCAGTCTCAAAACAAACTACTACAAAACTGATAGAGAGGCACCGCAGAGGTATGATCACACTCCAGTTAGAATATTCTAGATTTAACATTGAGATTAGATGAGGGTGTGAAAGTGGTTTACTGTGTGCTCAAATTTCGTGGTACAGTGCAAACTAAAACAGCTCACTCCTGTTGTTATGGCATCTCTGAGTGACTGACGTGGTCGGTCAAGAACATTCGATTGTTTGTTCTACAAAACGTATTGTTTGCTTTTGTTCTATTTTGGTTCTATATTTAGGGATCCCTGTCCTGCTGTATTGACCTACTGTATGTGTCAGAAGGGCTGCAATTCCAACACTTCAACTTATACAGTAGTGAGAGTGCCTCAAACATTATTAAGCTGAAAGTCGGCACTTAATTCTCACTCACAGTTTTCAGTTTTATTTCAAATCCAATGTGTTGGATTTGAGAGCCAAAAGCAGTCAAAATGTGTCACTGGGCAAATACGTGCAGACTGCACTTCACTTTTGTGCTTATGTATTGTACAGTATAGACACATAGAACATTATTAACCTTTGGGAGAGTAAGTCGCTGTGGGTGAACATGAGGCTAATTAAAGAAGGCAGCAAAAAGACACACAGCTAATTATCCACAGGAAAAAAATACTAAGATGTGAGATCAGATTAACCCACGTTTCTGTTGTCAGTGATATTCTTCATTTCTAAGAGTCCTACAGCTGCAAATCCAAGTGTCTCTGCAGCAGCAAATACTAAACCAGTAATGAGGGAAAGCAGATTAAAAAAAAAAAAAAACAGTGTCTTCCAGGCTGCTGCGAGTGTCTTCGGTATTGATTTTCAGATTATAATTAAGAACCTTTTGTCTTCTGTCTGATGTAATGCCATGACTGTGACTTCAATTTTTTTTTACACAATAGAGCCCCTAAAATGCAAACTAGGCAGGCAGACCTCAATATAAAAACATCTTGAAACATTTAGCTGAGGGCTTTTATGTCTGCCATCAACATCATATTTGAATGCAATGGATGGAAATAAAAGGTTGTGACATTAGGACAGTAGGTGTAACAAACCAACCCACTTTATTTTTACATGTTGAGTTCTGGTGCCGGATGGCAAATTCACAACAGCCCACTAGCCCATTTGCAAAAGTAAAAAATACTAGAAATGTAATTGTGGGCTTATTTGAGAGACTCATCAATGCTTTCTATTCGATAAAGGTAGGTCTCTGAAGTTGGAACATTCAAACTCAAAGCAGTAAGCCATTTTGACAGAGGAGGTGAAGTACAGAGTCCTCTGTCTCAGAGTCAAGTCGCCTCCTCTGTTTTTGCTCTTTACACAACATGACATGCGGCAAAACATGACTGACAAGCAGTATACACCCATCCATCAGCTGGCAACACACCAGACAAGAGCATGGGGTCCTTGTCTGCAGACTTCTTGACGTGGTCGGACTCTCCGGTCAGTGATGACTCATCAATCTTCAAGTCGTTGCCCTGGATCAACACTCCATCAGCAGGCAGCAGATCACCTGTAAAAATAGATATGGTAGAGTTTATTTACATTTTGGGAACTGATTAATAATGCCTTATACAGTAACATAGTTCTAATAACATCATTAACATGGGATTGAGCTTAAGCATGGCAGGATAGATAGACTGTGACCACTGTAGCATATTCTTGGTACATGATGGCATTGAGAGAAGATGTGTATTTCCCAGTATGGGTCTGTCTGTCAACTAATTAATTTCTCAACATTAACATACTGTAGCTTGAATATATTTAATTGCTTAAGGTGGACTTAATAATGTTAATCCCCCTCTGGAAATGAGGTGAAAGTCTATTTTGAGCTACTGAACCATGAAAATGACTTTACACAGAACAATGGACAAGCCAATCAAGGCAGTCAGTGGGCACGTCCAAACCACATCAAACTTATTAAAATGTGCTGGAAAGTTTGCTCGACTTTGGTCAGTCACCATGTCACAGGATATCACAGTGAGATCAAAGTGAGTTCATGCAAAATATCTATAGTAGCAAGAAAATGCAAACGGGATAGATATCAACGTGTAAAATATCAATCAATGTTTAAGCCTTCTCTAAGTTCACTCTTTTTATGGATTCTGTTTCAAAGTTCTGTGAACTATGAATTTGCACTAAGAATATTTTTGCCATTTGAGTGTACTCCTCTTTCTATACGTCATAAACTGAGTAAACTCTAACAGGCACGCACACACACACACAGTTTGACAATCTCCTCACACCTACCATATTTGATCTGTGCAATATCCCCCACCAGTATGTCAGCCACGGGCAGCTGTATGACCTGGCTACCGCGGACCACCTGGAATTTCTGCTCCTGCTCGATGCGGCTCTGCAGCCCACGGAACTGCTTCTCCTTCGACCAGTCGTTGAAGGCAGTCACGAGCACCACACACACCACAGACAACAGGATAGCTGCGCCCTCAATCCAGCCGGCATCGGCCTCGCCCTCGTCCTCTACCCCGGCTGCTGCCGCACCACAGGCTACAGTTTGGAAATGTAGGTGGGAGGGAGAAGAGGAACATTATATGGATGTCTTACATTTGCAAGCACACTGTGTTTTCATACATACAGGCTGAAGTATCTTATTGACAAACACTTACAGAGCTTATAGATCAAGTGGTGGACCTGGATCAACTCACAAATTTCATACACACGCGTACACGTATGTACACTTATTATTTATATTCATTTATTTATGTATGTAGCTTGAACACTCCATAATAAGACACAGGGATGTAATCAAAGCTCAAACTCACACTGTGGGCTGAAAAGCTGTGAACAAAGACAGTTGACTGTGTTATAAGTGTGTGTGAATAAACAGTCCAAGTACATGCGTATGTGCAATTTCTATTTCCCTCTGTACCATGTGTTCAATATAAAAGATGACTCTGAAAGTAAAATGAATTCTGGCTAAAATTACCTTCAGAGAATTCACTTCTCCTCATCTCTTCATTCATTTGTTCTTCTTGAAATGAATGTCCTGCAGTCTACTGGCTGTGCACACAGTCTAGGGTATATTTGGGAATAAAACAAGGCCTATTCCCAGTCCTCCTCGTGCTGCTTCATGTAATGCTCTAGGAGCCATTGTGCACTACACTACTGGCTAGCTGACTTCAAAAGCCCCCAGTGGGGTGATTTGCTTCGGACTATAAAACACTTGCAGCTCACAAGGGAAGTACTGCACACTTCATATTACAGACATTACATATGGAGAGTCTGATTTAACCAAGAACTAGAGTCCAAGAAGCAATTTAGAAATACTAGACACTACAAATGGACTCCACGGTGACCAACGAGGGCAAACACACAACAACATCCCAAAACATTTCCATTAGGCCATTAGGAGAAACATGAATTTCCTGTAAGACAAATTATTACCATTTATTTATTTTACAGAAATAACTAAATGCTAGTAAAATTAGGCACAATACAAGCGTGCAAGAGTGTGAACAATTTAATAGGATGACTTCAGTCTATCCTGCTTGATTGCTGCACCATGCTGACAGTTAAACAGTGAGTGTTCATGGTTCTGATTGTACAGCTCTTAGTATTTAGACATGTGAATGTCTCCTCGTCTCGCTAACACACATCATCATGCAGCAAAGCCGTAGCTGTCCATGGTGCTGAAGTGCCAACACTGTGCGGCAGGAGCACCCAAGGAGCACAAAATAATCCACCTAATGCAGTTGACTGAGAAACTTTTTACAACTGCATGGCATGTAAATGAATAAATAAATGTCCATGAGCTTCAAAGGCATTTTAACTAATTGGTTGCGACGCTGTGCCATACCATGTTTCTACTGTATGTCTACTTATAGTATTGTCTTGTATTGGCCTTGTTTTGTTGCATGTTGTGTGTTTGATTCAGACGCAATTAGGAGCCTACTCATTCAACTGCAGCCAGGCCGTTTCATATGTAAATGAGAATTAAGTCATCCCACCACCTTCTATTTCTGGACCATTGAGATGGTTTTGACCTATTATTAAACAAAACAGTAAACTGGCAGTGAGGGATGTGTGTAGATGCTGTGATATTTGCTATGTAGAAACGTCATTCCATAAATGTTTTAAGGATTCCAGTTTTATGGGATTTTGACATTTTTTTTTGTATTATTGCTTTATTATATTTATAGTCATTATTTCTAATGATCTAATTTCCATGAAGGTTTACTGTCATTTTGCTAAATGTATTGTGCCAAGGGTGTAAAGGCAGTCAAGTCAGCTGTAAAACATCTTGCCGTAGGACAAAACTCTTTAAAGCCAAATTTGAGGGATCATCACCAGAAATGTGACTATTGCTCAATACATGTACATCATTATTTCCTTTTTGTTATGAATCTCAAAAATTACATTATAGTTGGGATGCTGTTGTGTTTTAGTTCCTCTCTAAAAACTCCTCATCTCTGTTACACACACACACACATTTCCACTGAGTGTTTTTCTGAATATGGTGATCCAAAGCGGAATAAATTCATATCTTTCTGAATCACTCTGCTCCTCATATCTATTCATATGTATTCATATCATTCAAATATGAGAGGAGACTTGCATATTGGTACCTTTTTTTGCCTCAAGTTAAAGGGAAGCTTGATTATGTATCTGTAGATGGACGCAGTTATTTGCATAATGATTCCTTTGGCCTTTCTCTGCTTTATTTGGACTTGGTGATGCAGAGAGCTTTTTCATAAAGCTCAAAAAATGCAAAGAATTTGAAGGGAAAAGTGCTGGTCATGACTGATGTTCAAATTCCAACTAACCAATGATAACTATTTGGCTGACTGAGTTTATGATTTATTTACTGGCTTATTAACTACATCTTAATCTTAACAAACCTCCTAAAAGCGTATTAGCTGAGAAATCATTTAATTAACTACCCACACAAGTTACACTGTGATAACCATTTCTTTTTTCGTTGGTATTTCTACTTCTTAAAACGCCTTGAAATGATGACTGGTCCCTTTGGCAGGGGAACTGAATTCCATTACTGTGATAATGCTGGGAGCAATGACTGATGTTGCTGACTCAGCACCTCGTTATGGTCTCTGTCTTCATTTCCTGTTTCACGGCTCACAGGGCTGATGTATGGGCGCTGAGAGCTCAAGGTTATTTCTCTACTCAACACTTCATTAACCTTCCCAGTACCTTTTATACGCACATTTAACACATTCAACATGTGCACGCGCATGCGAACACACGCACATGCACACACGCGCACATGCACACACACACGCACGCACACACAAACACACACACGCCCGCACACACACGCGCACACAAAATTACACTAATACTTGATGAGTCACTTGATCTCGAGGCAAGTCACAAACCGAGTGTGACCTGCCTCACCAATTAAAAAGTGTGTGTGCATACATGTACTGTAAGTGTGTGAGCAAGTGCCAGCAATGTCAGAAGAAGTGATATCAGTGGGCCAATGCAATTACAGCCCTTTGCTGTCCTCAGCAATAGTGGGGATACCAGAGATAACTGTGACTGTTGTAGAGTGCGTGTGTCTGTGTGTTTGTGTGTCTTTCTCAAGACCTTGAAATGAATGATAACAGAGCAGGAAGTGATGTCACGAGAGCTGTTTCACTCACACTCTCCGCTGCTTTCTCCGGGAGGGTGGTAGAAGGAGAGGCCCAGGGAGATCAGGGCGGCGATCTCCAGGATGATGAGGGTGACGTCCTGCAGTGCCTCCCATACCAGCTGCAGGAAGGTTTTTGGCTTCTTTGGAGGTATCAGGTTTTTACCATATAGTTCTTTTCTCTTGTCCAGGTCAGGTTGGGCACCTGCGAGACCTGAGAGAAGAAGACACAGAAAGAGAAGGAGAGAGAAGTAGGAGTTAGAGCTCTCTCACACAAAAAGTATTTAAATGCACAGCTTTATTCTTACAAGCACTGATTTCCAGCCAGCTTTCTAATCAATCTTTTGTTTTAAGAGTTTCTTATCTAATTACCACTTTGAGTCATGATGGGCCATGGGTCTGCGTTCCTCATATAATTCTGCTCAAGAGACGAGGACTTAGTGCTTTCACCTCATCCACCTCCTCACACATCATGAACTATTGTGCACAAATACCTTCGGCTCTTTTATCTGAAGAACTTCATAGTGGCTCGAAGCACAATTTACTTTTTAGAATACTGTGAAGGAAATTATTCTCATACAGTAGTTTTTCTCATACATATAATGTGGCAAAAGGGCCAATTACATCAGGTGTAGTGTGTTGGCAAGAGTAATAGAGTGCTGTGGGAAGGAGCCCGAAAACCCGGAAATTAGCATTTTTGCACTTGCAGTTCCCCGGTCTCAAAGTCAATGGATTTTTTGAATGGGTTTTTCATTAGATGCCTGAAATAAGGTCTGTGGACAACACAAGCTTTAGAGGTTTTTATGTTTTTTTTCTGCGACATAAATCACATCAGTGATCACACCTGAATTTTGAAGCTTTTAAGTGTCTTAAATAGGCTGTTGCTAGCAAGTGGCTAAATGAGACTGCAGAGGTTGTGTGGACACAGACACTCATGGTTGAATTTCATAATCCAGTTAGCATTAACAGAAATTTGTTGCTTTTTGTATGCAATTGTTTTTAATAAATATTTCCTTTAAAGATGCATTAAGTAATGTTTTCAATGTGGGATGATTTAGAAGCACAGGACATTAGTGCATGTGGTGCATTATATTCAACATTATGGCGAATATGGACATAATTTAGATTCTGTGGTTGACTGTACTGGAGTTATATCATTTATCTGCTTTTCAATTTAAACTAATGAGCCCTAAAATTGAGTATATATTGCCCGAACTATTATACTTAATATGTATAAATGTCCACACATTAAATCACATTTATTACAGCTACCATAAGAATCTGCATCACTGGTGTGTCAGAAACTGCTGTGAACTATAAAATATATCTACATCAATCCTTCACAAATCCAATCCTTTGGCTGTCCTCACAAAGCTTTGGAGGTAACATTAAGCGTAATAACAGCAATGCAAATGTATGTTCTATATCCTCAGTTAAAATGATTCTTAATAGATTTCTATCAAGCTACATTATTGGTTTCTATCTGGCTGCTGCTCAGTGTAGTTCCATTATCTGGTGCTGAGTGCACACACAAGCACAGTGTGTGTTCACCATCTCTCTCTGTCTCTCTCTCTGTGTCTCGCTCTCACAACCACAGACATTACCACAGCATTATGTCATGCATGGTGCGTCACTGGGTCTCCCAGGAGTGGCCCTGGATTGCACCTGATAACATTGCTTGTGCATGACACTGTTTCACATGTGATTGCGTATGAATGTGACGTGACTTATTAACATCTGCATAAAAGAATTGATGATACATCTGCATCCGATGTCGGAAGAGAAGCGAAGAAAGAGAACGACGGGGTTTTGTTGTGTGGAAAACAGGTTTAGATACTGCAAAAAAAAAAAAAAAAAGATAGAAAATGGAGAAAAGAAATCAGTTTCACTTGCTTGTAAAAGAGAGAGAGAGCAACACAGAGGGAGAAGGAGAGGATAGAAGGAGGGCAGGCTGAAAAGAGAACAATTCCCAGCTCCTACGTAGGAGAATGCCCTGGTTACAAATAGATCAGTCTATAAATAGCCTCGTTATCCATTCTCTTTTAATTGTCTCTGTGAGAGGACCTAGCATGCTCTCCCATTGATCTCCACAGCACCCTGCATCTCATCACACACAAGCATGCCTGCATGGGTGTTTGGGTATGTTTGCGTGTAAGCGCATGGATCTGTGAGTCGTGACCGCCTGCACGTGCTTTGTGTGTGTATGTGTGTGTGCATGTGTGTGTGTGTGTAATAAGGCTGGCCAAGCATGCCTGCAGTTGCTTGCCTCATGCCATGGTAAAACTAGAGCTCACATAAGCAGGCTTTAGCGAGCGTGCGCACACACACACACACACACACACACACGCACACAAGCACAGATGCACATATATATACGCATATTCACATCCAGCTTGTGTAGAACCCACTCTATATTTTCAAATGGGTCAGGTGCACATCAAATATGACATTCACGTCATACCTCCACAGAATTTTTAAAAACAATAAACATGTATGTTAATCCTCCTATAGGGGAGCTAGTTATAGCAAATGCACCATTCTGTATTATCATTACGCACTGTAATACAACATACTGCATACTCTTAGCTCTTTCTGCCATGTGATATGAACCTCTGTATGGGAGGAGTACATCAGTTCAACATGACATTTAACCTTGTTAAATGTTTTAAGTGTGTTCTCTTTAAATGCCCTTCAGAAGTGAGCTACGCTGTAATCAATCTCCCTCATCATTAAATACTCATTGCTTCCTGGAAAATCCTCCGCTACATTATCATTCCTTCCTGGATAGCTGGTTGCAGTCCTGCTTAAAATTCATTTGCCAGCTTATGAAATATTGTAGGCTAAATACTGTCAGCCCACCTAACTGCTCTGGCAATGGATTTTGAGGAGGCAGTGAGAGGGCAGAGAAAATGTGGCGATACACAGATGACTCACAACAATCTCACAGAGGATTAAGGGTGATTGCACAGAAGTCTTTGTGCTTGAGTTCATTACCACGGAGAGAAGCCCAAACAGAGAGTAATATACAAGCAAACTACATACCAAATGTACATGGACTGTGGATGGGAACAGATAAGGAACTACTGGGGCTGTATAATTGGAAATTAATTTCACCAAAGCTCATTGCAATTGTTCTAATGAATGTTCAAATGATAAAAGCCTTTTGGAAAGGTAATTTGAGTCCACCTATGAAAAATGAAAAATGAGACGAGGAATGATGCACTATCATTAGTGTTAGATTGCAGTTCCTTTTTAGATCATCAGACGATGGACTTAAAACAAACGGTCAGCATCCTGGTGACTCAGCAGATGAAGTAAAATCAATTTACCGTCCCAGAAATGCATCCTGTACTTTAATCCAATTTATGAATTCGGTTGCATGCAGTCAAGTCACTCCACATATTCAGTCACTTTCCGCTGAGTACTGGCTAATTAAGCAGGCATGATTAATAATAAACCACCGTTGATCATAGTTGATTGTAAGCATTAGATGGTTAAAGTTAAAATATTCAATGCCTATTAAAAACGTATGATTATGGAATTAATCATGAAAAGGGCTGCACTACAAATCATCAGTATGGGCTTCTTTGGCTGTCTGGGTTCAGGGCCAAAAAAGCTGCCCCTGCTTCTGTAACTTAAACAGAAAAATTGGCTCCGTAATCTCTACTCTTAGATCATTTTGGAAACCTGACTATGACACTTGTTATGGTGACATTACTAATGTAATGATAATCAGATGATGTATCATTGAAAATACAGTGATTAGACTGGGGCTGCAACCAAAGATTGTTTCCTCTGTTGACTCATCTGTTCGTTACTTTTCTGATTTATGATATGTTGTTATTGACGTGTTATTGTCAATAAAATGCCAAAAAGTAAACTTGATGAAGATATAATAGAATTTCTCCTTTTTCTCAATGTTCTTATTCTATCATTTATGGTCAGTAATGCGCTGATCTGTCGAACACAGAATGATCTCGGAGTAAAATCTGCTTTTGACAAATGGTTCCTACCAAACATCCTGTTTCCAAATAGACAGGATAGACATGAAAAAAACTTCATGCCAACCTTTCTGCATAGGAGGAAATGGGATTTTTTTTCAGTAAGAGGGAACATGATGGCATATTTTAACAGTTGGCCCTTTTTTGTCCATGGCTAAAAATAGATCTCCATGGAAACGCTATGCATCCCACTCATTGGATGGAAATACCCGTGACTCTGAACCTTGGAGAACGTGTGAATATGTAAGTGTGTGTGTGTGTGTGTGTGTGTGAGTGTGTTATATGTGTGTTTTCTGACCCAGAGCTTGCATGCATGTGTATATGTGTGCAGACGTAGGTACGTTTCCACAAAGAAAATACAGTAAAGGATAAAATGATGTGATGACCTCCAAATGTCCTTGTAAAACAGCCACGTCACAGTGGAGCTGCAAACAGACATTTATATACATAAAAGAATCTTCACATAATGGAGTGAACAATATTCTAGCGTGTCCGGCTGGATCCATGCAGTATCTGTTTTCCCTCCCTGTTTGGTTTTACGTCTTCCTGCCTGTCTGAACTTCCCCCCCCCCTCACAATACCGTGTGCCACAGTGTCCAAAACAAGTCACCATGGCAACAGGGTTCTACGACGATGATGATGATGATCATCATCATAACGACGCAAAATATTGATGCTTTTTTTCTGCAGCGAATCAATAGCTTCAACCATTTTGAAAAGAGAGAGGGGAATGAAGAGAGAAGACAGAGAGGGTTGAAGTGTGACTCAGAGAGCACAAGAGAGTGAGAAAAGGATAGAGAGAGAGAGAGAGAGAGGGGGAGAGGGAGAGAGAGAGAGAGAGAGAGAGAGAGAGAGCGAAACAGGAAATGAAAGTAGGCTGGATGTAGAGTGACTCTATGAATAATAACCCATCAGCGGCTAAAAGGTGGATAATTATGATGCTCTTATTAGAAGATGGAGTGATGGAGAAATGTGTCACAGTGTCCTTGAGAATGACCTCCATCATAATGACACAATTTTATGCCAAAAAAGATTCAGAGGTTTGTTACTGTGCGTACAAAGGCAGAATAGGTAGCTTCAAAGGGCAGATCCAGGATGATATTAAAAAAAATAATGAAGTGTGTTGCAGATCCAGAGATCCAGACAATAACAGGAAAGTGCACACAAAGACAAGAAAGTGGAAATAAATGTGCTTTTTTTTGGATATGCTATTAAGGCTTGTGTCTCTTGTGTCGGATGCAGTATAAGATATGGCAGCGCAACATACATTGTTGTTGTAGTGCTAGTTAAGGGGCTGAAAGCACTGGATGCTTTTATATTAGCTTTTTACTTGTTGTCCTTGTTTAAGATGCGTGACTGTGCGTATCTTTGTACATTTGTTCTCGGCTTTCCATGTAAGTTTATGTGTGCAAACATTGTTGCAGTTCCTGGTTTACTGACAATGTTCAGTTTCCAAGGTGATGCATTTTCCACGTTATATTCACTTTCAAGGTTTTTTGGAACTGGAGATAAAAACAAAGCTTTACAACCGTTTACAACCCACACTCTAACTAGAGAGCATAGAAGATATAATGCCAGAGAACTCATCACACCTGAGAGCGATAGAAGTAAAAATCTGATTTGTGCAAACTCTTGTAATACAAAACGAAGATTCAGATCTGCTGACCACCTCCCCACATCTCTGCTTCTAGCAACAAGGACACAGAGGAATTCACCCCTTATTGTGTTTAAGGCCAGACAGTAGACAAACATACCGTACACAAGTGAAGGAACACATATGTCTATGATGTTTTATTGCAATTAGCCAGGTGGGGAAATGTCTGGAAAAAATTTAATCACGGGTTTGGAGTTTAGCTTGATTAACTTGACATTTCAACTGAACAGCCTCTTTAATTGGAGACATTAGTGGCGAATATAACTAAATTGAACAAATCATTCCTGTACAGGGATGCCACACCCAGCAGCACAGCAGGTCCAGGCTCTGTTAAATGAAGATGTAATTAAAGAAAGGAGGTGCTTTTTCTCACTTAAACACAATGGAGCTGGATGTTTTGGGGAAAACATCAGGGGGATTGATGTTAGTGCAACATTTAAAAACAGCAGGAAAGGGATTTTTCAGCCCATCCTGTGTTCAGGGAGGGTTTCTCTTGCTTGAAAAAGTTCAATGTCTTATTTTGTGTTGCTTTGCTTTAAAGATTGATCTCTTAGCTCAGCTTACGACGGGGTTTTGCATGCTCTGATTCTCTGTGTGCTCCGCACCCTGTCAGGATTGAGAGTGCACAAGGGCACGGCAGGAGGCAGGCTCTCTCTGTGAGGACGAGTTGATGTGACATGTCTTCACTGTAGCATAACAGGCGAGCACACATACTGTACTGTATGTAAACAAACAGCAGAGAAAATACATTCTCTCATTTCATGAGAAGTCACAGGGTCACACTAACACAAATGCATGCTCACACGCACAAACACACACGTAGATCTATCATTTATTCCCCTACGGACAGCCCCATCTAAAAGGTAATGGACTGGAAAGTGACACTGAGCAATTTTTGACACCATGTCTTTCCCATCACGCGTGCACTGTATGTGTGTGCATATGTTCACATGAGTGTGACACCATACTACAGCCTGTTACCGTGTGTTTCTGCTTGTGCCGACAAAATGACAGATAAGTCTAATAATGCAAATGCACTATGCTACACTATAGAGATGCAAACTACGGGAACAGGATCTGTGGCGGATTTTCATTTTCATTTATCAGGCAACCGAGAGCTCAGAGGAGCTCTGGTCTTGGCTGCTACTTTTACAGGATATTTACTTAAAGGAATAGTTCAACATTTTGGAAAATACACATTGTTGGTGAGTGTTAGATGAGAAGATTGATACCACGATCGTGTTTGTAGATGAGCGAGGGGGGCACTATTTCTTAGCGGGGCCCAGTTGCCAAGCAACCAGCGGAGACTCAAGGAAGTAACTGGCCCTGGCCAAGAAATAGTCTGGCACATAATCCCCCATTAAACGGCAAATTGTTTTTACTGTTTGAGATATAGCGAGTTAATTAGTGAGATGTAGAGATGCTGGCGGCCTTTGGATGTGACATGTTCCAGAGCTGATTTATGTCTGATTTTGACAGTGCTACAAACTGACCACTAAAAACACATTTTTGTCTTGGCATTATAGGTCTTTCATTATCAAAACTAAAAAGCCACTGCATCTGAACTCATTCTCTGATGCCACTTAATTTGTGTTTTCTCAAATGCCAGGGCAGTTTTGAAAGGTCTCCCAACAACCCGAATTACATGTAGCCTATGTAGCAATGCCGAAAATAAAATATGTAACTGTATATGAGCGTGTGAGGGTGTGTGTGTGTGTGTGTGTGTGTGTGCATGCGATTTTGTGGGGGCAGCTGTACAAGTGGGTGATTTTGCTGTCACGCACTGTGCTCTATGAGTCTGACTCATGCGAGAGAATGGAGTGAGAGAACACTGCTCACAGCTCTCTCTCTCTCTCACATGCATACATACACACAAACACACATGCCACTCACTCCACAGGCTAACTGATTTTCACTTAGTATTCCTGCAGTACTTTCGAGTACTGTACATAAAATGTTGCTGGGAGTCTTGTACAGAGACTGGACAAGATGGCTGAATAAACAAAGTCTTCAGGTATAAAAGACTGAATAAATCATCCCACGTTCATTTTATAAGCTATTATGTTCTGACCCAAAGTACACATGCTCTTTTGTTTCTATGACGATATTTCTTGCAGTTTTTTTGTTTTATTTAATAATGTTGTGAAAAAAAGCTGATTATGTAATGTTATGCAAGAAAAGCAGGCAACAGCGAAAACCCATAGATGCAGTTGGTGTATGTCGCTCATATCACAGAAATTTAATACCCAAAGGTTTAATTTACACCTTCTTAGAAATCTTTTTTGGAGGCCTGGCAAGTAGCACATCAAGAGCAGCACGGAGGGGAAAAAACAGATAAAAGCTGACGGTGACTCAAGTAGGATGAAGGCTTCGGTGCATATGGTCCTTATCAAAATTCATGAAACCGCTATTATTGTGTTAAAATTCTGTGCACGGGCGAGGTCCAGTTCATATTCTGGATCGATGCGTCTGTGCCGTTTCTGGGTGCAGGTGAGTCACATTTCAAAACCATCATGTGTATGTGCATTTGGGCCGTATGATAAATCATATAAAATCCAGCAAAGTCATTGTTATGTAAACATGATTCTGCCATGTTTGTATTGGTGAGGATATCCATTGCGTCGAACCAAGCCCTGCCAAATTCTCCTTAAGCTCAGTTACTACAGGTGACATGATCTATGTGGGACGGGACATTGATGTAAATAAATCTAACGTGTAAGACGCAGAGCAGTTTTTGTACTGTAAAACATTTGAGCAGCCTGCTGTGTGGGGCCAAATTCATAGAAGATGAGAGTTACAAACACATAGTTAAAAATGAAATTGTGTAACCACTTGAATCGTCACAGACACAAAAAAACGCAAAAAATACGGGTGAAAATCGTGATGTCATCTGTGGAAAAGATTTTCTCTTCATGCATGCATACATGTGAGTGTCCAAATGTGCTTATTCAACTGACTGCAAATGCTCAAAAGTGAAAAACAATGTAAAAAAATGTGAGTCTCTTACTGAATTTATTAGTCATTTAGTATATCTGTTCCACCATCTGAGCCTCAAACACTGTAATGTTAGCTGGCCCGACTGCCCTAGATGTGGACACAACATTAATGTGACATCTGTTTACAGCCTCTGTGTGTGTGTGTGTGTGTGTGTGGCAAAGAAAGAGAAAGAGATAGTGAGAGTGTGTGAGCATGTTTAGACACAACTGCTTAGTGATAAGGGCAAAGTGTAATGCGGTCAGTTACCTCACCCTGTAATTCCAGACTGTTCAACCATTAATTCAATCAATCAATCTATCTATCTACCTGTGCATCCCTCCATTCTTCCTTCCATCCATTCATCCATTCATCCATCCATCATCACACATCATCATACAATGTGAAATAAACATAAATTCATTCAGTTCCTGGATTTCTTAAGCCAGTCTTCATATCTGATGATGAAATGTCACTGGTACTGAATTCTTATTCACTTTGTAGATGCTGCAATAAATAATATAGTGCTGTGGCTGAGCAGTAGCTGTAACAACACAGTCCCTCCTATTTTCACCTTTTCATCTCTCACTTTCTCTTTTAGCCATGCACACTCAGAAGGAGAAAACACCCCTTTTCCTTACTCCTCTCATGTGTGACTGTTTGTATATTTATGTAGGGACTGTTGTACGCATGACTGCAGGAATATATGTACATTTTGACAGCTTTAATACTACTAGACTGTATAAATTATTGTACATTCCCATTTACAGATCATAGGGGTTAATGACAAGGTAATGGTTTATTTTAAATAAGTCCATAGAGAGCTACGTACAGCATAGTAAAAACAAATATTTATACTATCTATACTGACACCGTAGTTTTGGCTCTGTTGGCTTAGTTAACCATGGCGATCAGGAGCTGTTGTGTTTTCCCTCATGCCTACACACATACACTAACATTTCCAACTGCACGTAAACGCAGTGGATGCGCACTCACACAAGTCAGCAACCCTCCCCCCTTGGGAGTGAAAAGGGAGAGCGTCCAGGGCCAAGAGGCTGAAAGGGAGAGTGACAGTGGTCTATCTGCTGTCTCCCATCTGGGTGTCAGTCTCTGGTTTCGCCCAGGGGCTCAGATAAGCTCCGGACACAATAGGGACAGCTATTAAAATTCAAACTACCTGAGAGAGTCATGAAATAGTCATGACAGGTAAGGGAAATCTACACACACTAATGTGCCTTATTGTCTGCCTGGAATTGCAGGGAAAATACACTGTTTGGGGTTTAGCAAGAGAGGCGCTGATGACTGTGGAGGGCAAATGCCAACTGAACTAAATGTATACTAATAATTCAAATAATAATTTGACATCATTCAATGTAATTTTGTCATCATATTTATACATCGATATCAATGATGTTTTAAATGGATTAAAGCATGTAAGAACTATCTGTTAATCAGCACACTCTTGAAATAGGAGAACCCTAACACTACATGGAAATTACAGTGGAGAGTTGAAAGGGTATTGATCTTTGCTTGTGCTATGCAGTAGCATTTTCAGCGAACTTAATGTGACTGAGCCCATGAAACCCCATCCAAAAAGTTCCATCTGTTGCACAAATGGATGCATCTTTAATGTTCCTGAAATGAAACAGATGTTCTTAGATGGCATTAGGCACAATTGATTTTTCCATATACTACTAATGTAAGGCTAATCATTTGGTGCTGGCTGGGTCACATTTATAAACTGTAAAAAAAAATAATATATATATATATACACACACTACTAAATGGCAAACTATATCTACAAGAGAAAAGGACTGAGACTTTTTTTTTTTTAATTATTGATGAATTGTTTAGTCTATAAGATTTTTTAAAAATATATGCTCTTCGCAAGTTCCTTGAGGCCAATATTTTTTTTTCCAATCCAACCAACAGTCCAAAATCTAAACATGGTCAATTTATCATGATATAAAGACACATTTCATATTTGGCAATCTATATCAGACAAATTGAATGATTATTTGATTATCAATGTGTTTTTATGAATTATTTTCTAATGGATTAATTGTTTTAATACTACTGTAAAAAATCTCTTACACTGTGCACACAGTATACATACAGTACTTAAGCACAAGAAAGTAGAAAAACATGAGTGATTGCATCCAGAATTACAGGATTTGCAGTGGTACATTTACATTCAAAAATAAAACTACTCCACCGACCAGCTACAATAGTAAAATGCTTACTTTTACTATTGTAGGCAAGTAAGATTGTGATGACTGTAACTTAAAGGATAAAGGACTACATAATGGATCTGAATATTCCTTCTACCAGTGAAGGTTTGAACAGGTGAAGTATAAATTCCCCAATGAAGATTCTTTTAAATCAGACCCAGCTGTACTGTACTTACTGGATAAAAGTGCAATAGCTCAAAAGTACCATCACAAGAGCATTGCTAGATTAGTGAACTGCAGAAGTTGAGATGATGTGTTTGCACATTAGGCGGTGTCTGGTTTTGATGCTTTGATGCCGTGCCCTTGGGTAAGTGTACTATCAGTGTGGTAGTATCCTTCATCCCCTGGGCAAGATTAAACATGCTTAGTTTATTCTTTCTTTATGCCTTTGGGCAAGACACACAGTCATACGTTTCAAAGGTTCAGGAAAGGTAAAACTCTAAATTGGAGTGAGACAATATCCATGTTCCTGTTCCTCTTTTCTGCTGCTGCTAGGATGTTATGGATTACTCTCCTCTACTTTCTGCATGAATTCAAAGTTGAGAGATGGCTGCTCTGTGCCCTTGAGCAAGGCAGGGCTGGATCCGGTCCAAGACTGTGTATGTGCCCTTGAGAGGGAAATGCTGTCTGTCTGTGTTGGCAGTGGTGGTACCATCCTTGTTCTGCCCCACAGCGGGAGAAGAGAGAGGAGAGAGGTCAACTCAGGAAAAGAGCTGACATGGAAAGAAACAAGCCGGTTATAGCCCGGGACTCTGCATATTCAGCTAAAAGCATCACCACGCCTGTCAACTTGCTATCCATACTCCTGGCTTCCAGCAGCCAGTTCAGATTCAGGACATTTCAGAGGACAAGAACTGAATGTAGATATGTGACAGCGACCTAGGACAGAGAAGCATTTGGAGATGTCAGTTTCTGCCACTGTATTTTTGAGTGATTCACTTATCTACTGGCAGACTTTCCAGGCAGACACGAACTAAAGTAATGAGGTGGTGTGGTGGACTGATGGTAGAAACCTGTCAGTGGATCACAGATTCAACAGCCACCTGTCCTGTCCCTCAAGAGCCCTTAAGCATGACACTACACCCCACCTGAACACTGTGGGCTTACTTTGCAAGACTGCAAATTAAAATGTTTCATTTGAAAGTTAAAGTTTGAAAAAACAAGGAGGAATGAATCTTAGTACACTTTGAAGAAATATGAAAAGTGCTGATTTAATTTCTTGCCTTGGTAACAATGTCTTAGCATTACATCACCAATTATTTCAAAGCCAGAGGAGTCTGGCAGCACAAAAAACAAGAAAGGAGGAAAAACATCACTGCACTGCAATGTCAGTCAGTGTTCCCTCATGCTTAAAAAAATGCTAACGACAAGACCAACGATTTCATAAGATGAAATCAGATGTGAAATAGCTAAACTGTCACAATGACCTCATGTTTAATGTAAAGTAATAACTGAATTATTTTTTAAGTGAACTGAAAACGTCAATCACAAGTAAAGCTTAAAGATCCATACAAGTAAGTTTAAATTGTTGTTTTCCTAAGGAGAGTTGAATCAGCACATATGTTGTTTTTTCCACACAGTGATGCTTTACAGTCAGTTTCATATCTGGAAACTACCAAGACAACCATGTTTATTTTTTTCTTACATTTTCAATCATGTCTACTGAAAACCAATCTGTACACTAAAGTAAACAGACATACTGTATACTGTTGTGAGTCAGCACCAGGCTCCATGAGAGCAGGCCAGTAGAGTCTGGTTTTTGGCATCTGTCCTCTTAATTCAGTCAGGCATCTCCTGGGACAGCTGACTTCACTGCCGGCAATGACCAGCATCTGCCTGTGTGTGCGTGCATGCGCATGTGTGTGTGTGTGTGTCTACATATCTGTCTGCCTGGCAAGATGGAGTTTAAAAAAAAAAGAAAGTGTATAGTCATACAATGACAATACAGTAATATACAATATATACTGTATAGAGTACACATATAGCACATTCAAAGTATCTTCCTGACAATGGTAGCCTAGTTCAACATATTGAAATACTTCTCTAGCTCACTTGATTCTCCTTGTATTGTTACTGGTCAACCCATCAAGTCATATTTATCATGAGGGAATCAATACACTGTGCTGGCTTTTCATCTGATATGCATCACTACTGATGAAAAGAGGCACAGATAATTTCCACATTCAAGGCCAATTTCTCAAAAAGAAATTAGACATAGTCAAGCCTAAGGATGCATTTCAGTGGACATCTAAGGGATATAAACTTTGTTTTAGTCCAAGACCTTGTTTAATTCCTGTCTGGGAAACCAGCCCACAGCGCATTTCTCCAGAGACAGTAATCAAAGCCTGATATAAAAGCCTAAGCATCTGAGAAGTGATTGCACTTCACAACACATCCCAGCGGAAATGTTCACAAGCCATTATTATTTTTTCCCTACACCTGCTCATCTTTTTGTATTATGGTGCATTAAGAAATTGGCACAGCTTTGCAACAAGGAGTACATTGTTGTAAGGCATAGAAAGGGTTCATCATTTGCCACTAAGAACTTTACTAATGGTTTATGTCTTTTTTTAATTTTTTTATGCTTAACAGATGAACATGAAACAGTGTGAAAAAAGTAACCTTTTGGGTTGCCAGATTGGAGAAGCTCTTAGGGCTTCCTGTTTGCATCAGATCTGTTTGTTAGCAAGTCATTGATGGAGGCTTGTAACAAGCTTGTAAATTCAAATGTCAGTACAGTAAATCATCAGCAGTTATTTGTCCTTGTATTTTTTCCCAATGATCTAACCCATATACTATACTATCTAACCCATGTACTGCTTTGTAAACATGTACAGTGGGGCAAAAAAGTATTTAGTCAGCCACCAATTGTGCAAGTTCTCCCACTTAAAAAGATGAGAGAGGCCTGTAATTTTCATCATAGGTACAGTTCAACTGTGAGAGACAGAATGGGGGGAAAGAATCCAGGAAATCACATTGTAGGATTTTTAATGAATTAATTGGTAAATTCCTCGGTAAAATAAGTATTTGGTCACCCACAAACAAGCAAGATTTCTGGCTCTCACAGACCTGTAACTTCTTCTTTAAGAGGCTCCTCTGTCCTCCACTCGTTACCTGTATTAATGGCACCTGTTTGAACTGGTTATCAGTATAAAAGACACCTGTCCACAACCTCAAACAGTCACACTCCAAACTCCACTATGGCCAAGACCAAAGAGCTGTCAAAGGACACCAGAAACAAAATTGTAGACCTGCACCAGGCTGGGAAGACTGAATCTGCAATAGGTAAGCAGCTTGGTGTGAAGAAATCAACTGTGGGAGCAATTATTACAAAATGGAAGACATACAAGACCACTGATCATCTCCCTCGATCTGGGGCTCCACGCAAGATCTCACCCCGTGGGGTCAAAATGATGACAAGAACGGTGAGCAAAAATCCCAGAACCACACGGGGGGACCTAGTGAATGACCTGCAGAGAGCTGGGACCAAAGTAACAAAGGCTACCATCAGTAACACACTACGCCGCCAGGGACTCAAATCCTGCAGTGCCAGACGTGTCCCCCTGCTTAAGCCAGTACATGTCCAGGCCCGTCTGAAGTTTGCTAGAGAGCATTTGGATGATCCAGAAGACGATTGGGAGAATGTCATATGGTCAGATGAAACCAAAATAGAACTTTTTGGTAAAAACTCAACTTGTCGTGTTTGGAGGAGAAAGAATGCTGAGTTGCATCCAAAGAACACCATACCTACTGTGAAGCATGGGGGTGGAAACATCATGCTTTAGGGCTGTTTTTCTGCAAAGGGACCAGGACGACTGATCCGTGTAAAGGAAAGAATGAATGGGGCCATGTATCGTGAGATTTTGAGTGAAAACCTCCTTCCATCAGCAAGGGCATTGAAGATGAAACGTGGCTGGGTCTTTCAGCATGACAATGATCCCAAACACACCGCCCGGGTAACGAAGGAGTGGCTTCGTAAGAAGCATTTCAAGGTCCTGGAGTGGCCTAGCCAGTCTCCAGATCTCAACCCCATAGAAAATCTTTGGAGGGAGTTGAAAATCTGTGTTGCCCAGCGACGGCCCCAAAACATCACTGCTCTAGAAGAGATCTGCATGGAGGAATGGGCCAAAATACCAGCAACATGATGTGTGAAAACCTTGTGAAGACTTACAGAAAACGTTTGACCTCTGTCAACAACGGGTATATAACAAAGTATTGAGATGAACTTTTGTTATTGACCAAATACTTATTTTCCACCATAATTTGCAAATAAGTTCTTTAAAAATCAGTGATTTTCTGGATTTTGTTTTTCTCATTTTGTCTCTCATAGTTGAAGTGTACCTATGATGAAAATTACAGGCCTCTCTCATCTTTTTAAGTGGGAGAACTTGCACAATTGGTGGCTGACTAAATACTTTTTTGCCCCACTGTATACAACACTAGATGTTGTATATGTGTAGTTCTTATTTGATTAGTGATTTTCACTGATCTAGAAGCATCAATAAAACATTTATTGACTATAAATAAAATCAGGCTTTTTTTTAAAGACATACCAAAGACATGCATTAGCTGGACTGCTCATTAAGACGTCAGCACATTCTTTCACTCAGTAAATCTTCTTAATATTGCATATAGAGTGCTATTGCAGTGATCGACCACTGTGCCACAATGCTGCTTAAGCCTCCTTCAAGGTCACTGCTACTACACCGCAGAAGAACACCTGTGTGAGTAGTGGTGTGTATTTGTGAGTGTGCGTGTGTGCCCATGATGTGGTTTTGCTCCCTCACAGAGCAAAATGGCTGTGTATCATTTATAATCTGTCCTCTGAGAGACATCTCTCACTCGCTTCTCCACCGCCTCCTATTTCATTCTCTCTCTTTTTCTTCCTCTTCTTTCCCTTTTACGGAGCCACTAGGGGAAGGGAGGTGAGGGAATGGCGGAGAGGAGAGAAGGAGAGGAGGAGGAGAGGAGGAGAAGAGGAGTTGCAGAGCAGGAGAAATTGTCCTTATTAAAGAGATGGCTGCTCCGTGTGAGAGATCCCTTGTGGGACAGAGATTAAATATACTGCGTCAGAAGGGAACGCGCTCGAGGTGCTGCGACTGGAGGACGCGATAAGTATGATCATCAGGGAGGGCGAGATGGAGGGAGGGCCAAAACGAAAAGGAGCAAGGAGGAAAGGTGGGATGAGGGACAAACAGATGAGAAGAGGAGCAGAAGGAGAAACAACAGGGTAATTAGAAGAGGAGAATGTGAGAAATGTACCCAGATTGAAATGTGGACTTTATTTCAAGGGAGGGATAAAAAAAGATTAGAGGGAAAAAAGGGAGAAGCTTTGTATGAATGAAGGAAAATAAAAAAATATATAAATAAAGGAGATGAAATGGGGGAGCAGGAGAGGTGTTTTCAACAAAACTCTGCAGTCAGAGAGGATGGAGGGAGAAGGAGAGAGGACGATAGAGAGAAGGTGGGAAGAGGTGGATGACAGATGCGTGGGGCAAACAGTTTCCTGAGTTATGTATAGAACTCATAAGGCCTCGTCATGGGAGCAGTACAGAACATAGAGCGAAATATGTAGGAGGAATACGAACAGTGATAGTAGCACAGCCTTGATTTTACAAAGGGAAATCACAATGCAATGTATGATACTAGACGGCCATCTGTAGCTGCAAGAGGGGCTGTGGCCGAATAGAAAAAAGGAAAAAAGTATTTACCCATCTTCATACATCTAACCTCTTTTTGAACAACACTCTCTTCTCATCTTCAGTCTTTCTCCTGCTACACCTCCATTTCTTCCTTTTTGTTCTTTTCTACATGTTTTGCCAAACACACATGCACACCCCTAAATTTGTGTCCTTGACATCAAGCCAATGTCACTGAAGAAAAATGAATGCAAACATCCAAGACACTGGATACAAATCAATGGATTTATACTGTATGCGATAAACTGCGTGTGTGTATTTGTGTGTAGAGACATTTCGGGTCTGTTGTTTGTGTGTGTTTATATCGAATCACATTCAGATAAAGTGCTCACCTCAATGAGTGGACTGTTAACACAAGAACCGTCAACAACCAGCTCCCATAAGGAAAACAGGCAGTGTGCATGATGTATCATCTGGCCACAATCCACCACTGTCATTACTGCCACAAAAAGTAATGCAGGGGCATTCCCCTCAGGAATCTGCTATAAAAACATCTGTCCTCAATCAAATGATTGTCACCTGCATTTCTGCAAACCATTTTTTTTCCACTTGTCAAAGGCTACTGTGCTCTGTGTTACTAGAGGTATCAAAAACCAAGTCCACGTTCAGATAGTATATTTTCAATAGTTTAGGCACAAACACAAATTTAGAACTGTGTGCTACTTTTCCAGCACAATTACATTGTTACTAACTCAGTAAAATAAGTGAGAGTAGAAGAGAGAGATAATGAAGGTTATAGATGTAGAGCAGGTCTATTTAGGCTACGCTGTACACTGGCCCACTGGGATATCAGCGACCGACCAGCACACCGAAATAGAAATGGGAGCAGAGGAGGGAGAGAAGGGAGGAGAGGTAAGGTGTGATGAGACAGAGGAATGGGAGGTAGAGAGAGAGAGTAAGGGCAGGTAGAAGGGCTGATGAGGTCTGGAGGGGACAGGGAGGGGAGGTAGGAGGGATAAAGGGAGGTAGGAAGTAAGGTGTTTTACAGGAGAAGACATCATGGAGTTGTGGAGCGGGTGGAAATATATTTTTATTTTCCATTTCAAAGTTTGCTTTAAAGGAATAGTTTGATATTTAAAAATCAAATAATGCTTTCTTGCCAAGAGTTAGACGAGAAGATCAATGCCACTTTCACGTCTATACGATAAATGTATACAGTAGCTGGAGCCAGTTAGCTGAGATTAGCATAGATTAGAAAGATTAGATGGGGGAACCAGCTAATACGGCTCCGTCCAAAAGTGTACTACTACTACTAGACTCCGGTATTACAATTTAGTCCATAGTATTGCTTGTTCTTGAATTAGATGTCTGTCCACTCAAAAATTCAATCGGTTCTTCCTTCACCCATGGCACACCTTTCCACCAAGTTTCCTGAAAAATGGGCCAGCAGTGTTTCAGTAATCCTGCTGGCAAGAAGACAAGCAGGTGGCACTGAAAACATGAGCTCCATGGTGGTGGTAATAATTTAGCAGTTCTATAGGTTATTGTCAGTGTTTTAATTATTTGAACTTTTCTGAGTAATAATGTTTTTTCTGCTTTCTAAGTACTGTAACACCTATTAACCTCAGCTGCTGTTGCTATGAGATCAGTGAGGGAAAAACTGAAATCCTGAAATCTAAAGGTGAACTAATCTAAGATGCTGAATGCACAGTGAATGCACAGAAGTATAACATTTCCATCCCAATTCCCCATTATTGGCATGAGGTGAGATTGCATGTTAGACCAAAAATGCACAATGGGAGTTGTTGTTAAAGTCTGTACATTTCTATGTACACAAACGTGTGCGTGAGACCTTTTTTCAAAGATCATTTGTACTTTGTACAGATCATTTGACAGATGATTTTCAGATGATTAGATGCATAAATTCAAGGTAGAATTTTTCAATTTAGGTTGGAGATCATAATATCTTAGGTATAGTTTTGGTGCGGTTAAGATATTGGCAAGCATCTGGAATGGACTGCTGGTATAAAACTGCGGGGGATTTGTAGGTGGTGGTAGAAGTGCGTGTATGTGCAGTGGGAGTCAGATCAGGAGAACTGGAGCCCTAAGGGAGGTGGTGAAAAGATGGAGGCGGTAAGACGATTGAAATAAGGTGTGGTGATATTGTACAGGGCAAATAAAAAACATGTGACAGAAAAGGCGTGAAGGTGAGGATATGAAATTGAGGTATCTCAGTCGTTGTTGCTTAGTTGTAAATAAAATAGCAAATTTTTACTCTTGGATTGAATTCCTATTGCCTATTTTAAATTCCTGCAGCGGTAATTTGTATTTAGTGCTATCTCTCTTCAGCATGCATGAGATAACACTTTATTCCATCACCTTGGTGTGTAAAGTCACGCTCACGTGCAGCTCTGCAGATAGTGAACTGGAAGTTATAAAAAAGTGACTGTGGCAGTTATGAGCCTGATTTTTCAGGGGTCCTGGTGGGTGTTCTGCTTTGGGTGATGATACTAGTAGGCATACTGTACACAGCTAAAAGATGCCAGAACTGATACTGGTATTAAAAAATGTGTGTACACTTATAGTGATGCATGTTTTAAAACATTCACTGCTTCATTTCAAATATCACATCATTTTATCCAAATTTGCAGTCATATCAAAATATCCTGCAAAGCTTACCAGTGTACTATAGTGAGGTGAGCACAACCCTTATATATAATGTGGCTTCAACACAAATCTGTGTTTACTCTTCCTTTCCCGCACAGTTTTGCTAAGTACCCTCCTGCCCTCCCTTTCTCACAGCATCAAAGACTATCGGTGCCCTAAGCACCTCTTCATCCTCCCAACCCTTGAGGAACGGCTCTGCCCTGAGTACTCTCTCACAATTCCTTGCTCCCAACCCAGGAGGACCTACCAATGAGCTCTCTACAGTCTCTTGAGAAAATAGTTACACTATGAGCAACCACCAACCATCTTTTCTCCTATCTGAAGAGAAGCAGGTCATACCCCGAGCTGCTTCCTGCTGTCCCTTCTCGGAAACTTAGCTGTAGCCTGACATCCCATCTGGCCCCTGAATGACTCATGCCATTCACCCGCTGGCTGTCTCGGGGAAACGCAAGCTTCTTCACCCCACAGTCACCTACAAGGTAACACATAGGTAACTACATCCTGGGTGCAGGTATATAGTGCAAGGAATCAGGCTACTGAGAAAATTGAAGGGTAAGAAACAGAGGATCCGGGCTGTTATGTCATGTGTCACTGAATCACCATTGATTTCATCACCATGTATCAATTCTCTATGGGTTAAAAATGATAAACATGCTAATGCCTAAAGAAATGTGTTCAAGTAAGCTTCTTTTTTTTATCATTTAGATTGTTAAAAACCAAGCTATGTTTCCTACAAACCACTGCAGTTATACATAATGTGAGTCCTGCTTAGACATGCAGTGAGTGCTGTATCCTCTAACCCTCATAAGTAACTTACATTTTGTGTCAGATAAATAAATAAACAGCCTATCACATGTCTAGCTGCTGGAACACTATTTGTCCTTTTTTTCTAAATTTCACATTTTCATGTACTGTAGCATCAGTGTAGCAGGAGCCTGCTGCCTGCTGCATCTGAATGCATGTGGTCGGAAGGGGAACTTCTTAACTGGTAGCATTTCTATACTTACAGAGCCATTATGCATTTATGCTGCATAATGGGCTTTAGCCACTCATGAACTGTTAGTATCACATGAACGGGCTGGTAACGGCAACAGTATACAGGGCTAATAGGTCAACTGTGCTCAGGGCCTCTTAGCATCAAACTCCGGCCCCTGGGACATATACACGTTACACACACCACACATGATGACAGCAACCAATACAGAATAGCTTCAAGGATAATTACCATGATCATCTTTCTGAGGTAACATATGTTCTGTGGAGAAACCACACAGCACACAAGAGGAGACACACAGCATAAATATAGAAACACCTGGGATCTTTAATGCAAATAGCACCAGGTACCATTACTCAGTTTCTACTTAATGAACGCTCTGCTGAGAGATAGCATAATTCATTTTAACAATTAATAATAATAACCAGGGACGGGAGAACACCTGCTTGTTAGCAGTAAGACAAGATCTCAACCAAAACTTGGGGACTTCAACATGTTGATAAACTATAATATGGAAATTCCTCATTTATCCTGCACAAGTACTGCACAAGACACACAATGCATTCTTGTAAATCCAATGAATCCCAAAATAATTCATGGCACAGTCACACGTTTGAGATTGTAATGTTTTGAATAATCCAGCTGGCAGGGAACTGCATTTACATACATTTTGAATTGCTCCTTAGAGCCATTTTTTCCCCATTTCTTTTTTTCTTTCTGATTATTATTTTACCCGTAGGACGTATCAGCAAGGAGGAACTTTAATTTTGAACAGTGATCCGCAATAATTTTAGCATTCACTTCTTCAATTAAAATATGAAAATGCCCTGGTAAACATTTAATCAATGTCTTAAATGAGCTGCATCATGTAATTATAACTCAGCCTGTACCAAAACAAAAGTAAATGTTGATGTACTATTTTGTGCTTTTATCATGTATTATTATGTAACGCGCTCTCCCCTCAGTGTCAGACCTGGTGTTGCACATACAGTACATACAGTGGCACTGCTGAGATGTTACGCTCAACAAGTCAGACTACCAGTGACAGAAAGCATGTTAATAAATATAATATTCCTGTTTTTATATTGTATGTTTAATGACTTTAATTGTAGTTTTATTGCAAGACTGCAGGCTGTGATCCTGAATTAGTGTTTAGCGCACTGATGAAATGTAGTGTTCGTGTATCTAATCAGGATGCTCATGAGAATGGAATAAATGGAATTATAATTTTATGTCTGTTATGATAATTTTATTGCTAGTTCAAATTCAGTTTAATTTCAGAATCGCTGGAACACTGCAGGCATTGTTTCACACTGATGTTGTGGACGAGCGATAGGCTGCATCCCCAGTGTTCATCAGTGCTTTTATTCTTTTCCATCCCTTTCTGATTTGCTCTTTATTCAAACTTAATTCAGCTCTGCGACTTGGACTTCTCTGAATCTATCCAGTTAACTCTGTTGTCCCTGTGTCTTGCAGCAGGTATTGCCACCAGCTGACCTAGAAGTGGTGCTATTGGATGAGAAGACCGGGGAACACAATCTTCGGTGACTATCAGCCTATAAGGTTACAGGTTGCCTTTGATGTCACACAGGTGATGCTACATGAATACTGAGCAATGGTCTCTACATCAGGGGAGGTGGATGATTTCAACACTGTTATAAATATTCAATACACAGATGAAGTAAGAAGACGTAGCAACACAAAAGCCGACTTTTGTGCACTATGTAGATAAAGTAAAGGTTGGGCTGCTTTAACAATATATGTCTGCATGAATTTTTCAATAACCTAAAGTGGATATTATGTCATAGCTCAGGCAGGTGTGTAAAACGGATATGAGGGGATTCTGGGGTACCACATGCTGTGCTTTTATACAATTTTAAAATTTTCATTGGTGATTCCCTCAATGAAGAAAAATAGTGCTGTAATATAACTAAACAAACCTACACCAGTTTGGATAAAAGAACAGAAGGAGGAAATACACAGCAGAAATTAAATATTTACTGTCTTTTCCACGTATTCAACAGAAATAAATAAATAGAGAACATATGCTGTACCTGTTATTTATCACTGTGCTTTTTACTTTCCCATTCCACTCATGCCCACTTCACATTTGCAGACGCCACAGCACGTCGCACATGGCCAAAACCTCTACCGTGTTGCCCCAGAGACCTGCTCCTTAATAAGGCTACGGACGATTGGCTGATGGGATGGGAGAACGACAAGGGAGGGTGGGGGGCGTTGTGTGGGGGAGGGAGAGTGAGGGGAGGCTAAACTGTCCACAGAGATTTCTATGCATACTAAACAGGTCTAACACTAGCTGGCTGAGAAGAATTTTCATTAGTCCCTTCAAACAGGACTCCCTTCCCTGTCTGCTGTTCTGATGCTGTGCTTACGCATTTCTCCAGGTGCTTTACAAGGTTTGTTCGTGCCTGTGCTTTTACCAATGATTTTGTGTCAAATAAAGCAGGGGTACCACGTATATACTAACTATCCATATTCAAACCAGCAGTAATAACAGTGGAAACTTATCATCAATCTTGTAATTGGCTCGACACACAGCAGTAGAACACATTCCTCAAGGTGCGATCCTTCATACGACACACACCAGTGCACATATATTCACATACACAACCGGGCACATACACAGACAAGCATGGGGACTCACCTTCTGTGGGTGAGGTTTTCAGTCGTTTGCACAGTCCCTCTACGCCCCCGTAGTCCTCCTGGAGCTTGACCACCGCCTCTGTGCCACGCAGCTCCATGAGCGAGCGCAGCTCCATGAGCGAGCAGCCGAAGCCTGCCGCATGGTTGTCCTCGTTTCTTTGGTTCTTGGCATAAAAATCGCTGTTGGACATGTCCCCCATGATGTCAGCTTGTCAAGTCAGTTAGATTAGTGTTTGTTATTGCTTATAGATCAATCAAAAAGGTTGCACAACAGAGAGATGAGCTCAGTCTCATTAAAAAAAATTCCAAAATAGGTATCAAGCAGGCAACAACAACCAAAAAAGGGAAAAAAGAATGCCACTTGAAGGTAAAGTAGGCAGATAGAGAGATTAAAAATGGGGGGGAAATCCGAGGGGATAAATCAATGAGCAGCTTCGCAGTTTCAGGAGACTGTCAGATATCAGTAGACCAAAAACCATCAAAGAGAAGAAACAGAAGAAGAGGAGGAGAAAGAGCAGCAGAGAACAAGGAGAGGAGGGGATGACGAAACACAAGTGGGGAGCATCCAGGTGAGCGTTGGACAGCCCCAGTGGTCAGGTCCTGAGATGGGCAATGATGGTGATTGCAAGTCCTGCTGGTCTCAGGCTCACCACGGCTGCAGTCCAGACCCGCTCCATGTGTGGCTTCCCATTGCTGCTATTCTGCTGTTGCCTCTGCTGCCTCTCTGTGTCTACATGGTGGTCTTCCCCATCACTGCTACAGAGAGAGAGAGAGCGAGAGCGAGAGAGAGAGAGAGACAGAAAGAGAGCACAAGAATGAGCGTTGCGTTCTCAGGGCAGGGGTGAATGCAGCGGTAGATGGTGCACGGCTGAAGGACAGCCTCTCCTGGCTGCTGCAGTAAGTGTGGCTCTGCTGTCTCTATCTACTGCTGCTGCTGCTGCTGCTGCTGCTAACCTCATTCTGAGGACACACCAACTGACAGAGAGGGAGAGAGAGAGAGACAGAGAGAGAGAGAGAGGCAGAGAGGATACGAAAGAGAGGGAGGGCGGAGAGAAGAGGATGCTCCTTTCTGGTGCAGAGCGGAGAGGAGTTGTGCGCGGGCGGGAGGCTGGGGCTGCTCTGACGACAAAGGAGAGATGCAGCACGTAACGCTGCGCTGTCACGGGGAGGATGGGCTGAGCCGTGGAGGTGCTGCTGCTATCTCACCACTAGTTCTCTCTCATTCTACAGTAAGAGACCTCTCCTATGCAGTCACTCTATCTCAGTGATCCATTCCCTTCTACCTGCTGTCTTGTGCTGCCTGGCATTAAGGATTTCACTCCATGTCTCCCACCCGCTCACCAAGAACTACACTCACCTCAGAGAGGAGACGGTGGTACGACATTACGCTGCAATTTACAGTTTACATCAGCTGCTTAACATAATGGATTACTAATTTCTTGGTATTAGAAAAAAAAATCAAAGGATGAGGCTGCCGTTATTTTACTCCAACAGAGATGATAGCTGTTCGCAAGTCACTCAGACAGCCACGGTTTAATAGACATTTAGTTCTCAAGTGTGACAAGAACAGACAACTATGAAACAGATGAGCGAGCAGCACATGCAATACTTGCTAACAGGATCAACTCAATGTTTGCTCATCTTTCCATAAGATTGTGTGACAATAGAGCAGAGACAGAATATTGCCTTGACTTTAATAAAGTCACCAGTTTCTCACAATCTACACACTTCCACATACACACATATAATATCACAATACACTATTGATCTGTCACCAGTAATTTACATGTGTGCCTCAATTTTCAGTCAATGCCATCAGGAAACCTGTGGCTGACAGCTGCCCTTCATCACCGCCCACCCACTCAGGTGGAGATTTGGAATCAAAGCAGGACTGTATTGCATTATGCTGAACGCCACTGTGAATCAAGACCAACTGGCTGGCTATACCGTCCCTCCATTAGGGTCAATATCACTATAAAGTGCCTTTGGTGTCCTCATCAGAATCACTCAGTCATCATGAAAATGTAGCAGAATAATTAAACTCTGAGGTCTTATTATAAGTGACCAAAGATTTGCGCACATATCAGTACAATAATATGTCTCTAAAAATGTGTTTCCTTCATTTTATACCATTTTTTTTCTTTGGATGTACGTGATTTTGGCATGTCCCACACACTGTTCTGCTAACTTCAGTGTGCGTAATAAGTGGTTAAATGATACTAAATCAAAAATTTTTTTACATGGTTTTATTGTCACAACAAGTTATTTGATAAAACAAGTCATTTTGATCATGTATATTCTATTTTCATAATAGTATTGAACATTTTGCATGTGTCCCTGAGATTGCTGTCCACCCTTTCATTTTGGGCTAAATGCCCCTTTAAGAAACTCGCTGATGTTTTCAGTGAGATCACAACCAGCATTTCGTCTTTCTTCAGTGGAGACTGAAACAGTGGCTAGTTGCAGAGTAAGTATTTACACTTATGTTTTGTCATTTTCATCATATTAGGTGTGTAGTTAGATGTTGTCAAGCTTAACACGTCCACTCTGTCATAGTGAAATATCAATTAATATAAAAACCTTTCAGAAATTCGAAATATATGTGTTAAACAGTACACAGTCCGCTTGCTAACTGAATCATGTTGCTAAGTGAAGGTCCACCATGTGCTCATTAAATGCTAACAGTAGCCAAAAATGTCCACCCTGTCATTGTCCACCCTGTCAGCAAGCCTTCCATGACAGGGTGGACATGGTTGCCCTAATTTCATTACTATCCAAATACTTTTCCCATTAACTAAAACATAGTGTTGAGAAAGGGACTAAATAGCTTTCTGAAAATATACATTTTATAATCACTATGTAATTACAATGTATTTATTCTACTTTGAAATTGTCCATGACAGGGTTGACATATTTAGCTGTTTGCGTGTGCATTGTCTGCTTGCAGTTAATTTATAAAAAGTGTGGGAGCTTGACCAACATGCATTTCTAACAGCATAACATCTACTTAATACAATAAATGTGAAGTTAAATGGAAAATCTCAGCTTTTTTGGGGGGAAATTGGGAAGTCTCAAAGGCACCTTATGGTGATATTGACCCATTATTTGCAATGCACAGTGTTAATACTGCAAGAATGAGGAGTCCTAATGCAGCGGTAAAAGTGGCAAATGTACAGAGGGGGCCATCGGAAAACTTTATATGGTTAAATATATTTGGTTAAAATCAGACGATAAAGTCAAAGTGAAGTTGATAGCATGGCTGCTCACTCCATCCATTCAACAAACTATGTAATGATACAATGGGTGATTTGATCATTCACTGTTTGAAGGTCATCAGGTGTTAGTGTACAGTCTGCCCTCGAGGGGTTCACCTGTGCCTAACATCACACACCAAATTCCTATATGTGAAAGGGCTGCTTTATATACCAAAACTCATTGGATCTACAGTGTATAATCTTCATATGTATAGTGTGAGGTAAATTAAAAGTGAAGTCAAGAGGAAGCTGTATTGTTATGAACTGCTTACATAAAGCTGAAACACATTTCTTGTGACTGCTGCTGTGACTGTCTGTGCAATCTGTTCACATGTTTAAACCACAGAGAAGATAATGGAGCAACCCAGTCTTTTGTTTTTTACTTTGTTGGTATGTAGTAAAAATGTCATGAATATGAAAACAATATTTACTGTATGTCTCACAAGTGGGAGACATTTATTATTATTATTATTCCTAGGACCTATAACACACGTTGACATGCTGAAATACAAGTTAACAACACAGGGTACCATGTTACAAGATGCAGCTTATCGCCTGCTTGAAAGCAGGAATGGGAAGTGACAGGAAGTTCACTTAGCCGCAGATAAAACTCAGCAACAGTGACGCGAGCACACTCAGATCACTGGCACTGGTGGCACGCACTGCTTTAAATCAGCCAGACTGACACAACCAGCAAGGCATCCAGTCACAAATATCAAGGGTGATGATACAGATGGGACTAGTAGCAGACACAATTGTGTGCTCGGGAACAGCGGGGCACCGACCTTGTCACAGTGGGGTGGAGCGAGACCCTGCCAACATGTGAACACACATCTGTAACTCCACAGGAACCAGTCCTGTCTGTTAATGAGTGCCAGCTCTTACAGAAGACAGCACTGGCAAGGTTACCTGGGCAGGTGCTACCCAACAAACCTGCTTAACATTTCTGTGAAACTGATTAAGGCAGTGGTGGAAAGCCACTAAGGACATTTACTCAATTTCTATACTTAAGTAAAATTTTTGTAGGACCCCTATTTTACTTGAGTAATTCCATTTCATGCTACTTTACACTACTAATCCTCAGAGCTACTGTTCTGTTTTCCCCACCTACAGATTAATATTATAGTGATACATTAAATAAAAGCGTTATATATTCCATCTTAGTAGGGTTTCGAGTACTCTCTGCATTTATTACACAAAAACAGAAGCAGCCCGGGCCGGGACTGCATTTTCCTCCCTGTTTTTTCCTCCATCCTTTTATGCTGTCCCCCTTTCCTGCCGATCAGGTCCAATCAATGTTGGTGGTACTCTTTGCATGCCAAGGCAGACATCTGTGTCGGCCAGATCCTCCAAAACTGTCAAATGAAAGCAAATAAATGCTCTCCCAGGAAATGGTGTGTGTGTGTGTGTGTGTGTGTGTGTGGTTATGTGAGTGTGTGTGTTTATGTGCCTGAATGGTTAATCAGGAGGCTGGCTGAGGAGAGAAACTATATCAGAGGGACACTGTCACCATCACCAGTTATAGTGGTATACCTGTACCGCTCCTCAGCAGTAAGAAAATGCTGATTTCCATCCTTCTAGTTTGTCTTTTGCAGCCAAGAAGTTAGTCAGTAAGATAACTGGGCAAAATGGAAACCAGCATGGATCTGGGTCCTGTAGTTACTCGACTGAAAGCCCACTACCCTGTTGGTTGAGGCAGTTGGAAAGTTGAGCTGGCACAGTAAAACCAAGAGACATTGTCAGCATAACAGCAAATCCAAAATGCTGATGATCACCCAAGACGAAATTAAATAAAAGCATAATTAGAATTAGAATTAGAATAGAATTAAAGTATTGATCACCTTTATTCCAAACACACAGAAAAAGGCTAATTCTGTGCATTGTACCCTGCATGAATATATATAATGTTAGACAGGCCTAAAGACATAAATTAATTTAAAGCAAATCTGTCACGGAAAGCTGCAACATCAGCAAGCTACACTGTGTAATCCATACTTGGGTTTGATTCAAGCTGATAACCTTTCCTGCTTGTCAGTTTTAAACCCTCTCCAATATTTTTCTTGGTCGAAAGAAAAGAAAATGTTGATAGAAACGCAGTATATAATGACTAATTTAATAAAGAATGTGGTTGCGGCTCCGTCCACAACATCTGTTCATTACCAACCATGTAAGGCAGTGTGTGTCCAGCTTTACATGTAGGTGATGTAAGTGACTGGCAGCAGCGGTGGTGGTGGTGGTGTTACATTCTGCTGGCCTGCAGCTGCCTATCTTTAAATTACAATGACATGTGCAAGAGTGGAAGAGATTGAGATGTGGGTGGGAAGGAAATGAGGAGAGAGGAGAGAGCAAGGGGGGGGGGGGGGTGCAAACAATAACAAAAGACTGAAGGAGGGGTGTGAAAGGGTAATACAGAATTATGAAATTATGAGATTAAGAGGGGGGAGCATGGAAGGACCAAGGGGAAAGGGTGAGATAGAGGTGAAGTGCGCTGCTGAGGGCTGAGCTGAGTAACTTTAAATCAATGCAACCACATATACACACACACACAAACTGAAATGCATATATGTACACACAGAATTGATTTCCTCTTTCCTTGGAAAAGGAGGGCAGCTGTAAGTAGAGCTATTGTTGAGGTTTTGTGTGCATTCACAGATAAAACCGTGATGAAGGCAGTGTGGCAAAAGCGTTCTTCCTCACTGTTAAATAATTTGAACATCAAAGGCTGCGTAACTGTCTTTTCCTCAAGTGCTGGCGATATGGAGCTCTTCATGATTTTTTACATCTTGCAAAAACCTTCTGTCTCCAATATTTCTATCACCACCACTCCCAGTCATGTCTTTGTAGCTCTCCATAGCCCGCACCACCAATCTCTATATCTGTAGCTGACTAAAAAACTTTCCTGCTGTGCTTTTCTTCGCCTGACCTCCCTGCCTACTTGCCAGTCTGTCTGCATAATTGTTGGCATGCTCCCCGTGGCTTGACAGTGAGTAATGAGTAACATAAGATCAAACACTCAAGGAGAAAGTGTAGATTTTGCAATAATTAACAGCTTTTTACCTTAAATGCGAGAACACTTAATTGGACTTTATGAACTTGAACACCATATGGGATCCATCCACATTAAAATGTGAAGCTCGACGGCCAGATGCTATGACCATCTGACCACCATAATGTACAGTGTTTGCCATATGATGAAACTACTGAAAAACGGAGAGGGATCAACTATAGCTGAGGCACAGAAAAGGGTATTAAAATAAAGCCAACACAGCAACACTAAGCAGTTGTCTGTCCAGCCAAGGCACATGTTGTAGCATCATTTTTAACTAGCGGTAGTATTTTTGTGATAAAAGATGGCAAAAGTAACTTTTGCAGTTGTTTCATTATTGAACTGAAATGATTGCTTTGAAGTATTTAGTTTGTGCACATTAAACAGAGGTAAAATGTGCTGCAGTGCAACTGAGAAACCCCACAGTACTTATACTATCACAGTGTTGATGCGGGGGCACTGTGTTTTCTTAAGTGCATCACACACTGGCAGCCCAGGTCAATAATTTCTAAAAACATAACATAAGTATATACACTCAACTAAAAGATGTCCTCCTGTCTCATCAGTGTTTTTTGATGGTGGGCAGTTTCGATTTTGTAATTGTTTCTTGATGACATCATCATCAGTCTCTCTTTTTCTATCCATCGTCAGGGGAGACATGTTTTAATTGACACATTATGTGCAATATAATATTGTGCATTCTATCGTGGCATTGATTTTACCTTTTCTCTATGTGTTGAGCCTTGTGATTCATCTGCTGAGTCTCTCTGTTCTGCTCTGTGACTACAAAGAACAAGTGTTGACGGAGAAACGGTGCCATAAAATAATTGCTGCTTTCTCTTTGACGGAAAGTTCCTGGTCTGGCAGGCAGTGGGTAGTTTGCTGTCCTCCACGGTGAAGCCATGCGCATTCTCCGTGTGTTTGTCTCAAAATGTCCTTGAGCACAGTGAGGCAGAGCTGAGGTGTGAGCTGTGCCCACTGCACCACCACCAGCAGCAGTACTGGCATACAGCCCCACCTGCCTGTGACAAAAAATAGTGCAGGAGACTTCACCGATGATGGAGCTGCTCTGCTGCACACCTGCATGTCCGTAAATATCACATTATAATTTTAGATGACAGGTTTGCAAATGCTCTGGGGTTTGTATCATGACATGAAGCGTTTCATTTCAAAATATGTTCAAAAGCACTGATCCGATTCTTTTATAACAACAGGTTTGTGTGGGAGGGAAATAACATGCATACCTTGAGATGTGATGCAATTGATACAACACCACAAACTATAGTCTCAGAAAGAACAGCTCACTGACGTAGTCTTAAAAATGTATTTAAGAAATCATAAGCCTCACAAAGGTAGGACTGCTTTGGGACTATTAGACTGTGAATGTGTTGATAAAAGTGTGTCCACTCTTTCTACAGTATGTTACAACATAAACAAAGGAGGACCTACAATGTGCATGACCTGATAACAGTGCGTTTGAGTCCATATATGTTTTAGTGAAATCAAAAAAACTGAATAAAATTACCTTTAAAAGCAGCTTTACTGTGTAAATATATGCTGTGTATGGCCTGCACTACACTGCCTCTTTTTGCACAGCCCCATTTATGAAATTTAATTAGTCGAAAGCTACAAAAAATGTCAAAAATTGAATGAATAAGTATCAGCTAAGCAGCAGACGCAGTTGCACAATGCTCAGGGAATCCCCAAGCACACGCATGCACACATTAGATAGCAGCTGCATTGTAATACTGCACTGCAATATCCAAGTGCACAGATGCAAACCCAGAAAGAGAGAAAGACGTTAACTGACATTGTCTCTGAGGTGAATTGTTATATAACAACAGCACGGAGAGCTTCCTTTCAGCCACCATCAGTGCTCTCTAATTGGGTTGAAAGCAGCTGTCATGCTAACTAAGAGCAGCAGACAGAGTCTGACGAAGAAAAAGGTTATTTTGGAAACCAATGCATGAGCTCGAAAAGGACTGCAGCTCCAACTCATATCAGGCTGAAGCGGAGAGGAAAAAAAGGAGAGAGAGAGAGAGGGATGACTCAGAGCGAAGGGGAGAGAGAGAAAGAGATACGCATGAATACATACATCCATGTTTATGTGTGTGCTTAGCCTGTGTCGGCTTAAAGATGGTGAACGGGTTTTGCAGAAAAGCCAGGCAACCCTGATAGCTGCAGGGGTTGCTGTGTGTCACTGCAGAGTGAGACTGCGAAGCGGGAAAGTGAGAACTGGTGATGATATGCTATAGCTGTGACTGAGATGGAGGACAAAGGCACTGAGCGATATACGCTTTCAGTCCAAATAGAGAAGCACTAATGGACACCATCCTTCACGTCTATGAGAAATCCTTTCCTAAAGAGGACAAGAAGTGCCTCAATTATATGTTAAGATGTGCCACTGTGGGCGACTCATCTCTCTCTCTCACTCTCCTTCTTACTTCCACCTGCCTCCTTTGCTTTCTCTGCTTCTCCAGCGCACACACCGATTCTGGCTGGTGTACAGATGCCACCTTTCCTCTCTTCTTTCAGTGGAGGATCTTTTCATTACCATTGCTTTATTCTTTGATAATTTGCTACAAATAACTGCCTTTTTTGGCCTGTTACTGTTGTGAGAAGTTCTGCTGTATTCATGGCCACCTGAATACCTTGTCCTAGGTGTACTTAGTGAGCAAATGGCATTATGCAACGTAAGCAACATTGTCAAGCTGTGGAGGGAGATACGGAGATGTAGAGTGTAATCCTGCCTGGGGCAGCAGTGTGGATGCACATTAACAACTGTAACCAAATAAATGCTGGAATGTTATTGCACTGCAAGTATAATGAAATGTACCAATCTAATGTAGCATGAAAAAGTCATTATTATTGAAAAACTAGCTAACCCAAATGTTTCCAGAACATAATGATCCTCTAATAAATAGTGGTGTAGTGTTAGCTTAATAGTGATGAGGATGTTCTGGTACTATAATAAGCTGTGGTTTTGCCTCAGTAGGAGATCATCCAGTAAATGAGGAGCAGTTTTGCTATCTGGTGATAAATTCTCCAATCAAACTAGACTCCCAGCCCAATTCCCTCGGAGCATGGCCCCCAGCTGTCAATCACTTTGTACAGGAACTCAGGGAAGTGGAACCCCTGCAAATTATAAGATGGTGAGAGTGGAATAAAGTGAAACTTTTCTGTTTTTAATATTTGTTTTTTTTAGACTAGTGTATATGGTGGCACAGTTATATGATTAAGAAACAATGAGAGAGGAATTAAAGTTAACCAAAGAATATCTACCGAAGCTGCTGAACGTGGATCTCATGTTCTTCTCTCTAGAAAAAAAAACATTCAGGTATTTAACCTTTGTTAAAAGAAAATGACTCCAACAGAATCCAATGTGATAAAACATATTTTGAGACGCTACAGTTACTGTTTGTGTTTTAGCCACCGTAGCAGCATGACTTTAGGGATCGCAATGGCATTGTTTTTTAGTCCACCATCTCTGGTCCAGCATCTGTACTATTATTTGTTGGATTGCCATGAAATTTGGTTCCTAGACAATATATCCAATGCCTTTGGTGAACCCTGATTTTTGTTTTTCATGCAAAACTAAGGACAGTCCCATCAGCCATAGATGTATTTCAGGATAAGAACGAGTAAGCCAATGTTAGCATTTTAACATGCTACACTAATATTGCCTGCTATGCATGTTAGCATGCGGACATTAGCAGGCTATAGCCTAACAGAGCCGCTGTAAGTCTGCAGACTTGTTTCTGAGTTATAGGTTAAATTTAACTGCCTCACATATGCCTGCAGTGCATTATCATAATATTTAACAGCACATCGACACAATGCCTGGCGGACTCCGTTAAAACACCTTTCTTACTTGTGCCCTTGGTAGGGATTACGACTTTTACGCCCTTCGTGCTCCACGCCCCCATCTTAGCTTCTGCATCATAACCTCAGTCACTTGAACCTAGTTGAACCTAGAATGAGTCTGTTTTAATCTGTTTCACCAGCAGATTCTCTACCTTCGGAGAATAATGCATCAAACAAGAGGATGACAAGTGTGCTCTTGGGGATTTTACTAATCCACACACAGTATGACACATGGTACAGTCCACATGGAATACGGTTCACTGAATAGTAATGGCACGGAGTCTGACACTTGCTTAAGAGGGTTTTTAGCCAAAAGAGGTCCAGCAAAACATACTGAGTCATCATTTTCGAGGCTGATTGCTTAAAGCTTGTGTGCAATGAGGCGGCGGCTGCAAATTAAGTTCAGGTTTTGGTAAAATCCATGACATAATGGTAATGGTACCACTGAGGCATATGTATAAACAGACAGAAATCTGTATTTCTTCATCACTGATGCCATTAAAGCTTGGACTAAGCCAAGCATGTTCCATTTCTTTGAAAAGTGATTCATGTCAGTAATGGAAAAATGGTATCTACAGGGAGTATTGATAAAAGAAGGGAACTTCAGCGATGCTCTCATCTCTGTGAACGTCACAGAAAGCAAAACCTGCACAGTCACGCGAGCACTGGCCTGTATGTTTGCATATAAAACGAACATTCAGAAATGACTCTGATGTCAAAAGGCTGAGAATTATTTACCGTAATGATGATGATAATATTAGTCACTGACAAATAGGTATAACAAGATTGCTCGTGATGGTTCTACTTACTCATACTAATTAGGAAGAGCAATTATCTGTGTCAACAAAAACAAAACCCAGTTGTTAAAAAACTAAATGAGTTTGACCCCTGTCTTTTTCCATTTGTTTCCCTGTAGGCTGGGATCCTGACCTCAGATTACTCATCTGTTTCTACATTTGTAAGCCTTTTGTCATGGAAGCACTCTGCTGTTTTTCAGCATGACAAGCTGCTTAATCTGTGTCCTGAAAACACCCAGGGATCAAAAAGCATGATACAGCTTCTTACAGAAATCCTTCCTGTACAACTAAATGGGCCGCATGGTTAGATGACATCTGAGGTAAACAGGAAGGCACTCAAATACTTTGTCATTTCCAGGAATAGAATAGAATAGAATAGAATAGAACAGAACAGAATAGAATAGAATAGAATAGAATAGAATATGTATTTTTGACATAAAAGAAAAGAGCATCAGATTTTTTGCCTCTAGGTACCAGACCACCCAAAATAAGACTGATTGATGTGGTAAGTTTATTGACAAGTTTATTTTGGAAACTTTTTGACTGACTATTTTTTTCCAGCTGTGAAACATGAAGATACTTAGCACACACACTTGTGGATAAGTCTGATGTGGGGAACACACATGCGATGACGAGGTGAAGATGATGATTACGCACTCCTCGAGCTCTAACCCCATCATCATCTCCTGAATCTGACAAAAACACGTTCAGCTGCTGCAGCTACAACTTATAACACAAACAAACATGGAGGTGAAACATCTTTGGGCTCTTAATCTTCCCCTCTCTAATCTTCAATTCTCCATTTGGATTTATCTTTATTATCATTGCATCAAGACTTTAGGTCTTCCTCACATTCAACTTGTAAAAATCGGATGTTTGAAATAATGTTAATGGTCTCTCATAGAGTGGAAATCAAGTGAATAAAGCTTTTAATCCTCAAAATTACAAGTTAATATGTGCCAACTGCCGGCCACCGTTCCAAACTAAAGCAGACTCAGTCTGATCCTGAACATTAGTCTTAATAAGCAAAATGTGGCTAGAATTGGCCTAACAAACCAAATAATATTTTCATTGTCTGCAGAGTGACATCAACTAAATAAGCAAGACATTTTTGCTTGATGCTTCTGTAGCATTTATGCCCACTGATCCGTTTCTGTCCCTCTCTTAATGCCTGTCTACAACTACTCTACATATGATTTTATTTCTACCACATTCGTTACTTACATTTAATGAAACCACCCTGCCAGTCTGCCTGTTCTTGCTTTGATCTTCTGCTTTTGCCTGCTTGCCTCCTGTACGCCTGGCTGCGTCTTTGCCTGCAAGTTGTTCATTATATAATGCTGAAGTCTTCCTACAGGGGGACATTAGGAGTCTGTTATGATCCTCTGCTGGGGGAGGAGCATGTGCATGTGAGGAAACGGTACCTATAAACATGCGAACATCGGATGGTGCCACCGAGCATGCAGGACTAACCTGCACAACAATAGCTAGCAAAGCATCTAGTCCTGGTAATGCATTTGCGCCACTGCTTTGGGAGAACAACCATTAGTTCAGGTACACAAATAAAAGGACAAATACTGGTGTACCAGGTTTCACTGTAAAATAGGACAACAGGCAGAAAGGCCTAGAAAGATAGACTGGCTTTGAATTCAGCTGTCTGCAGGGAGATAAGGAGGAACTGAAATGGTGTAATATTGGCTGCAGTATGCACGCAGTAGAGCGCATCTATCTAACTGTTAATAGAACAAAAGAGAGGGCTTACAAAAGAGTCACTGGTAGCCATTTTAGTCCTCCAGAACACATTTATCTAATTTTTATCCTGAATTAGCACCAGCTGCACTCTATTTTTCAAATGTTTCAAACAGAATTGAATAAGCAGATTACAATGTGGCACACAGTCTGTATGTCTTAATTAAGTAGCATCAAGATCACAAGTTAGACGTTCTGAGGAATGAACGAATACTTGACTTTTTTGTCTTTTTGGGGTGTACAGAGAAAGGCAATAAATCATATTAAGCATTTTACCCATACATGCATACAGTACATTCATGCATTTATATTCATGTATTCACTAAGAGAGATCACACACCACATGTTCTCCAATACACATGTACATGCGGTATGCACATTTCCTACCCACACACACGCACACGCACACACACACGCACGCACACGCAAACACACACACATACACACACACACTAACTTCCTGCTGCAAGGTCACTAGAAGACAGAAAGAAAAAAAGACTGCTGTGGCCCTCTCCTTGCTCCAGATGAGCCTGTAGAAATCATGAGGGAGTTATTGGTCTAATTAAATTCAACACATGCAGGCTAAGTGTGCTAGAAGGGAACTAAAGTCAGGAGAGGAGAGGAGAGGAGAGGAGTACAAAAAATAATTTATGAAGAGTGACTGAGTGACAATAGTCTTTTAAATTTCAACTTGGTGTTGAAGCGAGCAAAACCTGCAAAACAGGCTTAAGATTAATGGTATAATTTTGTCTCATACATCATTACACATCCATGTTGTAGCACAGATAGTTAAACTGAGATTTTATCTACCTTATATATCTTAAATTTTAGAAACATTAGGTAATATTAAGACAGTTTGTACATCCTATGTGCAAAAATCTCTCTTGTGTACTATTACATTACTATAGTATATTATTATGGCAATAAATTGTGGCTATAAAATGTCATACGACATACATCATCAAGTGTGAGCTGTCAGTGACAATATGATTAATGACGCATTAATGTTGCTCCCTGTGCCTTTATTTTATCACTGTTGCAACTCTTTTTACAGAGCCAACAATTACGCTGCGATATATCACATACAAAAATGCATTTTATACTGTAGATGTAGAAGCCCAGCACTGCCAATTAACAACTAGGTTTTGAAAATTTTTAATTTTGGTGCCTCCAAGATGAAAAATGTATTTCAAAATGTTAGAACATCCAACAAGAAGATCCAAGAAAACTCATCTTGGAATATTAATTTGAAATGAGAGGTGGTCTAAACATGTAGATCAAGTATCAAAATTGCACAATGCATGCAAATGTATTAAATCAACCTCAAACACTGACTAGTTCAAAGGTGGTAGGGACCAGCTGAAACATATGGAACCCAGCAGTGTGTGAACAAAGTCTTCACTCAGACACTTTCTAAAAAAAAACTCCTCGACCAATCACAGGGAAACATACTGAAAATGTAATGACTGACAGGTCAGGAACAGAGAGAGATAAAGGCTATTAGTCTCTGTCTCTCACTGCGTCTCACACACACTTACACATGTGTATGCACACAAACACACTCCATGCCGTCAGATTCACATATAACAGGTGACTGGAACTCGAAGTCCTTTCACCTGGATAAGATTAATTAGAAAAAAACACTGATCCTCATTGCTGGATCGAGCAATGTGACATCACACTCAAAGCAAGTGGGTGTCAGTGTCAAGTGAGTGCCTGCAGTTGCTTACATCCTGCCTTTCAACCCAGCTCATGTTTATTTGAGTTGAACTTCATGAGGTAATCACAAAATCCAGCCCTTTTTTTGTTTAAACTGTAAACCTTTTGGGAGCTACTTGATAGATATGACCATTTAAAGTCATAAATGATATAGTTTGGCGTTTGTAACCTACACGTTTAGAAAAAGTAAATCTAACACTGGTCCAGCTGACTGGAGGGAGCTCAGCAATCCATCTAAAGCATCTAATTTTAACAAAACAAAACAACGAAAAAAGCTGTGAATGCAAGTAGGCACAAGTAGGCATGTTTTGAATCAAGTCGATTTTTATCTTTATAGCACAAAATCCTGTTTTTTAGGCTGAATTTAGGAGTAAGAATTGAATTGAAACTGTCCTCAAATAGCATGACAGGCTTCTCACTTTGTGCCGCTATGTACACTCCCCCACTCACCCTCCTCACCTCTCCTTTTCTTTTCTTTCCTCTGTTGTCTAAGAATCCTCCCACTGGTAGACTTGCTCACAAAAAAATCTAAACGAGCTATTTATAATGTCACAGAGCACCATCTATCATTACCTGTCATTTGGTATAACTAACAAGATAAGAGGAAATCATTTTTGTGTGAAAAATGACTGTCAAGCCTGCTCTTGCACTGTGTTTGTCGCTATGCTACACCAAGGTGATGATGACACAGCAAAATTTAATGTACTGCGCCCGCCAACGGATTCTCTCTTGACTATATGACATCAAAAATATCTTGACAAATTTTAGGAGCATAAAGAAATACTATTAATATAAATGGACATTTTGGTGTGTATGAGTGCCTTCACAGGGAGAGGAAGAGAAGTTTACAAACTGCAAGGGAGGGACTGGTTAAATTTAATTATACAGTATTTACAAGGTTTATAAGGTTCACAGGACTGATGTGGAAATGGAAACGCCACATGGTGATTTAATCTTACATCTTTGTAGGTCTGTATTATCCAACCTTAAGTTAAAAAGAGTGGTGGAATACATCATTGTATGCTCGCTGTGATACTATTATCCTACAACATCATCGAATGTGTGGTGTTGACATCTAAAATTGTGTTTTAGTTTTAGAGGACAGAGAGCCAGTACATTTTCTTCATTTCTCTATTGCTCCAAATTTTCAGCCTGCGTACACCTTTACAAATGTCTCATCACCTGTGTGTTTTGTGTGCTTTAGAACGGGACAAAAAGAAACAGAAAGAGTCGGAGAGAAAGGTGTCTTGGTGCAGTGGAGCTGATGGTTGAGGTCACACAGTCATCCCAGCCCCAACAGAGGCGCAATCAATTTCCTATGACAGGCAGTCAAACAGTGTTGCTGACCGACTTAATGTCTGACTGAACGACTGACTTGCTGACTGAATGAATGCATGAATGACTAAACACCTTGGTGGCTAGGCAAATGGCTGACCGGTTGTTTGACAACCTTGCTGTACTGACGTGTCTCTAAATGGATTTCTTCTTTTGGTGCACACAGTAACTAACTGGCCATCTACTGAACTGACTGACAAGTCAGCCAACCAGATAATAGGCCAGTGACCCTGTCAGACACTTGTGTCATGATCAGCCAGTTGATCTGATAAGAAAGAAAACATTCAACTAACCAGCCAGTGAAATTACAGATTCATTGGGCACTGGTTGGCTCTGTGGCTGATTCCAGATTCCAGCTATCCAGCAGATCAAGGAGAAGAGGTGATAATGTTCCCTATTAATCCAGTCACCATGCCAAATAGTCAGTTAGCTAATGTAGTGAAGACAGCTAGCCAGCAAACACACATGATCAGTTAGGACAGCGAAGCCTTCTGCTACAGCAGAACCAGTCAGTAAGTGTGACAGCGAAGAGAGACTGCAGACTTCGTGCTGCCAACAGATGGCCTGACTGAGTGAAGATGTGTGTAGTAAAGCATCTTCATCTAGAGCAATTACAAGACAAGGGCATCGATGGACTGAAATTCTAAAAACAAAATCATAGGCTGCCATAGAGCATGGAGTTAGGCAACATGCAAGATACGTATATGCATGTATATACAGATATGAGCATATTATATATATGATATATATATATATATATATATACACACACATCATATATCATATATATATCATGCATACATAGACAGATGCACATACATCAAACAGATCTCCAAACGTGAATTGCTTCTAGAGGAGAATAATTTTTTCTACCACAGATCATCCTCATCTCTCCTCTCCCCCTCTAACAGATCACCTGCCTCTTAACTACCTTGCCTACTGATACACAGCTACAATATTATCTATGTTCTGCATACCCATAAAACTAAGACACACACAGAACAACGTGTACAGCCTCATATTCACACATCACAGCCTCCCGACATGCATATGATTTACACCGACAGAATCAAAAGAACGAAACCAGCAAACACAGATAAGCTGTTCATTCATTTACATCTTAGACAAGGACAATGCATACTTACATGGCAGCATGGTGATCACCACCATCACCGTGACGTGAAAATCCTCCCAACTGAAAATGATCTTGCAACAGCACATGCAGTGGTGGACTATCCACCACAGCAGTGTGCAAGTATGTGTGTGTGTGTATGTGTGTGTGAGTGAGTGAGTGTAGGTGTGCGTGTGTGTGGAGACTCGCTAAGCTGCACACTCACTGCTACTGCCTCAGCTGGGGCTGTCTCAATGCACAGCCTGTACCATGTCGGCAGGCGGCAGGGGTGTGTGTGGGTGGGTGTGTGTGTGTGTGTGTGTGTGTCTGTGTGACTGTGAGCAGTACTGCATAGCAGAGAGGCTGATCTTCACTTTACAAAGCTTTTCACTGACTGGAGAGAGGGATCAAGATAGATAGATGGAAAGATAAATTGATGGATGGATTGATGAGGATAGACAAAGAAAAAAGAGAGGGTTGGCAGCATGGCGAAAGAAACGATAGGCAAAGGAAAGAAACATGAGTCCATCCTTTCTCTAGATCTCTCTCTCTCTCTGTGGCTCTCTCTTACTCCCCTCTCTGTGACATTTTGCCCTAAGAGCAGAGCAGGAGGTCCTCTGTGTAAATGCACGCAACCCTTATTTCAGAAATGGCTAAAAAAAGGAGGATGGGGGAAGAAGGGGGGAGAGGGACAGAGGGAGATGGAGAGAATTAACAGATGATGTAGGAGAGGAGAGGAAAGGAAGAGAATGAGCAAGAGAAGGCGGCATGGAGAGAAAGGTCAGAAATAAAAAAAAAAAAGAGAAAAGGGAGAGGCAGTAAAGGCAGAAACAAGAAACAGGATGTTGAGGTAAAGAAGGTATGGGTGATATGGGTGAAAAACAGAGATGGAGGAGAGGGAAGAGGAGGGTAACTTTCAAGGACATGGATCGTTGCCAGGCTCATCCTTCTCTTCTGCAGATGGGGACACCCATACAGCACACGCTAGCTTGCATACAGCTCACCCCAGTGAACATGATGGCTGCAGGACATAATGCTTTTGTGTGCCTGTACATGTGTGTGTCTTGGCTCTAGCACGACACACACATAAGCACTAACACACCTGTTCTGCCCCAGCCAGTCATCTGGCCATCCAGCCAGCCAGCCACGACAGGGGAGGATAACAGCTTTGTGTCATGTTGCCGTCACGTCACTATCCCACATCTCATCCTGTCACAGCTTGCAGGGAGAGAAGGGGAGGAGGAGGGGAGTGTGAGCCTTACTGTGTCAAACTGCTACCCCCCTCTCTCTCTCCATCTCTCTCTCTGTCTCTCTCTTATTTATCTTCCGTTTTGTTTTTCTGTGTCTATTTTTCCGTGTCTCTCTCTCACTGTGTAACACTCTCTCTCTCCACCCTGTTGTGTCACAGGTGTTTTATGTAAATATCAGATGTCGGACAGCACCAGCATCACTAGTAGTATTCCTCCACTTTAGGTTATTCCCACTAGGATGAAAACATGTTAAACAGAGCTGAGCTTTGCACATCCAAGCTGGGCTCTGATGTAACACACAGCATGTACTGAAAAACCTACACTATTGTAGAGGTCTCAGTTTGTGCATGCTGTACAGTATCACTACTGCTGCACAACTGTTCCACTTGAGAGGGAGCACATCCCCAGTTAAATGACAAGGTTTGAGTCACAAAATGAAGTGTTCAGCACAATGTTTTCAACAAAGAGAGAGAAGGGGGCTACTGTGTGACTGTTTGAAGAAAGGCCGGATTCTATCACGGTTAATGTCAAGCTATCAGGCTTATGTACTTGATTAGCAAGCCTGAACTGTTGAAAACATTGTGTCTGGCACAAATCTGAGAAATCTTATCTTGCACTGAAATTTTACTGCAGAGGATCACTTTAAAGAAACACTTCAACCAGCTTACTAGAGTTATTGGTTGAAAGTAGCATGCCTGCTGCTGTTGATGCTGCTTTTCGGATGTTTGCATAGTTGAATAATGTATATATTATGTATATATGCTGTGCAGGTGAGTCACTCTAATTAAGGACACTGTGCACATTTCTGATCTTATCTAATGAGATAAAAATTCAAATCAAGATCTGTTTAGGGAAGCTGGACAAAACAACACCTTGACTCCAGCATCAGCAGGAGGGAGCTGCCACGGCAGCTGCAGCAATGCAGGTGAAGGCAGGTGGAACACGGCATGATAGAATAGAAGAGAATAGAAGAGCAGGTAATTGCTTACAGTCTTGTGGTGACTGGATAACTTTGTACAAGCTTTGAGTATATTAGTTCATATATAATGATTTTGTTTAGCGAGGAAAGTTTGGACAATAAGCAACTGTTGAGACCATTTATCTCTGACAGGACAGGAAAAGAGAGAGAGAGAGAGAGAGAGCAGTGATGGAGATCAGAAACAGGCCCTGAATATCAATGCAGCACGTCTGAGAGAATTCAGGGCTGCAGTGCACCAAAACCTGGGAGAAAGAGCACGAGAGGACAAAAGCATCACAGGCAGGCTAAGCTGGAGGTACCAGTCCTGCACAGCCAAAGACCACCCATACAAACTCCTGCTCCACCCACATGAATCAAAACACATCATGGCATTCCTCGCATCCGGATTTCCTGTTTGACTTCACATGTAAAACTGTCACTGTCAGTGTAATTCTAGGTATGAATAAAAAAAAAAAAGAGTCTGTGAACTGAGACGTTCAGAGAGTACAGTGCCACCCTTCTTTTTAGTGGGAATAAACAAGTCTCATTAATATGAAAGTCAGCTTCTTCCCACCCAAATCCTGCAGGTAGGACAATTTTAAATAGATGCTGCAGGCACGCCTTTGCACTAAATAAAACACACACACACACACACGTATTTAGCTTAAGAGAAATTTATGCCATTCATCTTAATTAAGTTACTATCATTCAAGAAGCCCATTAGACACATTAGTATAAGGCTCCTCATCCTCTTCGTCCTCCTCTATAAATGGCCTCTTCCCTCTCTCTCATAAAAGCTCCATTTCCTTCCAGAGGGGATCTGTTAACCCGTCAAGTGCCATGTTTACCTTGGGTCAATCAGAGATTTCATATCCTGGTCACTAGCCACCAGCCAATAACCATTAGCCTTATTAATTACGGAAGCCTTGGGCCATCTCCTGAGTACTGTAGTAAAACATGACCATGCACTGTGACTGTGTGTGGGCACGCACACAAGCATGTGGTTAATGAGATGACTCCCAAAGGTCTCTAACCTCTCTCTGTGAGAGGTCACCGTCACACACACTCCCTCTTATCTAATATATTGCTCACACTCTGCATGTCTGCACTTCCTTGCAGCAATAATCTCTGACAGTTATCAAGACTGAGAGCTCTGTGCCAATTCTACAGCTGCATGTTAAAGGTCTGAGGCCTGTTTCATCAAATCTGCAACATGCAAGCTGCAATTTTTAACTTGTGCAACATCTTCTCTCCACAAATGCCATAGTAGTGACTGATAAACAAGCTACACGAGCCCATGAAACACAATGATTTTTAAAAAGAATGTGTCTACTGCATAGATAATAACAAATGATTAAAACAGAAAAAGATGAGTAGCCTATTCGTTTAATTGTTGACCAAAGACCATATTTAACTTATCATACAAGGCTTTCCTCACAGTGCTACACCATTATATTCTATATTCATACCACCAATCTACTTCTAGGTTATCTACCAGTTGTTTTCTCGATTAAGTGATGAGTCACTTGATCAATAAAATGTCAGAAAATAAGTAAAAATGTACATCTTCAAATTGCTTGTTTTGTAGGACCAATAGAGACCCAACTATATTCAGTTTACCAACATATAATAAAAAATGAAAGCAAGAAAGCTGCATATTTGACAATGAATCAGTGATTTGCTGATTAAATTTCTGTTGATCAGTTTACTGTTTAAGCTCTACTGCTGGTTATGATGCAGTTGAAATAAGCCAAATTTGTTGGCAAATCCTGATAACACAATACCACCATGAAATTCATGGGATACTTCCTTGTCTTCCCACTGGTTTTGAAACAGAGAAGACAAAAACATCTTGGTATCTAATATGTAGGCAATCAAACTGTGACTCATTTAATCACAACCAGCACGGCCGTCCCATTTTCCTCTCTCATACCGCTCTCTACACTGTTATGTCCCCTTTCTCTTCTCTCAGTCCTTGTTCCAAGAGTGATGGAGAGCTTCATCTAACTCCCCAAGGACAGCCATAAGCCATAAGACTAATGGAAACACACACACAAGCCTGATAGAACTCACAAGAACTCAAACACCTACATCCACGTACACACTCCCACACACAGAGCCAGCAGACAGGGAGATGTCGTCCGACGGCTGGGGTGAACTCAGTCAAATTCTCTTTAGCTAAGCTTCCTGCATACCAAACCCAGAGGCAAGGGTAGGCAGAGGAGAAGGAGACATTACACAATGACAGACAGTGCAGACAGTACATAAAACAGCAGCAAGCACGCGCTCTGACTTTTTCTACCAAGGCTGTACCCACTGGTGTCAAATGTAGAGTTTTCAAAGATTAAGTTAGAATTTGTCTGTTCCTGTTTGTCAGCTGTGAATGATCTCTACCATGTAGCTCAGCATCCCTGGTTACAGTCCTATATGGGACAGTCCTATGGCACCTGTTTTTCCCCATGTTCTGGATGCTCTTCATTGTTATCAATTTCCTCATACTGGTCTTCACAGCAGCAAAATCCCATGCAATGAGTTCATTAATTCAGCTAAACAATGTCTTCATTGGTTAAGATATATGTCAAAATATTTGTATTCACAACACACAACTGGTTTTAACACAAACTCAGTATTAAAAAAACAAAACAAGGTAGGCACATTAGTCTCAGGATTGTTTTCACATTAATATGGAAAGTAATGCAGCAAGACGCTCCAAAATATAAACAGGGACTTAAGTGCTTTGCAGAAGTTATTCCAATACTTTGTGTCCTTACTTGATACTATGATGAAGATGAAGAATTTTTTTAAAGCTCTTAGAGTACTAAAGGACATAATACCTGGAGACTACCTTGGCAAACTGGCAGCTATCTACTAGCTTTTCAAATTCATTTTCTACATCTACTAAAACATTATCCAATATGTCAGATAGATGAGATATAAATTTATGACTAGTATATGTACTGTAACTACTGATTATACAGTATCTCTCTATGACTGCATCAATCAATATTAAATCACTATTTTAAGCTTTGGCACACCATTAAAAACATCAAATGCATGATTATTCACTGTAATTTACCGCATTCTGATTTTAGAGGCCAAACAGATTTTAGATGCAAGGTAAAGTACCTAAAGTCATTTCAGAATACAAGGTTGGATAGAGTTCACTGACAGACCATCTAATGTAACTATATTAGTGCAATTATTACCTACATTTAATGGGGGAACCTTACTTTTGCTGTGAAGGCCTGCTGGGTGACTTTTTTTTTGACGGGTTTATCTTAGAAAAAGTAAAAAAACCACCTCCATTCGGAAAATGTGTCGAAGTGTTTAACACGGGAGAAGGTCAATCCCAATCACTTGGGTTTTAACTGCTCCATGTACTATATGTCCCTTGTCGGTTGGTGGCTCAGCACTTGTAGTGGTACGGAAATATTAATGAATGAGCACATAGTTAATTCTTAACACCCACCAACAAACGCAAGTGCAGAGCGTTTAAAGGGTTTTAAAGAGTCTGGTGAGGGGTAATTGTGTGCATGGGCAAAGTACTAAGGCTCACTGTTGAAACATTCACGTCAAACAGAGCTTTCACTTTTCCTTCTCCCCATGTTGGTAATTGACTTTCTACAAAGAGCACAGTTAAGTCTTGGTTGCACATAGAGAATGTGATTGGCTAGCTCTCTACCTTCACTTTGCATTAAAATTCAAGTGTACAAAAGAGAGGACTGACAAAAAAACACAGCTGTATTCAGTGCAAAACTGCTAAGAATATATCAAAATTGCATATAGCTTGTTTTGTTGGTACTACAGTCATTACAACATACAAGTCTTACTGATCCAGTCATGTAGAAATCTTGTTTTATAAATAAAGGAAAGATAAAAGACGAAAGATTTTAATTTTACTTGTCCAGACCATCACTAGACGTACAGCAGGTTTAGATGGAAGTCTAATTTCAGTCCCCCAATTCTTGCAAGGAAAACCCATCAACCTATCTAGTGGGGGTCTTTGTCCCTGATTGGCTGACCCCTGGGTGCAGAGCTAAAAACACATTGTTGTACTGATAATCTAACAAAGCTGCCTGCCTCTGAAATCTGTTCAGCTGCTAGGAGATGCACTGGGTACAGACGAGAAAAGCTGGGTGTCCAAAGCCATTAATCTACCCAGGCTTCCTCGTTTTTTTTTTCTCTTTTCCATTTATCTCCTCTCCCTCTCAGCACATACAGTCCCTCCTAAATAGCCATATATTCAGTTCTTATTCCCCCATTTCCAGGGGAAATTAATGCCTGGTTGAGGTGAGGTGTGAGGATTAAGCTGTGGCAGAGGATTAATCAGTCTTGTACATCTGTAAGCTGGACAATTCCAGATAGTTTATAAAAAGACTGGAACACTCATATGAATAGCTACAGCCAATTGTGAGTGAATATAGTTCATTCTCAGTTGAATACAATAGTCTTCCCAGCAAGACTGGACAATGTATATGATGTTTTCCACACCTTTGATACACTGTATTATTTTCATTGCAGTGAGTAATTGCAATTCCTTGTTAAATTAATATTAAAACAGGATTTCAGATAAGGATATGGACACTCTCATAAGGCTATTTGCTAAGTGAGGGTGATTATGACTTAAGGGCTCTTGGAGAAACCCTCATGAGGAAAAATAAATAGAGATCAGTTTACTTAAAGGTGTCAAGGTACTGTGTGTCTGTCTATATTATACAAAGTTCGGTTCTGTTGAGGTCAACAGTGACAGGTTTTCTGAGCCAGTGGCTGGAGGGGAAATAAGTAGGATGAGTACTATGATTATCAGTCAATATTGCTTCAAAGGGCTGTCAGTTTAGCCAGGGGCAAGGAAGGATGGAATCTACTGCGCAAATATGAGGCAAAGTAAATTCAAAGTCATTGCATCACAGGAAAAATAAACCTCACCTCAAGACAATTAACTTGCCACAATTAGAGCAAACGCCAGTCTGGTATAAAAACTATGTCTACTGTGAAAATGTTTTAACTGCCCACAATATTCTGTTGAGAGCTTTACCTTCATCAGCTTGTCTTTCTCCTTTTAGTGAATGCCATGCTATACTTCAACAGTAAGCACAGTATAGCTACAGTATAGCACAATGTGCACTCTGACCTGCTTCTCTGGCAGAGGAGAGAAAATGCCATTTCCTACAGAGATTAGTGAACTCCAGTCCGAATTACTACTGTAGAATCTACTGTAGACCCCAATATCCTCTCCTAATTTTAGTTACATATCTCAGTGAGCTGTTACATACTACATCGGTGCATTGAGCGCTCTGTATTTCTCTCAGCAAGAGAGGCTCCTATAATTGCCATTATTTAGTGAAGCCAGCAGCATATCTAGAAGGATGCCAATGTCTGTCCACCACTGTGGTCCAGGCTGATATATCTCAGCAACTATTGGCACAACAACTGGTACAAAAATATTTATGGTTTCAGTGCAATGTATCCTAATGACTTTGGCTATCCCCTTGAGTTTTCCTCTAACCATAAGATTGACATTTGGGGTCCAAGTGTAATGACTGGAAAACTATTGGATGGATTGTGAGCTTGTATGCAATGCTGACATTATCTTTTGGCTCAAAGCACTGCTGTACCAAAGTACAGCCTCACACAGCTGCTAGCACGGCTGTGGACTGTTAGTCTTGTTGTAATTAAAGCAACGAAAATACTAATAAATGTTATACTGAGTGTATAACTCTCAAAATCAGGGAAAAGTCAGTGTACCTGTGTGCCAGAACCAAGTCTTAACTTGGACAATAGTCATCACTTGGACCTACTGCGTTGTAACACAAAAACATGAACAGTTTGTGTGATAGGTTCAACTACTAAGACACACAACCTTATTCTGCCTGTGATGGGAACCAGAACAATGCTAGGAAATTGCTTTGTGTAAACACATGCTTTATTTATGAGATGATGTCTCTTGAATATGATCCCGAATGCATTTTAGTCAGATGCCCTTGTTTAAGTGACACCTGAGTGGTTGGGGTTTGTTTAAATAGGGACCAGCATTTTCTAACTCATCTCTAGAGTGCCATGCTAATGCTACACACGGTTGACAGTGAGGTGACTTGAGAGAGTATGTTCAGTACAGACAGAGAATGGCACTTTGGAACTGCCTCAACCTCACTGTCCAATACAATTAACAGGAGAACTCACTGTGCTCACCGTCCACAGATAAACACGAATGCACTTTCACACTTCAAACTCAATCTAAAATTAGTTGCCTTAAAGTGAGGGGAACTTTTCAAGGACCATGTTTTTTTTGTTTTTTTTAAACAGCCAATTAATCAGAGCCAAGTTGTTACACTGAACGATTGCCAGCTCTCTCCACCCCAGGACAGGACAGCAGAGACAGAGAGGATGAGGAGGAGGAGGAGGAGGAGGAGGAGAAGGAGGAAAATAAGAGAACAGAAGAGTGCTGACAGGGACAACTCTGTCCTATACAGATTGTCTCTGACCTTGAATGGGAAAGAAGCTGGAGATAGATTATCTGGGTGCATGGAGTCAAACACATCCAATGTGATGCCTATAGTAGTGTCTATTCTCTACTCGAGTCAGAGGCCATCTGCATGTTAGTAAAACCTTTCTGCAATTTATCAGCCTTTTAAATGGTTGACATGCTCTGAATTGTGGGTTCATTCAAAAAGATCCAAGTCTAGACAGATTAGTTAAGGTGAGATAATAGGACAATTGTTGTGCAGCACAAATCTAACAATATACAGATATAAAAAGATTATCAATGAGGTGGAAATACCAAATGTACACAATGCTGTAAACATAAGGATCATACATGCATTTCATATCATATCAAATCTGAAGAAGACCATTCAATGATTATGTCACAACATAAGGATAAGAAATATACCTACAGTGTCCCACTATGGGACAATGAAAGGATGCACATACTCGTAGAGGGACAGAGAGTACAAAAGATTACAAAAGTCCCTGAATTTTGTGATATTGCGCTAAACAAATTCTCAGTGCTGCAGTGTGTCTTAGCTTGGTTAACTACAGAGAAAATGGACAATGATTAGTGTCACACTGTATGCCAACATAAATGGAAACACTCCAAACATGTCGGCATCACCTAAATGTGTTGAAAAGCAGAACAAGACAAAAACAGACCTGAAGCCCTTCTCCCCAAAAGTTCTCAAGCAGCCTCTCACTGCAGATTCAGATTGTGCTGAAGTAATAACTAATGCTGTGCAAGTCTTTATCACAGCCAATATCCGACCGTGGTCAGTCGTAGAAAATGTAGAAGATGGTGAAATTGCTTGAATTCCGCCACAGTGTGCCTTCACATGTGCCTCTCAGTCAGTCCGTTGTGCCTGCCCTGTGTAGGAGTGCAAGCTGCAGTTGTTCAGGAATTCTCAACAGGTCAGAGGACGCTTATACTGGAGTATTATACTGGCATTTGTGTTTACTGCAAGCGTTATGTATTTTTCCTTAGTGACAATATGTCCAATTTGAGTGCCTAAAATACCGCAGTCATGGAGCCGCAGTTGAACTTTTTCTTTTGTTAAATGTTATTTCTTCAAGTCATCGTTTGTCTTTGTTTCTTTTTAGTATGAAGATAAATATATTGTGGACTTTTTATTGTGCTACTATCATACTGTGAGTTTATGGTATTGTTACATCCCTTTTTATTTGTGTTCTTTTCCAGCTGTGACAGGACAAACTAGATAATAAAAGATATTTTACAAAGGGTTTAACCTGAGCCAGGCACTGCGACACTGATATATTTATAGATACATACTTTTATATATACATGTACATTGACTGAAAGACAAAATGGTATCAGAATATCACTAGTGTCCAACATGTATGTCCCATACATGTTGGACACTAGTGATATTCTGATACCATCTGTACTCTATTGACAGAAATACATACAGTGCACGTAGGGGCTCAAGCTTACTGTAATTCTGAAATCCAGATTAGTTCACTATATTTTCTAAAAAATCTAATTGATACATGATGGAATATCCTGTATGATATGTAACATAGCAAACACTATGGTACACTTGCCCCTCTTCCATTTCATTTCTATTTGATCGGCAGCATCTAATATACTGTATTGAGCAGATGCCATATAGACAAGCAAACAAACACTGCAGTGCCCCCTTAGGCCAATTAATGTAATTTAGATAAAGCCAGAAATGAAAAATGACAAGCATTATTCCCTAGAGGTGTCTTAAAATTTGATTACTGACATGTCAGCTTTGTGTGTGTCAGATTAATGGGTAGAAAAGCCGATCTATAGTCCCTCCCCCATTTTTAATGCCGGGTCAATTAGGTTGTACTGATGTATCAGTAATGTGGTGTGCCTTGGTAACATATTTCATGGTGGAAAATATGAAAATGTAAAACTGCATACAGGATGTCACAAAGCTTTGAAACATATGATATACCTCTCACTGAAATATACAGGTGGCAAATACAAACAGCAAATTTACAGCCACATAAAACAGTGTGCAATACATCACGGCAATATAGTGCCATTCTTATACGCTATTCAAACGACTGATGTGTGAGCCAGTGCAGATTGTGACCACGCTACATTACCTACAGTGTGAGACTATCAGGATCTGCTGCCAGTTTGAGCTGAGTTACAATTTGGCCAGACCTACTACTAAATAACAGTCATTTCTGTTAATCTAAAGGTAGCGGGAAGTTTTGTGAAGAATAATAAATAAGGATAACTCTATCCAAGAAAAAGCTAATATTTCACCCTCATGCATTTTCTCAAAATATGCTCATTTCTCATCACACATCCATAAATGTTTCTGGATTTATATGATTATTATTTTATTTGAAATAAAATTTCATGACACAAGGCTTTAAACAACAGCTTTGGTGCAGAAGTAGCAGAGTAAAGAGAAGACAGAAAGCTGTATTTAGGCCACTGTGCTGACCTGCTGACAATGTGGCAGCATCCATCGCCCAGCACTCTGAATTGGTCAGGACATTCAAATCTAACTATCATTAAACATCACAGTGAAGAACACACAGAAGGCCAACACAAAGACATGGATCAGCTGTAGTTATGGAGTAGAACACTACATATGTAAAAGACTGAACTTTGTAGGTGACATGTTAATATGGACAAAGATAGATAGAAAGCAGAGGCATGGGGATGCTGGAGTGAGATGGAAATGCCTCTTTAAATGTATTTTCTCAGCATCAAACCAGTCAAACCAATACAATATAATGTATATGACGATGACAATAAAACTAGTTGCCTATAAACTAAAGAATGTTGGAAATTATTTTGAAAACTGTTGCCTTTAAAACTTTATATGGAAGATTTGATTGCCAGTTTCTTCTGTTGTTTCACACTGAGTGTCTGCTGGGAACACCCTTTTTGAGAATCCCCATTGGCAGTGATGGAAATAAGCCTCCAGTGACAAGTCATTTTTAATGTAACTGCACTAGATATGCAAATAAGGTTGTCTTTTCACACCCTGTAAAGGCCCGAAGCGCAAGTGTGCTAATAAAACATGGCACAGTATGGGAGAGGCTCTGCAGTGTCATTTAGTATATCATCACTTGCAACTGGTCATTCTGACTACTAAACAGTGAAGAGGGAGGTAATCTCCTCTCCGGCAAGAGACAAGCTTGTTTAACTGGGCTCTGCTCTGACCTCTGGCACCATTCAAGTTTTTGGTTTGATTTTGGAAATTATTTTGAAAACAGTTGCCTTCAGGTTTCTTTTACAAAAGATACATTTTCTGTAAAAGTGTTTTGCAGGTTGCTGTATCAGCTTATCAAACCAGTCTTAGTCTGCCCCACTGCTTTATGCACTTTAATTGTCATTTGAAGACTTTATGTTACCATTACTTCTGTTCTATTACAGTGCTGCTGACTTCTCCCTGCCTGCGCAAAGTTTGTGAGTGTATCTTGCTCTCTTTCAATATTTTTTCTATCTTTTCTTAACAATGAAACTATATTCATGTTCCCCTGGGCACTTAGGATATGTAAGAGGAAAATGTACATTATAGTGCATGAATAAGTTTATGTATTCTGAGAATGTTTGTATGCTAAGAGACAAATTTACACAAAATCTATCAATTCCATCAGCTACTGCAATAGCTTTATTCAAGAGTGGTTAATTCAGCTGAATTATTTGTGCTGCAGAAGCTGTGACATTTATACAAATTTGCTGCATTGCTGTTTGCATGGTTCTCCTCACCCCTGCTGGAGTTTGGGAGTTCTGCATATTGCATACTGCATACTGATGGCAATTTTGAGCTGTCAATATGCATTGTTCGGATTTTCAAAGTCATACTTAAAGATCTTCTTCTGTGTTATTATCTATTTCCACAGATTAATAACAGTTGCACTATGATTCCTTCAATTACAATCCATCTGTTTTATGTCATTTCTGAACCCGGGTATGGGAATTTGGGGGTATGTACAGTAGGCATCTCTCTCTTTCCATTTTTACTGTTCTTATGCTTGACACATTCCACTGGTGAAAGATTTCCTGCCCTCAAAAAGTTCTTGTTGCTATGCAACTGATCTGCCTGGCACTGAGAATAATGCTAGCTCACATAGGCTACGCAGAGAACAACCCCACACACACACACACACACACACACACACACACACACAACAACAAGCAGCTCTTAGCCTACATCCTGTGCTTGTTAAAAACGATTGGGCTAATAAGCTAGCATGAACAAAACATCTTTAATCTGTATTGTTTTTGACTAAATAAGCCCTTTGCATTACAGTTATTTCCAATCTCTCCTGCTAAATGCTCCAACATTTTGACAGGCTGGAACAAATACAAACATGGACAATAAATACATAATGATTAAGGCATTAAGGCTCACGACAAGTTACAATTTGTAATTGTGGACTAAAATGCATTTTGATATTTGCTTACCAAATGATTGTGTATGAATGGTTGCTTTTGACAATAGATTCATCAGTGTCTCAGTCTCTCTATCAGTGTCTAAACTCAGGTGGCACTTTCCCCCAAAATGAAGGACTTAATTTCAAACAATAACAAGTTTGACTACGCTAATCCGTCCAGCTAAACTCCTTATGGCACAACAATGAAGTTTAATTGCTTCCATGTATAACACTCTTCCAACTAAAACCATGCTAATCATTGTTCCTCGTGGTCACTCAGTTACGACACAAGTCTTGGACAGAGCAGAGAGACACACACAGAGGGGGAAAGAGAGGGGGAGAAACCCAGGGTCACAAAGACAGGGTGAAAAAGATGGGGGGAGAGAGAGAGAGAGAGAGAGAGAGAGAGAGAGAGACTAATCTTGAATGACACCTTCAAGGAAGTAATCAGACAAGAGCCCCAATCCTTTCAAGTAATAAAATTTATCACTCTGTCATTAGCTATTTCTATTCAAATGGAAGTCCTAAGGATGAGACCTGAATACTTACTCCTAGCTAAAGACTGCGGATGAAGACGGCTGCCACTGATATAACATCTTAATACAATCTATGTTCCCTTTTCACTGCCAGTTTGAAAAAATGCCTCTGCAATATCCTTTGCCATCTACATTCTGTCATTTTGATTACTTCATGAGAAAAAACTGGCCTTACATCCTTTCCAGTGGATGTGGCTTAAATGAAGTGAAACTGTGTTGGTGGGCAACACAAGTGTCTGTAAATGTAAAAAATGCTGCCCATGAAGCATGATTAGCTTCTAACTCCCTTCAAGGTAGAGGAGAGGCAACCAGGAACGCATGTGATGAAGAGTGATGGAGGAAAGCGGAGAGACAAGGCTGATTTGGGAATGGTGAGCTTCAGAAGACAGATAGCCGGGGATCCATGATCACCAGACCTGCCTGGTTGAGTTGCATTACGCAAATAAACCCGATTGGTGCTGCCCAGGACACACACACACACACACACACACACACACACAGGGAAAGCAAGTTGCTCACTCACTGGCTTGCTACTGCAGAGCTTTAGCCCATCTCTCTCACGGTCACACCAAGGGCATACACTCTCTTGACACAGTACAGCTCGTCACAGGAGAGGAGAGGAGAGGAGAGGAGAGGAGAGGAGAGGAGAGGAGAGGAGAGGAGAGGAGAGGAGGTCTTTTTAATGATGATGATCACATGCATAGACAACTATTAAAAGGGGTAAAAATGTGGATGAAAAATGAGTAAAAGAAAATATGCAAATAATTAAAATTGTGAGTATTATGAAAATTAAAGGAAGAGCCGTGGAATTGGTGCAGGTGAAGGCAGGACGGACAGGAGAAAAAGGGAAGGTGGTAAAAAGCAGAAGGAGAGGGCAGGACGTTGCTGGGTAATGGAGATGAGATGTTAATATGCCTGCTAGTGATGCACTGCAGCAAACTGAGGGAAGAAAGAGAAGTAGAGGAAGAGGGAAGACGAGTTGGTAGAGGATGGGAAGATTAGAGGAGGAGGACAGGGCAAAAGAAAAGAGGAAGAGGAGAGGGAGGAGAAAAAAGACAGCAAGACGATGAGGAGATAAGCCTTAGAAAAGGAGGGGAACAGAAAGGGACGAAGAAGAAAGGGAAAGAGAAGAGTGAGATGTTGAGATCTGAACTTTGATGAGGCTGATGATGCAGCAAGAAGATGCTTGAATAAACTGATACTGATGTCTCTGATGAATCTATAATGATGCTATTTGGACTGGATTTCAAGGCCAGCACTATATTTATAATCAAAGCTGCTTTGCTTTTCACACAATGCTGAATTACCGACCACTGCATTTATCTTCTGGCCATGCTTTTAGGTGTTTGAAAAGGCTATGTGGTTCACATTCACATATTTATCTGTTGAATCATCAGGATAATTGATTTTAATCTAAAATACACACACTGGAAATTGTTCTCTCGTTCATAACAAATGTATGAAGTATGACTCAAATGGCCTGCTTCCAAGCCACATGCCATGTACTTTCAACACTGTCAGCATGGCTCCAGCTAGAAAACCAAGTTCCTTCCCCCATCGCCACTGCTCGCTGTCCAACTATACAAAAATGCTCAAATAATCTTCTTCAAAAAGAGCTTGGCATAGAGCTTCCCTCCATGAAGGCATCTTTGATGTTACAGTTTAACTACTGCTGAACCTGCAAAGCAGCAAATCATCTTACACGTGGTTGTTCTCTAAAGACTGAGAAAAGAGGGAGAGAAAAAAAATAACAGAGCAGATTTCATTAAAAGATGGAACTAAGAAAAAAGCAAATCAGAAGGAAAATGGAAACCTATTAACATGAGGCAAATCATGTGTAAAGAACCTGCCGTGTGCCACCTAAACACACACGGTACACAACGTACAAACACGACCGCCACAGCTTCTTATAGGGTATATGCATAATCTAAAGAAAGCAACCCAACTGTTTCATCCCTTTAATGAAACAGTCAGCATGCAGCCTACGCTTCAGTCTGTTTTGTGTGTTACTGTGTTAAAAAAAAGTTATATGATATATCCAACTAAGTGCTGAAACTAGAATAAGAAGTAAACGGTCTCCCGTGTTAGGGTAAGATTGTCCTGATAGCTTAATACAGAAACTTCTATAGAGATCAGGTTTTAAAAGAAATTGAATCATGGTGTATATTTAGTTGATTAGTTTTAGATTATCACAATATCAAAATCACCAACAGGTTCTCCATAGACAAAGACCAATCCCTTCAATATCATTTCACCGGTAGAATCACATACATTTTTGTGCAAGGGCTACTTGGATTCAAGCTTAATGAAGAAAACAGTGTTGTCTTCATAAATATAAATTATGTAAATACCATGAGTGTCCCATTGCGTGACACGTCTTTCGTGACCTCATAAAAGCACATCATCTCATACCCCAGCGAGCAGCTCGCTCTTATGCTAATTATTAAAAAGAATGCACACCAGCATGCCTTTAACATCAAGGCTATATTTATCTTCAGCCCTATAAGTAGAGTGCAGAGGATACGCGACACATTTAGCATACAGTATGTGGGATGTAACTGTGGCCCGGAGCGAACCAGGCTTTTAATTCATAGCTTTTTGTGACTGTGACATAAGGTCTTTGTAGTGTGGACCTTTCACATAAAACATGAATGACTAACATCTGAATATGCCTTTGGCTATAAGGTTTCCTCTATGTACTAAATGTTATTCTTACACAGGGTGAGTTAAGGTGAAAGAAAACAGAATGACATCCTTTAAAGCATTTTATGTGAAAAATCTGAGTGGAAATGACCGCTGTCCAGCTAGCTAGTGTCCAACATGTAGCTGGTTTGTAGCCTGGGATAAAACCTGGATGGTCTATGCCACATTCATCAACCAGCCACCACAGATACACAATGTATTCAAAGGGCTAAACATGCATCACGTCAGCATGACCTGAAGAGGAGAACTGAGGAGGATGAAATGAATGTGGCAGCACCAAACGGAGGGAGTTTCAAAGTACATAGAAAACCTGCTGAATACTATACGAAAAAGCCATGTTTGCTTTTGTTCTTAGTGAGGATGTTGCAATCATCTGTCAGTGTTTTTGTTTGCGTCATCAGAACCAAGGAGGTTTTGTCTGTTTTTATTCCCACCCTTCGTGGTTGATGGCTGCTCCACTGTAATGTAAGGACACCACATGTGAGTGAAGCTCAAAATGAGCCAGTGCAGAATATACCAGACAAAGTGCAAGAGAGCACACTAAAGCATGTGCATTAACACCCCAGGTGAGGTGCAATAACTGAATTTCTGATTCTGAAGGATCTGTAACGTTTAAAAATAGAACTGACCCATTTCAACATTTGCCAGAAATCTGATAATGACAAATTGGCCAAGAGCTGTCTTTTTTTTCTAAATAAACACACATTTTTGATATGGATCAATTTGTGACCCAGATGTGTAACGACCAAGACATTTTATAACTGGGCCATCATACATACACCATTACAATATATCTGCAATAGGGCTGCAACTAATAGTTTTTTTTTATTACAGATTAGTCCTATTGGTGCTGGTTGTTTCCTCAGTTTGCCTTTCGCTTAGCAGAACCCTCAGTCTGGGTCGAATGGTGACTAACCTGCTGTCTTATGAGATCCAAAATGCAAATAAGTACAGAGAGAAGGTGTTTCTGTTTCTAGCCTTGCCTTTGTTCCATCGAACGATTTTTACATTTTAATGCCCCAGCGGCTGTTCTGCTGTACACACAGTACAACTGGATGTACATTAAAGTTACAGGAGTAGCATCACATGGTTTGAGAATGAGATGCAGTTTACAAAGCCTCTGCTACATGGAAAATCTTGTGAATGTCTTGTGGTTTACTTTATGTTGTTTAGAGAGGTTTGTGCTAAAGATGGCAAAAATGTCACTGTTATGTCAGAGAAGTAAATCAGTTTCTCAAGGTTTGCAGGAAGGTTGTGCAGAAAATTCAGCAGAAATGTCCAAGAAGCAGTACATACTAACTGTGTTCATGTTAGCTGATGTGAGATGAGCTTTTCTTTAACACAGAGTGTAGGGTCGGACATATCTATCCAATCAAGGTCATTTTAAACAACACTGACAGTCACTAAGCAAACTGAAGATGTGGTCAGTGATTCACAGTAATGGAACCAGACGAGCATTTACATTTACTCATAGGCAAATGCACAATCCTAACCTGACACAATGAGTGTGACAGTTGACCATGAAAAATAATTCATATCAAATTTCTTATTAGGAAGAGAGAGAGAGAGAAAAACAGTATTTTCAACATAATGGAAATGGGATTACAAGCACGTAGGTGTGTGCTGAAGTTCCCCTCCACAACGGTTTCAACAATGGCGCATGAAGAAACTGGGCAGGCATCCAGTTTTACCTCTGCAGCAGAACAGGGTGATACATAACACTCTCATTCTCCTTCTCTCTCACGAACACACATACATATCAAACACATACTAAGTATGAATGGCACACACCACTAAGCACATTCACATTAATGTGGCACAAGTGCACAGTGTTAACTGATTTCTGGTAGTGCTATGACCACAGGTGCAGAGCAGTTTGAAAAGGGGTCAGATTAAGAATACATTATCAGTATGAGAGACTGGCCTGGTTTCAACCATGACAATTAAAATAACTTCTTTTTCTTTCCTTCAAAAAGCAGAGTGCTGTTCATTGTGGTGCCCTGATGTTAGAGGAGAACAGGAAGGAACTGTCCTAGTGTCGGACAGAGAAGAATACCATACCAATACCATAAATAAGCTGCTGAGGGCAAATGATGTTGAACTTGCTTCGAAGCCAATAGTACACTAAGTAAGTGTGCGTAACTGTACTACATTGGGCATAATTTATCTAATAAGTGAATACAATTAGCAAAGAAAATGTATCATGAAACATGAAAACTAATTACTCTCACATTATTGACTTGTTTTAATGTCATCTTAGAATTTATTTTTGTGAAGCAGAACTTTCCTCAGGGGCATGGCCCAATTCGTTCACACTCAATATTCAAATGGTGTTAGGTCCCAATTAATTGCAGGGTGCACTTGGGAATATGGACCTGCGGTATCTCTGAAAGCCCTTTCCTACCTCTAAACAGAAGGATTTTACTGGTCCACTGGCTGCTACCACAGACATGAGTGCAAAGTGCAGACACAGTGTGGGACGGTCTTTTGCAGTTTAATTTATTCCATGAAGAGGTAAGAATCAAAAGCTTGTCATAAATGTCAGAAACGATGGATGTTTCTGCAGCTTTATGTTATTTTGTGTCTGATTCAACAAGCTCTCGTTTATGACTTTTAGGTTGTAAAATGAATAGCTGTTTATGAGGCAGGAATGGGGAGCTCCTTGCATTTCTTTGTACTGTCATGTTATATTGTTAATTGTTTGTAATCTCTATTTACATCTTACAATAAATTACTGCCATAAAACCTGTCCAGTGGTTTATTCCATGTAACAAACAGAGGGTTTTGCCAAAGCTGGCAAGATTTTCACTGTTATACAAGAGAGATTAATTGGGTTTTCAAGGTCTTAGGGGAGGTTTCCGGTAATTCAACATGAATTCACAGATACCTTCTTATAAAGACTAGGTTGAACTCTTTCCTGCAGCCAAACAACCAATCAGAATGTATTTTTAACAAAGGGCAAAGTTCACTTTTGTTGGATTTTGGCTTGTAAATTAGTTCAGTCAGTCAATAGAAACAATGGCATCATTGATTCTAGAGGTGTATCACCACCAGACTACATGCTGCAGCCCTGTTGCCGCAGACTGTTAACAGTTTGTGTGCATTCTGCTCAACACTTGGTGACCTCCGGTGACCCCAGACCCTGTGTCAGAGCTCAGTTTGAGGCATTTTTGTTGGATTGAAAAAAACAGTTGACTGGCATTAACATGTTCACAACTGCAGTCACATCTAACTGACATGAAGCAACATTGTCATTTCTTTTTATCGTCTTATTAGCCCTAGTTTAGTCCACCAACTCAGAAAAATCAGTTCCTTTAGCTTGTTAGACACTCAGCTTTCTTGTACTTGTTTACTCAGGCACCCTGATGCGTTGTGCTGGGCAGGTAAAGTACACTCCACTGGTCTCTGCTTGTTTGCTTGAATTGGTGGCCCAGTCTTCGACACATCATTAAGTGGCACACCCACACTCAAAACTGTCAAGACGCACACAAATCTTTCTACTTAATCTCTGTGGGCAAATCCACTAGTGGCATCAATTTCATTAAAATCAGAAATGTTGCTCTTCTGACTGAACCCTTAGGGGCTGTCCACACCAAGAAAGATAACTATAGCAATAATTATGTTAGCATCCACGCTGATGACCCATAACGTTCTGTAAACAGTTGCACCAAGCACAGGCTGTGTGCTCTAGGGAGCAGGTGTGTAGATTCATGGCTAAAACTGGGGTACTCACAAAGACCGAAAAGTGCATATGCATTATTTTTGCCAAAACTGTAAAACTGTACACGTTTCTGTTTCATGACTCTCAATCACTGTGGAACCGGCACATGTGCACAAGCCTCGCTTCCACTCCCACAGTCCATCATAACTGGACGTAGAAACACCCTTAAACATCTGTTTGCATATCGACACGTGTGCCCTCGCCACGCTCATTGGACCCGTCAGTGAGAAGAATGAAGAAGTGCAATTTAACTGAATGAGGTTCTCCAACAGCACCAAACAACTGTCATTAGATAGATGACCATTATGCACGGCTGTGGCAATTTACAGCAGCCATACCACCACACGTGTGCCTGTGACCCACCATTATGGTGATTCGTTAGTCATTACTGTTAAACAAAAAGATAATCAGTGATTAATTTGTAACGCTCATATTGAGACAAACTTTACAAAGTGCTTCGGAATTTAGGATCAAATAAAAAGATAGTTAATAGAGAATTAATGGCTCAAATGTAAGTTAAATTGAAATTCATGACTCATAAATAAGTAAAATGAATTTTATAAATGTGTCCTTGAGTGATATTTTACTGTATAAAAGTCAAATGAGAATCAAGTTGGCAAACAACCAAATCAGTCTTTTACTATTGGGTTATCTCTCTCACCTTATATTTCATATGTACCTTATCATTTCGCCAGCAGCTATATCAGCTAACACCATGTGTACACCTGGTCTGAGGCAGAGGGTCAACCAGTGGATTTTTAAAGGCTGGTATAATAGTGATAGTTTTGGAGTTTGGAGTCAACTCTCAGGAGAGGATTTGGCAATGCAAGCGGCTGGTGGACTTAAACTGATGGTTACACAGATTGGCAGGAAAGGCTCTGCTCTTTGAAGGAGCTTTCAAAGAATCTGAGCAACAAAGAGAAATCCTTCCTTAACGAACACATACATGAACAATAATCTGCGTTACATAAAAAAATAACTAAAACTTGGTGGCACGACTTCTGTGCTCTGCCTGAATACTATCCTTCCTTTTTAATTCAATGCCAAAAATGTAATTTACAGCAGCTTTAAATCAATAATCTAAATACTTAATCATACTTAATCACACATCTTTATGCACACTTGAATGAAACAACATTCTACGATAATCAAAAAGAATAACACTGTTTCTGTACTATGTGTAAATAGTTATAGACAAAGTATATATGACTTTCAACTCTCTATTAATCCCCAGCAGTCACTGTTTAGTTTGATTCAGTAAAATAAGTACTAAAAAATAAGAATTATAGAATTTTTAAAAAACACGATTATTTTCATATGAGTGAATTAGACTGACCCTATGGCTGCCTTGAAGGCGGGATATCAGTTCAGACACTTGTAATAAAGTACATGTGATACATTGTTAATGGGCTAAAACTTGAACAGACTTCTAAAAGGGACTGCCACATAGTACACAGGAGAAACTGGCTATTACATCAGTTAACAACCCCAATGTTAAAAAGGTTAGAGGCAATGGGTGTTGCAATATAATGATAATTGTGGCTTATTTGTGAAGAGTGTTCCGTTACGATTGTTTAAACCTCAGGCTATTTTCAAAAGGCAGAGCTACTTCGTGTTCTAATGAAGCATAAGATGGAGTAAAAATTTTATTATTTCTCTTGATGAGTTTGTCTGGAATTATCTAAAATGCTTTGCATGTTCATGTTTAATTTATATTATGTTACATTTACGTTATATTTTATGTATTTCTTTAAATTTACGAAGTACACAGAAAAACACAGACATTCGAGTTTTTCTATAGGCTGGGCCAACACTGGTGGCTTTAAATGCAATCTGTATCTATACCACCAGATAGAGAAATGATTGCCATAATTACAGTATAGGCTTTGCAGAGAGGAAACTGTCTACCTTATATCTGCTGACATAAATCCATCTCAAATGACAGCACTTAATAGACACATACATCCCGGTCAGGCAGGGTAGAGACAATGTGAGCTAACTGGATTGTTTAAACAGGATTGTTTGAGCACAGTTAGTCCTTTGGTAACACTTTGGACCTCAGGCTGTTGGCCCTGTGAAAATGCTTTAGATTCAGTAGTGAGAACCGTCCACGGAGCCGTGGCGGTGGCAGCCGGTCTTCTCATCGCTATAGTGGACTTGTCGTCCAGCAGTAGTCAGGCAGTGCATGTTTATGTGTTTTGGGGGAGTGGCTTTGAAGGGAGGCCTGAGGAAGGAGGTGAGATTTTTTTTCAGTTGGATACTTTCAAAATCTAGGTTAGTCTAGCTAGTTGCTCCAGTTCAGCAGACCCTGCTTTCAATGATTTTTGTAAGCAGAAATAACCAACAATTCACTGGCCCTTGCTTCTAAAATATGAATGAATTATGGTATTTTCTAGTGTTTTCTATGACAGTTAATGCAAAATTTAGACTGTTGCTTGCACAAAAAAAGGAATATGAATATGTCAACTAGGGCTTTTAGAAACTATGATGGAGATTTTTTTTTTCTGACATTTTATCAATTAAACAATGAATCAATAAAAAAAAAATCCTAGGATTAATCAACAAAGTAAATAATCATTAAGTGCAGCCCCACTAATGACCAAACCGGTACTGACTTTTTTATTTAGATTTAGAAATTAAACAATTAGGAGGCCAATTCCCACACACATATCCACTACTGGTAGCAACTGCACAAAAAAAGCTCAAATACAATGTGCGGTCTTTTTTGATGGCTACTACTCAGAAAGCCTCACAATGAGGATTATATAGTCATTAGTTGAGGGCCATTTTAGTGTAATGACATATATTTAAATAATTAAAAACGGAAGACAATCATTTACCCCTTTGAAGAGAGTTTACAGCATGTTTACAGCAGGAAACGATATGAAATTCCCTGTTTTCAGAAGCTTTTCCTCCCCTGCTCCTCCCTCTCTTTCTCTCTCTCTCTCTCTCTCTCTCTACCCAGCCTTCATGCCATTCTTCTCCTCTTTTACCATTCATATCCTCTTTCTCCATCTAGCTGCAATCATTACAAGAAGCAAATGAACCAATGACTGAACTGAGTTATCCACACAAGTGGACGGGGGCAGCTGGCTATTTTAGGAAAAGTTTGCTGTTAAGGCAGTATAGAGATAGTCTGCATAGAATGGATGCGATCCATCAGCCTCATCAGAAACAAAGACAGCTGGCAGAAAGGAGTATCTGTGTGCCTGTGTTTCTGTGGAGCAGGAACTCTGTGTGAGCACGGGCAGGCAGGTAGCTCCTCACTATGCTCCGTCCTGCGCTGTTCTTTGGTGCACTGAGTGCGTGGGTTTGTTGATTGTATCTCTCTCCTGGCACTTTAATGGTCGTGGTACGCTCGTCTCTGGACCCAGCATTAGCATGGTCAAGTTATTTCCTCTCGGGGGCTATTTCCACTGACCGAACAAGATTTTTCCGTTCACTCCTTCAAACTAGTGTAAGAAAACGGCAAGCTGTGTTTTTCCATTATTTCCTATACACTGCCTAGTGATACAGGAGACAAGAAAGGACTGTGCTTTGATGTATTTATTAGTAATATAACAGGTTGCTGTGCTTAATTCTGTAAAATTGGGTTCTTCTGAATTCTTATCATTAAAGCAGTAAACCTTCTACTTGGTAACCAACACACTCACACACAGATACACAAGCACAGTCACACACACTGTTTGTATTGTAGCTGACGTACAGCATCTGTTCCAGTGAGTGAAACTGGTAAAGATTAACATAAGTAGATACAAATATGTCGCTTAGTGTTTAACCTAAATTGGGCAGTGAGCAATGATGCACACATTCAAGCACAGACTGTTTGTTATTCTATATTTACTCTATAAAAAAATTCTCTCTGAGACCTTTAACATCTGAATAATAAAAAAGGGGTTAGAGATGAGGTTGAAAGCACTGGAAAATATCCAATGAGTAGACATAGTGCTAAAATTCTTTGTCGAACTACAGTTTCTAGAGTCAATAATGAAACTCCAAGCTCACCTTTGTTATTCTCACTGTACTGAAGGAAACATTAATACCAATCAGTGAACAGACATGAGTTTCTTTTCTTAGTGAAATGTAGATAGAAGAAGAATACAATCCTTAGTGAACCGAACCACAAGGCAGAGGTATCCACAAAACATCAGCATTAATTTGGTAAGGTGGCTGAATCCCCTTCACATGGGCAAAGATACTCGAAGCTGAGTAGAAAGTGGGAGTGAGGATGAGACAGGGAGAATAGAGAAACAGGAATAAAAAGATGGAGAGGGAAAATCCAGGTGGGAGTGCTCCATCGAGCAGCTTTCCTCTGCAGTAAAGGATGAGGGGATGACTTACTTGCAGTAGTTCTACAGGCATGCACACACAAACACACACTTTCCACTGCAGGTAATTGGTGTCATGAACACTAGCCTGTCAGTCCACCAGAAGGTAGTAGTGCTCTCTGCACCCCGACTCCACCCCTCACCCCATCATCTTCCTGCCCTTCACCCCCATCCCTCTGTTGTGTTCAGTGCTGCATTTTCAGTCGTTATACTGCACAAACCTGTCCTTAACCAGTGACTCTTCATGGCACTCAATAAGTAAGGATGGGAATCTAAAAAAAGAAACCTGCCTGCCTACTGCTAGACAATTAGAAGGAGAGCTAATGCCACCCTCGACAAAAATTGAAAACTGCATGTTAATGTGCAACACTTTCTGTTACTTAAAGAATCCAACATATAAAACACGTATGCAACAGATGCAGTTAATTACATTTTGATTAAAAGGTAACTCCTGTTGCCGTTCAGGATCCCCCCTGCAGTATACAACTGGATTACAGTAGAAAACTGCAGTATGACATTGGATTACAAAGCCTTTAAACAGAACATATAGCCACATGATGTCTCCTTAAAAGGCCACAGTAGAGCGCGGCAGGGGGGCCATGTAGAACATTGTGCAGGCACAGGCGATGAATGAATCCCCATATTGCCAAACACATTGCAACTGCAGTGGGGGCGATATGAGGCTGATGCACAAATCTTGAATACTTATGAGGCACAAATGGAAAGCCATTTCTTCTGGTAGGGCTCAGCTCATCTCCATTAGCCAATGTATACATGCTATGATCCACATGTGTGTGACCGTGTGAGAGTGTGCATTGAAGCCTCTCTCAGGAGACTTTCCAGTCCCTTCATGTTGTCACAGGGTTTGGCACTGGTCTTGTTTCTCCAGATGTTCCCACCATCCTCCCTCTCTCTCTCTCCCTCTCTCTCCCTCTCTCGTTTTTACGTCTGCCTTCTCTCTGACTTTCCATTTTCAGGGATGAGAACCTCACTTTTAAACTTTCCATGTCTTGCTGTCCACTTCCTCTGTCAAATACAAGCACAACCACTACCCTAATCCCACCCCCTTCCCCTCCCTCTGTAACTGATGAGTAAGATAAATGTTTTCCCTGAAGACAAATATGTACCTAACTGTAGCATTTCCCTATGTAAACACAAAGCTGTTGTGATGGTGACAAACACTGTTGGGAACAAGAATTAAAAAGACAGGAGAACTGAAACTAAAACTGCCATATTGGAAGTTTTTACACCTCGGTCATTTGGTTGTGTTTGCACAGACCAACACTTCATCTTGACCACATCATAATAGTTCACATTTTACTGCTCTATATAAACCTCCACAGTCACTTACAAGCCAGTCTCCTCTCATTGAACAACAAATAAAGAACTAAAACACTCTTCAGCCACAGGTTTCTTTCCACACCACGGTCTAGAGCAGTACTGTTTATTATTCCAAAGTCAGCCTGATACATTGAGACATACAGTGAAGTTGACTGCTACCACAGTAGTTACAGGACATCAAGTAGAGCCACATTAAAGGATTACAAAAACTAAAACACTCCACAATATGTCAAGTGTAGTGTAACTGCTCTCAATCCCTAATCCCTTTGTGCTCTCTTCATTGTGGCAAAACTATTCTGAATTGAACAGAAATGTCAGGATTTACTTACAGTGAAAGAGCAGAGAGAGGAAAATGTGGTGGTGGTGCCAGGTACAGTTTCCTCAGATATCCCTTTTGGTGCTGATGATAGTTGTAGTAGCAGGGCGGCCTGTCCAATACTAAATATAACCTAGAGAGCTTCTAGCAGGAGCAGACAGCAGGCCGAATGGGGCTTTTCCATGTCGCATGGTCAGTGTATTTGCCTTAAGCGAACTCATTCTGAACGGCTGGAAAGCTGCACAGCACGGGAAAGTACAAGAACAAGAAGCTTCACACTAGGGCTCTGTCCCTAGAACAAATGAAAGGAGGGAGGGAGGGAGGCAGGGAGGGAGAGATGAAGGGAGGGAGAGAGAGAGAGGGACGCTACGAGGGACAGAGCTGGTGTCGTGTATATATAGGACCTGCGAGCATGACCTCTTGTAATGAGAGCGCACTGACCCTGACGGCTAAGGCCTTCAGTCAATCATCAAAAAACATAACTGATGAATTGACAGTCATCCACTCTGCACTCAAAGGGATTCCTCTCGCTCTGCAGAAGATGAGTATGTACTTAGCTTGCATTTCTGCAGTTTCTTTTAGTTTTTTCATGAACTGCTGACAAAAAATTAAAATAATATGCACATGCAAATTAGCTTTAACTGCACTAAGTGCTGAATTTTGTTTCAAATACTTAAAAACACAGTTTCTCATTGCTTAAAAATAATTTTACTACCTGTCCTCTGTCCCGTTTACTGTCATGTGATGTATGTTTCAGCCATAGTAATATCCTTTTTAATAACAGCGTGGTAAGATAACATGAAGGTAAAATCAGACTGTAGAAAACATGGATGGAGTGTCACCCACAGAGAGCTTTGAAGTTTAGAGGTTGGCTTTGTCACTGACTGCAATTTATTACCTTTCCAAGCAAAATCCAAGCATGGACAAAGGGGTGGAGCCTTAGTGCAACTAAATGGTGCAAGGAAGCAAAACCCCCACAGGTATATGTAATGGTACGGAGGACCTGTCAGTCAAGATGTGACCTTCTTTCAGTTTGAATGTCCCCTGAATGGACCAATAAATTTCAAAATTGCCAACAGTCTCACATCAGTTAAGTTTAATTCATAGCAAAAGAAATAGAAGGAATAGAATAGAAAAATCACAATGCTATAGTGCTGCTTTGTATGTCACTAAACATGATGTGAACTTTGTTAAAAAAAAACGATCTAAAAAAGAGCAACGGAGAGTGAGAGACAGAGCACATATGAGAGGGTTGGCAAGTGAGAAAGCAAAACTAAACAAACTTAACTTGGCCTTTATTTCAGTGTAGTTACTCTAAATCAAAAATAGGAAATATTAACCATTTGCATAATGATGGGACTCATTACTGAGGAGGGTGCACTCTTGGAAATAGTAGGGCGCCAATCTTCTCACAGCAGGGTGGCGACAGTCCCTGCCAAAATGTGTTTTTCTTGCAAAGAGCATTTGGTAACGTGAAGGGAGGCAGTCCCAACTGTTAATGGACACGCAGTCTTACACCCTATTCAGACCGACACAGTAATGCTGGTCTAACCCACATTAGCAGTCTATTTGAACTGATCAAAGTGTGTCAGATGACTAAATATTGGAGAGGTACTGGAGGACCTGCCATCTTAAGGCACTTCAGCGCTGTCTGCATCACTGCACCACAGTGATTGTTGCTCGGTTACACCGGAGCAGCAGGAATAGACTGTGATATATACTCAATTTTGTGATGACACAAAATTGTAAATGGTTGGGCAATACAAAGTAGAGCTGAAACAGGAATTGACAACGATTACTTATATTAATAGATTGTTAATCATTTAAGTGATTCATATAATAACAATACAAAAGACTGGCTAGCCAAATGTGAGGATTTGCTTGCTTTTTTAATGATTTACTACTTTATTATAACTGAAACACAATCGCCTAATTAAAAGATAATCAACCGTTTAACAAATGAAAAAAAACAATTATTGCCAGGCTTTTTTATTTTATTTTTTTTACAAAAGAATTGTTGTGATTGGAGCATTTCAAGGTTCAAGTACCTTGACTGTATGAGAAATGGAAGGGTAAAGGTAAAGGAAATTAATGTGAGCTGCTCTACACTCACACCTCAACACTGTAGCTGTTTGGGCTCCCTTGAGAACAGCAGGTGAACCACAACTGCTCCAATGAGGAAGCATATGTGGCCCACAATAGAGTGTTGTTGTGCTGTGCAGTTGACGATGTTTTGACACTCAAAGAGCCTCAGGCGGATCCTCAAGTACGGCTTAATCAATTCTAGCCTGGCAGGAAGTCCAAGGCATTTAAAGGTCCAGTGAAACACAAGCGCGCCTTTAGCTTCTGTAAGTTAAACGCAATATGTGGGAAGATTTTTTGTCAACTCAAGCTCAACTCAATTATTCAATTACAGCTGAGTGTGAAAGTTCATTTTCTACGTTGGAAATGTTGACAAAAATAATCTTAACTCAAGTTCCCCTTGAGCTTTTAACGCTTTTTCAATAGCATCTCAACATACTAGGACATTTCCATGACAACTGAGCAAACACCATTCTCTGATGAAGACTGTGAGATGTGGTTGAAAGCTCTGCAAAGAGCCAATAAGGGGACATTGTGTTAAGATTTTCTTCTATTTACACAGTTAAAAAGATTACTGAGCGGGCTTTTAAGGCTTTGAGGGTGGATATTCTGTAAATTTGGAAATAGCCCAGTGCATTTATTTTCATGATGTAAACTGGGTACTGAAACATTCTTCAATTCAAAGCAAAATAAAGTCAAATAAAAGTTTGTTTCTCCATTTTGCTCTCTCACTCTCTCTCTCTCTGAAAATAATGAATCACTATCAGTGGAAGAGAAAGTATTTGGCCTTGTAAACAACCAGCTGTGAGGGGAGCCACAGGGATAATCTTGTTAGACAATTCCCTCTGAACAATTGTGTGTGTGCATGAGCATGCAACAGTGTCATATTCTTTTACTTATGCACTGCGACTATTTTCAGCAACCTTGACACAACACAGTGTGCGCAGACCCACAAACACACAACTACAAACATACACACACACACACACTGCTTAGGTCCTAACAGAAAAAGGATGAAACATGAGGCAGAGTGGAGGTCTTCCCATGCCCCCATGCCCTCTCTGTTGGACTTGGACATCTCCCACAGGCTGAGCTGTAAATAGACAGTACCCCAAAAACCTTCACACACTCACACACATACACAGATGCTTTCACAAACACATGTGTATGCACACACACAGAACTATACTTAGATGCCTACTCTGGTCTGCCATCATATACTCAAACTGCCTCTCCCCACGGTGAGATGGGGCACATCAGCTTGACTCTTTAAACAGAGACGAAGCCACATCTTCCCTCGCTACCAACGGATTCCATTTGTGAAATGTCTAAAGTGAAATAGTGCGACTTAAGAAAGTTCTTAACACACTGGCCTGCTTACGTTTGATTAAGTACAGTAGCACAGAGGATTTCATCACATGCAGCGCAGCTTCCAGCCTCGCTGGCAAGCTCACAGACCATCTGTAACCGTTAATGTCCAAACAGATCACGGTAATAGTTTATGATATGTCAGGAGGGGTCTAATAGCCATACCACAGAACAGAAACAAGGTTTTATTGAACTATTTGTCAGGAGTGAGCCACTTCAAAGATAGAACAGAAAATGACTGTGTCAAAACACTGTGATGGGAACCTACTGTAAATTAATGTAGTCTGAAACATTGCTCCTCACAGGGGTGTAACTGTTACCAGTGGTTGTAGACTAGGTACTGTGGAAAGATGTGCGCACATGCAAACACACTAACATAGACACTGACACGTCTTGACATGTGATCAGATCCCTGCGGCCAAAAAGCATTCCAAAATGTTTAGTTCATTAGTTTATCAGGACAGAACAACGGTGAAACTGAAGCAGAAGTAAAGTAATGACGTTGCCTACAGGAGATCAAGAGGCAGTGAAGAAAATAATTTGTCTGCTCTGTGTTGGGGAACGGATGGTCCAGTAAACTGCTTACAGTGGTTCCCATCATCATGCCTCTATTTACTGGTAGTCCTGCAGCAGCTACTGCAGCCCATTACTTTTCAAGTGAACTTTAGGAGAAGTGAGCATGAAGCTTGCAGCTACAAAGGCAAACTATCAGAGCACTGATTGACAATTATGTACATCATTTGGCATTTAAAAAGACTGTGAGGTTTCAAAAACATTTCATTTTTAACAAGGGCACAGCAGTGCAGCATTTGCTGTTGCACCGTGACCTTGATGGAAAACTGGGACATGAATGATGGCTATACCTGAATCTTCTCAAAACACCAAATGTCACCGAATCCTGATCGTGTTGCTAATGTACTCGAGTTAAGATTCATAATGTGGTAACATGCAAATGAACCATTTTCTTACATTTTTTACTTCCCATGTGGTTTAAAATGTATATACAGTAAGTGCAGTCAGAATAACAAACAACAGTCCTCAGACACACAGTTTGAATTAATGCATCGATACAGTGATCAACCAACAGTGATCAACCTTTATAAAACCACAGAGTTCTGTGCAAGATGGCAACAATTAGTGTGAATTTGTGTGAGAATTTGCAAAAAGTGCTCCTCAATCCAACAAAACAAGTGTTCAGTGTCAACATCCTCTCCTCTGAAAGGTTAAATACAGCACAGTGCTGTCAGAAAATATTGGGACAGCAAGACATTTTGCTGAGTTGGCTCTGTACTCCATTTCATTTGCAGCAGCAATGTACTCTTTAGGGTGTTGCAGTCCACATCAGATTAACAGTGTGGGAATTGTAGTCCTTTAACTACACAGTTTCCCAATTTTAGGGGACAGCGACTACCAGGCTGATGTAATCTTATAGTCATAATGTCCAATAAGGGGCTGCATGCCCTTTGTATATTAGCCTGTGCACATTTGGTTGCAAATCCTGCCTGAGATCTACATCCCATATACATCTGACAACATCTGATATCTTCCAAGGCCTGTGCTGCATTTCATCTTCATGTTTTGCCTCTTTGGCAGGTGGTTGAATTCATTCTGGTCTTCTTAAAAAAGAAAAATGCTCAGTTGGATTCAGGTCAGATGACTGACTTCACTGACGACACTGAAAATTCTACTGTTTGACTGTAAAGAGACTTTTAAGCAGCCTTATTTATTTGTATATTTGGAGTTATTTTCCTTTGAAATTGCCTTAAAATGGGGCTAATCTGTAAAAACTATGTGGAATCCAACACCTGCAGAGTTGTGATTCAAAATGGAGATTATCCTCACAAAAAAGACAGCAGGACATCCCAACCACAAAGATCATTACAGATTGCAACTCTATAAATAAGAGACAGAAATTCTTGAAATAAGTCTTATTTTCACCTGTTATTTCTAGATATGTCACATTTTTTTGTATATAATGTTATTAAAAGAAGCAATGTACAAGCATGCTTCTTACATGTGTTTGTGGCTACATTATTCATAAGAACCAGCATCAATGTCTAATTGATGAAGAGTGGTGGAAAGAGACCGAGATAGAGAGAGAAAGAAAGAGAAAAAAGATACAAGGGAAACATGATCCCCAAGGAGCACTGTGAGCACAGATGGATTTCCGAATCCCTTTCACTCTGCAGGAATCCTGTTGCACAGCTTTAGTGGTATTTAGAGTCTAGTCTGTGTCACTCAGTAAGCATTGGTCTATCAGCAGGGCTTAATGTGATTTAAGATAAGAAACTACCTGAACATACAAGTGCTACATAAGTCCCCGCAACCATATTAAGCAGGAATATGAGGCAACAGCTCATAAGCGGCTCATAAAAATGTCAAAAGATAACTACCATGATGGATCCATTGTGTGGGCACATCAGAACAGCATGTTCTGGAAAGACACAAGGACAACTTCAATGCCACAACAATTCCACGCAGTGACAAATGATTGTGACTCCTGAATGACCTTACCGTTCTACACTATATTACAATGCACACCCCCAGAGTACAGTGTTGTTTCACTCTGGACTCCTACTGCTGATATTTTGCCAGAGATCAAGGCTGTTCACACCTCCAGTCCTTGTAAACGCCCTTTAATATGTTACCCCCATGACCTGCAGCATAACATTGACCCAAAATCCTTTCATATATGTCTTTATTACCAACATGATACAGTCAATGCCATATAAAATCCCATATCCCCATCTCAGTTCATGCTGCAGGTATGAATGACTTCTGTGTTCAGCTACCAGTAACAACGTGAACAGCTGTCCCTAACATATGAACATGCAATTCAGACGAATGACCTCTATAACATACTGGAAAACTGACAGTAAATCCTTCAACCTTGCTATAAACACATCTTTAAGATTAAAAATACAATATGATGCCAGCACACGTGTGGAATGTCTGACAGCCCATTCATTTACGACTACTATGTCATTATCTGCACAGTATACTATATGTATATGATATGTAATCTATATATTGACACGCCCGCAATTACAATGACTGTAAGTGTAATTGTGTTTGATTCCTTAAAAATTGCTAGGCACAATATGGCTACATTTTTAAACCCCAACTTTTAACTGTCCTCATCAGAAACCATTTATTCATGACCGAATAAACACTTTTATCTTCAGGCAAGATCCCACCAGGTGTGTCTGCGTCGCATTTCGGCTGCGACATGGCCGCCGGAGTTGATCATGGTCACTCTAGTTAATGCCTCAAATCCCACCAGAGGCGCCACAGCATGTGTCAGAAGCGTCCCAGAAGCTAAAATACACGCCTGGTCTATTTTTGACGGAAGCCTTAGCCTGGTCATGTTAAGCACCACAAAGCAGATAAGGCAAACAGTCAGCCAAACAAATGGCAAAGAGGATCTTTTCAATTTTCAAATAAATAAATAAATACTCAATGCAGACTTTTGATCGTATATTCCACCACATCAGTATTACTAACCAGTCAGTGGGATTTTAACACTGTTGACAACGCTTTCCCTTTAGCCTGCTGTGCGAAGGCTACAGCACAACAAAGTAGTAAATTCCCACAAGAAACACATTTAAAAAAGAAAAAACAAGAAAAGTAGCCCGTTTGCTCATGTTAGTGGAATGAAAATGAAGGAAAAATTACTAAATCAACAAAATCTGAGCAATTAACAGGCAAAACGCTTAGCTTCTGAAACGTCTCCAGTGGGATATGAAGCCACACGGAGGATGGAACAAAACTGTAGCGCAGCCGGATCCTGACGCAGACGTGCCCGGTGGAATTTCAGGGTTAGAGCCATAGGCCCAAGAGAGCCCAGCCAGCATGGAATTACACCACAAGTGCAACAAAGTAGACAATGAAGTGTATAATTTGTAATAACTCTCAAGAACAGCATAATGTCACCATTTTCTGATCTGACACCCCTATGGTTAATGTTTGATAAGGCTTAGGCAAAAAACTATTTGGTTAGGGTTAGGACACCTTATAAATTCTCAAAACACTAACTTTCTGGTTTTGGCAGTCATGGTTAAAAGAAAATAACATTTATATGTGCGGGAAACAGGAATCAATGGTCTCCTGTGTCTGATATCCTATTGACTCATCAACACGTCGTTCTTCCTCTGCAGACTTTGTGGCTCTATAACAACATTACAGTATTTCTTCTTTTGCTCCCCGCTGACGTGAGTGATAATTCGTATGGCTGTTAGAGAGTTTTACCAGTTAAAGGCAGTGAAGAAACTAGCAAGAGCAGCTAGATTTTGACAGTATCCAACCAAAGAAATCCCACCCTTTGTGCGAATGGGATATCAGAATCAGAATCAGAATTACTTTAATAATCCCCAGGGGGAAATTGCTTTTTGTTACGCACAGCTCCAAAAGAATAAGAATAAACTTCAAACACGAAAGTAATAACAATAATAATAATACAAATAATACCACTGCTACTAATAATAATATATAACAACATGTACACTCAGAGTGAGGAGCTGTATCATATTATAATAACAATAATAATACAAATAATACCACTACTACCAACAATAATATATAACAACATGTACACTCTGAGTGAGGAGCTGTATTATATAACAATAATAATAATAATAATAATAACAATAATAATAATCAGGTGAGTCCAGAGTCCAGGGTCCTCTCCTCTCTGGTGGAACAGTTCACGTACTGGGTGAAGTTGGGCAGTGCCTTTGCCATGGTGACATGGTTGAAGACAGAGATAGCAGTGAGTGCACTCGGGTGTAGAGTCTGTACCCGGGCTATGGCAGAGTGGATGACGTGACACGCCGAAGTTGGGTTGGCAGAAGGAGGAATGTAAACAGTCACCACAACAACATGCGAAAACTCCCGTGGCAGGCAACGTGGACGAAGACCAACAGCAAACAGTTCAATGTCCGGGCTGCAGATGCGCTCCTTGATAGTAATATGAGCAGGACTGCACCACCTGTTGTTCACCAGAACGGCCCCCCTCCTTTCCGCTTACCGCTCCTGGTGCAATCCCTGTCGGCCCGAACAGTTTGGAAGCCACCGATGGAAACATTGTCGTCGGGAATGTCCTGATGCAGCCATGTCTCCAAACAGCACACCAAACTACACTCCCGGTACTCCATCCGACTCCTGGCTAACGCTGTTAGCTCCTTCATCTTGTTTACCAGCGATCTCACGTTGCCCATAGTAATGATGGGGAGACAGGGTTTATATTTCTTTTCCTCCATACGCCTCCGTTGACTCCCTCTGGTTTCTCTCCTCCGCTGGTTCTTCTTTCCTCTGCAACCTCGGTGTGTTTTCCTCCACAATTCTTCTGGAATTTGTGAAGATCTCGTGGTCAAGATGCCAGCAGGTTTCAGAGCGATCAGCTCATCATTCGTGTAGCCAAAACAGCTACCAACGGCCACCCAGCAGAGTTAAAGTAGTACTTCACAGCAAAAATAGCTCACTAGAGATTGAGATCACTAAACGACAGTCTGTCGCCATACACAAATTTCACAGCAGCAGCACTCTCCCTTTCTCAACAACTGTCTGTCGCTGAGCTGCAGCTCAAATTTTGGCCGCACTTTCTCTGCCATTCTTGTGCAACTAGCGCACTAGCTTCAGTTTGTGGACAACTACGGCCATATGCAATGTGTACTTGCAGCATGCATGCAGGTAGGCAGGTATGTAGGTACGTACAATGCAATGACTGGACAGGTTTATTACAGGCCTGAGACAACCACAAATACCAGATTTTTGGTTTTTTTTAGTTTAACTTTTTTTCAACAAATACAGCAAAAATAAGTTGCACGCCCTGCCTTTTAGCATAAAGATGTTTTGGGTTTTTTTCTGAAACAATGCTGTCATTTTTCTTGGTTCAGATTACAAGACACAACTTACATTACAAACCTAACATATCATAGGAAATTCCATTATAATGGATTTAGGTCAAACACAGTGAACCATATTATTCTCAAAGCAGACACTAAGAAGATGATTTTCAGAATGAGGAAAAATGGGTAATTTCAGTTCATTAACTAGTTTATCTGTCTCACTTTACATACTGCTTCCACATACTGCTTCTCTGACTTCCTCTTTTGGGATACTGGCATTTACAGTAACTAACTAATTGAAGGCATAGATCATACTGTACATGGCAAATATATCTTGTTGCACGTTGACTGCCATGGTTTTCTTGTGCTCAACTATCCAAGCAAGAAAAATGTCATCCCACACAGATCAATAGTCACTTTTACATAATAAACAAAGGATTTTTCCCCAGTGTTTCAGAATAGAACCAGTGACAAATACAGACGATGCATCCTCCAACAACAACTAACAGGAGCTGGTCCCATTCTTTTTTACTGGGCCAAATTCGTCTATCATACTCCAAAATAACGACATTTTTGCTGCTGTATTTTGAGTGATTCATTCCTGCCCCTGAGCATTTAGCAATTAGCTATCCGTTTCAGAAACATGATGTACACTCCCACCATGCAACTTTAAAAACTCCCACTCTTTTCTGATGCCACACAGACATGCAGAGTGAATTCTGGGGGAGTGTAACAGAACAGCAAGTCAGCAGGAAGGAACTTAGGTGACCACTCAGGAGGTACCTGCTGAGCCTCATACGTGGCAGGAATTTTAAGCCTAGGAGGTAGGAGTATGAAAGAAAAAAAATCCTAAAAACAATGCATGTATAAAACAGAAACATATGACACCAAGAACATTTCAAAGTAATATATAGAGCAATTTTCTATTCTATCACAAGGTAGTTTTCTTCAAGCTTTTTCACTTACATTGTTGTACTGCGCAATTCCTCAAAAATGAAATCCTGCAAGTTCCTTTAGTCTCACTGAGGGCTTTGTTGAGCAGAAGGTTTGACCTGAATGCACCCAATACAAACAGCCCACTGTAAGCCCTCAATGTGCGGTTTACCCTGGAGTCTAGATTATTTAACTCTAAGTGCTGAAAGTCCACTTTTGCCAAGACTCAGAAATCGGGCAAGTCGACACGGCTTTTCCAACAATAGCATAATGAGACATTCCTTACATAATAACGTAAACAGTAGCACCAAGCTGAATTGGGTAATAAAAACGGCCAAATATGTGGCTGCTTTGTTAAGGGTATAGTGCAGTCGGGTACATGTAGATACAATTAAACACAGTGCACCTCAGTATTTGAAGGACACTGTGGGCAGGCAGTGCTATCAGTCTTTCTAGATATCCATTAGCATAACACTAACACTAAAAAGGTTTAGAAACAGATATGAAATAGCTGTGATCTCAAGTTTTTAATTGGCACATCTGGACAGCTGAAACAGCGAACCCATTTATCACTGTGAGATTACACCAACGTGCATTCAATCGAGCTGCTGAGCGAGATGGGGAGAGGGGAGGAGGGAGGAAAGAGAGAACAGAGAGAAAACACATAAGAAACATAATCAGAGGCTGATTTTCCATCCATCTGTCCAGAGATTCTGTGAAGACCATAATGCCTGCAGTGGTCTTTCTGATTGCTGCAGAGAGAATTGGTCATGGTTAAATTAATTCTAACACTGTGCCATGATATGCAAATGACAGACAGAGGGAACACTGAAACTGCAGCAGTAATCAACCATCCTAAATGACTCATTAGAATGCATCATTTTATTAGCTAATGAAGTATTTTATGTGTTGATGCTTGTGTAAATATGATAGAATTGTTTTTTTTCAGATTTACCTAAATGCTGAACTGATCTGAGTGTGTACTGTTGTCTGGTTTGTACTGTTTTGGCCAAATTTTGACAGCTGGATCAATCAATCCACCAACCTTTATTTAAGAATAGCACAACCTCTATGATATATTCCTAACCAGGGGCTCCCCAGCCCCTTAGATTTCACACATTCTAATGCACACAGAATGAGATACTAACAACACTGCAAACACAAAGTAATCATGTATGAATTGTTAATTGACAGTATCAGAGGAGCCACTGTTTGTGAAGTATAAATATTCAAGTATATGCTATATTTCATCTATTTTATTCAGAGGAGAATTGTTTTTTTTGTTTTTACAAACTGGGCCTTGTTTTCATAGTTTTGGCCAAAACCCCTGCTGGGTATTAAAGGATTTTACCCACTAGTTTCCCTGCTGCAATGTGGGAACATAGCAACACTGGTAGCCACAGCCTTACAATGGAGAAGAAAAGAGAAGGCATCTAAAATAGCATATTTGGAGGTAAACCCAGAAGTAAACAGATCAACAAGTGCTCAGTTCAATTGGCCACTACTTGAAAAATGTGCACGTCTGTGAAACTGCAGGTATAGTAGGTTAAAGTTGTACTACAGTATGAAGTAACTATGCAAGACCTTTAAAGCATAAGATGGTTTAGGAAATAATGACCACCTTTTGTTTCACATCAAAATAAGTGTTTTAAATGCTGCAATGTGGTTAAAGAATTTACTTTTTCTCAACATTCTGGGAAATATTTTCAAAGCAACTAGTAACAATGGACAAAACAACAAAAAATACAGTACAGTAAGAGGCAAAAAGAAGAAAAGAAGAATTAACTCTGGTAACTACTGTACACTTTGTTAAACAGACTGGCTGTGACCTATTATGACTTTAGGTAGAATGACTGAGAATTTGTTTTATAAACGCTTTTACTTCCAGGTCACTTTCAGGAAAGTTTGGTTACATTTGAATACCTGGCAGAGGTCAGGGCTAGTTGTGAAGAAAAATGAGGAGCAAAACAAATATTACAGACACTGAAGGTGTATTTATAGTGTAATGTGATTTCAAGAATAAAAGGTGAAACTGTGCAACATCCTAAATCTCAGTAAAGTGTACAATCTACTGCAGCAAGAGGGAGAAGAAGCAGAGACAGTTTATGATACAAAACACTCTAAATTACATCTCAGGATGAACATAGTTCTTCCTGTGCAGGCTCTTTTTCGTCATCTGATGTGGAGTGCATCATCTTGATTTGCATTGATTCACCTTGGCCACTATAACTGCTGACAACTGTAACAATTAACCTTGCACACAGTGAAACACCCAAATACTAATATTAATAATGTCAGGGGCTCTTTATCTGCATAATGCAGTGGCGTGCGGTTGGCTATTACCAGAAAGTCTACAACTATTATGATATGGTTAACATAGATTAAATCTACAATTTATTGCTTAGGATTTACAGTGAATAAAGCCAATGTCAACCAAAAAGACAGGTAACTGTATCCCTGATAACATCTTCAGTTGAGCTACGTTAAGTTTAGTCCCTGCTGTCTTTGAAAAACACCGAAGATTACTTTAAAAACTTTGTGACAGTGGCACAAAAAGAATAAAAATACAGATTATTGGAAAGTAATATATACCAATATGTGTCATAAGACATTTTAAACTTTGGTTCACGTTGTACTAATGAATGAATGATATCTTCTCTGTGATTTCTTACATCCAGAAGATCAGAAAAGTTTTTGAGGATTCAAGATATAAGTTCAAAACGGCATTAAGTGTTGTCAAACAGGCGGATGCTTAGCTCTGTGATCCAAAACTGATGGTAACACATAAGAGGCACTGACTGGAGCCACTCTGAGTCTTACTGCTCTCAGTGGGGAGTATTAAAGAGCAGAAAATAGGTCGCCCTATTATATCATCAACCCATTATTATGTCCTAAAACTATGTGACATGAAGACAGGAGATGCACCATGTCGCATGTGCAGCACACATCCACAAAAACAGAGGGGGGGGGGGGGAATAAGACAGTGTAATTGGTTGCATCCATCCCCTCTGTTCCTCTGCATACCTGCGGCACAATGCGCGTCTCTGAGGCAACGACAGCAGACAGACTGGGTAGCAACAGTGTGTCCTTCCCTGCCGATGCATCTCACTACGGATGCCAGGGCATCTCCCACTATCCCCCAGCCCTCCTCTGACAGTGGTCCCCTGACAACCATGACACGGACAAACTGAACAACTGCACCGTAGAGGACCACAGCTCCCACCTCCACCAACTGGATATGTGGGTGATGTTTTTTTTTTCTTTCCCAAAATCGGAAGCGTGTCCTACCTGATTCTGCTGCTCCAGGAGGAAGAGGAGGCGGAGGAGGAGGAAGAAGAGCAGGCGCATCAGGATGAAGATAGATGCCGCATTTAGAGGATCAGGAGATAAGGGAAACCGAGCTGTCGCAGGGATGTGGTGTGGTGGTGTGGTGGTGTGGTGCTCCCTCCTTCAGTCACGACGCACGTCCCGACACTTTGCGCTCAGCAGGTAGTTTTGGCGCACAGCTTCTCCAGTGTGCAGCCAAGGAGCCCAATTGTTGCGCCATATTATTGAATCTGAGGACTTTTGTCAAGCGTCTAACCTTGTTAAACTTACCGAGTGGCTAAGTTTTGAAGCCAGCCTCTTAAACAGCGTAAACACATTAACCCAACCTCCTTACTTTACGTTTTAAACAAAAAGTGTGCGAATATTTTCCTTTGAAGACTCTGCTAATAGTTAGCTAACATCTACGTTAGCCGCTCTTGTAGCGCAGGTGAATCACAACTTTTTGCTTTGAGACTCAACCACGTCCATTCACGCAGCCATAACAGTAAAAACACATCTATTTTTTCAACTTAATTGTGAGTAACCCGCATAAGCTAACTTTAAATTGTCCCTGCAGAATTAGAAATATTTCGCCCGCAGCTCATTAAAAACAACAAAGATGGCGGCCGGAAGAGACATGATGACAACTGTCATAAAACCACAGAAGAAGAAAACAATACACAACATGCTGCTGTGTTCAAGACAAAAACAAACACATTAAGATCAATTAATGAAGCTGTTAATGACGTTTTTTACAGTAATTACCAAGGGTAGTTACATAAAATATACCTGACAGTAAATAAATATATGAAACACTGAGGATTATTTAAGTACTTTTAATCTCAACAACAATTAACAACTTTTAAATTCACAAAAGTAAATGTTTATGTTTATTCCTGGAAGTGTGGAGATGTGATGTGAAGTAGCATTCAGACCTCAGACCCTAGAAAACACATGCAGAAAAACATGATTAAACCCTTAACTGAGAAAAAACTCTAAATCCAAATACTTAAGTGGTGCATGGGGTGACCTTGGACCCTAAACCTCTGCATAGCTTAAATCCTATATAGTTGGATATATTGCTTTTTCACCCTCCTTTTTTAAAGATCCCTCAAGTTTACAAAAACAACAACAAATGTTTACCACAATGTGCACATTTTAAAGTTGAAAAACGAACTTGTCAGTGCTCTACAGTGAGCGAACTATGTAATGCCAGCAGCACTGTTTCTCTGTAACTTGGTGCCATTGATATATCAATATGTGCCAATATATACAGGATACAGCTGCTATACAGCATCCTTCAATGTGCAGTACAAAAAAGCTGCAATATTTAATTTCAAGTTAGTTGCATCCAGTCTAGCCAAGATTTAATTTAGGAAATCACGGTAACATATGTGGGACGGAGGTCACATTATGTGGGTCCCTGCTCATACAGACATTCTGGGCAATGTGAACATACTGGCCAAACAAGCTGGTAAAAAAAAAAATGCCCTTTAGATTTTAACATTGAACTTTCAAAAAGAAGTATAAAATAGGGTCCAATAAACCAAGAATTGAGAAATCATTTAATTTAATTCAGAACACAGTTGGTATAATATGAATTAGGGGAGGAAACAGAAAAAAGATCTCCCAATGAGGAATAATGTACATCCTGCTAACTTCCCTCTGACAACTACTTATTATAGGTGTAGGTTTTCAAGGCAGCCTTACAGAGACATTTATCCTTTTAAATGCCGGATAAACCAAGCTGCACTGTTGTTCCTCTCCACTAAATATGTCCTTTGAGTTTTAAATGTGACTTTTTTTTGTGCATTTGAGATACCACAGGCGGCTACACTTGGTGTCAGGTTAATTCCAATCATTTGGCTTTTTGGTCAGATCACACACCTTCTACGGCCAAAACAACAAACATGTCTATTTTTTTCATCCTCTTACCTATTGTGCTTGCTTGGTTGAGGTTGTATTTTGCTGCTGTCATTCTGCAGTGGGCAACACGCAGGGCGCTGAAAATTGATTTACTGGCAGAGATTTAGATTTTTCCATTACGCAGCACACGTGTTGCCAGGGTGGGCTGGTTGGAAACAGCCCTTACTGGCCCATATATTCTTGAAAACACACCTGCACCGAGGCAAAACTTCTGTTCTTTGCGGACTGTCACTTCGGCGCACTGTAACGAGTTGTGTTGTCCATCATTAGAGTTAGATGACAGGGGTCATGTTCACTTCTCCCGTGCTGCATACTGTATTTCTGTGATGTCTATCAGCAGATGGGTCGCTGACCTGCTCTCTTACCCGGGCCGGGGTGTGCAGAGGCACAAATGGAGCAGCAGGAGCAGATGGGAGTGTGACGGATGAGAGGAGGATGAGGCAGAGCTGTGTGCTTAATATTTAACCAGTGAAGCAGCATGCTGCTTCACCCAGGAGGGAGGGTGGATGAAATCATCACACTGAAGTGACACTGATTATAGAGATGCTGGAACTCACAGGTAAAGCACTGTGCTGTTCTATACGACTCACATTATGAGGTGATACTTTTCCTTATTTTAAGTGTTGGGGAGACTTTACATTTTTGCTCCATCATTTTTCCAAAGGGGAAATACTACACTTGTACAGTACATTTTATTCCAAGCTCAGTATTTAAGACTTTGCCTAAAAAGTTTTAAAGAATTTACTCCAACTGTAAATCTGTTGTCACATCTTTCTCTCTCTTTTTCCTCTCTTTTTGTTGGAGTTCCTTTCCTTTATTTTATACATGATAGTGTTTTTAGTAACTTGAAAGTATTACATGTCAGTACCACAATATAAAACAACAGTATACTCGTACTGTCAATATACTACAATATGAAGCCAATACTTTTATTTTTTAACCTTAATCTGTTTAGCATTTTTGAACATATAACTTTCACTGTGTTGGAGTATTTTATTTATTTCAGTACTTAGTACGTATTTGTGAGTAATTTACTTTGTGTATTTTGGGTAAAATATCACCACGAAGCCACTGAAAAATTGTTGTAATTGTGTTTTACAATTTTATGGGGAGATGCTCTTCTGGTGTCAATAATGTGTTTATGAACATTAATAGTGTATTCAAGAATTTAGACTGGATGGAAACTTGTATTAAATTCATAGTATGGTGCTGTCAAGTCCTCAAGGAGGAGAGAGGTTCTGCAGCAGCGCCCCCAACTGAGAGTTACCTGAACTGCCAACAAGCATATCTCCCTCCTGGCCCCATCATTAACACACGCACACACGCACACACACGCACACACAGGACTTCTCACTATATTGGCTGCAGACAGGTGGGAACCAGGTTTCACAGACACAAATTAACACCATGCCTGTGGATGTCAGTAGCCTATAAACGTCCTCAGGAAAGCCAAGTCAGCACAACACTTAAATCACAACCAGACCCCAAGGTCACCTGTGTTATTAAAGAATAATGCAGTGTTTTACCTTGCATATAGTTACATTGATATCTTTGTTTTAAAGTGTCCAACAGAACTGTGCTTCTGTATTCTTGTCATTTGTAATAAGTGACTCAATTCAAGTCATGTCTGCAGTGAATCCCTCTCTCAGACTGGCTGCTTAGAGCTAAAACTAGGTCTTAGGCATCTTTACAATAACAAATGGAGCTTGCAGAATGACCCAGTGGAAGATTAATTCCTCTTTCCACGGACAGCGAGTTACTGGGTCAACTGTAGCCAGAACATACGAGACACTTGCGCTGTATAACTCAAACCTGAAAGTAGTAAGAGCGCTGTGCCCCTTTATGGACACTGTTAGTTGACAATGTTGACATTTAGATTCGTCATGTCGCTTACAGTCAGACAGTTAAATGCGTCCGTTGTTAGGGTGAATGGTGCCATCACATTGTTGTAGTTCTAGCCAGAGGAGCCTTGTATTTCACACTGGCTTTTCTCGACAGTGATGGAGTAACAGATTGGTCGTTTTGTTGAAGCCATTAGACCCCAGGAAAAAGCAGAAACTGTCAAGTTGTCCAAGATTTATCCACAAGTCATCCTCTCATGGTAGCTTCTTTTCCAACATCATTTTTTTCAAAGCAAGTTTTAACTGTTTTGCAAAGAGAAAACAGGCCGTCGCCTTCCTCTGCTGTTCAGCTATTCTGCGCACATTTTCTTAAAGGAACATTTTTGGTATATACGCTTACTCACTTTCTAGCCAAGAATAAACTAGCTGTCAATTTATATTAGCCTAAAGCTAACCACTGGTTAGCTTATCTAAACTTACAGTCCAACTACTAGCATCTACAAAGGCATACAAATTAACACATTATATGTGGTTAAGTAAGTGTAACAATTTGTGGTTTTTCGGGTGGTTATGTTTTTCTTGACTGTGTGTGGTGACTTCCTGGAATCGCCACTGGTTGCCTGGTAACTACACTTAACCCTGTGAAAAACCAAAGATGGGCAGTAAAAGGTGATGGTGGACAGATTTTTTTTTAAACCTTTGTGTGGAGCATAGCTAGCAGTTCCCCCCCATTTCCATTTCCAGTCTTTATGCTAAGCTACACATGAATAATGAATAAGCAGAGTGGTATCGATCTTCTAATCCAACTCTCAGAAAGACAGAGAATAAGCGTACTTCACAAATTGTCAAACTATTCCTTTAAATTCATTTATTGCTACTGAATGTGTTTGTTGTCCCCTTTGTTGTATTTGTTCCATGATCTTGCAGTTTAAATACAATGAGTAAGTCAAAATGTCTCACACAACCAGATAAACAGTTTTCCCACACCGTTAGCTAAGCCAGTCTGCAGGATCCCACAGACGTGTAGGACGTGTCCCTTCTTCTCATACGTAGGTTTGAGTGAGCAGAAAGGAAAGGAAAAAAAAAACATGTCGATTCTTATTCACCTTTGATTTATTCCATTTGTCACTTAAAATAGTACATTATCCATTTGTTGCTCCTTTTATAAGAGAACCCTTTTGTCCTGAAGGTACAGCAGCCCGAAAATCCATTTCACCTCTTAAATGCCTTTACAATTGTCACAGGATTCCCAATGCAATGAACAGAATAGCTTTATCTGTTGAATTTAAAATTGTGCACAATAGGCCGAATTGGTTTCCCCAATTATGAGCCACAGCAATAATTACTCTGGACTAAGCTCACCTCAAATAAGCCTTGAAGGGAAGTAGCTTGCAAATTTTGTATCATTAGCATAATAAAGGAAGAAAAAAAATCCATTAGTAATATTGACAGCTAGACAGCTTAGACAGTGTGTTACTGTGTTACAAGTGTTACTGAAACATCACTGAAAAGAATCTTTAAATCTGAGGTAAATGAACCTTTGGCATTTCTTTCCTCGACAGTCTGACCAATGTTTTTCCTTCCGTCAGACAATTCCCAGTTTCCATGACCAGTCATTTCACACTTTCACATTCACACATCTATTCAGCTGTTATGTATGAGCAATCGTTCTGCTCTTGAAGTGCATTTGCTTTCTTGTGAATAAATGCAAATCTCCTCTCTGTCCAGAGTGAATATAGCCTAGCAACACGTTGTGCTTTCTTAGAAAACGGTCACTTATAACTGGTGACAAATTTAAGACGATACACGGGAAAGAAGGAGCGACAGGAATAACAGTGCTGTAAGTGTTGGCTAAACACGACGACTTAATAGAGCTATCATCAAATCTTGGAATGCGATGAAACGCATCAAAATCTCAAGACCTCTTTAGGCACGCTAATTTTGTGCCTGAAGGCGTCTCAAGAAATTTCAAGACAAAGGTGATAGTGATTCCATGGATTAAGAGTTGTGAATTTGACAGACGAGTCTGTTATGCATCAGGATTTCCACAAGAGACCTAAACAAATGACGCCACTTCATGTCATAAATCCACTGTACATCAAAGGGGCTAATGGTGGGATTTTAGTGGTACAAAACTTCATTCAAGGAACCTGCAAGGCACCTGAGACAGATGTTGATGCCAAGAACCTAAGATGGCTTCTCTGTATTTATGCTTCGGCAGTTGTTGGAAGAACTCTCACAAACAGAGTTTTGGTGTCTAGAGATTTTACTGATGAATCCGCTGGCAGCTCTGAAAAACACAGAGAGACATTAAATAACTACAAAGTATGTTTGTTTATGTTTATGTCTAAAATTAAATGTGGAAAAGCATGTAAGCAATCATGGCAGATCTGTTTTCAAAAAGCTCTCAAGCTGCTCAAACTGGGAGCGTTATTTAATTTATTCAAATGAGATAATAAAAACAGAGGATCCACAAATACCACTTAGTGACATGAAGGAGTGGGCTGCCAATTTTTCATCCATAATGTGCAATTTTATCGCATCTAAATTGTGCCTTCAAATCACAGCCACTTACTCACTGACCTGTTCACTCATGGATAAGAGGACATCCAACCCTCCTCTTGCATTTCATTTATTTTAAATGTAACCTCAAGACTAATGGAGCCAGGTCTGTGTAAAGATGTGGGCACAAACAGTTTCATCCATCCTGCGACCGGACATTAGCTCGAAGCAGCCTTACGTACAAGCGGCGCTAGCTGAGCTAATAATCTTCAATTAGGTCACAGTGCTTAAGGATAAACTATTCAAATAACCTTCGAATGACAAATGACTATCGAACAGTATCTTTGCTTGAAATGCACATCTCTAGTTAGTTGTATGTTTTTAATGTGAGCACCTTTTTATGAATTAAATCTTAAATTAGTCTTTGCCAGGTGAAAACATTTATGAGTAAGTATGTTAAAATAATTTTTATGTCTAAAACCTGTGAGCAACTTCACCTCTTCTGACTTTCTTTACTTCAGATAATTCTAATAGTGAGATGCAAATTATTATGCGAATTATTATGTCTTTTAAATTAAAATGTGTCAGCAGTTTAGATTGAATAAAATAATATTACATTGTCTTTTTAAATGTGTCATACTGGCACCAACTAACCGTAGGAGTACTTCATCCCTCTGTATAATTTTATGATGTGATACTTATTTCTTAGCCAGGAATTAAGAAGTACATTTCCCGAAAATTCAAACCTGCACTTTTCTTATCCGTGAAAAACCCGATTCTCCCCCATTGTATATTTGTCCAGAAGTGTTGGCCTTAAATCAGTTTAGAAGTGCTCTGCACAGATGCTAAAAAGTCAGTACGATATCCACCATCTTTTCATCTTACCCTGGGTGAGGTCCTGGTCCAGATAGAGTTTGAGCAGTCTGCTGCGGAGGCCGAAAACCTTGGCAGCTTCAGACAGCAGGCCTGAGTAGTCGAGCCCATTCTGGCCCACAGGGTTCACCAGCAGGAGGGTGCCCACCTCTCCTGTCTGGCACTCTGGAGGAGATTGGAAGATTGTTGAAGAGAAGTGAATCAGACGGACTTTACCTCCTTTACAAATTAAGAAATGATTGGCTTGTTAGTATGGCTTGCTCACAAGTCCTGGGAAGGTAACAAGTCCTGGCCGTGGGAAAAGGGAGGAGACAGAGAGGAGGAATGACAGATCAAAAAGAGAGGAAGAGCAAGAGAGAGAGAGAGAGCCTAACTGATCAATTGATAGATGTAGGAGGTTATGCGCTGGACTGTTTCTTTGGACAGAGCCATGCCAGCTGCTTCCCCTGTTTGTCCAACTATTCCTTTAAAATCATCTCCAACTCCATTTTAATTTGTTTAGTATTCCTAATTTAACTAAAGATCACAGTTCTTTTTCCACTTAGAACCATTTAGAAATTAACTCAAAGGGTCTTATCTGTTGATGTTACGATGCTTCATGGGTTAATTAACACATGCCTTATAACAGTGCGAAGGACTGACTTTTCAAAGTTTATAAGGGAGAAATGAAAGAATTTACAAAAATATAAATTAATAATTTCATAATTTCAATAAAGAATTTCACCAGAATATGAAAATCTCCCAAAGTTAGTTTTAAAGGATTTTTTTTTTCTTCTAGTGAACAAACCCAAGACCAAAACTAGTGATGAATTGATCGGACTAAGTACAGTGTTGCCTGTGGAGCTAAAGCCTGATAAATCTTTTTCCTCTGGTCCACAGAGCTCCATTGTTCTACAAAACAATGCACTGGGTGACTGTTGTTGACTGAGGCAGTTTATTTTGACTCGATCCTACATATGTACTTTTAATTTTTTGATATTCATTTCTACAGATTTCCCCTTCTCGTTACAGTGCACAAATGAACTCTATGTACTCAGGCCGTTATGGCTCTTTGAGTTGCGATTTGCGAGTGTACCAAAAAAACATAAATACATAAAGAAAGGTATTCAAAAATAAAAAAATCACTTGCTCTGCTACAAGTGCATCGTAGGGGAAACACGTGTGTGTGCGTGTGTGTGTGTGTGTGTGTGTGTGTGTGTGTGTGTGCGTGTGTGTGTGTGTGTGTGTGGTGGGGTGGGTTCGTACCAGCTGGTTGTGAATTGCAGAGCAGCAGGTTCACGTAAGGACACAGGAGGGTGTCGGTGGTGGGGGCCGAGCCGGGGGAGGAAGAGCCTGAAGTCACCGTCAAAGTTTTACCGCTCAGAGCCTGAAGGTCCACTTTGCTGGTCAATTCTGTAATGAACATAAAAACACACACAGGGGAGCTTAAGATATTAATTTGGGTTACTACGGAGCCCCTAAAGTGACAAAATCGTTGTGTGGGGAAAAATAGATAAAGGACAAACGACAATGTACCTAGAAATGTGCCAATCAAAAATAAACAGAAAAGTAAAACACACAGTTTTAACTGAAAGTATAAAGCTGTATATTCTTTCAACACACCATTAAATTATATAACGAGCCTATCTTTGACAACCTTTTACTATATCCTTTTAGTGTTGGGTCTCCATAGTTAACTACAATGATACATTTGCATTTATTATTATTTATAATCCTTTGTCTCCTATGTCTTTCTGAACAGCCAAAACGAGCTCTCACCAGTCCCGCTGCTGAAGAACCTGAGTTGGGTGTTATTGGTTCCAAAGATGCTGCTGCTCACTTTCTTCAGCTTGTCCAAGTCTAGTCTGTTATCCCCTTTGGGGTTCTCCAACAGCACCACCCCCTCTGACGAAGAAACCAGTCGGGATTACTAACGCGACCAACAGCTTTAAAAGGTCATACATATTCTTCCTAGATCTTTTCTGGCAGGAAAAACAGACTCTTTTTGTGCTACTTTCCCATGTGCTACCTTGCTCTTTGTTGTTGACCTTAACCCTGAGGTTCACATAGGAGCAAGCCGGTCCATTTAGAGGAGCATGAGGGGTTGAAGATCCTTTTACTATAGTTAACTCCAGGTCTGAAGCCTTTAGCTGCAACAAAGGGAAAAAAGAGCATTAAGGAGGCCAAGAGAGAAACACACACTGCCTTCTTATGTTCTTTACCAAAGTTTTCCTTAAACTAAAAATCTAACTGCTGTCCGGATTTGTAGGTTGGTACAAGAGAGCGGTAATATGGGAATGATACAAACATTCATCATTAAAAATAAAACATTTTGAGTATAAAAAATAAACCAAAATATCACTCATGTTTATGATAACACACATTGTCGGATACCAGCATGTTCATAAATCTGTGGTACACAAGTCGTGGCTGCCCTGAGGTGTCCTTTCATACCTGAGTCTTTTCTTCTATGATGACGCTGGCAGTCTTGGGGACAGGGAAGGGCAACAGTGGAGCCTTGGTGGTCGCCAGGATAAAGTCAGTGTGAGCCTGGATCACAGAGTCCAAGTACTCCCCCTCTGGCTGGCAGCGGTAGTGCACAGTTATCTCATCTGATGGCACCAAATGGCCCTATGAGACATGACAGTGAGAGGTAGGTGGTGAGGAGGGAAAAAAAGTAGGAAGAGGAAAATTCTAATTTATTGCATTGCAAAAATTCTTTATTGCATTTTTATTCAAACATTTGCTTTGATTAAAAAAAATATTGACATCAGTAGTTTTAATTAGGTTTTAGAAAGAAGAAGTTCAACAGGTCATAACTCCCTCTCCGATATCTCTTTCATATTGCTGTGAAAGTTTTTTTTTTTTTCAAGTTTCTGGCCAAAAAACTAGATTTTACAAGATCACATTTGAACATATCATGATAACATTATGATTCACCTTCGCCCAATACTCATTTTTAATGAACAGCGCTTGAACACCTCATGTTGTAACTCAATGCAACCTAATGACAGAAGCTCAGGGAGAAAAAAATGTCCAACCCTGAGCCGGTTTTGATATCCGTCTCTGTTCTGTCCTGACTTGTCGATGGACTTTGCCTGAGACTTTGGTGAGACTGTTCTCTAATTGTCTTCTTCTTATGGTGGCAACTAGCGTTTAGGGTGCATTAGTGCACCCCCTCTCTTGGTATATGGATGTAACGCTTTACTGAATATTTACTGAACATTTACTGAACATTTGTTTTATTTCTATTGAGGAAACGTACACTGAAATATTATGGTTATCGTTTTATCACCCAGCCTAGTAGACAACTGTTCCCGACTATCAGCAAAATATCCACACAATATTCAGAAACCCCTCTTTGCACCAAGGCCTTTTTAAATTGATCACAAAATGTGGTCCATATACATGAACAGCTACATTCACAGCACACAGTGCTCACCCAGCTCTGCCCTGACCAGCACACCTTTGTCCTTCCTGATGGCAGCCACACCCCCACTCACTTCACCCTGAGCACTGCAGCTCAAGCGCGAGGGGTGCCTAAAATTGCTTGTGCTAAAATTGTGCTTTCCAACACAACTACTCCCAAAGCTTTCCCCCGATGTAACTGTTTTCTTCTCCTCTCAATTTTATTCAAGTACTTTTCTAAGAATCAAGCTAAAAATGTTTCAAGGTATTACAGTTCTAAAATTTCTGAGTGCCAAATACAAGTCCATCAAGCGCCTCAAGCACCTTGTACAAAACCTGCATACAAAAATGCATAATAATCGATAATAATAATAGAAAAATCTATTATCTGATTAAAGCATATGGTTGAAAAGGGACAGATCAAAGTTTTGCAACAAGTAATTCTCTTCAAACGTTTTTTTTTCTTCTATAACTTACTGAAATCTGAAAGGAACAATTACCTGATACACAGAAGTAAGCAGAGATGGGATAAACAAAATGGAAGGGCAGACAAAGGAAGAGAAGGTTGGGATTAAAAAGCAAAAACAGACACAACAGGAATAAATAAAAGCACGGAACAAGGGAGATTTTCTTTATTGGATGAAAGCCCATCTATTTTGGCATTGTGTGCGGCCGGCTTCCTCTAACCTTGACACATTCAAACACATTGATCTCATCCTAATCTGCACTGTGCAGCCGTGCACACCCGTTCACAGCCACACACACACATATATATTAACTGTGCAGTACACACAAACACTTGGAAACACTCAGAAACACACACACACATACACACACTCTAATTGCAGTATGTGGCTCAAGGGCAGAGGAATAACGTTAGCTAGATACAGAGGAGCAGTCAATCAATGGAGGAAGGTTTATAGGCTTTTCCTGCCAAGTCAAGGTACTGACCCTAGCCTGAAGGAGCTGCTGGTACTGTGTGTGTGTGTGTGTGTGTGTGTGTGTGTGTGTGTCTCTCAGAGATAGAGCTACAGGAATCTCCAGTTTGTGAGCTTACCTCAGTTTCTCAACTGTGCATATGCTCACATACAAAAACACCCACAGAAACACAGATCAAGCCACGCATGCACATCCATAAACTACTACCAAACATGTCAAAGAATTGTTAAAAATTAATTCCCATCCCCAGGGTGGAAAATTCCTAACAGATCTCAGTTTGAAATAACCGAAGGAATTTAGCCTGGCTGGGAGCCAGTGCACACCACTGCTATAGGGGGACGGAAAAAACTGTTTGTTGCTTGTGAAAACAAGGGGCTGTTGGCTAATCCGCCTTTACTCCCAAGACCACTTCAAAGGTACAACATCAGAATCTGAAAGGGGACTGTAATTAAGCTTCCATTAAGCCTGCCTTATGATGGAGAAACTTCTAACTGTGACGCTGCAGTGGAAAGATTTCAGAACTGCCCTGACAAAATTAGCATGGGACATAAAGAGGAAGGTGGGAGGACGCAGTGATCCAACAGGGGGAAATGTAACAAAAAAACATACAGGAAATTTTTCACGAGCTGCAACTAACAATTATTTTCATTTATACTTACTTTGTCAATAGTTTTAATTGTGAATCATTTCGCTTGTGAAATGTCAGAAGAAGAGTGAAAAATGTCCATCACAGTTTCATAATGCAAAACATGATGTCATACAATTACGTTTTTGTCCAGCCAATGGTTCAGTAATTTTATCAGACAGGTCAAAAAGATAACTGAATACATCAAATAATAATTTTGGTTAAATAATTAAAATGGAGAGTAAACAGTAATATAAAGCTTTATACTCTGTAATTCAAATAAAACTTAACTAAAAATCTATTTTAATCTTTTACTTATCTTCCACATTTCAAATATTTTACATGCTGACTGAATTTCTGTTGAGTTTCTGGTGTGTGGTACGATACCATCAGGATCAGGGTGTTTAAGGCCAAATGTCACTGACAGCAAAAGTAGTGTATCTTACAGAAGCCTAATGAGGGAGGAAAGCTAAAGTGGTTCCTTGTTTGTTTCTAGTTCTAGAGAGCATGCGGTATCACAACACTCTGACCGGATGGGATGCATAGGTGGTTCACATCATCCTTTAAAATACCACACAGAATGTGGTGTGATTTTTTTCAGTCTCAATGTGCTACTTTCCTCAGTGCTTCTCATATTCAATCAGCTTCCTCTCCCCTGCTTAGCTGTCGCACATTACTCACCATGCAATAGCCATACATGGTATTTTGTCTTCCAATATAACTCCTCAAACTGCTTCAGTGGCATGTTTTGCTCACCCTGGCACATCCCTGATTACATGTGTTGGCAAACTGTTTCAGATATGTCATATCAAATTCATTAGACACTGGATTGTAAAATTCATTAGTGGTGTGTTATGCGTCACTCTTGTTTCCAGAGTTGCGCTCGTGAAATAATTGGCCCACCTTCTTGCGTAGTTTCTGAATGCGGTTGATGACCTCTCGGGCAACGCCTTCATCCAGCATGGACTGGTCCGGGGTGACATCCAGCAGCACCAGGACCTAAAGGACAACAGGAGAGTTTAAGCCACGTATTGAACTGATCACAGAACTGTTCTGATGTTTCTGAAGACTGATATGCTTTTCAGATCATTTTGACAAGCGAGGCTGACTCAGGGCCTATAAGGTTTTTTTTTTCCACCCTCTATCCTACGGATAAAAAAACCTGTGCTACACAGGTTGTAAAACTGTAAATTAAAATGATTTGGGGATTTGAATTTTGTCCTTAATGAAATTGATTGAGTGCCTTTTCATGAGCTTATATTTGTGAGTGATACATGTTATCCTTTGCATAAAATGTTTAAATGATTTTGTATTAAGGTGATGATTACGATTAGCGATAAATAAATACAAAAATACTAATCTATTTATAATAGGGTCCTAAAATTAAGTAGGCTAATCAGGTGGTTCTAGGGTGATGTATTTGAGCACAAATAGAAAATCTTCCTCTGGACATTAAGTTTTAGTATTTGGGTAAAGAGAAATACAGAATGCTATTATTTTGTCAATTAATATTGTAACAATCACATTTTCCACAATTCCTCCGTTTTGTTTTTTTCTTTAATAAACTAACTAATTACTGACAGTAGCCAATTTCAGGTTGGCACACAAACCAAGAAAAAGCTTCTTATCTTTCTAGCTGTAGTGGTGAAGATAAAGCATGAATTAAATATTTTCCTGTACACTTAAATGTTGACAGGTGGAAATTAGAAGCAGCGTAGTTTCATTTTCTCTAATCATGTACACCCTACAATTATTTTAATATGGATTTGACAGAATGGTAGCAGACGGTGACAGAACACATGTCACGAAGACATAAAGATAGTATTCATCATCTGATAGCATGTGCTTACTGTAGCCACTGAGTAAACAGACTCCCTCAGCTTCAAGCTACAAACTACAGCACTGAAAAGGCAGAGTAAAATCCAGAGGCACCAGAGCAACCTTTATGAAATAAACCTGCCTGCTTCTGTTGTCCAAAGCTTTATAATGTGGAAAAAAACCAACCAACCAACCAACCAAGCAGAAATAATGACAATATTGTAGTCTGTGTGAGTCACTAAAGTAAAGTGAGTGTCATGTTGTGTGAGGCTGAGCTGCTGCCAGCCCTGAACACTTTACCATGCGAGGAGGGAGGGAAAGAGATGACAGGGTGACAGAGAAATGTACACAAAGCAAACAGAGAGACAGAATATGAGAGGGGAAGAACAGAGAGACAGACAGATGGGTGCTGGAGAGTCAGCGCGAGCGAGCGAGAGTAACAGAAAGAATTAAAAAGCCAGCTCAGTAAACTGGTATTAAGGTGCAGCCGTGTGGTGTGTATACGGTTGGAGGAGCACTGATTAGACAGGGCCTGTGGGAAACGTATACGTGCTGGTTTCCACTTAGCCGTGAAATGATTTCATACATCACACTCACAGTAAAGATACATAAATGCATTTACAGTATAAGGGCAGCTAGCTGAGCAGCAGCAGAGAAGCAGTTTTTTTCACATCCTACATTACAATTTGTCGATCAATCTAAACAACAATTAGTAATGTGGCAGTGAAGAGAGCTGGGTAGTTAGAGGAGAGCAGGTGTGGGTCAACATCACCCTAATGTTGTTACTTTAAATATTAAGCCTCAGCCAGGAGATGACTGACTTAGCGTGGAATAACAAATAGACTATTTCTTGACTGGGTGCAGTGACTTCATGAAGTCTTAACTAGTTAATGGCGACCTCATGGTGATGATGAGGCCACAGAGAGTTTCTGCTCTGGGCCAAGAGCCGGAGTCTGGCACATAACCCCAGTAAAACTACAATGTTACATTGCTAGACTTTGGCTTTTGTGCAGATTCAATAAACCAGGTAAAGGTAAAGTGTGATTTATTGAGCTTTAGGAGGTGCTGGTTAGCAGATTTTTTTTTGCTTCAGTAAAAGGCTGTTTTATAGTCTCTTGAACAGTCATTGCTTACGCAGAATTTTCATAGAAAAAATAATCTATTTCTTGATAACCTGGGTTAGACTCCAATTTTCTGTACAAATTTAAGCTGGCAATATAGAGTTTACATTAAATCCAGTAATTTAGATTAAATTAAATAATGTACAAATGAATAAATGAATTATGAATTGAATGAATTATTATGAATAAATTATGAAAATAATCAATTTTTAAGCTATCTTAAGTCAGTGTTATGAGGAGCAGCTCCATATCATCTTACAAACGATCAAAAACTTTATTCATTTAAAAAGTTTAACAGGAGAAGCTACATTTGTCCAGAGAAAGAGAAGAATTAAACCTTTTTTGATCCTTTTTTTCCCTGAAGAGTGTCCGACTTGCATACAAAGATGTGTAAAAATGAATAGATTCAAATAGCATACCTGTGCATCAGAGTGTGCTTCATACTGTGCGGCTGAGCCAGAGCTCTGGTTGAAGGTGTACATGAGCCTCAGGTCCTCCTCATGAAGCTCATGGCCGTCAACCATGATAGATCCTGAAAATGAACCACAACACCCATCAATTAATAGAAAAACATGCTTTTAACATAGTAAATATGCTGTTCATACACTATGGAACCCCCACTGAGCCTCTGCCTCAGCCCACATTTCTGAATGACCATAAATTATACAGTTCATACAAAATTCACCGTGGGGCATGAAAATGAGTGAAAGCGTACTAAATATACTCTCATAAAAAAAATTTAAAAAAAGTTTTCCTAACACAAATATTAAGATTTTCCTCTTGGGTTGGGATATTCTTGGTAACAGTCATGTAGGATGAAATTATGTGGTATGGCCTGAAGAACCAATCATTACAAATGTTCCGCTACAAAGCCAGTTGGACGTTGAGTGACATATAATAAAGGAAAATGTTTGAACTGTTGAGATCACTTAAGTCACTACATAATAATTAAACTAGATAATAACATAATAATTCAACTGGACGAGTATAATGTGCTGATTTTGATGCTTTCCTATTAAAAATTCTAAATGGATCCTCACTCACTGCAAATAGGCACACAAATCTATATTACCATCAGGCTGATAACAGAAAATGGATCATTTAAGGGAGGATAGTATTGCGTTGATGCATTTGAGAGTGATTGATTGAGGCCCATGATGATTAAATCAATGCTGACTATAGACCTCAGTGCAGATGTGTTGATAAACAATTTATTCTCCTAATTAAATCTGAATAAACTGCCAACAGATTGAGTGAAATTAGACTTTATTTGGCAGGGGTTGTCTCTTCAGAAGGATTCTAGAAAAGGGTTCAATTACACCCAATCACACAGACTAAAGTGCATGCAGGCCAGGACTTTGTTTTGAATTAGTTAGGGTCTGGACCGCTTATTTGCTTTCATTTTGAAATGCCTTACATTACAGTCTTCCTGGTCACATCCACATCAGCTCTGAGCTTTTAAACAATACAGCAAACCCAATCTAGTCAGGTTTATATCTCCGTTTTGCCAGTGGCAGCAATTACCCACGTCTGTGTTCTGACTAAAAACCATGACCGTGTTCTTCTCTCCTCTTCACTTCTCCACACCCAGAGGCTGGGTGAAACAGTCACTCTGTTTCTCTCTAATCCTACATTTCCATGCTTTGATTTCCTGTGTCCCTCCCTGCTTCTCTGCTCTTCTCCACCTTCTCTCTTAACCTCTTTTCTTCTACCCACTTAAAATGATGAGATCAAAAGGTACAGGTAAGGAATCATGAGTAATACAACCAATGGCCATGAACCCACAATCAGTTTCAGGCCAAATTGCCACCCATATAGTCTAAATTGGAACAAGGTTTTTTTTGAGTTGCAGGTTCTGAACTGGAAATTGCTCAAGGAGGTTAAAAGTAGACTCTCAAATGAAAGTGTGCTGTTAGCTTCAGAGATAATAATAGTGTACATTCCACTAACTGACTGATAAGTTAACAGATGTTTATCTTTTTTCTTTTGTTTGTTTTTTTAACCCTTTCCGATTGTGTTTCCCTCAGATAGAACCAGGCTTACCATTTCCCTCCGCTTCCACTCTCACCAGCTGCTAGCTGTAGCTTATCCACAAATGTCCCCACTGGTGTTTACTCACACCTAAAATGTACCGTATTGAACTACTCCTTTACACATACACTGGTGATGCACTATAAAAATGGGTTTTGTGCACTCAAACACAACATCTTGCCTGTGATCACAAGCCAGTGAAATGTTACTTGGTTCCGCTGTGCATTCCCATCTCTGTTTCCTCTCTCCATCATTTTACCACCATCCTCCATCACATCTATCTCTTTCCTTCCATCGCTCATCCTCCTTTTTTTCTTCCAATTGGCTAGACTTCAAACATCCAAGTGATTGGAAAAGTTAAGTTCCCACAGCCCAGCTGACCTCCACTGCTGCCTTCCCCAGAGACTCTGGGGGCTCTCCTCGTCTTTCTATAATTGGAGAGACAAGATACCTTGCACTGCTTTGATCCGTACTCGAGCTCTGATTATAGTTTCAGAGGGGTTAGGGTTTGCATTCTGAGGATAAACTGGCCGTCTGTCTGTGCCCGACTTCACTGCAAGGATTCTTTGAGTTTTTGGTTGAATAAGTTATGATTTCAACGCAATATGCAGCAATTGCTCTACCCATCTTCACTAATTAATTATTTGGTAAACAAAATCCATACCAAAAAAAGAAAAGATAAATAAATTCCTTTGAATCTTGAGTGTGATTTTTAAAATTTTTTAAAGTTTTTTGGACACAAAACCAGAAAGTTACACACAGCAATACCTGTCTTCTGGAAGGACTCTAGCTGTTCGCTGGTGAGCTCCTTGATAGAAGCAGTGACAGCTTTGAAGGCCCCCTTTAGTCTTTTTCCCAGCACCATGTGGTCTGGCTCGGCTCTCAGGCGGATACCGTACTTGTCCTTGTCTGTTGACAGTGTCAGTTGTCGCACATTAAGCTCCTGTAGGATGAAAAACAAGACACACACTATGTCTTAGAAAAGGTAAAATTACTCTATTGTAGTTCCCTGAAGAGAATGTTAACATCCCATGTATACTGACAAGTATCAGGTTTATTACTGTTGACAAAAAAAGACTGAAACTGTAACGCATTTCAAAACTATCAAAAGTACTAACTAAAAAAAAACTAGATTCCAAACTAAGAAAAAATACAATTCAACATAAAAATTTAAAACTTTAAATACCCCAGGCATGTACTATATAGAGCAAGTCAATAATTGATTACAGTCATTCACACAAAGAGCAAGTCAGCCATGAAATCAATCGGTAAGCCATTGCTCCTATTCAGTCAATATTTCTGCCTTTCAATACAGTACGTTTCATTCTTCTTCTAAATGGAGAGAAAAGGCTGTGATCCAGTCATACCTGGTGAAGCCATAGAGATAGTAAATTTAGCCATACTCTTGCCCAAACCCTGGCCTGACCTGCCATGCATTGCTCCTTTCAATCACTCTGAAAAGTTGACTGAGACCAAGTTGTAGCCTCGTTGACAGAGAGCGCAGATAAGCTACTGTAGTGGGCTGAGTGATAAACTTAAGGGCCAAGTGGGGCTGAAAATACCTACTACTACTTCTGTTTGGAGCAGAGCTCGGTTAGTGAAAGTAAGATTGCATCAGTGCAATAGTGCACAGAAGGCGTGTGTGTGTGTGTGTGTGTGTGTGTGTGTGTGTGTGTGTGTGTGTGTGTGTGTGTGTGTGTGTGTGTGTGTGTGTGTGTGGCAATATACGGTATGTTGGTGCTTTACACTATATTAAGGCTGCTGTCAACTCAAACAGCAGCACATTGGACATAGCTGGAGTCATTAACACGCTTGTCAGCAAAGCAAAGCCAACCAAAGCTAGAAATGTAAGTGGCCATTAACCATCAATGGAGGATCCCATTTTGTGCCGACACTCTTCCCTCTGAATGTTACAAGAATTTGTTAAATTAATGTTTTGTCTCGAGAAGAATGCACCTCGCAGCATTTACCACCTGCTTGGTGTCATATGTTACGTTACGATCTCTTCTTTTTGTAAGAGTAAGAGTAGCATTGGTGGTTGGTACCGATAGTATCCACTAGTCTATACATTGAAGAAGGCTAATCTGAGGGCCTTAATGCTTTGTTATATCTTGTAGGAACCAAATTAAAAACTTAAATTACTCCAGACGTGTGCAATGAAGGACTGATCAAAAAACTTAATTCACTCAGAGAGGAAGTCAGCCATGAAATCAACTAGTCGGTAAGCCAGCCGACATGGACAATGGATATATTTTTTAAATCATATAATAGAAACAGTAATTGAAAAGTTTTATATAAAAAGGTATGGTCCTGGGACGACAGAACTATAATTGTTTAACCACCTGCAGGGGCCCAGTTATTAAACAGTTAAGCAATAGTATAAGAAATTCTAATGAATGACAAAGATTTACCATATATATATATATATATATATATATATATATATATATATATATATATATATATATATATATATATATATATATATATATATATATATATATATATATATATATATATATATATATATATATATATATATATATATATATATATATATATAGTGGTAACTGTAGAAATTTAATGAAGGAATCCAAGTAAAAGCAGCAGTGAAAGGGTGAATCCAGGCTTGATTTACCCAACTTTCAAATGCTCTGCTAAAGTGAAACCACATCACACACAAGGGAGTAAGAGAGTTTGAAGGCTCTTCGCTGGGCTGCAGGACCTTGAACTGCTCTCAGTTCTGCTCAAATAAACCTTGTTTACTAGAGAGAAGCAAGAAGTCGGCAAGGTTAAATGTTTTTCCCCACCAGAAATGAAACCGACGGAGATAAGAAGTGGCTCAAACTAAGATAAAGCTTCTAGGATTCAACGGAAGGTTGCAACAGCAGCCTTTTTCCAACTTGAACCATAATCTGTAAACGTTTTGTCAATTTTCCTGCTCAGCATCATATAGGACCAAGAGCCAGGATTTGTTTTCCATGTAAGATGCATCACTAATTTCTCAGCTTGGCACCTTGTAAGACTTTATGCAAAAGATTGAGGCGTTCTAGTGAGGTTATCTGAGTCAGCTGTGGAACAGCATTGACCTCTTGAGCTTTGTTGGTGGAAAATCAAACCTGAAGACAAAAGGGATAATGCCAGTTTAACAGCTTCCTGTACTGAATTATATAAGATAATTAGACTGTCTAATGTTAGTGTAGTCATTTTTCCAGTCTCTTGGATAGCACCCGAACGGACTCGACAAACTTCTGTAATTCATCTGTACTTTCTGGTGCATATGATAATGATGCATATAACTGTGATTATGAAGAACATAAACAGATTAAACTTTAATTACAGCTGAGGATACAAATGCTGTATGAAGATGTGCTCCCTCTGTTGTACACCTCGATCTGGATGATTCTCTTTAACTCGTTAATTTAATAGTACCGATCAAAACAGACACAGACACAGACACAGACAGGGAAACACTTATAGGAAAAATGAGAAGAAGAAGCAGCACCTCTTGCCTTGAAACAGAGCAACTTCAAGACTGCACAAAAAGCATAATTATCACATATTACGGGTATTCTTGGTTTAAAAAAAAAAAAAAAAAAGACAGTACTTACTTCCAGGATGTATTTCTGCAGAGACTGGATGTCTTTCAGGGCTTCTGGGTCCTGGTGAATAACCACTACCTCCTTCAGTGGGTACTGAAACACACACCGACATCACAGCTGGTTAATAGCTTCAGTACCAAAAGCACAAAATTATGGATGTCATCACGATCAACACAACTAGGATGCCCACAACATACCTGACCTAGTGCACTAATATGACACAACCAGATATAATTCAAACTGTAGAAAATCTATAGGAGAGCAATAGGACTTCCTAGCACTGTACTGAAAAGACTAGATGCTGGATTGTTGAAGCAGATACCAACACTGATATTTGCAAGATACAAAAATGTTACAGGCATATAGTCACATTATTTGTTTAGTTGGGATCCTGTAAAAAAAAACTGTGAACAAGTAATGCCCTTGATGCTTTACAGTTTTAAATAAACTTGTCAGTGCTTTCTGGCCGACCTCAAACATGTCTGGACATCCAATTGCTACAGCCAATATCAGCCTGTTTCCCAGAGTTTTAATGCACTGCACTTCTTACACTGGAGTGAGTGAATGGATTGGATAAAGCTGATAATTCACCTTGACGGGCAGGGTCTTCCTGTCGCGGATCACTCTGCCCAGCTCAATCACAGACTGCATCTGAGAGACAGCGCTCTCAATGCGCTTGTCAATCAAACTCTCCCTGAAAAACAGAAATACGCATAAAGAAAATTAAGCCACCACATCATAAGCATTACAATGTCAGAGTAGGAGTGTTTGATAAACCTCTTAACTCAGCAGTTTGGGGTCACATTGCAGACAACTGGGCATTTAAGCACTACTTTATCTAAGTTTTGATCCAAAAGTCGTCTACCCGGTGAAACTAGTGCAAGTGTAGTGGGTGCCACCTGACCAAGATGGCCAAAACAATCCATCGTCTTAGGAGAATCATTACATTTCTGGGAAATTCAGGGTCCAAATGCATTTCTGCAAGAATTCACAGGCAGCATTTTACATCTTGTGGTTAATGGTGGTTTTAAAATTCACTGCTGTTCTCCAGAGGAAAAACAATAACAGAGCGTGACAAGGTGAGTACCGCACATCTAAAGAAAGACACAGTTCAGAACCATCTGTGCCCAAGTTTAACTCAGGAACATCCACTAATAAAAAAGATGCTGAGGCTTCCACCTCTGAATCAAAATTAGAGCTGCACAGCCACTGTTAATCATGCATAATAGCGATATTAGTGTGTGTGTGTGTGTGTGTGTGTGTGTGTGTGTGTGTGTGTGTGTGTGTGTGTGTGTGTGTGTGTGTAGTGTGCTTGCTCATTCACTCCTGTGCTTCTCTTTGTGTGCGAACAACAGTGGAGTAAAACGAGAGAGAAGAGGACGCCAGGGACGGCCAATCATTTAATGAGTTGATAGAGGAGCAGCTGTTCCCACCACCTGATTGGTGGCTGACCTCTGGGAGGAGGCTGAAGTAGTCCCATTCGACAGCAGGAAGGACAAGCGGCTAATATAGCAGCAGCACTGAGTGCTGCATAAGTGACAGGGGAGATTATATGAACCATTACACAAACAATTTTCCTTATGCTAAATCAAATGGATATTTAATCATGTCAAAACTTTTTTTATGGTTAAAGATGATGCAATTAAGTTTGGGCAATTAGAAATTCCTCCCAGGAATTATAAAACTGATCAGCCATCGAGGCACACACGTTGTACGCACTGAAGTAATTAAAGTGAAGGGAATGAAATAATCATATTTTGTGAACAATATTCTTTAGCAGGGCTGACAATAAAACAGGCCCTGTGCAGGTCTGTGTGGGTATTTTCAGCTCTCTGCTAAAAGTACACACACTCCGATCACCCTCTAAAGATGGCATCAACAGCTTTGGCCTAAAAATACAAACAAGGTTCGGCTGATTTTAGAGAAGATAGCAGTACACTTGAGGGAGGCTGTGCACGAGGATTTCACCGTCTTTCTCCATATCAGATGACGTGGTTATTGCTTAGACCTGACTTTGTACCGCTGTGGTAAATGCATCGTCTGTGATTCACTTTTATCATCCAGAAACAAAGAACTTTGCATCAAGTAGTTTCTGAGTAGATTTTCGAAAAAATCTACAAAACCAATCAATCCCATAAAGTAACGTGTTTAATATACAATTATTATAATGGAAATCTGGAGGTAGTGTGTAAACTGATAACACATAAGAAGATGAAGCAGTGAACAGCAGGACTGATGAGGAAAGACACAGTTGGTGTGAAGCATGAAAGTTATCTAGAAACTACTGTGGGCTCTTGAGCTTCAAAAGCTTCAACTCTGAGGAGTTCAGAGTGTAATGTGGCTGGGGTAAAGTAAGGCCACGCACTCAGACTCAAACTAATTAGGCTCTGGATCAGCAGTGGATATCCTGTGAGAAAAGGGGCTGACACATTGGGGGTTTGCTGTGTGAGCTGCATGGTGACGATGTGGTAAGAAAAAGGGGAATTTCCCAACATAGAAGAATAAAAATCAGGAGAAAAAAAAAGCTGTTATCACTGCTTTCCTTAAATACATTAGTTAGTGGAGGTGGTGACTTATGATTATCTAACTAACTTCAGTGTAGCATCATTTTTGTGGTGTGCTGTGTAAATAGTTACTGTGCAGCGAATATATGATGGGATGATCAATTAATGTCACGTTGTGAGCTGACAGATCCTGAGGCATCTTGTTTCATGATCAATTTAGATCCTAGATTAAATATGTAGTCCTCACTGTGCAAATTGCTCTATCATTTTCCCTAAAGCTTAATATAGTAAATAAGACTGTAATCATTTCTTCTGATGTTAGCGTGGGCTCCCAGCATTTCAGGAAAGGCAGCAGGATTCCACTATGAAACACTGTGGAAAACTCTGCTGAAATGAAGCACATCCTCGTTTTCAGCTTCTCCTCTATAATTTGTAAAAGCTTAAGGACAAACCGTGTGCTAGTCGGGGAAAACAGGTGTACCTATGTGACACGTTGACCATCGCTGACGCATCAGCTACTTTTAGCTAACATGTATATTGACAACTCCCTGAGCTCTTTTGCCACAGAGAGGTGGAAAAATGTATTTTAACGAAAGCGGCATGAAGCCGTCAATGCCCTCAAAATGTGAGCTTTATTGAAGGACTTTTCCAACCTGACTTGGGGCAGCAGGAGATAGTGGATGCTGCCGGTGTCCTTCTCTTCGACAGAGGCAGGGTCAATGAGGTGACGCAGATTTTGGTACATCATCTCTGTAATGAAGGGTGTGAAGGGAGCCTAAGGGGAAGGAGGGAAGAACGCAAGTAGACATGAGAGGAAAAGGAAGAGAAAACATTATTAGATGCTCAGAATACAAAACACATTTTTACTGTAGCTTTTTTCTCTCAGATGGTGCAAAAGTTCACACACTTGTGCCAGAGTGAGGCTACTTCTAATGTGATTCTCAGTTTCAACCACAGCTAATTAATTTGTACCGCTCACAGCTGATCTGTATTGATCTGGGTTAGGCTAACTGGCTCTTAGCGTGCCTCTCGCCTCACATGCAAACATCTTCAATGTGTTATAAATAAAAACTCCTACTGCTCATGAATTATTCATAGTCATGCAAGCACGCACGCACACACACACACACACACACACACACAAACCTCTTCCATATCAGCACCATTTCTTTTTGTCTTGAATACACAAAAGCAAAATCTAACCACAAGAAATTTCCCCCTTACAATCTCTTTTCTGCCTCAGTCTCACACACACACTTGCATGTAGAAACAGTATGACTCACCATCAGCCTGCACATGGAAAACAGGACACTGAAGAGGGTTTCCAGCGCCCACAGGCAGTCCTCAGTGCCACTCTCTCCCTACAAAGTTCACACATGCATCAACACAGTCAGGCCCCTTGGAACAGTGAAAAGATAAAAGTGCACTAACAGACATCCGTGCATGTATCCCCAAGCCACATCAACCAAATGTTAACCAGAAGGGCCACAAACTAACCACAATAAAAGGGAGATAGTGATGAAGACATTTAGTGGGAGCTTAAATCACGGTTAATAAATGATTAATAAATGAATAATTTATGTGCTTAAAGCAACACAAAGGAAGATACAGGACATTAACAATACAGACCAGCATCATGTGCAAGTATACACTTAATTAATACACAATTATGCTTTTGAGCCATCAGATCCTACTACAACTAGTGATCGTCACTCTAACAATAGGGCTGTCGTAATAACTGCGATATTGCAATATCGAGCTATCAACAACAGCAGCGGATGTCAGGCAACTGCCACAACAGCAATATTCTAGTTTTTTCCAAATACTGTATGTTAAAAAATGCTAGTGTTGACCTATCTATTCAACTGTGTCAACTTTGTCGTTTAGCAGCAACATGTTTGCTATTTTACCGAGTTCCCTTTTAGTGAGAGGCTCTGAGTCTAATTGTCTCAGCTGTGTTCACCTGCTCAGGAGCCTCAGTGTTATTATCTTGATCCAAAGAAAACACCTAATAGCAGCTAACAATTAAAGCATGTTTGTAAAACACAATTTGGGAAAAAAAAATTACTAAGAAAAAATGGTGCTACAACCGCTGTTACCACATACTGTGCTAATGAGCCACCCTACGTCACCGCTGCTGTCAATAAGCTGCATCTTGCATCTTCAAAGTAACATGAGGTCTAAACAGTCTCAGAGATGTTATCTTACCTTCAGGCGACGTCTGTTGGTCCTGACGTACCAGTTGGTGAGCATGTCCACAAACTTGACCAGGCGAGGCACAACAGTGTACAGGCGGTAAGCTGCAAAAAAAGGGTACAGTCACTTTATTTACATTTAATATAGACACACAATGAATGGGTTGCCAAAGGGGCTGGATTTTAATCTATGAAGCAGTGGTCCTTGTAACCATTGTCCAGATGAGATTAGCAGTGTGTGTTTTGAGTTTTTCTGTCTCACCGTCCATCTCGGCCTTGAAAAACTGGACGAGGGACTGTGTGAAGGACTGAATCCATTTGTCCATGATGTTGTCACTCTGCTTCGCCGTGTTTTCGTTGTACAGGAGCTGAATCTCATCCTCCTAACACATAAGCACACAAGCACGCACACAAAATCGCACAAGGTATTAGCACTAATTACCATTTTTCAGCTCAACTGAACAAGGACACACAATATCAGTTTTATTCGGCAGCTGAAACCATGAAAACTACACCACATATGAGAAAGAAAGAGAGAGGAAGTGGCCATTTGGACCTTAACCTAAAAAATGGGAGCCATCTACAGACAAGGAAAGCAAGTTCTGTAGCAATTCTGACACCAACAACAGGAAAACAGTGTTATAACTGCAGTTTTCTATACACAGTTGCTGTGGGTGTGTCTGTGTTTGACATATTTCGATCTATAAATTTGAATGTTATTGAACTCTTAAAAATCTGTTGTTCACTGGAGAAATGTTATATAATTGAATAGGCGAGTGCTTCTCCAGGAGAATATCACACAGGCTCCCCTGCCTGATGGAGTGCAACAAATAGCACGATGTTAAGACAGGTCATAAACATTTACAGAGAGAAATACATGAATAAATACATAAATAAATTCATTTATGAAATCATCAAAATCTAATACTTAACAGTAGAGAGACAACAGAAAACAAAGGAAAGGGATATGAAAACGACATGTAATAAAAGGTATTATGGCAACTATAACTACATTATTTCATGGCACTAGCGACACTTTTTGTGCCACTGATCAATCAGTGCTTTGGTTTTTAGACCAGGAAAAGCTGAATGAACATTATGAGATATCTATAAGTGATGACCTTTTATTCACTTCATTACATATGTACCTTGTGTAACCTTTGTACGTTCTGCACCAGGAAGCGGTAGGCATTGTACCACGGCAGGAAGACGTCCTTTAACACATCTCGCACTCCTTCCTCTTTGAAACGCAGGTTCTCTGCTCTTACTACAGGAGAGTTGATGAGGTACAGTCTACAAAGACAGACAGTGAAGGAGTTGGAGTGGAGTGTGGCAGGATTGATTATGAGTGAGTGGAAGCGCATAAATGTGTATGAGGGAATGAGGCTGTTTGCTGTGTGTGTAAGTCAACCTGCACAAGTGAAGAATGTGTGTTCGTGTTGAGGACAGAGAGGCGTAAAAAAACAAAGTGGTAGTCAGAATAAGCTTTGCAAAACTGAGCGGTGTTGCCCCAGTTTCACATTCACCAGAGTTACTTTAAATGCACCATAAAGGACTGCATATCAAGAGCATTGAGGGAAAACAAAATTTGTACCTACAAAACTTTTTTTCAAAGTGTTGGTCCACATACAGTACAACTACAATTCAGATTTCTGCATTTATGGCAATGTAACAAATCAAAATTTGATTTCTATAATAAATGATAGAAATGTTCCAAGCCACTAAGCAAGATTAGTATCAGGGTCAGTTAGGATATATTTACATATTTACAATAAACTACAGGACGCTTATCGGACACCACTACAGGAAAGCTGTGAGGCTGGCTGCATTTCCTTAATTCAAAGCTATTCAGCTGTCAAACATATCTTGATTGGATTAGCTTTAGCAATTAGGCTAAACATGCACCTTCAATATGCTCAAATTTTTTACCAGACCTAATTTTACCAGCAGCATTTCAGTGCAAATTAATCTCTTCTCTTCAATAAAGCCAATTAAACATACTGTTGACAGGACAATGACAGAAAATCGAATATGCTGTATCAATATAATAGTCTGTGGCAGGCATCAGCACACAGTGCAGGCTGGTTAGAAAAGGTTTTGATGATGATTCTGGAAGCAAGCTAACATGATGCAACTTTGGGCAATAGGCCATGGGCGATTTTAATTGCACCTCTAAAATACATCTGAAATAAAATGCAGAATAGACAGAACCGTCAGTTGGTCAAAACACTTTTTGGCACTTTAAAAAGAGCCAACATGAAGACAGACAAGAAGCCCCCGAAGTCTACACTTCAGCCTCTCACTGGTTCATTTTTTATCTACGGTAATTGAAGAGTACAGGCAGTAAAAATGTCTATGGAGCTCACTATGCCAGAACAGCTATACTGTAAATTAAGTTTTAGGGCACAGAAGATCTATTGTAAATGGAAGCCTTAAAGAGAAACAGACTGTCACCTTTCTCTCTTCATCTCAGCAGCTCACTCTTCATCAGTGCATATGTGAGCATATGGCGCAACTGCACAGTGCTTTATTCATTAGGCCATATGGCCGTGGTAGCGCTGAGGGCAAAGGAATGAATGTATGAGGCAAAACAACGCGCGTATGGATGTGAATGTACAGTGTGCGTGAGTATGTCTATACTGTATGTAGGACTAAGGACGTGTCTAGCTAAGCGTGGACAGTAATTCAAACCTTTACATCCATGCTAATGACATAAGGTAGGTTAACACACAGAGCCCTGCCACCAGCACACAGGCATTCATGCTTCAGAAACACACTCTCACACATTCAAGCACAGAGCTGACCTGAGGGCATCAGCTCCGTAGCTCTGCACTATCAATCCTGGATCTGGGTAGTTCTTCTTGCGCTTGCTCATCTTCTGTCCATCGCTGCAGGAATGAGACAGGCAAAGGCATTAATGCACATACACATGCATGCACAAAAGTGCATGTTAGAAACCATGCACTTGGTATTCAAATTAGTCCTTCCAGGTCAGCAGGCCTGTGAGCACAGTGCTGCATTTAGACCCTGGGGCTGAGGACAAGTAGCCCTATTGTAGAGCAGCTCTGAGGGCTAAATGTTACTGCACACATACCATACTGATTATAAGAAATGGTAGAAAAACTATGAGATGAATGGGCATGTGAAGAAGGGAGAAGAAATGAAACGGTAAATGGTAAATAGGAGGGCCAACAGTGCACTAGAGGAGGAAGGCAGGAAAAAATAAAATCTTCAGAAAATACCTCAGAAATGTGTTTGAAATTGACTGAAAGGACAAGGATGGCAACATCCTGTATCTTTTTTTTTTTTGTCAACGATCTGTTTTTGGTTTCCGTCTTTAATAGGCTATTAAAGACGGAAACCAAAAACAGATTCTGCCATGTAGTGTGCCCTGTGTAGCCAAAGCCTGATAAACAGCAGCTTATTCCTCTGTGCCTTAGACCTCCATAAAAATCTACTTAAAACACATTAGTGAGCCACATTGTTGCACTGGCAGACATGTTCACCTTCATTACTATGAACATGGGCACTGTAGTTCATTTTGAGTCAGTCCCACATTCACCATAACAGTTTGAAACGGTAAATGTTCACTAGAACACCAATCTGTGGCTAAAAATAGTCTCACACAAAGGAACCACTTACTCCTGACAAATGCTATCTATAAACAACAGTGTCCGGCTGTTTAATGAATTACTGTGTTTTTAACATTTAAGCGAATGTTTGTGATCGGTCAGTGAAGATTTTTGTCTTCAGTCGGAACAAACAGGTGCCTCAGACAGTGTGGGGAAATTGGAAAAGAATTGTTGGTTTTCTTGTTGATCTTTTCACAGCATTTGTTGACAATAAGAAAAATAAAGTATAAACCAAGCCTTTATTTATTTGCAGCTGAAAGAAAGAAGAGGATTTGTTAAGAAGTTCACGGTCTCACCTGGCAAGAACCAATCCGTTGACAATGACATTCTTGAAGGGCGGTCTGCCAAACAGCGCAGTAGAAAGCACCAACAGGGTGTAGAACCTACAGCAGGATACAAAAAGATAGTACACAAGGTCAGGGTAAGTGGTTGGACTGAAAACATAACAATTCATTCAGTCTTTGTGGTGGGAATGAGAAAAACAAATGTACTAATTCAATTCATGCATGTACTATTCAGCCATTTTTCATTATTTAATTTGATACTCCATTTAATTCAAAACCATCAATTAGTGAGGCTTTCGTGTCCATCCGTCCATTCATGCTCTGCTCATGTCAGCAGGGAAGTTCTCCATGTCTCTGTGCTTCATCTGTCAACCTCTTTACATCTATTCCTGTGTCCGTCTTATCTGTTCATCCACAGCTTACCATCCCCTCGTCTGGTCAATGCCTTCGGCGATGAAGTCCGCTGGGAAAGTGTCCTCAAACTCCTTCCTATTTTCAAAGGGGTAGTGGACCTGGGCGTAAGGCATGCTGCCACTCTCAAACCAGCAGTCAAACACCTCCGTAACCCTCCGCAGCACGCCTTTACCGCACCGTGACGGGATTGTCAGACTGTCAATGCTGGGAGAGAGGAAGTGTGGAGAAAAGGAGGGAAAGAAAGAGAAAGGAGGTACAACTGTTGAGACAAATGGCAGCAATAACAATTTGACCAGTTCTGTTTTATTTTAGGTTTATTACTGCCATGGGAAACTTTTTAAACATTTATACACCATATGGATCCATGGGTCCATAGGCTTTAGGGCTGCAGTCCAAAACAATGATTTTATAATCTTTCACCACTGGGAATAAGGTTCAGAAAAGAACAGTGGTGCTCATGTTGTGCTGACACTCACTAAAATAAGGTTATTGCTTTATGCTTCAAGGATATGGATTCATTTACTCCATATAGTGACTCACAAGGATCCAGCCCATGAAGAAAATCATTGTTTCTTCAGAAATGTTGCTAAAGCTGAGAAAAACAGATGAGCCTGGGTTATGTAGTAGTAACAAAGTGTTGGCCTGTGTGAGGTACCCACAACTCAAGATTAAATCCATATGCATAGAAACTTTCTTGAGTCGTATTCTGGGAACATAAAAGAAACACAAACAACAAAAAAACAACATTATATTTCCACGGTGAGTTAATCTAATTTCACTTACAGCTACAACTCTGCACTCATTTCTAGAGTTAATGGCACTCAGGCTAACAAAGAGAGTTGGAAGAGTGCTGCGCAGGGATTTTCCAAAAAGAAGTGCCACAGCTGAGTACAATTTGAGTAGTTAAATGTGTCGTTTTTTGCATGATGCTATGCATAAGATTTTGCTAAAGTGTTCACTTTGCTACAATGCAGGCAGAGCCATTATCCCTGGCAACTGGCCACTCTCTCAGTTTAGTTACAAGAGATCCATATATTTTTCTACTAAGTAAAGAGACTACTTTCTTGTGCTCAATTTTCACAAGTCAATCAAATAATTCAAAGCCAGATGAATTCTATGTGCAATAAATTTCAATCAAATCACTGAACTCATTCGATCCTCTCTCAGGTGCGAAGAAAATCTGTGTGAATCTTCCATAAAAATCAAGAAATGCTTATGCAGCTTAAACTTAGTACAAAATGCATTTAGTTCCAAGTGTGCCTGTTAAATGTCATCTTATGGGAGCTATTATTTACAGTTAAAAAGAGTTATGCCTCAAACCACTGTGCACTTTTCAACCTGGGTTTTAAACATCTGAAAAACCACTACATAACTAATCATTAATTTTTAATTAGGTGAGTTTCTTTTTAATCTTGAAGATTTCCATAATCATTTTCATTACTTTAGACCTGCACAGGAACCCTGGACATACAACCCTAAGACAGGAGCAGCACGCGGGGCGACCTCCTCCTCCTCCGCCGATTCAAGATGGCCAACCCCATGGAAGTAATTAAAGGTAATTAGCGGATGAAGAGCGGAAGAGTAAAGTGATCTGTGTTCCACAACACCCGTCTGGTTCACGCAGACAGGTCAGATTAGAGAGCCAGAGGGCAGATTTAACATGGACAAATTCATTCACAGACGCACGCACACACAAGCACACGCATCATTTCCTGTGAATCTGAGGGTATCACACTATCCCAGCAGACGCACACTGCTGAGTACACGTTCAGGTGGTTGGCTGATAATCTCCGTGTTTGATCAGTGACTCACCTCTCCCGATGCAGATCAGTTACTTTGACTCCGGTCAGTTCCTCCAGTTCAGCCATGGACCCGACACACACCACCTGACAAACAAGCACACACACAAAGACACACACAATACTGCTTGAGTCAGCAATATCAAAAAACAGCATAGTCACAAACTTCCTCGATCGGGAAATTAACTATTATTGCTGAAATCATATGTGATCTAAAAGACAATCAACCGCCGGCAATTTTTATAATCAGTTATATCAAGAAAAAATGTGTTGGTTCCAGCCTCTCAAACGTGAGGAGTTGCTGCTTTTCGCTGTTTTATCTTATTGTAAATAAAACCTCTTTTGTTTTAGAGCAGTTGACCCAACGTCACCCAAGGGCCTTTTCATTCATTCATCATTCAGTCCCCCCCCCCTTTTCCCCCTCACTGTTTCTTTAATCATTTCAGCTTTGTTGCCTATTGCAGATTTTGAGAATTTTATTTCCCTTGAAAGGGATCTTGTACAATATCCCATCATATCAGTCAGCTTTAAGCTAATGATGAGAAGACTGATACCACTAAAGACTCTGTGTTAAACGTTTAGTTTTAATCATTTTGTTTTTTGTATGAAATAAATGAGATGCAAAGTGTTGATCAGTAAGCTTCAGGGGTGCTTGCAGGCAGATTTTGGGTACTTTTAGACACAGCTTCCTATGCTAACCTAAGCCAACTGGCTGCTGGTGGCAACTTCGTATTTACTGTACACACAACAGTGGTATTCATCTAACTCTTGGCAAAAAAGGCAAAACAAATTTCAAACTACGCCTTCAAATTCACAGGAATAAAGCCAATTGTTTTCTCACTAATTTTAAGTTAATTGTTTAAATCTGATGTACTTTTCCGTCTGTTTTTGTATTAAATTATCACAAAACACTACAAGTTAAAAGTAGGCCTACTTCAACACACTTCCTGAGTAACTTTGTCTTAGAAAGTATGGTAAAGTGTGTTATCTGGTCTCCTCAGAGAATTAACCTGTAGGCTCTGCTCTAGTTTTACCACAGCACCAGGTAACATGGCCCAGATACATCCTGATACACCACAGTTAGATACAAAAGACGACAGAGTAAAAGCAACACATCCAGACAAGACAGAGACGGAGACGGAGGGAACAAAAAGGAAAAAAATACAGATTGACAGAAATTGTACTTCCACACACAGAGAAACAGACAGCCGCACGCTTACAGCTTCAGTTTTGGGTGTGTGATTTTGCCGCTGAGGGGTGTGTGAGGGAGGCACCAGGGAGCGCGAGTGCTCTGGAAACAGTCACAATGCTATTTCCAGCAAGCAGGTCGCTGGCTGTCCCTCTTTCAGCCAGGGGACCAACACTTCATTTTTCAAACGCTCAAACAACCCAATTCTGACATCTCTATTCAGTTCAGTCTACTTCACACACTCAGCCGGGTTTGGCAATGAACATCCATAACCACAAGAACATTTACAGTTTGGCTGGCTTCTCCTCTGTCTGCTTCTCTTTCCTCTTCCCTTTATTTTCTTCCTCTTCTTTTCATCTCTCACTTTTCCCCCTTCCTTGTTTTCTTCACCAGCTAATTTATTCCGTCTTCCCCTCCTCCTCCCCTTATTTTCCATGTCTTCCGTCCCCTCCTCGATTGCTGTTTGTCTTGAAGACCTTTCTTTGAAGTCGCCTTAACCGGCATGAAGAGAACCCAAACACATTTTGGTTTGCGTTTATTTGCTGTTTACATTAATGAATCATTCATGTGTTGACTTTACGGAGGCACTCTGTAATGGTGCCTGAGGGGAGCTGACTCTGATGCAGTACGGAGTCATGCTACACTCCCTGGTTTGACACCATGGTCACATCACTCTGCCTTGCCAAAAAGTCTCTCCTACACAAGCCCCCACATGAAAAAAGCCTTATCATGCTAAATTATGTGAGGGTCAAAAAGAGGTGAGTGAGAAAATTTTTCATTTTGCCAATTTATGAGAGGAGCTGGATTTCTGCACCCTCGCAGCAGACCAGTCCTTTGAAAAACACAAGATATTTTTCCCTTACAATTTTCTTCTATGGTAAACAAAAGCAAGAGTTATGGAGAGTTCAACTTTTCAATTATACCCTCTCATGCTTTGCCCAGATTGATTTGTGAGTGCTGCCAACACTGCGATCAACTCCCAGAGAAAAGAGTAACTGTCTTGGTATTTGGCCATGACACAGACAAATTGTGTGATCTCTGCAGACTACAAAGACACATTAGAAGCATTAAGTACTCTATTAAAGCATAACAAGCGTGCATTTGTTGCGTTTCGTGTTTTCCTGACCTCCTCAAAGTCGTCGCTGACCCAGAGAGGGATTGGCGTGCCCCAGTAGCGGTTCCTCGAAATCGCCCAGTCCCGTGCATCTCTCAGCCAGTTCCCGAAACGCTTCTCACGCACAAACTCTGGAACCCTGCAAAGATGAGAGAGCATGATGTGTGATCTGGTCTCAGTTGTCATTTTACAGGAAAACAATCAAGTCTGTATGTAGGAGGACCACTTAAAAAATTTTTGAATGACACATAACAGGAATTTTGCCCACATACTCATGATTAAACCTCATATAAATGCTACATACAACCGCCAATTGTCCCAGAGCCATTCAATGAGGGTTTCTGCAGGGTTCACCAAATGAAATTCAGAACTTTAAGATTTTTTGTTTTCATTACAACGTAGAATGCAATTTAATACTTGTTTCACAGTCCTAACCTCCAAAGTATGAAAATACAATAGAAAAACAGTAAGGATGATATGACCTAGAATTATTTAGTATTATTTCACATTTTTCAGTACTTTCCAGCAGTATATAACAACATTAAAGTAATGCAATCTCGACCTGGATAGGCAATATAAAATGAATAGATTGATTAACCATTCAAAAATGAATTTTTCATTTAAGTTTTTGCTTTGATCTACACCTGCCCATTATGAGTTATGAGCTTCTAAGCTACTGCAGACTTTAAGACATGCAGATGCCCTGTTAATTTAAAGTGCACTACATTTTCTCACAAGAGCAACCATTACCATAATATTCGTTATTAGTATTCCTTTATTGAGCTGGCTTCTTTTCCTCTTTTTTCCTCGTTTTAGCCTAAAACGAGACTGTGCTACTTTCTTTATGAAGCTCAACTGCAAAGGTTAACATTCCCTTCCAGGCATCTTCCTCCTTTGTACCCCTTTTCTGCTCTCCCCTTTTCCTATTTCGCCTCAATGGATTTCTACCTTTAATCTACTATCTCACAATCTCTTCCTCTCATTTTTCCCGTCCCCCTCTCTCGCTGTGCCAGGCTGTGTTGCTCAGGAGAACAGTGCAGGGTGGGGTGGGGGGGGCGGGGTAGGGGTATAAATCGTCGTCAGGATCCACGCGCTAAGCAACGAGTTCATCAATTCCCATTTGTAGGAGGCATTTCTATTTAGGCCCCTAATATATCAATTTAATGATTTTTTTTCTTCAACACTCCTCCACCCGTTACCCTCCCTCTCTTGTTTCAAGCTAAATGTAGAATTTAAAGTGTGCTGTCTTGTGCTCGAGACGCACAGAAGAGTCGTTTAATGTGCACGCTTCTATTATAAGTCAGAGACGCTGGGGATGGATACAAGAGGGACACGGAGGGACAGAGGTTGTGGTCAGGTAGGGCACTGACTGAGCGTGTGCATGATGAAAAAGGTAACGGAGATGGGGAAAAACAGAGGGAAGAAAAAGAGAAACGGTGACGAAGGCCAAAGCATAACTAATCAGGCGATGGGTTGTCCCCTTAACCCCTCCTCCTGAACAGTGACTGTCCAATCAAGCTTTGCATTTATCCATATGCTGAGGCAGTGTGCATCAGGATGTACTTAGAGCAGCCCTCCCTACATGAAGAGCTTGGTTGGTCATAGGAGAGTTTGTTTAAATTCTGTTTACCTGCTCTTAACGTGAGCTGCAAATGTTAGCATATCTGGCTAATTAGCTTAATGTGTACAGTTTATTTCTCCTAGTGGCAGGTTATATCACAACTAGCATACCCACTCTGTAGTTCACTTCTTAGTGGAAGCTGGTCCTGGATGCTACTATTTCAGAGTGTTGGCAAACATTAGCTGCTCTGTCCAGCTGTTGGATTTGGTGAAGTTTATACTGCAGCGACCTAAGCCAAACTCATTGGTCAGATGTCATCCTACTTTAACTGAAAATATGAATCATGATTAGTCAAAAAAATAAATCACTGAATTTCTTGTTCCAATATGTTGGCCAAGCAGCTGAACATACTGGAACAAGGGCCATGTCAGAATAAGACAGTCTGACCGCACAGTTTCCTCATTATATGAGTAACGTTAGTTTGACTGTGATACAAGAACAACGCTCTTTCTGTAGGTCATTGTCTTTTACATGGATCGCCAGCTGGTGAGGATGCCTCACACATGAAGTCTTTTAGCACAGTATCATGTATGATGCCACCAAGTGCATATTTCAAAGCGACTCAGCTTGAAACATTACAAAGCTCAGCTGGAAATGGTATTTTCAACCAACTAACGGCGCTAACGCTAGCTAGCTAGAGCTGATGAAATCTGCTAGCAACAGTCGTCATTTCAGCCAACCAACTGTCATCAGCTAGAAATGAGAAGTCTGCTTTTGTCTGAAATAGAAGAACTGTTGTTTCAAAAATGACAAAGAATTTTTGAATGGCACAGTTGGATTTGAAACAAAGAAAAATACGAAGCAAAGTCAAATGATGGAGAAAAAAAAAAAAAAACTAGTTCAAACCGAATCCAACCCCAGTCATTTTAGAACCACCATTTTCTTCTCACTAAAGGCACCAGTGACCGAGCTTCCTGTACCCCTCAAAAGAGACCAACTCCTCTTGTGAGCGCTCATTAATTCGGCCCTTAATCTATTCAGACAGACAGACAGACATACAGAGAAATCAGTCTGAAATTTCTCAATAGATACTTCGCCTGAGTGTACCGCACTGCACCATTTAAGCAAAGAGAGCTAAAAAGAAGAAATCACTTAGAGGATATGGTATTGAGCACTTTGCTTTCTGGTGGACTCTTAAGTCTCTCATCAGCTTGCGTGAACTTCATATGGAGGTATTGAACTCTGCAAGGATTTCGCTTTTTTTAAGATGCTGATGAACTGGCAATCCTCATTGGCAGACAGACAATCTTCCAGAGACTAGAACTCTAGTATGAATGTGGAGTCTAATCAAAAAAGAAAGAAAAAAAACTTCTTTTAACGAGATCAAATAATTACGGTTGGAGAATAAGCTTAATTAGAAAGCTGCATAAGAGCATCACCTCCAGTATGGAGCCACACAGACACTAGGAGGAAATGTGTGTGTGTGTGTGTGTATACATGAATAATTTTCTGAAGACGCTCCAAGCACAACAACTAAACTTATAATTACAAAATTATGATGAATTTAATGTGACGCACAAAGTCAACATGAATGCTTCATCGTGTTCACAAATATCTGTCTGCATTCTACTCCAGAGGTGAAACGATTCATCGATTAGTTGGTTGTCAAAATTATATGACAAAGATTCTGAATTTTGAGCAATCATTTCAAGTCATTTTTCAAACAACGATCACTGGTTAAAACTTCTTATATACTCTTATTTGGTGATTTATGTAGTTTTCTATGATAGTAAATTTGATATAAGACATCACCTTGGGCTCTGAGATCCCATTGTTTGCCATTTTCTAACATTTTTTTAAAATTATTCAAGGTTTATTTAGGGACAACTATGTAGTTACAAGTATGAAGCCGATGCCTCACACCAATGCATTAATAGCCTACGCTAATTTGCAATGCCCATCCTTAGATGGGTCTTTTATAATACATAAAACTCAACAACACAATTACAAAAAATAGAAGAGCAGCAATGTGTAGCCTACATCAAAAACACAGAATTCGATACTTCAGATGAAGCGATTTATAAAATTGAAAAAAAAAGGTTTTTTTTGATAAATCGATGTTGAAAATAATGATAGTTGCAACTACATTTTACTTAAAACAAAGCAAAGTACAATCAAATACTGTTAATTACTTTAACAAACATACAGTATGGACATGCTGGTCCTGTATTACTTATAACACATGTACCCTCAGATAAGAATTTAAAGCAGTGTGTGCGTTTGTGCCGGTCAGTGTACATGTGTGACTGTGCGTCTTCACCTTCCTAGCGGCTAGTCATTCATCTCAGTTTGACAGTCCCATTACCAGAGGCAGCTACTGTGGCTCAGAAAAGAGCACTGGGTGCACCAGGGGTAATACCACTTAACGAAGCCTTCGTGCTGACGCTTACTTTTTCTCCATAATGTGCCATTATAATTAGCATCATGCTAATGTTTTCTATAAAACATCAGCCCCTTGTGTGTCATAATAAAAAGCTTTGAAGAGGATTTTTAACCTCATTTGATGCTAAATAAACAAAAAGCCGTGCAACATTCTTGCATTTAACGGCCAGTATTTTCATATTTAAAATGACTATGCCCAGTGATAGCCATCAGTCCTATGACCGAGACACACAACTTGACGTAGTCCAGCAGAAACGCAGCACTGAATGTTTTGGGACTGCGATTGCCGTCTGTCTTGTCTTGCAGTATTTTAGACTCAGCACCGAGCTGGTTATCACTCGCTTCAGATAACAGCTTACCAGTAACATTTGTCATTGTTGTCCAGTAGTTTCTCCACCATGTGCTCCACTCGAACAAACCAGCTGGGGACGGCTTTGTAGATCAGGGGCGTGTCAGACCTAAACATACATAAACGCATTTAGGCAAAACATTTATTTTCAGGGTCAAAGTTAAGGAAAGTTATTGTTATTTGTGTTTGCATTTTGTTTTAGTTTGTCCTGCTGTTAATCTGCAGCATTGATCACTTCATTTCTTGTAGAAACTGGACTGGTACAGTCAATAATAGATGGTGGACATCAGTCACCCGGTGGCTCAGTCCACCACTGTGCTTCATGCTGAAATATCTTAACAGACTAATAACTAAAATGATCCTCTCAATTTTCCTATAGCGCAATCGTGAAGTTCATATTGTCTTGTGGATCTAGCACAATGATCAAGTGAAAATAAATTATAATAAATTGCATACATATGCATTCAATAATCTCAGCAGTACTTATGTTAGCAAGCCCTGTTCTGTGCCAAAGTACCACCTCACAGACATGCTAACATGGCTGTATCTGACTCCATCTTGAGAAAAAGCTGTTCTTTCTCAAAGCAACTTAAGGTGAAATATGTATGTATGTATGTGTAAACGTGATGAAAGATACATTTGTTTTTACTATAATTCTATAACTTTAACTAACTCTTTTCATATCCATCACCAATGTATCATTAAAGGAGTGGCCTGTGCAAGTTATGTCTAAAGGAAAGCTGCCCCCACCATGGCTGAGTTCCACCTTACAGGTGCTGAATGGTTAAAAACACAACAGTTTCATCTGTTCGAGCCTGTGTCTCCTAGTGGCTTAGAGAGCACATCTCTGCATATTTACTGGGTTAATTAATCCTGCGCAGGTCAGCCTGCAGCTGCTCCAAGTGAGGAAGTGACTTAGTCTGCTTAAAGTGTAAGTTTGTATGTGTGTGTGTGTGTATGTGTGTGTGTGTGTGTGTCTGTTAGTTACAAAGTGGTTATGTAGGACCTTGAGAGGTTGTGTGTGTGTGTGTGTGTCACCACACTGACATTGGCTTTGTGAATTGATTCTGTGCAGAAACCACAAAACCTCTATTAACGTCCTGCACTGATGCTCGTCTTCTACCACTAAATAAGGCTGCCTGCACTTAAGTAGAGAATATAGTATTTAATTGGTACTGGTCCAACATCTGTGACCTCTAATACTGATCCTCAGCAGGTGGGGTTAATCAATAACCATTGTTGTAAGGGTCCACAGTTGAGGGCCTCAAAGTGAAGCTGATAGCTGGACGGAGTCACGCCAACATGGCACAGAGGTAACAGAGGTTTTGCAGTGTTTGTACACATCTCACCTCCAGCAGAAGGGGTAACTATGTTTGAAACTGCTGGCATTGACGAGGCGACCCTTCTCCTTCAGCCACTTGATGATATTCTTGTCAGCATCCTATAAAAGAACACCAAAACAATAGACATGATTTACAAAATACAGCTTGAACGAGTGTCTTAATGCCAGGCTGAAGAGACAGTGTTTCACTGTCCTCTGCAGTTTAAGTTTCCACATGGTTGGGTGTGGTGTGCATGTGTGATGTCACAGTGTACCGACACACCCTGGAGTACACCTGTGCATCACTGCTGCAGGTGCAAAGTTAAACCACTGGAGGAAATCAATCTAAAGCTTGTTATTTATGTCCATATATAAAAAAATAAGGAATTTAAAAGTATGGATTTTAAACATAAAAGTGGAATTGAACAAAGTGAATTTTAATGTGGCTAATCTGCCACATAATCATGAGACTCATTTGCATCCCAACTCCATCTGTACTATTAGCTTTACTATTATTACTTCCTTTTTACTACTATTTAGTTTATTACTACTAGTTAGAATATGTGGATCTTCATAATTTTCAGTACAGACCTCTGGTTCACTATGCATATCCTACAATAGAAATCTATAGTAATAATTCTTAACCAGCATTTCTTTTTTAACCTTTTTTTTTTTTTTTTTTTCTATTATTATTTTTGGTGCAGCATGCATCTCCAGCAGTGTGTTCCCTCAGCTATGACTGCGGTTACGGCAAAACATTTATCCAACCATTCCTTTACCACCTGGAAAACTTTTCTCTGGATCCTTGAACACACCATGGCTTTATGCTTCCCTTTAAGAAAGAAAAGTTTAATTCAGCGCCAAGGTCACAAGCTGCTCACACAGCTATGATAAATATCATTAATCAGGTAGGGAGAGACGGTCCGTTTTGTCATACAGCTAATTGTTTACGGCAAACAATCTCATATGCAATCAGCTCTGAGCCGTACCACACACTATTTCATCTCCCTCTAACCACGCTCACAGAGCAATTCACAGGAAGCTCATAAATATGACTTTTCAGCAAGGTGTTTGGCAGACTGCTGGTCGTGACCTCTTTGTAGAGAGAGGGTTTTCTTTCTCAGCCAGGAGTACATTTTGTTATGCCCTGACCCAAGCTCATTAAAACATGAAAGTACACCTGTGATGTGGAGATTCACTGGAACTTTGCCTGCAACTCATTGACAGAATAAACCCATTTCACCACCTGGCCAATTGAATATTACAAGGGTTAGTCGATATGTTACTCTATTACTCACACATAACTGTGACTCTCTTAGAATCTCTTCATCACAAAGCAGAATGAACAAAAACATTGTTCATTTTTTCTATTGTGTAATAATCTGAACATCACTATCAGCCTGCCTGCTGTGGAAAACAGTGACCTAAAGCAGCTATTTTATTCCTTAGTGGCACAATAAAATAAAAACTAAAACACTAAAATGATTGTAATTTACTGGGCCTGACAGTAGGAAGAACTGTTTTTTAGCACATTTCCTGTTTTGTAGAACAGAACTGTTTTGTAAAAAAAAAAAAAAAAGAGGGTAAGGAAACATATCAAGATGGACAGGGAGCAGATGGACACAAGAAGACACAAGCCTCTACACAAGAAGAGGCATATCATTAAAGAGAACAACAGGAAACTCACAGGAGAAAGGAAAATGATCAATGCATTATTTGATATGCACTCACTTCAATCTTTATTAAGTAACAGTTGGTCATCATTCGTGTACATGGTCAATGGTTGTGTCTAATCAAAACATTTGGATAATCAGGGGGCCGTGTAAAAACCAGATGTAACACTAACAATATTTCTTCTGCTTTGTCTGGGTTTAGTGACACATTTACAGCAGAACACAAGTGTTTTTTGTGAACAAGGTGGGATCCTAAAGTTGGATCAAGAGAAGCAGTGGCGGCAAAGATGTAGCACTAAGGGTGAATTTGGCAGGATGAAAAGGGAAGGTGAATTTGACAGTGTTGTAGGAAAAGGAGTAAAGGAAAAGGGTATGAAGAAGGAGACCCGAGGGCTGCCATAAAACAACAACAGGGGTACTGGAGGTGACAGGATAAAGGGAGAGGACAGGACTCTGAGGGAAATAAGCAGATATTGGAAGCATAGGCGTAAGGACAATGGGGATAAAAAAGGTCGGTAGTGCTGGGCATCAAACCTCAGTACTTCTTTGGTACTGAGCAAAATGTGTCTGTAGCACAGAGTATCCAAAACTGTTGAGTAGAGAAAGCTGGCATCAAATATTTGATCAGATCTGTAATTGTGGTTTTTTTTGATGAATTACTTTCTAATCTGAACCAATGTTTTTTATTCAATCAAAATGTTTGAATATTCTATGTAGGCATCTTACATTTAATAGTACATTGTGTATTTATTTATTATAAAGTATGGTTCCAAAAAGAAATCATTTTGGCATCTGTGCTGACACTACTTCGAATTAGCACTGGTACAAAAACATTTCAAACCATACCCAGTGCTTGGAGTAAGGAGGGTAAAATAGGAAGGGAATGGGAAAAATAGGGAAGAATTCTTTTTTAGTAGAATCAGCTGATCTTTCCACTTAACGATGCTCTGCTGATTTCCTCTATCGCTACCTGTGGCTCCTCTCATCCTGGATATTTAGACATCTTTGGAAATTCCAAGCCTATGCTCCTCTCCTTCCAGCAGCTTCCTGTAGGTGGCGATCTCCGCATCCAGCTTGAGCTTAATGTGCAGCAGTTCCTGGTAGTCTTGGAGATACTTGGTCATCTCCAGTTTGGTTTCGCAGAGCTGCGCCTCCAATTGAGCAATGACACCCTCGAGGCTCCCCACTTTATCCATGTGGGACATCTCCATGTCCTCCAGCTGCTGCTCTAAGGCCGCGTTGCGAGCCCTCAGCCCATCAATCTGGTTCTGCAGGTCCGTCACTTGGTTGTGGAAGGTCGTGATCTCGTCTTTCATGGTCTTCATTTGCACCTCGTGTTTGCCAGCGTGCTCCTTCAGGGTGTCAAACTTGCTCTTGTACCACTTCTCAGCTTCCTGGACATTGCGGGCAGCAACAGATTCTATCTCTGCGCGCATGTTGCGCAGATAAGCAGCGAGGTCGGGCCGATCGCCATCCAGCTCTGCGGTAATCTTTGAGTCCTCGATCTGCTTCATTAGGTCAGCCACCTCTTCATCATGCAGCTTCTTGAGGAACTCTATCTCGGCCACCAGTTGCTCTATACGCTTCTCCAGCTCAGCCTTCTGCAGTGTGGCATTGTCAACATCCTGGCGAAACTCCCTCAGGATCATTTCTGCCTCTTCTTTTAGTGCCAGCTCCTCCTCCATCTTTAGTTTCCACACTTCCACCTCTTCTTCGATGTAGCCTCGCTCGATATCGGCTGCTGCCTTCTCATTAGTCAGGGTCTCAATCAGCTCCCGCACCTCTTTAAACTTGAGCTCATATTCTTCTCCGATGCCTGTGGGGCCTCCCTTGTAGCGGCTCTGCAGTGCAGCCAGCTCAGCCTGAAGAGCAGCATTTCTCTGCTCGAGTGTCTGGACCTTCTCAATGTATCCTGCAAACTTGACGTTGAGTTCCTGCATCTCCTCTTTCTCGTTGGCATGGTGCTGGTGTATCTCTGTGCCCATTTCGATGGCAGTGCCGCGATAACCCGAGCGTCCACGGCTGTCATATGAGGATCCACGGCAGCGGGAAGGCGACGGGCTCTGGACCCTTACTCTGCCGCTAACCTGAAGGCTCTTCTGGGTGTAAGATGCAGCTCTCATGTTGTGTAAAAGACTGGGCTTGCTTTTTAGTTTACAGAGGAACAGCTGCTCTCTCAATTCTCTCTCTTTGTGTGGCCTGCGTTGCGAGTGACGCTCCCTCAGATCATCTCGGAGTTTTTATGCAGCAATAAAGAATGTCTCAGACAGCCTAGAAACTCACGCTTGGTTTTAACATATTTCAAAAGTGGATTATGTCAGACTTTCAGTGAACTGTAGCTGCATGCTCTTTATTAGCTAACGCTGTACTGTTAGTGGCCAGCAGGGTCAAATCCACTCCCTGGCCTTTGCAGCAGGATGTGAAATAGTGATCAGATCATGTATGACTGTTATTTTTCACTCACTATCTACTGAGGATGGTAATGAAGTTGGGTGTGACAGGGAGGAAGAGGGCACTTAGTGCACTGGTAAACAGAGACAATATGCTTTGGCAGCAGCTTTTCCCTCACAACTTTGTGAAAGTGCTCTGACGTGGATTCCCTTAACTCTCTCCACGTCAACGAACAAGTCTTACATACAGGAGATTGGGTGTCGAGAATACAGGAAATGATATGCTGAATTAAACCAGCTATCAATACCACTGGGGAGTGTGTCCCCCTTAATCATACCAGTGGCTCTCACCAGAGGTAGAATGCCTGAAATGTAAACCTAATCTACATGTAAATGTCTTGTGTGTCACTCACTTTGACATACTGTCCAGCAAAGTCTGTGACCTCTGAAGTGAAGCAGCCCGAGGCGTCCACGGGGCAGATCGGAGCCTGGTCCCTCTGGATGATGTCGAATTCCGTGCACACCCTGTAATCATCCTACAGACAGAAAAATAAACAGTTCAAAGGGTTTAGTGAGTGAAGGCATTTTTATTATCCAATCTATATTCATTCCTCATTGCAGTCGTTCACAGCTAAAAATATGTACAACTCATATATGATTACTTTACTTGATCTCTTTGTCTTTTATAATAGAAAATGTAATCCCCCTAGGATTGGAACTGTTTGTTATCAATTCATTGATTAATAGAGAAAATAATCATCAGATTAATCAATAATGAAAATTATTGTTACTTACAGTCCTAACATGACAAAGTCATGCGTTGTAGCCTACAACTACTTCTTGAAAATGTGTTTGGAATTAATTAAGACAATATCTTGATACGATGACCCATTTTTTTCCCCAAGTTCATGTCATTTGTTTCAATAATATTCTCTGAATAGTTCAAACTGTAAATGAAAATAAGTAATTACCTAACCCATTTGGCACCCAGTTTCACTAGTTTAAAGATATGTTATGACTCCATATCAAATTCCTTGTGCTGAATACTTCTTGCACTGTCGAAACAAGCACTGCCGGTATGTGACAGCTATGCATGAAAGATCCGAGTACTGTCCGGCTGCAAATGCATTTTGTATTCAAACACCCTGTCAAGATCCAAGATGGATGGCTCACAGGGTCATTTCACATCTAGTCATAACAACAGTAAAATTTGAAAAATGGAGTTTTACTACAAAGTATTTCTTCTCACTGTATCTTCACCATCTTCAGAGCAAAAGCATTTGTGTTTCAGACTTTTACCAACTAGTCAATGTGAATGTGTTACTAAATAACTAAGTGTTTAGGTAACTAAGGTACCAAAGTAAAAAAAAAAATCTAACATTTGAATGCAAATGTGGGTGAGATGTTGATGTGAAGAGTTTACTTCACAGCCCCATAGAGACCGAGCTCCAATGAAATAAGAGAGTGCACAAGGCAGAGCTAAGACAGAGAGTGTATCCACAGCTGGCTACAGCCACAGGGGCATCCATCTGCCCTTGACAAGGACATCTAACCTATTAGCAATGACCCAATACCTCTGATAGTGCTGTAACGCTGGCATCTAAACTGTACAAATACACCAATACTGTAACATGACATACAAATATTCCATAAAATTCTCTTCAATAAGCAGACAAATCAATGTAAAGTGAGCGCACAAAGAAACATAACACCCAAGAGAGGTTGAAAGTATTTCAAATGGCCAGGTGTAAGATAGTGGTCTACATTTACAGACAATATGATGGAACTAAATGGTTTTCTCAAATAGGGTCATGAACAAATCTGGTTCACGGTGACGTTTAGCACAACATCCTCTTGTTAAAAGATACATACAGCAATGTATGCACGTGATCATTCGAGTACACTTGCAGTGGCTAGAGGCACTCAAAGCAACGCAATTACAGAAAAGGCAGGCAAAAGGGAAAACATGTTGACATGAGAACATGAACGACTATGTCATTCTGGATTAACTGTTTTTACCATAGGATGGCAGCAAAGCCATCTATGGTTACAATGCTGACGAAGATGACCTTGTTTTACTCCAGAGCGTGCTCCATATGAGCCTCTGCTGCACTGGACTGAAGTTTGCTGCACGCAACATTTCAATAATGTTACAAAAGTACATTTCTCAACTTCTCTTTTCCACATCACTCAAGGAAGTGAAGTACATTATAATTAAAAGGAGGACTGTGGGTGTAGTGAGGCCGACAGAGGCAGGTGGAGTCCTGTGACAGTGACAGAAGGGAGCAGGATCGATGGTGAGGGCTGAACACAGAACAAAGGAGCAACTGTTGCCCCCCTTAATGTTATCATCCACCACGGTACACTATACTGCACCTGTGCAAGTCTAGATTTTGTGAGAGCTTGATGTACAATATAGGTTTTATATACTCCCCGTCTCATCTTAGTAGGCATGGTTCTAGCCCTGACTACCAGGCTTATGCCTGCTAAATGAAGAATATATCCACTTCTCATTAGGATCTGAGCGGTCTGAAAATTCATCACAGCAAATATTCTTACAACACTTAGTTTGTGCCAATTTCCCACTTCTGCTGGCAGTTTTCTTATGTGTACTTTTAGTAAACTACAGTTTTTGAATCAATAGTCTATTAACTGATTGTGTACTGAATCTTTATTTCACCCTTTTCTCACTGTTAAGACGGAGCAGGAAGACAGTGAAAGGCCACACTCACAGCTCCAAAATAAGGTGCCTGGTGGACCACTCCTGTGCCCTCTTCCTCCTTGACGTAGTTATCCGTCACCACCTGGAACGCTCCTCTCTCCCCACACTGAAGTGAAAAGAGGACAAGGAGAATTAGATGAAGCAAGGCAAGTGGTGTGGGAGCAAAATAAATAGAGCAACAGATAGTGAGAGAGAGAGATTTAAAGACAGATTTTAGTGAACATAAGCTGAGATGGCAATTTGTGGTCAGACAGGTGATTTAAGTGAGACATAGGTCTGTCTTCATTTTGAGACAAAGAGTCCGTAAAATTGCAAAACAATCAGGAACAAGAGCACAGTCTACATACCTTGGCAAAGTACTGGAAAAGTGGCTTGTATTTCTTCCCTTTCAGCGTCTTGCCAGGAAATCTAAAAACACATAAAACACTCTTGAAGTCCTTGTTTCAATATCTATAATTCACCTTCCCTGCATAGATGAACCTTGTACAACCACAACTCCTGATAACACACACTCCTGATAACACACACGCTAGAGTTAAAAAAAAAAAGGAAACACTGATCAAAAAGGTGCCTTAATATGTTGTTACAATGGAGTAAATTCTGTTAGGGATGGATGGGTGACTTCTTAAAATCCATTTCTTTATATCCTATAGAACAGGTTTTAGAGGATATGATCTGGAGCATGTGTTAATGTTTTAACTGAATGTTTTAACAGTCTAAGGACATTAGACTGTTTTGTAATTAAAATTAAAATAAGGACATCTCTGACCCTGTGTACGGAGAATTTGTCCTTGTAGAAGAAGAAGCTCCTGCCAGTTAAGACACTTTTCAACACGCCTTCATTACTGTCAGTTAATTTGTCCAATATATGGGATGAGTGGGTATGAATCATGCCTTTTCTTTATTTCAACTCGCATAATCCCCTGCTCCATTCTGCACTTTCCCTTTGCTCCAGAATCACCCACTGAACTGGGAAATTGTGAATTTGGTTTGCTGCATAGAGCAACACACAGCTGGGAAAATACATATCTGCTAATTCTGCTGTCAGTATTTTTAACCTTGTCTCTTAACTCTGGAAGACAAGTAATAACTCAGGAGAAAATCCTCTCACAGAAAATGTGAAACACAAGTTTGACACTTGACTTTTTCCCAAGTTATTACGTTAATAAAATTCAGTGCTCCAAGTACAGAATATTATTGTTTTTATACTCATCACTTGGTGATTTGCCATTGTAACCTTTATGAACTACACTTATAGTGCATGAAATTTTATTTCAACGTATTATAAAGTAGAGAAGTAGTAGAGATGCAAAGCTGTAGACAACTGCCTACCAGTGTTAAAATGAGGACAGCGAGGAGGAGGATAGGGGTTGAATTAATAAATTAAACCATTCTTTGGAAATGTGAACACAGGTTTTGCCGTGTAAATCCAAACACTTCCTACTAGGATATTTCTCTGCTAGCTGACCACAAGCTAACAAACAAGTGCGGGTTCAGAAGATGCCCGGGGTTTCTTTTCTGTGTTCCTTACTTGTCCAGGAGAGTGTACTCGCTCTCTGACTTAAACAGAGCTCCCAGCCTGGCCTCCATCATGATGTAGGTCTTATCTGTGGTGTTATCTGAGAGATGAACAGAAAAACACACGTGGATGCATTAGACGAGTGAGGTTAACACAGCCTGTGTCTGCAATTAATCTAGACTCATCATTAAACCAAATCTCCTTCTGTTACTAGTGTCCTTTACTGCTGTTCTATGGAGGCTCACGCCTAAGCAGGCCACATCACATACAGTAAGAAGAACGACATGAACAACACAAAATAAAGAGCACTGACATGACGGAGATAATTCATGAAAATCAAACACAGTTTTCATGCTTTTTACAAAACATTCTGGTTGTGCTGCAAATAGCTGAAATATGTGAATTTAAAGTCTGAAAAATAAACTTCACAATATGTGAAATTGTAGAAATGAATAGGACTGAGTCATAGACTGAATAAAAGACGCAGACGAAGCTTCCGAGTCGAGCCAAGACAGAAGTGCCTTAAGCCTCGATTCTTTCTAATGGCCAGTAGAGGACGACTGTTTCCAAAAAGTTGTCTGATGGAAATCTATGAAAAAATTTGCATATTTCTCACTTGATTTATTGCCTCAGTAAACACTTGATGAGTTTATGGTCTCATTCACTAGTTTCAAGTCTCTTTCAATACAGCATTTTGTTCATTTAATAAATTATGGTCCCTCAGAACTAAGATGGTGACGGCCAAAATACCAGATTCAAGGCTTTATAACAGCAGTCTTATAAACTAATGTGCAGCGTCACAGTGGCTGTGTCCACTTCTTAGATACAGTCCAATTAATGTTTAGTTTGTTTTTTGAGTTTGTTATTTATTTGAATACCTCTTTCTTCTTATGTTCTTCTTATGTCTATTTACTGTCATTATTTCTACATCATATTTCTTGAATGTTTGTTTAGCTGTTTTGCTACTCAGACACACAATCATTTTACCTTCAGTCAAGTGCGGACGAATATTCCCATCGATATGAAAATAGAAATTATTTTCTTAACATTTCTCAGTCATCATTTTGTGAAGTCTGCCATTTACATAGTCCCTGCAAAATGATTTATGTTTACTGAATCGAACTGCATGTATGATCAACAGGAACTCATCAAGCATAGTTATAATTCAGGTGTCTAATGATAGCTCTGCTGCATGAAAGTCTGCTAAACCTCAATGTCAAGTCCTGCTTCATAACAATAGTCAGCCATAAAGTCAAGGTCAGGTAAGGACCCCATCATGCGGGTACAACCACTCGACCAGCAACTGAGCTAAATAAATCCAACGCTGTTGAAAAGTTGCCACGTCATGTTGAATAAATGCCTGACATTTTGGGAATGTGAACCCTCCTGAAAAACTGGCCAAATGGGGATTTTAGGAGAAATAAAAGGAAGGAGAGGTTGGGAACAGCAGGGACAACAGTTGTGAAGAGGGCAAAAACCAAATGGCCTGTGACAGTGAGACACAAAAAGAGAGAGAAGGGGCAGCATCAATAAAAGATGTTTCTTCCCCTCAGTGGTGTGACAAATGACTGCACAGCTCAGACCTGCTGCTGCTGCTGCTGACAGCCCTCAACTCAAACAGCGACAAAGGCAGCGAGGGAAGAAAGACAGACGTGAAAAGAGACAGACTTGGAGAAAATAAGGAACAGCGAAGGACAAAAACAGGTGGCTATGGAGGCAAAGAGAGCGATGAGAAAACAAGGGGGAAAAAAATTTAGATGAATATGGAGGAAGAGAGAGAGAGCGGATGGGAGATAAAAAGAGAGACTGAGCTGATACAAAAAAAAGAAAAAACATTCATTGGTATTCCAAGGCGGTCTCCCATGCAGCACAGCACAGGCGGTGCAGATAGGATGACAGACTGTGCGTCAACAGTGCCCCCTGCAGGATCAGACAGGCTACGGCAAACTGCTATGAATCTGGGTCATCCTTTTAAAAAACCACCAGTTTCTCTCACAGGGAACAAAAAACTATAGCAGGAGGGAAGCAGAAAAACATTAGCCACCTCTCTGGAGTATTTCTTTTATATATTTGAACAAGGACAACACTTTTTTTAAGTGACCTGATTTGCAGTTCATCCACACTTCTCAGGACTGAACCACACACTAGTGTGCATGAACAAAATTGGCAGTTTAAGTAACAGTGATATGTCAAACAGTCATCCATTAAAAAAAAAAAAAAAAATGTAAAAAAAGGCCTATAGGAAAGCACAGGAGCAAATAATACAAGTATCGATGGTTGAATTACATTTAGCTGCTTCAGTAATGAGGGTCCTGGTGTTGTGCATGCCGGCTCACTGGGATGTCATACAATGGTAGAAATGCCTCCAGCAGTAGAGATTTGGCAATACCATTTCCACTGCTGGAGCCATTTTCACATCATCTCGATACTACATTAGTTTGCATAGCTGTTCAATGGCAAAAAAATACAAAAGCAACACTTTGACAACACTGTTTTAGTGAATGTTTGCAATGTGTCAGAGATGGTTCTGATGTAAAATACACAGTGTAAATAAAGATTATTCCTTCATTAGGCCAATAAACATCACTGTGGTCTATGGAAAAAATACAGCACTTTCTGTCAGCTTTTTACAGCTTACTGCGCAATCATCAACATGCTGCCGATGTTTTCTGAAGTAGCACAACTAATGAGGATGTTACCTGTCTGTACAATCAGAGTAAGTAAGGGGGGGGGGACTTCTACATATATTTCCAAAAATCTGTCAGTTCTGGAAACTAAATATCTAGTTGATAAATGTGTTTACAATAAACAAAGAAATTATGGATACTGGCCTGGATAGTCGTTCCTTTGTGGATAATTTTTTCAAATGAACTATTTAGTCTGTAAAAAAGTTTTATGCTTCAGCATCTGAGATTTAGAAATACAAAGATTTGGTTTAAAATGGTTTAACTTAATTTGAAAGGCCAAAAAAATGTATTAACCATTTATAATGATATGAAACTGAGAAAAGTGGCAGGTGCTGAGAAACCTGCAAATATTTTTAGAGCAATTTAAGAACATCCATCAATTTTCTGGCAATCAGCCAATCAACCCAGTATACAACAGTGCAATTTAATGATGCCACAAACTACAGCTTCCAAAATGGCCATCAAGTTTAATCAACATCTAAAATAGTTTAAACTAAAATCGAACATTATCACCTTCATGAATGGAGGATTTATTGCAGGACTGATGCATTTGATTGCATTAGCTTTAGCTAGATGTACCTAATAAACTGGTGACTTAGTGTAGATACACGTTGTGTCTGACACCAATCTGGTCCTGAAGTGCAAATACATCTGAAAAGACCCAATTTAAACATTCTTGAAATTAAAGGAAACATAATAAACTTAATAATTTAATTTGCTTTGGGTTTTCTTTACTTTTCTTTAGAATTAAATTTGCTTGTTGTCTAGTGTTTTGTTTACTAAACGACCAGTGGGTTAAGGAGAGATGGCAGGTCTAAGGCTAGGTTTGGAACACAGATAATGCCGTTACGAAGCAAACTGTTTATAGAAAGCATTAGCAAAGCTGATACAAAATTTTATTTAATGGCCTTTTGTTTGATGGGCTCATTTTATGATGGTGAGTGTGTTTGCACTTGGAGGACAGATAATGTTTTTAATGAGTCTACGTGCCTAAACTATCAGCCTTAGCATCAAGTTACTGCTCATGAATGTGACCCATCCAGCTAGCTGTAGATAAAAACAAACTTCCAGTCACAGACTGTCCCTTGTCTTATTTCATCAGCTAACATATTGCCAAAGGCTACAGAGTCCAGCAACACATTATGCTACAGAAATCCCTTCCTCCAGGTGCAGATTGCCAAGGCAGCACTCCTCCTGTTAATTTGTTCTTGTTTGTTCTTTCTGAATAAAAACATCCATCAGCTAATACTGCAGTCCAGACAACTAAACCCACAAGGGAAACAAGATTTTCAGACAGAAAACTTTGGCCCTGGGCTTTACCATTTAAGCAATGTTGTTCAACAAAACTACCAATCCTGATAATTCGAGTAAGCCACAACACAAACATGTTTGCGTCATGTTGAGAAGATTTTTCCTTTTTTTAACCAACGACTCAAAGAAAGTACAGATGACAGCAGCACAATATTAGCATTTCTTGACAATAATCTGAAAGTGCTCTAACCACAGGAAAACACTGGGACCAGATTCTTTTTTGACAAAACATTTCAGACCAACAGGCTCCGCAGAGCAGCATTCAGTCTCTGTTAATACATCAGTGAATGCTTATAACTGCATGGTTGACCAAATCCTAATTTTCAAGAACCCAAGCCAATTCCCAACTCCAAACTACACAACCACTCTGAGCAGGTTTTAAATATGTCGGATATTCGCACTGGAAAAGTGACAAACCGAATATACTTACAACACTCAATAGTTAAAAAAAAACTTGATCTTTGAGAGCACTATTGATTTGTTGCACAATAGAAAAGGAGGACCTAGTCAAGCTGCAACAAAAACAAAAATAAAACTAACAAGTAACTACTGGTTGTTGGAAAAACATCTTGCAGCCTCTCTTTTTGGTGCATCTATAGCAGCAGCATCTAATTAGATAATACATTACAAGTGTTATATAATCTCCTCTTAGTATAAAATGGTGAAGTATGTTGATTTCTTGTATAGTAAGCCCAAAAACTGTTCACAATAAAGATTAGTATGCAGCATACACTGCATACGATTAGCATGTGGAATTGGGACACAGCACTTGTGGCAAGCTTTGTCTCTCACCTTTGACCTTGACGTACAGAAACTCCGGGTTAACACAGAGGGCCAGGTTGCTCGGCAGTGTCCACGGTGTGGTCGTCCAGGCGATCAAAGCAACATCCTCACTGTCAACCAATGGGAAGTTGACAATCACTGATGGGTCTTGAACGTCCTGGACACAAAAAAATGAAACCGAGATTAAGTGAATTCAATATTCATGTCTAAACAGAAGGTTCTGACACTGGTGCTGCATTAGACCAATGGAGGTGTGAGGGGCGTGTGATTTGTGCCAACCTTGTAGTTCTGGTGGGACTCAAAGTTGGACAGGGGGGTGTTGCAGGCAGTGGAGAAAGGCATGACTTTGACACCGCGGTAAACGAGACCCTTGTCGTACAGTTGTTTGAACACCCACCTGAATGAGAAGGCAACACATGAAAGAATAAAAAGAAGGAAGAAGAGACAAACTACACGTAAAGAGGACAGGCTGGAGACATGAATTAACAGGTTCTGGTTTGCATTTAAAATGATTTTTGTCTAGATTGTGTGATGTGACTAGATTGTCGTTATTCGTTGTCCATGTACTTCTGGGACCTAAAAGTGTGAAGCCTGGCTGCAAACCAAGTAAAAGCTGATGAAACAATTAAATGTAGTAGATACTTTAAATCAAAAGCCATCTCTAATGAAAATTACTTTGTACTATTAGTATATCAAATAGTGCCTAAATTTATATTTAGGATGGAAACATTCGTACCAGACAGTCTCCATGAACCACGGGTAGAGAGTCTTGTAGTCGTTCTTGAAGTCAATCCACCTTCCCATTCGCCTCACTGAAGTCTAGGAGCAGGGCATTATTTTTAGGTCAGTCTTAATGATGCTAAACTTACCAGATATAATATATTATATATATTCACCTCCCATGTAATAAAACACACATGTTGCATTTGTGAGATATACCTATGGTGTAGCGTCACTATGTTTTAGAGCAATGCTCAGATCCAAGTCAGATCTGCATTTTATTTGTTTGATACATGAAGAAAACAGGTCGAACAAGTACGATTACAATGTTCTCTCGCATGAGGATATCATTCTTTACTGTGTGCTCACCTCCCACTCGTTGGAGTATCTCATGACAATTTTTCTGCACTGCTTGTTGTACTCAGCGATGCCCATCTTGGCCACATCCTCAGGCCCTTTGATTCCCAAAGTCTTATCAATCTCATACTCCTACAAAAACAAACAAAGCATGAGACAAATCAATCATGGGCAACTCTGAAAAGCTATGCAGAATTTCCCTTAAAAGTCCCATATTATGCAAAACGCACTTCTTAAAGTCTTTACACGATAAACATGTGTTTGTGGTATGGTATTGTGGAGACCATCAAACTCTAAGGAAAGACCATCTTTCTGAAAATGTGTACCTCCCATTATGATGTCATGAGGGGATCTGTTGATCATATGGCCTCTTCTAACCCTTCAATACCAGCTTGCAGTAAAATGAAGATGTCGAAGGCAAGGGCAATGTATGCAATATGTTATGTTCTTCTAAAACAAAGCATGCAGAAAGAGGCTGGAAGCAGCTGCAGCATCCATGTCTGCTATGATGAATGTGATGTGTGTGTGTTTTTTTTTTAACATTAATCCCTGTAAAGATATTCTAGAAGGACATCCAAGGACAAGAATTAACCTGAAAATTAGCAGAATATGGGACCTTTAACAGCACTTGGGGTGGCATTCTTACCACGGGCAGTCCGTGGCAGTCCCAGCCAAAGCGGCGGTCCACGTGGAAGCCGTTCTGGTGGGCAAAGCGAGTAACAATATCCTTGATTGTGCCAGCTAGGATGTGCCCATAGTGGGGTAGACCCGTGGCAAAAGGAGGGCCATCATAGAAGGTGTACCTGTGGGGGAAATGGGGCAGCAAGATATTTTCAAGAATCTGGTCATCGAGCTTGGAAGAATTTTCACACACAGGATAACCGAACCAAATCACTATGATGTCTGAAAACAACTTCCTCTCATCCAAGTTTGTGAGATAACAGAAACCCAACGTTAACTATGCTCTGTTATGAGTATATTCATGGTTGTTTCATACATTAAAACAGCATCTGATATCTGGCAAGCACATTGTCTGTGTGTACCAGATGAAGTGCATCCTTCTAAATCTCTATCTCTATAAAAGGTCTACTTTTGACTTAAGTTCCTCTTAATTACTGCAATCATTTTTTAATAAAGCTAACCAGATATGAGCAGATATTTCAAATCTTTATGTATTTTTTCACTATGAAGTCCTTATGTCACAAAGTTGACACAAACTTTTCAATTATTTTTTCAAAGCCATTTTCCCTTTATTGTGAATTAACTTTATAATAATTGACACAGTTCTCTTGTGACTTAACATTAAATGTTTGTGCTAAAACATATGATAACACACTCACTAAGATCAAATTCTTAAAGAAGTACAACTGGTCAACCAGGAAATGCAACTTCTTTACTTGGCAGCACAAAAGCTGCCAAGACAGTCACAAAGATCATATCCATAACCATTGCCAGCATTAATACAACAAGAAGACTACCTTGCTGTTCTAAACCACTTATTAAGTATTCACCATGGTTTCTCACCGAAAAAAATATCTGTAACCAACCAGCCAAATTTACTTTAGACAGACAAAGAAATGTGAACTTCAGCTGTGTTCAGTGGTAATATATTTTTCCAAGTAATCTAGTAATTCTAAAATCAGAAACAGTGGATTTACTTGGGCCTGTTCTTGGACTGTTTGAGACACTGCTGGAAACAGTCCTTTTCTTGCCAGAGGTGCAGGATCTTCTCCTCCTCGGAGGGAAAGTTGATGGACTCGGGGACTGGCTCCACCATGGCGTCTGACAAAACACAGGAAACAAAATGCATCTCAACAGACTTGTGGAGGAGGAGGACAGGGTATAATTCACGGTGTAAAAGTCATAAAGATCACTTGACAAATCTTTTCTTTTTCCCTATCAAGTCAATAAGTATTACCAATTTAATTATGCATTATTGGCTCTTTTACAAACAGCTGAACTAAGATGAATTAAATCTCATTTTCTGACAGATTCATTGGACCACAATGCAACAGTTAGGAGCATTAGGAAAGTATTTATCATTATCATTAGTGTTAATTATTATTTATTATTATTATTAATCATAATTATTAAATTATGTGTGACGGCAAGTAAGCATTAATCTGTCTCCCATCCCCCACAGATCTTTTTCTGGATCTTACTAATATCCAACCTGTCAAATCCTGTCAATTCTCCACAGTTTGTCAACAGAGGATTCTGCCCCTTTTAACATTTTAGATGCTAAAGTCGAGCCTGTCAATCATATTATTTCCACGTCGAATATGCGACCACAGAAACTTTTCCCAAACTAGTTAATACCGTCCAAAAAGTCACTTTTCCACAGCAGATACTTCACAGGAATGACGCCTCCTTGTTGTTAGCTAGCATGCTAAGCTAGCCGCTGAACGCTGCAGTTAGTTAGCTTGTAGCTAAACGGATGTAAAGTTAGTTAAAGGAGGCGCTTGACCGCTCACTCACACCAGCAGCTGTACAGAGAAGCGGCGCTGTTATCAAGCATTTATGTCTTTATTAACGAGTTTGAATGGACGTGGGGTTTACTCACATGTTGTCTGCCCCCGGCACCCAGAGAGACGAGAAATGATGCAAGCCGGAGTCAGTGTGGGCGGAAGTGACGACAGACGTTCATAAGGACAAAGTGTTACATGCAGGAGCCACATTGATCAAAACCACACCGGTTTTAATACATTTTGTTTACATTACAAATCGCTGATAATGTATGAATCAAACATCTGAAAAATATCTGCTGAGAGGTGTTAAATTAATTTAACTTGATTGATAATGTAGATTATTATTATTACCATCATTATTACAGTTTATTTTCACAATTTACAATTTTATATATTTATATCCTTTATTCCTTTTATTGATTGATTTAGATATTAGATTTTTATGTCTCAGAAACATGAGGATGTGTTATACTATTTTCAACCTTTGTTGAATTTATTGTTCACTAAAAGGGAAAAAAACACTTTGATGTGGGATGTTGTAGCAAGCTAAGCTACCACTCTGTCAGCTGAGGAGTCTGCAGAGTAAAACAGCAGGTACAAAATTTAATATATGACCAATGAAGTAAAAGAAAGGAAAACATTTCACAATTCTCCATAAATACACAATACCAGAGACAGTCTATTTATCATCCATTTTGTGTTTGTATTTAAATCTACAAATTTACATATTTTAATTTCACTGTCCTGTTTTGCAGGATTTTGTGTGTTTTAATCTTATTCCTGTGTACAAGTCCTCAAGTTGTCCTTGTCTCATTTTCTGGGTCAAACTAAAATATGAATTATATGGTTGTTTTTAATAAAGGATTCAGTCCCCTTCCCCACCCCAGTGGTTTTAATACTATCCCTAATTCTTCCCTAATAGTATTTCAGTTATTTCATTTGCACAGTTACATCAGTGTCACTGCAAAGAGTAAAAATAAGGCCTTGTCTGTATTTTTGCTTTTAAATTGTGCCTGTTCATTTATGGAATAATTAACTTAATTTTAGTCTTCATTTTTGAACAAATGTGCTTATACAATATTAAATCATACCTTTAATTACGCTTAGTTCTTAATAGTCCCACATTGTAACGAATATTGCCAGGAAAGAAGCAAAACATAGATTTGTATTCTCCTAAGGCCGTTTTTTAAATCCCATTTTTCTACATGGTGACATCCCCTGCTTCTTTCTTAGTCTGTCCTGAATGTCTTACCATCTTTGCCCAGGTGAGAATGACCAATGAGCTGAGTTTATTCAAGCACGACTATCAGATGCTGTGACAGATAACCCCAGTAACCCTGATGAGGAAGGTGAACACCTTTTGTGGGACCAATGGAGTCGGTGAATCACAGGTAGATCTGTACTCCAAGTATGTAATTAATGTAAGTGCCTTCAACAGAAACCCAGAGACAGACCACACAACTACATTAATAAATGAATTTCTTAAATCAAATATTTGGCTAGTAAGACGCAACATTAGGATAAGACCATGTGAGTAAGTTGAATTGACTGAGTAGCTAATGATGGGAAATATACACTATAATGTACTCTCCCCCTCTTCACAGCACCCTCCTAGAGCAATAGGCATTTCTCAGATAACCACAGGTAAATCTTGTACTTCATGTGGTGCTGTCCAAGTCAGACAGGCTGATATTTCTAAACCACAGAGTAGGCCTTTGATCAACCTTTATGCTAAGATATAGTTGGGTGTAAGTAACCAGCTCCATCAATTCAAAGTCAATTAACTCAACCCCACTTAATCATTTAAGATGAGAACCTTTAAATTTTTTAAATGATTTGATAGTAGGGGTTCAGACAGGAAATGAAGGAGAAAACAGATGGGTGGTGACGGGAAACAAATCCAGTCAATTAAGTGATTGCAATCCACATGACGAAACTGATGCAATTACAATAAAAGGGAAAAATCTGGCATTGGTTTGTTAACAAAGCATTGCTTTATTGGGATGGTGGAAACATGGAACGCCGACAGATATGGAGGTGGCGGCTTATTTCTGTTGAGCTGCCTTCTTCACCGCCTTCATGCCCTTCCTGTTGTGCTTCTTAGCAAAGCGCATGTTCCTCAGGAATTTAGGGTCCACCTGCAGCAGAGAGAGGAAACAGGAAAACAGTGAAGTGAGCAGGTGGGACGCAAAGGGGACGATCCATTTTTAAAGCAAATTAATTTAACAACATCCAGCACAATCAAGTAAAAGACGCACGGGCTCAAGGTGGAAAAAATGCAAGTCAAACGACTAGTTAGCCTGCGTTAAGTTAGCGTAGCTGCACATCTGGTTTAACTGAAGAACTAACTCACTAGTGCCTGTCCTATACAACCAATCAGAAGAGCGTTTGCCAAGGTACCACATGCTTTTATCCACACGTACAGCAGCCTGCCTCGAACCAATTCATCCTAAAACTGGTCTCAACAGTAACAACGTTGATGGTACAAGTAGCATCATTTCCGGAGAAGTCATTATCATTTACACGGGGAAGGAAAGGCTTCCTTTAAGTAAAAGCAAAATCAAATCTGCTTCCAACTAAATTCATAATATTATAATAAAGTATCTTAAGGGGAGTCATACTTATTGAAACAACGCTGCAGTGTCAGCTGAGCTAAACTGCATTTTGAGGACAACCAGTTGAAACTGACACCATCAGCTAAACTCCAATTTTCTGAAAATACTGAAAACAGCAACCAAGACCAGGAACCTCAACAGCACGTTCAGCATTTTTAATTCTGGCACTGATCAAATTCTCTTTTGATACAAGATAGTTTGAGATCCAACAGCAGCTTTAAAGAATTAGTCAGCGCCAGTCTAAAAATGGTAACTGGCATTATTCTCCAGTCGAGGCTTTACGTTACCCCTATGCCTCCCAAACCACAACAACAGACATGGAAAGAAGGATTTGCCTCTCACTCAGTGCATTTACCCACAGTTTATTAAGGATACTGTCGGCTCAGTGCAGTGAATGATTTCTTAAAAATCATGTTTGTGAGAAAACCTGTTTCTGCACTCGAGGAAGGAAATAAAGAAACCAGATTTCCCTGCAGGATTTCTCCTGATGTGAAACAATTTCCTGTTCATTTATTGTGCTGTTCTACTGTTGCATACAAATTTGTGCTCAAGGGACAAAGTTTGTCTTCTCTGCACCATCAGCCATCGCTTCCATTTACATGCATATATGTAAAAGGCCATGATTTCAAAATAAGATGAGGGCAGAGGAGAAATCTGATCGCTCACAGAAGGTTGACCATCATGAACGCAAACTCCCTGCTTACCTAAACACTAGTACATGGAGACACTCCATCTTAAAGCACAGGACTGTGAATGTACTTACCCCCTTCAGTGACTCATAACGCTGAGATGTGGGCTTCTTGATGCCGTTCCTGTGGGCTTTACGAGCTGTTCAGACAGGAGGACAAACGACACATCAATGACTGTCCAGTGTTCAACTCTGCAGACCTCACCTGAACTCACTTCCAGTGCTTCAGCTGGACATGCACACTGAACTTCTCATCAATAACAAGTGATCTCCACACGTCTCTCATCCCTGCAGTCCTACTTACACTGGTTGTGGGTTGTGTGGTTCTTGGACTTTGCCATTTCGACACTTGGTTAATCTGGAGAACAGACAGACAGACAGAGAACATAAACAGCGTTAGCACGCTTCAATAACTAGCCGGCAGCAGAGGAAGGTTTGCACAAAGTAAACAAACGTGTTTGCTACAGGACTTCTTTGTGGTCAAGAAGCAGCAGCTAAGTATCTTTATAAAATACACATTAGACCAAAAAAATAGACAAATCTAACAGATAAAATGAAGTTTCTTGCTGAGCGCTAGCTGCTGCTTGGGGTCGGACAGAGTTAGCACTTTTCAAGTGTGATTTTCACCCTTTAATGGGGGTCACATCCAAAACATAACGCGGTGGAAATGTGCCCAGTAAAGTGATTTATCGACATCAGCTGTTATTTGTGAGCGGGGACGCAAAATACATGAAGATTGTTTTAGATTTTGAAGTCCACCTCGGTGGGAAAACTGAATACCTGCCACACGAACAGACGACAACCGGAAGAGAAAGAAAGTCGAAGGCGGCAGAGAAGAAGAAGAAGAAGAAGCGAGGAGGTCTGTGGGGAAAGACTGGTGCGTTTACGGACACTGCCTCCTGTCGGTGGAGTCTGACACGACAGGTGGGAGTCCACAGCCGACCACAGGGTGTCACCCTCTGTTCATATTCATATTACAGTGTGTCCGTCCTTCGTTTAGTGTTTCTCTTCCACCACATGAGATACTTTGGGGCCATTTGAGATATAGTATTTTTTAATCCACTATATTTATTTCATTTATTTTAGTTACGTTTGTTACTTTGCATATTAGGATTTCAGTTTTATACATATTAAATGTTGTGAAACTGATTAAAAACATAACATGCAGAAAAAATGTCATTTTGAATTTGAAGCCAAGAAAAGAGGTTATAAAGTTTGTAGGATATCTTAAACTGGCATTTGCTCCAAGCATTGTCACTACGCTCACGCTCACACACACACACACACAGGTACTCCAGCTTCCTCCCACAGTCCAGAGGCATGCAGGTTAAATGGTGACTCCAAATTGCCCGTAGGTGTGAGTGTGAGCGGTTCTCTGTCTCTATGTGTCGGCCCTGTGATTGACTGGCGACCAGTCCAGGGTGCAGCCTGCCTCTCGCCCAAACTCAGCTGCTATTGGCTCCAGCCCCCCTGCAACTCTTAAGAATAAGCGGTATAGATAATGGATGGATGATGGTTTCACTAAAAAAAACTGCCACAAAGGTAAGAATTCCTTTTTCACAAAAGAGCAAACAAAGTTCAAAATCTAAATACAACAACTGGACATTGAACTACCTAACAGCTACAACAATAAAATGTTACCTTACACACTGATGCATCAGTTTCAACAGTTGACTTGTAATCAGTCACAGTTTTAGTACTTTGGCTAGAACAAGTGTTGATAATACTGTTTTCACATTCTTTAATTTAAGTAAAGGATCTGAAGTCCTCTTCCCAGACTGCTTTTCTTCCTTTGAGTCAATACTTGTGTTTTCTTTTTTAAGACCTTTCTTACCAAAGATAAAAAAGAAAAAAAGAAGTACTTAACTACCAGAAGGTCGACTCTCATTCATACTAAGAACCACAGACACAGAACATGGCCCTACAGGAATATTGGCTTTTATTTTCATTTCTCTATCAACCCGTTATCTTTTTTGATTCTGCCTACGCTGCTACCAAACCACGATCTACTTGACCAGTATGCTGTATTATCCGCAGCCCCCTCTAATAATCCCCACTGAACATGGGCTGTAGTTATATAGTGCACACAAGAGTTTCATATTTAGTTCTAATATATAAATTACTGCTGTTAATCTCATCACCAGCTGTGTAATGTTAGCGTCTTTACCTCAAGACATCTCATGTGGTTCAGAAATCCTGCAGCGTGTGTTGATGTGAGAAGAGTTTCTTCTCATTTTCCTGCCCATTTCTGCAGGAAAGAGCAGAATTAATAAAACGTCAGGAATGATAGGAATAAAAATTGTGATGGTGAGTCAGAATAATGAAATAGTTCAAAAATAGAAATAGTGGTTTAATCAGTGTTAATCTGCCGTTTGTTTGGTCCACCACTGCGGTCCCGGGTGAAATATTTCAGCATCCAGAGGACCGACTGTCAGACGTTTTAAACACACGTTCCTGATTCCCAGACTGTGTATCCTGATGACTTTGATCTCCTGACTTTTCTTCGATGGTGTTCACATTCGTAGTTTTGAGTGAAAAGAATGAATAACTTCATTGCCATAAGATTTGGTACAAACATGACTTATTGGCATATTGTGTTATAATTCTGACTGGTAGCAAAGATTTAACTGTATCATATTGTTTACGTAGTGGTTCATAACTTGGATTTACCATGAATATTTTCCTAATAATTTCTTCCACTATGTATTTCTCCATGTGCATGTCATTATTAGAGCTAAACAGTCTGACTTTCTTACATTATAAGCAAATAATAAAATAGAGCTGCAGTGTGATCGACCACAGTGGAAAACTGACTGAATGAAGTCTGGTGGAGATGATATGATACTTCCTTCTGGTACACTTGTGACAGAGGCTGATGAAGAGCCATTCCTGATGCTTTTTATGGGCCGACCGCTTCTTTTAGTCCTTTTCCACTGAGGCCGCAGTGTTGTAACCAGCACAGTGAGATGGTGGACAGATTGTAAAGCAGCCAGCATTCATACACAGATCCACAGAGATTACACTACTGCTGCTGGCCCTGCCCTATGTTGTGATAGATGGGAAAGGATGCACAGCCATGTGACTGAGCTTACATCTTACACACACACACACTCACACGCACACGCACACGCACACACGTTTGATCATATACTGACTTCTCATCTTCCTTTCCTTTCCTTTCCTTTCCTTTCCTTTCCTTTCCTTTCCTTTCATCTCTCCTCTCATGCTCAGCTGAGGTTGGGTTATTCCCTGCCCAAGCAGAAGAAATCATGCAGCAGCATCCTATATTTAGACCCCTGTTTGATCATTGGAGCCTCTCCGCTCCGCTCTGCAGTGTTCGTCTCTGCTCAGTCAATTACAGATTTGGGTACATGTGTTTTTTCCTTACATTCTCCTTGATCTGATAGTGGTCAAGAGAGGACTGGTTTCCATTTCCTGTGAGATTTTTCACACATGGTAGTTTCGGTGGTGTGGGAGTGTGAGTTACGCTGCAAAACGAACACATCACTGTGAATATTTTCTCAGTGTTATCTGTGTGAAATCTGTATTACTGAAGCGAGATCATTTTATTCGGTTCACTGACACTCACAGTCACCACAATTCTCCCATAACAAGTGATGATATTTGAAAATTCCTCAAACAAGAAATGGCCAGGCACAGGCTAGCTGTTTCCCCTTGTTTCCAGTCTTTGTGCTAAGCTAAGCTAACTGCCTGCTGGCTGTAGCTTCATATTCAGCAGACAGATGTGAGAGTGGTATCATTCTGCACATTGTGTGTGTGTGTGTGTGTGTGTGTGTGTGTGTGTATACATGCATGCTTCAAGCCTATATGTGTATGCATGGATGTACACGTGCTCTGGATATGCATTGTATGTTTCATGTGACATTAGAGACTCGGCTCACGTGATTTAATCATGTGACTGCATCATGTTTACATTGAGGATGGCACCGTGTAATGTCACTTTAGTCTTAATAAGAGCAGTGGTGCACGATAGGACACTTTGGTGTGATAAATGAGCAGACATTGGAGCGCCCCAGTGTGCGAGCTGTGCATCAGTTTATCTTCACGGCATCAATCTCACAGACAATTTAGATAGAAATAATAGTAATAAGCATATTTCCTAAAAGGAGCTAAAAGGTGCTGCATTGGAAGCATTTAAAAGACTGTAAACACTCTCAAAGAAACACGACCATATTAAATGATCCTCATGGGTAACCTGTGTGTGTGATGTAGTCCAACTTGATGTGGGAAGTAAGTCTCTAATGGTGTGTATGAGAAGTACCAGCACGTAGCTGGAGCCACAGCAAAGTACATTCTCTTAGGGGTGGTTAGGTTGCTGTAGTCGGCTGTAAAGTGCCTAGATAAGCTCAGGTTGCAGCATAATAGTTATTGAAAGGCTGTGCATTGTGTTCGCTGCCACAGAGGAGGAATAAAAAGTCCTTGTTCATGAAAGGTTACTTTGACATCTACCTTCCATTCTTCAAAGAAGAGTCGCTCCACACTGTTAAAAGCTAGTCAGCAGCTACGCGCCCGGCTATCGTGAATTTAAAGGTAAGTGTGCCATTAGAGCGCTTATGCTGAGGACAGGCCTGCCCAAGAAACTAAAATTAGTACCATCTCTGCAATAAAAGCCTTTACCAGCAGATGTTAAAAAAGAGTACATCTCGTCATGCGTTAGTCCCATCAAGCTCTCAAAGACTCTGTACTTTTCTGCTTTGTATGCACACCTACACACACACACACACACACACACACACACAAACACACACACGCACTTTCAATTCTCCCAAGACCAACACTTATTCAATTACAGAATATGAAGGCTTTGCCTGCTGTCTAATCGCATCTTTAATATTGGATCTTATCTGAGATTCTGATTGTGACTGATTTTCCATATGAGGAAAAAAAAAAACACACGCACATCCATAATTGTTTATGTTTATTAAACAGTTCGCTATAATGCTTCCCTGATATTGCATTGCCCATTTCATACCAGGGAAAAAAATCAATTATTTTTGCATCTTACTTTGATTCCATGATCATTTTGTTGTAATAACCTTTTTTTTTTCCTCAGGGTAGAAATGTTTAAAGGCCTCTAAAATAGGATTGAATGCCGGGAGAATGTTAACATCACATAGTTTTACAGTATAATGATGGTTGTGTAGAACGAGCAGCAGCTTCAGAGAGGCTGTACATGAATTCGTGCCTATAATAAATGTATAGGGGACCACCAGCTCAGCTCTCTTACTTAATCAGTTCCCTTTGAGGGAACAGAACATCACATGCTGCTGCTGGGCTCTCTGCGGCTTTGTCTCTGTATCTGCCATCCACTTGATGTTAACCTTTTTTTCTCTTTTGCTCTGTTATTTGCTTCATAACGTGCACTCCTTATGCGTCTCTGCTGCTAACCTGAGGTGGCAAGTGCACTTACTGAAGTACTGTACTTATGGTTAATCAAGTTCTTGTACTTTATTAAGTAGCTCAATCAACTGCGGTTTTATACTTCTACTCAACTACATTCACAGTCAAGGGAAATATTGTATAAATACTGTTTACTACAGACATTAGTACTGGTTACTTTCTGGATAGTGTGAGTGGCCACTTCATTAGGCACACCTGTATAATGTGATGCAGTCCAATAAAAAGTCCTGACACAACATATATCCGTACAAAGCGTATAATGTTCAGTTTTTGTTGACATTGTCAGAAATGCTTAAAATCAGACACATGTTTATTACTGCGGTCATAGTTAGTGGTGTTGTTGTACAGGACTGTTACATGTTATATTGAAAGGTGTTTCCAATTCCCAGAGGAGTTGTATTGAATTGCATTAGACTATAACACGTGTACCCAATTGGGGCCATTGAGTGAATGTTTATCCTATAAAACATGACACATATTTGTCAACATATGCACAACATAAAAGTCCTGGTACCCCTTTCTATCAAGCAAAACAACCATAAAGGCTGTTTTATACTTGGTGTTAAGAGGTAACTCCAAAGCTACAGAGCCTAAGCAGAGACATGTAGCTGACTGATGTACGCTTCTCTGAAAATGTGAGGGCTACGATGGTTACGGCGATATCACCTGTGATCTGTAAGAACTGTGACTGGTTGGTTTAAAAAAGCCGTCGTTATTTTCTCTTTTTTCAGTAACACACATCTAGCAAAGGCATCTCCACTGAAAAACCTGGTGCTCGCCACAATCTCTGCTCTCTATCAGTGAAAGTATGTAAATAAAGCAGCTGCACAGACTAGTTCCATGTTTTATTAGTGAAACGTGGTGGACTTTCACACCACTGGTCCTATCACAAAATAATGACTGAATATAAGCGTAGATCCTGTGGGATCCTGTGGGATCTACTGTATAGTCAAAGCTAGATTGAACAGTCTGGTGTTGTGGTGGTGCAGTCAGCGGGGAAAAACTGACCTTGAACTAACAATCTAAACCAATGTGGTGAGACTCCTAATAAGCATAAATCCAGTTTAACCCTGACTCTCAGGCTGCCAGGTTCACTGTTGATTCTTCTTTTATTTAAAAATGATGAATGCAGGACGTCTATGTGCAATGGGGGTATTTTAACATTGTCGTACTACTCCCTGCACCACTGCTGTTATCTTTCACCTATTATCTGTCTAACCTCCACTCTGCTATACTGGCGCTCACTTTCACTGAGCCCCCCTTTCCTCTCTGTCGCTCTCATTCATGACCCAGCCCACTTTCTCCTGCTCTCTTTCTCTTTTAGTCCAACTCAGTCCTTTGCTTTTTTCTCTCTCAGGTCTACCCCTGAACTCCATCTCTTACTCTCCTGCTCTCTCCTTTGTACTGCTTCCCACCCACTTTCATTTCCTTTTTATCTGTAAGAGGAAATCTCGTCTTTGAGCAGCACAGAGTCAATCCCCCAGAGGCTCACTTCACCTCAGCACATGAAAGAGGCTGCTTATTATGTCTGTGGATTATGAAGGCATTATAGGCAGGCACATCCAAACAGAATGGAAGATCCATTAAGTGGCACATACATAAGTGGAAATGAATATAATAAGTAGAAAAGGAGGATACTTCAGACCTGAAGAATGGTCACGTTACGGATACGTAATGTGTTTTTGGTTTATCTTTAAATTAGTTTATCTTTAATTAAGTTTTACAAGCCTATAAACCAATTGTTAGTATTTTTGAATGAGATTGTTTGCTGTCAAGTTTTCCCTAAATGAGCAAACAGGAAAATCATACTTGTAAAATGTAAATGTAAAATAGTCTTTATAACAAAATTAAATCAAAACTTGTTTCATGACATAATTTCTATGTAGTCAAGCACATAAACAGATATAATCGATATTTTTTTTATTAACGATGACTTGAATGTGTTATGTGAAGGAGTTGCTCATAGTGACAACAGGGAGGCCGTCTTCACTTCCTCTCAGCTCTACAGAGCATTTCAACATGTTTCTTTCACCTCATTGTTCACTCCCTCTGCTCTCATCTGTGTCCTTTCTCACCACAGCAGCTGTCAGATTAATCCGCTATCCACTGTAGCACAGAGACAGATATTTATCCCAGTAATTGGTGGAGACCAAAAAAAGAGCTAAAAGGAGGTTGGATGTTGGACTTTCATTTGCAAGGTGGATACAAACGCAACTAAGCACCAGATCACCAAAAATGCAGATCCTAATTTGTTTCCATATTTAAAATACATATTTAGACAGCAGAGTTCAATTAGCTCTTAAAATCACTATCCTTGTCTTTGTTTTATTCTGTGATTTGAAATATTTTGACACAAAAACGGCGTCAGAAATGGCAACACACATGGATTAGGTAGATGCAGCTGTACAGGATGTTTTAGGGTGCTGACTCACATAAATATCAGCATGTTACAGAACTGTACGGTAGGTTGGCAATTCAGCAACATGTATTTGTCTTCAGCAAGACAAATGTGTCACGCACTGGCTGACCTGTTGGGCAAAACAAAACAAAACTGAACCAAACCATAATCAACTGCCATTAACACAATGCCAGGCTGAATGAATGACGTGAAACAAAATAGCAGCTTGATTATCAGTCTGATTTTGGGGCTATCACTTACTAGCCTTGATGATAATTCACATTCTACTAAGCACTTAGTTTGCATGCAAAAGACTCCTCGTCACAGGAGTTCAGACGACTCATCACAATGTGTGTAAACTGATAGTAGATGGCAGTAGATGTAAAGGTGGAATATCTCTTTTTTCAAATTGCACATCCCTCAAAAATAGCAGAAGTGACAATCACGGAACAGTTTCTGCAGTAGTGCCCTTGAGCAACACGGCGAATCACTGATTGCACAAGTTTAGCTGCTCAGCAGGAGGAATCTGCAGCACTTGTGTTGTGTATTTGTGCGAATCCTCCCTCCATCCTCCAGATGCTACACATCTGATAAATGTCTCCCTGCTTGGTCACAATGAAAAATGCTGACCATGTTAACGCCCTCCGTTTTGTTAGTTTGCAGTGCAGTCTGACACGCAACAAAGCACTGACTCTACTCCATCAGAGAGAATCACTGCTACATCACACTTCCTCCTCAAGCTGGCACTGACAATTATTCACCGAGCGATTCTCTCGCTCTTGCTGTGTGCATATGTGTGTGTGAGCCTCTGTTGCTCATTGTACCGAACGCTCAAATGCAGATATGGTGTTTCAGATTTCTGTTCTTCTGACCTGCAGCGTGGGCAATAATCCAGTGCACATAATCTCTCTCTTGCACTGCCCAGCTATCCATCTTTCTATTCATGCTGTCCCTGACTCCTCGTTTGCTTTGCTGCACTGACTTCATTCATTGTGGCTGAAGGACGGAGATCAGTATTCGAGAATGAAAGGCAGAACGAACGAATGAGAAAATAGAGGAGGGAAGCAGAGTGCGGATTGGTGCTGGAGCAAGACAAATGGGTGGTCTTTGCCGAGATCGAGCTTTCCCGTTGGTTAGTGGGAGGGGATGAATGAAAGGATACTGATTTGAATGAAGGCCATCAGGATATGAAGCGACGCTAGGATGACAGGAGGCAGGGAAAAGAGATGGAGGGAGGAGGCAGAGGTATGAGTCACTCCCTCCCTCTCTTTGGCCTGTCAATCTGTCTATCCTTTCGTCTCTCCTCCCTCCATCCTCTGCATTGCTGTGGCTCAGCTGGCAAACACACAGCAATCAGTACATGTTACCGAACGGGGCAGCAAATTTATTGAAAATCAAAATCTGAGTTAGAGAGACAAATTCTATTTAATCAGAAAACAATCAGGCTCGTATCGATTCTAGAAATACAGAAGTCATGAGTCTGAGTCCTCCCAAAACAGGCTGTGACGCCCAGAAAATTTCGACCACACACTAAAAATGAAATGAAAACAATTATACCTAACTAAACATATTGATCCACAAAACTCTTAATTCAGCAATTGAAGCTAAATGTTTAATGTCTCAACACAAGCAGCAGTACAAGACCTTTGTCTGAATTAAATAGTCTAAAGTTGGTCATTATTAAAATCTAAATCAATGTAGAAGAGTATAGTTCTGACATTTATTTCCACCTTTGGGTCCTTGATAGTCTATGATGCTAAAGAAACATTTCAGTTTATATCGAAAAAAAATTTAAGATTTTCAACAATCAGCCAGTTTAACCAGCGTAGCAAATGAAATCACAGTTACACCTTGTTGACATGTGTTCATATTTAACGTTTTACTACAGAACAACATGTTAACTCGCTCTTATTTGTTGCCTTGACTTTGGACATCAGTCTTGTTCGACTTTGCCCATCATATTTGACTTTGTGCATTCATTTGCTTCTGGCAAATGGGAACAACAACAGACGTCAGTCCGCATTAAACAGTCAGTCAGTACAGCAGGCAGATGTAAAAGGCCACTTACTCCAGCAATGCGTGCTATGAAATCCCCAAACATGGTACAATGACACAAACAGATCCACATACAAATCGAACAAAAGAGATATAATAAAGACACAAGTGAAGAAATGCAGAAGCTGAGATGAAAAACAACATACTGAACTACAGTGTCAAAATCCAAAAACATATTAAGCACTGGGGCTCAGAGACAGGAGGGATCCAAACGCACGACGCAAGACACTCTTTGACAGGTGATACAACTCTTTAATACAGACAAAGACAAGATAATTACAATACACTTAGTGTGGGATACAATGGCTTGACTTGATAACAAGAGAGACCTTGACTCTCAACAAGACAATCTGGCACAGGACAAAGGGAGACGCAGACTATTTATACAAGAGGTAATGGGGAACAGGTGGAAACAATCAGGGCGGGGCAGACGATCACAAAGGCGGGAAACACACAAGGGCAGGAAGTCAATAGCCTGAAACGAGAGGAGAGTTAGTTTTCACAATAAGACAGGAAGTGCGAGACGAGACTAGACACGAGTGAACTAGACAAATTAACAAACACGACGAGACAACAAAACATTTGGATGACACATTTTCAACTTAAACATAACCTTGGAAATGGATTTGTTAATACTTCACCAGTAAATCCTAATGAACAAATTAGTTAAAAACTATTGAATGTAATAATAGTAATATGGCTTTCATTGATAACTTCGTGCCCCTTACGGTGGCTTTTTAATATGTTCCTCAGGAGTGTGCAACGTTCTTGCACAACAATGAAAAACTTAGAATAGAAATAAAACCTGCTTAAATTAATGCTCAAAAAATATGAAATCCTCAAAATCTAAAAATAAAAACTGATCTCATTTGTCAGACATTAAAACGGTTTTCCAAAAATCCAACCTTTTCTCTGAAAATGATATCAACGTGACATTCAGCACATTCAAAATTCTTAGAAAAATATCCAAGAAAAGGCTTTTTTCTTTATTCAAATGACCTAGAAAAACTAAGACATGCTGTTATTTCTTCCAGTATTAATTACTGTAATGTACTCGTCTCCGACATTCCCACTCCACTCTCAATCAAACTAATTTAAAACTCAGCAGCCAGAAAATGAATGCGAGCCAGTAAATATGATTACATTATCTCGGTCTCTGTTCACTGGCTCATTGTGAATGCACATATTGATTATAAAAGTTCTGTGTCTAACTATCAAAGTATAACACTCCCTCACTACATGATGATATATCAGTGGTTCACGTGCAGTTCTGTTCACAGGATCCAAGCTCATTGTTATTTTTGAAAGAGACAGTTGGGGCAGAGCCTCTTCTATTGCAGCTTCTTGACAGTATCAGGGTATCAGACACTGTCTCATTATTGGAGACTCGGTCAAGACTCAACACCTCTCTGCAGCCTAAAGGTTACCTGAGCTCTCTAACTAGCAACAATACCTCCTCTCTCTTGTTCTTCCCCCTGGGGATTATTAAAGTAACTCTGTTTCTGATTCTGATTCTTACAGCAGCACAAGAGGCTACGAGGCTACTGGGAGAAGAACAATATTATTGAAACCAATCGAATAAAGAGAAAGGACAAATGCTGTTCAAACTAAAGTTATGTACAAAATATACATTATAGAAGTGACTATAGACCATATAAATAAATTTCTAATTTTGATCAGTAACACAACAGCGAAATCTTTATTGAGATTGTTTTGTGGCTTACTGAAGCCTCACTGAAACAGGTAGATATACTGTGTGCACTATACATTATATGAATCAAGGTGCAGTATATTTTGTGAATATTGGATATTCATAATATATGATAAATACTGTAATAATAGATTGACTGCAAAATTATATGAATGTAATTGAGCCACTTGACCTCATTTCCATCACGGAGACCTGGGAAAAGAGGTCATGCTACACACGCCTCAAATTGGTGAAAAATACATCTGTGTTATGATGTGAGTCTTCGGCAAGCTTAGACACAAAAATGACGTTGTTAGGTTTTTACGGAAACATTGTGATTTGGGTTAAAATGACTACTTTGTGGAGGTTATGGAACTAACGTCATCATGGTTATAGTAGTAAACACAGGGTTAAGGTTATAGAACTATTGTTGTGAAAACAATAAAAACGCTGATGGTTGGAAATGGACTGTACTTATATAGAACCTTTCTAGTCTTTTCAACGACTTAAAGGGCTGTAAGACGACATTCATAAAAAATCACATGCTCATCATTAAGACACTAATCAATCACAGGTTGAAGCAGAGCTTCAGGCTTCAGCATCAAAGAATCTTAAGCAGGAATCAAACCACCAACCTTCTGAGTAGGCGGCAACCTGCTCTACCACTGAGCCACTTTCACGGGAAACTAACAGCAGTCTAACATGTCTAACATCTTTTTTTCCCTAACCATCCATCACACCTTCCTCCCTATGCAGACTTTGCCACTTAAGACCTTGTCACTTGAACCTAAACGTATCCTCTCACAAGGATAGTCTCCTCATCAAAGAGGAAACGGATTAATGTAAAGCGATCCGCTGGTTAAATAACAGACCAAAAACAAAACAAGCAAACAAACTGTATTAATCATATTCTAGTGACTCACTTGTATCACTGCCATGCTCGCTCACATTCACACAGTAGCGCACACATTTATTGCACATACAGTACACACATATATGTGTTTTCACAACACACCCACGCACACACGCACACATAATGCAGCTCAGCATTGGGTATTTTTGAACACAGTGTTGTTGGGTAGCCTGTTATACAATATGTGTCTCAGGGACAGCCAGTCTTACTCTGACCTGTTTTCTGTCTCAGTGCGAAGGTGGGAAGAGACTGGCCTCACAAACAGGCACGACTCACCATTGTCCTTCCAGAGGGAGAGAGAGAGAGAGAGAGAGAGAGAGAGAGAGAGAGAGAGAGAGAGAAAGGGAGCGTGATGAAGATTAAAAGTTATCATCACTGTCGCTGTCCATATCTGCTGAATTACACTGATAATTATATACTATACTAGAAAAAGCCACTGCAGAAAGAAAACACTGAGGGGGCGTTGTGATGTGAGGTGCGTTTGATGTGAAAATGTTAGATAATACATGGAGTTGATGAGATGACATGCTGTGACGACACCTTTAACTTCACAGCAGTGCCAGTATTTCAAGGTGTGTCACGACGTTGTGTATTACTACTTGGAATATAAACACCGTTGCTTCTGGTTAGATGCTGTATGTAATTGTACGGTGATATATGACAATAAAGAACCCAATCTAATATAATCAGTTCATTCACTGCTCCCTACATAGTAAACACCGTAGTGAGCATTAAATTGAGATTTCTGACTCTTCTGAATCATCATAATTTTGCTGCAGGTGTGTCTCTGAATTACAGAACAGGTCGTTTATAAAAAACAAGAATTAAAAAAAAGAGTCATAATTTGTGGTTTGCTGACCATTAATTAGATGGGAAAGAGGTTTTAGGGAGTCAGCTGTGTGTCAGTGACAACTTGGCATCATACCGAAACAACAGAGTAGGTCAATTTCCAATGACTGAGAGTGTGGTTCAGGTTTACTTTTTACTTATTTAGGAAAAGAGCAAGGTCTGGGTTACAATAGATTTGTCAGTTACTGAAGCCAAATGTAAGTTAAAATAACTCAACATTGACTTTTAGTTTCAGTATATGGAGCACAGCAGTTTGACGCAGTTGTTCAGTCAGCCATGTTTTTTTAGTTAGAAAACCGTCATTATCTACCCAGAATTCACAGAAAACTAGTCCCTCTGCTCAGGTCTGCTCAAGAAGTGAAGTGCCACTGCTATATAATGCTGCATAATTACTTATGCAATAGCTTCTATCAAAGTACAGTATATATATACATATGTATACATTTGAACTAAATATATAGTCTAAATGTATGAAATGCAGACTGAACTTTCATCAACAAGCTGCCTGATTCTGTGACCTCTTCAACATCATGTGCCAGTTCTGTCATTCAGCATACCTTTTTGTATAACAGGTCCATTTTCTCACCTGTGCTGTGGGTGATGATGTGTGGGAGTTAATTTCAAACATGGCCTGCTGACACTTTACAGTGACTGAGTATGTACACGAACGGCATAACAATAAGAGTGTCATATTTTCACATAGAGAAAGTGAAACTGTAATACACACAAACATATATAAGCAGTAATTAACAGAGGAATTGTGTGAGGAGCAAAGCATGCGTTCCACTTAACACCTCCATCATATTATGAAGCTGATCACATTTACAGGATGATGTACTGTGGTTCAAATATTGTCAGGAGGCAAGACCAAAGCCAATGAATGTATGGTTTTTATCCATGCTATCGGCGCGGCTCTATGTAAGGCAATGTTGGTCGGTCCACCACTTTGGTCCAAGCTGAACTATCTCTAAAACTATTGGATGGACATCCACAATTTCCAGACAATGAAGCCCGTCGATGAATTGGCTCTCACTAGAAAAGGAGTAGTTCATGTTGAGCGAGAAGTCAAAAGCCATTCCTCTTTTCTCACCTTTGTAACCACGACGTGAAGTAGATGTGAATGTGAGATTGTCTGTTTCAGACAGTTACAGAAACTGTGGGACACTCCACCATCTCACATCGGAAAGGGAAGGGGTCTCCGAAGCTATTTGGCAGCTTTCCACTGGAATAAAGACAGTTTTTGTATTCATTGTGTAAGATAATAAATCTGTTCTTACTTTTACTGGGTTGTATGCTGTATAATTGATTAGTTTTCATTCTGCTGAAACTATTGAAGTAGTTCAGTTAGCATATGGTCCACAAATGGCTGACAGGGGCCTTTAGCTAACGCAATTTTTGATAATAATATAACTGATTCTCTTTCTCTTTTATGAAGCTAGATAGCTGAAGATAAGTTAAAAGAGGCATGTTTTTGCTCTGAGGTGAAAGGTAAGCCTCAATTTAGCTTTGGTCTTGTGAATCACTGTTAGTGATTGTAAATGCCTAATGTTGTACACTTCGGCTCTCTCTATGGACACTGTGTCTCCCACTTTGGGAATGAAGAAAACAACTTATGAAAACACTGTTATGCGAGGCTGCTTTTCAAAAGTCCATTGATGGTCGTGCCTTGGTGTGTTTTTGACCTTCAGTATTCTTTGTTGGAGCTCTGTGAAGAGAGTGAGTATGAAATATATATATAAAAAAAGACACAGTCCTCTAACAAGGACAGGTTCCTCAGAGAGCTGAGTCATGTATATTGATGGGTTTATTTGGCTCTAGGTTTGTTCTTCTTCTATCCTGCTTCTTTACTTCAGTCCTGGACAAAACCCCTCTCCACTCCCACTTAGTGATCTTCGCTATATTCATTCTTTCAAACCCTTTCTCTGAGGACCCAATGCACGTAGTAGTCCAGTTTTTTAATTAATTTGTTCAAACCACACCTTAGCTTTTAGGCCACCTACAAATGTTAGTTTATTTACATTGTTTCACATCACCAGTAAAGTCAGATTTGTACCAAAACATTATTTATGCAGGGAAAAAATAATAATGTGGCATGCTGTGCATCTTCAAAGATGCATATTGTTTTTAATATTTTAGCATTTGTAGACAGCAGAACCAGCCACACAGACAAATAGAGATTTGAAAGCAGACCAGGGTGTTAAAAACTTTTTCTGCTACCATGTGTGTAGAAAGCACAATGGATCAGATCAGCAATACAGATTAACCCAAATTAAATAAATTAATCAAATTAAATGATTGTTATTAAATTCACATTTGGGTGGGGTCATCCATCAATCGGAAGATCTGCGGCTCCCAGGCTCCTCTAAGTTACCATGGCGAAGTGGCCCCGGGCGAGACACTGAACCCCAACTTGCTCCTGAAGCATGGATTCAGTGTGTGAAAGAATAGTCTCCTCCAGCTTCGTCTCCTCCTGAGTGAATGATGTGTGAACGAGAATGTAATGTAAAAGCGCTTTGAGCGGTTGAAATGACTAGAAAGGTGCCATACAAATACAGACCATTTACCATTTTAGCCAGTGTAGCAAAATGCCCTTGTCGTTCAGGAAAAAACTGCTATACAGCCATAGATGGAGCGAATAACTGACTTCTAGATGTGAATTAATAGAAGTCAGAGTTTTCATCAAATGTTTTGAAACTTGCATTTCCACCAGCTTGAAGTCTTCTTCCCCTCCATTACTGCCACATTTCTACCTTTTACATCACATAATTTTTATCATCACCAATCCTGCAGGTGACAGAAATGTGTATCAGAGCGTCGTTGTCTTTACAGCACAGGCTGGTCGAGCATGTACTGCAGGATTTCTGATCACAATATAGCGACTGTTGCTCTAGAGCAGACCTGGTCAAACACTTCACAAGGTGCCTTTAAAAGATTTAAAAGTTTTATTCAGTGATGGTTGCAGTTGGTCGTGTGGAGGGCGCAGCGAATCGAAGATGGCTACAAGGTTTGGCTTCACAATAACACATTTAAACATATAACTTTTTTTCTCTGTTTTCTCCTTCCACTGCTCTTTCCTCCAAGGAATTAATCTGCTGTCAAGGTGTGTGTAATTACAGTGGGAGCTCTTGGCCTGCACATGTCAACGCACACTTAAACACACACACACACACACACACACTCACACACACACACACGATGCAGAGGGGGAGCGGTGCTTACAGCTGGAGCCCTGCTGCTGTCTGTGTGATGCGGAAAAAGTAGGTCTCTCATCTTGTTAATCACACGTATGCAGTTCGCCGCTAGATGAAGGTGTTGATTAAACACGTTGGTAAGAGAAAAAGAGAGCTGCAGCTCTGCCTGAGGATTTTTATAGTGAGGGGGTTTTCAGGTCAGCCAAAAAATCTTTGTGCAAATACTCTCTGCTGATCAGGTGTTATGTTCTGCTGCAGATTCTTTTCTTGTGGCAGAAAACATTTTCACTCATGGGGTGTTTAAAAAATCCAATCTGGATTTCACTGATTTAGTTCACTTCAACAAAATACATACAAATAGGGTAATTTCTGCAAGGATAACATAACATATGTATACATATATATGTGTGTGTGTGTGTGTGTGTGTGTGTGTGTGTGTGTCTGTAATGTCCGTAAGGCTGGCTTAAAAGCAGCATCCATGTTCCATCAACATCTTTCTGTATTTAAACAGTGTTTTTCAGGATACCTACACCTCTACTATGCCAGTTAAGAAATGATTACAACTTTCACAGCTTTGGCCATAGATTTGGCCATGATTATAAAATCTAATCTCCAGATCTAGAAACACAGCAACTGCATTTTACACAACAGTACAGCCAAATGATCAAAATCCCTCATTGTGCAGATGGTGAGTATGACGGCCAAAAGACTGAAAATAAAAGTTGTAATAAAAACCTGTTAATATTAAGCATAACATCCCTCATTAAGGTTTGAAAAAAAGAGAAATTCATTCACCAACTTCCTGTTGTTTGTATTAGACAGAGCAAAGGGACAGACAGTGGATACCAAATATACGGTATTTGCTCTAATGTGGGAACAGGCAGGCTCCCAGCATCACCATTACATCCAAAATATTGCTATTAAATGTTACTAGGCTTAACAATGTATGTGTATGCACGGCCTTCCAGTAAAGCATGTACTATATGCACCATATGCACTAAATAAAGTTAATTTCCAGTTGAGTTTGTCCTTCACCTTCCCTCCGTTGCACTCTATAGATACTAGTAATATACAGTTACATAAATTTGATTTAAACATCAATAACTAAGGAAATTGGCGCTCCTTATCCAAATCTGATCTGTAAACAGTAACAGTATCACCACTTCTCGGAAATCGGACATTCCAGCATCTGGTTTGGATCTGCTGCTATGGGAAACAGCACAAACTATCAGAGAAACAGGGACCAGATCCATAACATTTTTATCCAATTTCAAGTCCCACAGCTTCAAGTCCAATCCATACGGGCTGCACGTGTGTTATTTTCTTGCAGGGTGAGGTAGACAGATTTCAGATTTCAGGTGCTGGTTGGAGTGATCAGGATCTCCATGGGAGAGGGTGGGAGTGTGGTGATGCATCTGTAGGAGTTTGAGCTGTACTGATCAGAAATCCTGCAGGAGTGTGTAAAATATGATGAAAAAAAAACTGTTTGGTCCCAGTTGAGGATTTTTTTCACTTTACTAAATATTACAGTTCCCCTCAATATTATTGATAATATCTCACTTAAAGAGAAATTGTACAAATCTGATGAACACAAGCCCCCTCTGGCACAGTCAGTGTTTCTCACGTGCAGGTGAAGAAAAGTTAAGAAAACCCTGACAATGTGAGATGTGATCATTTCCCTCTGCACTGCCGCTGCCTCGTGTGTTCCCGAGCAGAGTCGATGTGACAGCACATCCGAGCGAGCAGGCGGCGGAGAGCAACCGCATAGACAACAACGTACAGGAGCATGCACGCATAATTATGCATTCATTCATGCGCATGCTAATGTATCTCTCCATGCATGAGAGCGAACATGGTTTACTAGCACATACTCAGAGCCACAGACACACTATTATGTCTGTGCATGTCACGACAAAATCATTTGCATGTACCAGGAAAAACAACATATTGAGAGAGTATACACAGACATGGATGCACACAAGCCCGCTCACTCCTTCTGCCTATCTCGTCCTCTTTCACTAACTGGAGGCTGGTGATCTGTGAAACTGAGATGTGCAGCATGTGACTCCACTAATGAATGAATAGCTCTCAGCTTAGAGTGTGTGTGCGTGCTCGTATATGTGTGTATATGTTATGAGTATAGTGGAATTAATACTCGCTTTGATTCCCTCTAGTGGATCACTCAGTGCTATGGATGTGCATATATATGTGTATGAAAGAGAGCGAGAGAGAGAGAGAGAGAGTGCAGAAGAGGGGAGTGTTAGCAAATCCCTTTCATTCAGCAGCCAGCTACTGTTTGATATGTCATTCAACTAAAAAAACGAGCTTTGGCGGAGGGGAGGGAGGAGTGAGGAGAAGGACAGGGATCAAGGCAGAAAAGTGGAGCTGACAGAGATGAAGCGAGGCAGTAAGAGACAAATTCTGAAGAAAAAACAGATATGAGGGGAGCAGATAAAGGAAGGAGGAAAGAGAGAGTTGAGGGAGAGTGATGAAACAGGATAGAGAGAGACGGAACGGGAGAAAAGAGGCCACTGCAAAAGATAATTAGTTCAACAAGGCAAATGCAGGGCACTCACTGTGTGCGTGTGTGTGAGCGTGTACGCCTCCATTGTGTACTAAAACACACAAATGTGCTCAAGCACATTCACTGGCTGCGTCCAAACATCCTGAGTGAAACACAATGATCTGTGAAAAGTCGCACGATCGATTCCGTGGGCTCTGAGGAGCTCCCACTGTAGTGGTCAGCGCTCCAGCGGTAGCTGTGCTCATATTAAGAAAGAGAAGCAGAAAAAGGATTTTACAAATGAGAGCAAGAATTTGTACCGCTGCCTTTAGCTGTCTTCAGGTGGTAACAAGCAACAATTTCAAAGATTTCCAAAGATAGAAATGACAAAAGGGTTTGTGTTGCCTCCTCTTTAAATGAATTATATTATCGATAATTAAAATGAAATATAATAAAATAGTAGCATCACAGTATCAGTCTGATAGCTGTACTGTATATCCATCTTTTCTTTTGTCTTCCTCCCAAAGTTGCATGAATGTAACATGAAAACATAAAAATTCATGAATGTCTTGTGTTCATTATGTCTACTAGTGGGACTGCTGCTGTATAGAAGTGGAGCTAACATAGATATATATAGAATATTTTCAATGTCATGTTCCAATAGCATAGAGTGCACTTATTCAGCACCATTCAGATCCTTTGTACCATCACTCTTCTATCATCAGTGTGTCACCGGCACCTGTTACGTCCCTCTTACTTTACTGATGTTAAATCTTTCTTGAAAGGCTTAACTTAAATTGTCAAACTCATAATTACAGACTACTCCCATTTTTATCCATTTATTGGGTAAAATTAAGTTTTGTACAGACATGAATAGTCAACAGTAGAACTCGTAGCCCAAATCTTTTGCAAATGCATGTTCAAGTAATATGCTACACATTATATGTAACATGCTAAATGCTGCATGCTGTTAAAGACAATGTGTCGTAAAGTGAGTGAGGCCTCCACAGGGGGCTTTGAAATCCACGTGACCCTATATTTTCTTAGTTATGGAGACAGCTGACATTCTTGTCTGCTGTCCTAGAAGAGGCCTTGGATAGCAGAGGGTCGTGTGTGTTAATTTGGGCGTTGAATCATGATGAAGACAGCAGCAACACAGAGGTACAAGTTTCTCCTGAGGCAATTGTCCATGTGGCAGAAAAAAATACAGAGCCAGCATTGTGCATTTAACTTTTTTAATTCTTTCATTTCTATCTTTCTTTCTGTTCAACTCATTGTTACTCCTGCCGTCACCGAAGGACTGCATCATGTGGTCTTTTGTTGTTACTGGATCTTGAACCTTATCACATAAATCTGAAATGAATGTTCCTTTATCACAGAGGCGACCTGTCAGGACCTTCAAGGTATTCAAAGAATTCCCCGCACGACATTAAAAAATGCTTCTGAATAATTCTATTAAAAAAATAAAAATAAAATAAGATTGCAATGGGGACTTTCTGTTGTATTCTGTGTGTGCATTGCAAATTTGCGTGATTTTGTGAAAAAAATTCAACCAATCAAATATTTTTCTATGGAATCGCTGAGGACAATGTCCTCTGTGCAGGATATTTTATTTCCAGAATGCAGACAGAATCCAGACAGAATGCGCAGAACAGGAGGCACACTGGGCCCGTATGCTAGTGTGTTCAAAGAGATTGTGTAAAGATTTATGCATGACCAAATTAAAACTTGATGCGCACAAATAGTAATATTATACAGAGCTGCCTGGAGTAACTTGCAGCTAACTGAACTGCCCTAACATTAGCTAGCTGACACTTGATCAAAATGGTGTTTTTGTACAGCACAAAAATTTAACAAAGTCATATAAAACAACACAGTGCGCTATACCTCATGACACAAACCTTTATGCTAATAACGTTAGCCAAAGTGACCAAATAGAATCAGATAGGTTAGCATGAACACCACTAACTCTAGGAATATGTAATTCTCCATGTATGCAGATATAACTACAACAAAGCAATACTTATTTTTACAAAGTATTATTAATTATGTTTTAAATATAGTTTGGCCTCTTAAACTGTTGTTTTTTTGGAGCTTGTGATGCTACAGTGACAGTTTTTGACTGCTTATTATTGTATATTATATGTTTCCTAGCGACTGATTTATACAGTACTTTTCATCTGTAAACCACTTGTTTGAAACTAGCCAGAACTTACTGAGAACATATTATATTTCTAACAATACTCCTGTATTTCAAACTGATGACAAGTGCAATGCTTTTTGACAGTGAAACACAATCTGTTGTTTTTTAGATCAGGCCTGTGTGTGCTTCAGAGCCCATCAGAGACCGGTCCATAACTCTGAATGTGTGCCAAGGCCTCCACAAACAATCGATTCTCTGGCGCACTTTAGATGTAACCCAACTCTCGGCCCCCATCAGTCCTCTCAGCCCCCTCTGCATCCCGCTGCAGCATCCAAAACTGCCTGCTAGGGAACCAGGTCTAACTGGAAATTATTGATCCTGGCATGGACCATCTGATTATGATGTGTTTTATGACTCTCTGGATGGGAGCTTTATTGTTTTAGTGGCCGCATCTGGTTTCTGATGATGGATTTGATGAGGTCAGTGTAGGGGGAGAAAAAGAGGAGTGTAAAGAAGAGAGAGGCAGAAGTGAAGAGAAGAACACAGAGAACAATAGGGGAAGAGAGAGACAGAGTGATGTGTTAGAGGGGAGAGTTTAATCGATACTCTTAAGCATGACATCATCGTTTAGCCGGTCTGGAGGGACATCAGGCGCTCTGCCAGTAACCGACAACGGCCAGACCCCGGCCATGAATCATTAATGTCATCCTCTCATCCCTCCCTCTACGTTGGTTCAGTCCAGTCTGATGTTACAGGGCAGGGCACCTTCAAGCCAGACTGCACGTTTGTCAACAACAACAACAACTGATTTCAAATGCCGGTGCTGTTGTGTTGAACTATTAAGAGAAGACACACTCAACCACACACAGCTGTACACCACAGACCATTACTACCACTGTATCATTATTATGCTTGTTAAGATAATGATTTTGCAATAATTTATTGGTCTATCCGGTTATGTATAAACTTTTTTTTCTTTTTTTTTGCACCATTGGATTCTATTTTGTCATCATTATTATTTGTAGTAGCAGGAGAAATAGTTATAGTTGTATAACTAGTGCGGGAATTGGTTAATAAACCAGAAAAACAACCAAAAAAAAAACTCAAGGAAAAGATTTAGATAATGAAGATCATTCTTTCAGATCTTTTATCAAGCCAAAATGTGATATTTGCTGGCCCAGCTTCTTTAATCTTGTTGCTTTTTGTCTGTTTTATATCATGTAAATTTAATATATTTGGGTTTAGGACTGGTGATCAGATAAAACAAGACATTTGGAGATGTCACTTTAGACTGTTAGAATTTGTAATGGTGATTTTTTACTATTTTTTGGCATATTTTTAAATGGAAAATATATCCCATCTTCACGTAATTTGGATAACAAATTATTTAAATATAAATGCAATGTGATGAATTTGCTATTTTCTGTTAGTACTAATATTACCGCATAGAAATACTATTACCAACAGTGCTATAGTAAACAACACTATATACAGTACATATACGCAGTGTAGTGTAATTGCTACTGTTACACTGTGTGTACATGGCCGGCGTAGCATGAGCAGCACGTCAGCAGAGCAGCTGCTTCACTACTCTACTGCCACCTGCATTTTGGCAGCACTCTGTGCTCAACACATAATCACTGTAGTTACGCGGGTAAACAGAAGAAAATTAACTTGAAGTGCAAAATTGTGCTTTGGTTTGTGTTTATGTGAAGATAGTACGAGTAACACACAAGACCTTTGATGCCTGTGGAGACAGCTGGATTGATTCAAAGAGGAGTTGGAAGCATTTGAAATGCTTTTTTTGTTGACATGCTGTTACGAGGTTACTATGTTACAATTGTAGAAATCAGAACACAGTATAATCTAACTACATAATCAAGTTTTCTGATGATACAGTTACTCAGTTTACTACCAAAAGACTCAGATATTGCTATGTAGAAGAAAAAAACTAAAGAAATGGACTTCTGTCCCAGGTCTGAGAGAGGAGAGCAAGGATTCAAGGATTCAAGGAACTTTATTGTCATACCAGCACACATTTACACATGGGATGGTGCGAAATTTCGCTCCCAGGTCCCGATTTAAGCCACAGTAAATATATGAAATAGAGTCCTATATAAAAAAGTAGTACAGCAGGTAACAACTTACAGGTATTTTGCTATTCACTTTGATATTCAGTGACAATGGGCTCAACACATTGAGTATGTTCACAAATCAACCAGCGCCAGCACTTTCTGTGACTGTTTGGTGTCCAAAGAGTCAATAAAAACATCAAGTGATTGCTCTGCAGGGCAGCCATTGAATCTATAATACGTTATGGCATCGCAGCATGGTTTGGTAACCTGTCCACTTAACTCAAACAGCACAGCTCCACTCACACCAACTCGCAATCCCAAAACCTGATCAGAAGTGTTGGAAAAATAAGACAAGTTTCTCCCAAGGGAGCCAATAAAGGCAAATCTAATCTTATCAAATTGAAACTATTACACTCCTACTGTAACATAGTACAGTCTTACCTTTCCTGTAGCGCTCTTACTGCTATTACTCCTACCACCTGCCTTTAAAGCACATCTGCTGTATGCTCAAGTTATTGTTGGTTATGAACCTACAGCTCATCCACAAAATAATTTTCAATAATTGAGAAATATAGTATATATATATATGTTTTTTGAAATTATATGACATATTAGTCAGATTTTAGGAAATAAAGAAATGTTGGAAATGGAGGAAATCCACACAACACCAGCCACAATGTTAAATTAAGCTAAACCTATTAGAAGATAAACAGGAGACATCCTCCACCTCACCCAGCTGACCTCTAGACGGGACAGGATGTCTCGTCTAGAGGTCATTTATAAAACAACACACACAAAGGTGCAAAAGATAGAGGATATTTGATACACACACGCGCAGACAGACAGATGAAGAAAGGGAGAGTGTGAATGGGGAGAGGAAGAGGTTAGTTAGTATTCCTGCTGTCTGGAGGTGAATCGGTCTCCTGTGAATTATTAATGAAGTAGGGAGAGCCCCTTGTAATCCAGTACTCACACCCATTTTATCTTTAATGATCCAGGCACATCCGAACTGCTGTATATCCTTACTGCTAAAGTTGAACACACAGGTAGACAGAAAGAAGATGGATACAGTGAGATATTGCATCATCTAAACTCTTTCTTAGTCCAACAATATTCTGAATTAGTTTATCTTCCTCTGATACACAAGTCAGAAAATGCATATTTTCACCTGACAGACTTCGCAGCACTTCGAGAGATTCCTCCTGCCCACAGCACAGTCACAGTAACCAAGCAGAAGTCTTGAGTGCAGTGGCAAAGACACTACTGGCTTCCCATCCAAGAACAACGTTATCTAATTTGATGTTGGTTCAGTATCATGGCTGTATTAAAAGAAATGGATGCCAGACTCAGAGATAAAGCCCATTCAATTGAATGAAAATTGCCAAAAAATGTTTTTACGACATTAATTGGAATGACGTGGACATTTTCAAAAATAAAACCATAATGGATCAAAAGTTCATGATACAAAGAATGATTATAATAGCAACCTTGTTTGCAGTTTGCAAATGTCTCCTTCATAAAGGTGGTCTAAGGGGAAAATGCTTTTTGGGCTGCAGGGAATTTTTTCCGTTGCAGTACTGCAAATAGCCGCTGGGACAAATTTGCTGAGTGGTGGCGCCATATCCGTCCATGGTCGGGATAAGGATATCAATGGGTGTAATGTGAAACCTTTTAGTGCACCTTGTCAAAAGCCTGGCAGTTGCACTCTGGATCACTTGTAAACGATCCAAGGAAGTCCCCCTAATGGAGGTAAAAAGAGAGTTAGAGTAATCCAAGTAGAATGAGATGAATGCAAGACTATAGCGTGGCCACTGAAACAAAACAAGAGTCTACAGCCATGCTAGCAGCTCCTTGAGGCTGTACTTAGGCACAATGTTGCTTTGAGCTAAATGCTCATGTTGACAATGCTAAGATGCTGATGTTTGGCAGGTATGTTTACTTTGGTCACCATTTTATTGAAGGATGTTATGCATTCTTTTGCTATTTGGCACTAAACCCAAAGTGCAACAGAGGATGAATGAAGAATGACGTTTCTCTTGCAGGTATTTGGTCATAAAAAAGTATTAATGCTGAACCTTTCTTCATACTGAAAGATTTATTCATCTCTAAAGTATTGGATTTCCTATTTACTTGGGAGAAGAGCATGACACTTTGATCGAACTGCGCCAACCAGATTTTCAGTACTACCTGGACCTCAAATATATAGTACAGTGACTCACTATCTCCCTGAGGTACAAAGTGCTAGTGAATTAACACGTGGCTTTTCTGTGGCCTGAAGGCCAAAATGTCTTTTTATCTGACTGAAAAGAAAAATGGAAGTACTGTAGTAGTGACCCATCTCTTAAGACAAGAGATATCAGGCCTAGCATTATCCCCTCTTCTACTCAATTTTCTGCTTATCCAGCTTGGCTGTCAGTTTTGACTGCTTCTCTCCTATTTCCCTGCAACACTCCATTGATCTGGTGGGCAGTATGAAACCTCAAGCCCTGTAGGTATTTTACCAACTTCCATGTTTAAAAATGTACTTGGGTCTATTGGTCCATGGCTAGTCTCTATTATAAATAGCTCCCTGCTCTCTGGTTATGTCCCAGCTTATTGTAAATATGCAGTTTTTCAGCCTCTTCTGAAAAAAAAAAAAGCTATCCTGGATCCATCCAGTCCCAAAAGCTATAGGCTGATAAGCTGCTTTTTATTTCAAAAATGTTAGAGAAGATTGTTGCCAAAAAGCTTGCAGCTGTCTTGACTGGACTCAACATTTTAGATAAATTCCAGTGCTTCTGTTTAGTTTCCATCAGAAGCAATGAAACAGTTCTTCTCAGAGTCTCCGGCGACATAATGATGTCTTCTGATGTAGGTAAAGGTTTTGTTTTAGTGCTGTTAGATCTTAGTGCAGGTTTTGATACTGGAGCTCACTACATCCTGACTGAAAGGCTGAGGCAGTCTGTGGATGTGGTTGGACTGCATTTTGGACGGGTTCTCCTCCTATTTTCTTCTCCTATTAAACTCTTGGTAGGAGTTTTTCTGTGTCCCTGCATGTCTGAAACTGCTGCTCTTCCCTGTGGTGTACCTCAGGGTTGTTTTTTGGGTTCTACATTATTTGCTTTGTATATACTTCCCCTTGGTCATATTATTAGCAATTTTAAAGGTATCTCATATTGTTGTTATGCTGATGATGTCCAGCTGTATGTCTCTTTTAAGATGAAATGTTGGGAGATCACCAAAATCGATAGGAAACATCCTCTGGAAACCACGACTGTCTGTACAATATTTTGTGCCAATCCATTCAGTAAATATCAAGATATGTCACTGGACAAAAAAATGTTTGATCTGCTGTTGGTACTAGATAAAAGTCATGGGATCATCAAAGCCAGTACAATTTATCCTCTTGGGAATGTGAATGTCTGTACAAAATGACAAGGAAATTGATCCAGTATTTGCTGAGATATTTCAGTCTGAACCAACATGGTGAATCGTCAACTGTCGTCATCACTCATCCTATCGCTAGAGCCTTGTGGCTAGCATGGCTAAAGACATTCATTTCTGAGGTATATTAGGACATAAAACATAGTCTTGGTCGACTGCTTAGCCACTGTTCTACACCTGTGTGCAGATTACCGTATAAATTACAGGTAACTACAACAAAAAGATTTCCACTTCCTCTGCTTCTGCTATGTTACTTGTCTGCTCCCAATGGTGAAATTACCCTGATGAGTTCTTTAATTTATCTTTCCTTTATTTTTGTACATCAGAATTTTTACACCTTGTATAATTGCTTACAGTTTAAAGGTTTGACATACAACGGGACCAATAGCTATTTTTCAGCTCGATAAAAAATCGGAGCCACTCAAGCACTTGGCATGCTGGTCAAAATTTAAGGCCTGGTTAAAAGTGAAGTCTGTTACTAAAATTAAGCGCACAGTTCACCTTCGGGGCCAGCGTGCCTGGGGCACGAATAACAACATCAGCTGTGAGGAAGAGCAGATGTTGTAGACTCTCCTCTTTTCACATGTGGGATCAAAACATTTCCACAGTAGCTGCTGGACTATCTGATAAAACCCCCCTGAATATCTCCTTCACAGGCTTAAATAGAGGCGAGATGCCACTGCCATAAAGGTTAATCCCAACATCACTGCCACACATATGCAGAGATCTAAACACATAAGCACATGTTTATATATGCAAACAAATGTGTACAGGCGTAGAGATACTTTTACTCTCACACATTCAGATACATTCATACTCCACCACACTGGATATTGCTGTGCCCCAGTTGCCATAGTGACAGGGTGACAGAATATTGAGCTCTGTGTGTGTGTGTGTGTGTGTATTTTGTCACACTTCACCATCTCCCAGATTCTGTTGAGTGTTGATTTGTGAGGATTTCATCAGTGCTTTGCCGCAGCAACCGTGTCTGAGTGTGTGTGTGTGTGTGTGTGTGTGTTTGTGTATGTATGTGTGTGTGTGTGTGTGTGTGTGTGTGTGTGTGGATGACAAAACAAAGGAAACACTTGAGCTTGTCTGTCGGCACTCTGACCAGAAATAGGCTTTATGAACACCTACTCACCAGATAAGGGCCTCTTTTCCATTGAGCCCCAGACTGAAAATCATTCTGACCACTCTGACTAAAGGAATTACTCATTTTCTCCCCCTGAATCAACCAGCTGAGAGCTGACTTTTCAAATTATGGTCTACTTTATAACTTTTATTTGGAGAAAATAATAAACCAAGTGAAGCATGTAGAGTCTGACATTTATTCTACACTGCACACAATATAAGTCTTAACAAGTCAGTTTGACAAAGACTAAGGTTAAGGGTTAAATAGTGACGTGAGAGGAAATTACACTACATCACTGGTTTGTTAGTAAGAAACTGTATGATGCACTTAATGATGACGATGTCACACTTTTGCACTATGTGCTCTGCTCTGCTCTTTTCTTTCGGTTCCTTAATTTGCATTTTTTTAGTTTTCACATGAATTTAAGGCTGCTGTCACTGTTTACTGTGGATCTAATTTGTGTTTGAACTTCGACAGCAGAAATCGTGACGCTCTCCTGTTCAAGAGAGTGATTGACTTCTTCACCATAAAAATACTGATTTTGATTTTGTATTCTTTTGTACATAACCGCCTGTCGAAATAATACAAGCAGCAAATGAGGTATGCTGCTTGTTGACAGTTGACAAGGACATACATTAAAATACTTAAGAAAAAAGTTGGACAACTTTGTGGACTGTTGTTAACTGGCTAGCAAGGCTAGCTTGTGCAATTTATGCTTATCACCAATAGACTGTACATAAGAAGTGGACGTAGCCACAGTGACGTCACCCACTGGTTTGTGGATCACTGTTTTGAAGTTTGGCTTTGCGGGTGTTGCCATCTTGTTTTCATGGCTGTCGCCTTGGTTTTTTGGAGCCAGAGGTGACATTGTTTCCACAAAGATCATATCTGATTGGTTAGTCACAACATAGTCCCGTCTTAAAGCATACTCTGCTTTATGGACTATTTTCCTCTAAATGGGACCAAAATGTACTGAATGAACATCATGCTGTGGTGAATAAGACTTAAAACTAGTGACTGAGACCACAAACTCATTAGGAACATGTTTACTGAGGTAGTAAATCAAGTGAGAAGTAGGGACATTTTCTCATTCAGACCAGCTGAGTTGTCCCCTGCTGGCCATTAGAAAGAATGCAGCATTTGCATTGGTTTCACTTTTCCGACAGACAGACTTTTTACGACTACGTCCATTTCTTCTATACACCCTATGTTATCAGCCAACCAATGCTGTTTCCTGATCTGCTTGCTTTCCACCAAACAACCCAAGTAAATTTTGCTTGGTGAAATCCAGTCTGATTGCTGGTCAAGACAGGTAAAAGACTCAGCAGCATGATTCAGAGGCTAACAGCTAAAGTAAAAGAAATGTTAATGGTGCTGATGACAAAAGCAGTATTCAGTAACAAGCAGACAGTCAGACCAGGCAACCAAAAGCAGCAGGGCAAAGTTCAGTTCAATACAATCTGCTGCTTTGAAAACAAATCTGGGTCATTTTAAGTGAAAGCCTATCACATGAGCTTTTTCATGAGCTTTTTCTATTCTTTTCTATTCTCTTCTGCTTGACCATTAGTAGTGTAAGGGGGTCCTTTGCTCTCTGTGTAACCCTATGCGCCCATCATTGCTTTAACAGGAAGCTCAGTGGTTAGCATGTTGGATGTTAATGGTCATGGCATCTATTTTCAGGCACAGTGCTGCAACCTGAGACGACAGGCAGCTGTGTGGACCCGGACAGGACCAGTAGCCCTGAGCACAGGACAGGAAGGCCGATTGGACACTGGGGTTTAGGTGTCAGTACGTGTGTGTGTTGTGCGTGTGTCTGAGAGGGCAGGAAGCGGACGTGGACACCCGAGTCGTCTGATATGTAGGGAATCTGTCGCCTCCGATCACATGGTGGAATCTGTCACTCCAGGCCAAGGACAGGCCAAGACTTTCCCACAGTCAGAGAATTAGTCAGAGAGAGACAGACGGTCAGTTCGGCCAAAAACACAAGGTAGAGACAGAGGAACACTTCCTGTTACACTGCAGCATGTGTAAGGACATAAAAGCCCAAGTTATTTACCACGATAAAACTAAATTAAATGAAAAGATATCAGCACACGCACAGACCAAAACAGAATTACATTTTTAGTGGCCAAAAAGAAAAGCAAAATATATTAGAGCTTGTCATATTGTATATTAGAGTTGCTGAAGGATAACCAGTAACATGTGAAAGTGTGCTGAATAGTTCCAAAATCTGCAGTCTTTTTAATTTTCAGTAACTAAGTAAGTAAAAGCTTTGTAGATTAGTAGGTGTTCTGGACCTTTCGATCAAATCACAAAATCTCAGCAGATGATGCTTGCCCATTTGCCATGAAATTGTAGGGTGTTCAAAGTTCCATTTCTGTGAACATTTTATGACTTTCTGTGGATGTGTCAACAAAACAATTCATCTGTTGAGGAAGATTGTGTGATGATCAAAAGCTCCAGAACAGCTGGCAATGGTCCTGAGAATGAGCTTGCAATCTCAATTTTTATGTCCTTAAAAAGCTCATGAAGGAGGGCTTGCTGAAGAAGATTATAATCGTTTTAGATTTCAATTTGAGAGGAGAAAAGATGAGACAGGGTGAAAGTAGAAGGCACAGATGAAGACCGCCAGAAAAAATTACAAGACATGTAGCTGCGAAAAATGAAGCACATTTTTCCTCTCCTCTCCTCTCCTCTCCTCTCCTCTCCTCTCCTCTCCTCTCCTCTCCTCTCCTCTCCTCTCCTCTCCTCTCCTCTCTCCTGCCCCACAGCAGAAAATCTTCCAATAACGATCTGTTTTCAGCTCAAAGAGCACAACATGTGTCACTGTCAAGAGTGTGTGTGGCTTGTTAGCTGAGAGTGAGAGGGCAGATTTGACTTGACCCAGTCACATGCTGCGGCTAACACAGCGAGGCAGAGACGGTATCGCAGCCATCAACCCTCTGAGAGAGAAAACAGAAACTCGGATTCATGTGTTATGTCGAATCATTATCAAAAAGCTAAACCTCTCAACATGTATTATACATTGTGAAATGTGTGGGCGCCTGTGCGAAATGCAGCAGGTCTCCTCTCTTTAATCCACATTTTCCATTTTTAAATGTATTTGTTTGATTTTCATTTAAGAATTCTTGAGCATGAACTCTGGACAAAATAGATTTTTTCACATAAATGATGTCAGTGCTATGTTCCCTCTCTATCACTTGATGAAATGATGAGGATACAAACACCTGCAACATGAAAAGTTACAATAGACATTTAGTTTTATCTTTTAGGTTTATAATACACAATTAGATTTGGTAGTCCAATAGATTTTGGGCAGTTGAACATTATTAGGACAGTAGTCCAATTTTTTGGAGCTCATAATACCTCAAAATGATGTAATGTCGAGCTGTGACCCTTCATCACATCATGTCTTCAGCTTGAGCGCAGCTCAGCCAAAGAGTGAGTTTTCTGAGAACAGAACAGATGAAAGTTTGCAAGGAAAAAGTAAGAATTACAGAAAAAAATGCATAATTTAGTCCCACAGATTTTATTTTCTCTCTCTTCGCTTTAATTGTCTTTTGACCCCACTTTTGACCCTTGGAGAGGGAAGCTGAACACAGGTCAACTGAAATAAAAACAAATATTTGTGTACATTCACCACCTGGACCACAACACCCTTACTTTTCACCGCTCCATTTCAATAAGTCTGTTTTTAGGTGAATATTTTTCATGTAGACCACTTCATATAGACGACATACACTTGGATTAACTGTATTTTAAGACACCATGGTCAATAAATGTATTTCTTCTACATGGCTATATTTAGGAGGCGTAATTTACTGCGCTATTACTTATAGTGCAGGAATCCCTTTGCTACTTAAAGGGATTCCACTTAGTGTGATGATAGAAATTAATCCGGGAGCATGTGTGTGTGTCTGTGTGTGCACGTGCAGATTCATGTTAGCCAATAAGTAGCACTGACACGGAGCCTGGGCAGCAACACGACCAGGGGATTTGTAGATCATTAGTAGCCCCGACAGATGCGCACACACGCACACGCACACACACACACACACACACGCACGCACGCACGCACGCACACACGCACGCACACACACACACACACACACACACACACATACACAAACTGTCCTCTGTCTTCTCCTGCAGGAAATGACTTGTTGACATCCTGGTTGTGAGTGCTGCTTCTTTAGCTCTCCCCACAGATAATGGACACTAATGAGATGAGACAGACAGATGCAAAGTGTCACAGGGAGACAAGCAGGGAAAGGGACAACAGAGGGGACAAAAAAAAGAGAGAAGAGAGAGGAAAAGCATTACCCACACGGAAGAAAAAAGAGACATGGGATGAATTATCCACAGAGACAATTAAGAGCGTTTGAATGAAACAAGAACACCCTGTGAGCACATAATGAGATTACAATTTGGAAAGAACATTCATGATTATGTTGAATTCACCAGAGAGCTCTCATCCCTGTTGATACTAAAACGTGTGTTCACCTTAATAATAAAGCACTTGACATGCAGTCTGCACACGATTGTGATCTGAACTGCAAAGGCTGAGTTTGTGAAGACAGGACAGAACAGGACTGATACCCACTCAGACTTTGACTTGTTTTGTCTCTCAGTGTTTCTAAAACTGAAAAATGAAATTAAGCCTCCTTGAACACCATTTCTAGAAGCTAAATCTTGACTGGTGTTTTTGTGGTCACGTTGAAGCACCAAATAAGAAATCACTTGTTGTCACTGTTTTTTTTTTTTAATAGCTATGTTTTGGTCAAGTGACCTTCATTAGACATTTCGCACATCTGTACACAGGCGTGCAAAGGTCACTTTTTCTGTGTGTTTACTCACTCACAGCACTTGGTTAAGGTTAGGCAAATATCCTGCTCTTGTTTTCAAATTGAAAAAGTCAACAGTGACTTGAAGTGCGAGACAGGATGTGTTTACTTCATTAGAATTCAACTGAAACAACTGAACCCTTTTCTAGCCTTAACCACAGTGTTAGATTTTGCAGTTGATTTAATTTTGATTCAGTCTTAGTATTTTGAAATGTATATTAGCTTTAGCTGTATATGACTTGTTGACATCGTGCTTTGGAAATCTGCATCTTTAGCTCTCCTTACAGATGATGGACACTAATGAGTTAACAATACTAACAGGAATAACAATAGTAACATGCCACAGAATTGTTATTTGACAGAGAGGGGGATGAATGGGAGGGCTAACAGCAGTTCATTTTTGGCCTGGGGCCCCCAACAGGTTAATCCGACCATGGACTTGTGAGACACAGGTCTAAAAAAAGAGAATAGTCAATACTGATGCAGCAGAGGGCAAGACACTCATTAATATGGTAATAAATACCCCTCAAAAGCTGGATTATACGCTGCCTATAATGCAAGTCTTACATCATCTTTCAAACTCCACACAGCTAGTAACATTTAACTCTCTGTTAAAATTCTGTCCACGCCAAAATACCCAAGTGATGGTGTCTTATCTCTCAGACTTGACATTACATAACTCACAGGTTGAGTAGTATTAGCAAAAAGTACTTTTAATTGGTGGATTGCCTCTTTAAATAGATTTGATTTATACAGGCTTGTCATGTGGAGACTTGCATGTCCTCCACACCACTGTCCTGTTGGAGCTTCAGACAAACCTACATTTAAATCCACGTGTTGCTGCTTGTTTCTCAGGGAATATCCTTAGTTAAATCTAAAAAGCAGGCAAATTATATTCATTTCAAGTCAAATGGAGCTGAGAGAGAGATGGCTTTGCAATAGTGCAGTATGTGTCTTCCTTTTCATCCGAGCTGCTATTTTAAAACAGCACTATGAATAAACTGCCTTTGGTGAGTGTTTGTGAAGGACAGTGCTCGAGGTCGGACGTTTTGTCAGTGTGTTCATGGCTCTGAGATGTTTAAACACTAAATCTCAAGCTAAAGGTGTCTGAATTTCAGTTCAGTAGCAGGCCTCAAATTTAGGGCAAGGCCAGTTTGGCCATTGACACAAATTTATTGGGGCATCGCAGCCAAAATGTTGGGCACCATATTTTATGTCTGAAAAAAATCCATATTTCTGACAGCCTCAAATTTCCTGCATTAACATTACGTAACCTGCTTGTTAGCTAGCTAAACTGTTGGCCTCAGCGGTTTCGAGATGCCAACAGCATCCATTTGAGGGCAGTAATACATGTTTAGTGAGGTGAAGTTTCTAACTTTGGGCAGAGCCACACTGGCTGTTTTGCCCCTGCTCCCAGTGTTTATGCTAAGCTAAATGTTTTTCCCAAAATGTAGAACTATTCCTTTAAGGAAGGGTGCTATTCTGCCACCAGCAGTTTGTTTGAGTTAAACGATGCCAGTGCAACATCCACTGCAGCTCTGTAATAGTTCATTGACTGGTCATATAGCCTGTGGTGTCTTTGTGACATGCTTCTATATAGAGATAACTATTTGACAGAGAGCCTACACTTTTCTGATTCTGTTACTATAGTAATTATCTGTTACTGCAGTTACTACAGTGATATCAAAGTACAGTTTCTGATACAGAATGAAGCTACTTGAGTGAAAAGAGGTTACTTTTCTTGCTCAAGGACACTTCAGCAGGGTGCACTTTAACTGTGAAGTAGGAGTGAACCAGAACCAGTCTGCCACCCTGCTGACCACTTCTATAATCAGGGCAGACTGGTTCAATTCAGCTGATTTAGGTTCAGCAGAGTGCAGCTCAGGTCAGTGGCAGTTTGCAGAGGCTGATTATGCAAGCCGATAGATAATCTAATGGGGTCAGATAAGCTTCTGGCTAGAGTCCACAGCGCAATGATAAGAGCTCATCACTATCACCACAAAATGCTACTACGCTAACAATAAGGAAGACCAAGTAATAGGAGACTTTCCACTTGTAGCTTTGACAGTCGTGCGGTGTTTTAATTTACCGCGAACACACACATACAGGCTCTTCTAGTGGCTGTAATCGCCTACTCTAGTTTCTGTCAGTGTTTCAGCCGGTCCTGCTGAGCTCGGCAACAATTCCACTTCCTTCCTGTTCCCCGTTACCATGGTAACAGTAAAGGAGAACTCCATTATCATCAGATGGATCGGGCAGCAAAATTATTTTTATCTCCACTTCCCCATCGCTCTGCCTCATATAACTCAGGGGACTGAGTGTCCTCACAGGTTTCACGCTGCAGCTGGAGTGTGCAGCATTTCAAAGAATATCAAAGAAGTTAAAACAAGATAACAGCATAAAGGCAATCGGAAACTCATTGGTTGCAAAAAGTGTAAATATTTATCACAGTGAAGGATGAACATTAGAGTAGCAGGTGTAACACAACAGCCGTGTGGTTTTAGTCTTCTGATGGGATTTGTTGACCATGAGAAACATGGGTAATTACACCAGACACCGGACAATGCACTTCAACATTTAAGTCCTGATTGATTAAAATAAAAAAAAAACAGGTACTTGAGGTCCAAAGTGAAGGTTTTATCATGCTCTGGGGGCAGAAAACACATTGTGAATGGCTTCTCTGTCAGAAAGCCAAGAAGAGGAACTAGTATCTGTTTACAGTGCAGCCAAACAAACCGCCAGCGGAGAGGATTAATCATGTCACTTTGCTCTAGCGAAAACAACGATCAATGTCTGGATGATGTCTTCTAATTAACATGCACAAATACATTGTTTCCTGTGAGTCCTTAGAGCGTGTATGCACTATTGTAATCTTGCGTGGGAAAAGGAAAGAAAGAGGTAATTATACAATACAAATAAAATGTCTATTATAAAAAATAGAATGTACTAAGTATTATCAAATATGTGGTTTGATATAGTGGAAATCTGAAGGACTAAAGCTGTACTCCTTGAAACACTGTGTGAGCATCATGGCCTGATATTTCAGCAGCATACAAATGCAGCCATTATTTCAGAGGTAAAGATCATCCTGATGCAGAGGCTGGCCCCTATGAGTGTCTGGTGCCTGTCTCACATCCGGCTGTAATCTAACCGTTTGTCTCGGAGGAGCAGCCGGGGTGAAAGAGGAGCACTGAGATGGTCTAACGGCAGTACCGTGCTCCCGAGACGATCAGGCAATTTAAAGGAGTCAACGTGCTAATGGTGTGCTAATCTGACTCTGGGGAGCACGCCATGGTGTTTTATCCATCATTTATGAATGTCAGAATAGAGAGCATGTCTGATCACTTATTATTTTATGGGTGCATATTACCTGTTGGCTGAAAAAGTTACTCGGTATATCTCATTACCACAAGTGAATAGATGTGAATGGACAAATGTTGTGTTACATGTTTGAAAGGGGGCTTACAAAATAAGAGGATGACTTTGCCTAAAATTGTCTAAAATGGCAGGGGAAGCTGGATGCTTCTTATTTTGAATGAGTGCCACATAAATTAAAACAATATCACCATATAATTGTGTAAATTAGGTGCAAATCAGAATCATTTGTCCTCATCAGACTTAAAAGTCCACAAGCAACCTAATAAGACTGGTATGACCTTTAGTAAGTAACATTAAATTAAACTAATGAGCAACTCGATGACTTTTTGCTTTGAGTAGTAAGTAATTTATCACAAGTTGTGATGACTAATGAATAAGTTCTCAACACTACACCTAACAATATAATGCAACCAGATAAAACACCAACACAAAGTACGAAATCAAGCTTCAAAAATGACCACAGAGTTTAATTAAACATTTATGACGTAAAATTTAAAAAAAAATGTGTTTGTTTTGCCATTGTGGTGCCTCCTTTCATTTCATTGTCTGCTCTTAACCAAATGACAAAATACAAAACTTGGAACAAAATACCATCATCATAATTATTATATTTTTTCCTGAAACTAGCAGAGCTCCATGAAGGTCAATATGAATATGAACTACTTGTGGTTGTTCTGCTGCTGTAAGATGTTGTGTTATTGTTATGTTTCTATAATTGGGATCGAGAGTCGTTTGATTAATGAGGTCTTGAAAATAATATAACATCCTACATACTGTATTTACTGTTAAAGTCACTTTTTGAGGTTTGAGGTTTAGATTTTTTGTTCCCCAGACGTGGTTATTACAGTTTGGACTGTGGTCTGACCGACGGCCGTGTGGTAATCACCTGTTGTTGTTACTCTTTAACCCCTGTCTGGTTGGGAGTCATGTTACATCAGCCAGGGAGGGGAGGAGGTAGAGGTGAGGGTGGGGGAGGATGGAGAAATGGATATCAAGATGAAGGGAGAGAACGATAGGTGGAGGGAAGGACAGTATAAAGAGAGGAGTTAACACAGGTGAAGGAAGATGGAGAGACAGAGAGGGTGAACTTGTACTAGAAAGTCATTATGACTTCACCCAGACTTCACACGGAATCGCACATTTCACTGGAGTCTAGACTCAGACTTGGTAAGCCAGGTGTTGTGTAGAAAACTACAACAAACAAAACATGATTCATACTAAATGAATTTGCAAACCAAAAGAAAAAAGGCTTTAATTGTTAAATATTTGCTTGTATTGGTGTAAAAAATAACACCTGCACACTGACTCCATGCCAAGCAAACAGTTAACAATTAACTATCAGGAAGGTGTAACTTAAAGTCACATTGAAAAGTACAGCCAGAAGAATTGAGAATTTAAGATGTTATACCATCTTAGATATTTATATGTATATAAAGATAACCCAAAAAAGTGACATCAGAACATCTCTATGCACATTATTTTACTGCTAACATACACAAACATGTGAGCCACGGTGGAGACAATGAAGAAATGATGAAAAATATGTGATTGTAACTATCAAATAATGCATGGACGCAGTTGGAGTCACAGAAAAGTGCTGAATTTACAGGAAAGTGTATGTTTGACAACAGAACTGATCAGAAACACGTTCAAGATTATGAAAATTAAATAAATACGACAGTGGCCTCTTGTCACTGGGGCAAAGAGATAAGAACAGACTGAATATGTTTGGTCACCAAGGACAGGATCAAAGTCAAACATTCACATAAGCGCATGTGGCTGCCCATGTGCATTGATAGGCATTATACACACTCACACACACACACACACACACACACAAATAGTGTCTGAGATCATGGCCTAAAAGAAGCTGTATTTCGCTGTAGCTCACAGCAAGTGTTTCACCATATTTGGTCTCGATAAAGCTGCTCCACATGACTTAGACATGGATTTATTTTATTTCCAAAACGTCATGTTTCCATTTTGTTGGCTGGTGGATAAAAAATGTGAAAGTAAAAAATCTTTCTCTGTTTATCTCCTTTTTTTAAAAAAAAACAATTTTTCCATTATGATTTTGGCTTTCATGGCGGCATTTACTGTGTTTGAGGTGATGTCACTGATTTGCTGTGTTCAAAGTTCACTCAAGTGTGTGTGTAAAGAGCTAGCAGGATGTTCACAGGTGAAGTGATGAGGTGTGTATTTTCCAGCTGCTCTTGTCAAACAAGCATTTCTTAACCATGTGCCTCTGACCTGCAACGGTACAAAGGTTTCCAGCTTCGCAACAGCTGATTTTACTGCCTTTCCTTCTTTACGGTTACAGATGTACAGATGACTGTAATTTGTGGCTGTGACGTTTAGTTGGAATGAAAATGTACAGACTGTACTCTTGAGAATGACTTCATTAAGTTAATTATGTACTCAGAGACTGTGGGGAATTACTTTATTTTGCATTCATGTAGAAAATATATGATCCAACAGCCCTGTAGCTCCTTCACTGTGTTGTTTACCGTCTCAGACAAGTTCCTCTTAAATACTTGTACCAATAAAGGCAGGCCTGATCTAAAAGTATGCTCACATCACACTTCTACGAACATTCACTCCAATTCTCATTCACTTTGATTGAAGACTGTATGAGAGGCAAGTGTGACTCTCCTGTTTTGGTGCCATCTCAGGTGCACTCAGGCATCAAAGTTCACCTTTATTCAACTTTGGCAGGGCTGATAGACCAATAGAGACACTGATCCAGAATGGAGACGTCATTGTTATAGCAATGTTTCTTATCACGTTACTCGACTAAAAGCTGTATCGTCGCCCTCATACAGTTTGTAATCACTATTTTCACTTTGTTTCACTGTGGACTAACACGACATGGAAATGCTAATTGGGCCGCGTGTCATTTTCACACAAAAGCACTGTAGGTCAGGTCTTTGACTAGTCTTTACGCTCCGCAGCGCTTTGTTAAATAAATAAATAAAATAAATATTAAATAAGTATTTAATTTATACCACATTTAATTTTTTCCACGTTTACCATTTAATTTCGCTTCTCTGGTCTCTGTTTTGGCTCACTTTTCTCTCTCCCACATTTTTTTTCTCTCACTCAATTTGTGTTAATTTGCGAGACTAAATGGAGGGAGAAATATCACATTCATAGCACCTGAATCTAAAAACTCAGATTGATATGAAAGGTGCGTTGGCTGTGAGAAATGACGTTTATCATTAAACAACATAGAATACAGTGCAGACCACAAATGAGCTGATACTCATCTTACAAGGTCTTCATGGTGTTTGGCAGGAAAAGGCAACTTAAACATAATATCAGTTTAAATGTAATAACTAACAACATTCAGAGTGCAAACTACTGCTGATGATGATGATGATGATGATGATAACGATGATGATGATCAAAGCGTGGGAGACAGATTTAAGAAATGAGTAATTAGTACTGTAGCTGAAACATTCATCCGTCTCTTGTCTGCTTTCCTACCGGCTTTAAAGTTTCCATTTTACAGGTATGCAAGCCTCAGCATGATGAAACACAAACATCTCCCTCTCCCTCCTTTCGCTCCCTCGCTCCTCTCATCCTCCCTCCCTCCCTCCGCTTCCTCTCCCTCCCAGATCCTCTCTCATTATGCTCTTGAAGTGGTGCGTTGCTGGAGAGAGTGCTGCACTGGTTCTTTATATAACTGTAAAAGAGAGCTGAGAGTACAGTGCATCACAGTACAGTACCACTCACAGTGGGAGGACAGGGCTCGCCTGAGCACTGCACCACCAGCAGCACCAGATATTTACTGTAATTATTTGAGCCCATTAAAGGAACCAGCAACAGCGGAGTTCTGAGAAGAGCAGCCAGACCTGAGCTCCTCTGTCTGTCAATGTCATGACTGTGTCAGATGTAATTTATCTGCACGAGTTTCAGCTCTATCAATCAGAGAGACACAGAGCACGAGGAGAATCTCATTAAAAGAAGATGGGCCATTACTGCAATAACTCTGCGCTGCATTCAGGGGAGTGCAATGACAACGCCTCACATGGAGGCTGTTCAAGTTTAGTATTAATGCTGCCAACGGACATAGAAATGACAGAAATAGAAACGATGGCGCTAACACACGCCTTTTCAATGTTTTTAAGGCTGCAAAAATGTTAAGACACACACACACACACACACACACTGTATGGACACAGACATCCAGCGGGAGATGTTTTGTCTTGGGCGTGTTGGCACCTGCATCTCTGGAAGTGTTGAGATCGAACATCTTTCTGCTTTGACCCTCCATTCACTCTGGGATCGTGTGCACATTCCTAAACAGACGACGTTTGGTTGATGTATTATCTGGTTTTACAGCTTTTACCTTCTTAGAACTACAAAAAAAAAATCAATACTTTGGCCCAATATTCATCTCTGAGGTCTCTTGAACTCACTTTCACTGCTATGTGCACATCACCATCAGACACGGTGTTGATCTTAGTGTGATCTAAAATGGCTGTATACTTCCTCCATCTTAAAGATCTGACCCAGGCCTGCAACACTATTATTTCATTTCAACCATTATAAACTATAAACTAGTCGGGCTAATGCACCACGTTGGCAACACTTTCTTCTAACTGTTCGACTTGCTACACATAACATGTATGGACATAAATGAATAGCAGTCAAATAGATGAAAAGGAATAGAATAGGATAGATTATATTTTTTAAATAAGCAGACCCAAACCTGGCTCGTTTTGTATCAAAACCCAAACCCAAATTAAAACCCGCCTCAAACCTGATACTTTATCAAGTAACAGAACTTGTTTGGGCCAAAATAATCTGTCAATTTGTCAGCAGCAACATGCACATTAGTGGAAACCAGGGGGAAACGTTTTCATTAATGAACAATGTGAAATGTTTTCAGTCTTTCAAGCCCACGGAAATGCTTCAGTCCACCCAGACATGTCACCGAGCTGCCGATTAATTCCTTTAACTATCCAAGTTCATGATAAACTCTCAGTTTTAATTACTTCAAATTAGAGCGGGAAACATTTCCTGTTACATGAACGGTCACAATGATGATGTGGGAAACTTTGCCATCACGTTGCCAGGAAACCAGAAAGTAATCAGTCGGTAGTGTCAATCATCCTGTCGCCCATCTCTTCAAACAGGGTGGGGCATTCATTTCCGCTATTTCACCTCTGCTGTCACGTTAATATCCTGTCTGAATTACCATGAGGTGAATGGCTCACTTGGTGGTGCGATGGCGGAGGAAGGCATAGCAAAAATGAAGAAGAGCCGGTGTAGAAGGAAGGAAGAGAAGCGAGGGCGACACTGGAGGGGACGAGATATTTATAGCCGGCTCAGCACAGCTCACAGCGCTGTCTTTCAGATGCTCTTTTTTATTTCCACCAACCCTCCTTCCCGCTTCCTCACTTTGCTGATTCTCCTTCTCTCCCTCACTGTCAGCTTTCATGTGCACATGTGCCATTATTAGCCGCTAATTGAGAGGATAGAGATGGCAGGTTAGGTTATGTGGGAGCACAGTTAATGGATGCACAAATATCAGACAGTTGAAGCCTGGAGAAAGTGTTATTCCTTGATTCTCTGCAACACAGCTGTATTTCTACTGCTGTAATACAGAATAAGAAACCTTATTCGGAATATATATTGTCACAAAAATAGTTATGCACTTACTCTCTTGTCGAGAGTTAGATATGAAGATCAATACCACTCAAAACTGTACAATAAATACAATATGAAGGTAGACCCAGCAGCCAGTTAGCTTAGCTTAACTTAGCTTAGCTTAGCTTATCTTAAAGACAGGTGGAAAACAGAAGGAAAAAGCTAACCTGGCTCTGTCCAGAGGTAACAAAATCTGCTCTAAAGCTCACTAATTAACATGTTTTATCTGGTTTGTTTATTCTGTTCTGAACCTGAAGTGCTAAAACATCAATTTTCCATTTTGTAGCGGTTGTGTGCGGACTATTGTTTGGCTAGCAGCAGTTGCCAGGCAACCAGCAGAGACACCTGGAAATGGTTCGGTACATAACGCCTGTACACGCATTTGTACAGAATAAACAGATGATATATAATGTGCTTATTACTAACATTATATGTCACATGGCACATTATAAAGACAGGTGGATTTTGTTACCTTTGGTCTGAGCCAGACTCGTTGTTTCCCCGTTTTTAGCGTCCATGCTAAGCTAAGCTAACTGGTTGCTGGCAATACCTTATATCAAGCGTGTCATCTCATCTAAATGAGCATAATCCCCCAAATATTCCTTTGACAATGTAGTGAAATGCAATATAAACAGGGTTAGACAGCGAGTTGTGTTGTTCTAATTTTTGTCGTTCCTTCTTAACCACACACAAACAAACACTCACAGTGGTGTGTGGACAGGGAAGTGGCAGAGTTTTAAGTTTAGCAACATCAGACATGTAACCGTCAGAAACCTTGATGCAACAAGACAAACTCTGTGTGTGTGTGTGTGTGTGTTTGTGTGTAGAGGAAGAAGAGGGGAAGTCTCACATACAACAAAACCAAAAACGAAAAGAAGCAAACAGTTGCTACACTTTAGTTGTTCAGGACACTGAACTTTAAGTCGCCCCATTAACAGTATATACACATGAGTGATTGTTTATAACACTTTAAAATGCAGTTGTATGCAATATATAAATCTATATTTTTGTCAACAACTATACAGTAAAATGAGGCTGAAATGATATAAAATGTCTTTATAAGAGAAGTTATAATAGTTGACAAACTTGAATACTTCAAATGTCCTTATAACTTCTTCTAACTACTTTTTAATGTGTATTAAACCAGAATTAATAATTACAGTGTAACCTGCTAAATGTAGCAATAATAAAAGAGATAATAATCCAACCAATATTGTTCCATGTAAGCTGTCAATATGTTGATAAATATAACTATGACAAGTTCCTCTGCATTCATCGTAATTGCTACTTTAAGCGATTTCAATGTAGTTTTGAGGTATGAAGAAAGAGGAAAGGAAACACACGTTAAAGAAAAAAATATTTCAATATTTATTTGCGGTATAAACATGTCTTGTGTTGTTTCCATATACTGTACAATACACAGGGTCAATCGTATTTCCTTCAGTAGACAGAAAGGTGAAACTGCCCCGGTTAACATGCCCCTTGTTTTTTATACACAGACAGATTGCATCTGTTTTAAAAACTGTTTACAGCACAATACAAAACAGCTATTCAACATGTGTTTGAAGCTGTAACACGATGCAAGATGCATTGTCAAAAAAATCCCTGAAAAATTCCTCACTGAGGTAACATTTTTAAAATCATTCACTTTTTCTTTCACTTTGTATCTAACGCCGCCACCCCTCGTCTGCTCTCGCTCATTCGCCTCTTTCCGTCCCGAGCACATTCTTACCAAGATGTAGCTACAAGTTTAAGGACACAGAAACGGCCGTTCCCATGATCTGGCAAATTTACAAACAGAGAAAAAGACTTGATTTCTCTTTCATTGTTACAAAGACACAAAAACACAAGAAAGCAGCTTGAAATCAACCATATCCTTTTTAAATAGAAAAGCTCCGTACTGAAATATATTTCAATCCTAGGGTGCAAGTGATCAAGTCCTCAGCGTGTTTCTTATTGTAAGTGGGGTAGGACTACAGACAGGGGAAGTCCATTCAAGCATGGTAGTATTATTTTCATCTCTGATGCTATAATAGGAGAGGAACTTTTGCATATAAATTCATAACATATATATACTTTGATATATATTCATATTGAAAGGCCACAGGAATAGCATAGAGCATATTATATCAAAACAAGACGGAAAAAGACCTTGTAATTATTAAAGCCGGGGGGTGGTGTAATAGTCTATTGTAAAATATAACTGGCATGCTGAACCACAGCTCTGGCTGTGTGAAGCAGTGTGTGTGTGTGCATGTGTGTGTGTGTGTGTGTGTGTGCACGTGTGTTAGTGAGGGCCTCTCTCAGGTAGGTAACGGACACCCCAGGTGAAATACTTCAGTCCACAAGCCATATTGAGCTGGATCTTGTATAATTATATAGTATAGATATATCAATATAGTACAAAAGAAGAAGATTTTAAAAATTTTGAGGTCTTGGATCTACAAAATACTGCAAAAAGGTGTTTTGATATATTGCAGAGTAACAAAGAGGACCTCGTGTGACCCGTTCCGGTAAACAGACAGCTCGCTGTCCATTATTACCATGTTCTGATTCAAATGACGGATAAACGTTTGTTTTTTTTATTTTTTACACAATGTTTTTCTAAAGTGAGATACAAAGAGTATTGAACAGTCAGCATTAGAAACAAGTTAGAAAGATTATATAAGGCCAGCTAAAACCAACCCTGTTCAGATTCAACCGCTGTCCCCTCTGAAAGCCGGTTCTTTGTTTCTGTGTAGACCCCGTTCACATCACCGCTTTGAAACCAAAGTTCTGTAGTTTGCTATGAATAACGGGCCTCATGCAAGAACCACTCATACAAACAGACTGATTCAACTGAGGAAGACTCGTAGTTGGACGAAATGTCACCAATTAAACTAAATGGAGCAGGGATTTAAATTTTTTTTGTATTTGTGGATGTGCACACAACCACTTTTATTCCATATTCCAATTTTTTTTAATTCACATCATGGCTGACAATTCACTGAAATGTTTAACAACAGGAGTGTTTTGAGTAGGAAAAAAAATCAGACTCCTACAGCTGCCTCAGTGCCTTTATGCTGGTCACAGCTGAGGTAAACATCCTCCTCCTCACGTGTCGCCTGGTGGTGTTCACTATACCGACCGTCTCCCCCCACCAGCAACCGATTTGCTGAAGAAAGGTGTTCCTCAGCGTCTGATTTCATATCCATGACCATCCGTCCTTATGTCTGTGATGGTACGACTCTGGATGACAGCGTACACAGCTGTAGTAAAAGCCCATTTTTCCAAATCTGTTATGTTTTCGACTATATATTCTGATTCGTTCTGCTTTTTCCTCTTAGCCTAATTTTTGTGAATGAAACTTGCCCACAAACTGAGCAGAACATGTAGTCTAATAAGCAATGTTGGAGCGCTGATTATGCCAATGATCACATCTCACGAATGCGCACGTCTTCGTGAGCAGGTGGCATTCAGCAGGTTGAAACGAGCGACTGTCACAGACAAGAGAGATTTAGGAAAAGAATATGAAATTGTTCTTGCATGACTCCCAGTGTAACTACAGACGTTTAGTGCTGCAGTGTTGTTCCATCATGAGAGGAAATCTACATTAAACACGACTTCTTAATGGTGTTTCTGATGTGAACAGGGTCTTTAAAAAACTCCTTAACCACAAGCTGTGTACCGCTGTGTTCAGCAGCAACAGCAGTTAAAAAAACAGTCCCCATCATTCGTCTTCCCGCTTGGTAAAACAACATCCAACCCGTGGTTACGTCTACTGTTAGAGAGCATACAGCACCACAGCATGCTCAGGTATACAAAATAATATAGATCTGTTTACTATTAGCTCTATAATATCATATATATATATATATATCAATTTTCTGTTTAATATATCTTTCATATAATATACCCAAGGCTTAAGGGTGAATAAACTCAAGCTTTTCTTTGACGAAATGGGTGATCCCTTTGCAGAAAGACCTTCCTTCTGTTTTCACCAATGCAGTTAAGGGACGTGAGGCTATTGAAGTAGCTAAGTGCAGTCTGTAGCCGAGGCCAGTCCCAGCCCACAACACCATGATCCCAACACCGAGACCAGGTTACAATCATAGTCCCTTATCCAAGAGTCCTGTTTTTTGGCAATTTCTTTACCTGGATCCTTAAAGAGACCCAAGATAGGGTAACGAATTGAACAACTTTCTCTTAGACAAAATGAAGTAAGGTAATTCAAGAGTGTTGGGGGTATTTCCGTGCCAAAGGTTGCTAAGATAAGCTGCCAAAAAAGTTGCTCAGAAATGTTAACACTGCCTTAGCATCCCTCAACACCAACCCCAACACCAACCCGTCATTCAAGTCTCTGCCTCAGAGTGCAAACGCCAGATCGGTAAAACATACCAGTAAGACAATATGCTGTGATGAACCAAGGAAGGAAGTTCAGAGTTTAGTTTCTAACTGAAATGAAACAAATGACTAAATCAAAACAGCTGGTGGTAACAACTGGTCCTTCTTGTTCGGCAGCTGGATGAACAGTCACATGGGGAAGGAAGAAGGAACTGGGAACTTGTGTTTGAAAACAGTTGGCCAAATGTCAAATCTACTGTAGTATCTTAACCCTTACCCAACCAGGGTTCAACTGATGATCCCTCACCCCGTGCCTTAGTACTAACCCTCTAACATCCTGAACCCCGTCCTCTGCTGGGGCGGCCCAGTTCCTGCTCCCTCCCTACTCCACTGTGCAGCTGTCAGGACTCGTCGCAGCCTGGGACTGGCCTGCTCCTCTTCTCTGAATGTCTCTTTATCTGTCTGCTTCCAGCACCGGCTCCAAGTGCCAACAAGTCAATGGCTACACCACTGTGCAAACTGCATTAGGTCATTATAAACCTAAAAGGAAAACGAAACTTAAAAAAAAAAAAAGAAGAAGACAACTAGGAATATCACAACAATGTTCCTCTTTGTTTGGCGCCGCCACACCCATTCCCCTTCTTTAGTTTTACATTCTCTTAAGCCATTGTTGGATTGGATAGATAAGATTTCTATGCGTATATATTTATAGAAGGTATAGATTTGTGCGTAAATATACACAAAAATATACAAAAATGCATATAGACATACTGAATTTGTTAAGGACTGCCCATACATTTTCTGCTATGTACGTTAACATACATACAGTACATACAGTACAAACATACTTTATGTGTGTGTGTGTGTGTGTGTGTGTGTGTTAATTCCTTGGTTTATAAAACTCTACATTCAGTAGAGCGAGCGAGATTTCCTACAAGTAAATCCCAGATTCTCCACTTGGCACCAGTCAGTTCAGCTCGAGAGCCGAGACAGAAAGACAGAGAGGATGTTGTTGTCTCATAAGTCGAGTGCTGTAGATTTTTCCACGTTCCTATCTTTGTATGAAGCTGTCTGTCCTGCTGCGGCCTTCGCTCAGTTCCTCAGTCAGTTAAGTCTCCTTGGTTCTTCGTTACAAGGTGATCAGGGCTCTTCCTCCCTTCCATTTCAATCAACTCCGAGGAGGACGCCGTTGTAAACCCGTCTGTCAGTTCCACCTCTGGGTTAAAATAAACTCCCCTTCTCCCTTAAACTTGGCATCTGTGACCTCTCCTGTCCCTCCAACGCTGCTCCGTGGCCAGGCTCTCAGACGACAAGCCTCAGGAGGTTAAAACATTCAATAAAACTGGCTGCTTCCCTCCAGTGCAGCCGTTTGTTACCATGGTAACAACACCGCCGTGACCCACCAGAAAAGGGACAGTCCCCCCTCTAATTTTCATGTGGACTCCAGCGTGTCCAGTTGAAAAACATTGTGGTTGGTCGGGGTGGTGAAGAAGAGCTGGTCGTGCGTTGGGGAGGTCGAGTGGTTGTCGCAGGGGCTGTTAAGGCCCAGCGTCCGCTCAAAGTCCAGGAGCTGCCCCATGAAGTTGAAGTTTGGGGAAATGTTGGATTTTTTCCGCTTGACGAAGTCGTACGCGTCGTTGAGCGACAGGTTGAGCTTCTGCATCAGGTAGGCCACTGTGACGGTCACCGAGCGGCTGATCCCGGCCAGACAGTGCACCAGGATGCCGCACTTTTTAGAGCGCGCCTCATCTAAGGAGAAGAGGAGGGGGAGGGACGAAGGAGGAGCAAAGATGAGTGAAGGGAAAGAAGAGAAGAGAAGAGGGGAGCATGAGGATTGAATTACTGTTCAAGCCTTCGCTTCAGTCACACACCTTCAAATTATCGATGAGCCACCAGGAAACTGTCGCCAGATTTTCTGGCAACATGTTCTACTTGGCATTTTCATCAATACTAATGTGTGAATGAACAAAAAACCAATGATGTCAAGTAGGAGCGCACAACATCAATACAACATTTATGTACTATGTACAAAAAAAGGGTTTAAAGCATGAACTAAAATATTTATTTTCTTAAAACAGACGATATGAATGAGCAAGATAAATATTCTTTAGATGTGGATATGAAATTAGTTTTATTCCTGTAATTCTTTGTATGTCATTTGGTTTGATGTAATTTTACTGGCTTGGGTGTAATGTAATTGTAGCTATTTCATTTAGGGAACATAGTGTAAACATGATATTGTATATTGTAATATACTAATTAACACTACATTACTAAACAATGCACAGTTTTGACAGAATATCAATACATCACAATGCGCTAAATATCCAAATTCACATTTAAAAAATGGGCAAACCTTTGTTTAAAAGCCCTGAAAACCTTTTTTTGTCAATAAGCTTGTTACTATGAGCGATGGGACTCTGCATGCATGTACACACAATTTTCTGCCAAAGTCGGGGCACTTTTGGCTTCGCAGTCTTATTTCTACATTTATTTTTTCCTTCTCTGTGCTCTTCTCACTGGTTTGAGGTTGGCAGGGCTCAGCTGTGAAAACGTGATGCCAGATCACTCTTTGTTTCAATACATAAAACCTAAAATCACGTATCCAATCCTGACTATACAGTGATTGTGGCTTAAAAGATAGTTTTCAGGGGCTTTAAAGCAATGGACTGGGCTCCACTGTTTGTTACATTAAATGGGAAAAAACACAAATTTATAACTTAAACAATAACGTATTTTGTTAATAACGACTACATTAGAACCATTCATTTGTGCAACAGTAATGTGTAGAACGATAACATCACATCACACCCAATAATCAGCCATCCACTGAAAATGTCTCAGCTCTAATTCAATGTGATTTCCAGGATAACATGAGAATACTCCGGGGCATAACAGGAGAGCTGAGAATTAGATCCGTCTTTCCAAAAATGTTGTATTTCAAATCCAGAATCTCAACGACAGCAGAAACTCGTGTTTCATTCTGCTTTCTAGCTCTCAGTCTGTAGAAAAACCTGAATAAAAAGACATCTTACATTATTAACAGGCTACATCCATCCACCGTCTATCAGTTTCGAGCCCTTGCACTTGCATCACTACAGGCCATTAGAGCGAGAGTTAAGTGCTCCGTTCCTTTCTTCCTTCTCTCGCTCGCTGCCTCTCCTCGCTCTCTCTCTCTGCCTGCATCTCTTGTTGTAGGATTGGGGTCAGTTGGCGCACGAGCTCAGGCTGCCAAGCGGATGCCAAATTAAATTTATATGTGATGCGTGCTCACTTTCCACAATAAAAGGGGCTGAAAAAAAGACCCATCTATACGAGACCCTGAAGTCAAATAAGTCACCAGTAGTTAATCTGCTCCGGGCTGATCTTCAGATTGTGCAGCATTACGTCACTTTATTTGTGAATCGTCCTTTTCTCAGGCTGTTAAAAAACAGAAAAGATCTATTTCCTCCCCGTCTTCGTTCATGGATACATAAAGAACACATTCATTCAATAATTTCAGACATTTAAGGAATCCGCAGTTTACAACGGGTCACATCTGGGTCTCCTTTTCAGCCCGAGCTTTTCTCCTTCACCCATAATTAGCCTGCTGTTACCAAAAAGACCTGATGTAATCCCTGCATATTACAGACCGCCAGACAGCATCATTTAACATCAGCGTGACCCAAATCTGCCACGACCTCTGGCTCTGGCATATGTCACACTTCCTCCCACCTAAGCAGAGGCACTAGTCCAGAGAAACGTCAGGGGGGTCTGGACAATCTAAGACGATCACACACTCTCAGTGAATCATCAGAGAGGGAATTTACTCCTTCCCCGGGAATTCAGTCATTCAGAGGGAATGATGGGAAATACTGAAAATGGGACGAGTGGAGGGCTAAGAGTCTTGTGGCTTCAGTTTGACCCCATTCGTAAAGAATATATTCCCATGTTTAATTCAAAACTTTGCTTTATATTCTGTGAAAGCGATTCATATTTCATAAGGGATAGTAAAAAAAAAAGGGGCAGCTTTTTAAGAACTTTTGAGGCTGAATCTGTTTAAAACAATTTATATGGCGGAAAGGACACATTTTTTACATGATTTACCAGTGAGATGTTGGATAAAAGGGCAAAGTGGGTCATGGAGGACAGAGTTAACATAACAAACAAGCGCTGAGGCGACTGGTCGATGAACTGCTTTGGTGATCATTTAAATCTGAATATCTTCCGCTTTTCTTAGGTCTCTATTATAGTAAACTGAATATTGGAGATTGGAGATTGTGATGAAGATTTTTTTTTTTTTACTATTTTCTGTCTTTTATAGACCAAACAAGTCAGTGATTTTTCAAGCAAAATACATTAATTGACTATTTGCTGCTTTCCTCTGATTTATTTCATTATAAACTGAAAACCTGATATTTCATAAGAGTTATTTAGTTGTAGCCCTAAACACAACTAGAGCTGCACCAATAAACTGATTAGTTGATTAGTTGCTGGACAGATAAGTATTGACTCATTCGATAATCATGTAATCGTTTTTTAAAGCAACAATACCAAATGTTTGCTGGTTCCATCTTCTAAAAATGTGCAGATCTGCTGCTTTTCTTTATCATGTATGATAGTAAACTAAATATCTTTGGGTTGTGGACTGTTGGGCAGACAAAAGAAGCCATTTGAAGAGGTCATCTTGTTGTATTTTTACTATTATCAGGTGTAAGATAACATAAACGTGGGCACAAACTCAGGTCTCTGCTCCTTTACTTACCAATGAATGAAATGGCCTCGGGGAAAAACTGAGAGAGATTCTGACTCCAGTGATCAGAGATGGGGATCTGTTTGTACTTGAAGTCCCCTTCGTGTTCGAACATGTTGGGCAGGTTGGGCGTCACGTTGAGGATGTACTTGATATTGTACTTGCTGAGCACATCCAAGTTGGTGGAGTCTTTGGCACAGCCCAGGTAAAGGTACGGCAGGATCTGGACGGGAAACGCTGGCTGGTTGTTGGGGAGCGGGCTGCCCTCCGACTCCGTGGCGCTGCCCGGCTCGCGGTCTGACTCCCCGTCTGAGCAGTCGGAGCTGATGCGGAGCCCTCCCAGGCCGAGGACAGAGGCCGGCGGGGAGCTGCTGGGACAGGAGCAGTCCAAGTTGGTCTCGCAGTGCTCGGGGTACTCGGACTGGAACTTGTTGAAGCCCCCTGGAGGTCAAAGAAAAGAGGTCAATATTAGGAGAAAGACACGTTTTATACCTGGGTGGGATGAAACATGTGCCCTGTACATGAGCACAGGGGGGGGGGTCTGACTGGTCTGTGAGGCACAATGTGCAGTTCAGCATCTACAAAATGGCAGCTGAGTGTCAAGTCTGCAGAACGCAAGAGGAAATTAACCTTTTTGATTTTAAGGGAAGAAGAAACAAATAAACATCTTAATAAAAAAAATGCACTATTAAAACAATATTTTGCTGATAAATAATAAGCAAGAATTGTGCTATTAATCACACATTTTACTTTGGTTACTTTCTAATCACATTACATGCTGCACAGTAAGCCAGGTAGGGGTGTCGGGGTGCATGCTCTCCATCTGAAATCCCTTTACATGCCTTTTTTTTTTTTTTTTTTAACTCACATTAAGACAAATACATCACAAATAATATCAGATTTGCCATTTCTGCTATGATATTGATTTATAATTGATTAAAAACAACAAAAGGAGATTTTTTTTTTTTTTTTTAATGAAATTGCAGTTATTACTGTCAGGCCATGTTTTCATGTGCCACTACATCATAAATCCACGTGACACACAGCGGGAGAACGGGCTGATATTTCCGTCACTGTGAATAAGGCTGGACAGATGTGCTCCATTGAGAAAAGCTGATCCCCGGGAGGATCAGCAGCGGAGCAGGACAGCCAGCTCTGCTGCTACAACACTCACTACTCAGCTCAGTGGACTTTTTGTGAATGGCAGCTCGGCTCGTGACTCCAGCGAAGCATTTCTGCGATCATCTCCAAATCAAATCAAATCCACCCAGTGCTGCAGTATCTCCCACACGTTTACATCCGATTTCTTTCCCAATCATTATATATTTTTTATCTTAGTGCTGGTGGAGGATTATTCGGACTGCGTCGTCGCCTCCTCGTCTCCCTGTTCATTCATGAAAAAAAAAAAAAAAAAAAAAAAAAAGCCTGTCTTTTCCTGAAGGAACACAACATGGCGGGGCCATTTCTGCAGCATTTAATTGAAAACATATTTAACGCAGCTCTTTATGCCCAGACGCTGCTTAACGCGTCTTTTGATTGGCCTACAACTTATTCTGTCTTCATAAGAATTAAAATTCGGACGATCAAGGGGAGGAAGTGGTCTGTCAAAGTTCATTTGGACTCCTCAGTGAGTGTGGCTGATGCCTGGCGTTTTTATCCGGTATCACAACCACACGCTTTGTGATAATCCGTACAAATGTGATATACATGAATAATAAATCACAGAGAAACTTCAGCATGTAAACCGGATGATAGCAGCTGGGTTTATTTGAAGAATGGCCACAATGTGACACCAAGCAGCCCTGTAAACAGTCTAATAATCATCTGTTTTATTCTAATAAGAGTGGCTTGTTAAATGTGAAGAATCATTCATCAATAATCTCAAGAGCTTTGCTCCACAGACCCAGAAACAGACATCCAATCCAATCCAATCCAACAGTCGTGCCCATTAATTAAATCATCCGAGGCTACATATGTCTCAAGATTTATGAATGACGGTGATCGAGGTTTATTAATTGCCGTTTCAGCATTAATTCCTTCACCTTCAGAACAGCCGCATATCCTCTAATCTCACTGGATTCAATTCAATAATTCGGCAACGACAGACTCTAGAGTTTAGTTTTTATTTTTATTTTTATGAATTAAAGGCACTACAACACCTTCACAGTCAAAGCCAGCGGTGTCTGATCTTACCCTCCAGGTAGAAAGCCTTGCACCCGTCGTCCCGCAGCTTCTGCAGGAGCAGCCCCAGCACGGAGCTCCCCAGCCCGGACTCCTGCCGCTCCGGGGTCGCCTCGTCGTACAGGACCACCACGTCCGTCTTGCACCGCTTGACAAATTTCTCCTTGTCCTCGTTGTTGGGGATGATGGAGCGGATGGGGAGGTTGCCCTTCTTCAGCCTCCGGAGCATGAGGCCCGGGATGGCCAGGTTGATGGCCGACTCTATGTGCGAGGACTCGTACAGCTCATGGGGTCTGCAGTCCAGCAGCAGCAGAGAGCTGGTCCCGGACTCCAGCTCCTCCTGCAGCCACTCCACGCTCTTACTCGACATCATCATCATAGTCACGATCACGGAGCCGCTCCACAGATGATTAGTTTTCATCAGGGAAACGTTAATCCGCCTGTCCCCTGGTGTGACATGAAAAGCAGCGCAGCAGAATAGATGGACAGAAGCAAAATCACGGCGCTAAACTTCCCTTCCCGCGGCCACCACCACCTCCACCACCGCCGCCGCCACCGCTGCTGCTGCTCCTGCTGCTGCTGCTGGTCCTGCGGGCGCGCACACACACGCACCCAACACACACTTCCACACGCGCACCCACATCCAACACACACGCACCGATGCCCCTCTGGTTGGAGCAGGAAACTTGAACATGCAGAGGTTTCTTTCCCTCCTTCCTTCAGTCCGATAGAAGTGGAGGTTTCATTCCAGTCCATCGACGTCCATTTGGCGAGACCGCTCCAACTTTGACGCGTCAACAAAATGGCCCGAAGGTGCCTGGTTGGCGTCCCGGGGTGTGAGTGTCGGATGAGTCGCCGATGCTAAAGCCCATGGTTGTAGTCGGTGTCTGACATGCTGGCCCGTGGAGCGCCTCTGGTTTGTCATTTCCACTGGATGCGTTAAAGAGGCTCTGCGGGCTTGTCATTGAGAGGAGGGAGGAGCGGACAGACTTAAAGGCGCAGAGCTGCTGAGGATCCACACTGTTCTCATGGCATTCATAGAAATTCATTGATAGTCTGCACACTGTGGTCTCACTTTGATTAACACATCTAATGGTAAATTGTTTTCATGACACCAAGCATCCATGTAGCCTTTTATTTCTAATTACAGAGTGACAGTTTTTGTGTTTTATGAGTTGAGTTGTGAATGGGTCTTTAATATTTTTTTTTCCTTGTGAATCTCCAATAAAATGTTTGAGGTTTCAAGTGAATTACTTTTGCTTTTTACTCTCCTTTAAATTAATACAAGGTGCAAAGCTTTTATTAATAAATTCACCTCACTGATGCTCGTGAGAGACCGATGGGCATCCAAACAAATCATGTCATATCCTGTTGTACTACACAGGCCTTGTGGTGAATAACTGTGTCACGGGTCAAGAATGAACGTTCACTGTCAAAATTAACAATGTCGACCTTAAAGATCTCAGAAAGCTGCTCGTGAAAATCCTGAGATACAACTGATGCTGAATGGCCACTACATACTACATACAAACTATAATGTTGAGGAGAGAAATGGGTGTTTTTTCTCTCCATAAACAAAGATACACAAACACAGCATTGGCCGCTGGATCAGAAGTCATGTAAGTAAGCATGGATGTATAAAGAGAAGTGGATACAGCGTTCGAGGCTCCGTTCATTCCCATGAAAGCTGCTCAGTGGCACATGAAGTCAAAGTCCGACTTCTTGGGCATAAAAGTAACCGGATCGACGCATCGTTGGGCCCATAGAGCAAACGCACCAGCATCTCAGGTCTGCTGGGCCAACTAGCCCTCTGCTATGATGAGCGGGAATACAATTATCTAATCGTTTGGCTCTTCTAGACTTCCCAAATGTTACTGGACCGAATGGATCAAATTCTGATGTCATTCTGCAGGGGGGTTGTGACTCTTACAAAGTGTATTCGCCGATTTACAGCGGTCTCTTTCACAATGTAAGTCTAAGGAAAAAAAACCTTTTGGGCCCAATGGCATCACATGACGGACGCCATTGTTGTAATTACACGGTTTAGCCACTATGTGAAATTGGCTTCAAAGCCTGAAAGCCAGTTATATTTTCCTAGGATGGCGAAATGAAGTCCCTGAACTCCCTCAGCCTCTGATTGGCCTGATCCTAATACTCTTACCCTAACCCTAACCATGTGACTCCCCATGCTTAAACCTAACCAATCACAGTTCCTCATTCCTAGATACAACCAATCACAGTACCCTGTGCTTAAACCTAACCAATCAACGGTTTCCTTTGCTTTCCTAGATAAAATAATTTTGCGTTTCTCAACCGATTTTAACTAATAATTTTTATATTCAAGGTTTTATGATTGACGTGGAGACTGCACAAGATCCATACAGGCCAAGTAACAAGCAATACAACTTACACACATTTTCCACTGATCTCCACACCATCTTCACTTTACAGCACTCTCTACATCACACTCATCTGCACATTCACACCTCCACACACTGGCTTAAGAATCAATTAGTGACACCTTCCTAACTGAAAAATGGCTTTTGGCCACTAACTATACACAACTAATTGAGTGACAAAATCGTAGTTTGTATATTATTACCTATTTTCAAAGTGTGAGGGTGTTATGTCTTCAGGTCATGGCAAAAAATTAATTTACTCCTGTTCATTCTTCATCTTCTCTCAGAGACATAGCTGCTGCTGCTGCTGCTGGATCACACTGTGTATTTTAAGAAGATTTGTTGGGAGTTTCGTCGATTTGAACTAAATTCTACATAAAAATCAGAGCTATATGAAAATACATCATGAAAAATGGAGAAATTTACATTTGAGAAAAAGGCTAAATGCTGTTTAACGTAGGTATCCATGCCAAATACAAAAGTGGGCAAAAGAGGTTTCTTAGTATTTCTTGAAGCTCCTGGCACTCACACATCAAAAAGAAAAAGGAATGAAAAAAAAAAGACAGTACATGTCACTGTCTGCAGTGTGACCTGCAGATAGGAAACGTGTTTCTTCCTCAGGCAGCATGCAGCTCTCTGTGGAGACTTTCTGGTGATTTGTGCACATCAGAATGACTCCCTCACCACAGCTGGAAAACAATTAATGTCTTTTCCACTGACTGTTAAGCGAGGCAGATGTTTGATACAACACTGTCATCCAGATCCTCCATCCAGGGCCAGTGGTTCTCAGCCTGGGGTGAAAAATGGGGAATATTTTAATTTTAGTTTGAATGAAAGAAAGTATAATAATGACTAGTCTGTATAGGCAGTTAAGGAAAAAAACTAACTCTTATCAGACAGAGATCCCTGAGACCACATTTTATCAAATACTGGTCTACGGTCTTATGTGTATCAGTCTGAGATTCCTCTGACACCAAAAGGCTGAGAAGCATTGAGTTAGGCCACACAGCTGTCCGTGGCTAACAGTGCAACTGCACCTATAGATTTTTATAGAAGTTTTTTTGATTAAGTGATTACATGTTTAATCTGAAAATAGGATGAAATAGAGAAAATGCCCATCACAAGCACCCTGGGCCCAAGATATCCTGTTAACAATGATATAAAACTGAGAAAAACAGCAAATCTTCACATTTCAGAAGGTGAATATTTGGCATTTTTGCTCAATAAATGCCTTTAAATGATTGGTAGACTAACAAAACATGTAAAGCTCTATAAGTCTGTTTTAAAAGCTGCTGTATTCATAAAGTTTACTCTTCTCATTGATACTGATGATGATATGTGGAGTTCTTTCTCTATTTGTAACAGCTCAGTGGTGCTGGTGTACCTGCTGCACTCACACTGCACAACACTCACAACATCACTGGGTCATCACTACGTTTCACCATGAATGACCTAATAGGGCATCAGCAGGTTGTGACAGAGGCAGAGAGGGGGAAAAGAGGCGCGTTTGATTTCCTCACAGCTGCAGAGAGGAGGAGTGGGGGATGCACCAGCTGCAGACAATGGCTCTTTATCCCCCCTGAGTGACTGACACACAAACACACACCACAGTCACTAACAAAACACAGACACATACATACATGCATACACACGGTACACAAACACACACACTCACGCAAACTTTAGGGCTCTTGTGTTTCCACTCCCTTCATGGACAACAGGCTCTCTTAGAGAGTGTGTAGCCACTCGGTGTGTGTTTGTCTACAACAACTCTCTAGTAGTAAACAACACATCGTCATGCATCCTATCATCAGTAGTATTAGCAGTAGCATTGTGCTAACCCTCCGTGAATGTCGCGTCATTTCATGCTGTTTTCTGACTGATTGATTTGTGAACTTGGCTCCACTCTTCTGGGATTTTTTGCTCGACGCTCTAAAAAAGTCAGCGTTCGGTGGATGTGTCTCACAGTGTGATTCACAGTGACAGATTACCTCACGCTTCTCCAAATTCACACAGTGTACAAAGGGTCACTGACGAGAGGCTTCACCAATTTTACACATCAAAGTGTGTTTACAGGTGTTGGGGAGGACTGCTGCATATGTGAAACAAGTGGTAAAAAGCTATTTGTGATTCCAGATGTCACTTGACGTTAAATTGGCCCATAGACTTTACATTTGGATGATGGCACATAATAAAATTATCCTTTCCGGGCTCTGGGAAAGTTTTACAAATATAAAACTCATACCCTAATATAACAAAATATCCATTAAACAAAGAGTGACGCTCAATCAGTTATGAGGACGTCTCTTTTATAAATTGCGGTCTACGGAGAAAATGCTTTTTGAGCTTTTTGCTGCAATACCGCCAGTGGCCACTGGAACGAATCCAACGCTGTATCCAGTTCATTAGCTCGAAGCTACATTAGCTACTACTTGCACGAAACAGTCAAATCTCTACCTGAACTGTTGGCAGTTAAGTTGATCTGTGGGTAATGTGGGCATCAGGTTTTGACAAGGAGGAAAACTGCATGTGATAAAAAAAAAGGACTTTTGTTACAGAAGTTACTGTACAATCAATGCTGTGCTCTTCTAAAGCCTCTTAAAACATTCTTGCCAATCTTCAGAGTTTCTCTATGAGCCCAATACCATTGAGTTATGACCACATATGCAACAACCAAAGTTAAAGACCGGAAAAAATATTAATAGGTTTTATTCATTGTTAAGGTAATGTTCCTGTCTGGGTGTGGTTTGATCAGATTTGTTTGACAATCACCACATTGACAAACAATCCCACAGCTGTCATCCAATTTTGATTCAAATATTGTTAAATCTTGAGAGGTGCTAAAAAAAAAACCTGATCTCGATCATTTGTTCAAAGTTGGAGGCTGATTGAGAAAAAAAGTTGTCAGTGTCACAATACCACGCAGGATAAGTTACAAAACAAATGCAGAACAAGACAAATAAGCTTAGGTAAAGATTAAGATGTCTATCTGAACAACAGACTCATCAGCCGCTTTTCCATTGTGAGTGTACTTGCTCATACATGCTTCAACAGCCTCTGTGTTCACACATTTCCTGTTTCACAATACTTCTAGTCTGTGTCAACACCGTCAAGTTTTTAGAAAATTACCCTCCTCCATACACCAGCGCTCTTGAGGGCTTTAATAAGATTTATTATTCTCATATTGAAATGGAATATGAAGAGCAGCCTCACAAAGAAATATGACCACACACTACAGCCTCTTCAAACAGAAAAAGCAATATGTGAAATATGAATCTATTCGCTGTTGACACAGTCATCCTTCACTGATGGAAAAAAATACCTCTGCCAGATGGAGGATCCTTTAATTTCATCTTAAATCTATACTCCATAATGGTAATGTAATTTTCTGAGGCATGAAGAGAGCACAGAGCCTTCGTCCCATCTCTGAATCCAAAACCGGAACTGAGCCCCCGACTGTATGAAGTGTCGTTTCTCTGGATTAAAAAGCCACCTACCAAAAATAATACACGAATCCACGCAGAATCTAAAAAAGAACAAAGATAAATCTTATTATGTTATATTTTTTGGGAGGTGAAGTATTGTTTTAGCTGGGATTTATAGAAATAAAACAGATGAGTTGAGCAGTTTTTTGTCCCTCAGGAGCACGTGCCTGCACGTGAACTGCACCTGAAGCGAAAATCCAGCCTGAAAAATTTATATCACTAAAAGTTTCTCAGTCTGTCAGATTTTCTGAATCTTAACTTTGAGGTGAACTAAAATTAAATACATTTTTGCAAAGAAATCAGTACATGCCTTGAATGCCTATTTGGTAAAAGCTGCTGTTAGAAAAAACTAAGTTTTATCTGACATTATAGCGCCCCCTACATTAGTGTTGTCCAGTGGGCAAACAGACTGATGACTGCTGTTACTCCTGAAATAGTGCGTTACATTTGCTGTTCATAAACTATTTTATTTTAGTGTCTGCTAACAATCCAACAAGCTAACATTACTGTTGCATGCAGTAGGTAATTTGATCTTTTTTAACCAGGAGAAATGGCCCAATGGCAGTTTGACGATTTTTCCATCTCAGACACGTGTTTTTTCAGGCCATATGCAGCACTGTGACGCTCCGAGGCACCGCTTTTGGTTTCATTTCCACTGAAAATAATACATTTGTGAGCACAAAAGACAAAACATCTGTGCAGCCCCTAACAGTAAGGATGCATTTTAATCATTTCGCTAGTGAATGATAATGCAAAATGGCAATGATCAATGAGCGTCTGACTGTAGAGTAGCGTACTGTGTGTCTTTTTTTTTTATAGGGACCACTAAGTCAGTAAACAAGGTAGTGATTTCTGGCACAGCCTGACTTGAGACTGAAAGCCGGAACACAAACTTAACACACGACTAGTTAAGTGTTGCAAAGAGGGAGACGGTTTAAATAGCCAGCGCTATGTGAGATAACTTAAACTGGAACTAATAACTATCAACACTCCAAGGCTGCATATTGCTATGACGTCTCGGAGATGTCAGATATCTGCTGCTATGGAAACCGCTCAACCAGAGGCTTGAAGCTTACACACATTTTCAATTAATAAAGCCAAAAACGCTTTATCCTCTTTTGGAAAAGGTGAAAATATGTGATAGCTGCAGTATTGTTATAATAAAACAATAAAGTTGGGAGAATTAAAGTTTTAGTTCAACTTCCATGATTATCTATGGGAAGAAAGTGTTCTTCCGACATTGAATGTGAGATGAATCTGATTCGACTCGTCTGGGCTTCCTTACCCATGAACAGCTTTAAACTGATCATTTCTGAACCAGAAAATCTGCCCATATCCCTGGAAAATCACCCTGGGTAGTATCCAGTATTCAGAAAAAGTCTCCCATTCATTGTCAGTGGAACAGCTCCAAAACCTTTTTTCACAGATTAAAATGTTCTTGATTCAAGCTTCTGCAGAGATTTGAACTTCATGTTCACAAGACTGTAATGTGCCTGTACATTTGTAGCTCAGATTCATCCCGATTAGGCAGGATTCACAGTACTTTGGCCTTGATAAAGCTATGTAACAAATACAAAAACTTCTCTTGCCCTGCCTATTACTAATATACAAATATGCGTGACATATATGATATATGATACCATCATGATGGCAATGTTAATTACTCCTACAGAAAATTAAGAAATTACCAGCTTGGCACTACGCTCTGCCTCTTGTTTTTGTCTGAGGTCTCTTTAAGGCAGACTGTGGTTTAAACCCACTCACCTCTGTGATGGAGTGAGGTGGCCACCCCTCTCCCACGCTAATGCTGGCATTTCCTCTGCTGTTTCCTTTGCCCCCAAACACGCAGGTTGCCAACGCATAAAAAACAGGCCTGGAAAATGTATCAAGGCATCCTGTCCGTCGCTGTTCAGTTGCTCTGTGATTTGTATCTCTTCATTAATCACTAACTCATGCAGGTACGGAGAGCGGTGTATTTAGTGATTACTGGTAAAATGCTCAGGTTTTCTGTAAATAATAACATAGTGACTGATTCAGCTTTCATTCTGTTTTGAATAGAAAATTACGAGCTTCACAAATGCACTATTGTATTGCATTATATTCCAGTGTACAGACCGAACTGAGGTTCATTGCATTAGATTACACAGTTCAACATGGCTCTTCTGCTTTTGTGTGGTTTTATCCATGTAAAGCACTGAAGAAAGAAACTGTGCTATATACTATACTTTAGTACGTTTTTTTTAGTTCATTGTTGTTATTTAGGTATAATTATAGAGCAGAAACTTGGTACTAGTAGTAGTATGACTCGGAAACAAGTGGCAAAGTACTTAAAACCAAAAAAAAAAAAAAACAGATGAGTGGAATAAAAAGTAAGAATATAAATAAGATTAAAGTTAAATGAAATCAAAAGAACAAGTGCAGTAAAACCAAAAAAGAAAATGCAATTTTAAAATGTGTTTTTAGCAACCCTGCAGGTTATACGAGAACGCCAGTATTGGACGAGTTTGCAAAATGCAAAACCCAGATTATGTTCAGTGAAGACTTTTTTCTTTGTGTCCCATTCTCAAGATCTCCAGACGGCAACTATGAAAAGATTATGGTTGGGAAAAGATCTCTGGGTTAATAAAAAAGTAAATGGTAATTACAGGTCCGTGACAGGAAGCAGGTCTCGTATACAATATGTCACGTGCACCACACAGACATCCCCCACCTCCGCCCTCATACTTTACACCTTGTTGCATAAAGGGAATTACGTCCTGAATCGGCACTGAACGTTAGCATTGGATAAATGCCATAAATCTCCTCCAATCTGGACGTAATTCTGACGGATGCTGAGATGATTTTTACTGTAGTAGAGACGTGAATAAAGAACTAAGTTTCCCTGTCTGGTGAGTGGAGGAGCCCAAAGTGCAAAGATTCAGTCTCCTCTGGTTTTTACTCTTGACTTGGGAGCTGTTACTAGAGCAGATACAGTAAGCAGACCGTCCCATACATGCTTGGATAGGTTTGAACAACTCAGACAGGAATATGAACAGGAGACAGGAACAGTTACAGTAATCTAATCAAATATATAGAAACCAGGGTTTACCGTTTCCAAGAGCTCTGCAGATAAAATAGGTTCTTTTTTGTTTAAAAAATAATTAATGGATAATCAAATAGTTGTCTAAGTAATTTAGAAAGGAAAAATAGTCTTTTATTTGCTGGCTCAAGCTTCTCTGTACGATAAATATATTTGAGTTTTGGACCGTGGACTATGAGGATTAACCACCGCAGCCCAAATGTGACAAAAGTACATGGAGCATGAATGAAAAACACAAACAATGATGATGACAACATAGGTTGTTATTAAAGGTGAGGAACATGGCTCATGTAGCTACCTGCCCCCAACAAGCAGAGACAGCTGGTGCTGCAGTGATGCTTCATCTCGAACCGAGACTGAGATTGTTGAGCGGAGCACTCAGTGTTTGTACTCATGTCTTCAGTGGAAGTGTGTGAGCACTGACTGCTATGAATTTTTCAGGGATATAAGAGATAGTCCAAGTGTGGCTGGGTGTGTATTTAAGTGTATATATCATATATGTAGTGTGTGTGTGTGTGTGTGTGTGTGTGTGTGTGTGTGTGTGTGTGTGTGTGAACTCTGCACAGTCTGAAGCACAGAGAAGTCTGTCGGTTAAATTCATTATTAAAGACCAAACTATAAAGACAGAGAGAGACAGACACGCAGAAAAGGAGCAAGAGAGAGCGATATGGAGACAAAAGAGGGAGTGGATTTGAAAAGAAGTCGTCTGGCTAATGCTGTACATAAGTTTATACAAATGTACATCTGAATTAAGTCTCCTCAGTGCAGCAGTAATCATAAGAGAAAATCAAGTAAATTAGACACTAATGGTTGTGAGGATTTTTGCTTGTAACCCCTTAAAAACACATTTCTTTGGGTGTCGGTGTGTTAAAGCATTCGGTTAAGGTTACATTTTAGCTACGCTTGTGGCCCCACGGACAATCGTTCCACCACTTTGGTGTAGACTGAAATATGAATATGGCCCCCAGAGGATCGTCAACTTTTCCTCTAGCACCACCAGCAGGTCACATTTGTAGTTTGTCAAATACTCTGGTTTATGACAGAAGACTAATGCCGTTCCCATCAGCCTCAGCTATGTGTCAGCTAAATTATTTAAATGTGAACATGTTTTTTTTAGAGACAGTGTCAGAGATCAGGGCCTGGATGAGCAGCTCTTCGATTTGATCCACACTTAAATAGAGCTGAAGCAGTAAAAGTCCACCAACCTTAATGGAGTAGCTACACACACACACACACACACACCAGCCATCAAAGAGTTAACGGTAGAAATCCACCCTAAAACTGAGTCACCCAACCTGTCCTCAAAATCTCCCTGCTGCTCTCCAAGTTTGGAGCAGATCCAGAAAGCACATTTGACTGGTTTTGTTCCTACTTTGAGTGAGTGTTTAATAAATCACTGAACCAACATGACAAAAGCAACATTAATTCTGCTGAATTCTTTATTTGAACATTTAATTTTTTTTTTGAACCACCTGTAATCTTCACCCTGCCTACTGTATCTAATCAACCTGCAGAGCAAACACGCTGCACCTACGTAGGCACGATTGTAAAAGCACTGAGGTGAGTCATCGCACGTTAACCCAGTTTTCACCTCTCTCTTACTCTTACACACACACACAGACACACACACACAGACACACACACACAGACACAGACACACACACACACACACAGACACACACACAGACACACACACACAGACACACACACACACACACACACACACCTCCAGCATCACCCCATTACAGTATATTACCATGACAGCTGAGAAGCAGGGCCATAAAAATGGACGGTCAAAGGTGGCCAAATAACGCTCTAATGATCTGTTCTCTCTCATTAAGAGTTTCACTTTCCTCCTTTCTGTTTCAGTTTGTCCCAGACTGGCAGGGGTTGACTCACTGCAGCATCAACACCACATTAATCCAGCAATTTCAAGGCCATTTTGAATGCCAATATTTAGGTATGTAATTGCCACGTGTGGGTGTGTGAAAAATCTGTTAAATTGGTTTAGATGTGAGTTGGCATACAGTCCATGATAATACAGAAAGAGCACACAGTGACAAACAAGTTACTTTAAAGACAAATTTGCCACTTTTTATGCGATGACCAACCAGTTTTGATGGTAAATGTAGTCAGTTGAAGAAATAAATAACTCAGTGTGTGCTATATTGATGCAAAATCTGCTGTTCTGTTGACGTAGTCGGTGGCCTGAAAGAACTACGGGATCTGTCAGCTTGGCTTTTCTAGTCTGAGTAGTCTGGGGACAGACTCCAGACATCGCACCAAAACAAAACAAACCAAAACTTCACCTGCACTGCAAAATAGCTACGTTCCAAACAGCGAACATGGCATCCCAAAATATGAGTGCAGAGGCTGGTATGGAGGAGGACACATTTTACGGTGTTTTGGGTGACTCAGATATTTAGCCGCAGAGCTTACGGCCAAAGAAATGCAGCGGAGCGAGACAGAGGCTGCGGTTTCATTAGCCGTTCATAGAGATATGGCCGTCTGCCGAGAGCAAACAGCGACAGGTGCTGCATTTGCACCAATTGGCCTCCAATACCAACAGAAACCGACAGAGATCATTCTTGTAAAGGCTACAAGTGCCACCAAACACTCAGTAAGAGACATGCAGATGATGGCAGGAGCTTATGTCTAACATTACCTCTGATCTCAGTGACATTCAATGAACACTTCTGTTCATTTCTGAGTTTGCGCCCATAAAATAGGAGTCTTGTGTTTATGTTACACACTATTGGTCTTAATATTTAGCCACAAGGGTATTTCTCAGTTAGCTGTTGTTTTCTGGTACGTGAGAGTTGTACATGCTACTGCATTCTTCTGCTAACTACAGTTTCTGTACATGCTGTTTGTACCTTTAACTTTGTACACCAAATGCTTGTTGAGCATTGACTGTCACTCATATGTTCACTAATTGCAAATCTCGTTCTTATTGTATAGCAATGTTTTTGACATACATTTGCTTGAAATGACTTGTTGACGCAGACGACTATTGTTCTGTTGATTTCTGTTGACTTTCAACACAAAGTTGTTATGAACCTCAAGAACAATCATTAAAATGTGACATGGTCCAACTGTAATTGGGCCATGTCATGTTATAATACTGGAAAATGTAGAAACACTTCAAAAAGCCTCTAACTCGTCTGCTCTGAGCTGGCATGGCTGTGGTCAAGTGGGCACTGGTCCTTCTGGACAGAAGTGTTTTGTTCAATATCAGTAATTATGAATATAAATCTGTCTTCATGTCCTGTTAGCTGGCTCGGGTCTCGGGCATCACGGCTAAGGTTTAAAAAAGACATAAAAATTGCAGGCCTCGCCTTTTTGGCTGCTAAGAGAATTAATTTGTTGAATCACAAGATTCATACATCAAACTGTTTTTCAATAGATGGTAGTTGCTTTTATTCTAAAATCCTCTTGGTATGGAATAAAAAGCCGATATGATCAGCGATATTAACTACAACTCTGGAAGCTTTGGGGTCAAGTGCACTACTGACCCTTTCACAAGTATTTGCAATTGAGATGATTTGTGAAAAAAATGTAAAAACTAAGAAAAAAAAATGCTTGTTCCAGTTTCTCAAATATGACATATAGATGTTTTTCTGTGTTTTATATAATTATTATTGAATTTTTGGGTTGGTGACTCAAGGTTAGACCTCACTTTGCACCACATGCTGGACCATTCACCATTTTCTGACATTTCTTTGACGAAATGACTAATCAATAACAATAAAAAAACAACAGATTAAAAATACAAATAATCAAATAATCATTAGCTGCAGCCCTAATATAGTTATGACTGTTATTATGCAAGCCTAATGCACACCCCTTCAGATAATTGTTACTGAATAAAGTAACATGAGCTGTACCGTACACGGTGTCCTGCCTTTGATTTCATCTGAAAGACTGCTGTAAAATGTGTGTGTGTGTGTGTGTGTGTGTGTGTGTGTGTGTGTGTGTGACAGAGCAGCCGACCTTTAGAGAGGCAGGTGACTTTAAGGTGAGGCTCTGGGAAGGGGGCGGGTTTTCATCAAGTTAACGTCAAGTTTGTTTTATGGGTTGGCCCATTGTAAAGTAGGCCATCAATTTCAAACTCTCAGCACACATTTACACACCTTGAAACATGTGTGAGCTGGTTTATTTGTGTTACCTGAACAGTTGCACCACAGGTCATGTGTGATTTAGAGCTGACACTACACACTATAGACACTGTAGGTTCATATTCTACTGTAAAGACTTCTCCTATAATTTGGAGATGGGAATACAATGAAAGTTCTGCTGAGCAGCAGATGTGAATAAAGATATCCAGGTATAGTCTGACGATAAGAGGGCAGCAGAAATTGCTTTTCAGAAGAACTGCAGCTCCTTTTTCAGATTGCCATAACAGGATAGTTGGTCAACAAGATTAAAAACCTTTTCTTGCTGCATCGTGTTACAACAGAGGGAAAAAAAATCAAACCTCAATCCCTCCATCCATTCACTACCGTTGGGATTGAATGGAAAAGATGGTTTTGGAGCGGGACCTGGGGCGTGGGTTGGAGGAGCAGAGCGCCAAACCTCAGCCACTGCCGACAAGCGCGGCTCAGTCTCAGAGGGGGAAGGAGTGGGAGGTGATGAGGAGAGAGAAAGGGGGGGACAAGAGGGGAGGAGGGGTGAAGCAGGAAATGAGGCACTGGGGAGTTTTGCCAAATCCAGCAGTGGTCAGAGAGGACATGACGGGACTGAGTTTCTCCTCTTTTAAACGTGACAAAACTACTGTAAAGACATGATGATGTAAAGCTCCACACCTGTACATATGACGCTTTAATATCATGTGTCATGTGACTAATAAAGTCAGTGATGCATCATGAGGGCTTTCCCCCTTCAGTATGTTAAAATGGTTCTATACACTCATCCCAAATGTAACATTTGTTACCTACATACAGGTGGACACTAACTGGGTGTTGCTGAGTCGTCTATCTACATTTTAATGATTAACTGTCGTGTAATAAAGAGCAAATAACAGTCGGGCTGAGAACCCCTTGTCAAAACGATAGCCACAGCCATTTAACATATTGCATTTGGTTTGTGGAATGATGCCTCAATTCCCTTACTCTATTTCATAAAAGTGTTTTAATTGTTCATGATGTTGGTAGAGGTGGGGTTTATTTCAGGTTGGGTGTCCCACCTAAATGATTTAACATTACAAAAAAAAACAACTTTCTAATAAAAAACGACACTTAATTTGCTCATGTTGCTTTGAAAAGTCATATATCTGCTGACCACCAGAACATCCAGGGTAATATGAGCCACTTTTGTAGCTATATTTGTAATTGTGATTAACTTCGGGCACAGTCCAAGTATTTTTATAATGGGTGTTTATATTATTTCGTCTACCCCGTGTATATGGCTCTGTCTGTATTTATGAGGATCTCTTTGGGCTTGTAAAAACGTAAAGTGCACCTGCTTTGCTGTGACTCACTGGAAACATGGTTATTCTATGTTTTTCTACTGTGGTTCCTAAAAACTGTTCAGTGTATTTCAAAGCCTCTCATTTCTTTCCTAGAAGTACAAAACGTCCAGTTTCCCCTCAGCAGTGACCACCACACTGTTACAACGATTATTTCAGCGATGGCCACCGAAGGCAAATTATAACACAGACTAGTAGAACTTCCGAGAATACGCACCGGTAATAGATGTTTTGGGAAAATTGTTTCTTTTTCACCCCACAGCCACCATGAAACTGTGTCGCAGCCTCCACCTGCTGAAATGGCGCGCAGCAGTCTGAGAGAGGCCGGGTACCATTTCAATCTCACAAATCTGTCGGACACAATGTTTGAGGAAACAAAAAGCCGAGAGGAGCAGGAGCAAACAAAAACCTGACACACTGAACCAGTAAAACACTAAAACACACACACACACACACACTCAGGCAAGCAGTGGCAGCAACCACAGTGCACCAAGAAAAACATATCCAGATGTTCTCCTCATAGGATCACCAACCCCCTCCTACACACACACACACACACACACACACACACACACACTTGTGGGCCACACATGGGCTACATATTACAGAGGCTTGCTCTCCAACTTCTCTTTTCTTCCCTTTCTTTCTCATGTGCACACACACACACACACACACACACACACACACGTACGTACAGCTGTACATATGAGGACTACACACATACAGCATTCTCAATGGCCCCTTACCCTCAACCGTGACCATCATAACTGAATCCTTAACCCCAATAGTTAGTGGGCTGCTTTGGTGTGTTACTTCAGTAAAATGCAATCCAGGAAGTCCAGTCTGAGGAACAGATCCATTCGATCAAAAGCTTATCAGATGACATAACACAGCAACTAATTGATTAAAGGACCAGTCGTTTCAGCTCTAAACTGAACCTAAACTTAGTTCTAACAGCCAAAATGTCCTCACTTTGCAGGAATGTCCTCACTCATGGATTAAGCTTGGTCCCCACAAGGAAATATGTACAAGGACACACACACACACACACACACACACACACACACACACACACACACACACACACACACACACACACACACACACACACACACACACACACACACACACACACACACACACACACACACACACACACACACACACACACACACACAGTCAAGACTTGCAGTTATTGAACCCACACTTTCAGCCCCTCCTCTCCTCCACTAGAGATCCTGGCAGGCCGTCTGGTTGAGGCCCATAGTAAAGGGAGCCGTTTGCTCTGGCATGTGTGTGTGTGTGTGTGTGTGTGTGTGTGTGTGTGTGTGTGTGTGTGTGTGTGTGTGTGTGTGTGTGTGTCCTCGGGCCCCAGACAGGAAGGAAGAGAGTGGGCCCGGCAGCACAGCTCCAGAATTCCGGTTTTGTTTTTCTTCTTTTTCCATCAGTGCGGAGCCGGGTCTTAAAGAAACAGTCATTAATATTTTCCCCTCCTAATGACGCCACACTGTTCTCTGAGAGAGACCCCACAATAGGACTCAGTATGATTCATTGCTTCAGTATGTAAACATATTACCAGCATGTTAAATAAAAAAAGTCAAATGAATGAATAGTTCTTTTATGGCTCAGATGAATCTGTTCCTCGAGAAAGCACAGCGTGCGTCTGAGCGTGGCCTCGGGCTCATTTTCATTGAAGCGTCTAAAAATAAAAAGTACTGATCCAGCATCAGTGGTCGGGTTATGTACATTACTCACAGGGCGAAACGTAAGGATTTTGGACACAAGCAAGGCAGGTGTATTTATCAGCCACCCGCATGCTTTTGTAATAAACCTTCACTCAACATTTGGCACCGAAAGGGTTGAAAATTTATCACCACAGGCGATGGATGACACAGCTCACGGCGCATGATCCTAATGTCTGCTGAGAACAATAAAGTCAAAGAAGTCATGAATTCTCAAATAACTGTTCAGGCTCAGTGGACCAATCAGAGCAGGAAATGGTCTCTTTAAGTAACTGGTGACATCATGGATTTGGCAGCGATTACGAAAACAAACTCTCTTTCACTCAATACACAAACAGAACTCAGTGTTGTGAAAGAGCAACCGGAATCGTTTTATCAACCACTTCAAGTCAGAGATAAGAGTAAAAATCATTTATTAAGAAGGTACACAATAACTTACTTTCAGTGTATAAAAGTTTCAGGATATGAAAACAGACTGCAAAATGCTTAGCTTTCAAACTGCAGTAATTAAAATCAGCTATCCAGTGCTCACAGAGTAAAAAACCCAACTTGAAAACCAATGCAAATAGCACCATCCACTTAAAACTCGGACTGCTGTTATTTAAAATTCTTGCCATTGTCAACAATCCAATGAGAAGACCAAAAACAACAATGTGTCCATTTCTCAACACTTTACGACTTTCCTACCCTGTCTGTGGGTCTTTTTTATTTATTTAATTTCATTTAACCTTTATTCAACTAGAAAATGTCCCAGTGAGATTAAAAAAAAGAAAAATCTCTTTTTCAAGAGAGTCCTGGCCAAGACAGTCAGCAGCACAAAACACAGACAAGTTATTGAAATAGACAAAACACAAAAAGATAGAGTAAAACTCAGAGGGACGGGGGGGGGGGCACCTCACCGCCATGATCTTGGCGCTGTGCCACAGGACCAGGCCAAGACTACATGTCCCCATCCAAAACCCAGAAGTCCAACCGTACTGACCGCAGCACATCCACTGCCAGCGCTACAGCTGTACCCCCAGCACAGGTCCATACCTGAAACCCAAAAGAAGCTGGGAAGTGCAACAGCCACCACTGGCCGAACCGCTACCGAAACCTGGAACTCTCCAGAAGAAGAAAAACACTTCAGCTATGTGGGTGAGTGAAGATCCACTTTAGAGGATTATTGAGCATTTACTAAGCCCATTTGTTCCCCGTATAAATCTTTAGAAACTGTTTCTTCAACAGCTTTACTCAAACAGGGTGAAATAGTACATTTGTTAGAGACTATTGACCTGTAATCAAGATTAATACTCTTGTTGCACTCGTCATGGGACTCACCAGTCCAACTTCTCTCCTGATCCGGGGTACAGATCTGATGCCTGTGCTCTCTTTTTAGCAAATTTAAGATCTGTGCAACTCACTGCATGGAACCCAATGAAATCATTTCTATATATAAAGTGACATGAGGCTTTCCATGACTGGATGAATTTTTCTAACGACACTGACAAAGAAACTGTATTTGTTGTGGATTATTTGCATCATGGCCGATACCCAGTCTGCTTAATAAGGCCAATTATTAATCAATCAAATCTGGGCTTTCCTGGTATTCATGGTAGCAAGACAGTGTATGCAAGGATTGACGTAATGAAGGAACAAGTCACCCAGAGCAACAGTGTACGTTGTTTGGACAACAATGGAGTTCAATAGCACAGAAGAAACTAGACCAGGATGTAGCTCCACAGACTATATTGTTATGAGGGTTGAGTCTTTGTTTGTTTTTGGATTTTTCACAGGATTTATTGATAATAAGAAAAACATAGAATATCACCTGACTTACTTGGTAAAAACAACAAAAACTTACCCCATGTGAGACACATAAAGGCACCGTAGTGGCTCTGCAGTAGCTGCTCAGTTACTTCATTTAAAACAGCACCTCTAGTAATGATGGCAGGTGAAAGAAAAAAAGATGTGAATCATCTGCGGACGGCAAATTGTGGACAGGGAATGTGGTCAGACAACATGACTTTATCAATGCATCTTTCTCCAATTAAAAAAAATCCTTAAAAATCTGTGCTGGACTGTGTGTAAGTAAAACATTCAGGGTGACTGCTCTACATTTTGGTTCAGTGAGAAAAAAAAAAAGCATTTTATTGACGCCATTCTGCAAGAGCCTGCACACGCAAATAGAGTTAAAACACCCACACGTGCAGTGAATAGGCAAGTACCAGAGTCTCTTGTTCGTGTCTACACTTTGTACACACACACACATGCACGCACACACGCACGCACGCAGCAGGTCCTTCGTCAGCAGAAAAGAGACTGCGCTCTCAGCACAGTTGTAGAGGAACAACTTCTCTAATATTCAACTCCTTCGCTTGTGATACCTCTTTGTAAAAGACACAGTACATCAGCAGTGAGACTCAGAGTGGATTTAGTCGGGAAAACAGTCCAGTCAGGAAAACGGTGCCGGTCAGCTCTTTGCTCAAGGAGTCACTGTGCGTAAGATCGCACATTTTAAGTGTGATCTAACAACGACGAGAAAGAACTGTGTGCACGTCTCTGTTTGTGGTGTTAGTGTGACCCCATTTCCCTCACACCGCTGCTCAGCCTCTCTCTGATGCCGCCATCTTTAGGCCTCCTCTTGTCTCTGGAGATGTAGACCGATCTCCATCTGGTTCTCCAAACACTCTTTGAGCTTGTCCTCTGTCAGCGTCAGCCGCTGCTCCAAGATCGAAACAGTCTGGAAGGAGGCAGAGAGGGGAGAGGAGCGAGACAAAGAAAGAAAGGGGGAAGGAAGGAGATGGATAAGAGAGAAAGAGCACGTTAGAGAGGGCTGTACAGCATCAGCCTGACAGTAATGACTATATAATGGCTGTGTTTGTGTGTGTGAAAGAGGCAGTTTGTGTGTGTTTGAGACAGATGTTGTGCGTGCAAGACAATCCAGCTGATTATCGCAGAGAGATCTGCTGCCTGAGCCGAAAACACCAGAGTTTCTGTGTCTGGAACGCACTCTCTCTTGTTCTCAGTCTCACACAGTTGCATAAACACACTTGCGCACACAGAGAATACAAGAAAGTCGCTATCTGAAACAGGATGGGCATGTGTGGGTAGTGAGATCACAGTGTGACATACTTTTCCTCTCAGCATCCGCCAACAGTGACAGTGTTTGTTGTATATTGGTGCTTGTAGGTTTCAGTATTGTGTCATCTGAGCCTCCAGGTGTAATTTCCAGGGGTGCCACCATCTGATTGAACAGATTACTGAGGATAGAGCTGGCTTTTCTAACTTTTATCCTATCAGAGCTGCAGCAGCGACATTAAGGCAGCAACTAAACCTGCCTTTTATCATCTAAAACGAGTGAAAATTGGAGGTTTCAGATCCAGACAAGAAGCGTACTCACGTCTTCAAGATCAAACAAGGAGAAGCGAGCACGGTGCTGTAATTCTGACTTCAGTTCGTCAGACTGGCTGCTTGCTATTAATGACTAGTTCTGTCCACTGATATTCCGCTTAGTAACTTGACAATTTCAAACTGAGGAAATTTAAGTCACTGTTTAGTTTGTATTGTACTTCCAGATCGAGATGAAAAACAATTTTTCTGTGCCATTGATTAATTTATTTCCTCTACTACCCTTTTATTTCCTCCCACTGTATTAGTCTTGTATCTGTCAGTATCTATTAAGGTTTCTCTTTACATTATGAGAGGCATTTTAAATCCGCGTTTGAAGGGTGCCATACAGACAAACTTGCCCTGGCTTGTAATTATAGCTATGCACATGGGTTGATTGATATGTCCTGGCTGTGTGTTCTTTCATAATAATCTAATCATAGAATAAATCTGCAAGACGACTGGGATGTAAGAAAGTAATTGGAGTTATGCCAATCCAAACAAAGAAATCGGCAGGAGAAAAAGCAAAGAAACAAGGGAAACAGCTTTGAAAAATTGTTTTGCAAAAAAGATGACTGTAATTTGAATGAATCTTCTTGTGGCGACAGCTTCTCTGACGTAATTGTTTACCGAGCTAATGTTGCCTGGTGACAAACACAATCCCAGCTAGTAAGCAGGTTTGGATAGAGGTGCTTGGCAACAAAAAATTGGTTCAGAGCAGGAATAATCAAACGGTAAACATGCCATAGAGCTCTCTAGATTTGGGCCAGTGAGTGACAGATATGTCAACATGTCTTGACCTGTAATTTCATGCCCCTCTGTGTGCCAGCCAGTGTAATTTTGAAATTGCTAGAGAGCAGCGCGGAGATGAGTCACCCACTGCCCATTTATCAAAATATAACCAGCTGTGTATGAAACATTGCATTTTAACGGAAAATGGGCAGACGTGAAAAAGCAAACCAGTTCACTTCAAGAGTGGTCAGTTGTGATTTGTTTGATTAAAAAAATAATCTGATGCTGAGTTGATTCATTAAAACTATACAGTGGGTTACTGAAGACTATTATATGAGTCACACCTCAAATGAATGGTCAAATAATAGGATGTGGGTGGTACTACTTTCTCCTTGTCTCTTTTTTCCTGCCTGTTATGGAAATGTCTTTCCTCCACATGTAATGGTCACTTGACACAATCAAAACAAAGAAGCTTGTAACAATGCCATAGACTAAATAAGCTCTTAAATCAACAAATAGTCATTAGATTAGATCCATTAAATGAAATAAAGGTGATTATTTCCCCAGGCTCCATCCACCGGTCTATTGTCTGCATCACACCATCAATATGACACATTTTCTATTGTCACATCACATATAACACATATCGAAGAGCGCTCCAACTATCATATGCATGGTTTCAGGATGTTTATCAAAACATCTACAGTGCAGGTGTAATTTGGTTGGTGGATCAAACCCTTCAAAAGTGATTTAAAGATGTGTCACTTAAGCGCCACACATTCATTTGGACATTTGATAGAGAGCCAGAGACGTGACGTCACTCCCCCCCCTCTGTTCCACTAGTTTCCTGTAACTCAGTACAATCTGTTATTGAGCACTTCTTTAATCTGAAAGGACGTTCCTGGAGTGTATTTTCCATATTCTAAAACAAATCAACATCCACGACAACAGTTTTTATTAATTGAAGTCTTTGCAAGAATAGAAAAAACTACAGATTCTGTGGAGACTTACAAGTACAGCAGTGCAGGTACTTGCATCAATGCAACTTGAATTTGTCCATATTTTTTGTTGTAATATCATTATTAGTTGTAACCTCTGCCAGCTAAAACATTTCAGGTCCTGCGCTGACCTCACAGTGCCTCACACACACACACACAAAATGGCATGAATAATCAAACATGTAGCGATGAAGGAATTGACAAAGATTGTTGAATCTATTAGATAATCTCATACTCCAACACACACGCCAGTGAGTTCAACAATGTGTGGGCGAGTGGTGTTTTCTTTCGGGTCATCAAACTAGATAACATCTCTGCTATTTCATGCATCATAGGAGAGAAAGGGCTTGTATGTCCTCTTTCTCTCCCTCTCTCTGCCTGGCTCCATTTTCTAGATCAATACTACCTCACTTATCTTACCAACCTGATATGGCTACCCAGTCCTTAGCCCAGCCAGCTTTTGGTGTTTGTGTGTGCGATTCTGCACGTGTCCCCAGGCAGCAGCAACATTATACGGGCATATAGTTTTCATCTGGAGTAGAAACCAAATCTTTATGCTCCTAAAAATAGAGCGGGCTGTTTTTCTTTTCTCTCCAGAACACATTATACTCTCCATCGCCCTGAGCATTACTGGCCTCTGTTACAAAGTCTCATAGCTTTGGTATGACCCATGCTACAACAGTCTGAAAGTCAAAGAAAGACAAGCTGGCGCTGGTGGCAAAGTCAGTTCTTTTTCCCTAATAGATGAATTACAGGAACAAAAAAAAGAGGAGTACAATCATTGTGGAAGTGGAAAAAAAGTCAAAAACAAACAAACGACAAACGGGTGGTGTGAATAAGTCAGCGAACCAATATCAATGAACTGCAGGTAAGAATAGCCTGCACTGCTGTGGTTTAGACCAACAGTGTATTGTATTGGCAGAAAGCCAATAAAACGCCAAATCGTCAGAGTTAAAAGCCTCCGCCTAGCGTTAACATGCTGATGTTTGTCTATTAGTATGCTATGACAGCATTAAGCTTTGAGGACAGGCTACATGAAGTTTCTTCTGTGCTATTGAACAAGAAGATCATCAGGTCATGAGGTGACTCTAAACTTCAATATTACACATTTTTCCACTGTTACCTGTCTGACTTAAGAGTTTCAAAATTTCAAAAAAAAAATCAGATAATGCCATATTAGCTAATACACAAGACACAAGAATCCCTTAAATTCATTCGATACAATAAATTCGTATCAATCTAACCCCCCTTTTTTTTTGCATAGCTTTCACAAGTCGGTAAAAGAGCAGAAAATATCAATACCTACATGTTTGTATTGTTGCCAAACCTAAAGACAGACATGAAGCCTTTTCAATACTTACTAAATAGGATGTATGATAAACAAGTGCCTTGTTGGTATTTTAAGTTACCATATTTCTCAGAATTACCGTAACTCCTCTTGGGGAATTCTGTCTCTAGCTTTCTTTCTTTCACTTCAGCTCAGACAGAAAGTAAGAAATTAACTGTTTCAGGAGAAATGGTTTCATTTACGCAGAGAACTACTACAAACGCTGGTGAAATCTCTGCAGTTCTTAAAACAGTTTAGTGGTTTTTTCAGTGGTTAACCACAGAAACTGTTTTAATCTTTTCTGAGGTACAGCTGTGAGGAAACTAAAGGAACATGTTTCTTTCACTTTCTCCATATGTTTCTTACAGCACCACTTTTAGCTACTTTAACAGGAATAAGGACGTGTCCATATCTATGTTTATCTATTCTGACAACATGTGGGCTAAGTAGAAAAGTTTGAATTGTGGCTAGCTCCTCTGGTAAGTTGTGGGAATTACACAGGAGAAATGTTGTTTCAGTCAGAACGAGTGTTAATAAAAGTTCGTTTTCCTCCATGAGCCACATCACAGAGAAAGATCACAAAATCTTCTCAAGTAAACTACTGTCCGACAGTCTATTGAGGAGGAGGAGGGGCCACAGTTGAGTTCAAGATTCTTCATTCAAGAAGTGTGTGAAAGAAAAGAATAAGTGTGGCTACTACATGACATGTAGGACAGGGGAATTATAAGACAGAGGAGAAGGAAAAGAAAAGGGTATGTAGGTTGAGGATTGTGGAAGGAGGGCAGACAAGTGAAAAGCAGCTAACACAGCAAACTGGCTTTGGAAACTTCAGTCTAATGTTGAATAATTCATCATCTTCCATCTCAGTCTCCTCAACTATTAGAGTTACAAAGAGCTGTAATAGTGAAAAATAATGCTGGGGGAAAGCCTTATAAAGGAGCAGCAATATAGAGCAGAAATAAATAATGTCGCTTTGTCAGGCTTAATCTCCAGAGGATGGGCGGCAGTGATTTAAATCATCATATTAACCAAAGTTGAATGGAAATTAGAACAAGAGAGCGTATTTCTGCTCACACCTTGCTGTACATTATTATACAGTATGAGTGCATTTAGGAGGCAAACAGCACCAAAAATGGGTTGAGCCTGTCTAAGAAAGGCAACTGCTGCATTTAACATGCCTTGTATGTATAGATTGTATTTTAGGTAAGTAACAACCGCAGTGGTTAAACTTTGCTTTGCAAACTAAATCAAACAAACTGCTGAATCTATATTAAGCAAATCTAATTTTTGGTTAAAGAGAGGCCTGTGTTTAGTGGAGCCATTTTTGTGTTTCATAAATGACCATTTTCTTCAGGGTCAAGTTTTAAGTTTTAACCTCATCTTCAAACCATGTATAAAACAGAAGGTGAGGTATTAACGTCTGTATGGGTGAAAAAGCGTGTCAACCCTGCATCACTGTGCCATTTGCTTACAGATATTTATGCAGGCTGCTACAGGGGTCCATTTGTATATTTCACTGTGTAGATTCACTCACCAATTCTTCAGTTTCACATCCTATTCAATAACAATAGGGAGAAACATAATAAAAAGGTGTTTTCTTGTAAAACCAACAGAAAATTACATTTAATTCTACTGACCTGTGAAGTGTGTCAACCATATAAACACATTAAAAAAATGCTCCATAAGACTTTCATCTTAGCGTATTTTTAGTTGTGATGATTTCTCTGTATTTTAATTTTTCTTCCTTGTTGTTTTTGTATGTTTACTTTTATTAGTTTTTAAATTAATTGTTTAGACAAGTCTAAAACAGTCTCTTCAATAAAACTGCTCACTAAAATCACCCAGGTTTCAAACCGCATAAGGTATAGCGACAATGCACTGTATATGACGTCACTGCAAAGACACGTAACGAGGAACAATGACAGTCTTAAGATTGTCAGACAGTTATATTTACATAACTCTACAGAAAACACCAAGTATGATTTCATCGATGATGCCTCTGGTATCAGAGTACAGTGTGCTTGAAAGCAAGAGGTTGGCACCCCCCCCCCCCTGGGAGGGGTTAGTTTGCTGCCTTGGGCCAATATTAAATGCTCCCACATGCTGAACTGCAGCTTGAAAGAAGAGGCCGGGAGAAACTTTTCACAGAAACACACACACACACACACACAGGAAGTGTTTCTGCATCTCTGCATGGCCATTAAGCATTTACACTTACTATCAGTGAGTGAGGCAGAGTGCTGCCAGTGCTCATATATGAATGATGCATTTTCCTCAGGGCACGTTCACAACCTCTGGCTAAAACACTGCACACACACACACACAAACACACACCCTCACACACACACACAAAACCTCCCTGTGCTCTCTCTCCACTTCCTCATTGGACTCCTCCCATCTCCCTGTCCTCTCATTGCCTTTTTCTCCTCCTCTACCTCTTCCCCCTCACCTTACTCTTGATCTCTTCAGGGTGTTCTTGTTTCTTCTAGCTCTTTCTTTTCTACCATCCAACCATTTTCCAATGGTCCAATTGTCACCCTTAATAAATCCTCTGTATGCTTTTTATGGATGTATTTGTGTTTGAGGTTTGTTTTTTGTGCAACCTCATAAAAATATTTTTTTGAAAAATAGAAATGTACAGATCTCCATCAGGCGACCTCTGCTACACCTAACCTAAACCTAACCTCAAAGGAAGGCACTGCTACAGGAAACACTGCCTGACGGGAGGACAGACTTTGACATAACAGCTGTTAACGCTGGCTCCTTTAAAGTCAAGATGGCAGTGAGGACAACAGAAAGGGGGGTTTATTCATGTCCTAACGTGTGACTTTGGTGAATCATAACATATTGGGCATAGAATTAATCTGCAGATGCTCCAGTTCAGAATGAGACTAAACCTTTTGTTGATGTTGGTCTTTGAGCCAAGACAAAGGCATAATGTGGCCTGCAGCAGACTAGGTGAGGCTCATCTTCAGCCAAGTCAAAAGCCTTTTGGTCTGTGATGTCAAGCTGAAGCAGCTCTTGGTCACTTGCTGCCCCGACCGGCCGGTTAACAGGAGTGAGGAGTCAGCATTCAATGACGGCATTAGACAGTCAACAAAAAAGGTTTTTCAAAACTTGTGAATCACCACAACCACAAGAGGTTCAGCAGTTTGAGAGATTAGCTGCAGACAGATAGATACACATGCCCAAACACAAGGTCCCCTCCAGGCTCACATCTGGCAGAGATAATTAGATAGGTGTTAGGAACATCTCTCAATGAGGTGTGGTCTGGTGCAGAGCAGTTACTCACCTCGCCTCTTCATTAGCAGGGAGTGGAGTCAGTTAAATAAAAAGACATTTTGATGTCCAATGCACTTAATATTTACACTATCACACTAATATACACTGCAAATTTAACATCTGTACTCATTTCATACTCCATGTTTGAGAACTGACTTGTAGTGGTGGCTGATGTGGTATATGATGGCGTGACATGTGATGGGTGAGTTCAGTAATAACCGGCCAAACAAAGATTTATGAATAAATTGTATTCCCACAAATGTAATAACACTACAAAGATAATTCATTGTCTGACACCATGGCAGCTCCATGAAGCTATTAACCAATGAGCAAGGACAAACACCAATGCATGATGGACTACTGCAGCATAATGCATTAAACAGATGATGACCTGTCTAGCCTGTCTACTGGACTTTTGCTTGTCTAAATGATTTCTTGCAACAAAGCTCTCACTAGCATGACTGCTTAGATGTCAGTATAGTTTAACTGTAAGAGCTATCTATCAAATCCTGTCATATTGAGTAGTGTGCAGAGACACACTGCGTTAGTTTTTCCCTCTTGACACTGGACAATCAAATGATTACATTAGGATGCAACCATAAAATTAATGGATTATTGGATGAGTTAAATGTAACGTACTGTACTATATGCAAACACAGACAGAAAGTACATCAATAGGATCAATTAAAAAAAAAAAGATGACAATGGTAAAATAATGGATCTTTTTTTTCTGATTTCTGAGCTGTGTCTAAATTGTTATTGTACATGTCTCTCATTATCTATTACTGATCACATCTATGAAGCTAAACAAACCCACAGAACATAAAAACATGGACATAAATTGATACGAAGCAGACATTCTTAAGTCTTAAGTGGTTGCTGTTTTATTCTATTTTTGTTCAAAGACCTTTTATTAGTCCTCCAAGCTCTGGTTTGGTCTGGCACTTATACTGAGAGTAGGGGCGAACTACCACAGCCTGCATGGTGTGTATGTGTGTGTGTGAGAGATTTTTTTTCTTGATGGATAAAAAAAAGAAATCAAAAGTTTTCTGTCCTGTGTATATTTAGGATTAGACGGAGTCAACTGGTTACATCTTTGTTAACACGATGGTACAAATGTGTGAATTTAATTCTGTAAAAGGGGGGACAAACTTAAATGATGTGGGGAAAAATGAGAATGAGAATAGGATTTTGATTTTTATGACTGTAAAGAAAAATTAAAAATTGTATCAAATAATGTCAACAACCAAAGCAACCTAGTGTATGGGCCTTGTTACATTCAGTCAATCCTGTCCCCCAAAATTAGTGCAAACAGCATTGTAGAGGTTGGTCGTTATTAATATTTCTGTGTCTGTGTTGCTGTGTCCTGGCCTGCAGGTTGAGAGTAAAGGAAGCTTTTGTTCTGAACAGTGTGAGTGGGTGGCACAGCTAAAGCACAATGCATGCTGTTTGTCATGAAAGATTAACACATATTCTGCTTACCTGAGTGAGAATATCCAGTTGACCTATGATGTGCTCCAGGGTGCTGGCTAGACCAGGGGGGGCCCTTCCATCTGATGCCTGGAACTGTGCTTGAACCTGGGGTGAAGGCTGCTGTAAGGCCTGGGTCTGTGCCTGGTGGGCGGAGGAGGAACTGGTGCTGGGGTTTCTGTAGGTGTGGGAATGAGGCGCTCTGCTGTGGCTGCCGCTGCGACTGCCGCTCTGAGCGTGGGCAGCCGTGTGGGAGTCCTGTCCGTTAAAATGTTCTGATGTTTCAGAAACCTAGAAACAGAGGGGAAAGAGGGCGAAGAGTTGTCAGAAACTCAGATGGTCTCTGATGTCCTTCACTTAGAGTATGGTAGAGATATGAGAACCTCCCACTTGTAGAAGGGTGTCATTAACGTACTGTACAGTGTAGTGTACATCAGGGAGCTACTGAACTCTAAGTGTTCAGCATACAATCAAAAATCAAAAGGCTGAAACAATGAAACAGGGTTATATGTTTAATTCCTAAGACATATTAAGAAGAAAATTTGATATTAATAATGCAGCATTCACATTGATTCAGGCAGTCGCAGATGGCAGATGGTAGACAGACAATAGCTTCCCTTCTGGACAGTATGAGAAAAACAAACAAACAGTCTCGTGCAATGGCAGGACAGCAAAATGAAAAACGCACAATGATATGTTGCTATGGTGATGTATGGTACTGTTTACAAAATTTGAGTAAAATATATAACATACTGTGTCCAAATCTCTTTATCTTTTTAATGAGGTCTTTTCATTGGTCTTGTGTTTACAATCTCTTTAACACTGTAATCCCGGTGGCCCATTTGTAATTTTGTTAATTTGGTTTCATCTGTACACACGGCATACACTGCATGTCTGTGTGGGTAAAGAAAATTGTTTAAAATTATACAACTCACATTTGATGGCCTTGATGGTTTTGAGATGATGTTGGACAAAGAGTTAATGTTAATGATTTTTTTTCCATTTTTTTTTTTATAATGAACCTATATTTTGCCACCCAATGTAACAGAACAGTAAGAACTTAAAATGCACCTTAACATTGGGCTTGTAAATTAACAAGAACTTTGCTTAAATTAATGCTTCATGCCAAGTCTGTTGCACAGACTCCAGAACGGCAATGGAGTAAAAACAGGGAAACTGTCGACTCCCTCTTTCTCTTTCTCACTCATACACAACCACAGACACACACTCACACACAGAGCCAGTCAGTCTGCCTGTGTTGTGATGAATTCATTGAGACACATGAACGTCAGTGACCACTTCTCTCCATCACCTTGCCTATGTGACTAAAAGCTGTGTGCACACATCTATAGGTTTCTTCATATCTCTGTCCGTCTCTGCAGAGGGAGACAACAACTGTTTTACTCATCACCACGCAAAAGGAAATCTCTTCACACTCAGCTAAACGTGTTCAAGACCGCAGTGTCAGACTGTCCTGTTCCTAAATGAAGCCAGATGAGCGGCGCTGTCAGACGTCACCTGACTCTACACATTTGCCCCAGACATAAATCCTCTGTATGCACACTGTCACAAACAAAATGGGCAGTGATTTCCTGCAGTCACGTACAACGCTATAAGATGATTCTTGATGTAATTTATCTGGTCCTGTATCGCCTTGCATCAGTTCTGTCGAACTAAAACAATAAACATGAGTTTCATGGAAAGTCATTTCACTAAATGAGACATTCCTTGACTGAAACTTTATTTACATGACAAAACCTACAGAGAGTAAAACTGTAGCCTTTAGATTTTGCATGAAAGTGACAGAGAATGAAATAATATATAAGAGGTTGGTTGTGTGAAAGCCAGCCCTGCATGAAAAATTTATGTGTAAATGAGATGACTGCCAAATCAGCTGAATGAAGAAAAAAATGGTAGAAGAGGAGCGCAATGTCCCAAACAGGATTTTTCTACCAACACATCGCAGTTTGTTCATTACTTAATGTGACACACAGTACATTGCATTGTGCATGCCTAGAGAGAGGCATTTACCATGGTGGCAACTGCAAGGCAGCTGAGGAGGACGACATGACAGAACTGGGGACAGTACAGTTATATTGACCACTCTGCCAATAGGAAACCCAGTCAAAATATTGCCATGTCGTCACACAAATAGACGCACATGAAAAAAATAAAGAAATGCTAAAGAAATGTATTTAATTACTACACAGCAACCTTGACTTCTCTTCCATTCTAATTTCCTGCTCTGATCTACAGTTGGTGGTTGTACAAAGACGGGAGGAGAGAGAGAGAGAGAGAGAGTGAGAGAGAGAGAGAAGACAATAGAGCAGTTCTGCTGAGCCTACATGCTCCACCAAGACTGGATTAACTCTTGTTGAGAGTACGACTTACAGCTTTGTATTAAAACAGCTGCTTAAACACACACCAGCCACTGGTCCCCACATAAACTCACACATGCTCATACAGAAAAGCAGAGACAAACATGGATGTAGATTGTAGACATATGTGTAAACAGACTCACATTCACAGATCTAATGCAGCCTGTGTACCGTTTCTTTTGATGGCCAAAAAAACCCAAAAAACTTCATTTCTTTAAAATGAATAAGTAAATAAATGAATGAATAAATAAATAACATACAAATTGCATACTGGAGAATCATTTTCATTGTATGCGCCACAAAAATGTTGCCAAATCAGACTGAATTATGACTAAACTGTGGAAAAGCAAACTTTTCTAGTTTGCAATCAAGCAGTAAAATGGTTTATACAGTGCACCATTGTGGGCTTTATTTACCTTTAACATACCATCCTTTGCAATGTGACATGTGTACATAGCGAGTTGATGCCCAAACAATATATTGCTCTGCAGCACGTCCTGTACCGCTGCAGCCTTACGTGAGGCCAGAGAAAACCCTGATACGTACAAGTGTACACACTCACACGCGCACGCAATCACAGCGCACACAGTAACCACCCTCCTAATGAATCACCTGGAGTGGAAAAACCAACAGTGGAAAATTTCCTGAGGCCCAAATTAAACTCTTAGTCTAACACAGTGAGCCATCAATACAGCCTGCAAGCTGCATATAAAAACCATTCATCAGACTACACGCACACGCACACACACACGCACACACACACGTTCCCCGCCTCATGTTTTATGTGCAAAGCAGGTAAGTGAAAAATGCACATGAAGGGACAGATGTGTAAAACTTGTAAATGTCTTCTCTCTGTCTCAGCGGCTGGTTCCTCAATCAATTTTAGTCTTAATAGACGATGTGTGGTTAAAAAGGGCTAAATGACTAGAGAAAGGCTATAAGTGAACCAGACTGAAGACCCACACACACACCTTAAAGACACTTGACACTTTAAAGACATGCAAGAGAGTGACTATCTTCAGTTAAGGCGACGTTCATGCTTTTCACTGAGGACACTGAAACTTGAGAAATTCCTGAATGCTAAACTCACACAATACAGAAGCAGGAGGGTGATGTGCTGAGAGCTGAAGGGCCAAGTTTAACCTCGCCATGTATTCACCGTGAAACCTTTACAGCTTCACAGACGCTGTTGTATATCTGACTTGTTGCATTCAGCTGGTCTTTGTGTGTGAACAGCGGCGATGACCGCAGCGGGAACAGTAAGAGTTTCCAGTTGAGAAAGAGCAGGAGTCATGCCGTTTACTCAGCATGTACTATGTATTCAGCTGGATTATGGATTACAGACGTCTCTCCCAGTAGACAATTTGACTTCTCAAACACAGGTGTATCTAATAACACTAATCATGGCTACATTTCATGTACTTGCGCTGGTGCCAGAGCTCTGGCGTCGTGCATGCTGGCTCACTGGCACCTCTAACAGCGCCATCATTATTGCTATTAGTCACACCTGTGCTCGACAAGACAAAATGTCAGAATGTCTGCCGTTAAAAAGGTCTATTTAGGACAGTGCTGACTGACAAATTTCAACACTTTAACAGGGCTTTTTGTAATGATTTCAACATTGGTACGAAATGCTGGGGATAGGAAGAGGGATTTCCACAAAACAGTGTTTTATTATTGGTGAAAGTGTTCCTGTCTGGGCTGAATGGTTAATGATGTTTATATAGAAATCACAATTTGAATGAGTACCCAGTTTTGAACGGCAACAGCCGCGCTTTTGACTTTAACCTAAATGTCTCCAAAGATGTAGCAAGTGAAAGCTTAAGATGGTAACTGTTGGTTTCACTGAGTGTAATGACAACTGTAACCAACACAATCAGCTGGATCAAGTAAATATTAATTATGTGAGTTAGCAAAGCAACAGCAAAAAACTCTTGGCTGTTGTCTGTTTTTCATAGAAGACTTTTTAAAATGAATGATGGATTTAGCAGCTTCAGTTCAGGGTCATGGTATTATACATGCTAACTCACTGTCTCACTGTCACGACAACTTGAATAGATCTGAGTCACTGATAAACTAATAAGACCTATTTTTCACTTGGATGTACTCAATAATTCTATGCTTAGTTTTACCAGTCTTTGTTCAGCTATGCCGTCCTTGCTTTTATCTGTATGTTTATTTCTATCTTCCTGTAAATTGTAAATTCTGTGTCATTGTGAGTAACTTAACCCTTTAACCTTCTGCTCAACCATATGGTAGAGCACATTTTGACTCACTATATCTTATTGAAAACATGTTTTACTTACGACATCTCAACCGTTTGGTAGAGGCCAATATTTCAAAAAATGTGGGGTCTGTTCATAAAAAAACATTGATTTTTGTAATTAGTGCCCCAAGGAAATAAAATATATAAAGAATACATTTTTTCATTGCTTTTTTCTTGGTGAGGACGTTAAAGGGTTAATCCTTTAACACCAAGTGTATCATATTTGATACATGGGTTTTTGAGACCTCTACATCATCAGTGTGATATTTGTGTTTTTTGTATTTTATGTGTTTGTTTGTTGAAGATAAACAAACTGTGAGCAATAAATTGCACAAAAATGCCGGATGTAGCAAAAATTATACAAATTTAATTTTTTTTAAACTTTTTGTAATTTGTCAGAAGGTTCAATAAACACCCCAGTTTCAAAAAAATGTGAATTTTCTGGCAATTATTTCATGGTTCAGGCATTAAAGGGTTAAACCAGAGTCAAATTCCTTGTATGTGAACACATATTTGGCAAAAACTGCCAATTCAGATTCTGATTAATGTTATTTGTAACACCTGTGCTTTTCCTACCATGAAAAGTCAAAATTTCTGCTCTAAAAAGACAGCCGTTGTCAAATGTACAAGACAGACAGATGGTGAGAAGAGTTGTGGGAAACTCACAGTAAACCTCAAGTCACACTGTATCATTGTTTTAAGCTCATCATCAGAATTGGGACCTTTGGGATTCAGAGCAGTGACGTAGTCGGTCCCGTCAGTCTGAAGCTAATGTTGGCTCAGGAAGCTACCGTGCAGAGCTGTAAAGAGGAGCATTAGGGGTTGTGAGGCCGATGTCAAAACACTGTCAGACGTAACTTGTCCAATTTCTCACTATAATTGTAACTATGCAGCTGCTAGGATTAGATATATGAGACATATGCAACTTTTGAAAGATACTGACTAGTCAAGCTTAGCTGACTTTACTGCATTCAACACTGGAGCAGGCGGCATCGGAGCAGCAAGTACAAAGGGGTTACACTGCCCTCTGTTTCCATCCCAGTCAGTTCTGTGCTACTCCATTTGTTAAGTTTACAGCGCGCCATGTTGTTATCCTGAGTTGAATTGTTGGTAACGTTTTAATGTATTTTCACACCTACTTGTCCACACAAAATATGGGCCCAGGAGTATAATGTGTTTTGACACCAGCTGTTGCTGTTTAACAGGACTAAGAGTGTTAATTGACTGTTCAAGGATAATGTCTTTTACTTGAAATTCATGCCCGCCCTTTCCTTTATAGCTGGTATAGCTCGCCATAATATATCTTCATCTACAGAGAAAGTCTTGTTCTGCGGTACACTTTTGGTACAGTGTGAAAAAAAAAACCTAAAAAAAAACTAAATATAAACAAAGTCAATCCATCATATCTGTCCTCTGAGGCTTAATCACAACTAAAATTTGAAATAAACAGTATCCCTTTCTTTGATTGAATGCTGGAGCATATATGTGTCATAACATAATTATAAGATGTAGACAAATCTGCTGCTGACAACTGCTGACATCCCAGTTAATTAAACTGGAGCAAATATTCTCTGACAAACTGCTAATGATGCTTTTTGATGGATGAAGCCTGTGATGCGACTCTGGTCTGACTTATGCTTCTGGACTATAGCTTACAGAACCGACATGGGAGGGGTGTTTCTCACCACACCCTTTTATCAATGCACCTTCTCACTCTCATTTTCCATTTCTCTCTGGCTGCTTCTCTCAGTCTTTCTTCTTCCACTGTTATTTTTCTGACCCCTTTCTCTCCCTGCTACTCTTTTGTCTGCCTCCATTTTCTTTTCCCTCTTCCCCCTCTTTCTCCTGACCTCCATCTCTTTTAACCTCTCTGTCATTAGTGTTACAAAGATGAACAGGTGTCTGCTAATGGCTCTCAAATTTGCTCTTTTCATTGTTCACATGCTTCAAATTCTAATTTCACTCTTGGTTTTTTTTGTCCCTAATGTGCTTATCTTGTCTGGCTCACGTGCTCACACTGTTTTCCTCCTTTCTTACCTTTCCCTCTCCCTGTTCCTCGCTGAAGCTCTCGCTCCACTGGACCATTAGGCTCTCTTTAACTCCACTGCTATCTTGTCTTCAACACTCCCATGTCACACTGCCTGCCTTTCCCTCTCTTGCTTGCTCTCTATCCCCTGCTGCCAAATGCATTCAGCTCCCGCTGTCAGAGCAATGCCACCTGCCTTTCCATACCAGCACCTTAAAGATGCACACACACACACATAGCAGCAAACACTGTAAGAGTCTACAACACAATTCTCTGAGATCTCAAATGTGTCTCGTGGATTGTTTCAGGGCTTCCACTGTTGTTGAGTGCCAGTAAAGTTTGATCTGCTACAGCTTAGTTACAGCAGCGGATTAGCTCTTGTAAATGACTGAAATAATGGTGAAGGAGATAGAAGTTCATACAGCTACTGCAGTGTGCAGTATGCAGAACCCCCACCCCGCTCTCCAATCCACATCCTAAAGCTGTGCTGAGCAGTGCAGCGATGTGTGTGTGTGTGTGTGTGTGTGTTGAGCTGTGAGGGGAAGCCTGCTGTGAGTGTGCAGCTCGTCTGTCTGCACACGTGAGTGGGAGAAAGACCCAGATGTGAAGCTGTAGACAGGAGAGGGGAGGGGGTGAGAGAGGGATGGATGGAGGGATTAGGGCGGATGTGATCAGAGAGAGCTGATCTGCCTGTCAGCAATGGTTGGCACTCACGCACACACACACACACACACACACACACACACACACACACACACACCGATGCATCTATTCTCACACACCAAAACAGCGACACATTAAGATTCACTCAGCTGTGTTGAGCGCAGAGATGGTCTGACTGAACCACACACTCTCAATCTTTAGCTGGAGAGTCCTCATTTTAAGGCTGGCTTATTGTGTTTAACAAATAGGCCTACATGTTCCCAGCACTGTGCCCATCACTGGCAAATTACCATGGAGCTTCACATCAAAGTACATTAAAGGATCAGCATATCAAATTAGCTACTTATGAAATCCCTGTGGATTTGATTCTGAGAGGGCAGCGACCATGTGTGGCCTTCGCCTCTGTATGAATAAACACAGCATTACTGTCTCATTAGTCAATTTCTTCCTGGTGAAATGAATTATGGCCAAAGGGATGTTAGACATAGCGAGGAGGGACAGTTTTAACACCTAGGTCACATTAGACAATTTAAATACAGACTGGAGGGCTGTAGTTCTGCCTCCTTTCCAAACCAGCTTCAGTACCACAAGCTTCAGCCACTAACCAATAATTAATATCATAACCTAAAAGGTTATCTACCAGTGCAATGGCTGATTAAAATTTTTAGGATTTTTATGATAAACATTTTATTTTCTCTATTAACTCAATATTTCCCATGAGTCTTAGACACAGTTGAGCAGCCAAAGCCTTGTGGGAGCTGCATGTTAAATGCTGCTCTGGACAAAATACTTCTGAATGTAGAGGAAACACTCAGCTGTCAGTTTATTAGGTATACCAGGCAAAAGAAATTAACGGGCTCTTGCAATAAATCCAACCCTAATGAAATTTTGAATGTCTCTAATAAAAGGTGTTAATGATCATTTTGGAGGATGCAGTTTATGGTGTTGTTGAACCGTGTTTGTGTTTGACTGACGGGACTTTCTATTATTTTTTCCACCCCATTTATATCGATGGAGATGGGCTACCTCTCTTACAGTGCACATGCTGTCAACTGTTAATAAAGTTATTACGATGAAGTAAACATATGTTACTGTGATTATTATAATTTGGTGATACACAGCTGCATTGACAATGTTATTGTACTCATAATACCCATACACACCACCTCTGAGGTATAACTACTGTAGAAACTTCATTAAGTACTGTTCAACATTAGCTATTTTGGTTGCTACCTTCATGAGAGCCTGTATCTTATTCGTCTTACTTAGAGTGGTTAGTCTTAGTTTTACTTGATTAGCATTTGTCACAAGACACATCACCAACATTATACACATAATGCATGCATTTTTTCCATGCTAGATGGTGTTGGGACATACAACTATCAGTTTCTAATTATAAGATTCCAATTTGTGCATGTGAAGTGTAATCCTGAGTGTAAACAGGCTGATAACATTCACATTTTGTGCTTCTCTTTAATTAGTCTTGCTTTTGGATGTATGAGCGGTCCATGCAGTTGTGATCCACTGCTCCTTTCATGGCTTCTCCCACAAAGAACATCCTGTTTACTATATTCTGCCTTTCTGAAAAGAAGTCAATTTATAACAGCACATTAGATCCACTTATCCTGTATTAGCGTGCCTCTGTTTTATACTCTCCTTCTAAACTCATAAAGCCTTTGAATACTTTTTCCAAGAGAGAAGAAAACAAGCACATTTAGGCAAGCTGGTGACATTTTTCTCTTCTCTGCTTCCTCTCAGGCAACGTGTGTGAGACTTGCGGCAGTTTATGAGAGATGAAAGGGCCTGTATTAATAATAAATTATGAATGGCTAAATTATACATGAAAGGGAAGATCTAGGAAGCTGGCACTTCCAGGTGCTGTTATTACCATTACTTTAACTATAACAACTGACAGATGACAATTCATATAACAGGATGGCAGGAACTAACTCAGGTTAATGAGGTTAATATGTGCGTGTGTGTACATACACTCTAACTAAAGATAAATTTACATCACTATTTCAATAGTACTAGTAGCAGTCGAAATATGTATTTGACATAAGCAGAATTTGACTACTTTGTGAGGTGAAATACCACATCAGTATCTACTATTATAGTTTTAATCATTTTTTCATATACTTTAAAAAAACTTGATATTCCCTGTGAAAACGATGCCTGCCACTAAATAAGAAACTTTCATGGTAACAGCAGCATTATTACTATATTTAATATGTAGCAGTCAACTAAAGCCAAAACACTAAGAAGGATAAACTGCATCACAGGAGGTCAAATATTTAGTCAACCTACACTTTTCATGTACGTATTGTTAAACTATAGTTTTTGCAACGTCTGTAAAGATTAGTGAGTATGAAACGTCAGTGACTGGTGAAATAAACATTATAATGTACACTATACTCCCATGTTTAACCCTAACAGTGAAAGAAATATCCACAAACAAACCAGAAGGTTACAAAAAACGATTAAGTAGCCATCATCTTTATTGCCTTTGTCTATATTGCCAGTGCTTATACACTGTGAAAAGAATTAGTCTTAACATGACTAAGGTACAACTAAACTTCATTTTCTTAAAAAAAAACTTCCAATAGAGTCAGACAAATTCACTCAGCACAGTTCTCCTTTTATAAGGAAATTGTTGAATTAAGGCATGACCTGAACTGTGTAACTGAAATAAAAGAAAAACTGTAGTATTTTTACTTTTGATGTGCAGTAGTAAATGTAAAATGTCAACATTTCCCACAAAACTACCTAAAAAGATTCAATGGTCATTATTCAACGTAACTTTCGGATTGCTGAGCTCCATCTCTACTAGCTAGATGAGCTGGGCTCAACTGACCAGACACCAACAGACTGGCAAATAAATTCAGAATCTGAACCTGCAAAAAGTAAATATAAGGAATATCTAATCTGTCAAATGTACCATCACAAAAATATGCCTTGTCAGAGCATATTTTTTTAGATGATAGAGGTAAAATACAGATTTGGAACCATCTTGCTTTCTCTCTCTCTTAATAAAGCAGATGTGAAAAGTATCGTGCTGAAGCCTCAGACAGCTGCATTTGACAAACCATTATTCCCAATGAGAGGATTCACTGGGGTTTTACAAGAACAGTAGTTCTCAGAAGAAGAGAATAGGTTTTCTACATTGCACTAATCATCTCTCCCCACATGGCCTTACTACCCATTTTCTAATCACCCTTTGAGGCACGTCTGTAATAATGGCTGCCGAGTGGAGGAGCTATTAAAATCTATTCACAATCGTGTATCACAGCAGCGTGTGAGAAAGACAGTCAGACAGAGAAAAGGAAAAACAGCCCAGGAGTGTTCATGGATGGCATAAAGAAAACCGGTGATATTAAAGGCTGCACAGTTATACAGTTACATAGTCAGTGTGAAGGAGGTGTTATTCACCCTCGCAAAGTGTAGCTGACGCTGCTTAAACACCAAAGTTGACTGTCGAAGCTTTCTGATGAATATGAGTTTTGTTTAATCGGATTCTGCTGGTTAGGTTAGGTTTTAGGATAGAAACTTCATTGTCCATGAAATGAGTCATTGTCTTTGGCTTCATCACAAACAACTAAAAAACACGAGAAGAGCTTGAAATTCAATCACAGGCAATCGAATACAGTCCAATAGGCCTGTCTTTGAATAAGAACCATACACAAAGACATACACACACACACACACACTCTGAAGCAGAGCCGAAGCCCTTGTTTGCCATTGCTGAAATTTTCCTAAATCTTTTGTACCATTAAAGACAGACAGCACACTTGACATGAGAGTAACACTACATTATAAGAAATATATATTTATATCTCATCACTATACTTCATCAATTAGTCATAAACTTTTGCTTTCACAGCATTAGTTGACCTATAAGTTCAAAGTAATTAGTAATCCCACTACTGGTTTAATGTCACACCTTGTCTATTTCTAACCTGTTAGATACAGGTTATAGAGTCTTGTGCTATTCTAAACCTCCAATAAAATACAAAGGCAAGGTGGCATCACGGTTAGTGGATCTTAACTTCTACTTCTAGCACAGTGATCAATAAGAGAAAGCAAAGACAGGGACGGTGTGTGCGAGTTGATGTGCAAGTTGATGTGTGTGTGTGTGTGTGTGTGTGTGTGTGTGGACCTTGGCTGTGCCCTTGTTGATGTAAGTAACACTGTAGCAGTCAAAAGGGTTGAAATCTAAACCATTCCCTGAGGTTCCCCAGCCAGCCTGTGACACCTTGTCCCCTTTGTGTGAGTGTGTGTGTGTGTGTGTGTGTGTGTGTGTGTGAGTGACATCTGACAAGGTCTTTTAATATTTAAACATCGCTGATGGCTGCACTACTTTCCCACTTTCAGTTTGTTTCTAATCATTTAACTTTTGGTCAGAATCCTTTGGTTTGAAAAGCCCTTATCAAGGAAATAATGAAAATATTTTCTCGTCTAAGAATGTCTGATCTGTGGATTAGATCCTTTTTTTTTACGTTTCTGCATATATTATTCTGGGATTTTAGTATTGGGAGGTGATAATACCATCTTGGGCTCATGGAAACTGTGATGGGCTTTTTCCTCTATTTTCTGACTTCTTTAAATGATTCAAAAATATATAGTTGCTGCAGCCATGCTTTGAAGCGCACACATTCATCATCACTTTCATATGGACCTGTGCATTAAAACATGTTGCAGTAAGTTTAAAACAACTTCATTATGTTTAGATGATTTGCTCATAAAACCAAGCACCAAGCTCTTTTTCTGCAACCAAGCGAGCAACTAACACATCAGATGTAAGTTGTCACAACTTTGTTCCTTCTTATGAAGATGAAGAAGATGAAGATGAGGAAGAAATTACTGATACTCAAAATGAACCATTAAACCTCTGCCTGCCATGAGGATGAGGAAACGCATTCGCTAAACCCTTTTAATGAAAACAATGTATTAGTGATTTACAGTCCCACTTTATGAAGTTTTAGGACAGATAAGTGGGCTGTCCCATAGAATTAGTTCTGGGACAGACAGGGGAGAAACTTTATGTCTCATTACTACTCTGCTCCAGTTGTTTGTGTTTATTAGCAATACACAAGCCTGAACTCTCATAACAGCTAATCAGCTACCTAGAGTAGTAAGTGCCGGTAGTCACACCCTGCATTAAGTCTCAAGATACCTGAAGTAAACCCACACGGACTACTAGGTTTCATGAAGTGTTGCAGCACGTTTTCTACCCAAATTTCTGGAACTGTGCGATCACTCTTAGCTACACTTTCTCCTTTGACAGATTTATACAGCAATCAGAGAGGGTGTGGTGGAATCAGCGCAAGTGGAGACTCCTACTGAAAAACAGAGAACGAGGTTCTATTAAATTACTGTCATGAAAACGGAGGAGATGCTGCCACAAAATGGGCTTTGGAGTCTGGAAGGCTTGATTTTCATCTTAATATTTTTTTCATAGTATAACTGACTTTGGCATTTATTGACTCATAATATTGTCTGAACCTCTTAGTTGTCAAATTAAATACAAACAGCACAAGTCAGGATAGTGCAGTAGCACATATTCTGTAATGTCATTACTAATAATAGCATTAATGCGTTATGAAGTTACACATTTCTAATATAAAGAGACTCAAATGCTCACTAATAGCTAATTCATAAGACACAATAATCACAGGAAGTTGTAGCAAGGACATTGAAGAATCATTCATTATTTCTTACTGTTGTTGTCAATCTTGGCACTCTGTCCATCATCGTGTAGCTTTTTAAACTCAACTGTGGGATAGTAAAATGTGTCTAAATTTTTGCATTAGAGGATATAGTCATAAACTGAGCACAGATTAATATTTCACCTAAATCGTGTGGTCAGAAAGATGGGAAAAAAGCACCCTGCGTATCAAAGTGTATTTGTGAGAATGAGTAGGTGTTTCTTGCCCCGTATGTGAGATATGAATGCAGCTTTGGGCCACACAGCAGACTTCAAAGAGAAGATATGCACGGAGGAAACAAGCCAGCTGCACGGGCAGCATGAACTACTGAAGGGCATCTGCAAATGTGTTTCTATATTTTTATTTTTGAGCCAGCTGGAACACATGCACGCAAATGCACACATACACATATCTATGTGTGTGTCCATTTGTGTGTGCATACCATAAGACAACCAAGCGTTGAGACCCGGCATGAGAGGGACACATTTTGTACTTCAACCACACTGCAGGTAAAGCTCTAAGAATATCAAAATCATTAGTATCTTGATCATTGAGTTGAAATCAGAAAGTTTTCACATGGTGCTATAATTGACCATTAACATTGTGAAACAGCAAAATTAACTTTAATATATTGACCATCCTGGTGGGTTAGTAGCTAAAGGCAGGGTCTGTAACACTGGAGAAACTAGCAACAACAGCTACATTTTGAAGTTCACTCTAACAAATAAACAACTCCAAAATGCAGTCTAAACGGTGTGGTGGGTACATATTTATTTACGGAGGACAAAATAAGGAAATTATGAGTGGTAAAAGAAAGGGAAGGATATGTGGTATGTGAGTGGGATAAAAAGTCATGTATGTAAAGAAGCAAAGGGGATGCATAAGTGGGACATCAAAGTAGATTTGCTGTGCCTGTGGTTGTCTCCAGGTGTCTAAGCTTACCTGGCTGTGGAGCGCAGATGGACGAAAAATAAAGGGGGGGTGACCCGTGGAGCTGGCTGGTGGTGCCTGCAAGCTAGAAGTACTTCTATTCTGCAGCCTGACACCATCACCGTATTCAGCACAGTCGAAGTTGCTCTTCCACACCATTACCTGTAAATAATAAATACAGTTTTGCTTTCTCTTTTAAAAGTTTTTGATTCATTTTTATGAACGTTGTGTCATAAATTGTCAATATACCCTGCAACACTATCAGTGGTATGAGTCACATGATATGGTTACCAAGACACCAGCAAGTCAATCAATGGACTATATCTGGTTCAATGTTTTAGAATCGGTTAAAAGAATAAGTCATCACCTGTTCATCTGAACCTCCAGAGGCAAAGTACTCTCCTGTCCTAGAGAAAGCCACACATGTCACTGGACCCTGGTGTGAATGACAGAGAAACAGAGAGACGAAAGATTAGGTTAAACAACAATAAAATCACATCCCAAGTTTGTCTGATGTCGGGTTCAGACTACACAATATTTTTGTCTATTACGATGGTCACTGTGTGAGACAACTTGATTATAGTCTTAAATTCTTGCTGTGACTCTGGTCTGTCATGTCTCTCAGCAATCATTGCTGGCCGTCTTTCACGACATGCGGAATCATCATCAGGAAAGAGGTGCAAGGGCACGGATGTATTATAAGAACTGGATACAGCATCACCGCTCAGCCTTGCTTACGTTTTTCCCCTCTGGCAACTCGCAGCACCAACATCATTCCTCTTTTGCTCGCTCTGCCCCCTATTGGTCAAGTGGTGGAACACGTCGTGGAGGGCAACAAAAAAAAAAAATCCATGCTAGTCTTTCTGTCAGGACGTCATGAGGGGTCTTAAAGGTGGCCTCAGTTGTCCACTATGACAAACTACACGGAAAAAAATTTCATTCCCAATCGGATTGTAATCTGTCTGATATCATGTTGTCTAAACCTGGTATTACCTACAGTAATGGTGCTGTCTATGTGTTGCATTCATCCCATTCATTACTTTTCAAACCCCACAAATACTAACTTGAATAATATGAATAACTAAATATGTTTCTTCTGCCAAGCAATATAGCTGCAGTGAAAATGTAGGTGTTAATGTAGTATATAGGGGGGAGGCAAACACTACATAATTAACATAATACGAAACTAAAAATATGTACTCCAAACACATTTGCTTCAAATGAGAGGGTTAAGTGCGTTTTTGTGTCAATAGTTTATAGTATTTAGGAAACATTTAGGGTCATCTGAGGAAACAAAATTATGCTCAGAACAGAGGCTCCTGCATAAGTGTGTGTTTTGTGTGTGGAGGAGGGGGTGGGCGAGCGGGGCTGCAGCAGAGCAATCAATAACAGAAAGCGGAGACTCAGGTGAGGTGAGGTCACACACGATCAGAGCCAAAAAAGGATTACCTGCAGATCAGGACTTTGGCATGCCGTGTGTGTGTGTGTGTGTGTGTGTGTGTGTGTGTGTGTGTGTGTGTGTGTGTGTGTGTGTGTGTGTGTGTGTGTGTGTGTGTGTGTGTGTGTGTGTGTGTGTGTGTGTGTGTGTGTGTGTGTGTAGGAATCTGGAGTGTAGACAGACTCCAGCTTCAAAACGTCAAAAATCATGCTCTCTTGGTTTATTCTTTTCTCTGCCTCACAATGCAGAATGAGGTCAACGACTACTGCCTGAGCCCTCTGACTGTGTTCAAAGAGAGGATGAAGGAGAGAACAAACAAGAGAAGGGAAAAGAAACAGACAGGGAGGCTGCTGGGAGGAAAAAAAAGGAGCTGTGTCCTGTGGCTGGCACCCAGACAGGCTGGTTTGGGTGAGGAATGGTTTCCCAGAAGCACCTGAGAGAAGCAGACAGTGTCACTATGGCAACGCGACGGCCTGACAGACAGCATGTTCTGTCTCTGCTCTGACTAATGCCTGCTGCCAGGCTGGCACTTGCCATGGCCAGACTCACACACACACTCACACACACACACAGAGTCTGACAGGGCAATGAAACTAACTGGCACATTTTACATACTGATAAATGAACAGGGGTTGCAGAAACCAGACAGGCCCCACATGGTGCTCTCCATAAAGTATGACTAACAAGGACTGCACACATGGAGTGGCTATATTTCATAGATCGTTTTTTCTCTAAAACAGACCTATGAAAGCAGTCAGAAATACATACATTCATGGATCATCATGTCTACATTTGTCCTTTTACCAGCATTAGCACCGGTAATATGCTGAAGATGTCAGCTTGACACAACACTTCACCAACATCACTGATGTGTGTGCTGACGAATGCTCAAACACACTACACAGACAAATCTGGCGGCAAATTTATGTATTGTGCTCTCAAGTCTTGCCGCCATCACACATTTGCTCTGGCAGTGGAAGCAGAGATGTTTGGTTTAATCACAGTCGACAGTCGCCCCCTCCGACAGATGAAGGTATTTTATGTGAATGTGGTAATTAAGTCTCAAAACACTGGTCTGAAATTTTGTAAGACACAGGCTTTGGGGGAAAAAAAAGACATGAACATCGGCCACACACAGTGTGGCTGTGAAAATGTAGTGTGGTGTAGCTTATCAACCCCGTCAGGAGTTTGCAAGCTTATGATTAAAAATCAGCAAACTCCAGGATTTCTTGCACTGTAATCAGAAGAAATACATCACTTCATTAAAAAAGGAAAAAAACTATACTGTATATAGTTTGAAGCTAACAGAGATCAGGTGCATCATCGGCCCTGCAGGCAGACTACTTGGTCTTTAGCATCTCTTGGCTGTTTGAGGTGACTGATTATGCCTCTTTTCCTCCGCTTGGAATGTCTCGGTTCAGCTCGCTTGGAACCGTTCTTTTTTCCCTTGGCAAAAGTTCTGGATAGTAGCTGGTACCTTTTTGGTATCAAAATCAAATCTCACATTGCATTATGTCTCACCTTACAGCTGGTTTCAAGAAGCTGTGTGTTTAACCACGAAAAAAAAAACACTAGCATCTCATCTCTTTTAAACGCTCTGTAAAAGCTCAAGTGTACTTCTGTGCCGAGTTGAAGACTTTCTTCATAAAAAGTTTTGGATCACACTGTGAAAGTCAGTTATCAGACAGAGGAGCAGAGACATAAATTAACCTAAATCAGACGGATTCCACCCAGCCAGGTGAGATCCCCAGTACGAAGTAAACAACACGTTTGTCAGATCCAGCAGAAAAAACACTCCATCGGGGCCCTCACATATTTTCACATACAGTACATGCATCTATGCACGTACACAAACGCATACATGAAAGCAGACACATAAACACGCATAAATGTACACACCCACACCGAACAGATGGGGGTCTCTCCCATATCTAGCTATGCGACTTGAGAGACAATTAACACCCTGAACGCTCCCAGCACCAACAGCTTGGCGGAGTCACCACTGAGCCAAAAAGAATAACAACAAAAATGGAGACAGAGTGCAGGAGAAGACAAATTTGGAAGTGTGAAGACAGAGGGGGGAAAAGGTACTTTTTTATCTTGACAAAGAGAAGAGTCTTTTGCAAGCAGGTTTAGTGAAGCACAGGTGACACAGACAAAAAAGGAAAAAAAAAAGAAAGGATGAGACACAGGCAACATGTACAGAGGGATAGATAAACAGATGGACCACATGTGGTACTGGCAAGCCACCGATTTCCACAACTAGCCAGCAAAGCCAGTCCATCAGCTGTTCAAACAAACAGATACAGTCAGTGAGCCGTCCGGCCAACTCGTCCAGCCAGCCAAAATGTGAGAAGATGAGAGGCAGGAGAGAAGGAGGAGGCAGAAGCAAACAGAGATGGACAAAGAGGAAAATGAGGATAATGATAGCGGGCAATGTTAAACGATTCCTACAACACACAGAGAGGACTCTGAGAAAGAGGAAGGGATGGAAACAGAGAGGAGGAGGAAGAGAAGAAGAGGAGAGGATCCAGAGGAACGGAGGCAGAAACACAGTTCTGTTTCCTTCCAACAACCCTGAGATGAGTCATCATGAGTGGGCTGCCCGCTCGCCTGGCAAGTACTAAAATACACCACGTACAAAAAAGGCACCATACGCACACACTCGCACACATACACACTTCAGACAATCAAACATGTACAAAGGAGATGTCGAACACACTCACACATAGCTGTCCACACCATACCTTCCACGCACGCACGCACGCACGGTGCGGACAGCTATGTGTGAGTGCGCACACACACACACACACACACACACACACACACACACAAATAACAGAGCAGACTGCAGACATGACCTATCATGATCATGACCGGATAAACTGCACAGCTAGGCCTGTAGGACATCAAACGATATTGATGTGTCATATGTATTTCTGTGTGTGTGTGTGTGTGTGTGTGTGTGTACCTGGTGTCCATGCAGTGTATACAGTAGCTTCCCCTCTACAAGGTCCAGTATCTTCATTGTGGAATCGCTGGACGCAGTGATGAGGAAATTACCAGCTGGGTGGAAAGACAAGCTGTTCACCACACCACTGTGGACTGGAAAACACACACACACACACTTTATAATAGGAAAACAGACATTCTGATGTATATCCTTGTGCAATTAAAGTCAAAATGTTAAAAAAAAAAAAATCATCACATAAAACCACAAACTAAACACGCTCATCAGGTTTTACTGTATTTTACAGCTTTACATGTTCACCTTTTCTGCCTGTTGAATAACATGGAATTAATACATTATGATTAAAATCATGATGGCAGCAACAATGTTATATTATGTTATATATATTATGCATATATATTCTAATCAAGTTGAAACTGTCACAATTTTTGTTTATTAAAAACACCACAAAAATTAAAATTGTCGGTCAAAGTGAGTCCAAAATAATTCAAGACTTAACGGTCATTCTCAGAATAATTTTCTATTTTCCTTTTCTCTCTAAACTGGATGTCAGAGGTCCTGGTCAGTTACACAGCAGCACCTAAGGGGCTGTTAAGAGTTCAGCGTGTTAAGAGTTGTTGTTGCCTGGATGCCGCTGAAGTGCACTGCTGCGGTACATCACAATGCCTCAGTTGCTGTGTAACCTGAGAATGGCTTAATATCAGGTTTACATTAGCAAATATCATCATGTCAAGTACAGTGGCCTATGGCAACTAATCAAAACTTCCCCAGAACTGAAATTACTCCACCATGTGTGGTGACTGGGTTCCTGATTGAGACAAAATGTGGACGGCAGACAATTAATGAGCGACACAGTCCCTCTGCTGGCTGCAAGATGCTATGACACGTATAAAACACACCGATACCATTTCGGTATGGATTAGGTTCACATGAGGACAGTAAAAAAGGTAACCACTCCAATAAAAACAAAAGCCAGTTGAATTAACCACCCAACAGCAAGCTAAGGTGACTTACAGACAACTGAACATACTGCCAACTACCAATAATGGGTGTCCAATGGTAACCACACTGCATTGTAACCACAATTTTACAATTTAGGCTTTCATAAGTGGTAATTAACTATAGCATGTGAAATGAGGCACAGTGGAAAGGAGAAGGAATGAGAGGAGAGGGGAGGAAAGGCTTTTATCTTCATGCCCCATCTCCTCAGACAGATGTGATTATCTATTATTAGATCTCACAACTGAAATCCATTTATGAGAGCTGATTAGAACAATCAGACTGACTGGCAGGCTGACAAAAGGCAGCAACATTTGGTTTATTGAATATGCAAGAAATCATGAATCCTGATTACCAATTTAACCGTGAGCTTTTAAGCTTAATTTCATCTGGGTGTCAGTAATTTGCCAAAAACCTCCACTGTCTTTTTTCACTGCCTTTTAAAGGTGATTCTTCACTTTAGCTGTATTGCATAACCTTTTTCTCCAAGACACCAACACTGGGCTCTGGTTTATGGCTGTTATAGGGACCCAGCATCTTATAGAAGCCTGTAAAAGTCTTGTTTCAATGTAAAACTTCTATTGATATAATAACTACAGTGGGGCAAAAAAGTATTTAGTCAGCCACCAATTGTACAAGTTCTCCCACTTAGAAAGATGAGAGAGGCCTGTAATTTTCATCATAGGTACACTTCAACTATGAGAGACAGAATGGAGGGAAAGAATCCAGGAAATCACATTGTCTGATTTTTAAAGAATTTATTTGCAAATTATGGTGGAAAATAAGTATTTGGTCAATAACAAAAGTTCATCTCAATACTTTGTTATATACCCTTTGTTGGCAATGACAGAGGTCAGAAGTCTTCACAAGGTTTTCACACACTGTTGCTGGTATTTTGGCCCATTCCTCCATGCAGATCTCCTCTAGAGCAGTGATGTTTTGGGGCTGTCGCTGGGCAACACGGACTTTCAACTCCCTCCAAAGATTTTCTATGGGGTTGAGATCTGGAGACTGGCTAGGCCACTCCAGGACCTTGAAATGCTTCTTACGAAGCCACTCCTTCGTTGCCCGGGCGGTGTGTTTGGGATCATTGTCATGCTGAAAGACCCAGCCACGTTTCATCTTCAATGCCCTTGCTGATGGAAGGAGGTTTTCACTCAAAATCTCATGATACATGGCCCCATTCATTCTTTCCTTTACACGGATCAGTCGTCCTGGTCCCTTTGCAGAAAAACAGCCCCAAAGCATGATGTTTCCACCCCCATGCTTCACAGTAGGTATGGTGTTCTTTGGATGCAACTCAGCATTCTTTCTCCTCCAAACACAACAAGTTGAGTTTTTACCAAAAAGTTCTATTTTGGTTTCATCTGACCATATGACATTCTCCCAATCCTCTTCTGGATCATCCAAATGCTCTCTATCAAACTTCAGACGGGCCTGGACATGTACTGGCTTAAGCAGGGGGACACGTCTGGCACTGCAGGATTTGAGTCCCTGGCGGCGTAGTGTGTTACTGATGGTAGCCTTTGTTACTTTGGTCCCAGCTCTCTGCAGGTCATTCACTAGGTCCCCCCGTGTGGTTCTGGGATTTTTGCTCACCGTTCTTGTGATCATTTTGACCCCACGGGGTGAGATCTTGCGTGGAGCCCCAGATCGAGGGAGATTATCAGTGGTCTTGTATGTCTTCCATTTTCTAATAATTGCTCCCACAGTTGATTTCTTCACACCAAGCTGCTTACCTATTGCAGATTCAGTCTTCCCAGCCTGGTGCAGGTCTACAATTTTGTTTCTGGTGTCCTTTGACAGCTCTTTGGTCTTGGCCATAGTGGACTTTGGAGTGTGACTGTTTGAGGTTGTGGACAGGTGTCTTTTATACTGATAACCAGTTCAAACAGGTGCCATTAATACAGGTAACGAGTGGAGGACAGAGGAGCCTCTTAAAGAAGAAGTTACAGGTCTGTGAGAGCCAGAAATCTTGCTTGTTTGTAGGTGACCAAATACTTATTTTACCGAGGAATTTACCAATTAATTCATAAAAATCCTACAATGTGATTTCCTGGATTCTTTCCCCCCATTCTGTCTCTCATAGTTGAAGTGTACCTATGATGAAAATTACAGGCCTCTCTCATCTTTTTAAGTGGGAGAACTTGCACAATTGGTGGCTGACTAAATACTTTTTTGCCCCACTGTATGTGGCATCAAGAGTGGCTATACTGTAGTAAATGCTATATAAATGTCTTCAGCATTGATGTGGTTGTCATAACAGCTTTGCATTAAATATACAATGACTGATTGAAAACTGTGATTTTACATGTCATGCTGCTGAACAACTGACCATGATCTTCAAATAACTTCGCTGTAAACCAAATGCTTCCTTTATTTGGTCTTTACCTTGGTAGTGCTGCAGCATCTTATGGGATCTGATGTCCCACACCTTGACAGAGTTGTCTGTACTGGCCGCAGCGATGCATGTTCCACTGGGATGGAAGTCCACATAGTTTGCATAACTTGGGAGAAAAAGACAGCATGACATTTAATGAAATCTGTCTTTGGTCAAGCTTTCATAGAACTTAAAATTCATTAGTCCAGCAGGTTAATTCCAAAAACCAGTATTAAACAGGTCCTGGGGTTTAAGACTAAATTACACACACACATGGGTTAATGATTAAAAGTAACCATTAGCCTGCTTTTTATATGTTTTACATTTCCATAATCACAACATCAGTCTATAAATGGGATTTTTTTCAAAACATTGCTGTTTCTTTCGCTGTACATAATGATGTATATACATTATATAATTTTACATTGCAATTATCATATTAATCTGTAATAGTGATTTGTTCAAAATAATGCTGATGCTACTTATGAGAGTACATTTTTTCTTTAAAAAAAAATAACAAAATCAACCAATAAGAGTGCCGTTAAAATCTTAGCGATACCTATCCCTAGTAATGAATGAGTTTGTGTTCAGTGCCTGCGCACAGTGACCTTGACAGTACACATGGTTACAGGACTTTTTCAGTTGTTGTTGCTGAAGCATCAGTCTAAATGTAAGTCTATTTTTCTATTCCATACAATGCATCATGCTCTAAATGCCAAACATTTACTAATCACTGCCAAGGAAATATGGATTCTTCTTCTTTCAAACACTTATCAGGACATTTCTTATCCATATTTTTCCAAGTGCATCGTTATGGTGTCAAATACTCACCCAGCATGTTCATAGAATGAATGAATGCACTCTCTGCTATTCTTGTCCCACAGCTTTATAGTCTTATCATCACTGGAGGACACAATCAAACGATCGTCTGGAGAAAACCTGCAAGAAATGTATAAGAAATTGTAGATCTGGCTTTAATCGCAGCCATCAGCTTCAATTTTACCAATGACATCTATTCATTGAAGTTGTAAAGCAATTAAAAAATGTAAAGAATCTTTGTATATGTAACAAGCAACAGACTAAGAGGAAATATGTGCAGTAACAGCCATTGACATATCATTGCAAAAACTGTACATATGTGGATGTGTTTGTGCAGCGTACTTAGCACAGCGGACCCAGTTGATGTGCTGGTTGAGAGAAAAGAGAAACTTTTGCCTGTGGACAGTCCACACTTTGATCGTCTTATCGTCAGAGGCCGTGACCAGAGTCTGTCCGTCACCAGAAAAGTTAACACTGCGCACGGTGGCAGTGTGAGCCCTGAAAGCGGTTGACTCAGCCTTCCTGTACACACACACACACACACACACACACACACACACACAAACACCCAAACAACACTAAAGTTAAAAAGAAACAATCACAAACCAGTGGGCGTTCAGAAGTGTGTGGCTTCTTCTGTGCTTTGTGTCCTTTGTGGTAGCTTTTTAGTGGAATACAATGATAACAATGAGAGATGATAGAGACGTGCTAAAAAGCAAATGTGGAATACTCACATGCTGGGAACCCAAAGACGTACAGTTTTGTCTCTGGAGGCAGAAGCCACCAGGTGGCCAGAGGGAGAAAACTGTACGGAAATGACAGCATCTTTGTGTCCATCGAAACGATACGCTCGCATCTGAGGTTTCATGTTCCAGATCATCACGCAGGAGTCCATAGATCCTGTGGCTGCAGGGAGGAGGAGGAGGAGGAGGAGGAGGAGGAAGCACAGGTGAGTGAACTGAACACATTATCTATGACTGCAGAAAAGGGAGTTACCACTAACTTAGCACACATATATAAAACCAGGGCTCTGCCAGATAATCTGAACCTTCAAAGCTTTGTCCATAGCATTAACATTTCAATCATTCATTCTGTTTAAACCAGTGATGTATACAATGTTTCTGCACAGTTACAGATAACGATCAGCCTGGTCTAAAATTATAGTATTATACAAAAACACTGACAGTTTGCCTCTATGATTTTTTTATTTTATTTTTATTTTATTTATTTATTTTTCTTTTTTTCTTTTTAAAATGATGATAGTAAAATATGATGTCAGGCTTTCAAGGCTTCATTTGAAAACTTAAATAGAAGCTTTCAAATAAAAAAAACGATGTGCAGTACAGCCCTAATTAAAGACAACAGCAAACTGGTGCAGCAGATTATCTGCCCACAGACCGATAATTACAAGACACAGAGCAAAAAGGATTAGCCGTTACCGATCTGTTTCATATTGCAGCTCACATCCACACTGGTCACCGAGTCTCTGTGACCCTTGAAATGTCGCTCTAGAGTTGGATCAGACTGTACGGAGAAAGAGACAGAGAGTCAGAGTGGAGCAGCCACATATGTAAAAGCCTTGTTTTAAATCTTAAGCATTTCTCAATAACACTAAAGTCATGCCAAAATAAGCAGCAGTCAGGTGTGTCTAATTTCAGATACTTTATAAACTACTCTATTGCTTAAGCTAAAATGGTACATCATAATTCATTAGGTGAGATTTATTATATATAAATCTGCAAAGTAAATTAATTGTAACTAAAGCAATCAAATAATGTTGTGAAGTATAAGTATAAAGTAGGAAATAAATAAAGGAGGAAATTGAAATGCAAAAGAACTTCAAAATTGCATTAAGTACAGTACTTGAATAAATTTACTCAGTTACATTCCACCCCTGCTGGTTTATTAATTAATGAACATGCAGTGATCTCATATGTGCTCTCCAGTCCATGTTGCTTTATAAACAATGCCAAACACGGAAACACGTCAAACACAATAATTTAGCTTTTTTTTGTCCTCTGCGTTGCCTGTCAGGCAGCTGGAGCTAATGTGTGCCACCTGTCTCCGCTAGTTAAATTATCTTTTTTTTTTTTTTTTGTAATATTATGTTGGAGAAATTAACATTAGTCATATAATTAGTTTTGTGTCCTATGAAAAAGTCATTCAGTCCCATTAAAGAATGCCGGATCTGTAGGCGTCCTGACAGGAAGCACTGCCTGACAGCCAAAGCTCAGGGTAAAAACAGCCCTCCTCCAGCAGGCTGAGTTACCAAGGAGACAGGAGCTGTGGTGCTGCTAGCCGTTAGAGTAGCCGTTCACGCTAACGCTGCTCTCGGAGGGAGAGTCGGAGGACTGTCGGTGCCGCATGTTTTAGTCTAAAGGGACGCTTGTAACATGGCCGAGCTGCACATCATTGGCCAAATCGTCGGAGCCAGTGGTTTCCCGCAGAACAGCCTGTTTTGCAAATGGGGAGTAAACACTGGAGGGGCATGGCGTCTCCTGTCTGGGCTGAAGGAGGGTCAGACCCAGGTGGATATCCCCCAAACAGGAGACATGGCGTACTGGAGTCACCCAATAGACCTGCACTACGCGACCAAGGGACTCCAGGGCTGGCCAAAGATTCACCTCCAGGTGTGGCACCAGGACTCTTTCGGACGCTGCCAGCTGTACGGGTACGGCTATTGCCATGTCCCCTCCAGCCCCGGACACCACCGGATAAGCTGTGCGACCTGGAGGCCGCTCGGCTCCTGGCAGGAGCAGTTGGCGCAAATGTTTGTCGGCGGAGGTCCTCAGCTCCGCAGCCCGGACCTTGTGTACAGCGGGGCGGACAGATACAGACTGCACACCGAAGCCATGGGGACTGTGGAGCTGGAGCTGGGCATTATCTTAAGACACTTTGACAAATATGGCGTCGAGAGTTAACACAGCGACATAACCAGGACTCTAGGAAAGTGTGATGGATTATATATTGTGAAGGCGGAAATCTGACTTGTTTTTAGTAAAGTTTTCTACTACTACTTTTATTTTTAAACTGCTCTTGTGATTGTTTTTTTTTACATTCTACGTAAAGTGTATTTAAATAAAGAAACTTGTCTCGGCGAAGTTGGTTCTTGTTGATATGCGACCCTCAGGGATTAGCGGATATAGCTAGCTAATGGAGGGAGAGTAATCAGATCATTCATAATTACTCCTCATATTTAGCTTCATCCTGCATACTTTACCTAAAAACGTCTTACATTGCATTAAAATATAATTTTCTAATTGCCTCTGCCAAAAGAAAGAAAGGAGACCCAGTTTGCTGTTACAGATTAAACTGCCAATAACCCAAATGTTGCTTTCTTTTTCATTTGAAAGTTTTATTTTGAGTATTTTTGTCTAAAAAACCGACACTGACTGATTTTCATTAGCAAACCTCTTCTCCTGCCTTTTAGGCAGCTAAATTGCAGGTTATTCTGAATTTTTTCATACTCAACACATTAGCATAGGGTTAACACAGATGGGTTGAATTGTAGTGCCTTAAGAACAAAACTGCACATAAGTTATTCAATTGATCCATTACTAAATTCATCTAATTCAAGCTTCTGGGTGTATTTAACAGCTCAATATTAACAGTTTCATGTGTGCCCAGTGACTGGAAATGCTCACCTTACACTGTGACAAATTTAATAACATAAACTACATAAGAAACACCTGCTTTCAACATGTAAAAACTCCCACCTCACCTCTCTATTCAGCGCCAAACCAGTTTTCATGAATTTCACTCCATCCTACATCCCAAAGACATTTGTGTTTTGAGTGTTTGTCTGCTGCAAAAGTACAATTACTACAAATTTGAACAAATCTGTAATTACAACCTAAATATGACGCCTAAGCAGCACACACGAAATAATACAATAAGGACTCTCAGTGGCACAATTTGCTGCAGTGACACAGTTTAGTTATTTTAAAATAATTTAACATATCACCAATGAGAATTTCAGGACTACATCTTGTGTGCATTCATAGACTGCTGTAAACACACGACAAGCAGCAAGTTTGGCTTTATGAGACAATAAAGGCCAAAAACACAACAAGTATACAAACTTCATTTATCCACATCACACTGGGCTGACTCCTATGGTCTGGTTAGGTTTTAGGGGCTCTGCAGCTTTCAGATCAATTGTGTTGTGGACGAAATCACCAGAGTCACACTGCACTTGTACAGACCTGTGACCTTTAAAATATTTTCTGTAACACAACTGTGTAAAGGGTTATTTGACTTCCTAAACACATTTATTATGCATCTCTTCTCTTCGGCTACATCAAAACATTGCTTGGATCAGCTTTACCTGAGATTTCACGCAGATCACATACAAAAAGGCTAAAAAAAGACAACCATATTATTCACCCTAACCACAGATAGCTCCAGGTTGAATCATGCTCAGCTGAAAGCGTCGATATCATATAAAATAACTCAGTATTGTCACTAATTACTTTCTTTTACGTGAAAGTTGAGCCCATACTGGGAGGCTACACACAAGAACCTAACTTCGCTTCACCGGCGCCTCTAATAAATGCCACACAGCTAAAGCTAACTCACCAGTGCGGAAGTCATCCTCCCTGATATCGGACACACAGGGCCGGTAAGAGCGACTGCCGAGGCCGTCACAGCCGTGACCGTGGTGGTCTTCGTTTTTACGGTGAATGAAGCTGACGGCGTTGAACGGTTAGCTTACCGGCTAACGTTAGCTTAGCCGATAGTTGCTGACAACAACAAAGTTCAGTTTGCGCGCCGCTATTGGGCGCTGAGCGTCCGTCCAGACTCCTTAAAGGGGCCGCAGCACCGTTTCTGTGTAAACCTCAGTGTCACAGAGTTAACAGAGCACCTGTTTGATGAAATAAAATGACACGCAGTCAAACAACCAAGAGTAAAAATGAGCTATGAAATTAATCTCTGTAGATATCCAAGTGAGAAGTTTCGTTTTAAAGCGTGGGGACGCATCAGTACCGCCAGGTGTCAGCAGTGTAACACTGCTGAGAAACTTTATGGCTGCAGTGGTTTTTATCCAAGTGTTATATAGTGTTTTATGTCAAACTGATGCTCTAAGTCCCTGAAAAATATTGAAGGCCATTAAATGTGGAATTTTCTTTAGCAGCCTACATCTATAAATCCTGTCTTATATGTAAATAGGTCATTTTTCAATGAATAAGCAGTAAGCAAACAGAAAATATGTGATGAGTTGCTGTCAAAGGTGCTTTTACTCAAGGACTCAAGGAAATAATGTTACTAATGTTATAATTTTACTCCCAATACCTTTGTGTGACAGTTGTTACTACTTGTAATTAACATATGATGCGGTGCTCCTTAAAAAGCATTTAAAACTGACTCCATTAGTCAAGCTGTGACATTAAAATGCTGCCTATGTGTTAATACATCATTGATAACGGCCCAATAACATAATAATATAACACTGACAGGGACCGACTTAATGACATTTGCGTGTAGCTTATGGGCATAGTAGCCAATACTTCTGTATTTTTACTCTGGTAAAACTGTGATACGGGCTGCTAATTTTTGAAAGTGCTAAGTAAATAATTAAGTATTAATCTGACTTCTTCATCCACCACTGCTATTAACACAGGTTGTGCTGAAAAATTATATTCTCACAACAATTCTCTGACAATACTACTGCACTTACATCTGTGAATAGTTTACACGGCCTTGGCTCATCTCACTCTTTATGAAATGTGCACTATTTTTCTACTGCTAGGCCTAGTTTTCCTGCCTATGCATATTTGGCAACATATAAGTGCACAAGTGAAATTATGAAGGTGTTTAAACTAAATTTGACAGAGGCTCCCTCCTCAAGACGGGGATTCAACATCAGGTAATAAAGCAGGATCTCTTTATAGTGTCAGATAAAGTGGCATAATCCCAAATTTTCAAAAAACTAGCACAAACCATGCGAGTGAACTTTAAGTCTGGAGCGTTTGGGCCTCAAGCAACATGTCTGCTTTCCTTGGCTGGTAATCCAGCTGTGTGTATCAGCAATGATAATGTAAAGCATGACGGAGCTGTAGTAAACACATAGGTTACCTCCTCTCATAAAAATCAACTCAGGCCGTCATACCTGACGTGTAACAGTGTTTGTGTTGCAACATGTGGCCTGGCTTGCTGCCTGTAAGACAAGTGTAAAATGTTATTTAGTCACAATTCAGTAAGCACACCATATTCACGGCTACAGAAGAATAAAACGTGAAAAGGGTTCACAACAACCGCATAGACAAATACTGATTCATGTATTCGAGTGTAGTTACTCAAGAAATGACCCACTCTGTTGACCTATTCAGTGTCAACACAAACCCGTTCTTTAACCAAATCCCCTGTGGGCCGTTTCTGCCGCACGGCTGCTGTGTCACATTACCAAAAGTTCATACCAAAAATACAATCACAAGTTCCCTCCCTTACCCCATACTTTTACAGTATGACTGGCTGTTATTATTCTCTCGTCATAATATTTTCACACCATGTCGTCATGTTTTTGTTTTAGGATGTGTTCACATAAATAGGCTGCATGTCGCCCGGTAATCAGAGAGCCATCTATCTACAAAGTAAAGACAATCCTCGATGAAGTTTTGCTTTGGGGTAAATGTTAGACCTTTAGCAGGCTTTTAAAAGGCATTTAAAAAGCAGCCACACTCATTCAGATGTGGGCTCAGATAAAGCTTTTGTTCAGCTTTAGCACTGACCTCTCCTTTTTAAAGATATTTACTTCCTTTAAGTCCCTTTACAAACTTTTCATGTGAGTCAAGGGTCACATTCCCTGTTTGTTGCAGCCTGTGAATTTAAATGCCTTTCTGGTGGAATTAAAATAACATTTACTCTAATCATAGTGAAGAAAACTGAGTATACGCTTGTGAATAGTTACAGTTTTACTGTGTAATACATGACACACAGCACACTTCAACGATCATTTGACAGGAGCAGTTCATAATTCTTCATACTTGTAAAACCACCTGCTTCCAGTAGATGCGAAGAGGTAGGGAGGAAGAGAAACAGACAAATGACCAGAATCATTTTAACCACAACTCATGATTCATAATTCAATTGTGGTCAAAGAAGTGAAGGGTTGTCATCAGCTGACACACCCACTGAAGGTGTTTTTTACACATGCACGCACGCACACACACACACACACACACACACACACACACACACAATAACTCTCATCAAAGCGAGGCAAAAGTTTTACATGCTTCAGCAGCACTGTATCTGAGGTTATGCGTCTTTAAACCAAACATTCAAGCCTTCTCATTTATCTGACAACTATGAACATGTGTCAGTGCTCAGAGCCAACATGCTTAGTGTTGATGGGAAGTAGGACGTACTTAACTGAAAATAAATTAAGGTTTGGTCCACAGAAACATCGTTTCCTTCTCAGTAAGAGTCAGTGTTTTTTAATGTTGTTGTCTTTATCTCTTGGAGTCATTTATGACTGCTATTTAAACATGCAATCTTATCTCCTTTACTGTAAATTTTCCCCAGGATCCATGTGGCGTCCTGCAGCATTGTATAGTTCTTTTGTTTGCCATGCAGTGCCCATACTCAGTTCACTTCAGCAGAGAGGAAGCTGTGGGATGTGTGTTACGGACTGGAAGCCGAGGGAAACGACAGGCAAAGTGACTATTCCAACAACTCATATGCAGTTGATTTACATCACACATAATTAACTTAAATAGAAATGTGACTAAGTAAGAGGAATTTGCAGTTCGGATGTAAAAGCTATAATTCTTTCCTTAATCCATGCTCCTCTCTGACCCCTGGTATTTTGTGCCATAGACTGTAAAAACGTGACATCAAACCAAAAGGCTGCCATTATTATAGCCCTGTGAGGCTGAGGTAAAGTTTTTGACACATGATAAAAAATGATTTCACAACAACAAATTATCTCATTCTAAAATAGAAACCAGAAACCATGTTGGTCATGTGAATGTCAACTGATGACAGAGTTACATGGTTTTTAACTGTTTTTAGACATGTTATTTGGAAAGCGATTTGGTCTCTTTTGGACTAAAGCAGCTCTATCGTGTGTGATGGCTCTTCTTTGTCTTACAGGAGACTTATATAATAGTTCAGTTTTGTGAGAAAAACATTCCCCAACATCCTTCTTCCTCTAGTTTTTAAAGGCACACCCCGGCTCTGTCAACTCATTTAGAGCCAACAAACTTCAAAGAGGGAATTCCGCTCCATTGTGCTTCACAGCTAGAGGGAATGGATGTCAGTCAAGGCTACAACAGCGACAGCTCGACTAGTTTTTTTGCTTTTATTTTTAGAGACAAAAGTGAAACAGCTATGCACTTCACGAATGAGGAAATGTGAAGGTCCACTGAACTGTCTGCGTCAGTATTGCATCTGTCTGCACCTGTATCATCGTATTGTTGTCTGTTACAACATGGTTTGCCATAATTGTCCTATACAAAAGGAGAGGAAGTTTTTTTGGAAATATAAAGATGCATGTTCCCCAGTAGACAACACAAAGAATTGTGTAATGTTTGCTCAGTGGATTTGACCTTTGACGATGCCTTCTCTGTGGTTGCAGCCGTTATTGCAAAAGTTTGGTGACACTGTGTAGGGACAGCAGGGGAGACGAGGTTAAATCATCCTGTTTTCTTGTCATGTGCATTTCTGTTTTCACCTCAAGTGCTCACAAGTGTGAAGGTTGACTTTGGCCCGTGTCTATTTATTTGCACTTTGGATAAAGTAAGGAAATGTGGTCTGCATCAATCACAGGCTTAAAGATTTGATATGTTTTGTTTAGCAGGACAATACTTCTCAGTGTTTGAACCACACCTGTGATTAAGTTAAGAGCCATACACAGCCTCAGAATTCACTGTTCAAATATTAGCAAGGATAATTAACAAAATACTGTATGAAACTCTCTGGCTTGTATACACATGTCTTATTTTTGCAAAAACCAAACTGTGGAGAGAGAGAATTGGAGTTCTGACAGGAGAAGCCAAGGTGCAACAGTGCTGATTCATCTGACTATAAACATTAACTCTCTGTTCCATACAAGTGCCAGAAAGAATAAAACAAAACAAAACATGGCAAACAACCATGAAATCATTCCTTTCAATAAGAATTTATTTCATGGTTGTATGGTGGTAAAATAATAATCGATGTAAAACATATTTATCATCGCTATTGAAGTATATTTTATTAGACTCTGATAACATGTGAATGTGGGGGTAATTATAGGCTTTTAAGTGGTCTGTGTATTAAATAAAGCTATTGGAAGTGCACGGCAAATTTTAACTCTTATTTTATTGCTGAAAATATGACTTTTGGCTTCAGTGGTTTCTCATTTCCACAGCCGGAGCTGATCGATGAAAACAGTATTGACAGATAATGATTGCAGAAAGGCTGTAAGTGGTCATTAATTGGGAGCAGAAAGGCTGTGCCGTGCAGCTGTATTGTGCTCTTCCTGTGCTGAACATCCGAAAGTGCTCTGTGAAATAAACTCTATGTACTAATACTAATCAAAATAACTGCCCATACAGTTCAAGCACTCAGGAAATTAAACAAGGGATTCACACAATGATAATAAATTGTAGAATAAAGTTCATCCAACTTGTGTAATGGCACTTTAACCCTTATTTATGAGAGTCAAGGTCGCATTAAAAAGGCGAGTAAGGGTTCACTGTGTTTTTCCCTTATTTGCCTGTTACCTTTTTACCTGCATGGTGTAAAAACAAGTTGGCAGCATGTTGAAGCTCAATCCAGTCAAAAGAACAAAGTCATGATGTTACTGCAGTTTGTGATATCACCTCAGCCAGCACATTTTGTTATCTCTGTCTTGTAATGAAGCGCCACACAGAGTCATGACTTCTAAAAGGTTTTTAATTGATTATAAAATCAAATAAATTCATGCACAACATTGCTCTCCTCTTATTTTCCCGAGCTATTATGTTATTTCGTCATTTGTTTAGTGAGACTTCTTTTCATCAGCAGGCGTACTGTAAAAGAAGGAGGAATGGTGCGTTACTTGGTCTGCTGGGAGGAAAGGGAATTACTGACCTCATCTAAGACTGTGGCTGTTATCTTTTTTATGTCACGCACATGCATACGCATACAGATATAAGACACATAAACACAACAATTCTCTCTCACACACAAACTGAAGCTGAAGGCATGCAATCAAACACACACACAAAACAATATATTTGCACTTTATTACATATGTGCCACCAATGAAGACATAAATGTTTGCAGAAACACAGACAGATCTGCAGATGGCCCACTGCTCTTGGATTACTTGTGTTTTGAACTGTGGAATTTAAATGTCTCAACTTTTTGTAAAAATGAGCGTAGGAAGGTATGAAAGTGAAGAGAATAATGAAAAGTTTAATGTCTTTTCCCTAGAACTCCAGATTTTATTGACCCTTTGGCAAATTGGCAAGGAAATTTGACAAGGACTAAATACTGTAAAGTTATTGGCAATCTCTTACCGGCAAGCTGTGTGACGGGTGGAATGATATTTCCTGATGGTAGGTTACCTTTACACACACTTGTTCCTGCTGTGGCTCCAGGTGGGTGTGGGCAAAGTCTGGTTTACTAGAGTGAAGGTTGCAACACATGCACAAACAGATATGGAAGATACTGTTAATTTGTACAGCAGTGCTACTACTACTGCCATCTACAAGGAAAGCAACAAGGACTCAACCTTGACCAATGGAACTCTACGGCTCAGGGTCACTTTTCCAGAGTAAAAGTGTGATTACTATTATGCTTTTGAATGCTCATGCTATGCTTGAAAATTACTTTTCAGTGTTTTCAGTGCTGCCCTCGCCTGTAACACGACCTTGTAGGTGTTTCTAACTGAGGGCAGGGGGACGTGAAAGGCCTTGAAAGGGGAGGAATGTCCAGCTGGTGAATCTGGACCTCGGCCACTCATAAGTGAGATTGTATCAAGGCCAACGCACTCCGAAACATCAGGCTCCTCATGAGCTGAAATCAATATTTAGACCCACTGGGTTACATATAGGAAAGTGTCAAAATAGTTGGTAATGTTTTATTTCATGGGTCTGTGTTGTCTGAAAAATTCCTTATTCATTTCCAAGAGGTCTAATTGTAAGTACATTTTCTCAAACACACGGTACACGGTTTTGAGGTATTTCTACTTTGCTTGGGTATTTCTATTTTATGCTACTTTGTACCTCTACTTCACTGTATTTCGAAAGCCAAGACTGTGCTTTTTACTTCACCACGTTCAGTTGACAACATTAGTTTCTTTACAGATTCAGATTATAAATACAAAATATTAATACAACTAATGAAGGATGATATATGTATCATGATAGATTAAGCTACCTAGCAGTGTGTAAAGCAGTTGAGATTAACCCACTAGTGCAACTATGTGCAACACTAGTGATGATAACACTTAAATGTACCACAAATTACGATCCAGTTATAAAACGTACATTTTTCCAAAAGAAGTCATTCTGCATAATGAGACATCTTACTTCTAGTTCTTTAAATGTATTCTGATGCCAACACTTTTATAACTGAGTATTTATGCACTGCAGTATTGCTGTTTTTACTGAGGAAAAGTAAAGCATTGCTAGTTATAGGGAAAACAGAGACAGTTCTGTCTGATCTCACGCCATAAAAAGACTCACAGTGAATAATAAAGACTGTGGGCGGTTAGTAGTATTTCCTTAAAAAGCGTATATAACATCAGTTGTGTAATATGCAATTAGGGAGCAAACAAACTAGACTAAACAAAGAATCTGTAGTAAAATGAGTATAGATTAGTCACACTTTTTAAGGGCTTTTATCTTTTATTATCAAGAAATGAAGCATACAAATGAACCATGCAGCCACACACTGTGTGCAGTTAAAACAAGTACAGATTATTTGTTATTTGTTTGCATAAATGTGTTCCCTGATGAGGTTTTCAAATCATGTCACTGACCGAGATGTGAAACTGCTCACGCTGCCGTCATCAATTCATCATCTGGACATCTGAGTAACAAGGAATTAAAGAACAGACGTGATATTTTTCACCACGATAGAAGTAATTGTACAATCGCTTGTTGTCCTTGGTTGGTCAGTGTCAATACACTTTATACAGGGAGGAATCACTGAGTGTTTCAGTGTGACTCAGAGCTTCCTGTTTTAAACTATGTGAGCTAAAGTAGTCAATTACCCAGTAATACATTTTATGAAGTTACAGAGTTTACTGTCTTCTTATTTGTGATTTATTTTATTTCTTGTTTCTTACCAGTTTGTACTGTACAAGTGGTGAGTCATAAATACAGTGCGACTGAATGAGCCTCCATAGTTTTAATGAATCATATTACTCAGAATTACTCATAGACTGTGCATGTCAGCTTAATGAAGCAATGTACACTAGATCAGTGTACATTACTAATATTTGGAATGTATAAATTGAGTCTTTAAAGCAATATACAGTAAAATAACTACACACAAATTACATTAATTCCACTCCAGTGACATAGCACTGAACCCACCAATACATGAGACATCTCTCTACGTGCAAATCATTGCACACCATTCATGCAGACACATGCACACTTGGTCCTTTTAGACTAGCTGAAACAGTGAAACAGTCACATGGTCACATTCCCGGAGGCCCCAAGGACCTGCAGCTATCTGGACCCTGACGGAAGCAGCAAAAGACAAATAATGAGGTCGGTGTCAAGAGACCTGATAAAACAACCATGCCAATTCAAATGTTTTCATTAAACATTTAGCTAGTTTTATACTGAGACAGCAGCCATTTGACGATGTCTGTCAAAGTCTTTCTTTGAATTGTTGAAAGTAGAAATGATTCCACGTCTCAGCACCATACCAGTCTCACTGACCCCAATACAGTAACACGTCTATCTATACCAATTCCTTGAAAGCCAATGGGGCACAGAGGGATGGATCGTGTTTCATTTCAAAGAAAATTAATCTTGGAAGATGACACTGCAATCCTAATAAGGGATGTATTGTTTTTGAAAACCCAGCTGCAACAACGGCCTCTCCCTGAAAACACAGAGGAATGTTTAAAACTTTGATATTTAATGCTGTTTTAATCAGTTTCATACCAGACAGCCACAAGATGACACATGATGACACGGTTATAGACAGAGATTTCTGAAGTACAAAACACTGTGTTGTGTGTTCACGTGTATCTGCTGAATGGCAGTGACACACCATAGGCTGTGGCTCTTTAACCAGTTAATTCTCATTGTTTGTCTCCTCATGCCTGACTGTCTGTGTAATGAGGAAGTGACCTTTCTGTGAGAGAAGCTCTAGCAGACATCAGCCTTCGATCAGTCGAGCTGTCGGGTTGATGTCTTAGTGGCCAGAGGGCTGATCACCTTTGCAAAAAATGACTGGCACAAGCACTGAGTGCTATTTAAAATGCTGTTTTTGTCTATTGCATGACTGGAACAGCCATTTCTTTTACCTGCTGTCATGTAGATATAAACACACAGAGCCATTGCTCTGCCATATTAATCTCTGTTTTTCTGACGGCAGATCATATGAATGGAATGGGTTCAATTCAGAAAGACAATCTCGCTATAGGCTACAATATCTCGTAATGTTGAACTTCACAGAATATTCTTAAAATCCACTGTTTGTGTTTGTGTGTAAGTTTGTGATAGCTGGATTCAAACTGATGATTAACTAAGGTGTGTTGCATCTTTAGGTAAAGAGCCTAATATTGTGTGAATTCATCTATCAATACAAACTTGGAGAATTTCACTTCTCTCAAAGGAATTATTACATTCCCTGATCAGAAGCCATGGATGAACAGAGGTCCACTTATTGTTTGATAGCACGCAACACCGATTCCAGAGCAGAGTGACACTTCTACAGTTCATCCAACACTAACCTGAAGAGGAGCATCAAAAGTACAAAGCACAACCAGATGCTAAGGATTGAGGAGCACTTCAAGAACAACTCTGGCTCCTGATGCATGTAGCAAGGCATCCAGGCCATCGCGGATTACAAACCCAGCATCTCCCCAACCAGCAATGCCTCCATCCTTGATGAGCATAACAGCTTCTACGCTCTCTTTGATAGGGACAGCCAAGAGATTGCTATCAAGGCTTCCTGCAGACCACCAGCTCCTGACACTCTCCTCCACCAATGTGTGCGCTGCACTGAACAGGATTAATGTACGTAAGGATGTTGGCCCAGATGGCATCCCCGCACACGTGCTCAGGGTCTGTGCTGGGCAGCTGACTGAGGTCCTGACTGTCACCTTCAACCTGTCACTGGCCCAAGCAGCTGTCGCCATGTGCTTTCAATTGTGTCAGTGCCAAAACACTCAACTGCAGCGAGCCCTAATGACTTCCACCTTGATGCATTCACCCTGCATTCATGAAATGCTTCAACCTGCCTACCACCCACACTGGACCACATCCTATTTGCTTACTGCTAGAACAGGAGCATGGAGGACGCCATCTGTCACCACCTAAGTGAAAATGCTGATCACCAACTTCAGTTCAGCATTCAACACCATCATCCCCTCCAAAATGATCACCAAACTCAGTCACCTGGGTGACTTTTGCGACTGAATACTTGACTTCGTAACCAATAAACCCCACTTTGTTCGTTTAGACGACCACACCTCTTCAGCCCTCAACCTCAACTCCAACGTCCCACAGGGCTGTGGGCTGGGTCCTCTCCTTGACATGACTCCAGTGCCCTCATCGATTTTGCAAACAGTAGTTGGCCTCATTAATGACAACAGGGAGGATGAAGCACGTCAGCACCTAGCAGCGTGGTAGCAACAACTTAGCTCTCAACACCAAAAAGACCAAGGAGCTCATTTTGTTCCAAAGACCAACATTGGCACACATACTCTGCGTGCAATGACAATAAAGCCGAATATATTCTGATTAGGCTACTTTAACCAACATTATTTGGTCATTTAGTTTGTTACTTGAGGTGCATTGTGTTTTTTGGGGAAACGTGATTTAAAATCTTCTCAGATGTCCAGTGAGATGTTTTTGCCCTTCAATCTAAACACGTCATTGTATATTAGCAAACTAATGTTAGCTGTATTAGCCATTACCTGCATCAAAATATGTAGCAACAACTTATCTCTGCATTAATGACCAGTGCATATAGTGTAGAGTTAATACATTTGAATTTAGCAGTGCCTAAATCTCAATTTAGTGAGCTTTATATAAAACTATGCTAAGTTGGAACTTACAGCTAGTCAGTCACTGCAGCCTCTAGTAACTCCAACTATTTCTCCAAAAATGTTGACTGAACTGACGTAGCTTGGTCACAGATCCTTAATATCTCCTTGAACCATGACGGATGTCCTTGAGGGTCAATGGCAGTCTTGTTTTCTTTTGTAGGGTTTCCAAAGTCTTGTTACCATGCAGATAAGCTGAACCATTCAATGTTAGAAGTATTTGACTCTTTTAATCTCAGTTGTGAGCCTGCTGTAGGTTTCATTGTTTCTTGCGTTTGTCTGGACCCTGAAAGTTTGGCAGCCAGGCAAGAATCAGTGGTCATGGAAACGTTGAGGTTTAACACCAACAACACCACCCAGGTATCTCTATATCTTTCAGAGAGGTCACAAATTAAAGGGAAAAAACCCCACAAATGACTGGAGAATACAGGTAATTCCGTGTACAGATAATAAGGCCTTTTCTCAGATTTCTCACTTCTCTATCTTGTGCACGTAATGCCTCACTGCAGGTTTGCTGCTGCACATTTACATATTTGAACTCGAGTGCATTACAACGATCATGGCATAGTTTTCCTGTCGACTGTGACATACGAACATATTTACATTTACTGAAAAACTGCACACCAAGCCAATATACACTTACACAATATCTGTTCTTTACTTCATCTCTTGATATTTCTTTTCTATCTATTTTACTCTCACTCTAATTAATTTTCCTCATTGCACATTACTGCACATACTGTATGAGCACGTGACAAGTAAAACATTTGTACAGATGGCTTTATTTTTGTGTATGTATGTGCGTGTGTGAGTGTGTGCGTGTGTGTGTGTAGTGTGAGTCACATAGTCGAGGGTGTAAAAATAGCTGAAGAGTCAGATAGTCAGAAGATACTGTGTTAAAAGGGGCTGAGCCGTGTTCTCCACCCTTCACTCTCTTAATAGTTTTCACTGCTTAAGTTCAATATTACTTTACTAGCATGGCTAAATCTGGTAAAATATTAACACAGTTGCACGTTTCCATTGTATAGTCTCAATTTATTTATACTTCTCCTTTCATTTATAATTTTGGTAGGTTAAAAGTGTCAATACTCTGAGGACAGGCTCTATTTTTCATTACCACTAAACCAAGACTTCACGTGTTTATTTCAAGCAAACTCAGCCTCTTATTCACCTCACAGTGTGCCATGTGTGAGGTGTTACGGAAATAGGGAGAAAATACCTGACTTGAATATTTTGGACATCGAAGAGCTCATTTGGCCATTTTAAACACCTTTTTTCTCCTCCTGGCCTCAGATAAATTCTCCTTTACATTTTGTTTACCAAACTGTTTATTGCACCATTGTATGTTTTTTTTTAATCCTCTTAAATTGACAGTGAAGAAACGCACAAACATCTATTTTACAGCAAAGCTCTACTTTGTTTCTGCTGCAAAAAAAGTACGAAACAATCAACTAGTACTCCAACACAACACAACAAACTAATGATCAATATTTGGTTGCACACCACATGTGGTAGCTTAACTAAACAAGATATCAGTGGTGCTGATATCAAGCACCTTTTCAACATCCCATTTCTAAACCTCTCCATTTGCGCAGATTTCAAATATGTTAATAAACCATTCACAACATAATGAGCAGTTGGTAATCATTTTTGTACTCATGTTGTGATATAAACTCCCCTAAACATGCTTTTGTGTGCAAAGTTACCAACAAGTCACGTCGGGTATAAAGTAAATTCAAAAGTGGAAGGATCTTTATTTACACAAGCAGTGGCAACATCAGTTCTTTTGTAACAGCAACAAATATTTCTCACTTCCATTTTCAGTAGTTGTGGCTCTTATGAGGCAACAGTGGCTTTTACAACACCTGGACACTTGAGAAACAGTTAAAATAATAACGTGTGCAAATGTGCTATGTCCCCTCGCATTTATCCATCAGGTTTAAATTAAAGCAACTTTGAAAAAATGGTAATTGACATAAGAGTGAGACAAATAATTTCGTGAGTCCAGTCTGTGTCTGTTGTAGGTGAGATGGAGTCCGACACTTACGTGGATTTTCAGAATTCGTGGTTATGTGAGGTGACCATTGTGACCTTTTTTTTTTTTTTTATGAATCTGGGTCACCTCAAATCTCTCAGCAACCTTTATGTCATCTCCATCTGAATTTACAGGACAGTGGGTTAGTAGGTCCCACTCAGACACACACAGTACAAGATTTCACTCGATAAAATGGCACAATGTGCAATCTGTTGCTTTCATTACCCTTAAATTATACAATTACATTTTATTTTTTGTAAAATTCACAAATCTTTATCTGCCCTCGATTGTCCAAACATGTCTGAGAATGAAGCATGTAAAAATAGGACCTTATGTGTATATTTATTTGTTCGAAGAGGGACCCCTCGCATTCAAACCCAATGACTTTTAAACTAATTTAATTTTACCTGAATGTGTTTCAGCAAATTGAACACAAAATGGTTTAATTGCTAATTAGTTACAAACTGCAGTGACTGTATCGTAGAGTTAAAGTGCCATACAGGAATAAAATCTGTGTCCCACATTTTTTGTGGCAGTACAAGTAGGCCACTAGATGAATATAATTGTTATTCAGTCAACAATGTGACAAATATTTCACCTTTTCATGTACTGATCCAGCCCAATTGCTCGCAGTCTTACATGAGCATTCAGTATGTGTTACGAAATCCACCTCCATGTGACAGTACAATAACATGGTATCAGTTAACCTGGCTCATTCAATAAAGCAAGATTTGCTCTGTTAAAGCATCACTAGCCCAATTTAGAAGGTGTAGTTACATCAGCAGTACAACAATCTGAACGCATTTTAAAGTTAGTTTTAGTTATGTATATAATTGTGTATAAATCACTATTAGACACCTGTGGGACACACAAAGAACCAAAGGTGCTGAATAAAATGTCGTTGCAGGTTTTGTGTGTATGTAGGCGCACTTCTCTTTTTATTCATAGTTCCTCATCACATCAGTAGCTTTAGTCTTTGTTTCATAATACTCAAGAAAAAAAAAAAAGCCACACAAACCCAAACTTTCTTTTCTTCTTATATTTTATTGTGAGCATATAACATCTGAACATAGAATATTTTAAATAATATGTGTAGGAGGACTTATCAAAGATAATTAATACATTCTATGACAGCGATAGAGGAATGGGTGTAGAGTGTGTATGTGCCGCCTCTAGCCAGCAGTAGGTAGTAGTGTTATGCGCAGGCCGAGATAGGGTGGCTGAGGCCACTGAAGTAAGACTTTTCTCGCTCGCTCATCAGCTCAAAGTGCAGCGGCTGCTGGCAGAAGGTGCACTCTCCCGATGAGTGGGGCTTCAGCTCCAGGCCAACCTCCTTCCATGTGTGCACCAGCCTCTCTATTAGGGAAAAAACATAAGAGAGTGGAGGCCAAGTTAACCCTTATTACCAACAGAAAGCTGCATTCAGTTACACACTTCATTAAGTTGCTGAAGTTTAGCAACCAACTTGAGTGTAAACAAGTTTAACCTGGGGGAAAAAAAGCGCACATCTCCAACACTACTGGGGGGTGTTTAAATGTCCGACAGAGCTGAACCACATTAAAAAGACTACTGGATTTTCTTACCAACAAAGTATTTCATCATCTCAGGGGTGTGGTGAGGCGTCGGGGCAATACGCAGAAGCTCATCGCCCCTGGCAACGGTGGGATAGTTGATGGCCTGCACGTAGATGTTGTGGCGACTCATCATGAGGTCACACACTTCTGTATTTTTCTCTGCGTTTGATACCTAGAAATAATAACAAAAGACATAGGTGATGATTAGAATGGAGCCATTTAGGAGTTTTTGATTGTAACATGACTAAAGTACTCTCTCTGTGTCAGATTTCATGTTGTTAGGCAATAAATCCAATAATAAAATACCCGGATTGGGATGATGTGGCTGGGGCAGTGCACCACAGGCAGCCCTGAGTCCATCAGCATTTGTCTGAGCAGCTTGACGTTGCGCTGGTGTTTACGTCTTAGTGTGCGGCCTTCTTCCCCTTTAAGAACCTGGATGGACTCCTTGGCTCCGGCTAACAGCATTGGTGGCAGAGACGTGGTGAAGATGAAACCAGCGGCGTAAGAACGCACCATGTCCACCAGAGCAGCTGTACTTGCTATGTAGCCGCCCACACAGCCGAAGGCCTTGCCTGGGGAAAGACATGACATATAAGTGGTTATTCTTAAATCTGGTTAATTGCTACACCTACAGAGACTCAGATCTGTATCATATCAGCAAAGATCCTTGTTTAACCAGTCACTACATTATGCTAAGTGGTCTATGCAAAATCCTCCCACTGTAATCTCACAAAAACTCGATCATCCTGAAATGGCAGTTGCAGCAGTGCAGGGGCTCTGGAGCTCTCTGTTAGAAGTGATTGTCCCCTCAGCTTGACAGCGACACACAGACGGAGAGTAATTCAATTCAAGAGCGGAACAAGAGCCCACAGTCTCCTAGCAACAACCGAGCCGCTCCAGCTTCTTTAAGCCCTCTGGCATATTGTGTGACATGTATGAGGCCTGATCCTGAGCATTAACAGCATAACAGAGAACTAGGCCATTCCCTCTAGCTGATAGTAACTATTTTGAGATAGATAAAAGAAAAAAATACAGCAAAATATAAAATGGAAAAAATACGGACACAACTCGCCCGAAGTGTGAACTATAAATGGTTCACGTAATCAAGAACGTTTTGTAGAATCTTTGTCAGAATATCACCAGAAACTGGTTTTAGTTGGGATTACATGCTGACCTAGTGTCCCTGAGACGATATCCATCTTGTGCATGATGCCGTCCCTGTCTCCGATGCCTCCTCCTCTGGCGCCGTACAGGCCAACGGCGTGAACCTCGTCTACGAAGGTGATGGCGCCAAACTCATGGGCCACATTGCACATCTCCTCCAGCGGACACACAGCACCTGTGTTACAGAAATATGATTTAGCCATTAGCCAAAATACATGCGACAAATACGCAACTGTAGTCTGACCCCACATCTATGAAATACATTTCCTTTGTTAGACGTCTGTTAAGTAAATAAAGTTGATTGAATGCTGGTTCTTGTGCAACTAATTGTGTAGCTCTAATTGACATTCACGACAATGTAATAAAAAAGTTTTATAAATGCTTTAAAAAAATGTAAGTAATGGGAAACACAACTAACCATCCATGGAATGGACGGTTTCAAAGGCCACGATCTTTGGTTTTGTGGGGTCTCCCTTCTGTAGAAGCTCTCGGAGGTGAGGAACGTCATTATGGCGGAAAATGAATTTCTTCGCACCACTGTTCCTGATACCCTGGATCATTGAGGCGTGGTTGCCGGCGTCAGAGTAGATTTCACAACCTAAAATTGTTCAGAAAAAAAGAAGGGTTAGCATCAAAGTGACTTAGTTCAATGCATATACGGCGCACGTTATTTAGTGACTAATTATAAACGCACAGAAATGTTGGATTGATTGTAAACATGTAGACATTTTTTGTTTACCAGGCAGCATCTTGGCGAGGGTGAAGAGGGTGGAGTCATTGGCAACAAAGCAGGAGGTGAAGAGCAGTGCGGCGTCCTTCTTATGAAGGTCAGCCAGTTCTTGTTCCAGCTCCACGTGGAATTTACTGGTCCCGGAGATGTTTCTCGTGCCTCCCGCCCCTGAACCATGCTTTCGTAAAGTATCCCTAGAAATAGAAGACAAAACAGACAACAAATTGTTTTTGTTGTTTTGTTGGTACTCGTTTGTATGCCAGACGGAAGTTCAGAGAGTGCTAAGGCTACAAGACATGGAACATTTTTTATTAATTAACAGAGGAGTTGCTAGTAGCAAGGGACACTTTGCTTCAAGGTGTTACTTAATAACAAAGCTGGGCAAGCTCATACAAGCTGTAAGGAAAAAAAGAAAAATATCCTGCCTCACTGGGGCCCATGAGGATTAGGTGTAAACTATGGCCAACTAACACGACTCCCACACAAACAATGGACTGGATCACCCATGGGTGTCAGGTTGTATTCGGTGGTGTGTAATGTCTCATTTATCTCAGTTTGAATCTCTCTCTATGCTCACTAAAGCATCAACACAAGATGTCGACCGCTGAGGAAAATATTTGTTTCACTGCATATAAACACATCTAGACCCGAGAGACTGAGTCAGACGTGTTTTTTCCCCACAACTCCTCCAATACTCACATTATAGACTGCACGACCCGTGGGTGTCGACTCATGCCCAGGTAGTCGTTGCTGCACCAAACGGACACCTCCCTCTTTTCCTCTAAAGAGCCCGTAAAGTCTTCGGCCATGGGGAACTCGTTGGCCAGACGGTTCACCGTCTTAAACACACGGTATGTGTGGTCGTTCTTCTTCTCTACTATCTTCTTCTCAAAAAAGTCATCGTAATGGAAGTGGGACACTGTAACAGAACAGGAAGATGGAGCTTGCTTAATGTGGCTTTCATTGTGACAGTTGAAGCGATGCCTTGCGTGGTGAAAGTCTTAACTCGCCTTACTCTAAAGTCAAAATGACTTATTAGTAATTAAATTACAATACGAGAGTGAAATTGTTACTAATATGCAGTGGCAGTAGCTTCACATGGTAGCTTAACAACTGTCGATACTGTGTCAATACTTTTACATGTGAAGAAGTTGTCAGAGCTCCACAATAAAACTTACTACTGCCTGGCAAGTTGTCCTGCAGCAAGTGGGAGACCCTTTTAGGTCGTTGTTTCAGGAGGGTCTTCATCAAACTGGTTTGCTCCTCTCCGCTTCCCTTCATGGTACTGGCCAAGGGCGACTTCATCAACTGGTTAGGGGACACTTCTGCAAAAGGTCAAGAGAGGACAAAAACAATAGTGTCACGTTATATATACACAATATGATCTGCCAAAAATAGTGCTGGCTGATATATTATTAAACAACTCTTACCTTTGTGGACAGTGCGGACTTCCTGAACATCCTCTTGGAACTCCATGCCAACCTGGCGGACCACACTGCTGTTCTTCTGGCCCATCTCAGCAGCCAGGAAAGGGCATTTGGAGGCCACCGCCTGGCCTGAGGGTGGCATAGGGTGGCCAGCAGGCAGCTTGGACTCCCCTTCCTTTTTGGGGCCTGTGGACAGTGGACAAAATAAGTTTTAGACTTTAAATACACGATTACAAACAACCTATGACCAATAATGCATTTGGTCATTACATAGACTGTGATATCTCACTTCCTATAATGTAGCTACAGTGTTGTATCTACTCGTTCTCTGTCACATTCACCTTCATTAGCAGACATGGTGTCCTCCGTCGTCTTCTGGTGGGAAGAGGAGGAGGAGGAGCAGAGGGCCCGTGCCATCGATGGAGCCATGGGTTTAGAGGCCAGCTCCATCATGATGGGGCATCGCTGGGCGAAAGGCATCAGAGACGTTTTGGTCTGCTGGAGGAAGGCCTGGGGCACACGGGCCAGGAATGGACAGCGACGCACTATCACATCCATATTCAGCACTGGTGATGATGATTGTCAAGTGGCCTAAAGGAAATAGTTGAAACTTGAAAAGTGCCCTGTGGACATCTCAGATACTCCTTTGCAAGCGCTGCAAAAACCTGTTTTGCAGGATTGATGCTTAAAAGCCACAGTAATCCAAAAAATACAAAATACATTCCCCCCCCCCATTTTCTACCCAATTACACTTTGAAAGAAAAATGGTGAATAGTGGTTTATGGTAACCCGTTCTTTAACACAAAATAACATTTCTTAAATTTTATGATAAAACCTTTCTGTCAAACTTCTATTTAATGGGTTAATAATGGACCTTCAAGCTAAGCTGTTTTATCACAGCACCCTGCTATAATCCATGATACAATTCTTTAGGGACTGCCTCTCCGAAAGCAACACGTTTGTGAAATTTAGTTAGTGTCGCCAGTTTAATTGGAAGGAAAAAAGCGGCTAAAGAAATGTGATAGCAAAGCGAAGAACTACTGAGGTCACTGCAACAGGAGTCTGGCCATGACTCTGTAATAAACATACACAAAAATGTCTCATTGCGTAACAACGTAAATTTTAGGCACATCCGTGTGTAGTGCTTCCCCCCCTGTAGGGACCGGGTCACAGCTACACACATACCTCGACGTGGTGTTCACTCCCTCACTTTTCCACTCTTCCTTGACAGAGTGGTTCCAGGAAAAGGAATAAGAGCCGGCACCATTAACACGTTCTCTGAAGCACCTAATGTCACTAATTTGCACTTTTGAATACTAGGAGCAACCTTCACATCTTATTTAGCTGATATTTTTGACTACATTCAACATTCTACATGGTTTTCATAAGTCACCCCGCGAGTCTGAGAAGCTCACTGGTGTTACAACGGATGATAGAGAAGATTGAATAACCTGGTTTATAAAACCCGGTCTCCTTGCCTTCACCGTATGATTTTACAGGCAGAATAAAAACAGTGACTTTGACCTCTAGCTACTGTTACAACCCGTGTTAATTTTAAAGCCGGCTGAGTCGTGGCCCCTCTGATCGTGATCCTTGCCGGCTGACCGAGCTTAGCGTTAGCTAATGCTAACACTAGCTACAAAGCTACAACCAGAAGTGGGAACGATGATGGCTAAATAAGACACTCACCTCTTAAAAACTTCACGCTTCCGGGGTAACCCTCTTTATCAGACGTGTGGCGGACAGGATGGCAGCAGCGAAGCCAATCTAATGTTGCACTCCGGCTACAATTACTCTTTTTTTGTTAAAGAAGACGGAGGAGATGCTTCGTTATCCTGCACTGAGGACGAACGAGAAGGACGAGGACGGACGAGAGCTTATAAGAGCAACACCGGAGGGAAGTCTCGCGAGATCCCGTCCATTGACGTCAAAGTTCATTGAAGTCAGTCAGTCTCAGTGTGTGTGTGTGTGTGTGTGTGTGTGTGTGTGTGTGTGTGTGAGTGAGTGAGTCACATGTAAGCAAACACCGTCATCTGGGAAACGTAATATGGGTGTTTGAACGGATACATGTACTTGATTTGTTTTGGCTTTTTATTACATACACTGCACGCAATTAAAGGGACTGCAAAATGTCAGTGGCCCTGACACGTCTGTTAACTCAATCAATCAATCAGTCAATCAATCAATCAATCAATCAATCAATCAATCAATCTTTATTTGTTTATATAGAGCCAATTTATAACAGTGTTATCTCAAGATGCTTTCCATAAAGATCAGGTCTAGACCAAACTCTAGAGAGAGAGAGAGAGGGAGATCCAGTGGCAATAAAAACTCCCTTTTAATGGGAAGAAAGCTCGAACAGAACCAGGCTCAGAGGTGGGCGGCTTTCTGTTGGGGTCCGTGTTGGAGGTTGGAGAGAAACAGAGAGATAGAGAGAGAAGGGGGGTGGGGTTCACAGCAAACAACAACCAGAATAATAACAGCAACTATAGTACTGATAATAGGAATAAGACTAATAATGATCAATATGGTAACAGTGACCTGACAATAGTTAATATATGAATAATAACAACATGACTAATATTAGTAAAAAGTGCCGGCGGCTGATGATCTACAGCAGTGATTCATGGAAGCCAGAGAACCACAGCCAGGAGAACCCTGACCACGATCCACAGGAACCTGAGAGATGAGAAAAGAAGATACCAAGTTAGTAACAGACATTAAAGAGACATGAAGCGAAAGAATGGAGAGGAAGGAACTGTATGTTCAAGGTGGTATCTCAAACTGCTCCTTCAAGTGTTGCATGACTAACTTTGGTACACGATACTGTGATTTTTGAATGGACAAACTACGCTATGAATCCTAACTTCAGCTCAATAGATTGGTTGTTGTGATGGAGTGGAGAGATCTGCTGTGCACATGTGACCTCTGGTGTTGAAAAGGTGACACTGAACCTGAACGGGTTCTCAACATTGACTGTAGCGTATAAAAGTATATTGAATTTGGGTAAATGAGAAAACTTAATGTGTGCATGTGCATAGGTGCCTGAACAATGGAGCAGGCGGAGCAGCTACTCCACCCTGAGACTTGGGGTATTTTTGGGTATTTTTGCCCCATTTTTTGATCAGACAGTTTTGATATTTTCAAACATTTGAGCAAGTTTGGATTAAACTAGTTATATCTGGCTGCATTACATATAATATGTGAATTACAAATGACATGTCCTGTCCTTACCTATGCCATTTTCTCATATAAACACAGGACAATGTGATACGGTATTCTATGGCTATGCATGGCAATGTACAGTATTCTGTGGTAATGTATGGTGTTCTATGGTATTATAAGGCAATCAAATGGCAAATCAAGACAACATGAAGAGATGCGTATATTAACGTTACTATTATAGTCACATGTTGCCAACCCTCCTGTTGTCCTCGGGTCAAAATGACCCGCCACTGTGTTAAAAACCAAAAACAATTCCCCTAAACGATATTTTTTCAACTTGAAATTTGATGACTTTTCCTAGATTGACCCCAACATTAGAAAAAGTGAATTGTTGCCTTTATTCACATTTCCATGTAAGCTGTACAAAAAAAGGTACAAAGATCGTCTTCGGGTCAAAATGACCCGACAGTCAAATTGAGTTGTTACACACCACAGAATGTGAGAATGTTTTAGTTCTGTCTCAGATCAATCAGTAGCAGACATAAACAAGACAAGACAGGTAGTCTTCTTGCAGACTGCACTGCCTTTGATCTGACCCAAATGTAACAATATTGCCCCTTTGTCTGTGGATTCCCAGAGGCTATAAAGGTGCTGCAGATGACAGTACCCCGAATTATCTCTGTGCTGAAGCCATGAGTGCGCGTCATAACGTCGAACAGGCTCTAGAGCTGATTTTTTCAGATGTCCAGCAAGACAACTCTGATTCAGAAGAGGAAGTGGAGGATGTATCAGAAGAAGAAGATGGGGAGGAATACCCTATAATACCCATAATCTGGGATGCAGAGAGTGGAAGGCCAATTTTCTGAGCCACAATGCCACTCAAACTCTTTCACACCCACTCAAGACTGCTACGATTTGATAACCGGGAGTCAAGACAACAAGAAACAATGATACGATTGACAGTGTCATAGCAACGAGTGGTGTCTTGAATAAATGCAATCTTTCTGCCAGGTGAAGAGGGAAAACTCAGGTATTCACACAATTTGTGGTGAATGACAAGTTGTTTCTTCAAGCAAAATAAGATTTGGTGTTTCAAATTCAATTAAGTTGCTTATATTGGGGGTTTAATGAAGATGGGTCATTTTGACCCGGAGGACACGGGGTGTATACAGAATATGAGGACAACAGGAGGGTTAAAAAAAAATTGAAAAATACATTTTGTATTTGTAGTGTCCTGAAAATGTTAATAAGTAAAGTAAAAGTTATTGTACTAAAAGATAGAAAGAATATGTGGATTACTCTTATACTGAAATTATCTTGAAATAATAAATAAAACAATAGACCTGCTGTATGCTAATGCATAGCTCTACTTCCACTAGGCAGAGCAGATCATAACATACTGCATTTAAAGCCACACTACAGTCCTGTGGTCCAGCGGCAACCTGTGATCACCAGAGCTGTCCGGAGGTGGTCACAGGAGGCAGAAGAGACTCTTCAGGGATGTTTTGAGGTGACCAACTGGGATGTTCTAATTAATAATTCCTCCTCCTTCTGCAGGAGGGATACTCAACTAACAGACTCGTTCAATCATGTGCAATATTATCATGTACAATACTTGTCAAGTGCAATATTCAAGTGTAATATTCCTGTACGATACCTTTTTACTGTTTACGCTCAATTCACTTTCTGTTATTTCTCGCTTCTTGTTTACATTTTGTACTTATTTTTATTTAATTTGTTAGGCACTATTTCTCTGCAACCACTTAGACACTCTACACACTTAAACACTTTGCACTTTGTACTTTGTTCACTTATTTTGATTTTTATTGAATTACTAACCTTTCTGTAATTGTGTATACTGCTCTAACTTTTGTATTTGTATCCTGGCAAAATAATTTCCTTCGGGATGAATAAAGTTGATCTTATCTTATCTTATCTTATAATAGCACCCTGTTCATGAGCACAGACCCTCTATTCTGTAAACTGCTGTCAGTCCAAATCAGCTATATATTGAAATCGAAGACAGTATGCCAGAAGTCAAGTCCTGCAAGTAAAACTTCATGGCAAACAGAGCCAAAGCCTAAAGAGATCTGTAGAGGGCAGCAAAACACCACATCTGTCCATGCTGAGGCAGCAACATCAGGACTGGCTCTGGAGACTGTATGGACAGTTTCAGATATCACAGAAAGAATTACTTTTACAGATCAAATATGCATCCAAAGTAGTAATGCATTCAAAGAGTTGTAATTGTGAGCAAATATTTTAAAAAATGAATCCACTGTTTCCTTATGTTTATTGAGCATGCACGCAAGCATGCAATTGTGACACTATCCACAAACAACGGCGATGTTATTTATTGTACAAATGTGTGTTGTTGTACTCTTTGCAATTTAAGAGATTAGTATTTCTTTGTTGTTATTACATGTCTATGTTCATGTATCATATTATGAGGGTAGAACACAGACTGGAAATTAAAAAATGTCTCTAAAACCATCTCAACAAAAAGTGGCCATTGTTGATGGTAGAAATTATTGCAGGGTTGTTGGCTGGTAGGCGCACCTACTACACTCTCAACAGGTGTATACCGTTTAGCATAATGATTAAGTTTTTAATGACTCCTCCACTATCACAAAGGCAAACATATGACCTCCGAGCCAACCGACAGAGAGAGCCGTAGAGCTGCTGGTCTAAACAGCATCATGGAAGGACGGGCTGTACTTCGGCTGAGTGAGGCATCACTGTGTATAGACGATCTGTGCAGCAGCATCATGAATATAGACGATCTGTGCAGCAGTCGGTGTGTGTGTGTGTGTGTGTGTGTGTGTGTGTGTGTGTGTGTGTGTGTGTGTGTGTGTGTGTGTGTGTGTGTGTGTGTGTGTGTGTGTGTGTGTGTGTGGACGGTCTGTGCAGCAGTCAGTGGGTTCAGATCAGACCTGAGTCCCACAGTATCCTGCCTGAATCCGGGAATCTTGAAGCAGCCATGGCGTCAGGCCTGCCCTGTGTTGTTGTGCTGGCTGTATGTGTGGCCCTGGCGACTTGTGTATTTGGTAAGTTTGATTTCTTTTGTAGCTCTAAAGCGGTCGTCACGTTGTTTTTTTCGTCTCTCTCATTGTTGCTGGAGTTACTGCGCGTTGTATCGTTAGCTCAGCTTAGCTAGCGGCTCGGGCTGTAACACCGTGAGTCCAGGGCGATGTCTGCGGTGGTGAAGGCGGCTGTGCAGACATGTTTTTAACATCTTTAACTGTCTAATAGAAATAAGCTGTATTGGGTTTATGTTTTTATGATGTGAAGGTTGACAAAGTAAGGATTAAGAGACACTCTGGCTAATATCGAGGGTTTGACTGTCAGAGCTGTACCGACTGTATTTCCTCTGACATGCCCCTCTGTTAGCTCCTGTCTGCTGTAGTTTGACCACTTTAAACAGCAATAACTTTCTCTTTCCTCAGAACAAAATCTTTAACCTGTTACAGTATTTGTGAAGACGAGCAGCTTTGGCTCAGTTACCCTCATTGGTAGATACAATATTAAATTAAAAAAAACACCTCAGTTTAACAGTAACGCAGCACATTTACCACAGAGTCTGAATAGTTTCAACACAATAACCTTTATAAACGCTGGGTTTGTTGCAGAGGTTTTGTGTTGCACTGCTTCGACCTGCTACACTGGCAGCATCAGATCCTTTTATTCATGTTCACAGATATTAATTGGATTATTCTCATTAGCTATCAAGAAGTTTGTCTATAAAATGAAACAATAGTCAATTACATTTCCCAGGCCCCAAGGCCACATACTCATATTGCTTTTTTTTTTATTGTTTTGTTTGACCAACAGTTCGAAACCCAAAGATATTCAGTTAATTAACATTTCTGAGAAAGAAAGGCAAATTCTCACATTGGAGAAGGTCCAAGTGGAGAACATTTGGCATTTTTGCTTGAAAAAGTAATTATTATATAATAATTACATTTTAATAATTACATTTTCTGTTCATTAATAAATACAATAGACTACTTATATCAGCTTTACAGGATTGCTGAGAAAAAATATTAGCAGTGATGCCTATTTTCAGGGGGTAGAGGCAGTGTGTGTGTGTGTGTGTGTGTGTGTCCTATTCTACCTATCTCTGACCGTTAAGACACCACTACAGCTTGGTCATCAGAGATACCAAGACTAATGTTTCCTGCCCCTCTCTGCTTTCTGTCTGTGCTCTCTTCCAGCGGATGACCGAGACTGTAAGGGCTACAGAGACTCCTCCAACACCTACCACTTTTCCCAAAGTTGCTTCAGTGGATTTTGCTGTGGCACCTGCTTCAACAGATACTGCTGTAGAGATACTTTTAACAGGTTTTCTGAGGACAGACAAGATGACTGGTATTCTAATCTATTTTAATAATAATAATAACAACAACAATAATAATGATATCTTTATTTATATAGCACATTTCTTAACAACGTCACAAAGTGCTTTACAAAACAAAGTAAAAACCAGACAAGACAGTTAAAAATGAGCATATAGGGAGATGGAGACAACAACCTTTTTTTTTTTTTTTAGATCAGCAGGTGATAGGAATGATTTGATTTTAAAAATGAGTTTAAGATGCAGATCCTGTCATACGTGATAGATTTAACTTTCCGTTTTAGATGAGACAAAAAGTAGGCTCCCTTTATTGTCTTCTCTTGTAGTCTGATTCTGATTCTGTTGCAGCCCATTGTGCAATGATTATGCAGTCAGGCAACAGGAAGTGGTGCCTTCCTGTGCACGACCACCAGCATGATGCGAATGTGTAGATTTATTGCACCTTGCACCCTCCTTTCACATAACAGATTCATAAAATATGTTTATATACCTGATGAGCAAAGGAAAAGGGAAGGGAACTGCACAAACTGAGCAATATTCTGTATTTATAATAGAGAATTAAAGTATTTGTGTTTTTCAGTAGTGATCAGTGACAGTAACAGCTGTTGTGACACGTTGTTTTTTTATTTGTATCTGTGAGGTAATTACAACATAAATATTGCTTCGCATTATTTTTTCTTTCTTTCTTTTTCAGTGATATTTTTACCTACTCGTCACCATTGCCCATGGTCCTCGGTATTGGTGGCTTTGTCGTCATTTTGCTCATCTTCATTTGCTGCTGTGTCTGTCCCTGCTGCTGCCTGTACAAGATGTGCCGCAAGCCAAGACGTAAGTGGCTCTCCACTAATAATTAAAAGAGTCTGTTGCTGCTGGTTATGCTTATTCTTTGGCCAAGAGTTCAGCTGCCTTGATATTTACAGAGGACATTGTTTCAGGAGCTCTAAACAGTCTGTGATTACGTGAATGCAAACATTTTTTTTTTTTTTTAGGAGTTTCTCTCAATAGTCTCTATATAATATGGCGATGGTCCAGCGTTGCTCCTCAGTAACTACTGAGTCACTGATAAGACCTTAAAGGGGTAGTTCATCTTTTTTGATGATAAGGTAGCATGACTTACTAGTAGCGGGGTTATGTTGTGTTATCTACCATCAGAGATTTGTCACACTGTTTATACTGTATCTGTCCCTTCAGTATTTATGGTCCTTTCCTTTCACACCCTGATAAGTGCAGAGACAGAAAGAGATGAACAGGTGTTTAACATAAACAGATTTTTGTGCGAAAGGAAAGTGAAAGTGCTTGAAAGGTAGTAAATTAAATGAAGTTTATAATAAAGTTAATAACCAGTCTCATTAAGTGATAATCATTCCGTTGATAAGTTGATAAGTTAGTCGAGTGCCAAACCATTAATTGGTAAAAACCGTGCATTTTCACTGAAAAATGTGACAGATTCACTAGTTCAAGCATTTGAAATTGTTCTCTTGCTATGATAGTAAACTTACTATTTTTGGGTTTCGAACTTGTGGCTCTTGCACATTATGGCGGGCATTTTTCACATTTTTTTACATTTTATGGACCAAATGATTAATCAGCTAATCAAGAAAAAATATAACTGAAGAAAATATTCTTCAGTTGCAGCTCTGGCAATTTTAAGGTGTTGAAGCAACATTTCAGTACATCACCTAACGCCCAACCCCTGAGCAGTGACCGCATATTAGTAGGTATCATTTTATTTAAGGTCCAGACTAACAGATTGGTACCAAACCACAAATGATGACCGTAACAGTCAGTTAACACTTTTAAACCACGTAAATCAGTGAGCAGTGTATTGACGGCATGTAGCCATGTGCTGCTGCTTCTGCAACGTGTAGCTGCACAGTGTGTAGGTTTAAAACAACAACAACCAACACTTGCAGACAGCTTCTTGACGTATGTAAAACACTGTGTCTGTTCTTTTTTTATTTGTTTAAATGAAGAAATGAGATTCTTGGTTTCCAGTGTGTTGGAGTGTTTGTCTGTCAAGTTTTCAAAACTGAACATCAGGGGACTCATTTGAGGCCTGTTGGCCCACCCACCACATGACTTTCATTACTGCAGTGGCTTGGTCTTACTAATAACACAGACATTTAGACACGGAGCACAAACTGGTCTAACATTCCCCAAAGCACAGTGATGTGCAAAGCATATATGACATTGATAACAGTTACAAAGAGGTCCTCAATTTGGTGAAGTAAACTCTGTCGAGGTTTGTGAAGTTCCCGATATTAGCTCTTCTCCTTTTAGTGATCTTTTGTGATGAGCAGTGTATCCTGCAGTTTGATGAATCAGCACCATAGTCATTGGTGATAATTGCTGTGTGGAGTTCATGCCAAACTTGAACACTACTGTATTCATATCACCAGAATGATCATGCCCTTAAGTTATGCTGCGTGTTGTACAAGTAGAGGCCTGTTTCTTTAAAGTTCTATGAAATCGAGAATAGATATGATATATTTCTGTACAAGCAAATATCAGCTGGTAAGGTACTTAAAAGCAGCTTTATGAGAACCTATGGTTTAAATCAAATTGTCTTTAATTAAAGAATATTCTGTATTTTTGCTATCGTTAACAAATCCCATGAAAAGAGTAGACAAAAGCCAACGATGAATTGAAAGTATGATGAAAGTATTTTCTGTGTAGCCGCAGACGATACGGCTTGTTCTTTTCTGATAGACCTCAGTCCCACATTAACAGACCTGCTACCATAAATACTCAATATGAAAATAGTACCTGATAAATACACTATTGTTTGCTTAAAACTGCTGCCCAACTTTTATCAGAAAAGTTAAATATTCTTTTTTTTCTTCTTTTAAATTAAAAAGAAAATATATGAATTGGTTATGCGACGATCGTCTAGTTTTAAAGTTCCCATATTTTCCTTATTTTCTTGTATTATACTTGTATTTTTAGGTCCCAGAACAAGTTTACATGGTTTAATGTCCATACAGGGGATTCATGATTGTCATAAGCAGTGCCCCTAAAATTTCCATTGAAATACTGCCTGTTCCACTTTGGCATGTGAATTTCTACACTTTGTCTTTTATGTGCTTCGTACAATGAGAGACAGACAGCCTTCATCCTCAGTTCTCTCCTCTACAACAGGGTGGATTGAATTTCACTGTTTGTGACCCCATTCAACTTTGCTTTCAACATATTATTTCTGCTGCCAGATTTCTTCTCATCCCTGTACTTGGACTGGATATGTATTCATGTCCTCCCTTTAACCTGCTTTTGTAAATGATTTCCATCAAAATTTCCCACAGTGCAGGAAACCACCTGAGTTGTGTGGGTGTGTGTGTTTGGGTGTGTGTGTTTGTGTGGTGTGTGTGTTTGGGTGTGTGTGTTTGTGTGGTGTGTGTGTGTGTGTGTGTTTGGGTGTGTGTGTGTGTTTGTGTGGTGTGTGTGTGTGTGTGTATTTATGCAGGCATGTGCACCGCTGTAAATGCTACACCGCGTGTCACTTCCTGTCAGTTTGGTATTTTCAGCCAGCTTGTTCAGGCTTTGCCATGCAGCAGCTAAGCTCTGGCAGAGAGCAGCAGGCTAAAACGCAAGCAAGAATGTGGATTCCTTCGACATCTTTGCATGTCGGGATCATATCCAAGAATGCTGGAGCTCCACCTCGTGTGACTCACTGTTTCCACGACAACCACAGTGGGGAAAACTCCAGACCATCCCACGTCATTTACAGGAAGTGCTCATGATGACTGTTAGGAAAAACACACATGGTGGGGGAGTGATGTGAGTGACTTAGACAATGATGGGTTTACACTTGAAGTGGAAACTGAGAGACCCCGGAGGGTTGGTGCTGTATTTGTATACATAAATATAAATCTAAAAGTAGCAAATCACGATGATGTTTGTCAAAAGCTACATTTAGTTGCCTTGAGAGAGAAGTGAAACTGTATGATGAATGATGCTGTTTGTATTACTATATCTTATTTTCCCTTCCTTTTATGAGTCCCCTTGATATATTAGCGATGTATATTAAATGGTTTGTGTAGCCTGAAGGGCATGCACAGGACGTGCACCTTTTCAGTTTTAAGTGTTGTCTGAAGGCGTTTCTTTCAGGCTGCCTAACCAAGCAAGACAACAAGACATGTAGTGTGAGAGCCAAAAACCAGGGCAAGGAAAGCCCAAACAGCACACACACTGCTGCTGATAAGCCTTAATTTGTGAGACAAGGTATTAACTGAAATTGACTCAGATTCTCCTCTGTCGGGGTTTTGGCAGCTGGACAATCAGAGGGCACTGTTTTAGAGAGAGTTTAGTGCGTAAATAAAACTGAGAAAGTGAGGGGTTCTAAAAAACATCCATCTGTCCATCTGTCCTGGGTGTTTGAGCCAATCCCAGCTGACATTGAGCGACAGGTGGTGTGCACCCTGGACTGGTTGCCAGTCAGTCACAGTGCTGACACTTACAGACAACCATTCACGCTTGCAGGCACTTTAAAGTCACCAGTTACCCCAACTTGCATGTGTTTGGACTGCAACACACAGAAAGGCCACAGCTACCCCAGTGGAAATGACACCCTTGAGTCCTTATATCCCCCTCCAGTATAATAGAATGAAGCCTGTGGAGTATTAAATATAATCTATTTCATCTCAGTTTTCACAACCTTTGCCGGGTTTGTGCAGGTGGATAAAAGCAGAAGTGACTGAGTTAACTCTTGCTCCATACTCATGGGAACACATGACTTCTCTTTTGTTTTAATGTTGTAATGCCTTGTTCCTGGCATTGTGTAAGTGTAATTCTAAGAATCTGTGTTGGCAGTGGAGAGGAAAATAAATGCGGCATAACCTGGTGATATGCTTAGCGTGTATTTTGGGCAGTTTTATGCTGCTTTTAGTTGCTTTCTCTCACTGATTTCATTCACCATATTAGCGAATATTAGATCATGTTTTCCCGGTTCACCATCAGCTCAGACCAGACTTCACTTCAACTGAAACTGTGACTGAACGCCTTGTCTAGTGTATATTAGCTGTATTTCTCATCTGTTCCTCTGTTTTGTTTGCTTACAGCTGTGATAGCTACCACCACCCATACTACCGTGGTCACCAACACTCATCAGCAGTACCCCCAGCAGCCAATTGCAACACCTGGACAGCCTGTGTCCTACCAGGGGGCCCAGTATCCACCCTACCAGCCCGTACCAGTGCAGCCAGGTTATGCATCCCAGCCCATGCCGCAGGGCTACGGAGCTCAGCCCATGCCAACATTACCCTACCAAGGACAAGCGTACACAGTGGGACCGCCACCAACATACCAGGAAGCCAGTGAGTGTGGATTTTTTATTAGCCAAACGTGCACTTACCGGTCTGATTGTGACAATAATGTCAAATCAAGGACGACTCTCCTTTTACAACACAAAGTAGTCTTTGAAAATCGATTTATTGACCAAATTCACTAACAGCTGAGACAAACAAAAAAACAAGCAAGCTGGCACATGGAGCTAATGGAGCACTATCAAAGGAAGTGGATCTGAATGTAATGCCAACGCTACTCTCAGTCAGCTGTCTTTCATGTTGCTATTAGTAGGACAGAGTACAGGATTAATGCCTTTACTTGTTTGCTAGAGGAATATTACTGCGCTAATGTTAGCCAATGTTTTAACCATGACCTCGAGCTGTACAGAGGAAGCGAACAGCGGCAAAGTGAGTGAACGCAATTTCTGAATGATCAGGCTGCTCTGCAGTACAAAGTGCAGGTCGATAGAAAAACACCAAGTGAGCAAGAAAGTCAGGAGTCAGTGGCTCTTTTCAAACATCCAGAAAGAGAAAGAGACTAAAAAACTAAAACTAACAAAAAAGTCGACTTTAAGAACAACTAAAAATGAATCAGTTGTGTCTCAAAATGAACGCTGAGAACGCCCTTTGACATGGGGCAATGATATATTACATTGCAGCGTTAAGACACATTGTGCAATGTTGGTGCTTCAGAAAAGCTGTAATCGGAAGTGGAGGTGGAATTGCTGCTGCTGGTATAAAGTTGGGTCATATCTAGATTTTGTAGTCAGAAATTGACTATCGTTACGTTATTTGACAGAACAGACGTTGTGAATACAGTTTAAGCATTGTCATTGTTTTGATCCTCATTCCATCTTTTCTGTCTGTGTCCAGCCGGCCCTCTCTACCCTCCCAACCCGATGCCTTACAGCCAGGCCGCATACTCCCCCGGCCAGCCAGCGTACCCTCTGCAGCCTCCTGCCCAGCCGCAGCCCAACGCTCCACCCGCGCACACAGACTACCTTGCCCAGCCAGCATTCAACCCGGATTATGTTGCACCCCCACCCAAGACTGGATAATGCATCACAGTACCACAGCGACTTTAAATGTACTGCGGCATTTTTGAACTTGGCACAGCTGGAAATTTGTAATATGAATCCAGATGAGAATTTGTTTCTGAGTGTCTTGATTCATGTGTTTTGGTGGTTAAATATGCCAATGTTATGACGCATATGTAGTTGTTGTAGTGCTGCTCAGTTGAGGAATTGCCATGTGAAAATGTTGATACCTCTTGGCTCTTATTGCATGGACTTACAATATACAAGTGGTGAGATTGTTCTTTTTTAAAAAATATTTTAGTGGCTCCATCTTAGTCATCTTGGAAAATTACACGTAAAACCACTGAGTCGGACTTTAAAGAGAAGGTGAAGGGCTGTGACATTTTTCCAGCCCTCTGAACATGCCTATTTATTTTCCTCCTTGTCCTTATCTAAACTGTGCACCAGTCAAACCTTCCCCCGTAAAGATGGGGTCTCTAACATTGGAGAGTAGTGAATTTTTTAAAGTATCCAACTGAAAAAATCCCAGCCACTCCCTCCAGAGCCACTCCCCCAAAACACATGAACGTTTGCTGACGTGTCCTCAATAATGATGAAGACTGGCTGCTTCAGCCACGGCTCCACAGCCAGATCAACAGTCTGTGTCTGTTTTCTCTTGTTCTTCAGGTCAATCAGTCTGTCGCCGAGCTGCAGCTCAAATTTTGGCGGCACTATATCTTCCACTCTTGTGCGACTAGCTTGCTATCTTTAGCCTTGTGGACGAGTACAGTCATGTGCAGTGGGTGCACAGGCAGAATGCGTCCAGGTACGCAAGTACATAGGTAGACAGGCAGGCCAGCCGTCCATTTTAGCAGAATGAAATGGGGTTATTGTAGGCCTGTGACAGCCACAGATATTTTGCTTGTCTTTTGGTCATAATTTTAACAAATATAACTATAATATAACTAAAATGCCTTAAAAATAAATTACAGACCCTGCCTTTAATTCATTATCTACAGTGTTTGCAGTCAGACTCATTGGTCAAACTTGTTCGAACATTTTTCATGTACTTTCTCATATTCCTTTTTTCACTTGTGCTTTGGATGACATATAACGCTGTATATGTATTGCATGGGAACCCTTTAAGTGCAAAGTGTGTCATTGTCAGTTTACTACCAATATTCACAGGGTAACAGTGAACAGGATAATGCGTGTTGAAGGAAAAAGCCTCCAGTAAAAGGGAACATTCATTGTGTTTAGGAGATTTCCTCTTGTTTTTTGTTTTCTTTTTCTGCTCAGGTCTTCATTCATTATTTTCATTCACCCGTTTTACAACACATGTAACTGAGCTGAAATGCATCGGCAGCTTTGAATGAAAAAACCAAAGGAGATTTTTTTTTTTGCTCCAACCAACCAAACATTCACATTAAGTCCACAAAAATGCAAATGTACTTACAAAATGCAAAAAACAACTGTGCCTTTTTAGCCATGTTAATTGTTTTATCAAACTAAAGTGTGCAGGTTATTTGTAACAGTTTCAAATCTCATTTTCTACCCATTTTAGATTTTTTTAATTTTTGTTTCTCGTTTGCCACCAAATGTAGTTCCATTAGTCACAACCCAAGCTGTTGTACGTTATGAATCTCTGAATATCAGTGTTGTGTTTGTCACCAAATCAAACGTCAGATCATAATGTTTTTTTTCACTGTTGCCTTTATTAGACTGCACCAGCGTAACAGTCAGGTCTATATTTTTCTTTTATCTAACAATTGAACGAATAAGCCTTCCCTGCTCTGCATTATAACTTCTGTTTTTCTGCAACAAAGACGTCACTTCTGCTTTTTGCTAACTGAAATTACTTGATAATAGTTTTGCTAAAGTGACCTTCTTATGATCCAGTTGAACTTGGAGAAGTACAGGGACAACTCATGTGACAAGTCAGTCATCAGACGATCGATGTTTTGAGCCACCTTGTTTGAAATCTCTGACTTCGTAACTTCCTCTGTTTAGACTTTTGTTGTGGTCAAAGAGCATCTATGCTGTGGCTTATTTTATTTTACCAGCTGACACATGAGAAGCCACATGACCGCTAGTGAAAGGCGGCTAATGTCCTCATATATCTCTGTAATTTGCGAACAGTTCATTTGTGAGGAATGCGCATGTGTCACTTCCATTGACCAAGTGATTTGTCTGTGTACTTCTGTGTAGGCCTGCCTTATGTCTGAAATCTGCCTTTATAAACGTGTCCCTGTCATTTGAGTCCTTTAGCCAGTGTTGATTCGTCAAGGTGACTCATGTTGGAGTGTTTTTATTTGTGTGTGTGTGTGTGTATTCCAGCCATTTGTGTTCTGTATAAAAGACCAGCAGAGATTTATTCTTGTTCTATCTGTGTGTCTTGTTCAAGAATAATTGTCATTGATGCTACTTTGAAAATATATTTACATGACTTTTATTTCGTTAAAAACACACCACTTATTCTGCAGAGTTCAATAAAATCTATATTTTCTGTTTTACCTCAACTTCGGTTATTGAATTTTAAGAACAGAAGCAAAAGTGCAACCATGTCAAGTCTGGGCTGAACAGCTGGGAGGCAAAACAGAAACAATCAAATTACCAAAGTGAATACACAAGACAGGGACACAGAACAGTTCATCCACTTGTTTTTGAGATACTTCAGTCTGGACTGGCATGGCTAAAAAGAGAAACTGAGGAAATACAAGTTTGTGAAAAGGCCTGGAATAAGTAGCCTAAGAGCATTTTAGTTTTTCACAATTATTAATGGGCTCACTTTGTTGCAAGAACACATTATTAATAGAATTGAGGCAGAACAGCAAAAGAGAAGCTAATGTCTTGAAGTAATTGGATTTTTGAGACCTAGTATGTGTTGAGGTAACCACTAAACATATACTATAACATATACATTTAATGAGGGCATGGAGAGAGGTCTTAAATGGGAAAATGAAGGTAAAATGGCAGTAAGTAGTAAATTTGTTTGAATGGAGCACTCCCTCATATATAAATAAATCATCCTGTGGCACATCTTTCCCACATAATAAGGAATGCTGTTGGACTACTTGCTATAGGGTGGGACAGACAGACAGGCTGAGGCAGTTGTCTCACTGCAGAGTCAGACTCGCTTCCTCTTTAGACCATATCGTAGCAGTTATGGTTTCAAGTGCCTTGTACAGTCTAGTGTGTGTTGTCTGTGTGGTCCTGCTCCCGGCTGTATGGGGTGAGTTGTACTCTGGTGTTTTTCTTCCACAGGTTTTCGACCTTTAGGACTTCACAGTCATACAGCGACTGTCACAAAGTCAAACCAGTCAAGTCAGATCAGTTCATAACCAGGTGTCACAGTTTCATAACTACAACGTTGATTTCACCTCTCAGTGAGAATGAGGCTTGTTTTGAGCCTGTGTGCGCATATACTAGGAGGAAAATGAGACAACTGGAAGTTAAGCTTTCAGTCTGATCAGTTCTGACTGTAACTCCTTAATCTCTCACCGCTCCTCACCATGGCCTTGTGTTTTATATGTTACAGCTGATGACTGCAGCAGCTATAGGGACGCGGATGGTTACTACCATGATTCTCAGCAATGCCTCAGTCCTGAGTTCTGCTGTGGGAACTGCAACCAAAAATTCTGCTGCACTGAAAAGAAATACAGTTTAACTCAAGAAAGCTGCCCTGGAAGGTGTTTCCCTGCTTCCCTGCTGAACCTGTGTTTCACTCTACACCATACAGAGATGGGGAAAAAAACTACAGTTATAGGATATGACACAATATCAGCATGTAATTGTTTCTACATTTATTAAAATTGCCCTTTTTTCTGTGTTTCTTTTCCTTAGGTCTGGCTATGCTAAAAAAACCAGCACTGCTGTGATTCTGGGAAGCATCTTCGGGTCTATTTTTCTCATCATTCTTTGCATTGTCATCGTCTGCTGTGTGGCTCCTTGCTGCCTCTTCTACAAGAAATGTCGAAAAGGACGCAGCCAAAGGCACCAAAGTAGGACATATATCTGGTTACAGTTTATCTTCAGCAACTACAGTCTAAAACATTGTTTCCATACAGTAAATACAAGCCAAAGATTTGACAATTTAGCTTCCTTGCCAAGCGTTGTGCTAAATATGAAGCTATCTGAGCTAAGCTAGCTTAGCTTAGCACAAGCTAGCACACACTAAGCTGGCTTAGTTTAGCACAGATGGCACAGTGGGAACACAGGGAAACAGCTAGCCCGACCAAAGGGAAACTAAAGAAGCTAATTAACATGTTGTATCTTAATGTAATTCAAACACAGCCAAATTGCCCTTTAATGGGTATGTTGGTGGGACCAATTGGCCGTGCTGATTGTCTGGCCTCGACCAATAAATGATCAGCTCATTATTTACTGTAAACCGGCAATTTGTCATTTTTTACACGTTCATTTTTGTCCAGATTAAAAAACAAATCACACTGTGTGAATTAGTGAGCTTTGGGTGTGCTGGCTGGGGGATTGTATTATCTCCGGAGAGAGCCTGCCAACTCTCAGCAAGAAAGAGAATAGTGTTATTATTTCCCAATGTGTCAAACCTTTCCTGAAACCAAAACAAACACCTGATCTTTTGTTTCACCACAGTGTCCTTGATCAGTGGATGAAATGTTCTCAATTTGTTTCTGTCAGTAAACAAATCGGAGCACTTGTATCCAATTTTCAAACCAAACACTATCTATGACGTTAGTTGTAGATGTGAGAAACACCACCACTGCAGTCTACGCTCCCCAGCAGCCTCTCTCCCCCTCCGGACATCAGCCGTCCTACCCAGGCTACCAGCCTGTACCTGTGCAGCGTGGATATGGAGGATATGAAGGCCCGCCCATCCCTACAGCACCACCACCCTCCTACATGGAAGCTAGTGAGTTACTTCATGACAATTATACATTTCACAATTCTGCTCAGAAGTTGCTGGTATATTTTAGACTGATTAAACCTGAGAAGAATATACAGGTGGAGCAGGCTTGGTTGATGTCACCCTGTTGTCACCCAAGCTAGCCCGCCTGTGCAAACAAGAGGCTGCTGTGTAGCAGTTAGTGCTGTGTTTTACAGGTACTATGTATCAAGAGGGTTATTTGATGCTTTTTCAGAATTTACTGACAGCAATAATACGTCTGATGATATTCTATATTTTTCATTCTCAACAAGTGTTGCACGTTTACCCAAAGGCTGATGAAGGATAACTCATTCCTCTGTGCCATAGAGCTCCACTGTTGTACAAAACCTATAGCGCTTTCATTCAATTTAATTTAATTTACTATTTACATCCTTATGGCAAAATGTTTGCTAGAAACTATAGTGCCATGGTATTTTATTGCATTATTAGGATTTATTTAAAGAAATAAAATGACTTCAACAGAGAGGATAGAAAGTCTTGTTACTGGATATGTAGACAATAATGAAAGCAAACACCAATCTAACCTATTGTGATTATTGTTACTGGCCAACATATCAGTTAGAATAATAAATATTAGTAATTGGGAAAGCAGACCAAATATTTGTTTTTGTCTTTTCAGCTGATCCAGCTCTCTCTCCAGTTGCATTCAGTCCAGGGTACCCGATGGCCCTCTTTCCCAACCAGCCTTATGCGCCCTCAACACATTTGGACGAACTTGCACAGCCGCCCTACAACCCCTCTTATTGCCTTAACTGAAAAACCAAAAAGCTTACTAGACCAAAACACTACATGCTTGAAAATCATGGGAATATGAAATGTGTGGATTACATTGTGTTGATGTGGTGGAAACACCCTTTACAGGATGCCAAATGAATTATATCTTGGGAAATCTAGTTTTTATTTTGCTGCTGCTGCTTTGTATGGGTAAACCTTTTGGAATACGAGTGTCAGAAATAGTCGTTTGTTTAGCCGTATCCAGTTTTAAAACATGACCACGTTTAAATGGAAGTATTGAATGTCAAAAAATGCCAAGTACAAGTACAACAACACACATTTCAAGACAGGACAGAGAGATAAAATTAAAAAAAAGCTGGAGCATGGGCACAACAGTTAAGGCAGTATTCAATTTTGTGAATTATTTATCTGTATTTATTATTAATTTGGATTCATTCACATTCTCCGAACAGATATTAACTTGAGTTGTTGCGCTCGGTCTTGGTTTCTTCTTCAACAAGAACTTTGGGCTTTTCTTCCTGTCAGAGGCACCTTGAACTGTGACGCTGCTAGTAATTTTGATGAAACACCATTAAAGTGCCACTAGAGGTCGCCTCTGCCCTACTTTTATTTTTTATATAAATAGGATGCTGCATGCTGGTGCTACCAAATCTTGTTATCAAGCATTTTATTTTACATGCAAGACAATAAAGTCTGTTTTGTCCTCCTCTTGGATACATGGTTGGTTGTCCTTTTCAGTGACTCTATAGAGGCCCATCTATACGCTATAAGTCTGATGGGTATAATGCAGGAACACTGGTTTATCCTCTGTTGTTTTTGATTACTGTAATAAAACTTGATTTTTTCAAACACTACAAAGTACTTAGACTGAGTAAATATATAGCTCCATAGTACTAAAATAAGCCACATGGGTCTGTTGACACTAACAACTCTGTAAAAACAAAAAACTGTAAAAACAAAGAAATGCATTTCACAATCACTGGATATGCTTTGGATTACAGAACATCTCCAGTGATTGTGAAATGCATTTCTTTGTTTTTTCAGTCCAAGTTCAAGTTCATTTAGTCTCGTTCGGGGACGCTCAGATTACTAAAACTTACTTTTCATCCCGACATAAATCCTGTGTTTGGTCTTTGTGGTTGCTGTTGAAGAAACTGGTGCTGTGAGAATGATATGATGCTGTTAAAGGCTGTGGTTATTACGACTTATTTATAATTGTATAATGCTTTGCTTGATTATGGGATAACTGCCGTTTGTTAATGCATTCGTGATATCTGATTTTTTCTGACACAGAAATCATGGTTTGCAGAACACAAGTGCAGTCAAATGTTTGACTCCATAATCACTCTGAGGTCACATGTAAAGGGACAAACCTGGGTGATTTCCCGGAGTTTATATATTTTCTTTAATAAAATGACATTTTTGACAACATGAAGCATCTTCAGATTGCGGGTCAACAATTCACAAAAGCCTCCAGACCCATCAGACAATATCAGCTGTCTCTTTTATAAGTAATGTTGTTACGCTAAATGTTATTACGTACAGTGAGACAAAACCACTGTGCCCAGTTTAGCCTCTTCCTGCAGGATCCTGTGTGGTTAAATAGCCAGAGTGGGTGCGCTTGCATTTAATCCCATAATAACCAGCACCACTCCCCCACTATCCATTAATCAATACAGTAATAGTGCTGACTACGGCTATCTCAGTCATCGAAGTGACAGGGGGCTATAACATAACAGGAAAAATGACCCTGCCTGTATGTGCTGCTCCCCGCTCTAAAATAAGATCTCTCCTTGAGGTGTGGCTCAGACTGCTAATGAGCGCTTGTGTGACGATGCCAGTGTCATGGACGATGAGGCAGATAATTTTTACCGCCAGTCTTCACTACTGTTCTGATCCTTTCCATCCTTTTCTTCTTCTCTTGTTCCCTCTTCTTCCATCCTTCACTCTGACTGTGCTTTGTTCTGCGTGAAGGCATTCTTGTCTGGCCTCCTGCCCGAGCTGCCATTAAGATGATTTCAACATTTTCTCCTCATCCCACACAATTCCTCTCCCCTTTTCCTCCTTTTCCTCTGTTCTGTGGAATTCTTTTGGCATTTATAGTTCAAATCTGAGCTGTTTGGCACATGGAGAACGAACAAGGGTCTTGCACTATGTTTTTGGATATCAGAGTCAACCTTTTGATCAGGGTTTAGATCATTATTCAGGACTCTGCACAGAACCAGTGAGATGTGTGTGGGAGCAACTGCTGACAAAAGCACAAACTCCCCAGTGCGTGCTCATACTCTGGCCAAGATGATCCAAAGAGATACAGGCACGCAGAACTTTCCCACATGCTTGGAAACACAAACAAACTTGACAGCATTATTTATTTTCGATATTTTTAAATCTATTCCATCGCCAAGGATAAGTGATAAAGCATTTGCAACATTATTAATGTTCAGATATTCTTACATCCTTTGTGTGTTGACAAATTTCCACTTTTGGTACAAAAGGCTGAGCTACTGAATTTTGTTTTAACAGTATTAACCATGTTTGCTGGGTGGAGTGTAGCAATATTTTGCGCAGACATTCATGGTCCCAAGAGGATGAAGACTTCCAGCTCTCCATACCAGCACCGTCAGCAGGCTAACATTTTTCATTTTGAGTAAAATATCCCAACAGCTATTGGATGGATTTACATGAATTTTGACACTCACATTCATGTCCCCCTCAGGATGATTTGTAACATTGTTGGTGATCCCATGAGTTAAACAAGCCAACATTTTTATTTGTCCAGTGCTTTGGTTTATGACAAAATACCCACAAAACTATTGACATTGCCACCAGCCTTGGCTGTACTACATTGTATACTTGCTAAACATCAGCATGTTAGTATAGTCACTGTGAGCATGTTAATGTGCTGAAATTAGCACTTTATTTTTTTGATTTTATTTGGATTATTACTGCAGGACTGTTGTATTAGATTGCATTAGTTTTAGCTAGGTGTACTAATAAACAGACTCATGTGCATCAGCTATTTTTTTGAATACCACATCAGGACAGCAGGGGGCAGAGGGTGTTTGATGCAAGGAGAAGATCAGTTACATCCCTCCTGTAACCTGATGTGTATAGACATTGATGATGGTGCCCAGAGACACTAATCTTTGCTCAATTTTAATCCTCCTTAATGTGCAAGTTTTATTAAGGAGCTTTGCTACGTCTTTGTCAAAGCTCAAATTTCTCAGCTGAATTTTCAGGCAATGAAATCACAGCACATGATTTAGTTACCAGGAGGTTCTCTGCAAGAAAACAAAACAGCCAAAGTTGAGGATGTCCTTAATGATTACAACAACATTGGTTTGTCCATGTTATATAAAGACTTTCTGGAAGGGCTGCTGGAAAAGAGATTTAGAGCTAATAGTTTAAGTAATGAGGAATGGCTGTGTTTTGCTCTCATCAACTCAAACCCACACTTACAAAAAAAAGCAACAAAGAAACATTAAACTTCATAAATATAGATGTTATGGTTGAATTGTTGTATTGGACTGCATTACATGGCACAGTTGTACCTAATAAAGTGGCCAGTGGTTGTACATTACACATCAAAAAAGTTCAACAATGAACTCTGAGATGGGTAAAGCAGAAGTGCATTTTATTGTTCATGTGCTGTAATCCTGCGGTACGTTTCAACCTCTGTGACCAGTATAAAATATTTACCTCTTCACTTTGACACATCACCTCTGCTCTATCTACTCGGCACAAGCGAGTCAGGCCTGTGGGATGAGTTCAGAAAGAAATCTTGCACTTTCAGCTGCAAGAAAATGTTTAACATCTAATTGGAAATATGGATATCCATCTGTAAAATCTCACTCACTAATATGAATTCTAAAGTCACACACACACACACACACACACAAGGGCAAGTCCTCCCTCAACATCAAGTATTTCATCGTCTCATGTCGTTGGTGTGCAACTGCTGTGTGTGAGGTTTATTGTGTGGAACAGTTGAGGTGACACACTGACAGCTGCACACAGATAGACTCAAAAGAAATCAGCTGGTTAAAACAGCAGCTGTGGGTGAGCAGGCATAATGTTGTTTGAGCTGCTCATTTAAAAAAATGTATGAAAAACCAGCTGTAAAACCCTTATAATTCATACTGGTGAACATATAAGATACACTTGATGAGCTTTGTTGGAGTACTTCAATTTTCCTGATTATGTCTCTGTGGACATTGCTCTGTCACAGCACATACATTTCTCCCACTCTCCCTTTCCAGAAGAGCTAAAGGTCTGTAATAAAGTTTCCTGGGTCACTGTGCACATTTCGACCCCCTTTGTCTCCCACATTCATTCCAGATCGCTGCCACCAGAAGTCAGATGTCGAGGCTTTCAAGCTCAGAGTGGGAAAAAAGACCCTTTAACATTTTTCATCTGTCTGGCTTTTTAACCTTCAACATTGTACCTCAGGTTTTTTCTCCCAACAAGCACCTGCACCAACGAGTAGCCACAGTAAGAGGCAGTTTGGACCGTGTGAACTCAACAGATAAAACAGTCTGCTGTCTTTTCACCCTCTCGCTCTCTATTCAATAGCCTCCAAGTATCTTGACAACCTTGCCTGGTATTTTGGCAGCAGTCCCTTGAGTGTTGATGTCAGCTGAGAGAGGGGAGGGAGGGCGGTGGGGGGACTGAAAGACAGAGGGGAGGGGGAGGAGTGAGCGGGCTATTCAAGGCACTTGTCCTCTGTCTCCCTCGGAGCTTAGAGGAGGGGGAGGCGCACATGCATTGAGAGAAACACGCTCACACACACACACATATACTAGATGCAGCCACATTTTCACAGCCTGCTCTTCAGACTGACAGCAGCAAACGGAGTTGAGAGCCAGCACAACTGAGCGAGTGAGGAAGAGAAAGAGGATTGGAAACAAGGGAGGCATCCACAGAGGAGAGGACAGGAGAGGAGACTACACAGGATTTTTCTCTTTTAGCTCTCTGGGAGCCATAAAAGGAATCTCCCTTGTACTCCTCTTGAACTGAACTTGCTCTGCACCTTGCTATGGCAGCCCCGGTGGGACATGGGTGCTCCCCTTCATCTTGTTCACCTCATCCTTGGACTGCCATCCTCTGGGCTCTGCTGACCCTTTTGAGCCAAGTGTGGGGCTTTAACCTGGATACTACTCACACATTGCACAAGTTGGGAGACCATGGCACTTTTTTTGGTTTCTCTCTAGCACTTCACCAACAGCTTACACCAGAGCCCCAGAGCTGGTGAGTGGGTCAATGCGGCACTGAGCTTGCCCTGTGTGTCCTGTGTGTTTTTGACTTTTTGTTGCACCTTACACCCTCATTTTACATTTTATCTGCTCCTGCTCCTCATGCAAAATGTTCATTATACCATTCATTTTCATTTTTAGGGCAGTGTTTAGATGAAATTTGAGATGTGTGGCTATTATAGTCAGCATTTCTATGCTGCACCAGTCCTTGGATTTGCTAAATCATTGTAAGACCCATAACTCTGAACTGGGTGCAGGAGTTTTAGCATGTTTATGTGCAGCACAGAAGAGCTCTGACTTAATAGTCAATGATTTACAGTGAGTGTAGGGTGTACAAGAGCAGGCTTGCTGAATCAGCTATCGAGCAGTGATTTCTGATGAAGGGAAAAAAGGGCTGCAGTTCATGTCTGAGGCTGACTTCACGCTAGGGGAGTGGAGATGCTATGATCGTGTCCATAGTGTGTCTGTATGTGTTCATGGGTGAGCTGTGCTTGTGGGTTTGCTTGTCCTTGTTTGTTCTCTAATCCGCTGTTTGCCAACAGCTGTTTTGATGTGTCTTCCAGTGTGACTGGAGCACCCATAGGTCCTGTTCCCGTCCTCCAGAACTCATGAATAAATTATAACAACAGGTCTGTTTGTACATCTTTGGAAATGTTTACTGCACAACTGTAAATAAGAAGCAGCCTTAATTTAACTAAGCTTTGCGGTTAACATTGAAGGACGGGAATGCGAAGATGTAAATATTTTATCTAATGAGGCGCTGGAGAGAACTGATATGTTCATGGCATTTTAAAGGGTCTTTATATTCATCCATACTGTTTTTTCCACTACAAATTCATTTGGCACAGTTATAGCCATTATAGATGCCCCTATATATTAACAACCTCAAGAGCTTTTGTTTCCTTTAATACTTCAGAAATATGGTACTCCAATATATCCAGTGGTGGAGGAATGATTCATATACTTTACCGACTGTTTGTAAAAGCAGCAGTACTACAGTGTAAAAATATTCTAGTTCAGAAAGTATCAAAAGTAAAAGTATTTGTTGTGCAGAACATTTTGCTGCTGTAGTTGGTTGTGGTGAAGCTACGTTTCATGACTTTTTATAGTTTTATTTATGACAACATGTCATTTTTATTAGACCATCACGCAGAAGACGATGTTTTACATGTAAAATCTTAATCTGGAAAATAACCAGTAACTATGCAACTAAATCAGTGGAGTAAAAAGTACAAAATTGCTCTCTGAGGTGTAGCAGGGAGGAGATATAAAGTTTGGAAGGCAGATTATAGAAGAGCAACAAAAATAAATGTTAAAAGCTTTTGAATAAGGGAATTAATTTACTACGGGTCCCTGTTTTGGAGCTCCATATTTAACTGTTGGCTCCTCAGTTTACTCGGGCTGGAGTCATCCTGTCGCCTGGTAAGACCAATGACATCAGCACCCACACAGACATATAGACAGTCAAAGCGACAGTCATGTCAGCCCTCTGAAACCTGCTCGCGGTCCAGCAGCATTCCTGGAACTTATTTTAATAACTCACAATGAGCTCCAAGTACTTTATCGCTCACTACTGTGGCCTGTTGCAATTTCCAATGGAGGAAGACTGTTGAGAAAATGTCTGTGCTACACCAGCAGAGCTAGTGCCAGGGGGAGAGAGTCAATAAACTATGACTTGCTGATGTGATGCATCTACTGGAAGAGAGTGGGATGAGCAATGCTGCTGCCAGTATGCATTGATGACTTTATAATGATTTCATCCCTGTCCCAACACCAAACTGTATCTTGCAAACTCAGTTTTCCCAACATGAAGATTACTGTTGTGTGAAAACCACAAATCTCCAACATGATGACTTTTCATTAGCTAATAAATGTAGTCCTGTTTTCAGGTTCAACCGTTGTTTTTTTGTCTTTGCTAGTGTCAAGTTATTGATTATAGCTGCTTTTAGTTTACACCTGACCAGTGACTCTGCAGACAGCCAGGAGTGAAATTCTGCTGGTGATACAGTTTTTTTCATTTATTTATGTAATTGTTTCTATATCAACATAAAACACATAGACATTGAATATACTGAGCATAAAATGATTATGTCAGCCTATAAAATACCCACTGATGACATGGGGATGATTTGGACTGTAGGCGTTCAAAACAGTTTCAAGATGATATTATTACCCTCTCAGAGAAAGAAATTTACTATTCAGATACCAACACTGCAATTATCTTTCCTGTCTGAATAATACATTTCCATTAAGCTTTGCGCTAGTGCCCTCTCTGTGTTATTGCAGCTCAAATTTGGGAGTTTAGTTTCTGAGGTACTCCCATTTTCATCTCTGTTCTTCTGATGCACTGTCTTGAAACAATTTGCCTCAAACTTATTGTAATTAGATGCTATTGACTCATTTTGCCTTTGTGTGGGTTTAGGTTACTGTCGCCTGTGGTCATACTATGTTTCTTTGTGTGTGTGTGTGTGTGTGTGTGTGTTTCATCGGATTAAAAGGTGAAAATGATATTACCTCTTTGATGCTTTGTCACATGCTTACTCATTGCTGTATTACACACGCCATAATGCTAAAGTGCGAATAGAAATCAGCTTAGTCATATTGTCACTAAAGTTTCACCTCTGATTTAAGACTTGCACAGTTTGTTGGAGGATCAGGAAAAAAGTTTTCTTTGAAGCATCAGAGAAGTCTGAGTGTCTCTTCAAAAGCAGGGCCACACAATGTCAGAACCAACATTCATCTTCAGATGCAGCTGGCAGGTTTATGGAATGAATGTCTTTTTGTTCCGTTTTACAGTATCTCTTCAGTACAAGGACTATGAGTGCCGCAAAACCTACTGCTCCTTTTCAGCATGGTGGCAAAGGCCAAGGCCAAAGGTCAACCCATGTGACACAATGATCTCATATTGACTGATGTGCTGTAATGAGATCTTGTTCAGTGACATGTTGGAAGGAAGTAAATGTATGCCACACTCAGACGGGGATAAGAGCCTCGATCTGGCTTCTGTAGCGTTTCCATGTGATCTGTCTTGGTTGTTTTTGCTCTGAGGAAGAGGCCCCAAGCTGGACTTAAGGGGCTTCTCCTGCTGCGGCTGCTGATGCCAGACAGGGAATGAGATGAGAGGGTATTTAAGTCGTAGTTATGTGTGTGTCTGCTATTTATACTGCCATGAGAAGTGCTTCCGCTAATAGTTCCCTGCCTGGTGAAGACAGGAAGCCCCCTGAGCTTCATCCCACCACTGCCAATCCTCCTGAATTCAGCTACTGCTTGTTTATATATCGTAGCCAAACAACATAAAACGTAAACTTCAGAACAACAACATAATCCACCTTTATGATATGATAAACTTTCACCACATTTAAAACAACAAGTTGTACAGTAAGTGCATCAAAGGGACTTAATGCCTTTTGTTCTTACATTTTCTACTCCCTTTTACTACTTAACAAGACCAAGAGTCTACAGCTATGCCAGCGGGTCTGTTAGGGTGCATCTACAGACAGCTACACTTTGAACTAAATGCTAATGTTAGTATGCTTACATGCTCACAGAGCTCCTGATTAAACCAGGGCTCAGAGTCTACAGCCATGCTAGTGGTTCCATGAGGCTGTGCTGCTTACAGCTGTGCTTGGAGCTAAATGCTAACAACATTGCTAGATGCTAACATGATCACAATGACATTAGGATCAAGCTGATGTGGAGCAGGTATAATGTTTACCATGCTAACTATATTAGTTTAACATGTTAGCATTCCTATGAGAATGACATTAGTTTTGCAGGTGTTCAACCAAAGTATTGGACAGACTAACATTTTGCTCTGATGATGATGTAGAAGAAAAGTCAAGGCATCACCAGAGTTACTACAACTCATCCTGAGGGGAACATAAATACTATGCACCAAATTTCATAGCAATCCATTTAATAGTTGTTGAGATGTTTCAGTTGAGATCAAAGTGCTGGACCAATCGACAGACCCCTAGTGCCACTCCTGGAGCCATGCTGCTAGCATGACTAATATAACACTATGCTGCACTGCTGATAATCAATATTCAGGGTAAACTGATTCTACATACTGCAAGCTTTTAATGTCAAACGTCAATATACTTAGGACAGACCCATGCCAGCACGATATGGCATGAAGCCTTCTGCATATATTAATGCTAGTTCACTGCTGAAGGCACGTAAATCATACTGTACCCATCATGTATGCTGCACAGCCCCGAGCCTTACAGTTTCATATAATTTCTTCATATTGATCTCTTCCTCATGATTTAATGTACAGGTCTTTTCCGTGTGAGAGTGCTTTGACAAAAGTGGGGGGATGGCAGCTCTGCTTTGCTACTCTGATATAGGTCACAAATCATCTGTTATTGTTTCTTGCTGAAGGATCTCTGGCCTTGAAAGAAATCTATTGTGCTCATTCTCTATCCTGATCCCATTGTTGGCCTTCCTTTGTGTTATGTTTGAATCATATCAGTAGTTTCCTCTTTCTGGACATATCTTTTATTGGCTAGATTAACACTGCCTTTTTTTTTTTTCTCAGCTGAATTTGTTTTTGGGTGCTTCATAGCCATACACTAGCTATGTCATTAGACTGTGATTTAAGATACTGTCAGGCTGTTGATGTGAGCAGACATAAAGTTGGCTGCACTGCATTGCTGCCATAGGGAATGCAGAATATTCTCAGGTTGCAGCGAGGTTCAAGTTTGCCATGGACCTGCTTGGATGCCCTCTTTCTCACTGGCAGTGGGGCCACAGGTAGAAGATAAAATCCCAGACATCTAGTCTGGAGTTCGGTTTCACTGGCTCTGAAAGAATCTAAAACAGAGCTTTCTGAAGCTGAACAAATCCTCTCATTGAACTGGAGGCTTGATTAGCACAGCTTAAAAAACAAGAGTGGAGCGTGGAAGTGGATTTTGGATGACCTCCAAAAAGGTTACAGAGATTGCAAGAGAAGTCGAATGCAAAAGATAAGACACTCTGCACTGTGCAGGTTTAAGTCATTAGGAGGTAATATTAACAAAAGTTTGACATTTTGGTGAATATGCTGATTTACTTTCCTCGTGAGAGTTAGATTAGAGGATTGATATCACTCCCAGCTAAAACTAGAAGCTGGTTAGCTTAGCTTTGCATACAGACTGGAAATAGTCCAGTAGCAACAAAAGCCATCCAACAGCAACTCTGAAGCTCTTGCTTGTTTAATTGATATAAAAGTGAAAGTATAACAGGACACGTTGAGTCTGCATGGGGGATTATACACTAAACTATCTTTTGGCCGATTGCGGTGACTTCCTAAAGACGTTCAGACACGGGAGAGGCATTGATCTTCTTATCTAACTCTGCAAGACAGTAAAGGACTTTACTGATTAATTGTGAAAATCAACAATGCATTTGGCTGTTGCTTCTACAAGTTAAACACAATATCGTCTGTACCTTCCAGTGCCATGTCTTGTTTAATACACATATAAATGAGTGTAATGGGGGCTCACCATAACTGCTTGACACATTCATAACACAATGAAGAATTTCTGGGGGGCTAATTTGCATTAAAATAGTCAAATAAAAGCCGCTTTTTCAGCCTCAGCTTAAGAGTTGGGAATGAACCTTCCCCCGTTTCCCTCCCCAATTCAATTCATGATTTTTCTCCTGCTCCCGCTCTCTCTCTTTCCCTCTTGTGGCTAAATCTCCTAGAGACCATTCATGCGAAACCTCGTAAATGTAGGAGCTAACCCTGTTGTAGAGCTTATTTATATGAGAGATCAGAAGGAGCAAAGGGTATATAGCATGGGCTTTACAGTCTGGCACACACACACACACACACACACACACACACACACACACACACACACACACACACACACACACACATGTGATTAATGCTCTTTACTAGCTCCCACTTACTCTCTGTCTATTTAGCATTCTCCCATTCCTCCACAGTGTGCTGCTTGGGCCTGGACAAAAGCTCAGTGGGACGCAGGGCTGCTCGGCAGAGAGCTTTCAGGAATATTACCCTGCAGACCACGTGCTCATGTGAGAGACAATCTGCAGAGTCAGGAGGAAACATACAACTTAGATCTGATGGAGATGCAGAAAAAATGCAAAGTGTAGGAGGAGCAGGAGCTGATTCTGCATCTGCACTTCAGAGACAGTTGGCAGACAAAGTCCTGGGAGGGTCAGGTTTTCTGGTATTATTTTACATTATCAGCACACATTATTAGCGTTCTTTAGCATTCATGACTCATGCATGATATTGCTATTAGGTTTGGTTTACCTGTTATTTTATTTAAAAAGCAGCTGCTAAAGCATTAACTACCTTGGGTTGATCATGTGATCTGTATGTGGGGGAGGGGTTGAGGTTGTGATGGGGACGGGAGCTGCAGGGATGAATAAATCACAGAAGGCCTCCCTGTTGATTAAATATGTGTGTGTGTGTGTGTGTTTGTGTGTGTGTGTGTGTGTGTGTGTGTGTGTCCATACTTATGTGTGTGCGTCCATTTAGAGGCACTTGGGTTGACTCTGATAAAGATGCAGTTTAATCAATCAGCTGATGGCAGCTCTACTGAGAACTGATACAGAACAGAAATCGGGAAGAAGCCATAAAAAGCAGACATGAACAGGAAATTACAAGGGACGTGGAGGCTTTTTGCTTGTATTTATTAAAGGAGATTGGCTGATTGATTACTCAGGAAGTCTTTGAAAGGAAACGGCCGTATTACTTGAGCATTTTAAACATTTTTAGATGTCCTTTGTGTTACCACACCATCATTATCTTTTCTAATTTCCTCTAACAGTTATGGGTTGAGTGGGCCCATGGATGTAATGTGTCACCATTTGGTATCTTGTGTTAGGTTTAAATTAATTGCTATCTATCATCGACATAACCAGCCCAATGTTTTATTGGAGGTGCTAAGCTCTTTGTAAGACCAATATTAGCTTAATTATAGCATGTTTACTAAGTGGATATTTATGTTTCATAATTCAAAACAGCCTTCACTGAAAAACCTAGTTCTTATGTGGAGATTTGTAATAATTTACATCTGCTAGGTGCGACTGTTGCATACATAGAGTATGTTAACTGAAACATTAGTTTACTAATACATGACCTGTTTTGAGTGAAGTTAAAGTGATACTATTGAAATATGGCCCTTATTCAAAATATTGTCTAATAATTATATGAACTGAGACAATTAAATCAACCCAAATTTGCAAAACATTATGCCAGTAAAGTTTATTTTACACTCATTCTTAACTACATAAATGTTGGGCTGCTTCATCTGAACACATATTTCCAAGTATGCACATATACAGAAAACAAGGTAATACCTACCTTAACAAAAGATTTTAGTGAAATACATAGATTTTGTCAGTTGTTAGCTTGGATTGCTACAATTTACACATCAGTGATAAGATATTTTTAAGTTTTAATGGTGCAACTTGATTTGGTAGTTTACATAGGTTGGTTTGAAACTAGCTAGTAATTCGGAGGAAATCAGGAATGACTGTGTAACGTTTTTATGTATTTACCAATAGCTGGCTCAAGCCAATTCAGGATTTATAAGGGGACATTAAGTACACCAGAAGTACAATAAAGGCACTATGGTTGCTATGGTGCTGTAATGATTATGTGTGGTAAAGAAGCAATGAGTATCTACTCAGATCAATATTTATTTTATGTTCATGTGGACAGTATATAAAAATGTGTCTCCCTTCTTTGTTCTCTTTTCTGACTTTTTCAGTTGTTTCTCCTCTCTGTGTCTGTGTCTCATCACACATTTATCCACAAACATACAGTCACTGAGTTTCCTCCAGGACATGACAAGCAGGTCAGATAGAAAATCTAAACTGATCATAGGTGCTACTAATTGAATGGCTGTGTGACAGACCTGTCCAGAGTATCTCTCCTATATCCACCCATTGATGCTGCTTGTTCAAGCCCCCGAAAAGATGGATGGATGCACAGCTCATGCACATGACCATCGTCAACCATCGTCATCAACTACATGACACACTTCAAAGAAAGAAAATCAGAAAAGCGCTTTTAAAATTGAGGCAGAATTTAGAACCAAACAGTGTATCTAGACAGATCAATAGCTGGATGAGTGGATCAGGGAGGAGAAGAAAAGGAGGAGATAAAAAAGAAACAGGGGAGGGATGGTGTAGGGGCCATGTCCTCTTTACACTTTGGACCTGAGGGCCAATCATTACCCCATCCATGCCTGGAAGTGGCCGTTCACTTATTGATCAGCAGTGGGGCAGGTGGTGAGCTTAGGGGTTGTTAAAGATGCATGTGAAGTCAGGATGGGGTTACCATTGTCCTCTAAAAGCAATGTGTTTGTACCATTCCTGAAATATACTTTAAGTGCTGTAAAGATGCTCATGAGGGTTTTCTCTTTTTTTGGTTCTATTTGTTTTATAAATTGATATTAAACTACCCGAGTGTTGTCCTTCATCAATGCTTTTAAGCAGGAAGTTGAGTCACATCCGTGGGCAGTGAACCACATTATCCCAAAGGGGTTTTTGCATGGCCTGGCAGCTGTCTCTGTCTCTCTTTTTGCCCTTTACAGTGCATTACCTAACCCTTTTTCCCTTCTGCCCCGAGTGGGAGAGAGTTGAGATGTTAAAAACTTGATGATTCACAGCATGGTCACCTCATTCTCAGCTGTCATTTTCTCATCAGCAAAACTGAAAGGAGAAACTGGCGTCAGGTGTGAAAGCAGCATTTTCTGAAACAGGCCCTTTAGGTCTGTTTTATGAGACTGATTGTCACCGTCGACGTTGTTGGACAGGCTGCGGTCGATCTGTTGATCCTCAGTTTACACAGTTGTTGCACAGCCTCCTGTTGTCTTGTGTGCGTCCGCACATGTGCCTGTGTGTATGTGTGAGTTTATGGACAAACATTCAGGTCCATTTTTTACGCTCATGTCTCTATTAATGTCTGCATGCTTGCACATGTTTTCCTTTGCATGCATATATATGTGTGTGTGTGTGTGTGTGTGTGTGTGTGTGTGTTTGTCTGTCCAGGTCAGAGGTCACAGTCTTGTCTCGGGATAACAGAAGGCCTACAGAGCCCCTGGCCCCCATGCTGATCCTGTAGAGCCACTGTCTAGAGAGCAACAGCCTCATGCTGCTCTTCGAAGGACAGATGTTAAAGGGTGTGAGCAGACAGATTAGGAGGGATGAGCTGAAATTATCCTAAAACTAAATATCGGAATTTTTTAGGGTGCATGTGATTCAACTTTTCATAAACTTTATTAGCCTTCAAAGGCCCACGCCTGGAAAATTCCAGGGAAGGGTTGGGTTAAAAAAATGTTTGTATCCCCTGTTAAAAGTTTCAGTTGCTCTTTAAATTCATCTTGACGCTGAAGTACAACTTTCTGTCCCCTTCTGCATATCGTTTGGATGGTGTGCATTCATAGTGAGGTCCTTTACAAACTGAGCTTGTGTGGCCGTCTTGTTATTGCTTAAACTGCCTTCCAGTCTTTTCTTTGTCTCTCACACATCATTTATCTGTTATTTTTACCCTCTTTCCATAAACACACAAAACAGGAGGCAAGGAATTATCTTGGGATTTCAAAATACCTTTTCTTCAGTGTTTGGGTGTGTTGGTTGACTGTGTACTGGTATGGTCTCTGTTGGCCATATCTGTTTTTGTTTTTGCAGTGTTTTCTTGATGATTAGAGAAAGAATGCTGGTCTGAATATTGGTTACATATGTAATATATTGTTATCCAGTCTTTTTCCCACTCTCACTGCCTGTACGGGAGGCTGTATGCAGGGAAGTGACTCCTGAGGGTGGGGGAGGAATGAAGAGGGATGGGACTGTGTGTGTGTGTGTGTGTGTGTGTGTGTGTGTGTGTGTATATGGGTGGGGGGTGCTGATGGGGGAGGGGTGGACAGGATCGTGGAGCGAATGAGTGTTGGGGTCACTGCACATGCTCCCCTCAATGAACACATGGGTATAGGGGTAGTGTAATGAGGGTCCAGTGTGTGACTGTCTTGTGTCTGTGATGATTAGCTGGAAAAACAGGGATGATTTTTATGACAGTGGAGGGTGGGGGTATAAATCACCTTCAATAAAGCAGAGGCATATGAATATGTGTGTGCTTTTCTTTGTCTGACTGCATTCTGTATTTTCATTAGTGCTAATAGAGGCTATGATTCTGTGGACAGTAATTTCTGTGGGTGTGTCTGTCGGTCAGTCCAGAATAAAATAACTCAACATCTACGAGATTGATTGCCACGAAATTTTATATAATAGTTGCCAGATGATTAATTCCTATGCCTATGGTGATCCCCCGTCTTTCTCTGGTGCTACATTGACATTTGTGGTTCTGAATGTTCTCCACAACTACCCGCAAAGCTAATGCCACTCTCATCAGCCTCAGCTTTACTTTTTACTTTATTGCTAATCTGCAAATGTTAGCATGCTAACATGCTAAAATAAGATCCTGAACATAGCAAACATTACACCTGCTTAACACCAGCATATCAGCAATGTCATCGCGATCATGTTAGCATTCAGATGTTAGGAGTTAACTCAAAGCGCTGCTCTGTTTAAGCACAGCCTCCTGGTGCCACTAGCATGGCTGTCGACTCTTAATCAGGGGGGTCACTGATACAGGCGGGGCCCAGGTGCATTATCTAATCTATGTATGCAACCCGGCAGTGTAAATCATACAAACACACACTTCAGTTATGCTGGTGCAGCCTCTGAGGCGTCTGGGATCATGTGGGCATTTCACTAGCCACCGTCACGGTCACACTCAGCAGCCTGATATCTCCTCCTGGCTCAGTGTGCAGCAGCAAAAACACAAGCCTACCCACAACCACTCATATTACACACACACACACACACACACACACACACACACACACACACTCCATGTCAAATGTGGGTTTACTGAAAGATGAGCTTGGCAGTGGAGATCATGATCACACTGTCTGACTCAATCCTGAACAATGACGTGAGCTGAGAGGTGGGTAAAGGGCAAACAAATGAAAACATTACTCAGTCGTGACTTGTCTGTGTCGAATTTGGAACATTTGTGCCTGTCTGTATGCTGGGCATTATTCAACTCTAGCTCACTCAATTAGATAATGGATCAGTTATCATGATAGTTGTCAATTATCATAGCTGTCGATCTGTTAGTTGTATAATCCACTGGTTTACTTCCCTCAGACCTTTTCAACCAGTATCCCCACTCTTCTCCCACATATAATTAAATAGTTTGCACTGATTATTTTGAATGACAGTGAAATATGTGGTGTCTCCATTAACTTAGGTTGGATAAATGTCAATGGCTGTACACTGTATCCTACATATAAGCCATCCAACTCTTTCCTCCAAATAGTTGTGGTATAACAGCTTAACAGACCTCCCACCTTGCACCCTTACACCTGCCTGTGTGTCTGCACATTGGGGGGTTGGGGGTGAGGAGGGGGATATATCACCTTAACTCCTAAACACAAACCAGGGCTCCTTGGAATGTGGAGCTATAAGAAGGATCAGATCTTATCAGGGTTTTTTTTAGTGATATGTCTTCCTTCTTAATTAGATCCCTTTAGTTTAACATGTGTTTGCATTAGCTTAACACCGTTTGGTTGGCGGTCTCATGTGGACCACCAGTGATGTGTAGACGTCATTATTTCACATCAGATGTGTTTGGGGTTCTCACTCATTAAGGTTAGGGGGAATCACTCCTGAGGCATGCACGGCTGCACCTCAACAGAAGCAGTTGTCCGGACAGAGTAGAAAAGGAGTAGAAAATAGAAATTAGGGCTGTCTGGCAGTCTGGGCGGTATCAGTGTTAGAGTTCATGTTCTGTGTTAGAGTGTATTATGAAAGAGAGGATGAGAGTGAGGACAAAAGTTCTTTTATTACACCGTAAGAAAAGATGTTGAGTCAGGGTGGCAGCTGTTGTTATGGTGAAAAATGAGTAAGATGTTAGGATGTGCAGCAGTCAGGTCCACCATGTTTGACTCTCCCCTTTGTAAGTAGTCTACAAACCATTCTAACACAATGCTCACAGTCAGCACTAGCCCCGTTTCTGACCTTGTACATTATTCCTTGACTCCTTTTACTCTGGGCCAAAGTCTTCATTTGACTGACTGACCAACTAACCAACACAGCTTTACCAGAGCCATGCTGAAAAACTTTGCTAAACCGCAAAAGATGAAGATTATGAGGAAGAGGGACACATAGAGCGTGTTTAACCCAGTCACAGTGGTTAGTTACATTGAGTGGAGCCAATATTGTAACATGTAGACAATGTACTGCATCAAATGTAGCAATCTCAATTATCCAGCACAACAGTAAAGAGGTATGACGAGTTGCTGTGAACCCAGCACTCTTATTATGGTCTGTCTGTTTGTCTGTGCATGGTTCATGCAATGCTATCAGCTTGCTACACTGTATTTATAGTCAAAATACCTCCACAGAGTGGATCTAATTTAAGTGTGTACATAACAAGGTAGATATGGAGGGTGCTGGTGATGGGAACTTACACAGCCATTGCAGCTACTTGTTAGTCATATGTAACAACATCATTGTTATAATTATATTTAAGCAGCAGGCACATTTTAAGTGCTATTAGTGTGGCAACCAATTTAAGGTTGATCCCTCTCACTTTTCTTTTCTTTCGATCTCAGAAGCTTCTCTTTGTTCTCCGATCTCCCTCCTCTGCCTCTGTTTCCCCACGTCTCGCTTCCATGCATATGCCATGGCTGACAGTGTTGGGTGGAATGTGGCTCAACGTTTGGTTTTTAAATAGCATCCTAGCCTGAATAAGTCACTCCTAATAAGGCAGAGGGCAGTGACACTGGCCCCAAAATATCAGCAACCACCTCACTGAGAATAAAACTTTTCCTTGCCTTGATAGTGAAAGTATATTGGTGGTAACTACAGTGCAAACCAGATACAGTACATGCAGACTCTGCAGAGCTGCTTTGGATCAAATTAAAGTCAAGATAGCATGACAGTGTGATTAGCTGTAGGTGGTCTCAGCAGGGTTTCAACAGTCTTGCTTGAGCTGCAGGTGTTTGTACTTAACAGTAATGGTGGCGTAGGTCAGCTGAGGCGATTGTGCAAAATTTGCCACCAGCCATGTGTGAAATAACATGAGAAAATGTTAAGTGTACAGTGACCCTGCCACCGAATCATGTGTGCTTAGCATCACATCTACCACTAGAGTTACATTGTAAGTTCTTGTACTCAGACTCACATGAGATGTTTATTTCTTGGTGTACGTTGCAGTTTCAAGACACCAGGCATTACAGTTAAATGTCAGTGATGTTCCCTTAGGATCCTTGTGGGGGCGCCGCAGGCTGCAGGGCAGGGCCTGTTGCGGGGCAGTCGGCCAGGAGCCTTGTTCAAGTGTCCAATCACACCAGAGGAGTACGACTGTGAGAGGGTGGATATTGATGGAGAAGGTGAGTGTACTGCTGTAGAGCTGAAACAATTAGTCCATTAATTGATTAGCAGTGACACTGTTGATAGTGGTCTACTCATTATCAACAACATCACTTTTTGGACAAAATGCCATACATTCACACTCAAATATGTTCCAAATTTGCTGGTTTTCTTGTTGTCTGACTGTTCTGTAATAGCAAACTAAACACTTGGTTGGTCAGACGAAACAACCAATTTTAACATGCCAACCAAGGCTGTAAAAATGGTGACGGCCATCCTCTACTAAATTCTGACCATCAATCAAAACGATTAATCAATTAATAAAGAAATATGGATGATGAAAATAGTTTGTTGTATACCTGCTGTAGACAGCAGTGATTTGGATAGTCAGCTTTCTTTTCTTTGATTTTCCACAGAGATCATCCTTGACTTTATCTTCCATCCTTGACTATTTTGTAACGTCAAAATAAACCTTTCTAGGTTCTTTCGGTTGCTGAAAGTATTCGTGAACACCGAAATACCTTTGTATTCAAAAGCTTCTCACTAATGTTGCCATTACTTGAAATTTAATTGAATATCTCCATTGAATATCAAAGTGCTGTGTGCTCCCTATGGCTCAGATCCTAATTGGTTTACAATATGGGAACCTTCATGATTGCAATTTCCTTCTGTGTTTTCCCTCAGTGAGTCTGGACAGGGAGAGCAAAGACAACCAGTGGCTGGGAGTCACTGTCAAAAGTCAGGGCATTGGAGGGAAGGTGGTGGTAAGTAAAGTCCACATCCTGAAAATGCATCAGTGCAGGAATCTGAAAGAAGGTTGTTCATGTGTTTAAAGGAGAAATGTTGTTCCACTTCTGGCCCAATGGTCTGTAAACATAGAAGCCACATTTTCAGTTTTGGTTCATTTGTTGTAATAATTTTTAGACATTTATGTCAAAGTCACAGGCTGACTGATATCCTGTAGATCTTTTAAAATGACTTTCTTATCTTAACATCTGAGTACATTTTAAAAAAAGGAATGCTCTAATTCCATTTCCTGTCCATCACCAGACCTGCGCTCACCTGTATGAGCTCAGGCAGCGCGTGAGTCAGCCTTCAGAGACTCGTGACCCCATTGGACGCTGCTACGTCCTCAGTGAAGATCTGACAGAGCGAGACGACCTGGACGGAGGGGAGTGGAAGTTCTGCGAGGGCCGGCCACAGGGACACGAGCAGTTTGGCTTCTGTCAGCAGGGCCTGTCTGTCAGTTTCACCCCAGACAACAACTTCATCCTGTTTGGGGCACCGGGAACATACAACTGGAAAGGTAAGGTGTCTGACTGACCTGCAGAGGGCTGGAGCACAGAGGCAAGGCAGTGAAAAGGCAGCTACTTCCTGTGGAGAGATCTTTACCATCGTAGTGCTGCAGTTGCAGCTGCATTCATTAGTTTTAGGGCAGCAACAGCGGTTGTCCGCTTTGGATTCGTGGTATATAGATAAAAACTAAATTGTTAGCATACAACTGAATGATCACACATTCAGCAGACAGATGAAAACTGAAGAAAACATTTTTATTGTTTTTTCAAATAAATGTTTCTGGTCTGTACTGATTAACATTCATAAATGCTGCATCATTACAACATGCAAAATGTTCATTTTCCTTGGATTTAAGGATAATGTTTATCATTGAGTACTGTGAGTTAGAATAAACTGTTGCAACTAATGTGAGCTAGAGAAGAGAGACAATCCATGTAAACTAGCTAATTAAAACAGTACAGTGTTATTAACAGGACAATACTGTTGATTAAAAAGGTCTAATTGATTTATAAGCCAATCTAGTGATTGGTCACAGAAATGATGCAGAGCACTTAATCAAAGACAGCACTAGGATCTATCTGGTGCAGCAATCAATTACTGGATTGATTTGGTTGTACTGTCATGAGATCAGTGCTGTGCTTTACTGCATAATGGTCTTAATTTATGCAATTCACATTCTAAAACATTTAAATACAACTCTTCATTTTGTCTGGTAGATGTGTTGTTGTGTGTATATGAGTGTGTGTGTGTTTGTCTCAAATTCATACTGCACACAAATTTTAAGTAGGTTTCGAGTTTATAGTGCACTCACTGTGGATAAGTGATAAAATTAAGGATACACCAGAGAGAATAGGGTTGCTTTTTGAGTCAATGGACACTTCTCTACCATAATGCATTGCACAAAGAATGCAGGATCTGCTCTTAGCTGACACGATCTAAATAGATGTGAAAGGTGGTGAGACATTTAAATCCACAATTTGATTGATGTCCAACATTGCAAGTATATTGTATAATTTCCTGCAGGTATAAAATGTTACAGTATGTTGATTTTTTTATATATATTTTTATGTTATTAGTACGGTGTACTATGATGATTAGTATGTAGTAAAGACTGTGTAGAATTAGTGAGCACTATAGATTTGGGACTTGCCATGTGCGTTCTAATGTTTGTTGTGGGAGAAAGTGAGAGTATGAAATGTGTTGCTGTTACTTTGCTGTGTCCTCACCTATTTCCATTCCAGGTGAGATGCGCGTCCAGCTCCTAAACCAGACTATGCTGGACCTCGGTTTCTATGATGACGGACCCTACGAGGTGGCAGATCAGAAACAACTTAATGCCCAGCTCATCCCTGTGCCCTACCACAGTTACCTGGGTAGGATTAGCCCTCCCTGCTCACTGCTGCCTGTGCACAGGAGAGAAAGAGAGGGCCGGGGGAGGGCGACACCAGGGCTCAGACTGTGCCCCATCATGGCCGCCATAACAACAGTAGCAACTGCCTCTAACTGATCGTTCCCTGTGACTCACAGACCAACTATTTGTGGGAACAGTTGGGTGGACATGTGAATTGTGGCCTGACGTGAGTTGCCATGTTGGCAATATTAGCTGAAGTTTGGCCTTCTCCCTCTCTTGGACAAAAAATGGAAATATTTAGCATAAAAATAAACCCAGCTACAATGACGTTATCCTCATTCAGTCCACCGCCCTCCTCTGAAAACACAGCACAGGAAAACATGCAAAATGTTTTAAGACACAGTCTTAGGTCAAAGGCACAGTCTGAGCTTGGTGCATCGTCTCTCCACCAGGTACTCAGTGGTTTCTGTAGGAAAAAAAACACTGAGTACCACAAAGACAAAAAGCCAATCAATCACAGCCTGTCTCACCTGCACCTCCCTCTCCCCCTTTTTTCTATCTTTTCACTCTATTTTCCCCTCACCATTTCACCACCCCATCATGCCCCTCCCACACTCCCTCCTCTGTCTCTCTTTCTCTTTCTGTCTTTCCTTACCTGTCTTGGGCCATAGGGCTCTTGTTCATGGCTAGCCCCGTTGAAGATGCACTGCTGTACAAAACTCTGGAGCCCTCCAGCCGGCACACATCGTTTGAGGATGTAGCTCATAATAGCTACTTAGGTTTGTAGGCGTGAGGTGTTTTTGTTTGGACCAGATTGGACGTGTAGTGGAAGTAGTCCCACCTTCTTCCTCGTCTTCGTCTTTACCCTTTCTGCTAATTCCACCTCGTGTCTACGTGTATAGATTTTTTTGTGTGTAATCTATGTACTACCTTGGGCCGAATGACCTTCAGTGTTATAAAGAGACAGCCATCCAAAACTGAAAATTGTCAGTAAAACTATAATTTAATTTAATTTAATTTAATTTAATTTAATTTAATTTAATTTAATCTAATTTCATTTCATTTCATTTTATTTATACTTCTACTGATTTGACAATGATAAGGAGATGGTTGTCTCTTTGAGTAGCAGCAGGGTGTTTATCTGTTGTGTCTGTTGTCTGTAGTGTGTTAAATCAGTCTGCATGTGTGTGTTGGGATGAAGCTTTCCAGGTGGTGGTGGTTTTCTTGTTAGTTGTCATTAGCCATGCTAGTGTCTCTGTGAGGCTGTACGTAGATGCTGTGAGCTAAATGCTAACATCAGAATACTAACATGCTGATGTTTAGCTGTGATAACATTTATCGTGTTAACATCGTAGTTTAGTGTCTTAGTATTCTAACACGAGCTAATTAGCACCACAGTTGATGCTGATGGGAACGTTGCTAGTGTTGTATGTATGTTTGTAGTAGGATGTAGTATGAAGTCATAAACTGTGGTGGACAAATTCAAACTGTGGCTTGATGGATGAAAAGTTGAGGGATCATCAAAATCTTTTATAGTTCATCCATAGGGGGGTATGAATGCCTGTAGCAAATTTCATGGCAATCCACATGACAGTTTAACACGCTTTAGTTAAAACCACAGATGTCAATCTCATGTCAGCATTAGAGGATCGTCCCTGTCATTACGATCTATCATCTGGGAGCCATGAATGTTTGTACAAAATTGTGTTCCAATCCGATTTTATTGGATCAATGAAAACTTTTACCTTCTGGTGTTGCTCGAGGACAGGATATCACCAAAGTCTGTAGGATTTATCCTCTGGGGACCACGAACGTCTGTGGAAAATTTCATGATGATCCATCAAATGGTTGTTGAAATCTTTCAGTCTGGACTAAAGTGGCGGATGCTTTGTTATGAATCTCTTGGTTTTAAACATAAAACCCTTTGTCTACGTAACAGGAATTATTTGCTGTCATTGTGGAGTTCCAGTTATTACTTTTCACTAAATGTGTGGATCTGCCTTAAATCTCTTTATTCACATACCTCTGAGCCTGCTTGCCCTCCTGCTCACCATATTGAGCCGTCTCCTTGACAACACTAATTCCCACATGACCTTTTAGCCTTCATTTATAACTCACATGCTTCCATTGATCCTAACCAGATGACACGCCACACCTTTGCATGTTTACTAAACTGACAGAAACAGTGTTGTTTTTTTCTCATTGTTTGTTCTCAACTATCAATAAATCAAAGAAGCCACAGGGTTCTAGTTGTTTCTAATATTATGGTTATTATATTCCAAGGAGCAGTGTGATGCTGAAGAAAAGCATACGTCCTTTTTACCTCCACCAGGGCCAAATCAAATCCTCAGTGAACAGAATTAACCTCTAAATTAAATTGCAGGATGTTTGGCTGCATTTGTTAAGTCACAGCTAAGTTTTCTTTAGATGTGATGCTGCATCCAAGTGGAGCAACCATTGCAAAGATTGTTCAGGTTGTCATTTTCAAAAAAAGAGATGTAAGAAAATAATTAGCCTCCACCTCTTTCGTATATGTTTTTAGGCCATATAGAATTAAGTGAAGCCAGTCAGTATTATTCAAAGTTCCTCTTTAATATCCAGGCAGGAACAGAGATGTACGCTACACAAACAGACGGTCAAATATTTTAAAGTAGAATAGAACAAAGTAGAATGTAAAAACCAGTAGTGAAGAAAAAATGTAAAAATGATATGTATGTGAAAAATATGTACAATATGTGCAACATCACTGTGATGTAGAAATTACCTCGCAGGGCCCCTTTGACAGCTTTTACTTCTGTAAGCTTCCATTCCCCTTTTAGTTTTACAGAGACGACCTTGTAGCAAGCCTGTGTGTTAAAAGCCGCCCTGTGTTGAAAAAGTAGCACCTTTTGTCTCTGTCCGTTGGTTTTTACAGGACCGACGATGTATACTGTTGCATTCCACACCTGCCACCCTGGAGCTGCTCACTGTTTGTCACTGTTTTGTCTCCCTCTGTATGTTTACTCACGTCTAACAAATGCCCGCCCCCCCCATGTCCTGACAGATTATCCTCCCCTTTCACACCATCTGCATGTTTTCAGTTTGGTGAAGCAAATGCATGTGGTTGCTTCTGTTCAGGTGAATTGTTTGATACGATGTGCTATTTTTCACATCTTCATAAGACCATTTCAACACAATCTTGTTATGAAGCCAACACACACACACACACACACACACACCCTTTCCACTTGTTCTCTCATTTGCTCTACCTGATTTATATGCATCCTCACATTCCTTCACACACACGCACACACACATGCAGATGTACACGTCCATAGTGCACACTGACACAAAGAAGAGTTGCTTTAGGTTATAAATCTGATTAAGTCCACCCACTATGTTTACATACTGCCTTCAACTGATACAAAGCAAGAGCATCATGAATCTCATGAGACATTAGGTGAAGCCCCATACATCTCCCTTTGTTAATGTCACAACCAGCCTTTTTGCTCTTAGCAGTGGACATCCGTCGACCTCCAGCAGCCCTCCACCAACAAACACGGCACACAGGACATTTACACCCATCATGAGTTTGGCGTAAAATCAATATTCACTAGGCACACATTTCATTAGTAAGCAGATGAGCAGAACATGCTACACTGAGAGCAGAAGAGCGTCTGAGCTCCACGGTCAATACTAACCCCTGACCCTTTCCTCCTCCTGCCCCCCTCTTCCCCTCCGTCCTGCCCTCCGTCTTCTTTTTCTTCCAGGGTTTTCTGTGGACTCAGCCATGGGCATAATGAGCCTCGGAGAGCTGACCTTCGTGGCGGGTGCACCTCGGGCCAATCACACAGGGGCAGTGGTGCTGCTGAAGAAGGACAACGTGTACCGGCTGGTGCCACAGCACATTTTCTGGGGGGAGGAGCTGGCGTCTTCATTTGGGTACTCGGTAGCTACGACGGATCTCAACAGGGACGGGTGAGGAAATACTGAACCAGATGTAATAGATACAGGGCGACCTGTGGTGGAGGAAATATTCAGATAATTTACACATTTAAATAGAAATAAAACAGTAGAAAAATACTCAATTACAAGTACTCCTGCATTTACAATTGTATTTAAATAAAAGTGTTTTCAGCAAAATGCACTCTTGATAGTCAGAGTTATATTTCTACAGTACTGGAAAATTATTATGGATGAACTAACATGTCACAGTACTTTTCAGTAGCTGGCTGAGGTAGAACTGCTTTATCATTCATTCCTAATCTATACTGGTCATCCTTAAGGTTTGGGCCACAGCCAAACCCAGCTGACATTAGGAAAGAGGCGGAGAAAACCCTGGATGAGTTGGTGGGCAGTCAGTTAAAGGGCTGACACATAAGTACCGACACATAGAGACCATTCATGCTCACACTCAGTCACCAACTGTTGCACCCAGAGTGAACCCACGCAAACATGGGAAGAACATGCAAACGCCACACAGAGAGGCACCAGCTGGCCACCAAGTTCAAACCAGGAACCATACAAAGTAAAGTGAAGTGAAGTGAGAAATAAAATATTTGCCCTTGAAATGAAGTGGAGCAGAAGTATAAAGTAGCATAGAATAGAAACAAAGTAACGTACAAATACCTCAAAATTTTACTTAAGTACAGTACATGATTAATAAATGTACTTTCATTCATTTGCATTCTACTACTGGGGGTGACTGTAGATGGAAAACTGGACAATAAAATTTAGGGTCTCCCAAAACTCAGTTCAGTGCTTCATAAAATTGCGTTATTAATTAAGTCTCTGTGTGTTTCCGTGTCGACAGCTGGACAGATCTGATTGTTGGCGCTCCTAATTTCTTCGACCGTAAAGCAGAGATTGGGGGAGCTGTGTATGTGTACTTAAATCCCCTCGGTCACTGGGACGATCAGGCTCGACCCATCCGACTCAACGGGACCTATGACTCCATGTTTGGAATGACGGTCAGCAACATCGGAGATCTGGATCAGGACGGATATGGAGGTGAGAGCAGTGGTTTTTCACACAGTTCATCACTACCTGACAGAGCCATGGCCTCAAGGCTTATCTCATATGCTGATAAAAAAACACTGTAATTGACCAAGTACTATTCAGTTTCATGTTAAATGTAATATAAAATGATTACTAGATCCATTTTCAGCCAACCCTGTTTGAGGAGCAACATGGTTCCAACTTGTCCTTATGATACAGTGGTTTCTGTTTTTAACTAATTAAATGTAGAATATTAATATTTGAATATTTCTAATAATATCCCCTGATAACTGCGCTTAATCGATCCAACAGATATTGCTGTGGGGGCGCCATTCGATGGAGATGGCAAAGTTTTCATCTACAGAGGCTCAGATGCTGGAATTGAAACAAAACCTGCTCAGGTGAGTCATAAGTTTCGTACATCAGCTTAGGAGAGAGCGGACCGAAAGAAGGAAAGGTGAAATGAAGAATAAAAATAAATAGATCAAAAGAAAGCAAGAATACAGAAATGACTATCTGGATAAATGATGAGTGTTTCTTATCAGGTGCTGGATGGTCGTGACTTTGATGTGAGACGCTTTGGATACTCCATCTCAGGTGGTTTGGATATTGACAATAATCAATACCCAGATATTGCAGTGGGCTCTCTTAACAATTCAGTGGTTCTCTTCAGGTGAGAAAAGATTTATTCAAAAACCCAAATGATGTGCCCAGTTGTCAGCTCTGTAACTCTGAATGAAACTCCAAACCTAAGCGGAGATTAAAGACATACACATCAAATACAACTTTTATCCTAAATCTTACATATTTACTCTTCATTTTTATTGATTTATTTATTGATTTAGTCATGATTTATCCTACCTACACATGTCTTTGTGTTTTTATGTGTCCCCAAGGTCTCGTCCAGTCATCCATGTAATCAGGGACATATCTTTGGACCCTCAATACATTGATTTGGGGCAGCACAACTGCAAGGGCAGAGACGGAGTCTGGTAAGAGGTGACAATGTGACAATCATCTGAAGTAAACAGATTTTTTAAAAAACAACCCAGCTGCTAATGTATTTTACCATCTCAATCCAAAATACTGCTGTAAAAACAATAACACAGATCATTTCTCCACCATCTGCCTTTCTTAGTGTGGAGGTCAAGGCCTGCTTCATCTTCGTAGCCCACCCAGAACACTACTCACCACACATTAGTAAGTCACAGCCATTTTTGCTCTTGTCTCATGTGGGACTTCAGCCTCTTAGTGACAGGAGTCATTTCTATTTACAGTAGAAAGCAACCTTATCTGTGTGGTAACATTACACTTTATTTTGATGAAATCACAGCTGCGTAATACTGTATTCCCTCAGATGGGGGTTTCGTATATGATGTATGTTCTGCCCCTGTGGGCTCTTTAAGTGCTCTCTGTGTGTGTCCTGACATTTCTGTTTCTCCCCTCAAGCGCTGGTGGTGCACTTTGAAGCTGACACAGAGCGCAGGAAGTTGGGCCTCCCACACCGCGTTAACTTCCTGGGCCGCAGCTCCCTGGAGCCCGAGTACACTCAGACAGAAGAAGTGCAGCTGCATCGGCAGCGTCACCCTGCGTGCACCACTGCTATCTTCCAGCTCCATGTCAGTAACTTAGATTTGTTCATGTTGTCTTCGTGTGTGTAGTCTTGTAGGGATTTTTTTTTTTGTTCAGTTTGAATTATCTGTGAGGAATAATTGGTGGTTCCTGGTCTTGGTTTTTGTCTTTTATTCTATTTTATTCTGATAGCAAAAAAACTGATGGAAATAATAATACCTGAATAACAGTAAAGGTATAGCCTGACTTCTTTGATAATCTACCTTTCGTAGGGAGTTTTGGGCCATCGCTTTACATTTCATTCAGTATTATGGCATGCACAAATTAAAAAGCTGCAAAAATTCAAAATCTCCACTCTTTTGCACCATGAACAAACTCTTGTCCAAGTCCTTTATTGTGCATTAATCTTTTTTATACTCTGTCCATGCAGGAGGGCATCCGTGACAAACTGCGTCCCATCTCGTTGGCGATAACCCATACCATCAAGCCTGTGCCGCCACGCAGACACTCAGGTGCCAAGAGGCTGGAGAAGCTGGCGCCTGTACTGAACATTTTCCCCTCTAATACTCTGCACTCTGAGGTATGTAACCAAAAGGAAGCACAAGTGTTTTATGGTCGGGATTAATTTTAATGGGCTACACTTGGCCGCAGATGACTGTTTAAACAAGTCAAGCTTTATGAGACACTTCCAAACAACAGTGTTTCTTAAAAATAATTCAGGCCCGTCAGGGCTAGTTAAAGTCAAAAATATGACACATAAAACATGCAGAATGACCGGTGTGATTGCTTGATTGGAATCTGTCGTCTCTTTCTCACCTCAGTAAAAGTAAAAGATCCTTTACACACATAAAGCACAATTAACTGAGTCAACATTTTTTTCCTGGAGCCTTCTGCTGATTCACCTTCTTGCCTTGCCTACACACACACATCAGCTGGCTGCCTCCGTGCTTAATAGGCACATACTGAAAAGAAAGAGTAGAAAAGTGTAATGAAACATACGGTTAATTTTCATTATCCATTCATGTGTTGATTATTTTCTCGATTGCTTGATTTTTATGTTTAATCTATAATCTATTTTCCAGAGCCCAAGGTTAAAACCCACCTTACTATCACAGAGGACAAAGAAAACCAGAACATATGAACATTTAAGAAGCTGGCAGTGAATTCTGCTCAAAAATAACTTTATGAATTTTCACTTGATTGTTGAATCAATTGACTGAATAACTTTTTCAGCCTTAATTACAGTCAAAACATTTCAAGTCAACACATTTCAGCATTTGCATAATTAGATCTCGTATTAAAACCCTGACAGTAGATGAAGGAAGTGCTTTGAGATTTAATAAGCGACTTCACGTCTGCCTCTGAAGGTGAACTTCCTGCGAGAAGGATGCGGCACGGACAAAATCTGCCAGAGCAACCTGAAGCTGAGCTACCAGTTTGGAACAAGGCCCCTGAACTCCGACCTCTTCACCCCTCTGCCAAAGTTAGTATCTGCAGTGGCCGCCCCGTGTGAGCGCGTGGCCTTGATGATGTGAGCTGTTGCCTGAGAGACTGTCGCCTGGCAACGCAGCGCAGTTGTGATGATGAATATACAAATGTTTGGGATGAAACTGCTTGTTTTTCTGTCTCTATTATGTTTATTTGTCAGTATTCACTTGTTGATCTAAATTTCATGTTTCTTTGCCTCTTTAATTTGATACCTTTGGTTGTTAACATGTCTGGAATAATAAATGTTAGAATGTCATTTGTACTTATTTTTTTGATTTATCGTATTTCCTCAAACAGTAACCAGGTCTTTATTAGAGGCAGGCTTATATTAGAGACAGGACTTTATTTGTAATTCTATGGTTTATAATAACTACAAAGTGTAGAAAATAGCATATTCATATTGTTGATTCTTTAAAAATTAAATTTAAATGAAAATGTACATTATGTTTAAGTGGCAGCACCTTATGTAGCAGGCACCAGGAGTTTATCCACTCCCGGCCTTTATTAGGGGCATATTTTTCTTTGTTTGTGTCAACCAGCCATTATTAGAGACTGGCATATATTTGTCTAGCAGCTTTTATTTACGGTACCCTCATGTCTTATAGAATTAGGTCCTTTGAGATTACTCATCTAACAACATCCTCAAAAGTCATTAAAACTATTTGTACCAAACCATCAGAGTTTTTTTGACCACTGTCTCCTTTCTCTTCATGTAGAGATGAGGATGATGTGCAGGTGTTCTCCCTGTCAGACCAGCGGTTGGTGGTGCTGGAGATCACCGTCACCAACATGCCCTCTGACCCCCTCTACCCCGAGGAGGACGGTGACGACGCCCACGCCGCTCAGCTGCTTATCTCCCTTCCAAACACTCTGTCATATGCCGGCTCCAGGATCCCACCACAGGTAAGATCTTTTTTTAGAGCTTTGTAGAGCTTTGTTGAGTCAGATTCATACACTGGAAACATGTATGTGTGGATTCCTGTTTTTGCTGATTATATTTGTTTGATATCCTCACTGGATGTAGATGAGATGTCAGGCGAACCAGAATGGCTCCCAAATCGAATGTGACCTGGGAAACCCTATGAAACGAAATACAAAGGTAAGGCAACAAGAAGCGTGAAATCAGTCAAAGCTTGGAGGACTGTCATAAAAATTATGCGTGATTATTAGGCCTTGTCTATAGTTTTGTCTGAACTGTCAACTGCGTCTCTTTTTCAGCTTAAGTTCTCCATCAACTTGAGCACATCTAACATCACAATTGAGACCACTGACTTGACAGCAGATCTTGTATTGACAACGTAAGTCCTCCACATCTTTTCAGTCTCCCATCAAGCTTTGATTATGTAATTTCATATGTTTATTACGACCAAATAAGACTTTGATCACAGTGTTTGTTCATGGTTTCTATCCTCAGTATCAGTGAGCAGCCTGACCTGGTACCAATCACAGCTTTTGCCAAAGTTGTGATAGAGCTCCCTCTGTCTGTCAGTGGGTGAGTGAAACCTTCACAGTGTCTCCATCTGTGTCTTATGTAGCTTAGAGATGATGCTTTGTTTTTGGTTAGTAACACATTTTATCCTTGTTTTCCCCTAACTTTAAGCCTGTTAGATTATGTTATTTCTTTGGCACTGCACATTATAAGCTATAAAAGGTGGAAACTGTGTGATGTTTAGATATTTACACAGTAAAGCTTCTGTGCCTGGTAATCAGATATCTAGTCAGATAGCTATCCACATAAACACTCACACAGCTTCAGTAGCTCTCTGACCTGCTGATGTGACTGTGTTCTACAGGCTTGCTCGTCCTCACCAGCTGTTCTTCAGCGGGACAGTGAGGGGAGAGAGTGCCATGACCAGTCTGGAGGACATCGGCAGCCCCGTGGATTTTGAGTTTGTGGTAAGAAATGTATATGCAGTTTCAAAATACAGTTACAGTCATGCCTGTGTGTGTGTGTGTGTGTGTATTTGTGCTTTGATTGCCAAGTGGTCCACGATGACACATCATGACTGTAGGAAGACACACATCTTCTTATAATCTGTCTACTAATGTATGAGACATTTCTGTCAGTAGAACTGAGGAAGGGAAAGGAGAGGAAAACAAAAGAAAGGAAAACTGTCAATCATCACAGTTCCGCCTTGTATTTTTTTTCTGCTAGGTTGCTAATCCCGGACAAGCTCTGCAGACGCTCGGCTCGGCCTTCCTCAACATCATGTGGCCTTATGAGCTGGCCAATGAGAAATGGCTCCTGTATCCCGCCAGCTTGAAGTTTGAGGGTCACCCAAACACACAGTGCACCCCACCCTTGAATCCTCTGAGGCTACACAGCTCGTCACCCGTAGAATTTCCACAGCCCGTGAATCACACGGTAAGCAGAGCAGAGGTTATTTTTGACTCTGTAAGAGTTATTTTAACACCATCAGTGAACATCTAAATTCTACTTGGCCGACATCCACCTTTACGACCACAGAAGGTTTTATATTTCTATACTGCTTTGTCATGTCCACACTGACAGTTTTATGCTGTTTGTTAAGCACAAATGAGACTGATCTATCTCTGCCTGTATGCATGCGGCACTTCCAGCAGGCTGGGCGAACACGCCGCTCCCACCCTGGGGACGAAGGTCAAGTGATGACAAAAAACAGTGTGGGACGCACCACCCCAGCTGTGGCAGCTTCAGAGAGACGCAAGTCACTCAAACTGGTAAGAGGGAAGAGAGGAGAGAAGGCAAGAGGAGAAATGAGCTGCTGCTTATGTCTAAGAGTGCTCACCTGTCATTTTTTCCTCCAGGATTGCCTGCTGGGGTCAGCACGCTGTGTCCTGTTTCAGTGTCCACTCCACAGCTTCTCAGGTCAGGCTGTCCTCAAGATCCACGCCAGGCTGTGGAACAGCAGTTTCATAGAGGTAAAAAAAAAAAATCCTGTGATCATTACACAGCACCTCACTGTGCATTACCATTACCATCCCAGCTTCAGTCCAGCTGTTACAGCTGCTGCTGCTGCTGGCGCTCACATGGGTCTAATGCAAGTGAATGAATGATAACTGCAGCAAAGGCATTTACAGAATGACTAATGATGAGTGTGTGGAAGCTTTGGTGTCAAAGCAGTCAGCAAACGGTGAATTACAAAACTACAAAAGTAAAACCAGATTATAGAAGAACAGTATTTCCCTGCAGGTTTTATATGATATTATAGGTGTACCCAAAATCTATGATCACATGTTATAGGCTTGAACATTAATATATGTCTGATGTGTGCTATGTGCTTTAGCTAATATGAAATGAATATGAAATGCTCTATGACTGGGATTTAGATTTTAACAGAACAAGGTATGCTTAAAAAGTATTAAGAGCTTATTATCTGAATGGACAAAGCAGATTATTACTCGGAACTGATATGAAGTGATTCGCTTTTAAATACCAAGTTTTCATGACTGCTCATCTCTCTGTCTGTCAGGAGTTTCCAGCCGTCAGTGCTCTGGAGCTGCTGGTCAGAGCCAATATCACTGTCAAGTCCAGCATCAAACACCTGGTTCTCAAGGATGCTGCTGCACAGGTACAGAGTTCATTTCCGCACCTTTTACATGCTACAAACTCTTTAAATAGACCTGTTATCATTACAGACGTGTGTGACTGAGGCCTTTCAATTGCATCCCCCCTTCCTCTCCAGGTTCCAGTGATGATCTATCCTGAGCCGGGTCTTGCTGACCAATACTGGATCCCCTGGTGGATCATCCTCATAGCCATCCTGGCGGGCATCCTGCTGCTGACTCTGCTGGTCTGCATACTGTGGAAGGTAACACGCACACACACACACACACACACACACACACACACACACACACACACACACACACAAACTAAGGCCATTAAGAATTCTGAAGATCTTCAAGGTTGGCTTTAATACCAAATATTGATAATAATGCAGTTCAATGGCTTGTACATAAGAGGTCCTTATAGCTTCATTGACTTCATCCCTGTCCCCTCACTGCCCCGTATTGCTGAGGCATTTGCCCATCACTTTCCACGGGAGTCCAATTATTTCTGTCCGCTTTGATCCACTCTGTCCTATAATCATTTTATTCCTTCCAGCTCACTCTGATCTGTTTCTTTCATCCTTTGTATTATTGTTTGTCCTCTGTGTTTCACCCCTTTTTGTTTTGCCTCCTCTCAACTCCATCTGGGGACTCTCTATCCCTAAATCCCCTTTCTATTTCATTTATTCCATTGTTTGTCTGTTTTACTTTCCTCCCCACTTCCCTGTGGTGATCTCTTGCCCAGTGTGGGTTCTTCAAACGCAGTGAGCGGCGCCGACACTATGAGACGGAGTACTACAGCGCCCATTTGGGGGTCCAACCCTCGGAGGCGGAGAAGCAGGCGTCAGAACTATAATATAAAGAATATTTCACTCTGGCCTGCTCTCCCCTCCTCCTCTCCCTCCAAGCGGTAAAAATACTCACCCACAGCCACTTTGTTCCTCGCCCCACTGTGGTGTGGCTGGTGGTGTTCATTACAGTTTGAAATATTAGCACATTTTGACACTAGACATAGATATGCTACACAGATATGCTACTTAACAGTGGGATGATGGGTAATTGATAATTTGTTATGCCCCGCCTTCGTTAGTTACTGTTGCTATGCTTTCTATTCTCACACTGTGTGTGTAGCGATAATGGGGGCAGATTTTGAAGTGTAGTTAGCATTAAAAATTTGTAGTAACTTTGGAAAAATGGGTCCTTGTTTTAAAACAGAAGTAGACAAAAATGAGACTTTTCATTTCTGGCAGGTTTTATCAGTTCTTGCTAACCACCTAATCAAACACTTCAAAACACTATCTCCAGTTAAGTTTCAGTTGACTCAACAAAAATCTTGAAAAAGAGGTCACTCTCTCAGCTGTTGAGTGTGTGGACGGCCCATTAACAACGCACCTGACACACTTTACACATATTCTAGTGTTAAGAGGAAAAAGTAAGATCATAACCCTGATTGCTTGCTTCACTTAACTTCGTCTACATACTTGGACAAACATAACATAGATTTATGCTTTCTTGTTTTTAAACAATATGTTTTAGTTTTAACTTTACAAGAGAAAAAGGCTTTTAGGGTAGGGTAGCATAGACCGTTTTGCACACAGTCAGGAAATACAACGCAGTGGATGTCATTAACGGAGCTTTTTTAACGTGCAAACCCACAAACTGTTACATAGTTAGTTCAGGTTTCACTTCACTGTTCACCTTTCACTTCGCTAGTGTGCTTTCGCTGCATGCCAGCATCCACAGCTTACAGTGGAGCAGACAGACACACAGTTAAGTCCATATCTTACACCTTTGCTCTTGTGTTTTTGTTTTAGAAATGATAAAATACCTCTAGAGCCACATGTGAACTGCTGCACCATGTAGAGAAATTCAAACCTTGACGCCTGCTGTGTCTCTGTTCAGAGGAGGAGTGTAGTGAACAGTCAGTTATAGTTATGGTATCGATGCGTCCTGCTGTGCTTATTCATCTTATTACAAGGACTCTTTAGCCAGTCAGACACTTGGCCTGAACAGCGTGTACACTTTGGCCACTGGGGTGCTTTATGTTATTAGACAAAAATGTGCTGCTTTGTTGAATCCATTCAAAACTGATTTCTTTATTTAGCGTAGTTTTCTCCTTTTAATCTGTGCTTAATGAACACTATCCAGCCATCTCTCCTCCAGGGCTTTCACATGCCTGCTGTGCTGTGTTTTGTGCCTCTGCTGTTGATGTTACAGTTTAATTATCTACACTTGTTCATTCTGGCACCCATCTAGGAAGACTATTCATTTTCACGCTTTTCAATCTATTAACTCTCTTATTTGACTTATATCTCATGAATAACTTTTTATAGCTTTTTCAGGTGCCAGAATCAACGTGTTCTTATTAATTTGTGCAGTTTTATCTAATGGCACTTTGGCAGTGCGCTGGTGTGTTAATTGAGGACACTTGAGATCTACAGCATGTGGATGTGCTTTTTGGGTGGATGTGCCTTTTTACTGAGAAGTCACCTTGACTGCAGAGGGTCATCAGATAATCATTTTTTCTTCTCATCAGTCTGAGATGAACTAAAAGACATTACTTCAGTGGAATAAATGAGATTTTATGACTCTTACAAGGCATGATATTGATCTTATGTACTGAAATGAGTTCAAACATTGCAGGTGATCTCTATATATAAAGACATCGTTTAATGCTTTGTTTTTTCCCTTCCTCTCTGCCACTCAATCCCCGTGGGCCTTTCTACCTCTGGCTGCACTCCTACCTGCTCTCCTCTCCAACAGTGTGGCTTCTTCCAACGGGCCCACTATAAAGACAAATTGCCTCAGTACCACGCGGTGAAGATTCCTCGCGAGGACCGGCCGCAGTTCCAGACTGAGAAGTCAGGAGTTGTCCATAAAAAGGAATGGGCCACACACTGGAGCGACGGGAGCTCCTAACTCGCTTTGAAGCACTGACTGACTGAATTAATTCAAATCACCAAGTGTGGCATTCACTAACGGACTAAAAAAAGTGCACATAGACTGAGATCATGACATCTTGTGCACACTGTACTGTGTCAGTACCTGAATATCGGTGGCCTGCTACACTGTGACTGGATCTATATTCTCCCATACTGTAGCCCGCTGACAGCTAGCCTTGGATAGTCTATTTATACTGTGCATCTATATCAGTGTTTTACAGTAAATACTGAAGGCCAGCAACAATATTAGAACCACTCTAGCTGCTCAATATGTTTTACAGCCTGCAGAAGGAGCGCTGATGCTCACATGGACTGTCTCTGTCTCTCAGCAGTCTTGATTGGCAGGATAAAGGACATGCATGAATGCACAAACATACAGTATAATATTAGACACACACAGACACACTGGACATCACTGATGAAGAAGCTACTGCCCATGACAGAGACTACTTTTTGCCTTAACTACTATAAGACTGACAACTGATACAGGCACTGAAATTTTTTTTTTATATAAACAATGGAATTTTCTTTTACTCAGCACTGGTCGATATTGGGAAAATGTCAGTAAAGGACGATGTTGCAGAAAACTGAATGTGTTGTCTGGGCTTGCTGATTTCTCTGGGCAGAGCCATTAAATATGTTCAACTGATGTTTTTTTTATTCAAGGAAAATAATGCCTTCTAAACGTTTTGTCAATATATTCCTCTTTTTTTTTTTAAATATGTCAGCCAAATGTACAGTACATCAATAGTTTATTGCCTGAGTGAACTTGAATAAGAACAAGAAAACAAACCACAATACAGCCTATGAAAGCCATGGCCATAGCACTGTTGTTGCATGAAAGCAAAAAAAATAAATATATATATATATATATATCAGAAAATTAAGCAATATTTAAACAATGGTCTGCCCATCTGCAGTGTAAGCATTTCAATTACTGAACCAAACATTGATTTTTGAATGGATGTCCAGTGTATAAAACACATTACATGTGAAAACATGCTCTCAAATTAAAACCCACAATATGATGTATGACTGAATTAGATGTGTCTACGGTTTTCAAGCACCATCAATTTTTGTAATGTAAAAATGTTTCACCTGGAGACGTCATGGCCTTTGTTTAAATAGCTTTCAAACCTCTTAGTTGTTTTTTATTTACCTGCTTGTCTCACTGTCTTGGTAATGTACTCCAGTCATATCAGCCAGGGAAAGATGGTACATTAATGTCAGTGCTGACTGATTTCAAACTGCATACAAGTGCCTTATGGTAAAAGTGGCAGATTATGAGCTACTGGTGAAGAACAGGAGGCAACTTTCAAATTAGATCTGGCTGCCCTGAAGCATCTGTTGGACACGCAGACAAATAAACATGAAGAGAGAAGTTTTCTAGAAAAGCAGAACATTTCGGCAAGGAACCAGACACACTTTCTTTGGATCTAATTTGGGTCAACAAAGTGGTTGTAAAGCATGATAAGTCAGCTTGTTTTGTTTTTTTAGGTATTGCTGGACAATCTTGTATTAGCTGCATGAAGCTCCTGTTGCTGTTCTGATGTTCCCCCATTTTTTTCATTGTCATGACTCAGTGTTTTATTTATTTTATTTTTGGCTGCACTGTTTTAACATTGTAAATAAAAGAAAAGAAAACAAAATAAACCTCAAATAGCGAAACTTGTCATTCTCAATTTGAACTCGATCTTTGTGAGCCTGCAGTATTTGATTTGTTAAACTTGCAGTTCAGTCAGAAAACACTAGATGGAGGCAAATGTCTCTGAAATACTGAAATACTCTCTTTTCTCTGACATTTTTTTTGTTTTGTCTATATGTGATACACAAAATAAATTAATATTGACATAGCATGTAAATGTTTCCCCTCAAAGTATGGAACAAAATCAGTAACAAGATAATAACAGCACTTGTATAGAATAAACATAATTTTGTAACTTATTTACATGGTAAATAACCTTGTAATGTGACTTCAGTTTGTCAACACAAGGACAAAACATATTACACCACAATTACATTAGTGGTACATGAAACATAAAACATAAAAGAAAAGGGTTTCTTTACTTTTGAATGTACAGTCCAGGACCTCTGCCTGAGCTCTGGTTCATAAAGAAAAAGAAAAAGACGTAAAGGTCAGTCATATATAGCTCAAGGTCAGACTGGCCTGAGCTTTAAATCCTCAGCTCATTCCCTGTTCTAACTGTCTGTGAGCACAGCAATGATTCAATTGGTCATATCAGCTTCTCTTAAGCTGCAGTTAAAATCTTACCAGCTACATTCACCTGAACCAGTGGGAGGTGGGAGAGAGAGAGAGAGACAGACAGACAGACAGAGAGAGAGAGAGACAGACAGACAGACAGAGAGAGAGAGAGAGAGACAGACAGACAGACAGACAGAGAGAGATAGACAGACAGACAGAGAGAGAGAGATGTTTGGCTTTTTCTCAAGTGTAAAACAAAATATGTTTGATTCAGTAGTAGCTTGATATTTGTACTAGTCAATGATAATAGTTTACATAGTGCTTTCAAGCAAAACTTTATCTAAATAAGGGGTGGATGAGATTCTCTGAAGAAAATAAGTAATGTGTATGACCAAATGACCAAAGACTTAACTGCTCATTACACTCTGAAAGAATAATAAAATAAATGCGGGAAAATCACATTACTTTTTCACTCTCATATCTGCCTGTTCAATATGAATCTATGAAAAAACAATGTTAATCAGTGAGTTTTAGACATGCTGGTATCTGTAGACTGAGTTACCTTTGGACAGCGGCTAGAAGAGGGGTATCAGTCCTCTTAACCAACTCTTTAAAAGATTTTCTTTTTTACTTTTATTTAATGGGGAGAGTGAAGAGGCAAACAGGGAACTGGGGGGAGAGAGAGAGAGAGAGAGAGAGAGAGAGAGAGAGAGAGACGTCAATCTGACATATAACACAAAGGTCACCAGCTGGACACAGTACACGCAATAACCAGTCGGCTACAGTCTGCGTTGACTTTCCTTGATGTCATATGGGACACGAACCCCAGTCTCTTGGGTGAAAACCATGTGTTTGACCGATGTACGTAACCGGCCTCTTATCTAACTCTTGTCAAGGAAGCGAACACACATTTTCCCCAAAATGTTGAAGTATTCCTTATATAATAATAACACTATACTACTATATACTAGTTATATACTACTACTATAATATAGTATTTAGTCTCATATATCACAGCGTGGTTGTTGTATTAAACTCTACCCTCAGGTGATGTCTGCCAGAGAAGATGGAGATTATATGATATATGATAAGTGAAAATATTTGAAAATGATATTTGATCTGATCAAAATCACATATTAAAAAGAACAGAAATTAACTGGCAAACCTGTACTTTAGTAGGTGCATCTGTACAATTTATTTGCAACTCAGTACAACTGATCTTCCATGTTCTATACTTTTACAAGCTTGTAATGTTCAGTTTTTGGTGACATTGTCGAAAATGTGTAAATTCAATCATAGGTTTATTACTGTGATTATAGCTGAGAGGTGTTTCTACTTTTTGTCCTCCCTATTTACATGCTTGGGGAGGGCAGAATATTAGAAACACCCTTGAATATGATTCAGGCCAGTACAACACCATCGCTGACTATGACCCTCTGTGCTACAACATAGAACTAAATAACACCTCAATGTGCCAAAAGTGCCAACAATACTAAACATCACAGGCATCATGAGAGTAGACTTTGTTGGATTAGACTCCAGACTGTGTACAGTGTGTATATTCCTGTATAAAAATGTTATCTGAAGCACAAAAGCACAGACTAAACATAAATGTTACTTTTCATTATCACGTCAGAGTGAGTGAATTAGATTTTTCTCTAATCCAAAAGCTTATGATCTTATTATAGTAATAAAAACTAATTCCCCTCAGAATCCTTCAGATGTCATCCTGGTTGCCATGGTACTTAAACAGGAAGTGTGTGTGTGTGTGTGTGTGTGTGTGTGCAGTTTAAGCGGATTGTCACCCATTAGGCACTCTGTTGTTGTCTCATCCAGCATTGGGGAAGTGACTAATTATTACCCACACAAAAAAACACTGCACACACACACGCAGACACACACACACACACACACACACACATACACACACACACACACACACACACACACACACACACACACACACACACACACACACACACACACACACACACACACACACACACACTCTTGCAGCGATTTTTCAAATCATGCCTGTTTGTTGGCCCACAGTGTTGCTGCTTGCAGCTTTGTTAACCTTTTTGGCCCTAGTCATTGGTCCCAGCTAGCTACTTGCAACCAGACTATTTACAGTAACAAAAGCGTTCACTGTGAACGTTACATTGCTGGTGCTTGAAATGTTTGAGTTTGCTTGATTTAACATCTACATACATACATACATACATCTGCTCCAGATGTATCAAACTCAGATGCCGACTGAAATAGTCAGCAAAACTACAGTCAGACAGACAGACTGCCAGACGGAGATAAATAAAGGGTTTTTATACTCTTTCCTTCCTCTTTTCCTTCTACTGTGTGAGCAAAGGTTTCCATGATCCATAATGTTTCTATCAAACCATAGTAAGCTTTACTGATAATCATTTGGAGAGAGCATGTGCGAAGCATTTTCAGTGAAACTTTAATGTGGTTGTGATAATGAAAAACGAACCAACACTTGTAAAATGATCTGAACATTAATCAAATTGAAAACCCTGAGGTGTGAGATAATATTATGGATACATCGTCTAATTCAGAAACATTAACTCAGGAGCAAATCATTAAAAAAAAAAAACAGTAAATGTGTCCGAGTCTACTTAATTTCTTTTGCGATTCTTTTGTGTCTGCTGTGTTTTTCTGCTTTAAAATACTTGTTTGTTCAATACTTTGTTGCCATAAGATCACTAAAGTTGTCTGCACCAATCTGCTCACTATCGGTGCATGATTAAATGAGTAATGAGTGTTGTCACATATATACTGTCTGTACAAGCAGTGCGGACAACCGGACAACAGGGACTGCTGGATCAGAGTCCATTTGTGGGGATTTATCTGTTTAATAACTGAGAGAGTTGTGTTGCACTACCCTAAGGGCCACATAATAACGCACTCTGGCGCTCAGTCATCACTAATGTCCTGATCCTGCTAAATGGACCTAGTTAAGTCTCATATTAGTGGACGGTTCTTCCTCCATCCCTTCTCCCCTTTGTACAAAAGCATCTTTCTCCAGCTCTCCTGGGGGTCTCCAGCCAGTGACCGTGAGGTGTATATAAGACCCAGCGAGGATGTCACAGCCACTAAAGTTAGCCAGGACGCCGCACAAAGAGGACACTTAACCCTGAGCAGGACCATTCTCCCCTCTGTTCTCCAGGAGCCGAGCCTTCAGAGTCAACAGGTGTGATCGGACGCCTGAATTCTCCCTCTGCCTTCAGCGTTCATCTGACCTCCTCTCCACTTTGAGACCATGGACACAGCTGCGGCGGTGACTCTCCTGGCTCTGGTAATGGCGATGGCTGGCGTCAGTCAGGCTCTTCATGTCCAAGGCAGTCTGGACAAAAATGACATCCTGCCAGGCTCAGAAGAGAACATGGCCGACCACCTGCTGGGGCTGGTGAGACAACAAACCACTCACAAACTTGAATTGTACATTTTTAATTTCAAGTGAAATTAGAAATTGTTATACCTTAGCTTTTTGACTTATCTGCAGGAGATATACTATTGAATAGCACCATCTATGTGTGCTTTCTATCATATCATTCATAGTACATCTGATATTGGTATCTGAAAAAGAAATCTAATTTGGAAACACACATGTTAAATTAGACTGCAGTATAGTCTGTCTCCGATGTCTTAAATATGGACTGTCCCACATTAGACTGAATAAAAAATTCTGTGCACAATCAGAAGTCATGCCAACATTTTGCAAAGTATGTAAAAGGGATGTGAGCCCTTTAATCAAGTGAGACAAGCATAATCACACAGCCCATTTAGATTTCAGATAGTGCTCCTCTTTATGCAACAGTGTGAAATAAACGCTAATATATTCTGGGGTCAACAGACAGTCAGAGCACGATAGAGGACGAAGATTCAGATCAGGACAAAAAAAGAACATATGGTTTTCGCATTGTGGCGTGCAGAGACAGACAGATCTGCGTTTTATTTTGCATAGAGATTAGGTTGGATGGATATTTGGGAGGACATGAGATATATTTCTTTGCCTTTGAACGCTGATATCTACATTTCAAGGTCCCTGGCCACAGCAGGGCTGACTCGCTGGAGTTGTAACAACCCCCCCCCCCCCGGATTTGTGTTGCAACCCACAATTTAATAGAGTTACAGCGTTTGATGTTCCCAAGATATTTTAGTGTTCTTTTTTTCTTTTAGAAAAAACAGGATACCAGCTTTTTGATTCTAGGCTTTGTGTGTGTGTGCTGTTGTGGCCCAGGAAAGTGAAAACACAGACAACAGCATTGATGATCGTCTCCTGACTGCAGTGCTGAGAGCTCTGCTCCTCGGATCTCAGAGAGAAACCAGGAACTCTGTCCTGCATCAGCCACAGAGGTCAGTGTCATTACAGAGCCCCTGTTCATCACACACATACAGCATAAAGACAGTTACACAGGAAATGAAATCTATTTCACTGTACCGTTTCAACTTTCTGTATAGCAGTTTCCTATCAGCACTGAATTAAAGCTATTTATTAACAAATTCTACAGCAGAATAATGTGACGTTAAATGCAAGTACAGCTGATTGACTCGGGTGTGTTTAGGTAAAAAAAAAACACTTGCTGAATAGTGCTGTTAAATAGGGTTAAATGAGGATTTTCAGATAAAAAAACTGCATACATGACTCTTTTATAACTCTTTAAATGGGCCCTTATTTCTAAAATCATCATTGTACCGTAAAAGGCATACAGATAGTGCTGCAAATAATGATTACTTATATTAGCGAATAATCTGCTATTTCTATTCTCAGTTAAACATTTTGTCCTCAAAACATAAAAGGTTAAAAAAGGACCATCCCATTTTTCTAAAGTATGGTCTTATTTTGTCTGACGAAAAAGTCCAAAAGTCAAAAAAGGTGGAGCCAGAAAATCTTTTGGTATTTTGTCTTGAAAATTGACTTAAACGAAATTGGAATTGAATTAGATTTTTCTGAAACTGGTGCCTCTTTTACCTTTAAATGACCATCTACGTACCAGTCATTCCCGCTTTGAGCCAGTTCAGGTTTGGCAAACAGAGAAGCATTATAGGCATGATTTCTTTTTTGCATCTTGGGATTTATATTTATTATATGTCCATGTTTATGTCTCATCAAAAGCATGTTTTTTTTGTGTGGCTGCTTCTGCTAACATAGAGTAGATGTTCATATATAAACATATATTACTTTGGATTACATCAGTTCCTGCCTCTATTTGCCCCCTCCTCACAGGTTTGGCCGTGGATCCAGAGGGCAGCTAATGCCGGAGGATCAGTTACAGTCCCGTGACTGGGAGGATGCCCCCGGTCAGATCTGGAGTATGGCCGTACCCCAGAGATTTGGCAAGAAATAACCCAGCAGGCAGATCCACACAGTACTGTCTTGGCATAAGGCCCAGCAGTGGGCATCTGTAAACAGACAAAATTCAAATGAATATATCTGAATTATATTAAAACTCATGTTTTTTTCAACATCGTCCCAGCCCATTAGGCCTTGCTTGACACCCAGTGTGTAGTTAAAGATGACATGAGCCTCAGTTTTTACATTTTTTTCTGATTTCCAACACTGCCAAGCATGTTGACGAGTGCCTATTAAAGACCCTTTTTGTCCTGACTGCTGCTGATTTTTGTTATTGTTTTGTTCTCTGGTCAAATAAAATACATTTGAACTTGGAAAAGATAAATCCATGTGTATGTGTGTGTTTGATACACAATCAATGTACAACAGTCTATTCAGCGAGTGTTATTATTGATCACTAATCAAGTTTCTGTCTGAGCTTTGCCAAATACTTGAAAAGACTCTGATTAATCAGATTAATCAGATGCACTAATTCAGATTATAATACAGTTTACCATTATCTTTGATCTAATGAGATTTACTGTGATATTGCGCTGAATCGTCAAAATAACCATCTGGTTTTCCAGTTTCCCAGTTTATTTGGATTTGATTTCTGGACAACCGTTGTGGCTTTACAACAGTCAGACATGTCACAAGAAATTGTATCTTCGTTTAAACAGTGATGGCTGACAATTTCTACAGCACGGGCATCTGGTAGCCCACACACAAGCACATAATTAGCCTTTTCCACTACATTCAATTAGGCTTCACTGGCTCTCTCAGACATCACAGGAATGTAAATTCAGTAAGAGGACAGACAAAAAAAAATTTTACTGCAAGGCATACATGAAAGATAATATCTTGTTAAGAAAAAATATATGACTGGATATTTAGTTCCTTCACTTTTGTCTCCATGGCCTGCAGACACTCATGTGCGGGTTTAGGTTTTATGAGACGTGGATAAAGAATGTTCTATCCAGCAATCATCTGTTTAATGTGAAGCGATGCACAGCTCTTCTTCTACAGAGCAACTGTGGCTTTTTGGTCTTGTGTGTGGTGAATTTACAGGCCACCTGGGGAAGCAGCATGCAGTAAGCCTCGGCACTAATTAAAACACAGCAACATGCAATTACGCCACGCTTTCATGGTTTCCGCAGCCAATTACTGGGAAGGAAAGCACGTCAATCCCTCTTAGGAAGAGTCTTTTATTAGCCTGACCTCCCATTCCTCTTTATGAGCCCAGAAGACAAGATGAAGAGGAACCAGTGCTGATTGGAGACTATTGAAAGATGACCTCTTGAATTTTTACTTTAGACACCGTCAATCTAAGTCTGTTTGATTTATTTTACTGACCATTTATGGTTTAATCAAGGTGCATTGTTGCAACATGTGCATCAATGGTAGAGCATATTTGTTCTAGTTCTCTCTCTCTCTCTGTTTTTAACACTGCAATTTTCAGCCTTCTCACCATCTAGAGTGCTTTTCAAAGTGCAAAAATATTGTGTGTAGTATTGTATAATTCTTTTTGATAAATATTTTTAATGACCCAGCTTGAACATTATCACCACAAGTAGCAGGATAAGAAAAAATAAAATGAAAATATCTGCAAACCAACAACAAGGTAGGTATATAATTCAAAATGAATGTGTGATCTATATTTCTATATACAGTAAAACCTGATCCAGCAACAGCCTAAGCAGTATAAAATCCTTCTTAGGTTTTTTAGTAAATAGTAGCTAGTTTCAAAAAATAATTTGCACTATTAAACTTCAGAAAAGTGGTAGCTAAGACTGCAGCTATTCAATCAAAAGCAATCAAGCGCCAAAAGCTAACACAACTTCCAAAGGTATCAGTTTTATGGGAGGCCAAATGATATACTACACTAACAGTATGTAACTGTGAATGACTTTGTTTTAATCATATATGAATCCAAGAAGACAGCTGTTTTCATGCAGTTTAAAATAAGTAATAAATAGACAAATGATTACGATGAACTTTTCAACACTATTTGGTCATTTAGATTGCTGTTTGACGTGTATTGTGCTTCTGTCTGTGTGGTGTAATCAGTTTTGATTTAGTGTTGTGTTCTAACTGTCTTAAACACTAATATCAGGGCCGTCAGTGCTGTGGTTATGGTTACTAAGCAGACAGAAAAGCCTCCAATATTGTTGCCATAGACTGTATCTATAGTAACACTGTTACCAAGTGAGGTCCCAAACTCAACTCAGGGGAAGTATAAACTGTTAACCATATAGCCTAGATAGATGATGGTCAGCTCATTTCAGCTGAAAGCACTTCTGATAAAGAGTCTCACCTTTAACTCACTTGTCAAAGTTATTCCAAGTGACAAGTGCGCTTAGGTCAGCATGGTGGCGCTGTGGTTAGCACTGTTGCCTCACAACAAGAAGGTCCGGGGTCCCAGTTCGAATCCCAGTTTGAACCCGGGGTGTTTCTGTGTGGAGTTTGCATGTTCTCCCCATGTTCTCCGGCTTCCTCCTACAATCCAAAGACATGCACATTAATTAATTGGTAACTCTAAATTGCCCATAGGTGTGAGAGTGAAAGGTTGCCTGTCTGTCTCTGTCTCTGTATGTGGCTGCGACCAGTCCAGGGTGTACCCCTCGCCCGAAGTCAGCTGGGATAGGCTCCAGCTCCCCCCGTGACCCTGACGGATAGAAAATGGATGGATGGAAGTGGATGGAAGTGTACTCAGGAAAAAAAAAAAACGCCCTCCAGCCTATAGAGGTTAGTAACGAGGCCTTTTAGACTTTGTGCACCACCACAAGGTGAAGGAGAAGGCACACTTGAAAACTTACTTGACCAAGTGACACAAAGGTCAGATTTATGATTTATCTAGTGATTTAAAACAGTACAGTATCTTTTAGTGATTTAAAACAGTATTTTTCATTTTTACAAGAGAAAATATTTAAAGGAACTTTAAAGATAAGCCTTTGTTAGATATAACTACTTAGCATCATTCAGAAAATAAAAATATGTCACAAGCACAAACATACAGGCCTACCTAAACCTCAGTGTCAGTGAAGACAAGGGAAACTCTCAGTAATCATTTCAGAGAGAGAGAGAGAGAGAGAGAGAAGAAAGCTTAAATATTAATATCAAGGGGGATCCCCACCAGGATGTCAGAGTGTGCTCTAGGTGCGTACTTAAAACAATGCAATAAAATCTGCCACTACAAGGGCAACGACAATGAGATATATAAGAAATAAAGAGGTAAGAGGTAACTGGCACATGTTGAGACAAAAAGACAAGACAAAGACAGACAGATCAGGGCGTGGGTGCTGTTGTATGCACAGCGGTCGCCACTGATCTGTACAGCTGAAGGAAGACTCGACTCATCTGAATTTCATGAGTCTGCTGGGGGGGCTCAGACAAAAAGACTGTATATGCAGCAGTTATAACAGACAGACAGACAGACAGACAGACTACTTAACAATGAAACATGTTACCTCTCAGATACCTTGTCTTTCTGTGGCTTTATGACCTTTCCTTTAGCCCCTTGCTCCCACTTTTCCCTCATGGTCATCATCTTGGAAGGCAGCCACCTTGAACAGCGAAGAGGGAGGTCTCAGTCATTACTGGCCATGGCCATGACACAGAACAATTTGTCACACACAACAGGCTTTAATGGCTACAGGGTGAGTGAAGGATCTTGTTTTAAAAAAAAGTAATGTCAGTGTTGCAGGGATGTGCGCTGCTGCATGATGACTAAAAAGCGCAAAAAGAGTCCTTTTACTTTACAGTGAACCATTCTGCTGTGTTGAAGACTTGAAGATGTGTTTTTCTCACCATACTAGGCAGCTCTTGTTTTCCATTCATATATCCATGATAGTCTACCAGCAGACTCTGTAGCAGCAATAGTAAGTTATAAGCTCATCAATCAAGATACAGTGTTGTAGCTTCCAGTCATCAAACAAAGGCAGAACTGATTCCAGCCAGGAGGCAATAATTACACCTGGTGTCACCTTTGTTTTCACATGGATTATATAAAAAAGAATGATGTAAAGTTGAAGGAAGAGACGTTTCTTCCTGATTTTTGTGACTTTGCACTCTTTGACATTGTCATCTTATAAATTGCCAAGAAGATTGTTTGTATTTATTCAAGTAAAATATTTTGTGAGCTGATGGAGTAACTAAAAAAAGTTCAAGTTCTGTGAAATTATGATATGCACAATATGATACATAATATTCTGCTAATAGATTTTCCTGCCATGTTGAAATAAATGAACAGCTGGTAACACACAATCTTTTTAACAAATTTTTTAACTGTACAGCATGAATTTGAGTGTACACAACTTGTAGTTAAGCACGTAAAACACTGGTATGGTCCTTTTAGGGAGCAATGGAGAGGTTTGACAACCGACCACAACCGCATATTATGCTGCACGCTGTCATCTATTGTAAGAGATACTTGACTGGATAAATTAAGGCAGTTGGTATTGAAGATGCATTTATGTGGGTGGTTTGGTTTGATGATTCCAAATAGCATTTAAAGCTGTTTGTGGCTTTTTTTTGTTTCCTCTCTATGGCTTGCAACAGTTAATAACACAGCAGGGAATAACACAGAATAATATATATGACTGTGACTGGGGTTCAACATGTGATAGCACACCCTCAGTACCCTTAATAAAAGAACATGAAGTATTTTATTGGTAGCAAACAAGACCTTTACCAATCTGTAAGAGAATATATTAAATGAATAAATACCACATTATTTTACCAGTGTTTCACCTTCAGACGCAGAACATCAGAGGTTGTATTGAAGAATATGCAGCCGACTCATGTCAGCTCTCTCTATCACACACTCACACACAGGCACATGGTCTCTTATTAACACACTTCTCTGCTTTGATGATAAAGCCATAATTCAGGTGAACATTTTTTTTTTTTATCACTCACTCTTTCACTCTCAGCTACAAGAAAAAGAAAATGTGTCTGTTGCATGCGGTAGTGGCAGAGCAACATAATGGCTGAGTTAAAAAGAGAAAAAAGGATTTTGATGTTATTTTCATTTATTCATACATGAATATAGATGGAGGGGCTTCTTCATGTCAAATGATTTGCCTGGTGGAAAGAATAAAAATATCTCCATCCTGCTTACTGTAAGCCTTTCCCGTTCCATCCACTTATAATAAAACGAATTACAGTTTGGTGGACTGGGGAGCGTGCCATATGGTCACAGTTTCTCTGGTTCGATTCCAGCTTGGGACCTTTGTTGTTGGGGGACACCCACCCCCACCCATTCACCCTTGCTCTTTCCTCATATTTTCTGTCTATCACAACTGTGAACTAGAATATAAAAGGAACATTGGTTAAAAATATACAGTCCTAGTGTATAGTGGTGTAAATGTGACTGCCAACCTAAAAAAAAAATCCTCTTTAAAGCTGCCAGTCAGTGTCTGGAGGACACATCTGTTCATCAGTTTCCGAGATGAATTGTAATACATTTGAATAAAATTGCACTGAATTGAAATACAATACCTATCTGCCGTGTTTGCTTTCAAATTAATAACATTGGAGGGGATCTAATTACCTGCTTTATTGCTATTACCCCGCAAAAATGTCTTGCAAGTCTGGGACGACACAGCAGTCACATGCTTCTTGGCTGGTGTCAGGTATCAGCACCCAGTAGACGTGTGATGTAGGGACACTCTGGCTAAGAGTCAATCAATAAAGATTGTGCTGGCCAGGCAGTAGCGAGGACAAGCTTGGTCAGATATGAACAAAGCCCAGATGATCATTTCACAGCTTGTGCTCAAAATGGTTGTTTGTGGCCTTCTTATTTAGCAGAATGTACTGTAGTGATAAAGTGGGTAAAATAGCTGTGATTCTTAAAAGAAAAACGTGCTAACACACTTGTCTGTTACTCTCAGGTGAAATAACCATGAGCCATTTTATTATACATTGTCAGAGGTGGATATACATTTAACTTAAGACACAGAGATAGTGTCAGTGTGTATATGACTTATTCTGAGTGACACTTTGTATTTGAAATGCCATGTGGGTTGTATTTAAGCATGTGTAGGAAGGTGGTTTTAAAAATACTTTCTCTGAAAACAGAGGTTGGATCATGCATCATTTCTCCCCATCCAATACATAGAGAGACAGAGAGAGAGAGAGCAAGAGTATGCTGTTGTCATCCTCTCTCTCCCATCTGTGCAGGGGGCTGCTGCAAAACAGCCCTGATCTCACACATCCAATGCAGACGGGAGGAAATGTGACAAGAGGGTGGGACTTCCATGAAAGGGAGCCAGGCAGAGCGAATGAGAGTGAAGGAGAGGTGTTCCCAGCCCAGAATGCCCTTGCCTCAGTGCTGAGAGCCGGGAGAGACTGAGAGGAAGGAGAGTGAAGCCGGAGTAGAGACACCAGCAGGTGGAGGATAGAAAAAAAATAAGGTGCCAAAAGAAGCTAGGCAATCAGGGAAAAGTGTGTTAAAAGATAAAAGTAAAGATAGTCAGACAGAAACTATAAAACAATCTCATTTTTCCCTAAACTGGAGCCCACTTATTTTCTTTTTCAGCCATCCTCACTTAGCTTCTTGCCCTCCTTTTCTCCTACGGATTCTCCTTCCTCGGATTGTTCCCTCCTCCTCCTTCTCCTCCTCCTCCTCTTCGTCCTGTCCGCCTCTTTGACAGACAGAGTCACTATGGAAACCGGGAGCCCCAGGAAGATACAGTTCACCGTCCCCCTACTGGACACCCACCTGGACCCAGAGGCAGCCGAACAGGTGAGGAAGAGGGAGAGCAGAACAGGAGCGGGGGGGAGGAAGGGGAGGTGGTGTGGGTGACAAGGGCACTTTCAGGCTTTCAAGGGTGTCTTTATGCATCAGTGACATGATCTGACTTTTACAAAGATTATTGTGGAAGAGATTTGAAATAAAATCATAGTTTATGCTCGTCACAAAGCTGAGGAGCATTTGTTTCAGCCTCCAAGGCACCAATGCAGGTGCAGACACAGCCGAGCAACTCAGCTGGAAGAGAAAGCGCAGTGTGCTGTGTCCTAAATGCAAGATTATAGTCTGATGACAAATTACTGCTTTAGAGAAACACACATTTCACGTTTTCACTTTCCTGTTACTGCTCTGCACTTAATTAGCAGGTTGTGTCTTTTGGATGCAGCACTGACGTGATGATGATGAATTTACGATTGATTTTTCCACCTCCACTCTCAGCGTAGCAGGTTCTTAGAGGCACAGTGTCTCAGAAGTGTTAAAAAGCACTATTGCAGTGTATGGATGTGTCTCTAGGGGTTTGGTGTTGTTTTGGCCTAAGTGGCTGTTCTGCACACACTGTGCAGCGGTGACACACTGACAAAAGTTGCCTGGTATCACAAGATAAACTTGTCACAAATCAAGCTGCTATCATCAGCGTGATAATTTCTCAAATCTCTCATTAGATTGTACCAGCATGACGCGGCTCAGTTTAAAGCAAATAATCTTGAAAAGATGATCACTTATTTTACAAACTCAACTTCACTTAAAGACATAAGAGCATTGGATTCTTATTAGTGACAGAGAATAACCCGATGGGTGCAAGTGATGTGCCTTCAGAGGATGTAGCGAAAAAACGTGTCCCATTTTCTAGTTTTTATAAATATAACATGAACAGGACACATCGTTAATAATGAATTAGCTTTGAGTAAAACAGGAAAAGATTTATGAGTCTAACTACACCGTGTCTATGTCACTCTCTCTCCCTCTTTCTCTTTCTGCTGTTCACTCTGTGACTGTGAGGCTGACAGGGAAAGCTGTTAGAAGGACTGCTCAGTGCAGGAGTGTATGAGGGTTTATTATTGGATGGGGTGGGAATACCGTGGGGTCAGGGCAGGATCAGGCTGAGTGAGAGCTGCTGGTCTGATCGAGTGTTACAACTTTGTAAGGCTCAGATGTGAGGAGCTGAATCATCTGCAGCGATGGAATGTAACTAATTACATTTACTCAGGAATTTGAGGTACTTCAGTCTATTTCTATTCCCCTACAATATTACTCAACTATTGTACTTTTTTACTCCTCTACATTTATTTGACAGCATTAGTTACTATCGTTTGAGTCATTTTTCATATGAAAACATTTCATGGTTCCAACTTCATAAATGTGACGCTTTTTAATTTTTGTGTTTTACAATGTGGCGGTTTTTGCTATTGGTTGGGCAAAACAAACATTGTGGAGGTGTCACTCTGGGCTCTGGGTGATTGTGATGGCATTTCTCAGTACTTAACAGAAAATAATCAGTTACATTAATATAATACAAGTGGTAAAATAGTTGAAAATTAACTGAACAACAAAAACTTAAATGTTAAATAACATAAGTAATTGTCTAAATCTAAATTAACAATAAGTATAAAATACAGGATGCTTGTTTGAATAAGTATTGACCTCCTTTAATGGGACAAACCTAAATCATTTTTCGTGGCAGACATTTTGACCTGATTTATAGCAGGAACAGCACAGGTGAGACACTTTTCATTAACAATGGCCTGGTTATTAATGTTATCAATTACACCAATACTTTTCCTGCCATGACGCGCCAAAATGTCTGACCAGCTGGTTTAAGACGTCATATGATGAGCTTGTAGAGATAACCTGCGTGTTGTCAAAGGCTTTCAGCTGACTGTGGTATTAATACAATATATAGTCAGACAGCCTTTCTATTATGACTGTAGTCTGGAAGGATGTTCACTGCAAGAAATACACTTTTTACTACACATCCAATTACGAGTTACCTTGAAGTTTTGTTCCTTAGAGATATTCAATCAAAGAAAGAGGAAACTCAATCCCATAAAACACTGACAAACAGGATAGTTGTTGTGCTGTTTCAAGAGAGTCCTTGATGACACAAACCTTCACATGCATGTGGGATTTCACTTCTACTGAATACTGATAATTAAAGCTAAAATCATAGCTAACTTAAATGTAAATCATTTTTGAATTTTTAACAATTTAGCTCTTAGTTTAATAATAATAGTCTAGCTTTTCATAAAACCTAAGCCTGTTTTTGATACTATTTATCAAATTCTTTTCAGCAATAGCCATTCAATGTATTAACATTTAGTAATTACCTATCCATTCATTAGCAAAGCTCATTCCTTCAGTCTATAATTCAATTAGTCTATAATTTGGCCTTTTACAGTAATTGTACTTGTTTCTCACCTATTGCATTTGTTTTGTGATTTGTGTTAAATAGCTGCTGTACTGTCACACTGCAGTTTCCTCTTGGAATTAATAAAGTAATCTATCTATCCAGCTAAATAACTAGTTTACAGAAAATGATGCACCATGTAATCCACCGTCACTGCTTTATATCAAATCTACTATTTACTATATATAGTGCACTGTTTACTGTCCACCATTTTATTTCAGTGTGAAAATTCTTTTTCTATAAATGTATCCTCTGTGTAGCCTCCACAAACTCCACATTGGAATAAAAAAGTGGTGATCATTGCATGTACACTTCTTTCTGCAGCCCCCCATGCATTTCACAGATGCAAACATTACCATTGAGCCGTCAGTGGTGACGCAAAACGATGATAAGTGCCCAAAATCTCCATTTACTGCTCACTGTTACGTCATATAAACTATTGGGGAGTGAATGAGTGAATGAGGGAGTGATTGTTTACGTTCCAGATCAATGGCCAGGGCAAGACCTGTACCCTGTGCCGACATTTTTATTTCTGTGGATAGTCTGTATCATAGCAACCAGAGCATCTCCACTGAAAAAAGCTGCGCCTCCAAAGCGCTCTCAAGAGCTGTTTTCAGAAGGGAACAAACACTTAGTGGACACAGCCCTTAAGAATCATTATTATATGTGTAATTAGCTGAGTGATATTAGAGACACTAATTGTCTGTAAAGTAACGCCTGTGGTACATTTGGAAAAACTGTAAAGTGTGATTGTCTAATTGTGTGAGTGTGTGAGTCTATAAGTCTGTCTATGCTTCCTTGTTGCACATTTGCCTCTCACTTTTTCTTCTTCTCTGCACATCTGAGAGATGCTGATGTAACTAATGTGGCTCAGGTCTCTGTGTTTGTCCTGCTTGTGTCTGAGTGTCAGGGAGTTTGTTCCCACTGTCTGTATTTATTTAACCACACGTCTGATCTCTGGCTGCAGCCACTCATTACAGCCAGCCTGGTGTTTACCCACTCTTCTTCACCAGAAAAAGATCTCCTTTTAGCTGCGTACAAGTAGAATTCAGTTTATCTCTCCTGCGTAGACTCAAGAGGGCTCTTAGCTCTCAGACTCAATAAGCATTACCAAAGCTTGGCTGATTGCCATTGAGACTTTTCCCTTTAAGGATGCATGTTCTATTTATTCTAAGACCTTTGTGAGTGGTCACTGACCCAGCATAGCATGCTGGGTCTTAAGTGTGTGGTTTTCTGTGTGTGTGTGAGAGAAAGAGAGATGGACTGAGACTGACAGCCCAACAGCAAAACAGTCAGACAAAGAATAAAAAATAAACAAAGAGAATTTCTCTCTCTCTCTCTCTATATATATATATATGTATATATATATATATATTTAAATATAAAAAAACAAAAAGAAATGTGTGTATGTGCTTGTTTCTGTGTTTGCAAGCACACTTACGAATGTCACGCCAGGGGGCTTCACCCATGGTTCAGTAATCTCTGCAACCTGACACCTCCCAGCATGGTGAATCAGCCTCCGTGGAGAACTGCACGTCAGTCAGAACAGCCTCCCCGAGGTCTGACCCTCGCAACAACAGCACACACTCATCGTCCTATCCACACACAGATACAGCGTGTGCCACCCTTATCGTAACCTTACAGGAGAGCTCACTGTGTACTTCTGAGCATAAACTGGCTGTACCTGATAGAGGCCAAGACCTGATGGCTTCAGTGGATGACGTCAAGAAAGTGCTTTTTCTGCAACTTTTTAGATATTCTACTCACTAGAAGTAGGTATTGTTGGTTTCTAACATGTATTCCATGTTGACAATGGGAGCCAGCACAGGGTAAACTTAACTTAGCATAAAAACTGGGAAAAGAGAAACAACTAGTCTGGTAAAAGAAAGCAACCTCACAGAGACGACAAGACTCCAGGAAATCACTGCGCCTGGCCATGAAGTAGTTCATTGTTTTTGTACAGATTAACCAAACAAGAAATAATGTGGAAGTTGGTGAGCATTAGACATGTTGGAGTATTCACTTAGGTGAATATTGTTACCTATAAAAACCAGGCTAGCTGTGTCCCCCTGCACTCAGTCTGGCTCAAGCTTTATATTGAACAGACATGAGACTGGTGCATCAATCTTCTCAGCCAACTCTCAGTAAGACAGTGAATGAATGTATGTCAAAATATTCTTTTAACAATACACAGTAGGGGTCTAAAAGCTGTAGCCTTGAATTTTAATGGAAAATATAGGAGCAGTATTGACCTTCTCATCCTTAACCTTGCATGATGTCCACATTACATTCACCATGTACACACTAATGAATTCATTATCATCAGACTGAGGCAGCAGCCTGATTAGTGCACCATGTTAACACAAGGTTTTTTCTCACAATAAGGTTGTAAATGGAGTAAATATTACATGAGTAGAACGGCTGATTTACCTTCATATTGAACTCAAAATTCTCTTTGATTGTTCACAGCTATGAGTGGCAATGTTGTTCAGAGAAAAAATAAATAATTAAGCGATCAAATCCTCTCCCACACCCGCACAGATTTTTCACTAAACTCATTCATCACTGCTGTCATTTAGATGACGAGCATTTCCTTGAGAAAACTAAATTAATTGATGGAGGCAATATATTCCTTGTTCAGATGATGAATCACGACATTTTGAGGTAGCGGTTTTTCATTACAAATGTTTCAGTGCTGAGAATGTCCTCTGTATTATTCTCTACGCTGACGTGTCAGACCCTCTTTGTCCTTCACTGAGAACATAACAATTACTCTGCATTTCCTCAGGAAGGCCATTTTCCAAGAAGAACTTTTGAGTGCAGTAGATTATATTTATTATCACACCATGCATATCTCTTGCACAGTGAGCCAGTCAAGACCCATTAAACTGAAATATATGGTTTCAACGAGCAGATATTCTCGTCGCTGCATTTTATTATGCTTATAGCAACTCTAACCAGACTTGGCAGGCCTGTCAAGCATTGAATGTCATCACATGCAAAAGAAGCAGTGTCCATGGGACTCTACAAAGAGTGGTATCTGGCATTTAATATGATTGGGGTTTTTTTCGCCATTCCAAAACCAAAAACTCAGAGGCAAACATGTAAGGCAATGAATCAAACTGTGTGCTATCTGCACCATATCAGCTGCGAACGAGTCTAACGAGCTTACCACCTTTACCAGTGTTACCTTAAAGTTCAGGGAGGATATCACTTCAGCCAGGAAGAGTTATTAACAGTGCAAGAAGGATACATAGTCTTTGGTGGTTAAACCCCATACAGATGATAAATATAGAAATATATAAGCATGTAGGGATGATAGGATATTCCCCAGTGGAGTCTAGACAACAGTGGTGGTGATGAGGGGTGACGAGAAGCTGAGATCTGATGAATGCAGTGGAAGGACCCATGGCCGCCCATTAAGGAGGTGATTGTGTCATGTGGAGATAACCTGAGGTGCTCGGGGTAGAGGAGGATCGCAGCAATTAGCCTGAAATGACAGCTGACAGGGCAGAGAGAGAGAGAGGTACAATTTTAAACGTTGACAGCTATGAGACAATTGGCTCATGAGGGTTAGAGAGAGTATTTGATTGGTTATGTGCAAGGGTGAAAACAAGCCCACAATCAGCTGATTAATAGAAGCGGGAAGAGAGTAAATGAGAGAGTGAACATAATGAATATGACTAAATCTTGGTTACACTACACACTAAGCTCCATTTTCCTGGAAGCAAACATTAGAACTGTTCACAACAAGCTTATAGACTGTGTAGCATTCCCTCACTGTGCAGTGCTGCGTTGTATTTGGGGATGTTTACACTCAAGATATAGTGTTACACTGCCAAACAGATCGGTTTGTCCTCATCATAGAAGCTCTTCTCTAACATTAAAAATGAGAAAAAGAACATCAGCTAAGTAACCAAACAGGGTTATGTAACTTACATTTTTCCTTATGATTCATTTAATAGATCCTAGAACTGTCTGTCTGTAGCTTTTTTTAGCATGCTATTACGCATGTAGCCATGGAGCACGTCTAAGATGCATTTTGCAAGATTCCTATTTAAAAATAGGTGAAACCATTAAAGTGTCAATTGGAGGTAGTGTTTTCGTTTTCAACCAACCCACAGAGCAATTAGCTTTATTAGCTAGCTAGCTACAGCTGACAAAAATCAGCCAGTGACAGCTGTTAATTCAGAAAAATCACCACTTTCTGACAAGAAATGAGAAGCCTGCTTTTGTCTAAGATCAAGGACCCATTTGTTCAAAAATTACTTATGATTGCAAGTGGAAAATCTCCATTGTTATGATAAACTAGATATATGCATTTCAGGAATAAGGGGGCATGTCGAGCCAACAGTGAGTGTTACAGTTCTTTTACACATTTGGTCATGTTTTTGTCAGTCAAACCACAAGTAAATCAGCATTTGTACAGCTTCACAATTGCTGCAATAACTGGCCAGAGCAGATGACTTCCAAGGTCCACTGAAAACAAAATATTTAGTCTTTTAAGTAAGACTTTTGGGATTCTCAGCAGTAATTTAAATGTCCTTGGATCTATTACTGCGATTGAATTACAGTTTATGAATTGTCTCTAATCCTCACTCCCCAGTGCAGCTGGTTGAATGATATTCAGTGATAAGGAGAACTATTACAGGGAAGGAGACAACGGATCGATAGACAGTGAGAAGGAGACAGAGGACTGAAGAAAGTGAGATAAAAGAAAAGTAGAAGTGGATGATCTGGATTTTCAATGTCCTGTGAATACAGTAAGTCATTTTATTCAGAGCCAAATTAGACCACAATTGGATAGAGTCTGTGAGGATTTCTAATGGCTGAGCGCTGATTTTAGCCTGAACAATAAAAAGGATCATATTTCAAACAATAGGATGACGGAAGAGGAATCACAATCTGTGCATTGTACTAAATCTTTGACAGCTCCGTACTGCATCTGCCCACCCAATAACAAGGTGTTAGCATAGTTTTCCTGGGTGTGAATGCCCTTCCTCTGAGTCATGGCGCTGAGAAGTGCAAACACATTGTTCTCAAAAAGGTCACAGGGCAAGTGCTAAAAAAATAAAACTACCCCAGATTTTCTCAAAGGCAAGTAAGGGTTAGAAGATTAATGCTTTCCACTGACTTTCCCAAAGTAGATTTTAACTGTAAACCTTTTTCAATTAGTTCAAAGTTTGGTTATTCCATGATAAGAAAAGAGTCCAAACCTGAACAATAGCTGTAGCTCCTTGACCTCCTTAATTCACATCCAATGAAATTTAAATGTGTTTACGTGAGAGGACACACAATACACGCACAAAACCCAACAAAATGTTAAACATCTCCACTGAAACAAAACCACATAAATTCCAATGGTCTATGTGGGATCCTGGAGGTCCTGGGCTCTCTGTAACAGCTCTCACTTGACATTGTTTTATCAGCCTGATGATTCAGACTTTTATGAGAATTCCTTAAAAGCATGATTTTGAATGATGATGTTTCAAAAGTCCATACAGAAAATTAAAATAACTAAAAATCAAGCCTTGGGACAAAGCCTTTCTACTGTATGCCATGTGGCTCGCTTCATGTGTCTACTATTGTTGTTTATTTAACATTTCTGGTTTTAGCCACCCATTTCCCATAAGCCCTAGACCTTCATGAGTAAAACATTGTAAAAACAGATGAAAGAAATGCTGAATCAAAGACTGCATGAGTTACGGAAGCTATTGAAACAGAGGCTGGCCTGGTTGTGTGGCCGTTGGTCGGTTGGTGGTTTAACAACAGTGTTTTATGGCCGTTTCCGTACTTTACCACCTTCATCTAATATACAAGCTCAGTTTGTGGCAAAGGGAAGGGTTACCACATCAGTGCTTCTCTACATGAGATCGTAAGAAAACAAAAAAATATAGATATTCTGACTTTCTTCGCAGGCACAGCATTGTGATCTGTGAGACCCCAAACAATTAGAAAGTAAACCCAATGTCAGCAGAACGCAAGGGTTAAATATGAAAGACTGTGACTCTGCTATCTCTTGTCCTGACCTATATTTTCCAGCCAAGGGTATTTTGTCCGCTGCCCCCACACAAATGCAGAGCTTTTTTCTGCCCACCCATCACTTTTGAAGGCTGTTTTTGTTGGTTGTTGTGAGAAGTGACAGAACTGCATTTTAAATGGACTGTGGGCTGAAAGGCAGGCGCAGTGGTTTGAGGAGTAAGCCTGTCCAGTAAGCGGTGGTATTTGTGTGAGCGAAGGATCAGGGAGTTTGCTCTGCTGCCGACTGAGGAGAATAACAATGACTCTGGGCATAATCAGTTCTACACAGCCATGGCCCGTTGTGCTTTAATGTGGGCTGGCAGCGGATTTTTTGGAATGGCAACAAAACGCACACACAAGGCTAAAAACTTGATTTCTAGAGCTAGTTTCTAAAACCTGAGCCCCCAAAGACCTTCACGGAAATATACAGAACAAATCAAAAAAGATACCAGAAAATAGTACCGGAGAGAAACAAAACTTCAGCAGGAAAAATCAATAAAAGGCTTTAAAAAAATGAATTTACAGTCTGATGTGACCTAAAACAGATACCGCTGATCTAACCTAGAGGGGGGGGGGACTGTGCAATAAGCACAATCCTCTGTAGTCTTTAGCTTTGATTGTGATGCAGTTACATTGGAGACCTTCCTCCGGTGACCAGTGGTGTAACAGACTCATGGAGTTGCATAGAGCCCCATAGACTATAGGTGGTTATTTCTTTTCTTGTTATTGGATCAAGGGATCACAAAGCGACCACTTTGTTTTCTGAACTTCCAGACCCTCTGTTTAAAGCTTTAGGAAAGCCTGCTAACCTGCTCTGGGTTGGTGACTTCTGAAGTCTGATCATGGCCAGTGATAAAGATTTCTGATTGAGATTCAAAGCGTTTATTATCATGTGTACACAGCAGAAACGGGTTTCCCTGTACAATGAAAATCTTACTTTGCCATCCACACTGAATGCCAAAGAGTGTAAAAGAGTAAAAAAAAGGAGAAGATAAAATATAAAACTACTATTGCTACATAAATATATTTACAAAATGTGCAATTTTATTAACATAAAGCAAAGTGAATGTGCAGATTAGAGGTAGTTGGGTGTTATTGACTCCTATCGGCTGTTAAGGAGCCTGATGGCGGAGGGAAAGAAGGAGTTTCTGACTCTGGATGTCCTGCACTTCAGACACCTCCGGCCTGAGGGGAGGAGAGTGAACAGATTGTGTTGGGGGTGGGTGGGGTCCTTGATGATGGAGGCAGCCCTCCGGTGGACTCTGCGTCTGTAGATGCTCTGCAGAGAGGGCAGGGGAGTCCTGGTGATCTTGGACGCGGTCCTCACCACTCTCTGCAGGCGTTTGCGGTCCATGATGGTGGTGCTGCCGTACCACACGGTGATGCAGCCGGTTAAGATGGACTCAACAATGCAGCTGTAGAAGTTGGTGAGGATTTTTGACGACATGCCAAACCTCCTCAGCCTCCTCAGGAAGTACAGCCGCTGCTGGACCAGCTGTGTGGTGTTCAGTGCCCAAGTGAGGTCCTCGTTGATGTGGACCCCCAGATATTTGAAGGTGCTCACCCTCTCCACTTCCTGACCTCGGACGAGCAGTGGCTGATGGGGGCTCCTCTCCTTCCTCATGTCCACTATCATCTCCTTAGTTTTGTCCGTGTTGAGGGTGAGGTTGTTGTCCTCACACCGTGTCACCAGAGTGTCCACCTCCCTCCTGTAGGCTGCTTTGTCCCCACCGGTGATGCGTCCTATCACAGCGGTGTCGTCCGCAAACTTCAGGATAGTGTTGTCCTTGTGTGAGGCTACACAGTCGTGGGTGAACAGGGTGTAGAGGATGGGGCTGAGGACAAACCCCTGAGGTGTGCCGATGTCCGTGATGATGCTGGCTGAAGTCCTGTTTCCTATCCTGACAGACTGAGGCCTGCCAGTCAGAAAATCCAGGAGGAGATTGATGTAATGTCATTACGAAATGTCATTGATTTCAGCAAAATGTTGATGTAAGACAACCAGATTTTTATGATCGTCATCATCAAAGACACTTTAAACTCGAGTATTTGGTGCTAATCTAGCTTGAGTGACTGTATCTCAACCTAGCCTTAATGTGTTTAGGGCACAATTTAGCAGTTGGCTGGCATAACATGAAAACTTCAGGAGATGTAAAGAAAAGTCAACCCTATATTATATTATATATATATAAGTTTCCATGTCTTTTGCAAATTACGTCTCAAGAACAAAAAAACCATTATTGTTATTTTTATCTTAGAAGAAGATATCTGTGGCGGGTCCATGTGGCTCAACTTTGAGGTCTCCTGAATGGTTGGTCATTCTGCATAATCAAACCACCACGCTCTAACACACATTTGTGAAGCAACACCCAACCTGTGTTTATGTCAACTTCAACACAGACATTACCGTGACAATATATGTATTGATTTTAGCAACAGACTCAGGAAGGAAAAACAGCTGCATCACAAGCTTAAAGAGAGGTTAACAGTGCCACAGCGAGGTGACGCTCAACAGTTGACATGTGTCTCAGGATATCAGGTCAGCAATTTTCTTGGAAGTGACAAAAGCAGGAAAACATTTCTGCCTGCTTGGTAAAGAGAAAGAAAAGCCACTCAATGCCTCTTTTAATTCACATGCCTTCCTCTGCTCCGTGGCTGTGATTTGAAAGGATATGAAAATGAAGCCTCTTCAAATCTGAATACCCAATTAGAGTTTGCTTCTGATAGATACTAGTGACTGCTCATTTCTCATTAGTGCTCCTTATTTCTCCAATTATATCTGAATATCATGTCATTATAATGTAAAGCTAATCTATCTAAGGTAAGACACCACACTTCTACAAATGTATCTGTATCCGCATGTGTGTGCTCAGGGACATATTGTAGTAAGGTTTCCTGAAGCAAACACTACATGTGAACAGAATCAGAAGAGATGTCTTGTATTTGTAACCATTTTGTGTTGATAATTTCCTCAAGCATTTTCAAAGTCAAAAAGGCACATTGGAAATGTAAATCAAACAACAATTCAATTACTCACTTTCCTCAAATGTAAATTGCACCTGCAATAGAAAAGGAGCGTTTTTGCTTTCCGCTGTAGACTCGCAGCTCAAAACTTTGGGGTTTGACTTTTGCACGTTCTTCAGTATTTCACCTCAATAGAAAAGAGTTGAGCTACTAGCTGATTTAAAACATCTGCGTAGGTTGAGATTAAGCAATATGGCTGACTGGAGTTGACTACACAGCTTTGGAAGTGCACAAGCAGCATTTAGAGAAGATGAAATGGAGGACTGGAGCTCACGTGGCTTCTAGTATTAGTCAGCAACCCTGTCAGCTATGTGTAAGGAGTGCATTTTGTGTGTGTGAGTGTCTGTGTGTGTGTGTGTGTAACTGACTGTCTATATAAATTTCTACAACACAGCCTTTTAGGTTTATGGAGCAATAAAATGTAAATGTAATCTCCTTTTGCTGGAGGTGAATGAAAATTAATCACTGTGCTCTTCCCAAAAATCTTGGCTGCAAATTTCTGGAGAGAAAGGGGTAAAAAAATACGTTAGATTGTGGGTGCATTGATTAGACTTAACTTTAGCAGGGTAAAAAGTTATGTGTGTTTGTTGTTAATTGGTCACCAAAGTTCAAGAATTGTGCTTGGTTGAACTTGGACTGAAAAGTTCTGGTGTGGAAAAGGACCTAAAGCAAAGAAGAAAGTTTATTTTGTATCAATCTAAAAATAATCAGTAGTTGAACATTTGTAGTAAATAAATATTAATGCATGTCAGACCAATATTTTTTTGATAATTCTCATAGTCTACATGGGGCATGGAAACATACAGTGCTGTGTGGGTATCCTAAGCCATAATTTCTGTTGCATTCGTCCAAATAAATTGTTATTTACAGCTGTGGCTCCCAGGTAAGAGGATCATCATTTATTTTCTCCATATACAATTTGACCTCCATTCCATTATAATTACGTTGAATTAAGAACAAAATACTTCGTCCCAGCATACATGAGACTCAATCAAGACCATTAAGACCTGATCCAGCTGATTCTGGGTTCATCTTTACCTTGCGAGGCAGCTGGATTTGCAAAATCACTATCATGCTGGCCCCATATTTTTTCCTTGTGGCCAAATCACAGTGGTTTGGGCCAATCAGTGCAAGCTGCAGGCGGGTTCAGATGTGACAACAGCAACTGTTTATTTGAATAACAACAGTGGTGCCTCCTGAAGAGGTTAGCCCAGATGCTGCCAAAGAATCAATTGTATCTGAACTGGAGAATATTCCTTCATTTAATGCAGAACGGTTCTTCTATATTTAAATTATATTTCTTACTTTTTCAGATCAGAAGACGTAGACCCACGCCTGCCACTTTAGTGGCGTCCAGTGACCAATCATCACCTGGTAAGACACTTAAATGCAACACACGCACCCATATACACACACATACATTAACACGCACACACAATTTGTCATTTTGAAGACATTGTATAGTTTTACATTTATTATCTCGAAACACCCAAACAGATAATTCTATTTCATTATAGCTTTGTTCTAACATTTGAGGATTCATTATTTTTGCTAAAGTTAATGGCTGAGATCTGACGACAGATGACAGTTCAGGTTAGCAGATGTTCAGAAAGCAGCCATGCATACTTGTATTGTTTGGGGAATGCTGGTGCAGGTACTGGTGAGACTTAAAGTACGATCCAGGAAGTCCAATTTGAGTAAAAGATAGTTGGGTAACATGCTTTGACATGTTGGGAATTTTCATCATGATGATTGACAGGTAAACAGCACTCACATTACAAAATTATGCATCAGGAGTATGTGCTAGCATTCATTTGATTGTTGTGCCAGGGTCAGTTTTATTGCCGAAGCCCTCTGTGTTTGCTTTCACGAAAAAATATTTGAAAAAGTTACCTAAACTCAGCTGTGAAGACACCAAATTATTTTTACAACCTACAAACAGGGCACTGAGATTAACACTTTAGGTTAACAGTCTGTCTGTTCATGTGACTGCTTGTTTTTACTGCTCTGTCTGGCTTAATAATAATAATAATAATAATAATAATAAAAACAACTGAGGGATAACAACATAAAAAAACACTCGGGATTAAGATAAAGAGTCAGATGGCAAAAGTGGGAGGATAGAAGATCTGCTGCAAAGATTTCAAGCAGACTGCCTCATGTTTTTTTTATGAGGGAACCAAGCTCACTGTGAATCTGGCTGATAGAGTTTGTTGGACCAGTGGCTATGATCTCAGATTTGTCATCAGTAAAGTTTTGCAACATCCAGCATTTGACTTCTTTGAGGCAGCCAAGGAGATTATCTGAACTGGACTGAAGAGGAACATACAATGGTGTGTCGTCCACATAACGGTGGTGTGAAAGACTGTGGTTTTTAATTATCAGGCTGAGAGGAACCATTGAAATCAATAGCCCAAGAAAGACACCTTGAGGAACACCACAGTTAAAATGAGGAATTAAAATTACTTTCTCCAGCACCATATAGACATGAATGATGATTTAGAAATTGGAATTAGAGAATAACAGAGGATCCAGATTTGTTTATTTTTTTGATTACTTTTTTTAAACCATTTAGAAAGATGTCAGAAGACAGAGAGCGGATGATAATCAATAGCCAATAAAATAACAGGACCAACAGAGGGGGAAACCTCCTTTATAAAATTAGCTGGGATAGAGTCTAAGGCGCAAGTGGAAAGTTTGCTGGGATGTTAGATTATTTGCAGAAGGTCGGTAGATGTCATGGATCTGGTGAAATCTGAGACCGGATGCTCTTTATCTTTCCAATAATGTGGGCAGCAAATTTCTCTGTGAACTCAGGTTAAAGGTCTGTACTGGATGGTCCACTGAGAACAGAAGTTATTGTATTAAATAGAACTTTGGGGTTGTGATTATTTTTGGATATGTTGTCTGAGAAATATGCTGATCTTGCTTATTTTACTGCTTTCCCGTAGTTTGTCATAAAAACCTGCATACTTTGTTGTTTTCCATTTTTGGTCATTTCTGTACTGTCGTTTCAGGGATTGAAAGTGCTCAGTGAGCCCAGAGAGGGTTTTTTCTTTTTCTTTTGAAACTTAATGAAATTTCATGGGTGAAATGTGATTGAGAATAAAAACACAGAGGCTGTTAATATCCGTATTATATCGTAATATCCTGTAGTGGTGTTATGGGGATAAAAGAACAACTGAATTTGGCTGCAGAGTCAGCAGATTGAAACAAGAGATAAAAGCTGAGAAAATTCTGTGATAAAATTGTTGGTAACGACTGAAGAGACAAGTGGGAACAGGTGTGTAGATGGGCGGGGTAGTCACATGATGGGAAAAGGAGGGTAAGTCCGAGGGCATCTGGTGGATTGGTGGAGAAAGTGGAAATGAATCTCAAATCAACAGAATCTCAAATCAATTATTCACCAAATGAATCTTCCTGCTGCATTAGAGCAGCAAAAAACAGCCATGTGTTTGCGCTCTCATGGGATCTTAATGATCAAACACAACAGCGCTCCTCTAGAGAGTTATTGTGTTCGATGAGTCATCCACTGCTTCCCTCCCTACGTCTGCTGTACTTTGAAGTGTGAGTGGGTATTGTGACCCACTAAAGCATTAACAGACGATCATCTGGGAATATGGGGCAGCAACAGTCATTTTCTCAAGGTGAGAAAACAGAAAACGCTATTCTCAGTTTTTTATGAATAAATAAAGTGCTGATATCAGTGAGGATACCAGCAGACGTGACCACGACTATTTAAATCACAGCATTTCATTACTGAGAGTTGACTTGTGTGTTTTTTATCTTGAAAACAACTGTCTTTCTATTGGGTCTGATTAGAAATCTTTGTCTGTCTATGATCTGTGTGCATAATGTGTGTGTGTGTGTGTGTGTGTGTGTGTGAGAGAGAGATTACATGTGTATGTGTTTGATTCAGTAATTGGACTCTGAGCATGTGGAGTGTCTCAGAGTAAACCTTGATCTCTGAATGAAAGTGCAGCGAGAAGCTTCAACAATCCTGCTAAGAGCAGATCAGAGACATTCAGACAAGAGAAAAAGACAGAGAAGAAACTTAAGAGGTACCGAGTGGAGACGTAGTTTGAGAAGTGAGGGAACGCAAATGTGAAAAAAACAAGAAGAAACTGAAATAAAGCATAACAGATTACAGAAAAGCAGGACGTGTGTTAAATTAAGTTTTAAACTTGTTTGGATTTTGCTGATTTGTTTGGTTGTTACAGTTTTCTGCCTCCGTAAATGAAGTCCTTAACATACAGACACTGATTCTCAGAAATTCTGTTTATATAATGCTAATTTGACTTTTCCCCACATGACCCCTGACTTTTTGTCATAATTCATTAGTGATTATTTGTGTACAGCTGATGTGTAAAGCTCTACTTTGGCTTTAATGCTACTTAGCAAAACTGCTGGTGAACCTGGTCTATATCATCTTATACCATCAGCATGTTAGTATTGTCATTGTGAGCGTGTCGATGTTATCATGTAGCTAAAAGCACCACTGTACCTCAGAGAGCCTCTAGCGTGGCTTCAGACTCCTAGTCTCATTTAATTTTAGTGGCTAGAGGGGATCCTGGACTACACTAAAGCCTAATGTCTCTGACCAGACTAGTTTCCCCACTAGAATTAATAAACTTTAATCTAAAAAATGAAATCTAATCTAAAGCTCTAGTAGTTTTTGCTGTCTTGTCAGGGTGGTGACATTATGTTTGGGGTATAAAGCATGTATAGAACACTTGTGTGAATTTGGATGTACTTTACGCTCACACTCTCTCTCTGAGTGTGAGTGTGTGTGTGTACCATGCAAAGATTCAAGTCAGGAATAAAACAAAAGACCTCAGCAGATGGATTGACAGTGACTAGCGGAGACAAAGACAGACATCAAATCAGACACAGAGACACAATAAGAGACAGACAGTTACAGTTGTGTGTGTGTGTGTGTGTGAGAGAGAGAGAGAGAGAGAGAGAGAGAGAGAGAGAGAGAGAGAGAGTATGTTGTTGGAGAGGAGGAGGGGGATGGGGAGGAATAGATATGATGATGAGGGAGCGGAGCTGTACTGGTGCAGTAATGGTGTGCCCCACATCAGACAGAGCCCTGCATTATTTAAGGCTCTGCAGATTGCTCTGCCCTGTGCACTGTGAACCCCAAAAGCACATCAGACGAACAGCCACAGATGTACAGACACCCGAGATTCAGGCTGAGGGCTAAATAATGAGGAAGCAGAAATTGTTGGAGTGTGAGAGTGTGTCTGATTTGAATCTCCCTTGAAGAAGAAGCTGGCTTATTGGGAGGATTTATGTCTTTACTGATTCCTGGAGAGAGATAAAGAAACAACTTGAGTGAGATAAAATAAAGCGTAAAAAAACGTATTGAAATGTATTACAGTACATACAACTAGAAAGAATGTTGTTTCCATTAACTTCTGTTTTGGTATTTTGATGAGCTGCTATTGTTTGGTTGCTGGTGTGAAAACATCAGTGCATCGCTTTGAAAGGGGCGGAATAACTTCATGCCCACATAAAATGATGCTCTGTTGTGCCAGTGTGGTGCCCTTTTAGTGAGGTCTTCATTTCTTTGAGCAGCAGCTGGTCTGTGGGTCTGTCGAGTGTTTGCTGCCACCTGAAACACTTTGGCAAAGGTATGAAATCCAAAGCATGGGAGGAAATTCCAAAAACACAAGATGGATTGATTAATCTTTGTGTCAATACCAAGATTTAGGAATACTCAGGTCATCAGGAAAGCCATCGTGTTTCTACTAACATCACAGTATGCTTTATTGCTCATTATTGTGATACTTTCCATTATGTGACTGAGGCAGAAAGTGTCTCCTTAATGCAAAACGGCTAAAGGAACTGTTCCTTTTCCCAGCAGGTTAAATTCTAAATGTGCTCATATTTTGTCTTCCTGACAATTACATGAAAAGATTGAAACCTCTTTTATGTCTTTCCACATGAAGCTTGGAACAACTAACTAACCAAAACCTGAGGCTCATTAATTAACATTTTTTACCACTCAAACCAGTGGGAGGTGAGGGAGAAGAACAATGATTTCTTTGAAATTTTTTGAAATGAAAAGAAAGGAGCCACATATTGTTATTTGTGTGCACGCACACACACACACACACACACACACACACACACTTTCTTTGCTCCTTTCTTAGCAACAGTAAACAACAGCAGAAGATGAAACAGCCCTTTTAATGCTTGACTGTGTCTACTGACTGTACACTTTGTTTTACACACAGGCCAAGGGTTTTCTTGATTTACTCATTTTTCTTCATCAAATGCAGTTCAGAAACTGTAAATTGACACCAGCTCTAGTAGGCAGCTAAATTAGAGGCGCTTGGCTGAAAAAAAGAGGAGTCAGAAGACTCATCTCTGTTCTCATCTGGCTTTGTGTCAGACAGCCAGTCATCTGGGAGTCGCAGTGATAGACTCATCACTGCAGTTCTGTCGCACAGATGGGCTCCACACACAGAGACAACAATCTGAATATCAGCCGTGTGAAAGCCACATTTTATGTTTCTTAGTATTTCAACCATGTCTGCTACTTACTACTTACTACTGCTACTACCACTACTACTACTACAATATCCATAATAACAATTTTTTCTAACTTACTATGCAGTAATTTTACACATGAAGTGAAAGACACTGGGTAGATTTTGAGGCTGCAATTTCATTCAATCTGTGGTGCACCAACATGTTTATTTATCATCTCTGAAACTGCAGAACTTTACAGCAGCTCATATTTAATCTCTTCACAGCCAAGACACATCCAGCTCCCTTTGACTCTCCTATTTACCAATCTACTTTGACCGTCTTCTTTGAATCATCTTTATCTAAAATTAAATAAATGAAGAAAAAAAATCAATAACAACAAACAAAAACAGCAACAGAGTAATGAGTAAATGTCAAAAACAGATTATAACAATGAAAGATATTTATTACACCTTTCCTGAAAACAAAACCAAGTGTCTGTGTACAGTGTAATATGTGTATAATATGTCTACAGCTTTTTTAATTGCTGCACAAAATGTTTTAGATTATATTTTGTACTGGTGGGATGAAACTCTCATTCCAGACTTTTGTGGTTTGACAAGTGTCAAATACCAGTTTATAAATGTTAAGTTTCACCCTGTAACTTGAAGGACAATTAAGACTGGCCCATTTCCTGGGATTGATTTGAAACAAAATCTGTAATGGTTGTATGAGCCCTCTCAAATTCCAGGGAGATGTTAGAAGTAAGATTCAGTTTCAAGCATCAGTGTAAATACTTACAGCGTCAAGATGAGTCCTTCTTGAAATGAAATCTATTGTTTTTTGTGTCCGATTTTCACACACCACTGAGCTCGCGTCTGTGCAGAGAAAAAGCGAGCGAGTGATTAACAAAGAAACAAGCACATCACTGGCATTTGAACCGCCTAGTGCATACTTTTAAATACAAATAATATATGCACGTGCTCACTGGCACGCACGCTGCCTCAGTGCCTAGGGATGCATAGGTTGCCAAGCAACAAGGTGGTGTCCTAGAAAAAAGTTCCAAGGATGGAAACGCAGAGTTGGGTGGGGGTTCAGCATACTCACTATTGATCACAGTTAATGGTTTCACTGTACTCCAGTCACATGATTTGTTTTTGCTATTTCAGTCCTTTCATACAGTGACCACAGAGTCATGTTTCACATACTGACTACAGATAAAAAAACAGTGTAGTATCATGTGGGAGTTTCCTCGTTCTCCTAAGTAAATATAATCTCTACAGCTATATACTGTATATACACTGTTGCCCATAAAGTTGGAATAAAATGTTTTTTTACCTCTTCTCATGAAATTATTGCGACAATGTGATTTATTCTTGATAAATAAAGTGTATATGGGGTTTTGAGTAAAAGGTGATGTACCGTTTATCTGTCATCAGCATTTGGCTCTATGTGGGGTCTATTTGGAAGATGAGGGTGGATAAACAACTCCACCCCCCTTTGCTGGCAAAAAAAATCACCCAGAGAGTTTTTTTCATTGATGAGAGTGAGAATGAGGAATAAAATGCTTCCGCCTACCTTACTTGATTAAAATTGAGCAAACATTTACTGCATTGGCTTGTAGTGCGTCAGATAACCATCTGGCTGGAGGTCACCTTATATCCACTCTGCTCTGCACTGTCTGGAGGTAAAGCAGCACTCCAGCTACAGTACACTGACCAGATCAACAACGCTACTGTTAAAAGTGTAAAGACTGCACCAAATGTTGGACCAAAGGTTGTAATGTTTGATATGCTCAGTCTGTATTTGCTTTATTTCATTGTGTCCAGTACTTAACTGATTACTTGCTTTCTCTCAGAAATAGATGAAGATCGTCTCCCAAACCAGTTGTACAAGGTAATCTAATTCATGCTTTAACAAAGTCAATTTTATTGAAACGAGATTGCACAAACAGAATGATGTGAATTCTGTTTTTCATCTTTTAAATGAACTCCATCTCTATCAAAACAATCTCTTCCATTGCTCTCTGCCCAGCTGATATGCGATGTTGATGTTTTACAGGCAGCCTTGTTGAACTCCCCTCGACAACGACGAAAAGGGCAAAAGGGAACGCCAACAATGAAAGGTATGGTAAGGTGTGTTGGATCACACTGCTGGCACCATTAAAACAAATGTGAAGTCTCATTCTTTTTCAGTGTTTCATCTTGTATTCATGTTTTACTGCACTCTATGAGACACACACACACACACACACACACGAATCCTATTTGTTCAGCTATTTAATGAAGATCGCTGAGATGCCGTGACAATTCAGTCTGATTATCAGATATACTGAAACGAACACATACTTATATTAAAAACTCCACCTACTATTTATGTATTGCCATACTTTCATTTTGTTAGATGACAATATACTCCATTTAGACAAAGCTTCTTTCAGCATATGAGTGTACAAAGGTTTCCTCAGGTCCTGTCTTATAACCACCGGTTCCTGCAGGAACACTCTCATAAACAGGCACTGACTGCTCACATGACAGAGGTCTGGAGAAGATAAAGTGCAGAATGTGTTTAGAGAAAGGTGGTTGTTGTAGGAAGTGGTCATAAGTCAGATGAGTCAAATTTGAGGTGTTCATAGCTTTAATAATGACAACAGGGAGGTTGCGGGGGAACTTGGGGTCCTGCAGCAGTTAAACAAAGCCTGGAGAACAAATGTAAAAAATGTTCAGAAAAAGCCTTAGAAGTGTTCCAGCACCTGATTGTTTCTGTAGGCTGTTTTTGTAACCACTATGCAATGCAGAGCTTATTTTGTAGGTGTCACTTTCCATTCAAACACATAATATAAATGATTTCATGCAGAGTGCATTCGGTACAACGGAGAATATGTTCCAATAAAGAAACGAAAGCAAAGGAACAATAATTAGAAGATAAAACCTGGTGCTCTAGGATGTTTATTCTTCAATTAGTTTCACAGCTAAACTGCTCTTAGTGTTATGAGTCACTTCTAAGAGGAAACGCAGGCGATAATCACTGTGCTTTAGTTTCCCACTTCAAGGTGATTAAGAGTAATAAAACCTTGCATGAAGGAGGCTGAAGAAGGCGATTAAACTAATCATCAGCCCACTCACATGTAGCTTTACTGGCCCCTCACTCCAAACACTGCTGGATGTTAATTAAATCTTGCTAGTTTGCCAAAAATAACTTAACCTACAACAATTTCTCCTTCTCTCCCTCATACGTCTCTCTTTCCTGTGCAGTGTTCAATCCCCGTCTTGTCTCCCATTGGTCCCCCTCATCTCACACCACTTTCCTTTCGTCACCCTACATCTCCCAGATGGTTTTGTGCTTTTTACTTTCCACTATTTCTTCCAATCCACTTCTCTCATCTTCCCAAGCGAGCTCTTTGCTGTTAACTAACTTTTCTTTTTCTGTTGCTTCCTCCCTCCTCCCAGAGCTTCAGTTCATGGTAGAGCACCACCTGTACAGGCAGCAGCAGGGAGGCGGGGACGAGTGCTCCTCAGAGAGCTGCCTGTCGGACCGCCCCAGCCCCGACTCTGTTCCCACCGGGGAGGAGCTCCCACACGATGATGAGGCCACTGCAGAGGCTTTTGAGAAACTGCGCTGCCAAATGGAGGGTACGTTTGGAGATTGTTTAAAAGAGCATTTTATTGACCTCCTTGAATACCTACCACTGACTTGTGCACAAACAGGAGTTCTTTATTACTTGAAAACTAAAAAATGTGAGCCTACCTGTGTGAAGTTTCCATGTATATGTTCATGTTTTAAACAATCTAATCTGATTATAGTTAATATCTGGGCTGAACTTGTCAAATGACATTTTAAATGCTCATAAAGTATCAAAAGTAAAAGCACTTAGAAGTTGGAGTTAGTTGTAACTATTTCAGTGGTTCCCAACCTAGGAGTCTGAGCCCCCCTAAATAAATCTGAGGGGCCATGAGATGATTCGTCGGGCAGAAAAGACCTGTGGTACATTCATTCATTTTTGCTTTGTAAGAAGTTGGAGAAGTTGGAAGGTTGAACTGCTGATTTAATCTTAAACAATTAATTGTATTTTATAAGAACATGGATCTGTAGCTGTGGAATATATAAAGCAAAAGTTAAAAAGCACAATATTTACCTTAGAAATGTAATGGAGTAGATATATGAAGCAGAATATAGAAATACTCAAGTAAAGTACAAGCACTGTACTTGCTAAATGTATTTTGTTACTTTCCACATTTGTATATCGTCATTATTCGTTGTATTTGTCATATCGAGCTGATAATGGCAATAAAGAAAGTCAATGAGTGTGTGAAGAGGACCAAAATGGAGTTTGCCAAAGTGTACCTAGGGCAAGAAAATGTGTAGAAAAAGAATGAAAGGCTGGAGACGAGAGGATATGAGGAAGCTGGGGTGAGGGAAGGACATGAGACAGATAAGGAGGTCACCGCTGTGACCCCTGAAAAATAGATGGCGTGGTACTGTGAGGAGAGAGCAGATGGAGGGACGAGAATAGAGGGCGAAGATGCTGTGGAATAATATTAAAGTAGGGATGAAACCAAATACAACTTATTAACATGAGAGAAGGCAGAAAAGAGGTAGAAAAGTAAAGCAGCGAATAAGGTAGGAAGCATGAAAATGGCTGGAAGGGATGTATTTAATTCATGACAGGGTTATGGAGAAAGAGGAGAATTTAAAGACTTGAGACTAAGGGATTGGGGAGGGGTAATGGAATGAAATATGTAGTTTGACTTTTGGAGGAATAAGCTTATTCACTTTCTTGCTGAGGTTTAGCTGAGGAACATCAACACCTCTCTCATGTATGTTCATGAAATACTGTGTGTAGCTTGAGCCAGCAGCCAGTTCATTTAGCTTAGCATCAGCCTAGCGGTTTCCCCATTTCCAGTCGTCAGAATAAAGAAAAGTATAGGTGACAAAGAGTGTGAAAAGATCTTTATGCTAAACTACAGATCTTTATGCTAAACCAGGATAACCAGCTGCTCGCCGAAGCGTCACATTCAGCGCACAGACATTAGAGTATTATCGACCTTCTCATTTAATTTTCAGCAAGAAAGTGAATAATTGAACTATTCCTTTAATGAAAACACTTACATGGGTCAGAGTGCCACCTTGGCAGATACTGTCTCCTTCCTGTGCCAAATACTTTACATCTGATGAGGAAAAACCCAGGTCAGCTTTTCATCTCAGGCCAGATAATTCACTTTAATGGCAGGTGAGTAGCTGGTCAGAGTGCAGCGCATTCTGTAAACACATTCAGCACTAATGCATCACAACGACTGCTTTTCTGAAGTGCTAAAATTACTTTTTTTTGTGCACAGTGTTATTTATTTTCATTTTGATTCACACATGTTTTTTGAAGTGTGAAAGCTTGAAAAAAAAACAAGATGACATGTTTGTTATGGATTGCTGAGGTTATGGAGGAGATGCAAATTAAATTCTCAGACCAGATGAATGGAGCAAAGAGGAAGCTATGGGAAGCAAATCGATTTGGCCATTAACACCAGTGGAGTCGAGGGTGGCTTCACTCAAGGATCAGTCTACTGAATTCACTCAGCATGACTAAATGTCAGGTGGCACTGATTGATGAGATGAGGCAGCCAAGTTCTGTAAATATAGGATAAGAGCATTTCCTCCACACTGCTGTATCATGGAAAGTGTTTTTTTTTCCCATCACGTCCCCTGTAGAGTTCTCAAGGGAGAGTCTATTAGAAGATGCAGGAGGACTCGAGTGTCCCCTCTCCAAGGAGAAAGAGGATTGTTCCAGCGTTGCCAGTGTAGCAGATCCTTCATCGCACCAAAACAGCGCACAAGCAGGTACACGAGAGTCAAAAGAGCCACGTTTACACAGGAATGCTTTCTCTCGGGGGACTCTTCGTCAACCGTTCACCAGGCAGGGTTTAATTAGAAACGTTAAACTGTCCAATAGGTTTGGCTCGGTGTCATGTAATCATGGCTTGTCAGCAAACATCTGTGAAGTGGCTTTGATCCACACTTCACAGAGGATGAAATACCCTCAGAGGCAGCTGCATATGAAAATGGAAAATGTGTTTTGGAGGAGTGTCATCACTGTAGATTTTGTTTGTTTTTTAATTTCTTTCTTATTTTTTTCCTTTCTCTCTATGATTGATCCATGGGGGCCTGTTATTTGAGAAAGTGGATCTTATTGCAACAGATTAACAGTTAATTAAAGTGTCTGCAGATATAAAACAGTGGTGCCTTAAACCTTCATCGTGAACTATGGCTTCTTATGATGTTACAGAAGTAAGACACTTTACAGGACAGAACACCAAGCTAATTTTAGAGGATTGGATATAAAGTCAATGAAAGACGTGAACTCACCTGCAGTGGCACAAATTGACACAAGCACATATGTTTTAGTGATCATTTTTAGGGATTAACAAAAATAAAAATGACCAAATTAGACTGTCCATTAAAATCCCCAGAGTCAGCTCCTTCTCTGTCTCTATTGTCTCTAAGTCTTTTATGTCTCCATCTATATTTTGCAGGCACAAAAGCAGCAGCAACCAGTGCGAATCAGCCGGCAGTGGAGAAGACAAAGAAATGCAGCCTGGACAAAGAGAAATAGAGCTGTTCAACACAGCACTGCTCAGTCTGCTCAGCCAGCCCAACACAATGACAGAAGATTGTGTCTGCTGATCCACTTTTTAGAAACATCAGGGCGTCCACGTTCCTCTACAGTCAGGCCTTAGTTAGCAACCTGAGAACAACAACAAAGATTTCTACACTTATTTTGTGTCAAAAAATGTAATTATGATAAATTTCTTTTCTATAGCTTCCCCTGCACTACACCAAAACTAGCTTTCTGTATGTGTGAACCAGACTGGGAGTTACTGTGTAGTTAATGGAAAAGAGGAGAGTCTGTTTCAGTCTTAGTCACACAGTCACTATCATTAACAGCGACAACTCACATGCATAATGCACCCTATAATGTTCAAAGGCAACACATATTTGCAATCCTCTTAGACAGCTTTTATCATTCCCCGTGTGCCATGACTTTACTGTTCCATCTCAAAGCAATAAAAATCTAATTGTACTTCATAAATAACTGGGACCAAAAAAAAAAAAATCACTTTTCAATTAAAACGGCATCATTTAGTCCCAGTGAGTTCGATGGTGAATCTTAAAATAGTGGATAACACATCTGGGTTGACTGACAACAAAATAACAAAAACAAAAATATATTTGCATATGTTTACATTACTGGATTAGACATCTACAAATATGTTCAAATAAGTCTGACTGGTATTGAACTGCACTTTTTTTTCCTTTTTCAGCATAGAGTTGCTGTGATTAATCGATTAGTTGATTTGCAGAAAATGAATCTGCTACCAATTTGCAGTTATGTTGGCCTAATTAACCGTTTTGGCTAAACGATTCATTCTCTGGTTCCAGCTTCTCCACTGTGAGCATTTGCTGGTGTCCTTGGTCCTCTACAATTGTAAATGTAAATTATATAACCATATAACCACTCTGGGTTGCCCTGTGATGGCAACTATTTTCTGACTAAGGGATTAATCAATGAATTGAGAAAATAATCGGATTAATGAGTAAGATTAATGAATGAAAACAATTGTTGGTTGCAGCCCTAAAAGCATACGTTTCTGCTCTGTAAAATAATTGTCCCGTGTTCTCCTTTGAGAAGAAAATCAGAAAATATGAAGGAGAAATTTATATTTTATGTTTTTTAGTTTCACGATGGCACTCCCTGCATTTGCATTAACTTGTTTAATGGATACCTTGTTGCGATCTAGCTAATCAAACTGCTTGATTTTACACCACATTGGCCTAAAACAGTAACAGCACCAGATTATCAAGTGGATGGCTAGACTGACAGACAGACATCCTGCCACATAACACAAGAGCCACAGACTCTGAACAACAATCCACATCAGCTTTCCTGCCAAAGTCTCCTTTTTCTCCAACTAACAAACATGAACACACGTCTTGTTGTGCACCTTAGCTTGATGAGAGAGAGACCAAACAAACATTCACCAGGGAAACGTGCACTGCTAACGTCACTTTGCAGGCTAGAACAATTTTCTGGCTGCATCACATTACACAACATGTAAACATACCATGTAAACATGCATGTAAAGGGGGCAAGTTACCATGAATCCAGGGGCCCTGACAGGGGCCCTCAAAATTACTACATGAACACAGAAAATTAATCATGTGACGACATTATTTTGGGCCACAGATATGACGTTGGACTTTCTTTGAGTTTCAAAATTAAAATTATAATGTGTTTGCTCATTGCTTTTTTGCTAAAATCATCCAAGTAACCTGTCATATCACACCCCACAGTACAAACACTGAAAGCTTCAGTCGTGCCTAGCTGCTCTGTAGACAGGAAACTAGCCGGTGGTCAGTCTCATCAGATCAGTGTGGTCTGTACCGAAAGTCAAGCTCAAAACCACAAAACAGCTCAAAGGAGGAACAAAGGGCAACAGTTTCCTACCCAATTTCTTTCATAGACAAGCTAGTGCTCATGAAAACCTACACAGCCACATTAGCATTTTATTAATAATATCCTGACTCAATGTTGAAGCCAGTCAAAAGCTAACTACAGTACAATAATATCACTCTGGCAGTTTGATTTCACTTAAATACACTGTAGATCAACATTATCCACTCACAGCATTTTTACAGTCATTACATCTTGCTTATTTAGCCAAAATGTAATCAATGCTTTAATCAATAGTCAGTTGTGCTCTGGTCCTGCAGCAGCAGCTCTAGCCAACTCACCATTAATCTTCCCCAGTCCTGCCCTCCTCTCAGGTTAAGAAGAAGAAGAAGCTGAGCAGGTGGCCAGTTTTAACCTGAGAAATCCATGGAGATGGTGATGGATAATGCCAGTCTTTGGGTAAAAGTTAAATCCTCCTTTACTTCTCTCAGAGCAGATATCATTCAATCAAGGTTTTCCTGACTGGATAAACACATTCCTGTCAATACATTGCAGTGTAATAATATAATACTATAGAAGTGTAATGCATTCATTTTTTATTATCTCAGAATTTCCCAGATAAGTTTTCATATGGAAAAAAACAATAATGCCTCGTCACATATCTGTGAGGCACATGCCATATTGGCTCAATTGATCCTGGAGAAAAATGGCCTGGCAATGTCAGAATGGGCTTTCTGTCCCGAGGTGTCTGAGCTGTACAGCTGGACACCTCCCAATGTCTCAAACCCAAACTAAAATAGCAGAGGATTAAACTAAACTTCCATAAAATCGAGCTCTCGCGTAACTACGAGTTTCTCTGGGGATCTTGGGACATTTCATTCACCAACAAAAGCATAGCAGATAAGAAAACTTCTCAGAAATTTAGAAAATAAATCAGAGAAACAAGTTACTGCCCCCCGCTTCCATATAATATAAAACATAAAACAACGTAATAACTTAATATAAAACACTGCTGTATACTATATACTATAATAATTTAATATAAAAACATTGCTGCCATCTTTTGGCCACTAATATTAGTGATGCTTTTGTTAGTTATAATAAACTTTTTTCTCATTTGATTTAATTATTAATCGTGCTATACACAGATGCTTAATGGCAGTAGACTTCGTATGAGGTTATTAACATCGGACAGTAGAGATTCCAGCCTGCAAATCTGAATTTATTTTGGGCTTTATTTGGGCTCGTCAATTGGTTTTTATGCAGGTGTGGTTTGTTACTGCAACATAGCCAACATGGGTGACCTGTGGAGGCCTGACATTCTTTCTGGTGGCACCCCTGGTTCTTACCTGTCGGTATCACTGACAACAACGTCCTGTCTGCCCATGACATGTAAGCTACAGTGTGCCAGCTGCTGTCAACCAAACACAGACAGCCCACAGCTGCTCAGAGGAAAAGGAGCATTTCTGCTCTTTTACTTTTTTTCCTCCCTTAATTTTAGTAATGAAAAACTATTAACAATACACTTATGAGATAAAATAAAGTAAAATAAGAAAAAACTACTAAAAAAAGATTATTTTTGACTGTAAAAAGGAATAAAGGTGATTTCATTTGGAAGTAACTGTGAGAAGTAATTACTGGTAATATCACAATTATATCAGACATGTACCAGCTAGCTGTGTGGTTGTAAATCTCTAGTGAAAAAGCAAGGTGCATTACAGGAGGTTGTGTCTGCAGAAGCATTTACATATTTTTATTTAACAAGGAAAAACCTGTCTCCAGTGAGCAAAGACCACCCTCATATCTGACATGTGAATGCTTCTTGGGAATCTAAATCCTGGTCACAAAACACCTTCCTGCATGGCACTGAGTGTACAGTGACTTTCTTTCTAAGCCCAAGATCTTTACTGTGTTTCAGTTTGTATGGGAACTAATTTAAACGGTGAATTGAACGTTTTAATTATCGGACACACAGTAGAATTTTTTCTCTTTTAATTCTAATTTTGTATGAAACAAGGTCATTATAAAATCATCACCACACTCTTAAATGTCATTTCATCTGTTATCTGTATCACTCAAGTGGCATTATTATGTAGATTATGTGACAATCCTTCCATAACCTTCACATCAAACTTGACATGCCTGAACGGAACAAAGCAAACTGCAGCAGAAAACTAAAGCCACCCTAGTATTGATGTCACTTTAGCAGATTAATCAGCCACAGTATAACTAGTTTATTTCCCAGCTGCCAACTTTGACCACTATGTCCACAATGAACAAGAAAGACAGTAAAACATTCCTGTGCAAGCTTTGTTTTTTCCTTCTGCAGTGTATTTATGGACCATGTAATGTTTGTTCTGTTTTTGAATGGTAATAGTGTACTTTACATAAATTAAACCTGGGGATTTTGTTCCAATTTTACTTGAATTGATTGATGATTACATCTGTAATCTAAATTTATTTGATACAATAAAATGTTTAAATTGGTGATTGGCTGCTTTTCTTTCACACTTGTCCAGGCACAGTCCATGAATCCAGTCAAGTTAGAAATGTGTTTGACAGATAGTGTCACCATGATGTCTGCTCTCAACTAGGTATATATTTAGAGAGTCTTGTGAACGTCCAAACCACTTAAACGAGGATCTGCTTTCCCATTAAAATGTCAAAAAAGACGAATGTACAGGGAAAGTCTTCAAAAAGTTCATCTTAGCGTGTCTGGCATTATTGCACCACTGGTCATGTGTTCAGTGGAGGTTGACTTTGACTATATCCTAAAAATAGGCCAATAAATAATTCAATGTACTCAGAGCCAGGAGCATAAAAACACATGCATTTTTCATACACGGGACTGGTTTTCACAAATATATTTTGTAACACTGCAGCAGTTTAAGCTACATAGGATATCTATAGTTGCTCTTTAAGATAAGAAGCCTGTGTGAGCCCGATCGCTTCTACTGCAAAATTTTGCTGTGAAAGCATGTTGTCATCGAGTTGTTGAGTCATCGAGTCATCGCAGGTGGATGTGCTGCAGGATCGCTTCAGAGTAAAAGCCCAAATTTGCAGCTTTGATTGATTTTCTATATCAGGGCCAGAGACTCTCTGATCATAACTTTTTTAATTGGCTCAGGCAAGAAATCTGCATCCTGATCTATCATCCTATAAATATACTGAATGCTTACTTTGCTTTTGTAACAAGATGTTGTGAATACCTCATACACAATCTGTACATGTGTAAAGTGACGAAACTGGAGTTCTCTACTAGTTTGTATATTTCATTTATGTCTGTGTGATCATGCACATTGAACAGATTTAAGTAACAGAATTATGTCTTCAGTTCTTGTTGTGCTATTTATCAATTTATAACCATGCAGCTGGTATAGCTTCATATGTCCTGACTGTCCCAAAGATGAAGAAATCTGAAGCTGCAACTGAAAACTGCTGCAATAAGAAACTGGGTTTGAAGCTGAACCCTGTGGGCAACCCTGGAGCTAATTAATTCATTTTGCTCTATAGCCCCTCCAGCTGGAGGAGCAGAGAACTGAAATCATGGGTTTTCCCACGAGACAGCTTTGTAAGGGGGTTTCAACATTTAATGCACATGTTAAAGTCAGTGGAGGAGTCCAGCAAAACAAAGTTTTAAGATGCATTGTGGGAATTATGGGATCAATGTTTTGGATGAATATTAAGGTCTAAAAATCATAACAACTTGGCCTGCTGTGTCACATCTGACTTTTGCAAGTACCACAATTTTATGAAAAATTGCTGGACAGCCACTTTATTAGTTATAGTTTAGTTTAGCTATATCAAAAATTGTATATTAGGCATGTGTTTGACATCTCCATGCTCAGTTGTGGTTCAGATGCAAACTCCTCTTTCTAGCTCAAAAGTACTTTAAAGAAACAAGACACTGTTTCTGGATACACATTGCCTGATAGGACAGCTTCTTTACGTTACTATGGTGCACTTTTGCTAGAATGAGAATGGTCTGACTTGATAGATCTCAATACCCCTTAATAGACAGGGGTAATAATGTGACTCAAACATCACTTTTTATTTTTTTTAAAAAGGGAATTGTGCTTATGATTTTATGAAGGTTTTGCAAAGATAAAGTTCCTCAATTTTTTTTCCATCTGTGAAAACCAGAAGAAAAAAAAACAATTTTCTTCTTTTTTGCATATTTATTTTTTAGACTCACTTCTTTAAGTGTTTCTTGTTCTAATACTCAGCTCTAAATAGACCTAACAGTGTTTAATAAATACCTGAAGGTGTTGGTCTCTGTAGGAAGAGGTTCAGCTAATGATAAGAGTGGTTAAATTTTCAGCTTCTTCTATCATGTCGAAGTGCATGACTGAACAAAATGATAAAATCCTGCAATGCAGCCCCTTTAAGTGTAACAGGCACAATATCCCACCATAAAATTGGTATATTTTCAACATTTATTCCATGATTAAATGATTTGTGTACTATAGACTCAAACTATTAAAGGTAAAATGTTCCTTAAAAGTGTTTAGGTGGCAAATTAAATTAACAACATGCACTACACTTTATAACATGGCCAGCATGTACGCTTTGCATTTAAATTATCATAATAAACTACATTTAAAATAAGACATGATTTCTGTGAATATGCTGCATCTTACCTTGGGAAGATGATGTTAACCTTAAACCACCCCTCCCTCCTCCTCCTGGCTCCCTCAATCATGGTATAAGAAGGCATTGTGGTTTTGTTACAAAAAGTACATTAGTACAGTACATTAACCTCATGTAGCCTTTGTAGATACTCAAAGAAAAAAAGCACATGTCATAAATGAGGTCCTGTCTACTGTTTTGTTTCTGTAGTGGGTTCTTTCGGGGCTTTTTCTAATGGCTCATCTTGTCTGGATCTCCGCTCTTTGGTCACACCGGGGTCTGAAAATCCTGGAGGATATAGAAGATTGGAAAAGGCATTGGAAAATTTTGCTAAGCTGAAAAGGAAACAATATCTGTATCTGTTCATCGTGCCTCGTGAGATCACTGTAAAATTAATGTAGATAACAAATCAAATCAGGGAGACTGAGCACATTTATGGAGCAAAGCAGCCTTTTCCCTGCCAAATCACACATCTAGAAAAAAGATCTTTTATTCTGTGTTAGCAGAGTTGTTGCAAGAGATGACAGTGGAAAAATATAACAAATTCTCAAGATTGTTATGTGGTAAGGCCTGCTGTAAATTTGTTAAAATCGAGACTATCAATACAAATATACATAATACATAAACATAAATATTTTGTCTTTACAAATTACATATGTTTGTTTCTTGAATATATAACCTTGATATAGATTTGTGACCTTCATAACATGAATGAATGAATATGTGACGCACCATTGGAGCCACTTTCCTTCCATTTGAGCTTGTTGTCTTCGGTGTGTCGTGTCCACGTGGAGCGGAAGCTCACCAGCTCAGCTGTGATATGAGCGAGACTCCACTGCAGACCTCTGGAGCTCTCCTTCCACAGGCTACTATGGAGAAATAAAAGTGCTGTCTTTCTTTCTTTCTTTCTTTCTTTCTAACCCTAACTTTATAGGGTCTTTGTCTTTTAATATCGTTTTCAATATTTTGGGGGAAATACAGTATGATAAGATGAGAGGCTCTCTCATGTCTGTTCATTAAATAATGAACTTCAGCCAGCAGCCGGTTAGCTTAGCTTAGCATAAATACTGGCAGCAGGTAGACACAGATTGCCAAGTTCTGTCTAAAAGCTAATAAAACATGTTTCCTTGGAAGTCACTGCACCTGGCCATGAAATACTAAAGCACTCATTTTTACACGTCAGTCTTTATTGTAATATAACAATTGGGATATAGAGCATTCATTGATAAGCTTCAGAGGTTAACACTGGATAAAGCCAGGTTAGCTGTTTCCACGCAAATCCAGTTTATTACAAGAACTGGACACTGGAGTCAAATATTTTGTCTGTTAATATCAATGAAAAATGCTTGCAGAGAAGGATTTTGTCATTGTGCAGTCCACTAAACATTGTTTCTCCTGTTGGCCCTATTCCATAGACTTTCCATTGATATTATCTACTATACTGAATACACCCATATCCTCATACCTCATCTGTATTTTGGAAACTGGACATAGATACACATAGTTGTTTTTAAACCTATACTTATATATTCACATACTTACATTGTACACAGACCATACATGTTTTTTGTTTTGTGTGTTTACTTAATTCAGCTTGGTTGCTCTTTTCTCCCATTTCTTCTGGTTATGTGTAATTGTAAGCACACAGGGAAGTGGAAAAAGTCAAATTCCTTGTATGTGCTCACATACTTGGAAAATAAAGCTGATTCTGATTCCGATTGATATTACAAAGCGAAATAATTAACCATGTCACCATTTTTAGATGTCCCTTTTTTAATGCTGGTTTATGAAGACTGCGTTTGTGGTTGCAGGGATTTTGCATCGTAATACCACAAATGGCTGCTAGAAAAAAAATTGCAGTAAAGCTGAGTGGCAGTGCCATATCCATCACTCTTGGCCCCTTGGCTTCAACCAGCAGTCCAACCAATAAGACTTGTTTGTGTGTTACCTGTGTCTGTTGCAGGGGTCTGGGGGACCTGGGTTCTCCTCCACCAAGGGAATAACAATCTTTTCAGCCATGTCCGTCAGTAGAGAGAATGTTGGATACACAATGAAGTCTATGAAACCTACAAGAGTAAATGTCAACACATTAGCATAACAGAATTAAATGTTTCTGAGATATAAGAAAGTGTCTGTCTTGTTTTTTTTTTTACACTGGTGAATAAATTCAAATGTAAGTCAGTGACTGAATAAGAAATAAGGTGTAAGACTGCGTATACAGCAGTGCCGACTGGTTAGAAAATCAACACAAAGGATGCCACTGACTGGCAGAAAGAAAGATTTCACTGTTATTAGGGGTGATTTTAAGTCAGTGCATTGTTATGCATTTATGTGGGAACACCTGTATGTGTGTAGTTTCACAGCATTATCATGACTTCACCAAATTCACGAATCCACCAAGTGTGGATGGGAACTAAATGTCTTTCATAGAGGGCTGAAGTCAGAAAGACAGAGATTTTAGACAGTGTTTTGTGAGACATACCAATCTGGGACTCAGCTACCAGGGTGCTTTTTCGATCACACAGAGGAGAGAAGGGCAGGCTGAGCTCTGCCTCTCTATCACCCTCACAAAGATAGAAAGAGAGAGAGAGAAGATATCTTAAAGGGCGTCCCACACATTGCCTGAAAATAACTTTGTAAAGGTTATTTGATTCCAAAACTCGCCACCTGAGACTTTCAGATTGTTCAAAGAGTATCATAGAAGCGCTTGTGTTTTTTTTAAAGTAACACAACAAACATTAAAGAGCATTTACAGAGAGAGGTTTCTAACATCTTATTTTCAAAGACAGTACGGCCGCCTAACACCTCCTCTTTTCTGTTTTGTCTTCCAGGCAGTGAAACTGAAAGAGGATGACAGCCCATCGCAGCTTACCATTGCATTTACTGGAAATCCACTCAAGTGAAAGGACCGGCCTCATAAAACCTGCCAACTTGCTCATTGCCATCTGACAAAGTTCAGCAGGCATTTCCTTGAAAATAATGTCATTTTAAGTAGGTTGTAAGAACGCATGATCGACATTTTACTTCTTAGAGTAATTCTGATATCACCATGAATGATTCCCTACATCTGATTGGAGGATTGCATCTTTTGTTGGGCTGCGATCGCCCGAAAATCCTGCCAACAGCTCTGAAAATGTTGCCAAATGAAACAAATGAACCAAAATCAGCTTTGAAGTAAATATCACCACAATGTCTATTTAGTAGCTTTTCTGGAGCTTTCAATCACATCGCATGGTCCATATCAATAGATGAAGTTCCCAGTTGTTGTTAAACTGAAGATTTTCAAACAAGCATTTTCTCAAGTTTTTTTTTTAAAGAAATGTGCATCTACAATGGCTCAAAAGCATGTAAATAGTAAAAAACATTTAATTCCATGTACACCCTATCTGCTGATGAAGATGGTAGATTATCAAAAAACCCCAAACAGCCACTAAATGAACCTTGAGGTGAGTACAGGGGTGAAATCAAAGTTAGATCAGAAAACACATTAGAAAGCCGTCAGGCAGGACTTTCACTCGTAGTCCAATATTCAGTAACACCGTTTTTGTTCTTTTGTTAGCAACTCGCCTCTGGAGTGGAGATCCAATCATCCACTTCCACTCAGGTTTCTGATTTCTATCCACAACGCAGATCCCCCCGAGCCTCTCTCAAAAAAGCAACACTTGAAAATACTTAACCCATCTTTGTTGTTATTTGATGAAAAACCTTTTTTTTTCAACCCTTAGCTGAGCTGACTTTCCTCATGTTTTCTGTTCTACTACTGTTACACTTCAGGTGTATTAGGTGGATTGGGTCTCAATACACAAACAATAAACAGGATCATCATAATAATTCTAATAATTCTCAATCCTTTGATACACATATTGTTTCAGGGTCAAGGTCAGGCTCAGTTTTTCATGACATTTGGGAGTTTTTAAAGGCAACATCACCATTTCAACAAGATCGAATGGTTTGGTTTGGTACATATCTGGCATAATCGATTCTGAGTGTTTTTTTTCCAGACTTAAATCTTGTATAAAAATCTGTTTGTAAGATCGAGTATGCCTTCAACTACCAAAGTACGCGCTCAATAATCTTTTCAAAGAGGCTGTCCTGTCTCTGACTGTCTCATCTTCATACCTTGGGCGGTATTTATGTCGTTTTCTTTAGCTCTGACGTATTAAACCTCTTTGAAGGTTTCCCACTCGGCCCCTTCAGACTCAGACGAGTCATTTACAAAACTGTTGAGCTGTTATTAGGCGTTCAACCTTTTGACTCATCAATCACACAAGATAATAACAGATAAAAACCAGTCAGATAAGAATAGAAGTAAGCAGGACATGAAAGAACAACAGAGAACAGAGAAGAAACAATTTGAACATATGTGAAGGGAATACTTATATATGTGGTACTTGGTAACCCCTGTGTTGTGTGAATTAGGTCCCAATAAGATACTTACTGGTTAAATGTAGATACAGAGCAAGAAACCAAGACTATGGGAAACAAGGGAGAAACAATGAGCCATTGTAGAGGAAAAGAGAAATAAATTCTATTCTATTTGTTGTTTATTTATGTAAATGCTGAGTTACTTTGGGGTCCAGTGCTGGGAAACAAAAAGGTGACTTTACTGTACCCCCCACAGTTTTGGTAGCATATTATAATCATAAATAATTAGTTAATAGGTTTCATTGAATATCATTGTTGTTTTCCAGTGCTATGACCTTTGCATACCCACTATTTACAAAAATACGTATATAATGTATTTCTCTTTTCCTCCTTGTACCAATACAACGACTTTATGGGTACCTGATTCATACAACCAAATCACACTATAAATCGAGAGCTGTGTTATAAAGGGTTACCAAAGAAATCAGTGGAAATTTTTCACAGTAAGATCTGACAACCTTCCTCACAGTAAGACTTGACAATACCGACAAAAAACACTGTGACTAATACAACACAGTAACTCTGAAGCCTTTCTAGTAGGAAAGACAGCTCTGCATAATATCATCCCCTTCTATTCTTCTTTTAAGCAAGACGAACAATTAGGCACTACAGCCTTCATTTATAGGCTTAATTTGTATTGCGTTTCACTATATTATTGAAAAATAATCTAAGAGCGATGATAGTAATGAAGAAGATGAAGATGAGAAATAGTCACATAGTAAGTTCAGGTCTATCAGCGATCCTACCTGTCTGAAAAACTCCTCCATTAGGGCTTTGGTCCAGCGAGAGTGCAGTGCCCAGGGCTTGGATGGATGGCTTATGTCAGCCGTGTGGAGTAACAGAGACAGTGCTTTGGGCTTGTCAATCCTGAGGAGGAAAGCATGAAGCACATTTTGTTTTTGTGGTGGCGCTGTGCCTCTCAGACACGTCTTAAAAGCAGATTTTACACCAGCCAGTGTGACACTAATCTGGCTCTCTGCTTGGGATATCTAATCATCTGAATCTGCTCTGAACAGTCACTTTATGACCTCTTCATTAAGCACCACAGCACGAGGAACAGCACGGTCTATTAGAATTACCGCTCTTGTTGCTGTAGACAGGATTTCATCGCTTTGACTTGGACTAGGTGGGAGGACATGTCTGTGGACAGCACCATCTCTATAACAAGCGATCGCAGCTCCCTATAAACAAACACACAGAGAGACAAACAGTTTACTTCCTGACCTTGGATTATGAGAAGGAACTACAGAGTAAAAATGTCAGGCGGGAAGACTCAATGGGGTTGTACCCTCGTTAGATTTCCTGATGGATTTTCTTGTTCCCATGGTAACACTTAGTGCTAGAAAACCCCATTACAGTATGCTGCTGGTGTTTATCTGTGGTGATATCAGCAGAGCTCTCCCATGAATAGCACAGTCAAATACTACATCTATGATGTATGATGTATGTACAGTGTTTTCTGTAGAGCAGAATCAATTGTTTACACGCATAAGAACATATACAGAGTTTATGCAAATTTAGGGTTAACAACAGAATCAAAGTCCAACAACCCATTTCTTTCGCTCTTTACTTGTTTATGTACACCTATCACATCAAAGTAAATGATAAAACAAATAGTCCTTTTGTCCCACTGACCACATCTCTGAGTGTTTGTTACTTGGAAACAGAGAAAATCATATAGTGACTCATTCATTATTCCAGAGCTGATTTGTGAATGAGTCACTGAGCTGTAATAGGAACATGATCCATTATTGATTCCTAAAAGAGATATTTCATCTCAAGGGGTCAGAGGTCAGGGTCAGGTAGTGGAGCAGGCTCACAGCTGGTGAGGACTCAGAGTCTCATATTAGGACAGTTCATGCTGGACAGATAATTTCCCCCCTTTTGTAGCCTGTAGTCATGGTAAGTTCACCAACACAGTTCAGCCACTCAGCTCTTTATATGTTAAATGATAACATTCAACATATTTCCATTATTCTATATATTCTTTTATTGTCAAGCAATCTCATGAGAGGACCCAAACCAACATTACCGCCTGACTTCTCCTGTTTACGGAGAGTAAATAGTTAACTTGTTGTGAACTATTTTCACAAGCACATTAATACAGAGTTGGTGTCCTTGTAAGTATTAACTGTGTAGCAGCTGCAGAGGAGAAAGAGCCTTTCCTGTCAAATCTGTGAAGCCATAAACTATAAATGGTCAGTTCCTCCCAGTGTCTCTGCCTGAAACTAGAGCAAGCAACACAATTTAAATGATAAAAATGTTGTCGTCTTACATCCATTCCTCTCTTGTCAAATTAATGAAGATGTTCATTTGGTCGTTCTGCAGTAGGCGAAAAGCTGCACTCAGGTGATGGCTTTCCTGTACCGACCGATCATTGTAGATCAATGCAAACTCTGACCTGTTCAGACAGACAGTGAAAAAGCAGTGAAGAGTGTGAGTGTGCATAAAACAGTAGTTGTACAATTGTACCATGGTACTGGGTGGAGGAGGTGAGAATGAGATAAAAAAGAGAGTCCTCAGGGTAATTTAAGCACAATGGCTGCACGTCTGTAATGATGAATTTAAAAGTGTTAAAGAGGCAGTCGGATGTGCTTGAGAAAAAAAGAAAACTGGCACCACTTTGTTATTAATGATGCAGTATAGCACGTTAATTAACTAATTTCTCAATCAGCCACCCTGTGTCTTCTCATTTGAATAAAGGACTTTATTAGACTATAGAACTAGATAACAAAGTACACTGCGAAAAGTTTTCCAATTATTCCAATTATTTTGAAGCTTCTGCCAACCCATCACAGTCAAACCAAACAAAATAAAACCCTTGGGTACATTTCTTCAAAGACATTCAACTGTGTGGTCTTTCGTGGACTGTAAACAGTTTGTGGCTTCATGCTTTACAGAGAGAGTGGCCACAGTCAGCTTGAATTCATGATGGTTACCATGTTTTTTAATAGTGACAAAATTTCATGGTGGAAAAAAACACCATGATGTTATGCTTTCTAGGAAGTTTGATGGCTTCTGTGGTGGTTTTATTATGTATATTTACAGTAAATATGATGCAGTGTTGATTCCATCCTGAGAGACCACTACAACCCAGGTGAGATAATTTATACTACAACCGACTCCTCTGACCCAGAGGAAGACGTGCTTTATGTTGAAGTATTAGTTCTTTTACCTTATTAGCATTACAATACGTTTCTTATTGTAATGATGGGTTCCAGATCTCTTCTTAACAGATTTACTGTAATTGTTTGCGTTGATTTTATAGGGAGTCGTTGAAACAACTGCTCCATTTAAACCAAAGTAAATATGTATTCTTTATTTATCAATTATCGGAAACTTTACTCTTCATTTTTGAGAATTTGCATGCTTGCTTTTTTAGCTGAGCTGTTGCGCACTAACCAAAAGATTTACACTAGCAATTGATTGTTAATAATGAGGTAATTGGAAATAAAGCAACAGAACATTGTCCTTTTACCACATGACATGGCCACAACATTTCATCACCGTTTTGATTACTCAATAAAATAAAGACGACAAAACATACATAGAAACTACTGTAATAAAGGCTTTTTAATTTTTGTACCTTGATGGTTTTAGGAATTCATCCCCCTTTTTTTGTGGACACAAGGTTCTTTATTTAGTCATATTTTGAGTGTTTGGTACACACATGTGTGGAGAGGAGGTTTGAGAGGTTTCTATGGATGTTTATTTTTATTCTTTTTATTCTTAATCAGTTGTAACCCACATTAATTTATGGTGACCACAGCCGATGTACTTAATGACATACATACATTTGAAACAACAGAGTTATAACAGACCAAAGAAGGTAAATGTTTGACACTCAGAAGATTGATTTTGGGCGGAGACAGACTTTAAGATAGATGTTGTTTAGTTTCTGTTACTAAGATATGTCCTCTTATTGTGGACCATTATTACTCCCAAAATAAAGCATGCATGATGATGATGATGATGATGTGTGCCAAGAGACTGCGTTCTTCAGCCCTCCTATGTGGAAAATTGACATCTAAAAATACTGTGTTCCCTCCATGAAGATGTGTTTGCTTTAGAGAGCGCTCTCACTCTCTCTTTCTAAAACTGCACAAAGGCACTACCTTACTATTTCTACACTCCCTGACATCTGTCACTATTTTACAAATTCTCAACAGGATGTGGTGCATACATAGCTGGGGCTTTGTAAGACAGGGATGATAAAATATGTTTCAGAAGAAGAGCTTACTTTGTGTGGATGTGAAAGTTGTTTGTGGTTCCCGTGTGTTCATAATCATGGATGGCTGCAGCAAATAGTGACGCCATCACTTCAAGCTCCGTCAGCCAGTGCTTGTTAAAAAAAAGAGACAAAAAAAAAAGAAGATGAAAACATACTGTACGTGTAGCAGGGTGCGCACACTGTACTGTGAGAGGAACCGTTGTCATGTCCTTATCTGTAGGCTACAGTCATATGAAATTATGTCAGTACTGCGACGTGGCAATAAACAATTTGCTAATACGCAATAACAACATCTCAGTCATGATTTCACTCAGAGATTTAATCACTTGGATATAAAGGATAATGCTTATTTTTCCTATTATTAACAAATCCCATGAAAAGACCCAAACCTACAAACAAGTATTGCCTGCACAACCAAAGCCTGATATAATTACTGCTATTAAAGTAACAGTCTGCAGTCATGCTAGCAGCTTTGTGAGGCTGTAAATGCTAATGTCAGGACGTTAACACACTCACAATGACAACAATAGCACACTAATGTTTAGCTAGCAGTTAAAATGTTTATCATGGTTACTGTCTTGGTTTAGTATGTTAGCATGCTAACATTAGCACAAAACACAAAGTACTACAACTGATGGCGATGTCATTAGTTTCGCAGCTGACAAAGTAACATTTTGGCCTGATGCTGAGGCTAGATTAAGAATAAAGAGATTATTCAGGGGAACATGAATGTGTGAATTGAATGTTGTGGCAATCCATTCAAACGTTGTTGAAGTATTTCATTCAAAACCACAAAGGAAACAGGAAACAGAGGGGGCTCACCAAAGTCATTAGACTTCATCCTCCTGGGGCCATAATTGCATGAATAAAATTTAGTGGCTATACATCAAACAGTTGTTGAGATAAATTTAGAAAAATGTCACTACATTAGTTAATAAAACATAAATTCACAGGGATACAAGATCTTCAGTAAGTATAATACTGCAGTTCAGCACACCAAATATGTACAAATCTGTGGCTGAAAACAGTCCACAGAAGAGTGAAGTTGAGTAATGTTAGCTAAAAATGACAGTTTTCTATTGTTGGAATGATTTCCCCTTTTTTTTTTTTTTTTTAGAAGAGTGGCTGAGTGCCACAGACAGGGTTGCGAAGACTGTAAGTATTGAGTGACGGACTCAGGGGTCAGGTTGATAAAGTAATAAACCAGTATGTTAAATAATAAAACCAGTTTGTTCCACTAGTTCCACTAGGAAAAAATCAAATCAGTTGAAAAAATTCAATGAATAGGCCACACTTGAAGGCGAAGTGAAAAGCTGACCACCATAGAGAGGGGGGCACAATATCTTTTAAATATGGGAATAAACGTTGCACATGTCCTCCTGGAACACATTTGTAGTGTTGCACTCGGCCTTGACACAAGGCTCATTAATTTGGTAAAGTTACCAAACTAACTAAATGTCTGACAGGCACGTCTGAAGAAGCACACTGGCACCTCAACACATTGAAGGTTTTTGTCTTCTCATGGGATTTGTCGACATTTAGGATTAAACAGACCACCGGCTTTAACAGTTAAAAATAGGATCAAGCAATTGACCGAAAATAAGAGCATTCAAGAGCCCAGTGTACCACGAGTCCAGAGCGCAGCAGCAGGCTGTGCAGCGTCTGAGTCACATCAGCAGCATGAACATGGCTGTGATAGGGGTTGCTGTATTTGCAGTATCCTCTCTCCAGCGCACACAGGAACTCTGTCAGGCACGAGATGGGGATCTGCAACGTGGATTACGCAATCATTAAAGTCAAAGTTGTGTATAAAAATCCAAAGTTCACAAAGTTTGTGACAACAGTAAAAGCTAAAACAGCCTGAAAGTTGTAATAAAGTTGTGGATTAAAGGATTGACAGGGCTTACGGTATGATGCATGTGATTTGCACACATAATTTGGCAACTCATTGCTCATTCTAACGCCACAAGTTGATAATAAAAACCATATGCCTGATTATATCTACAACTACAACACACATTTGTAAAAAAAAATAATGTAAGAGTGGAGAAATGATCATATTACTTCAAAACATTTCATCCTGGATGCTAAATTCTTTCATTCTATAATAACACATAGTAGACTGCATATACTGTGAAATGAAAACAATTAAAAGACCTTAAAACGGCTGTTGAGTTCATATCTGGTGATCAGCTCAAAGAACAGAGTCCGTAGTGCGTGATCAGAGCTGGCTGAGTTCAGAGCAAACACGTCAAAGCTCCAGCGGTCAACATCCTAAGGAGGAGAGTAAAGTGACAAAGTTATTGATACATACTTGTGGCATGTATACGATCCCTTTTGGATGTCCAATTTATTGCACAAACACACGACGCACAGTGAGATTTATGGTTAGTGGAGGCTTACCCTGAGGCAGTTTACGACCGCAGCAGGTTGGTCTGGCATGGCTGCCGTGTAGGCCCTCTTGAACATCCTGGAATAATGCAATGTTTATGTTGAGTTCAGTTAAAGTTCAGATGTTGACACTGTGCAGCGAACTTGTCTCAGGAGCTGTTTATATAAATCCTCCAAAGTCCCCATCCCCTTTGGAAGGATGTTTTAAAGAGAAAAGGAGGCTAATATTTCATCGCCCAGTTCAGCTGTCTGTGTTTTCTGTAGCTTTGATACAACACTGTATGCGTTTACGTTAGAGTTATAGCACAGACATGGAAATCAGTCATTTACGATGGGAATTTTATTGTATGAGATGATCATTTCCTTATTTTAGTGTTTTAATGTCTCATAAATAAAACATATAGCTGGTTTCTTTTCTGCAGCAGCTGCATTGTTATAGTCAAGTACAAAACATCCTGGTGCATCACACGGTCCTCAGTGAATAACCCAAGAATATCCCAAGAAATCCTAATCTTATAACTCTGAAATAGAGATTAAATGAACATATGTGTTATTTTACCTCTCCACAAATATTCCAGCCTGCACTGCGTGCACAATGCTGCGGAATTTGGGCTTCTCATCTGAGCGACGTGCAGGTCGCCGAACCCTCTGGGTAAAGGTGGACGCCAGCCAGTCAGTGACCTCTGAAGGCACCCCGTCTGACTGCAGCTGCTGAAGGTCGTCCTCTGACTCCAGACACTGCCTGAGAGACGCACAGCACACATACACACAAGAACACAAACAGTGAGTGTCAGGGCGATGTGTGAAAACACAGACGCATAGATCAGACTCACAAGTTCAAAATCTCTTCCTGTTTCTGAGTGCATTATATTAACACTCCGCCATCATTTCACTGTCAGGATTGATTGTATAAGTTTGTATGAAAATTTACAGTTTTGTTCTCACTATGGTGATCTTTATCTAAGATATGGTTATCTTTATTTGTCTGTATGTCTTTTAGACTTTGTTTTGAACTGTTTTGGGGACAGATTTAATGGCATTTTGACACCTGATTATTTATGTTACACAGAAATTTATAGATGTAGTCAGTGGTTTGAGGTCCCCAGGCGAAAGAAAGCAGTTGGTAATTGTTTTTGTAGTTCAGTAAGTACTTTTTTTCAAATTAATAAAAAATAGTTCAGTATGGTGTGTCACCCCTATATGGGTTCCCACGTGAACTGCTGCTCTGCTTTCTCCCCACAGACCAATGCAGGTTGGGTTAATTGGTGACTCTAAATTGCCCGTAGGTGTGAGTGTGAATGGTTGTCTTTCTATATGTGTTAGCCCAATGACTGGCAGCCTGACCCGCCCACTGTTTGCCCAATGTGAAGTGAGACAGACTCCAGCTCAGTGCCACCCTGCAAAGGATAAGTGGGTATAGATACAGTAATGGACTGATATTAGTTCTAACTTTATGTACAATACAGTCAGTCAGTTATACCGTTGTTTTCCATTACTATGCATCTGAAACAAGCTTGCATTAAAATGTAACTCAGCAGAAAATGTCCACGTACTTTTGTTCTCAAAATCACATTATTCTACTATATTCTACCTTGTTCCATCAAGGTACACTGCCTCCAGTAACGACGCTGTGAAATCCAGATTCTTTTTGATTTCGTCAAAGTCGACATCTTTCTCCTCCAGCTGCTTCAGCATGCTCCTCAGCCTAAGGGGAAACACAATCATTTATTTGGAAGGGATTGCAACAAAATAAAAAGACAGATGCCCCTTTTTGAAAGTTTTAGAACCACTGTTTTACCTCACCAAACAGAAATCCCAGGGAGGAAATAGTGGTGTGAAAACGGCTGTGGGTTACAGCATTTTGGCATCCAAGTCTTCACATTAAATCTCACTGGCCACAGCAATAAAAGTTACAGCTCCAGAACAAAGGTCATTTTAAACATAATGGGGACTTTGTGTGATACAAGCGTTCTAAACACAGCCCTGTAAATTTACTGCACTTGTCATTGTCGTGAGTGAAACAATGTCCAAGAGGTGCTTTAACAACAGGTCGAAAAATCCTCATGAAGTGATTTAAATGCCAAGCTGTCCAAAGAAAGGCAGTGGCAAAAGGGCATCATTAGTGCCAAATTTTCCATGAGAGGAAAACTTCCCATGGTTCCCTTATGTAACTCCCATTTTGTCAAAACGGGCTCCATGAAAAACTATGTTTTCGAGTTTCAAGTGGCGGTCACATTCTGATCTTGTCTGAGAACATGTTGCTCATTCTTGGTTTTGAAACCTTTAATCAAATTACGATCGAGAACTGATGGGAATGCATTCATCTCCTGCAGTGTAATGAGAAGCAAATGTTTGGAGCACATTTCACCTACAGTATAACCCACCTGCAACGTGTTAATGTAACCCCATCCCAGTAATAAATCCAATAGCTCTGATGAGAAGAACTGATTCTCTCTGCTTCAAGTGGATTATATTTTCTCTGTGGCCATTTAAAAGAGAGATTTATTTGATATGATAGCACATTTGTGCCACAGATTATTCTTCTAAAACATTTTGGTGGGCTGCCCGTATGGTGCCGTGACCAGAATGACTGTGTTCAAACTGCGCCAGGCCACGCCATGGAGCCAACTCCTGGAGATGAGACGCTCACAGCTTTTCAAGTGTTTATCACGCTGGCAAGGGCTTTCAAAAGCTGTTGGGTCATAAAAATAGCTTGCATCTGAATGCCACCGCTCACTTTCAATCTCAAGTAATCTTTCATGATAACACAGTCTTTTTTGTTTCAACTGTTCGTTTACAGGAAATTACTCGTCAAGTGCACTTGTGAAACTATGTTTATAGAGAGAAATGACAAATCCTCGTTTGGCTCGGACTTTGTTGAAGCTACACGCTGCATAGTGTCATTCTTATTAGGTGTGTGTCAGCACAGCCCCGTAGAAGAGTTTGAATGGTATCAGCTTTGTCAGCACAAATCTAGGAATGCATTTCTATGTCTTCGCAGAGCTTATTGAGAAAAAAGAAGAACACAATCACTTAAAACCACATCAAATCGAACCATCATATCGCCGTAAAAGTGCAATGAATTGTAACTTGTAAACGCTGAAGCTCACAGCACAAGACAGATGAAAATCTTTGGTAAAAAAATAAATAATGATAGTCGACAAAGTTTAGCGCTCTGAACCCTGCAGAGACTGATACATCAGTGTGTTAACCAAAACAAAACCACATGACCTATCACCTCTGCTGCACATTTTCCTCCTGCAGCAAAGGCAGGAGTAAGATGAGTGTTCGCACAACCACTTGTGTTTGCTTGCATGCCGCAGAGTTTAAACCAAAGAAAATCTTTATGAGCACATGAAGTATTTTAAATATTCTTATTAAATTGAAAGTAAAAGGGCAACTATATTTTCAAAAGGATACTTTTGAAGGTAAGGATAAACTTCTCATTATTTGTTTTGCAGTGATCATGGTTTGCAGATATAAAAAGTATCAAAAAACCACGTTAGGCTGCTACATTATCACTCATCACTGTGCAGTACAGGGTGTATTTTTGACTCACATATCTCCATTACTGCAAAAGAAGAAATCTCCTACATCAGAATATGATACAGCCAGCCTTACTGCACCAAATGGTAACTAATCGTGTTAATTTTACAGATGTAGCATGTTCTGATAAAGAAAAGCTGAACGTGTAGGTAACTAACTATGATATAATCTGTTTCAATCTACCCTGTCTTACCTAGAGATGGGGATCTGCAGCCGTTTCTTACGGATTCGCACCAGTTCAGCCATTCCACACTCAAGCTGTGCCCTAATGGACCCCAGAGTTCAATAAAAAACAATAAAAAAGGAAAATTATAGCAGAGAAGTAGTAAACAGAAAAGTTCCCCAAACCACCAACGCAAACTTTGTGTGTCCTGAGCCAGACTTCTGTTTCAACAGCTCTCCCACCCACTTCTGGGGGGACCTACTCCACTTCACTCTGATTGGTTAGGCAGGTCCAAACTGTGTCAGTGTGTGTGTCTGTGGTGTGTGTGTGTGTGTATTTGTGTGCCTGTGTGGGTGAGGGAGTGTTTGTGCATATGTGTACACCCGTTGTGTGAAGTGTGAGTGAGTTGACCTCACTCACTGATGAAGTGTTGACTGCGAGGCTTTCAAGCTGTGTGTACTCAAATCCCAAATGAGAATTTTCCATCGCAGCCGCAAATTAGGGAACTACACAGAGAGTCTTTCAGTGAAACCCACCAGAGTCACCCGAACCAAAATACATAAACAAAGCTTGTCCTCGAAAGCCACCCACAACAGCCCGATTGGTTACCTGCTGTTCTTGTTACTGCACAGAGAATGTGAGAGATAAAAAAAATTGCAGTGTCAGAGCCAGCTGTGGCAGATTCAACCAGCAGCACAGAGGTTAAAATCATAATTAAGATCATATCAATATCATACTGTAACAACAGAGTCAAATAGCTTTAAACCAATAAAAGCCAGCTGAGTGTTTTCTAAACTGCAAACAGTGTGTTATAAGATAAGGCAAGACAATGAGTGGTTCCTACTCACTTTTACAGTGCTAAGTTCCTAAAATCATTACTAGTCTTTATTTTTAGAGTATTGTGAGAGCTGTGTGACAACGTGGCTTGGGAAAACCCCTGCCTGCTGTTTGCCTCCCTGCTTGCTTGTCCTGCTTTGGCTGCTGGGTCAGACTGACTCTCATGCTCCCATGCTCTTTGACATGGCACAACGTATTGCAAAAATGGAGAGAAGTAACATTAACCATCATATGATTCTCCATCTCCTGTGTCCCTTTGAGCTGTTTTGTTTTCACCAAAAGTAATGCTGCGGAAAGAGAATCCATGCATAGAAATGATGCTCCTAATACACTGTGATGTCAATTAAAGACTACAGACAAGCAATTCATCCAGTGTCACTTGGGATCCTTTAAACACCCAAAACTATTTTCCCTTTGTGTGCTTGCCAGCGTCTTGCTTTACGCTCTAAACTAAACTTTAAACTGTTTTGTTTTCATGAATTCATCCCTCATCCTCTCAGTCTGCCTCTGATGATGACAAATATACATCCTCTGATCTCTCTCTGTCCACTCACAGACTTGAGGCAATTATTACTCACGCACCCTACACTCCTCAGAGAAATCTGACTTTGTGGCATCATAAATCACATCTAAATGTTTTGTGTCCCTGCATGGGAAATGAAGAGACTGAGGGGTGGTGGGGGGCACAGGGGGTGGTGATCTTGATTTTCAAAACAGCAGAATCAAATAGATTTTGCTCATGTCAAAGGGTTTTGACTGAACACAATGGTCAAAGGGTCAGTGGTTTATTATTTTAAGAATCTCTGGTGTCTGGGATGGACCTCAAACTCAATCAGCCATCTGGATTTGATTAAAGGGATGGTTCATCCTGATTCTGAAAAACATATTGTCTTTCTTTCTGTGGTATTTAGCTGTGCAAATAGTTTTGGTTTATTTTGTTTGTTTGAGTTTTCTGCCACCACCCCGATAAGGTATGTGAATGGAATTTCATTTTCCTCTTCATTTTTCTCTCTTTCTAGGAACAGCAGTATTCGTTGGAACAACTTTTTACCTCTCTGAATACGTTCGATGGTGTGTTGTGTGGATCATACAGAGTAACAAAGACACTGCCATGTCTCTGGGATGACAATGTCGCTCTGTCAGTGGGCCAGTTCACCACTTTGGCAGAGACTCAAATACCTCGACCAGGATTGAATGGACTAGCATGAATTTTTTTGCAAATATGTTCATGGTCCGCAGAGGATGAAACTTACTGACTTTGATGATCCACTGAGTTTTCCTTTACTGCTGTTTTTAGTGACATGTAAGAATAATTATGGGATGGATTGCCATGGAATTTGAGATGGATTTGTGTTTTCATGTCATGTCTCCCTCAAGATGAAGCCTTATAACTCAAATCACCAGGTCAAATTTTTATTCTTGCAAAACCAATGATATTTCCATGTTGTACTTTATATTTTGTGCTAAATACCAGATGTTAAACTAAGATGGTGACCATGGTAAACATCTTTTGCAAAATATCAGCATGTTTGCATTGTCATTGTAAACATGTTAAAATGCTAGAGTTAGAATCTGGCCTCCCAGAGCCACTAGCATGGATGGAGACTCTCAGACTTTCATTTGAATGTGATCTCTTAATGCTGTGAGCATGTAGGTGTGAAGACAGAAATCTCGGAGACAGTTATTTCAAAACCTATGAAAATATGTGCATGGTTAAATACCAGTAAGACCCCATTTAAATAATGTATCATTACATCGTACTGCATTCTTTGTTTGCTTTCCCCATTTTGTTTCTATTTTAAATTAGACATGAAGAAACACTGAGCTCAGTGTTGTTAACACTAAGGGAAAAAATCTGTTCATTTAATGTTTGTAATTTGTTAGAAAAAATACTTAAAAATTATTGAAATGACTTGAAAAGACAATAACCTAAATACTATATGCTAATAGTCATATCATTGATGAGAAGCAAACAAATTATGTTTCCATGTGACAAAAGAAAATACGGTGACACGACACAGCACAGCACAGCACAGCACAGCACAGCACAGCACAGCACAGCACAACACAACACAACACAGCACAGCACAGCACAGCACAGCACAGCACAACACAACACAACACAACACAGCACAGCACAGCACAGCACAGCACAGCACAGCACAGCACAGCACAGCACATCACAGCACAGCACAGCACAGCACAGCACAGCACAACACAACACAACACAACACAGCACAACACAGCACAGCACAGCACAGCACAGCACAGCACAGCACAGCACAGCACAACACAACACAGCACAGCACAGCACAGCACAGCACAGCACAGCACAGCACAGCACATCACAGCACAGCACAGCACAGCACAGCACAGCACAGCACAGCACATCACAGCACAGCACAGCACAGCACAGCACAGCACAACACAACACAACACAACACAGCACAGCACAGCACAACACAACACAACACAACACAACACAACACAACACAACACAACACAACACAACACACTGAATAAACAAATCTAACACTTCTGCATTTTTATAACCCACAACAGCCTGAGAACTCTACTGAAAACTGTCCAACCAGCAGATTTGCAGAAATTATGTTGCAGAATTTCATGTTGCAAATAATTTAATGCAAGATGTGTTGAGTAAGATAAAGGATACCACTAAAAGCTATCTTACCGTTCCAGTTTGGTTCCCCACGTCACAAGACCAAGATGTCTATCAACTGCTCTGTGTATCTTGCAAGTTGGTGTCATGACCTCTGGCTCTGAACGCTGCTGAAGTCCGTGTGTGTGACTGTAAGTGTTAGAGAGACACAGAATGAGCTTGTGCCTCTGTGTGTTACTATAAATCCAGTGTGTGTGAGTGTCTGCTGTTTGAATGTGTGTATATAGGGATGTAGTTTATGTTAATCTACGCTGCTCTGTGTTTACACTCTCAAATACATCTAGTCCTTTCCTCCTTTCCTCTGTGTATGTATAATGCTGTTTGTCATATGTGTACAGTACTTGTGAGTGTGTGTATGTGTGTGTGTGTGTGTGTGTGATTCTCAGTGCCAGTAGGAGAGGCTCTGTGTCACCAACACAATCAGCAGAGAGTCTTTATATCAGGACCAGAGTTTCCACCATTAACTGTCCTCAGTGTCTCGGGACAGGATCCACTGCGGAGCTGCAAAGTAATGGTTCATTTGCATGCAAGGTGGTGAAACACCAAATAAAGAAAACCTCAATTGTAAATACTACTATTCGTAATACTAATAAATCTTATATAAAAATAAATAATATATGGTATACACTTCATATGAATATTACAAGTCTACCTCAGTTTATTTAGCACTGAGAAGCAGCATATAAACATTTAGTTGTGACATATTATAATGTAGTTGTAAGCATATATAAAGCCATTTTGAATGTTTGTTAATGTACACTACATGTCAACAATTACACCTCCCTCTATGAAGACACACTGATTTTCTATTAATACAGCTGTGCTTTTCTATCTTGTCTATCATTATCAGTTCTGTTTCAACCTAAGGGTACCCACAGAAGGCACTTAACACTTATATCTGCTAACAACTACATGTTATAATTAACACATAAAAAAGGGCAGCATAAAAGTCGGGGTGGTGTCAAATGGGAAGCATGATGAAATAAGAATGAGCAGACCCTCTTGTCTGATATCTGGCTGTTCACTAATTACATAACAGAAATCATTAAATTAAAGCTTTTTTTTTACAAACTGGACCTGTAGTCAGACTGTAGTTTTGTCCATTACTGGACATATCTATATTTTCTACCTCAACGACACATCATATGTTTAGATATCTTATACTTATACAGTTTGATTCTGTTTGTGATGTTGTTTTAAGGATTTGTCATTTGTTTAGTCATGAATGTTCATCTGTGTATTCACGTAAGCGTTGCCTCCGGTGGGAATTAGACCTTTTGTGCTCTTGTGAGAAGGATAGGTCCCTCGACCTGAGATGCTGAGGCCATACACACATACACACACATGCACACGCACACACACGCACATGCATACACTGTACGAAAGCAGATGTGAACATCCACATCTCCAGTGTGGCAACCAAACGGATGTAGCTGCAGAATGGGGTGAGAAGGGAGGAGACGGGCAAAAAATGAAAAAGGGAGACGTGAGGGACAGTGCTTGTTGCAAAATAAAATCACTGAAGTCTAAAGTTAGCAAGATGCACCATCAGTTATTCAAAACTAGAGTGCATCCTTTAAATTGTACATGTACATCACCCAGAGAGGATGGGTGGGAGGGCAGGGCGGAGCACAGACTGGAAATAGACGAGGAACACTTGTTGAATATAGACCCAAAAAGAAAACAAATAGCATGTTATTATCATCTTTATTCATGGAAAATTAGCAAGCAATAATGTTCAACTATTAATACAATAATCTATTAAAACTCTTACTAAATGTGGTTTGATTCTAAATCTATTTAAAAACATGTTTATTTGGGTCATGATGTCTGGCAATGAAAGGGATGAAAGGAATATACCTGATTTGCATATGAATTATTCAAGCTGATGTTAATAATTCTACAGTAGCCGTAAATTTACACTATAATACGAGCAGATAAGCATTGTAAAAGCAGAGTTTGTAAAACGAGAGAGGATGTTTTGTACAATAAGAGTGACACACTGGAGGAATTGTTAACACTAATTGTAATGGAACATTTCCAAGGCCATCGTTAAGCTGGTATGAATGTGCAGACTTGTAAGAATATTAGACTGAATGAAAACAGAACATACATGCACATTAAAATAGTCTCTTGGATAAATAAAGGTTCAATTACAAGTGTTAATCAAAGTCTTTAGCCCAGAGTGACGATGAAGGACTTGAACACTTCCCTGTAGGCATTTCGGAGCAGAACGTACGGGAAGCAGCTCTCCAGCATGTCCTGGCTCAAGAACGGAGACTCCTCCACAATCTGAGAGAATCAGTGATGACAATGTTCAAGGACAAAACTGGAGTTATTCTGTGTTTTTCTTATTGTTTACAAATCTCACAAAAGGACCAAAACTTCATACACATTTGATGTGCTAGTCAGAATTTAATGTCACCCAGTGCTCATTAATGTTAGCTACAGCGAGGCTCACTGATGTGCTTTAAATAGTTCTATTGCAGAGAGGTTTTATCATGCAATTTCCAAACATTACCAGGATCAATTAATTTCTAGTTTGAGTTTTTACAATACAAAAAACATTGAATATTCTGATACATCAAATACATTTACATTGTAATGTTACTGTAGTATATGTTGTAGGGAAATATCTATATTTTGTATATGGAAAAAAACCCTCTCTATTCATTTGACATTTTAGTTCCACCTTACATTGCAGGCTGGAAAGTCTCAATTAATCAAGGCTCATAGGTTTTTTCCATTATTCAGTTTATAAACCTGCTTACGCCTTATTGTGAATCTAAAAATAGATTATTAATATTGTACTGGCAAGCCTACCATGTGTAGGAGCAGGTAGACGGACTCTCGGTTTTTGCTCTCCACTCTTTCAACATTTTGTCCCAACTGAAGCAGAGTGGACGAGGCCAGCTGAGGAATAACACAATGTTAAAGAGAAGCGGATCACAACTGGAGCAAAGGTTGGCAGTGTCTTGAGAAAGCTCTTTGAAATATTGTCAGTGTAGTGTGCCCGAGAAACCATTTATCTCTTGTCATATATCTATTGAGTTTATGGTTTGTCAAAGAGTATTTGCACCATGATCTGTGCTTTATATGAAACTATTTATTAAAGCAGTCCTCCAAGCCCTTTTGCTTGTTCCTTCAGAGTAACTTACTAACCCTTCGTTAACAGTGCAGATCTGAGGAGGTAAAACTGTCCAATATTTCACACAAAAAAGCAAAGATTTAAAAATATATATTTAACACTCTTATGTTGAATAATTTAGAGTTTCTTATTTCCTACCAAGTTTCATCTTGTGACCCTATGAGAACCGCAGCATTAATTTACATATTTGTGTAATACCAGAACCAAATCTGACTTTCTTTTATTCAAATGGCCAGAAACTAAAAATGTTTGCCACTCACCAGGAGAAACTCTTTGAGGTGCTGCTCTATGTTCTTATTCTGAACAGTGAACATGGCAGCAGCCAGCTGGTTGATGGCTGTAGCTAAACAGTGGATGTTGTTGTTGTGGCCTGAGAAAATATAAACACAAAATTCACCATTGAAAAAGGTAAACAATAGAGAAGCACATCTTGTAACTTCAACCTCACCCCTGTGACCTGACAATTAGAGAAATTCACTTAATGATCCGTAACACTTAAGACGAAGCATACTGAGCATACTTCCTCAGGCTCACTGGGTAAATCTATTTCAAACATGCCAATGGAAAATAGAGACAAAGAAAATAATCTGAGACAAATGCCACTCTGTGCTTTGATAGAAATCTCGGCTATTTGCTGCCACTAATGTTGCGGTCCAGGCTCTGAGCCAAGTGGTTAGGGTCAGCAGGGCCGCATGCCAAGAGTAACCGTATCGATGCACGTCAGCCGAAGTTATCTGTAAACACAAGTCTCTCAACAGAAACGTGTTTCTCATTAACCAACATACTTTGCTTTGGACCACGCCAGTCTCACTGGAAAATATGATACACCGAGATGCTAATAAGCCTCGTGTTTCAGGGTGGAGCTCCCTCCTTAGACACTATCAGCAGCTGGTCAGTAATGGCTGGAAGGAGTAATGATTAGTATTTGGTTGTGGGCTGTCTGGAGACTAATTACTGTCGAGCAGTTTGTGGCAGCTGAAAATGAATGAATGAATATGCACCTCCATGCCCTTGGCTGTAGAAAGAGTTGGGGTCCAGGGCCAGGGTGGGCAGGGACATGGCGATGTAGACCAGCAGCAAACAGGACAGCTTGTACTCCTCATCAATTGACGTGTTCTCTGCACAGAGAACATTCAGACATGAGAGAACACTCTCTTTTCCTAGTGACTGAGCCATCAACCCACGCCGTCTACAGAAGTGGCACAAATAGTTTAAGCGATACCTGTGTGCATACTGCTAATAGCAGCGACGAGGGCAGGATCAATATCACATCTGAACCCTGCAGCAGTGGCCAGCTCAAAAACAGTCAGAGTCACCTGTAAGGTAATGAAACATCAAGAGACGTGCATCTAAAATAAACACCATTAAATGTAGCAGCCACAAAAGTGACTGTATGCAATCAGTAGTGGGTGCCTTTGTCTCCACACACAGGTTTTGATCTTGCTCTATTTCTGGTTACATGCATGGTTGGCCTGTCTGGGCAGAATGTTTCCACTGATGTGGCTTAGAGTGCAGAGCTGCAGCAGCGATCACAGTCTCTCTCACGGAGGCATGAGGGGGCTGCTGACGTCTTTGGGGTTATCCTGGTCCCGGTTGTGGCACGGCTGTCATGCCTCACTCAGAGGTTAGACGTAAGTAAGAACGGGGGGGGGGGGAGTTCATGAGTCACAGTCACATAGATTGCTCCAGAGGGAGATAAGGAATTTAATTTGGTTGGTACTAAAGAGTACAAAAATGTGTTTCTGTGCAACTCCCTCACTGATCTACTGTTGCACGATCTCTCTTATTTAAATAAATTTCATTCTGCCACACATTGTGCAGCAGTATATTTTGCATTCTTAACCTCTGGAGGCAATCAGAGAAATAATTTCCCCAAAGTCCCAAATGTAAATACAATGATATGCCATCAACCTAAATTCTCCCACAATGAGCTGGCCATGTGAAAATAAACTGTTAATATACTGTTTATAAACTGTGATGGGTTGATTATTCCACTTTAATTCCACTGGACGTCTTGTCCATATGTTGAGACCCCACAGTGGAATTAAAGTGGAATAATAATGAAGCTGTAGACAGCTTACAGTGTAGCTGTCATTGAGTGGTATAAGAGCTGTGTTTTACCTTGATGTCAGCTTCAGGGGAGATGAAGTCTCTCAGGCACTCGATGGGTCCCATCAGATATGGGCAATGTTTATTCAGGATCTAGATTACAGGATTATATGACACAATACTACTAAGGTGATGCATTATCCCAGTCAAGGGCAGTTTTTTGTCAGAGAAATCCGCAGTGCATGGAAAAATAATTCACCTGTATCATTATATATATATATATATAAAGCCATTTGAGCTGCATTGTTTGATTGAAAGGTGTTCAGTGGTTCTAAATATTGAGAATGACAGCATAAAAGTTGATCAGAAAACCTGTCATCAGTGTGCAGTTTTAACTAAGAAATTATCAGTATTTATCAGTAAACTAGTTTTAACTAAGAAAATCAAGATCAAGTTTTGATGTATCTACACTGTATTACAAACAGTAACATGAGCATTCATGAGCTTTATATTAATATTAAAATCCTGTTGGACATTACATCTTTCAGACAGTCCTGTGCCATTGATTTGAAGGACAAGATCACCCCGATGATGGTCATCCTCTTCAGCACGTTCTCTCCACCTAGAAGTGCATATGGAATAGGTGAGAGTCTCTCTGCTGTATGTAAAACAGCAAAGCTGTCAATTAAAACACGGTGGGTGAATGTGAATGTCTATTGTAATGAGTAACAACATGTCACTGATGGACAAATGAGATTATCATTCTGAAGTGTCTGACAGGTCACCTGGTCATTTGCACTTCAATTGATCTCTTATAGTGTGAGCTCTGACAAGAGATATTCTAGAGGAGACAGCCAAGCAATTAGATTTCAAATTAGCATTTCATTTTTTGTGAGCATTAATGTACTGCTGAACTTAGTGGTTATTGGCTCAGAAGGAAGAAATAAGCCACAGAAACGTGCAAGATGACCCTCATTTTGTGTTCAAAAAACATGGATGAAAATCAATAAGGTTGTTTGAGTTGACTAATATCACGTTAGTCTGCATTTAATTAGTGACAAACAAAGAACAGGGTCCTGCTGGTTTGCTGATAAGCTAAAGATATTTATGTGTATGTCAGTACACACGTGATAATGGCCTCTGCTCCGTGATTCATCTGTAGTACTCCTCCTTAGCCTCATGTTATCATTCCTGTTCTCTCTTGTCATGTTCGCTCTTCTCACTTTGTACATTACCTGATCACCTCCTGTCTCCACACCTACACCTTTTATTCATTCCTTTCCTTTCAACCCTGTACCTCTTTCTTCACACCTCCTCCTCTTATCTTCTCCCACTTTCTCTCCACTTCTCACCTGTCAGTCTCTTCTTAAGATTGGCCATTTCCTCTGGCTTATCAAAGTTGTTCTTCATCTGTACCAGGGTGTCCATATTCTCAATCACCAGTTTCTAACAGAAGAGAGGGAACTGACATAAGTTATAAAACAACCTTCGGGTGGGAGTTATGATGGACAGAGGTCATGACTGGGACAGATCTGTCTTTCAGTAAGTTCAGAGCTGTAGCACTGCAACTCCTCATGTCAGTACTAGCTGTTAAAGCAGGGAGCCTCACACGGTACAGACGTACTAACTGACTTCTTTTACTGTACAGTATGTGAGGATCAGGGGACTGTTTTAAAAGACATACAGGAGTTTCATAAGATAAAGCGTAAAAATATCAATTTTGATGATCTGACATTTCACATTTCATTTTCCCATGAATAAATCAGGCCACTGATCTAAGAGCATACTGTACCTTCAGCTCACCGACTTGAGAGGTGATGTGCCACATCAGGTGCTCGCTCAGAAACTTCACGCCATATGGACCAATTAGCTCTGCCAGGGCGTGTAACTCTGCTCAGAAAGTGATATGAATAATTCAAGGATCAGAATTGGACGGAGATGAGGGACCAACAAGCGTAAACTGATGTTGATGTCAAGCAGCCAAACAGAACTTTACATCCATGAATCTGGTACAAAGCTTGACTCGCTACCAGTGACAAAAATAAGAACGGACACAAATTAAATCTGAGTGTAGCTGAATCAATGAGAGAGAGACAACCGCAGCTATTAGACCTTTCACTCTGCTCAACATCTCTGACTGTAGATGGATAAGTACGTGTATGGTTAAAATTGGAGGTGGTTAATGAAGTGGTGAGTGAATCACTGTGAGGCGGGCAGATACCTCACCACAGAGTAAATATAGGCAGCGATTATGACATTGTGAGGGGGCATCTACTGAAATACAGTGGTCTCCAAGGTACTGTGTGCGCGCATGCCTTATGAATGCATCTCTGAGCCTAGGTGTGTATAATGTTCATGTTTGCTTGTTAGTGCATGAGCCTTGGTCTGCAGTGCATGGAATAAAGGCTTGGTACAGTCATAAAGAGCACCACTGCGCCCACAATGAAGCGTGGAGGCAGAATGGGAGGTTGTGTGGAGGAGAGACAAGTGATGCTGGAGTTATGAGCTAGGGAGATGATAAGCAATACTGAAATTTACATTAGCCAGACAGTGTCAGAATAAACTGCATGACAGGCAGCGCGAAAGAAAACACCGTACACCACCACAATAACAAGCTCCTCTTCCTCTTGAGCAATATTTCCCCGGCTGCATGTGGTGTCACAGGAGTGAACTAAAGCTGCAAGTATGAAAGAAAGTGCCTTTTGAAAACAGTGAGTCACCTCTTGGATCTGTGGGCCTGTGATCATTAAACCTTAAGAGTACTGGGGAACTTTTTGATTCTGTCATGGGTAAAACTATGTGTCTGCAGAAAGTGAAAATGGAGGAAAGAAACTGACATTGCTGACTTTTTGCACTTGTTATGCAGCTGTTATCACGGAATAGAACATGTTGGCAAATATCTCTCAAACTACTAAAATTCTTTGTACTTAAATACATGAATTTAGGGTACAGCATGGACAAGTACATAGTAAACTGCTCCCAAAAGTTGGAGCTGGCTACTAAACTCCATCTGTCATTGATGACTGTCATCTGAATTACTTTATCCTAAGATGCAACATTCAGTGAAAGTCAGTGAATAGCTGTATATACCATAAACTTTGTATTTCTTGTCTCCAATTTCCTTCATCACCTTCTTTGTGAAAGACAGAGGTGATGGTAAAATGAGATGTAATAAGAGATATACATTGAGGTTCATATTGACATATTGACTCAAAATGACTGAATGAATGAATTATTGTAATTGACCTCTGGGGCCGACCTGATATATCTGAAAACTCCTCTGCCCTGAAACCCGGGTCGCTGTCAGTAGTCTGGTTGACAAAGCAGTGCATCGTAGGACAGTGGACGATGACGGAGTTGCTGGCCTGACGCAAGAGACTCTCCAGGAACCTGAGGAGCAGAATAAAACAAAGACACCTCAGCCCTTACACTACAGATGTTACCATTAAAGAGAGACAAAGTAGAAGGGACAAGCAAGACAAGAGACAGGGAGAACCCAAGAGGGTGTCCTCGTGTTTGCTGCTTGATGTGCTATAGTTATGTTACGCTATATGTCAATGAAGAAACATACATTTGGATAGATGTCTTAAAGAAGTGCAGTAGATGAACATATATGTTACACACACCAGTTTATGTAGATGGTTGTAATGGTCTGTCCTCCACGTGAGTCCAGTGGCTGGGTTTGCTGCAGCAGGACGCTCTTCACCAGCCGGGTGACATCCACATTGATGTAGCTGGAGAGGCAGTGCAGGCTGGCTGTATAGGTTCTTAACCCTGCCAGGAGCTCCGAGGGACGGGCTATTTCCTGGGTGGTCTGGTTGTAATTGGCCATTCTCACGATGATCCTGGAGAAGCACATTTAACCACATCAGTTATAACCAGGCCAGAGTGGACTGAGGGCGGACAGATGGGACCTTAAAACGGGTTAAATGAGCCATGGTGGCATGGTCCTATACTCTCATTAGGTGAGCACATTCACTGCTCCAGGGCTTCACTGAAATGTTATTTATTTTTTGTCAGGGCCCTTCATTCTCTCTCTTTCTCTTCCTGACTAGACTATATTTACAATTTTCACCATGGAAGGACCAATCACTGCAAGCATGCCGCTACTCTAGGGTGCTAATTTTAGGGTGACAGGAGAGATAATCATCAGCTAAGACAGGGAGACTAAGCAGAGCATATACACAGAAACATTAGGTTGCCCTGGTACCAATCCCTAATCTAAATAATAGTTAGCACTGAAATGACACAGAGCAAGGGAGTGACATGATGGATCTCTTCTCAGATTTTTAAGTGGGTGCAACGTAGTCCGACACAAAGGAATCAGATAGAAAGGAGGGTTCATTACAGTGATGGAGACAAGCTTTTAAAGATTCCCTAAATGTCAGGAGGGCTGTGTGCCAAACTGGGAATGAGTGACAATGTGGAGAAGTTGCAGCCTGAGATGCCTTTGAGTTTTCCCAGCTCTGTCATATCTTGGTCAAAGTGTTTAACATTTCAACAGCCCACGTTCAGGATGGAGGAAAGCCTACTGGGGTTTGGACATAGTGTCAGCAGCATAAACACTGTAAAATCATAGCATTATGTTAGTACATTGGGGTACAACTGAACAGCGCATTTACGCACTGGCACAGGAAACAATATTACATACACAATATGTTCCACTCACAAAGAAAGCGAGCGCTCATGTCAGTAATTAGCATATTCCTGACAGTAATTGCAGAATCGCTAAAATGGCATATGCAGAAACATCCAAATGCTTCTGGAGCACACGAGATATTTTCTAATGTGCACAGGAACCTTTAGAGGAAGAACAATTACAAATGTCACCTCAGGGACTTTTTATACACCTTCAGGACTCATTACTTCATCCACATTTAGTCAGACAAATATAATAACACAGCCAACCCCACTCAGCATACTCAGAGAGGCGTGTCTCCAGATGAGAAATGAGGAACTCTGTAGGAACGACGATGTGGTCGAAGACAATAAAATCACTGCAGAGGCTGTAGGAGGAGCAGAGCTCTGTCAGCATCAGATGCATCTTGTCCACACTGGGAGAAGAGGGAGAAAGAGAAAGAGAAGGGAGGATGCAAGTCTTTAGGAACTTATAAATATTTTGACAATGACTGTAGTATGGGTGTGCTTTTTCTCAGACAAATAAGGTAATAAACATGTTAGAGAATTGTAAAACATCTCCATAGAGAGGCAGCAGGGAGGAAAACTGAGAGGAGGGGGACAGACTGAATTACAACTCTTCAGATTTAATTTAAGGAGCTTTTTAATTGTAGCTTTATACAGAATATGATCAAAAAATGGAAACGGCAGCATAAAAGATGATGCCAGAAACAGTGTTTATTTAAAACGCTGAGGTGTTTATAGCCTCTTATTCTTAATAGCTTGACTGAGTACCTGTCAATCCTGACTGATTTGACTTGAAGAGTAATAAAGTTCAGAGAAAATAATATGTTGTAGGAGAGAACATTTTAATCCTGTCTTCCTAAAATAGTAGCTCTTAAAATATTTCCCCCAACATAAACTGCATCAACTGATTTTCAACCTTCGCAAACCAAAATCGTACACTGTCAGATGTTTATTTGACCTGAACAAGCCTCTGCCAAGCCAGTATAATTGCTGAAGGATCAGGCAGAGTGAGATAAGTAGAGAAAGTAATGGTTATAATCAGGGAAACAAAAAGACAAGCTGACTTGGTGACGATGCTCCGGTCTTTCCTCTGGCTTTCAGCGCCTGGCTTCTCTTTCTGGACCTCTCCCTTCTTTGGCAATGGCTTTTTTTGCTTTCTATGGCGAGCTGCGCTGATGGTCTCTGCACTGTGCTTGGGCTGCAGCTGAGGGGTTATCAAGTGGAAAGAGGTGGATGCAGAGAGGGGAAGAAGAAGGGAGAAATAGTGAGAGAAAGAGGGAAACAGAGAGGGGAAGAATTCAGCCCAGCCAATATTGGGTAACATACTTAAACACAAACACAAGAGTTTTGTGCTCACAGTGAAAGCACTCAAAAAGTAAACACTTTTGTCATATTTTCCTCGAGGGATTCGAGAAACAACACGCATTAATCAACTCCAGAGTTTTCGGCCTGTCTTATCATTTTATTCAAAGTCTCAGGTCTGTCCTCTGCCTACAGCAAAATAAACTGATGCCATGCTGTGACTAGAACGATTATATTTGGATATGGGCTTTGGCAGAATCAATCTGCGCTAGATAATTAGTTTTTTTGAAACTGAAATAGACTCAGTCTTCACCTGGTCATTGAGGTTGCACTGCTCAGCGCATATCTCCAACACAACATTGCTGGTCAGCTTGGCTATCTGCTCCAGGAGGGTCACACACAGACGCAGACTCTTCTTCTCCATTGCCTCTGTCTGGACACACAAATAATTGTAATATGTGCATGTGTAGAACGAAGGTACAGAAAAATGCATTTCTGAACAAACACACAAATACGCAAAAGAAGGAGGTGTGTTTTCTCCCTAATTTCCCTTTTATAGTTCATATAACAGCAGGTACAACTTCACTAATTCTTACTTACCTGTGGTTAAATAGCAAATAAAAGTATATATGCTCAGTATCTCAGAGTATAAAGTCCCAAAAGTTGTCATGAATGAAAAATTGCTGCTGTTATGATGCTGGTGATGTTAATTTCTAAAAATGTGAGAAATAAAACTTCACGTAATTCGCTGCATCTGGTGGTTGATAGCTTTGTCAGCAAATAACTGAACACTGACCTCTTCTGGGCAGAGAGGGTCTCCACACAGGCTGAAGTGAGAGCAGACAGACGGGAAGGCCATGAGGTAACGCTTCATGTTCATCTCCTCACTGCTCTGGCCAAACATCTTCTCAAAGACCCGCGGGTAGAAACTGGAAAACAAAACATTGGTGAATAATTCAACCTGGTAGGAGAAGAGAAGAGAAGAGAAGAGAAGAGAAGAGAAGAGAAGAGAAGATGAGAGAAGAGAAGAGACTGACCAGAGGATGGACAACTCTGAAGTCTGGTGCAGAAGTTCTTCTGCACTGTCTAACATCCTGGTGTGAAACTGAACCATGTTCATCACCTTCGCTAAATCGTGGTACTCCTTTATTGGAAGAGGAGCCTTGCTCACACTTGTGTAGGCCTAAAACCAAACACAAAGAAAACCATACCAAGTTTTACAATAACTGAATATTGTGTGATATTTGATATGTAGCAACAAACCTACCCACCTGCAGTCTCAACCAGTCCAGTCTGATGGCTCTGAGGTCAAATTCCTCTTTGTTTTCCACTGCAGAGTAAAACTGAATCCATCATTATTCAAATTAAATTTCTTATGCTGCATTTTAAAATATCGCGTGGTGTACACGAGCTGAGATCATCTGCAGTATTGTGCTGTGAGTACCTTGTTTGACTGAGAGAGCTGACAGGGTTGAGATGAATGAACTCAGCAGGACCGACTCCTCTTCTGGACAAACATACATGTTCTGCAGAGGAGAAAAACATTGTTTGCTTTCCCCTTTTGCACCTCAGTTATTGAAAGAAAAATATTTACATTTACATTTACATTGTGTGATATCCTATATACTGTAGAGTAAACATCATGTTATCTACAGGTACCTGTATGGTGTCATTGAGAACCAAGGCATCAAACTGTGCCAGGTACTGGACATGGTAGCGCTGAACCACATGGTTATACTTTTTCATCAGACCTCGTAACTTCTCCATGTAGAACAGCAGCTCTGCCATCTGACTGGAAAAAAGCAGAGAGAGCAAATGAGTACCACAGAATATTAACTCTCTGTTAGTTTGCATAGTAGAATTAGTACAAATAAACAATTTTAACATCTTTTCTGCACACTTAAGGATAACTGCATTACTAAAAACTAATAAGCTACTGCACTCTTGAGAGACATCTTAAGAGTGGAGTTGCAGCGAGGAGCAACTTGCTCGCTGCCAGATTTTTGCATGCTAATAGGACACAGTGTGGCTACCACAGCGGTTTACATCCTCTGCACCTATGACCTACTTGTCAATGTAGTCCTCAGGCGTCTTTATTTTTGGCATATTCTCAGAGTGTCTAACGAGCCACAGGACCTCGTCACGGGAAAATGACAGAGCCATGAAGACAAACAGGGCCTTGGGGATTTGATTGGCACACAGAACAGAGAGGAGGAATGTTAGGGAAGGGTCTCAGCTAAGATTGGTAAAGGTCATGATTACTGTGAAACGAAGGGGCATCCAAAGGAATTCCCCCCTCCCGTCCAAATATTCTCCAGAGTCCAACGTGTGTTGGATGGAAACTAGATCAAAGATTCAATTTTTTCACAAGTCACGTGACCAGAATTTCATTTAGGATTTGCAACTTGTAGTAATGAAATGATTTAAATTCCTCAAGCGCCAGCTGTTATGCTCATTACTTTACTTCTACCTTTGGTCCCAGAAGTCCAGGTTCATCCTCCAGAACTTTAAATAATTCCTTCATTGCTCCTCTCAGAAACTGTCTTCTTTCTCTGTGCACTGCTCCACTGGTAATAACACAGAAGATGGAAATGGTGATTTCAAACTAAACTTCACGTCGGTGAATATATATGACGCAAAAGTAGTAAAAACTTTGCTTGGTTTCCTGCCAATCTCACCTGTGGACTAGAGTATGCTCACGACATTCCTTGATGTCTGCAATTCGTTTGCTATATCTGAAGAAAAAATAAACAAAGAAATACAACAAGAAGCTGATTAACAATTGAAAAGCAAAAGCATATCAACCTTAACCACTTTTCCTCTCTAAATTTTGATCTATAATCCATGTTATTTTTAAGTTTACAGGCACTGAGGCCCCAATCTGTATCCTTTTTACTTTGTTGTTTGTAATTTTGAAATTATCTAAGCATAATTTAAATTTCTTTAATTGTTATACACTACCCTATTTACCCTATACATTTGAATTGGCAGTTTTAGGGAAAAATATACTTAACTCAATAGATGCCTCACTGTAATCTGTGTTTGTCCAGCCCTTTATGTCCAGAATTAACGAGCAACCAAAGTTCAGGACTCTTTACTCCAGAGCAGCAATATGAGAATATATTCAGCGGCATTTTTAAATCAGCTCCTTTATCATTATCCTCCCTTGTCTGAAGTATGAGGGTGTTTTCTATTGCACCCATAGCTTATTATTTTGCATTTAGATTTTCTGTTTATCAAGTAGGACTTTTTCTCACAGTCAAAAGTGTGAAGAGAGTACCCTGTAGCTATGCAGCTTACGTACCCTTTGATGCAGTCGAAGAGGTCCTCTGAGACCTTGTGTATGTTGACAACCTCATCTCTGATGAGGGTGAGGTAGAGGCCGCTCCGCAGAGCCATCTTCCACAGCTCCTGCGAGGCCTGGTTTGTATTCAGGCTGGTGTGGCACAACAAGAAGCCGACTACAAGGCACACAGTCAGCAATATTTATGATACAATCTGCTGCAGGAGTTTACATTAACTGGGTGTAAGAAAAAGTACAACACTTTTTTCTTCTCTGAGTTTTATGGACACGAAATGGCAGCAACAAAAACTGAAATAAAATGTTTTGGACTTTAACATTAGCTGATACTCAAATAAAAATTCAATTAGACAATGCGGTGCTCCTCTCATGCCAATAGTCTTATATGAACATTAATAACCAACAGTGCCTCTGAGGGTAGATTCTCTCAAAAGTAACATTATCTTATATATATTGTTGTGAGTAGTTCTGCAGATGCACAAAACGTTATTGTGCAGACGCAGGATAAATGTCCTAAAGTCTGCAGGGTAAATAAAATGCAGTGTACCTGCATAATGTTTATATATTTATATAAAGTTAACAGATAAAAGAAGTTATAATTCAGGATGAGTAATACTTACTAATGATCCACCGCTCCATCACTTCCATAGACAGGTATTCACATGCCATCTGTGACGAATAATAAGCTTATTAACTGGCAATGCAGACACATTCACTACAGACTTAGATGGACCAAGTTTATGATTAAGTAAAATCCTGTCAGCTTAGCTATATGGTAGCTTTCAGTATCTTTATTACTACGTTTTTCTTGTTCTAGCCACAAAACAAAATCAGTAGTTCTTGTAGATTCTACACAATAAAGATCTCCGTATATGACACACTGGTAAAAAAAGAAAAAATCCCAAAATGCACATTTTATACTGTAGCTGAATAGATATAGATATAGATATAGATATTCTCTATACACTTTAAACAAGAGGCTTTTCCTTTCAAAGATATTGTATATTTTCATGAGAAATATTCATAATATTCAAATGGGGCCTTCATCAAATGGGGCCTTAATGGTCGTGTTCAAAGACAGCAGAGAGTATGACAAAGGACTAAACTGTGCAGAAAAGGGAGATGGGTGGAGATAAAAGCTCAGGGAGGAGCAGAAAGGTCAAACGACAATAAAACAAATCACTTTCTACATTATGGCTCTGTAATGGAAGAACAGGGAAATGGGGCACATAGCTACCAATGTTAAGTGCACTGTCTTTGACCTTCAAGACAAGACTCTCTTTCATCCTCTCTCTTTCTCCTTCTGTGAGAGATAAATACAAGAGGAGAGGTGACGGAGGGGCACACTCACAGTGTCGCAGCAGGCTGGGTCCAGCATGGCAGCTGGGGCACTGAGCAGGCTGAGGAGCTGGGCGCTCCGCCACTGCTCTGCTGGCAGGTTCCTGCGTGGGTAGACCATCTTGAGAGAAAGCAATGCTCCCGTCACAGACTGGGATTGGGGCAGAGAAGGAAAGGAAAATAGAGAGGCAGAAATGACAGAGCTATAGAGAGATGGCAACACTTCACACAAAATTATAGCAAAAACAAATTTAAGGCTCAAGAGCTGGTTTAATTTTTCCACACATATGCATATTTTCTGATCCACCATGCAGACGAGTATAACTGCCAGTGTTAAAGAGGTAAATACAAATGATAAATCATTTGTATTATTATTGTTTAAATGGTATTGTACTGTGTGTGTCAATTGGTATTGGTATTTTCATTTTCATATACATTTGTGTACTTTGGGTTTCATGGTTTGGAGTAAATCATAGATTAATTCTACAGTACACAATAATGCTTTGGACGATAGTGTATTGGCATGTTGTACACCCGTAGGTGTAGCGGTGTGACGAGTCAAAACAGAAGTGTATATGATTCAGTATTTATGTTCTGTGTTAAAATATGTGAATGTTAACAAAAATATCAAAATACGTGGTGGAGCTGCATTAATATTTGGTTGAACTCAAGTGAGCATTTCAACTGGAGAAAATCATCAAGTGTTTATGTGTCTTAGTAATATGTATAAACAGTGACACACACTGAGCTTACCCTTGTGTGAGGGCCAAACTCCTCAGCGAGCTTCTTCCAAGGATGCTCATACTCCACAAACATCTGGCCGAGCCGTGGGTAGGAGGGGTCACTGCGGGATTCATTACAGTATGCAGTTAATCAAAGCAGGGACAAGCAGAAGAAAAAGAAGTAGGACTGTGTCAGTCTATAACTATCTACAGGACTTTTACTGATAATAAAAGTTAAGATTCCATAAATTACATCTCATCTTATACAGCTTTGCTTTTGGATGGATGAAATAATGAAGAGCTGAGGCTGTTCCCTCTCAAGGGGCTTACTGTATGTGCTGTGCATGTCAAATGTGGCATTAAAATGTATGCGTTTGTGTTTGCTGCTCACGTCTAAATAGAGATAAGCATCCTGTGTGTGCAAAAATGAACATCATGCAAAGTGGGAGGACTCAAAATGTCAGAATACTTGCCACTCAGAAAAGGTTAATGGTTGATGTCCGTGGCAATTAAAATTCTAATTAAGTGTGAGGATCAGAAAAGTAGTCGTATTGATGGATGTGGAAACTCATAATGCCATTAATTACAGCAGTTTAATGAAGCTTTTGTCGTCGCTTGAAAGCTGCACTTGGGAAATACAACCCTTTGTTGACTGAACGCTGTCTTGATCAATAGGGAGGAATAAATGGAAAATACCCCCATTCATCAAATTGCTTTGTGCTCCTTATATAATGTCTCTTCAGCATCTCTTAGGCAGTTTAATGTCTTCTCACCTGCTCCCATTGGTCATCTCATGGGCACAGTTGAACATGCCGATCAGTGCCTTCTTGTCATCGATGCGAGAGAGCATTACGATAACAGATGTGTATGTGATGATCAGATCCAAGTAGTTCTTGGTGAAGTCAAAGTTGATTGCCTGAAATCAAAAATTCTGTGTCGTCAGTGCTTGGAAATGACTGCCCCCCAGAAACTCTCTCAGTCTCACTCAGACAAACTGTAGATAAAGTACAGCTATGTGGAGACCTAAAGGACCATCACGACTGGGCCCAAGTATTCACTGCCACTCTCAGTTTGACTTTTTGTATTTTGTGTTACTGTCAGTATTTAGAGATCAGCTGAAATCTTTAGACTATAAAACACACACACACACACCCCTGCAGGTTTGTGAAGTGGTTGTAAAAAGGTTGTAGTTTCCTTATTAAGAGAGAAAAGTGGTTGAAAATGCATGGAGGAACTATATCTAGCTGTACTTTGGTAAAAAAAAAAAAAAGAGTTTGTGGAACATAGCAGACACAGCGATCTTTTGTTACTTCTTCCCAACCTGCACAAATGTCTCCATTGCAATCCATTGTGAGTGAATGAGTTCAAATACACAGTCTTCCTCAATAACCGTCCTCTTTCAGGCCAAGAGGGCTAGATGGATTATGATATATTTGGGGTGAAATATCACTTTAATATTATTTGTCAGTTTGAAAAGGAGTTACAGATCCATTTTAAGGGCGTTAAAGGTGAATGCAAAATGTGTTATGACTGCAATAATAAGGTTCAGAGAGACTTAAGTTGCAATTTATTGCGACAAAGGGATCTGGAATTATATTTGACAAAGAAGATCCTGCACTGAGAGATACTCCCCAAATAAATCCAAGCATTGTGAGATGCTTATAATGTCCACATTATTGTGCAGATCAGACCATGAGAGACACATATCACTGAAATATACAATAGGATATACATTATGCATAAGGCAAGAGGTGCCACTTTAATTATGATAATAAAAAAAAATGCCTGGCAAACTGAGCAGTAAGAGGCTGGGGGGCGGTGAGAAAACACAACGTGCAGTATGTAGCAGGAAGGAGTGAACAGCATAGTAGCAGAATGAATAAAAGGAGAAGAAATGAGTGGGAGCTTGTCAGATTATCAGCAGATGTTGTTTGTGACTTCAGCGCTTTCCCGGACTTCAAACATTTACGAGCCACACAGTAAATAAAATACTTACAATATCAAAGAAGCACTGACAGGCATCTATGGTGTTCAGCAACTCATAAACGTGATCCTGAGTGAAGACAAGAGGAGGATTGGGTTAGAAAACAGACAAAGAACAAACAACAACAAAGAACATTGAAATCAGGTTAAGCCTCTGACGTGCTTTCCTAAACACACCATCATTTTCATAGATTCCTGTCAACCCTAATAATCACTACCCATTTGCATTTTTCTAGAACATCATGACTGACTTATTCACAATCTTACAAACGCAGATGATGCCTTGGCCTGGCTGAGACCTCCATCACAAAAATATGCAAATGTGAAGGGAGGTGTAACAAACTGCACCAAACCACAGTTAGCTAACTGTTGATATTTGGAATAAAATCAATTATTTTCCTATATCAGAATAAACCACTCTATATGTAAATGCGTTCTATAAACCAAAATGTCTCAAATAACGGGTGTGCAGACTGAAAAAGAGAGAAAGAAAGAGAGAGGACACTGCAAACACCGTCTTCATCAGATTTGCGTGTTCATATTTAAACAATAATGTATATCTATTTTTCATTGTTTTTCACCGTTTCTTAATATAGACATGTTATGCTTCTGTTTCTTCCTCTGTTGTGAGCTCTCATTGTGTCGACAAAACTAATCTGAAGCTGAAAACTTGAGAAGAAAGAAAGAAAAGAAAAAGACAAAGAGGGACGGTCACCCTGAACTCCTTGACGTCCAGAAAAGAGTTGTAGTAGCTTGATGTGGCTGCCAACACTTCAGATTTCTGTCGTTGTATGCTGGTCAGATTTTGCTGCAATACACAATAAAGAGAACGTGTCATTACTGGTCAGATATTATGAGAAGGCACATTGAGTGATAAATAAACTATTTCCTAAAGTCCTTCCTGTGGGTATTGGGTATTATAGTTTACCTTGCTATTTGGAATAAACAGCCATCAGCCATATGCAAATGTTTAAATGTAAGAAACAAATATATAGACATAATATGGAGTAAATAACAGATACAAATACTGTCTATATCATATAGCAAATACCATGTAATATAATATTACCATACAGGACTGTCCAGAAGACATACTGTAACATATATACTTCAAGTTGAACATCGCTGTCAGTTTCTTTTGATAGACATGTACGTAGTCAGCTCAACGCCATAATGTTTCTATTCGATCACACAATAATTCATTGACCAAGAACAAACAAACCTTTTGTATGAAGATCCCAAAATAATCATTTCAAGATCACAACAAAATGTGAAAAATATGTACAACCGTGACCTTCTCTAGAAAGCAATGTGAATAAGGTTTCAGTCACACATACAATGTTGCCTCTGAAGTCAATGTTGGGGAATTTCTTGTTGATGTATTTGACGGCGGGCTCCATGGCTTTGTCTGTCAGGAGGGGCGGACGCGTCTTGGGGTCTGCACAGATCTGCACAGAAGAGGTTGAGTGAAATAATAAAGATGTGATGTGATCAGGTTGCCCGTCATACTTTAATACTCAGACAGGGTTTTCTCAAATCCCACACGGAAATTTTGGCGGTTACATCATTTTTAACATATTTTCATGCTCTACCATCAATCTCTTGACATGGTTTCGTTTTGTTTGGGTTTTTTTTTTACAGTTTGAGTGTCAAGTTAGAAAGATAAGCTTGTCAGAATAGAGCCACTGAATGCCCTGACTTGCTGGGAAAATTGTGGGTAGTGAGTAATAATGTTTTTCTGACTTCCTTTAACAATCACCCTAAAGGTGACCTTGAGCAGGGTAGTTAACACTGAGCGGCTCCAGTGGGGCTGTTTAGAAGCTTAGAAGTCCGACTGCCAAAATAAAAAAAATGCATGCATGCTCAGCAAGACTCAGCAAGTCTTTTCAGTTTTTCACTTCTAATAGTAATGATAAAGTACGTGCATAACATGTTCATATAAGGCTACAGAAACAGGGATGTGTCTGTGTGTGTGCATAGTATACAAAAAATATTCTATTTTCTCATGAGGAGAATGTCACTTCCTGCATGTCGCATCCACAAATGAGTCTGTTGTCAGAATACACAATAGTTTCTTTTTCTTTTCCTGGTCTGTTTGCTTCTCTGTCGTGTGAGTTTCACAGCGTTCAGCTCAGAATAACTGAAATTTAGGGTGACTGACAGCTCAGACTGACTTCCTGTTTGCACTTCCTCTTTGGAGAAAGGAGCTCAGTGCTGGCTAGTCTACTTAACAAACACACAAAGACCACTTTTGTAAACAAATACACAGTTGTTACAATTCATTTCATGACCACAGTTTGAGTTACAGCTTCTGGAGCTGACTTTGAGCAACAGTGCATTACTGGATTATCATTATGGTCTGCATCCTCATTAGACTCTGTAGTGCTTCTGTATAAATAAAATAATTTAACAGATTCAGATGTACACAATCATTATTCTTTGTATTGTAGATACAAATATAGATTTTTATCGGTAGAATCATTCTTTGGTCCCTTTGAATGGCTCGACTGAATCTGAAAATAGTGATATTGAATGCATACAACTTTAATTACAACTCAATTTCAATTTATTCCTAAACCGTAAATAACTATGTTCTGATATTTTTACTCTTAGATTTATGTCCGTATTGTGTGATAACTGTACACTGGTACAGATTTGGGGAAAATTACTAAGCGTATGCACTGACAGTCAAGTTCCTTATTTCTCGTTTCTGTCACACAGACCATTTGCCTCCTCTCCCTCACCTTCTTAATGTAGTTCATGCGTATCAGCACCCCATTCCCTCTCTCATTGAGGATGGTGAGTTTTTCAGCCAGTTTCTGTTGGTAGTCCATGGTTCCAGAAACGCTGTACCTCTCCCTCCGTTCAAGCCTTGGCCTCCTGGTCCTTTATAGTGGTTGAACCCCCGGAGACGAGCACACTCAGAGCCTCACCCTGACACTTGGTCACATGGGGCTCATGGGTGGAGGTGGAGCCATGAGCTGAGTTGGGCTGAGTGTTAAAACCGCCCATATACTGTGACTGTATGTCAAAAAAATGGATATACTTCTTTTTTTTTTTTTAAGAAAAATTCAAAATGAAAAATTCCGAAAATATGGAAAATAAAATAAGAAAATAAGTTGGCAAAAGAAATTTATCTTAAAATACTTTGGTACATTTGGATTTCATATTTCAAATTAAAGTCACAACAATTAATTTGATGCTAGATGCTAGACAAGATTTGATGCTAGAGTGAAAATATACGTCAATTGTAATGTGGTTGTCAATGGCAACCTCATGTCTCCTGTCAGTTAAACATATACTGCTTCTATTGTTGTGTGAAGTTTGAGCTACTTCCTCTTCCTCTTTGTGATCACAGACGGCACATCGGTCATATTTAAGATACTGAAGCCAAATGTGTTTAATATAATAACTCTACAAAATATAAAATATAAACACCGTAAAGAGAACCAGGAACAGGGAAACATTTTCAGACCTGTAAAAATAACATTTTTCCACAAGATGGCACTATGTACTAACTGAAGCTGTGCTTCCTGGCGAATGAATGGGGGATCAATTATGCAACAAAGTCTGTGTGATAAATTCAAACTGGTATAATCCTCAGGAGTTCAGTATCAGCATAATGGATACAGTGTGATAATAATAATGAGGAGAAGAAGAAGAAGAGGAAGAAGAAGAAGAGGAAGAGGATAAAAGAAGAAGGAGAATAGTGCACTCTATTTTGGCTAATGAATGTGCAAAAACTCATTGTAAGCTCTCACTTCCACCACAAAACATGTACTCAGTCATGGACTAACCACAGACTATGTTATAGAGTTATTAAGCATCCTTGTTTTCAAGGATGTGTTTTCAGTGTGTACCCTGGGCACATAAATGGCTTTATATGGCTTGTAAATCTTGCAAGAGGCCAGACTTTGGCTTAAAGTGCAATTTGCCTCCTAAGAAATTATATAATTAGATTGTGTCTCTTGGATATCAGCTGAAATCAGGCTTTGTCTTTTCATGTGAACAGTTATAGAACAAGCCTTTTCTACTTTGAAAAAACCTGGACTGTCACATGACTTTTGCATCAAGCTATTCTCACTTTCAGCATAATTACTCAGACTAAAGACTTTGTCATGTAAACTAGAAAGGCCTCAAGTTAATCAGCAACCAAGTGTTGTTTTCAGTTTTTCCATGCAAGACCCCAATAACTCCTGCTGGAATTTAGTAACAGGTTCAGTAAAGTGCAAATAGAAAAGTGCAGAGATGAGTATTATAGAGCTTAGAGAGAGTAATTTTCTTAATGAGAGTCACTAGAGTCAACAACAGCATGCACAACTCCAAGCAAAGTGATGATTGATGTTAAGTGGACTCAAAAAAATAATCCGTTTATAATTTCCCTACTGGCAGAAGCTCTGAGAGCGGTAGACATGTTAACAAGGCTGTCTGGGAAAGCAGACAGGAGGATGTGGACGTGGGAGGACGAGGGGGGAGTGACAGGGGACGGGGCTTGGAGGACAGGAGGGTACACAGTTTATAAACCTCTTGCCCACAGTGAACCAAGCAAAAAATTGAATTGTTACTTGGCTCAATATGAAGGAGAGAGGCACATGAAGTAGTTTGGCTTCCCAAATCATGATTTGTGCTCCAGATGCAGAAGCTGTGGCTGGGGCTGGGGCTGAGGCGGCAGCTGAAACAGGGTTATGGTGACAAACACAGAAGTAAGAATAGAGCTGTGAAACATAGAGTGGATAAAGAAAATTAGATTAGAGGTACTGCAAGTCTGTGCTGAACAGACTATTCTGTTGATCCGGGTTGCTTTTGGAGTCTGGATGTGAAGTGATGTGATGTGTGCTGAGGTGTGGAGGTGTGCTTCAAATGCTCAGTGCTTCTGACGGATTAGCAAACCAACTTACCTGAATCATTCCTGAGCACTGTGGGACATACTGAATAAGATATTTTTGAAAAGAGCAACATTCAATCAGAAAGGCAGGAAACATATTAGAAATACTGGATCCTGCATGGCTGCATCTGTGTGTATATGACTGAGTCAAACACGCGGGATCTATAGATGATCAAGATGCAACCAAATGAGATGACTGAGTGATAGTAACAAAGCAGATTTTTGTATCTGCATGATTAAAATGAGTGGAAGTGGACTAATAAAACGTGCTTAGACAATGAAGGCAGCAGTGCACTCCTTGCAGTCTGTGAGCAGGGCTGATAAAGAAAGCAGGTAATGATAGAGGGAGGGTATGAGGAAGTGCTCCGAGCTGCGGCTGCAACCCAGATGTCAGAACAGGGATGGCAAAACACATGGGCCCGTCTAATAAATACAATATAGGCAAGTATAATATAGGCTGCTGTGGTATGTGTGTTACCCTTCTGTAAACGTATCAGCTCCACAGTGTTTTAGTATGTTTCAACTTATTCTCTTGGTTTACTGTTTTGGTTCACTCACACAGCTGTTTTCAGTGAAAAAAAAAGCTCCAAAATTAACTAAAAACAGCCAAACTCAAGACAGCAGACAGACAGTTATCAACTAGCTCATGAAAATAGGGGATAATTTAGAATCTGAAGAGCTTGATATTCCAATCAGGTGTTGGTGGAGACCAAAACCATGCTAAAGAGGAGTAAATGTGGACTTACTAGGCCCATGCAGCAACATGACTTAAAATAATGCTGATTGTGATTATTGTGATCTGTGTGTTTTGTTCACACATGTTTCTGCTGCCCCCAAGCGGCCAATAAAAAAAAAAAATAATTAAAAGAAACAAAAACATCGCAGTTTTAACATTGCTGTAAAAGAAAACATGTTATTTGCAGGATCATCAAGTGTGCCTTCATATTTTGAGTATATAAGATCTATTCATCTAGTTACTATAGCAACCCAGTGCTTCACCCTTATTTCCCACAATTGATCATCTGAGACAATATTAGCCTCAGATAATGAGCTTGCAGAACTAAATTCTGCTATATCAAATATGAACAATCAAAGATACCAGTAAATATTAGCAGATCTGACAAAATGGTGGAAGTAACATTGTCAATTAACTGCAACGGCCATGTTCAAGTGAAACCAAGTGCTGGTGGCAGAACACAAACCACAGTGTTACTATTATCAAATATACTGTATATCACCATTTACGTGGCCGCCGCCTCCATTGTTTGACAGACAAAGTGCCCCACTGGGCCTGTAGCTATCTATGACTTTCTCAGCCTTTTGGTCTCTTACCTTATCAAAGGATTTGGCATTTCCCTTTAAAGAAAATTGGGGTAAAATTGGCCTCCAGCCATGACATCCTGCACAGTGTGTAATTACACATCTAAATGGTTAAACATAAAGGAGTTAAAAGAGACAGCATTCTTCCGTGGCACGTTGGGACACGGTACGGAGACAGTGAGGAAAACAAGACACTACAGATAATGTACAGCTCTAATGAAAAGAGTTTAACATCACTGACGGGCAGCAACAGCATAGATGTTAAATCTGAACACTTTTAATGGCAGAATGGAATAAATGTGATGAGTAAGGATGCACGCATACAAGTTCAAATAAAGATGACGATTATCTCTTCAGAATCAGACTCCCTTTATTCACTAGGTATATAAACTTTTGTCAAAGTCACTTTTTTCTGCATGCTGGCTGGATTTCTGCTGCATTTATGCTCTGTCCCCAAGAGGTCTGAGGTCTGTGCTCTCTCCAGCTGGTAGGAGTTAAATGGTTTAGTCTGGTTTGTGGAAACACAATAGTGTTTTGAATTGGTGAACCAAGTCAACACACAGTGACACACTTTAAGAAAATGTGGTTTAGTTAAGCACCAGTATCAGTAGATTAGAGTAGTACTACACAGATCCTTTATGTAGGGAAAAGTAGGTATGCCACAATTCAAAATGTACTCCATCATAAGTAAAAGGTGTACGTTCAACATGAATGTATTTAAAGTAAAAGCTGCTTTAATTTGCAGTGTTCAAGCTCCATGTTAGGTGGTCAAAGTGAAGCTAATTAGAACAACTGTTCTAGTTTATAGACTGTTTAAAGACAGTTTAATCCATAAAGTCAGTCTTGTTACCTCAAATCAATTTTGCTGGATTTACATTATTTAACACAGAATTTAAGTTCTTTACTACAAATCATTTAAAAGAAACTCCAGAGTAGAAACTACTGTGCTGTAGTTTCCTGTATGCTCTCCCCGTCCATCAGCAGGTATTACCATGTTGAGTCAGTAGATTTCTCCCCTCAGGTTTTCATGTCAAACTGACAGCGGTATGCAGTAGCTCAGTAATGCCAGAGAAGGTGAGAGTTTCAAACTGAGAAACATAGATAGGAGAGAGGTGAGAGAGAGCAAAGACCCTACAGCTGAGAGAGGATGCAAAAAGAGAGAGTGTGACCAAATGACCTGAGGCTGGCTTCCTCAATGGAGTGTAAGCGCAGGACACCAGAGCTGCCCTCCTACTTTGTCAGATTATTACACAGTGAACTGGGGTAGGGTGGAGAGACTCAGTAAATCCTGAAAGAAATGTGGCATATGTGCATGCAAATACACGCTCACGCAGGCACACACACTGGACAGTACAGGGTGTGCTAGTGGGCAGCTCCAGTAAATGCATGGCAGAGTGACATTCACAGACTTGTAAATCCAATAAGCTGGAAAGACTTCACACGGGCAGCTGAGAGAGAGAGAGAGAGAGAGAGAGAAAGAGACAGACAGACAGACAGACAGACAGACCCAGGCCTGCAGACAGAAAGACATTATAGGTGGGAATGCAGGTCAGGTGACTGAAATAAAGGGAGGGAGGACGTGGTAGTGCCCTTTGAAGGATGAAATAAGACAGTAATCCCCTCACCTGGCCGCGAGTACTGCAACCAAGTGTTTGTTTCATGTTCTGTCTGGGAGAGTGACCTGTAAAGAGTGAGAAAAACAGTTATTGGAAGCAACGAAGGTGGAAAAAGGTGGAAACGATGCTGATTTATACAGCAAAAGACTGATAAACTAGGAATTCAGCAAAATTGATAGTTTTAGCATATTCATAGCAGAAGCTGTGAAATGTGTGGAATTACTCAATGGTTCCCATCGTACAGATGGTAGAGCTATCATCTTTTTGCAAGATTTTTCCAAAATACAGCAAAACTGTCATGTGATAGCTACGTTTGCGGGTCACTTGGGCCCTCTGCATATGAAGCATGCTCAAGCATAACAAAAGAGAACCACAAGTTATGTCCTTCTCTTGATAAATAAAACAGTAAAAACGTTTCACTTGCCCCCTGATAGACTAGTATACAATTTGCATTAACACTGCATAAGACGGGACAGACGTGTGTCTTAGTCTCTGCACCAGTGTGGGCAAAAATTTCTCAAGGTTTGTTTTCCATTTCCCCTCATGACTTTTTTTCCCCCACGTACGGTGCTTTGCTCTGGCATCTCTGAGAGCCTGTCAGGGCTCATTTAGCCGGGGTGTGTCCCTTCACTACACACTGCACATTTCAAAGACAAATTGGAGCTATATTAATGGGCCAGTTTATCCCACTCACAGCAATTCCCACCTCTTTTTATTTTCCACCTACTTTACCTCAGATTAGTGACCATGATAATGTTGTGATTGCCCAAATGCAAAAGTGTGCAATAACTCAAGCTCAAGTTTTAAAGAAAAACAGCAGCAGTGCTTAAAAGAGACTGAAAATGTTTCTATTAACAACGAGCAGTAACTTTCATGACCACTTGCAAAGCCTGTTATTGTCAAGTGTCTTTGAGGCTGATGTATTTTCTCTTATTATATTAACAAGGTGGCCGAAAATTGTCAAACCCTCAGCGAAAAGAATGCAAATTGCTCACAGACGGCTTGGCCCCACATCGGAAACAGGTCAGCTGCCTGCCAGCTGCTCAGCTGGTAACACAGATTAAATAACAGGTGGTTTCATTTGCTTTTAATTTTTTTTTTTACTTTTACCACTGCAGTGACCAGCATTCTGACTGACTGATGGTTTGAGTATAAAGAGAAAGGCTTTGTGGCAGATACTTGGAGCAGAAAGTGCACAGGTCATAATTTGAGTTGTGTATGTGTGTGTAAAAGAGGTGCACAGAGCTGCACAATATTTGTGGGTTGTGGTTTCCGAGTGTGTTATTATGAGGAAAATATCATCATCTGCATTGCCTCCACTGATCACAAACTTGAGCATACAAGTTGGTCTATTATGATTTTCTTTTGCAAATGAAGCACCTTATATGTAGGCTTCTAAGTTACACCAATAAAATCTACAGTTGCTACAAGAACTTGGCTTCAGGGAAGGAAAGAAAATGATCAAAGTAGGAGGAGCTGACAAGATAAACAATAAAGAGGGTGAGAGAGGATTGGGCCAGGGATGGAGGTGAAGGGAGAAAAGTGGAATGTAAAGAGTGAGAGGGTGGGAGGAAGGAAAAAAAACTAGGAAGGTAGGAATAGTGAAAAAGAGGAGGTAAAGAGAGTGGGCAAGAAATTCCTTCACTGATGTCGGGTTTCCTCTCTGACAAAATCCTCTAAACATGGAATGTAGCAAGTGACTGACAGAGTACTTGCAATGTATTGTGGATGTGTATGCACTCTTATATGTTTTACAGCAGCTGGCATCTGTACATTTTGAAAAAAGCCAAATGTTCCACTTTACCCTCGTCTTTATTTTCATCTTCCTCTCTGCCTGCCAGAGCGTCTCGTCATGAGAAGAGAGTTAAAATATGCCAAAAGGAAATAGCTCTAGCAGTCGTGCATCCAAACCTACTAGGACCTGCCATTATGAGGCTCCCTTCTTTAAAAAAAATAAATAAACAAAAGCTTCTTTCCCATCTTTCTGTCATATATTATACCAGTGGCTCCTAACACTTACCTACCTCTTGAAGGATAAGTATGATGCCAGTCTACAGCTTTCAGTGCATTTTTCTGTGCATCCAAGCCCTGACATACCTTCTCCCTCTGTGCCATAGACCTCCCTTGATGTCCCAGAACACATCCATGAGCCACACCATTGCACTAAGTGTTCCCTTATTACCATGGATACGAGGCAATCACATGTACACCATCCTACAGCTGTAAATACTCACTCATTATTTACTCCTCATAAGGTTATTTTTGCTAAAAACCTTCAGTGCCCAGCTGTTTCAGGATAACAACTAACCTTTTTTCTAAAGAAATGAAGCTACCTATCAGTGCGCTTGAGGCTAAGAGCCTCAAACAGGGTAGGGAAGTCAACAGTTGAGAAATAGCCAGTATAGAATAAAAATGTACTGTAGAAAATGTAGTAATAACACCAGCTTTATCTTTCAGAACAGAGTCATGTGTTCAATAGAGCCCTTGTAATTACAAAGACTGACTTTTCTACTCTTGATTTCAATAATTTTAAGATATAAGACTGACCATTAATTCACAAAACAAATACTAGCAGCCCCAGCTCATACCCACCGACAGCTCATAGAGACCGGCCAATGTACCAATGTACCTGAAAAAAACTTGCCTTCTCCTCCATATTTCTGTCTCTATAAGCACCTGTAGGTGGCACACTCTTCCTGGCAGTTGCTGTGGCTGAGCGGTGAGTCTCTTGCAGACCTGTGGCTCTGGCCCGCTGTCTGCTGTCTATGAGGCCATTGTATCAATGAAGTAAAGATAGCATCTCTCAGTAGACATCACCTCCATAGACACAGAGTGCCCAGTGTTCACGTCCAACCGCCCATGAATGCGAGCTCAGCGGCTGCTCTGCTCCCACTGACAAGTCTCTCTCTTCTATTTCTGTTTTTTGTCAGCCCCCCAACACCCACCCCCTTCTCTCCTCTGTCTCTGTCCTAATTACACCAAACACTCAGCACACTTATAGCCTCAACATCTCTCAACTCCCCCTGTGATTTACTGCCACTTACTTGCCTGTGCAAGTGCAATGGGCTCACATAATCTATTGTTGAAAACAGCAACAGATTGTGACGCTGTAAATAATGCAGCATGATCTCAACTCACATAAATGGTATCACAGGGATTCGTTCACAGGTTAGTGGAGGTGCTGCCCAATAACTAGTTTGTCCAGGTGGAATGACTTCATTTCATCTCAAACAATAATTACATCAAGTATTTGGTCTGTTGCCAGTATATTATGAACAGCTGACATGGGTATCCATCCATTTCCATGGCAACCACAGTACCTCCCCTGACATTCGACAGGGTAGCTTGTGAGCTGAAGGTCGGACCAGGTGTGTATCAACCTGTCACCACACGAGGATGGCAGCTGATGAGGCTGCTGCAGGAAGGAGGTGACGACCGACAAAGTAATTGTGTCTGTCAGACTGCTAGCTTCACTCCTCTGCCTTCTCAGGCTTCCGCAGTAACGCCCAGCAAAGCACATTCAACAGGCAGTTATCCAAATGGGCACTGCCATGCAAAGTATAATTAGCTGCAAGTGCAAGCTGGAAAATGTTGAAATCTTGAGATCAGAGTATAGTTTTCTACAGAGCCTGGGTTCACTTTTCAGTCCTTCAGAACTTATTATGAAAGAGACAACAACTCTGCTAAAAATGCCCATGTGCCTCATGCTCATATGATTTTTTACTTATCTGCGTTTTGGGTATTGTGTAGTTTTTCTGGGTTACACCTTTGTGGTTGCTGAGTAACAGGATCTACATTTGCTGTTGTATGGGCTGCACCATGTTGGATTAGGTTGACTCTTTTTTCGTGCTGAAACAAATGAGTTGGTGTTTTCAACATAAATTGTTACATCCCTGCCACTTCTACAACTGTTCAACAGTCGTGGTTATGTAATTAGTGAAAGTAAACTTCAATGCAGCTGTAAACGCAAATGTCGAAAAGCATGACTTTATTGAAAGAGTGAATACGATAGATGAAATTTGGTCCCTTTGAAAAGTAATTCTGCCTCTGGAGACATCTCCTTTTCCTTCTGGGATCCAGCTCTTTCAAAATCGAGCAGACATCCTGTTTACTTACTCATAGGCCATACTCTCTACATTTAGAATATGTCCATCTGTATTCGTGCAGTTGTCCCGAGTACAGAAACTTGGCGCAAATGTATTGCAAGAGAACACAAAACACATTGTGAGGTAACAAAAAAAATAGTCCCCCAAAAAATCTTGCCATGAACCTTAAGGGGCTCCATAGATTTGGCTGTACTATCTCATCCTTGAATTTCAGTCAATGTTTTCCTTAGTAATACTAAAACCTGGACTGTTGTTGCTATATACTGTACAGTCAGTGGAATAACCTCTGTCAGAGCAGGGGCATATAACTATGTTCTGTCATTCCTCAGGTAATTCCTGAGACCCAGCCCAGCTGCACTTCCCCCCTCCATCCCCACCACCCCCAACTCAAATTACCACATTCCTTTCTCCGTAACCTGCTCTTTAGAGTCTGAAAGTGAAGGAAAGGATGCCTGAGGAGACGCCTTTTAGAGCAGTGCACAAACTCTGCACAGTAAATACCTGCACAGAGGAGAGAGGCACACTAGTGGAGGGGGTCAATACAGTTCAAAGCTGCAACGGACTGTAAAGCACTGGTGCTAAACTGACTGAGGAGGTCACATCACTGTGCTGTAGAGTCAAAGGTGCACTCTGCTTTTAATCAAAATCAAAATATCATTTTGTATACTTTAGATTTTATAACTGCTATATATTATTCTCACATTATGGATGTCTACTGTTGGTTACCAGCACTCCATCAATACAATCAGAAAAAATATGCTTCCCGAACACACAAACACACGTGCACACACACTCACACAGGCACACACACACAGGAAGAAAAAGTGGTTCTATGAAATCTCTTTTATAGGTAACGGTTGAGGGGAAGGAATCATTCGAAAAGATCTTTTAGTTGTTTAATTGTTTAAACTACTCTAATTAGCCCCATTTATTCAGGCAGTTGACAACCTCAGATAAACAACATCCAGAATCGGACGACAAAGTGTCTCAAAGGGAGTGAGGAGGCTTCGCAGTCATCCTTGTAGCAGCTGTCAGGCTGTTATATGACATAACATAAACATGAACTTGAATTAGCCAACCGTGAGGCTTTGGCTAACATCATGGATCATCATGGAACAGGAGGCTAAACATTAGCAACATTCAACATTTCCTGCTTCCACAGTAAATTTACATACACAACCCATGGATGTATTATGAGAGGTCTTTTAAGAGGTCAACAAGTGTTGCCAATCTGAAGGATTTTCTGCCCCTGAATCAGGCTGTCGCCTGCATCTCATGGGACGAACTGCATTTGTAGAGCAGCATATAGGAACACCCTCTCTCTGAAACGACTTGGGATTAGCCAAAGTCTCCCGTCAAGAACTGAATTTTTTTAAGCTTGAAAACAGAGTCAAGAAGAGGTGTAGAAGCCTAATCTTCTCTTAGATCAGCTGAATTACAAACTGCTTAGATAGGCAAAAACGTACGCCACCTACACAAAAATTTAAATTGTGATTGAACTGTGGACTAGTGGATGAGATGGGAAACAGCTGGGACAAAGTGCAGTTGACATTGCTTGATATAATGGCAAAAAATATATCCTGCAAGTTCCAAAATACAATGTCTTCTTATAGAATATGCCAGGTAACATTATAGGGTCACACCATAGCAGTAGTAGTAGAAGCACCATGACCAAAAGTAGTACTTAACATTGGGTGCTTCCGGACTACATCTCCTTCACCCTGGACAATTTCCAAAGTGGGCATTTTGTATTCCAAGTAAACTATGACAACTAAACTGTTACAGTAGATTTTGTTCCAGTTGTTCACAGGGGAGGAAGGGTTATCAAACTAACAAAACTAATTTTGGGTAAAATATTGATTTTCACTATAGAAATAACAACCTAAAGAAAATTGGGAAGCCTAATCCATCTGTCCAGATCTGCTTTAATTCTATTCCATGCTTCTAAGTAGTTAAAGCTTAAAAATCATTCTTGAAGTGGACAACTGGACTGTTGGCTGGCATTTCAGCTGCGTCAATCTAAGAGCTAGAGTTAAACCGATTAATCTTAAAGACAGAACGACAATCAAACTCTATACAAATGGATGGCAAACTACAACATCATCAGCATATAATGCCAGGATAATTAGGATAATTAACCAGTGAGTACCAGAGACGAGGGGTTAGAGTGCAATAAATACATGTATAAAGCCCTCACCAGAACCCATTGTTTCCAGGACAGACCATAAAAAAGGGGCATTAACGTCTATCAAAGGCAAGAGCAAGACACTCTGCCCTAACCCGAAAAGAAATAGGTTGCCAATGTGGGAGGTGTTCAGATTTCATAAAAAGGAGCTGACAGACACCACCGTCTGCAGGAAATGAAATCAACAGTAACTGCAGTACCACCAACCTAGTCACCCATCACCATTTACCTCCATCACCCTGAAGATTTCGCCACAGTAGAGAGAGTAAGTTGCAGTTAGTTTGCTAGCGGTGAAACAGGAAATTTTATATTGAGGTCTTACTTGTGTTGTTGATGCTAAATTATCAAGGCATTAGAGTTAACAGTATTTTCTTTCTACTGGCTATTTGTTAGGCAGCATCAAAGAAATGAAAGAGAGCAAGGGGCTCAGGTCAGCTAATGCTGTTTGAGCCAGTGGGGAATAAAAGAAAAGCAGACACAGCTAGAGCATGTCAGGATGAAGCCATCACTAAATCGAAATCGTGCTTTTCTTCCATCACAAAAAAATACAAGACAGACATACAATATAAGACAGAAGAGGAAAACAGTAAGTAAGGACATTGTCCGTGGACATGAAATCACCGTAAATTAGAGTGGTTAGTTTGATTCTTTGGTCTCACATACAAACTTTCTGTCCCCTGCTCCCCACAAGTGTTCATATCTCTCTTCATATTGTATTGATGGTAGATGTTAGGCCTTATGGATCTTTTGTTTATCAGTTCATCATTTTCATTTTTATAGATATTGGTCAAAACCTACGAATTCAAGATTCAAGTGGTAATACATTCTTATCCTGTCATCCTCTACAGTAAAGCGGCTAGGAATGCTGCTGGACACTGTGTAGTAATAGTTGGATAATATTCTGAAGAGAGGGAATTAATTAAATTGATTAACATCTGTTCCTGTATAAACAAAGTCAGAACTGCTCCCAGCAGCATTTATTTAGATTTTTATATTTACTATATCGGGTACAGAATACTCATTGGTGGGAAAAAGTTAAAATGGATGATCTCGTCATCTTTATTAATCCAGGATTTCACACACTGACAGCAACTCTGAGATATATTGACCTAATTAGTTCACTGCTCAGGGCACTTTTATCTCACATCCAGTTACAACACACACTTTCTCTTAAATGAAAGCATAAACAGTCGTGGCCTTCAAGTTTCTCCAGCACTGTAGGCAGCACCTCAGGACAGACAAGGAAAGAGAGAAACATCTTCCCCTCAGGAAACAGGATGTCCCGACTCATACCAGTGCCCTCAACAGACTCATACTCCCAAACAAAATAAAGTTTTTCCAAAACACAATATGGGGCAATCGGAAGCTCGGGGGCCACCCAAAGCTGTTTCAACCTTTTGATCATCGCCTCATCTACGTCTTTATATGTTCTCAGAAGCAGAGATGGTTCCAAGTTAAACAGGCAGTCGGCAAACTCATTCATAAGATGAAGAGGGATTGTGCTTTGATAAAAAATAATATGGAAATTTTCAACATCCTGCATTCTGTCAGGTGATCAGACTTGGCCTGTATCTCATTCTTGCTGATGTCCATCTTTCTTTATATGAACTAACAAGATGGAGATGTACCCTCTGTCATTGTGGTACAGAATGTATATTAAAGTTTGGTTTAACCTGTACTAATGTTGCCAATACTTGCATTAAAGCCATGAATCTAAAGCAATCTTGCACAGTTCCATTACTTTATTGATTACTTATATCACGTACATGACATTTAGCATGTGATTCAGAGCTAATCAGAAATTTGTTACTGTTAGTAAGGAACTGTTTACTAATTATTGATCTGACTCCAACATTGTCAGGAAATTCAGATTACATCTGAGTTCCCCTGAAAACTAAATCTGACCACTCTTCGTTGAGCAGAATGAAAAAATACTCCTCTTTTCTAACCCTCTCTCCCTGATAACTTTCATACACTTCCTTTATTTAATTACAGGTAGGAGCTTATTATCACATACCGGTCTAGTCTGTCCTCAAGTATGATGAATTTATGACTCTTTTTTCCTCTCCATTGGATAATGCTTGATACATAATTGTCAGTAACACTATATATTCAGTGCCCCTATTTAGTATTTATATGCAGTTTACAAGCATTTCATAAATAGTTTGTAAAACGCTATAATGCAGTTGCTTGCAGCTATAACAACATTCTGAGTGCTTATCAGTATCCAGTATTTGTTAGCAAGTATAACCTCTCCTATAAAGACATAGTTTGTCGTATAGCACCAGTGTTTTATTATGTATATGGTCATTCATTATCATGTGGTTCTTCACTTATGGGTGTTCACATTTGGAGATACAGTTGCTGACATATACATCAATAGCTACTTAACACTCATATCTGCTCACATCTACATTATAGTGTGTTCTTAACCATTAATGAAATGTTTCTTTACAGACATAAATAGCCAGTTGTCAGGATCTACTTGTTAGGTATTCATCAATTAATAAGCAGTGAGTTTCTGATTAGTCCTGTCTTCACTGGTTTCTACTCAGGATTGTGTGGATATTATTGTTAGGTGTTCCCACAAATTAAGGATTTGAGATCACACATACACTAAATTTAAAGGTGGATGAAGTAAAGCAGTTATTCATTTATATCCAGGATCCAGAGCAGGTCCCCCTGGCCTCCAAGGCCATATGATCCCTCTGCCCACAGAGGAATAAGATTGGGTCTTTCATTTCCTCCCTGCTCTGCACTCTGTTTTGCAGATGCCTGGTTCCTTTTTGCCCGTGTGGAGATCTGAGTGTGGCTCATAGCAAGCAGATCCTAATCCACAGCGGCAGGGACCTCTCCCTGTCTGTTGTCTTTGCAGATTTGCCCCTTGCTCTGTTTTCAGCGTCAAGGCGGAAAACGTTTTCCATTACTGGGGAAGGAACATGAATGGTCGCTTTGTTGGCTGGTCTTCATGTAGGTTTGGTCAGGTCTTTGAGTCCCCCCACGACCACCAGCACTGCATTACACCCAAAACTCACTACAACTATAACTACCCCTCTCTTACCACACTGTCTAAATGTATTCTCTCAATACAACAGATGTGTAAGGATTTATACCTATTTTTCTTTCTGTCTGTCTCTTTTTTTTTTGATCACAGGAAGTAAGAAGTAAGGGGCAGGACTGAAGCTTTGATCCAGATGGGGCCGTCTGAGAGCATGAGTAAGACCCATGAGCAGGGCTCAACAAAGGATGCTCAGTGCTGCGGGCTTGACCAACTTTATGTGATGAAGAAAAGGAAAGAGTCTCTGTTTTCATCTCCCTTATTTCAACTTCAGCACATTCTTTACCAAGAAACTCCCATTTAATTTCACATGGCTCAAACTGATATCCAATCACATTTTTACCTGGATTAAACTTAAATGCAGAGTATATACACAATCTCTCAAATGATCCCTCAACCCCACAGTAGTCAAAGCTTTCTCCACACATACTAATTAAATTTGCCAAGGCTATTCATTTGCTGCTTTGGTCCAGGCGGCAATATCTCAACAACTAATTGATGAATTGCCATGAAATGTTGTAGACACATGATGTTCCCCAGTAGATAAATCTTCTTAATGGCTTCGGTGATCCCCTGACTTTTCCTCTAGCACCACTGGCCAGCATGTGGATTAGGGGGAAACGTCTAAACAATTGTTGGATGGATTGGTACTAACATTCATGTCCCCCTCAGTATGAATTCTAATAACTTTGGTGATCCTCTGACTTTTTATCTACCGCCATCATCGGGTCAAATTCCACTGTGTCGGCTTTTTTAGTTTATGACCAAATACCCCAAAACTAATGAAATTCACCTCAGCCTCAGCTGAACACCATACCTGCTTAAAATCAGCATGTTAACATTTTAATTACAAACATGTTAACGTGTTGACATTAGTGTTACGCTTAAAACAAGCCTCACAGTGCTGCCTTGAAAAAGCAAAAGTTGATATTAAAGGAACAGTTCAACAGTCTTACAATCACCAATGGCGTTTTCGAGTAACCAGCACAGACTCCAGGTCATTGTTGCCCTTGCACAGGCAGATTTTTCTTGGCACTCAACCTTGGCTAACTGTTTTCCCCTGTTTCTGGTGTTTATGCTAAGCTAAGCTAACCAGCTGCTGGCTTTAGCCTCACATTCACAGCAGAAATGAGAGTGGTATCCATCTTCACACCTAGCTCTCAGCAAGAAAGCAAATTAAATCATTTTCCAAAATGTCTACCCATTCCTTTAAGCACAGAAAGTGTGTGAGGCCTGAACTTACGTTAAAAGAAAGAAATGATTGTTAGCAGCGATTGGGCCAATGTAGTACGACAAAAAAAAAGAAACAGATGTCTAACAAATCATTCAACACCAGCTACACCTAAGTGGCTTTGTATCGACATCAGTGGTCATAGAGGTCACTAAGGCCGACTCCTGTTTGTGGGAGGGCCGGCGGTATCCAGGGATATTGCTTGGAGAAACACTACGGATGCAGAGAGAGGTTAGAGGGAGGCAAACAGAGCCGTGGGTCAGTTTGTTTGGGATTCTTGAGAGGAGATAGCAGTTCACAAAGACTTTCTAATGGGAACCAGCTGACCACTAATAAAGCCATAGCCAGGCTGGGGCTATTTGCTTTTGTTGTGGACCCTTAGAGGGGGGGTTCTGTTTATTGTGCTTTATTCTCCCAAGCTCCTCAAAAGAAGGCAAGAGAAATTTATACAGGGCTGAGCTTACTTGTGTCCACTGGACTTTATCGTGCTACTCTATGAGTTTTCCCAGAGTGATGAAGATTTGCTGATACACCATAAAGTGAAAGACGACAAATCCTCTTGATTTGCCGACCTTGTTCTACACTTAACACTTCTGATTTTCTTTGGATATTGTAGTTCAGTAAGGTCTTTTAAAGCATAATTTTTTGCTATGCTTTTTCTAAAAGTCGAGAGCTTGGTGACTAAGCAAACAGTATAAGGAATGCGTAGCATGTATAAATAAATATGCATTAAGTTGCCAGTTTATTAGGTACACCTAGCTAAAATGAATGCAGTACAATACAAAAAACATAAACTAATACAATAAATTTAAATTGTTTTAGGGAAATGTTGATTCAGTTCAGGTGTTTCTATCATAAGGTCCCCCAGTTTATATCAGTGAAGGTAGGCTATATAACAGAAACACATATCTGTATAAAACACAATCATTGGCTAATTAAAAAAAGAAACAAATACAACACTGTGAAAATACTTTCAGTAGTCCTGAATTCTGCTCTTTGCATAAGAAGAAATATGAACTGATGATTTGTGGACTGACTGATATAATACTGGGTAGAAGAGAATATGATTATATTCGCTCCCTGGTGACTGTGTCCTCTTTTCTAAATTATGGGATATGTCTGGTTTCCTGTGTAAGAACTTTTCTGCTGCTCATCCAAAATCAACACGGAGATTGTGGTCAGTTTATGCAGAGAGGCAAAAGATAAAAGAGAATTTGTTTCCTCTCTAGAGTTCCATGTCTTTTATTTTTTCTCCAAAGACAAACAAGAGTGTTTTGTTTTGTCTGAGCGTCGGCTGTGCTGTAGAGCATGTCGGTATTCCTTTTAGAAAACGCTTGATTAATTTATGGAAATGATCCAAGATGCTGTAGGTGTTGAACTGCAATGGGTGAAAGTTTTCTCTAGATAAAACATGAGCCCATCGTATGTAAGGCTTTGTAAAGGCTTCTACTGTATGTTAACCGTAAATATAGTAGAGGTCAAACGTGGGCTCAGCTCAGTTATGTTTGATCACTTACATGTCTGGAGTTAAGTTGTGCTATAATCTACAGCACTCAGAATAAATATTAACATTATAACCAATTCATTGTAAAAGAAAAATCATGTTCTATTATAATTATATATTAGATATTCTTTAGTATATATCTGGGAGTATAAATAGTAGTTGAATAGTGATCTGAAGTGTCAGAATTAAACAAGCCGAGTCTGATTTTCTAGTCTGTCCTGTGGCAAAATTTAGACGTTATGACGATGACATGATGGTTTACTGAGAGAAATCTTTGTATGGAGAGAAATTTGATAAATTACTCATAAATAATCCTGCACATATGTAAATCTTGTTTTTATCAGTAGATCATAAAATGCCTAATTTGTCTCCATGATGGTGAGGCAACAAATTGGGATATTAACAGAAATTATGTGCACATACAATTAATTTGCAACAGCGAATATGTATGAGGGAAATGTAATGCTGACCGAATTATGTTTTCTATTAATATAATGAGGAAATGTTATTAATGTTGTTAGTTAATGTAACTGGCAAGTCGGATACTAAACGTATCCATAAAATGTTCACTGACAACATAGATCATTACTTTTCTGTATTTCATTTCATTTCATTTCATAGGTATTTCGTTTCTATTCATTTTGTTTCTGACAAAATAACCGAAATGACACTCTTTTCTTAACCTTAACCAAAGTCCATAAGCATAACCTCAGCCTTGACCATTGAGACAAATTCTGAACTCAGGTATGATAGTCAGTTTGTACCACAGCAGTATTGAACTACAATGATTCATTGCATCAAAAAAAGACTGTTTGTGAACATAATCCAGGTAGCGCTTACATTTATCACAACATAATTAGGAAAGCAAATCAGTTGTGTATCGATATAATGCATAGGAGACAGAGCTGGTCTGTTTTGACAGCAAGTACGGCAAAAGTGTTGTATTACAGTCACATTCTTCGTTTTCCTGATGGAGCGCAGCAAAACTAAATAAAGGAAATGCTTTGTTTTTATCACATTTCGTATCACTGTTAAACAACACCATCCCTCACAACACCCTTTAAAACTAGCCTTACTGCTCAGCTCTTGCATGTGAGAAGCGGAGCTGTTTTTTCCTCCTCATTTAACTACTTGAGTGTATTTACATTTCCGTCTAGTGATTACAGCTGCAGTCAGGGTGGACATCATAAGATATACTCATTATCTTTTTACATGGTGAAAAACAGATTTCAGCACTATTCTGTTTGACTGTTCTATTATCAAAATTAAGAATATCAACTCTGTATGTTTATCACTGTCTATGTTATATTCCCGCAACATACTGTTATTGTCTTCTCTTTTCCATGTATTGCAGTATCCAAAGTTAGCACAGTTAGTCCCCTACTATTACAACACAAGCTAAAAGAGCCCCAGCTGAACTTTTATGACAAAATTGTTTAAATTGTATTATAACTATGGGAGCAATGCCACTGCAGTTAAGCCTCTGTGAAAACAGTCTAACAACAAGCAAGCTGTAAAAAGCTGTCCCATTCCTTCATGCCACAAATGTAACTTGTAAACAAAATGTCTAAAATGGAAAATGCTGTCCATTTTTTTTATTTACGAAAGAATACGGAAGGTCACCGAAGGTTGATGCACATAAGGATGAAGGACGACACCAATGAAAGTGAAGCTCAGATAGGTATCATGTAATCAAAGGCCCATGTGCAAAGGGACACCATGAAAAGGACAACTAGATCTTACACTGAAACAGGTGAGTAAAGGAGTGTGTTCAGATAACTGGAAGGCAAATAGACAAGAGGAAAATGAATCTTGCTTTTTGATCTGCATCAAAATTAACTTTATTTTGGCATTTCAAAAGGCTTTACGTAAGGGCTTTAGTCATGGGACATTTGCTGCCTTCTGTTGCAATGGTGCTTACAATTAAGAATTAAACCTTTACCCTTATAACTTTACTGTATGTAAGATGTTGGAGAAAATGACCAATTGCTACTGTGCTGGATGTGGACGCTGAGAGTTTGCACATGAATACTCGCTGGCAGCCAGGAAACTTGATCTTACCCATGCCACTCGCAAACAATCTACAGATGGGCCACAAAACTCTGGCTTCCAGTCAGACAATAGTTTGGAGGGAGACGCTGAAGAGTGAACTGAATGATTCCTGGCACTTGCTTATGATTGAATTTCTCATAAAAATGCGTTATTCTTTGGCAGGCTGATAATTAAACTGATGGGCCAAGAACTGGGGGATGAAAAATTAAAACAAGGTTTGGAGTTAAACGAGCAAATTGAATTAATCATTCCAGCAAATGTGTGGAGAGATTTGTTGATGAATGTTGTATTGTTACTGCGGTGGCAGCACAAAGAGTCACTCACTATATTGCACCAGTAGGGATCTTTGCTTCTCCATTTCCTTTGGGAGCCTTTCAAAGCCACTTTCCTGCTGGAAAATAAAAACAGAGAGTCACATACTCAGGGGTGATTGATGTTGCAGTTATCATAAAGGGAGCCCCGTGACCAACACAGACCCTTACTATTTATTATACCTGAGCTCTGCTCTGTAACTCTCCCTCATTACTGTTCGCATATAACACCTAAAGATATTTTGTGAAGTAACTGCCTTCCCTTTCGTTTCACTGTAAGTCATTCTTGGAAAAGTAGGCATTTCAGACTAATTCTACTGCGTCAGACCTTTGGATAAATCAAGACCTTGTGTTGCCCAGTATTGACACAGGCCTGTTCTCTGCTGCTTGAAAAGCTTTCACTGTCTGTATGAGGTGAACACTTCACAATCCAGACTTTTACCTACCTGGGCTCTGCGTAGCTCCACCTCGACGACCAAAGGATTCCACAGGCAGGACATATAGAGGGCTCTCTGTAGAGAGCAGCAGAAAAATGTGCACAAGGTTGAAAAGTTGTTTTCATAGCAAAGGATTTATATTAAACATTGGATAAGCCAAAGCCATGTGGTAAAGACATAGGAGGGTCTATAAGCTGAGTATGAAGATTGAACATTCAAAAACACAAGTAATAGTGTTACTGTGAATTTAGCGTGTGCATTTAATGTACTTCCTAATCTTAAAAGAATAAAACCTTGGATGTGATACCTGTTTGCCTGACCTGCACATGTGATCACACGTGAGCAGAGCTTCTTGATCAGTGCCTCTTTTTAGCCTGCACTCCCTTTAATCGTGTCATTATGAGATCCCACAATCTAGACAGCAGACGAGTACAATGGGACACGGAGAGACAAAGTCTAATTGGTACAACAGCCCACTGCCAGTCTGAGACTCAATCAGAAGTTTTCATTCTGTGCAGACCACAAAACTAATTGATGTATTTTTGTGATCGCCTGGCAGTCACATCATTGGTAAAATTATGATGCCGCTCCTACAGCAGCATAAGTGCACATGCAGTGTTGAGGCTTAACTGTATCTGTAATCTGTATAAAATTCCTGTGCAGACCATTAAACCACACTTCAAATAATTTGACATAGAGAAAGTCACTCCCTGTGAAGTCAGGTACATAAACACAATACTTTAACAGTCTATGAGGTAACTAAACAAGAGTATGAGACAGAATCAAGCAAATATAAAGTAAATAAACATAATTTTTGTTATTACTGACTGCTAAAATCCTGCTACGAGCAGCGATTGTCCAATGATAGCTTAGCAATCATGCTTAGCAGCTATGCACAGCTTTGGATTTATCCGCAGGTTGAAGTAGATTGTACGGGACTGTAGTAAAAGCAAGGAGGATGCTCTCTTTTTTAGCCTTTCCAAAACCAAATACACTAGCAACATTTTAAGGAATGGATAAAATGGTGGTCTGCAAACATTAGCATGTTCACCTACGTTAGGCACACACTGCTGAAAATACGAACAATAAAGCATAGATGTAACCTCTGTCTTACTTACTCAAGTATGTAAGCATCCAAACAGGGTTATGTTAGAACAAAAATAAAAGTATGATCTTACATTTTTCCTTATCATACTGATAATACTTGGGCCAGCACGGTCTGCATCTCAACATCTGAAGAGTTAAACAGCTGTTAATTTTAATATCAGTTTGAGTCATTGATTAGTAAGCTAAAGCTGAAACTTTAGCCTCAGTCTTTTAGAAGGATATCAGCTACTTACCACTACCACTATTTACTCAGCTCACTTACAGATGATTAAGTTATGATAGCAGGAGTTCATAAAAATAAATATGCTAGCAACGGTCACAGACTTAAGTTAGTAAAGTTAGCATACCTCTGTCTGCAATCAGGGACACATTTCTAAAATAACTTTTGAGTTGTAAATCTGCCCAGATGTAGTGTTCTTAGTATCAAAATTATTTCACCAGCCGCGCATTTTGCTACTCAGCAAATGCAGCCTTTCTGTTTCCGCAGACCTTTGCTTTGACAGAACGCCTGTTAATTCAAATGTCAAGTAAAATAAACAGGGTATAATGGCCTTGCTAATGGAGCGAATCTCATAAAAATCTTGTACATTTATGTGAGAGAAAGCAGTAGCCTATTATGACTGCAGCCAAGGATGGTTTATTTCCCTTGGTGGAAGTGAGGCCCTAACCCTCTCATCAAACATTTGCAGTACTGAACACGTCTGTTTGGTGGAACAAACAGAGCATCTAGGGCGAGCCACATTTCATCCCAGCCATCAGAGTTTGTGCAGTGTCAGAAAATACCTCTGCTCCAGAGCTGAGTTTACCTGTGGAAACATCACAAACAGAGGGACTTCTGAAATCCTGGCCCACTCAAAGAAAATAGAGCTGCCAGAGAGGGAATTCTACTTTCTACTCCCACAATAAACCTGCAGTTGGATAAAGTTTCCGGAGTGGGGGGTAAAATCATCACAATGGCATGGCACCCTAACAAACTTCATCAGCTTCTTTACTTTCCCTCATTGTTTGGAACCAAAACATGGGGAGGATATGTACGTCATTCCTCTACTCAAACATTCCCACCCCAACTTCTTCCTCCTCCCTCTGAGGACACATAAAATCGACCCAATTGACATGCCCTTTGCGGAGATGACAGTTGTCAATATCTTTAAGCATCTGAGAAATGTTCAAAAAAAGCTCAAATGTCCACATCTGAGGTGGACAAAAGCACACGTGTCCATCAACACAAGATATCATGATTAATCTCTCAGACAGAAATTCTAATAAGCCTACTTATTAGACACTCATATGGCCACCCAATATGTCGGTGAGGCAGCTGCTGAAAAAGTAAAAATGTTAATTTGTTCTACAGTCCTTGAAAAAGTCAACTCTACCAGAAACCCAGCTGCTGAGTCAACTGAAATGATGGATAATCAACTAAACTGTTGAATTCACTGACCATTTAGTCAGCCAGGCAGTCAGTGAAGTGAGCATCCAGTACAGACATCCAGGAAGAAGTCCCTATTTTGGCATTTTCTCCGTCGATCTTAGATGGGAGCTCTTGAATGAAAAAAGCATCCTTTTTTCTCTCAACACAGCCTGAGTGATTTATCCATATTCCTATGTTAGTTTACTAGCATGGGTTAGGTTACTAGCACAGTGGGAAAACAGCTGCACATATTTGCTAAATATTCAACAGTTTTATGAATCAGATGTCACCAATGAACTTAACATCAAGACAGACTGTTTGATAGATTGTTCAAGAGTATCTGTCTAAACAATACAAAAGGATACTGAGTAGTTTTGCCAACAATCAGCCAACAGTGCATCATCTGTTATTTTTGTGTGCCTGATCTTTGCCATATTTAATGTGTAGTAAATCCTGTTCGCTACTGCTGGTGGTGTTTTTGTCTTTTCTTATGAAGCGCCTTGTACAATGGGATTTAGAAAGGTACCACAACCTATAGATTAGCTTGTGTTATACTGTCCTTTGAGCATTTTATATTAAAAGCATTTCAAGTAAAGCAGCAATGATAGGATCTGGATCATTTTCTCTGTCCCTTTCACAGATGAAGTCATTTATTTCTGGCCTCTGACTTTTAAGTGTTCTATCAAAACTCATCCTTCTTCTTGTAATCACTGGATGCACTTCTCTCTGATCTCTTCGGCCTGTTTTCATGCAAGTTACTGGAAAAGGCCCCGTCTGACTCCCCACAGGTGAACAGAGAGGCCATTCAACTAATTTCTGAAGTTATTTACTGGACCTCTGCCACTGGCCGATTAGAGCTCACTGGTCTACCAACCTAATCCACCGAGGGGGGTCCAGGCTGGAGTTTTGAAACATACTGTGCCTGCACAGGAAGGTGCTAAGCAGATGTGGTTAGATTGCAACATTTTAAGGTGCAATGATGGGAAACGCATAGAGCATTTTTTTTTCTCTTGATGTACAACAGGCTCAAAAGCTGCCTGATTAAAAACTATAAGAATAAAGTGAATAAATGTGTTGGTACAGTGGTAGATGAATATGCCATGAACATGACATGCACTGGTGCAAATAATCAACTACTGCATAATTCCCTTCCTTGACACTTTTTATGGTACATTTTGACCACAGCTGTATTTTCATATAATGGTCCTGTCCATCAGAAACATGCCTGAAGGGACAAAAAAACAGCAGATCTCTCCATCCAGATTTAAATCCCCCTTTGTGTGACTAAGTCCATTATTGTGGAATAAGCCCATTAAAAACAGAAAATAATGCCAGTAATGCCATTTTAGATGCCACTGAGTTGTTTGGCAAGAATGTTTAATTCCTGATTCATTTTGTTTAATGGTGCACTATAATCAGCTTAGAGGATTGCTGCTCTTTTGCCGAAAAGGTTGACATGCATTTCTTCCACAAGGGGGCCTTTTAATCTGAGGCTTTGTGATGTGTCACTGTACAGGAGACTGAATATTGGTCTTGTTTATGAATGCATGTTCCCTAGTTGAACACACACACACACACACACACACACACAGTCTCCTCTTTAGGTGGCTATGAATTGCACTCTCACACAAACACACACAGCATAATCATTCCCTACAGTATACCAAAACACACACACACACACACACACACACACACACACACACACACACACACACACACATACATATATATATATATATATATATATATATATATATATATATATAAATATTTCACTATTTCCAGCCCTCACACACACCTCTCTGTGTAAAAGATTCATATTCACAGACACACATCGTGAATAACCACAGGTATACAAACATGCCAAGACATGTTTGCTTTTCTTTTTATCTATTTAAGAGTTATCACCACCATATGTAGAGCATATTAACTCTGGACCATCCAGAACACTGTTCTTTTGTTTGCCAGGCAGGTAGCCGTCTCCGTTGGCCCAGTGACCTGCTTCCTGCCTTCCCAAGCAGCCCTGATCATGGCCTAAAGTGTTTCTCCCCTCAGCTGGAGGAGGACTGGATTACAGATACCTGCAGAGCTCTATTAAGGTGACTCTCTCAGGGGTATATATACTTAGTTAGCAATATGGACAAAATAAGTAATTACTAGAAGACTGGAGAAAATGAATGCGAAAGTGATACATTTTATGAGCACATTAAAACTACCCTCTGGAGTTTTTGACTACTAGCTAACATTAGGGACCAATGTTATTACAAGTGGGACCCTGTTTTGTTTGTATTGTGCACAAATGAATAATGTCAGAGTAAACGTCTCTTCAAAGCTGCGTGAAATGTTTTTCAGCCACTAGTACAAAAGCTTCACAATAAATTCACAATATAAATCTCTTATGACTTATTGTTAAGAAAAAAGTGGCTACTTAGTAGAACACATAGAGGCGACAGCTACCTGAAAAAAAGTCCTCTAATTTTGGTCAACTATTAAGATGTATCTGTCTTTAGCTTGCCAGATGCTTGGTGCTTTCTTTATAAGACACTCATTTACTTTGACTTTCTGCCATTTTTAAGCTGCAGAGTTAAAATTCGGATGGTGAAGGATTGTTTGCTAAAAATGTCTGAGGGTTTGGTGAGAGCTGAAAGACTTAACCGCTCAGCAAATGTACCCAAAAACCTCATCAGTGAGATACAAGTGACTAAAAGCTGCATAGAACGACGTTAGGAGTTGATTCTCAGTGGGCTCGTTAGAGCAAGAAAACTACTCACATTTGATTCAATGTTAATATCAAAATTATTGCTTTTTGGAGCTTTAAGTGACAGTTTGTGTTGGTCACCATGTAGGTATTCACTTTCACTCATTTCTATCTATTTTTTTTATTTTATCTATGGGCCCTTTATCTGCTCAAGTTCAATAAAGACAGACTTGACAGAAACATGGTATAAAAAAAAAAAGAAAAGAAAATCAATGCATGGATGGGAACAACTGGCTTGAATTATTTCATTTAGAGGTTATCTGAGGAGAAACATAAGTGTGGTGCAGATGTGATGCATCCAGCCTCCACACATCATATCAAGCTTTATAGATCTATGTCATGAAAGCAAGACTCTTCAATGCATGATGGAAAGCATATTATGTGGCCTGTTTGTCTTCCTTTTGAGGGATGCAGAGAAGAAAACATACATGAAGAAATCTAAATGTGACAAATACCACAGCCTGAAATTGAATCCACTCACTCTTGAGTTTCAGTGTGGAGTTTGCCCTCCCACAATTACTGTACATTTGATCAATAAATTACAGCTGTGCGGCGGTGTCTGGTGAACATGTGGCAACACTGAAGTTTCTAATCTCAACTGTTGTCAAATGTCAAATAGACCATAAATGCAATCACAAAGTCAAGATAAGGCTGCAGCAGTATGGACTAAATCAGTAATGAGGGTTATTACCAATCAGGTTTGTGTTTGGTCTGTGTATTATATTTTAATAGGGTTCAACTAGTGCGAAGGAATCTACCTTCTTTTACTACTTCTGCATGGAAACCATTTACACCCTGCAGCTTCACACCAGCTGATTTTAAAATATTTTTAAATATTTTACCGCCTTGCAGCGCAAATGTGTTTGTATAACAGTAATGTGACTTCATGTATTTACAGAGTACAATTAAACCAAACATTACACCTGAAATATCAGAATTATATTTGCTGCAGCTATAATTTATTATTCTAACTTTCTTCTCTGACTATAATTTCTGCCCCTGATTTGAGTTTTGGTGTGTCACGTTTTTGCTTGGCGGTTATTCTTCAAAGGTCTAAACTTTCCCCACAATCAGATGGGCTGCTCAATCAAATTGCTGCCGTACTGGAGGCATCAAAAAACACCTTTAAACTGCCCTCAGCAGGTCAGCCAACTGCAGAGTCCCAGTCTCCTTTTAGACCCCAGGAGCCTGCTCAGAGTGGGGGAGTCTGTAAACAAATCTGCCATCACCTCTCTCCCTCCCTCTCTCTCTCTCTCTCATACACATTCTCTTTCTCTGTCAGTCTCTCTCCACCATCACTTACCTGACTTTCTTCCTCCACCGTTTTCACCATCATTCCTTTACATATTACTTGTCCTGTTCTATATTTCACCCCTCGTGTGTCACCCTCACTCACTCCTACAGTAATCCAGCTCCATCTTCCTTGATGTCACCTCAGACATCAAATGCCACAGTTAGCTCCTACATCTTGCTTCTCTCGTTCATCTGTCCCTCATTCACATTCAGTGCTTGCTGCCTATTTCCTCATCTTATCCTGTCTCTTCCTCCTTTGCCCTCTACAGTATATGAAGCTCTCATCCATACAACCAAATATTTCCTCTTACATGTCTTACAGTTGGAGTCCTCCACTCCTCGCAGTTATAGAAGAGGCAGTCAGGTGTTTTTTTTTAATACCAAAAGTAGAAATACCACAGTGTAAAAATACTTAATTAGAAGTCAAGCCCTGTATAAAATATGTTACTTAAAAGAATCAGTTTTACTGTTACTCATTCGGCTGCAGAATGGTTCCTGTCAGTCTTAAATTTCAGTGTATTATGTTCTTGTGTTATCATTATGATGCATTTCTAAGTAAGCGTCTTTTTAATGGTGTAGCTAGTTTACTTGGGGCTAATTCTAACCCCTTTATATGCTGTTGAGTAGTTTTGTCTATTACAATGCCTTTTATTTTACATACTGATTACATTGACATATGCTAAGTAGTAGCTCTCAAATAAATGTACTGTTTTATAGTAAATGTAAAAAAAAAAGTGTAATATTTGCTGCTAGAATGGAGATTCTGAAGTAATGTACAATAACATCCAAAATTCTGCTTAAAGTAAATGTACTCAGTAATGCTCCATGTTCCCCTTTTTCCTCTTCTTCTGACTCTCCTCCTCTTCCAAACCTCCCATTTCTATCATTTTTTTCACTTACAACCCCATACCTGACCAATCCCATCCCTAATTTTCCTTTTCCTTACACCTCTAGTCAACCCCCTGCTCTTGTCCAGTCCTCCTTTTCTTATCCTTCCAAGATCTCATACCACACACCACCACTTTCTCTCTGTCCTGTTTCTCTTTACTTTAGACCTCAGGCTTCATATCTGCCGGAGTAAGCTTCCTGCTTTAACCTAAACTAACGTCATAACAACACAACTCTGTTTTATAAGCAGTTCAGAGAATATAACTTGTGGTACACGTACTCTTAAAAGTGGCAGAGAATACCCCAGATAAGAAAAAAGGGGCAAATAAGGGGCTGATATTTGGTAATTTGTGCAGCTATGATCAGTCCGTGAAAGTCCCGGATGGTTCCATGAAAAAGCTCAAGGAAGCAGCTGTGTGCTGCTCTTTAAATGAGGTGGAGCAGTTTACCAGATGTTAGGCCAACCAGTTAGTTGTTTAAGTTGTTCCTTCTTTTGCAAACAAAAAATTTGAAAACGCTCCCCATTAATCGTACCTTTGATATTTGTGTTGCATGTAGTTTTCTAATGCGCTGTGTTCCTCACCTCCCTGTGCTGTGCTAAGTCCTAATAGGCAGATTTTTGGGTGGAAGGGTGGAAAACATCCTAGTACTTAACTGCTGGTGAGAATTGCAACCACAGTGGATGCAATTCGACGTACGTTAGTTTGCAAATGAAAAAAAGAGTTCATTCACACACACTCACACAAACACAAATACAAAATATTAGTGTCAAGATTAAAGGAAAGAAAAAGTTGAGAGACATAAACACCAACAAACACAAAGATACATTATGTTCGTCCTCTTCTTTATTGTTATGTCACTATATTCCCTATCCATTATCTATACCCAGCTCTCCCCTCCTCCCCCTACCTTCATCCCTCTCTCCCTCCCTCTCTCTTCCCTTCTCTTCTCCAAAGCCCTGCCATCTCTCAGCATTCCTCAGGTCCGCCACACAGAGTCCCATTGTGTCAGTGGGTTAGGGAGGGAGCACACAGTCCAACCTCTCACCATGTGCTGCCGCTGGACTCACCTTAGGAGACCACAAACTACTGTACAGCCTTTTCACACACACACCTCGCCTCTTTCTGTCTCCATTTCCTCCCTCGTTCCATCCCTCTCCTCCATCTCCAATTCCACCATTCGTTCCCTTTTCTTCCGCTCACACTTCCACTGCTTTTGGAAATCAGCCACAATCAACAGGCTTCACCCTCCTTTTTTCGACCAGTGTTTATAACCAAACAGCCCTACTCAAAAAGGCTATTGAGACGTGGAGGTTTCAAAGCAAGAGAGCAAGCAAACCCTGAGGAGGAGGAGGAGGAGGAGGAGGAGGGATGGAAGGAAGGAAGGAGGGATGAAGGGGAGGTATTTTGAGGGGCCATGTTCTCCTGTATAAAATACCTGGGGTGTCAGAGTGAAGGCCTCACCTTGTCCTGCCACTCAATCTGTTTGGGTAGTTCTTTAAACAGCACAGAAGCGAAAATAGCCGAGGGAAAGAGGTCGGTCCAGTTAACGGCTGCATTGTAGAGAACCACACGAAGAAAACAAAGTGTGTATTTGAAAATTGCAGAGGCTCTATTGTCATTTGCAGGCCTATAAAAGTCACTTTGCAAAGACTACAAAGTCCATTCAGGCCTGTTGTCAATAAATGATGATGAAGGGCAGCTTTACCATGAATTTCTTGATAATTAGTAGCACATATCTTGTGCTTAACCTATAAACCTGCTACAGATACAAAGCAACATGAGCCTTAATTTGGAGTCCTGTTTGTGGCCACCTGATGAACGTAAATATTCAGTCTCTGTTTTTGTCTCCACCAGCTCATGAGATATGTATTTAGTTGCTAAATGCTAAATTATGTTCAACAGCTTGTTGTACAGAGGAGTTTTAAGATGTCTGCTGTGACTGGAAACAATGCTATAAGGATGGTGAAAGTGAACCAAATAATAAAGGTGTAGGATGAAGATCTGAAAGACACTATAAAGCTCCATAGAGTGGAGGGAAACTACAGTCAGGTGATCATTCTATGTTGTTCATCACTTTGAGCAACCTCTTTCAAACAGAAATAGTTATAAAGTAAGCGTACTGATTATGGCCGCTTTAGAACTTAAACAGGACATTTACAAGACCTAGTCCAGCTGTAAAAAAAAAAAAAGAGCAGCGACACTGACGAGCAGCTTTACTAAATCGGCTGATTACTGCTGGCACATCACTTGTACTGAACCAAAACATTTTAACATAAAGAAGAAGATCGTGGTGCTGATGATGATGGGATGGTGATAAGAGGATGATGACATTTACAGAGATGGTGTGACTAGAACTGTGTACTTACCAAAATAATGAGGAATATTTCAAAAAGAGAGGTGGGATGGAGCGGCCGCCAACCAAAGGCTGAAATGGAAAAAGATAATAGAATCAAAAAGTGAATTGCGATTAATTAATCAAATGTGCAAAATAAAGCAACATTTTTTGTCCTCTTGTCACTTCATTTACAGAATATCAGGCATATTCAAATCCCTTTAGGGTGACTACAAGGGAAAGTCTGTGCAAACTTTCTGTGGTGTAAGGACTGACCCATTTCACCAGCCGCAAGGTTAATGAGTTCAATTGGACCCATTTGAGAGATTATCACGTGTGACTCAAAACATAAATCTGTAAGACTCTGAGGGTCCAGAAGGGCCAGCAGTCTGAACAACAATGTTGTTTTCTTGCTACCTAAAAGCTTTATATGTTAAATACTCAGGGCTACATGTTTCTGTGTAGATTAAAAGACAAGTACAGAATCAGGCCTATGCTACTGTGCTATTTCAGTCTCCAGTTCATTGGAAAAGGGCTACAATCTACAACTTACTGTATGAAATCATGACGAATGACCCGTAAACATCACACACACACACACACACACACACACACACAGACAAATGGCACTGGCACACACACAAGCTGAGGCACAATGTCCAGCTCCACACACAAGCACACTTGCACAGTCCGAGTCTGAGAGTTCAGCATTCCTGAGAGGCTTAGATGCCGGCTGAGAAGAATGAGCAGCCACACAGAGGGATCTCCTCACGAGATAGAGAGCCATGTGGCCTGCTTTCAGCCAGATTATAGACTCGACCAGAGCACTCACCGTGACCTGAAGAATGGAGGGATACAGTAGAAAGAGAAATACACCAGTATCACTTTTCAAAACAGGCAGATTAGTTTGTGCTGTTGCATTATGTTGTTATAATCATTTACATCTGCAGTGAAACGCTGATTGTATATAGTGTGAAGGGTTTGAGACTGAAGGAGAGATGTATTGGTATGTATTGGAAGATAAACGCAGGATGATGTTGATTTATCCACCACCAGAGCAACCATCAGATGAACCGTAATGTACTTCTGCATTGGCAGCTTTCAGTTTCAAATAGGGACATATTGAATGGATGTTCCCTGTTGCTTGCACTATATTTAACATATAAATCCCATTTACACCTATCGCGAAAATCTTCATCTGGATAAGGAAAAATGCATAAAGTATTCGTATTGCTTGTTGCCTCTTCCAACCCTAATTTTAATTGTACAAGGAAAGCAGGAAAGAAGAAACTGTCTCCATAAATTAGGAGCGACAGGAAGATAAAGTGACAATAACTCTGCTGCTGATCGCAGAGTTTAAGAGCTGTTGGTTTGCTGTACTTGACACATAATAAAACACTTCAGCAGCATTTTTTTTCTGTGTTTCTATGTACAGATGCCTGTCTTTGCATTTATATTTACATTTTTGTCAGTGTCACAGCAGGAAGTTTAACATTTGACCCTGTGGTGACTGTTTTTATAGCCTCCTCCTCCGTTAGGGTCTGACTGATGACTGTTGGTCGCTTGTCACTGCAAGCAATTAGTAACCATGGACGATGTGCTACAACGAGTGATTCAACAACATAAATCGAGTGATGCAGGTCTGGGGTTCAAGCAAATATTCATAATATCACTTTAAAAACAAAAGACTATGAGATGGGAAACCTTTTTAGTACTAGTACTAAGTTCAAAGAGGTTAGAACGCCGCAGATTTTGACCTTTGGTCTGATTAGATGAATTTCTGTGTATAAAATCTTAAAGACCTTATTTTTGGCTCATTAGTCCATTTGAGACGCTACATTAAAGGAATGAAGTTAGAAATCTAGTTTTTGGTCCTGTGCATCAGTAAAACTTGGAAGGTGCAGGAGTCACACATCCATCAGTAGGGTTGACAACATGATGTCAGCACCTCTGTGCAGAAACATAAAGTGTATAAGAACTGCACGGCTGGACTCACGTAACAAGACTCCTTGTCCAAGAGGGCATGAAGCCGAGGAAAGAGCCGAGGATCTCATTCGAGTGTGAGGAATGTACATATTTGGGAAAGGTCTGGTGTCTTGTATGTGTGAGTGTGTGTCTTTGTCTGTGTGCCACTGCCTTCCTGTATGACTAAGCGTATGTTTGTGTGTGTCTGTGTGTGCGTGAACGTGCATGATGCTTGTGAGTGGGTGGAGGTCAGTAGTGCACCATTGTGACAGTGCCGGCTTTTATTGATTCAGCTGGGATGAGAGAGCTGCAATTGTAAGAACTGCAACACGCCAGTGTCCAAAGGACAAAATGAACTGCAAACACCCTCTGTGGCACAACTGCCCGTTGGTTGGAAATATTCATAAATTTCAACAATGTCATGCCAAAGTGTGAAGCACAGTGAGATCAGGACAAACAATATTTCTTTACTTGCTTTAAGGTTGTACTTCTGTGCTGTCCATCAGAGAGATACATCAGTAATCCAGAAAGGAAATTCCAGCATCAAAGCAGTCAAGGTATACATCACAAATCACACGGAACAAAGAGACAGAAAATAGAAAAATAGAAAATAGAAAATTCAAAACACAACTAGCGACAAAAACTAAAAAGTAGGACAGAAAAAACAAAAAAATAATAAAAAGAAGATACTCCAGTGTTGATGTTATACAGTGATGCCTGGTATTAACCTGTCCATCATCTGATTAGTGTAAGATGTGTATGTGTATGTGACATATTGTCCCGATTGTATGTCATAAACAGAGGTCGACTGTAAAAAGATTACATTTTTCAGTCCACTCACACCAAAAAAGCAATTTTCTTGAGGAATTGTTTGAGGTCAAACCCAAATTGATGTGCAAACTGGTATCACATTGAGGGAGCATTTTCTTCTACTCATTAATTCCTCAATCTCAATCGCAGAGTTTAAGAGCTGTTGGTTTGCTGTACTTGACACATAATAAAACACTTCAGCAGCATTTTTTTTCTGTGTTTCTATGTACAGATGCCTGTCTTTGCATTTATATTTACATTTTTGTCAGTGTCACAGCAGGAAGTTTAACATTTGACCCTGTGGTGACTGTTTTTATAGCCTCCTCCAGAAAAAACAAAAAAATAATAAAAAGAAGATACTCCAGTGTTGATGTTATACAGTGATGCCTGGTATTAACCTGTCCATCATCTGATTAGTGTAAGATGTGTATGTGTATGTGACATATTGTCCCGATTGTATGTCATAAACAGAGGTCGACTGTAAAAAGATTACATTTTTCAGTCCACTCACACCAAAAAAGCAATTTTCTTGAGGAATTGTTTGAGGTCAAACCCAAATTGATGTGCAAACTGGTATCACATTGAGGGAGCATTTTCTTCTACTCATTAATTCCTTTTCTTTGTCATTTCTCTCCAGGCCTGCAGGGGCACAGCAGCTGTGCAGACAACAGCCGCCTGTTTAGCGCTTGAGCCGGAGTTTTTTAAGAGAGTGATTCCAGATGGAAGCCAGGATGAGCTGAGGTAGGGCGATCCTTCACAGCTTTTCAAGGGGCATGACAACTCAGACGTGGAGAGCTGTGAAGCTCTGCTGCCCGGTCAGTTTGGGTGGGAGTGTAGAAAGTGCGCAAGTAGGAAAGAGAGACGCAAAGAAACAAACAGAAAGACGGGCAGAGACACAGGCTGACAGGAAAAAAGGCACAAAGGGAATAAACCAGAGTTTGTTTACTGATTGCAAACCTCTTTCAACCAATCCAATGCAGCGATGCTGAAGATGTCCCGCAAACGGACAGAGAGAACCCACAAACTCCTCTGTTTTTCATTAACACTCGAGGTTACCCTTTTTCAGTCTCTCTAACACAGTCCAGCTTGAGGCAATGGGAATCAGTTCATCTTTCCAGCACACAGGCACAGTGCTCAATGTGTCTTTGTTTTCCAGAGAAGAACTGTCCTCTTTTTCTTGAAATCGGGGTCTGTTTCCTTTGGACAAACTCCCTATCAAATCCAACTCAAATTCAGAGCTGTCGTGGATGTAACTGTGCCAAGAGTTTATTTATTTTCCACAACACCTCAAACATTTAGGAGAAATATGCACTATTCATCCGCCCCTCTCTCCCTCTCTCTCGTCCAACTTCTTTCCTTTTTCTCTCCCTCTCTTCCCTCCTGGATGTATGTCGATCCAGTCATTCATGGTTTTGGCCAGGAGCCGAAGAGTGCAGTTATATGTGGAACATTCCTTTTAGAGCAGCAGACACTATTTGCCCTCTGATTATGCAACCGTATTGTACTCCGCAACACAGCTGAGGGTTGAACTGATCAATATTCTTAACTTCTATCAGCATTTCTGATGAATTCATGCCATTGCAAAGAAATATGATAATTCAGATATAATGCCAGGAAATAAAGTGAAACGTATAACTTTTTAAAGAGAAACTTTTACTAATATACCACGGGTAGAGTTTCGCTTTAAGGGAATAATAAAAAATACTAAAAAGAATACAGTGAGTTGTATGAGAGGATTGAAAATTGCCACTTTTACTTGTATGTATGATAAGTACAAAGTTGAAGCCAGAAGCTGGTTAAAGTAGCTTAGCATGAAAAGTGGAAGCAGCTAGCCTGCCTCTCTTTACAGGTAATAAAATTCACCTACCAACAGCTCTAAAGCTCATTAATTCACACATTACTATCACTTTAAGATTCCACAGCAACCAACGGAGACTCCAGAAGGGGCAACCCATGGGACACATAACTCCTGTAAAACCACAACTTGTAGTTTTTACACATGTTCTTGCAAGGATGAAGCAAACTAGATATGATGTGTTGATTTGCGAGTTTTATAGCTGCTGGTAGGCTTTTTTTTTTAAACTTTAGACAGGCTGGCTGCCTCCCCCTGAAGTCTTTATGCTAAGCTAAGCTAGTGTATTCCCAAATGTCAAATGTATTCCTTTGATCACCACAGTTTTCCAGTCTCTATTTTAGCTTTTTCCTTTATTTGACCAAAATAATTTCTTAGTTTTTTGTGTAAAAAAGACATCTACATGATTGCAGCACAAGCCTGAGACAAAACTGTCTCCACAACTGTTTCGTTTAACACACATTTAATACACCCCCTGAAATGTAACTTCCAAGGGTAAAAAACAGGCCTTTTGCCTTAATGGCATGTTTTCAGTCAAATGTCTGTCATCTGAAGTGCTGGCATGCTTTAACCCCACTATTACCCCACTAAAAGAGAGACTCTGTGATTGGTGGATTACTGTGGGCTCTGTCACATGAGCCTATTATCAAATTATACAAGAATACATGCCTTATTCAGCGGCTAGTGTACCAGTGACTGTGGAGCTTTTTATAGGTGTTCAAATAAAGTTTGGTGGACACTGAAAGGAAAGTCGCCATTTATATGTATACGGTATGTGTGTGTTTGTGTGTGAGCTTGCCTTTGGTTGTGTGTGTGAGACAGATGAAGACAGAGGGCGGGAGGACTGTCTGAATCTGCGTGTACGCTTGTAAACAGTATGTTCACTGCAACTTGACACCAATTAATCTGAGTGACAGCCTTATAATTATTACCAAATGTAGGTGTGGTAAATTACAGCTTGGGTCGCTGTGACTTCCTGTCATGTGATGGCTTATTTCCTGGTTAAAGAGATGGAGGCCTCACTTTGATATTTTTCTTTTTCATCACAGTAATTAATAGCTTCAGAAAGAGGCACAGCACTGAGATCTATGTAGAGTCTGGAGGTGAATATATGTACATGTACTGTATACATGATACAGAAGAAGGATCCATACTGATGGTAGAAAAGAGCTGTAGGACATGATGACACCTTTCTTCAGCTCTTATACTCCACTGTGTTGCCTGTGTGTCAAAAGGTTTATCGCTGCAACCTGTCAGAGGTGTGGAGATCCACTGTTGGTCAGGGGAACACAGCTTGAACAGGTCCGCTTATGCAGCTGTTGCTCTAAAAAGGAGGGGAGGGACTAAGCCCGGTTTCTCTGGGGGTTCCTGAGGGCAAGAATGTGGACGGGAGAAAAGGAGCACAATCACAGAGCTGAGTTCAGCACTAGTTCAGCACTTTTCTGTTTCTACCTGGACACTGACCTTCAGACAACAGACCAAAGGCCCTGTAACCTGTAACACAATACTAAAAGGGTCTGAAACTGACTTTCCAACAACAGAATCTGGAGGTTCTGCCTCAGCAGGCAGAAGAAGAGACGGACGTGAATAAATCAAGGCACAACCAGACTGAAAGAAAATGGAAACAAAGGTTTTGCTTCTGGGATCCAACACACACATCTGGCCCATGAGATTGTTCTGCTAGTGGCTACAACTCACAAGCGAACAGCCATGTGCAGTTTTATATAATGGGTGGGGGTGGGGGGGGGGGGTATAACAGTTTTGTTTTGGTTTTTCTATACCTTTTTTATCCTATCTGCAGTATTGCACATTCGGTTATGGTGTGTATGATATTTAGGCTGCATTGCTGTCTGCCTTTGTCTTGTCTTAAACCACTAGGAGTCACAGCAGTCCGAATTGTTTAAACCTTACATATATGGGCATTAAATTAGTTATTTTCACTAAATATCTTGACATAATAATCACCATCAACTCCCAGAGTGTAATATTATCCTTAAAAATCCTCGGTCTGCACTACAAACAACACAAACTGCTTCTACTAAGGTCAAATCTTTCTTCTCACCACCTTCAAGATTTCACCACCTGGTTTCATCCACAGGACCACTCAGCTCCCACAAATAGGACCATTCATGTGCCTGCCCTGCACTGATCTACTGCAGGAAATGAGCTCCATACGTACAGGGCACAGAGTCCCCACAATACAGTACCCCCTCACAAATATGGCCTGCAGTGTTTTCACTGTGTCACAGCCATCAATTATGAGATGTATATCGACCAGGACATGTTTTTGATCTGCTAAGCTGTGTTTCTTGTTAGGTTGCCATAGTGAAACATCATCTGAACAATGAATAAAAAGGGCTGGAACGATTCACTTGGGAGATATTCTTTTTTTTTTATTGATGTTACTTTAATATAATTTCTTAACTAAATTTTAGCTGATAGTAAGACAACACTTGTGGAATCTATTCATCCAGTTAGTGGGTTTTTCCAGAGCACAGTATTCGTGAATGTGTTCGATTGTTAATAGTGTGTAGTAAAAGAACTTATTTTGTTTGGACAGCACTTGAGGGAAGTTTACATCATGACTCCAAGAACCTTCAAAGTCCTGAATAATGGTATTTAATGGCAGGGATTAAGGTTTTTCTCATTGAAGGGAGAAAAGTATTAGTTCCCCCAAGAAAAAAAAACATCCATGAGGACAATAAATACGCTGCCAGCATCCCTTTAAATCAGAGCGGGTGAATCACTCCCAGATGGATCTACATTGTTCACATCGAGGCAGTTTGTCACTCGCTCCTCCTTACTGTCTCTGCTCTGATTGTTTGTTTGGCCTTTTGTAATGGGGATTACACATTTTAGCACAGCTGCCATTGATCAGCCTATAAACATATATGTCATGGCACAGTCAGTGAGCATATCCTGAGACCTGCAGTGAGAGGTGACATTTCCAGGAACGTTAGACAAAGTTTTCTGCATGAAGGTAATTTGTAACTTTTTTTATATGTAGTCTGTTTTCTTTTTTACAGGTTTCCAGCTTAGTGAGGATGTTATTCTACAGGTGGAGATTGCAATAAACTCTTCAAGAAGAAAATCCCCTTTGCACATAAAGCTACACAGGTGGATTATACTAGTTTGGGATGCATGCCATAGGGCTGCATGACTGTTCCCTCATTTTTTTCCTTTTAATTGTTGTTGATTTGGACGCCAATATGACCAATGAGAAAAAACCCACCTGTCTATACTGTCTACTAATAAATGCTGCTGATTCAACCTAATATGACCCACCTTTGTAATGTTTATAACTGCGACTATGTTAGATAATAGTTGAAGGCCTTGTCCATGAAGTGCTTTTTTGTCTCTCTAAAGACTAAATGAATGTCTTTGTCATTTAAATGAGGTCCGAATTTTGATCGAATTCCAAAAAAAAAAAAAATCTTCAAAAGAAAATAAAAATGGGAATTTTTGGGATATTTCAACTTCTTTCAAATCTCTAGTGTCTCCAGTTGGTGTTTTTAATGCGCAAATTGAAAATTTGCATAAAAACAGGTGGATGGAAATGCAATGTCAGACAACTACTTCGAAAAGTCTTGATCAAACAATTTTGAACCCTGTTTTTAAGCCTCATCCTACCAACATATTTAACATAAAAGGACTACCAAGTGATAAGGAACAAATTCATTCATTCAAAGTAATGAAAAATTGGAATGAGTGAGTGAGTGTGACACATGATAATTTATTTCTGGGTTCTGTAGGTACCCCAGACGGTAGAAAGAGAGAGCGGCAGCTGGCAGCGGGCAGTTTACAGTTCAGCTAAACGCCAGCTCCTCAGATGGATGCTCTTGGAAATCTCAAGAGGCCATGGAGAGCAGATGTGAGGGGCTGGCGCACGTGTGAGACCATGGGTCTTCATGGACACTTAAACTGCCAAGTAGTCTTTCAGCAAGTAACTTTGATACCGTTCACCACAACGGTTCCTAAACACAGCATCCCACAGAAGCTGCAGTAACCTTTTCATTCTGAAAACCCAGCTCACCTTTAGGACAGTTTTGAATTTTTTTAGCAGTTATCTTGGCCCATGGTGTCAGTGTTGCAACAGGATACAATGTTCAGAGAACTTGTCGATGAAAAATAGTGAACTTTTTGGATGTGTTTGAAGAATTCAAAACAGCTAGCAGGAAACCTGACAGCCCTGCAGAGAGAAAAATCCTCCCAAGTCCCACAGCTGGACCCGTTAGAGAGGTGGGAACACTGATCACACTGATAGACAAACCAGACACATTTAGAGAAAGGCAGAAAGAGAGCGAGGAGAAAGAAAAATGAGTGGAACTGAAAAGAAATACACCCGGAGAAAAAAATATTAATCAAAGCTTCATGTTTCTCTGTCTACTGAAATGGGTTTTTCTCATGCCTAAGGTGTTTCCAATGTCTGTTAGCTTTTGCTGTCAACTAGATACACAAATCCAGACACAAGTAACACTGCAAGTGCTTTTCTCTATCATAATCCCCATCACTGCTCTTGGGGTCATTATTTAACAGTATATCCTGCTCTCTATTAACTCCAAAAATACTTTCATTTAAAAATATGTGAAGCAGTTCAATAATGTGTACGTCAGCATTCACAAATGCTCATGAAGTTTCCACTTCTTCCCTCCCACCCTTCGCCCTCATCATCATTGCTCCTCTCTCTCTCTCCGACTCTGTCTCTCTCTCTGTCAAAAACACATGCCCGGACCACTGAAACCAAGCTCTTCCAGAGAGTTGGATTATTTCAGAGCGCTCCCCACCCCCGACTCCTTGAAGAGATTTCCACAGATGCTGCCACATTCTACTGCTTTCCTCTATTTTCCTCTCAGTTTCTGACTGTGTCCTTCTTACTCATCTGCACTGATCATGTGGTCAATATCTCAAATCTGTTCCTCCTTTTTAATATATAAATTTCTTCTGACTCCTACCTTATTATTCAATTGAGAAACAGGGTTTTTGTCTTCCTATGTTTCTCATTGTGAGTGTAACTTCATTCTTTTTCATTTTTTTTTCCTTTAACTGAAATCACACATTTGTGTCAACTGCTGCTAATTCAAATAGTGAGGGCTTTGTGCGAGACCGTCATTTACTTATGCAAACATAAATTGGGCTGCATTGTTGACTGATGTGCTCCAAGCCAGACAGAGGGGTGTCTCTCAGTCTCTCAACATCGGGTGCACAGAGGTGGCCACTCAGACACACACACACACACACACACACACATGCCCGGATGTCTGCATTCACATTCAATTACACATACATGCAAATAATATGATGAGACAGTGTAACTTCATGTCCCTCATCTGTCTACTGGGAAACATTGCCACACATAAGACTTGTGCAACTCAGAGAGCATACTCTGGCAACAACCACCACATCTCAACCCTACAATTTCTTGCACATTATAACAAAATCAGACAACAAAATCAGATCTGTAGGATACATGACAGTTAAGTTGTGCGATTCTTGATCTGAGAAACGATCACATTTTAAAACTACAAACTACAAGCTAATATCCATATCAATGTGAAGGAAGGATTTTGACATCCTTTGCCAAACAGGAAAACACTAAGAACACACAACATAACAATTGCTGCTTACAAACATAATTAACCCATTTGCTGTAAGTCCACAACTCTCATGGTGATGTTTGAAATCAATAAACCACAGTTTGTTTAGTGGATACAGTTTATTTAGCCAAGCTGGAAAACCATAAGACTGCTAGTTCCCAGCCTTTTTTTTTATGCTCCATCAATAAACATCAAAGTTCATATGACGAGACGGCAGATTTTATTGCCGCTGATTAATGGTTGCTGGCTGATTTAGACTTGATGTAATCTGTGGTGCAAAAAAGCAAAAGGTCATAAGAAGTCATAGTAAGTATAGAAGATAATGTGTCTGTGTAGCTAAAGCCTGACATGTCCAACTGTGCACCATAGACCTTTACTGTAGTCACAAAGAGACACACTGGGGTGGCACATGGGTGACACTTTATTTTTGAGTCAAACCCACAGGCATCATACTGCTGCTGTAAATACTCACTAATGCACCAAATCCTCAGCAGAAAATAGTCCAAGCAAATACACTATTCACTCCGGTTTGAGTAATGTTTGCTAAAAACCACACTGGCCGGCTGTTTAAAAACAAATCTTAGCCTTTTTACAAAAATTAAACTAGTGCTCCTCTTGATATCATGAATTAACCTGACAATTATTTTCACAATTATTCATTTGGACTTTGGTGAGAAAATTGTGGAAAAATATCTGTCACAATTTCTGACTTGTCCGAGAATCCAAGGTGATGTTAAATGTCTTGTCGACTGGAATCAGTGAATTCAAAAAAGGTGATTGACTAATTGACTAAACATTTTAGCTCTGAATGAAACCATTTATTTGTGACTTGTTTGTAAAGATTCATGTCTTTAATAGGACTGAGTGGGTTTCAGGCCGAGTACCACAGACAGGCTGGAGAAGTTTGAATGTACAGTGTCGGTTTTGCTCTTTCATGTGATTTGTTGACAATAACAATACGTATGTAGAATATTTTAACGTTTGACAATAGTAATATTTTAGAGTCAGTCAACTGAATGAAATTTATGGGGGAGCTCAACAATGTGAGTAGTGTGGATGGTAAGTCTGGCTATCCCCATTTGGCCCTGTAGTAGAAACCAGGCTATTGGAAGTAATGTTATTATGGCTATATGTCATTATGGTAGTCTGACAGTGCGCTCTTTCACATCCAGCCCAGCTGGTGACGTCATGCCTTTCATTATTTCTGTGGCGATCTCACATAGCCTCAGTTAAACCTCTCCCTGCTGTGTGCACCTCTCTCTCTCTCTGTTCATCATCAAACTCCTTCCCACTCTCAGCGTCCCTCACTCTCCTCCTCTTTCAGCGGTCCCCTCCCTCACTCCTGCATTCCATCTCTCCCACCCACCTTACCTCTCACTTTCTGTCTCATTTTCTCTTTTTCAGTAACTCCCTTCACCGTCTGCCCCCCTTCTACCCCACCCCCTCCCCTTTCTTCTTTTTTTCTCATACTCTGATTATCTTTCCAGACAGACTTCATTCCTAAACAACTTCAGACCTATATTCACAGGCTCTTCCCATAATGTTCTGCCTCTTTAAAGCACAGGTCCTCGGTGTGAACTGTAAGAGACACAGCAGACTGAACGTCCTGCAGCTGTAATATGTCCCCACATCATAAATTAATTTCACTTACTAGCTTGGGAGGTCATCAATGTTTAAAAGAAAAGTTCCTAAAGTATAAACTTTAAAACATATGGGGGAGTAAAACAATCTTTTTCCTAATCTCTGGAGTTCGGTTGCTTGCATGACACACATTAGATACCTCAAGTGCCAGTGTTTATTTTCTCATCCTTTCTGAAGCATCGGGGACTCTGTCACCCTTAACTCCTCACCCTGTTGGAGGGGGATACGTCTGTCAGTTCAGCACAGAGAAGCTTTGAAGGGGTAATCAAAATCCAGCCACAGGACGCTGCAGCCCATCTCTTTTCCAGGCATAATTGAGGTTTGCAGGTCTGAAACAAAGCAAAGTCTTGTCTTCGCTCATTGTCAGTGGGCCTTAATACTTAAACCATGCATGCACTGTCGAAGACATTGGAACGAGAGCACAAACTATCTGAACTTCTCATATACATAGGGCGTTGTGTCTGAGGGACTCATCTTCAAAGAGTTCTCTTCAAAGACATTGGCTATGTACTGAGAGAGCTCAAACTTAAGCACAGCACAATAACCCTCACAATATCTCTGTACAATTTATCATCTAGCAGCATATCCACTTCTGTCAAACTACACTATTTCATTGATTTCACAACTGTTGACAACTTTTCAGTCGACGAAGCACTGCCCAGTGTAGCCAGTTACTACCACCGTTGCCAGTTACTACCAGCAATAAGAAAATAAGAAACTACAGCTGATTTTAGGTCTCCAGACTATAAATAGATAATTGGTGGTTAAGTGATCCAGAGTTTTTGATCCCTGGGCTGCGCAGGGTTTATGGGCACGCCACAGGATCACAAAAGGAAAACAATTATAATTTGCTTGGAACTTTGTTATACATAGTCAAACATACACTTTTCCTGCAGAAAACATCAGACACTGCGCAAAATTACAAGTTGTGAAATTTTCATGTCAGCTTGTAGAGAAAACATGAAAAAGCATTAAAAAAAAAACTGTATTAACATTTTTCCAAAGTTTTGACAGTTGAATGAAAAGTAAAAGACCAAAATTTAACATGATTCAACTTCACCTTTAACCACAGTTGAGTCAGACTTGAACTAGTAGTGTATCTAAGTGAAATTGTTTGGGGATGCAAAAACAAACCTATATTCTATATATATATACTGTATATTCTCACAGTATGTGAAGTTTCAGTGATTAGCATGTTTGCAGGTATTTACCACAGGATATTCCACTGACCATCAATCAGTATGATCAGTCATTACTCCACTTGAACATGGAGTCAATAAATGACCCTCACAAACAAACTAACAGGCAGTACGATTCTCCAACCTGCTGGACAACCACAGTTCTCCTTAGACGGCCGAGCAGTAGAGAATAGCACTAATGCTGCACACTCAGGACGCACCAGCTGCTCCCGTTTCCAATAAAGTACAGGGCGGATCAAAGGTCAAAGCTCACAGGTCACAAGCAGCAGAGAGGTGAGGACCCTGCCTAAATGATGCAACCAAACTGTCCCTTCCCATTTATATTTAGCTGGAGTTGTAGCTGAAGAGTACAAGTGGCACTTCATGGCATCTTCATGAGCACTCAGTTAGTTGTTGTGATTTACAACCGCAGCTACATGTGACAGGGTTAGAGTGAGGACAAGAGTGTCAGCCCTGCACAAACTATGGCTGATGGGAAGATCAAGGCTGTTTGGTTTGGCCATGTGCTCCCTCTGTGAGCAGGACTGGTCCTGCATATTATCATATTAAAGAGAATATAGAAAAGGTTGTTGCTGCTTCAGTCTTCGCATCTTAAATTAGAGGAAGTATTGTTTCAATGAGGAATATAATTATCATGGTTATCATGGTAGAAAATAATTACATTTATTGAAACACTGTACTTAAACCTGAAATCACTTGATAACTAAACCTATTAAAGAGCAGCTTTTCACATCCAGCAGTTTCAGAACAACAGTCCTGTTTCTGTCCACCTGATGGATATAAGTCCAATATACACTCTCAATCTCTTTTAGCTCAGTTTTAGGTCTCCACCAACTCCTGAGGGAAATATCTGCCTCTTGAGCTGCTAAATGCCCCACTATGTTCACCAGCTAGTTGCTGACTGCCATGTGGTGGTGAACAGGGAGTGTACAGATGCAGTTCATGTGAAAATTCTCTTTAGTTTCACCACTAAGCGTGAAGTTTTCTCATTGACATTCGATGCATTGTTACAGTAAAAATATTGATTAGAGTCATTAAATCTTAAAGCACTTTACTTCAATGGTATCCATTTTTGCTGTTTTAAACTTCTACTCCACTATATTTTAGAGGGAAATACTGTACTTTTTATACCACAACATTTATTTGACAGTTGTAATTACTGGTTACTATGCAGATTACAATTGTACAAACAAAAACATATGATGAGCTTATAAAACAATGCTTTAAACCAGTGACATTAATTCACTGTAAAACGTCTGACCAGCATGCATCAATCACTCTCTACACACATAATGTTTTGTAGTTAGTAGTTAGTAGTTAGTATACCATTGCACACATCAGTTACTGCCAAAGTTTGTCAAAAGGTATTTGGATCAACAGCGTATAGGCTATAGAATATTTGTTTTTGTTTTTTTTATACACTAGCTTCATGAGATCTTACAACATACGTGTGTGTACTCCTGTGCTATTCAAATTCATTCAAAATGACCTCGAATAGGGATACTTGATGAAGTTTCATGCATTATCATTTCAAGCTTACTGGAGGACCACAGCTGGTCCTACAGCATCCTGTATCATGCTGGTCTACAGCTGCAGTCCTTTAAAATACACACAGTAGTGCTTGAAATGAGTGCAAAACTGACAATTTAACAAAATATAGTCCTCCTAATAAAAATCCCTCCCTATAATTTGCAACAGAGAGCATATCACACTGGATTAATAAACACACCCAACAATAATAAGATGCATCTGACCACTTTTAGTGCTTGTGTGACCTTTGTGACTGGGTTATATTATGCAATGGTAAGTAAGCCTGACGTGAAGTTAAAAGCAGACAACGGCTGATTAAACAACCTTAGTCTATTTTTTTAATGGCAGTTTTTTTAACCTATTATTTCCCTTCCAGCCAGTGAGACAATGAAATCACCAAGTAGCAGCCACATGGAGCAGGTTAGACGTCACTGTTGGAATCATGCGTTTGATCAAAAATCAGGGAGTGAGCAAGTAAGCAAGCTGCAGACAGTTTGAGAAACATTAATTTCTGAGAGGCATATCCGATCTGACAGCAAGACCATAACAGCCCCCCGACTGCCATGGTAACGAGTGAAATACAGACAATAAGACACACAGGCAGCATCTCCTCAAAGTAGTTCTGTCCTGAACCCGAGAAGAGACTGAGAGAAAACTGACTATTTGAGCCCCGTTCACGACTGTCTGTGTCAACTAATGTTCTATTTCGATAAAAAAATATCTTTTTGCATCTTATTTTGAAGTCTACAGGTGTTATGAAGCTGACAGGTATAAAAACAATCATCTATAAGCTGAACACAGGGACACAGATTATAATTATTTAATGCATTTACCCTCGCAAACAACTCAATTAGGGCTGCAACAAACTATTTTTTCATTATTGATGCATTTGCCAATTATTTTCAGTCAGTCTACAAACCATCAAAAAGGAGTCAAAAATGTCCAGAGTCCCAGAGTCCAAAGTGTTTGTTTTGTCCAACCAAGAGTCCAAACCCAAAAGATATTTCACTGATGATCATACATGGCCAAAAGAACAGAAAATTCTCACATTTGTAGAAGTTGGAGGCTTTTTTTTTTCTTGAAAATGACTGAGACGTTCAATCAAGCATCAAAATAGCTATCAATTAATTTTTCTTTCAATCGAGTGATAGATGACAGACTAATAGCTGCAGCTCTGAACTCCACTATGCAGGATTGCTTACTGACAGGCTGTCACACGTGTAGCATCTCTTACCCGTTTACAGCCGGACCACATGTTAATAAATGTATAACTTACTGTAAGAATCCATCGATGGACCATCAATTACATGAAATAATAATGACTAATTATGCCATCAACATGTATTGATACTGGGTTATACTGGGCATTTGTGCATTATTGTCATGCAGTGATGAGAAATGCATTACTTGTGTATAACACTATTGAAACCTGAATTTTACTATAGAGAAGAATTGTCATGGTATAGACTGCATACATATTTTAATAATGTAGGGACTGTTTGTGTCTGTGATATTGGATTAGTATTATTAGTATTATTGTGGCAGCCTTATTTTGCTTCTGGGTGTCAAAGTGTCTTTTTGTGTCCTGTGTTTAAGCCTCAGTTATCCAAACATCTGGTATTCTGTGTCATTGTTCAATTTGTATTTTTACATCCTTACACCACCATCTGATGTGAATGTTACTGTGTAATGTTACTCTGTCTGATGTTTGTAGAGCCACTCCACATAAATTACTTCTTAATGGCTGCCTGTTGTCGCACACAGGCAGGTCACAGGCTTGCTTGAGAAAATAAAGAAGCTCCTTCAATTAGCGTAACGAAGTGGTCCTGACATCGCTATGAACAAGGATGGGGAGAAACGGGGGAGGGCACCAAAGTTAGGCAGTGAAAAAAAAAGTTTGAGTTTTTTGGGTTCAGTAGCAGCACGTGTGGAGAGGAGTGGTCTGGGAGAGGGATAATGGAACCTGGGAGACAAAATGGGAGGGAAACGGGGCTCAGATTTCAGCCTGACAGGGGGTAAGGGGCCGGACTGATATTTGGGAATATACGAAGATTCATTGAAGGCAACGGGGACATAAAACTACAGCGTCTGGCCCGAAGCGGTCGGTGCTGAGTTTCTGCTGCAGGTCCGGGTCCTGCCACTGGATTCCCCCATCGGTTTTTTGTTTTTTGGGAAGGGTGAATTTCGAATGGTTCGGCTTTTGTAACTGGGGACACACACACTAAATACTGAGAGAAGCCTCAGCTCCCCTCGCACCTTTCTTTTTCCCTCAAGGGCCCTGCATGTCTAATATTTAGACATGTTCAGCTTTATGGATTCCAGGACTGTACTGCTACTTGTAGCAACCCAAGTCTGTCTATTAGCCGTTGTGAGATGTCAGGAGGAGGACGACCGTAAGTGGAGTTTTATTTCTCTCAAAGAGCTATAATGAAGTTTTAGGAAATTGCCATAAGGTGCACACAGAGAGCAGGTGTTCTTCCGAGTCAGATGACTCTGAAAGGAGTTTATCTTTGAGCACAGCACCTGAACTTTGAACAGTTTAGATCTTGTTGTGGTGCTCGGAGTGATTTGGTTATTCCTTCGCACCTTTTACGCGCAGAAAGTTCATGGTTGTTTAGATACTATGTTGCATGAAAAGTTATTTGATTGATGGTAGTCGTGGACCTTCTGTCTTCCGAGAGTCCTGCTCTTACTGTATCTGCAAGGTGTGATAGAAAAAAGTTAGTGCATCAGGTTCGTCGACGTGCGTAAAAGTGATGCACTGGATGGAGAGATGTGGCAAAGTAAGGAGCACAGAGGATGGACTGTTTGTTTTATTGATTCGGTGGAGTTACCTTTCTCAGTTCATTTGATTTTTTTTTAAAGTATTTATCCATTCTCAGCGAAGTGCACATCATCGGACACAGTTTAGAAAGCAAAAATTCTGAAATTCAGATTTTGATCCCAAACAGCCTTATACACTACCTCCCCCTTTTTTTCTTAGGTTAAGCTGCCAGACACCTTTGGGTGCTTTAGGGGCCTTGACAGGCTCTTCTTTTAGCTGCACATTCACTGTGAAAAGTGAAAGGTGGTCAGGCTCAAGGGCCTTTGGTGAAAAGTATTCACATTCCTTTGCTGTCAGAGGGCATCCAGACAAATCCTGGCTTGTTGAGGCGAAGAGGTGAACTGATAACCAAAATTTCCTTTAAAAGTAGGTTTAACGTGGTTATTTTAATATTCACTCCATTAAGAGTAAAATGGACCTCATATTATCCTTCATACCTACAGACTTCCTGCTGTCTGAGCAAAACTGGAGGGAGAATTATTTGTAATCATTATTGATTTTAGTATCCAGGAGGGACATTTGAGAGTGATGGTATTCCAGCAGATTGGGGCCAGAAATAATGTTCCATATGATTTCAGGGTTTCCATCTGCTTAAAAGATTACCCATAAGCTGTGACAGTCAGCCCAGGGAGGGACAGAGCCAAGGTGCAAGAGAGAGGTGATTGGAAAAATTGAAGAAGGGAGACTTTATTATTGTGATTCTGAGAGCTGCAGTCTCCCCAACATAAAATAAGTCAGGCTCACAAAGCCTTTAAAGTAAAGTAAAGGTGAATTTACCAGGGAGAAAGAGAAAGAAGGGGGGAAATACTCACGCCAAAGCAATTGCAAGTCTCAGGTTACCCTTTCAGAGAAATAGGCCCCTGGATATAAGGCAAACCCTTCTTTCCTCTGCATTTTTCGGGGAAACGCTGAAGTGGCAAAGAGGTCTGACTGTGACCTCAGCACAGCAGGTTCAATGGCCCCAGTCACTCAGAGGGGACAGGGGTCAATTCTTTGACTCTCAATTTTTAGGCCACTGACTGTTCATGTAGGCGAAGAAGCCATAACGCTGATCAGACAGGGATGAAAGAGGGATCAAGGCCTAAAAGTTACTAAACTTGTCCTCCAAGTCCACCTGGGTTCACTTTACAATTTTCATTGTTCAGTTTAATCCCCTGGAAAACAGCATGGCTGCCAACACATGGGAGAGGAGACTTACAAATTATTCTCAGTGACGAAAAGCCAGCTTTCTATCAGCCCTCCAGTGTACAGAGGAGCCCTTGTCCCATATCAGGAGAATCTTTCATATCTGAGCCAGTCAAAGGACAGGTGCAGTCTTTAGACAGCACGTCCAGGTCCATAAAACTGAATGTCAAAACCACAAGGTATGTGCGTGAAAGCTGACCATTTTCTTTTCTCTGATGTGTTTGAATTGGCATCTGACACAGCTATGGCCTCCAGATGGGGTTTAAAATGTGCCCCGTGTTTATACAAGGCAATAGTTTGTGAATTGCCCACTCTGTCCCATTCCAGAAAGACCTCATTCATTGCTGCTGAGGTCCGTCAGGTTACCTAGTCTTAAGCAGTGCTCAAAGGTAAATATAGCTACTGTACTTGCTCCTTGTCCTCTCACACTCTCGGCAGTCCGTACCCTGAGGCCTTTCTTTCGGTGCGTCAACCACTTTGACCCCTCGGTGCAGGTTCAGTGGCTCCGATCAGAGCATTTCTTAGAGCAACTGTTTGGCCTCCTGTTGACTTTTTAGAAAGCTGCCAGACTGGAAAATGAGTAATTACTAATTTCATTGTTAAATTTTCTTAAGTGGTGTAATTTAGACCAAGTACAGTACCTGTATTGAAACATGCTCCGCCTCCATCACGTTCAGTTCTGCTCTCTTTGCCAAGCTGTGGTCAGGAAAAAAAAAAATCCAAACATTTTTCATTCACTGAATGCAAAGTCTGTCTCCTTTGCAGTAAATTAGGGTGTCTCCCACAATGTAAACCGGCCCTATATTTAACTTGTAGAGGAATTTAGGCACATGGTCTCCAGCTCCTGTGAAGTTATTGGAGGTTTCCTGCAGGTCTTATGCATCTTCACTGTGATTCTGTGATGTTACACTGCCACCAGGTGGCTAATTGAGAGGTTGCATGCTTTACTTCAATTACTGGACTCAGTGTCTGTTATTAATAAATAACATACTTTTTTTTTTTTTTTTTTTACAATTACTTTTGGGATGCTTAGCCTTTTTTTAAAAAAGTGGATAATCAAGAGGCAGACAGGAAATGTTGTGGAGGGAGGAGACATGCAACAAAGGTGCAACAACCTGGTTCAAACTGGGAAGCGGTGGAATGCGGTTTATGTGGACATAACATATACAGCTGCAACAATTACTTGATTAATTGATTAGTCAATTGACGAAAAGTTAATCGGCAGCTATTTTGACAATCGATAACCTCTCACCTCTCCATATATAATGGTAAACTTAATATCTTTGGGTTTTGGACTGTTTAACTGTAACTTTAATATTAAAACATAACCTTGAACGGTATGATAACATAACAAGCATTTTTCAATTAAGAAATAATAATAATAATAGTTAGTTGATGCCTTAATGTAGAGACTCTTTAACCCCTAGAAACTGTGTTGATAAGGAGAAATCTATGTTGGTAAAGTCAGTAATCAATAGGTTTGACATCCACTATACAGAGGCAGGTGACCACAGTTCAAGTACCTCTGTTGCCACCTACTTTACTAAAGTGCCACTGAACAGTTGATCCAAACCAGCTCAATAAATTATCAAATCAAGATTATATTTTGTTGGGTTATATGTACATGCTATATCATGTTTTATTTTAATAATAGTTAGTTTGCATCTCAAAAATGTTATGACTTATTATGTACCACATTGCAGTGACTGTTATCCATATCTGATGTCTAATCTCCTTTTTCCTCCCACCATCTACCTGATTGGACCTCTGTGTGTCTCTTACTATGACCTCCCACACAGAGGAGGATGTTTTTAGCTGTATACAAGACGGACAGCGCTATAGCGACAAGGACGTATGGAAACCAGAGCCTTGTCGCATCTGTGTGTGTGACACTGGAACCATCCTGTGTGATGAAATTGTCTGCGAGGAGCTAAAAGACTGCCCCAAACCTGAAATCCCATTCGGAGAGTGTTGCCCCATCTGCGCAGCTGACCAGTCTCCACCCATTGGTCGTAATTTATTTATCTCACACCTCTCATAAATAAATTACTCTACAAAATCATGTTGTTTATTTTGGGGAGAAAATGACACCACTATGGTATTAATCAAAGGTTGGCCACATGCAGTTTAACATATTAAATCCGGCCTATAGACCTACCATATGTCAGCCTTTGATTTGAATACAGCTTTCTATCCCCAGAGCAAACAAATGATAAAAAACAAATGACAGCAGCGACACATCTGACCAGATTTCACTGAAATGCTACCTCAACGTCATTTTTCCATAGCTGGCTCACCTTGGCCCCATCTTGTTTGAATACTCTCTCCCTCCCAGAGTACATGTGGGAATCATTAAGGAAAAATACCTCAGTCAAGCAGACACGGCCTCACATTTCTGCTCTATATCCTCTCTGTGGATTTCTGCAGATCTGATGGCAAGAGAAACTGTGACACTCTGTTGAGACTTTTTGAAGGAGCTATTCACCACATTTAAAACCTCCTGCCTCTTGGTCAGCTCTGGAAATATAAACAAAGTCAGTTGAGGAGCATAAGTGAAATCAGAAGTGTCACTGTTTGCAATGCATGCTTGTGGATTCAAATGCTTCATAAAATACATGTCTTCTATTCAAAGCAAAATTAAGTGCTTAGTAAGAAGTATGCAACAGCATCATTTTAAGCTTTCAATCACCTACAAAGGGTTGGCTATCGATCGTCAATATTTGTCTAGTGTCCAGACAATTGACTATCATACACTGTTAAATACCCAAAGTTGGCAGTGAACATCTGTCGGATTCGGAATCTTGTTGATTTTTAATTGGATGGTCCCTGATTTCAATCAAAAAATGTGCTGGTTTTAAACTATTTTATTGAGTCAAATGCCTTGTAAGGTTACTTTTAAACATTTAATCTCTGAGACGTTCTTTTGTAAATCTTCATTGATACCCAGCCCTACCTAAAAATAAAATGCAAACTCATTTGATCAAATTTATCATTATTGCTTCCTAACAATACTTATTAGAATGATTTGAAATATAAAAATGGCCTCCTTAATTATTCAAAAAGATCCTTCGCTCTGGCTCTTCCATTTCTTTTGCTTTCTATCAGTCCCTTTTACTTGCAGCTTTGCTTCTGCTTTGAGCTCTTGCTTTAAGATTAAGATGGTGATTCAGCCAACACTTGGCCAATCCTGATGGGCTCTTTGGGTACTGCAAATATGATTTGGTGGTGGTCTTCAGTGTAGTTTGATCTAGAAAAGTACAGCTGGCAATCAGCATTTAGAGACTGTCTGGGTTTCTGGGAAATACTGTGTAACCCTCATGGACTGTTTTTGTGTTATCTATCTACTAACTGTGATCTGTTCTTTTTCCCTCTAACCTGCTTGACCACATAACAGGAGCACCTGGAGCTAAGGTGAGGCACTGTAGGATATTAAGACCCTCTGTGTGTGTGTGTGTGTGTGTGTGTGTGTGTGTGTGAGGACTGAAGCTCTTCAGTACCAGCAATTAAATCTGTATCCATCCCAGACTGATTGCAGTGCTGCGTAACCTGTAGTTTATGGATTTAGGTGAGACTTTGATGGGCTTTGCCAGATGGATGATATTTATTTCCTCCTTGGCACTGTGTGCACTGATACTGCAAAGGATACTTATTCTCAGAATTCTTAATTTATCCACTATGTACTTTTGAAATAGGCAGAGCTACAACATATGTGAGAAAGAAGACAGATTTTTTTTTTTTTGGAGAATGTTTGTGTAGTTCTAATCCTAATTGTCGTTTTTATGCTTCATGATTTCAACATCAGGGTCAGAAAGGTGAACCCGGAGACATTACCGATGTAAGTCGACACCACACAGCACTGAAAGTACAACTTGACATTCTCTTTCATCCTCACATGAAACACTTAATGTCCCTCAATAGTAGCCAGGGGTTAAGGAAGTATTCAGATCTCTCAACTAAAAGAAGCAATACTTAAATATGAATATAAATATATACCATGTAAGTAGAAGTCATGCACTGAAAATTTAATAGAAGTATATATGTATCAAAGTGAACTTGAAGTATCAAAAGTAAAAGCACTAATTCACAAGAATGGAACCTGTGAGAGTAATTTTATCAGATATTACACAATTATATGGAAGCATTTATGTGTAAGTTGCATTTTACTGTTAATTTGAACTATTTTAAGTACTGCTGGGCCATTTAATCTAAACCAGTCCATCGTATTTAATAAGCTCTTCATAGGTTCTGTTCTTAAATCTGAAAATGCAAAGTAACAAGTACGTAAAGCTGTCAAATAAATGGACTTAAGTAGAAAATCTGAAATGTTGTGGGGAAGATACCACAAGTGGCATAAAATGAAAATACTAGTAAAGTACAAGTACCTCCAATGAGTACTGACGCACAATGTCTGAGTAAATACCACCACCATTGTTGTTGTTGTTGTTGTTAGCATGTTATCCCAGGCTGTTGATGAGTTCAAGAATAGTTTTAGTAATTTTAGTTAGTAGTTAGAAATAACTAGAATAACCGCCAGCCTAAGAAAGACAGGATGGAGCAATTGGGAGGGAGAGGAGTCTGTTAGCCCACTGGTCAGGACAGCCAAGCACAATAAGGCCTCCATACAATCCTCCATACAGATCTTCATAGGCCAGTAAAGAGAGAGAGAAAACTCCCTGCTGCTGTTGCTGCAGCACCGCACCTGGAAATGCTTTACCCTGCTGAGGGAATACAAGTTCATGGCAGGAAATAAGAAGGCATTGTTTATTGTATGTTTCTTATAATGCTTTGCCCGAAGAGATTAGCAGTTAAATAAGCCTGCTCTGATGGGAGAAAGATAATGTTTCCCCCCCAGAATGAAAGGAGATCTTAACCTCACATGTGCAAATATATCTGGCAAATGAAAGCTTTAGTGGTGGGCCTAAACAGTCTTCACTTTGAGCACTGCAGCATGCCTTTGTTTGCTGCATTTACAAGACTTTAAATGTTAAATGTAACGTTTTATAAAAGATATCTGACAACTTATCTTTCTTTCCTTTACTTGTCCAGGTTGTAGGACCAAGAGGACCAGGTGGCCCAATGGTATGCATTCATACATTTTTCCTTAATTTCCGCTCCATGGAAGAATATACACTTTGTTTTATTTATAGAGAATTAAAGATAGAAAAGACTCTGCATTTCAAATAACATGTAGGTATTAAATTTAGTTGCCAGTTGCAGTGACAGGAAATGGAAACTGATCTGACGTAACAGTAGCAGAGTTCAAAAGCTGCAGCTGTTCCTGCAGCTCGCATGTAGTGAGAAAACACCTGAAGGTTATTGTAACTACTTCACTGTCTCTCATTCACCAGGGCCCACCAGGAGAGCAAGGACCCCGCGGATCGAGAGGAGAAAAGGGAGAGAAGGTCAGTTTAAAAATAAATAAACCCCCACCTTGTGATTTTCATGCCAAAAACTAGACACACACTCTGAAGTACAGTATGTGCTATTGAATCTGATAGCTCTAGGTGTTTGGGGGGGTTGGGGTGGGTGGCTGGGGTATCTGCTATAGCTTGTAGGTTTGCAGAATGGTAGCCTTTCATTGAGCAGCTCAGTCTAACTACTCGCGTGTCGTTTCCATTAGGCTGTATGGTCTGGTTTGTTTAACAGATGTAGGGCTGTCGGAGACTCCTAATGTAAACCTCTGAGGCCTCAGTCAGTCAGTGTGGGAAATCAATGTCGCCGCAATTGCCGGGCTTTGATCATTGCATTAATGTAACAACACTTGGATGCAAACACTTGGATAATGGCTGCAGGCGAGGAGTTTATGTCGTGTAACCATTTTGTTTATGCAGATTTTAAGCACTAGGTGGATTCAGTTTTAGCTAGCAGAGGTTAAGCAGCCTTTTAGGTGTTAAGCACATTCTTTGTTCAGGATCCCCTTGCAGGGTAATTTGTCAGTACATGCACAAAGGTATGCCCAGTAGTCTGATTTGCTCTGATAAATCATCAGCATGCTCTGCAACCTCAGTGGAAAATTTTATTTGAACTTTATATTTGGCCGTGTTGTGAGCACTGAAGTTCTTTTTTTGAGTTTTCTTGTTTTTCTTACCTTTACAAGTTGGGTAAAACTTCAGTCCTGAGTTCTCTCATGTAGACCATCAGTGCAGTTTGGAGAGGGTTCAAGTGAGCATTAGGCTTCTGTCAACAGTGTCTGACAAATGTAGTCCAGCGGTGTATCGTCTGCCAGCAACAGTGTAATGATTTATCCAAAGTACTATTGAGCTCAAAAATTGGCACAAAGGCCTGAAATTAAATGGTGACCTGTAGTGATTATTATTCACACTTTTCTGTGCTCGTATATGGATAGAACATTTTATTTGGTTGGTGTATTTATAGTTAATAAAAAAAAATAAGATTACACCTAATGTTAGTCATCAAAAAGCACACTGCAGACAGAAAAATATAACAAAAAAAAGCTTTGATATGTTAACCAACAGAAAATTATCAAAATAATTACATAGTCATTTTAAGTGAAAATGTCCAAAATCAGCTGGTTCCAACTTTCCAAATCTGACGTTTTGCTGTTTTTTTATGATATAAACTGTTGGTCAAACAGAAAAAAAAAAGACATTTACTGTCAGTCAGTCAGTCAATGCAAAGGAGAAGCACTCACTGTGGCCCAATTTCAGGCCATATTCTCATCCTTTTGATAGATTCTATTACTTTAATGTGGTCAATCTATTTTTAGGGAAGCCCTGGTCCCCGCGGCAGAGATGGTGAGCCTGGCACCCCCGGAAACCCCGGCCCCCCTGGACCTCCTGGACCTAATGGACCCCCTGGCCTTGGTGGCGTAAGTATCCCATGACAAGCAGGGGGTTAGCATTCACTGCAGACACAGAAGCTGACAGGTTGAACACTGATGCAAGCCCAACAATGGGTTCACTTTGACTGGGTGGAATAAGCAAGAGAGAATGGTAAAAAGGGGCAAGGAAAGAATCCAAGAGCACAAAAGATGTGGGAAATTGCTGGCGTAGGGAGGAGGCAGAAAGACAACAGCGAGTAGATGCAGAGAGAGAGAATAGATCGAATGCCTGTCATTCTTTGTAGGAGAAAAGGAGGGAGGAGGTGGATTGAGGAGAGGGGGGGTGGGAGGGCAGGAGGTAGTATGATAGATTTGGGGAGGGGAAGGCAAGGAGCTTTTTTAGGGGAGAAACAAGGAGACTCTTTGTGACGGAGTGAGAGATGAAAAACGTTCACATGCCCTCTGTCTCTTCTTGCTCTGCATCAGGATTCACATAATGAGCTCTGCTGCTGACTATCTATTAAAAGCTGAATCTCTCTCCTGCCAAAATGACACAGCATCCTCCAAACTCTGCAAATCACTGACAACACATTTGTCCTCCAAGATAAACACTTTCATTTCACATAGCCAAAGCTCACTTTTAAAGCAATTTGAAGCATTTTTTGCTGGCATTTCATCTTACCCATTTGTCTATTCCAACCAGATGCAGTCCTTGAATGCTTAACCGTAAAAGCTTATTTTGACTAAGATGTCGTGAATATATCTAAAAAGGCACCTAAACAATGTTTTATCTTGACTAAATATCTTAATGCCTTATTTTCTTTTGCGATTTTCAGAACTTTGCTGCTCAGATGGCAGGTGGTTTCGATGAGAAGTCTGGCGGCGCACAGATGGGTGTGATGCAAGGACCAATGGTGAGCGAGCGATGATGAGACCTGCTGCCCCTTCCATGTTTTTCTTTCACAGTTGGCTGCTTACAAATCTACTTGGATGCTACAGTCTTGAAGATGTCAGCAGCCAGGAGAAATGATTAGGCAGAACCTGAAGACCATGGCTAAAGATCTGTGCTGGCAAGCACTTGTCCTTCTGAAGTGTCTTCGAACAAAACTCTGAATCCCCATCAGTTCCGGTGGTGCTGGTTTTTTAAACTTTTACCTCTCTGGTGGGGCATAAGCAAGAACCAGAGAGGCAACATATGGTTATCAAATATAAAACTATGATATGGACGCGTCATCATCGTCATTCTTCACCAAAAGTGGATTTTAAATCATTAAGGATGGGAGAAATAAAGAAGACTACTATTCCAAGAATAATCCCACGAAAGTTTTTCACCCCTCCTTTCTTAATGGCTCTGGGAGAAAATTAAGAACTAAAAAGTTGGAGAAAAGAAGGTTCTGGGTCCTGATGGAAAATAAACACCCTTCATGGAGTACAGAGGGGTAATTTTATAAATTGAGGAAACAGCCATTGATCATCATTATGAAAAACCGCCGCTGCAGTTGGTAAGCAGCTTGCCTGAGATGGAGTGAGGAGCACACTGGAGCTATTTTGGTTTAGAGTACTGCAGAGCAGCTTGGCAGAGTCTCAGGCCAGCAGAGGTTTGAGACGCCAGGAGGGGTGGGCGGCTGGAGTTGATCAGATCCCCACAGTTAGCAGCCGCCTCTGTGGCTTCACTCCTACTGACTGTCCTTCCACATGTCTGTCTCACCAGCTCACCATAATACTCGGCCCTTTTTGAAGCCAGCCCACGTTTACTTTGGCGTTTGCCGGCCTGCTGGGGGAGAGAGCAGTGAACGAACACACTGGACTGACGTTAAATCTCAAGTGAAGCTTATAACCGCTTATACGTCTACTCAGATCCCCATCTCATAGCCATACGCCTACATACCAAACACTCAAACAACGCTCTCACTCAAATGTATACTCACAGGCATGAGCACACATGTGTATGTCCCTCAGACACACATTCAAAAGTCCTGTAGATATAGAGCCCCATTGATGAGGTTGTCCCTGCTGTGGTAAGGACTTCCCACACCCACTGAAAGGTGACTTTCATTCGCTTCTGAGGACCACTGTGCCGCACTGTGACGTTTTCTTTGGCTGCCAACCCTGATTTTTAAAACATAACCATGATGCTAAAATGTGGCTTTATAAAAGCAAACCTACTGAAAGGAATATGTTTTTACCCAAGAGGAAAACTGTCACAAAAAATCTAAATCAAGGCATTTTTTCACCGAAGAATTTTAGAGAAATTTTATCGACACCATCGCCTACATTCCCATTGTTCCCTGTGCAGCTGATTTTCTTCGTGCATGTGTGTTTTCTGTGTGTGTGTGTGTGTGTGTGTGTGTGAGGTAGAAAGGCAGACAGAGAGAAAAAGTAATGAGGATTTGGCTCATCGCCTCCACAGAATGTGATCTCCTCTTGTTGAGCATTGATGCATGAAGTTGAAGCAAAAATTACTTTGGCGTGTGACTCCATACAGAAGCTCTCGCAGAGCAGATTAAGATTCAGTCAGAGATAATTTAGTTGAAGAAATCGCACCTCCTGTTTTGATGCCTGAAACATCTAGGGTTGAAAAGTCTCTGTAAAACAAAACACTTCAGTATTCTGTTGTTTTTCATTCCATGTCAAAGTGTATGAAGTCATGTAGAGTTCAAGCACTTCTTTTAAGAGTACAGCACCAGCACCGGTGACCTTTGAACTATAGAACCACACAGTGGTTGGGCAAAAGAGCTGAGAGAATAAGAAGGGAGGGGTGAAAGTGAAAAGACAGGGATGGAGAGCAAGAGAAAGTCTATATGCCGCTGAGGAATTTCAAATGATTTATTGATTTGACAAGTAGAGCCACTGAGTTTTGTATAGCTTAAGGGCTGAGCAGGTGATATTTTTTACATCCTCTGACAGAATCCAAGTGGACGAAAACTTCCAAACTCCCCTTCATACACTCAGAAACTCAAAATACAAAATTATTAACCGTGAACTAGTTTGTTTTGTGTGTTTGTGTGGTTTAAACTGTGTGTATTGGGGAAGGATATGATCACGTCATTAGCCTGATGTTGTGTCTCTTGTCTCCTTTCTTCCCCCCAGGGCCCTATGGGTCCCAGAGGACCACCTGGCCCCTCCGGAGCACCTGTAAGTACCTCCTGCGCGGCCCAGACAACACACAAGCCTGGTGCACCTGTAGACGAGCTCCTGGTCACAGACAGGATACACTAGGCTAAACCTCATAATTGTAATGTGCTTGATGCCTGTGTTCATATGCCTCATCGTCTACTTCCCCTGCGTGTATTTCATGGCAATAATGCCCCCAAAATGACCAGTGACTTTACAAAGTGCAACAAGGCTAGCATACCACAGCCTGACGCATAAATGTTTACACACAGCTCTGTTTTAACTGTGGCTGTTTTACGGAGGAAGGTGGCACACAGAGAATATTTTCATCTCCCAGCTGCAAGCTCCAGGGCTTTTTCCTTTGCAACCCGGACGTACTGCAGAACACCTGACAATTTATCTTTGACAGACCTATTGAGCTTACACCTTAACACACACTCCCTCCCCCCCAACATTTTCTGCTCCTGCCCACAACGACGCTCCACCTGTAGCCATTTCAGCCCCCCAGCCTCCTGAGTGAAGCTGTTTAGTTGGAGGTAATGCCAGCTGACTTGCCTCAACTTGATGGTTTAATCACCCTGAGCCCTTTGGAGAGACGCATTTTCTCTTTGGACACCTTTCTCAAAACAGATGGCATAATATCTGTGGGGAGGTAGTGTAGTTTTGAGTGTCTGCAGTATGTAACATAGACAAACACACAGAGATGCTGTGTTCTGTAAAGTAGTTTTGTAGTAATTATATTGCTGTAGGTGTGTATGTACTCGACTTTGCTGAATGTATACATTCAACTTTAGTGAAATAAGCCAAAAAATAATACAAAACTGCATAACTAATAAATATCATAGTCAGCATATTGCTGTGGTCACATAATAACAATGTAATTATCAGCTGCTCTGATGGTAATTTTTGCGATTGTGATTCCTTAAAGCCTACACTGACATATTGAAATAGTTTCGATGCTCAATTCACTATCATAGAAGATGAAGAAAACCAGCAAAAAAAAACTTGAGAAGCAGAAACCAGTGATTTGCGGCTTTTTTCATTTATCAGCCAATCAATTAATAGACTACTTGTTTCAGCTCTAGTAAGTTCACAGTAATTGTTTTTCTAATTTAAACTCCTAACCTGAGGCACTGCATATAAAAAAAATGTTTCACTCACATTAAACATCCCCCGTCTTCTTTCTACATCCCAGGGCCCACAAGGTTTCCAAGGCAACCCAGGAGAGGCTGGAGAGCCCGGACAATCTGTAAGTATCCCACAGAGCACGAGTCCTCCACACTACATTTATTATCATAAATACTCGCACTATGGCCCATAAACCTCCTCTCTCCTCCTTCTTTTTCCTTTATCCTTTCAGCTCACTACTTTCTCATGTTTCTCATCTTTTTTAGAAGATGTGCACATTACAACCATACTGTATTAATTCCTCACCTCTTCATGTGCAAACTTCTACTGCACTCCATACTACCTCCATAAAGTTTCCCAACTCTTTCTAATGTTTCATTGCTTAGCTTTGTACATCTTTCTCTATTTTAGCAGCTGGCTCTTTCGGCTTCAACATTTACAACCACTTCAGTTAATGCTTACAATGTCTTAAATCCAAGCCTGTGTGACATCTAACGGTGGAAGTCAGAGTACTGAACGGGGCCTCTGGTTTTGTACTCTTTGTAGGAGGATATTTTCAGTGTTTTTGTGATTTTCGTTTCCTTTCTTTGCCCCTTTTCTCACTAGCAGCTTCCAATGTTTGTTGTACATCTTCTGCTCCTTTATAACTCCTCTCAGACAGAACATGTTACCCCTTCCTATTATTCTTCATTTTCTGTTTTTCTTACAGCTCCTACTTCTAGTTTTCTCCCTCCTTGCTGCCCGAGCTCTACCCCGTCTTTACCCTTACTTGCCCCCCCTGTAGTTTCCACCCTGACTTACCAAATCTCCCAGATATCAGACTGCCCGCTCTCCCCGGTCCTTCCCGTCCCCTCAGCAGGTAGACAGTGCAGGGTCTCCCCACTGCTGTGTTAATCTGCTCCTGTGGAGTTCAGATATGCAGCCTCTGAGGTGTTTTGTCTTTTAAAAATGTTCCAGTACATCATTATGTGTGATTAAAATCAAGCAACCTTCCTGAAAACAACTTGACAGTTGTAAAAATGTCACAATGTTGGCCAAGTGTTTGTGAAGACCGGAAGTAAATTTGTACCTTTGAAACCATAATGAGTCAAAGATACCTCAGCTGGTGTTTTCCACCAAAGCGGAAAATCACCAACATGCCTTTAATCAGGTAATTAAGATAAGGAAAATATATTGGTATTCTTTATATATAACATCCCTTATATTGCTACAGGTCAGTGTGTTGTTCAACATTATCACTTAAATGTTTTACCTGCTTAGTCAAGACAGACTGACACAAAGTAAAGAGAGAAAAAGTGGGAGAAAGTCATTCATGGTGACAGAACCAATAGACATATCAGCAAATATTAAGTGAGAAAACAGAGAAAGAAACTGGCAGACAGAAAGAGAAAAAGATGGGAACATCTGAACTTCGTACTCAGGAGTTTGGATAAGGATATCTAAGAATTTTTTCCAACCTTTTTGGCCCAATCTTGCCTGTAAATCTCACCGATTCTGATCTTTTCTAATTGAAAAACACTATTAAAATGTGTAATATTGTTTAGGAATGTAATTCCATTTAACTGATTTTATGCAACAAGTTTCACATTAATTAGAAATGTGTTTCAGATCAGCAAGATAAAGTTTTGATTAATGTAACACTTAATGAAACACTCACTTGGACATAAATGCTAATCAGACTCATTGAAGTGTTATCTATCTGATATTGGCTGCCTGTAGAGCGGAGGAGAGAGGGAGTTACCGCCACGTGCTACAAATTATGGCCCAAAGACTGAACTGTGTAATGTTGCCCTCTGTTGGTTACGAGTGGAAACTGTGTCTTACCTTTGCTTGTTTTCTCGTTACTAACAGGGCCCCATGGGTCCCCGTGGCCCCCCTGGACCTTCTGGAAAACCTGGAGATGATGTAAGTGTGTCTGTCACGATGTTACAAAACTGTAAGGACGCTTTCAGCAAGCAGGGACTCTGACAGGGCTGATACAAGCTTAGCTACTGTCCTCATACCTACACCTATTCGGTTTGTTTTAAGGACACTATTACACAGTATAAATCACAGTTTCTCCTTTATAAATTGACTGTATTGGTTATTATATGGTATTTTTACAAACTCAAATAAATTATTCTTTCTTTCTGCTCTACTCTTTTGTACCCTTTCGCTCTGAAATTAACTTTCAACATCTCAGTCTTTCAAAGCCATATCTACACTGTCTTATTTTTTTAAGTTTGGTTTTATGACTTCCATTATACCACAGAAAATGTGTATTTTCATGTAAAAGGAATGTGCCTTATATGTGCTTTTACCGCCATACATTTAGGCCTGTACCATGTTGAATTAAATCATATGTTGCCTTCCAGACTGTGCCAGTCAGACATAGAAAACATCAGCCAAATGACTATTGTCTTTTGTAGCTGTTGTAGCTGCAAGTGAAGAGAACAGCTTTTGGAGTTTACATTAATTTCTTTTTTCTTTTTTTTTTTTTTTTTTTTAAATCAGACAAGGGGACCTCAGGCAGCTAGCATTATACATTATTTGAAACAGCTTAACATGAAATATCTTCAAGTATTTCATGTTTGTTTCATCGACCTGAAATTCTACCACACACCGATTTATTTATCGTCATTTCCCAGACTCTGGGATCACACATCAAAATGTAATTCCTACTTGTAGCCACGTGATGGCAGCAGACAGGAGATATCACACTGCTCGCACTGGGAGTGCTCAGATTCATGACAACAACATTAAAAACAAAGCACACATACACACACCTTTTTACATTTTAAAAAGAAGTGATTAAATCAAATTGATCAATTCACAAATTCTTAATAAAGCCTTTCTTATCATAACTTTTCTTCTCTGTTTCTGTTTCAGGGTGAGTCTGGCAAACCTGGCAAATCAGGCGAACGTGGACCTGCTGGACCTCAGGTGAGATTTGTCAAGAGTTTTTCAGGCACTGAGCTGCTTGCTTAAGACGTGTCTCACTTGATTATACATGTCTTTATATTGTTTGTTTCCCTGGTGGTCAGCAAGCAGCCTGGTCATAAAGGTGTGAGAAATTAGCTTCTAATACCAGTTCAAAGAAGCAGATACATTTTTTGACTCTAAATAAACTGTTATACCCTAACGGACAGTTATAGTGATGGTGTCACTGCATAATAACATAACCAACTCAAATTGCTTGTGTATTTTTCTATTTATTTTATAGTGATTATATAATAAAGCAGCTCTCACTATAGCTGACAATGACATTTGATTACTGAGTTCAGAGTTAGATTAGAGAGTGATCTAAGATAATAATAAAGATAATTAAGTTATGAGTTTCAAAGCGAGTCATTTATCATCTCAAGCCAAGAATCAAAGTTTTGAGTCCAATATTAGTTGGAGCCAAAATTGGACTTAACTTTTGAAAGAACATTTCAGCTAATAGATAATTCCAGTAGAAGGGAAATAAATATATTCAGTGGGGAAACTCAGTCCTGATGTACTCCATGTCTCTGGCTCCCTCTTCCCAGTGGAGGAAATCTTGATAGCAGCATTATTTCACTCTCTTGGCTTCAGTTTCTTAAACTGTGTTTTAATGTTCTGCATCGTCTCTCCTCTTGCATCACAGGGAGCTCGTGGATTCCCAGGAACTCCTGGCCTGCCTGGCATCAAGGGACACAGAGTGAGTGTGTTTGTTTATTAATGACTTCTAGGAAAATTTTGGTTATTGGTTGTGTACTTATAATTAATTTCCTAACTGTGCGCTCTCACTCTGCTTCTTCTCTTAGGGTTACTCAGGTCTTGATGGTGCAAAGGGAGAGACTGGAGCTGTTGGGTCTAAGGTAGGATTTTATTCTGTGTGTGTACCCGCTGTTTTATATTTAATCCACTATGTTGACAAAGGTGAATCAAGTCAGACGGACATCAGTAATGTTTGGTATGAGATGACAGATTCGACAAAACACAGCCCATTTACAGACTCCAGGAGGAGTAGTTACTTTATTTGTGGTTGCCATGCTGTACTACGTAAAAGCTAAACAGTTTTTCCTGTTTTTAGGGTGAATCCGGTGCTCCTGGAGAGAATGGCGCTCCTGGACCAATGGTGCGTAATTCTGGACGTCACAACAACAACACCACGTGAAAATTAAAAAGATGCAAAAATCCTACAAGTCTCATTTCTAACGGTGAACTGATGATGTTTCTTCTCTTCTCCCTCAACTACTCAGGGCCCTCGTGGTTTGCCTGGTGAGAGAGGCCGCCCTGGACCCAGTGGAGTTGCTGTGAGTGTCATTTTTCTATCTAAAACTAATGCATTAGGTGCTTCATTTTGCTTTATTAGTGTCTGCATCACTTAGATTCTTAAATTCAAAGGTGTTCCTTTTAATGCACTAAATGAACGCACTTCATACTAATAACTGCATTGTAATTCATAAGCTATTACTCCCCTGTACCAGTTGCCTGGTTTGAATACTATTGAATGTGTAAAAGTAGTATGAACTGTGATTAATATAAAAAATAGGAGGAAAGGGTTTGATGCCATTTGCTGATAATGTATTATTTGTTCAGGGGGCACGTGGAAATGATGGCTTGCCTGGTCCTGCTGGTCCTCCAGTAAGTACCATTTTTACTCTCATTTAATTTAATTTAATCTTCATCATTTGGTTTGACATTTAGTGAGAAATCCATTCCCACTTCTCCACAAACACAACCCCTCTGTGGTATGATAGTAGTGGCTACACCTGAATGTGTCAGTGACAGACTGTGTTTTCCGCTCTGTAGGGCCCTGTTGGTCCCTCTGGAGCTCCAGGCTTCCCCGGCTCTCCTGGTTCAAAGGTAGGTCACAAGTTACCTAAAAACCATCCCCACTTCCTCTTCAGCTTCTCCCCTGTTGTATTTATTCTGTGTAAGAGAGTAAGTAACATCGTCTGTGTCTGTCCCTTCCTCTGTATAAGAAAACCAGCCAGCATAATTGATCTAGCAACCACTTACTTTGGACTTTTTTGCTGAAAAAAAAGTTGAAAACAAGCTAAACAAAGTTTTGTGTATTAACAAGTGGAGAAACTTCGGTTTTGTCAATTCTGTGTAGTTGGAATAAAACTTTCTTGAGTAACATCAAAAAGTTCATATCTCAGAAAATGGCAGCACACAGCTCAGGGAGGATTTTTGTGGGGACAAGTTGAAATGCTTTAGTGAAATCAGAGATGGCTGCTCTGCATTGAAAAGTGCTTTAAGCCTCCATCTGTGTGGAAAATTAGGGAGGAGGGGGTTTGAACGTGTTATTCTCCCTCTCTCACTCCTTCTCACTGTCTTTTCCTTATTTTCTTTCTCTATTTGCATATGATTTATTCCTCCTGGATGGCAGACAGGCTCAGCTCTGTGCTCGAGGGCCCAGTGCTGGTAGTGTGCTTTCTTCTTCGAGCCCCCTGATAGTTTGGAGAATCTTTTAGGAATTACAAGCGGAGTATCTCTTTACAAAATCCAGGAGCTTCCTTTGAAGTAATCGAGGCAAACTAGGCTCAAGATGTGAAAATGTGCATCTGTGTCTGAGTCTGTGCTTATATATTGTATTAGCTTACATTCATAAACACTTGTTGGACAGCAGGGGAGTGTGTGTGCGCGAATGTGTGACTTCATAATACTCCAGGAAATGTCCCATGATGTTGATGTTCAAAATCTCGTATTATGTTATTGTGGTAGCTGGGAGCTGTTTGGCTTTTTTTACCCCTTGAGCTTTTTGAGCAAGGCTCTGCAGTTAAAAGGGACCCAAGAAAAACACAATAAAAACCTGGCTAGACAGAAATAACACAATTATCTCAACTGAAAGAAACTTGCACCTGAAATGAAAAGATCTTACCGTGGCAACTCTTACCCAGCTCTCAGCATTGTAGCATTTAGCAACAGCCAAACTATCGCCTTTAAAATGCTGAGAATGCTTTAATTTGAAAAAAAAAAAAAAACTGGCAGATGTTCCTTCTTTTGTCCCACTCTTCCCCATTTATTTCACAGCTAGTAAAATATTGGCCTTGACAGTGGGCTCAGGGAGAATAAAACCTCAATGCATTACGTCACCATTTTTCAAAAACACTTACAAACTCTATTATGTCATACTAGTGAGTATGCAAAGTCTACATTAAGCAATAGCAAAGGAATTCCATTCACCGACACGCTGGGGGAAAAAAAGCTGCATACCACCAGTGTGGTAAAATGTCTGGCTAGTGTCCACTGTTTCTCTGAATGGTGGCCTATTTTTGTACTGAACCAGAAGCTCTGCAAAACATTATGCTTTAGATAGCTCACATTGTAACAGCAGTCAATAGATATTTTTTGGTTGTCAAATGTGACTATTTTAGAAGCATTTAACTCTAATTTCAGTGGTATACCACAGTAATGTGTTTCTGAGCAATTTTCAGGGTTTTTATTTCTCATATTATGCCAGATAACATGCTGTGTATTCATTAATTTCAGCCAACTCACAGATGTATTATGTAAATAGCGCATGGACAGACTCATTATTTGGTGTTATGTTAAAATCAGCAAGCAGAAGGTAAGCTCTTATTGTGAAATGCAGCAGGTAACAATACACAGAAGCTTAAGCTTGACAAAAAAAAGTGCAGCAGCATCATTTAGATGTATCCAGATGTCACATAAACAAATCGATTAGACTGAAAGTTTGCATGTCTCTGGTGTTAAGCTGAATATGAAGAATGTGAAGGAAGTGTTAATGCGATTGTTCATATTGTTCATAGGGAAATAATTATGATGTCCTCAAAATAACAGCAAGGAGGAGGAAAAATAAACCACAAAACAAACAGCATGACAGCTTCACAAAACAATGCAGACAGCAAAGAGCAACCAAAATGAACAAATTCACTGTCAAACCCCAATTAACATTTAACACATAAAACGAGAGATTAGCAGCAGCAGCTATCACCCCGAAGCAGAGAAATAATAACAGCAGCTGCAGCAGCCATAAGCACAAACAAGCTGTCAAAACAGAGCCAGCAGACATCCACTCATGACATACTGGCACAACAAGTAGCAGAAAGTTTCAGGCAACAAGTTTGTTGTCCCTGTGGGTAGGTGTTTCTCCTTACCTTTACCTGCTTGAAGAGGCGTTTTAGGCAAATGCGAGAGAGGTGAGCGGTGAACATGATTGTGTCCTGTTGTGTTAACTGGTCCGTCATGACTGATTACAGGCTAGCTTGTGGCATGCTAACGTTATATGAGCGGGTGTCGTTAGTGTTTTAGCACAGCGGGCTCAAAATGAAAGAAGAAGGAAGAAACTTAAGCATCACATTGGAGATTTTAAACATTTTAAAGATCCCGCCGTGGGTCAGAGGGTGTGTTGAACGTGTGTTACTTACAGGTATTGTTTGTGTCATGTGAGGTTAGCCAGCAGCGCTTGTGACCTCCTTCTCTGTTGCCTAGCAATATCATATTCTCACTTCCGGGTTTCATCAGTTAGCTTGTCAGTCTGAGGTTAAAGTTCATTACTGTTGGAGCGACTCTTGTTTTTTTTGTGATTCACTTATTTATAATATAGGCGTGTCTTTGGATTCATACCTCATACTGTTACACCCTGTCTGTTACATTTACAGCCTCCAGCATTAATTCTGTTGTTTAGCTTGTTTTTCTGTAGTATTTCTCTATTTCATCCTTCATTCAGTGCTATCTCTCTTCTGTCTTTTGTGTTGCTAACTAGGGAGAAGCTGGTCCCACTGGTGCTCGTGGACCTGAGGGTGCTCAGGGACCCCGTGGAGAGCCTGGCACTCCTGGATCATCCGGACCTTCTGGCGCTTCTGTAAGGGGTGCTTTAAACGCATATTCAAAGTGAACAATGTAGTATATCAACTATAGCAAAGATGTCATGATGCACAGCGCTTTGAGGTCTTGCCATTAGACGAATCACTCCCACAACAATGACTGAATCCAAGCCAATTATGATTGTCACAGTTATTTCACTTGCTTTGTCTCTTTTTTTTCTCTGTAGGGAAACCCTGGTACTGATGGTATCCCCGGATCCAAAGGATCAGCTGTGAGTTTAAAACTCTTATTTGTCTGTAATTCCCACTGCCAGCCACTCACTGTGTATTTTCCAACTCAACTATTGTGCAGTAGAAGTGCAGATGGCACATTTCTCACACAGTGTATCAGAACTAGTATACATAATTTGCATGAACAGCACAAACTCCCTTTGAGCTTCCTATTGCATCTTGAAACCTTCAGATGAGACTCCTCTCCACTGCATAAGTCAGTCAGTTTTAGTTGAAACATCACCAACAACGGGCCAGTGCCTTCCTATTAACTCTGAGCAAAGGAGAATTCAAGTCACAATGACATGTCATTTTCTTATTGTAAAGTCATTGGTAAATTATTGTGAACTACATCCATTTATATGGATGGCTGACATCATGTCTCCCTATCTTCCTTTCTCTGTAGGGTGCTCCTGGTATCGCTGGTGCTCCTGGTTTCCCTGGACCTCGTGGGCCTCCCGGGCCTCAGGGAGCAACTGGACCTCTCGGGCCAAAAGGAACATCTGTATGTATACCCATTACATTTATTTCCAGTTTGAAACTTATATTTGCTGCTCATTTTATGTTTCAAATAGCAACATGGACTCTCTCTCTCTCTCTCTCTCTCTCTCTGTCTGTCCATTATTATTTAGGGAGACCCTGGTATTCCAGGTTTCAAGGGAGAGGCTGGACCCAAGGGAGAAATTGTGAGTTTTGTTTTCTTTTACTTGTCCTTTCCTTTTACATTGATATCTACAGAAACACAGTATTCAACCAATTAATAAGTGTGTATAGTAATCACTTCTAAGATCAAATACATTTGAAATCAGAAGATAACAGATTCTTAAAATGAAATGGTCTGAATGGATTCAGTACACTCATGAAGGCTTCTGATGCAGTCTAAGAAATATTAAACATGCAAACGTCACGGCCTGTTACTGGTTTGTTCTTCAGGGACCAGTTGGTCTCCAGGGACCTTCTGGCCCACAAGGAGAAGAAGGAAAGAGAGGACCCAGAGGTGAGCCCGGTGCTGCTGGACCACTTGGACCTCCTGGAGAGAGAGTGAGTACCTCCTGAGGAGAGAGTGAATAACAAAATAAAAGGCAAATTTGTTTTGCGATAGATTTCTTAATATACACACATAATGGCTCCATTTGATGTTTGTTTTGTCCCACAAAATGTGTACGTAAAGTTTTTGTCGCTGTTGAACTGGGGATGAATTGCATCGGTGGGTATGTTGCATATTTGGAGCTAATAAAGAGTTTCTACATTTTAATGAGGATAATTTCATTCAAATACGATTTAAATGAAAGTAAACTTTTCCTTATCTTGTTTGACACCACCGTGGCTGTTTAAGGAGCTGTAGGGGTGCTTTTCTGTGGTTGTAGTAATGAAGAGAGTAGCCCACGGTTCATTCAAGAAGTTTATGTAGGTTTACCAGCTCGGAGTCTAACATCACAGGCATAGATGAGACTAAAGAATACAGAGCAAAGCTTTCACATATATATATAGGATTCCACAAGCAAGATCTGGTTTCAGGTATGTGAGGGGGTACCCCAAAGATGGACTTAACCTTTACATGTGCTGACCATCGTCCAGACAAAGTGGAGTCAGGAAGATAGAATGCTGACTTGAGAGGAACGTGTATGTTATCTAGGACACATGTCCCTACAGCATGTTACATGAAAAAGACATTCTAACAGGAGCACTACGAGTTTCAATGACTTCTATATTTTTGTCATAATCTTGCTGACTGTGGCTTTGTGCTTTTTGTGTAGGGAGCCCCTGGTAACCGTGGTTTCCCTGGTCAAGACGGTCTGGCTGGTCCCAAGGTGAGTATCAGCACAGTTACACTTGTTCCTAACAAATGGCTTTATTATTGCTGTAGGAACAGAAAATTGTTTTCAACAGGGAAAATGAACATGGATGTATTTGTATGATACAGGTCTGGCAGAAGAAGCAAGAGATAAGGAAATTAATGCAGCTGAATGGTCACAGGTGTAAATCTGTGAAACTGACAATTAACATATTCCATCTGCTGCTTATTGCATTTGGAAATTGCTGTTAACAGTGATGGTCCAATATTCTCATTGGTTTTCTATTTGACTGTGACAGTGAGAAAATTGCATTTCTGAATCACCCAATCACAATGTTATCACATGCTGTAGGACCCATACTGTTTAAGATTCATCACCATGAATTTTAATTCAATTTCTTGTTTTTGACGCAGTAATCTTCAAATCCAATCACAGAAAAGGTACAGCTCTGTCTATTCTGGTGCCATAGTTCACTATGGTGTCATCAGAGCAAACAAACCTGTCTTACATGGCAGGTTCCTGCAGAATTTGAGACCTGACATTGTTCTGTTGCATCCCTTTTCAGAGAGCAGAGAGTCAGCACTGTTTTGGCTTTAAACTGGCCTGTGCAGATTCTCCCTGTTGCCAGAAAAAAGACTGCTCACCTAAGCAATCCAGAATAAAAGTCAAAAAGCTTCAACTTATATTGTTAGAAATAAAATCTCCTCAGTCAAAAAAGGCATATAAAGCATATATGAGAAAGGATAATTTTTCTGCACTTTTGCCTTAAACTGCTTCACTGCATTATTATAAACAACTGGAAAATATATTTCAATGGATGTGCTTTATCAACATTAAAATGCAAGTAGTTGTGACAACATAACCTCTAGAATACCACATTCATTTAGTTATCTAATAATTTAAGTTAATGTCAATTTAAGTTAATAATAATTAAGAAAAAAAGGCTTTCAGATATGCATATTTATGTATAAAGAAAAAGACCAAAGGCTGCACATTTTCATAGCTGTAACTACAATTAATCTATTTAGATAGATATTTAGCGTTTAAAAGAACAAAACAGACTTGGAGATCTCTCTTAAGCTTCAGTAAGGTCCAGTATAAGTCATCAGTATTGCTAGTCAACAAATCATTAGTCGTATCTGACCATACTGTTGTAAGGGCAAACAAAAAAAATAAGTGAATAAAGCCATGATCATCATTTTGGTAAAATATTTCACTGAGCATTATTGACTCAGTTGTCCCTGATGAAATCGCTGAAAGAGTTTTTCACCTCATTAACTCACAATAGTGCTTAAATCGAGCAAAAATGCACAAAGCGGCTTACAGATTTGATATGATGGCTTCAATGAGGCGTGTAATAAGTGTAGTGACTCATCAAGGTTCCTTCTGAACTCAGATCAGCACCCTCACAGACAAGTTAATAAAGTGCATGATAAATCATATTTTCAGTGAAGAGCACAGAGTGAAATTCATCAACACACCTGTTTCTCCATCACTTCTCATCTGAAGTGTCTGTGTACAGACAGCAGCAATATATGTAACTCCACCACGTAGCCACAAGATGGCAGCATAGCGCAGAAACCCATCATGCACTAGTGACCTACATGTCCCATATCGGCAAAGCCAGCGTCTCATTTAACATCATCTTCCCTGCACAGTTTCATTTATACCGAAATGAATCTGTTAGAATTTAATCTTCTCATCTCCAGCAGGTCAATGAAATTCCTTCGCAATATTAAAAGGGAAACTTATTTCCTCTGGGCTTTGAGAATTGAAATGTCACCTCCTTAGTGATGATTGACTGAGAGGCCAACCCCTGTTTTATTCTCTCTCTTCTAACACAGGGAGCCCCTGGTGAACGTGGACCCGCAGGTGCCAGTGGTCCCAAGGGTGCCAATGGTGACCCTGGCCGTCCCGGAGAGCCTGGTCTGCCTGGTGCAAGAGTAAGCACTTCCTTTACCTATAAAACCACAGATCTGGATGTTGTTAACCTGCAGAAATGTGCTTTAAAACACGACTGTACTAATGTGTTGCTGTATTTTAATTCTCAGCTGACCACATCGTTGATGTCCTGTGAAAAACCATGTGTCTAATTTAACAGTTTCACCTAAAACAGTCCCATTTTCTGCTTTGTGACAGTACATTTTTAAACAGCCCACTGGTTGATTTATTTTAAGATTAAGATTGATTAAGATTAAGATTGAAGTAAGTACACTTAAGGTACACTTAAAGAAGGTGCTCCAATGACCGAACAAGATCAGAAGAGTCAGAATTGAATCAGCAGAGGCTCAGATATCCTGACATTTAGTCCATTGTGTGGGTCAAGTTCCAAAAGCACTGAATCCTACATTTCCCACAATGCTCCATTGCAGCAGTTTTGCATTACTCCTTCATCTCTCAAGTTTCAGTTAGCAGCATTTCTTGTTCCACCCATTTAACATTGCTCCAAAGCACACATAGTCAATGAAAATCAATGCAGCAGAACCCAAGATAACATCTTTTTTTTTTAATCCACACATCCTTCATCCTCGTCAAACCTGGTGCCTACATTACCCACAATGCAAATCAATTGCAGGCAGTTTAGCCAGAGATTTATGTGCGTTATTCCAGTAGCAGCCAATGTTTTTCACATATAGTAGTACTCCCCAAGACCCTTGATGTTATAGATATGTAGAGTTCCCCTTTAACAATTTGAAATCTCTAAATTCAAGCTGAGACTTGACAAAGCTCCAGAGCCGCAGAAAACATTATACTACAGCTGTATTCACAAGGTGTGTGATGCTTCCCATGAGGAGTAAACTGATGTTCATGTGTAAAGTCCGTGGAGTTACCTATTAATTCCTCAGTTTGGAAATACATGGTTTTCACTAGACAGCATTTGCACCTCCCCTTGGAGTGATTTGATTTTCCAGCAGTAACATAAGTGGCTGTTAATATTTGTATACAATGACTGCAGAAGGAGTATAAAAAGCGCCTGCAGTGAACCCATTAACGTTACTGAAATGAGGCCAGCTCTCTTTCATATTTTAGGTATTAGTGATTTCCATCAGGCGTTGAACTGCTGCTTATTACACACAGGGCCAATCAGAGGTGTAAATGCAGTTTCCCACAGTGCCGTATGTTCCCACCTTTCTCACATAGATAATGACTCATCTAATGACTCATCTGGATTTCATCTGTGTTTCTGTTCTCCCTCCCTAACAGGGTCTGACTGGACGCCCTGGAGACGCTGGTCCTCAAGGCAAAGTTGGACCTTCTGTAAGTGCACTTTTAATTGTAAAATAATCACCTAGCATGTATCCTCTCCCAGCATTAGGGTCTGTGTGCTTTTTTAATATCACACATAGAACAAGCGTGGAGAGGCATAACACTTTCACCAAACGCGCCGTCATCACATAATGAGTCATAAGTGGTCTCATTCAATTAAATTGCAGTGAATTTACCCACCCATTGTCCCCCAGGCTCATCCCAAGTGCTGTTTGTGTCTCAAATAAGCTCAACTCTCCTGGTTTTTAAAGTCCTACTCAGCGCAGCTTCCTCCAAACTCACATCCAGTTCAGAGCACTAACATTTTCTCGACTCCACTTGGGCCTGAGTTGACTTGACAGGCTCCTTTTCTGTACCATAAGTCTTAATCCATTTTATGCAGTCTTATCTATCTCGTAACTCAGTGAAATGCCCTACAAAGGTGTTTGCACCAAAAGTCTTCACTGAAACCTCCATGAGCAGGATTATTTTCAGTAGATTGGCAACTCTTGTAAACACTGACCAAGTTGTCTTTTTAGCTGTTGCCATTCATACATCAGTCCAATCCTACATTTTAGTAAACTTTAAACACTTTTACATGAAAAATAGTGTTGGCACTAGGATGGCACAGTTTTGACATTTTTGTAAACATAACACATGTTTTTCTGTCGAGGGATGATGTTATAACATTATGGTTTCCTGACAGATTAAACAGTTGAAAGACATATGATCACTCTGATAATGAGTGGGAACTGAAAATGAAAATTTCAACAAACTGAACGACTGCTGCATGTCCTTGGGACTTGCAGGACATTTCTGTGCTGGACCCCACTCCAGAGCCCCATACCAATTCTGACCAGATCCTCTGAACCATTACTGCTCTAGATTCCCAGGCTGAAACCAAGTGTGATTTAGCATCAGTTTAGCCCTCACTATCGGACCCATTTTATTACAGCTGCTTGACTACATGATTGTTTATACCATATAATCTGCCTGAATTTTTAATATCTCTGTAAAGCAGGTTCACCATTATTGTTATCTTTAAGTGTGCTCTATAAATAAATGTACTTTGCTTGACTAGGGAGCTGCTGGTGAGGATGGTCGCCCAGGACCCCCCGGCCCACAGGGAGCCCGTGGACAGCCTGGTGTCATGGGATTCCCTGGACCCAAGGGAGCAACTGTGAGTGATTGCATAAAAAAATAAAGAATGTGAATGCGTTGAATGCATCAAGCTGAAAGTGTTATTTATAAAAGAAGAAATGTTATTTTTCCTTTCTAAAAATATGTCCCTCAGTCAAGAATAGAAACTACAAACGTTCAGCAACACTTGGAGTACTGCTGAATAATCGTATGCCCTTTGATGTGCACCATCACATAATCTGTCTCCTCTCAAAATAGATGCACGACCAAGGAAATCAGCCACGGCCCTGTGACTAACCACTGCGTTTTGTTTCTGTTGTGATTAGGGTGAGGGCGGCAAGCCTGGTGAGAAAGGACTGGCTGGAGCTCCTGGTCTGAGAGTGAGTTATTTGCCTGTTCTGACTTTGATAACCTACTGGAGTCATCCGAATGGATCTTACATGTCAAAATACAAAAATCATTTAGGTGATATCACCATCATGACATTTTCAAGTCAACCATCCTCTGATTTAATGTACAGGAGGTTTTATTAACACATTGATTTCAAAATAAACATGTTTAAATAAGTCATAACATCGAAAAATGTGTTTTGCATGTATATACAATAGAAAGAAACACTATTTAAAAACCAGAAAATGTAATTACCTGTTTAAATAGCCTAAACTGTGTGCCATTATTATTATAAAGTCCAAAGTATTAAAAATACCAAATGTAACTTTTTTGGTAGGTTGTCGTGTATTCTCTATCTTCGGTGACTCGTCATTGATCTACTGTTATTTCTGCAGATCAGTTTCCACATGAGAAGTCGAAGTTGAAAAAGCTCAATTATGGCTATCAGATGTCTATCTAGTTAATAGCATCACCTTTGGCTTAACTGTTGATACCTATCTGTTTGTCCCGCCCCCTCCTTCCTCACTCTCTTCCTTCCTCTCCTCAGGGTCTGCCTGGCAAAGATGGAGAAACCGGCGCTGCTGGACCCCCCGGCCCAGCCGTACGTATCTCCATCTCCCCCATCCCACTCCATATTGCTTCAACACTGATATTATCTTTCACTTTTCTCAGTCTGCACTTAGAGGCAGCCTTCGGTATCTCCATTTCCCAGACTGCTTCGGCGATAGCTCTGTCTCCAAAAGAAAAGTCCTTGACACAAATATATGGACATTGTATGGTGGCATCACTGAGTCACAGACTTCCAGCTTGTTTTGAAGTTTGTGTTTCAGTGCACTAGACAAAACAAAGCCTGTCTGACCTGAAATTATCCCCATGTTGTTTGCTGATATCACAGAGAGATAACTGGCAAATGTATCAAAAGGTTCCCACCATCTTGAACATCAAAGTCACATGTGAAATTCCTGACATTTAGTCTATGATAGAAGTTGTTTGTAATTAATGATTATGAATTATCTGTTTAGGGCCCTGCTGGAGAGAGAGGAGAACAAGGACAGCCTGGTCCCTCAGGTTTCCAGGTGAGTCTGTCACTCAAACTCCCACCTTAAATCACTGGTAACCTTTATGTATGACTGCAGCTGTTTCTTTAATTATGCCTGTAAGTGAACCCGTAGCTGTGCTGCTGTTTTTATAATGTAAAATAAATCATTAATCAGTTTATCTCTGGTCTTCTTCTGAAAAGTGCAAACATTTGAACAGACTAAAATTCTTCTATTGTGACTGTTATATATTTCCTCTTAAAATCAACATTTTTTATTTTTTTGCAACATGAATATTCTGTTACCCAGCAGGCGTTGATTTATTGGTGGTTTTTATTTATTTCTGACCCAGTGTTGGTTTTTGCTGACATCTTTTGTCCTCCTGTCTTCAGGGTCTACCTGGACCTCCTGGCCCCCCTGGTGAGGGAGGCAAGCCCGGAGACATGGTGAGTGCACTCTTTTGCTGAATTTTGGCTTATGAGGTCACATAAACTTAGTGGAAATACTAGCATTGCCCTGTCAAAAGCTTGAAGAGAATCCTTCCTGTGTCTAAGTAATGTGGTGGATGCTTCACAATATGGTAGTTCTTTTAATCACAGCTCTGACAGCATTAGCAGATTTCTTCTAAACTGACATTGCTGTCAGGGGGCAGCTATGCTCAGCCAACTTCATCCTGTATGAAAAAGCTTTGATTAAAGATACATGAAATTTGTCCTTATTGCTGTAACAACCTGTAAATACCTTGCTCTCACTAATAATTTAGCTAGCTAAGCCACTGTAACCCAGTCCAGACTAGAGCTAAATCTTTCAGTAGTCGTGGCGGTAGTAGAAGGCTTGAGTTGTCATATACTGATTCTGTGTGTCCTGTCAGGGTGTTCCTGGAGAAGCTGGAGCTGGTGGTGCACCTGGACCCAGAGTAAGTTGACAGTTGTATTTCTCTTCACTACTATTGGACTGACTGATTGTCAGACATGCCATTGATTGTCACTGTGTCTCCATCAACAGGGAGAGCGTGGTTTCCCCGGAGAGAGAGGAGCTGCCGGCCCTCAGGGTCTGCAGGGACCACGTGGTCTGCCTGGAACTCCTGGAACTGACGGACCCAAGGTGAGTCTGACATTTGGTCTAAAGCCAAGAAGAATCAGGTTTTGAATTATTATTGCCTGAGGTGTACTCACACCACTTGCAAATACGCTTCTGTGGTCCTACCGCCAGTTTTCTAATTGATTCTTATCACATACAGCAGCAGCGAAACAATAATGTGAACATATGATTAAATTCTAATTACCTCTGGTGTGAGTTTAGCTGTGGTCATCACATTCAGTGTTTCTCCCCCAAAATTGTGTCTAATAGCAATCTAGCAGCCCTGCTCACTTTTCCTGAGGGCAAATGTCATATTTTGTAAAATTGTATTAATTTTGAGGTGGGTTCAGGTCCTCTACATATTTCTTCTACATGAATTTCTGCTTATTTTCAGACTTGCCTCTAGTTTTATGGGATTGTCTTTCTTTATTTTCTTAATGTTTTTAATAGGGAAGAAAGCGTATAAATGCATGTGAGCATGTATACCTAGTCACACATATGCCTGCATAGTCATATCCATATGTACATACAAAAACACTTACTGTACACACACTGGAAAAAACATACTATCACTATGTGATGGATGGTGTGCTCACACATACAAGACACACAGATCCAGGATTTATTTTTTGGATTCATATTTGTTTTTTGTGTTGATTTTTTTAATGATATTAGTTTATTTCAGGGGAGGTGGCTCCCCAGAAAGCCCTGTGTATTTATCATTACACTACATTATTACAATACCATAAGGATCTGCATGATTATAAGAATATTTACAGTCAAATGCTATATGTAATAAAATGTAATTATTTTAAGGAGGAATAAGTAATTGTAATTCTATAAGTATAATTATCTACATTCCTAAACAACTGGTAGGTCAGCATGTTTTCAATCAAGCTACAGTGAACTTATCAGCTACCAACAAATTCCAGCCGTTGCATTAATGCAGTGGCACTGCACTGTGAGTAAAGGAAAAGCTCAAAGCAGCTGCAGTTCTCACTTCTGGTTTGTTATCAGGTGAGATTTTAATCCCAGTTCATAGCTTTTCCTCCCCTAAGGTCAGACAGGAGCGGATAGAGAGGATGAGGATTATAGAGCCGACATCAGTGTGAGTGCGATGGTGCTGGAGGAGGGATGAGCGAACACTTTGTGGAGGGTGAAGCTCCAGTCTGAGAAAGATGCAGGATGATTTGCTACAAGAAACAAATTGTACATGTGCCCTCCTTCAGTAGAAATACAATTTGAATGTATTCACAGCCAACAGCGAGGCTGTGTGAGCCCTCTGGTTACAGCTTAATGAATGGAGATAGGCAGCAGAGTTGGTGTTTATGCATCTGATCTCCAGTCTGGGGCTGCAGTAGAAAGCACTGCTGATAAGCCTGACAATTTTTGACAAGGAGTGGGCCTGGTGGAGCCACTTAAAAAAAGTTTCCTCCATCATTTCGGCTTTGATATGTGGACTAGAGATTTTGTTATGATAAACCTCCCATTTCTAATTGAAATACAGAATTCTTTATGTCTACCATTGATCGACTAATCAGTTGATTGTTTTTTATATGCTTTAATGAATTAGATTTGGTCGGCAAATGTGGTGAAAGTTTATTTTGATGCGGCAAGCATCCTGTGTGAGGAGCATAAAATCGAATGGTTACAGTCCTTTTCTTTCATTTCAACCCTCTGATAACCTTGAACAGACCATGCTGAGACAAAGATTAGCGTGGGTTTCTTTTGTTGAATAAGTAGATGCCATCCCACTCTGTGACAGCACCAATCAGTGTTTCTGACACATGTATAAATATACACAACGTCTTTGCAAAAACAATCAGAACATACTGACAAGAGTCTCGGCTGTATTGAAACTGCTTTGTTTCAACATGGAGCGCCGTCACAAACCTGTAGCAGAAGCAGTCACTCAGTATACAACAAATACCCTTTTCTGTCTGTCTGGTTCTCAACCCCATTACTGTATAACATCCTATTCATTTATTTCTGATCCATAACAGGGAGCTATTGGACCTGCTGGTGCTGGTGGCGCTCAGGGACCCCCTGGCCTGCAGGGTATGCCTGGAGAGAGAGGAGCTGCTGGTATTCCTGGACCCAAAGGCGACAGAGTAAGCCATGATGGGAACAAAGTGTTAATGACTGAATATTTATGCATGGACTATGTAGAAGTTTCTTGATTTCTTGAAAAGTTGATTTTAAGTTCTATGCATGGTCAGGTGAGTGACTTGTTTTTGTGTATTAAAATCTCCACAGGGTGACGTTGGAGAGAAAGGACCTGAAGGTGCACCTGGCAAAGACGGTGGCAGAGTGAGTGATTGTCATCCATTTAGATTTTCGTGAATAATGATAGTCAGTGCTGAATATTGCAGTAGCTCCACTCATACCGCTACTGTTCAGCCTTTGAATTTTTGTGAGTCTTAACACGCTTTTTCTGTTTCCTGTCGCAGGGTCTCACTGGTCCCATTGGTCCTCCTGGTCCTAGTGGTCCTAATGGTGAGAAGGTGGGTAGTATATGATTATATATATGATCTATAAATACAATATATAATCTAATTTCTATAATATATTGTTATTGGCAAGTTATCATTAGAATATTTTCTTCTAATGGTTTTCATTAAACATTAGTTGTATGGAATTTAAATGTCTTGCTGTCTGTGTTTATTTTGTACATTTTTTTAATTATTGGGGCATATCTAATACATCAGTCTGAACCCACTGTTCATGACTCTGTGTGACTGACTGACGTTAATGTCTTATAGGGTGAATCTGGTCCTTCTGGTCCTTCTGGAGCTCCTGGTACCCGTGGTGCTCCTGTAAGTATCACAGGTCATCCAGTATCATTGTCTATGTAAAAAAGTTAAAAATGTGAATTTAGTGCACTTACAGTACCTTGTCGCACAAAACAACCTCCACCACCCATTTGAAAGTGTGAAGGAGGATTTTTTTTTTAGATATAAGATAATCAAATATGATTCAATAGTAGCTTTTGCTTGAGAGACAATTGTTTTGTAAGATTAAAAAGTGTGAAATATTAGCTGTCTACATTAAAGTTAGAGTTTGGAATCTCTTCAACAAATCACCAATTTCTCACACTTTCAGTCAGATATTGCAGCTTGAACTAACCTCTGAGCCTTTGTTGCCTCTCTCCCTTCCTCTTTCAGGGTGACAGGGGTGAGACTGGACCACCTGGGCCTGCTGGATTTGCTGGACCCCCTGTAAGTAATAATCACAGCACTGACCAGCCCTTAGCTCTTCATACTTCTGATGAGCATGACTCCAGGGCCGTAGCCTATACGTCAAGACACATTGTTTACTGCTCTGGAGTCATGTTCTAGCCATACTGGTAAGGTTAACCCTTTATAGGGCACTCATTGAAATACTTAGAAATTCAAAATTTCAACCCTAGACCATTACTGGTGGTCATTACAAGACTTTTTTACTTTTGTGAGTTTTTCAAAAAAAAATTCAATTTTATGGTGAAAATCAAAGTCAGTGAAGTTACCTTATATGGTTTCTTGCCAGTCTGTCATGTAGCCTGATTGTCGCTGATTGGCTTGGAGAAATCTCGTAGTTCTACTGCCTCATGGTGAGGCAAGGGGCAGCATTTTGAACTCCCACTTAAGTTACCAAATATGGTCCCTTGCCCGATAAAGGGTTAAGGAAGTTACAGCAATAAATAGTGAAATCTTAATAAAGTTATACTGTAGTTCTCTTTGTGGAATACATATTTATAAATAACTCTGAGTTGCTTTAAACAGTATAAATCCCTTTCACCTTTTCTGATCTTGAATTAAACTGTGACGAACAGAAAATAAGTAAAAGCACAGCTTTTTAAAAATGACTAAATAACACCTAGTCCATGTCTAGTATATCAGAATATATTTACATAAATTGAACCAAAAAACACAAAATGTTGTTTAGTAACACCATGTTAGTTAGTAAAATATTAAGCACAGCCATTAAGTAACTCCTCCAGTATTGAAAATAAAAAATGTATAAATATAATTATTGGATTAAGTAGACATAAAACAGATAACTTCAATGATTTGATAATAATCAAGTTTAGTGGCTGTCAAAATGTATTTTTTTATTCTGTAGATAACAAAACCTCACCTGTTTTTTTTTTCTTTCATCAAAAAGAGTCATGAGCTGAGAGATGACAGACATCAACCTGACACAGCTTTTCTTATTTCAAATCTACTTTCTATTACCACTATCTGGAAACACTTGGATATCTAATTGTCTTTACCTCTGTTTTAGGCCTCTGTGATTTGTCATTGTTGTCTCCCCAGTGTATTATTCTGTGGAGAGACATTAGTGTGTAGGACGTCTGCGTATCACTCATCCATTTAGTTCCTCCCAAAGACTCCAGGCAGACATCAAATAAATGTTTTTAATAAGCTGCATCCTTCCAAAAGGATTTTCATCAATATTTTTGTGGCAACACAATTTATCATAGGGTTTTTTCCTCTAGGTTGCACTATGATTAATTATTGAATTTATGTCAGGATGAATAACACTACAAGGTCACTAAATCATTTTTGGTTCACAGCTCACAGACTAAAGCATCACAGCTGATCACCACACAGACTGAAAATAGATATGGATGCTGCATAAAACATCAGCTGTTCTTGAAATCTAGACTTTAAATAGCCGTTGAAGCAGTCACAATTTCAACCACGTTTTGCATGAAAGAAAACCCATCACCTACCGCAGTTTTTAACTCTGTTTCTTCAAGACACACATTTTATATAAAAGTAGCAGAGGATAAGATACTGTAACTTTTAGTCCTTAGTATAGGTCGAGCTCCAAAACACATCGGGTCCTACGCCTCCTATAATGCAACTCAGTAGCATCTATACTCTCTCTGCCTGGAAAATGCTCCAACCTCTAACCGCAGACTTGACAAAGCTCCTCCAGGGCCACAGAGGACGCATTGTTTTCAAAGTGCTAACCATGACTAGTAAACCGACAATGTGTAAAAATCCCTTTAACCAACTTAATTTCAGGGAATCAAGAGGCATCGTTCTCAATTTTAAAAGAATCACTCCTTCACAAATACAAACATGTGTTGTGTTAACGGCTGCTGTATTTCATTGATTTAACTGTCTCTGTGTTTTTCTTTCAGGGTGCTGACGGTCAGCCTGGAGCCAAGGGAGAGCAGGGAGAATCTGGACAGAAGGGTGATGCTGGTGCCCCTGGACCCCAGGGACCCTCTGGTGCCCCTGGACCTGCAGTGGGTGTCTCTTTAGATTTTGTTTCATTGTTGCTGAACCAAACAGGATTTTATTCTGGCTTTGCCTCAGATAATAAGGGGTTCTTGCAAAACCTTGGATGTTTTATTTTTAATAAACAGAAACATTATACAGCAGCAAGGCACACACTGATTGACATTTTTTTAGGAGGCAAATGATGCACAGATCAGTAGAAAATTCCTCTTTTTCTTCTTTGGTGAACATTTGTGGTGGCGTTAACATCGAGCCCGCATGAAAGCTTTCCTTGTCAGTGATTGTGCCAAACCAGACAGAGTGAAAACATATGTGAACATTTCAAATGAACTAAAAGTGTTTTAAATTAGTTAATACTGTCATTTATGGAGCATGAAATAAATGTCAGACAGTAATGTACAGCATGTTTTATCTGTTACAGGGTCCTACAGGTGTTTCTGGACCTAAAGGTGCTCGTGGTGCTCAGGGACCTCCTGTAAGTGACCTTTATTTTTAGCAGCGTCTCGCTTGTTTTACTTCTGTCTCACAGTAGCACATGTGGAAAACATCATTTTGTCAGATTATTTCTGGCTTAATCTAAATTAATCTCTCTTTTCCAGGGTGCCACTGGTTTCCCTGGAGCTGCTGGCCGAGTTGGACCCCCTGGTCCCAATGTAAGTTCACACCTACACCCACCCGCCTTAAATAAATGGATAAATTTATCCATACAATGGATCAATAGATATAGGACACTAAAAATTCTTTATTTGATCAAATGGTTTGGCTGTTAGTTTTGCAATCTACCATAATTTTACACAGACTTCTACCATAAATAAGATACATTCAACTTTCATCATATACTGTAGACTCTACAGTATATAATGAAGGCTGAATCTGGTATTCATTACTTGGTCACCAAATTTGAAATTGGGAAAGAGGAAGAAAAATGAACTTGATTTATGTTTTACAAGCAAGTACCAGGTGCAGCAGAACAGATACAGGAATGTTATTATGAAAATGCCACCTGACTTATTGTCACCTAAGAAGGTTTTCTAATTTGCACCTGTAAAGCATTCACTCTGCCATTTCAGCACCCACGCACTACCAAAACAGTATGTCTGACACAGTGGGTGACTACAGTGCTGGAGTTTGTCTTGAATATTTTTACAGGCCTGCTGAACGGAAGTGCAACATATTGTGAAAAAACTGTCAGATGCTGTAAAACTGCTAATGTGAGATATGTGTTATAAAGGTTATTTAAAGACGCCCAGGGGCTCATTGAAATAATAGACTGTAATCCTCACAGGCTCTGTAAACATGACGTGTATGTATGCGCTTGTACACTATAGAATTAACCTGTATTACAATGTAATGTAATCTCATGTGTGTTATATCATCCTCCTTGCACATTTTAGGGTAATCCTGGACCTGCTGGTCCCGCCGGCCCCCCTGGTAAAGATGGACCCAAGGGTGTGAGGGGAGATGGTGGACCTCCAGGCAGACAGGGTGATGCTGGGCTTCGCGGTCCTGCTGGTGCTTCTGGAGAGAAGGGAGATCCTGGAGAGGATGGTCCCCCTGTGAGTTTGTCAATACTTAAATCCTCCATCTAACACGCAACACACTTGAGTTTTTACATAACATGTAACTTATTGACCTTGTGACGCTTCAAGTACTCTCCACTCAAATCCCTCTAGCACCCACAGATCTCGCCACACTCTCTTTCTCCCCAGACTGCAGTTCTCATTGAACACCATCAAAGTGAACACAGGTGTCCATTAAATCTGTTTGTTTCCTACATTTCTTTCGACTTTTAGGTAGCTCTGTCAGCCCAAAGAGCCCATTTCGTCAGTAATGGACAACAGCCGAGGACAGTCTCCATTAATACACAGAGCTGTCAGTGTCTATCACTGACTGTAATAGCACGCCAAGACATATGACAGCACATGGCAGCACAAGCCCAGTGACAGACTGATGACAGGACCCTGGGCCTTTGCCTTGTCGGCACTCAGTGCTACACACACACACACACACATACACACACACATACATGTCACATTTGACGACGAGTCCTGTCAAGATAATGACACATCACAGTTGATTGCATACTCATGAACATGAAGATAGCTGCCGTATCGAGCCCACGTTTAGAGTACATCTATTAGTGTGTCGCAGCGCTCCCTCAGAGTCAGAGCTTTATTGGGAGCATGCTTAAAGGAGCTTTTACTGTTTGTGCTTTTCACTTTCACCAAAGATGGCTAGCTTTGCTCTCTGTTGTATTGAGCACGTCAACAATCATACTTGCTGACTTAAAGGAGTCCCTGCTGGTTGCCTGGCAACCTTAGTGGGATGAAAAAAAACCTCAGGAAGTCACTGCTCCCCACCAAGCAATTGTCTGACACATAACCCCACTCAAAACCATAAATGATCATTTTATACTTCTTTATACTACAGATTGAATAAGAGGGATTAATTAGTGAGCTTTAGAGGTGGTGGGAGGTGAATCTTCTTACCATTAAAACCAGACGCTAGCAGTTTCCCCCTCATCATCATTATGTAATACCAAAGGATTTGACTGGTAAAACATTAAATGTGTTTTTCACCTCTTTTTTTCCTCTCTCAGGGTCCCCTTGGTCCATCAGGCCCTCAGGGTTTGGCTGGTCAGCGTGGTATCGTCGGTCTGCCTGGACAACGTGGTGAGAGAGGTTTCCCTGGTCTGCCTGGACCTTCTGTAAGTAACGTCCTGTTGCTTTATCATATGATTTAATCACAAATTAGGGCAGAAACGTACAGCTATTTACATTAGCAATTAATCTGTCTTTAATCTGTTTTATTTTCACAATTAGTTATTATATCTAATTTATTGACAGAATATTGATCAGCAATTATAAATTGTTTAATCAGTTACATAATTTTCCAGCAAAAAATCCAAACATAGTTTCAGCCTCTTAATTGAGTGTATTTGCTGCTTTCCTTTGTCTTATGTGATTATAAATTGGAATTCTTCAACTAATGAGAACATGAATATTTCTCTTTTCATAACACATCTCTCTCTTGATGAATTGGTCAATTGTTTCAAGTACAAACAGTCAACAAACAGTTGACCAAATAATCACGGAAATAATTAGGTAGATTGATTTATTCTTAAAATAATTGTTAATTGCAGCCCAACAAGGCTAGAACTCACAAGTAATTGGCTTTTTTCCTTGATAAAAGAAAATCAATCAAAATTGTTTTTAATTAACTCAAATACGTGCAAATGCATTTGAATACGTTTGAGCTAACTACAAAGTACAATGAGCTTTTTTATGACAAAAGAGTCTCTTAACTAAAATGAATATTCATGAATCTGTCCTAAAGAGCACAATGGCTAATGTTTAGTCAGTCCGTACAGCAGAATGTAGAAAACCCAGTGAGAGACTCTGGACTGTCATTCTGTGGCCCAATTGGATCTCAGTCAAATCACATCTCAGCCAGGACTTTTTTCCCAGTGAACTGAGTCCATTTGATGTACAGTATGACATGTGACAAGAAGGCTCCCCTGCTTACATCTCGCACTATTTGATATGTGACATGAGTCGTGTCCCCTGCTCACAGCATCTCAGTGGGCATGTCCTCACCATTAATTATTCATCAGTTTGGATGAAAGGGACACCAAGAAAGAGGCGGTGATACCAAACTCACCCAGGGATGTTTCAACCGGAGAATATGCTTTTAATACCAGCAGTGAAGTTTGAACTGCAGATGCAGTTTTTGACCAGCGGTCAAAGGGCCCTTGGGCAGGACAATAAGCCCCAAATTAATCCCAATGGTTTGGCAGCGCCCTGCATGGCAGCTAGCTGTCAGCAGTGTGTGTGAGCGTGTGTCTGTAAGTTGGTGAATGAGTAGCAGAAACCTTGCAAAGTGCTATAGAAATGTAGCCGTTTATTTATTATTTATATTCTCTCCCTTTCTGTTTTGTCCCTTTGAAGGCAGCTGCTCAGCACTAATACCAGTATGTCCTGAGTGGGGCAGAACTTTGTTCCATGTTCATGTTTGACCATAAATACATAAATTCAGCTTTAAAAAAGTATGAGCATGAAGTAGTCTGGCAATCAGCGTTCAGGTCACTCATTGTCATCTGGCTTGATTATGGATGACTTCAAGTGGGTTGTGTAATAGATAACTGACAGTTTACTCCTTCTTTAAGACGTCGACATGAACCTGTCCAACACCAACTGAATAAACATGGCGGCTGTTCTGAATACTTCTCCAAAACTGATGATCAAAAGTAATTTCTAAATTAATTTGATGAGATCAGTATGCCATGCAGCTCCAAAATTATGTTGTATTTTATATCTGCCACACCTACTTTTAATAGCTTTTGATAGCTCCTTCTTATGTGCCCTCCATCTCCATCTGAGGCCTCATCTGCACACGATATCTGACTCTGACTCATAGAGAATTTCCTGTCTGATATATCAGCCAGGGGGTTATGTGATCTAACCCTAGCTGTTCAGTGTGGTGTTTCCAGTGTGTGATTCACAGGGTGAATAAATGTAGTAATGAGTCCTCTTCTCTTCTCTCAGGGTGAGCCCGGAAAGCAGGGAGCTCCTGGTGGCCCCGGAGACCGCGGACCCCCTGGACCTGTTGGACCACCTGGACTCACCGGACCTGCAGGAGAGCCCGGCAGAGAGGTCAGAGAATGGGCAACACACAGTATGTGTGTGTTTGGATTTGTCACATTGTATTTAGTCCAGTGGCTCTTCATTTTTCATATCATATGACTGAAATAGCAGGATTTTGGTCTGGAGGAGAAGTCGATTAAAATGCACTGCTATTTGCATCACGTATACCTTTGTATACATTTGCATTGAGTTTACACTGTATTATGTATGCGTTTTGTTAGAGAGGGGCTCATTATGTAGCTGCTCAATATTCAATTGGACATCTGGCTTGGTGGAGATGGAAGCTGTTAACACTTAATATTATTCTGTCACCTGACAGGGCAACCCTGGATCTGATGGACCTCCTGGTAGAGATGGTGCTACTGGAATTAAGGTGAGAAAAACCCAACCACGCTACATAAGAAACACTAGGTCAAAGCTTCCTGTTGTGTTGTTGGAGGCTTCTGTAATTACAAATTGCTGCACATGGTTTGATCTGAATATTCATTAACAGTCAGCAAACAAATGTGCTATTGCTCAGTATAGAAATTATGCTCTCATGTTGTTAAAATTTGAATTGTATTATGGACAGTAATTAATTTAACATACTGTAATCTGATTGGCTGAAAACGCAATCTAATTCAAATCAGGTAAACCTGCTGTTTGGAGGGTTTCCATTCAGTGTATTACTTCTAATTTCCCCTAATGGGATTGTATGTACATGTGCATTTGTTAGAGTTGAATTGAAACTGCCTGTAAAATCTGTGACTTGACATTTCAATAACCTTTATGTAAATACCCAAGCAAAATCTGTCATGTGTCACGTTTCATGTTATTGCACATCTGCATTCATGTACAGTGACTATGTGCAAAGAAGAAAATCAAATCAAATCAACTTTATTGGCCAAGTTTGAATAGGCAAACAAGGAATTTTACTCGGTGAAGCTTGACTCTCTGTACAGTGAGGAAGTAAAGTAGAAATAAACTACAACAGTAGGAAAAGAATACAGGACAGTATAAACAATATATAACTCTTTAACAACAACAGTATGTACAATAAATAAATAAATAACATTCTACAATCTGGGCCCGTTGGTGTTTTATCTCAGCTTTTCTAAATATATTGCAGACTTAGATTTTCTGACATGACTGACTTTTCTACTGTTGTGCTCTCTATGCCACAGGGTGACCGTGGTAACACTGGTCCTGCTGGTGCTCCTGGCGCCCCAGGCGCTCCTGGTGCTTCTGGTCCAGTTGGTCCCACCGGCAAACAGGGAGACCGAGGAGAGTCTGTAAGTGTGACTCAGTGACATTGTCTCTTTCCAATACAGGCTAGGACTGATTAATTTGTTTCTCACTGTTAAGTAAGAGCAGGCATCACTTATAAAAAGGGGACTTTTCACCTGCTGGAAATTAGCATATAGTCTGATTGCACACAAGTACAGAGGAGGATGTCTCAAGTGTCTAATCCTTGACGGACTGACTGTTGGTTAAAGTGAAAAAATAACTTCAAAGTTTACTTTTCTCATTTGTGCAGCATTTATTCACTGTATTTCAGCAGAGATTTAACTAGAGATTCTGCTATTTTAACATTATTTGGACATTCATTGCACCTTATGTAACTTTGTGTTAAACTAGAAGACATGTTTGACCTTAAGGATTTGATATAAAGGATTACCAGAATGTCTGCAGAAAGTTTCACTTTGTTCTGAAGCCGAAGTGGAGCTGATTAAGTGGTAGAGGTAAATAATGAAACCATTTAAATACAGCACATGTTGGTGAGGACAACAAAGTTACAGTACGTACATACACTGACTTGGCTGAAGCCAAACTGTTAACAGCTAATATCATAAAGGAAATGATGGTAACTAACTACAAACATTTATAATTAATTTCAACACATATTCATATGAACAGACAGTAAATAGATCTGTCTGTTCCAAGCAGCGATGGAGTAATCCCTGTTTCTGTTGCAACATAAGCACTGTCTTTTACTTTTTTTAGGGTCCACAAGGACCTGCTGGACCTCCAGGACCTGCTGGAGCCAGAGGAATGCCTGTAAGTATCTTTCTGGATATTAACACACACACCTGCATGCTCAGATTTGACATGGCCTGTACAAACAAAAGTGAAAACTGCTCCTGCTTAAAAATGTTTGGTGCTGGTCTGTATTCATTACACTGTGATTTCCAATGCAACAGAAAAGTATAAATAAAATATTAGTGAAATCACAGTAGATTCTCCTAATTAGGTTGGTTGTCCACTTGTTCTCAGGGACCCCAAGGACCCCGCGGAGACAAGGGTGAGGCTGGAGAGGGCGGTGAGAGAGGACAGAAGGGACACCGAGGCTTCACTGGTCTGCAGGGTCTGCCAGGACCTCCAGTAAGCATCCAGACTGAATATGAATCTATGTGCATCCAGACCTTTGAATTAACCTGGTCAGATGAGTTAAAATACACAAGTAGGAATAGTACAGTTTGTATCTGCAGTAACTGCATTATAAATTTAAGATGGTGAACCCTGCAGAAACCCTCATGTATGAATGCAATCATTATCTGTTTAGGGTCAAGCTGGAGACCAGGGTGCTACTGGACCTGCTGGACCTGCTGGACAAAGAGTGAGGACTAATACTACCAAAACACTCAGTTTTACTCGATGATAAAAAATGGCATCTTAAAATTAATTGAAATAAGATTTATACCATGCAGTGTCTTTGATGCTTAACATCAAGAGTTTTTCCCTCCATCTGTTTATATAGGGACCACCTGGACCTGTTGGCCCTGCTGGAAAGGATGGTACAAATGGTATGCCAGGACCCATTGGACCCCCCGGACCTCGTGGTCGCAGTGGAGACACGGGTCCTGCTGTGAGTACCCACGAGAACTATCTCTGCCTGTTACATGGATCTTCCTCTGAAAATGATAACTGGCTAAAAATAGCTTGCAGCCAGCAAAGGCGACTCAAAAAGTGTTTTTTTGTGTTGCATTTAGTTACATAGTACATTTTCACACATATGTTGCTTGAACATGGCAAATACTGTCTTCAGGAATTCAAAACGTCCTCAGAGTTGGAAAAGATCCAGAGTCCTGGAAATATTAAGAGCACTCAGAACTCTCCACAAACACTCAGAAGTTTGTTTTATGGATAAACAAAGCTGCACAGACGAGACACTTTAAACAGCTAGTGAGTTTACAGACAAGCTCTCAAAACTTCACAACATCTTTGCTGTCACATACTTAGAAGCAATAACATAATATTTTATCAGCCGTGCTCAAATGTTAATTTAGTGTTTTAAATCATTCATGATGTTTTGCAGTTCATTCAGTGATACAAACTGGCCATTAAAGGGCAGCATTATTGAGACTTACTGCATAAATGAATAGATTAAATTATAAAGCAAATACAGTAATTCATGAAGGGATATTTAAATGAACCCAAAAAAAAACTCCATTAACAGTCAGAATGAGAGAAAGTGGTTTTAATGCAACTAAATAAAATGTAGCAAGGACTCCAGTTGACATACGTTGTTTGACAAGAAAACTGAAATGAGAGAAAGAACAGATTGTAGAACAGATGGCGGCATTTCCTGCCCCATTATGGGAGATGAGGAGGGACTTCTTTAGTCTGACTGAAGAGGAAAGAATAATCCACCATTTGTGAGATGAGCAAGGGATGAGAGTACACAAGTAGAGCGATGGCTAGACAAAAACTAGAAATATGAAATGTCATGTAGTGCCAAATATAAGCTTTCCATCATCTTTCTTCCTCTCCTCTCAGGGTCCCCCCGGAAATGCCGGACCTCCCGGTCCTCCTGGTCCCCCTGGCCCTGGCATTGACATGTCCGCCTTCGCTGGTCTGGGTCAGACTGAAAAGTCCCCTGATCCTCTCAGGTACATGAGGGCCGACCAGGCTTCCGGAAACCTCCGTCAGCACGATGCGGAGGTTGACGCCACGCTCAAATCTCTCAACAACCAGATTGAGAACATCCGCAGCCCAGAGGGATCCAAGAAGAACCCAGCTCGCACCTGCAGAGACCTGAAGCTCTGCCACCCTGACTGGAAGAGCGGTGAGTGACACCAAGAGGAATTGGTGAAATTGGGGTGAGATGATGAAGTAGACAGAAGTTGGGTGATATTTTACGGCTCAAGTTTGGTAAGGACAAGATTTAGGTTGAATATAGTTAGTGTAGTCTGAGAGTGTTTGGATTATGGCTGATTCAGAGACTGATTTTGAGATGCCAGAATTCCACAGTATTCCACAGCACATAGACGCCACAATATGAAAAAAGTATCACGTCTGAAGCTGATGTGTTTTTTTTTTCTGAGCAGGAGAGTACTGGATTGATCCCAATCAGGGCTGCACCATCGATGCAATCAAGGTCTACTGCAACATGGAGACTGGAGAGTCCTGTGTCCTCCCCAAGCCTTCAAGCATCCCTCGCAAGAACTGGTGGTCCAGCAAGAGCAAGGACCGCAAACACGTCTGGTTCGGAGAGACAATGAATGGAGGATTCCACGTAAGTGGTGCTGTGGTTTTCATCCGTCATCAGTTGAGCTGAAGCATAGCCTCCCCTGTTATTACTGGTAAAAGTGGTCATTTAACTCTGTCCTGAAAAAAAAGTTGTAGTTTGAACTCCAGTGTTTTGACTTCTCACCTTGCTGCAGTGATGTACAGGTGTAATTCAGGTCCCTGTGACATCACTGTGATGCAACAAAACTCAGTAATGATCCAATCAACTTCGCAGTGATGCTGGTTGTGGTTAAAGTTGAAGGAAGGTTGAAAGTTTCAACCTGTGAGGACAGTGAAACACTGCTACCAGACATTAAGTTGCTCTTTAAATTAAAGGGCCTTTAATTAATTTAGTTGTCTTTATTTACTTTCTATTAGCGGGAACAAAATTATTATGTTGCAAAAAGACCGTGGGTGTGTGCAGAAACATAAAAAATCTGCTCATTTTAAAACCCCAGCATGTAGGATTTGAAAACATCCGACTTTGACAACTTTTTCAAAACTCATTTCAAAAAAGACACGTAGCAGTCAGTACGCTGCTCATCCCGCCCTCCTACGACGGTCTTATTTTATATAAACACAAAAAAACTTTACACATTAAAATTGTACAAATAGGGACATTAAACAATGTCTCCTCGCAAAAAACTGTTGAAACTATCAATCAGAAAACATGTAAGAACACTAACACGACAACAACGGAGGTATTTACCATTATTCTCCTTTCCTCTTCCTTACCTGTGGCCCAATGCAGTTCAGCTATGGTGATGACAGCCTGGCACCCAACACTGCCGCCATTCAGATGACTTTCCTGAGACTGCTGTCCACCGAGGCTTCTCAAAACCTCACCTACCACTGTAAGAACAGCGTGGCCTACATGGACGCCTCAACGGGCAACCTGAAGAAGGCCGTGCTGCTGCAAGGCTCCAATGACGTGGAAATCAGGGCTGAGGGCAACAGCCGCTTCACTTACAGCGTGTTGTCAGACGGTTGCACGGTAAGACACATGTACAGTACGCACAATATTTTATGTAGCCCAAATATGCATGCATGTGCTCAATTAGGTGCTCACCAGAGCGTGATATAATGAAACACTGTCTCTCTGGCGTTCACTCAACTTACCAAGCGAGTCTCATTCTCTCCAGTTATGGAGAAAGTTGTAGGTTGTTTAACAGGCGTTGTGTGTTTTCCCTCCGCACAGAAACACACGGGACAGTGGGGCAAGACAGTGATCGAATACAGATCGCAGAAGACCTCTCGTCTGCCCATCGTGGACATTGCCCCCATGGATGTTGGTGGAGCAGACCAGGAGTTCGGAGTCGAGATCGGGTCAGTCTGCTTCTTGTAAAGAGTGAGGGATCGAGAAGAAGAGAAAGAAGAAGTGGAAATTTGGAAAATAAAAAATAAAAAATCAAATGAAAGAGGAGCACACTTCAGATAAAGGAGGAGAGAAAGAGTGAAAAAGAAAAATCAAGACACTTTTTTTAAAATGGGACTTTTTTTCTAAGTAAAAAGTGCTTTTTCCAAGTCGAACTCCGTAGGATATCTGCACTGAATGGCACCAGCAACTGTCATCTGTGATTCATCCAGCATTGCCTCCAGCCAACTCGCCCCCCATGGACACCCAGCATTCCCCAAAAGCCCCCACTCCACCCTGGGTGAAGAGCATACGCCATGAACAAGAAGGAGGAAGTATGAGAAGAGTACGGGAACATACCAGGGAACTAGAGAGAGAAAAATGTGTTGGTGTTATTTATTTATTGTTTAGGTTTGGGTCCCAGGTGTGGTAGGACTGAGTTTGTTGCTAAGTAATAAAAAGCCCACTTACACATATTTAAAAGACCTTATCCACCAGCTACCGCTCTTACTTCCTCCTCTTTTCTAATCACCCCTTCACTCCTGTACCATATCCACTAAAGCATACATATCTCTTTGAAACCAAAAATCTAGCTACATAGAAAGTGCAGGTGTTCCTATTTCTACCACCACAGTGTGTATCGAAAAGTTACTGTGTATTATAATAAAAGTCAATGGTGCTATTGTTGTAAAACAGTCTGTATTTTTTAACAACCAGATACTCATATGTAGTGACTTGTGTATATATGTATATATATATGTATATGTGTGTATACATATATATACAGTTTCTCAGAGAGAGCATTTCACCCTGGGATTATGGATTTCAGGGTGATAAATGTCCCTGCCTTGTCCCCACCCTCCTGCTTCAACCCTCATACGTAAACAAACGTGCCCATGATTTTACAATCATGGCATGTCCAATTGTGACTCGAGACTGAATTTAATTTCCTTTTTAGTTTTGTTTTGATATTTTAAAGCTACCTCACACTAAAAACAAATCACAAATCAATTAAAGGCCTTTCCCCCCCTGAATCTTTATATGCAAAACCCTGTATTTTAGGTGATTATCAATATGACCAAGATGTTTGACGAAGTCGGTCATGAAAGCCCAGTCTGCTGCCCCCCCATTTGCTGTGACCTTTGACCCCCATCCCTCTCTACTTCCTCCCATCAGTCCCCTCACACAGAGCGTGCCCTCTGCCTCGGCGTATACACACTCACACACACACTCACTCGCACACACAGACGTGCAGTTAAAAGATTCAGGGTGTGTTTGACTTAGTTGCTCCAGTCCTACAGCCAGCGCAGAGGGTTCTTTTGTGTGAGGTTGTGTATATTTTTTATTATTAATAATAGTATTATTATTAATAATAATAGCATTATTATATTATTATTATTATGATCATGACTTGTTTTTGTTACGTTTTAATTAATGTAAATTGGAAATAAAAGACAAAACCAAGTAACAGGCTGAAGTTGCTTTTTATTTATACCATTTTGTTCTCCCCATGTTGAAATATCTGGGGCAATGGCTTTGACTCTTCCCCAAGGTAATTCCTTAAAAAAAAAAAGAAAAAACAGTCACACCTAAACATTTCACTGTGACCTGCTTCCACTATGTGTTTTTGTGGTGACGTCCAGATATATTTCCAGGGGGAGAAACACCTCAGATTTCAACAAAAGGCAATGGAGAGATGGATGAATGCGGGGCCATTTTGATTTTGATTGGCGATTTGTGAAAAAACAAAGAAAAAGTCGAAGAAGGTGGTGGTGAAGGTTCATACCATATACTTTTTTTAAAATATGTAAAATAGATTTTCAATCATTTTCTTTAGTTTTAACGCATGGTAGAGTAGAAATAGGAAACACTGCCAGCCATGATCAGCTCATTCTGTGAATTGATAATGTCTTCCTGTACTTCTATTACTTCTCTTCATCTTCTTGCCTTTTTTCAATCTGCAGTAGCAATAAAAGGTAGAAGCATTTCTATGAACAAAGTAGAGCAAAGTTTCTTTTATTTTTTATATATTTGTTGTCTTTTTTTTTTCGTTAAATCACTTTTTGATAAATCAATTATTATTTGATGTAATGGTTTCCAATCTATGACTTTATCCATGTTTGAATAATAATTGGCTTACAAACAGAAGAGAAAACAAATCACTGGGACAGAAATACATCACCAATAAAAAAAAAAAAATACCTACAGAAATATCTACACACAGGGGGCATGCTTGGTTCTTGAGTTTTGGGTTGTTTGCATCATTGTATCTTAACAAGCCAAAGGGATTTAAAGATTGTATTATTGGTAGGGACGTATTTGGGGAACATTAGAAGTATGATTTGGAACAGACTGGTAACATTCAAGATATATTCTGAGTATGTAGAGTTACACCAACAGTGCTTCACAAGTTTACCCACAGACAGTTTTCTTTTGAAAGTCACAGAACAAATATCCAACGTCTTATTCCAATCTATTAGCCTGAGGTCTACCAACCAAGACCAGGTTTTACATGGACCATTTATCATAATAACAACCTCAACATCGTTCTACTCAAAGACCGACTGATTCTAGCTCTACTTCACAGTTTCTCTTCATCTTCAATGACACAAACGTCAACCAGTCTTTCTCTGTAAATTACAATGCACACACACACACCACATTTATCACGTTACAGTACACAGAAAGTTGTCTTAGTCAAGGTTTTGCCTCAGCTCTTGTCACTTTTCCAACCCAATTGTTCGAGAAAATTGGATACAGTAATGTTTTATTACATCTATGAACACTTAGAGGGTTGCAACTGTACACTTTAATCCGTCACAGATTAAAGACGCATGAAAAACACTAGAGCACAGCGGTGCTTGGAGGCAAATGCTAACATGGCAATGCTATTATGCTGATGTTTGGCAGGTATCATGTTTACCATGCTCACCATCTTAGTTTAGCATGTTTGCATGCTAACGTTTGCTAATGAGTACTGGATTAGCCTTGAACCATCTTTTGGACAGTTACAAATTTTTACCTGGTGCAGGTGCTTGAGGAAAAATTAAGGGATCACCACAGTTAATGCATTACGTGCTGAGGGGAACATTAATGTACCAAATGTAATCATAATGTATACAGTAGCTGTTAACAGACAGATGATCAGGCCAACATTGCCACAGAGCCGTATGCATTTACATAAGTGGTTACCAATTTATTTGGCTTTTGAACTGTTAAAACTACAAAATGGCTGCTTCTGAACATCCTGTAATCTGTTACATAGCCAGTATTTCCTCAACCAAAGATTGTTTTTTTGGTTGAATAATTTGTAAAAGGCTAGAAACACTTAAAATTATCTGCAATATTATTATTTGCAAGGACAGAGACATTAAAGAAAAATTCTGAGTTGAGTTAATTTTGTGTAGAAGAAATATTTTTTTCTGCTTAAATATCCATTCAACAATCTCCTGACCCCTCAGACTGAATTTGTGAGCTCTTATTCGATTCCTGACCCCCAGGTTGAGAAACTGCACTGTCCTAAACACACACTTTGTCTAACTGACACAGATCAGAGAATAGTGCTCCGTGTGTTGCCACAGTAAATATGATTACAATGAACTCCAGTGAAATTAAAAAAGGTGGCAGTTAATCCAGTCAGGTTTTGTTCCATTTACGAGGAACGCTGAACTAGATATTCAGGGCACTTACAGTAGCCTATACACATCAGGGATGGCATTAATCTGAACATTACAAGCCTTAAATGTAGACCTACTAACAGCGAAAATTATCCCATTTATTATCAAAGCATTTTATAGTGGCTTGAAAAAAAATCAATTATGATACACTGTATGTTGAAAATGGGAGACAGAACGATTTGTATACAGAAATCAATGCTGAGAGGACTGAAAAGCAGGACTCAAGAGATTAATTAAAGCTAGTCTAACAGCTTCTCTCAGGATAAATGCCTGTACTAACCTAATTTCCAACAATGGTCCATCTCTACATATGACTGAAATTTCTCCGTGCCAATCAGTGACAGCTCTATGTATACTTAAACTATCCAGATATTATAGAGCTGATTGCTGCAGCTTGGAGACAAAATAGTTCACCTTCAGCTCTAATGGCTTCCTGAGAGCAAATTTAGATCAGCAGTTCTCCACTGGCACCGAAACAACTGGCTTAGTGAGCGTGTATTGGGAAGGGTTTCAATAGAATCCGTGCAAAATCCCGTTAACAAAGTTAAAAAAATTAGCCGTAACAGCGGACACAAACACCACATGTGCACACGTACACACAGAAAGGAAACAAGCAATTAGATGAGGACACACATTTGAGTTTGCACACTCTCCTTTCTGACCTGATAAACACACTCCAGCTGATTAGTGCCTTTCAAGTGTTCATTAAGGGTCAGCTGGTCAAAGACTCCTAATTAGAGCTTAATGAAAGATAAAAGACCACAGTGAGGGGCATGGTGGCAGAAAAAAGGGAGAGAGGGACTACACAGACAGACTGAAGGTTGTAGAGTTCAAACAATTTTCTTTTTTTCCCACATTTCTCATCCTTTCATCTTGCTTTGTAGTTTGCACTCCTTTCTCTCAGTGCACATGACAGAATGAACAAAACAAACTCTCACTTATCATTTAATTGATAAAACGATGCAATAGGTAAAGAAATGTCAGGACATGTGGGCCTCAGTAGTGACAATTAGAAAGAAACGTTGCAATCACAAAACACAGCTTTTGTCAACATCCTCCACAGTGGGCTGACAGTAACTCCACACAGCATTTTGAAGTTTATCAGTCACTCTCCATAAAAATGGGATTGAGTAATTATTCCGTTTAACCTAACGCCAAGCAGGAGTTCAGAAACCAGTGCTTAGAGTGTCTGTCTCTGTGGGGGTCTTGCGTGGGCTGGGCAAACTCTTCAGGTACTCCAGATGTCTGCGGGCCTCGGCTTGGTTCTGCCTCACATAGTACACCACATACACAATGACCATAAAGAACCATACAAACATTGTCACTAGCATGGCTACGTCAGTGGTTTTCCTCTGCAAGCTGCAGAAGTTCACCCCGGAGTCCAACAGTTTGACCAGCGGTTGGCCCGCATGCTCGCCCTGCGACCCCGGGTCCTCCCACCGGCTCCCCTCGCCCAGACCCCGCACAGAGCTCTCACAAATGATCCCATTCACCGTCTCGGGCTCCAGGTTCAGCGTCTCCATCAGCTCCTGAAGGGCGCAGTCACAGTGCCAGGGGTTGTGGTACAGGCGTGTCTTTGCACGAGTGGAGCCAAACTCCTCCCTGCTGGCCTGCCTCAGCTGGTTATGTGAGAGGTCCAACAGGCGCAGCTCGGGGCCAAGATGCCGCAGGGCCCCCGAGGCCAGCGAGTCGATGCGGTTGTGGGACAGGTACAGGTCCCGCAGGTGGACCAGGTCGCTGAAGGCACTCTCTGGGATGTTCCGGATGTAGTTGCGTTCCAGGTGGAGGGAAACGGTATCTGGTGGGATCCCCTCTGGGATCTCCCGCAGCCCGGCGTCTGAGCACAGCACCGTGGCCGTGTCCCAGGCGCAGTGGCAGCTGTCCGGGCACTGGGGGGACGCTTGGCCCCAGAGGGCAGAGAACAAGAGCGTGACACACAGCCATGAATGAAGACCCACTCCTTCACCTCTCGGTCCCCCTCCACTGCTGCTGGTACATCTCTCCTCACACCAGCCTGTGCACATCGCCTCACCATAGCCTCCTGACACACACCAGGTCCCAATCAGACACACGCGGTCGCACCAGGAGAATCTGACAGATTGACGGAGAAAAAAAGAAAAAAAAAAGGGTCAGTCTGGAAAATGTGATGCTCCCTCTGTCTGTCTCTCTCCTGTTACAAACCCTTGCAATCAAAATGAGCGCTGACAGGGGAGATTATGATGTTTCAGGGGAGGCAGAGGAGAAAAAGGTCAGTGGGTAAAGAGATCGACAATTAAATGAGCTTAAGCCGGTTTACCTGCTAAATACTGCACGAAGAGACACTGTAGGCCTGATGCAAAAGTACCAAACAAAGTATTACTGGATATTCAGAAACAATAATGATAGATTAAATGATCTTATCAGGTTGAAACAACTCCTGAGTTTCTGCATTAAAAGGACATAAATCATCATATGCAATTATCTGAAGTCCTCCTGCACCTCTCCTGCTGTGTCTTTCAACCCAGGCAGAAGAAAAGCATCACACGACACTCATCAATACATGTTCATCTCATTCATCCCTCTATTTATTTTCTCATGATGCCACAGCCCCTTAATCATAATCCACGGGTGGAGGAGGTAGGCAGGGGTGGGTGGGTGGCTGATTGTCTGCATTGTAGGGATGGAGGTTAGTAAAGGGGTGGGATTGGGATCGATAGCCCAAGTATTGCCAGCTACACTATTAACAGCAAGAACATCAATCCTGCCTGTGTCCCACAGTGTCAATAAGTGACAGAGCTGGAAAAAAAAAATAAGCCAGCAGTATTCTGGGTGTTAGCATCTGCTCACCACTCCTGTAGTTTGGAGGCAACAATTATATTTCTTAAAAAAAGCAATCTGGTTAGACTCTTCCTCCCATGGGCAACCTCCCTGCAGAATAAGTTACATGTGTTCTGTGTGTTCAGCTGTTTCACAGCTTCTCGGCCTCATCTGCCCCGTCTGAGCGACTCTTTTGTGGGTCTGTAAATGGTGTCATTTCAGTTTGTTCAGACAATCCAATCAGGTGTTTTTAGGGCATTTCTGTATGTACGACGCTTTTGTTCCGAGACAGAAATCACGATACACTCCTTGGATTTGATTAAAAGAGGTCCTCTTAAATGTCAAGCACTTTCTGCTTTCTCCCCGTCTTCATAATAGAATCAAAATTGTCGTGTGTCTCTATTCTCCTGCACAGACAGCATGAAATAAAGGTTTCAGCCCCTGACTAACGGTGGCTGTCATTTAGTTGATACCTCTGAAGGGGACTGACTGTCAGGCTGCTCTGTGATGCCCATCAAGTGACCCAGTGCACGTTACGAGCAGAGAGGTGACAGTCTGTTGTTATTAACACTCTGCATGTAGATGCCTGCAAAGCCCCAATTAACAGCAAATATTATTTGCTGCCTAATAATGAGACTGAGAAGCCTCCCACAGGTCACACTGCGGTCACAGCCACAGTTTCCACTGATTTATTTCTAATATTCCTCCCTATTTCTGAAAGCAAAGAACATCACTTAAATTAGAAAACATGCTGCTGTCGGGGCCTGGGTTCAACTCCAGGGTCATACCTTTCTTTTATAAGGTTAACCTGCGCTGAAGTCACGACAAATTACATTAATCTGGGTGAAGCAGGTCAACTGCACTGTCCGCAGGTGCTGAAGCACAGAGAGCAGCTTTTTGGCTTCAGGCTAGAGAGCAGACCTGACTGGTTTACGGCTGGTTTATGCAACTTTTGAATGATAAAGATGAAGTTTGTAACGCGTTTAAAGGAAGCTTTCCTGCTCTTCGCGGCGCGAGGTTACTACTAAAAAAGTTGATGCACATCACAAAGAGAAAATCACGACAGAACAGCAGAAAACAGCATGATTAAGGTGATTAATCCTCGAGATGCGTTGAAATGATCACGAGTATATTAATGGATTTAAACTATTCGCTATATATTTAAAAAAAAAACTAAATACAAACTTACCTGTGGGGTGTTTTTTTGCGAAGTTTGAGATCCAGAAAGCGGATAAAGATGTTTTTTTTTTCTTAAAATCCGTTTGAAGGTTTTCTTCGGATGCTTCCCGACGGCAGACTGGACATCATCACCATCATCTTCCTCTTCAGCACAAATACATGAAAAAACTATGTGAGGAGCATCAGTAGTGGATCCGTGGTTGGTTGCCTGCAGACGGCTTCATCACTGACTGGCGTAACAGAGGGTAGTTATAGCAACAAAGATGTGGGGCAAACTCCCTCTCTCCCCGCGTGAGTGTGTGTGTGTGTGTGTGTGTGTGTAAGAGACAAACATGGGAGGTGTGGCATCATAGGTCCTTCTTGTCCCCTATTATAGATGGCATCAGTCTCGCGTTTCTGAGAAGACACTGGTTGCCTCCATATGAGATATTAAGTTAATTACCTGTAGGATTAAATTAGATTCTCACATTCATTTCTTCCTGCAAAATCTGATTGAATCCCAGACAGGTAGGTGCACAGGTGAAGAGACAGACATTTTCAGAAAAAAAAAAAAAAAAGTGTGAAAAGAATAACCACAGTTTTGATACCTGAAATATAAAAGCGAAGCAAAGACTTGAAATACATGTCAGACTGTTTAGACTGTTTCCTTTTATAGCCTTAAGCCAATGAGACAAACAGGAGCTCTGACTGACTGGGCTGAATGTAAACAGCATTAAAGCGGAGACGCACCTCCTTTAATCACTAAAGTCTTTTTTCAGGCTAAGTAATGGAAGTCAGTTAGCAAGAGACTTCATTCATCACCGTGTAAAGACCTTAAACTACACGGATACACGGGCTATCAAGTTAAAATGAAGAGTGATTGGAGTGTGCAGTAGACAACACCTCAACATGCACAGTGACACAGCAGTGGTCACACATGAGGCACCCTGAGATTCACCAGGGTCACACATTTTTGCATAGATAATCAGAACATGACCACACACTGTGATGTACAGTGCATGCAGGAAATTGTTATTCACAAAGGTTCACTCTCGGGACGAGTGTCCTGCTCTCGCTTTGCTTTTCTACCATGAGCTGCATGAGTATCTGCACAAGATCTACAGAAGAGCCCTCAGGGAGGAAAGGATGGGTCTGACAGCCATGATGGCATCTCGCATCCTCCCCTCTGCTGCCTTCCCAGCCGGTCCTGCTCCTATCAAGCTGCTAAAAAACGATGACATTTCCACTCTTGAAAAATATAATTCCAAATGCTGCCAGTGTAAGGCATTTTTTCCCCCCTTTAAAGCTGAATTTTTGTGAATGTTTTGCACTTGACGGGTGATTATCTCTGTGGTTGCCAGAGACAGGGCTGCGGGCATGTCGAGTTTTGTGGCTCCTCACGTACAAAATCAAGGGACAAAAGGGGTGCGTAATGAGAAAGCACATGATGGCAGGGAGAAAATGTTTTAAAAGAATGAAGTATTAAAATTAAACATTGTCACATTTCAGTTTGGCGTAGTCTGTTTGGTTTGGCTTTAGTCCTCCGAGGGGAAAACTGAATGAACCATACACACATTTGTAAATCGACAGAGGCAGCGGAAAACACAGCCAGTGACGGAGATCTACTCCTCCAAGACACGGAGAGCATGCATGGTTATGATTTTGTCTATTATCTGTGTCGTGTAAAGAAAGGAGGAGGACAAAAACCACAAAAGACATCTCCTGGCTGCATGTCTTGTACGCCTGATGAAGGGGAGAGAGAGAGATGTAAAAGCAGTGGAGCATTTCTTGTAACTAGCCTGTCATTCTCTTGGGATTGAATCCACTAACAACAGGTCAGGATGGGGGCAGGTGTTCTGCTGAGGCTCTCAGTAGCCATTTTTCCACAATGCGGCCAACTGGGACTTGCCAGGGCTGGAGTGGTCTAAAAATGCTCACGACGGAGGACCAACACAAAGGCCTGGTCTGTTGCTGTGTTGTTAGAAACTACAACGCAGACGAAAAATCGTGCCTGCTGACAAAACAAAGTATTAAAAAAAATGTTGCTTTGTAGGTAATAAGGGTGACAGGAAAGTACTTAGTGCTGGAAAGTTTGCCTGGTTCTGCAGGGGAAAAACCAGAGCATAGGCTAAAATAAACATAAACCAGACACGGTAACAAACAAAAATGCAAGAGAAGGCTTTTGAGTACACGTTGAATTTTAAAATACAGTCAGAGCCTCTTGCGATTTCCTGTGCACATCAATCAGGCAAGTGCACTTGATCATGAATAAGCTTGAAATTGTGCATGCAAGGGTGAAGTGGTGGCTGGAAACGCAAATCAATACATATTAGGCTACAAGACAGATTTTTCCTCCTTCTCATTTGATGTTTCTCTCAAAGTGTCTGCAATTACACTGCTCCGGTGAATACACCTTTGCCGTCTCCTGCTTCTGGAAAAATAAAAGGGGAGGGGGGGTTATCTTCTGTATCTTCCAAAACAACAGGGCACTGGTTGGCAGAGATTACAATATGAGCCATGTGACTGTAAAAGGCTGTCTCAAATGTGTATAAATTGGATTGAGACCTTGGCTGAGGTCCAGCACAATACAGAGCAGAGTAATAACACTAAAGTGTGGGAGTGTGTGTATGCATGTGAGACAAAGATAGTGTGGAAAATAAGATGCAGGAGCAAGAGTGTCTTTCCAGAGCTATTAAAAATAGCCAATGCACTCTCAGCTAAAAGGGAAACAATAACTCAGCAGTTGAAACTTGAGACTAAATATAGATGAGATCATACAGAAAGAGCTTTACTAGTACAACCACATATTATCATTATCTGTGTAAATTCCTCGACTTAAAGCCATCAAATGTTTGCATTTCTGAGCAGCAACTGGAGCATAAATAGCATCTCAGTTTCAATCAAGAAAAAAAAAAACAAAAGAAAGAAAAAGAATGACATAGAAAGATGGGACATGGGTGTTAAAGAGTTAACAGTCCGCACCACTGAAAACAACAAATGACAAATGAAGAAAACGCAAAGCGGAGCAACATTAACAGCTGTAAGTAACAACAGATGAATTACTGTTTCACTGCTGTGGCATTTGCACAATGACACTGGAACTAATGGAAATAAAACGCACAACAATGAAACTAAAGAGCAATACGTAACATGGGGCAACAGCAGCAGCAGGGCGGCCTTGTGGAGAATGTAACCGGTAGAGACGGGGAGAAGAAAATCGAGAGTAATAATGACAAAATTCAAGACGCATCCCCTGACTTTATTACAGGGAAATTGAATGTGTGGCTCGTCCCACTGTCGGTAACCTTGTCACGACACTGGCTGCCATAAGGAGCACCTCTTTGTGGCGTTTGAAAATTTAATTTCTCAGAATTAATCAGGCCTCGTTATTGACGCTTTGATCTCCGAGCCAGCGGAAGTAGCCTCTGCATCTCTTTGTAGTGTTACAGTTAATGTCAGCATGCTGGAAATGAAAGGATGAACCACTGTCCAGGTGTCTCTAGAAATCGACCCTTGAAAGGTAAGACCGTGGTATTCACAGGCTTTGAAGATGTTGGAGTTGGCCGGTCAGACTGTCTGCATCATTTTCCCTTGATGGGGAAAAAAAGATAGATATGAGCAGAACAGGAAAAACAATTGGCTTTATTGTATATGTATTGGATTTAACCTTAAACTGAAGTGTTAACAAGAGACCAGAACACAATCCAAATAGTCTTTTATTGTAAATGAACAAACAAAACAGACCACTTTTATAAGAACGGGGAGAGAAGAGGAAGAAGAATAACATGAGTCAACATTAGGATTCAGAGGGAGCCCGTGGTGGAATATAGGTATTTGGGGAACTGGTCCAAGGTTATTTGGCTGCCATTTCCATACCGTCCCGATCCTGGCAAGGCAGAACAAAACAACATTATTCCTGGCTGGGACCAACAAGCTGAAAGCTAGCAAACTAACATTTTAATCCTTGCTCTCCTCTCTAAAGACTGACCCTGAGGACAGAGTGTGCTGCTGGCCGTCCTCCCCGACACCTCAGCTGCTTCCATTTGCAGAGGACTGGGCGGCGGCCTGCAGGGTCCTCCGGGCCATCTCCAGGGCTCCTTCCTGGCACTTGTTCCCGCCAATAAAGCCCCCAGCGTGGACGAAGATGCAGTCTTTGATCCCACTGAGCTCCGACAACGCCTCATCACGAACGCCGCGCCACTCTTCTGGCAGGGACAGTCTGGGACAGGAAGACAGAAGGGCAAGTTGGCTTGCAGATGGACACAATGCGGTCAGTTGCTCACTTCCTGTTGACACATTGCTTTTGTAAAACACACCGTGTCATACGGGTCTGTGCATGCAGGAAAACAGCAATTAAAAAAACAGTTCTGACTGATGAATTTTCTCATTATTGTCCAAATAATCTCAATAAAATGTAAAACTAAACAAAGCTACAAACAGTGACAGAAAATTAACCAGCAAATTAACCAACTTTGTTCACTGATCAATTGTCTGAGTCTCTTTTCAAGCTAAAACACCAAATATACTTCTCTGCTTTGTCTTATATGATAGCAAACTGAATCTTTGAGTTTTGGATTATTAGCTGGACAAACGAGCCACGACCGTCACCTTAGACTAAAGAATCTGTGATATGCATTTTGCACCATTTTCTGATTGAGAAAATAAACAGTAAAATACATGTTGCAGCACTAAATGGCATCAAAAACAAAGACGTCTTAATACATGGCTTAGAAGACTCAGGTCTTTTCAGATTTCATGGCCCTGAACAACTGAAGTAAACTCCTGCCAAAAGAGGTAAACTGCAGTAACCCTCACACATAGTACCACTACAATCAGCCCCAGCAAATAGACCAATAAAAGTCAGCTTTATTTTTCTCCAGCAATGTGGAAAATCAAAGATTGGCACAGTAGTTGGAAAGCCATATGATGGCGATGGAGTCAACAGGAAAAGATTGCCTCCGCGAGGGTTTACGAGCTGACCTCGACAGAGTGTGTCTGGATGTAACACACAGAAGCTGGAAATTCATAAAAATGTAAAGTAACTCATTTACCACCCACTGTATGTAGGAGACACCTCTGTCTACAGCCAGGCACGTCATTTAAAACACATTACCAGTTCTCTTTAGTGTGTGTGTGTGTGTGTGTGTGTGTGTGTGGTATGCATGCGTGTTAATATCGCCATTATCTCAGAACGCTGCTCCTCTCCCATTACTATATTTAGCTATGTTTCTGATTTAATTCTGATTCAATACCTCATTGCTCACCTCTCGTCCTTCTACCGCCTCTCAAACAGACTTTAAATGCATTTAAAAAACTGGATGAATCTGCTAAAAGCTTCAGATTTCATGAAAATGTCAGGCCAGCCTCGGGCTCCTCTTCCCCTCCGTCACATGCTTGATGAATTATGGAACTGTACAGACTAACTTGTCTGAAATGAAGTGACACGGTTGTCAAACACGGCTGCAGTTTGAAATGAGTAAAGTGTTTTCTCTTGTTCTCGATTCTTTGAAGGGTTTATTTCCCAGACATTCGGCTTCTCTTTGAATATTTAATGCCATTCTGAATAACATCCTCTGAAACTGTAATAGCCTAGAGACTGCTGCGCAAGCGTGAACCGTAATGTCAAATGATTCACGTTTGCATGTGAGCTAAAACTTGTAATTCTTCTCCAAGTCTGCTCCCCATGCCATTACCTCGAGTCTACACAATCTTATCCTTATTAAGACGGTCATAGGACAACCTGGGGAGGAAAGCGTGGCAAATAATCCCTGTTAAATGAATCAACCAATCGATAGCTCCACGGTATGGCTGGAAAACGAGCTCAAGAGGAAAGGTCAACAGGGCTGGTAATGAGGGACAGAGTGGGAGGGGGATGACTGTTGTTATGACAGGCCAGGAAGCTCGGATTCTCAAGATGAACAGTCTAAAAATAAACGCGCAATTTGCAAATTAACTTGTTGTAGGAGAAGACCTTTACTGTACCATAATGAGATACTGGGAATGAACATATCATTAGAAATAGAAATAAAAAAATTACTCAAGATAACGGGTCATTAAAGTGTAATTTATGAACTGCACATGTTTCGCTGTGTTGTACCGAGCTTGAACCTTGTGTTCAGTTTTCATCTCCAAGACAACAACAGGAGACAGTTGTACAGTGCTTAACAAATTTATTAGACCACCACCCAGTGTAAGGTGTTTGCCTCCCCTGCCCTAAATTAACAGTATGGCTGATTACCAAAATATTTTTTTAATTTCTGTAATGGTTAACCCACCAGTATGTACAAGCTCTTTAATCAAAATGATGTATTTGAAATAATGTAAAAGGAATCTGGAGAAGTGGAACTGATGGACTGACAATTTATTGAATTAAGAAATAGATCACACTCAAATTTAATCCAAAGCAAGTGTTGTTATTTGCCTAATAAATAATAATACAATGTTTAATTTGAAACAAGTTTTTGACAGATTTCTAAAATATTTGTGTTTTCTCGTTTTAATTTATCAGGTGGTCTGATACATTTGTTAAGCACTGTATGTATGCAGAGGTGCTGAATCCTGCTGCTGCTTTGGGTCTAGGGTTAAGTAGGGTTACATTAGATGTCAAGCAATTCATTTAACTGATTTGTCAATTGTCAAATAACCATTATTATTACTAATAATCAAATAATTATCATTATCAATAATCATTTTTTCTATTAATCTAGAAAAAATTTGAAAAATTCTCCATCTCTGGCTCCTCATATCTGCCGATTTTCTTTAACACGTGTGATAGTTTGTGGAGTATCTTTAGCTTTTGGACCATTTGCTGGACATTTGAAGATCCTTGACGAGACCTTGGCTTTCAGAAAATTGCGATAGCGTGATTGTGATTTTTTTTCCCCACCATGTTCTGACATTTGGTTGGCCAATGATTAATAGAAAAAAAAACAACATAATAATAACCCTCAAATAATCATTAGTTGACACCCTAATACAGACACAAAGCCGATAACTGTGACAGCAGCCAGCGTGTTTTTCCAGAAATAGAGGGACATGTTCTGGTTTAGCTCATACTGCTGTCAGCCTACAGTATTGTCCTTTACAGTACATGTCCAAGGAAGAGCTGCTTCCACTTCTCTCAGCTCACATTTCCTTAGCAATGTGATGCTGATAAAAATAGACCTCACCCCCCCCTCAGGTGCAGTAGCAGGGACACAGGTGATAACAACACCCCTTTCGCAGAGTCGGCACATGCCCACTGGGAGCAAGCAGGCCACCCAGAGAAAGAGCCATCTGGAGCAATGTTTTCTATCCATCTCACAAGCCATTGTTGTCATGTAGCTCCACACCGACCGCCATGTTTGCATCAAATTAAATCTTTGAAGTGCTCGGCGACCACAAACAGGTGCCTGTCTTTTTAGTTGAAAGTGCTGCTGCCTGATGAGATTCTGCAGCGGAGTGGAGAAAAAAAGAAGTCTAGCAGGGGTGAGGTGAGGGAGAGGCGGAAGGTGTGAAAGGTGAGACAGCAAGATAGGGGAGAGGGTGGCGAAATAGGATTAATGGGAAGACAGCAGGACAGGCAGGGAAAAGGGTGATAAAATAGAAGAGGGTGATTACAGGACAGAGACAGAAATACTGTACATAAGAGGGGGAGAGCGAGAGTGAAAGAGGCAGAAAAGAAACACTAATGGGAGAGAAAAGAGCAAGTGGACCTCATGGAAAGAGGTGAAAATAGAAGGCATGTAACAGCCACTGGTCAGACCTGGACTGAATCAAAAGGCTAATTCACCCTGTTCCTGCGCCTTTGGGCAGCCCACAGTGTATCAATAATGAGACGTGTCAAACACAGGATAAAAATATAAGGGAAAACACTGCAAGAGGTAACATGTGAAGATCACGGTGGCCAGATGGACATGTGGCCACCTGACCACCTGCAGTGATTGTGAAGTACTGAGGTATATATGTATGAGATATCACATTTCTAAAGTCAATTTGATTTATATAGCTATAAAAAATATATATATATATCTCAGAGGGCTTTACAATCTGAACAACACATGATACCTTCAATGTTTATACCCTTCATTCAAATAAGGAAAATAAAAGAAGTGAAAGACCACATGTAGAGTAACAGAATGAGAATGACCGTATAATCCTTTTTCACAAAATCAAAACATGTTTGATTTTTTTAACATCAGCATTAGTCATTCATTGTTATATGGGAATCATAGGAAACAATACGTAATCCAGCATTATTGTTTTTATCTATTTATTTTATCTCACTGATATGATGACGATGGATGATGGATTATTTATTTTGAAGTGTTCACAAGAAACTCCCAGCATGTGTCACCAAAGTTAGCACAGGAAATATAATACTGAGTGAAATGTTTGTGTGATATGGTTTGGCTAGGCTAATTTTGAAGGAATAAAAAAAAAAAAAAAGTTAAACTTCATTAACTTCCATTTCATAATGGATTGTAGAGTGTGTTTGCTCAGGGGAGTGGAAATTATATTGAAAATCTTGCAGCCTGTTTTTATCTCATCTTTGACACTTGTTAAAATACACTTGGTAAATAAGCTGCCACTTAAATCTCCAAAACTCCACTTTATTAAAATGTCTTTTTTCCTAAAATCCATTCAGCCTGAACGAAAATTGGTCCCTAAAACTATCCAGACAAAATGTGATGTGACAACTGCATGATTTGTTCTTCAGGGGATATAACTAATAAGAGTGACGATGTCGGACTATAAAGGTGGGATTTAATTTAGTTCTGTAGCAAATCATAAATTGGCCTTTACACAAAAATAAACGTATTATATGCAAAGCGTTTGTAGATGAGTAAGTGGAGTGAGATGGCTGTGTGGTGTTAGTGCAGCCAAAGATGGGGGGCAAAATAAAGTATAATTTTATAGTATAGTAATAATTTTTTATGATCAATACTGCCAGAACAACACACACACACGCACAACCTCATTAGATGATCCAGGTCAACACTAATAACCATTTTGGTGAACAGTACATGAGTAATAAATATTCATTTTCATGGAGCTAAAAGTTGCCATCTCTGATGTACGAATAATACCGATAGGGTTTGATGGCATTTTATTGAATTGAAATCCAATATCAAATCCATTTATCAAGTTCCAATCCTTTAACAAATCTTATTAGAGTTACCCTTAAACATTTGCAAGTAACTAAAGGCTAACTACATGATAATTCAAACAATGTCTAATCACTATTTTTGGCTAAGAAGGAAGAAGCACTAGTTTTCAGTGGCAGCCTCTTACATGTTCACAATCACCACCTACAACCTGAAAAGATGATGAGCACCGATGAAATGTTAATTAAATGTGTCTGAGAGGAGAGTCCCCACTCTATGGTCACGGTTGAACTACAAAACCACAGTGTCCACTCATAGCCGTATGGCGGTGTTACAGAGTGATGCGTCTTTTCACTCATAAACAACTTTTGTCTGAATACAAACACAACATTTACAAAGCACATTAGCCAGAGAACGTCCAAACATTTCATTTCAGCCGTTACCAAACTAACCTTATGTGGCTACAGCTGACCTAATGTGCCGCCGGTGATGTCTGCCAACTCAACCAGCGAGAATCAAATAGAAATAAGAAGCCTGCTACCTTTGCTTTGCCTTCCTCTTTGCTAATAAAAACTTGTGAGGAGAGAGAAAAAAAAAAGACTTAGTAAGAGATTTGTTGCTGCTTAATGAGAGTCTGGGTATTTTTCCGACCAAGAAACCGGAACCAAAATGGAAAAAGGCAATCAGAGCGCATCCCTCGCAATGACTGTTCATCTCTACAGCTCTGAAAAGGACAACTCACTACTAATATTCTTCAGCCTCAGTCACCGGTGCTTAAGTGCACATAGTGAAGACTCACTGCTACCACTGTGAAAAAAATCAGGGATCAATATCAGACAGCTGAAGCCATCAAACCTTGGAGCACAAAGAATCAAATCCAGCATGAAAAGAAAAAAATAAATCAGGAAAGCAAAAGATCAAACTGAAAATGTGTTTTGCGGATTATAATGATATTAAACATGACGCCGTGAAGGACTAACAAGGAAACACTCCAACCAACCAGCTAGAAAGACAAGTATCTCTACAGAAGATGCACAATAAGTCTGCGGCATGTTTCCTTGGCCGTGCAGTGATCACATGCGCTGTATGCTGGGATTTAGGAGAGTAGTCAAACAACATGCCAACTACAGGACTCCAGTGGGGATGCTGATGACGTTATTAGAGCGGCATTGTGGGTCGGAGTGTGAGAGGCTCCTCAGGTAAACAATTCCCCTCTAGAGGTAACAAACACAGACTTGAGGTGTTAATCATCTGACAAATTTACACAGAGGGTTTTTGTCTTGTCATCACTGTCATTAACTACAGAGTGACAAGACAGGAATAATAATGTGATTTAATGAGTACGGATGATGCATCTCATACTTAAGTGCCAGGCTTGAGGGTTTGAGGGACCTCATTATTGCGAAAAGATGCAGATATGCTCCACAACAACAGTACCGTGCATAATCATGCATGGTGCACCCACCAAGGAAAGGCAAGACATTTATATGAATGTCAAAAACACACCATTTACAGGCATAAAACATATCACAAAGGCCATGAGGAGGAAAAGTTAACTAGCATATAATGAAATATTGAAAATACACAAGCGCAATAGACCAAAAGTAGTGCAGTACAAATAAATTATTTAACCTTTTGGTAGACTTAAAGGCAAACACAAAGATTTTTAGAAATGAATTAAAAGCATTTAGAGTTGAGGCAGATGCATAGAACCTAAATGCAGTGCAGCCTCAGTTGTGCTTTGGGCTATTTAGCAAAGGTCCTAAACTAAGATGGTTATAAGACTGTAAACACTATACCTGCTTAACATCAGCATGCTAGCGTTGTCGTTGAGGGCATGTTAGCATGCTGGTGTTAACATTTAGCTCAAAACATCGCTGTGCCTCTCAGTGGAGGTTCACAAAGCCAATGGCATGGTTCTAGACTGGCTGTTAAAATGAAGGTCCAGCTCCGTAACTTTGCCGTAACTTAATTGCTGATTCAGTCCTCAGAGAAAGTGATGCGATTTGAACTCTCTTCTTTGGCAATAAAAAAAGAATTATTTTTGTTTAGCTTGAGCACACCACTGATTTGTTCAGTGCTTTTATTTAAAGGGTAACATTGGACTGTAAACACTCAATGATACAGAATGTCTGAGAGGCCGAAATCATGAGAGGGTTGTGAGCAGACAATGGTGTCTTAATTATGGAAAGAGACTCAATAGAGCATGAATCTCACATTCATTAAAACTCACCTTCATGAAAATCCTGGAGTATGTATGATTAAGCAGCTGTAAATAAAAACCTGCACCAGCAGCATCTATCTATCTGCCAGCTTGCTGTATTTGGAACAAAGGGTGTAATTAACATTAAAAAACAAAAACAAAAATAAAACAGGGAGGAAGAGAGAGAGGGGTGGGCATGGAGAAAAGGCTCAGGTGTCTCTGTTGAGGTGTTAGGATGTGTTTACATCCCTCCAACTCCTTAGAGAGCAAAGTGAGAGCGAAACCTCTGCCTTAACTAAAGGATTGTTCTTGTATTTCTATCCAAGCAGGAGTTAGTCTCTCACCGGATGACAAGTGAACGCTCTGAGAGTAGTTGTCAAATGGTCTGATAAGCATGAAAATTCTATGGTCGTCTCCGTCACCACAGCTCAGCCGAATTCAACACATGCGGGAGACTTTGGAGCTGTCACTGAGTTACATCAACGTTTGTCTGGGAGTATTTATGTGTATCCCTGTGAGTTCTGCATGTTTTATTTCTGCCAAGATAGCTCATGCAAGGTGCCCCTTCCTCAGAGGAGATCACAAGCTGTACCCTCATGAAACAGAAATGGCATTTAAATAACCTTTAAATAAAATCTAGGTTACACTTGTAGCTCTTGCATTTAGATTAGGGGGGGTGGATCACCTGTTCTGGAAGGTGTTGAGCCCAGCGGGGACACACTGAATCCTCCACTGTCCATTTTGGTCGGGGTAAAGGACGAACTTGATGGGTGACTCCACCTGGAGCTCCTTCTCCAGGGAAAACAGATGCTCCTTCCACGGACACCCACCCTGGGAGAACAACACCACCTCCCCACTGGGATCCACCTGGAAACGGGAAGTCAACCAGAAAATTGTGTGCTGCTAATGGGCGAGATAAAGGACCAACACAAAGACTGGAGGTCTTCAGCTTTACTAGAGAGACAGTTTTCTGTGCAATTAAGATTTCTTAGAAAACCAGGACAAATAGAAGAGAATAATCACTTGACCTTTACAGCTTTTTAATCCTTTTTTCTATCATTATACACAATAGCAGAGTGTATGACCTAACTGGAGCTAAAATATGAGGCCAGAACAGAGTCTTTAGGTTTTGGCATCAGGACACATTGGCAACGGAAAATTTGTACTGGAAAAGCTGAAAGCAATAAAGTTATTGGTTCTTAAGCAAGTTTTTATGGAAATTATGCAGCCCCCCCAAAAAATTTCTCAGCCTCCGTGCTAGAGCAGCAACAGAGAATCAAAACTAAAAACACTGTCAATGCCTTAAACTGAAGTAAACTATAATTTGATCATTCAATGTAAATGAATTTGCAGTTTACCTCCCAATTCATCAAGAGCAACACAGAGACACAGGGTAAGGGTTTATAGGAATTCTATTATATATACATTGTATATATTATTTAGTGATGAGTATGTTTGGTATTATTAGCCAAAATTCAGATACATATAGTACATTACTATAAGCAATTTACACTATATCAATATTATTATTAACAGATACTCATACAAGGAAAAAGCACAAGAGAAGAAGAACCCATTGCTGCTGATGGATTATGGACACTGTTATGTTACAATGTTTACGAAGGACAAAAAAATAAAAAGGGTCTTGTACCTGATGCCGCCCCCTAACAGCTTCCTCCACCACTGTGCGAGCCGGCAACCAGGAGGACTTGTAAAACTCCAGGCGGTCCAGGAACTCCTCCCCAACCATCTTCAGAGCCTTTCTGAAACCCTCCTGGTAAACACGCATGTGCAAATACATGTTATTGTCAAGTATAGTGTAAGACTGTGAGAGTAATAATGGATCATAGTATGAAGGGGGGATATGTTTCTAATATTTTTGACAACTGGCTAGAATTTAGATGTCATTTTAATTTAACAAATGAACTCACTGCTCATGGTTCAAAATCCTCAAGCTGTTTCATCATTTCAAAACTACCTCTGAAGTCCATTTCAGTTTGATGTCAAATATAATAAGTGATACGGCGCCGGGTAAAACGGGGGTGATACAGTCGATGTCCAACCATCTCCTTACAGCCACGCTTCATCACCTTCCCGTCATGTCCTGCTCAAACCTCAGTCTGATCTCACTCTCATAGTCTCGTGAGCAGAAACCCAAGAGAGCACAAAGACGCGCTATGACAAGCGCACACAGACACACACAGTTTGTCAGGCACATGTCTGATGTCCATGCGTCGGACTGAGGGGGCTGCGGTGTCCCTGATTTCTAACAGTGAGCAGTTCAACAGTGGAGGGAGGAGATAAAAATCCATTAGGTTTTTCAATTACCACTGTTGAGAGTTCACCAGGTCAGTCTACCATCAAGTTGTCTGCCAAACATTTTCAATACAAATGTTCTTCGCTTTCTGATCTCTCTGAGCTGTCTGGCCCTGTAGCGCGAACTGCTGGGGAAATTGGAGGAAAGTGCCAGGACAAGAGTTATAATCATGTGAACTGAAATGTGAAAATAAATAAATAAATGAAAAATAGGCCAGCTGTGCCACTGAGGAATGGATGGCCCCAGTGGAATGGATGGATGGACAAAAAAAAAAAAACATACATGCAAAACCAGGCGGCAGGTTTCTCATGAAGGTTTGCAGGCAGGTGCTGTTTCCCTGAAGGCAATCCCCTCCTGCACTAATGAGAGACTGGAAAGTCACAGTAGGCCATTTCTGGGCTTCTGTTTGTCTCTGCATGGCTCTAAAAACGACCTCTTAGCACTGATTGCACCTGTCATGTTTACCACAGCATTCGAAAGCCCATCTTGTATTTTTTTTGCATGTTGCCCATTTTGTGTGTTTATCATTACAAGATTTAGCCAAAAGTATTATGGCTCTACTGTGGAGCAGACGAAAAACAAAGGGGACTTAAGGGAGTTCAGGTTCATGGCTTATCCATGGTCCACGGTGACAGACTGTTGAGTTCCCCGAGTGTTTAGCTACATATGTTTCATATTATATATAATATATATTTGAGCGTTTTTTTATTGCCGATATCACAGTTTTTCAATCAGTTTGAACTGGTGTCATTTGGGTTTTAAAGACTTTTTGTGTTGTTTTAGTTCCTGTTTCTTTTTATCATCAGCCTGGGACCACGTTGGATATCAAAAAAATTATACATATCAGTTGATTAAGCGATTTGTTGATTGACCAAAATGTAATCAGTAACTACTTTGATAAATCAATTAGTAATTTTTCAAGCAAAAATGCTAAATAGACTCTGTTCCAACCTCTCCAATGTGAGGATTTGTTGAACGCCTATGATTTATGCAACAGTGACTCTTTGGGTGCTTGGATTGTTGATTTGAAAAAAAAAAAAAGAAGAATTTGAAAGCTATTTGAAGACATCAGCTTGGGGTTTAGGAAATTGTGATGAGCATTTTTTATTTTTTCTGGCATATTGGCCAAGTGATAAATTGGGAAAATGGAAAATAGAAAATAGTTGTTCGTTGCAGCCCTTGAAATAGATGTTCTCGCTTTAAAATGTTACCCCTCGCATTCAGTGAGTCTTGTAGCTCCTCAAACAAGTCAACATTTTAAAAATCTCCTCCTTGGATGTTGAATGTATTTTGATCTGAGTAGAGCAAAAAAAGAGAAGTAAACATAGCGCCCATATATGTCCTGGGAATGATGTGGTTGCCTTAAAAGAATATTAGTGTCACAGTGTTTGAAACTTGTCTGCGTGGCGCTGCTTTTTTCCCCGGCAACAAATACAGTAATTTACGCACAGTAATACACAGCAAGGTGACTAATCATGCTGTAGAAATCCAGGCAATTATAAACATCTATTCACTGTATCCACAGGGCATCGTGACACAATAACGTGACACCAAAAAGGGTCGACTTTGTCACGCTATGATTCAGGATATTCTGATGCGTCATGAAGAACCTGATTTGTTGTTGTTGTGTTCTCACACCTCTCTCTAATGAAATGCGTTGTTAGTTACATCTTGAGACGCTGCTGTATTTGACGTCACCATTTTTATGTCATGTAGATGAAGACATTCAATGGGTACAATCATTTCCTCACATTAACCCTCTCCACTGCATGTCCAACATAAATAAAAACATAATTCTACTTTATCCCCAACCCAGTGATCCTTAAATCCAAACACGCTCAAGCAAATATCCTCCATATGAGGGGCTTTCCTAACGTTTGATTCCTTGTAAAGTCATTCGGTTTTTAAATGAAAACCACAAGACACAAAGACTGAATGTTCCACTTTAATAATCTTGTATCACGAATATCTGTCTACACACAATAAATCTGTGTAAACTTTAGTTGAACATTTCAATCTCATCAACCTCACATGTGATAAACGTGCTGCATCACACCAGTCTGTGTGCCAAGGGTGGGCACGGGTTCACACTCACGCAATCCCTCACCTCGGTGTCCTGACTCTTGCTGTTCCAGCGTGGATTCAGGTGGCCGACACGTGCGCTCAGCGTGGTGGAGACGGAGTAGCGGGCCTCCCCGTCATACTGTGAAATGCCGTTGTCTACAGCATCCACCTCCTCCACAAAGTTCTCGTACAGCTGTGAGGATTTGAAAGAGACGTGACAAGAGAGGTTATGAACATGTAATGGCACGGGAATTGGCCGTTTTATGTTTAGGCTCTTTGAAAAATTGGCAGCAAAGCCTTCCCCTTTCAAGCCGGAGGAGTTAAGAAAGAAAGGCCTTTCAGGGGAGAGAAATGCACTGAGATTACATTATCCTGATTGAAGTCTATTTGGTCACAGTATGTGGGCAGCAAGGCTTAAGTGCATGGCTAGGTCATTAAGCCAAAAGGAGTAGACAAATTGCAGCTAATTTACAGTTCACATGGAAAAGTCCAAAAAGAGGAGAAAAAGGAGCAGAGAAGAAGAGACATATTCAGTGTTCGTAAGTCAACTCCTCAGTACCTCAGACGGTCCATCAACAAAAAGCTGACATTTTCCATGTGGCTTACAAGTGGAATTAAGTTGGGGGCAAAAATAGAGGTTCAGTTTGCCTGAACTGGCAGGGGACGAGACATGCAACATCCTAAAATAAATAAAGCCCCAGCCATGAGTAAAAGGATTACTTGGGGCTTTAAACAAACTGACACATCAAAAGGCCAATGATAATATTGCTAGTTAATAGTGCAAATACTTAGGTGACCTAAGATTTGGCTGGTTTAATGTGCCTGGCCATCAAAATGTTCTGTGTGCTGAGACCTCCAGCTGGCCCAGCTCTCTAAAGTGCTTTAAATATAACTGCTGTGTCCTCGGTTTGAATCTGGCAGAGGATCTTCGCCACATCGCGGTCCGTCTCCTTTTATTTCTAATCACACTCTACTGCCAATGCTGATGGAGGCAAAATGCCATAAACTAAACTTTGACAATAAACATTCAGCAATTTCTACAAACAGCGGCAGCATGGTTTCTGTTTTTAGAACCACCGACATGGACAGAGTCCACAGAGATGAGCTTCGGTTCCATTCGCCAGGCAAGGAAGTGTTTTTCATACGAGCAAGGCCAAGGAAAACATCTGTTTCCGATGGAGTGTTTGTGTTGTGAGTACGACACAATGGTCGTTAATCCATAATAAATCTGTCGGCTTTCGCCTCTCACCTTGTCATAGAGCACCTCCAGCTGCCTGTCGTCCTCCTTCAGCTGCGTCAGCTGGGCCAGCAGCTGACGACCAAAGTGTAGATACACCAGGCCGGCTGAGCTGAGCTTGGTCTCCCACGGCTTCTCTGGACAAAGGCTGTGGAAGCTGTGTGAAAAGGTCCTGAACAGAGGGAAGACATTCTGTTTGGCAACTGCAGCAGAAACAGAAATGGCGTTTTAACATTCAGACAATATGGTACTCACAGTGGGTGAAAAGGGTCATTATAATAAACTGTCTTCTATGTAAAGAACTTGTAGGTCTGATATTTTGAAACCGATGCCTTCCGCTTCAGGCATCCTTACCAGTGCAGCCCTATGAATCAGCCAGCACTGTATGTAATCACTCAATACATAAACAGTTTATCATAATTAAACTAAATCAGGGCTGTAAAAAATTATCTTCATTACAGATTGAAATCCCTGTATTGGAAAAGCTGCAACCAATGATTCTGCTCGACAAATTACTTCAACGATCAATCAGTTACTGTTAAAGTGACGCTGGAATTAACGAAGTGGCAACTAATTTTGATTTTCACATCACATTAAATTGAATACTTGGAGTTTATTAACTGTTGGTTGGAGAAAGCATTTTAAGATATTTACAAAGTATTTGTCAGTATGATAAATAATAGAATAATAATAATAATAATAAACAAAAACCTATTCCTACCTTATAAAATGTAGCAGTGAACATAAATAAATGATAATTTCTTTGAAGAAATGAAATCAAAGTGACCAACTTGTTTGCGGACATGTGTCGTAGCAGTATTTTTGTACTGGAGCAGGAGTCATGTCTCCAACATATAAAGGAAATGCAAATCAGCTTAAATCAATACTACTCACTACAGTAGTGCTGTAAGAGAGCAGTAGTGCAGTGATGCTAAAGCCAAGGCTTGGGAGATTAAACATTCGTGTTCTGCTCATAAACAGACTATTCACACTTTTTTCTCTTCCTCTTCAGTAAAACGTCGGCTGCCTCCACTTGTGTGCTGTACATTCCTGCCAGTGTGTCAATATCAATAGCCGGGAATTGTATTCATAAATGTCCTCTTCAGCTTCAGAGAGTGAGTTTGCATTGACCAAAGAGAGAAAGCTCACTCCGGTGTGTTTGTAAGCGTGAGCACATAAATAAAAGCAACCGGAGGTCTCTCCTCAGACTGTGCCGAGATGGGTGGGCTCTAGCTCCCAGCCACCGCTGGTCATTTAATCCAGGCTTAATTATGATGCTTGGGCTGCAGCACAGCGGAAAACAGACCGTCAAATGAATGAGTGACATGCTAGGGAAGCAGGGGGTAATCACAGCCATTAAATGGCTAATTGGCCAAGCTGAGGCATTTCTATGCTGATTATCAGGAGATGGCAGTGAATGAGTGAGAGGAAAAGGAAAGTGTAATGGAGAATGGCTGAAAAAAAGCCATGCTTACCAAAGAGAAGCCATCAAACTGTTTGTGTGAAATCAAAGATGCTTGCATCTCCTGGCAAACTAGCATTTACCACATAAAACCAAATCAAGGTGAATCAGTGAAGTACAATATAAAAACCAACAAACACTTCAGCACAAAATGAGCATTACTACATTGTTTAAACACACTTAACATATAATTTACAGCAATTTCCATACTGCACCAGCTGCACCACTTAGTTCTGCTCTATATTTCATAGAAAGAACGGCTTTATTTCATTGCAGAATTATGCTGCATGAATCCATCTCCCACTTGGAGCATGACAAGAAACTCAATGACTCGAGAAACTCAAATACTTCATGAAAAGAATATTACAGTTCAGTGGTCTCTTAAAATAGTGGAAAATTGTCTTGAAGAGATAAAGGGCGTTGTTTTGGAGCACACTGTATTCATTTTCAGTAACATGCATCAGATTTTGTAGAGAAGAACCGTATGTGCTTGTATTAAGTTTTACATGCATTGTGTTGGGTTACACCAACATAGAAGACCTAAATTATTCCCACAAATGACACGCAGGATATGTGAAAACTTCGCTGCCAAATTAATTGAGTGAATTGTGACGAGGCGATGATGCAATAGATATTTGGTGAATATCGGGGACGGGGAGGCCTGCTGTGCCCATGAATCCTTCTTTGCCCGTTGTAAAGTAACAAATCAATGGAAGCAACTTAAACTACCTCGCAAAACACTTTACAAAGCTGCATAAAAATGGTTTATCTGTTCGATTTCTCTGCGAAATGCAGACCACACTCAGCACAGCATCACTGTTGCCAAACTATATTTGCTTCCTTTTATTTCTTAGCTGAGTGGGAGCAGAGAGTCCATTTCTAGTGTGAGCCACCAAAACGTAATCCCTGCCAGATCTAATCTGATGTGCTTTATTAACCTTCAGTCAGTGTTTGGAGAACATTTCTCACGCCTCCAACTCTCGCCTGCTTAAGAAACTTCTAAAAACTTCAAAGATAAAAGTTTTCCATATCTGCAGCAGTTTCTCACATTAGAAGTTTCTATTTAAGAAATAAATGATTCACAGATGCTCATTTCAATTTGAGGAGAACTTAATTGTAATCATATTCTCAATGCTGCCCGTTGCAGTGTTTGAATGAAACAAGCAAAGATCCTCCATTAATTGTCCTTGACCCAGTCTTTAAAGGAATAGTTCAGCATTTAGGGAAATGCCCTTATTTGTTTTTATGCAGAAGGTGAGATGAGAAGATTGATATCACACTCTTATCTATTAGTATTATCTGATTAATATGAAGCTGGAGCCAGCAGCCTGTTAGCTTAGCTTAGTATAGAGTGGAAACAGCTAAACTGGGTCTGTCTGAAGGATAATTTCCATTTATTTGGGGGATCAGGACCTTTTTCCTGATTGGGTGCAAGTGACTTCAGTAACAGACATGAGAGTGGCATCAAGCTTCTCATCTAACTCTTGGGAAGAAAGCAAATCAGCAATATCAGTATACACGTTTGTATTTCCAAAAAGGTTGAACTACGCCTTTAATGGCTTCATTTCATGCTCCTTTTTCACAGTTCTTACTGTGATGTCTTGGTATTGCTGTCAACTTCATCTGTACGCTGCCCGTTTTGAATAAGTGCTATTGAAATGAGGACAAATTGTTCTTGTGAGCCCCTTCTGCAACTTCCTGCAGCACCCCAGCCCCCTTACATCCATCCCTGCCATCACAACCATCTTGCCCTCATCCGCGCATGTGAGTGACAGCCACATTCTCCTGTGGCCCCTGACAGTGTCGTGGCAGCCTCTGTGCCTCGTGAACCAACAGCAGGGGAGCGTTCAATTAAAGGAGCGCTAATTATCACTAACCACCTGCCAGGAAGAGAGCCCTGGCATATCTTTATCGCCGTGGTCATAAAAGCTATCTCTGATTATCATCAGGACATTAAGCTGACAAGACATCTGGAATAGGCTGATTACTCAACGTGATGAGACTTCGAGTGAATGCAATAATTTGGAAGGAACTTTGGCAGGAAATTTTTGCAGAAAATAGAGCCTGTTCTGTTGTGATGTATGCAATTAGGGTGCTTCAGCTGTGTCAGAAGAGAGGCCACAGAGAAATATGCTTGCTCAGACTCCAGATGGTAAAGATGATTCTTTACACTTTGTTTTGTGGAGAAAGAAAAAGAGGAGCAACAGGTCTGAAATCCAGTTTGATTTTATCAGTTTAGGAAGCCACGCCGGTGCAAGACAACAGTATAAACTCCAGGTCTATACACTCGCCTTGAGTGTGAGTATCAACACCTCTTTACTCTAGATTAGAAAGAACTCAGGCCTCACAACAAACATTTATGGTTTAATAGACTTCGCCAATTCTTCTCATCTGTCAAAGAGTTTGTCCGATAATGGATTTTTGAGACCAGTGCTCATATTAATATTAAAATGTTTTACATTATCATAATATTAAAATCTTATAATGCTATATCAGCTGATAGCCTTGTATTTTTTTTTTTTCCATTTGTCAGTCATGACCAAGAAATGTAAATTTTTCAGCTGAAAAAATGTCTGAGCTCTCTGGTGGATGAACTACGCAATGTTATTGAAGTTCAAAGTTTCCCCAAACACATCTTTAATATTTTTGTACTGCAGTAATTTATTATTTACCAGCCATCAGAGATGTTGCGGGGCTGCAACCAGAGATTTTGTTCATTATCAAATAATATGATGTTTATTGTTTGGTATAAAATTGTTTTTAAAAATTCCTAAAGCCCAAGATGACATTTTATAGGGCTGCAAGTAACAGTTGTTTTCATTTTCAACCAATCTGCCAATTATTTTCTTGATTACTCGTTTTGTCTATAAAATGTCCCCGAGTCTCAGGAAAAATGTTCAAATGACTTTTTTATCTGAACTACTGTGAAAAAACCCAAATATATCCAGTTAACCATCACATAAACAAACGAACAAACAAAAGCAGCAATCTTCATATTTATGAAGATGAATCTTGGACATGTTTGGCATTTTTGCATGAAAATTGACAAAAAACAACTATGAAAGTAAATTAATTTTTCGTTCATCCACTAATCGATTAAAGCAACTAATTGTTTCAGCTCCAGCTGATGTAGATACATCTGCACTAAGATAATACTGGTCAATAATAACAAGACTAGAAATGAAAGAAAGACGTTTGGTCTTTTTCATGGCTGATACTGAGGGTAAAGCCTATGTGTATTTGATTAGATTAATTACAGTGGCTCGTTCAATGACATGGCTTACTGGCACATCTAAAGGGAATGAGCCACCCTTAATAATATTAGTTACCTCTGTGCTGTGCAGCTGTGACACGTCAAATAGAAAAGAGGCACAATATGATTACCATGACTGCTGGTGACTGCATTCATAAATTCCCCAGTCTTGGTCAATATATCCCAAACATCTAATAAAATCAAAAACTTAATAAACTTAATCTCTTTTCTTACCTCTGATGATGATCGTAGCGATGCCTCTTTGGGTCAAACTCTCCTCCCACGTCTACAACAATGTCACACTCTGCCAGCTTTGCTGGGTCCCTGGTCCGAATGATCTCGGCATCCTGTGCAATGAATGGAAAGTTTTAGGAAATCTGCAATCATCTTTCACCAACCATTTGATAGATTTTTCCGAAAAGAAATGACATCTGGTCTTGCATGCATAGGCCTCATATTGGTTTTCTAAACCTTTTTCAATCCAAGAGCCAAATGCATTTAAAACATTTCTACCAAGACCATCAATTATAACAAGAGTGTGTATGTGGTCCTAACTGGACCCACTGAAATCAGGCTTGTAGCAGGTTTTCAGCACAATCTGTAACAATGTAAACATTAATGGCATGAAAATTAACATATGTGATTCATGCTTTTTTAGATGAACAATAAATCATAAATGAACACATAACTACCTGAGGCTGTGTGTACATGACAGAGATAGATAGATAGATAGATAGATAGATAGATAGATAGATAGATAGATAGATAGATAGATAGATGCTACACTGGCCCAACTACTCAGATAATTGTCCGTTGTACTGTATCAAGATAAATCAATATCATTATAAGAAAGTATGTATGTACAGAAGCTTTCATCTCCAATGCCATTTAGTGGTGTTTTAAGTTTGGTGTTGGGGCCGCAGCTTTGTTTACATTTGGGACAGTGGTTAAAGTACTGGGGGGAAAAAAATCACATTCATGCAAAATGGGTTGTTTTCTATACTGTTGTAATTTTGACTCTACCTACAGTGAGGAATATGAAATGAGTGCTGCTTTCTGTCACTTTAAAGAGTCACTAAAGATGAATATAGGAGCACAAATGTATAAAGACACTGGAATTATTATCATTAAAGGTCTGCATGTCTGCATCTGTCTAGGAGATCAGTCTCTCTGTACAGCAGCGCCCCCACTTGGAGAAACATAACACGACATGGCACCTGTGATATAAAAACAAAACAAAAGCTCAACCCAGACTGAAGAAATACCTGTAAAACAGTGTTTTAAACACAGGGTTTAAGCTGCAGTATTAACAACTCCGCAGCACTTAGAAGAACAGTACAGGTCTCCCTCATCTCTCCACAGTGTACTGAACCTACCTTGTACTCAGGCAGCTGCCGGAGGAAGAAACAGGCCAAGACTTCATCGCAGTGAAAGGTCCCGTTATGAGTTCCCATCTTTTTCACGGTCATGTTTTCGGTGCAGGATCTCTTGGGTTGACTGGACATGAATCGTTGTTCTTTACGAGAAACGTCCACAGAGAGGAAACGGCGGCTGGTAGCTCGTGAATTTAATGGTCGTAAAACACCCGCTGACTTGTTTAATCTAATTTGAAGCGTAATTATTGATAAATTAAGTGCTATCGTACGTAAATGTCTCATTCAAAGACTTTACACGAGACGCGCCAGCGGCGGACAGATTTGACAGCCGGACCGGATGTGGTGCGCCTGTTTTGTGGACCGAAGAAACGGCGGCAAACGGGTCAGTGTTTATTTTATTTGTTTGTTTGTTCATTTAACCTTTTATGTAAGTCCTTGTGATGACAATAACACTAAGGGAGTGAACCGAAGTACGAAATGTTATCTGTGAAAGAAACTTCAGAGATTATAATGCGCTTTTATGCTAACTGGGACTCAGACAGCAGGGGGCGCCGAAGGCACTGAAACAAGCCCTCATACATGGAGAGCTGAGGTTGTTACATCCAATGTTACAGTACATACTTTAACATTTCTACAATACTGTACAATATATAACATGTATCTTTTTTAATAGTACAAAGTATCTAAGAGGAATAAACAGCCTGTACGATTATCACTGAAAAACTAAGTCCTGATAAGATTTTTTTAGAGTTTAATCAAAAATTTTAGATGGATAAAGGAGCCCGCGAGACCAAAGGGGCCCTTAAAGGCCCCATACTCTCTGAGGCAATTAGCAATTATAAGGCCTTTAAGACAGGTTATACATTCTTAGCTAATCTAGAGGCCTTGTGTCAAAGTCTGGTTTTAAAACCTTTATGAAAATTGTGCCTCTGTATTCTTAACTTATGCTAAATTAAATTACCACAACCTAATTAACAAACAGGCCCCACGGCTCATATTTGTCCCAGGATCCACTGGCAAGTCAACTGGCACTAAGTATTGTAAGTACTGTACACAAATTGCTTCAAAGACTGAAAAGCAGATAAAAGATAAGTTAAGATAAGATAAAATCTTTATTAGTCCCACGATGGGGAAATTCACAATGTCAGAGCAGAGCACATTGTGAAGTGAGGTAAAAAGATGAATAAATATGTTGCACAGAGTGAAGCTGTTCTGAATAGATGTGTTGAACATTTGTGTTCATTATAGTGCTGTTATTGTCAGTTTTGGTGCTGTGAAGAAAAGAAAAAAGAAATCTGAGAGGATTTCTGTGTCTCTTCCGTCCTTATTGAACCTTTAGCTCAGTGCAGACATACATGTGGACACATTTCAGCTGGAAGTGGAGGTGGGATGGTTAAGGGGGGGTCAGACTCTGCTCTCACCCGCAACTCTCGTTCTCGCGATATCACCTTCAAGGTTTAATGACAAGGTAATTAGCCAGATGGGACCCCTGCACTAGTCAGGCTGAGCAGAGGCACCGGGGCTTTCAGGGTTTCCTCGTGTGGAAAACTATTTTCTTTATTTACAAACCGACTCACCAGTGGAAACCAAACAGCGCGGCGTGTCACTACATTCAACACACCGAGCCTGCCAGAGGTAGGTTTTTCCTGTAGATTTATGTTTGCAGAGTCTGATTCCTGCAGGACATGATTAATCCCTCCGATGCACGGAGTCCTGTCCAGTCTCACATCGTTTACTGAACCAGTGTGTCGGTAAAATGGAGATCCTTTCAGCGCCACAGGATTTGAATCATCGGGGAACATTTGCTGCAGCGTTGGTTAGATGTCCCACTGGCAGGTGGCGCTGTAGGTCAGGCATCTTGCTGAGCTGCTCGATCTCGGTCGCATATCACCAGCCCACCTGACACGTTGACAACTCTTGATCCAGCATAATGAAATCGATAAATATTGATTTGAGGGGTGGTGGGTTCCATTTCCCTGATAGGGTCAGGTGTAGGGTTTCCCTTGAGAAAGACACAAACTCTCCATCTAGGCTCGACATCTCGCCTTTCATGTGCTCCATGCTGTAAATCAGCTTTACATGGTTTTAAAAAGTTTGGAGTATTTAAACATGGGTCTGCGGGCCATAATGTACTGCCGAGGTCATCTTTTTGTCTTACGTGGAGTTAAAAGCTCACATTTGCCAATAGGGATAGAAAAATTATTAGAATCAATGTTAAAATCATGAAATGACTCTATCAAGATAATGTCATTTAATTGCAGAGTATGTTCCCACTATTTTAATGTATAGTTACTTCTTTTTCCCATTCACAGTCACAGGTTAAATAAGTGCACACTGTGTACTTTTTGCATTTGGCATGAGGGCTCCATGGTGCTCCATCAGCACCATGGACAGAGCACTGCTCTCAGACAACAGGCTGAACTGCCTGGTGATGCTGCACAGTGGATGTCTCTTTCATGTTTGCTGCTTGTTGTTGAGGCAACAATAGTCTTTTTCATTTGTCATTTATATCCTCTTACTCTAAATGTGCTGTCACTTCCATCCAACACAGTTTTGTAACAAATGGTAATTGGCTCCTTAACTAATAACTGAATTAATGACTCTTAATACAGGTAATATGTGATCCAGTCAAGTGGCAAATTAGCATAACTCAGTATAATCGGTGACTCGTATGTCTCCAGAATACAAATTTGGGAGACAATGCCACCACTTCTTATTATTCTGAATATATTAGGCAAATGAGGAAAAGATCATCCTTAACAAGTTATGTGTGTTGGCAGAACGTTGCTGCTGGACGACTACAGCTGCCTAATAGAACAAACGCATGCAGAGACAGAAGAGGAAACGACGGAGACAGACTTAGATTTCAAAATAAATAAATAAAAGGTAAATGTGAGACGGATTATAAGAAGAAAAACACTGACTGAATATGCCAATGATTGAATAGTATGGAGTACAAAATACAATATACAGTGGAATTATAACAGAACAAGGACACCAAAGTACAACTTTCACTAAGTAAACAAAGGTGGACGAGTCTTAAAAAAGGCACCTAATTTACAAATAACTTAAAACGTATCTGACTGTAATGAAATTTACTTAAGCATAGATGGATGGTTTAAATAATACTTTCGCAAGTACTTTTCCGATCTATTCTCTTGTACTAAGTTAATAATGTAACAAATCCTTCAAATCATATAGTCTGAGAGGGGTCACACTCAGATATGAGTAATTGAGACAATAACATTTGAGAACCACTGGCTTAAATTGACAGAGAATTAAAGAGAAAGTCTGAAACAAAAAGAGGTTATCCATTTTGCTTTTATTTTGCTCTGGAGGGTACTGTAGCTGCTCCCTATTCCCAAATATTGAATGAGTCATAGTCACAGGCAAATTGAAATAAACAAGCCAGAGGATAAAGTTCACGAGGCAGCCTCCTACATCGCTGACCAGCCAGCATCATATCAGACAGCCAGCCCGACACCCCATTGGCTCGCTGCAAACCATGAGATACAGTTGAGGGTGGTGGCCGAGGAAACGTCACACTGCCTGTGATTTTCCCTGCTGCTTCCAGTTTTACACACAGCAATGATGGGAAATGAACCATCCCTGGCTTTCCTTAAAAGGAAGCGCAGAGCGGCGTTCAATCAAAAAGTCAATTTGCTACAGGGCAAGTGAACGTCACATCCCTCCGAGTTATAATGCTGCAGTGGCCGCTTTGAACGGCAGAATGTATGTTGTCATGGCTGTAGATGTTGATTAGTAAACTGGAAAACAAAAATGTGATACTGATGGTTTTGGAAACATTTGTATAGACAATATAAAGTAGCATGTTATTTATTCAAATGATTTAAAGGTTGTCATTACTTGTGCTCAAAGGGTGCGTTCATTTTTCATTTTCATTAATATGTTGATTATGTTATTGATTACATACATCAGAGGAGTCTTTTCTCTTCTCTTTGTTATGGAAGTTGACTCAGTTGACATAACCAAGTCTCCCCTGAAGTAAAAGAAATATATAGACACAGACATAGGATGAGCTTCTCAATGACCTTCACCTTATGACGTTAATAATTCATGACCATAAAATAAACCGAATTATTCCAGCCTTACTTACTCTATCACTTAGATTCACTTTCACTGCCTGTAGTATCACAGTGGTTGAGGAAACACTCGATGTATGCGTTGCATAAATTAAGAGAAGTGCATCTGCTCTTGTAATGAATTGCCTTTGTCGACCCCGAGGCATCACAAATCTCATATTTATTTTGATTGTTAGGTTTCACATTTCGTATATCTGTTTAGCGTTGCTGCTTGTGCTTTCTTGTCCCGCACCCTGAGAGAAGAAGTCCATTAACATGAATTCTTTCCCCAAAGCAGATCTAATGAGATACAAACTGATCCCCCTGCAGCCAAAAGAGAAGACCCTCAAAACAACAGCCCTAAAAATTATCCGCATAATTATGAACACTTCCCCTGTAACAGCTGGTGAGCCCGTACACTCAAGGGCATTAGGGAAGTGTAGTTAATCCAATGATAATCTTCAGCATGGTTTCCACATATTATGTCTTTAATTGCTACGTGTGCCATACAATTATACCGTCACCAATTACATGGCTATAGTTTACAAGCCTGTCCAAGCATTTGGTTCCCTCTAATAGATGCCCTTTATCAACGCATGCAAGTGAAGCCATCGTCTTGTACAGTAATGGATCTTCCATCGACATAATGAATTAATTATATGGTTTGAAGTCGAGTGGTGCAGGATGATGTTCAGCCAGGCTGTGTGGCAGCAGATAAAGTGGAGAGAAATGGGAGATTCTGACACAAGGATGAGACAGTGGATTGAAGGTTTTAGGTGATTTAGCCGTTGAAGGTGTAGAGGGAGCACTGTACTGAGTGCGTCCACATGTGTGTCCATCCATTAGAATGCAGCGTGCGTCCTCCAGTGTGAGTCACCCACCCCTCCTTCCCCTCCCATCCGCCCACCTCACACCACCAGCAGCATCTAACTGCAGTCACCGCCTAATATTACGCCTCTGACTTCACACCGGCCAACTGAGGATTCTGTTTCTACGGCAACACGCTCCAGACTCCTCCCCCTGCTCGTCCCTACCGCCCTCCCTCCCTCCTCTCCTCTAAACCCCCCCCCCCTTCCCGGCACAGACCATGTGACTTTCAGGAAGGCTTCTCCAACCTCCCCTTTATTGTTATTAACCCTCTCCTGACCGGGCCGCTGCCAGAGGCTCTCCACAGCAGGCTGCCTGGCTGGCTTCTTGCCTCTCAGAGGTTTCAAAAGAAAATCAGACGCATCTCTAATCCCCCTGGAAGATCAAAGCAGTGCTTGATCTAAATGTTGGATTTGCATATTTTAGAACATGCCAGAATGAGTCAATATGGTTCTCCACTGGTCTGCGTCAACAAGAGTGGTCTATGAAGTTTTTAGCTGCAACTGTCAATATTCTCATATTAATAATGGATCACCTGACTGCGTGTGCGTGAAAGAGTTTTGCTTGTAGTGACAAACGCATAGCTCTATCAAAACCGACCCAGAAGCTCCCTTTCCTCTCTGCCCAATAGATAGACAGGCTTTCCAGCTCACAAATTTACTGTTTTGGTTCACGCTCACTGCTCTCATCAATGTCATTTAGAGCCGCAGTTGGTGAAAAGCTCTAAAACCCAGTGGAAGCATCAAACGTTAGACACACACACAGTCAGAGATTAGGTGGTGACTATGGTGGAGCATTTAGGAGCTAAAAAGCTAGATATCCGCCTGAGGAGTTGGTGGAGACCAAAACAGAGCCACAGTGAGAGAGAATACCTGACTTAGATTAACGAAGGGGCCAGAATCACAACTACAGATGAATGTTAATGTTCCGTGTTTGCCAAATGTGGAACGAGGCAGCTGTTTGCTAACAGTTTATAATATAGCAAATAATATGTGAGAGTTGTGTTCACTGCCAGAAAATCATTTAACCTATTAAGACCCAAGCTCTTGTTTGATATGCATTTTTTATTTCTCCTTGCTATTTGGGCTTATTGGACCCTGATAAGTATAAAACCTAAGCACCATCTTTTTACATGGTGTAGTTTTAGAGAAAAATAATGTCCACATATGTGGACAATCGGTCTTAATTTCCAGAAAACACAATAAAGTCACCTTTGTGCAAAACTCTTTATTTCCACTCTGAACATAGCAGTTTTTTTCTCCTGACTGCTTTTGCATGTATTTATAACACATACAAAACATATTTTGAACATGTTTTGAAAATCACGGTGCAAAAAACAATATGAAATATCAACAATTTTGCCCACATACATGTCCGTACGGCCCCAGCTAAGCAGAATTAACTACTATGGTAATATAACCCAAAATGTGATGTCCACGCATGTGTACGCCAGGTCTTTAGAGGTTAATGTAGGTTTAGGCAAATTTGGAGAAAATTTAAATGTGCACATATTGCATATGACTGAAGATGCACAATTTGTTTACCTTTTGTCCAACAACTTTTTGGTCAGTTTCTTGGCATCATGGCGTCTTCTTTCTGCTCCTGTGGTATGTGATGCTGTAATGCAGGCAAAGTCAAATGAAGAAAGGCATCAGACACTCATCTTTTATAGAGATTTTAAATGGAAGGACAACTTTAATGTCCGGCAGTGATCTCACTCAAAAATTGCCTCATTGGTTAGGGTCCCGTTGGGAGATATGTTGGTTTGCTTGTGTGAATGGATGAACTTTATGAATGAAAACTCTTCCTGTGCTGCAGACAGGAGGTGAGATCACCCTGTTGAAATGGAGAATCCCCCACCCACCTACTCCCTTTACCCCCCCACTCCCACCCCACCGATACTGGTTGGCGCCAATCTTAATGAATCCCATCAGTGGACAATATGGATGCAACACACAGTAGTGTCGGTCTGATTGATTACAATCATGTCCAGTATCAGCTTCGACCTACAGACAGGAAGGGAACACTCCGTGGTTGATACAGACATACACAAGCATGCAAATATAGACACACACTTACCTGTCATCTTTCAGTAGACGCATCTCTGGTGTTCTGCTGTTGGTTTTCAGTCAATGTGATGTTGAAGCAGAGAGCCAATTATCTTCGCTTCTTTTGTTCACGTTCCCCTCAGGAGTAGAGTTGAGTGAATTTGATGATTGGCCACCTATTCAGCAGTGTGTGAGTGAAAGTGACAATGAGTAACACAAGGGGCTCTTGACTAGGATCCATAAATAGGCTCTCCAAAGAGCCAGAAGCTGCCCTCCCCCTCATTCCCTACATCCACCCTCACACACACACACACACACACACACCTCTACTCTCCCCCCCTCCCTTTAACCGGACTGGGACAATCTGTGACCACTTGGCACCGGGCCTTTCACGACATGCTGTACACTCATAGTCATAGGCATGTATACACACATGCACAAACATGGCATTCGTCGCAACATCCTTCACTGCATGCCTCTGTTAATTCCCTCCTACAGATTATGAGGCATGTTGCCAAACAATGCAGCATTTTACATCAGCTGGTGTACAACCACAGAGTGTTGTGTTGTACAGTCATTCTCTCAGTATTCAGATTAAAGCTTTGTAGTTCTTATTGTGCACGTTTTATTTGTTCTCTCTTAAATTACAAGAAGGTCTTTATATATATGCGGTGTAATGTGACAAGAGAACGCACATAGCTCATTGTGAATCTATTGTGCACTCTTTAGAAATCAGTGGGAGTCCCACTGAATATATATTTTTTAAAAGCTGTCGCTTTGCATATTTGAAGTTTTTATCTGATAGGGAGTGATACCCTGCGGTGTTCATTCTGTGCTTGTTTCTGCTGGAGCTACCACAACAGAAGCAGAGGCTGTGTTGATGGACATCAGAGGCAGCAGCGCGGACCCTCAGAGGACTGAACATCCCTGACGAGTAGCCGTCCTGCAACTACCAGCATTAATAAATAAATGATGAAGAAAGTTTCAAGAAAAAGATAGAAATAGAATAGAGGATGTAGTGCTCCATTCAGACCGCCTTAAGATAGAATAGAGAGAGGAATTATAGATATGGATGCCATAAAACAGCAAGAATGATTAAAGTAGCTGATTTTTTCCCCACTATTTCTATTTCATGTGATATTAAAACCCATATTAAACATTCATAAACCACATTTTTGGCTATGGTTCCTTGAATATTAATTTGGGAACTTAGAGGATAATGTTCCATTAGATTGTAAAATTAAAACATAAGCGTAAGCATCATGAAAAATAATTTTAGAAATCCAGTACTTGTCTGACAGTGTCCCTAATGGTTCTAATGGTTGTCAGAATATGTTGCAAAATGTACTTAAACATTTAATTACTTAATTACATTAAACAGGTTGTATATTGTTTTTGGAAAATGACTCAAAAGATGAATAAATGACAACAGAGGCAATCGCTTATTCCTAACTGTTATTTCACTGGAGGTATCAAACTCCAGTCAGTGCAGTGATCTTTTTTTCATCAGGATTTCATGAAGCTCTGCGGAGAGAACTGAAGAGGGGAGGCTGTGAATACTTGTTGTGCAAGTTTCTCAGTCTCACATGATCGCTCTGCGCACTAGTCAGGGTTTCCCCACCGTCTACAAGCAGCACGATGAGGTCATTGTTTGGGGTTTAAATCCAACAGGAGCTTAATCTGGGAGATAAGGGCAGGATTTGGATTTAGCACTCAAAAAGGGTCACGTTGCTACAACCATTTAGACTGGCAGTAAATACACAGCTCAGAGAGATCCCCAGCTGTTCCACAAACTCACGTCTTCCTCGGTGTCAGCCAAAATGTTTGACTTTTGGAAGATTCTCGGGTGTTTACACTGATTTCATGACGTCCCAGTTGGCCTGCAGAGCTACACTGACATCCATTCACCATGCAGGATTTCCCTGATTTGAATGGGTGAGCTGTACGATTTGGGATAAGTGAGTCTCATCTCCTTAAGTATTACCATGATTATTTAGCAGCAGTTTCCTGTGAAATTGATCTAGAAAACCAGAAATATAAATTTAAAAGTTCTTCAATTTCGATCTGTTTAAGTGTGCAAACTTTGCCTGAAAAGCCTGGAAACAAAGACAAAAAATGTTTATTTATAGTATTAGACAGCACAGTAATTGATTTTTGAATTTTATTGTAGACTTACAATAGACATATGGTATCTTGTAAGTCTGTGTTTATTAGTTTTATGTATGACACAACAATAAAAACTTGTGCCAGGTCTTTCAAATAATCCCTTCAATAACAACCACTCTTAGAACCGCTGATGATGAGGATCATGGTGCTATTGCATAGATCAGGATTTTGAAACACAAAAATGAGATTTGTGTTGAAAGATGACAGAAGTTTGAATTAGTGTGATATTTAACTTCATTCGGGTTAATTGAAGTCGCTGAGGGAAACAAATCACGCCTGGGGAAAGTCCCATTTAGGTCCTGTGCTGTCCCACTCTGCCTATCTGAGAGAAATGGGTCAGTAGAGATTGGAGATGGTGATGATAATAATAAAAAAAACGACCTGCCGTCCTTCCTGCCTCTGTGGCAGACGGGGTGGTGCTCGCAGATTATGCACCAATTACAGCCGATACAAAGGGCATTAATAGGGTTTGAAGGGATTTACATGGTGCTGTCCAGTCAAATGCTGCATGCTTTGGGGATGACATCATTTTGATCACCTCACATACCGGCTGACCCCCTCCTCCCCTGTCCAAGAGTAGCCTCGCTCACACATAAACCCGTTTACCTGCGGTTGTCCCGTGTCTCACCGGACCGAGCTCGTCACAGCGCATTCCTCCTCTGATAGGAGGACACCAACACTGCCTCCCTCCCTCCCTCCATCCCTCCATCCCTCCCTCCCTGCTCGCCTCGCTCTCCTCCCCAGTCGTGTTTACTATAGGTGAAGATCGAACGTATAAATTCCTGCCTGCGCGCACATCGCATCCTCAGAGGAGAACGGAAAAGGCGGAGGAGGAGGTGTAGGAGCAGGAAAACAAGAGCTGTGTTTACTGTTCACTGGGATAGACGCAGGAGAAAACGCACGCTTCAGTCATCCAGGGCGGAGAAACCTCAGTGGATGCACAGAGGAGGAGGAGGAGGAGGAAGAAGAAGAAGAAGAAGCGTGGATGCTGGTTACACCGACAAACACAGAGAGGAAGAATTAATAGGTTATCAGAAACCTAAACTGGAATAAACCTTTGCCTGTCTCCAGCGATGGACCCGAGCTGTCGGCACTGAGGTAGGCTGGTTTTACATTGGCAGCATTCAGTCGGCGGCGCAAGGAGAAGGCAGCTGGTCTGTGGCTGATCTTATCCCTAAATAACGCGCCCGGCTCTTTATTATTCAAATATAAGCCGCAATAGTGTGTTTGAGTGTAACTTCAGTGTTGTCAGCGCGATGCTCCACTGATGCACCGGGGGATCTAACCCGCAGGAGAGGCGACGGTGCGCACAAGAAGCCCCTCTGATACACCCACAATGCACTGGCCTGTAACAGACCGTAGCCTCCTCCTGCAGCTCCCACAGCTGATACCTCGAAATAAATAAAGTGAGAGCCGGAGAAGCACTATTAGCAGACAGGATCAGTCGGATGTGAATGATGTTTGATTATTCCAGGTTTCAGACACCAGATGTGTCTCAGTTGTTGGGTTTCTCTATGAGCAGAAAATTATGAGGGGGATTTTTTTTTTTTCCAAGACTCTGAGCTTTTATGGTTTTGATTTGGTTAATGAATCCTCCAGGCTGTGTCCTTTTTGGCTTCGACTGTCTGTATGATTTATCTCCTCCTATTTTATTAATTACAGATGGTTAAACACAGCAATAGGCAGTGGTATCGCTGATAGCTCATACATCAGATGCCAGGGACATTGCTCTTAGTGAGCTTTTGCTTTTAGGTTGGTCGATGTAATTGTCTCTTTATAGCATTTGGTACATTTACGCGCAATAATTTGACACTAATTGACCTTCAAACTGACCAGAATGTGGACAGCAAATGTAAGATACCTGGAGTGCCCCTCACAATGACCACATAATAACCTGGACAGAAAACATGTTTGTTTTGTCTCATATGCCGTACAGCAACGCTGCTAAGGATCTCGATTTGTATCATTATTTTACCAAGCAGATAAAACCTGTCACCCCTTCGACTTTACTTGTCAGAGACAGCAGAGGAGTGGATCACTTCAAAAGGCTCTGGCAAGAAATAATGCATTTTCATTCTCCGTCGAGCATGTATACGCTGTCGTCCTTGGAGAAATGACAAGCTTTGAAGAAAGAGGCTTGCAGAATTCTCTCGTTATTATACAGACATCATTTGATCTCATCCATTTTAATACACCACTGATGTTGCTCAAGTAGGATGTAAATAACCAGCTGTGGCACCATTCTGCCTATTGAACATTGGTTTTGTCAGTCACATACATAACAAATGTAATACTATGTAATTCTGTATGTATGTATTCTGTAAGATGTAAGGAAATTACTAAATTTAGGTATAGTGATGCTGTGGCACCGATGTAAGGTTGTCAAGCTACCCGAAGTGAGGGGTCTTATATTATTTGCTGTGCACTTCATCAAAGGTACAGCTGAGGCTCATGCTGCTCTCTTGTCCTTTATCCACACGTCCTGAATCATGTTTCACTTTTCTAGTATTGATTTGGTATCTTCAGAGATCAGACATCATGACTCATAAGTTAATGTCATTGTCCTGACCAGTGGCCACACAGAGTGATGACAATCACTGTATTCTCATCTGCACCTATGTTTCATTTCATCCATCACACCAGTCGTTCTGAGTTGTGAGAAATGCTGAAAATGAGGAATATCTTCAATTATGTGCAATCTTTGTTTACTAAAACTGCATCTGCTGTTGTGTTCTCTGAAATGTTGCCCTTCACCATAGACCCCTGCACAGTCATTGATCTACAGAAAGCTGTAATCCACTTTGTGTGTGAAATAACAAAATTAAAAAAAAATTACTTGAACCAGAGAAACATAGAAACTATTGATCAAATGTGATTGGAGACGTGCCTTCTTGTCTTCCAGCATCTGCAGATAGTTCAGAGCTGCATGGTTCAGATTCTACCATTTATGATAACTTAGTAACTATAGCTAATGGTTCTACTTATAGGAGGCCAAAATAATCATCTTCCAGAGAGGACTCTCTCCTACAAACTCAATATTCAGCTAAATCAGCCTTTATGGCTCCCAGAGGGTGAGAGAATGATGTTAACTGTGATTTGATTTATAACAATTTCCACTCTCTTTTTCTCTCTTCCTCTCTGTCCATGTTTGTTGAAGGCTCCCGATTCTCTACTTGCTCTGATGACCACAGGCCCTTATGGCGCTTATTCACGAACCTCGAGCCCCCTCTCCTTCTCTCTCCGGCTTCAACACACCTCTCTCTGATCCTCCATCCTTCCGCCGCCTCGATGCTGAAACACCCTGCACTCCCGAAATGGACCTGACCCCGACCCAGTGCGTCCTTCGCAACGTCCTCTCCATAGACACCGGAGGTGCTGTCGAGCCCGGGGGTGGAGGAGGAGAGGGGCAGACTGCTGGGCACAACCAGACACCGGGCGAGGAACAACAGGAGCACTTTGCCAACAGTGTCCTGAAGCTCCATGAGCATGATGGGAGTCCTGGAAGGACAGAGGGCGAGGGACAGGAGCTGGACAGCAGTGAGGTCAGGAGCCAGGCGGATGACGCCAGGCTGCAGTGCCAGTCCACTGGAGGGGGAGGAGGGTTTCTGGAGGGGCTGTTTGGGTGTCTGCGACCTGTCTGGACTATGATTGGCAAAGCTTACTCCACAGAGCACAAACACGACATGGACGGTAAGTCTAGCAGTCAAATCCATATCAATGGAAAGACACAAACACATCCACACATGCTGGCATAGATATCTGCTTGTTTTCCAATAAAAGCAACCACTATCTCCCATTTAATTTTAGTCTGAATCTTTGATATGCTAATTAAATAATCTTATCCCCCAGTTTAATTACGTTAAACAGCTGGTAGAAAAATGACTCCCACAAAGGCCATGTTGTAAACAAACACTTTCCTTGACACGAAAAAGCTTCAGCCAGAGAGAGAGACTCTATCAAAGCTGCAAAGGGTTTATTTCCCCTGATACCCCCCCCCCCCCCCCATCCTTTCTCCTGCTCGTGCCCACCCCACCTTCCTCCCACTACCACCCCCCAGTGAAACTAGCTCCCTGTGACGCTGTGTTGTTTATGTCTGCAGCCACTACAATAGCGCAGAGCTCCCCTGGGACTCCTCTGCCAAATCTGCTGCATGAATTATGCATGGCCATGCTCTGACCCTGCGCCTCTCATCTCTATTAACGCAAACCTGACACACACACACACACACACACACACATATGTGAGCATGCGCCCGAGGATGACTGCACGCACACATAAACACATCCACAAATAAAGTGTTCATATGTAGCACTGACATGAACACATGAAGTTAGATTAGATGCCAAAATCAAACCTGATGACATAAATACAGCGTCACACACCAGCCTTGACGGTGGCAGATTTCTGTGTCTCCTTGTCTTTATAGCCTTCCGATATTTTATCACCCATTTGACTTCCACATCTCCCCTCCGCTCCCCTCCTCCTTCCATCTCTCATTGTCTCCTTTCCTCTCATTTTCATCCTGTGCTGTTATCACTCCCAGCCCATCTGCACCTCGCTGCTCCCCTCCTCTGTGCATCATTGCAGGGAGTCACACACACTGAGAAGATGCAAAACGGATATTATAAAAGTGAAATAAATAGGGGTATTGCAACTGAATGCCTGTCTGCCACATCACAATGCTCTATTCTTAAGCTTTGATTGAAAGGCACCGTGTAGCACAATGGAGAGCAGGAAAATTTTGTCAGTCTTTTATTGATTGTGAAGGACTGTGGGGTGCCTGGTGATGTTCTAAATGTCCTCATTTTTTCAGATCAAACAAAGCAGACCTCGGGATGTTCTGGTCTATCAGATGAGGGCTCATGTCTTTACTGTGGAACATTTGAGGGGCTCATTAGAGACCGAGCCCTCAATCTATCAGTGGAGAGCATTAATCATTCATACCGTGCTTATTAATATGATAAATGTGTCTGAATCCCCTTTTCTCGGGTTAAGAACAGCAGCAGAGCAGGCAGTATATTTTCTCTGTATTAACAGTCTGTCTTTGGCCACATGGACCCCTGCCGACCCGTGGGGAATCCCCCTCCCTTCTTTCCTCTTTCCACACACACACAGCTACCACCACCAGTACCGTCACTAGCCCTCCACCTCCCTGTTCGCCTTACATCCACATTAGGCTCTCAAATCCCCTCCCTCCTCCAACCCTCTCCTGAGCGTTGAACCCCTGTTTCGAATCAGCCCCACAATGGCACTAAGCAGGATTTAGGAGGCTGAGGGAGAATTACCCAGAAGAGATTAGAGCTCCCTGTCTGTCTGCCTGCACACCCTCAGTCTTAGGTTAAGGTGAGGTTCAGCTACAGAACAAGCTATGGACTTGGGCTGATGTGTTGACTGTCAGAGTCAGGGCTTTCAACAGGTAATACTGTTACAGGCCTAACATATTGCTGCAAAACAGCATAGCCCGTTGTGGTGCTGTAACCTCCCTGCTACTAGATTTGATAGTCCAAGCTGTTGATATAGCTTTTGAATGTACCAATAAACCTGAAATGAGCAGGTTTTGTTCTCGTTGTATTAGTATGACACATAACCATCTTGACATGTCCGAGGAAAAGTTTTGGACATTTTGGAAAATGAGCTTATTTGCTTGGAATTACAGGAGAAGATCAATAGCAGATAGCTGTCTGATCAGTAATTATGAAGCTACAGTTAGCAGCCAGTCGGGTTAGCTTAGCACAAAGACTGGAAACATGGGGGGAAAGCGAGCCTGGCTCTGTCCAACAGTAATGAAATCCACCTGCCAGAACCTCTAAAGCTCAATAATTAAAACGTTCTCTCTGGTTTAAACCTGTACAAAAACCAAATCGTAAAAACAGCACCTTATGGTTTAACACGTGGTCTGTGGTCTGTTTTTTTTCTGTTTTTTTTTGGCCAGAGCCAGGCTTGCTCTTTTCCACTGTTTCTAGTCTTTATTCAAAGATAAGCTAACCAGTTGCTGACTGGAGTTTCGAATTGAATTGAAAATGATGAGAGCGGCATTGAGCTTCTTACCTAAATGTCAAATTTAAATGTCAATTGTCATTTCTTTTAAAGTATGAAGAGATTGATGTTAAGATAATGCAATCATCTAAGTAGACATGGGTGCATGAAGCATGAAGGGTATTTATATTACTCATCACATGTGTGGTGCTTAAAGGAGATGTATTATGCGGAATGCACTTTTTAATGTCTTTTCAACATAATTATGTGTCCCTGGTGTGTCCAGAGACCCTCAAACTATGAGAAAAGACCATCCTCTCTGTTTTTCTCCTGCCCAGTCTTTCAGTCATTGTCTGTGAAAATGCTCCATTTAGTCTTGGCCCCGTCTGTGATGTCATACGCAGGGATCTGTTGAACATGGGACTTCTTTGAGCCCTTCAGCAGGCTGACAGTCCCGTTTGCAGTATGAGAAAAATGCTGTTTAATATTATGACATGTAAACATATTCTAGTAGGACCCCCAAATACAAATATGAACATGAAAATGAGCAGCATATGTCTCCTGTAATAAGTGTCTGGTGTTTAGTTATCTTATGAAACATCGAGTTCACTTAAAAGTTGAGTTTGCAACTTAGTTTCCTCATCCAAGGTGGTGAAAATACATTATCAATATATATTGATACAGGCTGAACTGTCACTCACATAATCACTCACTTCTGCATTCATTATGTTGACATGTTTCCACACCGATCAACTCACCAACTACTTTGCCGTCACCTTTTTCCCCAATCTCAGAGGCGTGGGAGGTCCCGTTCGAGGAGATATCTGACCTGCAGTGGGTGGGCAGCGGAGCTCAGGGCGCCGTCTTTCTGGGTAAACTGCACGGACAGGAAGTGGCCGTGAAGAAAGTGCGGAACATCAAAGAGACAGACATCAAGCACCTGCGCAAGCTCAAACACCCCAACATCATCACTTTCAGGTAAGTAGAAATGACCTGCTGGCTTATTGGATCACAAGGCGTGCAGAGAACTAAAAGTGTGTTCATACAGTATAAGATCGACATTGCTGGCATTGCAACAACTCTAATATGTTCTGCTTCTTTATACTCTCAGGGGTATTTGTACTCAGGCTCCATGTTACTGCATCATCATGGAGTACTGTGCCCAGGGACAGCTGTACGAGGTGCTGCGAGCGGGCAGGAAGATCCACCCATCTCTGCTCATGGACTGGGCCATGGGCATCGCTGGGGGCATGAACTATCTTCACCTCCACAAAATCATCCACAGAGACCTCAAGTCACCAAAGTGAGTTTTGTAGCCCTGGTGAAAATTAACTGTGTGATTACGACTCTGTAATTCAAGTGTAAATGATAATGTCTGAGCTAACAGATAGTTAATAGATAGTTACAATGAAAGCTTTGGTTGTTGTGATGAGGCATACTGACTAAAGGTTTTATTTACAGGTAAAAAGCAAAGATTATATGAATAAATAAAGATAATTTTGTGATGAAGAAGTATGTTATTTCTCCTCAGACTTATCTTGTGGCTCACCCTGGGGGTTCCTGACCCCCAGGTTGAGGACCACTGTTTTACAAAGTTACACTGATTGGCTGTTTTTAATTTTTGTACACACGTGAAGTCAGACGTGTAAATATAAACTTGGCATTCAATGTTTCATTCCAGCATGCTGATCACCTACGATGACTCAGTGAAGATTTCTGATTTCGGCACGTCCAAAGAGCTCAGTGACAAGAGCACCAAGATGTCCTTTGCCGGTACGGTGGCCTGGATGGCTCCCGAGGTCATTCGCAATGAACCAGTGTCAGAGAAGGTGGATATTTGGTAGGTGTCATAACCCTTTTTATCCTGTCCTTTTGCATTGGCGATCCATTGCTAATTTCCCTTATGATTTGTCTTATCTGTCTTAGAATCTCATTAGTTGCAGGCTACTACAGTATAGAGAGCAGGATCCTATTTCCAGAAAATCTATTCAGTATTATGTACAATATCTCATTACATGAAATTCTATAGGGCCTCTGCCGAATCTGATGGGTTGCCCTGTGTTAGGCCCTGATCTCCCTTAATACATTCCTGCCCCTCTCTCTCCCATCCTACATCCCTCCATCACTCTTCCTCTTCGTCCTGAAAGGAACGCTGGCTAATTTAATAATTGATTTGCCAGATGCTGCAGTGCTCAGGAGAGGCTGGAATAACCTTCCGAGCCTGCGGATGGTTTGGCCCAAGGCCAGCAGTGCATTAGCAGAGAAGTGAAAATAGGATTCAAAAGCTTTTGATGTGGAAAGAAAGCAAAGCAGGGGTGTATAGTGTGCAGTTTTGTTTAAAGATATGTAAATTATGTAGTAGTCCATAACACGAAAAGAGTGAGTCATAGAAGGAGAAGCTTTGTATCATGTTGAATGTATTCGTTTTTGCTTTGTGCTGACAGCTGGCTCTTGACTCACGTTCTTTTCTTACTAAAACAGCCAGAAGTAGAATTTAATACAAACACATTTTAAGGTGGTATAAATTAACCAAACAAAAATCTAACCTTTCATAACGTCCTGTCTGCCTCTCACTGTCCCTGTCAAATAAAGGCAAAAAAGCTAAAAAGAAATATCATAAAAAACTATATTTATTCCTGCGAGGGAACAAATAAACACACAGTAAAAATTCAAACTAATAAACAATAAAAGGCCATAAGCTACAACCTGTACATGGAACTGGTAATATATTTGTTAATAAATATATATAAATATCTAAAAATCACGAAAATGTTGCACCACAAAAGTGTAGGCCAACAAAATGGAACCTATTTATTAAGAATATATTGCATTGTATTATGTAGAATAATTTTAAACACTTCAGCTACTGAGTCTGTCGAAAAGCAAAATTTATTTCATGACAGTTCAAGAGTGGAGTTTGTTAACAGAAACAAAACAAAAAAGTGGTGATTTTCATTTGTCTGTCTTCAACTTAGAAAATTGCAATACTTTAAGATATAAAACAACCAAACCAATAACTTAATTGTAATCCATCATCTATCTAACAGATAAAATGTATCCTGGTGATTGAAAAAATACCTGCATTGCTTTGAAGTTAAGTATCTCCTCTTGTGCATTAGTATCACAAATCATAAGCGAGGAGATGGAGAGACTCTAAAAATACGCACGTAAACACAGTATCACACACCCTCCTCAGTGCTGCATGTGATGCTATGAACACCTTGGATACCTTACATGGTCACCATGGAAACCCAGAGAGTCACCAACAACAGACTTTCCTTAGTTACCAACCCCCATGGGCCCGCTCTCTAGCTTCGCTACCAAGCAGAGGTCGAGCAGGAGATCATCAATGAAACACTGGGCTGTAGTGGAAAAAAAGCACAAAGTCAGATTCATTTGTCACCAGCTGCTGTATTTTTTTCAGTTTTTATGTTAACCATTAACCTGATATCAGGAATATTAGTAATACATGCAAATATGTGCATAGATCACTGGGAGTCTGTGACATACTCTACAGTATTTTGGCTATTACCAGTGTAACCGTGTGCATTTATTAACGTGATTGCAGTGAAAAATGAAACGAAAAATGTAAGCAGCGACAGAACTTTGATTAGTACCAAACTGATTAAACCTTGATAATAATCAGTTTAAGCTACCAAAGACTGCACACAAGGCATGAGCATCAAAGGCTACAGTGATGAAGTTTCCATCAGATACAACAGTTGTTATAATCTAAATGTCAAGATTTATGTCCACAAAGTTAAAAGTGTGACATTTCAGCCGTGCTTCCTTTCATCGGTTCACTTCACATCTTGAAAGTAAATATGCCACAATTCTCTGCAGGTCATTCGGTGTCGTGCTGTGGGAGATGCTGACAGGAGAGGTGCCCTACAAGGATGTGGACTCGTCCGCTATCATCTGGGGAGTGGGCAACAACAGTCTACAGCTGCCAGTACCTGATAGCTGCCCAGACAGCTTCAAACTGCTCCTGAGGCAATGCTGGTAAGCGGACAGAGGGAGATGGAGGGAAGAAGAAGAATGATACGGAAAAAGGAAGTGGAGGCGTCAGCACTAAGAGAATATTATGATGTTTTAAGAAGCTTTGAGGGGGGTTGAGAGAGTGAAAGTTGTACAGGGAAAGAAAAAGAAGAAAATCATAAAAAGATGGTTTACAAAGAGGGAACTAACAGTAAAAGAGGGAAGGTTATTTTCTCTCATATTCCTTACATTTCTGACAAAATATTTGTTTAAATTGTTCACAGGAACTGCAAGCCAAGAAACAGACCTTCCTTCCGACAGATTCTCCTACATCTGGACATCGCCTCAGCAGATATCCTATCGACTCCACAAGAAACCTACTTTCAGTCTCAAGTAAGCTTCCTTTATCTCTGTCAACAGTCCCAGCTCAAACGCTACTTTGATTTAATTATATTTTTAGATTTTTTTTTTTTTTTTTCAATTTTAGATTATTCATCAGCTCCAGTTTAGACGTCACCGAAAAAGTAGACAGAAAATGAGAATTAAGTCAAACGGCAGTTGATTCATAATCTTGTTAAGATGTGTGTAATTAATGGAAATATAGCTGACAACCGTCATTTCTCAAGTCACTGCCTCCTTCAAATGAATAAATAAATAGACATCAGATGAGGACATATGAGCTCTGTATGCCTCTTAATAGAAACCCTCTTGTCAACAGCAGCCAGTATCTCTAATAGTGATTTTGCTTTCAACCCAGTGCCATTTGTTTCCAGTCTGCTGCAGCAACTACAGGCAGTGCAGCTGCACCGGGGTCACTGGCCTCTCTGGGGCCCTCTAATAATACCTGTGCTTTCAATCACAACATATTGTTGGTTCTCTGTCTTTGTTCCTTGTACCTTTTTCAACCTCCATCATATCAAAGCTTGACAGAGAAGGTCTGAGTGGTGGAGAAGGAGGGCGCGTGTTGCTGCCTGTGACAGGGTGGGGGAAGGGGCCTATGACAAATATGTTAGACCCCTGCAAACCCAAAAAGAAGAAGGACAGGAGACTTTAGAGGATGAAGCATAATTGTGTGGAAGATATGTGTTTACTCAGCCATGCTGAACCACAGATCCACTTATAACTCCAACATGTATAATCAGGAGACACACTCCTGCACACAAACACACAAAATGAATACAATTTAATTTTCTTTTTACAGCAAGCCGCTGCCTCCTCCTCCATTTTTATCTTTTCATGCAAAATACAAACCTCTGTCACTCTTTCCACTTATCCTTGATCCGTTATTTCCCCCTGCCCCCCCACCCCCCTGCAACCCTGCCCAGTTTCTCTCCTCTCTTCCCCATAATGGATTTTTCTTGTGACGTTAGAAAGAAGTATTTGCTGCTGGAGTGTATTGATTGCTTTAATGGCAGGGCGCAGAGAGCAAAGAGAGAGGAGAAAGAGGGGACTGGAGACATAGAAGAGCGCATAGAGTCCATTAGCTTAATAAGAAGAGCATCACTCATGCACAGACAGAATTATACACACACACACGCACACATCCATGTGGCACGCACACATCCATGTGGCACGCACACACTCATATATCTGACTTCCTTTGTCCATTGATATGACAGGTATCAGATAACAGCTGTCACGCTCTGCTGTGTACAAGAAAATGCCCCACAATGCATTTTTTTTGTGCTCATGTCATGTCAGTTCATGTTCAGTTTTGCTCCCAGTGTATTGATTATCATCTGACAGCTTAATGGGTTTTGTTTCAATAATACACATGCACTTTTACATACATTTTTTTTCCTACTAAATTAAGGTGCAATGAAGTGTATTCTCACTATTAATGTCATTTGTTAATTATTATTATTTTTTTATATTATTATTATTATTACTCAAATGAAATCAAGTCATGATTCTTTACCCCAATGGAAGACACAGGAATGGCAGCAAGTGTACAGATGTAAAAAAAACAGAATTAAAAGCAGGTGCTGAGAAAAATGCTATACAGAGATACATCTGGAAAGAACAAGCTGCCAAATTATTAAACTCTGAATAAATGGTTAAGGAGGAACCTGTTTGGAATCCCTGCTGTGTCTACTTTGCATGGCCGGCAAGTGAAGACTACTGATTTCTGAACCCTTTTGCTCGTCAGCTTAAATAGATTTCTTAGTCTTACCAGTAAAATGGTGAAATATTCAGCGACTGTTAGTCATTAATAGCTGCTCTGATTGTTTTATGTGTCTCACCAGGCAGAGTGGAGGGATGAGGTGAGGCATCACTTTGAGAAAATCAAGTCTGAGGGGACGTGTTTGCACAGGCTGGACGAGGAGCTGATCAAACGACGCAGAGAAGAACTCAGGTTAGACAAGACACCAAGAGGATTAATTAACACCTTGAAATACAGATGTGGACATTAGTATGTGTATATAGAAAGAGAAAATAGCCCCACCACTTGCAAAGGCATAAAGATAACCCATACAATGAGAAACCCATACAATTATAAAGTTGCACATAAATGTATGCGACTGCATATTAATGTACTTCTCTCTCCACACAGACATGCGCTGGACATCCGGGAGCACTACGAGAGGAAGCTGGAGAGAGCCAACAATCTCTACATGGAGCTCAACGCCATCATGCTGCAGCTGGAAATCAAAGAGAAAGAGCTGCTCAAGTATGAAAACTGCCATTGTTTGACAGTATCTATGAAAAGTAGTCAACCCCATGACAGTTTGCACGCTTTGTTTTGAATTTGAATCAAAGAGAATTTAATGTGGCTTTTGACGCAACAGAAAAAAATCCTACTGTTGTCTAAATTAATTATTTTACTGTTGTACAACATGTAGTCATTTTCTAGGTAGTTAAAATGTATAGCAGTATAACAATAAGAAAACTAAGGTTGTCATTCAAATAGTTCATACGGTTCCTAGTAGATTTTCCCATTAGCATTGGCTAAGTAGCGTTTTTCGAACGAAAGAGCACGGACAAGTTCATTTGTAATGCGAATCGAATGGCCATTACACCCAGTCACACAGGGCCATCGCGTGCAACAAAGTGGTCTCTTATGACATCCTGAGTATCCACTGACATCCATTAAATGAATATCGGCCTTGTGTTTAAACACCAGGAGGGAGCACTCACTGGACAAGAAGTATCCAGGCTGCTTCAAGCACCACAGCTCCAGACAGTCGGCCTCCTCCAACTCGATGGAGAAACTCATGAAGAAACGCAACGTACCTCAGAAACTGCCCTCACACAGTAAGAGGTGAGACAACAAGGAGTTATCTACGTTTACAGTGTTTATATGATTTGAAGGGCGTTAAAGGATAAAAATTGTGATATTCTCTATTTTTTAATTGTCAATAAATCCCATGAAGAGACCAAAACCCAAAAATAAACTGATCCTACTAATAAGCATTTTATATGGTAAAGAATACAAATTAATGCAGTTCTAAAGTATTGAGAAGTTCATTTATTGTTATTGTTTTTTTTAATTAATTCTGTCCTTGTCCTTTTCAGGCCAGACTTACTGAAGTCAGAGGTCATCCTCCCCAAACTGGACTCTTCCATGACCCAGGTCACAATCCCCAGCAAGGGCTCTACCTCCCCCGGCCGGTCACGCCGAGGAAAGCCCCGCTACAGGAAGGCTGGTAAAGGCAGCAGCGGGGACTTGGCTCAGCTGAAAGCCACTCTCTCCTCTTCATTAGCAATGATCAACGCCACCACATCTGTTCCCAGCAACAAGCAGCATCTAGACCCCAGTGCAGCCATCAGGGGCCTCCAACATGATCTGCTGCTCAAGAAGATGTACTCCTCCAGCCCAGATCTAATTTCAACCACTTTGGAGGCTGAAGGCCGCCGAAAGGGGCAGGTCAGGCCTGGGCTGGACAGAGCGGGCAGTCAGAGCGCCTCAGCCGGGCTGGGGGAGAGCAGAAGGACTAGAGGCCCAGAGGAGGGCCCGGATGTGGGCCTGGGGACTGATGACCTGGCAGGAACACCTCCACGCAGTGACACGCCCAGCGAGGATGCAGCTTCCATTCCGTTCTCCAGTAGCCCTGACTCACCGTGTGGCAGGGGAGCGGCTGCAGGGAGGGCGTCTGTGCTCGGGAACCCCCGGGTCTCCCAAGAGGCTGAGGAGAAGGAGGACGGGACGGTGATCACCCGCTCGCCCAGAAGTCAACGCCTCACACCGTCAGCACTGCTCTACAGGGCAGCAGTCACACGCAGTCAGGTGAGACTGAAGCAGCATTGTCTAAGAACACAAAGATTACACAAAGCGTTGGCCCACTTTCACAAAATCATTTTGACTTCTGCCTTATAAGGGAGCAAAGATTAATTAGCAGTGAGAGGCTTTGGGGAAATGAAACCATTTTGATTTCATTTGTTCCAGTCAAGCGGCATTTAGGGGCAAAATATTTTCCTGTCTGTTTCACTGTCGCTGTCTTGACTCAACTCACTGCACAAATCAGCATCTGAAGAGGTGTCAAATGGGAGAAAAACACTGCCATGCTCTGATGATTTCCTTGTTTTGCTGGAATAATTGACACTGATAAAGTCCAGAGAGTCAAGACCCTTTAGTCTTTAATCTACCAGATATAATCGCCATCAGTCCATTAAGAGCAATCCTCATTTTAATAGATGCCAAGCTACAAATAAAGATAGACCACAGATGGTTTTGTGGAAAGACCACATTCAAGTTTTTAATTTCAGGTCACTAAGTAATTAATCACTGCCACCTATGCATAGTTGATTTGTCAGTACTGCCTGTTTAATATGTGATAGCTGAGGCCATTAATGTGTTTTAGAACATAGGCGTGAAAAAGAGGTTAAAAAAGACAGGAATGATTCACTGATCCAAAAATCTCAGTCACTTTGGCTACAGAAGCGGTAACATGCCCCACGTGTACCCAGGTTGTTATTAGAGTGTCATCTTACCAGACGGCTCCATAATCTTGGCAGGAATAAAGGTTATTAGTGTGCACTGAAACAGGGAAACACTGAGGTTTCATACAAACTTCTTTCCGCAGAGACGTGGAGTGTCATCAGAGGAAGAGGAAGGAGAAGTGGACAGTGAAGTGGAGTTGCCAAGGAGACGGTAAGACTTACTGAAGACTCACTGTAGTCACATTTCCATCTATTAATCCATACAAAACATTTTCCAAACATATATCCAAAAATGACATTTCATAGCCTCCGCTGGTTTAACAGTTGCTTAGCCTGATTACACTTCAGTGCGCGCTGGGTTTTAAAACACACAGTGTGCACACGCTAGCAACAAACAGCTGTGTGATCCATATATTCAGCCACTGTGTAATGTCAAATGGGACTGAGGAGACACAACCAATGCATGAGCTTTAAGTTTTTAGCATGAATATTATCAAATGGTTTTAACATTACATTCACATGTTGCATTTGAATATGCCCATGAATCTGTGTCATCAGTCCGTGTTTGTAATATTCTGTATATGTATATGTTCCTCGTTGTTTTCCCACTCAGGCGTCCTGTGAGCATGACCAAGTGCCAGTCCCTGTCCACCTTCAGCTCAGAGAACTTGTCGGTGTCGGACGGTGAGGAGGGAAACACCACTGACCACTCCCACAGCGGCACACCAGACGTGGTCAGCACCAACACCGACGAGCGTCTGGACGACAAGAGTGACGACCTGCTGTCACAGGGCTCGGAGATTCCCGCTGACCCCTCCGACCCAACCCAGCTGGGCTCCGATGGGTTGTCAGAGAAGGAGGCTATTCTTCGACAAGTCAAGACCCACCTTGCTAGTAATGACCATAACTATGAGGTAGGCTGCAGAGAGGGAAGGATGTAGACTGTACTTAGAAGCATACATATAGAACTGAAAGATACATAACCCGCTGCATTTGTAGTCAACATTTAAGAGTCTGTTTATTGCTCTAACTCAGATAATTCATGTTTGTCCTCCAAATCAGGGCCTGTATGACGACTCGGACTGTGACAGTGCAGAGCTGGACCATTCAGGCAGTGCAGAGCCCAGCCAACCTCAAGCCAACTGGTGAAAATCTGACACCTCAACCCACTCAAACACCTGCAGATCCGGCCTGTGAATGCCACATTTACTCTCAGACCGTAGTCATGATCACTGACATTGCAGAGGGGCAGGAACTGAAGGCCCGTCACCTTCATCGCAAGCAGGAACACAAAACAAATCCTTGGTGAGTCAGTGGTGCTCTCAAGAACCTGATATCCTGGGGGAAAAAAAACCTGAAAATCCAATTCCTGTTGAAATAAATGCATCACAGTGATGTGAAACTGAATTGGGACAGTAGCTGAGCTGATGGAGCGGCATCCCCCTCTGCTCCCTCCATAGCAACTGGCCCAAGATCAGCTTTGCAAAAACACTTCAAATAACACCTCAGCGACAGAGGCCTCAGTCAAACAGGTCGTGACCAGTACGTAAACGTCTCTTGTCATATTCCATGTCAATTTGTATTTTTCTCTCCGTCATAAAAATGTGTCATGTTATTTAACATTGTGTCATACGAGAAAATGATTATAAAATCCGATCAGGGCTTCTGTTATATTTTAATGTTTCTGTTGTCAACATTACTGGACCAGCCACTGATGTTGCTGCTTGCACTTAATTAATGAAATGTATTGATTCCCTCATGATCATTGTGTCATATTGCGTTTCCTCTTAAAAATCATTATGCACTCACTAATTTATTGTTATTTTACAGTGAATTCATTGATATTCTTGAAAAAACAATGTTTACATTTTTCATTTGTGTTGTTTACATTTTTTTTTATTTATATTTGTGTCATGGGTTATGTTTCCACTTTCTACTCCTGCATTTTAATATCAGTGTAAATATGTGATGTTGTAAAATGAACAAATTTTTAAAATGTGAGATTGTATAATTTAAAGGTGCTGATGTTTCTAATTAGGTGGCGTTGATCTATTTGAACCTCAGAAAGCTTATGGTTGTAGAATGTACTGTAGCTGCTGTTCATGTCCGAGCATCGAAACACAGATAAAAGAGGAACATGTGAGCAAAGAAAAAGCAATATGTCTGCTCTGATACAGTATGTACAAGTTATATAGTTCACTCAGGCCAGACAGGCTTTTTTTTTTTTTCTTTTTTTTTTTACTAGTATTGCAGCGTTTACTGTATTAAAATGCAATACAATTTTGAAAGTCCCTTTATGCATCTGGGGCTGTATATAGCATCAGAAAAGCATGCTTGTGGAAAAGTATGGATAGCCTATTGGTAACTGTTGACCCAGATCAAAAGGAAATATTAAACCAATCCATGGAGATAAAATTCAACAAAAGGAAGACTGCAAGTTTTCTGGCAGACATTTAAAGACTCAAGTTTAATGACTGAAGGCACGTGGATGGGACGCAAAACACCGACATAGATCTCAGATTAACAGCAAAACATGATGATGTTCATGAATTTCTGCTGTCGCTCAGTTGTAACAAACTTGTGTACCAGACAGAAAACAGATCAGAGATTAGATAATTTCAGGAAATTTAAAAATGTGGCTCACAACCTTTTGTTCCTAGTATTAGATTAGTAGATTAATTACAAAGTAGATCACAGGATTATCTGAGGCAGATTGTTTATTCAATATCAGGAAAAAGTGCTCGACCTCAAATTAGCAGTTTTTACGCACATAGAATCAGTCGACACCTAAAAACGAGGCCTGTGATATTGTGGTTTGTCCACATTTACTTTTTGCCTTCCCAGCATAGAATCTTAATTTAGATGATGAAATTCTACAAGCCCACAATATGGTTTCATTGGTTTACAGAAAGGTCACTCTGACATTGTCCTCACCAGCTGAAATTTTAGCCAACATACAGTCACTTTTCACTAAATGTGCAAGGGCTCCTTCATAACAGACAGCATCAAGCATAAAACTCTGGTTTTGATGTTCTTGTGTCCCTTGACAAGCCTTTGTGCATGTGCATGGTTTAATCTGACAGTACAACAGCACATTACATCCTGTTCCATTTATTTATGACTGACCAGGTCCCACTCAATAAGCTAGAAATGGCAGCTTCTTTTAATATCTGCTGTTCTATTTTAAACGTTAAATTTGTGGAGCATTTAAAACCCAGTGTACCCCCAAGATTTAAAGCTAGATATCCTGCTGCAGGATAAAATGTTGCCAAAAAGCAAACCTACTGCCCTCTAGTGTCTCGATTGTGGAGGTACTTGTGTTGCCCAAGATGCCGATAGAAACAACCCAGTATGAACTGAAACGTTTGCTTTTTATACTGCATTATTGTAACTGTACAATAAATATATTTAAGAAACATTTTAAAATAAAAATCAAACCTGTGAAATCTCAGCTTTGTGTGTTCGGTTTACTCCAGAAGGACAAAAAGACAAAATTCAAGACAAGTTGTGGTTTGAGCATTTCACATCTTTATTTCTGTATTTTTTAAACAATGTTGTGGCACCCAGGTCTACAGTCTCAAAAACGTGCACAAAAGTTTTTCTTTCCTGCAAATAAAAAATAAAATAAATTCTGACTTGAGCAAAGCAAAGAGCAGGAAACTAGTGTTAACTCACAACCCTTTTGTTGTCTAGTTCCAGAGCTTCAGTGATCTCAGTTCTCCGCCTCATCACATTTCATAGACAGATCAGTAAGTGTCCAGGAGTTATTCCCCCTTTGGTAGTTAAAAAAAAATATTTCCTCCATTTAAAACAAATATTCCAACATTTTTTTTTTTTTTAGTATATATCAGTCTTTACAAAAAAAGCGAGGAGAACCCTCTGCTTTCAATTCTTAGAGCCAAGCCCAGACCCCCAAAACCTCCCATCCCAGCAAAATATCAACACATATTCTCAGGACCAGGAGAGGGGAAAAACAGGAATGACATGTAGAGGGGCGAAAAGTGACACGCGTAGTAATACACATTTTAAATTATCTGGGTAAATTCAATTGTGAGAGTTAGAACATTTGTCGTCATAACCAAATATAATCTGTGACAGTGCATGTACAGCTACGTATTCTCAGTGACACGAGTGTAATCCATGATACAAGCACTTCAATTGAAAAGGTGACAAAGGGGGAGAATGCAGGTGTATAATTAAAGCAAGTGAGTATGGACATAAAATGGACAGACCGACTTGAAGAACTGGGAGAGGAAAAAGGGGTGGTGTGTATATAAACACAGAATAAAACAGTCACTCTATTGTTATTTTTGATATTTTTTTTTATTTTTCCTTTTTTGTCTTTTCCTTTTTAAAGAAAAAAACTGACTGTACAGAACTAAATCTATATTCCTATTCAGAGTTTTTCCAACTCTACTCCTCTGTGATGGCAAAGAAAGAAAAATGGAAGAGAGCCAAGGGATCAGTCAACAAAAAAAGAAAAAGAAAAAGTCTAATAACAAATCATTAAAACCTCCAACTCGAGTCAAAAAGGGAATTAAAAACCTAATTGTTTGTTTCTTTTGACTAAAACCAAAACAAAGAAAATAAATAATGAACTCAGCGGATCAAATGGGAGGCGGATGACATGATTTCAAATGAGGAAGAGGTGGTATAATATATAAACTCTTAAGTTGGATAGTTGCATTGACTGCTTTATGGTAGCCGATGACATAAAAGTGAGATTTAGTGCAGATGCAGTGTCTTATCAGTTGGCTGTCAGTCCTGTGGCCTCGGAGGAAAGCCTGGAGAAACAGACAGAGAGACACCCGGAGACCAGGGAGGGAGAGAGAATAAGGCATGCAATCAGACAGACACGATAAATGTAATTTACTGTACATTAAGTTATTATTCATTCGTCCAGTTTAGCCACTCTTACCATCAATGATAACTATTCTCAAACTCAAACCGATACTCATTTGTTTGGCATCAGAGCTGTGTTCAAAAAACATCTTGGGAAACGCGCTTATTTGTATTAATTAGAGGAGAAGATACGTAGCAGTCGGTTATCTTAGCTTAGCATAAAGAATCGCTAACATCCTGACGTCTTGTTGTTACACTCAGGTTGCCAGTTAATTAGTGAACAGTCCAGGAAGTCACTGGCCTCAACAATTGCTGACCTTTAGAGGTGCTTGTAGTCTGACGCTGTTACCTTTGGACACATCCAGGCAAGCTGCTCCTCCCAGTGTTCTGTCTTTGTGTTAACCTAACCTAAACTGACTATTGGCTCTACCTATGCATTTATTGTACAGACAGTGATATTAATCTTCTCATCCAAACCTCAACAAGGAAGCAAAGCAGCATTTCCCAAAATGTAAAACCATTCCTTTAAAAATGAGGCTAAACTCAGTGGATGGTTTGGGAATTTTGATAAAACAAAATGATCTAAATAAAGGGCGGTTTGGTGTGTTTGATACCTGAGGGCAGATTTACTTGGGATTGAAATAACAACCGTTTCTTACATAAGCAAAAATAAATAAAAAATCATCATGATACACATAATCTCCATAATCTTATGACTGCTAACAATAGTCACTTAAAATTCACTGCAAGAAAACTATTCCCATAAATACAATGTGACATCTTAAAGAGAGCCGCTACCTGAGCAGAGCTTACACAAAAGAGAGAAATGCTTCAGTAAACCAGTGAAATGATTCACTGTCCATGCCAAGTTCAAAGTCATTTAAAAATATAATGCACTCAACATGTCATTTCTTTAAGAGACAGGCCAAATCAAGCTACAGGTTTCTATTTTATAAATATGGCAGCAACCATCTGGCTGTGTAACACTTGTTTGTGTGCATTTGTTTTCTGTAGTAAGCGTGGCATGGCACAGCCAGATACAAAAGCAAGTGCAGGTACAGACAACAAAACAGCATTGTCAGTACTTTAGTAGTAGATGACTTATGTTTCCTTCGTTAGTAAGGGGAGAGCCTTCGCCTTTTAGACTTGGAGCTCAGCTCTGGGGCGATTTTGGGCTCAGTGGGCATTGGGTGAGCGGGGTTACTGGCCCCGCTGACAACATGGAGGGCCAGGAGAGGGAGGGGCTTGAGACTGAGGAGACTTGACACACAGGCAGGAGAGCTGGGGAGCAGGGAGTCAGTGGAGGAGGAAGAGGAGGAGGAAGAGGAGGGAGGAGGCGGCCCTGGAGCCAACAAGGACAGAGGGATGGAGGCTGAGGGGGGCACCACACAGGAGGAAGAGGAGGAGGAGGAGGAAGAGAAGGAGGAGGTAGCAGCAGAGGAGGTGGTGGTAGTAGTAGTAGTAGTAGTGGTAGTAGTAGTAGTAGTAGAGGTGGAGGGAGGGCACAGGCTGGTCTGTTCAGGGTTCAAGGAGGAGGAGGAGGGAGGAGGTTTAGAGGACTCTACACTGTAGAAAGAGAGACAAGGAGAGAGGGACAACACAGTCGGGATGGGTCACAGGGCAGGCTGGTGAGCAATGGGGCGGGGAGGAGGCTGAGGATAGGAGGGGTGTGTGGGGGAAAATCACTCAGGGATGTGATCAAAACACAAGACAAAAAGCTTCATTAGAAACGAATGTGTAGATCCAAATAAATAAATGTTTTTTTAAAAAAAAAAAGAAAAACAGAAAAGAGGGTCAAAAACAATCACATCTCTGGTGATGCATCAGTAAAGGGTAGAATAAGGAAAAACCAAGTGCAGACTGACAGAGAGCTAGCAACACGAAAGCAACACCAAAGTGTCCGTAACCAAAAAGATCATTAACCACATAATTTAAAATTGAACACAAATCCACACTAGAGATGTCGGTGCAGCAGGTGGGCTAGTTATGGTATCAGGAACATAAACTATTTTATGGATTACTGTAGTATTGTGACGTCAGGAGTCATCAGGTGGGCCCATGTAACTCGAGTTTGTTCTTGAACATTTACAGACTACAGTTTGATCAGGCTGAACTGACACGGACAAATCATTTGCCAAAAAGTGACACTAAATATAAGTGTGTGACAGAACAAATCACCTGTTGGGAGCTGACGTAGTACATGAATTGATTATCTCACCTGGCATTGATGAGGTACTCCGCCAGACTGATGCTGGCAGGTGTGCCTGTGATGGTGACCTGGCGGTCAGTCGATCCATCCACTGGATTTGCAATCTTGATCTGGGCGCCCGACATTTGCCTGATCTCGTTGATCTTGGCTCCCTGGCGGCCGATGATGCACCCAATAAGCTGTTGTGGAGAGGAGCAGCCAGGTTATAAGACAGGAATGCTTCATCAGGTAACACAATGAACACATGCCTCAAGTGAAGTCTGCAACTTGGAACTAACAAGCTGTATTTATTAAAGCATTTTATACATGAAAAGTCATGCACTATTTTTTACTTTTTGTGTGTGTTTAATCCCAGTCAAACAACATGGTTAACATTAAGATGCAGTTTGTTTTTTTTTAGTTTGATGAGTTGAAGATGTAAAAATGTTCCTGTTTAACAGTAATAAACATTTTTGAAGCACTTACATCATTTGGAATGGTCATCTCATGGGAACTGGTTTGAGCAGAAGCATCTATCCCTGAAAAACAAAGAACAGGATCACCAACAATGATTAAATAATGTTGAAATGTGCAAATCAACCTACAAAGAATATGAAATAGGGTGACAGAACATCAAATGTTGTGATTAGTGACTAATTCAGAAGCTATTGAGGTTAATGAGCCTCGAAAAGTCCCAAATTCCCACAGGGGAGTTGGAGATGGATTTTTAAGTCCTAGATATGGATTTGACACATGCTGTTTATGAAATGTTACCACCACCAAGCTCTTTCTTGGTCAAATCTGAGTTTCCTTCAAAAATTTTTGTACGATTTTGTGCTCGTGTCCAACACATTCTGACTTTTGAGGCTGACGAGGTGACTGACAATGTGCCGAAAGCCCATTGACGCTGTCGTGCTGCATACCAGTGAATCCCTGGTTGCTTGGTGCGATGGGGAAGGGGCTCTGCTGCATAGCCAGCTGGTGAAGCTTGGTGAGCTGTGGAGAGATAGCAGCAGAGGAAGACTGTGAGAGTGAGAGAGAAGGCAGGGAGAGAAATGGAGGAAATGGAAAACACAGGAAGAGGGGAAAACAGAACAAAAACATCACAGTCAGTACAGACAGCTGCACAAAGAACCTCCCAGAAAAAGATTGCACACGTCACTCAATACTGTTGTGTGTAGATCTCGTGTCGTTTCACAAAGCTCTACGTTTGTGTCTGACAGTCGGTGTGTTTAATGACTTGTCTATGTGGGGTACCCCAAAGGTATTCCTCCAAAGTGCAGGCTGCATCTCTTGGTATTGCTTTCTTGTAGTCTTCAGTCACAATTCTCAAGGGAGGGAGCGCTCAATATGCAGCTGATTTCCTAACCATCGCCACTACGAGACCCAAACATGAACTGAGATAATCTCAACTTAACATCACAGTGTGCCAGTTATCACCACTTTAGCTGGGAGGGAAGATATAAAGGAGGAGATAACACGTTTCTGTGTCACTTATTAACAGTTTCTAGTTGTAATAAGCAAACTGCCACAAGCATTGGAAAACTAATTACATAAATGCAATCACACTGCTCCAAGGGCCCTAAAAAAATTAGACAATTTTAACTGTATACATGTTGCCGTGTTTTACTTTTTATCTGACTGGTACTTCCTTGCTCTGTTGCCAATGTTCAGTGGCAGGTAGAACTAATAATTACTCAATCTATCATATCCAATGCAATGCATCCAATGGAACATCTAAAGCTCATGAAAAGAAGAGAGAGAAAGATTAATTGAGTTGAGAGACAAGTAGGCAGAGCACAAAGTAATGATGAAGGGTTAATGAAGGGGGGAAAAAGAACATGTTTATCTGGGACAGACTAATGAACGAGGGATGTAAAACAAGACAGGAAAAAAAAAAGGAAACACAGAAAAGACTGAGCAGCAGGAACAGATTATTATTCATGGAACAGTGGAGAGTCTGGACAAACACAAACAACAAATGTCAGTTTAATTAAAAACTGACGGCCAGTCGACTGAGGGGCTACACAAACATGAAGTACTAATAGTGCTGCTCTCCAAATGGTCACAAAATGGGTAATTGTACGTCAAAAATAAAATTAGACGCGTGGGTGGGGGTTGCACATTTTGGAAGAGGGGAGTGGTAATTATAGGTGGGAGTGGAGGTGGTGTGGTGGTGGGGGGTCATGTAAAAATGTCTACTGCACTTACATCTGGCTGTGGAATCGCGTGCTGTCCTTGTACGGCATATGCCTGAAACAAATGAAAACAAAGCTTTCATAGGCCTCACAGCTGACTTTGATTTTGGTCAGGTTACTTCTTCAGCTACATCTCTCCTAATATGTAAATTTCTCCTGTAGGCCACATCGAAGCCTCTTCTGAACTAATATCATTTAGGAATATCAACACGTATGTCTTGTCCAAAGTCTCCACATTTCTGGGAAAAGAGAAATCTTTAGATACATTATGGTAGAATTGAGGAAATCCAGAAGGAGAGATTTTCTTTCCAAAGAATATAGTTTGTTTGGTTTTTTTTAAATAAAAAAAAAAAAAAAAAAAAAAAAAGGTATTTAGTGAGATAAAAGACCTTGTAATGTTAGGCCAACAAGCACCAGAAAGCATTTTTGTTCAGATCAACAATAGTGGGAAATATGAAACCACACTTCTGAGAGCTAATGCTTGAAACAATAAAACTAATTGAGAGGAAACGGTGAGGAGGCCCTCTAAAACTGCCTTGAGGGCAAATGCCTTATGGTCATCAAACTACTAAAGCTGTTCAAATCATTAGCATATGGCATTCTGGTTACAACTGTTTTGTTCACCCTTCACCACAACGGTCTCGCCCATGCACGGGTATCAAAACTGTAACATTAAGTGCATTGTGTTTATTCACAGCCTTTCAGCACAAATCAGGATTTCCAAACATATAATATTCCTCACAAATAAGCATTCCCAGACTGATATGAGCCAAAATGAAGCAATAAACACCCTCACGTGGGATCCCACCCAAAGTATCATGAATACGGTGGGATCCCGTGTTCCTCTGAAGTGTCGTATGTACCTGTCCGCCTGCAAAGATGACGGGGGATCCTGAAGGCTTGGGTCGGTAGGGGATAGTGACCCCCTTAGGTGGAGACTGTACGGGAGACAAAGCAGGTGTATGTTATCATATAACAGCAAAGTTAGACTTGTGTTTTTAAATCGTGAATGTAGTACACAACTGCTCGTGCTAGCAATAACTGAAACGTGAAAGTACAATAATTAAAAAAGTAGAGGGACGTCTCAATTTAGTGTTTTTTTTTTTTTTCTTCTTTGCACTAATCCCAACCACAATTCTTTGAGTTTATCTTTTAAAGCACCTTCAGTATAATATCATGTGTATGGCCCCATAGAGATTTTTCACATAACTCTAAAAAACACTGAAGCTGTAATACTGTGGCTCGGCTTGACACACAGCTGGTGCAAACCCAGCACACAGCAGCCAAAGGCCCAGAGATCACACTATTTCACATCATTAATTTACAGGTCAACAGCTGGCACTTCATTTGCGTCAATGCTTTCATGAGCCCACTTACCTCAAGCATGACCACACAGATCTGCTTTACACACTCAATTATCGACTGGGGGGTTCCAGCGATGGTGATGGCTCGCTCTGTGGAGTTGGGGAGCATGTCTCCTGCCACTTGTACCTGAGCACCAGTTGACTGGCACAAACAGATGGAGTAAAATGAGATAAGAATTAAAACCAGCTGTGTCTCAGTGTTTGATTAACTAAATTACACATGTAGAAAGGTGAACAGTCAGCTAATGCTGAAGGGATACTTGGAATTCTCTATGAGTACCTCTCGAATTTCCTTGATTTTGCAGCCACCTTTCCCAATTAGGGAGCCACACTGGCTTGCAGGAACCACAATGCGCAGGGTCACCGGGGGCTTGCTGGTAGCTGTGCTGTTTGTCATTGAGCTGCTGATGTCCTGGATAAAAGATGGAAACGAAGGTTAATCTAGTTTGTGTTTGGCCTGATTCAGGTCAGCAGTGACCTGCAAATCAATCTGTCGGTATAAACTGAGACGTACCTCTTCCAGCTTCTCAATGATCATGGAGAATGCTTTAAAGATGGCGGTGGTTGGACCTGCCAAAGTAATGATCCTCTCAGGACAATTGCCCTCAGAGATGTTTATGCGAGCCCCGCTCTACAGACGAATAAAAAAGCAATTAATTGAAAGAAAAAACAATTTGGAAGGCTTCCCAGACATATGTAAAAATCGACCAATTGTTGTCTGTTAAGACTTGAAACGTTTCATCCTGTCGTGAGTAAAGAAATAAGAAAAGACCTCACCTCTTCTCTCATCTTCTTCACAGATTCACCTTTCTATTAGCAGAAAATCACATCAATGTCAGACTCATGAACACTTCACACAGAGAAATCTTCAAATAATAATAATAGACAATCAAAATTTCAGTTAAGCTAATCTTACCTTTCCAATAATACTTCCAACTTCCTAAAATGGGAAGAGAGAGATTCATTAGACCAATTAAATCATCTTTATGCACCTTATACATAATTTTCTTACTACCACACAGTTGGACACATCTGGCCTCTGTAACTACAGCTTGCCCAGTTTATCAGTAAAGAAAAAACTACACTTGTAGAAGAAGAAAAGTAGTTACTGTAAGTGCACCACCTCCTTCAGAAATTCCTCAGTGGTTATGATCACTAGATGCAATCCATTATAACAATTATGAATGCTTCCTTTGATCTGGCGCTAATCAAAACAGGCCAAAGTTCATTTCAAATGGTTCAACTGGTGGCCTTTAAACTGGGGAAAATATTCACAACAGCAAAATCCATAAATTCCCCAGCTCTCTATCACAGGCAGTTTTTGTTTCAGTCTAATCCCACATAGGCTCAAGATGGTGCTGTTCACCGCGATGAGACCCAGGACGCAGTCAAGCACACAGTATCTGAAGGCTGCTAGTTGCTAGTGCCTCACTAGTGCTGGGGCCTGTTTTAGGATGCTACGAGCAGAGAGGAGCTTTTGGAGGATTGTTTTTTGGATATGGCACAGTTTGATATGTCCACAGGGTAAGCCGACGTGTCAGAGTCAGATTTGCTTGAGCGGCAGCTTCTTGCTACATGGCATCTCAGCATATGAAACCACAATAACACCAGGCCACTTTAGGGCTCAACATGCAACAAGTGTGTGGCTATGCTGCTACCATGAAGGCCAGATGGATTAGTGACAACGGCCAATGCAGTGTCATGCTTTCTGCTTGTATACTTCACCAATTGTGTGGTGTTGAAGCAGCTGTTTGTAACATCATTTCATCTTTGAAGCTGCTTTGTGATCATTCAGAGAGGAATGCAGGGGAGGAACACATCTCCATAATTTAATAAGTATAAAAAGACTTAACTGCTGATTTGAGGAGCATTACTCTGCTCTCGATAAAATGGACGAATACTGAAATAACTTGGTGCTTGAGATTCACAATCTCATCACCGAGCCAGCAGCCTTACTCATCACATCGAAGTCCCAGCCCTGGCCACATCCCCGAGGAACTTTAATTTTCATAAACAGTATATCATAGACTAATGCACTGCCGACAGGAGCAGCTGATGAGTGACCTCACCTTGCCATGCATGAGCAGCCTGATAGTAAGGGTGACATTGAGGCCTCCTTCAATCACACCGGAGTCCATAACTGCAACCTAGCTGTTCGTACAGAGCTGGGGTCTTTGGTCACTGAGATGGATCTAAAGGATCATAAAAACAAAGCAGACAAGTAATTATATACCAGGGCTGATCATGTGACAGGACTGAAGAGCAAATCCTAAAAAAACAAAAGAAAAGACATAAACACAAGACAGATGTAGAGTGAGGACAGTGTGACAGGCTCTCTGTGGTCTTTTACATTATGAACAAAGTGGTAAGTATGACATATCTGCCTTTAACATATCATCACAGCCACATTCCCACCCATGACAAGATAATAGTACATAGCCCCACATTGACTACAATTAGCTGATCTACTTGAGACGTCATAATTCATAGTAATTACAGATTCTGCCTTTTTCCATTAGAGAAACTTCTGCCCTCTGCACACTCCTGCTGCATACATTTATAATGTTATTATATATACACACACAGACTTAAATGTCAGGATTACACAAAGTTGGCTAAGCAATTCTCTTATTAGCAAATACACAACACAATTACAGTTATTTGTAAAAGCAAAACATTCTTTAAAAAAAAAAAAAAATCACACAAGGCATTTTTGGCTAAATGTGTCACGTAGCAAATGTGTGATGTTTACAGCTGGTTTTCCATAAGACATGATTCCCCTTCGGAAATAAAACTGAACCAGTTGAGAAAGAAAACGCTAAATCTGTGTCCTAGCTCATGTTAGCGTCCATGCCTCTGAAATCAGATGCGTACTGCGATGAATCTCCCAAAATGGCTAAGCCCACTTTTACTGTATCAACTACATGCTACCAGTGGGGTGCATACGTTTGCAGACGTCTGAATGCTGCTCCGACCCAAGTTATCGGACTTCAGACAAGTAAACGAGCACTGAATTCATCGCCATGCTAAGTGAAAAACATCTGACTGTACGTGTGTGTCTGTGTGCTAACGATGACTTCATCATTAGCCGTGAATCAAGTTTACCAACAAATGTGCGCACTATTACTCCCTAGTTACCACACTTTGACCTACATTACGTAAAACACACCCACAAGTGTGTTTGCTATGAAAGGCAGGTGTTAAATTGCTTACTTCGCTTGTGTTGTTTAGTTTAAAGTAAGTCCATTTAACTATTAACGCTTGTTGTAAGTCTGTTAGCCGTTTAGCAATTTGGTTGTTGGGAAATGAATGAAGCATGCGTGCGCTACTTAGCAAAGCTAGCGAGTTTGCTTAATTACTCCGCGTTAATAATAGCTGGCCAAATATCGGTAGCCTTTGTGGCACGGTTGTTAAGCCCTCTTACGATTAGATACAAGCGCTAAACAGCAGACAGCAGCGTTTAGAGCGGCATTAAAAGCCAAACTTCCCCGTGTGGCTAGCTCGAGCTAGCTAGCTAAGTGTTTCAGCGCCGAGACTGCGTGCTCATCATCACGCGGCCTGTTAGCATGCTGAGACCGCTAGCTGCTGGGCGCGATTTCTTTCAGCTACTTCTGATCATAACAAAAAAATGTGAAAACACCAGACGTGGAAATAAAACTCACCTGATTCGTGTGCTGGTAAGTGATCGGGGGGAGGGTTGGGGTTGTAAGGGTAGAAGGGGAGAGGTTCGGGAGGGTAGAAACCCGGGGGAGAGTTTAGAAAGGACTCGGGGAAGAGGGAAGAGTGATGTGAGATCGAGCTCCACTCCTTTACACAAAGACAACACAATTATAACCTCTGAACTTTCCCCTCTCACCCAAGCCCAAGCCCCCATCCTGAGAGTGACCCCAAGACCCGCACAATCACATCTTTAATAAAAAGTTACAGCAGCACTTTTGTTAGATGACGCTGCACTGTGGCGGCTTAAATTAAGGATATAACTTTAAAAAAAAAAAAAAATAAGAGTTGTTGCGCACAATAGAAATATTGTTGGATTGGTTTAAAACGCCTGAAAAGGAAGGATCTATTGTTGGAAACCACTCACTGCCCCACGTGTTTTACAGACATCTAAGCAATGATTATTATATATGCACTGATGCATATACATGGTGTAATTTTCCAATAGGTTCATATTTACAAACTTCAATAAAAGACTTATTTATAAGACCACTAGTGGGCGTAAAGTGTACTGCAGCTCAGTTTATAACCTGTTATTTACCTTCTTGGGGACCAAACGTGCACTTTTCATTTACATATGTTTATTGTGCAAGATTAACAGAAGGCCCTTTACATATAATTACAATTAGTGCAGATACAAAGCAATGCAGGATAACGTTGTTTTGTAGTCATGTACAGCAGTGAACATAAAATCAGGAAAAAAACATCAGTAGCCCTTAATGAAGACACTCGTGTCTGTCATCTCTCCCTCAAGAGAGGGAAAATGTAGTATTACTAAATCACAATGTTAGAAATCAAACAACGAAAACAAAGTTGTGAAATACGAAAGTCTGCACATTGCTGCAGCCCCTCTTCAAATTACGTAAGTATGTATGTACATTAGTGTATGTATTTCTTATATTGTACAGAAACCATATGCAATAGAAGTAATTAAAAAAAAAAAAAAGACGTTTTAGACATGCTGGAATGCCACTACAACCAAATGCTGTGTAGATGTTCACAGCAACCGCTTAAGCATGCATTTTTAGTATTTTAGCTGATGCAAGATATGGTAAAATGCCACATTTTTCTAGGGATCCTGTTAAAGTGATGGTTTCTGTGAAAGCCTCATCTTGAACCGCTGCCCTCAGTCACTGCTGCTGCTACTGCTGCTGCTGGAGGACTGTGGGGAAAAGGAACTCAATTATCGTTTCATAATTTAATGCATTTAAAACACACTACTTTTACAACATGAACAACGCCTTTAATATAATTTCAGATGCATTTTACAAATCCAAAATTTACATGACTGACATGAGGTGAAATGTTGGGAGTGACCTCCCTTTATTCACACCAGGGTCATATGAAGTGGAAGAAATGTTTTTATCATCTGGCTATTTCCGAGACCCAGTTACTACAAATCATGCATTGTAAAGGATCATGGATTTTCTGTTTCATTTTGTCAACAATCTTCTGAGAAGATCAAATGGTGTTGAGGTTCTGCATATCTGTTTTATTTTTCCTCTGTATTAAGCTTAATATACTGTATTTTTTTCTGGGCCATAAAATAAACTTTTCCACGAGGATAAAATTGGATGTAGGATCTGATACTTTTGTCCAAACCAGCCTGAAATAAGTGCATATAAACCCGATGGGAGCAAGAGCTAACTGTGTTCAGAGTGTTACTGTTTGAGTGCTTTAGGTTTTTCTTTGAAGAGATGGAAGTAAGTGCTTGAAAGGGGTGAGAGGGCCACTTCCACCCAGAGAACTGACACTGTTCAGGCTCAACCACATTCAACGATTTTACGCCAGTCTAGCTGTAAAGCAGATCTAACATCTCATCTCCAATACCCAGAGCCAGAAAATCACAGTGATGCATTTTGCCACTGATGTGAGGTTTTTTTGTGGTACACTGATCAAAGTCAGCATGACGAACTGGCTGAATAATTATGAATCAATTACTAAAATGCTACTGTAGACAAAAAGCATTTTTGAAGATGTCGCCTTGGGAACCTGTGGTGGACATTTTTCACTGTTTTTTAATATCTTATACACCAAACAGTAAACTGATTCAAAAATAAACTGTGGTTGCAGCACTATATTTACCACACATAGTGCAGAAAATACATTTTTACCATACTTTCCATACATACTATTTACAATCTAGTGTAATACAACAATCTAGTGACTGCTTATTGCTTGTTTTGATGTTCCAAGGCAACATAATTAACTTATAATAATCTGTGTCCCTCTTCAAGTGGAGCTAAAACTATGTAGATTCTCCACAGAGCCGTGTCTGTTGCTGTACCGCACTTTGCACTCATCAAGTGAAGGCTGTGTTTATACAGCTTGGTGAAGGTGTGGATTTGTACTGAAATTAAGTTGGGGCCTGGGGGTGTGAGGGGCGTAGACAGGTTCAAGTTTCATCTTTTTATCTAGTGTTATCAGTAATACTTCACCTGCTCAAGGGGCCATTTGAAACAACATTTACATGGTGTGTCTTTAAACCCAATCTTACCTTGCCATGTTTGTGGTGCCCATGCTTATGCGCTTTCTTCATCTTTTTCTTCATCTTTTTGTGGGATTTATGTCCAACCAATCCCATTCCCATTCCCGCCAATCCTCCGGCTAACGCCCCACCCATGGGCTTTAGCCCGCCATGATGATGACCTTTGTGGTGACCCCCTTTTGGAGAGTGTGGGTATGGACCAGGGTGAATGCCTGCAGGAGGGACTGCTGGATACCCTCCTGGAGCCATTGGATAAGGATGAGGTCCTGGAGCTCCATAAGGCATCACCCCCGGAGGTGCGTTTGGTACCATGGCTGGGGTCACACCAGCTGGGTATTGGCCAGGGTACGCTGGATTTGGAGGCTGGGGGAAGGCTCCTGGTGGAGGTACAGGAGGATATGCAGGATTGTAGCCAGGAGGGTATGCAGGGTTAGACGGGCCCACTGGAGGGGGCGGACCTGATGAAGACACACATGTACTCCTTATTCTTGAAAACAGGTCTAAAACGAGGAAATTATATGCTGGTTATGTAAGCTATCTCACCTTGATTTGGCCACATGGCTAGGTTTCTTGATCTCTCACAAAATCCTAATGAAACAGTGAGAAAGTAAAGACAATGATTATTTTATTAAGCAAGAATAACATGTAATATTCAACTTTCATTATGGGTGTATCTTATCATAGAATGCATAATGTGGATTTTGATTCAATCAGACTTTTCCCCCTATATCTTCTGTATCGGTCTGTTATGTATCTGCTGTGTATGCTGCATAACAAAAGGCTCAATTACTTGTTTCGTCCAACAAAAAGATGACACACAAAGACATTCAACTTAGGATAATACAGGACTAATAGTTTTCCGCACTACTGTACAGACAATGTATTGACCACCACTCTGTTTGTCAAACACATTCTTTGAATACCTAACACGGTGTCACAACTTTTGTATTATGCAATGAGTTTAGATTGGCTCTAATTTGGGATTTTATTAGGTGACTTAACTTGCCAGTCTGTTAAGTACACCTAAAGCAACTACCACTACAAAACCAAGTCAATACGCCTCTTTCCAACATTATTTAGTTATTTGCAGACTCATTGCATAAATCCGCCACACTTTCTCCATATAACTCTTCCTCACATGTTAGATGTGACGGAAACCACTAATAGAAGATCATTTCTGATTCATCTGATTGCTGTAACTTCTGGATGTTTTGTCCCACACGCAGCACTTACAATCACAGTTTCGTCAATAGCTGGATGTCATGGGTTTACCTTAAAAACTTGCCTCGGGTCGATTAGGTTCGTCAGGACCTCTGAGCTCCCCGCGTCGTCTTCCGCATTGAGCTGCACGGAGGCAGCAAACATGCACCAGGAAGCCACGCCCATCGTTAAAGGGCACGCCCATCATTTATGCAGCGGCATCAGTCCAGCAAGCCTGGGCTGAAAAGTTGATCTACGTGTTTCTCTGGCACAATAGATGATGACAGTGGAACAGATGATGTTTACATCCAGCCATTGTGAGTGATGTTTTAATGAGAGGTGCCGGAGGGGTGGGGGTTGGCCATGACTCATACACACACAAACAAACACACACACCCCTGCCATGAATTTACTATGATTCATACTCACACATAAATCCATTACATCATGGATCAAACATTGTGTGAGTAGCTAGGCATGTAACACTGCCTCTCTGGGGCTTTAATGCATTGACCAAAATAAGCTTGCTGTAGGTCACTTTTATAACCAAAGCAATTAAATGTGCTACTTTTTTTTTTAACAACTACTGTAAGTGTTTAAAAATGTTGCATTGGTATTTGAAATACTCACAGACGTTTTGACAAGCCGTAATAGCAAAAGCACAGCTGCATTTAATAACAGTAATGATGGCTGCATTCAATTTAGACATGCTAGTTCCACGGTCACAGGTGAAGGACTTTTTCTCAGCTGACACACATTTTGACTTGTCACAGCAGGGAACATTAACAATGGCTCTGTTTTATTCAAGCGTCCTGGTAAGCCACGACAGTGTGACGGCAAGCCAGCATGCACAATGCCAGGAAATCAGGGCAGCTAAATGGAATTCAGTCATCCTTGATTTCCATGTGTACTTTTTCTACTGTGACATGTCAAAATGTTTTCTAGTAGTTAGACTAGTAGAACCTTGCATCTTTTTTTTTTAAGAATTATTATTTAAATACAACACCAAAATCATATATCACAGTTACATACAATTAGACAAACAATGCAAACCAACACGCCTATTGCTGAGAGGGAAGGGATAACTTTTCTCAAAAACAATAATTGTATGTAATAGAAAGAGAGTGAGTGAAGCATGTCTAACTAAACTAAAAAAAAAAAAAAGACAAGTTATGGAGAGTCAAAAGGCTGTAGAGAGACTAATCTGTCCACAACACACTGAACAGTCAGTCGGGCTTCGGCGTCGTAGTCCCAACAATCTGTCAGGAGCTCCTGCAGTGCAGATCCCTGAAAGGTGCGAAAATGTAGTCAACACATAGACAAACTCAGTTCTCTATCATCAATATTTTTATTAGCTATCCGGTACTTATATTTTCATTACTACCTAGCCAGTACAAAGACTGTGTGTTTAAGTAAGAAGCACCTGATGTAAGAATACCTGTGGTAGCCGTTTCCATTGTTCAGGTATGGAGGGTCTTTTGTCCATGTGAAACACGTGCAGGATGAGGTTCTCCAGTGTCATGTTATCTCCCAGCTCAGATTCATAAGGCAACAGATGCTGTGGCACAATACCACCTGCAGATGGAGACATTTGTATGAATCTTAACTACCATTTATTACCACGACATAGATAAAGTGGATTGAAGCAGTGCACATTGACACAAACATCTAATATCTACCGGTACATATATATGTATCTATGTATGTGTATCTATCTGATCATGGAAGTTTACCTTCAAATAAATCAGAGCAGCGCATCCAGATCTCCCACAGCAGCAGTCCCAAAGCATAGATGTCCCCCTGCATGAAACCACAGGTGCTGCTGTGGTTTACAGAGCCCTCCAGGATCTCCGGGGACATGTAGCACAGCGTGCTCAGCTGAGCACGACCCCGCACATGAACAGAAATGTTAATTGGTTGTTTTGAACTATCAGATGTTGTCACTCTGCATGTTTTCATTTATTCTAGGAGACATTTTAACGACCACAAAAGCAGACTATTGTAGTTCATTTTCTTTATGATTTACTCTCACCTCCACGTTTGCTGTGTGGCTCTGCAAGCGACGATGTCCCGAACAAGAGCGCAGGATGGTGGAGCACCCAAAATCACACAGGGCGCAGGTACCATCTGCTCTCACAAGGACACTGGAGCTGCTTAAGTTTCTGTGGGCCACAGGAGGTTTATGCACATCTACAAAGAGAAGACACACATTTGTGACATGAATAGATTTTGATGCGCTTGGACAATTTACTGCAGTGGACCACAGGCATGCTTCATACATATGTAGGCAATAACTTGGACACACACACACACACTTGTTCACAGTAGTGCTCAGGCCAATACCATGTCTGTGAAGGTCAGAGTGGAGATAGGAAAGTCCCTGCGATAAAGACTGGCACAATTTCAGTGACATCATCCAGTTGGTGGTGTGTTTACTCAGAAAGGAGTGGAGAGAACCCTGAAATCAAAGGGACACCAGTTATTTTTTGTCCAAGAATGTGAACATTAAAGAGTTTGAAGTGTTTGGCCACTCGGGCATCAGATATACTATTTGAAATTCAGTTTTGGTGTCTGAACTTCACCAGTGAAATTGGAGCATATTTAATGTCTTAAAATTTAGACCTGAAGATGACAAACATGAAAATAGTTTTTTGAATGTCACACATTTAAATTTTCCGTAAATAAAATCCATTACTTAATATCATGTTTATGAAATAATACAACTTCAAACTAACATTTCAAAAGGAGGGGAATTCAAACAACTTAATTTCAGGTAGATGATTTTCAGAGTAAAATTTTCCAACGCTATAAATTAAACTGTATTTCAATTTTTATATTAAATCAGCAATAACTGGGTTTTTTTGGCTACTTGGGGGAGGGGTAACCAAGTTGTGAACACAACATATACCGTATCATCACCTTTTAGACTGATAATGATTGCTAGCAAAGATTTTCTTATTAACACATCAAACTGATACAGAGCAGCAACATAATCATGCATCATCAAGTCCAATATTCTCTCTTTTAGCTCTGCTTTTGGTCTCTTCCCACTCCAGAGTCAAATTATTATGCCCTGTCTTTGCCTACTCTGACTATTTCTTCAACTTCTACTTCTTCCCTTTTCCTTGAAAAAGTTTTGATCTCTCAGGGTCAAGTCATTTACTCTTAATAACTGTTTGATACTCACATATTCAGCAAATTGCAGGACAATGAGCCAACTGTTTTCATCTGGTTTCCTGCCGGTGCCCAGGAATTGGACAATCCCAGCATGCTTCATCAGTGGTAGCTCATAAACCTCCTTCTCTGCAGTAAATTTATGTTTCCAGCCTGCAGAGAAAACTTTCACAGCCACCACAGATCCCTGGTATTCACCCTGCCAAACAGTTGCAAAATGTCCATGGCCCACAATCTGGAAAAGGTATGAAGATAGAGGTGAAATAACAGTACATGGCAAGATACATTACCTGATTTTATGTATCTGATAATATTTTGCACACTGCTGAGCACACAGTATAAATCCATTTTACATCACCTGCTGTAGTTCAATGTTAGCAATGTCAATCTTAGAGGTTTTTGTTGTTTGGCAGGAACATAGTGGTGAGACACTGTAATCATCAAGGAGGGGTGGATTCTCATCTAAAACATTAAAAGAAGACATGTATTGTTATCAACACACCGTCCTTGATGGCGATCTGACTCTACAATAACGTCACTATTACTTTAAACAAAATAGGAAATCTTATTGCAGAGTAACAAAGGACAGAGATAAAAGGGAGTGTTACGGCAGAGATAAACACCAAGGTCAGTCCGCAGAGAAAATGAAACAGTTCCAAGGACGAGCAAAGACATCATGAGAACGAAATCTAAGTTTAGAAAATGTGAAACTTTTTTATTACGTTTTTTTAATTCCTGCAGACTTCAATAGTTAAGTCATTGTAAATATATTTGATTTATTCTAGTTATTGATCAATCTAACAAGAGCAGGTGTTGAGACAAACTGCAATAAAATTCAATTTCATTTTCAATCTTGTCCACTAAAGTAGATAGTCAAATGCATGGGAAGAAGAAAGACGGCATGGATTTGAAAATATAGGTCATATTCTAGTAAAAATTAGATTTTTTTCAAATTCCTATATTGATGTTGAAAGCTGACAGGACCTTACTTTTCTCTTTATGGAGGCTTCTACATGTGGCAGCAATGATGATGAAGCACAGCAGTATCAAAGCTCCTGTTATCACAGCAGTTTTCACTATTTCATCTAAGAAGAGAACAAAAAGTGTTTCATTATGTCATGTTGAACATCACCCCTTCCGAGTAAGGCAAATCCATTTTATTATTTAAATGTGTCATTTCTAAGTGAATATAACATTTAAATAAAGAGGAAACATATGATATTAACTGCTGAAATTGATCTGGAACAATCACTGTAATCTTCCAAGTGTCACATTTAAAATTAAAGGGGAGTCGTGGGTGATTTATCTGGAGGGAATGCGGGTGGAGGTGCATGGATGTTAAAAAAAAGGTCTTTTCAAACAAGGATAACATGAAAATCAAACACCTCACTCTGATATAATGATCTTATCACTATGTGGGTTCAATGATTGGTTAGCAATCGTATTATCATCATACCTACAGAATAAGAATGGGTGAGTTTATCCAACTCTGGAGTCCAGGTGAGCTTGCTGTTGCAGAGGTCTGTGTGGCACATGCACTTAATGAAGTGACCTGTGAAGTGTGTTTGTCCCTTGCAGGTTGCATCCGGACAAGACTTCTCAACCCTATCACAAGCTGCAGCAGCAAAACACAATAGAAATACAATATTAAAAAACATGAGAAACATACTAAGCATATTCATATTTTATATTAAGGCCTACAACAAACTGCATAACATACATTCCAGCAATTCAGCCAATATCAGTCAGATGTTGGTTGGGAAGATTCGATTCGATTTTAAATCACTTGCATACAAGGACAGAATCCAGACCATGTAGACTAGCCAGACATTTTAATTTCACAGTTTCATACCGAGGATATCAACCTCTGGCTGGCCATCGATGAGCAGATAATAGCCCACACAGCATTGGGTGTTCTCACAGAGCTGCACAGACCCGGTCACATTGCCACCAGTTGTGTATTGGTTGTTCCCCGGAGTCACTTGGAAGGCACACCGTCTCTTCGGAAGAAAAGACTGGCTGGAGATACATGTAAAGATGCATTCTGCGAGAAAAGACAAACAGCTGCTGTAGATGTGGCTTAATTGTGCTAAAACTATTCTTGTATAAAGCAAGGCTTGCAAAATGAAGCATGGTGGAAGTTCAATCAGGAAGACTGACTATGTTGTGGTGGGACAGGGGGGATGACACAATGCGGTCGATTGCCAAAGAACATTTATAGTCTTTAGTTTATGTTCATTATCATCAAGTTAAATAAGCTGATCATTCTTTAATTAAATTAAGTCTCTCCTGATTGAACTGCCGTAAGAGTCTTCAGCTTATTGTCTGCTGTTGCACTCACAGTTTATCTTACTGGTTAACAATATTGTCGAAATGCATCCCTGCATGATTAATGTGGTTTGTACACTGGACTGGCACTGACGAGAGTTATGAAAAATTCTCATTATATTGATCATTGATCATTCAAAGGTTCACATGGAAAACAAACCAAAACACAGAGAGAAACATACACATGCAGCTTAAGAGCTTCAAAGGAGAGAGTGTTTCTTTTTTAAATAGCGAATGCACTCACCCGCAGCCAAAATCAGCCACCACTGTTGCAGGATCATGGTCACTCTGAGCCCAGGCCGGCCAGGCAGGGAGTGAGTATTTATCAACCCTTGGAATGTGAGAGGAGTTTCCCACGGTACCCAGCATCACTCCCACTGCCACACACCTGCATATACAACACATACGGCCCACCATATGATGGTATACGGTCTGGGCTGTGGGAGTACGAAAGGTTTATCAACATAGTCATGTTGTCAATTTCTAAATTACTGTACTTTAACTTGTACTTTTTACTTTTTACTGTACTTTACATCCTTTATCTGGCAGAGATGGGTCTCCATCTCCCCTTCACACAGACACTGTATAGATTGCAATCAGAGAGCCCCTTTCTTTCGGCGAATCAGAGAGTTTCTTTCTTTCGGCCAATGCATAGTGCCAGATAAAGATGTCTTGCTAAATACAATTATTTTTATATTTATATATTATATCTATATGTCAGTTTAGCTGATAACTGAGCCTGAGAGAGTAGCGACACTCCAGCAGTGATCATGGAAAACGGAAGTAAGTTGTGTCACATTGATCAACAGGTCCAAGCAGGTGTAGATCAGATCATCAATAACTCATCCAGAAAATGACTAAGAGATGCTGTAAAGTTGGCTGCACCAGGATTTCATCCCACAGTCTGATGTCTGATTTGTTCTCCTGTCATGTCACGAAAAACATCTTACATCCTAGTGTGTGAAATGAGTCACCTGAGTGTATTAACCCTGTACCAGCTTTTTTAGGGGTACAAAAGCAAAACAGAGTTTACTATCATGAATTTGATTTTAATGGCTGCACACTAATGTTAGGACAGCCTGTCATCCTCTTTGCTGGGTCAAGGCAGCTACTAATAAAATTAGCATAAGCTAACATTAATTTAGAGGCTATGAGGTAGCTTTAGCTGGTCAGCTGTCCGAGCACAGAGCCAGCATACTGTTAGTAGAGCAGGACTGAAAAGTGAAATCTATCAATGGTTCAGTTTTCAAACCTGGAGACTCAATGAGGTAAAACAGCTGTGGGCAGGACTCATCTGACCACTGAGTGATGTGACTGAAGCAAATAAATCTTTTCCGTGAATCTTGCGCTTTCAAGCAGGTCAAGCAGGGTGGTTGTATATTTGCCTGACAATGTGTCCTAAAGTCATTTATACAGAAATGTCATTCAGGTGGTTTTCTGTCGGCGCTGTTTAGTCACATTAAAGCTGGAGAGACTAGTTTGTTTTCCCTCTCAAACAGGAGCAAGCTGAAGTTCCCGGATGTTCCGATCTGATCCGTGTTTGGAAGATATGTTTTATCTTTTTTTTTCCCGCCTCGGCTTGACTCTTCAATGTCTGCATTCATCTCTACCATCAGTCATAAAACCGTTTAAAAATAGATTTATATTATATCATATATTTTTTATTTTTGTATGTTTCGGTATTCAGCTCACTCCTGGGGGGCGGAGTTTATAAGAATCGACATTGTCCGATGTTCATTCTGTGTATTCGCGCTGTCCCGACCTACAAAACACGCACACCTCGTGTCCAATCACATTAATTGAACAGGTACCTGCGCGCGGGCGGACCCAGCGTTAGCTAAACTTGAGAGGCTGGTGGGACCCAGCGGTCAGTCCACGGTTATCAAGAATAAATGGTAAACTTAATATTCCTTATTTATCAGGCTAAACACCGACAAGTGGGTTTGATATTTGACAGCTGGCTTTGTTGTGCTGTGTTTCCTCAGGCAGGAGCTTCAGGGAAACACTGCGCCACCAAAAAACCAACATTAGCGTTAGCTGATGTGTTCAAGGACCACTCTGAAGACGAGCGGTCTTTTTACGGGTTTTCTGACAGCGAAGTCAGCGACCACTGCGAGAAAGTGAGTAATTTGGCCCAAATGATGCCTTCATGTTGTTTGATGGGAGTCTTGAAACTGTGCTACATAGTTTGGTTGTTTAGGTAAGAGTTAGCTAGTAGCTGTAACATGCTCTGTCATAATAAGGAGTTTTGATAAAAACAGAGATCACACTAGCCAAATGAGAAATCATCTCAATTTGTGTTCATCAGAATTCACATTGGGGAGATGAAGATGAAGATGAAGATGAAGCCCAGACTGAACTTTCCCCCAAGAAACTTAAAGACACATCTAAACCATCCTCTGGTGCCCAGCCCTTCAAGCTGAGGGTGGCTCTCCGCTCCAATCCCCGCACCCAGCAGTCCAGTGGTGATGAGGAGGCAGAGGAGGAAGAAAAGAGGACAAAAAAGAGGGGAGCGAAGAAGGTGGGAAATACCAGTCGCGCAAAGAGGATGAGACATGTTAAATTTGAGGATGAAGAGATCGCAGTGGCTCAGCAGCCTCTTTCTGAGGAGCGGGGATCCGATTTGGCAGAAGACGAAGTGGATTCTTTCCTGGCAAAGAGACAACAGAACATCAAGGCCAACAAAGCAATGGTAAAGCAGAAGGACAAAACCTTGTATAGTGGAGCACTGCTTGAAAATCACAGGCTGATCTAACAAATTGTGGCTATGGTTCCCAAAGTAGTGCCCAAGGATACCCAGGGTTCCCAACAAAATCAAAGTTCAGACTTAGTACTTTCATGACATTTGACCTCACAGAGAAATCTACTATAGATATAGCTACACCCCTTTATGCCTACAGTAGAAATGGTCCATTAAAGTCACGGGTACGACTTTGACTTGAGTCATGAATATCAGGACTTTGACAAAATGGCGTTGAATCTGTTGACTTTCTGACACCAGCCGATCGCATTGTGCAAGTAGGAGGGAAAGGTATGTTTGACCAACAACAGATGATCAAAATAAGATGTAAAGTCTGCTGTGGGAGGCAATGTGCAAAACATTCAGCTCAGAAATCAGAAATGACAATTGTTTCTTTTCTTGTGTGGTTAGTTTGTGTTCAAAAGTTATAAAGTTTGATTGAGTGTTTATTTAATGGCGAGTACACATTACCAACAGCTTAAACTGTACAGATAATTGAGAAATCAGTGCAGTGCAAAAAATACTTTTTGTTACAAGTTCTGACAAATTTGCCCTGCTAGAATAAGTCTGGTCTCTAATCCTTACCCTCCCTGTTTTCTTGACAGTTGGCTCAGCTGATGGCCGACCTGCAGAAGATGCCAGGAGGAGCTGGGATTCTGAAAAAAGAAGCAGGCAAACGGAAGACAAAAGAGAGAAGTTCTGTGAGTAGAAGACGATGAAACACCTCTCACACACCACTGAATTTTGTCCAGAGGGCGGTTGTTAATATTTAATGTGAAGGATGGGGGACATCCGCATTTTGCTAAAAGTCTAGATTCAGCTAGAGAGGTTCTTTCTCTTTAGAATTCAGCAGAGCTCTGAATAATAATATCTCTAAATAATTCTACGCACTGAGGCGATTTTATCCAACATGGCTTGCAGCGTCCACCACGCTCTGGTGCAGCTGAAGGAGAGTCCAGGAGGAACCCAGAGCGCGCTTCTCGCAGACAGACCCGCTCTATGAGGGGTGCTGAGGATCCTTCAGCCCCAAAGGAGGAAGAAGTGGAGCTCACCTTGGAGGAGGAGCTGCTGGAGGTCAGCTCTGTCATTTAGAAAGGACCTTTTAAAAATGTTCAGAGAAGGACTGGGAGCTATTATGGCGCTTAGAATATAATGTTCAAGGTTCGTTTTTAGTCTGCTTTATTGCACAGTAAGAATTCTACTCGGCTGTATTGTGCACATGAATACTTTTGCTGTATTTTGTGTATTCACTGAACTCAAGGTGTGCATGAGTCTTCTCAGTTTCTTGTAGAAAGGTGAGCAGGAGGAAAATATCCATTGGCGAGGAAAGAACTCCTTCACACTGTCCTATTACTTGCAGTTAACATTTTTAGAAATAACGTTGAGTTTTCTCTTCTCTTGCCTCTGTGTTTACTTTTAAAGTAGATCTCAGGCAGGGACATCACATAATTTCATATCAACACTATTGTGTAGTGCAGCAAATTGTATAAAAGTGAGTGTAATGAGGGTGAAAACTGGAGTCATGCTGTTCACATTCTGACATCATGGGACCAAGACGACACCTAACAATTGATCAGCAGCACCTCGCCATTGCGAGGCTTCAAACAGGAAGTCCTCAGACAGAAGTGTCCACTGAGCTTAGAGGGTCACAGAGTGTCATCAGCAGGTTGCAACAGAGATACAGAGACTGGAAGAGTCACAGAAAGGAGAGGAGTGGACGTCCTTTGGCCACATCCCAATTTTACGTTTACCCTCCACTGTTGTTAGATTTTCTTTCAATAAATTGTTCAAGATGAAGAAACTACCATTGCATGCTGATACTTAAATGTCCTACTTTCATGATATAATATCACTGTAGCATTAACTTTTTATATTTTCCATAAATTTCACCTGAAAGTCGAATATCCCTAACTTTTTGTGAACCCTGTATATAATATGTATATGTACTTTATAGTGGTGGGAGCCGACCATGTATTAGTCTTTGTGCAGGTCTGTGGTGCGCTAACTTGTATTTCGTTACTTTGTGTGTAAAACCAAATTAATCATTATTTTTGCCTTTGTGCTCCAGGTACGCAGAGCTCCGCGGCAGCGTGGCGCCCCGCGGCCCACTCAGAGCAAACCTCATTTTATCCGTCCTGTGGAGGACATCACAGAGGATGAGATCCAGCTGGTCGCAGACAACATGACTGAGAAAGTCTACAACAGAGTCACAGTGAGTTCTCAGCCGGTCTCCACCTGCAGTCCTACACAAAAATGGAGTTGTACCATTATTAGTTAGTTTGGAGCCAAATCACTGTGGCAGCTTTGGTTCAGACTCCTGATATGTGATGCAGTCATCAGGTGACCGTCAGGTGGAAATCTCTACATCTACTGAACCTCTATATAACGGGATATTCACATGGTGTCGGTTGGCACTAAACATGACAAAATGAATCAAGAAGACTTTATTGTCACATGTTCAGCAGTTACATGAAGCAATCACTGGCAGTGAAATTCTTGTGTCTCTGGTTCCCAGTAACACTGCTAACAGTATCATTAAAGAAAAACACACCAGCAAGTAAGTAATATAAAATAGGTATATACAAGTAAAAAAAACAATAAAGAACATAAAATGAAATGTACAGCTAAATAGATAATAGATAAATAGAGGTGCAAAATAGGGCAGTGCAAAATTGTTTGTGCAGATTATGGGCAGTTTAAAAGTCTTATGGCCTGGGGGATGAAACAGTCTCTGAGCCTGCTGGTGTGGGCTCGGATGCTGCGGTACCGACGGTCAGACGGCAGCAGGCAGAACAGTTTGTGGCTAAGGTGATAAGAGTCCTTGATCATACTGATGGCCTTCTTCCTACACCGCTGGGTGTAGAGGTCCTCCATGGATGGCAGCATCGTCCTGGTGATGTGCTGTGCAGTCTTCATGTAGTAAAAATGTCCGTGTACCTGTCCACCAACTCTGCTGTTGAGGTGTCTTTGTGTATTTTCAGGGCTCCACGTGCCATCAGTGCCGTCAGAAAACGATTGACACGAAGACGTGCTGCCGCAGTGAGGACTGTCGGGGGATTCAGGGTCAGTTCTGTGGGCCGTGCCTGAGGAACAGATATGGAGAGGATGTCAAGAAGGCGCTGCTTGATCCGGTCAGACCGCTGTCACACCAGCACACACTGCATTATTTTATTTCTTTCCAAGTTTGACGAACCACTTTTAGTCAGTGCAGTGTTTCAGTCTTGCACGGGGCCAGATTTTATACAACAAAGGTATAGTGAGAGATTTATATAAAGAGGGTTCAATACGGATGAAGTTTAAAATGCCCGTAGTTAATCCCTTTTGGCTAAATCTAAAAGTCAGGTTATTGATCAGTTAAAAAAATGGATTTTGTGTGACTTAATGTACGATTTTATGTCAGTGGTGCACAACATGAAATGGAAAACTTGGATTGGATTGACATTGGAGACACCAGAGAAACATAGAGAGAGAACTGTAGATGTTGTGGTCACTGTGGTTATATTATGTGTCACTAGGACACTCAAAACTGGCAACCTCTGTTGTACTCAGACTTTGTATGTGCTCTTCATCATTTGCACCTTTAAGAATGCAGCCTTGCAAGCATAAATCAAGGTAGTAGCACTTGTGCTGTAAAGTTAAATACGGTTTGTTTGTTTTTTGTTCTTTTGCTTGTGTTCTGTCAGTTTGTCTTTCTCTGATTGCAGTCAGTTTAGTGTTTACCCTTATGCTCTTCTCCTCAGGAGTGGAAGTGCCCTCCCTGTCGCGGTATATGCAACTGCAGCTTCTGCCGCCAGCGCGATGGCCGCTGCCCAACCGGCATCCTGTTCCCGCTGGCTCAGTACCACGGCTTCTCTGACGTCCACTCCTACCTCAGCAGGTGGGGAACGGCGCCTAAAGATTTTATTTGATAACTTCAGGTGTTCACAAATTGTGGAGTGAATAGCCTCATAATGTTTTCTGCTTAAGCTTTATAAAAAAATCTGATTATGCCGCTCGCCACCTTTGTGTTGGAACTGACTAACAACTAAGATGTCTTGTTTTACTTTTTACAGCCTCCGAAACAAACTGAAGAATGAGGACAATGATGTAGAGATGTGATATCAACACTGGGGGGGGCAATTGTTCAAACTATTTCCTCCCTGTTAAAGTTGAGTCTTTGTTTTAATCCTGGTGAAACATGCAACCTGTGATTTTAAATGAATAAAGCATTTCTTCGTCAGCTGAGTGATGTCTGTTTGAGACAAGTTTGCAAAGAAATGAGACAATGAATTTTCATAATTTTAATCCAGCTGTTGGCATTTTGCAGTAGTAGTATACACACAATATAAAATCCCTTATTAAACGGGGCAAAAACATAAGAGCACTTGTTGTCCAATGAACTTAGTCTGCAGAGTTTCAAAAGAGAGATTTTAAACTACATTTTCTGACATTATACAAGTTACAAATTATCTCTCAAAGCAGAATTCTGAAGCAAAGAAAATAATTTCAACTGAGATGAGAAGCAACTTGACAGACTTTGACCCTTAATACATTTTACAACTCATTTCTGACAACAGAAGGGATGTGTGTTCGAGGTTTGCCTCGAGCTGGATCGTTTCCAGTTAGAACTTCACCATATACATTACAAGAGTAAAAATTATTAGAAAGTCTCCGGACCAAAGAAAGATTTCCTAGTTTTGCTTATAAGAGGAGTATGAACCTTTGGTTTTGAGCTTACATATTTATGCTGTCTGGACATTACAAAATATTTCACGCTGACCAGATATGAATAAAGAATACATTTCAACAGAAAGAAAACAAACTGAAGGGACTGCAAGGCATAGTCTCAGTTAATAAGGATACCACAGAGGAATAGTACAGGGAGGATCTGGGCTGTATAGAATACATAGTTCTATGACAGAAAGGCTCTTAAGTTTACACATTTAATCTACATATATATATATAATATATATATATATAAAAAGTAATAACATAAGATTAAGATTGATTGTGCACAAGAGGTTCATACAACTGAAAGGCAAACTCTTGCAATCGTGTAAGATGATTCTGCCTAAGCTAAGAATTTCTGTAGCCTTTACATTACCAAAAATATTTATTATATTTATATATACATAAAAAATCAAAATGTTTCTGCTATGATAAACATATCAAAGCATGATGGCTTGAATGTGTGTACCTACATAAGAGGTTAAAGAGTTATTCTCAGGATGTCAGTGCCCTGACACACCTACATCCTCACACTGATTAGTGCTTCAGGCTCTGACCTGGTTGTGACCTCGTTATTCAGCCCTCGTCTAAACTGTCCACCCTAAAACGCTTTACATGTTATTCCTACAATACTGGGATTGTTAGTCTGTGAACGAGCACAGTTCTCCCAAAACTGCAACTGCGGACATGAAAGAACCAAATTTTTGCTGCTTTGTGATTTCAGTTTTAGGGGCGAATTCTTTTTTAATTATGGGCCAATGTGGGCCTGATAGCCTGGGGAGCGCGTCTGATACAGCAGCCCAGGTGTAGACGGACAAGAAGTGAAGCTCACAGCCTTGGAAACAAGTGTGACTTAGTGCTGTCATCTCTTTACTAAAGAAGCTTGTAGGGGGAATATTACTAGCTACCAATTCAACATCAAGTGTGCTGGTCTGTGTGCTTTATTGTAATCTCACCATCAAGTAAGATTGGGTCTTCGTGTGGGACAAATGTTAGTGTTGTGCCATTTCCATTCAGGGGAAATAAGATTTCATGATGATTTCTCTAGTCTAACATTTTAATCCAACTCATCCAGCGCTGACCCTTAAATGCTAACGGTATCTAAATACAAGATGGAAATCCATAAGTCTGCCTCAGTTCTCAAATTCAATAGTGTCTCTCATGTTGCCCCTGTGATCACCTCTCCTCCCTGAAGCCTTTGAGAGGTTCTGCGTCTGCAGTCAGACGTGCCCTTTTTAACCCCAAATGTCCAAACGTCCACCAAAGCCGCCTTCCTGCTCCTCCACTGTCCTTAGTAGCTGTTGCCGTTAATTTGGTGAAGGTCCACCTGCATCATGTTGATCCCGCTGCTGGCTAATCGAGCTATGCTCTCTGCCGATAAGGTTTCCATGGTGACGATGGTGTGCTGGTCATTAGCTGACACTGCTCCTGTTTCGACTTTTGTTCCTGCTGCAGGGGAACCAGCGTCAGTCGAGCCTGTGGTGCTGCTGGTGGTGGCGCCGACTGCTTTCTTGTTTAAGTGGGTTTTGATGTGCTTGGAGAGATGATCACTGCGCATGAAGCGCTTGGGACACTCGGGGCAAACAAATCTTTTCTCACCTGAAAAATGGAGGGAGAAGAAAAAAAAAAAATCAACATAAAAATGCAGCTAGTATCACCTGGCTACGGCAGGCTGTTGGCAACGCAGTGAAGAATATTTAAAATGATTAATGCACTGTAACACAGTGTAGAATACTTAAAAAATATTGTGGAAAAATAAAGTTATGCAAGATCCAAGTGGATAATTAATCATAAAGCAGCATCTAAGAATTTGTTATCAGTTAATATTGATTGATCGCTAGGCCCAGAAAATGTCACATAAAATATTGCATCATTTCCCAGAGACCCAAACTTCAAATTGCTTGATTTGTTTTTCCAAAACCTGAAGATATTTACTTTAATATAGACATTATATAACCATATTTGAGAATCTGAAACCAGTAAATATTGTGATTAAAATCAGACCTTCACAATAAATCATCATCAAGATAGCTGCCAATTAAATTTCTGTTGTTCAACAAATTATAGATTGCTTCAGGTCTATTTAATCCTGTTGCAAAAAACTGACTCCCTTCAAAGTTTTGGTGATGTTGATATTAGCACGTACGCTTAATGTTTCTTATTCTTATATCAAAACCACAAAGAACTTCAATTAAGTCTTTGGTCTCTGACTTGTCTGAGATTTAACATCCTCCTCATGATGCCAAACAAAATAAATAAATCCTCAGTGTCACCTGTGTGCGTCCTCTTATGGCGCTGGAGCTCATCTGAACGGGTGAATCGTTTTCCACAAAAAGACCAGTTGCAGATGAAAGGTCGCTCTCCTGTGTGCCAGCGGAGGTGGGCCCTCAGGTGGGACGTCTTGCCGTAGATCTTCCCACAGCCAGAGATGTGACAAATGTGTTGCTTCTTTTTAGTCGGATCACTGTTTGGTGTAAAAAGCATAAAGATGAGTTAGAGGTGTTGCGTTCTCTGTGAGGAAACGTAGCGTTTCTCTGAGATACTCTATAGGAAAAAATGGTTTATCATGATAATTCTGATAAATTGTAATATTAATACTTAAAGCTCTTCAATGTCAAGACAAACACGATTCATTGTACACACTAACAAATGAGAATGAATTACAAATAACAGTGTATAGCATGATAAAATAAGTTAATATCTGAAAAACATTGAAAACCTACATTAAATCACCTTTTAAGTAAGCACTCAGTAGCCACTTTATTAGGTGACATAACATATATCTTTAACAAAGCTCATAATGTTCAGTTTTTGGTGATCTGAAATGTGCAGATGAAATTGTGTGTTTATTACGGAGGTACAAAGGTGGTGCTATATAGGACTACACTATAATAAGGTGTTTCTAATTTACATCCATTGGGGGAACAAGATTCAGTCCACATTACTAAATATGACCCTCAAATGCTAAAACACATCATTCACTTACCACCTATCAGACAATGTCGAGAGAAGCTGATCATTTTAGGCAACATAAAAGTGAAAACTCTGGCAGAACAGGGAGTTTTGGATGAGAATAGATTGTACAGATGTGCTTAATAATGTGGTTTAGAGTCATTACCGTCCTTCTCCATCTTTGCAGAAGGGGCAGGTACAAGCTTCCCTGCGGTTACGTCGTCCTTGAGGTGGTGGGCTTATATCCTCATCATCCATAGCTGTGCTGTCATCCAAACTTTCCCCGCCTGTCTGTAAGCCCTGCTCTCCTGTGGTGATGTGACAGAAAATACTCAAGTGTTAGATTATCTATACAACGGTTTGAGATACATTTGGTCTTTTCAATTTTAATGAGTAACGTGAGAATTTACAGACAAATGCCGGAAAGCCTGAGCCCTCCAGGTTTTAGCTATGAGACTTGAGTCAATGTTAGTTTAATGTCAGCACTGACACTGATGTGCAGAAAATACTGCCATTCAGTGCTGTCAAACAAAGTCGGCTGAATTCATCTCTGCTGGGAAGCATTGCGACAGACCGATTACGACAGGCTCAATGATTCCTCACAAACCGTAGTTGGCTATTTGATCAAATGAAGACGGGCAAGCATAGAAACACAGTAGGAGGGACTGCCGATAACAGAACTGAAAAATGACTCAGACATAGTAATGGTTGGATTAAGATGGGAGCGGTCAAGTTACAACCCTACTATGACACAGAGGTTGTGACCAATCCACAGCTACTGTACAGTAATGTGACCATCGTCTAAGGTGAAACAGTGTCGCCAAGAAAATAAAAAACATTAACACAAACAAATGCAATGCAGTAAAAAGGTCAGAGAAACACTAAGCTGAACTGGTCTAACCAGTATTGTGCTCACAAAGACACACAGAGAGCAAAAGACATCAAGTCCTGAGATACAATATACTTTTCTATTTCAGAGTAAACATCTGGGGAAAAACCTTCAAAACAGCAAGTAAACCGAAAACTACATATTTACTCAATTGCCAGTTAGTCTACTGCTGAGCAGCTACTGTGTACTATGACAGCTGAACATTAGTTGTTGCTTATGTGCTTTGCGTAAAATAACTAAAACTAGGCACAGTCAAAGGTTAATTTCAGCCTTTGGTATTTTGATCATGTCTAAAGAAGTAATGACTACAAATGGCAACGTCAAATAACATAAACCAATCTTATTTAGAGATTCGGATGGTCCTGTATGAGGATTGCACAAATGATGTCCTTCTTTGGGCTTCTTTTTTTCCTGAGTCACTAACAGCTCAAAATATCTGAAATGATTGTTGATTTAATGTACTGTATGTTACGATAGCTCATTTTGCAAAATGTCATTTATACATTTTTTACACTGACTACCTAAATTATTTGCAAAGAGCAGGCAACTGACTGACCTGCTGCGCTGGTAATGGCGATGGGAACAGTCTGCAGCTGGTGCATCTGCAGCCCGGAGCCTCCGAGTGTGTTGAGATTTATGGTCTGGATGCCTGGAATCTGCACTGTGTTCACGGACACTCCTCCAGCTGCAGCAGCTCCCTGAGCCTGGCCAAGCTGGGGGAGAGACTGCACTGGGGCCAGCGTGATCTGTGGTCCTGTCGGACTCTGGATCTGAATGGTCTGCCAGCTCACCTGGCCATTGTGGCCTACAGTGCGCAGGAGGATGGGGCCTGTGTTTGGCATAATTTGAAGATTTTGCAGCCCTTCCTGGCTGAGTGTTGGAGCTGCAAATACCTGACCGCCAGCGGCCGTGACAGTACCGGCCTGGATGGTCTGGAGGGGTGTTGCACCTTGGATAACCTGCTGAGGCTGAATAAGGATCTGCTGTGGCTGCTGCCCGTCTCTGTTGTCTGGCTGTATTGGGACACCCAGGGAAGATGCTGTGTTATGCTGGAATGTGCCCGTCATCACTCCATTGCTGTTCTGTGTTTGGGTCATTCCATAAGTAGTTGCAGCCTGCGTGGTGATAGTGGACGCACTTGTCATGTAACCTGTTCCACTGTTGGAAGACACTGGATGTTGCGATTGCTGTATAACTTGATTTCCCCCAGTATCTCCTCCACCATTTGCATCTCCTCCTGAGCTGCCTGTTCCAGTACTGACGGGCAACAGCGTGATGTTTCCATTTAGTGACACGGGCATATTTGCCAGGAACTGGGGCTGGTTTTGTAACATGCCATTGCCTAAGCTTATATTTTGAATGGGGATGGCTCCCTGAAGGAGACTGGGCATCGTTATGATGTTTCCCGCTGCACCAGCTCTGTTGGTTGTGGCAATGATTTGCTGCCCATTGGGAGAGGACACTATCTGAAACTGCTGCCCTGGTGCTGCAGCTGCAGCAGTATCCTGCTGAGTGTGTGCCAACTGCAGTGGCTGGCCATCTACTGTTTGAAATTGGGGAATAACCTGATACTGAATATTGGGCATCATACCTGATATGGTGGTAAGGACCTGCTGACCCTGCATCGACGGAGCCTGAGCTACTACGTACTGCTGTGGCGGCTGCTGTTGTCCCTGAGCGCTTACAGCAGCTACTGATGGTGACAGCACCTGTCTGCTCTTGCCTGCATCTCCTACAGTCATCACTCCAGAGGAATCAGTGGTGATGGTGTTAGTGCCTGAGGATGCTTGAATGCTGAGAGGGATAACCTGCCAGCCGTTGGCACTGGAGGTGAAAACGCCCTGGTTTAGGTCCAGCTGTTGCTGCTGGTTTTGTTGGTCTGTGGGTGAATCGTTCTCTCCTGGGGTGTCAATTCGACTACATGTGGCTGCCAACAAGGCAAGTGGGGATGGCTGCTGTGAGTCCTGGAAAGAGAATAGATGAAAGAAGAACAGAAGGAATTTATATAGTGAAAATGCATCGAACATAAATGTTGAGGCTACATTAAATCTAAATGGCTGCCAAAATGTCCGCTCAGATTTTGAGCCACTTTACATTTAGTGATGCAGTTCTTATTTGTACAGTAAAAAGGAAACAATAATACCAACAGAGGAATGCTAACATTTCTGAGCACTTTTATCGGCAAGCTTAAGTAGTGCTTTACAATTTAACAGCAGAGTAAAATATAATTGGAATAAATATTGAAATAAATAACAGGTTAATTGCACAAATTATATTTAAAAAATAGATTAAAGAAAGCTAAACCACATCATTACAACAGCCATGATTAAAAGTTAAAAGTAAAAGAACTAATTTAAAACACAAATATGCAAATTTGAAGAGTCTGGTGTGAAGAGGCCACAATTAATGTGGTGGAGTTTAGATTTATAAAACAAACACATCAAAATAAATTATGTGACTGGGTTTTAAAATCAATCCATGCACACTCCCATGGCCATATTCATGAAATTAAACCTATAGTCCCTCCTCACAGAGAGAGGGGCTGGAGTAAGGAGAACAGGGGGAAGCAGGGTGGGAGAGTATGGGAGGGACCACATTTTTTCTAGGGCAGCGGCGGGCTCGGCTTCCCCTCCCCCCAAACCCACCCATCTCCCTCCCACACTTTATTTTGCCCTATAAACTGACACACTCCTCTAGCCACCCCCTCCAAGGCCAGCCAAATGGGCCGAGCGAAATGCTCACGAAGTGCCGGGGTTTGACGGGAACACCCCGTGTGGGCGAAATCTACCTGCCCATTCCCCACCCCAGTGACATGTGCTCTGGTGAGAAAATCAACAAGCCGTGCAAGTCTCGGTACAAATGAATTACAGAACTAAACAAACGAAGGGGAAATAAATAACAAGTTCGGCGGGGATGAGTGGGGGGCATGGTTAATGTTTCTCGGCTTGACACCCATCTGATTTGGCAAACAGCACCAATACGGTTAACCTACTTGTGGATTTGTGTTTCGCTTTTGACTGAAGCCTCCACCGCTCTCCACAGCGGCCATTTCACCCTGCTGCTGATCTGCGGAAGAAGAGTTTGTAAGATCACTTATCTTAAAGTAGTTACGTTCAAACAACAGACCGTCAAACAGCGCTAACATTGCAGTCATCAAGTGGGGAAAACGCAGTGTACGCATGGTCGACCTCACGTAAATAACTAAACTTTCTGAATTTGCGAAGTTAACGTGAAGCAATTCAGACTAGAAATAACAAGGAAATCCATGCCACAAGTGCTCGGAGGGCCAGCTAGCCTGTTGGCTAAGCTAACATTAACTCACCACAACAAGTAATGTTGAGTAAAAGTGCCAAGTAATGGCTACTCAGAGAGACATACTTTCAGCTACAGTACTACGAACAACTCTTAAGCTAGCTGACGTGAATTGGATAAAGTTAAACTACGGTGTGGGCTGGTACAGTTAACTGAGAGCAGAAGTTACGTTACTATGAGACAGTTAGCTAGCTTAACTTGGCTGGCTAAATGTTGTTAGCTAAGTACCGACAATTAGCAGTTTAGTAGTTGGTCGCTTTTTAACTGCCTGAGATGCTACATAAACAACACAGTACCGTACTTATAAGAGGAGATACGCTTCTTACACTTTGGCTGTAAACTTACTGCTTCGTTCGCAACATGCGGCTGAGTTTTTAAAAAGTTCACTTACTGCTCATAATTTGAAGACGGGAGGAGTTTCTCTGGTCTTTTTTCGACTTGACAACTTTTCACAACTTCACACACACTTGACGAGCTCCCCCTATGAAGGAGAGGGACGGGTGCGCTCGATTACAGGACCGGCGCAGCTGTCAGGCTGCACCGAGCGCGACCATTGAGCGGCAAACAGCTCAACACAGTTTAATTATCCAACTTTACGAAATAACACTGGGACACAACATTTTCCGGGTTTTCACCCACATCTTACAATCCCCATCAGCGAATGTTTCCTGTTAAAACTCCGCTGATTGACGTTGTCTTGACCAGTCAAAATCAGCTGGACTAACTTTAAATCCGTAATGTTTCCCGTCACTCAGTATACCTCCCAAAGTCCCTTTGGCTTTGCTTTAGCGCCTTTAAACAATATACGTTGATTTCAATTAGTAATTAACAACCAATAGCACCTTTAATTATCGTTAAGTAACGAGATATTATCAACCATATCACTAGTAAGGCTCAACTGTCACAGCCACACGGAATAGAAACCAAAGCCTGTTAAATTCAGTTATAATATGTCGAGAAGAGAAGATGTGTTGAGTTTAAAATTCAACCTAATTTCAATGCAGGCTGGCACCTGGTGACTGCACTACAGCGCTATGGGTAAAACAAGCGCACCGCTGTGGGAGCCGATTGCGAAGGATTGCTGCTGTCATCCAATGGGAAAGGTCGTTTCTGCCAACGCGAATCAACTAGCCAATCTCATTGGGCCAAAGGCGGAGAAGTGGGCGGTACCAAGCATGGTAGGTTGTACCGCTGAGTATGATTGACGTTGGGTTATCTGTTTTCCGCCTAAACGGCGCCATGAGTAAATATGTTACACAAATACTGGTATTTGCCCTCACTACATCTGTGGTGTGGTATTATCATTCGACAGTGTAAGACTGACAGAACTCATTTCTTGCTTTGAACACGGAGGTGGGGAAAGAGGAAGGCGGACAGGGCATTTAAGTCTTGCCTCCGTGGCCACTGGCCACTCCCTGTTGGCGCCCCGTGGGCTGGGAAACAGCAGGGAGGCGGGAGGAGTCAGTCAGGGTGGAGGACAGGAGACCCCATCACACTCACTGGCTGTAACAGCGCTGGGAGGAGAAAATGGCCTGCTTGTGGGAGGGCTTTTATTATTGGGATGTGCGAGGGGGCTGTCAGGGAAGCAGCACATGTGCCCATGTAAACAGGACAGAGGGTGGAGTCCATCTTCAGGCCAAGCCTGCATCCAACCAACCCTGTCTGAAGTCACACACATGTGATGTCACTTCACTTCACCACGGAGGGGATCAGTTCTTTTCATTATTTCCAAACCGTTCCTCTAAATAAACACTGTTCACTCAGTAAGGTTCATCAGTGCAGTGTTTCAGTTCACAGCATATCTGCCTCCATGCACTGATCCTTCAGGAAAATTAGCAGTGTCACAATTTAAGTGATTGAATGTACTTTTCAAGTCCAGTTTAAAGTCCTATATTTCGTTAAAGTATGGTATTGACAATGTTAACGATGACTCTGTTCCATTCAAGTGTCCCAGTGAGCCATGACAGTGTGACAGTGAGCCAGCATGAACAACACCAGGACCCTGAAACTGAGGGGTCGGGATTCAGCCATCATTCATTTCATTACCAACTCCTGTGTTTTCAGCTTTCATCAAAAATCACACCTGGCTTCTGTTACATAAGAGAAGCTGATGCCACTTCATCACATCACCCTTCATAAAAGTGGTTCATGAGTTGTAACTCATGGCTTTATTAACATGAATATATGCTCTATAGATAATTTATGAGCAATAAACAATAACAAATGTGCCAAAGGTGCCCAGCCCACATGCGCTTACAGAGGCCATTTGAATACATTTGAATACATTTGATGCTACTTTATAACTTTTTACTCCAATAATAATTAATCTATATAACACTAGTTTTGGTGATTAATAAAAATGAAAATGAACTAATAAAACACAAGGGATTCTTATAGTTTGAGCTGCCCAGTTTAAACTGTAATAAAGTAATTCAAATACGCCCTCTGGCTGCAACATTGAATTGATGAACACATGGATGCATGACTAATGATAGTCCAATTACATAACTTATATGATCACTGCTTCCTTAAATACTTTTAGTTAGGTGAGAATTTGAATGCAGTACATCTACTCGTAATAGGGTGCTCTCTTTGCAGTGTGATCACTTTTACTTTTACTTTTACGTAAAATGTCTGAATAGTTCTTTCACCTCTGACAAACATAAGCCACAACCTGGCAACTGGGATTTCTGTGCGTGGTCACAGCTTATAAAGCAGTAATGAAGGATTAATTAACCCTCATTAAAGCAATCAGTTACAGTTTTATACTGAGTCTTACAAGCCGAAAAGCCCCTGTGAGCGTTCATTAGTGATACATGAATTACAGGTACAGTTGTCAGCTGCAGATTTTCATGGTAAAACACATTTCAAACTAAATAGCTGTGTACAATAGATCCATAAATTAACAGGACTTATTTGTGAGTGTGCTGTGGTCACACTTTGCCATGATTTTGATCACTTCTGTTGCATAACCAGCCTTCACCCCTGACATTTCCAGAGACGTCTGTGTGTGTGTGTCTGTTTCTGCAGGATGTGTCACAGCTGCGGCCCACGCTGATAAAAGCTGCTGCAGCTCCGACGATGAGATGCAAAGTCACTTCCTACAGTGCGCTCGGACCCCATCTGCACCATCTCTCCACTGGCTGTGCGCGCACATCCAGCCACCAGCATGTAGGCAGGCTGCCACCAATCAGAGGAAACTACCAGAAACTCGCATCATACATTAATCATCGAGGAGCAGAGCAGGCTGGGTGCAGCTGGAAGAGTTTCCTGAAGACTTCAGTTAAATTTCAGACCTCTCAGTGTGCGCCAACAGGAAACCAGAGGCAGAGACTGACAGAACTGAAACCTGCGTCGGTGAAGGTAAAGGCGCTTTTCTCCCGTCAAGTTTGTTCTCTATTCTGTTGTTTGGGAAACTGAGTATGCTTTAATTAATTCAGCACGACCTATAGACACCTTTTTAAAGCTGGTTATGGGGGAAACCTTGTTGGCTTTATACAAAATGTTCTTACAGTTGCAACAAATATGAAACATTTATTCACGTTTTCAATGAGGAAGGCCTATATCGTCTTTATAATCACAATCAGTATGAATATTTCAAATCTTATATGTTTTCTATTTATTGAAATAGCATTTTTGGCTGTTTGAGCTCATATATCAGACAGTTAGGACTGTCACACGGGTATGGTCTGTCAGTCTTTGTTTATTTACCTGCCCTGCTTTACTGTGTGTCACTGTATAATCACTTTATGTAGCTACTAACTATGTGCATGTATCTTCTTTTATCTTCTTACTGTGCTGTATGCACTTTATTTGAACATCCTCAGATAGTTTAGCGCCTCATGCATTGATACAGACTTTAGATATTTTAACTTTTTTTGTCTTGTTGTTTCTCTTTTATGACATTTTGTCCTGAAGAAATAATGTTTGATTTTAAATGTATTTTTTATTTGACAGTAAACTTAAACTTGACCTTATACGTGAACCTGATGCAGTGTAGTTGTGTTTTGTCATAGTTTGATTTATGTTATGTTTAGACTGATACATTTGCTTTAAATAAAGTTTTGGTGCGACAGTGAATACCATCCATAGAAACATGTCTGTGTGAAAAGGCATCACCCCTTCCGTCTACTATTTCAAAGGCTCCTTCTGGTTGTCAAAGAATACAAGTTATGAGGAAGCATCCTGTTAACAGTCTATGACATAAAGAGCTCAGCTTAAATGATAAAGGATCATGCCACAAAACACTGAATGTCAAGTGAAATGTTATCAGTTTGAGGTTTCTAAACCAAACATCAGTGAAAATAGAAATATATTGTCTATTGGGGCTGCAAATAATGATCATTTTCATTGTCAGTTTCTTGATAAATCGATTGTTTGGTCTTTAAAATGTCAGAAAATGAATAAAAATATCGATCAGTGTGTGATCAGATGTTGTTCTCAAATGTCTTGCTTTGTTCTCAACCCAAAGATATTCAGGCGTTGTCTTTGTGCCTCTGTAGCTCCGACCCTACCATGTTCCCTGGCTGCCCGTGAACTGAGGCAATGGAGAGCCCGTCGTCCACAGTGAGGCGGCGAGCCTGGATCAACAGCAGCCGACAGTGTCTCACTCTGGAGGAACTGGACCCTGAATGGCCGCCGTTTAACCTCCCCTCTGCCTCCGTAGCAGACGACGACGTCTTTTCCGATGGTGAGTCTAATTTTTGGAGAGTGTGGGGAACCCCACCACATGTCTGTGTCCAGTGTCTACAGTTCATGTCTGAGGATGCTCATGACCAACAACAGATTTAAGAGGAAATGTGGGAGATTCTGAAGGCAGTTTATCGTCACTGTAATTTCTGTCAATACGAATACATCAAATAAAAGACTTGAATCACTTCTTCTTTTAGACATAGCAAAAGATTACTGTAATACAATCCGAGGTTCCACTTTCTCATAACAGAACATTAGTGTTTACAATGTGGATGATTGTTATAAAGGACAAGTGAGAAATAGAGCAAAAGATTACAAAGAGTTGTTTATTTAATGAGGATTACTCATTAAGCTATATATCATACATGTGTGATTTCCACAGGATGTTTCACAGGAAAGATTGCGAACTGGCTCCTGCATTGTGGGTGAGTCAGCTTGCTTTACTACTTATTTTTTTGTAAGATGACATTTTTTGAGCGCTGAGTGTAAGAGGCTCTGAAGGACGAGGTGTCAGTCACTGGAAACTGGTTTCACAAACAGTAAATAGACAGAGGAAACTCTCTGAGGTCAGGTGTTCCAGGAAGACAGTGTGGTGAGGTAGCCACAGTATTGTTTTTGCCACAGTAGCCTTAGAAGATGCATTTTTAGAAATATCTTTGGAAAAAATGGGCTTATTTTAGTTCTTTAAAACTGTAACGTTAGAATACAGACAGCTGTCTGGCCCGTATGACATGCGTGCAGACAGCTTTTCAAAGCAATGTTGATTATGGTTACAAAAAAAAGTCTTCCACTCCCGACGCAACCGTACAACCTGAGCCCTCTGACCTTTTCAGGCATTCCTAGTGGTTTAGAGTAAAATAATTATATAGTTGGAAGGAAATAAAAGTTCCTTCTTCCTGTCACGAAGGAGGACGTCAGTACATCAGTACACAGAGACATTATTTACTCTCTCTTATATCAGTCATTGAAAAGGAAACGTCACTGTCGGTAGTCAGTGATGTGCTACATATAGTGTGTCAGCATCTAAAGAATACGTTAAAAAGAGTGGAGGATGGTTTCTGCACTCTGAGAACTCAACGTGATAACGATCATATCAGTTTGGAGGTGTTGAATTTAATGCTGCTCAGCATGCGAATGTTCCTTCAAGAGGAAGTTGACAGACTTCTGTAGGCTGATGAGAGCTGATTGGGGAGTCGATCTAAGCGGTTCTCACAAGCATGAAGCTGGTTTGCTATCATGCTCTAAATGAGGCTATCTGTGCAATCACTCATTTGATAGAAGAGGTATGCAAATGACTGATCGGATGTGTGTGTGTGTGTGTGTATGTGTATAAATCAAATGTTGGCATGTATCTTACAGGTCGGACGACTGCTCAGAAACCTCCGGTCAGCTGAGTTTTGGTGAGTATGAAGTGAAACAAAGCCTTATCATGCAAAACAATATACCATTTAGCAAAAGTCAGTTTGGAAGTCTGTGATGAACTTCACGTTAATTTACATGTTTGCATGTAACCCTAACCCTAACCCTGTTGTTGTTGTAAATGCAAATCAACTCAAACTGAAACACTTTTCTTTTGTATTAAACGCTGTCCACTCACACCAGCAGAGGAAGTATCCAGATCCTTTATTGAAGTAAAAGTAGCATCACTACAATATAAAAATACTGAATTACATTACAGTAAAGTGAAAGTCACTTATTAACTCAAATAATTTAAGTATTATCAGCAAAGTAAAAATACTGTAAGTCTGAATAAATGGCCCCTGTGAGTGTTATACTGTTGTACATTATATAATTGGATTATTAGTAGTGTTAACGGTATAATTATTGCATATATCTTACTTAAACCTATAACAACGCATTATGTATATGTATATTTTGCATGTAAAATCATAATATGTAAAATAATGTGGGGTAAAAAATACAATATCTCCCTCAGTATTGTAGCAGAATAGAAGTATAAAGCAGCATGAAATGGAAATTCAAGTAAAATGTAAAAAAGTACCGTGCTTGAGTAAATATTTGCTACTTTACACCAGTACAAGCAAGATTTCATAACTTTCTGTGAAATTGCATATGAAATTATTTAAATCATTGACTGTGTCTTTTTTTCAGAGTCTGTGCTGAAAGCAAACAACTCTGAGGATGACCTGAGTCTCGGTGCTGATGGTAAGTACGCGCAAGCACACACACACACACACACAGACAAAGGGAACTAACAAAGCAGGAAATGTCCTTGTAGGAAAATGAGGTGTGCACCATGAATGTTCAACAAGCCTACGTTTGTTTTGTTGGTAATTTTGGCGACAAAGCCGCACATAGACAGACACATTTCTGCATATCAACTGTATTATCTCACAGAAATGTCCAGTGTTATGCAATATTACTATATCTGTGCCAAGGAGGAAATTTTCTGAGAAGAGGAAGCGTAGGAAGTCTTGATATCTTTGGTTTTTATATACACTTAACACATATGCAGCCTTATCAGGGCCACACGTACGGCATTTACATCAGAAAAGAGAGTTATATAGATGCTGTCATTAGACCACATATGAATTCATACATGACATTCATACTGATATAAGTTTTTCATCACCTCAGCAGCCATATGACTGCTTCTGTCAACATGATTGGGTACAAAGTGAGAATTCATGTACAGTGGTGTGAAAAAGTATTTGCCCCCTTACAGATTTCTTCTGTTTTTGCTTTATTGTCACACTTACATGTTTCAGATCATCAAACCAATTTTAATATCAGACAAAGATAACCTGAGTAAACACAAAAAGCAGTTTTTAAATGATGATTTCATTTATTAAGGGAAAAAAGCTATCCAAACCAACCTGGCCCTATGTGAAAAAGTAATTGCCCCCTAAACCTAATAACTGGTTGTGCCACCCTTGGCGGCAACAACTGCAACCAAGCGTTTGCAATAACTGGCGATGAGTCTTTCACATCGCTGTGGGGGAATTTTGGCCCATTCACATTGGAGGGTTTCTGAGCATGAACAGCCTGTTTAAAGTCATGCCACAGCATCTCAATTGGATTTAAGTCCGGACTTTGACTAGGTCACTCCAAAACCTTCACTTTGTTTTTTTTGAGCTATTCAGAGGTGGACTTGCTGGTGTGCTTCGGATCATTGTCCTGCTGCAAAACCCAAGTGCGTTTGTGCTTAAGGTCACGAACTGATGGCTGGACATTCTCCTTCAGGATTTTCTGGTAGAGAGCAGAATTCATGATTCCATCAATTATGGCAAGTTGTCCAGGTCCTGAAGCAGCAAAGCAGCCCCAGACCATCACACTACCACCACCATGTTTGACTGTCGGTATGATGTTCTTTCTCCGAAATGCTGTGTTAGCTTTACGCCAGATGTAACGGGACGCACACCTTCCAAAAAGTTCCACTTTTGTCTCGTCAGTCCACAGAATATTTTCCCAAAAGTGTGGGGGATCATCAAGATGTTTTTTAGCAAGTGTGAGATGTGCCTTTGTGTTCTTTTTGGTCAGCAGTGGTTTTCTCCTTGGAACTCTCTCATGGAGGCCATTTTTGCCCAGTGTCTTTCTTATTGTTGAATCATGGACACTGACCTTAACTGAGGCAGGTGAGGCCTGCAGTGCTTTAGATGTTGTTCGGGGTTCTTCTGTGACCTCCTGCATGAGACGTTGATGCACTCTTGGAGTAATTTTGGTATGCCTGTAGTCCTGGGAAGGTTCACCACTGCTCCATGTTTTCTCCGTTCGGGGATAATGGCTCTCACTGTTGTTCGCTGGAGTCCCAAAGCCTTAGAAATGGCTTTGTAACCCTTTCCAGACTGATAGATGTCAATGACTTAGTTTCTTGTCTGTTCTTGAATTGCTTTAGATCGGGGCATGATGTGTTGCATTTTGAGATCTTTCAGCCTACTGCATGTTGTCTATTTAAGTGATTTCTTGATTCTACAGCTCTGGCAGTAATCAGGCCTGGGTGTGGCAAGTGAAATTGAACTCAGCTTTCAAACATGTGGTTAATCACAGTTAATTCATGATTTAACAAGGAGGGGGCAATTACTTTTTCACATAGGGCCAGGTTGGTTTGGATAGCTTTTTTCCCTTAATAAATGAAATCATCATTTAAAAAGTGCTTTTTGTGTTTAGGTCATCTATGTCTGATATTAAAAGTGGTTTGATGATCTGAAACATGTAAGTGTGACAATGAAGCAAAAACAGAAGAAATCTGCAAGGGGGAAAATACTTTTTCACACTACTGTATCTCTGGAAGTGCTGTGATGTTAATCAAAGCACATACACAAAGACACGTATTTGTATTGGCACAGGTTTTCAAATACACTGTGAGACTGACATTCAGATGCATGAAGACAGAATTTTTCCTCTTGTTGTTTCAGCTTCTTTGTTAGATGGTGGAGAAATTATATCTGAAGTTGGGTGAGTAGCAACTGTAATATTATTTTTGCAGTTACCATAAAAATGTAAAACAAGGAATTTTGTGCTACTGAATCACTGCACTGACAGAGGTCATTTTGTATTTTTAACGCAGTTCAGAGGAGATTTAGAAGAGAGATGAATGGTCTTTGATGTGTCTCGTGTTGTAGCCTCACGTAGAGCTGTATTAACTACACCTCCAGCCCAGAACACATCGTTCAGTTTAACTCCCACAACCCACCTCACCTGACGCAAGCTGAGCCTCATACCGGGGGTGTTTCTGTAGAAACGATTCAGAGGTGTAAAGGAGAAAGCACTCATTCATCACTTGATTATAGGCTAAAGTTTGGCCCTTTATAGTTTTGAAAGAACCCCTGGAGAAATTTGACTTTGTGAATTCACCAAATTAACACTAAAGAAACTTAACATAATGGACTGTTGTTATTTTTCCTCTTCTCCTCACTCTGTGCTGACCATGAAGCCACAAACAAGGTCGCGGCAAACTCATCAGCAGGTCAGTGAACAACCTCATCTTATTTTGTGTTTAAATGTAAATCAAACACAAAACGAGGCGTTGTATGTGGTGTTCAGCTGACTAGTGTTTGATAGCTATAGGTGTTTAATTATCAATAAGATTAATACTTCAGATTACTGTATGTGTCTCTCACATCTATAGTACCCCTCGTCAGGAACTATGCCAGCTGTCACAGAACCTGGGCCACAGCATGGCCTCCAGCTGCCTCTCTTCCTCCACCTGTAAAACAACATCAAGGTGAGGCTTCAGCACTTTTAAAAAAATACATTATTATTATTAAGTTAGTTATTCTGTAGGTGTGAATACTTATATCCAGGCTCTTTGCCTTTGAATGACCTGTTTGACAAGTTAGGTTAAGTCTTAGGTTTTTTCTTCTTTATTTATTGTTTTCATTTTCAGTTATTGCTCACATGTTGGATTATTTTATAAAATGCTTTGTAACTCTCCTAATAAGCATCAGACATGCTAGAAATCAATTTTCAAGTGAAGTCGATTGTATAAAGCCCAAAATCACAGATTTGCCCCAAGAGGCTTTGCAAAAAAATCTCTCTTCTTACATGCACACCAGTGTATCAGAGGTCCTGCGTCTGTGTTCGGAGGATGCGGAGGAGACGCTGTACGAACTGGGTTTCGGCTGTGATGAGCCACAGGTCACTGTTCGCATTCCTCCTCGCTTCTTCACCTTCCCCTCTATAGCTATGGGCATCAACTTCCGCCTCTTCCTGGACTCACAGCTACGGCGGATACGAGAGGAAGACCCCAGCCTCTCTCTTGCTAGTAAGGCTACAGAGCTGTTAAATCACTGTGCTGATGTCAAAGATCATCTTTTCATATGAATTGTATGATATTGTTTGATGTATGATAATGTAACAAATGAGATCCAGATATCCAGATACCAGAGATATTGCATTAACTTGCATTTAATTCTTTCTCCAGGTCGTTTTAGACAAGTGCAAGTGCTCACAGCGATGGCCAACGCTTTCTACTCTCTCTACTCTCATGTGTCTCGCACTCCTCTACAAAAACTGGCTACACCAGAGTTTACCTTCTCCTCGTCCCCTGTGGAGAGGATCGAACGCTTCAGGAGCACTGTCCGCAGCGAGCCACGTTCTCCGGTGGAGAGGCTGAAGGAGACCGTCTCTAAGATGTGTCTGTACACGGGCTCTCCTCGCGGGTCAGACTCCACCTCTCCGCAGCCCTCACCCAAGAAAAGGTCCAGCCTCCCCAATGTTGTGGATGTGGTTCTGGAGACAGTCAAGACTGGGGTCACCAAGAAACTGGATTTGGGGGAGTATGATAGAAGTAATTCAGCTGTGGACGTTCAGCTGGAAGCGGATGGTGATAAAACTTGTAACAGTTGGAAAGACGGGCAAACAGAGCAGATCATAGCAACCACAGGAATTCTTCATAATGGAAATAAAATCTGCCATGAGGAGATGGAGTGCAATAAACAAACAGATAATGCTGATATCGACAGCATCAAATCAGCAGACCTCATCACCAGGACTCACAGTGTAAGAACAACTCTAGCGTTATCAGGAGAAACTGTGATAGAGACAGATCATCAGTTTCCTTCGTGTCAGCCAGAGCTGGAGTCATGTTCAGTTCAAAGTGACACAAGGAATGTTCATCTGAAACCACTTGCCAAGGTTACGCATGATCTAATCTGCCCGCAGATATTTGAGAATGTACATCAGGCGCCTTTCTGCACACACAGTCCAAAAACAAACACTTTACCTCCTATCTGCTCTGAGACAAAAAGTACAGATATATCATGTTCTGGATCACATAATCCTCATACGCAAACTGCTATCTCTGAGCCTGACAAGGACTTGCGCGCTGGTGATGTTGTCTCTTCAGAGGAAGCCAGACAGCTCAATGCTTCCGGATCACTTCCTGTCCTGGCACCCAGTGGTGGCAACACCCAGTGTTGCATCACTGTGACTGGCTGGGAGGGGGCTTCTTGTTCCCTTAATGCACCACAATCCAGTCACACTTCAGCTGTCCCACCTGTCCGGACGTGTGAGGAGCCATTTAATGAGGGGAAAAGCTGCCATCTGAATCTACTGAGCCTTCACGGCCTGGGTCTCAACTCCTTTGAGCTGGAGGAGGTACAGTAGCTGTAATAGTCCTGCACATGTGCAGTATATATGGACTGTAGATTGTGATATTTTTGTTTTTCTACAGTATAAACTGCAATTGGGATTTTTGCAGATAATTTATATACAGTATGATATTCAGCTTGTGTAGCTCAATTTGAAAAGAATGAAGCACATAAGCAATTCATTTGGTTGATTTTACAGAAAATATCTCACCCATCAATCCAGGTTAAAGTCTGTGAACATCCATGATAGTAATTACAGAACTTACGCTAAAAGATCAGCCTCTTCCTTAAACTGGTTTAAGAAACACAATGAAAGGATTCAGCCAAAAAAAGAGTGGCTCAGTAGTTCTTAAGTAAGTAAATAAGTTAGATGCAAAAAAATGCCCTACACATAAGCGCTCAGTGTGATGTTGATAATGAAACTATTCATTGCTCAGCCCTAATGGTGTATAATTTTTCTTGATATTGCTTCCTAATTATATGTGTCAAAACAGACAAACAGGATAAAATACATACTTCATTTGCTTTTTTTTGTCTCCATAGGTGCATAGCGCGGAAGAGGAAGATTTTGTACATGCAGAAACTTCAAGTATAACGATCTCCCCATTATCCAAAAAACATCAATACAAAGGTATACTATATTCATATTTCATTTATGTAAGTTGCATTTTTTTGCACTGCAGTCACATTTTACAGGAACGTGACTTTATTGTTGCTGTTTCTAATATGCTGATTGGCAGTTTGTGTGGTTGTGGAATTGCTGACCCCATTCACAACAAAACCAGCATTCTCACAGTCCAAACGGTTATAAATGTACGAAGAAAATGGTCTTGTCAGTCAACCAGAGCACAAGCAACACAACAATGGTTTTAAAAATGCACAAACAAATTTGCGTGTGTACCAAATTTCTTGCTAAACTAAACTTGAACGTTTTACTTTGTGCTCTGTCTTGTATTGAAGTCAGACATGATGTGTGTGCAGGAATTGAATAGTTATATACAAATGTACGTAGGAAAGGATGAATGTGTGAGCATATGTGTATAGGGGTCATTGTGCAGGTGTATTTGTCACTGGGAACATACTTTATGTTCCTTTGTGTTTATTTTCAGGTCAGACTGCAGCTGCACATGTGCAGTGGTACACAGTGCAGGGAGTTGTTGCCTTATGGCGTTTTTGTGTGCTTGTGCAGGTGAAGTGGTCCGTGGCGACAGCATGCAGTCAGACAGCAGCGGCTACGCAGATGAAGAAGTCAACCCCTTATCAAATGTACATAGCAGATGACAGAAAACCCAGAACTGCATTTAAACTTCAATTTCTCACCTGTGGACTTTTCCTGCACTGAAGATTTGACTTTGAGGATTTGCATCCAAGCAATGACCTCCACACACACACACACGAGTAAGATGCCATATTGTAAGAGACTTGCTCACATTTGTTCAGTGCCCCACACTGAAGAAACTTTATATATCCACTGAAAAATGTTTCAGATAGGCAAAGAATTGGATTTCAGAATTGTAAATAATTAAACATACAACAAATTTCAAAGGTTCAAAGGTCTTGATGAAATACTGTGTGGACCATATTTTATTAAAATGGTAGTTCAATCTGGATTCAGAGCATGTAAAAGTTATTCAGACAATTGTTGGCAGTAAAATTTACAAAAAATGTTTTATTGGTCAACAAAGTCGATTTCACATGGAGCTCACAATTCTGTTCATCGTTTCTCTAAAACTGGGCCACATTTATATATCACCACAACAAAGAACTGTATTCATGTCAGCATTCACATCAATGGTGTCAGCACCTAAAATTCACTAAAAACCAGCTGTAAAGTTCCGTGTTTCAATAATCGGAAAAAAGCAATATGCAGAACTACCTTTTCAGAAAATGAGGTTACATTAAACACACTGTACCGTAAACCAGTGGGAGTAGGTGAGCAGACACTTGGCCAGCCTGCATTGTGCAAAGGACATGATGTTTTTAGGTAGTGGCAGGGCCGGCTCTAGGCATAGGCCATATAGGCGGTCGCCTAGGCGCCCCACCCCCCCACCGAGTGATCGGTGTGCATCTCGCCTAGGGCACCATTATGGCTAGAGCCGGCTCTGGGTAGTGCAAACTGTTTACTATCTTCAATACTTATGTCAGCTGAGTGCAAGACAGCATATCAATCAATAGGCAAATACAGTCAGGTAGGTGGACATGAATCCTTAAACCAAGACACAACAGGTAGTTAGAGAATATAATCTGGAAAAGAAACCATCATTAACTTTCCAATATTGTTACAGAAAATCAGTCACAGTAACAGAAAAAAAAATCACTGGGTTTGGATTATAATTGAACCAATAGTGTGTGCGATGAGCACAGCATCATTCTGAAGGTGTAACATTGAAACTGCATAAGAATATGTGGTAGTTTTTGTCTGGTCTATGATATTGAAAGTCAAATTAAGGTTTTAACATGTTTGGTGATTACAACTGGAGCTGCAACAAAATTCAAAACTACTTGTTTCCAGCTTTTCTGGTTTCTTTATTTCTCTAGAACAGTAAACTGAGTAACATTTGAGGACGTCATCTTGGGCTTTGGAAAACACTCAACATTTTTCTACATTTTCTGACATTTTCTAGACCAAATGACTAATCAATTAATCGAGAAAATAATCTACAATGAAAATAATCGTTTGCAGCGCTAATCATAACGAGAACAAGGCTTCAGACGACTCACAGTACTTTGTACTCTTTCACTGTAATCGTGTATTTGTTTTACAGTGACATTCATTTCTAGAGCTAATTGCTAAAAGAGTAATAGAAAAAATGGCAGTTACACTTTACAATGTTATTTAAATATTCAGGACTAAATGGGACCAATAAGTCATGTAAATGCAATTGTAATATACAGTATATTTTTTTGTTTTATTATCCTCATAATTAAAAATACACACAGTTGGAGTACTTTCTCCCTTAGTGTTCATAAATGTGAAAATGTCTGATGATCGTGTTGAGAGTTGCTGACAAGCTCTGAAAGCTGTTAACATACGGCCAACTTTTCCGAGCAAATCTTTTAAAAAGGGGCAAAATTATACAGATCACAAAGACAATTCATACTAATATCAGTCATCTGAGTCTACGGATTCTTCTTTTTTCGATTTTCGACTTTGGGAACGCTTCAGAGTAACATGATTAGAAAGGGGTAATTTCCAAAATTCAAATCTCATTTTAACTCATAATGTTACACAAACATGTTGAGTTTCAACATCAAAGAGACAAACAGTTTGAGTTTTTAGGATTCAAATTAATACACAACAAAAGCCACATTTTCAAAACTCATATAATCTCATCTGAAAACAGGGCAGTCTTTAAAATAATCATCCTCTGATTTCTATCCAGCAGAGTCCTTTTTCTCTCCATATTTCGGCACATGAATGAAATTTTTTTCTCAGGTTCATCCATGTGGACGGGGATTAAGCGAAGCACCAATAATTGGCCAGTTTGCAGCCCAATTTCTACAAACCTCTTTGACCTTTTGCACTTTTTGTTGCATCAGAATTTGCAGTAATTTGGGAACTCACTCAGAGCACCATTTATGATTTCAGACATTATTTTAACCTTTGGAGAGTAAAATGTCAAGGAGAGGGGCACATGAGTTTTTGGGCAACTAAATCTTCATTGGCAACAATATGAAATCGATGTGACCAAAAAGAGCTCCAGGGGTTCAGTCGGGGACAGAAAAAGTCTTCATTTCCAAATTTGAGGTAATTCACGTTATTTGAACTCATCACAAAAGTGCCTCCGTCGTCCAAGGTGGAAATTTATCCCAACATCTTGAAGTGGCGAGTTCGAGTCTGTGAGGAGGCAGATGACATCACTTCCCTCCAGCCATGATTTTGAGGTACTGCAGTGCATTGTGGGCTGCATTGGCTCGAGCGGCATCTATGCTCGGAGCAAAGCCGTGGCACACTGTGATTGGCTGTGTGGACAGCTCCACTAAACACTGACACAGGCCGCTCAGACTGCGCTCCTCTGTAACAAGAAGAAACAGGAATGTTAAAGAACATCAGTATAAAATAGATGTTTCCGCCATCAGTGTTCTTTAGGAAATGTCTCTAGAAGGTAAAAGGTAATGTATCTCCATTATCAATGCGTTACTACTCAGCTACAAAGCTGAGAAAAAGAAGCAACTCTATGCATCTGTAATCATCAAAGTATTACTACTTGACAAGATTACTGAGTGCTGGCTCCTCATCAATATCCAGCACAAATAACAAATAAATATGAGTGATTAAAATAGAACAGTAGAGCATTAAAGGATAATATAATGTAATCCTTTCAATCAAAGTACGCCCACTAAAAGTGCTTGTCTTTGTCATTGGCAGGCTCAGACATTATTGCAATTCAAACACACCAGATCCATTGACAAAAACAGTAATTTTACCTCGCATAACATGGCTAACCTACTGCTAACTCAATCACTTAGTTTGTTTGTCTTATTGTGAGTTACATAAATATGGTGTTGTATCAGAACTTTTAAAACACCAAAGTTACACAACAACACAAACAAACTAACCAATTGAGGCAGCAGTAGACCAGCGACTCCAGTGTTCTGTGGGTTAAAAATATTGTTTATGTAAATGGAGTCTGGTGTCTCCACGGCTGTTTCTGGTTAAATAAAAATGAACTAACCCTAATCTATTTCCGTAAAGTTTTCTGACACTGTGGATGACAGTCAGAGCCTGTCAGACAAACATTCTGTGGATGTACTGGATGCTGTTGCCCAGGAATTCATTATAGCCATTGTAGCCTGTTCTCGGCTGCCAGCTCAGGTGATCTACTGGACCAATTCCAAAACCTTTTGTAAGTGTCATGCATTTTGACCTCAAAATATGTAAAATAGGGCCCAAGTCCAAAAGTCCAAAATGGTTCACCAGCACAAAACTGTGACAACAGCAGCTGCAGGCTACTTTCTCCATATCTGATGACACTAATGGTAACCACACAGCTTACCATTTGGTTTCTGGTATGGTGCCATCAAAATGTATCCACAATGCTGTAAAAGTCTTAGTTTGGTGTAGATGGTGTAAAGCAGATGTAAATGCAGTAACAGGCTCCAAACACAAATCTGCTGCCAGAGAGGGTTCATCATTTGCACAGTGTAAGCTCAGCTCATTCATTCATTATATCTACGTGCTCCTGGCTAAAATGCAGCTCTTCATGCTTGTCACTAGTGATTTCCATTGACTCCTCATTTCTTGTAACATTCCTCATAAGTTTCCACTGTAGTCAGAATGTGGTGCTCAGCAGAAGTTAAAATAACTGTGTCTTATCCTAATGTGCTGTTTGTGTACGCACCTAGATCCAGGTAACTGACGTCAAAGCGCTGCTCCAAAGACAGGTCGCTCAGCAGAGAGCAGAAGTTGGAGTCGGAGGGCATGCCCAGAGGGTGGCTGCGGAGCTGCAGGATCTTCTCTCCGGCAGAGTTACGCAGAGAGTCCCACGTGCAGCTGAAGCCTTTGCTTTTGCCTGACTCAGCTCTGCTCCCCATGTGCTGTGTGTACAGAGGATTCACCAAAATCACCATTGGTTACATGTTATGCAATGTTGTGCATCCTAATGCAGAATAACTAAACATGCAGGAATTTCATGGCCTATTTCACAGAGAAAGGCCATATATGTAAGTTGTCACCATGGTGAATGTGTCGTCTTCTGTGTCAGCGTCGTTGCTGCTCCTCAGGTCTACTGGGACGTCGTGTATTCGCGATAGCATCTTAGCTGCTGCATTTCTCTTGGCTAGCTTCTTGGAGGTTCCACTTCCTGGAGAGCAACAGGAGGCTGAGCCTTGCTGACAGGTATTGCTTCAGTAAGACTTAAGACAAAGAGCTTGCTTGATATCTGCTCTAATTTAGCTAGCCTAATCTATATCTTGCTAAATGAGATATGTTTCTGTCTATTAGCGGCATCTGTCAGCCGCGCCAGAAACTTGTCAGTGCTATTGCAATTCATGTATTGTGAGTGTGAGCCAGTGAAGGTCAGAAACTATTCAGAGCCCCTGTAGAAGGCAGCACACATGATTTTCTTAAATTTAAATATGCCAGTTTGTATCACAATCATTTCATTAATAGCATTAGTTATCAAATATTTCATCACTGATGTAATGGCACTTATCAGGATACTGTGAATATTAAATACTAAATACCATATATTGCAATTTTGATATACACCAGATACACTGTAAATACACACTGCACAATCTCCAGCAACGAAACATGAAGCGTTTTACCGATTTCGACAAATCTCTCGACTCTGCAGGTCATGGTGAACTCTTTGCGGTGTGCTGGACCAGACTCCTGGGTGACTGTGTACTCTGGCAAACGCCATCCTTTCTGTACCACCAATTCCTGACAGAGAAGAACACAAATGAATACTTAAAAAACAAAAGGCATGCACCTACAAACTATGCAAGTAGTTTTTTTACACACAAAATTGGGAAAGACTAAGAAAACAATGACAGTGTTTATTAGCAGACAGTCAAACAGCAAAATAAAACAAACTACTGTAGTTATCCTTGTTTATTATTGTTATACCTGCAGTGCTCCTACGGGGTTACATTCAGACTGCTGGGAACTGCCTGAGGTCTTCATCTCTGACTGGGAACTGTATGGAAGATGAGAGAAAACAAACACAGAAGAGTAATGAAACCACACAGACCTCCCTCTCATATTTGTTTTATGCTTTGCCAAGCCATTAGATGTACAGAGCATACCGAGATGTCTACAGTATACATCATTTTAACTTTTAAGGCAGTGTGAAGGAAAAAAAAAACAAAAAACTGACCCGTCTCCATCAGTAGACACGTCAATCCCAATAAACCCTTCTACTCCAACACCAACTCCAGCAGGACCTCCAAGGCCTCCCTTCAGCATCTTCAGAGCAGCCTCAGCTGCTTTGTGCTTGGCTGCCTTTTTGCTGGGCCCTTGGCCGGTGCAGCTGATCTCTCCAACGGAGACGCGGAACGTGAAGTTGGGCTGGTGGGCCTGTCCCTCGGCCTTCAGCAGGTCGTACACTGGGGTCTTGCCTATCCGCGTTCCATACTCCTGCAGCAGACTGATGGGCGTCTTTCCGGGATTCACAGCCAGCATTTGCTCAATACTAAACAAAGGAAAAATCCAGTGTGGGAATGACAGTTGAGCAACCATGGTTACGACAGCACTTGAATCATTGTTGGAAACAATGACGTAGTAGTGCGCTCTGGAGCCACCAGAAGAACTGCTAAAACCACCTCCAGCATGCAGCTAAAGGGGTTATGAATCAGGGAGATTGGAGGAAAGGCTAGAGGAGACCTCCTGTCAGTGAGAGAGGGTCTGTGCATTTTCTATGAGGCGAACAGACCACAGTCCACCTCTGCTCTCCTGAACCTGTCCCACAACGTTTGATGGAGTGTTGGATTCAGCCACTTGTTTGAATTGTTTGCTCACCACTCGCTATTTACTTGAACATTTAGAGAGAGAGGATGCAAACCTTAAACAGCTGTTTCTACACGCCTCCTGCTGCTGACTTTGAACAAATTTTGCGAACGCTCTCATTAATAAATGTCAATAAATAATACCTTGTTTAAACAGAGGTTTGTTTAGTTTTAACAGCTAGCACCCAGACATTTTCCACTGTGCTTCAGGCTCTGTGGATATTTTAATGCACCCTGTTACTTTTTCTCTCCCACTGACCACTTCAACCACATGATTTACAATGTTTTAGTAAGGCTTTAATTAAAAATTCACTCTGTATTTGATTTTTGGGTGTGCCAGCTGCCTCTTTAGGTGGCACAGGTACACTCTGGCACAACTGTGGAGGGCTGAGATCACAGGAATCTGCGGTTTTCAAACTAAAAGGGGTACACATTTATTATCAACATAAGATAACTCAAAACATGCTTACAGTTAAGTGTGTTAATCTATGGCGCAGTCATGGGTGTGCCTGTACTTGTACCACTATCGTATGTGTTAATGCAACATATCTGTTTATTAACATTGTACTTTTGCTGCTTATTATTGTTTGTGTACCTTGTGCAAGCACCCTATAAACATTAATATATATAACATTAAACAGTTTAAACTCTTATCGTCAGTTAATCAATATCTCCTGTGGCGACAGAAATCTCAGCAGCAGCTATCTCCTTGTTTACATACCACAAGGATTAATGATGAACTCACATGAATTATCAAGTATTATCTAAGATTATTAAGGATTGTATAATTTATATAAGACACTTAAGAATGTAAGAAAATGTGGAAAACCAAACCTATTCACAAACTTTGTCACACCAGAGGATGCAAAGTAATATGCAGTAACATCTCCCTACTAAATACATCCTCCCTTCAGAAAGGTTATAATGTTCAGTTTATGTTGAAGCTGTTTTAGAGGTGTTGATTCAAGTTGTATGGCCATTTTAAAAGCTGCAGATAGAGGTGCTGTTTGAATGCTCTGTGGTGCACTGACAAGTGTTCTTCTTCTTTTGTCCACCCACTTTATATCATTGAGGGTGGTTTAAACAACAGAGCCTCTTGCCTGCACTAGTTTTATCGAGGTGTAGCCTACCTGATGAACTACTGTATAATCAGTTTACTGCTCAAAGTGCCACAGAAATAAAGTTTACTCTTCTGGCTGTATCTTGGACCACATGTGCCCTAACAGCACTGGGTGCATCCAGTGAACACACAGTTATCAAGAAGCCGACAAAAAAAACCCAACAGAAATGATTTACGTGGCTCCTTATTTTGAAGCTATGCAAGTCAACTTTATGCAAACGAAACGTCGGTGTGTTAGCAGGAGTTAAAAACAGCAGCTTTGTTGTGACAAACACTCCAGACGTCTGTAATAAAGGTTTAATAATCAGACTGCTAGCCACTGTGCTATGCTATCTTAGCTTCTGTGCAGCTTCACCTGGAGCACCCGGAGTTTCTCTTCCAGCTGTCCGATGCTGTCTCGTCGTTCATTCCCTATTTCACGCAGACAGAGCCGGTCGGTTTCGGATGGTCAGTCCCCCCACCACACCGGACACTTGCTTTCATTTGACGGTGTTTTCGCAGACAGATGAAGAGGTGACAACATGTGAAGAGCAGACGAAGCGCCCCTCTCGCAGCCAGCTCCCTCTGCAGCACAGATATGACGTAGACCAGTTCCCGCCAAACTCGGGCTCTCATTGGTCCGTGGACTCGCTCCGTGATTGGTTCGCTTTGGATACCGGAAGACACCGACGCGGCTGTGATACAAAGTTTTTCGTCACGCAGTTTGGACAAGTGCGTGAGGAAAAAGATACAAATATCCAGGTGACAGAAACAGGTGAATACTCACTTAGCATGAAACAGACAGGAAACTTTAATAAGTAGCGCTGCCACAATGTACAAACTTCATTAAAAGCAGAATCCGTCCATTTGAACGTGTGCATAAAGTAGCCCAAAGTAGTAACACACGTCACACAATAACAAAGGGAAAACTCTTTAACATTTTTATTCTTTAACGCTACTGCAGACAAGGCATTGAAAACAAAAGAAATGTTCTTTAATGAAGCGCTATTTCTGAAATCTTCGAATTGCATCTGTCAGATAAGAGGATGAAAAAGTATCAGAGAGTGGAAGAGGCAGCTGCACTTGAACAAATATCAGCTGCTTCTATATCATTTTGCTCACGTTGTGCGCCAGTGATGGTCACAAGACCATTTGTTTAGCTTAACATCCTTAAATTGCGTCTTCTGTGTAATAATTTGTTAGGACTAAAAGGAACCAGAAGAGGGCGACAGTCAGCCACTGATCTGCCCATCTGACAAGCCTCTCTGTCGGCGCCTTGTTAGTGCTGTGGGGCCTTGGGCTGCCTGGCACCTGTCATCTCCACTGTAGACCACCACGGAAACACAGGAAACTTAACTAGTTTGGTAGGCCGACCGCCCTAAAGCTAGAAATTACTGAGTGCAGTGTGCCTACTCAAATAGATAAACCTGTCTATAATAAATAATAACGACAAACTCTACATGTGGAAATCAAGAGTGAGATCTTTCACCACTACAATTAGCCAATAAAAAGTACAACAATGAAACAGAAAAGGTCCAATCAATAGCCAGTGTAAAAACAAAATATAACACAATGAAATGAGAATATACAAGCAGGCTGAGAATCTGGTGAAAAGGCAATATGTTAGTACGTGTTGTGCGTGGAGGGGGAGAAGTGTTGCATGTATTTATAATGCAGGCAAGCAAAAAGTGACGGTGACGCGGTTACTCAGAAAAAGCCCACGGACCGACGGCTCTAATTTTGGTGGACTTTTTGTGCTTAGCCTGGATCCCTTTGCCTTAATACCCAGAGGAGTCCTGCAGACCCTTAAAATCCTTTGGACCCGCAAGTTCAGAACGTCCTTGCTCAACTAATGAAGCAGCACTTCCATAAAATATTTCATTACATTTTCCACCTTTCCATCATTCCCTTTATTTATGTGACCGGACAGTTAATCCAGCGATGGTTTGCTCGTAAACCCGTGCTGGCCACCGTTGAAATAGAGCTTGGACTCTGATGGCTTCATTCGCTTGGCATCGGAGTGTCAGTGTGGATAAGCGCGTTTGGCCAAGTGCAACACAAAGTGAACGGGCCTCGACAATGACCAAAGTTGTCTCCCATTTGAACTCCCGAACCTACAATCAAAGCACCATGATTTATCTGTGACCAGAGTGCACCCCTCCAACTCATTATTCATACTTTCAGTGTTAATTTGCTTTGTTCGCTGGGGCTTCATTTGTCAGTTGAAAGCCCTAATTTATTGCCCTATAACGTGATAATGTAAGCGTTTTTATTGAGCTTGTGGTCAAATCACTGACTGAATGACTGATCTGAAATGAATACGGTCTTAGCTGCTGCGGCACATCCAAAATGCATGCACACATAGACACACACATCCACAAAGACACTTTCCTTTTCCCTGTCTTGGCCTGGTGCATTAGTATGTGTGGTTCTTTGGTTGCCAAAATCATCAGGCGATATCTTCAAGCACGGAGCTGTATGAATGCTCTTTTTCCCTCCTTCCACAATATGATGTGTTTCCTTTTTTGTGTGTGTTTTGATCCCTCTCTTGCGGCCAAGCTGTGCTGTGGTGAGGCGCGGGCTCGAGTGGCGCTCCTGTGTTATTTTTGGCAGCAGCAGCGGTTGGTGGCTGTTGAGGAGAGAGGAGACAGAAGGGGGATAGCATGAAGCCCCAAAAAACCGAGGCTGTTTAAGGGATTTCTGTCTGAAGGAATTGCTTTGTAATGATCAGAGGCTCATTATGGATGTGTGCGTGTGAGCGCCCATGCATGACTACACACACACACACACACACACACACACACACACAGAGAAAGGCTGGCATGCACATTTGTTCATTTAACACTTCACAAACACCTCATATACATGTTCTCATTCACAGACCACACACTCAGAGCTGCTAAATTGCTTAACATGTGAAAAGTTTTTTTTTTCTTCAGAATCCATATATGATGTGACCAACATTTGAATCTACCAGCAAATTTAAATGTTATTTATAAGTCGCTGTTCCTGTCACATGGGAACTTGTTCTTGTTTGTCACCCGCTTTGGTAATGCTCTCTCTCTCTCTCTCTCTCTCTCTCTCTCTCTCTCTCTCCCCTGTGGGAGTCAGACTGAGACATGCCGCCCGCTCAGGCAACATGCAGTGTCAGACATTCACACTCCCCCCACCCCACCCCCTCACCCCCCCACCCCCGAAAACACCATTTGAAAAAGATTTTCTCCAACTCTATTCTTGGCCACAGATCAAGAGCGCGTTATTACTCTGCTTTATTTATTTATATATTGTGGCGGTAATGTGTGTGAACGTATGTGTGCGTGCATGTGTGTGTGTGTGTGTGTGTGTGTGTGGGTTCGTGATATGTAATCGTGCATGTATGTGTGTTAGCCCACAAAGATATTTCAATTTCTTCAGAATATTAAATAAACATGCAGCAGCAGCAGCAGCAGCTTCAGTGAAGCGCTGCCTGCCAGTGGGTTTTGGGTTGGATGGGTGGCGGTGCTGGTGGTGAAGGGGGAGAGGGGGTTTGTGGCCGTGGCTCTGGGGGGGTGAGGCAGCTCATGGTCAGGGCCCCCGCCGGACACACTGGCGCCTCGCGCTGGAGGACTTCTGAACCACCACACTCCTCCACCAAAACCCTGCCAACCCTGGCTCCCTGCTCCCGCTTCCAACCCAAATCACTCAGTTCTCTTTCTGCATTTTGACTCCCTCTCTCTCTCTCTCTCTCTCTCTCTCTCTCTCTCTCTCTGTCTTACTGTCTCTCTTGCTCTCTTCTCCCTCCTTCCTCCCTGACTCTTTTTCCTTCTTCAGTTTCCTCATTCAGCTGAACCAAATCCAGATTCATTTGCTATTTGTCCGCCTTTTCTTTTCTCACTTACGGCTGTCGTTTTAGTGGCAGATCTCCCTGATTGTGTTTTCTCTACCTTTTTCTATTGAGGTTTTTTGTATTTTTTACATATCAACCACCCATTTTCTGCAATCTCTCACTCAAATCCCTTCACCTAAAATGTTCCAAGGAAGTATTTAGTGGCCTGAAAGCAAATAAGAATGGTTTGGGCTGTATTTCAGTCATCAAGATAGTAAGCATTTTCAAAAGGAAAGACCGATTTATGGGTACTCTAGGTATTTGTTAGGATATTAGGTTATAACTAGCAAAGTGTTTTCCAACCATCTCCAAGAGATATTGGGCTATTCCTTCTGCCAATGAAAAAGACTTTGCATTGTGGCCGAAATTAAGTTAATCACGCCAGCTTTACTGTATGTGCTCTCACCATAGAGCGTGACCTTTAGTCAGAAATCTGTGTGTAAAATCAATAATTTGTGTGATCAATAAATGCACATTAACGTCACTTGATGAGAAAGACCTGTGATCACTGATAAAGAGCTAAAAAGTGTACTTTAATTCATGTCTAATGGGCAAAAGCAGTCATTTAAAATAAAAAAAAAAAGGCCTAACTGCACCTACTGCTGCGTATAATTGAATTATGGATGTCAAACATCTTAAGCAGAGTGGATATATCTTTACGTGTCACACATGCAATTTTCTTAACTTAATTTTCCCCTGGAAGCAATTTGTCATCCGGAGGCCATTAAATGGGAAGCATATTATCTTTTTAAAGGGGCACAGAGTCACCCACAACCCTCCCACAGTTCCTATAAACAAAATGGCCTCATTTAGTGCCGCATTTGGTGCATTGGGCACTAAGGGAGGACTCCCTTTAAACTTTAAAGGCATTTCGAGGCCAGAAAAGCCTGTGACATGGTATGATTAGAGTTAGAAATATGAAAGGAACTCCAAGTTTGATGATGCAAGGCACACAGACTGCTGCTTGTTTTGTCAAAACTGAGAGGGTGGTCTAACCTCCATCACCACTGTAATAATGATTCAGTGAGGACAGATAGGAAGTCGTGCTGTAAGATACAAGATTGTTGCATCAGCTGGACTCAAAGGCATGTTGCCACAATGTGATCTGACTTTACAGCATAAATGATGAGAAGCTATTAATCACAGAGACGCATCTGTCGTACTTTTTTGTAACATGGTGCTGTTTCCATTCCTGACAAATGTAAAATGATGGCTGAAAATGATAAGCGAAGCAGACATAAAGAACATCTCCGAGATAGCCTGACCTTTTTACCTCTTGCCCTCCCTTATCTGTTATGTTTTCCTCTCCAACCCCTGTTTTATTTAGCCTGACCTCTTCTGCTCTTCAGGTCATGTTGTGGTTCACTCAGGTCAGTTTGCCTTTTCCCCTTTGCCAGAAAGCCTTATCTTGTTTTTACTTATGGCCTGACTGCTGAGCCTCTGGGCGTGCTGACATTCTTTTCCCTTTCTCCCCCCGCTCTGCCACAGAGACCCAGTCACACCTGCAGACACCTGTGCTTTTGTCCTGCTTTATGCCTCCCACAAATCCCCCGCCCTGCATGCATTGGTAGGCTTTAGAAGGCCCCCGTGCCTCTGGCTACGTCGGAGCACAGTCCTTTGTTTTACTTGACTATTCAGTTAGGACCAGATAATAACAGGAAAAAGAGAGTCATTAGCATTTTGTTCAACACATCATGATGAGTTGCTCTCTCATTTTAAACAGCTGGGATCTTAGAAAGCTGAAACTCTGGGGCAATTCATTAAGCACAAGTTTATGTAACTCATCAAGTCTTATGGCTAAACTAAATACTGCTTCAGTGAATGTTTTAAAATTACTTCTTTGTGTTCGTTTGTTCGGAAATGGGCTGTGTGATGGCTTTAACAGGTGTGTCTGGGAAATAACCTCTGAAATAATCTTTTTAGTCCTAACAAGTGTGCAGTGATTTGGTTCTGTAAATGGAGTACCGGGGCACAAGTAGGCAAACCATATGGAACAGATTGTCCAGTTCTGTTCCTCTTCTGACATGTGTCACTGCATGTATATTTTCCTTTTTATGACCTTATTTGAAGCAACACTTAATGTTTCCTGGCTTTCTAAATAAAAGAAGTAAAAATAAAGTTAAGGCTACAGTATGCCACCACCGCTGCTGAGGGAGTGTATTTTAAAAAGGCAGAAAATACCAGTAGCAGCAGAGGTTTAAAAAGCCGCTGACCATCTTCTTAACCCCCCACCCTCAGCCACTGGCCTGACACACCCTACCCAGACCCAATTCCCCCTGTTTGCCTTTTAAGTTGTGGACTCGACCGTGCGCCCACTTCAGACCACCATAAACATGTCGGTCCCTGATGACAGAGTCGGCCCCGGGACGTTTTATATAAATTGACCTCAACTACAGCTCATTAGAAGCCCTAAATTGGAACCATGCAGCCTGGGAAGTGTAAATGTTACAACAGGAGAGTCGGTAGCATCAGGGGGGTTCCAGCTGTACAGGTCTTCCCTCTGTGATGAAACTCCTCACTGTTATGTATTAAAACTGCTCTTATCCACTGCGTTTTTCTTCTTTTTACATTTTTTTTTTAAATGACGTAGTAAGAAGGATGTTGGGAGAAAGATTTTAACATATCTCTGAAATAGTTTTACCTACTTATCATGTAATTCAACCACCACCTGTCAGGGTTATTAACACATTATAAAGATTCACTCTTTGAATAATTATTTGTCTGGTGCTGTAGTGCACAACACATCTGTTGCAGACTGAATTTAGTCTTTCCTGAGGCTACTGTATCTCTCTTTTAGTGGTGAGTCCACCCACCTCAAGTATTTTTATTAGTCTGCAATACAGCCTGAATTATCTAACAAAAAAACTGGTCAGAAAGACACAAGTGCCACTTGTTGTGATTTTCACTTTTGCACAAACTCAAGACAGTGTCATACAGTGTGGCAGCACAATCTCAAATTAGATATCTTTCAGAGACTAAAATGTAGTTGATGGTCAGTGCAGCTTCTCCTCCTCATTCGACTCTCCACATCACGTCTGTCGTCCTGCATCCTGCATCCTTAATTGGGGTCCTTTGTTTGACCGCCTCCCTCAATAAACAATACAACCACAGCTCCCCTGTCCTAATCCCCTCTGCTCCTCTCTACTGACTCTGCTGGAGCATCGCTCTCGGTAATTACCCCTCTCAAGCTGGAGAGTGGAGTAATTGTCCTGAGTGTAACTACAGTGGCTCTCTGAAAGGGGGTCATTGTGTGGAGTTAAGACTTCACTTCAGTGGATGGCTTTGTTTGTGCTGCAAAAGATAATGAAAGTATTTGGTTGGCCACGGTGAGGTGGAAATATAGTAAGATATGAAAAAACTACAGTGAGGAGAGGAGGGGATGAAGTGTGGAGGAGCGAGCTTCATGCTTAAGGAACCACCGCTTTTCTTCTTTTTTTTTTCTATCTTAAAACTTCTTTGCATACAAATAACACCAGCGGAGAAAATGCTTTTGAGAATTCTTTACTTTTAAAAGCACCAACATTGTCAGGATTCCACACAGCAACTTTTACATGTTTACCTTTATGAGGTTTAATGCTTTATCACTATTTACAGTCTCTTATACCCTCATTTCACAACAAGTCAGCAAACAGTGGTAGTTCAGATCTAACATGAGCAAAATTATGAACAACAAAACAAGCTCTCATGTTCATGTTTCTTTTAACTGATGCGTCATAGAGATTTTTTTTTCATTGTTGAAAGTTACACAAAATATAGAAATTACATAGAAAAGTAGAAAAATAACACACCTAACAATATCCATATATTGTTGTAAATATATAGTATGTACAAACAAGGAGAAGCCCTTATTAATCATTACTTTGCCAGGTGTGGAAGACTTCACAATTAAAAGATTATATAGAAATAGTTTACACACACATCTAACTTCAAGATCTATAAATAAATCTTTAAAAACATAGCCCCAAACTCCACCTTATAACTAATAAATAAGAAAAAAAAAATCTTAATTTAATGCATTTTCTTTTCCTTTTTGGCCAGCTTCAACCATCTTGCGTTACTTCAGGCATTATTTTTCCTGCACGGTGCAAGATAATCTTCCATGTGTATAATTTAAGACATAAATTAGATTATTTATGTAAATATGAAATTAAATTAAACATAGTAAGAAGCAAACAGCAATCAAAAGTGAAATGCAAAACCTTTTACATTAAAAAGTCTTTGGCAACAAGAAGCAGTAAGTAAAACTGTCCATTGATTGTTTCAAAATAATGAATAAGTATCAAAGTACAGCTGTAAATCAGATTTTTCTCTAGGCATGCAATGCTCCATCAACTCCATCATTCTAACCATAAGTCTCCTTCTAAAACGTCTTTCCTTTTGCGGCTTCAGAGCTCTTTTCCTTCTGCTTTTGCAGATTAAATTTCCCCAGTGGTTTGTCTCATTTGAAAGGCAGAAAATGTGTACAGGATACCAAATGTGTGCACGAGCGTGTTTACTTGTATTTGTGTGTGTGTGCGCATGCATGCATTATATATGCTTGCACATTTGCACAAAGTTTGCACATGCGCCTGTTATATTTGTGTTGATGTACATGCTGGCTTGGTTGCTCATGTTTTTGTGTGTGTTTATGTCTGCCTGTATACATTTGTGCACTGGTATATGTTTGCAGGTTTTTGCATGTGTGTGTGTGTGTGTTGTCCAGAAAAAACAAAGTGATTGCTACCTGCAAAATGTTCAGTCATTTATCATATCAAGTCTTTTCAAACATGGCCTGATATGCTTTGTGTGACTCGAAACAAAATATTGTCTTTTTTATTTAAAATGTGAATTTGTCACCATAAAAACAAACCCACCATGTCTCTAAAGTACTTGACAAAAGACTTAATACAGTCAGATCTCCAACAGTCCGCTGCTGTTCTCCACTCCATTAGGTGTGCCAGTCTTCATTGGTTCATCTCCATTGGTGATTTGGTCAGCGACAGGATTGGTGGGTACAGCGCTGGTGTTGAGCTCTGTGGTCTCTTCACTCCGAGGGTCTGCGTCTCCCTCCACAGCTACAGCTTTCCCCTGCATTGCAGAATCTGCGTGGGTCTTCTGATGCTTCGAGAGGTGGTCGCTGCGTGTGAAACGCTTGTTGCACAGTAGACAGGTGAACTTCTTCTCCCGTGTGTGGGTGCGCACGTGCCTCTCCAGTTCGTCAGAGCGGGTGAAACGTTTCCCGCAGAACAGCCAGTTGCAAACAAAGGGCCGCTCGCCAGTGTGCCAGCGCAGGTGGGCTTTGAGGTGGGAGGCCTTTCCGTAGACCTTCCCACAGCCTGGGATGTGGCAGCTGTGAACAGGCTTCTTCCTCAGGGAGGCAGCCGAGGCCCCCAGCCTCTCCAGCTCCTGGCAGTTGGGGCAGTCACATGAGGATCTGGTGGGCGCTCCCCCTCCGCTGTACCCCCCTGATGCCCTAGCAGGCTTGAGGCCCATGGGACTCTCTATCAGCCCTGCGCTTGGCACAGGCTTGGGCTTGTACATGTCCTGGGGCAGCATGTGCTGGGAGGGCTGGAGGAGGTGTGAGGAGGAGCCCAGTCCCACAGAGGGGTACGGAGCTGGATTGAGTGGCGTAAAGTCGGTGCTGTAACTGGGCAGCTGTGGGCTAAGGGAGGCCTGGGGTGCTACAGGCTGCAGGGACGCCTGTAGACCTCCGTCGGTCTGGGGCTGGGTTGCTGACAGCCAGTTGGAGTTGGGGTGGACATCCCACCAGGAGGACGTGGCATTAGCTGGAGCAGCAGTGATGCCAGGGTGGATACCAGCTTTATACCAGGAGCCATAGGGGTGTGTCATATCCAGCGAGGTATAGACACTGGTGAGGCAGTCCGCCGTAGCGTGGGCCTTGGATACTAAAAGAGACGGGTCCTGGGAGACGGAAGTCTGGAAGGAGTGGGAGAAAGGGTTATATTCTGTAGTGTAGCCTCCGGCTGAAGGAGGGGGGCTTCCAGTTGGGGTAAGCAGCCCGCCGCCTCCTCCTCCAGCTGTGGTGAAGGAGCCAGTGTAGGAGTCCGCCAGGCCACTGCCGTCTGCGGTCCGTCCGTTCTTAGCTGTCTGAAGGTCAGAGGTCATGGTGTAGGGCTTCTTTACTGGAGTAGTACTGCCGGTCTTACCGGGTGTAGCAGAATCCCTGACGGGGCTTGTGCTGCCAAACTTGTTACAGGTAGCAGTTAACATAGCCAGAGGACTGGAGCCATAGCGTGCGTCTTCCTGGGAGGGAGGAGACACAGGAGAAAATGAGACTTTCTGTCTACAGGAAATGGCTGCTTGCTGCTGCTGCTTCTGTCAGTGTCAACTCTAATAAAAAACGTATGTCTGACTGCCACCGCTGGCTTTTCCTACTCTCTCTGTTTTCAAAGTGGTCAGGGCAGTTTCAAGCAATGAATGTTTATGCTTGGGAAAGTTCTACCCTCCTCAGCAAAGGAGGAATTCCCTCGCTCTTTAGTTTCACTTACACCACTATCTTCAAGCTATTCTTAATCTGGCATTCATGTTTGCTTTGTAACGTTTTGTCTCCAAACATACAGAAACATTCGGTGTATAACTTATGTATAGGTGCTGTACTATTAACTGAAGCTGTCTCTCAGTTAAAGCAGACACTGATATCTTGTCAAACATGTTTTTTTGTTTTTCTCAAATGGTCACCGCGGCATTTAAGATGTTAGACAAACTAATGGTACATTGTGTCACCACAGTCTCACCATAGCTCTGTTTAATTTTATCACAAGTTTGAATGAACCATTATCTCTATTCATCATCATGCAATTCATCGTCGTGTTTCGTGATCGCCAATTTATGACATTTCATGTAAACATTCCCAGTCTTCATTAGCCCCTTTTTGAAAACACCAAGGAATGTGCAATACTCCTCTTTGTAGTATTTGCCTTTTCCGCATTGCAGGTATTTAACACCACAGCACAACATATCTGAAGTCCACCTTTCATTTGCTGCCACACACTCTACACGTGGATGGAACAAATGAAAAATCACCATTACTGTATATCCCTAGAAATGCTGTGGTATCATTGTATCATCATTATTGTGATAATCCTACATGGAATAAATGTGTTTAAAAGTTGTCTTTTTCAGTTCAGGTCCACTACTTCGTTTTAATCCTATAAATTTGCCTAAAATATTATTATTACCACAATCTTTCCTTTCAGACTGAGTCTCCGTTCAGAGGTTCATTAGTGCTCACCGCCTTCACTTCCAACAGGCGCTGGGTTCAGTTTTTAGTTTAAACGCGTTTCATCACAGACTTTAAGGTCTTTTATCACCCAGACAATGTCCTCTTGCCCCATCTAATGACGACTGTGCAGCTTCTTGTTATCACACGTTAGTTTTCTCTTGCATATGGAATCAACACACCTTGAGGAAATGTAAATCCAAGGCATACGCAAAGATAAACGGAGGTTAAGATGTGAGCAGTAAAGTTTCACAAACCAACCTCCATCGGCAGCACGCCTTTTAATTTGCTTTAAATCCCCTACTAATAAAACCTAAGATCTTTCCTCACTAATGCACATTATAATTTTCAGAATCCTGTCATGTCACACATTCAGACACCTCCAAACTAAACCGGTTTAAGTTCCCTCACTTCAGCTGACAACTTGCTATAAACTTTAACTGGAATTTCAACAACATCCACATCATGAAAGAGACTGTGTGAAAAGGAAGAAGGTGAAGAAGACAAAAAACATAAATCAGATCTACTTACAATTACATTCCCTACCTCCAGAATAGATGCGGCCATCCCTGAGAAACTAAATCCTAAGGAAGCTGAGGGAGTGGGAGAGGCGCAGCTCTGAGTCCCGGGACAGTTTGGAAGAAGTTGGGCTGTAACGCGGGGAAGTGTTTTGAGGCACGGGGAGCCCGCCCCCTAATTACAGGCTCTGGGCTCTTTGAGGACTCGCTAAGAGGCAATAAAAACCCAGAGATGGAGGAGAATGGACGGAGATTGGTGGATACTAAGAGGACATCCCACCTCCCCAAACGGAGAGTGTCGAATCATTTTTCAAGATAAATGCATGAATGGGTTACTCATCAATCACCATGCGGACATTATTTCAATCTCACTGGCATTATTTTTTCCACTGGGATTAGTCCAGTGGAGTCTGTAAGAAACCACCACAGTTAACATCATCTCACGGAGAGGTTTTTTTTTTTTTCCCCCCCATAAAGATAAAGCTGTAAATTGTATTTCTGCTATGAGACACTATAGGAGCACTGCACATAAGAAGTGAAAACCCCGACTAAAGTTTTCTCTTTTTCCTGTGAGAGAGGAAAAATAACAAAAGAAGATGTAGGCTCGGTTTGCGCCACATTAGAAAAAAAAAAAAAAATTAAGCTGACCGAGTCTGTGGTTTCCATCTGAGATTTTATTATTCTGGTTTCAACCCTCTCTCTGTTTCCAATATTCTTAAATGCAGTTAACTGCCTTTTTAGACATTAACTGTGATGGTTAAAGGGGCTGAACTACTGAGACAGGCGAAGAAGAAAAGGATCCAGTCATTAAATAAAATAAAGAAGAGATTATCGCATCAAATAAAATGAATTCAAACGGGGAGCTCGCAGAGGGGAGAAGACTGGCAGGACCGTTTCCTCTGAGCAGGACGTTTGATAAAAAGAGCAAGAAATGAAAGAGGAAAGCTGTCAGGAAGTTTGAAAATGGAAAAGTATTAAGTCTTTGCATGGACGGTTTTTCAAGTCACTTTAAGTCATTATTGATTTTCGAGTCTGAGATAAAAAGCCCTTCAGAGGGAAATATGTATTCACCCAGTTTAGCTTGACTTAACAATTTGAATATTTGTCCCCAAACTTTTGCATGTACAGTAAACTAATGACAGTCAGACATGCAGTAAAATGTCATTACAAAACTTTATATTCATCATATAACCCACTCCAGTAAATTATTTCTTTTTCTTAAGATAGTATAAAATAGTTCAAAAATAATTACACAAATCCACCACACCCTTTTTAAAATTGTATTTATTGTATATATTTACATATGTCAAATATTCATACAAATCATAGCAGAAACAGTCATGGATATTAACGTTACATTAAAAATGTGGCCTTAAAACTTTGTTGAACTTTGTTCCCATATGTTGTGAAAAACAGATGAAGGTGGAAAAAAATCTTTTTACAGAAAAAAAGGTGATTTATCCATCTTAATTTGAGTATTTGGAAAAATTAATCTGTAATCTATGAGATAAACTTTCTTTTATTTCATAGATTTTAAGTAATATTATTTAATTGCTGTTATTTAACTGTGCAAGGTTCCTAAACTGAATATCAATGTAAATAGATCAGGTTTATGAGGTAAAATGTTCATTTTAGTTTTATTTATCAGTTTAAAAAGACAAAAACTCAACTTTCAGTCTCAAGGAAGCCAGATTCTCAGCGCCTTTTTGTGGGCGTCTCGTTTTCTGAAGGAGAGCGCAGAAGATTAAAATTGTTGTCAAAAATAAACATATAATTTCTGTCCTTATTTTCTCCTCAATTACAGGGCATGGTCAGAGCTGGGCTTGTCGTTCTGGAGAGTCTGGCCCTCACATGAACACAGCGGCTATATTTGGCAGTCTGCTCTCCAACTGACCTTCATCGCTTTATTTTCTTATTCCAGAAGGGGTGTGAGTAGAAGAACAAAGGCCACTACACGCAGCAGTTTACACTGTCACACACTCCTACAGGCTTGTGCAAACGGACATATAAACCTATGAACCTCACCTCAAACTGAGGGCAAAGTGTCACAGAAGGCAAAAGATTACAACACCTGTCTGTCTGTCTGTCTGTCTGTCTGTCTGTCTGGAAGGAGTAGGAGAAATCTGTCTCCTATAGACAGACTATCTCGTGTCGAAGTCCTCAGAGACACATCTGTTTTATACGTGGCGATCTTTTCGCATTTTCTTAGATATTACCCTCCCCTCTCATTTGACACATGGTGTGTTACTGGTGTTAGTCTTTAAGTGAACTGCACCTTTTCTTCTTAGAGCTCATCAGTGCTTTCTGTTTTACACTCAAGTGAAATGAGAGGGGAGGTAAAAAGCTCCTATACTGCAAAAGCAAAGTGGTCCACACTGTGGCCGCTTTTCCCTATTTTTATGGGACTTGTAGTAATCTAAAACTTTGGCGTGTTCCCATTTACAGGTCTCTTCAAAAGACAGCAAGTGAGATCTATAATTAGAGAATGCGTTAAGCTCTTAACAGCCTCTTCAAAAAGCTTTCTCTGCTCTATTTACTATTTTCTGCTCTGTGTGGTTTAGATTTTTGGGTACGTACAGTAGGCGCTGCAGGCTTGATGAACCTTGGGGCGTTGGGTGGGCACGATTATGTTGCTCAAGGCTGATTATAGGTTTCATATGGATAGTTACTGTCCATATGACAGCTATCACATGTATTAGTAGTTTCAGGTTTTTGTAGTGTTGCTAGCTCATTAACCCAAGTCCTTTTGAACGCAACAAGTGGCTACGATTGCTAAATCGTTTTCTCTACATTCACAGTACTTTCTATACTTTCTTCTATACTCTCTAGGTGATTCCGGCCAAACTAGGTGATCGATGACACGCACGTAACTCAAGCAAGCATTTTGCATCTCTTCCTTATTATGCGGCCAGTTGCCCTCAAAGAATTCTGGGTAAAGACCCCCAGTTTAAACACCTCAGTGCTCTGAATTGTATCTCAGTGCTGGAGCTTAGGTGACCAGATACACCCGCACTGATCTGATAGTAAATGGATATTTGGATAACACTGAACTTGTCCTGTTTTATTCAGTATCATAGGGGAAATGACACTGATAACCAAAGAGGAACCTCTTTAGATGCAAAAAAAAAAATAAAATCAATCCATGTGCAAATATCCTTTGACCAAGTTGTATGCACTTGTAATAATGTTGAAGAGCCTATTATTTTCTATCGGCATGCAGGCACTTTTTACCACAGTGTGGGACCATTTGAACCTTGGCTACACGTGACATTACTTCTTCAAAAACCTGGACTCCAGAGTACAATTACTTTTTCACTGTTGGCAATATGAATCAGAAAATCTCAAGACAATAAGTACTTGATTACCATAGTTGTACACAGGCATTTGGTGTAGGTGTACACGTATGGTATGACTACATTTCAGAACTCACACTGACCTTGTTACAGTCCGTGTGTGTGAGCTTCCTGCCATATACCAGGCCGTCATAATTTGTAACAACCATCAAGAACAGAGACAGTTTGCTCTCTGTGCATTGGCATATGCTAATTGCTGGATTTTTGTTGTGTGTTTTTGAATAGAAATTATAATGTTTTCCAAAGCCCTGGCATCAACTTCTTGTGCATTCTGCTTGTCGCTGGCAGAATTTTTAGCCTTTTTTGTCGCAGAAAATGTTTCACCAGGAAGCAATAAGGCTGTCTCCAACATGGGCTGTCTCCATCAGTGGTCAGCTTTTCCGTGCAAACCTCCTGGTCGAGCCGCTGGCAGAGATTCCTCTGGTTGCTCAGCTCGATAGAAAATGAAACCACTCCCAGTGACAAGCTGACTGAAGTGATGGCAGTGAGTGCGCAGTTTGTTTCGCTGCATCCAAGTCTTCTGAGAGGAGATAGTTCATAGTTCACCTTTTTGCTGTTGTCACCACAGGACAGAAAAGCCTGATGGTTGGAGTTTAAGTTCTTTGTTTGGTGTGCCAAGGATGCTCAAGTGTGTGAAAAGAAATGAGACAACAGTGGTGATGTGAAGGCAGATTGCTTCTTACACACACTCCTCTTAACACTGCATGGTTTATTTACCTTTTGAGCACTGAACTAAATGTGGCTGTAGAAGCTGGTCTTGTTGGTGATGCTCAGTCAGATTCTTACTCTCTCTAGTTCTTCTTTTATCAGATATTTTCTGACAAAACTATGGGTTTGCTACTCTTAAACTGTATTGAATTAATCTCTTGTGTGTTTATGAGTTCTTGTACAGCTGATTTACATCCAGACGACATTAAACAGTGATGTATTTCAGACAATTTCAAACAATATCCGGCCGTGTTTAGTATTGTCAATGAATGTGTGTGTATTTTATAGTGTTTTATAGTTATAAGTGTAGTGTACTGAGGTGTGCTTCGTAACTGTTAAAATCAGGTCAATCAGGACAATGCTGCTTGTCAGAAGAAACTGTACAACAGTGCTGCAGCTTACATCAAATGATCAGCCAGAAAACAAGAGAACAGGAATGTCACTTCACTTTTGAGATTTTTTTTCATTTCAGATTCTTCCACTTAAAACAATCTAGATTGAACTCTTTCGTCTTAACCTTTCAAAATCCTTTCAAAATCATCAGTACGTGCTTGAGTAGGGAATTCAAGCAGCGCAGGCTTGTCGTACTCTCAGTAACTTTCCTTTGCACACAAGTTCATCCAGCAGACATCTTTCTTGAGGCTTCACCAGATAATTCATCTTGGTGGTAACGAAAGTGAAAGCACAGCAGCAGTACAAACAAGTACGAAACAAAGAAGTGGGACCCCTTAGATGTTAGGACATGTCTATACGTTGACATCACATGCTTGGCTTTTATTGCATCTTTCTTTTGGGGGTGAATGGCCTTCTGTTTTCTGCATTGGTTTTAAATTGGTCTCTTGGTATCATTAGGCCATTACAGCAACCAAGTAAGTGTGTATAATGGTGGATCAATGGAATATCTCGCCATAATGCATTTCCCTTGACATTCCCCTCTGGGCTGCAACCCTCAGAAAATTAACAATGTTAATAATACTGCGACGGAGGGGGAAAATTGAAATGATTAGATGTGTTTTACTTCACTGCTGATGGAAATGTGGTGAGAGGGAATCAGGGTCAGGGATAGACTTGCCTTGCAGCCTGACTCCGTGCTATTTTTCCAGGCTGTGTGGTCAAAGATTCAGAGAGCTTGTCAACGGAAAATGAGAGAGCGAGAGAAGTGGGGGAGAAGAGAGAAAGAGGGAGACGTATAGACAGAAAGACTGGGGGAGAGAGAGAGAGAGAGAGAGAGAGAGAGAGATGTGGTGGGTTATACAACGCACCAGTGAATATCATGTTCATTTGTACTGCTGTTGATGCTGCTGATTGTGGCATCAGCTGTTAGTCACTTCGGCCTTTTTGAGTCAGACATGAAAAGCGACAACATGCTTTTAATAAAATGACCTGCCTGGTTCGAGTGGTCTGTCTCTACTTTGGGGCATGTCGGTGGTTTTGAGTAATTCAACCACCAACAGGCTGCATGTGAACCAGTGGACAGAACATATTCAGTCGCCAGACATGCTGGTAATCACATGTAGCAATGAGGAGAAAGTAATCCTTTCCTTATAGAAATGCAAATAGAAAAGTAGCTAAATGTTTCCTGCTGCTTATTACTTTGAATATTGTTTCTGAGGACCAACACAGTTCCAATCTGACATCCCCACCCCCAGCCAAGTCTAGCTCGGTCCCGTCTCGCTGTGATGTCTCAGTGACCACACTTGTCAGATATAATCCCACATGGCACGATTGTTTTCCTCTATAAAGAATTTTTACTGTTCCCAGAATGACAGAGATATTATCCCACTTTGGAATCGCAAATGTTGTGTAACATGCTTAATATGTAGTTTATCATACGGGGCATTACATGCAAGTATCAGCTCTGGAAACACAAAAGTCCATCCACTCCTAAACAAATCCCAGTCCACCGCCTTCTTGCTGTATACAAGCTGACATGTGGCCTGTAATCTCCCTGTCTGTCGAGGAGACCTGCGGCCACCTAATGACCCCAACAGGCGTCATGCATGCAATTGCTCAGGATGGCGCAATGACAGTCTCTTTCAGTATCACTTTATGCATACTTTGTCAAATGAGAGGGACTTTGAGGAGTACTACGCTTTTCACTGGATGCTGCAGGTTGTCTGGGAAGCAACATACATGCAGTGAGGCACGGCTGCACATGTGGTTGATCCTAAATCCTAATTCTTACACGTGGTACACGATGGAAGAATATTTGATTTTATGGCAGAGCTGTAAACTGTCAAACTCAGACGTAAGTCACAAACATGACGACTTTAGACTTGATTTACTTGAGGCAAAGTGTTGTGACCTGGTAACATCCCAAAAGAAATGATAAAAAGACCAAAAACGCACACATGATTCTCTTCTACTGATACTTGTTCAGTACAACAAACCCATATACTCGACTCAGCCTGGCTGCTGCTGATACCACTTCTCACCAGATTTGCAGTGAATGTCATGTACCAGAGTCGCAGTAGCTTGTTAGCCTGTTAGCCTGAGGATATTATGTCTAGCTTTGGCCTGACTGCTGCTGCAGTTTGGTTGATAGTTGGACAACTTTAGTGCTTGTCAGTGTTTTGTATTTCGATTTGAATTTTTTCATCATCTCCAGGTCATTTCTCATTTCTGTCATGATGCAACATGTATCTGAAACTGACAATTCAACTAGCATGCCTGCTTCATGCAGCGATTGGCTGGGTGTGCAGAGGTTGGAAAGTCGACAGGATTTCTCTGTCAAAATCCCTTTTTTTCAACCTTCCCGCAACTACTTCTGCCACTTTTTGTGTGAATGATTAAGTACAACACCATGAATGTCTCTGAGGAAAGACTCATTCCCGTGTGCACGATTATTTCGTCTCTCTCCTCTCCATGACAGCAGGCCTTTTTGTCCTTCAAGCAAAGAAAGTAAAGAATTTGCTTTCAGACATAGCTTTGGATTTGCCCCAAACACTACCTTTTATTATGCCAAAGAAGCTAAAAACTCACAATGTCCCGTCAACATTATTCAGCCTGGTGGGCGACATGTGCAAACCAAGTCACATAAGAAAACACAAGCGCATAAATACTAATTTTCGTTGATTAAGCGAAGAGTGGTTGAATCCAGGGGGCCAGTAGCAACTCTTATATGTGATTTATTGACAGACGATGTTCGTGTATTTTCATGCTTCCACATGTTTCATCTGAATTATCAGTTAAGCCTGTTTCCTTGCTGCGACACCTCTGATATGTTGGCTGCTTTTTGCTGTCACATGTAAACCTTTATTGATTTCTTTGAACCGTGTCATGTCAGAAGGCACTGAGCTGTACCCCACAGGGGTTACAGCCCACCACCTTCCCCTCTCCCCCCACTGGTTTATACATATTTAGTCAATGCCCCCAGACCCTGACAGCAGCTGGTGCTGAGGTTTGGGTGGGAGCTCATTACTCCTTGGTGGAGCCCTGCCAAAAGGAGGGGAGGGTTTTTAAAAGGAGTAAATTGAGGTTTTCTTTTTTGGGTTACTTTATTTTGTACGGGCAAATCCGACTCCATGCGTCGTGTGATCTGTTCCATGTGTCGTGTGTGTGCCACCAGCAGTCATCTCTGGTCTCCTCACCCTGGAAATAACTTCCGTTCTCCATTTAATGAACTCCCCTCTCGGATGTGCTTATTTCACTGAAATAACCAGATTTTTACACTGCATTTGGTAAAGCCAATTTACTCTCTTCAGAAGTCAAAGTTATTTATGCATTTTTCAATTTTTTTGATATAACACTGTCCTGGATTTTCCTTAGAAATAGTTCATGGTTTAGCACAATTATGTCAACCAGCAGTCTTATATAAAAACCTGTACACTTAACTTGTAACTTATAAAATCTAGATATAAATTAAGTGCTTAAATATGATAATATTCTATAGTCAGTGATAGAAAGTAACAAAGCAAGTCGTGGCCCTTTGTTTCGTTTCTGTTCTTGCTGCACTTCCACCAAAGAGACGTTTTCCCCTCTAAACTTGTCAGATGGTTTCATTTATTCACAGAAAATCACAAATATATCAAAGATAAAAGAAAAGTCCAAAGCATGCCTTAAAATGTGTTTTGTAAAACTAAAACTGTTTTTGATTCTTTCCCATCCCATTCATTAATCATCTCACGAACCCTCATGTATTTTTTTAATATAAAGTAGTTAAAACAAGCTCCATCTCGATCAGCTACAGTAACAAAACGCTGCTTAAACATTGTTGCAACAGTATTAACAATCCAGTAACGTCATATAATAATATATCAGTCAGAGGAAACACTTTTCTATGTAACAAATACTTTTATTTGTAATATTTAAAGCAGATTTTGCCGATAAAACCGTAAGACGGATTTTGAAAGCAGGATGTTCACTTGTAGTGGAGAATATTTAGATTGTTGTATTGATACTTTTCGGTAAGTAAAGGATCTGAATACTTCTTTCACCTCAGCTTATACTTTCACAAGTTTTACTTAACGAATCTTACAAAATACAAACCGGCACGCTGTGAGGGCTTGTAGCATGTCCATAACTGTGAGTGTTTCTGTCTGTATAGAATTTCTTTTTTCTCCCTCATGAGATCCACTTAAGCTTCGTGGTCCGCCACTCGCAAGACAAAGCCTCCATCTCTCTAGCTCCTTTACTCCTAACAGAGGATCGTTCAAAGCTTTACATTTGATGTCTTAGTGCCATAACGATGTGGTTTGGAGGACTGGAATGATTGTTTATTTATGAGAGACATATTGCGCTGCAGGAGAGGGATAATATCTTCAAGTGGGTCAAAAGAGTGCGTTCGTCTCGATGTTGTAGACGGGTGACCAAGAGTATCAGATGTCCCTATTTATTGAGTGATTGTGTGGAGCAGACGTGAAGTGCTCTTGACTTGTGTTTCCTCTTTTGGAGAGGAGACTGATGTGGGCACTTCCTGGTGATACTGATCAAGACGAGAGAGGGGGATCAAGACGGGGTTAGTAAAAGAAGGGTTTGGATTAAAGCAGGGTTCAAAACTGTCAAACCTGGTGCTTCATAGATGCAAACGGTCCAGAGTGTGAATGTGCAGCAGGCTGGAGCTGGAAAAAGGCTGTAAGTTCTCAGAAATGGTGAGAGGAGTGGGCAAGGCATACAATACAGAAATAGAATGACATTATAGGTAGGTAAAATAAGCAGGCCGTACCTAAAGGGGACTTTATAACTTATAACCTAAAACCCCTGAAATCAAAACAAAAAGGCCAAGCCACACCATATGTGTGCAAAAGGAAGCTCAAGTCTTCTCTCCTTTAGACCACCCAACGCTTCACCCACACACTCTCCTGAAAAACACTGAGACTGTGCAGGACTGAATCCACCAAACTTCACATATTTCACAAGATCTTGGAACTAAATTTAATACTTTCAGTTCATCTATTCTTTTATGATTGTGAGAAACACCAAACCACGCAACTAAAACAGACAGATTAAAGGTGCTGGGAATTTTATTTGTCTTGAATGAGAGGGACCCTATTGTTAAACAAAAGTTGGGGCAAAACTTAAGGAAGCCAAATAGGACGTTTTTTTTAAATTCAGCCTGAGATATGAACAATTTCTTCACACTGAGTGAGTCTACTGGAGCGTAAATGTAGAAATTCTCCCAAAGCCCATGGCGCTTTGACTGAAAAAAAAGAAGAAACCTTCCTTCCCCCCACTTGCCTGAAGCCACAGCATGTGGTCTACTCTGTTGCTGCTCTAAAAATGGAAGGCGGGCGGCCTCGGGAGTAGCCCAGAACAGCCTCCACCGTAATGGCCGTGTGGGTGTGGCCCCTCGTAGATGGCTTTTGAGGGGGCCCCTCCCGGACGCCCGCACCCCTTGCCAGCGCCCAAGGGCTCCAGGCTGCCTGACCAGAGACACCGCGATGCGGCCCACGCTGAACCCAGGCCGAGCCGGGCTATGGTGGGCTGGGCTAGGCCATGGCCAGGACAGGCTCCACATCTTCTTCATGGCAGGTTCCTGCACTCCTGCCCTCTGCTGGGGTCACAGAGAAATAAGACAAAGAATGTGCGAAAAAAAGAGAGAATAGCCCATCAAAGACATGAATGTCTAACTGTCTGAAGTTTGGACGTTTAGTTACTGAAAATCGGACAAACACTGCCTTACAGTGCCACTGACATTGTTTCTTTCTATTTATTTACTGATTTATTCATCTCATTGTATATATTGTTCTAACTTCGACACCGAAAAAATAGAGATGTTTCTATCCCATAAAAATAAAAGCAGAAACCATGAAAACCATTAAATCATTATAATACTTCACAAAACTTTCTCAAAGGTTGGTTGTGTGATAGAATATAAAAAAACAATGTGACTAAATACATTTACTCATGTACAGTAAAGTAAGTGCAATTTTGAAGTACTTGAATTTTACTTTAGTATTTCAATTTTCTGCTATTTTACTGTTCAACTGCATTTCAGAGGGAAATATTACACTTTTCACGTATGTGTGACAGCCACAGTCACTTTGAGAATTATGATTTTAAATACAAAACCTCCAATGAGTCTATAAAATGTGATGCTTTGCTTTAGGGTAAACCGCCAACAGCTACCAATACTGTGCTTTTATTTTAAAGTAACACATGAATACTACTTCCACCAGTGCAACATTTGATGTAAAAACAAACACAGACTGTGTGCAGTCAGTAGTAGGTGCCTGGTAAAGTTTGACGCCAAAAAATGAGAGAATGAAATGAGCAGGTATGTTATGCGCTACCATTTCCACTGTTTTAATGTGGTGAAGAAAAGGCTTTTATCCTTAAGGGGATCTTTGGCAGGTCAAACAAACACTGTACAATTCCATGTATGCATCCTGTTGAGGAGTAGCCTGTCATTGAAAGAAACATACAGCAACAAACCCTGAAGAACACCATCTATCTGAGCTCAGTTTTTACATCTTGAAGCCCTCTAATACAGAGAAAACTGAAGTTTTAAAGCAGCGTGAACACACCAGTCTTATTATGTAGCAACACATCTTATCAAAATTCCTCAGTTGCTGATCATGTTGATTTTTAGCCTCATGGCCCGTAGAGCCAACATGCACTAAACATATGTGATACATCATTGCACTGTCATTGCACGTTTTGCATGTAAAACTGCACATCTGACGCTAATGCGGCCTGAACGGTGATAGTGAGTGATAGGGTGAAGCCAGCCAGTCACCTTCTGGTTTGAATCAGCGGAAGGGGACTGGAGGGGGTTGCTCTTGGTAGGTTGGCTTTTATTGCTTCTCCCCTTTGGTTTTAAACAGATCTGCCTGTTTGTGGAAGTGTGGCTGGCGGTTGGCTCCTCAGCTGGCAAGGCAGCGGCGTTTAATTGCCCTTTGTTGTGGCGGGTTGGGGGAGAAGGAGGCCCTGTGGTCGCCACTGCACAATGGTGCTTTGGCTTGCCAGCACACACGCACTGACACACACACACACACACACACATGGATGCTGGGCACATGCACCTACACACTCACACAAGCGTGCTATGCATACTTGAACACACACACTCATCAGCATGCAAGACCAGATGCACATATGTGCACACAAACTAAGTATATAATTGCTAAAATTCCCATGCCCTAATAGCTTCATAGTCTTTATCTGCTTGTCTTTTGTATTCTATAAAAAGTAGATCTCACTCACAAGCCACCATATAATAGTGCACATAGGAAACAGCCTAATAGTGTAACAATTTTGGCTTATAATGGAAATGAACTAAGTGTTGGGGGAAACAAAGGAGGAATTACAAGGGGAATAAACAGAAGCAGCATGGTTTGTATATTTGTGCTGTTCTGTGAATGGGCAAGCATATAATTATCACATTTACGGGGAAGAGCTGCTGAATAATGGGTCATGGTGGGTGTAGTCGAAGGGTAGTATATCCTGATCTGCCCCTCCCAGTGTGTGTGTGTGTGTGTGTGTGTGTGTGTGAGAGAGAGAGAGAGAGAGAGAGAGAGAGAGAGAGAGAGAGAGAGAGAGAGAGAGAGAGAGAGAGAGAGAGACATTTGATTAACAATCTTTCAGGGCTTTATCAGATTTATCACACGATGAGCTAATATTTTAACAGTGAGCAACAATTACACGTTCCCTTTAAACCAGATCTCACTCCTGAATGTGTAAAACATGGCACCTTGTGGCTCACACAGTATAGTTTAATGCAGTTTTACATTCCTCCTCCTCGGCTTTGGTGTCTCCAGTGATGCGTTCGTCTCCAGCCAAAAATTTCTTTGCCTTGTTTACTTTTCCTGCAGCCCTTGCACGTGTGTTTATCCAAATCTAAAGTATTCTTTTTTTCTGCTCCTCCGTCACGGTGGCTTTTGTGCTCAACTGTGGTGAGTTTTGTGTATTTTTGTGTAATTTACTCCTACAATTGGAGGAATGATGTGCTCTTGTGCTCTGACCACCCCCCCTCCATCCCTCCCTCCCCCTCCTCCTCCTCCCTCCCAGAGAGGTTCTTTTCCATTGGTGCACTTACTGTAAAGTGTTCCCTCAGCCTCCATTGCTGACCACATCAACTTGGCCAATCACTGATGACTCATTATACACACATAAACAGAACAAAGCACAAACAGTCATCACAGAGTTACTGCATACGTTTACACATGCAGCACAGCAGTGTCTCTCTCTCTCTCTCTCTCTCTCTCTCTCTCCCTCTATCTCTGTCTTTCTTTTTCACCCTCCCCCTCTCTTTCTCTCTCTTTACTTCACTCTCAGCGTCTCCCTCTAACACGCACACACAGCATGGACGCACGTAAAATGAACAGAACGCTACGCCGCTGTAATTTTTGGAAATGAAAATGGAAACTGGCACCAATTAGAGAAACCAATAAAGTAACCTCAGCTCTATACATCTGCCAAGTGGTAGAGGGGATTCAACTGGAGCCTATAGAGTTACATCCAGCCTTTAGGTTATCATCCAGATAACATCATCCAGCTTTGTATCAGTTGCATCTCTGCTACTTCCCTCTTTTCTGGCTTTACAGAAGTAGGACATCATATGAAATGGGCTTTTTAATACTTGGGATGAACTTGTTCCTTGTTGGTTTAATGTCTCATTATCTTGTATATCATAGTTTTTCTCAACAAGACTAAATAATATCACCAGTTTATAGCCTTTCATTAGGTAAGTCAATGCTTACATCCACTGGCAGCACAGTTACAGTTTTTCTCAATCGCTTACACACTATAACTGAGCCATTAACTAAACATCCAAAACCATGACGCCATCTATCAAAAGACAGACCCATTTCCCATTTCCTCACTATAAACAATATTCCCCTGTTTTCACACATGATTCCCATTTGTTTGTGAAAAACTCTACACACAAATGCCTCCGTATATCACTGTCTGCACCATGTGCTCATTCAGAAAACACATGCATTCAATATCATTAACTCAAGTCATCACAACAGGAACTCAATTAACACACAAATCCCCAGGTGGAAACACTAAGAGTCAGAATTGCAGGGCAATAAATAGGGCCTAGAGGCATGTCCGTGTACTTTGGAACAATGGATAATTAAAATGCCAAAGTTGCAAGACAAGAGAGAGGATGAGGATGAGGTGCCCATACATGAGAGGACTATGAGAGAAGCAACAATATGTGCAGGTGACTGCTGCACCTTGTTTCCAGTACACAGAGTACGTACCCATCTCTCATATCATCAGTATATCACTACAAGACTGGACAGTAATGTGTTACATTAACTGCAGTGCACAATTGTTCATTCCAGCACAGTAATACACTACAGTCCTGTATTTGTAGTAAAATGTGTGTTTTTGAACTTCAAATGTTTGAGCTGGATGCCATGACTGACCGACCTGAGGACATCTTCATCGACGAGCCAAAATGAGATGTAGTAATGTATAAAATGTAGTTGGGTATTTTACTGTACATGTCTTTGTCAGTGTGACATATACATATACAGTAGTGCTCCCTTATCCACTAATGTAAGAGGTATATACAGTACTGTTTTGTGTTTCTCTCCCAAGAGTGTTGCTGAAGGATCATCTGGATAGTCAGTGCTGTGCTACAAATTATTTCTCTGAGAACCTATTCTAAATATTTTGGCAGCAGTGTTTTGAACTAATCTCTCCGCTGTGTAACAAACAGTCATGTAGTCTTTGTTTCTGACAGCTTGTGTGTGCTGTCTGAGGGCAAAGTTTGAATTAAATCCAGAAGTGAGGGGTTTGTAGCTTTTTAATATTGTGTTTGAAGATTCGAGAAAATGGTGAGTTGTTCCAGGAATTGTGTCCAAGCAATTGAGAAAAACTGTTACTAGCAGTGGAGTGGTGAGAGGGACATGTTTTGACTCTGTTAAACACTTTCTAATTGTGAACCTAATGGCTGCTGTGATTAATTGGTTCCTGCAGAATGCTGTAGACAAAAAAGGAGAAGAAAGGAGGCAGATGGAGCGGTAAGTTTAATCCTGCCTCTGGTAGAGATGCAGTAAATGGGTAATGATCCTGTGGCCCTCTGGTGCTGATGTGGTGTTGAGAGAGCAAAGGAGAAAGGAAAATAGAGAGAGAGAGACCTGAGCTTCAGGACAACCACTAAATGCTGCCACATTCATCCATGGCAGTGACGCCATGCCACACGCCAGTCACCCGATCAGCCACACACTCATACTGTAGCAGCACACACACATCTCATCACATGTCTCTCTCTTGCTCTTTCTCCTTTCTTAAAAGTGTACACACACATCAGGAACAGTAGCCTACAAACACAGACATACAGCGGTCAAGATCGCTCAAGGCAGTGCACACAAAAAAAAACAACACACAGAAAAAAAAACATTAGCAAAACTGAGAAATTCAACAATTTGACAACATGCACGTGGCATACAAATATGTGCTGCAAATACAGAAAACACGAGCAGTCGGCGTGGAAGGATGAGGCAATAAAACATCGCATTTTAACACGCTGTTCACTTCCTGTTTCCAACCAACTGTGCTTATTTTAACCCAACCCATGATCTTTCCCCACATCTAACTAAACCTTAACCATAGTGTTGTCACATTATAAAACAGTGATTTGAAACAGTTTTGGAAGGCACAGATAAGTGATGTCGCCCTGTTGATAAGAGCGTCAGATCAGGAAACACCTCTACGTGTCGCTCTAGAGGACAACAAGTGAACTAAAAGTGTACTTTGTTGTTTCGTTGGAGGACGTGTTGGTCTGTTGGTGGAGGCTTCATGAAGATGGATCTGTTGAATCTGATTAGGACTGTGTGATGTGTGATAAAGTTGAAAACTCAGGAAAAAGCTAGTAAGTGGACCTTTAAGGGTTCGGCATACTTCTTGTCTTGTTCAGTCATGTTTGAGGGTTAAAGTGTTTACACTGGGCAGAACACTGTGTCTGTGCCAATGTGATAATCAGACTGATTCGGATCCTTGTTGTCCACAGAGAAAGAGACAGAAGTAGTTATGTGAAGAATGAAGTGAGAGCAAGCAAGTTATAAAAAATTTTGGACATAGACTGGCCAATTCTGAGATTGGAAGGGTTTGAATTGTGGTGGTTTCTGGTGATTCCAACGATCCGACCAGTGCTTAGTTTGAAGCAGACTGAGTCCCTGACTTGGGTTTGTTTGTCGAACACATTCTGCTTGTATGATCCTGATATTATTAGAGCTATTGGAGAGGAAGTGAAATGACAGCATCAGTTATTTCAGCAAAATGACACATTTATGGTTACGTGGCAGCAGATATTATGATATTATGGCAGCAGCAAAGGAGGAAGTCAGATGATGTTATGGACCGGATACATTGGTCCATATTATGGACAGCCCATATACGGAAAACATTGGACTTTAAGGGGCTACTGTTCGTTTCCCATTTGCAACCAAAGGCAAAAGGATTTCTTTTAACCTTTCCCTAACCTCAACCTTGTGTTTATTTTCACAACAATGAAGACTAAGGTCCCATGACCTTGATGAAGTAGTCATATTAACCCAAATCACGATATTTAACATAACAAAGCAGGCCGTCTGTATTTTTGGCCATGTACAGAATGTGTTGTCAAATTGCTGAATGCTTTTCTGAAGTGACGTGTACTTTATGTATTTGCAGTATTTCATTTTTCTAAATGCAGCGTTTCGTACAAACATGTTGAAACATTACAGCGACATGAGACAGTGGGGACGTGTCACACAATTATGCATGAGCACACATGCAAAGACCAGACAGGAGACGAGACTTTTCTATACAGACACACAAAAAAACAGCTAAACTTGTGTCGCATTCAGCTCTCTGACTCGCACACAAATAACTACCACACTGGATCCAGTCATCCAGTCCACAGTAATGATGTTCTGGGTGATGTAAATATATGCACAGTCACAAGCTCCTCTGTGTTTTCTTTTCATGAATCCTTCCTCACAATGACTCATGGATCCACTCAAATATTTTTGTATTATGAAAACAATTTCATTCCGGATAGTAGTTTGTTTTCCAAAAGGAAAAGTCCCAAAACCAGTTCTCTGTGGCTCTTTGTGAGCTCCCATTTAGCCATATCCTGACGTTTGCCTCCTTTACTGCTCTTTTCTTCCCCCCAGGCTGTCACTCCCCCTCCGCTCCTCCTGTTCTATACCATCTACCGTTTCCTGTCTCTTTTCTCCTTTCCTGTCTTCCATCCCTTCCTCAGTCTCTCCATCCCTACCACCCCCTCTGTCTCCTTCTCCCAGTCTTTCTGGCCTCTCTGTCTCCCTCTCCCTCAGTTGGACTCATGTGGGACTGATTGAGCTTGAGGATCCAGCCCTCATCAAAGGCCGAGTGTGGTTGAATGCGAGCAAGCCACTGAGGCTCCAATCTCGCACTGGTTAATGAGCCCCCTCTCCCCCCTTCCTCCTCCTCCTCCTCCTCCTCCTCTTCTTCTTCACCCCCCCGAGCCCCGGCATCCCTCCAGCGGCAAGCTCATACGACACAACCTCCCCCTTCCTTCTCTTTTTCCTTTTCCCCTCCTTCCTTCCTCCTTCCCCCAGCCTCTCCACACTTCAGTATTATTGTACAGTATCTCTCTTCCTTCATTCACCGCTAATGCAGCTTCCTTCTCTCTCGTTCATCTAGATTTCAACATTTCAATCCCCAAATTTTCTCCTCCTTTCCTCTTCTCCCTCCCTTGTTCCCCCGTTCCCCTGTCTCTCCACTCTCCATCAGCCACAGTCCCTCTTCAGGCTCAGCTCCAAACCAAGGCTGGCGTCTGTCTCTCTGTGTCCGACCCCCTCCTCCTCCTCTTCCTCCTCCTCCTCCTCTAACCACCACCACCATCACCGCACTGATGATACATACACTCTCTCACTCTCTCGCTGTAGACCCAGACTTTAATCATTGCACGCACTCCAGCCGCACACTTGTGCAAGTGCAGATACTGCGTGCACACGCATAAGCAAAGGCTGTGCACAGGTGGGCAACTTGCAAGCTGCTACAACATTATACGTGCGGCTTGTAAACATACACACACACACACACACGCACGCACACACATACATTGCCATAATTTTACTTAAGCATACATGAATAATTTATAATTTCTGCCTTTGGTTCTTTTTTTACTGTAGTAAAGCAAGAAAAATGCCACAATAATTGGCATAAATGCAGTAAGTCAGTGGTAGGAAAGAACCACTTTTGATTCCACTCCAGATGGTAAATGGGTTTTTGGTCATTAAAATTCAAAGATCGCTTATAAAGTTCAGGAAAGCAGTGAAAAGATGGTACAAACTATGTTGTAATGAAATTCTAACTGCTGGAGAAGTGAGAGAAACTTTATTAGTGGATAAAAAGATACAGCAGTTGAGCGTGACGAAATGAAATAACTACCTAGTTCAACACTGGAGTTAACATGAAGGATTTAGGGTCACAAACTATTATATTTCACCTGCTTCACCTGGTTGTGCTGCATGAAACTGTCACTGTAGATTAGTTTCATGAAGCAACAACAGTTAACTTCTTTAACAAAGAAGATAGATAGATTTTCAGTCATAGTAATAACGTGTTCCCTTTTTGTGCATCTCCTGATTTTTATGCCTCCATCCGTCCGTCCTTCTGCCAGTCTCATTCTTGTGAACACAATATCCCAGGAACACCTCGAGGGAATTTCTACAAATTTGGCACAAATGTCTACTTGGACTCGATGAAAAACTGATTGGATTTTGATGGTCAAAGCTTATAGGTCACTGTGACCCCACAAAATGAGAATAAGAATTCATACGACACAAAAGTACGACAAAATTTCACACAAATGTGTAACAGGAAGGGATGACATTTTATATCCTAAAGGTCAAAGGTCAACTTTGCTGGGACATCACAATGTCCTGCAAAAACACTTTTCTGGCCGTTATTCAGCGCTATAACTTAGTACCAGAAGGGGAGATTGTGACCATATTTCACAGGTGGTAGGATACTGAATTGGTGACACTAATCTCTCAAGAAACATGGATCTATACAGCAACTTGACTGGTTGGTGGAGGCAGTACACACAAACGTGAAGTTTCTGAACTTGGAACAAGATTTATATTATTCATTTGCATCAGTGGGTCACAGCACATAGAGTTTGTTGAACTCTGCTGTTGTTTGGAGACAAAGTCAGGCTCACATTTCCACATTTTGTAATTAAAACATCATATGAAGCCGCACATAGAAATCACATGATGCAGCAGCACAGAATATGCATGACCTAGCATGAAGATGGAAAGTGAGGACAGTTTTAATTTTATGTGGCCTTAAAGGTGTCAGCATTACCACTAAGGAATGAGCTCTAGTGTTGTGATCAGTAGTCGATAGGGACACATTATGGCTGAAAAAACAAGTTTTATGTTACTTTACTTTTTAGTTAAAAACACACACACACACACACACACACACAGATATATACAAAAGTTGAACCATCACCAGGTTGTAACAGCAGAACTTGCATTGGAATAAATATTTTTATTTTCCAAATGCATAATAATCTGATGCTATTTATAAGTCATAAGTAAACAATGACAATGACATACTTACCACCAAGACATTGTCTCAAAGAAAAAGCCTCTCACATAGCTTCTTATCATGCAATAAATAACCTTGTTTACGGCGGACGATTGTTTGAATTTGTTGTGCTACAAACCGGAAATGGTAACATTATGAATAATGAATGAATTGAATGAGAGAATAACTTAGAACTACATGAGATAACGTCAACGTAACAGACTGATATAAGCTACTTTACCACCCCAAATCTCAGAGATTTCAATTCCGAGCAATGATAAGCTTAAAATATTGACATGACACTGTTCTTTGTCCCCCTTTGTCCCCTATTTGACTTCTGCCCAACTAGTCTCTACCACGGCTGTCTAAGACATGTTTACCATATTGCGTGCCTGAAATGTTGAATTATGATTTCACTGAATCAAAATGTGGTGTGTAATTATCACACTTAGCTGCGGTTAGATTATTGTTGTAGAGGAATACTCACCACTCTGCTGGTTGGCTTTGGGTGACAAAAGACAAACAGTCCAGTCTGGCGTGTCTTTCATTAGGGAACCATCCTTGGCAAAAGGACACAGACATGCTACCAACATCAGCATGCAGAGCACATTTTGACAAACAAACAGCCAAAAACTTTCATTTGGCCAACTCAATTAATTAGTTACAGCTGTTCAATCCAGTGGCATCGGTTGTGTTCTCACTCAGCTAAAATGAAATGGAAATAAGTGCACATCACAGAGGTGTAGTTTCAGAGTTGTTGATACAGTATATGTATCCTCAGACTTTAGTCAACATATAATTGCCAACAACTGTTATTCCTCTCCGTACAATACTTATTTGTTTTTGTTTGGTTTTATTCTAGTACACTGGATACACAGCTCCACCAAAAACCCCAGTTATTTTTGCATCCATATAATACTTATGGCCCATTTTGTCATCTGCATTTGTTTAGAGTTTGCTGGTTGCCATCTTTCTTCAATAAAATACTGCCAGTCTGCAACAAAACACTGCCCATGTATCATCACCTTCGCACTCAGCCTCACACCATTTCTGGCCCATCTCCCGTCTTTGTTGTGTGTGGTTGTCTGGATGAGGCAGAGGGGGGAAGACCAGCAGTCAGACCACTGCATATGTTTCCAATTCCCCCTTGCAGACCTTCCCTCTCCTCTCTTGGCCTCCTCGTGCCCTCCTATTTCTCCTCTCCTCTCCTCTCCTCTCCTCTCCTCTCCTCTCCTCTCCTCTCCTCTCCTCTCCTCTCCTCTCCTCTCCGTGTTTGTCTTTTTCTCTCTCCATGTCCACCAAATTGCCCATTAGACTTTCTATTTGTCTATCTGCTGGCCTGCCTGTCTGTGGTGTGGCAGCCAGCTAAAACTATCCTCCAGCCCATGCCAATTACACCACGGGAGACCACTTCTAACATTTTATACTACATGGCTGCCAGAAGCCTACTAGGTCCTCTTCCTACACACACACACACACACACACACACACACACACACACAGACTCTTATTTGAATAAGAAAAACAGAAAAACACCATGTCTGGTAAATAGAGGCTACTTTTTTCTGTTTTGTTTGAGTAATTGAGGAATTAGAACTAAGAAATGTTGTATTTGCAGACAATAAAGCTCATCCTCTGTTCTGTTTTCGCTATATTTGTTCATCATGTAGCTGAACATAAAACTGTAAAAACATAGTTCATGAGGAGACATAGATACTCCATCTGGTTTTATCCTCATGGAGTCTAACATATATGTTCTATATATGTTCTCGTGTTTTTTTTTTACCTCTCTTTTATGAGACATTTGGAAAAATAAAAAAAAAGAAAAAGTCCCGTGTTCCAAGAAAAACTGACTGATCAACCTCACACATTTCCAGTCCAAGACAGTGACCAAAATAAGTCAAATGATGCGGTCAAATGCTTAGCTAAACATTGTTGTTGCATTCTGTAATAAAGAGAGGAAACCTACAAAACCAAAGGCCTTCTGAGAGAAAGTTATTAATATCCTGTCAGCGGTAAATTAGCTGTACGTGTACATATCCCTGCTCCTTCTCTTTGTTTTGTCTAGCAGTGGTCCCTCCATCACCACTACTGGCTGAGTGTGTGTCCCCTGTAGCAGTGAGACCGAGACAGCATGGCCATAAAACTGCTGACAGAACTGGGAGAACAAATGGAGCCCACATATAGTACATGTGTACATGTGCTCGGCTTGTGGAAGGATGATCTATAGCCAGTACCAGGATATGTTTGTGTGCACTACATCTATATGTGAGAGGAATAGACCAAGGAAGCCTTCAGACCGAGCTGTACTCAAAGACCGTGTCTGACATGAGAAATGGTGACAGGACGAGGATGTGATAAAAATAAAAAAAAAAACACCAAAAGACAGAAACTGTGTCTGTCTGCGCCAATGAGAAAATAATCAGAGCACAAGATGAAAGACCAAAAGGTGGCAGTCTATGTCTATACCTACAGAATGAACCGATGCCACACACAGTGAAAGGATCCCTCTTGACAGTCATGGTGAAGTCCCACTGATGACAGGGGTGTTTTCCTGACTGCAGTGACTGTAGTACAAAGTAATTAGAGACAGTCTCCAGTAGGTCACAGTTTAGTCTGTAGTGGTCTTGAAAGAGACAGAGTGGGAGTGAGTGCACAAAGAGGAAGGTGAGAAGAAGGACAAGTATGGAAACTGGAAGGAAGATGTAATAACGCAAATTCATCATGGTGCAGAATTGTTTTTGATGCAGTGTTAGAGGAAGGGTCCTTTACCTAAAGATGCACTAATTGATATATTCTTCTATAATCAGTGGATCAAATTACCATGTCTAATGTGAAAGGGGGCTCTTGCAGTGAAAAACCCACTGAGAATTGACACTTGACTCTACATTTCCCCTCAGCTCTAAAGAGCTTTCATCATCTTTAGTGCATTGTTTTGGTTTTCAGGGCCTCCAACTCTGCTCTCATCAACAATTACCAGCAGAGCAGGCAGCTGTTTTTACCAAAGAAACAGATAAACTGAATTTGCATGACCTGTTAAGCACCAAATGGCTCACAGACACAGTTAATGACGAGCTGATAGAGACAGTCAAACCTGCAGGCTAGAGATTTACAACTACTTTCCTCAAGAGTAGCTGGAAGCCGAATTATATTTTTAAAAAAAGTGAATACAGGACTGTGTTTGTCAGATGGACAGAAAGATATCTGAACAAATGTTGATACTGCATTGTGTCTGCTGATGTGTAACTAGGAAATTAATGTACTGTGTAACATACAATACATCAAATAATACAGCTTCAAGTAAAAGCAACAATACTACGATGTAAAAAAAAAAAATACTCCATCACATACAAAGTTGTGCATTCAAAATTCTAAATTGTACTTAAAGCTGCTGATAGGAGCGATGCATTGTTTGATTACTCTTCCTACTCTTCCTCGATTGAGATGAAGTTAATTTTATTCACTGTAACTCACTAAAACAATGCATCATACTTTATCTGCTTATTGTAGGCTTTTAAAATCATCATCTGTAAGTAATTAGAAACTATAACTGTCAAATAAATGTTGTGGGGCAAAATGTACAATATTGTAAATACTATAGAAATGTGGTGGAGTAGAAGTGTAAGGTAGCATTAAATGAAAATACTCAAGTACACCTACCTCCAAACTTCTCTTAAGTGTAGTACTTCAAATGTACCTAAGTACTCTCTACCACTGACTGGAGCTGTAGAACTGATATTTGACAACTGATAAGCATTAGAAGAACTTACTGTTGAAATTAAACAAGTAGAGAATACTTTAATAGCAAAGAGTTTTGGATTTTAAGATTGGCTGTCATAAGTAATACACAGACATGTGCACAGCAAACAGAGTGCAGATCAATGCAGCTTTTAGAGGTTTATTTCCCTGGAAGTGGATCAGACTACATCATGCTCTAACTGTCCAACTTGGTTAAAAATTGTGATGTATTGGAAGCCATACGGCTGAGGAAGTTTACTCTGCATGAGTGCCATCCCTCAGTGCTCGTGTAGGCTCCTGCTGAAGTCTGCATATCCCGCTCGCCGCCTTGTTAACCCAGAATATCCTAATGACTTCCCCTCTCTCGCTGCCGAGCCACACTGTGAAGTCATCCATGTTTCCATGTAGCTGAAAGTGAGGAGAGGAGAGGAGAGGAGTGAGGAGGGAAGGAAAGGAAAGGAAACTAGACAGAATGGAGGACAACTGGTACCACTAATGAGGTGAGCTCTGATGGTATAAATCCTCCTTAAAGTAAGCAGCATCTGAGTGGTTCTGTCCACCAGTGAACATCCGACATACATTACTCATAACCACGTATAGGGTCATTTCCTGCCCCATTCTCACTGTCATTCTCCACTTTTTTTTACTCTAAGCTTTAATATTTCTCCCAGCTCCATCTTAAGTGTGGAAAAACAGTTTAATAACTGATTAGACTCATTTACTGCCTTTCCTTTGAGGGAAATGCATAAAGGAGACAGAGAGGGCGGGAATGTGGCAGTGCTGCCTTTGCAGGCCACAGAAATGTTAGCCGGGTTTATCACTGTTTTACATCACTGTCAGCTCGTGAACATTGTCAATGTACAAACCTCACATACTGTACGGATAATTCAGGGTTTAAGCCCAAGGACCAAAAATAGTGGAAGTTAATAAGTCAATGTATAAAGAGCGCACTTTGACAAAATGTTGTTTCATGGATCAGTATCTTTATTTATCCACAGTCTAGAAGTAACACAGGTAGACAACACATTTGTTATTCGTTTTTTTTTTGATATTGTTATTTTTATTATTTTGACATTTGTTGGTGTGGAGCTTACAGTTTGCTGCCTTTGTCCTTGATGAAGGCCAAAGAAGTTGGAGTTTCCAATACGGCAATTGGTTGTCGCCATCTTGTGGTTGAGTCTCTAACTCAAATCGTGAAGCACACAAATATGACCAAGCTTGCAAACACATATAAATGCTTAAATGCATGATGACAAATGAGGCACAAAAAGCACACAGATACAAGAAAAGTACCTGATTTCACACTTGCGTGACAGCACATATGTTCACACATAAAATCAAATGTTATAAACTCACACAAAAACAATACATGCATGTAACTATAACTGTACGAAATACGCCTTTTTTCTCAGCCGACACTTTAACTTGTCAAAATGGCAAAAGCTCAGGTGTTACTAATAATACTAATAATGATCACTCTGTTCTGTTCAAGTGCACCAGTATGCCATGGCAGCAACACCAAGCGGCAGAAACCGAAGCAGCTAAATGGAATTCAGCCATCAATAACTTTATTATTTACACCTGAGCTTTGTACCGAGACGTCAAAATGTCTTCTGTGAAAAAGGCCTAATATGCAGGCAGAAATGCACACATGTGCAAACATATATAGGCTACATGTATGACTACACACACACACACACACACACACACACACACACACACACACACAGTAAAACATTTGCCACAGGGGTTGAACTTGTCTTTCCTCTGGTGATTTAAGAAATAACAGCCGTCACATGCATGCATCACATGTCTACAGTATGGATATAGATAGAGTCGAGGATTACAATAAACAGAAGTGTAACAGAGTGTTTAATCTGTGTTGTAGTGAACTGGTGAGATTAGAATGAGAGTAGGTTGTTAGAAAGCTCCTTTGTTCCCAACTATCTTCTGCAATTTCTGGAGATCTAGTGATTTTAATGACAAGCCAAACAAGGAGAGAGATGCTTGTGCCGTGACCTGCCTGTATCATTTATTACACAAAGAGCCCACTAAAAGCAGATGACTGGCAATGTATTTTTTTTTATCTATGTTTCTGTGTGTTACCTGTTATTAAAGCCAGAAACAAGCCTTACAACAAACCACAGCTGCAACAAGACTAACGAGCCTCATTTATTTATTTATTTATTTATTTGGATTCTTAACTGTAACTAGAAAATGTGCAATTTCTGAAGAAATTGCATGTGAATGCTGTGTGAATCGCTGAAGATGCTGAAATGCCAAAAGAATTTAACTGAAAAACTGAAAGTAAACCTGGAAGTCTAAAAGCAGAGCTTAACAATTTAACCTTTCAATTGTTTCTGTAGCTGAAGGTGCACAGAGGAAGTAGAATTACAAAGTGGAATAGGTTGGACAGGACTCAAAATAGGGAGACTGATAGAAAGAAATGTTTAATACAGCGCAATATAAAATATCTTAAAAGCATAAATGGCACAATCACAGTTGAATAGAATCAGAAATGTCCTTACACACGTGTGTGAGAAAAAGAGGTAGATTTGAATGGTGAACGAACCCTGAAGCAGCAGAAGAACAGTTACAGAGGACAGCAGCAGAAATGTGAAACTGGCAGAACTGGAAGCTGAACTGTGGCTCAGGATTTGAAGATTTATCCCATTCACTGCTCATATTAAATTCACACTAATTATATTATGCTGATACTACTTATAGTATACAGTATATAGTAATGCTTCAGTGCTTGTTATGGAGTAGCTTATTTGGTGTTGCTGCTTTGACTTCAGTAAATGACCTGAATATTTCTCTCCCTTCTGTCAATAACAGTAATTATAAATGATTAACCTACCTGCAAGGTGCGCACACACACACACACACACACACACACACACACACACACACACACACACACACGCACACACACAGGCTACATGTATATTAAACATGTTGCTCTGGCGCCCCCTTGCGTTTCGGCGTTGTTATTTCAACCTTTTTACAGCACCCTGTTATCATTGGTTCAAAATGTCACCGTCGCTGTCTTGACCAATGGCACCAGTTTGACTACTATTGGAGCCTGTTTTGCATGCATGCTCCTCCCTGTTTTGTTACCCACACACACACACACACACACACTCACACACAGACACACACACACAGAGACACCCACACACTCCCCTGCCCCCTGTGATGCCAACCACTCCATGACCGGACTGGACGGCGTGTGTGTCGAGGCGGTCTAATCTAAAACCAAACCGGGATATTATGGAGCAGCCGACGTGTTGACGGAGATGCGATGGCGCGTGAACAAGGTGATTACATTTGTGCACATTTGCTCTCCTACTAATATTCATTGGCTTCGCAGTGAGCTGATGGCGCGGACTCTCCCCGCCGTGTGATCAGTGCATCGCTCCACTGTGGCACCTTTATCATTTATTTCTCTCCGTGAATAATCCGCTCGTGTCTGTTGTTTGCTTTGCAGACAGTCTGTCTCCGCGGCGGGATGAACAATGATCGGCGGTAGACGAGCAGAGGATCACGGAGAGAGAAATCTGAGTCACTTTAATCCATCTGGACGTCGGGGGGGAAGATGAGGACCATGATGGCTCCCATGAAAACAGCATTATTCGTATTTCTACACTGGGGTGAGTGCGCGGTACCTGTTTGCTCTGCACACACACAGACTAAAACCGCCTCGCCATCTGTCACACGGATTTGCATTTGCATGATTGTTTCTTCATGCAAGACCCATCAGACTATTCATTTAGACATCATTTGCAGCCCGTAGCTCCGTTTTCACGACTCGGCCCTGCAGTCTGTTCAGCCTGTGCACACCACCGCACACTCCTGTGGATTCAACCGCTCTATCGCATTGCTGTGGTTTTAAACTCATTTTATTACCTGTAATCCATATTTAGAAAATACTGCTAGGATTGGATAAATCACACACAGTGCTGCGTGGTGGATGTGTCAGAGAAACAGGTGTTTTTGGCCAATAAAATAAGCTGCTGGTGGCATCCAGGAAGTCCAAAGTATTCACATCAGTAGGACACTATATACTAGTATATATAGTTGTCTCATGGCACTGATGCAAACACTACAGAGACACTAGTTTTACCTTTTGATTCAGTTTTATTGTTTGACTCCTGACGTTTTATGTTCATGGTCATGTTATGTCCTGAAGCCTTCTTGGTTTTTAAAAAAATGTTATTTCACTAAATCAAATTGCCACCAGCTGGGATTAAAATGGAATAAACTGCTGAAACTTGAATATTGAAATGAGGGAAGAGAGAAAAAGATGCTGAAAATGTCAGCTGTGCTTTGCAGAGGGACTTTATGACGAGATAACTAAATAATTCCAAGATGCTTAAGAGTTTAAACCAGAAAAAAATAAGTTTTAAGAAGCAGGAGACTCGGACCAGACAAGCGGAAATAAGTGAAGGCAGTTCAGCTGAAATGCAGTTTTGATATTTGAAAGGCATAGTTTGACAGTTTAGACAGACAGAGAACAAATCAGGTTGAATGACAAAGTTATCTCACTGCTCACACTAATTATTAATGATAATATGAATCACACCTACAGGGCTGCATTGGACAGCACTGTATCCGCCTGTGGTCCGTCATGCATCTCTTTGTGGGTTCCTGATAAGAGAAGAAGTTGAGGCCCCCTCTGTGTTTCACAGTATCTAATCCAGACAGTATTGAGCATTGTCGCAGGCTGTGGTGTCCCCCAGCCCTGTTAGTCCGAGCCCAATGTTAATTAGGACTTGATCCGCTTAAGCCTCCCACTAGTCTCCCATGTCATTATCTATGGGCGGGTTGTCATCATGCCGAGGCTCGATCTGTGAGAAAGCTCCAGTAGTTTTTAGGTCTCTGACACACACACACAGGTGGGGAGTGCCAAAACACACCCATCTAGTATTTCTAGTAGTTCAGGTACTTATCAGTCTTAGTGAATGATAAAAGGGCGTGTTCAGGTGGTGCTGATCCTTTAGTTCCGCGTCAGGTTGTTGGTGTGCGTTTGTCGAATGTTATGTCGGGATAATCACATCTCATTTACATATTGAGATAATGAGTTTATTTCTCAGCTTTTGACACCTCTTGTGAATTTGATGACTTGGTTTGTCTCCCTCTTAACAAAAAATGTTTTCGAGTTTCTTCTCACAAATATGTAAGAAGTTGATTGGCTACCAGATGTCTGGCTGGCCGTCTACCTAAATAACTAAATATCTAATGAATAAATATGTAATGAAGTCAATCTTCTTTTAAGGGATGCTGTTATTGACCTTATAATGGGAAACACAGTTTATTTGTCATCGTCCTTTTATGAAATAATAATAGCGTTTCTGCGTTTGGATTTTAAATGTGGGGTAAAACAATGAAACTAATTTGTGTATAAAAGAGTAACATGTATTTATAAAGACATCAAATCTTTAGAACCAGGTGAAAAAATGTGCAAGTTGACATCTTACTTCCATTTTTGATAAGAGGAAATTATTTACTACACATTGTGTGTGGATCGATGGGAATGCAGAACTGATGTTGGTAAAATACGCTGCAGTGTTACACTTTGAAATGTGGTCTGTTACCTTTAACTGACTCGGTATCAGCATGTGAATATTCTGGGCGAGCACCCTTATCATGAGAGTAATAGTAATGGCATGAGAAGTCTCAGGCCTGTGGCTGAATGAGGGTTTCAGTATTTAGATAGCCCGGCTTGGTCTGAGCCTAAAAACTATTTCGGAGAGGCTCTAGGGGGAAGTCGGGTATGCAGCCAGACAATGAGACTGAGTGAAATACAATGACGCTGGAACCTGGAAGCTGGCTCCTCTCGGCCCCGAGGAGATCACACTGAATATTTTTGCTCATAACCATAACACTTAAAATATGCCACGTTGCCACGCTTCTAATAAACAGCAAGGCGACGGGGATAGAGTGCGCTTTATTTCTCCCTTTTGGCCCGAGGGAAGTCTTTTCGTTCAGTTTCAGTGTGATTTGTAGTTTGGAAGTATCAAGTTTAGCTCAGCTAGAAACAGTGCACTCAGTGACATTTGGTGTTTGTTGCTTTGAGCAATGAAAAAATTTGTATGACTCAACAGCATCGTTTTCTAAATATAATAACGGAGCTGCTCACAGTAGTTAACAGAGCTCACTGTGAAGAGCTTCATGGAGACATTTGTTTTGCAGAATTCCTAAACATTGGCTAGTTTTAGCTTCACGGTTTGTAGAGTTTGTCTGACTTATAGTAAACTACTACTACAAAACAACAAATACTTCTGGGTTTTGGACTGCTGCTCAGACCAAACAAGCAATTTGAAGACATCACCTTTGGCTTTTATTAAAATGAGAATTTATTTATTTATTTTCTGACATTTAATGGCTGAGCTGAGAGGCCGAGTAAGGTAATTTTATTCATGTATTAGATGTGTCATTGTATTCAGAGGAAGCTGGCTCAGCCCCAGCCTGAGAGTTTTTTCTCCTAAGCTATTTAACGTATTGATTCCCTGTTAGCCTGTCATCAGCTCAGGATATTGATCGGTGAGTTCATGTACCAAACATGCTGCAAGGCAGGACTGTGACCCACAGAAATGGACACTGTCACCATTTCCAAATATCCTGTCCGCTCGTCATCCTTTTTCTCTTGCTTTCTCTCTTTTCTTTCACAGTGCTCCAGTACGCTGTGTGTCGTGAAGTAACTCTTCCCCCTGGTACGCTCTACCGCGTTGCAGGGTTTCCCCTCTCCCTGCCCTGTAGTGTGTCAGGGTACGAAGGCCCACGTACGCAGGAATTTGAGTGGTTCCTGTACAGGGATGATGCTGCCGGGAGGCAGATGGGAGTGGTGTCCACCAGGGACAAGGGCTTCCCCTACGCCCCTTTCCAGGCCCGGGTGAGGAACGGAGAGGTGAGGGTGGAGAGGGACTCGGGGGACAAGGTCCGGCTGGTCATTCAGAGGCTGCGGGCTGAAGACCAGGGGAAGTATGAGTGCTACACACCGAGCACGGACAGCAGCTACCAGGGAAGCTACAGCGGCACAGTGCCTGTCAAAGGTAAGATATGTATGATATATTTCATAGGAGGTGTGTGGTTTTTATAACATTCAGCATGTCAGAATATTGGTTCCTATTGTAAACTGAAAAAAGATGGTTTTGTAGAAAGGGTAAACATTTCTTAAAGTAAGGCACTGAAAAAGAATCGTTTTAAATCTAATATTGTATCACCAACCACTGCTGCAAAAGTTCAATCTATACCCAGCCCCACTTTTAACTAGATGACGGTCATAGTTCACAGTGCGATCCAATAAACTGACGTACTCACGCTCTGTCCTGGGGGTTACCGTATGTAAAGATGTTATCAGCAACTCTGCACTTCATCAGCCAGATGGACGACATTTTTCATCAATTAATCACACAGTTTTTGACACGTTGCATAACATATTATTCATACTTAGCATTTGGGTTTCTTTTTATTCCTGCTAAGGTCCATCTGCTCAAGCCATCCAAAATGCTCAAGCCATTTTACACCATCCATGTGGTTATTAATTCTGTTCATCATCCTCTTTGTGTACTGCAAAGTTTATGTTTGTAGGATGCTGGGTGTTATTTTTGCGGCTGAAGTGTATTATCTTCATAATAGCCAGCTAATCCTTCTTTCTTTGGCAAAGCCAGTGCCCAACACCAAGGGTGGTAAACAGCTTGCTGTCACTCTTAGCAGCCTCATGGGATGATTTGCTTTAGTGTGCTAAACATAGAAAGTCTAAAGGGCACACAGGCAATAGTAATTAAATTTAGCATATTTTTTCCTCCTATCTGGCTCCTGTAGCAGCTTGATGTAATATAATTGTCTGTCTGTGTTCCTTTGTACACCCGCAGTGATCCCTGACACACTCCAGATCAGCTACTCCCGCTCACTCACCAGCCAGCCCGTGCCAGAGGGGGCCGAATTAATTCTGACCTGCTCAGCCGGCATCCAATCGGAGCAGCTCACCCATCTGTCCATCATGTTTGGGAAGCGAAGCGATGGAGAGGGTTTGGGGAGCAGAGCGGGAGGAGAGGTCAGCACCATTAGAGAGATTATCTCCATTGACAACCTGCTGGCGGTAGGCCCCGGACGTTCGTACAAGAAACGCTACGATGATGGAGAGATCACGCTGGAGAAGAGGAGCGGGGAGGGTGGATTGGATGTGTACGTGATGAAGATGAAAGGGCTGCAGCCAGACGACACCGGCTCGTATTTCTGTGAGGCCTCGCAGTGGATCCTGGACCCTGATCGATCATGGCAGAAGATTGCACAAAGGACGCTGGATATTGGCAACTTGACTGTGCAGCAACTAGGTCAGTGTAACTATAACTTTGTGCTGACATGTTCTAAAACTGTGATAGCACGAAGGAAGTGCCAAGGTCACACACTGCACCAAGCATATTACGTAAGATAAAAAATGAAGTTTGGCTGCTCTAGTTACATTAGAGACCAGAGACAATAGTAGCGGATCAACTGAAGTTTAGTTTTTACTTGTCAGTTCAAGTCTCTTTGACTCTGTGTCTCAGTGGCGTCAGCTGGCCTGGACTTGTAGTGCTGTTGGCAGGCTCAGGCTCTGGATGTTTGTGTTACTTAGAGCTTAGCTGAATGTCTACCCTGCTGGCTGGCTGGCTGAGAAGTTTACTGACTGGATAGGGGGCTGATTAAATACGTAACTGGATACTCATCTGTAGTCAACTCGTGCCTCGTTTGTTGGCTGTTTGGAGTAAGTGTTGGGGTTTCTGATTAGCTGGACTTGATGGCAGGGCAGTACATGCTTGGGTTTTTTGTACTTTGCTGGGTGGATGGATGGACGTCTTACTGTTTGGGCTGTTAGGACGGACTGTACTATTCCATTTACTATAGTGTAAGACTTACAAAAGAATTCCTCACATTTTAGAACCCGAAACTTGCTTGTAAAATGAATTAAATGACTAGTTGGTCTTCAAAATTGTTACCAATTAATCATCTGTCGATTGACTAATTGCGGCTCTACTTACTATCTGTTCAGGATTTTGGCTGTCAGAGCACCTGACTGACGGGCTCAGCTCTCTTGTTGATTATCCAGCTGGATTTGATGGGTCGATAGCTGGCTGGCCGGGCAGCTGGATAACTGCCCGTTGCCTATCCTTTTGGCTCAATTTAAATTGTGAAGAGCTTGTGTAGATCTAAAGGATTAAGTGTTCTTTTCTCCCACCTTGGCCTCTTGTAGCCAGCAAAGAAGACAAGTATCTTTTTGTCGGAATATCGTGTCTGTTTCTCAGTTCTTCCTCAAACATCTTTGACAGGGAAGTCAACCTGATATTCATGTATATTCTTTATGTGTTTACGCATAAGGAAATACCCACTTAGCAGCTTCATCCATGGAACCTTTCATTAACATTTTTTAGGTTTTGTATAAAGTTATTTCACTTATTTATGTTGCTGGAGAGAGTATTAGTGCTAAGCATCCAGGTCGTTGAGCTACAAGTTATTTAGGTCAAATTTTTTCTCTTCAGCAATAAAATTGAAGCACAGAATCTCATCAATGCATGCATTGTATTTTCTGCCTCTCACTGACAAACACTATTTTGTTCTGTATTTTCTCACCCTTGTTGTCTGACTGATACAATGGTCTGACATGTCTCCTTTTGTTTGCATAGATAATGTATCTATTACTGTGTTTACAGAAGTGTTGTGTTTAAATGAGGCTCCGCTCACACAGTGGAGTGGTGTTTATATCTTCTAATTATATCAGGGTATTTGGGCCAACCATATAAACCTTTTCAAGTCATTAAACAAAGTTGCATAGCTCATTTGTGTTATGTTCTTATACTGTCATGCTTCATTTCTCTGAATACGACACGGCAGATTCCTCAACCTGCCAGTCTCTTTCATAGAGCAGTAATAGGAAATTATGATACAAGTTAAAGTGATAATCCATTTCAATCCTAGCCATTAAATATGAAACGCACAGAGGAGGCCACTCGAGCTTTCCCACAGAAATGATACTGGCAGTATATCGCTTCCTGTAAAGATTTTTACTGTCACAGTCTAAGTGCTTCTTTGAGGCCTTCCACCACTTATACTAAGCTGTCTGCTGTTACCTCTTCTGTTCCCCAGCGGAGTCTCTGAGTGTAACATCTTCGCCCAGAGGGGAGGTGACCCTGCAGGTCGGTTCCCCTCTCATCCTGACCTGTCAGGTGTTGGGGCTGCCGTCTGACGTAAACTCGGGCCTGCTGGTTCAGTGGATGAAGAGGGGATCTGTAAGCAGCGATGTAGCCGGGCCCGGAGGAGTCGAGGTACTGATTCTCAATTCTGCCGACTGGACTAATGTGGTTTGTTGTTTGCAGTGTAGAGTTCAGTGTCCACAGTTGTATATGGTAGGACAACATAGAGGTGATGGTGTGTTTTACACCTGCACGATATAACTGGAGTGTGAGTGTGTGTGTAAGTGAATGCATCGGAATTTGCACAGATTTATAAAGGATGCTAGTTTTTTCATACGTGTGATTGAACACTTTGACTATTTGTATCTCTTGTAAATAAAATCAGTATGAGAATCAGCTTCAGGGAATTCATAGACCAGTAGAGTCATTAAATAATAATACATTCATTGTCAGTTGATATAACTGCAGGCATAGATAAGTGATCCATCACAGTCACCATTAAATTAGTTTTGTGTCAAAGTTACTTACTATAGATAAATTTAAAATAATTTCAGGTGAGGTGCGTTCAAGTGCTGGAGGCAAAGTTCTGATAAATGACACTCGTGAGTTGACTTTCAATCAGCAGCCTTTTTCATGCAAGTAGTGAAAAAACTGACTGGTTTTCAGCACGATTCAGAAAAACATTCTGCAGTAATATAAAGTATTAACAGTTTCTACTGAATTGCCATTTTACCATTTCAGTTTCTAACACATGGTGACACATTGTGTTTTACGTTTAGGTGGAGGTGGCCCGCATGAGTCCAGATGGTGTCGTGAGCTGGGGGGACGACCGCAGCCGAGCTAGTGGGGGCTCTATGGAGAAAGTGGCACAGGGGAAGTATTCTCTGAAGCTGTTCTCAGCCCGCCCCTTAGACTCAGGGGTGTATCGGTGTGTGGTGAGTGTGTACGCAGGAAGAAGTGACCCTGGCCCCTCCGTTCCTGCAACACTCACCCAGAGGTCTGAGGGAGTCACCGTCAACCTCAAGACCAAAGGTGAGGAGCGCTACTCAGTGACTGTGCGGATTGAGAGTGTGTAAACTAGTTAGTAAGTGGGCAGAGAAGTCTAAACAGAAAATAGCTCTTTTAAGGTAACAAATAAACAGTTGAAATTAGCTAAAAGTAACAGATACATTGCTGAAAAACACTATCAGTAATGGATAAATAGTTGATACATCCAGCTTCTGTCATGAGTGGTTGTACTGCAACTTAAACTTTGACAGTTCAATAGTATAGAACTATTCTAACAATGTCCATGTTTTAATCTAGCTGTATGGCATATAATAAACATTTGTATATAAAATAATTTGGTGTAATTTAGGTGATGCTATTCTTTCCTCTGAGTACAGTTTAGTTTTGGAGACCTGTATTGGTTTGGTTTGGTTGATTTAAGGTTATGTGTCTGGGCTGTGGTCCATTCGGCTGAGATGGACTGTATCCAAGTCTACAACAGGATTTCTGATACTTGTTGTCCAAATCTCGCTTGCAGGTTCACAAATCTGTCTTGAAGTTTGCAGTAAATTCATATTTTCTCAGCAATGGTTTTAGTGAAAATGGAAGATCAGGGATAATCGATAAGTTAGTGTTGTACTCCAGTGCTCGAGGTTAGACTGTCAAAACTCTCTTTATGTTTATCAGAAAAGCATGTTGGCTAAACTTGGTTAACTCAGATCAGTTTATCAAGATAATGACAGCTAAATAATGAAGACATCTGATTATCCACAGATGAAAATCATACATTTTAATTTTGCTCTTGAACTGACAGTGGTTTATAGTATGTTCAGTTTAACCTCAGGAAACTCATTTTTGAATCACCTCCTTCCACAGATGTGCTAGTTTCAGCTGCGGCTCAGCTCCCTCGTGGCCCCCTGTTGAAAAGAGGCAGCACCATCACCCTGATCTGCAACGCCACTGTGACAACCACAGGTCCCGCCCAGGCACAGGTTCAGTGGCTGCGGTGGCCAATCCCTGAACCGATCATCAAGAGGGAACGGAGCCCAGCAGCTGATGTTGCTCTACCAGACCCCCCTGTTGACGACAAACCCAGACTGGTAGCTGCCCTCATGTACGACGGTGTTGCGAAGATCTACGCCAACAGTAGCGAGGTTAGCGTCGACCGCCTGTCAGCTGTCAGCTACAGACTGAGGGTCCACGCAGCCACAATGGATGATCAGGGCATGTATGCGTGTCATGCTGAGGCGTGGGGGCAGGACCCGCATGGAGGCTGGTACAACACAGGGGCCAAAGCAGAGTCTAATGCAGTGACAGTTTACCTGTATGCCAGAGGTAAGAGTCTACCAGCCTTTGTTTTCTGTAATAATCACAGCGATAGAAGATAATTGTAATGCATCACAACCAGACCCAGTCTATTAACTGTTTTTTGCAGCGTAGTTTTGCTTGAGAGCACAACTCTTCCTCAAACTCCCACAGTTAAACACGTTCACATCTGGAAGCTGTCCTGTACACCTACAGTGTGGCTCCTGAGCGATTGGTGGCCAAGTGGCAAGTGCCGCTGTTTCACTTTCCCCATTCAGACTTTTTCCTGGTGGTCCGGGGTTCGAACCTGGGGATCAATATGGTGACCTTCGCTCACAGAAGAGTAGCCTGTGTAAACTTCAAGCATTTGCACATTTGCACACTTTAAATTGCTAGATTCTTCTATAAATCTTTCCCTCAGAGATTATAGGGCATCGCTCCTCCTCATTTACATCTTACATAATGTAGATGCGCTCTTTACGTCACTTGTTCCTCTCAAATTTTGCAGTAAGTGGTTTCATTCTGTGGGATTCTGAGAAAACTTATCATGGTCCTTGAGTTCAAGCATTGCTTGCAAGTTGAGCTGCAATTAATGATTATTTTCATTATAATAATATCTGCTAATAATTGATGAATCATTTTATCTATGAAATTCTAAAAAGCTGTGAAAATGCTCATTATGATTTTGCAGAGCCCAACGTGCGAACAGTCTTAGAAAGTCACTGAAACAATTAGTCGATTATCAAAAAAGTTGCAGATTCATTTTTAGCAATCGATTTGTTATCTAATTGTTTCAGCATGTTTTTTTTTTTTTAGTGTCAGTGTTTATGTGTGGCTAAAACATATAGTAGGCTGTAGCAGGGGTCTGCTAGAGGAGATTGCTACATCTGGTGGTGGTGTAGGTGAAATCGTATTTTTATGCATTTTGCTCCTATAAAGTTACAGTCTAAATATCCAGAATGTGCAGGTGTAAAATATGTAGAGATTTGTCAAAAGCACAACAATGATCTGCCCAGCTCAGTGCACACGATCATCTTTACACTGATCATGGGTTGGCAGTGGTAGCAGTGTCGGCTGCTGACCTTCTTTCTGTTCTACATGGGTGTGGATCCTGAACTGAGACTAAATGGACTGAATCACCAGAGCAAACTGCTTTTAGTTCATCCAGCAGGACAGTCCATTAACTTGCTTTCCATCAATATGTGTGCTGCCTGAATGTTAAAAGTACGATATAAAAGTCCACATCTGTACTGTTTTGAAGCAAACAAATCAATGTTTCCCACTTTTTTTACTTGTATAATTTACTGCGTATATTTGAGATTTCCCCAACTGAAAGTGAGCTATAACACACACACACACACACACACAATTCAGTTCAAAGTCAGTTTTAAAATTTCAGCCCATGCCTCTGTATTTTTTTTCTTTTAAAAATATCAGTTTACATCACGGCATCCGTCTTGTATTTTTTCTGTCTCCAGCTGCTGACCTCCTCCTCATTCCTTTGGTTATCGGAGTCTCCTCCGCCTTGTTTGTGGGCATCCTCATCATCGCAACAGTCACCTGTTGCTTCATGAAGCGACTGGCGAGGCAGCGAGCTCGAAAATAGGCGTCCACTGTCGCCGCCTGTCTGGAATCTGAATGCCCGTGAAGAGGCGCAAAGAGGTGATGCACAGAACATTGTGGATGAAATGGCCAAGAAATAACTTCGAGACAAATTGAAGTGACTGTCACCCTTTTAGATGATTTTCTGTGTTTTGACCTACCTGATTAACAACCAATGCCAAAAGATTCTGTTTTATATTCTCTTGTATTTTTATATCCAAACCCTCTCTGAAAACAACATATTGTAGTGATTTGCTGGATCATTCACCAGTAGGCGTAATATCCTAGCTTTTTGAAGCCGCTGCCCAATTATCTCTCTCTCCACTCCTCAAGCGGAGTGTTTCGTGTTAGCCTAACTTCCATTTTAAATGAACCCAACTTATTCTGTTCCAAGTGGAAAAAGGCAAAATTCTTGTGATCATGTTAAAAGTGAAGAAGGTACTGCGTTGAGTAAGGGTTCTATTTTCGCGCAAATAATATTCTGTGTTTTCACAAATCATTGCTACTGTTCCTGTTGTTCTTTCCTCGAATTGCATGCATGTCTTCAAATGCAAAATTCAACATGGTCTAAATGTGTTTGCATGGTTAAGCCTCTAGCACTGCCACTGACGGTCACATGAATGTTGATGGGAGCAGTTCAGCCTCCAGAAACTTAATATGTGCAGGGACCTTCCACCGCCTGTAGTCCAGCACCACACTGCATGTAAACAAAGTCTTTTACTTAATAAGGAAGGAGCTGGCTGGGGACTTTCTCATGCCAAGACTGATTGAGTACCAGTTTTAAACACAAGCATTCCTCGCCTGTTACGCTTGACGCTGTTGTGGGTTTTCTATACAGACCTGTATAGATTTGACAAAGAGAATGGAAGAGATATCCATTGTGCACTGAGCTAAAATATGTAAATACTGTATGGAGTTTAGCTGTTTTATTTTTCTTAATGTAAGTATGCTGTAGCGCCATGTTAGTCTTTGGCAAAGCACCTGTGTTTAAGATTCTGCAGCAGTCTGCTCTGCTCCATTGAAGCACTTGGACAAAAAAAATGGGACTGGGACCAAATCCCCTCGGTATCCTTCTTTTACTTGATTTTCTTCCAGCTCAAAAGTCGCGTCTTTACTGTACTTGAATGAATCCTTTCTTCTCTTTCTCTTTTTTTTTGTTGTGTGATTAATGGTTCCTTTGCTCCTGTCAAGTGACTGAGACAGAAAAATAGTACCGTGAGTAAGAATCCCCTGTTTGTTACACTGAGTAACAGGAAAAACAGAAAATACTGTAACAGAAAAACCGTTCTGTTGTCACGCAACTCCCTGGGGGGAAAATGTCCTAAGCAGTGCAGTCATATGACCTGATAGTTTACTGAAGTCTCCCTATCATCATTATCGTAGTCATCATGTGGTTCAGGCTGCACATTTCTGCTGCCAAGACCTATTATGGCTGTAGCCCCTGCTGTTAGCCCACAGAAGTCTGTTGGACAGATTTACTGTGTCTGCGCACTTAAAATGAATGAAATCCATCTTCCTCTTCCTGTTGAAAATAACACTTAAGAAACCCGCATGGTGTGATCATTTAAAGTTAGATACATGTTCGTGGAAAGACGGAGGAACAAAAAATGTGTTGTTATCCGACCCATGGCTCTCTCATCACATTATTTCAAGTCATTTTTCCTGCTTTTCTAAATTTGTTTGCACCGAGCAATACTTCACTGCCTCAGTCTGTATTTACTGTCTATCTTTCCCCGTCCCCTGGTTGGTTTTCGTTGTGAGAGTCCCTCTAAATCTGCCTGTCCTCCCTAACCTGTGCTCTCTAAACCCCGATTATAAATGTTGTCCACGAACATTAAGGGAATAAAATCACAGCTCTGCTTGCCTCCTGAGCCACTTTGTTCCAGATCAACTACTCAAAGCTGATTTGTTCCCCCACATACCCACCCGGCACATGATCACACACGTACACGTGTACACACACACACACACACACACACAGATGCACAGGCACACACAGCGCAGCAGCACAGTGCTGGCTGGCATTTCTGATGGAAGTGAGTGAGTGAGTATCTGCGTGTTCATCTCTAATCCCTGTTTATGGCCGCAGTGTGAGCCCCGCTGCCCTTCCCCCCCTCTCTCAGTGTGTTACAGAGTCAGTGTGGCTCACTTTCGACTCATTTCAATCTCTGCTCCCTGACAGTTGCAGCCAGCTGTAAAAAGCATAGCACATAGCGTGCACTATGAAAGCTGCTGTCTAAGTTGTGCTTTTTTTTTTATTTTTGAACATTTATTAAACCCTTTCATGAAGGTGTTTTGTTTTGTCTGGATTGTTTACTTTAATACCACTGTTCCTGAATGCATCTTGCTGCCATTGAAATATATAAAGGCGGGTTATTGCTCAGTTTGTTTCTTATGGTGCTTTGGCAAACCTGCCAGTTGATGAACCAATAAACCACTCTGGATTTATGATGTCACTTTGGTTTTATTTATTACATTATTTTCCCTTATAAGTGTGTTTTTAGCAAAGAACCTGGAAATGTTTTGTACCAGAGGCCACTGGAGACAGCTGAGGAATTACAGGACATTCTGTGTGGGGAGAAATAATCCAATCTGTCTGAAAAAATGTTCATGTGCAAGTTGAGCATATTTTCCATCCCTATATTATGAAAAAAACCAACCAAAAAAACATTTCTTGTGGTAGCTGCAGTTTCCGAGTTCGGAGCAGCCAAGCAGAGGTTTGTATTTAAGCTCAAGTTAACTCTCAGCTCTTTGTGATGCAGTTTTCAATGTACAACAGACATCACGTGTCTCATATTACAGAATAAGATGCATTCATGTAATCCAAATAATAGTATATTTTCTTTTCTCAGGTCTTAACAAATATATTTTATATAGCTCATGCTGGGTTGAGAAATTACTGATGGAATAAGAGATAAAGGTAAGAAAAAAGCAAAATTCATATAGAGCAAAAGTCAGTGAGCGTTGTGCAGGAGTGTGCGAAAGAAAAAGTTGTAAAAACCTGATGGGTGAACATAAATCTTAATATAATGGCTGCATTACATGCTCGCTCTCTCATGAGACAACTGTCATTTTATTCATTTATATTATAAACAATCCATTTATCATTTAGAGAACATCATGTGCAGACTCAACGACTCCAAATTAATTAAAATGTTCCATTTCTGCTGCATGTGTGAAACAAAGGCAACAGTTTGCTAAAACAACTTTATATGATTTATGTCACTGTTGACTTTTCAGCTCGTTCCTCTGCCCCCAAGTGGCCAATTTCTGCTGTCATGGCGGGAGATTAAGTAATGTATTGTTATTTCTGCAAATTTACTTTCCCTCCTTTTGTATTCATCCAGCAAAGACGACAAATTGTCTCTGCGATGCAGAGAGGGAGGAGTAGTTGGCTCATTAATGGCTGACATGGACAACTACAACCATCAAAGAAATAAAAAGCGACAGCTCCTTTCATATATAAGGTGAAAGATGGCTGGAGATAAAAAGGCAAAATACTTGAAACAGATGAGCGTATTTTCAGGCCTGAAAATTTGAAGAACTGTATCACAGACGCAGAGTAGATGCAAATACACTGACACTGCCTCTGAGTCACAGTCCTGCTGAGCTCCCTATGTATTACAGTATATCAGTTTACAGAGTATTACATCACTAATGCAAACACTGTACCAGCGGTAATCCTCTTCTTCCTGTATGACTTCAGAGGGATGTTGCAGGCAGACAAACAGAGGCTTTGTGGCAGACTGATAAGACGCAGCACTGCCTGTGGTTGGTTGGTTCATGTACCTGCTCTCCCAGCCAATCCCTGCCAGCTAAATGTCAACCAAGGCAGGATTAATCATGCAACACACACTGCAGAGAAGTGCCCGTGCCGTGGCCTGTTGGAATTTGTCACTCATTTGACCTCTCTTCAATGCGACACTTGCTACGACTAACAAAAGGCAAAATTAAAGACACAAAGCTGCAGCAAAATGAGGAAAAAAAAAAAAAAACACCCGTTTCATGTTTTGTCATCACGTCTAGCTTTACTCTAAATATAGCAGAGCACGTTTTATACCACATTTTGTTTTACAGTCTGCAGTAAATTGTTCTGAGCTCTGAATTCCTTTGGGTTTAGTATTACAACATTTAAATACATTTAATAATTCAAAGAATTACATTCAGGGAGTTAAAGAAATTAAGATCTCTTATAACTCATGAAAAAAATATACAGTACATATTTTCTCCCTGCAGATAATTTTGTATGGAGCCTAGTTTAGCATAAAGAAACAACTAGCCTGCCTCTGATCATCTCTAAAGCACTTTGATGTCTCATGTAACACGTATCATTTGTTTAATCTGTACACAATAAAATAGCCACACCATCTCAAAATGTATAAATTATATTAATTCCATGAATTAATATGATCTCAAAACTAATTAACACACTACTTGTTTGTTAATGTGCAACAGATTCTATCAACACTATCAAAAAATTAGTCCATTACAGTACAGTATTTAATATCAGTACAAATAACATATAAATAATTCAGATGTGATATATCAGCAACATATGAATAACATCACACCTGAACAACAACATAAAGATAAAAGCCTAAAAACAAAACTTTATAAATTTACATGTCTTTCAAATTGTCTTCCCCTTTTCTCTCCTATCTTTGGTCCAGCATGACTGTCAGAGCTCCGTCCCTTCATCATTTATCCCTCCAGCCCAGCAGAAAGGCGCCATCATCTCTGGTAGCTGCAGGACCATGATCGGGGTGTCACCAACTCCAGGAAACCGTTCTGTTGAGACAGGTCTAGATATTCACACAGTGTTCCTCCTCCTCCTCCTTCTAGTAATGTTATCTGTAATCCTTTTGTGCATTTCATCTGTATGATTTAACATCCATTCATTATCACTTAATAATCTCATTTTACAGATGTCACTTCTATTTTTAGACAGCGGTTATCTGTGTCAAGCCATTGTGTGTGTGTGTGGGTGTGAATGACGCCACTGGCTTTAGAGGAGGGGGATACACAGAGATGCAGTAGTTCAGTAGTTAAGTACATCTGTGCCCATCTGCTATGCAAATCCTTCACATCTGTGACTTCATCAAACGCTTTAGGCTGGACGGGGGCTTTTTAGGGTTAACTACATGTCAGATTTTTTTTGTAATTTTTTTTTTTTTTTTACAAAAGTCCATGACTCAACACCTCTCCTATATGGGTGTGATTTGGTCGTGTTATCTCTTTGAGAACAAGTCAATGCACTTTACATGTGTGTCTATGTGTGTGCGTGTAGTCTGTGTGGTAACAGATGCTCATGAATGACTGCAGATAAGAATAGACGACAAAGCCAGGATGATGAAACAGTACAAGGAGTTAAGTCAGATTCATCTGGTTACTGGCGTCTGTATGACGTCCAATACCACTCATGTAATGTACTTATGTGGTCTATGTCCATGAATTGTTTTCTAATCTTTTAGCCTCGTCATGATGTTGTTTGGATTTCAAGTTTTTTCACCTGCCGGCCTACTTTCCAAGTATCTCAGAAACTGGAGTCCAAGTTCTGTCTGTTGGCGTCACTGTAGTGCCGTACACTACAAACAAACTGCTGTTTCTGCTGAAATCACATGCCATCACATGCTATCTGTTTATTTGTGATCTTTGGCTCTGTCTATTTGCAGGACAAGGTTTTGATGTTTTTCGGTCATGCACTCACTCACTGCGTATAAACACGGTCCAGTGGGAGAGTTGTTCAAGCCTTCACACACCATAATGAATCTCTCAGAAGACTCTCCCAGAATAGTTGTTTATGTGTGAAAAAATGGTCACAAAATTGCACTTTTTGTCAGGTTCTATTGATTTTGTGTCAGACAGATCGCTGCTTCTGTTGCAGATGTAGCCAAGAAAACTAAAGTTTATTAAAGTCTGACAGAAAGCAAGTTTTTTGACCCACTTTTTTGCTGCTACAAAATGAAGTGACACCTGTTTTGTTAGAATCTGCAGGGTCTGATATCACAAAAAATTAAAGCTATCCTTAAAGACAAGAATCCTCCAGTTGTGATGTAATTAAACATGCCTAAGTCTGATCATGGCATTGCTCCTCTTAGCCTTTCCAGCACTGACAGTATACTGTACACGTAGGCGGAGTACATACCCCTGTCCGAGGGCAGTGTATCTGTGCGTACCACTCCTGGCAGTACAGACACACCTGGACGCCCTGACCGAGGAAGAGACACGCCCACATGATGACGTTGAACACGGGGCTCTGTCGCTTGTCGTTCATGGTAAAGTTGAACACCACTAAGAGAGGACGACACGAGGGAATGTTGCTGCTGAATTTGCTGTATTTGTGTTGTGAGGACGGGGACAAACAGTATGAGCATGAAAAGTAAAAAATAAAACGTTTTGTCAGATGACTACTTATGAAGTCCCAGTGGAAAAGGACATAATGCTCAAGTGTGCTCTCTGTAAATATGAGTCATCGGCTGAAAACGGCTATTAAATGTGTGTAATTACAGATTTTAACTTTCAGGCTTGGAGGCAACTTCCAGATTATAGAAGGGGACATTTGCATATTTTTAACAAGCTACGGACAGGCAATTCAGAGACAGTGCTTTAACTTTCAGCAATAGTAATGAGGCACTTCCTTATTTGAAAGGCAAATGTGTTACTAAATGATTCTCAGCAGCCAGGTCACAGCACCGTATATCTACATCTTCTGTTTAAATCACTGTGGAAATTGTTCCCTGAATCACGAGTCTAACTCTCACCTCCAAAGATGGCAAACAAACAGAACATGACAGGATAGAAGAAGCCGAATCCCATGGACAGGGCGTACTCGTGGACGACAGCAGAGACGATGAACACAGAGAGCATTGCAGCTGTTCGGAATTTCCTTTTCGACAGCTGCAGGGATCAGAGAAAGAACAGAGAGAGGGTTTTGCTCAAAGTTCAGGGGTCAGGCTGGTTCAGTGGGGAATTTGTGTCACTAGAATTACGGGACAACTGTTAAACTACTATTAGCACTTCGTCATGTGACATGCTGCTTTGGAAATACACACAAAACCCACTGGGACGATACATAACTGTTTTGTTTGATATCATTTCTATGCTATATTGTATGTAAATTTAGTTTGGTGTATTGGCACACACTGCTCACCCAGAGGAAGTCTCTGTATCCGTAGTAATAGAGCCAGTCGTGAACGACCACATTCCAGGTGCGGTAATAGTTGGCAAAGGATGTGGAGTTCCACCAGTCCTGGGAAATCAACACAGGAGAGTGAAATGAGCGTGTGTGGATCAAAATGAAAACATGCAGTTGACATACAGTTCCTCCAACAGCTGGACAGACAAACTGTCCGGACTCAAAGTTAGAGGTGGTCTTGAAGGTATCATCTACTGTATATTTATTTGTTCCTGACACAGAAGAATAGGAGGCACAAAAGTCCCGGCTAAATTCTTCCTCAGCGTGAGGGTAAAGTGATTGTGACAGTCCGACTTAAGTGGTGCCGGGTAGATACAAGTAAAACACAGTCATAGAGATGGGACATCTAGAGCACATTACAAATAAATATACAGCAAATGAACACTTCGAAAGACTGCATTTAACTTTGACTGCAAATTATCTCACATTGGGCACTGCTGAATTTGCTGCTTTAAAGGAGTAGTTCAACAATTTTGGAAATACACTTATTTTCTTTCTTTTATAAGGTTAAGACGAGCAGATTGATAGCTAGCTCTCTCCCAAGTTCAACCCCCCCCTGCCAATAACTCTAAAGTTCAGTAATAAACATATCTTGTCTTTTTTTTATCTTGTTTGTCCACAAATATAAAAGGTGACAATTTGTGATTTTAGGGGATGTTTACTCTAATTTTCTGCTATATGTTGATAAACAGTTTATCGCTCCACCCAGCACTTTGTTGCGGCATCTTTGCCTCGCTTACGGTAAATCACAATCTCTGTGCCCGACTCTTGTTCACCAACAAATGTCTTCAGGATGCAGCTATCCTTGAAAAACATATTGATGTTTTAACAAGTTTTTGTACAGATACAAAATGCTATTTGTGAGGTTTAGAGATGCTGGTAGGTAGGCCAGCTGTTTTTAAGATAGCCTAAGCTAACAGCCTTCTCCAGCTCCATATTTAAGGCAAAGACATGAAAGTGATATTAATGTACTATATCAAACTATTCTTTTAATAGAACTAGTCAAACAAAGGTGAGCACAGTGATCCTTCTCTGGTTAGCTTAGTTGCAATTTGAATGACTGATTCAACATGGCTGTGGACTTGCAGCACAAAACTGCATTTTGGCCAACAAGGAAAAATTGTTGATATACACAGTTTTTGTCACCCCCAGCTTAAAATGGTGCTCCTCCTCACTATTTTATACCTACAATTCAAGCGAGAACCCATCATTCAAAGCAGTGAGTCACGTGAGCACAAAACTTGGGTAGAAGTGCCCAACAGTGAGGGAAAGCAGGTCTTTTCAGACGCAGTCATGATTTTGTCTCTTGTTCAAGAGGAAACTATTAACAGCATACAATGGATGGAAAATTTAAACTGTTCTGGGACCATCAAGCCACTCGGCTGTAATTTCACTTGTCATTCACTAAATGATTGCCATCTGGAAAAGCAGTAATATCTGAAAATAATGTGTTCACAGGAGAGGTGATGCCACACAGAATCAGCCATACCACACACCTTGTAGAACATCCTGTCAGCAAAACACAGCAGCTCCGCGAAGAGGTTGAGCCAACAGTGCAGGAAGGCAAAGAAACACAACAGAAGGAGCATTATACCTGAGACAGACAGTCAGACAGAGACGGGGAGAGAGGTTCATGAGGAACACTTTAATTCTGGGCATTGCTCCCAGCTTTCCCATATGAACTATAACCTGATGCAGATGCTCTTTTATCAGCACTTACTCAAAAAGCTATTCACTTACAGAGAGTAATAAACATGCCGCTCCTTGATACCTGTATCTGACTGCATGATAACATGTTTAATCTTATTGCTGACATAAAAACACTGAAGAACAAATTCCTCTTTTTCCATATTAAGTGCGAAGTTAACCAGTGCTGACTCACAGTGATAAAAGATAATAGAGGTTCCATACAGAAGTGATGTTACAGGTGGAGGCACGGCTGAACTTTAATTTATGTGTTTGTTTTACATGTGACTTCCTCCTAGTATTGCCTGAAAAATATTCCAAAAAAACAAGCTGTATGCAGATAGAGAGAGGAAAGTACAGTACCTGGTAATATTGAGTGGAACACAGCAAGAACCATTGTTCGTTTACTAAATAGCTGGTTGGTCTCAGGTCGGAAGACGGGCACGCAAAGGCGGACCAGGATGAAGTAGCAATAAAACAGGCATCCCAAGATCTGCAGATTAAGTGTTTCAATATAAATAAAAAAGGTTATAATGGGACCCTGGGAAAAGGAAATAAAATATAGACCATGAAGTCATCAAAGATTAAAGCGATAAAGCCTTTGTAGTTTATGATTGCTTCACATTATCGCACAATACACGAGTGCTTTGAGCAACTTCTAGGTCAGATCTTTTCTAGGTCAGTAACCACACTTGGGCCTTCACAACTTTCTATTACGTAATAGAAAGTTATGGACTGAAAGTAATCAAGTGTGAAAATGAAAATGCCAAATAAAGGAGTTACATCTTACCATACCAAGTGTGATGCCAACATATTTCCATCGTATGTGGGTGTTCCTGCGAAGAACAGAGAGATGTGTCGCTACTTATACGTATGTATACTGTAAATTATGTGTATCTGTTCTATTGAGTGTCCCACTAAACCAAGACATTTCTTATGAACACCTGTACTGTTGCTGCTGTGTCGTGTCAAAATGTTTCACATGAAAAAGGCCTATTAGGGAGTCCAGTTCTTCACCTCCGATCTAACTTCAACATGACTGTTTCTGCTCAATGGAGTTGCAATGAATGCAAAATGCCTCTGCTTTGTTTTGGCATAAAAGTTAATATGACACCTACACTATTACTAGTAAGTTCACATTACTGGAGATTACTAATTAAAATCAACAAATATTAATCAACAAATCCATGTCAAAGGTCTCACCGAGGATATGAGTCCCTGTAGATGAGTGTTGGACAGAAGAGGAAGTACAGATAGCTGGAAAAGGTTGGTAATCGGGGACTTTCTCCTGAAAAGCAAAGACAATTCAGTAAGCATGACCATCAGAGTGGAGGGAGCCAGTTTTGAGTCTTAAAAAGTGGCAGTGAAAAGGCTTTTAGCAGTCACAAGTTTCCTTGAATGATTTTATAAAAGGAATTCTAAAGCTTTACTGTGCCGTCTTTAAAATTAAACAACGGTGAGTTTATCACAAAATCGTTAAGCCATTATATCGAATTGTCTGCCCCTTAATCTCTTTTGCTGAATCTGTACTTCAGTAAAGCTTCATCTATGTACTAATACTAATGACATTTAAAATGGTAAAACAGTGCTGTTTTGTGAAAAATTGCATTTCACAGAATTATAACTCTTTGTTACACAAGGATTTTATCTTCAGTTTCATTTCAAATCCACATTCAAAACACGGCAAAGCACGGACACATCTATAAACCTATTTTCTGTCACTTTTATTCTTTTTTCTCGGGACCGTGCAGTTTTCTCCTGGAGTCATTTTACTGCCGCGAGTAAGTATTCACGTTTATTACTATGAGTTTATAGTCAAAGGAGCCATTCTTCATCACTAACAGACATCAGGGTCACATGGGGCTGCACATACTTGAGCTTATTTATTGTATGTGGGTGCATTGTTAGTTTTAACTTCTGTATGACTCATTAGGTGGGAACTTGCTGAGCTCTGTTTTAGTCTTTTTTTCTGTATTGTCTGAGAGTGTCTCTGTGAGTAATGATGCTGCCTGAGGAGTAAATACACCAGACATCAATACAATACAGTAGAGTACCTTCCTTTGGTGCATTCTTCATTATAACAGGAGCACTTTCTCTTATGAATGAGTAGCTCTTCATCAGGAATCGAATCTGAGGAAAATTGACATTAGTTGATATGTGAGGTGAAGCACAGTATATCAATAATAACAGCGTCTGCATTGTCTGTCTTTACTGCATGAATCGACAAGGTGTCTGAAGGGAACAACCCACATCTTTTTGACCTCAATCTCGTGTGTCTGTGTTAGTTCACATTGACTCAGTGATGTATTATTTAGTTGTCTGTTCGCTTCCCCTGTAATTAATCAGAGGAAAAAACAAAAGTACAACAAAAGGGAACTGAGAGGCATGACAGGGCAGACAGAAGCACAGTTGGAGAACTGATTTATCATAAACTACAGTTCAGACAAGATGTGTCATCCATCTGCAGGAAGCAGGGAACCATTTACTCTTTTTGGGCAATTTACTAAATGAAACACATTAGATTATGCATTAAAAATCAATATATTGTGGTTTATACTGTATATGGGATGGACAGCATGAGAATTACAAACAGACTGATTAGACCAGGGTCAGATGAGGATCAGGAGCGGGTTTCCCAAAAGCATCTAAGCACTGGGATTATCTCGCTCCATCGAATGGAACTAAAATGATCTTAGCACTAAGACGGTTTTGGGATACCGGGGCTGGTGTAATAAAGAGGATGTGGAAGTATTACACTACGGGACCATGATGCCCAAATGTTGGCTACACTGAGACTGATTGTCTCTTTTGGTGTCTTTCCAGCCGGAAGTCTTCCATCGCCAGGCAGCATGCTTTCCTTATCGCACTGTTCCTGCTGAGAGACTGCATTTATGATTTGGATTTCCAATAAATATAATGTTATCTCCAGCCTGCTGTATTTCTGGAACAGACCATTGCCAGCAACAATTTTTATTCATGAGATTTATTTTATTGGAATTTTATGCTGAGCAGCAGTTCATATCACAATAAATAGACTTTAATCATATTGCAGTTTAAATCAAACGTGATGCTGTTTGGAACTCTAAACAACCTTTAAATAACCTACGCTGTGATTGGTGGATCCGCTTTACCTCTGAAGCAAATAGGAATAGTCATAGTAGGAATAGTAAACAGGAAGATCAGCTGTTTGATTCCCAGTCTGCGTGTCGAAGTGTCCTCAGGCAAAACTCTGACAAAAGTGAGTGTAAATAATTTGTTCGCTCCCGATAGCATATTGGCAACCTGTCATCAGTGCTTTTACTGACTAGTTGTACTGTCAGCTGCTCAGGCTGTGTGACTCTGTCTCATCAAGAGGCTGAAAGATTCAAAGTGTCTATGAGTGTTGTAGCAAATTGCATTTACACCTACAGTGTTTGTCAAGAGTCTCATAAAGGATAAACTACTTTTGACTATTATTTGTTATGTTCACTCCTCTATTGATTTTTAAGGCCCATACTGACAACAGTATTTGAGAGTTGTAAAAATAATGTGATGATATGTCAGCAAATATTATTTTTTTAAAACACTTTTTATTTTTATAAGGGTTCGCTAATATTTGTTAAAAAAATTGTGACATGTTTTCAGCAGACTGACTCTTCATACTTCCCCTGTTACTATTTCTGTTTAAGGACCAACAAAATATAAATATTTACAAAATATTTATTCCTTAAACACACACACGCAGACAAGCTAATTTCTTGACATTACTTGCACTACTTTTACTTATTACAAATCTGCCAACGTATATGGAAACACATTACATCTGTTGGTAATGTTGACTGTGCAAATGTATCGGTGAGGCCCCCATGTGGAAGGCATTTTCACTCTCACAGGCTTGAGGAAAGCCAAAACTTTTGCACTCTGTCCTCAGTGAATGTGATACCATAAAGTTACTTGACCTGCTACACGTGCCACCTTATATTCACCAAACTTTTGTACCCATGTGTGACAAGTAATATGTGACAGATAAGAATAATTAATTTTCAAGAATGTTACATTTGAAAAGCTAACTTCATTCTTGTATTAGTATGATATTCTATTTTCAACACATATAACTTCATTTTCACTTGTATTTTTGCTTAAGAAAAATTGTTTTGATAGACAGACTGACTCGTCATATTCCCCCTATTACTATTTCTGTTTAAGGCACAACAAAATTATTTATTCCTTAAACACACACACACACACACGCACACACACACGCACTCACACACTCACCTGCTCCAGTACCACGATGAACCGTGAGGCTGGTGGCAGCTGGTTGTGTATAACCACTTGGATGGGGAACTGTCCTAATACGTAGGCCTGCACCACAGACAGGACCAGGCCCGTGCCGAGAGACAGCCCAAACTTAGAGGGGAAGCTGTGGTACAAAGATCCCCAGAGCACCAGGGTGTAGTAGGGAACGAACAGGGTGTAGACAAACATCACTATCCAGGCCCAGGTGACCGTCCCCAACTTCCCAAAGGCAAAGAACAGCAGGTCAAACTCTAAGACCAACCTGAGAGTGCATAAAAAAATTACAAATTATAATCATGGCATGAAAATAATGGGAAAAAATTATTAGAAAGAGATTTAAATGCTAATTTTAGTTCCTTAGGCCTTAACGTCCAGCAAAATAATTGTAAAAATTTAAAATGGTACGATTAAGGACATTTCGGTGACATGCTCTTTTTGCAACTGTTGACTGTTTTGAAGAAAAAAAATAATGATATCAAAGAATGAATGGCTTTAAGCAATGGCAGGCATAGTTAAAACTTTGAATATTTTCCCCCTCTGGTGATAATAATAATAGATGTAAAATACCTACTCATTGCAGCATGTCTAAGGATCTGTTTGATTCAGCATGGCCACTTTAATTTGAGACATAATTAGTTTTATTTGATGCATTTACCCATATTGGAATCAATTTTAACTGAGGGTGGATGTATTGAGTAATTTGCACGTTCTCCACGGAGAAACGCAAGACTGAAGCTCACAAGCCCGCATCTGCAACAAGCTACCAAATCATTACTGAGCCGCCTAGAGCAACAGCAGAAATACTCAGAGGGATTGATCGCTCTATCTGTCTGCTGCCAAATGAGCAGAGAGGCAGCAGAGAGAGGGAAGACGGGAGGCGCACAATCAGGGGAAAGAGAAGATAAGAAGTTTTTGAAGGCTTTGGGGTAATTAGATTTAGTTCAGGGTCATGGAGTTTGAGACGTGCCACTTTCATTAACATACAGGCCTCCACACACACACATACATGCATACATGACACAGACCTGCCCTGGTCGAGGAAGTCGATGGCGAGCGTGCTCAGACAGAAGATGACGAGTACGGCTATGAACATGTGGTAGATGGTCCTGATGTGGTTGATCTCAAACAGTTCACTGATGAAGAGGAGGAAACGCAGACTCAGAAACTGAAAAAACACTGTAATTAAAAACCTCTACGCTGCATTCATGAGCACATCTGTTGTGCTGTACACAAGTTAGAGGTTTATCAATCTGTGATACAAACAAACACGCCCATAGGATGATCTGAATGATCTGTATTTGTATAAGTTGTCACTAATACAATATGCAGACCTCACAACCGTTGATCTCTGTTGAGTTACATAACTCCAAATACACCATGTATGTATCCATATTTCTCAAACATTTTCAGCTATCTTGCTCTAATCAAGATGGGAAAAAATTCATTACAAACCCCCAAATTATATATTATAATCACTGCATTCAAGTTCATCTAAATTAAATAGGTCTTCTCCAATACACCATGCCCATAGACGGTTTTTTTTTTCATCTTGCCTTCATCAGCGTGGTACCTTTGCAAAATATATTTTTCGACATAATTTGGGGTTTTTGAACTGTTGGTCGGACAAATCAAGACATTTAAAGATATCTAAGATATCTGATATTAAAGATATTTCTCAACATTTTCTGGCATTTTATAGACCAAATGATTAATTAAGGTAATGATAATATGTTTGAGTGCTTGTCGTTCATACTTACTCCAACAGTGATGGCCTGGCCATAAACACTTTGCCATCATCCATTCTCTGAGATCTAAAACAAATGACACCAAAATGAAAGGATAAATAGATCCTCCAGATCAATAAGGAATAATATGAGCGTTAGTAAAAGCTGTCTCCTCCTCCTCCTCCTCCTCCTCCTCCTCCTCCTCCTCCTCACCTGGATGAGGGTTTTTTTGTCATCTTTCCATTAGCTGCCGGCTGGATTTGAGTAAAAGGCTGAACGGGCTCAGTCAGAGCTTGGTCTAGTATATCACTGAGCTGATCCTGGACCTGCTCCAGGACTCTCACCTTCACTCTCTACAGGAGGACACGCAGGGGAAAATTTTGCTTTAGCATTCTCAACTTATAGCCCCCTAAATTCGCTGACTCCACACTCTAAATATAGTTCAAGTTGCATCCCGCAGTCTGCATACTTTTAAAATATCACTACAAGCTGTTCCCTGTTAGCTTCTGTAAGACAGAGGAGGGACTGCACAACGAAGGGACTGCTGGGAAGGTTAGTTAAAGGCTCACCTGTGCATGTTTCTGCCACTGTCTTAGATCATCTTCCTGTACATTATTATGGCCCCCATCTGCAGAGAGAAGAAGGGAAATTACTCAAGATTATCAACTGGTGCAAGACACATGTACATATTACATCTGGATTCATAAAGATATTCCAAAACTTTGCACATATTTCTGTAGTAATCCTGTATATACCTTTTGAAAAGTATGCTGCAAAACAAATATTATATCTACATATATTGATGTTGAAAACATCAATACATTAGATACATTACAATCCATTACAGTATAAATACATTATTGATGATACCATGACTGGAGATCTCATCTGGCTGAGGGGCCTTGACGTTTCGGTGCCACAATCCGTTTGGTGGCTCTGTGGTCGTCATGGTTACCACAGGACCACACCACGTAGGACTATCTACGGGGACTCAGGTGGACAATCCTGTGCATACCAAAGTTATAGGTTAGTCTCTATCTTCCCTTTGTTGAGGTGTGACGACGATGAGTCGAGACTCTTCAACTATAAATTGAGAGATTAAATGAGGTCGCAGGCTCATTGCTGGCAGGTTGCCTCATGCCAAAAAGCATTAATATTCTTGATGAGCTTCAGTCCCAAGGAGGTGAGCTTACTCGTGTGAATCCCACTCTGAAAAAGTGCACAAAGTCCTGGACTGAATGCGGAAACATATATGACAGGGTCTTTGAACTGCGGTAACCTACACTGCTTTCCACAACAAGAGTGTTATCACCAGCCATTGTGGCTCAAACTAAACAATGTAAACATACAATAAAGCCGGTTTACCTGTTCGCTGTGGAAGTTCACACACACAAGAGATAAGATACGCAGAAGACTGTATTAAACAGACTTCAAGAGAGGGGCGAAAGAGCCAGAGTGACCTCATTTTCTAATCCATGCTGTTTGATCACTCCTCAGGAGAAATATCAATATAGCAGATAAGCTTTGCACAGATAATACATGATGTGGCTGTGGATGATGAGATGACTGAGAAAGACATGAAGAAAAACATGCTTTTGAGCAGATCAACACTTATGCAATGATTCAGTGCACGTTAAGGGTAAGTTATGGTTGTTAAAGTAAACTTATTGGCTTGTCCTCTTTTCTATTTGTCCACTTAGAGCCCATAATGAACAACTTTCTAACATGACTCACATGCACTTGCTGTTTGTAATGGGAATTTAGATCCACAAATTTCAGGAACACCAAGTAACAATTCCAAAAAATTTTCATTTTATCGGTTAATCTCTTGTCATCTCTCTTAGAAAAACATTATGTTTGTTTCGAGCGAGAAACTTTTTTTTTTCATTATTGCATATTGTTCACAAACGTCAGTTGATTCAATCGTTACTTCTCTTTAGGCCAAATACTTCTAAAGTGATCAAAAAGCCAATGAAAAAGAGTCTGAGTATGCAACTTTTATTTTATCTTCCTATTTGTACATTTACAGAACAAACTGGGAAACTTTACAAAGAATCATCACCCTACTCTGCAAACTACAACTTGTGAACAATTGTAAATAGCAGAAACTGAGATTTGAGATCACGAAAGTGACAGATGTCAGATGCAGATGTGACATTCCTGCTAAACACTGGTCCTTATGTCAGATTTGTACTCACAGTCTTTTAGCCTCAGGCTCAGTCAGAATTCCACGGTGGTGAGAGGCGCTGTTTCAACTGATGCTTCCTGCTGAGGGAGTGTTTTTAAGTCAGTCTGTGTGACAGTGACAGTGTGATCTCTGTCCTCTACTTTCCTCAGCTGATACATTGTATAGTTTGTACTTCGCCCTTTTGGCTCCTGGCCCTGGGCAGTGCAGGTCCTCAGCGGTCCAACCCCCCTTCACCTCCTCTGCTGAATGTAAAAGGTCATGCAGTCAAAGAGCGTACACAGAGATGTTGTTGCAAAATGTATTCAGTGTATTAAATGTAAATTATTGATTGATTTTATGCACTTTTCCAATTAATGTAGCTGAAAATATTTCTGCAAAGACAAGACCAAAGCATAAAATATGGCTGCTTTGACTTTGACTTTCCGTTTCTAACAGTCTCTCTTTCTTTAAGTCACTTCACTCAGATGTTTGACCTTTACTGCTCATGAATGATGTATGTGCCAAGTTTGACACTACAAGACTGTTTTCAAATTAATCTGCTGATGGATGTGTTTTTCTGTGCTCACCTGGCATCTGAGTTTAAGGCGTGTGGAGTTCAGTGAAGTAGGAGACATCTGATATGCGGGAAAAAACATTTGAATAATCACAGATTCTGATGCAGACGGAGAATATGTAGTTTAAAGAATGTTTGAATTGGTAACCAAATGTCTGAATTTGTAACCAAACTTTTTTTGTAGGAAAAACACACCTGAAACAAAGTATTATTCAAAGCAGAGTATCTCTATACTGTATATTTTCCAGGGAAGATCTTTAAAGTCGACATTTCAGTGGAAATAAATTTATTTTCAAGCTTTCCTCTTCGAGGAGACATGTCTAAAAAGCTTTGCTGTAACCACTTGTTCATAACAGCAGTATTTGTGCCTCATAAAGACACAGCTACGACAAATCCAGAGAGATCAGTCATGCATGACATAATGAAACTAGATGAGCAGATTGCAAAGGTCATTTACTCTGTGGCCAAACACACAGTGTTACACAGGTACACAGGCTGTACTATCTGTGTCCTTGTTTCAAACAGTTTTTTACTTGGGCAGTAATTTAGATTCAAGCAAATGTTTTCACAGTGCTTAGAAGAACATTTCTGTCTGAAGGATTATTTCTTGTGGAGTGTTCATGTGAACAGCTGATGGTTGGAGGCTCTTTGCTACAGTACTTAGCATTTTACGCTAATTTTATTTGGACAGTGGGAGAAAGTCATCATATAAATGTATAAATATATACATCTTTCCTGTCATTTTCACAAAACTATAGTAGGTTATACAGATGATTTGACTGTGACTGATGTACAAAATCAAAGCCACACAAACAGCAAAATAAATATCTTAAGTCAATGTATTAGTTGCAAAAAGTGGTGAAAATTCTCTTCAATAAATTGTAATTTCAGTGTTCATTTTTGGAAAACATGATCGTGGCAACATCTATTGAATGTGCCTTTTTAAAGCAGTAGCGGTAAAACTCTCACATCATTAGAGTAGCAGAGTAATAACGAGACAGCGTAATAATGATATGCATCATCTTTATTGAAAGGTTCAGTTTGAGTTTCATGAGATAACAGTACTGTTTCTCAGCAGCTACAGAAGAAAGTACTGCATGCACTAAATCACACGCTATAAACAAACCAGCCAACACACAAATGTACCAACAAACACAGACATTTTGCCTCTTTTTTTTTTTTTAAACCACCCTTCCATTCTTATCACAGTTTCTTTTTCTGCATATTTAGGCTACAGTATCACATCTTATTCACCTCGCCAGAATATATTCAGATTGGTTACTTTGAGATAGAACCATAAGACAGAACAATAAAAATAAATGCTACACTCAATCATACAAGCATTTACAGCTCAGTATACAACCATAGTGCATGTCAGGAGAATGCTTGTTTTCTTTGTGGTTTTGATTGACCAAGAGCAGACTGACAAAAAAGGCCTTTCAAATTCAACTCAGGGTTTCTATAGGTTATGTAAACACTCAACTTCAATGATAATGTAAAGTTTCTCAAGTTCAATGACCCTTTTGAGCTGTAGTAGTATTAGTACCAGATACAAAGCTAACAACAGATAGCAGAAAAAAGATAGCAACAAGATCCTTCTATCCATCTATTGTCTTATCCTTATGGGTCGCGGGAGGCGGGGGACAACCTGGACTGGTCGCCAGTCAATAGAGACATAGAGACAGACAACCATTCATGCTCACACACTCCTACAGGCAATTTAGAGTCACCAATTAACCTAACCTGCATGTCTTTGGACTGTGGGAGGAAGGTGGAGTACCCACGCGAGCACGAGGAGAACATGCAAACACAGAAAGGCTCCACGTTCAAACCATAAACCTGCCGGCCAGCGGATCTGAAAGTGGAACCTTCTTGCTGTGAACAGTGCTAACCACCGTACCATCGTGCAGCCCCCATAACAACAAGATAACAAACATAAAGAAAATAATGTGATCAAAGTGCTTCATGTGTTTCCAAAATGCATAGACCCCCACACACACAGACACACACACACACACACAATAGTATGTGTCGCTATCTTTGTGAGGACTTCCCATAGACCCAATGCATACTGCAACTAAAAACACTAAACTATTTGTGTCCCTTATTCTAACCTTAACCATCACCAAACAAATATTTTGACACTTTTAGTTTTGTCAATAACAACAACGTGGTTCAGAGTGGGGTCCATCAAAAAACACTGTGGGCCCCAAACTGTGGGTGTTCTCCCAGTTTTCTGGCCCCATTAAGTGTGCAATACACCCGCAGACACATACAGACACACACCACTGTCACCCTTAACTCTCTCGTCCTGACTGGCTGATCAGGAGGTCAACAGAGAGAGTCTAAGGGGCAGCACGGAGTGATTTACCCTCTGTGTGTGTGTGTGTGTGTGTGTGTAGAAAATCAACTCTGACTGCACACAAATAATACATTATATGTAATGTATCTGTATTTTTGGGTCAAAGGTCGAATGTCTCATTGGCTGATGAGGCATTATATATCTGAGTGTGTGTGTTTGTGTGTGTGTCACAGAGATAAGACAGGCCTGCATCAGCTCTTGATAACCTACAGTAACCCTCGGTTTATGCCTCTGTCAGAGCTTATATTGACTATTGTAGAGCAAGATCCTCTTTAAATGACTCACTACGATCAGGGCTTTGGTTTTAATCTGAGGTGGTTCATAAAGAACCGTAGGATTAATCAACTCCTAAACAAATTCATACTGGATCAGCAGCTGCACACATGCATGCATTTCCACTCAATGACAAAAATAGTGGAAATCTGAAACCCAAAGCCTGTCGACGTGATACATTTACACGTCAAAACAACAGCAAACGCTTCACATTCAGCAACTGCTATAAATTGAAAATAAATAGCAAATTAGTAATAGAGCAAATGATAAATAATATATATTTCTTTTAAAGTAGAACTAGCAGTATAAAAATAGTTGCTACACAATTGTTTTTTTTCCCACTCTGCCATGCTTTTGGTTGACATGACAATGACTCAATATCTCACAGACGATCCCTGACAGGCAGATTTTGTAGGGATGATAAACAGCTTAAAAGTCTCTCTACTACGATACAGTCATTTTTTCTTAAAAACAATCAAGAATCATGTTTTACACATCTGTCACGGTTCAGATGAAGTTGCTCTTCAGACTGGTTGAATCCAGTGTACCAAAAGTCAGACATGCTGCAGTGACTGAGGATAGCCACTGAATATTTGAGCGCTTTATTTCAAATAATATTTTTAATAATTAACACTACGGTTCTTCCTGCTCTTGGTGAGATGTGCCACGACTGGAGGCATCTGAACTTTTAAAGATTGAAAAGGTTTTTACAAAAAGTGCTAGAGGCGGCTATTGTATATGGATATAGGGGTTATTTGGTTTACTACTCCTCTTAATCTAACACACTTCATAGTATGGATCCAAAGTATCTGAAATATATCCTCTAAACGTACCAAAATATAAAACTGTAGTGTCTTGAAGAGCTGTGAGGAGTTACATACTGTACTATATATAAACCTAATTTACCTTTGTTTAATTTTAGTAAAAAGGTCAAATGTGAGAAATTGTTCTCATTAAATTAAGGCTCGGCCAGGTTTCGACTACAACGGGTTCGTCGTGTGTATTATGATTTAGTGTGTTGTGGGTCCTGTGTGTTGGTCTATCTATCGTACATGGCAACAGCAGCCTACATGTGACAAACATTAAGTACTATATTGGTACTATAACTCCGGATACTGTTTCTAAAAATCTGAATTGTAATAATCCTGACATGTTGGGGAAACATTCACAAATGAGTAATGTTGCGTTTTGGATTGCAAGTGATGCTTGCAAGAAACTACAGCACCCATTTGTTTTGGGAAATTACTGAGCCTTTTTTTTAAAAAAATGGAACAACAACACGAAGGTTTGTTTTTAAGGATTTACATCTTCAGTTGACTTAAGACTGAGAGATGAGCAGGATTGTTGTTTTTTGTCTTTTCACAAGATTTGTTGCTTTGACAAAATCATAACAAAAAGATAGAATAACGTCAGCCATATGCTGTAAACACAACTATTTTGTAAGACTGAATTTCCCATCTCCATTTACGTACAGTGCTTCTTCTGTTCTGGTGTTTAGAGTGAAAAATTTCATGATTATGTTGCCTCACTGGCTCTCCTCTGCTTTCATGTATTTTCCGAGAAAAGCTGAAGACCAACATCGAACTTCAACATGCACTAGAAAACTAGAAATATTAGTAAAGTGAGCTCAAGGACCTTACTGTTTTCATGTTGTTTCACATAGCTTAACTTGGAGTTTTCAGGTCCATACTCATGTTTAATAATGATAATGATAATAACAATGATAAAGGCTAACCCCTCCTGTTGTTGAATGCACTGGTTTTATGTCCCCTCACTGAGACAAACAGCACACCCTAGTGGTCACCTACAACACTGCACCTTCTTTTCCCCACCATCCTACTTGGTGGTCCCTTTGTAATCCATGGGGGTGAGCGTGCAGCATTATGCATGTAAGCTGTCAGCTTGGCCGTTTGAGATGCAGTGCTTGCCATATATCCAACTGATACCACAGATACCCCACATCATTGTACAGGAAGGAGAAGAGATTGAGGAGGAGCAAGCAGGGGGAGGAAAGGGGGAACGGGAGAGACAGAGGTCTGTTTACAGCAGGTGAGGATGGGAGAGGAAGGGGAGGCTGGGGGGACAGTGATCAGCTGCATGCAGATTTACAGAGGAGGCCCCAGAAAAACCGTCTGCCTGGAGAGAGAGAGAGAGAAACAGAAAGTCAGAGCGACAGTGAGATACATTTGAAAGAGACAGGGAGAGCAAACGATGGCAGAAAAGAGGAGACAGCAGCCAGTGAGTCATGCTAACATTGCCAGAGGGAACACGTCGCAAGTCATTTTATTTCTGGTGTCTTCGCTGAGCTTTAGTTGTGTTTGGGAACTGCGTGGAGAACTCTGGGGCCAAATTTAGACTTCATAGGATGTAAAATTCACCTGCACTGTGCAAAACTTATATTTGCTCAGCAGGAAACTTCATGCCGGCTTACGGAGCTTGAAAAGTAAGAATAACTTTTATATTTCATCATGTAGCGCTTAAGCAGTCCTCAGCGTGCAGGTTGAGAGTCGGCACATTGCACATCACTGGCTTTGCCGAGAGTAGAAAATGATTATGGTTTGAATGAAATTACAGCATTAGTTCTGCAAAACTAGTGCTTTCATTCACTCTGTTGTTCCTGTGACAAGTGGTATTCAATATAAGTAACCTGGATACATGAAAAAAGCAACCAAATGAACACTGTGAGAGCAGAAGTAGTGGGTTGGAGTAAAAACCCAGAGCTGTTGATAATTTAATTCCACTTTCTCATATGGGTCTTTCTGAGAGCAATATTTTTTAAAATGTTTATAATCTTTAACCCTCAGCTGGGATTTATGAAGTAATTCCACGCAAAAAAAAGTGAGTGACAGATGCTGTTGGTCGGGTATTTTTATTTTTGTGTCTCAGTCATTGCAGTCAGTGAGTGTAGGTATTTATTTTTAGCGTGGGAGGCCCCAGAAAATAAGTGAGTCCCAGGCAGCTGGCAGGGTTTCTGTGGTAAATCCTGCACAGCAGCAGCAGAGAGCTGAGACCCAATAACCTCTAAAATCATTGTGATGTTTCATAATACAGGATCTGCTCCCAACCCAATGTATCCATTCTAATAGTATTTATTTAATGCCAGGGGCTTGTTTCAACACACAAGCTGCAATTTGTACCATTAGATTGTTTCCTTTCCTGTTAACTTTGACATGTTCCAATAATCAAAACAAATGTCATACTCGCCCTGTAGGGCTCGCAAATGTATCTGCAATTTGCAAGCCAATGTCATGTGTAAGATTTTATGTTGTCATCATTCAAAACGAGGATTAGCATTCACATGCATTTAAATTATGTAACAAATGTGCGCACATTATATGTAATCCTTTATCCATTATTTGACATTTCTATTTATTTATTCAGATTATTTTTGGGGCATTTTTGCCTTTATTGGATAGATCAGAGAGAAAATGAGGGTGAGAAAGGGGCGGTGTGACATGCAACAAAGGGTCCTGACCAGATTTGAACCCCAGTATAGTACAAACTCGATCAGGTGAGCTAATAGTAACTATGGTAGCTAACCTATGCAGGATTACGATAAATAAATACAATAAATGTGTACACGTGTAGTATTGGAGGGAATTTTTACAAACATCCTATTACTAACTGAAAAAAGTCACAATGTTTAATTCAGCTATTCAAAGACCTTCAGGCTGTCATACAATTTGGTTATTTGTGAATGTAAGTCCATCCTGAATTTCCACAAGGGGATGAATACAAATAGAACAACTAATAACTAACAATTGATGGAAAAAAGCTGCTCATGTAACATCAAAGCTTTTCATCTATTCTTCATGTTTTCTTTCTTTCCTCTTTCTGTCTTACACTTATAGAAAAGATCAGGTGGATTTTTCAGGTGCTATTTCAAAACTATTATGGATAGGTTCACTGGTGTAAGCTTTCGATTGTTAAGCTGTTGCTTGGTTACTCGTGAGATTTTCCAAGTTTAATGAGTCGTGTTTGACTCATTGAAGCTGTGTTCTGTAGCAAATAGATTGAAGAGCTGCTCTGTTTTTCTGTGCTCTTACCTGCTCAGGACTATTAGCTGGCTGAAGGCTCCGGCTGCAGGCTGTAGAGTTTGGCTTGGTCCTGATTGTCACAGACGTCAGTTCTGGACACAGAAGTCACATTCAGACACATGCTACCAGAACACACCGGGATCACAGGTGGCCGCAGCACCGACACCAGATTCATCACCAGCAGCATCCACAGCAGCAGCAGAAGCAGGAGGAGCAGTAGCAGTGACAGCAACAAGGGGGCAGCGTAGGAGCAGAAAGACACAGCAGTGAGGGAAGCAAATCAGTGATGTTATAGTTATTGCTGTTAAAACACAAGGGGAGATCAGTGCATGCAAAATAAAGGCGGCAGTGCCATACGTCTACATGTCCTCTGCCCAAAACCACTATTACTATAAACCAAAAAAGAATCAGTTTCTACAAAATCATACATGAGTTACATTTTAGATTTCTGCTCGACACTGACAACATGACAGCAAGCAGTAAAAGGCAACAGCAGCAGCAGGTGCTCCAGTCTTACCTGTTGTCATTGATATCTGTGGTGTTTCCTGCGGACAGAAAGAGGTGCATAAGGAGGCAGGCAGGTGCACAGTGAGAGGGTTGGTGGTGTGTAAACTAGGGAAGAGGTGGGTTTGTCACAGACACATACGGGTTTAATTTCAGCCCAAAGCCATTGGAGATAGATGGCTTTTGGAACAAGCAGCTGCACAGTGTGTTGGTCCTCAGACCTGATACATAAATGACTGAACAGTGTGTTTGTCAGTGTAGCTTTTACTGATCTGGTGACCCAATCAGCAAGCAGCAGCACCTTTCACAAATTCAGGCAACTAAAACCGATGTAAGTGGTTAATGTGAGGGAGAGATTGTGATCATGGTCATTACATAATGTTTAAGGTATGGATTACTATATAAGTAAATAAGTAAAATCAGTTTGTTAAGATCAGAAAAAGATTGGTGATTAATAGAAGCCAACAGTGACTGCTGTCTGGGGTCTTTGTAACTATCAATCACCACCTCCTGAAGAGTGTTTGCAGTGCTATAAGAGCATATGGTATTACACATGAGTATCAATCATTTCACACCGTTAAAACAAATGACCAATGCTGTTGTTATTCTGGAGAGGTCTTTATTGGCACGCCTGCAAGAGGTTGCTCAGGAAAATGATTTGAACAAACAATCAACTCTGTCATTTCTCTGATGAGGACAGCCCTGCGTCTACCACTATTACAGCACCACTGGAACAGCTAAAATTGACAACAAAGTGCTGAAAGTTTAAAAAAAAATCCCACCCAGAGAGCTTCCTTGCATAAAAGGGCATCAAACGACAGAAGCTGTCCTTCCTGGTAGACCAGCAGCACTTGCACAGAAAATTGGGCTTTTAGGATGACTCTTTTTGTTGCTCTTGGATCACAGTTACATTCTATGGAGCCTGATTAACTGAACCCATTTTCCAGGCGTTTCGATGGCGAGTGCTATGTCAAAAGTCCTCCTACTCCTCGCAATTACTATATAACTACAATCCTTAGAGGCCTGTGCTTTCCCTGAACTACCCTGACGGGGATTAATCTCACAAAATATTCACTTGGCTTTTTATGTGGCATATTGACACAGAGACATAGCAAGAAGTTTCAGCCATCTCCAGCAACTGAGAAGTCTATGTGCATTTATTCATTGTTATTCATGGAAGAGAGTTTACTTAATTTGTGTGCCCTTTGCTTCAATTTGATGAGTTGGCTATTATCAAGGGGCCTCATGCTTGACTGGATTAACAGGCTGTTCAATTTAATCTCTTAAAAAAAGCTGTGACAGTTAATAAAAATCTTATCCTAACAGGAACTGTCAAGCCTACACCTCAAAAAACTACCGAAAAAGTAATAAATTTCGGGTAGAGGCCTTACAGCACTCTTTGGCTCTGAGTTTAACACTTAACCATAAGCTCTTATTGAAATTCATGACACTGAGTAGAATTATATCCCAGAGTGAAAATGAATGGAGAGACTGGAGGAGGAAGTTTGACTTCAGAATATATTACAGTGTACAAACACTTTCTTTTCAAAATGCCATATGTTTGGTACTTTTGGAGAAAAGTACCAAATAAAACATATGGCATTTTGAAAACATTGAAAACAAAGTCAAACTGGAGCAAATAAATGCAAAAAAGGTTGCAAACTAACTCTAAGTTTAACAGTACAAATATTCAAAAATCTCTTGAGATGACTCATCTGAACTGCTGCCAGTAATAAACTTGAGTTATTTTTACGCCAAAAAGACAGTATATCAATCCTCCTGCTCACAGGGTTGAATACCCTATGAGACAGCATCATGGGAAGCAAAAACTAAAACTAGACAGCATCACTGATAACTGTTGATATGATATGATAAACAGTAGGCCGGGCACTGTCGCAGCCAACTGATCTATCGGCTCCGACCCTGTTTCTGACTTTTATTGATAATCCTGGAGAATCGAAGAGGTGTGCCGTTGTTACACAACTCTACAACTGTCATCACTGGGTCACAGGCTGAGGTGGGCACTCAGCCTGTCTGGCCGGCTATCTGTCTAGCAGAGTAATGACATCGCAAGCCTATCTATCTCCTCTAGAGTCTGTTGGTGAAGGAAGCAAACACACACACTCGCATACACACACACACATGAAGATGCACAAAGGACTCAAGTAGCACCAGCAGTACTTTTTAAAAACTAAGAGAATTCATGGTGTCCGTAGTCCAAAGTGAATCAAAAAAAGAAAATTCCTAGGCTAAATCTTATAAATATACGGTGGGCACTTTAAACTATCCACAGATGGCTGACCTATACTCACACCGTCGTCCTAACTCACCAATGGCTCAGAATTACAGTCAAGACTGCCGTCTACGAGCCCATTACAAGAAGATAAAAGCGAGTTGAAAAAAAAGCGGGCAAAGTTGTTATCATAGCAGCAGGGCAATCACTGTAAACTGGTTTAACAGCCACCACTCTGTATGAGAATATAAAACAACATTCAAACATAATGGCTGGTATGATGGCATAATGGAAACCCTTAAGAAAACGGTCATAATAAGAAGTGACTGTACCCCCAGCTGATCTCAATCACAATATTTCTCATTACTTTAGCAGGCTTCATCCAAACAGGGCTCACCATTTTCTGAATCAAGCATCTCTGCAGTGCTCTTGTCTGCTTGGCTCAGTGGTTCAGCTGGAAGCCTACAGACGGGAGAAAGGGATGTTTGAATGTTACTGTGGGTCTAGTGTCTCAAAAGCCTGATCTTGATCTTTACACTGAATAAAATAATGAAATATGCAACTGTATCCAAGTACTCACACAATCACATAATAATAAATCAATGTCAGAAAACAGATTAAAATAAATTGCTTGTGTTGGACGCATACATATAGAAGCACAACAAACTGTAAAATGCTTGCCTGTTTTCAAAAGCGTTGCACTTTAATTTCAGTATCTATTATAGATGATCAACTACATTTCATAGTCCTCTTCAGTGAATCATTGCCATAAAGACTGAGCTGTGGTTGAAAGCACCGTCAAAAACTAGTAAGTGGGTCTTGATGTTTAGATAATCTTGTGATGCTTCTATTTTTAAGATTAAGAAAGTGAAATGCAGGTAAGAGCTGGTGAGTGGACCTTTAGTTAAGAGTCAAAACTAATGTGTACAAAGATGTGGTATCATAATAACCTGTGCAGTATTTAAGTCCATGATGTGAAATCATCATATGGACAGAATCCTTCTCCAAAAGGAGGACACACTTCCCTGATATTCCCAGCGGGATGAATGAGGAGATTTCCTTTGCTTGTTTTTTGTGAAGTGAATGTTCTGTGACTTGTGTTGTTTTTCATGCTTTCATTTCTTACATCTACAGACTCTGTGTCTGTAGGGGTTGTGGATCCCCCTTCTTGGGATGTGTTTGTTGTGCTGGTTGTGGTCACCTGTGATTAACCCCACCTGTGCATATTTATTGTGACATTGCCAGAACACTGAAGAAGGACTTCTTGCCCGAAGCGCCTGTATGGCAGTATCAAAATTGCAAGCAGAGCACTGTCCTTGTCTTACTGTCTCATTAAATGACAAACTCTACCACATGCACATTTGTTTACTCACATGTTGTTCTGAGGAGCGTTGTCATGTGAATCGTTGTTTTGGGAGTGTTTGGTGGGGCTGTTCTGGTTGGAGTCAGTCTCGGGTAACCTGGGCTCACTCTCTGGTGTTGCAGGAGCAGCGGGAGCGGCTACTTCCTGGCTGTTGCTGTTGTGGAAATTTGCTTTGTAGAAGGCAATGGGGTGATCGCTGTAGCCTCGGATGAAGAAGGGGTTGGTGGGAGAGCACACTGGGTAATGGCCAGGACGCACTGGCTTGGCTGTTTGTGATAAAACAGAATTGATCTATTGATTGATCCATTCCTCCAGAGGAGACACAACATCACATTTATTTTACCCTAAGGGATAGTGCTAAACTGTTGTCCGAGGCACAAGATAATTCATTTCTAATGTGACTGCAATAGTGAAAATATATTGAAGTCTAACTGAAATTAATTGCTTTTTTGCCCGGTACAGCACACAGATCTGCTCTGTAAACCAATTGTCTGTTCTCCTATGAAAAAAAAAATCAAAGCAATTTATGTAATTTTTTTGGTTTCATGATGGTGCCTCTCAGTTCTACAATAATTCAACCGAATACCGTCCACCAAATAAACATTCACCACGGAAATAGGACAGCGAATTATCCACTCAGCTGCACTACATTAAACAGCATGTAAACCTACCGTCTGTGTGGTCCTTTTTCTTCTGAACCACCTACAACACACTGTCTGCCCATAACACGCAGGCTACAGTTTGTTTACTTGTCTCTTGTTTCCTACGGTGTAACAGCAACACTCTGGCAGTCTGCCAGCTGCTGTCAATCAAACGCAAACACATCCTCCAGCCGACTGAGAGATAAAAGGTGCATCCTGATATTTCCCAAAACACCTTTTCGCTTCCTTTTAATACTAAAATGCTATTAACAATACATTTAAAAAAATGTGTTGATATTATATTTTACCATTTTTTAATATTCTTTAATGTTTCACTCAATGCCACAGTCGCTCTTACTTGCTTTGGTTTAATCCTCAAACTCATTATTCTAGAAACACTCTTAAATCGATAGTTCATTTTCTCACACGAGATTTCAGAAGCATAAGTGCAATTATCTTCACGTGACGCAGTGATGAAGTGATGAGATCAAAATAGACTACACTGCTCTTCTAATAAATTGTATTGTTCTCAGAGGAGCATGCTGATTGTGTTCATCTTTACATGCAAATTATTCCAGCTAAGCAGCACGACTCACTTCAAGTATATATGTTTCATAAACTTGAGCATTTTGGTACAATCAGAAATGTTGTCACTATTCACAGCAACTGACTCTTGTTGGTGAATTTAGTTTTTGAGAGTTCTCCTTCGTATCTATGTATGAGACATATCAGCAGTGAATCTGAGGCTCTGATACTTGCAATTTCAGGAACAACATGGAACAAGATTGGTGCTGAAAACCTGTCTTCACTCATGCATGAGGAGGAGGGGTAAAACGGGGTGTAATATAATGTGGTGTTCTGGTAAGGGGAAGGAGGAAGATGACAGATGATGGAGTGTGAGGGAAGCAAATCCAACCATGGATGTTCCCGGGAGGAAATCACACAGCAGAGACATGAAAGGGTTGGGTGCACCGTGCCAAAAGAGTTTCCTCAAATGTCAGATAAGAAGCAGAGGAAATGGTGCTGCCAGATAGACAAAAGTGTTTACATGTGCAGCCTAAGTGGTAAAGTGGTGGAGAGGACTTATACTTAAATTACTTTATACATTATTTGATATCTACAATAGTTCCAATAGTAATTTACATGGATCTTAACAGTATATTGAGACATTTGACTTTAGCCATTTTCCCCGTAACATAACTGTTGCTAAAAGATTTATAGAGTGAAGAAATATGCTTTGTTAAAACATGCGTGCATGGCATTAGGTTTGATGGGTATCATTCTGTGGGCTGCAGAGGAAAATCAGACATTTAGTGATGTAAAGTTTACATGAAATAAAATACAGAATTTCAATTTCAGTCATATCGATACATTTCCTTAGACTGCCTTTGTCTTGGCAATGAGGAGGGGAAAAAGATGCACTGGCATGAGTTAGAGCTTTTTGCAGTTGTTGTGCTGCACAGTATAAATTACTGTGGTGATTGTATTTATTGAGCATTAAGTACTCAAAAAGCATAATTCAGGAACTGAGAAAAACTACAATATGACTCAAAAATTTAGAATTATACAACATTTTGTTTAACAGTTGCGTGTGAAATTTAATTGTGGACTGAATTATAAGACAGCAGTTAATGTCCTAAATGGGGATGTCATAATAACTCTGCAATATTGAATGTTAATACCCAAAGATCAGATTTTAATGGATGGATGCAATGGATCACCGTCGACCTACAGATTAGAAGTTACTGCTTTGTTCTCATCATTTCATCCGATTACAAAGCTTTTACTAAAATGACGTGCAGCCATGTAATATAGTGTGTAGATCACTCCTGACGGCTGTAATGTTTTAAAATAGCTGAATCTGCGAGCAAGGTGTATGTGTTACCTATCAGTGCAGCATGGGGCCGGCGGAAGGGATTACGAGTCCTCATCACATCTTTGATGCGCTCCACCTCCTGCTGGTAGCGGTGGCGGTCCTTCATGGCTCCCTCCTTTGCCTCCTTCAGTGCACCCTCCAGCGCCTTAACTCGCTCAGCTGTAGACCGAAGACGTTTCTCCAGTTTTGGAAGCTCACAGCGAAGATCTGCATTGTCGCGTACCAGCTGTCACAAACACAAAAAAACACATGCAGTATGGCCAGTGACTGAACTTGTCAGTAAACATGTCATGTATTCTCTCGATCGATGAGAGGCAACATTTACAGGCATAAAAAGTTAGTAATACTGTTGGTAACATTTTCTCCAAAAGGTATCTGAATACAACCATTTTAAGACCTGTACCACGCTTTGCCCTTCTGCTCTTCTGAATATGAATGTGATTTTTCTTTTTTTCTAATATTGTTTGTTCAACCACTTCCACTGGAAAAATATCATTCAACCCTCTTGGTTTGAACTGAAGTTAGAGACAAATGGGTGCAGTGAGGTGGAACAGAGGAGTGTCAAGTTGGACCTAATGGGAAACGACAACCTATACTGACTTTTATGATGAGGAAGCATGCTTGACGATCTCAAATTGAAGGCTTGTTCACCTGTAAAATGCAGTAAACACACTAAACACCAGCCAGCTGGCTACAGTACTAATATAGTAGTAGTCTGAATAAATACACCAGTGCGTGCATCACTAGGCGATGTTCATCATTCATATTTGTGTCCTCCACGAAGAGCCACTAGGGGCAACAATTAACCTATTTCACTCTCGAAAACAAGCTTCAGCTGTACAGGAGAAAAGACTTCAAGGATGACTACTGACAGGTTGGTTTGTCAGATGCATGTCTGGTGAACTTCTCCATCTCTGTTATGGAGCAACATAAAAGCCACTTGCCTGAGCTTTTCTTTCCTGAGCTATTCTATCTCTCCTCTATGAAAGCGTCTACAACTGGTCGCAGCCAGTCAAGAATGAGGTTAATACAGTATCTCATTCAATCAAGAAGGAAGACACAGCTTACTAAGCCACTGTTATCAATTTCAGTGCTATGTGATTTGTTTTTAGAAACATTCAATGGTAGTCAAGATTGAACTTAACCAATAAAGTGCTTCTTCACTTTCAATGCAGTATTTTATTTTTTTACATGAGCAAGTTTCTGATTTCACAATATTGGGATCTCAGCAAAGGAATGAATAGGAATAAAAGCATAATTTACGTAAAATCTGTGTAAGTGACAAAAACCAATTTTGTGCCACATAATATAACACACAGCGTCTTTGCCTCTAGATAATGTCCTTGTTTGTTTATGGTTATACTCATGAAGCAAAATCAACGAGGAGATTTATTGATTTTAAATTGCTGCACACAGCACATTTCTTACAAGTGGATAGGTAAATGGAAAAATCCAATGACTGAGCACCTTAAACACTGAAGCTTTGCTGCTACGTGATCATGCAAACTAATACACACCCTGCAGAGGTACTGAGCACAAGACCTGAGGGTTGAGCAAACTGGCAAAGTTATCAAACAGGAGGACTCAGGACGAGGATTCAGGGATTCAGGAGAACCACTGGAAGCTTGGCAGTACTAGTTTATTTTTAGTAGCAAGTCATTTTGAAGGGAAAAAAAAACAAAAAATGGAGGTCTGATTCCCACAGGAGGTTAAGTGGTGTTAGAAGAGAAATCATGACAGTTGAGTGTGTGTGCTGGTAAATGGACAGACAGACAGACAGACAGACATTACTATGACTGTACGGGGACAGACACACTCATACATAGCCCCGGTGCACTGTTCACAGACTGTCTTTGGGAGCCTTATCACTTTCCACTGGGAGCTTGCTGATTTATGACCATGACTCTCATCTTCCATTCCCACAGTATCAGCAGGTGGTGGATGGCATGGAGTCTCCCAGCAGCCACTTTAGGATTGGTTTTCTGCCTGAAAAACTGCTGCAGTGCAGCTCTCGCTATTCTGCCAGCCCGCGTGTATGTCTGCCAGTCTGCAGAGCGTTTAGCACATCAACACTTGGTCCACTGCTCTAGTCAGTTTAGGAATATTAAAGAAAGATGTGAGGTGTGTCTGTTAATGTCCAACCGTTTTGAGCACAAGGCTACACTTGGGAGTTTGCGCGTGTCAGCAAGAGAGGGGAAAATGGGAAGGGAGGTGTTTGAGTGCACCTGCATGATGAATTCATTGGTGTCTATCAAAGAAACTCTTTTATGCTGTGTAGCTTTCTTACCCTGAAGGCAGCATGCTTTAACACTTCCTGCTGCTCTGTTTTCAAGGAGACTTTCATGTGAAGTTGCCGTAGTAAGATGATTGATGGTGCTACTGTTGCTTTTGCCCATAGGAGAGCAATGACAAACAGTGCACACTGCTCTGTATTTTAATTTGACTTGTTTTTTTGTTCCCCTCTCATATTCTTTTCAGTCTCACCGCTGTGCTGTGGCACAGTGAGAATCAGGCTTTCTGGCCGAGGAAAACCGGATGATTTATTCTACTTTTGTCTCTGTCACTATAATTTATACTTTTATTTCTGCTGCTTATTGTTACCTGTTTGTGAACCTTTGTAAGTTGCTCCAGGTTGTTTTCAAGAAAGGAAATCTTCTGTTTCTGGGTGATATATCCCCCGTTATCATCAGGCTCTGTCCCTGCACTCTGTCGACAGAAACATTAGACATCTTTTAGCATTGTACTAATAAAGAAAAAAAACACTGTCATTGCAAATACTATAGATCCAAACTAATTTGTATAAAGTCTAGGTGAAGTCACATGTACTTTAGCTACAATAGTTTCATATGTGGAGTAAAAGCTTTAAAATGTTATAGTTAAGTTGTGTCTGGCTTACTTTTCTAACTCGAGCCGTGAGGTCTTGAACAAAAAGCTTGCGGAGGTTGTGCAGGGTGTGCAGCTCACGAGCCTTCAGTGTGAAGGCAAAGACAGAGAGAGGAAAAACTGCAGTTAAGGCAGTTATAGAGTATTTAGTGGACCAGTGGCCTCTGAGGGAAACAAGTGAATCGTGACAACAAATAATGACTTACAACAGTCTCCTCCAAGCCTTTGAGATCCTGCTTTGACTGCTCATGTCGCTCATGGAGAAATCTATAGATATAAAAAGAAAGTCAGAGAGGTGGATAGAAAATTCAAAATGAAATTCTCTCTCTACCTCAAATGAGTACCACATTGTTGCCAGAATAATTCATGAATAAAGAACAAACGCAGCACGGTCTGGCTGCCCCAATCGTCGGCTATTACCCATCTGGCATCTGACGCAATACTCTGCAAAGGTCAGTGCAGAAAGAGGCCTATTAGCAGCCAGCTGCTACCTTATCCCAAAACTACATAATGGAGATGCAAAGACAGTTACATAGAAAGAAAGGGACCAAGAGAGAAAGAGGACTACGCTCCGATAATTCTAGCCACAAACTGTATGTCTGCATTGCTCCATGGAGAGAGGGACGCATACTGCAAATAGGATGACAGGCAGAGCTGTGGAGCGAGAGGAAAATAAATAGACAAAAGGAATACAAGTGACAGGGAGAAATGGAAGATGTGAATCAAAAGAGGCAGTTCGCCTCCAGGCCTCCATATGGTGAAGTGCTTGAACGCTGGCCAGGACAGTAAAGAAGAAACTCACTTCAGTTCCTCCAGCTGCCGGCTCTTGTGATGCTCTTGGCTCCTGAGATGTTCAAAGTCACAGTGCAGTTGCTCCAACTCCAGTTGCTGCTTCTGGTTACAACTGGAAAGGTGAACAATAGCTCACTCAGGGCAAAATATTTCGATGGAAACAGATGCTTTGTTTGCTTTGTTTCTCTCGTATAAGAGTGCAGCGTGTTGGTGAAATAGAATCTGTAATGCAATGGCTATAGTCTGGAAATGGACGACAGCTCCACAAATTCAATGTGGCTTCATGAACTCTCGTGACCTAAACATTTTCTTTAATTACATTGCATTTATTTAGCTGCCACTTTTATCCAAAGCAGCTTACAATAAGTGCATTCACCCATGTGAATACAGCCCCAAAATTAAACCTCTCGCTGTCACATGAGAAGAATTGTCTTTCCTAAGTCTGAGCTGTAAAGCTCCAGCTCAGAGGCGTGCACAGACTTTCAAAGCAGCAGATGATGAAGATGTACTACTTCTGCATGGAAATGCAGGTGTAGGGTTTAGTTTTCTACTAAAGACCCATAAAAGCTCACGTGGAGTGAATCACAGGAGTACCTGAGTAGCCCAAGGTCAAAACTGTACCGACACATTCTGGTTTTTTTTAAAAAGATAAGGCACTTGACAAAAAGGTGCAAAGGTGTTTTAAATTTTAAACATTTAGTTTTTGTTCTCCTTTTCTGATCCTTGAATCTTGGGAGAACATTTATTGCATTCCCACTTTGTCTCCTCTGCCTCAAGGATGTGCAGGGCCAACCTACTCCTTTTTTAGATCCTTTCCATCTCAATGACATCCACCCATCCATTTATCCATCCATCAATCCATCCATCCATTTTCAAGCTGCTTATCCATATCAGGCTAAGCCAGCAGGACAAGCAGAGCATCCCCACATATCTTTTCATTCAGAAATCCTCTGCAGCTGCTCCTTGGGTGTTACCAGACTCTCCCAGGCCAGCTGGAAAATTTGCTTCAGTCCCTCAGGAGGCTTTGCCCTGCAGTCTCCACCCAGACGGTCACGCCTGGAACAGGACATCTTCAAAACAGGGCTCCTGAAGGGACACCTTTTAAAGGAGTCTAAACCAGCCCAGTGGCTCCTCACATTATGGTGCAGCAGCAGCTTGACTCTAAAGTCAGTTTCCTCACCATATCAACCATCCACACATATTGATTTCAGCCCCACTGCAGTTAGTGCAGGGCTTAGACTATTTTAAGACCACAACTAGAGAGGCCACGTATCCCCAATCTTTGTATTTCCACACTGCTTATGAGTGTAGAAGAGAATTTCAGGTTTGAGCACACAGAGCTGTCTGCTTCTGAATGTATGGCCTGTGCTGTGTAGTGCTATACAGTCCAGTCTCAAAGACTAAAGTAAAAATGCCTTTCCCATGATTTTTAAAAATAAATTTCTATAATTTAGTGCATTGATATGATAAATAAGACCATACTCCTTTTGTACACCTGTACAAATTAAGAATGCAATAAAAGTTGATTCTTGATTAAGAAACACTGATTTAGTATGTCAGAGTAGGGGAAGAATTACGATGAAGCACTGACTCAGTTAGGTCGTCGATGATCTTCTGCTTCTCATTGATCTCGTCTCGCAAGCGGCCAAGCTGTTTGCTGTGCACCTCACGGTGTGACTCCATCTGCTGCTCCAAAGCCCTCTGAGGTATGGGCAACGAGAGGGGGTGAGAGATATACATATATAATGAGAGAAAGGAGAGAGATGGTCCCAAGAGGAGGCAACAAAAGGAAAACAAAATGACTAAATAACAAGCGATTATAGAATTACACACACCAGCGCACATGTGGACATAGAGGGCCACATGAACATTGAAAACAGCAAGCAGCCACGGAATACAAAATTGGACGTGACTAATGAGACACACATAAACGTACAAACACACACTGGTATGCAAAAACATGCTCATAAACATGTGCACAGGCAGATAATCAAAAAAAAGCTGTTGTCTATAGTGTGTTGTGTGCACTGTATGTGATGGGAACAATTTTTTTTAATCCTGGGCCCAAAAATCTGGCCATGTTAGTGCTGAAACATCCAGTTGATTAAGTGATGAGTCAATCGAAAGAACTGTTTCATCTGTTTTGTTAAATAGTAACTTGAATATCTTTCTGGATTGTTCATTTGACATAAGCTTTTTTAAAGATACAACATTAGGCTTTGGGAAACAGTGATGGTTATTTTCACAATTTTCTGATATTAAAGGAATAGTTTGCCATTTTGGAAAATAGACTTAACTGTTTATGTAGTTAGATGGGAATACCTCTCTAATGTTTCTATGATAAATATGTAGGTGGAGCCAGTTATCTTACCGTAGCATAAAGCCTGAAAACAGGGGAAAGAGTTGGTCTGGCTCTGACCATAGGTAACAAAATCTGCCGACCAGCACCTCTGCAGCTCAATAGTTTACGCTGTATATCTTATCTTATTTCAATCATACAAAAATCATAGCATAAAAATGAAATATTTCGATTTTACAGACAGTTATTTGTCAGACAATTTTCTGACTGAGAGACCAGTTACTACACAACCAGGAATTCAACCAGGACTCCAGGAAGTTATTCATTCTAGTCAATAAATGGTTAGACACATAAACCTAAAAACTGGAATTTTTACAGCACACTTTTGTTACCTTGGGGCACAGCAACGCTGCTGACTAAAGCTCCATATTTACTGTACAGACATAATATGGATCTTCTCATCTAACTATCAGGAAGACTGAATACGTGTAATTTCCAAAATACACACAACTATTCAATTCACAACTATACAAACAAACTATTCCTTAAATTGATTAAGTCATGATCCTATGCACAAGTACAGACACAGTATACTGACACATGAACACACACTGCAGACAAACACACCCAGTGTAATAAAGGGCCATTACACTAAGTTGCTCTAACTGCAGTCATGATTACCTTCATATCACAGGAATCCTGGACAGACGTGTGATTCGCCCCCCTGGTCACCTGTGACATGCTCTCTGAAACACACACAAACACACACACACACACACACACACACACACATTTAAGAGAGAAGATAGACAGTGTTGTGAGAGAAACTAAGAAACAGAGAGAGGAAAGAAGAAAACGAGGAAGTGAGAAGCAGGAAAATACAACAGAGTAACACACTGATGCGGATGAAAGAGGTGACAGTGACCTGACTTTGGCAGCACAGCAGTGCTGACGCTTGATGTTGACAGTGAGGTCAGCGTGATCCAAGTCATGCCTTGGGTGTAATAATATCTATTATTGAAAATGACAGTTATTCTGTTACAGTTACGCTGATCTGATGTGTTGCTAACATGCTGCTGTTCCTGGTGCCTGATGGAGAAATTACTGTGCTCGCTGCCTCACACCAGGATGTATGATCGACATGACCTGCAGCACTTTGTAATTATCTACCTCTGTAATGACTCGAGGACCGCCTGGCTTGGATGTGGAGGCCAAAATTGATTTACCTGCCCTTATATCCACTGCTTATTTAATGCAGTTAGGGTTAGGGTTGTGGAACCCCTCAGGAGGAGTGACTTACTTTGCTTACGGCCTGTTTTGTGAATTGTGCTAGTGTCCTGGGAGTGTCTGCAGTTAGCTGGACCTAACACAAATTTCAAATGTGTTATTAATCTATTTGTGCTGGTGCTGTGAAATGTCTGGCAACCTAAGCTGCTCGTCAGTGTTTACCCTTGTTTTTCTTGTTCTTGACAGGATAGAAAGGCCTCTGGCACAGACTAAAACTCTCCACTGAAGCCAATAAAATTGTCCTAAGCGGGGAGGCACTTCCTCCCAGTTCTAGTTCAGTGGAGCTGAAACGTAGTGACAGATTTGTTGTCTTTTTCATGTTTTACTTTGTCCAGATGTGATTTTGTTTGACTGTGTCAGAACATTAACCTTAAATTTGACTTTGTCATTTCAAGTCAGCAATTTTGAAGATTTACGAAGTAGATTCATCCAAATAGTGTCCTGAACTGTGCAGAGAGTATGAATGTCACACAGTACGAGTAGGAGATCAATATTTATTATTTCACACCAGCTCAATGTCATCTTAAAAAGATGTGCTTCTATTGGACAAATATTCAACTTAAGGCCTGCAGTATTTTTGGATTTATGGAGCAATGATCTGTTTTGCTGACTGTTTGACCATGTTAATTGGATTTTCTCCGGGAGCCTTGTATTTTCCCTGATTTATCAAGCATAAATCTGTTGTTTTGCTTGTCTGCACATATTGATATTTTCCTCTGTCACCTTAGAGTCTGAATAAATGTTAAACTCTTTGCTCCTGGTTTATAATTCCGATCAAGTGAAACATCTCAAGGTAGAAAAACTTTTATTACAAATACAGAAGCTGCACATTTTATATGTACTGCACTGACCACGTTTATGCAGTACTGATCCTTGAACCTCTGGTTAGGCTAGACTGAGTTGTTATTTCAGCATTGCACTGAGAGTATACATCAGTTGGCACTTTTAGTGAAATACTCTGAAATATCTCAACAACTATTATATGGATTGTAATGAAAATTTGTAGACATTCATGGTTCTAAGAGGATGAATCCAAATGGCCTCCTCAATTCACGTAATGTGCTCTCCTTACTTTTTCTGTAGTGCCACCTACAGAGTTTTCACTTATCCTGTGAAATATGTCAACATCTGCTTGATGGATTGTAACAAAATTTGGTAAAGACATTTATGGTTCCCAGAAGAAGAAATCCTAATGGCTTTGGTGTCCCCTGGACTTTTCCTCCTCTTGTTGACTGCATTTTTTTTTTTTCATTTTCTTTTGAGTGGATTGATACATTGAGAGAGCGACTGTTGTACTTCAGTTATGAGGATTTGTTTTGCTATAATGATTTAATGTTATGTTAGTCTACCTTGAGCTTGGAGTTTGGCCAGCTCCTCGCTCAGAGAGTCATAGCTGTCCTCCAGGTGTCTCTTCTTCAGCTCCACGTTCTGCATGTACTCCGTCAGAGAGCGGATCTTTGCCTCATGCTGAAAGTCAGAACACAGTGTCTCAGATGCACAAAGTATACTGATGAGCAGAGGACCTCTACCCAAAACAACATTTTACAACAAGGATAACATCATTTTTTACTCACTGTGGAATGGATTTTCTCTGCATACACATCAACAAAAAAATCTAAATCCTTTAAAGATCTGAACAGTTTACTCACTAAACTCTTCTGATGCAGAAAAACGTGCTGTTGTCACAAACAGTTGAGTGTATTTTGAGCACACTGCTCTTCATCCGAGTAATCAGCATCGTACAAAGGCCGTAAGCACCGTATGTATGTGTGATGATAATTAATCTAATGAAGAGGAGTGTGCTCAAAACATCACTCACTTGTTTGCTGTGATAAATAAGATTTTGCACAAGGAGGTTTCGGTGGCTATTGTCCTGATTTTTCCACATCAACACCAATCTTTCCCACTGGGTTGACAGATTTTTCTTTTCACATGTGGCTAGCTCCTCTGATGTCTGAATCTGTCAACCTCTCACCTGTGAAACAAGGAGGTGACATGAAGACAGCTCTCTGCCCGTCTCTTCCATCTTGCGGTGACACTCCATCTGAAGGTTCTCCAGGTGGCGGCAACGCTTTACCATGGACTTCACCTCTGACTTTATCTTACTGATGTAAAGGCGAGCTACTGTGAACTCCTCCTCGATTGCACCAGTGATCTCCATGGGCTGCACACAAATGAGGTAGAGAGGAGGAGAAACTGTTATGAGAGGTAGTAGGGACGATTGGTTAAAATTCAATGGGGAGTTGGGATTAAAAAAACAGGTGGGGAGTTAAAGCGCACGAGCGTGTGAGGTTTTTATTTTATCTTTCTGCCATTTTGTACACACATCCATTAGGTTAACAGCATCATTTAGCAGATGCCGTGTTTCAGATGCTCTGAGATGAACTGTGGAGAATAGACTATACATCCATGTATCAATATCAATACAAATATTACAGCAAAGAGATATGAGTGGACACACTTATAACTGTTAGGTGTTACACAGAAAAGTTAATAGTCAAGGGAAATACATGTACTGACTCTATAGTGTAATATATGCCCCTTCAGCTGGGTCGTCATTGTAGACACAGATACACAGAAATGACTTTAAAATGCTCATCAATATATGGAAATGATCACAAGTGCTGAAAATATCAGACAGAATTAATAAAAAATTAAGTATATGATATTGTGCAAATTTTTAATTTCTCTCTCTCAGGTTTTAATATTGACTCAGATCATATGAGATATAGCTCTGGTGAATCTCTGGAACAAGCAGACAGGATTTACATGCATCTGACATCGCTGTACAGTGTGAAGTTTTGAACCCATTTGCTTGGTTTTCTGTCCTCTCTTTTACAGGCTAATGGCATAGTCACTATCTCACCAGCTTGATGTCTCTGTTTCCAACGATGGTGCTGAATTCACTCAGGTCCCTCATCAGCCCGTTGAGAATCTCAGCGATGCGCTTCCTTTGATGACTGCTCACTTCCTGGATACGGGACAGCTCCGCCTCTAAAGCCATGAGGTGAGCCTGCGGGGTGCAAGGAGTGAAACAAGAGAGTGAACACAAAAGAAGACAAGCCAGGAGAGGAATTGGGGCGAGTGGATGTGAGAAGAAAAAGTAAAGATGAGCAAGAGAGAAAACCCAGAAGGGTGAATCTGGGAAATAACGGGGGAGAAAATTGCATAGCAGAGAAGGAGAGATTGAGAGTCCTTTAACCTGAGAGCACACACAGCTGCACATTTTAACCCCCGACCTCATTCTCGTCCGAGGCATCCAAGAAGCAAAACATAATGGCAGCTAAATTACAAATCAATAAACTACCGAGATAGGGGTTGATGGCGTCCGTGTTGGATGAAAGGATCTGGGAGAGTGAATGATAGCCTTGCTTTATCCATCACCATTTTGTACAGCAAGCAGCATCTAAACAATGCCGAAGCCCCAAAGGCCTAAACACAATGAAACAATTTGGCTTCAGTCGATACTCGACAGTTCTGCCAAAACAAAGTGAAAGAAGAGCGGTGCAGTTTGTCTATGTTGGAAGCAAATTCTTTGATTTTACATATATATATATATACATTTATTTTTATATATCTTTATATATACATTTTTTAGATTTTATATATATATAAAGCTCATTAACGACTTGCTCATGCTAATCATGCCTCAATTCTTCAGCATGATTAGCATGAGCAAGACATTAATGAGCTTTATATATATATATACAGAGATATGTGTATCTCTATGTATATGTGTATGTATGTATAGACGGTCTCTCCATAGTGCCAGGAGGAAATTCTGGTGGAGAAATACTAATTAATTTACTTTTGTCACTAATTAATTTTTATATTTGATAGTATTTTTTGCTTAGACAAAACATTATTGAGGAATGACCTCATTGCCCTCGATAATAACTACAGCCCTGCTTTAGGTTCAGTAGTTCAGGTGGTGCCACAAACATTAAAGGTGTTTCATTTTATACTGGATCTTGTTCACCTATTGTCACATAAATAATGTGCTGAAGCTCTTTTTTAATGGTGCATTTTAAATTATAGCCCTCCTGGATCATCAATCAATTGAAAGCACCATTAACCTTCTTATTAAATACAGTAACATATAGTCCCTCATCAACCTCTCCATCTTCATCTCCATCATTAACTTCAAGCCATGTGATCATTTTCCAGATCACCTCCCATGTCAAAACATTAACTTAGCATGAATGCCAGCAAATAATTACCTGAAATCAATTAATCTAAGTAAAATGAGAGGAGAGGTTAATGAAAAAATGCTCAGTTCAGTTGAAGAAAGATTTATGAAGAGATATCAGTGAAAAGATATGTTTGGTTGAATGATGAATGGAGTTAATCATAATGATACAAAGGGGTTCAAGTGGATGGATGGTCGGGTGGATGAATGAAGGTGCGTCAGGGAGCAGATGAATGGCAGCGACAGTGAGTGATGGCATGGCCTCCTGCAAAGAAGGCAGGAGTTACCAAAGAAGGCAGAGATGAAGACAGCTGAGACAGTAGGGTGAAGACGGTGATGAATGTACTCTGTTGCACCATTTTTTCTAGGTCAATGGCGACCCATTTCTTCTGTAGATATGGAAAATTTTCTAAAGCTGCAACACTGCACATTAGCATTACAGCTGCGATGCACTAAGTGTATTGGTAATTGGTAATAAAGGACCTGGGTGGTGAAGCTAGAAAAGGCTTTTAGACTACTGTTTGGTTCCTTGTAGTCAGTTTCACATCTTGTCAGTCTGCCAGGAAGAGTCCCTGTGAAGACGTGTCAGGTGAGAGGTCAGGGCAGACCAGACTGCAGAGGCAACAGAGGAGGTGTACTAAGCAAGATGACTGAGGAGAGAAGAGGTTTTAGGTGGCTTTAGCTGGCTAAACTGTGCAGTGAGTGGTTATATTGTCAAATCCTTTCATCAATTTCAGGACCAGCTTCTGAGAAAGACAGAGAGGAAGGGGAGGACACTCTGGCAGATTGTAAAAGGGTGCATGAAATATTGAAGAGGTTTTAAGGAGGTGAATAATGGTCCTCTTGGTCCACTGCGGCAGTCACAATAACTGTATTAAGGACTGACCAGCTCTGCCAATTTTCTTCCACTTTTATCTTTATCTGACTTTATTTTCCCGCAGCCTTTAAAATCATTAGTACATACACTGATTAACTCAGCTTCAAATCTTGAGTATTTCTCTATAGAATTAAATATTCATGACCATGTAAGCAAAAATCAAAGCTTAAAAACATCTTATGGTATTATTTATTGAAAGTTTAACACTCTAAAATGCAGCTAATCTGCTACATTAGAGATGTGTTGGTGAACGCTGATTGGTGCACAGAAGTAGGTGACATCACTTTTTCTAACGAAGCCACGCCCACTTCTAACTCGTGAGAAGAGTACAGACAAAAAAATTTAAATTACAGAATTACAGAATCACAGAATTACAGATATCTCTTATGTAAAATACTCACACTCATACTGAGAAGCTGATTGAGGAAAAAAGTTTTCAGGGTATATAAGTTCTCATGAGTTCAAATTAAACATCTTCAGATGAGACAATTTCTGACATTTCAAAGCCTCCTCAAAAATCGGCATGAATATGCCTGACTATAAATGGCGCAGTACACAGTCACTGAAAAGAATTTTTGAATATCATGAATAACTAAATTTGCCAGGCTTTGCAGACAAACTATGCCAGATTTAATCAACTACAATAAAATCTTTGACTGAATGCTGCACAGCTTCTGAAGTAAATTTCTTTCTGATGTAAGATTTCTTTGAATTCTGACCTTAATCAAGAAACATCAGACTTGTGTTCTTGGTAGCTGCAGTACTTAATATTTTCAAATGTTGTTGTGGTCATAGCGCAAAATAATGTGCCATGTCCCATAAAATCAGTCATTCACATTTTTTGTTTTTCCATTATTGCCAATGAGTGGGAGAGTGAATTCAGGATTTCAGCTATAGAAACACCAGAGCTGGCTGTAATTTGAACAATACCTGTGACTTTATGTCAACTTGATTACCCTCTAGGGTGATTATGAAAACAGGGTTAAAGTAGAAATTCTTCTCTCTCCCACCCGTTACGTTTCCCTTACACCTTTTCTTACGGGTATCTGCTCATGACTGCTGGCTGCACAATTTATCAGACTTTTCTCTCTCTTATCTTTCCCTTCATGCAACTCTCTGAGGAGATTCATTTTCTCTCTAATTGCATTTGAGCCAGTAGTTAGACATACTCTTGAAAGACAGGGAATTAAATAGATAGATAGATTTTTTTTATATCTTTCCTCCTTTCTAACTACATATACCACAGCACAGCCCTTCATCAGTTTTACCTAATGCTGGGACAATCATGCATACATCCTTCTTTCTCACTGCCTTTTTGTTTTTCTTTTTCCTCTTCATCATTCTCTCTCTTCTCCTCTGTTTGCCCATTTCTGGCTGCAACATACTGACCTTTATGGCATGAAACTTAGTCTCCAGGAAGCCAAACCCACCATTTTCTTTGCAAGTTCTTCAGCCAGCAGCTTGTTCTGTACAGTCTTCTCCTCGGCCTCCAGGCTCTTCTGGTCGTAGTTGACTGCCAGCTCCTCGAGGGCCTGGAGGACTTCCTTCACCTCGGCCTTAGCAGACTCATTCTCGTTCTGCAGCCTGCCAAGCTCTGACTGTACCTTCTCGCTGTCACCCTTAGATGATGCCAGAAGCTGAGGGACACAAGGATTTGACACTGAATATAAACTGTAAATAAAGACAGATTTTTAAAAAAGCAACAGAGGAAGTTTACTATAAAGGAGCATTATCTACAATGAGTAGCCTCATGGCACAACAACTGGGTTTTAATAAAACATAATTGTGGGGTTTATCTTGCTCTTTTGGTATTAAGATTTAAGCATGAGTACAAACCCTCTTACAAAATACAGATCTAAGTGTGCAGATGAAACATATTTTAAATATTCATCGTAGATGATCGCTTGACATTGTAAGAGCTGATATTATTTTACTTGCATGTGCACTGCTGCAGCCCGCTGTGGGTCATTTTGCTGAATGGATGTCATTAAACGTAGATGTTGCTCTACCCGGGGTGCATGTGTGTTAGCACTATAGCATATAGCTTCTATTTGGCCAAATGGATGTAATGTTGTTACTACACACAAGCTAAGGTTGGGTAGTTACCATCATGCAGGCCCATTTTGGGATATGAATGAACTAGTTTTGCAAATCTGGAGTCTTTACTTGGCAGTGTACTACATACAAAAGCTTGGTTCTGGCTGTTCAGCCTACTGGTTTAGCTGCTGTTACAATATATGGTGTAAATATGTTCTTCATTATCTTTTAATCGAGTCTTTCAGTTGCTGTTCATCCCACGAGGCAGACAACCCTGTTTGCTGCAGATTTGTGTGAGAAGAAGGCTGTAAACCAGTTTACCCTACATAAAAGTGGAGTCATGCTCAAACAGCATATTAAATCCCATAATAGGTCATTAGAGGACATTTGTTTGTTTGCTTGTCAGCTATAGTGTTGTAAAGTTAGCTTACGTGCACCATTCAGTCATCAATCTTTGCATTGATCCTTCCCTCCAACCATTTGTGTCTGAACAGCTGAAACCTATTCTATTTTTAGCTTTCATTAACACACAAATGCACTCATGATGCTTTATGTTCTTCAAGGGCTTTCTTGTATCTGAAAAGTGTTGCTTTTTTCTCATTCATCTCAAGGGCAAAATGGCTCAGTTTTATTCAAAGTACACTTGTGATTGCCATATTTGCAGGTGCTGCAGCCTACTGTGCACCGTTTACCGAAACAGATGAAAGCATGTAAAACTGAGGTCTCTACCTCCTCCTGGTCGAGCATCTGCTCCTTCAGCTTCTCAACCATCTGGCTCTGGTGGTTGATCTCATCATCCTTCAGTGACACATGGAACAGAAACATTTCATTTACAGTGTTATGTATTGCACTGGTACAGTGCAGATACTGTGTACACCACCATCTTGTGAGTCCTGAGATACTTTCAGCTTGCATTTAAATGTATAAATGAAAGATGTGCTGTAATTTCAATACCATTTGAGAAAAACATCAATACTGTACAGTGATAACAAAGCACAGCATATCAATAAGAGTATGATAAATTACTGTTCAAAAAGTAATTATTTGAGTAGGAGCAATTGATAAACTCTGCTACCCTCAACCAGAAACACTGTATGTAATAGTGAAAATGTTGTGCATCTATGTATGTAACATAAGAGTATCCTGCATCTGATCTACTAAAGTTGGTGTACCATTTAAGGAGAGAAAAAAAATGAAAATGTATGCATCCCCGTGGATTGTCCTGTACAGTATGTGCAGCCACACGGGCCTGGACAGGCCTGCATGTGTGAAAACATCACAGGGGTTATATGTTACTGAAAACAAACATGGCTGTTTTTACAATTGTGTAACTATGTTGAGATACAACTGGCCCTGCATAATTTATCTATTGATAAAAGTAATAAAATTACACATTACAGCCCCGTGGAGCTCAGCATACATGATGTCTCATATAATTAAAATCCTTAATGCTTTTCAATGTCGAACATTACTATTTCCCCCGATGACATCTATTCCTAATAGTTGCTACTTTAGTCACTAGTATGTGCCTGATATGGAATTCAGTAGCATGAATAATACATGTATGGTCTTTGTATTCATGTGTGCATTAGAATGTGCATGTGCATACCATTACAAAAAGCTCAGCCATCGTGTGTAAACAGCTCCACGTTCAAGCACACAAATGGTCCTCATCCATTCATTACCTTATCATCCAGCTGTTTGTAAAGCTTGCGGATCTCCTCCTCATACTTCTGCCGCTCCTCCTCAGAGATGTGAACCACAATGGAGGAGGCAACTGAGCAAGGGCTGCAGGGGCTGCAGATGTTGAGAAGCGGCTCCACAGCTTCGGGGGGCACAAGGGAGACGTCCTCCGATTCTGGGCTCAGTTGCTCTAAGACGACGACATTCTCACCTTAAAATGAGGAACGAAATATTCGATTTTTTGTAAGTGTGTTCTCTTATCTGCAGAAAAAAAGGAATTAGGGTGGGTTAATCTTCAACATATGTCATTTCCTTTCTCCTAAATGCATTTAAAAGTCAGGTTTGAGATACTTTGGTGCCATAAAAGAACATCATTTTACATTGACTCAGATCCAAAAGCAGTCAGGATTATCAGACCAATATAATATTTACATGTCAGATGTCTTATGTCTGGATTTGAATCTGACTCCTACAGCAGTTCACAAAGAAAAAGGAAGGGAGCCACTGAATTCAGAAAAGTGGGAAAATTCAGTATGCTAATTGCCCACATGTACAGGCAATGCAATGAAGAACACAGAAAAAGGCACGGACTGATAGCTTCTCTGGATTGTAATGGGTTTCTGGCTTGATGCTCTTCCTCAGGCAGCATCATAAGGTTTATACTGATGTGTACTAACATAACAAAATCAGGAGGTTGGATCCTATTGCATAATTGACATATTTAACACAATAAAAATGTATATTATTCGAGAGGCTGGAGATACCAGTCATGTCTCTTACTAAATTATGTTCATATATTACTCTATTCCCAAGAGGATTGCTGGACTATGTTAAGAGGCGACGTTCTTTAGAGTCACGAAGTGCTACATTTTTGTACCACACCAGAGTTGCAAGCAGGTGATCAGGGTGGATGATGGCCATACAAAGAGCAGAACAATAGAGTGGTGGGCCCTGTCTGTGGTTAGGTTTAGGCAACAAAAACACTTTGATTAGCGAGAGATCATGGTTTTGGTTAAATGTTAATAAAACATTAAGCCACTGTGGACTTTCTTTGTATTAAACCACAACCGTCCAACCTTTCCCTCCCAGGTGCTGTGTAGGCCTAAACACAACCATAAAAAAGTTTGCTGCAGCAGTCACTACAAGTGGATATTGTTTTGCAAGATCGTATATTTTGGTGGGGAAAAAAATGAATACGCTGTAAATGAACATTACACTGATACTGAACGATATTTTGAGACTCAAGACAGATTTGTTTCCTCACTATGTTAACAGAAAACAAAATCCAGTCTGCATCATTTTTCCTTCAAATTGTAAATTGCAAATTGTAAATTAGCTGCATATAAACTTCACTTCAAGGAGACAGATACTGTAGTGCCGTGTTTACAGCTTTGTGTTATGATACGCAGTATAAATCATGTTTTTTCTCTATTTCTTAAGACACATCAGCATAAAACCTCTTGATGCCTTCTGAGGAAGAGGGCTAAGCTTGGAACAGCTGCCAAAGCTGTCTAATCTTTTCTGTGTTCTTCGGGTCATTAAGTCATTAAGTGCCTATATTTTTACCAATATTTAGTGCATTAACATCTCACTTTTCTGCATTCAACGGCTACCCCTCACTCTTTTCTTTGTGTTATAACTGAACCTTTAGCCGAAACCTTCTTCCACAGTTTTTTTATGTGAGTCTAGTATTTCAGCGCTGATTTGACTGACATAACGCAGCTGTAATGAAGAGGATCAACTGGGACATTGAGGGCTTTGCCCCTTTAAGACAAGGTCCTAGTAGGTCAAAGTAATCCATAGTCAAGACTATACACCCGAGTGACACCTTTCACTTCTTGTCTAGTTGAATTTGTGTGAATGTGGTTAGATGCAACTAAAACTTGGAAACATGTGACTGCACGCTATGTGAGATCCCCACTCTAGACTGTAGAGGGAGGAGATGGGGTGGGATTTACTATATGAGACAGCTGTTCTTGTCTTTGGGCCATCCTTGACTTAAGAAGTCGTAAAATGTGGTACAAGATGGAGGTCAACAGCATTTGTCTCAGGGAGTTCCTGGCTTGGGGTGGCCACCAATATAGAGAGCAGTGAGGGGGGAATGGGGGCAACCATGTTGTCAAAATGATCCATTAGGAAATTAAAGGTACTAAATTGTGAGACACAGAGGGAGAGAGTGGAAGGAGAGATTGTGTGTGTGTGTGTGTGTGTGTGTGTGTGTGTGTGTGTGTGTGTGTGTGTGTGTGTGTGAAGGAGAATGAGAGTAACTGAGTGGGATGAAGCAATAAAAGGAACAATTTCCACTGATAGGTGTTCAATAAAGTTGTGTTACAGCGTTTTTAAAATTCAGGTCAAGGACGGAGGGAATGATCTTCAAGAAAAACATCAGATAGGATTCATTACATGGTTTGAATGTCAACCGATCACTACCATTGAGCGCTGACATTTGAATTGCCCTGCAGTCCAGCAGGAGAGGATGATTATAAATGTCTGTGTTTGTGTGTGTGATTAAGAGTGAATGTATGCGTGTGTGCAGTGCTTCATGTGCTTGTGTTTTTGTGTGTGCCCTGACATACAGTAGATGTGTGTGCACATGTGCTGACATGGGAGAGGATCGTGTAAATTATGACTTTTCTGTCGATGCGATCAGCGCTTATCGCTGTGAGGATTACTAATATATGAGGATTCATAAAACATAAAGCTTCCAGCGGTTTTTCCCTTCAGCACAATGTGAGGGGAATCCAATTATGCAGAGTGTAAAAGTCTGAATAATATGTAATAGAAATAGCCAGAAAAAAAGGGATTTTCAAGTGTTTTGGGCACAAATCCAGCAAGTCTGTTTGGCTGCTCTCCTCCTGTATCTCCACTGGCATGTGTTCAGATGATATCAAATGAGGTTAAATCTGCACTTACGTGGACAGAAAAATAATGTCCGCAGGCTAACAGGCTGGTGAAATTTTCATTCCTGTAAGTAAGTACCCTTTCATGCATGAAAAAGGACGGGAACAGGAAGATGCAGTGCAGAGGTTTTTCCGTGGGGGCCCCTACAGGCTGTGCTGTCTGGACTTGACTTTCCAGCACAAGTTTCTTACCTAAAGCTCACTTTTTACTGCGTAGAAGAACCCTGCTCTTTTTTAGGAAACATTTAAAAAAGGACTCAGGGTCCTTAAAACTCATGTGAAATTTCCTTCATTTTATATAAATTATTGCAGAAGTCTGCAGCCACACTAGTGGTTTTGTGAGGCTGTATTTAGGCACAGTAATGCTTTGAGCTGGGTGCTAACTCAGCATGCTAGCATGTTTGTAGTGACAATGCTAACACGCACTTAGCCAGGTCCATCATCTTAGTTTAGCATGTTAACATGCTAACATTTGATAATTAGCAATAATTACATCTGAGGGTGATGGGAATAAGTTGCAATATCATTAGTTTTACAGATATTTGGTCATAAAAATAAAAGTTTTGGACAGATTTAAAATTTTATGTGTTGGCACAAGATAAAATGAGTTATTACAATGCATCCTGAGGGGGATATGAATGGTAACCCATCCAGTAGTTGTCAGGGCAATTCACTCAAAACCTCAAATGTCAATGGCAGTGCTTGACAAAAGGTCAGAGGGTCACCAAAGTCCTGAGAATTTGTCCTCTGGGATGAACCATGAATGTCCATACAAAATGTCATGGAAATGAATCCAGTAGTTGCTGAGATATTTCAGCTTGGACTATGGTGGTGGACTGACCACAAAACAGCACTAAAAATAAAAACATATTATCAGTCTGGCATTAACTACAAAGTGCAACAACTTTCACAGTTCTTCTATGGAAAAGGACCTCCATGTTTTTGCGAGCTGCCAGTGTGTTAACAGTGCAAGTATTACCATTCCTCCAGCGGTTCAGCTCAGCTTCCATTCTTTGAATAATCTCCTTCATTGACCTGTTCTTCTCCTTTTCCTTTTCATACTTCTTCTTCCACTGCTCTGCTGTGAGCTCCAGGTTCACCGATACAGTATTTCTAATGGTCTTGGCTCTAATTAGAGGGATGCAGGGAGAAGCAGAGAAGGAGCAGAAACAAGAGGAAGGGAAGAAAACAGTTTGGAGGTAAGAAGGTGAAATGATAGAAGAAAAACGAAGTGTAAGAGAACAGCAGAGAATAGGGGAACTGTCAACAAGGGTATTTCAGCCCTGGCTGCTCAATGAAAATGGACTTGCATCTCATTAATTGGTATGCAAATTGGGTTTCTGCCAACAGTGTTTGATGGTGCATGTGGGGAGGGAAATATACAGAGGCAAGAATTCAAAATATAAAAATGCCTCAGACCTCTGAAAAAATATTCACATCAAAATACAGCAATCATACAATTCATAAGTGGATAAAATACTGTGTGTGACTATAAATTATTACTATGGAGTTGAAACATTCATGATGCTACAGCCACAGCACAGGCTGTGAATTTCACGTCACTGGCTATTGCGAAATTTCACACTCCAGTGAGAAAACACTGCTGTCCCCTTTCACTTATTCTCTGGTAATAGCAAGACAAACAGCCCTATCTAACGTGACCTCATCACATCAGAAATTACTTAATTTGCACAGTACTGATAATAAACCATCAGACAATAAAGTCAATGTTGAAGAAAGTGGTAATGGCTAATTTATGTACTGTATCAGTACAGTAACTCAAACCCTAAGCTAGACTTCAGTAACCTCCTTTAGCTTCTCCTCAGGCCTGAACATGTGTGGACCTTTCCCTCAAGCAACAGTAGAAGTGGTAGTAATAGTCAACTGAACTAATGTTCAAATATTCAAATAAGGTGCGACAAACACTTATTTTCTGTCATGTCAGTGTATTTTTTGTGCCAAAGATTGATTTTAAGACAGAGATTAATCGTGGCGCTCAACAGCTACTGTGGCTGATAGAGAGCGATAAGAGGCCAATTTTCTGCTAGGTAAAATTCAAATGTCTGTTGTGGATTCTGTCAGTCCCTTTGCTCAGTCATACATTATTTATTTCAACCAACCCTCATGTCAGTGTCTATTCAGAGGATTCATTGGCAGGGAAAAGCACTGGAGATGCATAAGGAGGCCTTTTCAGGATCTCCCTTTCCATCTGTGAGTTTCTTTGAGTTGATAGTGAGCACTAGGAGTGAAAAGGTAGCAAGCAAGCCAAATCTGAGCGCAGCTTTCTCGTAAGATTAGAAAAGATGCTCATTAAGCAATCCCACCATGATCAGAAACCAAACTGCAACCGAAACCTCGTCTCCAAAGCAGGCTGTGGGTAGTCGGAAGCAGTGGAACCATAATATGTGAACAGCATATCTGAGCTGCACACAGTGCAGCAGAAAACATTCCCAACAGCTGCAGCTGAGCGAGACGGAGACGTGTGTTGTGCTGCGTAGAGCAACAGCCCGTGGCTAGTTAGCAGGGAATCGTGTTACCTTTGGCCAAACATTAAGGTGGATTTGGTCTCTGCATCATTGTAGCTGGAGGGAGAGCAACAGATGAACATGGTGGTGCGACAATTCCCGCCCAGTGAGTCCTGTAAGATGCGAGTCATTTTGCTGTCACGGTACGGCACGTGGGATTTCTACAAATACATAAAAAGAGGAAGGAAGAAGGGGAATCAAAGATGGTGAGAAAGGCATTAAAAAGAGACAGATTGACAACGACTTAAAGACCGTGAAAGGCTGCTGTGCCACCATGCACATTCTTTTTTAGAAACTATGGTGCAGTGAGCATCAGCGTAGATCAAAGAAAGAAGAGGTTTCTCTCTGTCTGCTGCATCATTCACAGAGTAACCTTTTTAAACTCCGAAACATCTTGAAAAAGACTGTGTCCTTCCTCAGTGAATAAAGAATGAATGCCGGGAGATATATGAAAGATTTCTGAGGCATTTACAGTCTGTCTGCCTAAATGAGGAGTTCCCTAAGTTATAGAGTGTCACATAATAAGAGATATTGAATGTTTTAATTACGATGATGGAGCTTGATGGGCTATAGAGTGGGCAGAGTAGATCAAGTGGGGGAATTTGCTTATTTGTTGTATGGAAATATGTTATCAGCTGTAGCAGCATTGGGGATTATGGAAGAGAGGGACAGAAAACTAGCTAACATGTCACTGCAGAATTCATCCAATCAAACAGCAAGACAAGAATATCAATGTAGGAGGATTCTGCAATTCTACATTCAGCGACAGCAATCTCACCTCTGTCTCATTCAACTAACTCACTGCAGCCTAGACTCAATTTCAGAAACCATATAGTTTTAGCATGAGTACGAGGTGTCTGTTAAATACAATTAAGATGAAAAGCATTGAGTAACTATGAGAAACTAGAGGTCTGATAGATAAGAGAGACTGCAGAGAGTTTCTCCACTGTACCGTTCCCTCGGCCAAGGCTGAGATGACATTCCCCAGAGCCGACAGAGACTTGTTGATGTTCTTGGCCTCATCCAGCACTGCTCCCTCTGCACCTGTCTTACTGACCTGACACAGATACACACACATAGTACATAAAGCATATTATCTGTATCAGTGTTTCATTGGTACACTTACAATTCTGCAATCATAATGAACCGTTAGCTCAACCAAGTCTTTTAATCAATGCACGACAGGTCAATTGTACATGTCAAACAGTGAAATTCGTATACCGGTAAGCATACAATTCAACATATCTGAAGAATAAAGTCTTCAGTGATAAACAATAAACAATTGTTAGCCATTTAGCTAACACTGGCATATATGTAGTGATGTTCATCAATGTGCATTGTCCTTGAAAATGAATAAGAATTGAATTGAAACACATTTAGAATAAATATTTTATTAACTTGAAATGGAGTTGTTCTATTAATTAAAATCCTCTGAAACTGACGGAGCAACTTTAAACTCCACACAATCAAGTAAACTCGGAAATGTGTCTCTACTTTGCCAGTACCAAAAATGTTTTATATTATTTAACTTGCAAGAAGTTTATATGGAAATTACAGACCAGTGTTTATGCATTTTATAGTAAGTGACAGGAAACAATAAGAGTCAATATACTTTTGAGAGGGTTTATGCAAGACATTTCATATTGTGTCATAATCGTCATGGGATACAATTACTTACAGTGAGCTAATGTGGAGCTTAATTATAGAAGAGAGCAAGTTGCCCTATCAAAGCCTTCTGTGGAGCATGCACCAGCTTCCTGTTCAGTCAATGATATTTCGTATTAAAGTCTGAGGAGTAGTCTCAGACTACAGGAGCAGAACAGTCTCCTCCTTCACCCCTAGGGATCACCAAGACAACTTACACATGCAGCATCAGCACTTATTAGCCACAAACTACAGCCGTCAGCATCTATCCAGACTGTATGGTCGTCTAGTGCTCCAGGCACACACTATTCCATATTTTGCATCAATACTATCAACGCTAGGATACACCCTGGGGCCATGGGTGATGTTCAGCAGTGTCTTTAATGTATTTTCTGTCTGCTTTCCAAAGTATGACCTATGGCCTGCAGATAAATTGTTTTTAGATGGTGTTTTGAGGCGAGCTGACTCAGATTTCACCTAAAAGGCCTTAAAACAGGAGAACAATTAGCTGTTTGTGGCTCCCCTCAATTTGACCTATGTCTTGGCTGAAACCTCTTTTAAGGCTTATCGAAAAAAACAATTTCTGACGGTTTATTATTTCTCAGAAAAGGATTATTTTGTCTCCATCAGTGGAACCAATTGTATTCTTCAAATGAGCAACCACTAACCCTGATATTGCATCAGAGACGGACTAAACCAAGCCCTAAAAATAAGAATCAGTCCTCAATCTCTAAGACAGATTCTTTAAAATGCAGAATTTAATAAAAGTCAGCGCAGTGCAATAAAGCGAGTCCCTTAAATGCTTTAAGGCTGCAGTTCAGAGCTTTAATACATTGTTTATCTGCTTCTTTGATGTTTGGAAACACCATTCAAGACAGAAGACAGAGAAAAGACATCTGGTCCCAGTGTTACAAAATCCTGCTGACAGTGAATGTGAGAGTTTATAGCAGTGCAAAGCCCTACTTAAACAGTTTTTTAGTCCATTCCTCCTACCTTCTCACTACCAGCTAGGTCGACCAGGTACAGCTTCCCACTCAGCTTCTGCTCCGTCTCAACGTTTTCCTGTTTGATGTTTATCAGGAAGATGCTATGACTGCGGGAACTGTGCTCATTCATGTCTGAAGAACAAAGTGAGGAGAGACAATGATGCAGACTCCTTGCATTAAATGCCATTTAATTCATTGTTTTGCATAGACGGAGTCATTAAGCGAAGTGTTCACTTTACACCTTATCATGCATTTCTCAGCATTGCACCTTAATATTGTTATCCTGAAAGTGTGATAAAAATCTGACAGTGTGAGTGTCAGAACATCACAAAGATCAACAGTGTGACTCACTGGTGACAGCAACATGACGGTTGGCCTTTCCTTCATCTATCACATCCATCACTTCCTCTGGGCTTGTGACAAAGCGCTCCGTGCAGCCCTTAATGACAGAGAGACGTGCAAACATTGATTTATGATTTATTGATATAAGAAAACAAATGAGCACCTATACATGCTGTACATGCACCAAAAAACATAATATACCTGCAAATGAACCATCCCAATATGCACACCCATTTTAAGTTGAATATAGACATGCATACATATATTTGTCTCTGCACAAATAGACACATAAAATCATACAAAAATACAGTCTGGCTTTTGATTTACTTCAAGTTAGTATCTTCAAACTTTAAAGCAAAAGTTCTTTTTGGCTTATTTGAGTTACGCTAGATAAGAACCACCACTGAATCCCACAGCCAGCAGCCACTTAGCTTAATTTAGCCTAGCTTAGCACAAAGACTGAAAACAGGTAGCCTGACTCTGTCAAATGCTAAGAAAACCCACCTACCACCGTATTATATTTTGTTTGTTTAATCTGTGCAAAAACCAAAGTGTGAAAAGTACAATTCACTGTTTCTTTGCTCTGAATGGTTGCAAACAGCAGAGACTTCACAAAGTTACTAATCATGCCGAGACATAGCTCAGCACTTAACCCCATAACATAGTAATCTGTCATTTTTGTGTGTGTTTATTGTATGGATTAAACAAATGAGACATAACATGTTCATTAATGGCTGCCAGGCTTGCTGGTAGGTAGATTTTGGCAAAGCCGGGCTACCTCTGTTTCCAGTATTAGAGCTAAGCTAAGCTAATTGTCCATCGGCTCTACAGCCGTGGGTGTGTGTTGAAGAATACAACCATGGCTGTAGAGCCGAACACAAATCATGTCTACATAATGAAGGACAGAAGTCAGACTGAATCATGTCAAACTGTTGATGACTCACCTTCACATAAGGAACTCTGTGTTTGTCTTCATGCACTGACAAGTTGGTTTTTGTCACTGAGGTGTGAGGAAAAATAAGGACAGAGGTCATTCAGTTACCCGAAGCATTATCCATTTATATTTGGATGAGAGCAAAGGAGCATGTGCATGTGCATGTGTGTTTTTACTCTTAACACAACTATAATCAGACCTGACTATGTTCCCTTCATATGTGAGTCAGACTCTGCTGATGCGCTGATAGAAAAATACGTGTGAGGCTCCAGCTATGAATGTTTTTAATGGAGCTGAACTATTCTTGCCAAAGTCACTGAGAGGTTAAGCAGATGTCCTCGCTAATGTCAGTGAACAAATACAAATTTTTGGCAAAGCCACTTATTGGCCCTGATTCCTGCATTACTCATTTCACATTTGAAAGTCCTATCTTGTCAGCGATAATTAAATTTCAACGGATTTCGGAGGTTGTTTTTTCCCAGGAGACTGTGGTTGTGTGTGCATGTATTTGTGTGTTTTATCACCCTACAGTCACTTTCTCTCTTTGTAGATACCTCCACAGGGTGTTCTCTCTGCTGCCTCGATTCATCTGGCTTGTTGTCGACTCTTTTTTTTTTTTTGTTCATAGCTTAACTGTTCCTCAGAGCTGCTGTGAACTCCCCTGCATACAGATGGGGGCTTTCACCACTGACTCTAGCTATATTAAAGATGTAATCAGGAGGATGCTGCCTACCTCTCCCTGTCCAGGCCTCTCCATCACTTTACAGTGGTTGTATATCTCAGTGATAAGACTATGAACTGCCATGTTGTGGTGCTTTTGTGTGTGTGTGTGTCTGTAATGCACAAAACCACAAAAGCTGTATTGTCCGAAGCGGAAAAGTATACTGCATATAGTCCCAACACTATAGTCAGATTATAAGTAGCCTGAGAGGTGCTGGCTCACTGCACCACTCAGTACTGCTCGTTAAGCTCGTTAAGTGAGTGCAACATGATGACATGGTTACAGTTTATCCTTCTGCATCGAGCCGCAGCTGTGAGGGTTTGAATTTCCAAGTTTTCTGTGTACTGCAAGAAACCTTCACACTATTAACAAATGTGAGTTGTGTTTTCACTGTTTTAAAGCCATGTGTTTGGCACATGAAACACACCATCCAGCAGGTCCCGGATTTTGTCCATGTAGATCTCAAAGTAGGAGACCTGCAGCAAAACAAGAAGACAAAAAACAAAAAACATGAGGGATGTGATTTTTGTACAAAAGGGGAGACAGAAAAAAGGAAGGGACACAGATGGAGACACTCATTGTACAAATAACCAAAATTATGTTGCCATAATCTGTCCTCCTCTGGGCCTGGCAAGGTATTATCCTCTATTAGAAGACTTTGGTGTAAAAAGGGAAAAAAGCACAACAAATAATGCAGGATTATCATGGTTTATATATCATGATTTATCGATGGTTGGCTGATTCCTCTCAGCCTGTCCATGTGAGGATTACATCAGAGACCCGAGCTGAATTCCCACTGAATGTATCAAAGTCTGTGATAGAAAAATTGAGCATGTACATCCCTGTGTGACAGTCGCACAAATATATGCATGGACATGTGGAAATTCGCACCAACCTTTATGTGGAATTCTAGGTTCTCATCCAAGGCAAATATATGTTCAAAAATGTCCTCTGCGATCCGGGGGATGATTCCCATCCCCTCAGGATCATGAAGGTTCCCCTATGGGAAGAAGGAGACGAGATAAGAACATGTGTGTGAAGAGCAGGATAAACGCAGACCCTGGGACAAATTAAGCGAGGAGAATTGTAAAAGAAAGGAGAGCAGAGAGGCTTTTGACTTGAAAAGGAACAGAGTTGTTTCCCAGAGAGAGTTGTAAAGGAGGTTAGTTCCCATAGTAGGCTGGTAAAGGCAGATAGTGAGTGATGACAGTGATGGAGGGAGACGTACTGTCAGGGAGAGCAGAGGAGCAGATACTCTTTAAATATATATATATGTGAGTGTGTGTGTCTGCCACAGCAAGAAGTCTACCTTTTGAATTATTTAGAGATACTGTACCTCCATGGTGTGTGTTTTTCCAGAGGAGGTCTGCCCATAGGCAAAGATAGTCCCATTGTAGCCACCCAGTACATCTATGATGAGAAAATAAGAAAAAGAATGTTAAAGTGAGGAAACAAAGACAGAAAAAAAGGAGAGTGTGAAAATAAAGAATGGCAGTACGAGTGCCAAACAAAAAGAATTACAGATTTCAGCTGGACAGTTATAACATTGAGACAGGAAGGCAAACCCTGACAAAGACAAATATATTTGGCCTTTGCGCCAAAAACAGATCAGACTGTGCCTCATGAAGCCTGTGCGCACTTAGAGGTACATGTTAAGGCTTGGCTAGGCACTGAGCTGTGGCTTTACACAAATAACATCTACCTGCAGTGTTAAAGTCACCTAGAAGCACTCAGTGGAGTACCAAGCAAGTATAAATGTATTATTCTCTCCATTCATCTGGTAGGAACAGCAGTGAAAACAACACCTCCTTGCCAGTTGAGGTTATAAAGCAGCACACGGCTGAATGTCATATTGCTGACAGAGTCTAATAAACCCTTGTGGTAAAAGTCAAACATGGATAAAGAAAAACACATCACCCTGAAAGGCTGGCTGCCACAGGTTAGCTGACCAGAGTTAATCACACAGGCTCCCAGCTGAAACCATGAGGCACCCTTCCCCTCGCTCCCTTCCCCTCCTCTCCCCGTGCTGCCTTTACTCTCCCTGCTCTCAGCTCAGCAACATGTCTTCCTCTGCCTCCACCACGCCGGTCGGTCACAAGGAGACCGAAACAGAGCGCGACACACAAGAGAACAAAGAATCCATTGCTTAAAGGAAGTAAAGACGGTGGGAGATGAGACCGTTTGACAACAAAGATCACCACAGAGGGACATGAAGACAGAAGAGGCAGAGAGGAAAGGAAGCCTGAGTGTGAGAGAAAGACAGTGAAAACAGCAAAAAAAAGATGCAGCAAAACAGAGAGAAACAGACAGCCAGAGGAGAGAAAGTGTAAACATGGACAGGTCTCCGAATCAGCTTCCTCTGGCCTTGCTCGCCCTCTCCGTTAACCTTTTCCCCTGACACATTTCAAATCTCACTTTTCATCTTATTCCTTGATTTTGCTAAATCTCTAACCTTGAATTTTTTTTCAAAGCCTTCACTGCAATTCATCTTGCCTTTTTATTTCGTCTTTCCTCAGCCTACGTGGTAAGCTCACACTCTGTAAGTAATCTTTCTCACCAAATCAATCTCTTTTTCATGCTCCATCTAGAGCTAGCTCAGTGGAGTTCCACACTCACTTTGAAGGTGGCACAAAAACGAGACCTTTACATGGGGAGAGAAGAGGCAGACAAATGTAGAGACGTGCAGACGGGGGGAGTGGCAAAGGAAAGAGGGTTTGACTCTCAAGGGTATTGATTTCGTTTGATGTAAGGCCTCCTTGATACGCCTGTCCCACCCTGTTGTGATAACCATGTGTCTTGTTAAACTGTGCGTTTTAATGATGGTCGTACCTGTAGGTCGTGTGACTACATCATGTCATGGAAATTGGTTTTCTCACTGCTTGTAAGGAGCCGCTAATGCATGCAGTCAGAGAATAGAGTTTAATCTGACAAAGACGATAAGGGGAACCCAAGGATATGCTGGTCCAAGGTGTCCTGGCTTTCTGTGCACATTACTCACCTTTGACAATCTGCTTGGCACAGGTGTTGTAGACCTGTTCCTGGGTGGTGTTAGTGGGAAACACCTGGTCAAAGACGTACGACTTCCCCTGTGAAGGCCAACACATACACAGTCAGTTACAAAATAACACCAACAGTTTAAAGAGTGCCTTACAGTACTGTCAACACCTCATCCTCCCCTGTGATTCGCTGTAAAATCCACCCTGGGAAGTCTGTGAGGCAGACCACCACGGTGTGTTAGAGTGTGTGAGAGAGAGGAAGACTTCACACATCATGTTTATCACCAAAACATTATGTAAAGGCATATTGCAACTATAAAAAGTGCCACATTAATATTTATTATATCCACAATGAACATGTTTTATAGGCGCTGTGTCCATCTGTGTGTATTAGGCATGAATAGCCGCGCATATATCACACTAAGAGGCCCATCTGTCTCTTTTGAGTGGTTTGCATCCCGAGTGCGAGCTTCTGTCTAAGTTTATTTGTGTGTATGCTGTGCTATTGAGAGGTTGTGGGTGTTTTGACGGAGCGCAATGCAGCATGAAGCCTTGGGCACAAGTCTGTGTGACCCCAAGGGAGACAGAGGGAGAGATCACATCTGAGGTGAAGCCATTAAAAGGCAGCATTCAAGGACTTGCGGAGCGAAGTGATGGTGTGGAGAGAAGAAATGGAGTGGAGGAGTAGAGCAGAGGAGTAGAAATGCAGAAAGGGCAGAATAAACTAGATGGCCTGGAACCAATGACAGCATGTGAGAAAGACAGTATGAGAGAGAAAAACAAAAACCACAACAAATTGTGAAGAGAAAAAGAATAGAGAGTCTGTTTTTGTGATGGGAGCACTTTGTGACAGTTGACCAGCATGTTAGTCATTGAGAAACCAAACAATTCAGCCAACCAGCTAATTATCAGCCGCCAAACAAGTCACACAGCCAACCAGAGATATGCTAATTCAGCACACAGATGGGATTGCCACCCAACCAATTAATTAGCCAGTGAGCATAACTAAAACCAGTTCACCCAAATAATCAGTCACCACTCAGTCCAACAAATTTAGTCACACATCAGTCAAGTTCTGGAGATAAAAATAGTCCCTGAGGGCCGTGTGTTTTAGTTACATTTATTCTATTCTGCACAGTGTGTTAATCTGGCTAATTGACTGACATTTTGAGCATTAATGATGTGTAATGTCTGTAGGTATGTCATTGCTAATGCTATTTGATACTGTGAAGTAAAGAGAAACAAACAAAGATCAGGGACCCAGCTGGAAATGTCACATTTTAAAGCCAGTTTATTTGTGTAACTGTCAGAATGTGCAGTGCATCAAATTGCATCGTTTCAGTTCATGTAAGATTTATTTAAAATGCAGAGGACCTAACACAACCAGACATGGGGCTCATCTTCAGTCTTGATTCATAATTAACCATAAAGAACCGGCTCAACTCTTTCAAGCCTGCAGACTTTTAAAAGGGTATTTCAATTTATGACGTGCAATAAAGGGTTCTTATGTAATCTGGATGTACTGTAATGGACAGAATATATATTGGCAAGAGTTTTACATTCTACGCTTATTGCCGTAAGGGCTATATAGTGAGTAGGAAGTCAAAGCTCCACGTTACATAAGCAAGGCATTAAATCCATACAAGGTCCATCAGTCTTGCTCTATTTATGCCCCTGAAATAGCAAAGAGAAGATCATTTTCTGACGTGGGAAATGCATTACAATTGCTATTATATTTAAGATTAAAAAAATCACTTTATTGATCCCACAGGGTGAAAGACTGAGAAAAAAACCCCAAAAGTAAGGATATAAACTGTTAAGACATGCAAAAAGGAAAACTGAAAGTGGAAGCTGCTCCAACAAGCTGCCACACACAGCATACATCTCTCCAAATATTCTTTTTGATCACTAGTGATCATGCAAATACTGCACTGCATAACCTTCTATAAAGAAAATGTCATTTTAGTGAGTACATGTGTTTCTGCCCTTAAAAGCACATAAAAGCCAAACAACTCAGGAGGATGTGCTAAACCGTGATTATGTCTGCACCAGCGGTTTGGGATGAAATACACCAATAATCCCCGGCACCTCCATGTATTACATATGGGCCACAGTGACTCTCAGCCTTTAAAATGACGCATTCGACAACAAGCTAGACACAAAATCCCACTGTGCACAATTTTATCAGCGGCTTGAATAAAGCACATTTATTTTTATGGTTTTTTAAGGTCACATTCAGTTTCAACACTTTGGTGTGAAATCTGTCAATTTGTGTAAAGGACTTTCCACCATTTCAATGAGTAAATAAACAGTTAAGACTTGAATTGTTTATATGACTGAAAACTAATTATGGGAAGATCTGATAAATGATGAAAACACAAAAGCACACAGTAACCGCAACAGCTGAATTAGGCTGCTGTTATTATTTTTTTCATTCATTACTAGAATTATCCCCTATCTTATTAAAGATGTCTAAAAAGATTTATGAATGAGCTTTAGCTAGCTGTGCCTTTGCTGGTGTTTAGTCACTATTGTTTGTTGCTTACCTCTGTTGTCCTGGTAGTTCCAGCAAAGTTTTTTTTTTTTTTCAGAAATTACACATTTCTGTGGCATGTTTTTTATTTTGTGAAGCCTAAGGTTTGAACTCAATTTTGACTTTGGCTTGTCAGGCAGGATGCATGTTTATATTTGACTTATAAAACAGCTTATTGAATTTTTCAGTTTTCATACATTTTCATCTGATTTATTTAGGTGAAAATGAGATACAGGTGCTGTTATCCACAGCTGCTTGCAGTCCCTCTCTGTGTTGCCATGGTTTAACAAGCTGCCTGGTGCTACTTCATCAGTTAAAGCACTTAAATGGTAAAATAATCAACATCCACAGAAGAATATTTAGATTTCTGTCTGAACAGAAAAGTTGTGCAATCTTTTTCATTATTTTTTCATCAAGATGAGATGAGACAAGCTATTTCCATCTGCCATGAGAATCTAGACACTTTCCTCTTCCCACTCTGCTTCTGTTGTAACCTATTTTATAACAGAAAGCCACTAAGGACAGGAAAAGCTGCAATTTGTGCCACTCCCAAGAGCTGTAGCTGGAAAAGAGGCAGTATTATTGCAGAGTAAGATTCTGAGTGGGAACATATCCACAATGACCTCCCACTTTACAGTGTCTAGCTTTGCATAAAATAATTCATTGGTGACAGAGGGTGGAGACAGTTTGGCAGACACCAAGCTTCAACTTGAATATTTCTCCTCTATTTCTTAATATGCTGAACTGTTTGGCTAATGTTTTCAAGTGCAGTAATCACAGCTGCAGGTACAAACAAGCATCCCATCAAAGCTGATTAGGGCTGACTCAGTTCTCAATGAGCCATTTGTAATGCTACGCAGCACATACATGCAAACCACACTAAATAACAGAAAGGGGGTGAGCGAGAGAGAAATCATGATGTGGTCTTCATTGGGGTGAATAAAATGAGTCAGTTATATAAGCTGGATGAGAAACAGCCCTTTGCCAATCATTTGTTCTATTGGGATCATCGCGAAAGCACTAATCTGCTCCTGTGCTGCATAAATATGATAACAGCGTAAATGTACCAGACATTCTGTCAGCTCTCTATCTGTATGTCCATCTCTCAGCCTGTCAGACCAGCTAGGTACAGAAACACTGACGTGTTTGTGTGTTTGTACAATGAAATGCATGTCTTTTCAATTATGTGCATGCAGGCTGATGGAAAATGCTGAAAAATGGAAAGCAAAGTGTGTGTGCATATTTGAATGCTTGTGTACATGTGCAGATAATATATCAAATTATGCTTGTACATGCAGACATTGTTCATTGGGCCTCAGCTTTGTGTGTGATGTCAAACACCCAAACGCCCTGTCCAGCCTGCAATCTGCTGCTGTCTGCCAGGAGACAAAGAGGCAGTGGGTTGCACACATAGAGAGAGAGGGAGGGGCGAGAGAGAGAGACCAAGAGACAGACAGAGAGGAGAAAGAGAGAGAGAGAGAGAGAGAATTAAAAACTGCAATAATCAACAACAACTATGAGCTTTACCACGCACGCAACCACGTCAAGGACAAAATAATTAGTGAGGAGAAGTGATGAGAGTTGACAAATAAAGACATAAATCAGCATAAATAGCGACAAAAGGAGACCCGTGGAGAGTGAAATACAATCAAGATCGAAAACAGACAGAAGGAGGGGCTGTAGAACATACAACAAGAGAGACAATCGACTGAAGGCAGGAAGAGCCAGGAAAAGAAAAGACAGAGGGATGAGGGGTTGCAGCAGCAGCTGTTGAATTTAGATTGAGGTCTTCTGGTACACAGGGTTTAAGGCCCTTGGGACCAAACAGTCCCCCTCTAACCAGAGGGCTCGGCATAGGTTTCACAGACATACACACAGCGTACAGCCACGTTTAACTCTTACACTTGTGTCTGTATGAAAATAATAACTTGCTATGAAGGTGCAAACACATCTCACGAGCTAAACAACAAAACAGGCAGAACCATGAATGTGTATTGTGAGATGTATTTGTTTTAATCAAATCAATCAAGATATATTCTTTTTGTGCTTTAGGACTTGACCTTGTCGGTGCATTAATGAGTTGCAGGTTTAAGGAGTCACACAGTTCTTTAAAAAAATCTGAGGTCCCTGAAAGCCAGTCCCAGTTTAGAGCACCCATGGGGATGAATTCACAGTCATTTGATTAATGTAAAATATCTGAAACAGATTTGAAAGCATCTTTTGAGGCAGACGGGGGTCTACAGCAGCCAACCACAGCTATGAAAGAAAAGGTCTTTGATAGACCTATGACGGCTAAAACCAAAGAGCTTAGATTTGACATTTGCTCGTTTGTTATGCATCACAGACACACTTCACATGTTTTGTGGAGAAACAGTGGATGTACAAGAAACTGTTCAAGACCACTCCACGGGGCACATTTAAGGTTAAGGAGAAACCATGGTTTATGCAAATCAGTCATGGTTACGAAACCGACATTGACAGTTGGTAGGAGACAGGATGCAAACAGCACACTCACACCATGTCAAGTCAGACACCATCCACCCCATCCTCCACACTGTCATTACCTTGCACTACATCCAACTTTGCTTCTGACAGACAGCAGTTATTGCTAAAAAAAAAAGGTCAAAAGATCACTTAAGATAGCTCATTTTTTAGTGTTTTAACAATTGGCCAATGCCTCCATTTTTTTGTGAGGACAATCTGAGAGGCACAGTGACAATATCCACAAGAGGAGGCTAACACAGAAAACAACTCCCTCTGCATATGGTGAATATTTGGTGACTGCCAATACTTGCTGTGAGGGAACAATACTTTCCAACAGAGGCACGCACACGCACATGTAGCTCCCATTCAGGGAGGTTTTATTCTTGTCACATCATTCCTCTCCATCCAGTTTCACACCAAAGCATCCCTCCCACTAAACAGGAGATATATAGCTAAATATTTTAAGGCAGAGCTGGATGAGATGATAAGAAGATTAGCCATGTGTTCCTCCTCCTCCTACATATTGGTGGGCTGACAGGCAGGCGGCTGCTCATTTCTTGCTCCACGGCTCCTTTTGCAGTGGTTTGGTACTGGTGTGTAATCTCGAGGTGGGGGCAGAGGAGGAAAGAGAATAAGGAAAAATGGGACCCCTCCTATTGTCCCTTATCAGTCTCTGTGTGTGTCTCAGCCTCTGTCAGCCTCTGTATCAGTCTCCCCCCACAAACTCATCAACTTTCCTCTTTCGAATCACAAACATAAATGTACATGCAAGCACGGCAAGACTGACAGGAGAGAGGAGTTCAGGCTGCCAATGTCTGCTCCATCCGTCAAGCTAATCAGACTACGAGCTCCAGATAACAGCATCATTAGTGGGTATCTCGACAACAGAAAACCTCTCACAACTGCAAAAGCTCCAGTCACACAATATTACCCAACATTACTGTATTTCCTAATTCACTCTGCTGACAAGTCTAAGCAGAGTCGACTGGCACAGTGCCTTGAGGGCAAAGCGGCTTTCAGTGCCTCAGATATACAGTAGTAAAGACTGAATGTCGACGTTGTCTTGCAGCTATCCTGTACGTATCACAGCAATTTCTGTGGCTATTTTACTTAATCACTAGCTTAGGGAACCACAGCTTACCATGTAACATTACACTGTTCATCTAATAATTTCACTTATTTTCCAGCATCAAGTTGTTTATTAAAGATCCACACTGAATTGGAGTAATTAGTCCCCCATCAAAGTGAAATACTCTGCATAATTTATCAGGGTGAGAGAGGGAGAGAGGAGACAGAGGAGTGGAGAAAAGAGGGAAGGGAACATTGGGCTTTGTTCAGTGAGTTTTCAACCGGAAAATAGGAGCAAAATCGACCTCCCCATGGACATTAAGGGAGTGAGAAAAAAGAGAGATCTGGAGCCACATCTACATCCTGATGAGGAGAGTCAGACACAGAAAGACAGAGCAGATCATCATGAGAATGATGACAGCCAGAAAATTACTGAAAAAACACAGATAGGGAAAAGACAGCAATAAACATGCTGAGACATCTTATTTTATTCATTTCTGAATCAATCTACTCCAGAGGTGTCAGCGCAGCATGACCTGTCTGTCTTTTGGGGCTTGATATTAAGCATCAATGTTTCTTTGGAACACACCGAAATGTGTTTTTGGCAAAGAGTAACAGAGGCTGCAAAGTGCTGAAAGCTGGCATCAAATATTCATATTCATAATCTTGTTCGCGTAGTTTGGATCAGGTAGCTCCTGATTTAAATAGATTTTTATCTATTATCATTCATTTGGGGTCAATATTTACTCTTTGTTTCAACTTTGTGGTTGTTTTTTGGTCTCCACCAACTCCTGAGGGAAACATCTGGCTCTGTATCTGCTAAATACCCCACTATGTCCACCAGCTAATCATGAACTGCATCTGTCTGCCCTTTGGTGCAGAGCAGGTAGTGTACAGTGTGTTTTTAGACACAGCTGCCTGCTGCAGCCAAAAACGGAACGGACGCAATGAGAGCAATGAGAGTGAAACAAAACAGCAAAGAAATTGATCAGACAGCAAAATGGGCTGACACTCGCTATGAAGCATCATAAAACTGAAGGGAGCTTTATATTGAGGTGATAATTCTCTGTAGATTCATCGCTGCAAACAAACCCTTTCAAATTTTAACATTGTCATTCAATACATTGTAATGATGGAAATTGTGATTACAGCTCTAAAACTCACTGAAACGTTGACTGTTAAAAAAACATCTGACATCTGAGAGCTCTGGATAATATTGTTACATGGAAAAAATGTATACTTCTCTAATATGCTATCTAATAAAGTATCATTTTGGTAATGGCTTTGAAACTCAGGTATTATACTGGCTCTAGGATCCTAAGAAAGTAAATATTACAAGCTTACGCTCTTTACTATTCTCTTTATTGTGTGGAAACGAGTTCAAGCGCACATGTGCACCCAGGAGAGCCTAGGACAACCTCCAACAGCAAAGCACACAGAAAATTATATCCAGTTCAAATAGACTGGCAGGTCGGATACTGCAGAGACTGAGAGAATCAAAGAGATTGAAAGAGAGGGGCAGCGAGGGAAGGAGCAAGAAGTGGAGAGGAAAACACTTGTCAGTGATGACAAAGACGCCTCATCACTTAAGCAACATTTTTATTGTTTCAGTGTTTATCTGCAGTGTCAGTGTCAGTGTTGATTGGGCCGCCAACCTTCACATGCCTTCCAGTTTGTTATGTTGTAGATTTATAGAAATCCTACTAACAAATTGAAATGGACCATGTGAAAGGAATGAGTTGTCTAATAATTGGGATCTCAACCTGGAGCTAAGAGCTTCGATTGTAACCTGAGAAAGTCTGAGAGCCCAGCTATTAGCTGTCCCCCCTCTCCAAGTGAATATTTAATATCAAAGGAAATATGTAAGGTCTTGTGGACTGGAAGTCATTATCTCTGTTCCAGCCAACAGCCACCTGCTTTCAGCTGCCTATAAGTAAATCCTGTCAAAATTAATTCACACAAAATACAAGCTTACACCTGATAGCAGTTTGTACTGTTTCGACACAACAAGGAAAAGAGCCAAACACATTTGGGACTAATTGCTGAGGAAGCTTACCTTAAAAAAGCAATATGCCTAAGTGCTAGTAAAGCTCTGAATGTGTAAATACTCCAATCAAAACTTACTAACACTGTGGGAATAGACAGCATCAATTTATCCCAAGTAACATTTTATCTGAATGCTTCTTGCACCAACTGTGAAAGCTATTCCACAAATATGTGTGCTGACGGCCCTCCCTTTTTGAGAGTAAAGCCGTGCGAAGAAACAAAGCTCTTAACCGAGCCATCGATCCCACTCTACCAGTAATTCAATTAGTACATAAACCCATGAGCCAACTGCATTGCACTGAATTTAGGCAAGAAGTAATGCTCGAATGAAATGTAATGCAGGCACCTTATAGTGCAACAACTGCAGACATCTCTAGCCCTGTGCCAAATTGAAATAGAGGTTTTGTATGGTCCTGTTCCACAGTGCCAATTAAATGTGAATTCAGAGCCTCAAAAACCGACTGATCCGCAAAAGCACAAGTGCCAAAGGAAGACACGTGCAGTAATTCACCAACTGAGACAACAAGCTGCGTCACATCATTAGTGTGGGCCCTATTAATGACCACACGTGACAGAGGACGAATAATGAATTAGGCCATAAAAGGGGATGGAAGAGGTCATAGAAATGTGGAAACATAAGGACATGTCTCTATCAACTTATGTATGCTGGCAGCAAATATTAAACCCAGTGAAGCTAGGGGAGTAGCTTGATGGAAAATGAAGCAATCCAAGAGCTAGTGGTGAGCAATGATTTGAATTTGCTGTAAAAATCAACAATGCGGTCACGGGGAGTATCTTTGTAATTCAGCCACAACTAATGACAAAGCTGTGCAGCGAGGTAATTTGGATAATAAAAGTCCTCTGGAAAAAAAAGTGAACGCTATTAAGAGTTTGCATAAAATGTAATTAATTAGAACCTCTGGAAGATAGAAGGGGTGACGTAAAAGAGCAAAAAAATCAGTGTGTTGTGATTATCAATGCACGTACTGGGAGCCACAAAGAAACAGCATCATGGTACTGTAGCCTGGAGAAGTGTTTCTAAATGTCTGCACAGGGACCACTCCAGGGCCATGCAAAGATTAAAATAAGCCTGAAATTTCTGTTTGCCAAGATTTTCCAAGTCTCTTTTACATAATGTAGTTTGAATAAGTTTCCTAAATTAGATTAACCTAGATCATAAACAGTAAAGGAAAGCATGCTTGAAAGCATGGCTCCGCTGAGAAAGGGAGAGAGCGATGACCTAGAGTAGATGTCAGTGTTCTCAAGTGTCAGATCGATAAACTGAGTTGTGATTAATTGAAAGAAACACAAGTCCTGGGCATGCAGAGTGCAGGGATGCTCCTTTTTTCTCCTTGGGATTTCCTTGCTGTCCTATTACCATGCTAATGTAGCACCAACTGCTTGGGGTCTTGGCATGTGCACACACGTGTCTGGACATGTGCAGTTGGTTACGATGTACTGCCCACACGAGCAGAGGGCAGACGTAGGTTCCAGGCAGCATCCTGGGCAGGGCTGTGGCTAATGAGGAGGGGATGCTCCATTAACGCTCCCCGAAGCTAAAAGCCTAGTAGTCACAGCTCACTTCTGTCATAAAGGGAGAGAAATGGGCAGGAAAAGTGTTGACAAACTGGCACAAGCTTATCTAACACTGGCATGTGTGCAATGAGTAAAAATAAAGATGAGCTGAAGAAAAGAAGCTAATATGCTGCTGAGTGAGGCTGCTGGATAAATTGGTGTCAGTATAATATTCATATTTGGGAAAAGATGAAAGGGAGAGCTGGCAGCCCCTATTGGTTGGGTGGTGGGTACATAGATTAGGTCTTACACAGTTTAAAATAGGACAAGGTAGCCATGAAGTAATGGTGATTAGAATATTGATTTTACATTTTAAATGCAGCAGAATCAATCTCAGCGAGCCTGTTTCTCATTTTGTAGATTCTCACATCCCTTTGCTGAAGTGAACCTCATCAAAGTCACTTGATCCCTTAATATTCAGACTCCTGATTGACGGGAGCTTCGTTCTTGACACCATTAAAACCTGCTAGAAGCGACCGAACTTAATGAGATGACAGACGAGGCTGAGCTTCTTCTCTTACATCTTCCCAAAAGTGCTGCTGAGTCATGGGGAAATGAGCAGCGGAGTCATTACAGCATGAAATACAGCTAGATAGTGGAACAGTACAATTAAGTGTGTATTGAGGATGAGGGAGAAAGTAGGAGGGAAAGAAGGGGAGAAGAAGATGAGGTCTGATCCCATGTGGTACCTGCTCTCATGGTGGTGTCCAGCGGGAGAAATGAGTGCACATCTTGACCCTACATAGCAATCCCATTACACTGCTTAATTGGATAGGATGTGTGCACTGCAGTGATAGAATTAGAGCACTAAAGCATGCACCAGGGAGGGGATGAGGGGAGCCCTTTGGACCTCCATTTCTGAGTCTGTTTGGTTTGCAGACAGTTAAAGTCACTGCAAAGAAATATCATTGAGGGGAAACAGCTCCAGTGGAGCTATAAATAACAAAAGGTACAAGACAGGTAGATGACTTTTCGCTGTGCCCAACACCCATTGTCAAGAGTTTGCTTCAACGGCAGCTGTTTTCCCCTGCCATTTTCTACCCTAATCAAGAAAGGGATAAGAGAAGAAAAGACAATCAGCTCTCAGCCGAACACGAAAGGAAAAGAGCTCAATCAGAAACCAGACATGGCCGCTGATGACTAATTGGTTAATTTTTAATGATATTTCATGCCTATTTTCTGCAACAGTAGAGCGCCATATGATCCCAATTCAGTTTCGTAAATCTCAGAAAAGGCTTTTAGGAGAAAATAAGTGCCTTCTTCTGGAAAGCGCAAAGCCCAAATGAAACCGTGAGCTCTAGTGCAGAATATCCTCTGTGAACCTTCTGACAAGACTGTTCTAATCCTCTATTCTTCCTTAATATGTAAACAAGGTGTGCTTCGCAAGTGTGAATACAGCAGCCTTTAAAACCCTGGAGTTTCTTTAGTAGACTTGTAAACATACAGGGGAACAGCAGCCAGGGAGAGGTAATCCATAGAATTATAAATGGTCTGCAGATAAAAGAGAATCAATAGTTCTTTAATGCACACATTTCAATTAGACTCTCTAACACAGATGGAGGAGCCCATTTCATCCCATAGACTTCACCCTCCTAGTCATCTATCATGACCGCCAAAAACACAAAAAATCAAATGGCTCCATATGACAATGACAGTGAGGTTGGTGCTGAGGTTGGGGACCAGATATAAGAAGTGTTTTAAACCATAGTCAACACAACCGCCCAGCATATACAGGCACACGCTCAAACCCCGAGGTTGAGTCTGACAGGATAATGGCTGACAGTTTGGGTAACAACATGAGGAGGAGTCTTTTTCGTTGTTAAGGTAAACCAAGCCCAGGCGTGCAACTAAAAATAATCACAAGGGTTTGCAACACCAGCAGCCAAATGAACCATAAAATGATTTCTTTTTGGACTATGGGGATGAAAATGATGCTGTATATGCTCTTCAGCTTAAGCTCTTACCGCTCTTGCACATTAAGGAGATATGACAACAAACCATCATGGAGTCAATAACAGAACTGCAATGGCAGTTATTTCCACACACTCCGAACTCATAGCTCATCGCTATATATATATATATGCCACTAGTATGATGCATATATCCGTACAATCCATTTTTAATGAGCCTCGCCTGTTTAGAGCTCATGCGGCACATGCATGTGATATCTATATGTCATCGCCTAAAAGCAAGTGAGAAAAAAAATCCCATATCTTGCTGCCTCTTAGGAAGCTATGATCATTTATTTATTCATAGAACTGAATCCAAAGCGTGATTCATCGTGGCAGTCTTTTTTGCCTGCCAGAAGATTAGGAGGGACAATCTGGCCCCTGTGACGCCGCATTATTCCAGACAGTGAAATACTAGAGACAGCTGTGTCACTCCACAGTGGAGCAAACACAAAGGCCCTGCCTTGGGGCCGTATAGACTGAGTACGGTTATTAATGTCAGACAGCACCGAGCCCTGTGGGGCTCTACAGGTGGCCGCTCATGTCAGATGATAAAAGACACGAGGAGCAAACTATTAATAAAAATAATGAAATAATGGTGGAATGTGACATATTGTTATTGACTTTAAAGTTACTCGTGGGAAAAATGGTTTTGCAGTGCTTCAATGAGCTGCTAAGAAACCTGACTGTCTGACTTTTACCTGTTTACCTGTTCATTGTACACAAATGTAATCTATTTCTTTTACGACCCCACACATTAGGGTTGAATGAGTGATTCAGCTGAGTACTCTTGTGTTTGTGCTGCTGATATTGTTGCAGATTTCAGAGATATGGCACTGATTCCTCAAACTGATGTCACATGAGTGCCACTTAGGACACCTCCTAAACTTAAGTCAAGTCCCAAGTGCCAAGCCACTGAGGAGGTGTCTGAGTCCAGTCTAGACGAGCTGAGCTGAGTTCTCAGTAGGAAGGTTCGCGCCGGAGTAACCAATTTGAGTTAAATCCAATTTCTAGATTAGAATGGATTAAATGACTGTTTCATGTGAAAGGGGAGGCTCACAGACAAGCCAACAGGTAACTATAACAGGACTCTGCACTTGCTCTCACTTCTGTGGAGCATCTTAGCATCTTTGAGCTCAATATTTTGGTTTTACAATTTGCAACTTCACTGTTTTGATTCCCTCTTTCCCACTCTCATGAACTTTGATTCCAGTCGCAGAGGGCACTAATGAACTCACTAGAGGCTTCCTGGTCAACACCAAACAGCAGGCAGACAATTGTAGGGACATTCCTCAAGAGGCCAGAAACACAACACACCTGGTAAAGACTCACACTGCTATAAGCTGGATGTAATGAAATGATAATATGTCACTGTTGTCATAGCAGAAGTCAATTATTGCTGCTTTTAAGGGAGATTATGTAACTTTTGAAAGAACATATAATAATGCCTTTTTCTATCAAATGAAATGTTAAATGCACAAGCTGTAAAATGCATTCTTGTTAATTTTTCAAAATTTCTGATGAGTTAAAGTCATCAAATTCACATCCAAGCTGATTCAGGGGTCTTCGGTTTGTGACTCCGGCATGAAAACTGCACATTTTACCAGTCAGACTTCACCCATCCACAATGTTTTGAGGCCCCAGAGGCAATCCTACATCAATTCAGAGCACACCAACGCACCATCTACCCCGATCTTTAATCTCTCCCAGTCTGCTCCTGTCTGCCAACCAGGTGCACCTGAACCATCACTCAACAACTCAAATCATTGCCCCTGTCAGTTAGCAAGTTCTGGAGAGAGCCTTCCTCAAGTAGACAAATGTGGGGCCATCAGCGCTGCCCAGATGCGAATTGTTTTTATCAACCGTCAGAGCATGAGCGCTTAGTTGTCGCTACAGGGTCCCTGCAGTATGTCTGCTTGCCTGTCGGCCTGATATTTTAAATCCTGATCCAATCTGACGGCCACAGTATTTAAACTCTCAAGAGACTTTTTTTTTTTCAACTTCCTCTGAGAGTGTTCCAGAGGCAGGCGACAAGAGAAATGCTACAGATGGAAAGTACACACTCTGAATACATTTGCACACCTAAAACCCCCTCCCATCCTACACGCCTCCAGAGTGCATGCACAAAGATGAAAACTGCACGCATGCTTTTGTGATTACAATCATCTGAACAGAGGGATGTTGGGCGGCGGTTAGTGCATGAAATGATTGGGAATATAAGAAGAGAACTGCACGCTTCTAGTTTCCAGACTTTATCAGTTTTGAAGGCTCCTGCTGCCTTACAGAAGTGCTGGTAGGGAACAACACGGTGTATGTTGTCTTTTTATAGTGACAGATCACAGTTCCCTTAATTGGGTAATATGATTTCACTTCATGTCGTCATCTGTTCACTAATACGAAGTATGCATTTCCTCTGTCTAACACACGCTGAATGGAACAGCAGTGTTGGCATCAAATAAATGAGGAGACAGTGATTCAAGAACTGAGAAGCAGTAGTTTAAAAGAACCTCATAATCTGCAGGAAAGAACATCTGAATGAATTTTTCATTCTTGTGTCGCCTTCAAACACCCCCAGAATACATTTAAATGCAGTTGCCACGACTGACACAGGAATGGATGATATCAAGCTGCTGTAATGCCAACCTGCCACTCCCAAATAGCATCCAAATAATGCGATAATGAGCATTCAATCTGCTCGTGGGAGACAGCCTGCATGCCACAACCAGGATATACAAGACAGAAGCGCAGGGATATATACTCCACCGGTGCTGCCATACATTTTAATATGGCTGTGTGTGTGTGTGTGTGTGTGTGTGTGTGTGTGTGTGTGTGTGTGTGTGTGTGTGTGTGTGTGTGTGCATATGGATGTGACAGAATGAGCCGATAGGGATTTTCTGCTGTCTTCATTATCACTTGAAGTCAACCCTCAGGGCAAATGGGTGTGGATTTCTCTCCCTCTCTCTTTCTCTGTATGTGTGTGTGTGTGTGTGCGTGCATGCGTGTGTGTGTGTGTGTGTGTGTGTGTGTGTGTGTTAGCCTTGGCCCAGATGTGCTTTACATCTAAACAACAAGAGCATTTGCATTTAGAGCACTCTAATCTCCCACTGTAAACCCCAGCTTCAGGCATGTATCGTTCAGATTGATAAACATTGTATAGCCTGGTTCATTTTCATTGCTGCTCCAAGGCACTGATCGTCATCTGCTATTCAGTTTCCACTGAGACAAAGCCAAAAATCCATCCACTGGACAGCAACAACCCACAGAGCTGATAATAACTCTCAATAGATTTGCAGCACCTGATAATTCGGCATGAATTAAAGGCTGACTGCAAGATACATCACCAACTATCAATCAATGCTGCACAATTCTCTGAGACAGGAAGCTCTCCAAAATCCAGCAGTTCAGTACTACAGAGGGAGCCAATAATGAGGCACGGTGTGGGATCACAAAGGTGGGGTCGAGATCCAAGTTCTTTTATCTCTCTATCACAAGGCTTAGGGTTGTGGAGTTTGCTGATCTTGCGCTGCATTTGGAGAGACATGAAAACCACGACACTAAATGCAATTTATCAGTTCGATCTCGCCTTTTTTTTTTTCTCTCTCCGCAAGGCTCAGCCTTGATGACAGGTGTCGGGAAGCCTTGTTGCTCTTAAATGGCAGCAGCGCGCACCTGAATGATGAAACGTGCCCACTGATGAGGTCTGGACTTAGTTTGATCCCTGACAGGCGCCTCTCAGCCTCCAGTCTTGTCTGGCCAGTATTTGATGTGTGGGGGAGATGAAAAGTGTAAACCCCAGCGTTAGCGTTCATCGACTGCACGGAGGGGTGACAAGAAGGAAGGGATCGTTAGAGATAACTTACCCCGAGGATGACAGTGTCTTCTCTTTGAAATATAGGGATGAACTTATCTCCGCGGATAATCTCGGACTTGTTCAGTGGACGAAATCGACACAAAACCTTGATATTGCATTCTGCGTTAGCATCAGCCATTGTGGAGGGGGAAAAACAGTGGATGCTCTCCCAAAAGATAAAGAGGAATTTCTTTATCCAATTTATTTATTTTTTTGTAGAAAAAATAAAAATAAAAATAAAATGAAATATTCCCTGTGCGACCTTTTCCTGGACGTAGACTGAAAGCTCCGGCTATACCCACATGCAAAGCGAGACTGGCAGGCGAAGCATTTGGAAGAATGAACTATGAGTTTTTGGAGAGACTGGAGCCAAAATCATGAAAGAAAATGTAAAACAAGAGCAGAAAAGAAGCCGTCTGAGAGTGTTTCTTGTGTCAAATGCCCTCAAGCCTAAGTGAGGAGCAGCTGAGATGGGCAGTAGTAAACGAGGAGTATATTCCAAACTGGTCCGGTCGGCAGTGTCTGGACAGGCTGCAGGATCCTCACAGGCATGCTTTACATCACTGCCATCCCTGCTCTCTCACTGGGGGCGGGGCGTGGAGGAGCAGCGACTCAAATCCTCCCTCATCAGCACCACTGAGCGCAGGGACCGAGGAGCTGGAGGAAGAGCTCCAACTCTGCTGCTCATTCCCGCAACTAAAGCCAGACAGGCCTCGGCAGGAAACTTCTTATGGTTCACGTTTAACCATTTGCAACTTGCACAAAGAGCTGAGGGTATTTTCTGTGGCCAGGGTTTTTTTTTTTTTGAGGAGACCACTGGGTTTTTTAAAAAAAAAATTTTTATCACGTCTGCACCAGACTGGTCGTCATGGCAATGCTGTTTTGCATGACAAGCTGGGTAGTCATGTGGGAACCAAAGGCTCCATCAGTTTCGCCCAGAGATTTAAAGTGGTACTTTCATTAAGTTTGGAGAATTGAGAGAGACTGATTGAAAGAGACAACAATGGTCGGAGCCTCCAAGATGTACCCTGGATACTAAATTTCCCAAAATGCCACTCAGTTGAGGCCTACATGGGGACAACCCCAGTTTATAAATCATGATGAATAAAAAGGACTTAATGTGTAAAAGTGGCAACGTATCCCTTTAAAAAATAGCCAGTGGTTCCTCTTGTGAAGAATGTAACAAATAATACAGGAATTATTAAACTGTTGTGCTTACAGCAGGCTCACATTAATAATGAATGAAATTGCATTTTAAATTTCAGTGAGAAGTATGAAATAAACAAAGGCAGGGTTAATATGGCTGCACACCAGTGTTTGGCCAAAAGATAATGCTTGGTCCAGTCATGGGGGGTTGGCAGACAATGGGAGGACATATAGCTGATTTCTCTAAACACGGCTTCAGAGATTCATAAATCAGTGACAGCTGGTCAGTCAGTGACATGTTTCCCAATATTATTGTAATATATTGTATAATATTGTAATATGTAATACTGCTGCCAAGTTACCTGTTAATATTCATGCCATTTTGATTTTATGTATGTCAAATGTAATGATATATAATGTACAGTATGTGGTATAGCCTGTCTAGTATAACGTCCTGTGATATGCAGGAGCCAAAGCTATGAAGAAGACATGCATTACTGGAGCATGCTCTTATGTTATGTATTTATTAGATTTTTTTTAAATTGCTATAGATCTTTTTCATGTAGAAAAACAGTCCATCCCTGCACTCTGCATGCAATTTGCTTGCAGTAATTTGATCATTTATGGTTTTGGTATCATGTGGGTTCATATGGTAAAAGTAAGTAATTTATTATATTTGACAGTGTGACAGTTCCTTAATGTGGAAAATAAGATTGTTGCTGCCTAGTTGCTGTTTCTCCTCCAAAATGTTCCCTTCATATGCAGCAGTGAATAAAAGGGAGGTAAAGCATTGAAGTACATTGTTACATAAATTGAATGAAATTCCATAATCAAAACGTTAATTAAAACAAGAAACATACGGCAAATCATACTTTATATCTCTACTTTCTGTATTTGCTGGAACACTAAACTTTATATGAGGACGATCATTTCTTTCCCAACAGAGTGAATCATCTTCGTGATCGACAATCTTTGGCCCATTGATTGAGATATTTTCTCGTACCTTCAGCGCCACCGTGTGACGGCAAAAAACTGCTGTAGCGTTACTACCTGGAAATAAAGACAGAATCATTTTGCAGCTGAGGCGACTTAGTTGTTAAATACATAATGAGTGCGACATTAAACTCAGAGTTTGATGTAAAAATCCAGTAAAACGGAGGACAGAGGACCGTTAAATCACATTGGTCAAACGGGACGCATGCGCAACTACGCGCCACTTTTCGGGTATGTTTGTTTCGACGGTTGGGGTAGACCGTTAACACCGTTTCGTTGGTGTTGCGGACACATTCACCGCCCGCTCGACTGCACTTTGAACAAACCGAACGCACACGCTGTCAAATCAAGCTAGTGACCACATCAGCCTGGAAGCCTCCGCCGGCTGAGAGACTGCTGCCTCATCTATCGTTAGCTTTTGTTACGAGTCGACTCGGTTCATCGATAATTTTAACACCTGTTATTGTATTCTAACGTTATCTTGATTTGTTGATCTCGTCTTTTCTTCCCGCTGACAATGGCTGACCCTAAATACGCAAACTTGCCGGGAATTGTAAGTGGCTAACGCTAGCAGACAGATTAGCTAAGTTGCTATTTGGCAATGCTAGCTCCAAGCTGTGACAGCTAAGTTCGCAGACGTCCCTGCTGATTAATCTACATTTACAACACAGCTAGCTCTACTAACTGTAGTGTTTTAGTTGCAAAGTAAACGGCTAATGTTGAGCCTTGTGAAACGAACCAGCGGAGAGGAAGAATTGGCAAATTCGTGTTGTTGAATGGGCCGGGGCGTTGGCCAGGCTAACGACAACAAACGGGATATCTGATTATTTGATCAAATGTTTACCTTGTTGTTGTTGTTATAGGCCTTTAATGAGCCGGACGTGTACGAGACCGGTGACCTGCCAGAAGATGACCAGGCTCAGTTTGAGTCGGTAAGTGGACGTCCTGTGTTCACCGGATCTGACTGTTTGCAACCCAATTTGCTGCATATGAAGCTAACCCACGTAGCTAACAAGTGTGTGTACCTCAGATTTATTCATTGCATCAGTGTGCGGCTTCACTGCCACGATTAAACACCTAACCTCGCAAGTTCTTGGCTCACTATAAATACTTGCATTGCAAAGCATAGATTGTATAGCACAGCAGTATTGTATGAATGCACCTAAGTAATGCCACTCAATAATACTTACTGAACTGGCTGTTACCAAGTTTGACTTAAACTCTGTCACAACCTCTGTGCTGTTCTTGATAACTCTGAATCCTTTATTATCCACCATAAGTTGTTAGATGATATTTATAACTACCTTCACTTCATTTCTAATTTATGAAAAATATATGAAAAGCTCATGTTCCGATATAATGCATATTAGTTTACAATTTATACATGGAGAGAAGTGAGAAAGTGAAGATGATTATAAAGTAGTCAACCATAAAACCAAAGTCCCACCCAAGCACTATCATCTATTGAATGTTAGGGAACAAAATGTGCAGTAGATGTTTTTAACTCATGGTCATGGTGATGGTCTTGTGACTCTCACTGCCATCTAACTGTAATGTGAAGCAGTAATCTAGAGTTAGTGGTTGTGTTGCTGGTCCTGCTTTTCACAGTGACATTGGTAAGCACCTTGTAAACAGCTGAGGGATGCTGGTCTGACATTGCATTTAAACATGTCTGAGCTGATTACTGACCAGCTGAGTGAATCCTAATTGGCATTTTCCCTTCCATGTTTCCACATTCGTTCTTCCCAAACCCTTGCCCTTGTTTTGACTCCTCCCCACCCCTCCTGGGACCCTAGTTTGTACAAGTAAGACTGGCTCCATTATACTCTCAGTGAGCTTATGCCATGCCATTTATGCATGTTTTTTTAAAATCTCATATCCACTTTTCCTGCCTCTATTGATTGGGATGAAATGAGAAATGAATCGTTGGAGTGACCCCTTTTGTGCTCTGTAATTAATCCGTTTTTGATTGTTTTGAAGTGCAAGGAACTGATTCTTTTCCTCCTATTTGTGTTTTTCATGTAAACTATGTTAAGGGATAAATGATGCAGATGGGTTTTCAACAGCGGTTTAATTCACTCTTTCACTGGGTCATGCTCTGACAAAGCAGTGAAGGCTCAAGTGTGTGTATGTGTGAGTGTGAAACACTGACAGGAGAAAGGAAAGTGTTTGTCTCTTTGTTTTAGATATTTCCGTCATGTTCTAACAGTTGCTTCTTAGCTAACCCCACTATTCTGCCTAACTGGACATTTTAAAGGCCCCTATACACTTTGCAGTAACATTTTGCAGTTTCATTGCATGTCACACTTTGCCAAGTGGATAATCTAGTACAGCTGTATAACCTGTGCTGGACTGTAGGGGTGGGCGATATGGCCAAAATCTTCATCACGGTATGTATAATTTGATATCAGGGCAACAGAATACATCACAATACAGTAATTGTTCCATAAATTCAGTTAAGAAATGGTTTAAAAGAACCGTACTTTATCATATATGATTATTTGTTTCTTTTATTTTAGAATTCCATACAAAACACAAGACACCTTGCTCACAGGAGACAACACAGTAGTTAAAATCAAAAGACTTAAAACAGTAAAAGATCACACGGCATTGACATCATGTGAGAATAACTCTCGTGGTGCAAGCGACATGACATCTCTACTGCTGGACACATTTCCAACATTGTACGGTAAAAACCGTCATATCGCCCAACTCCGCTGGACTGTACATTGTCAACTTTAGTCTAGTGGATTCTTTTAGGATGAACTGCATGTTGCTATGTAATAACTCACCCAGACTTAATGATGTCTGACAGATAGCAATTTCTGTAATAGAATGCATTTTAGGGTTTCCAGGCTTTTCTTATGTTTCATGGCTTCCTTCAGGCACCCTTAAACCACCCGTTACCCCTCATTCTGTCTCATGGATTGTTTTTCAAAGCACCAATCCCCTGCATCCATAGCATAATGTTGTGAGACCTATATTGCCCTCCACAAGAGCATATGGTCGCACTGCATTATAAAAAACAGTTTCGTACCAAAGGAGAAAGTAACTTGTTGGCGTTGGACCATCTTACCATCCTGAATTGGGAAAGAGAGAAAGAACTGGAAACATCATAAGCAGCGTGAACAACGTTGTCTCCAGGGTTTTCAGCAGCAACTCTCAGAACACTGCTTTCTTTCTTATCTTTCCCTGACCCTGGCCAAGTGTTCCTGTTGTGTGCATGGCATGTGATAACCACATTAATCCGTGTTGTCTCTCTCTCTCTCTCTCTCTCCCCCCTACTTTTTTCTCTCCCTCTGCTCTTCCGTTACTTTCTCTAACTCTCTTTGGAAACCCAAGGAGCTGGTAAGAGCCTGACTAACTCTCCTCCCTCCTCCTCCTCCTCCTCCTCCTCCTCCCCCCTACGTCTGTGTAACTGTCTTGTGTTATGTGTGTTTTCGTGGTCTTTTTATCCAAATCTGTGCGTGAACCCAGACTCATGTCATCTATCTGTATGTGTCAGTGGTGTTTTAAACTTAACCATAGCCTCTAGTTCTTCATTATTGATCACTAGGAAGTTTTGGTCAAATGATCCATGTTTTGTTTTTTGTGCTCTCCAGAATCACTAATCAAAGAACCATCATTTAGAAAAGCAGGTGTTAGTGGCTTTCAGCTTTGGTTCTGCCTTTTTCATTCATGTAACATTGATTTTACCATAGTAGACTTATACCACATGGATGCCATATCTTTTTTGTTAGTCAAACCTTTTCAAATATGGTCTTAAGAGTCTACAATCAATAGAAATTGGCTGTAATAAACATAATGTTGCACATTTGTCTCTTGCCTGTTGGTACTTTAAATTATGTTGAAATAATCTGATTCTCCCTAAAACGGCCTCAAATAAGTGCGTAAAGCTTTTACAGATTTTCATGATTTATGGCTCGAAGGGCTTTTAATGTTGGTGGGTATCTGACCTTGGTAAAGAATAATGCACTTGTTGACTCAACTGCCTAATTCATTATCTTTTAAATCATATTTGGGGGAAATGATCAAGTGCAGGGTTTCCTCTCAGATCTTAAAAACCTGTCAACATATTTCAAGGCTACCTTGGGCTTTGAGACTTTTAGCTGACTGGCTCAGCAAGGCTCATCTTTAAGTCTTTGCTGTCTGTGTAATCTTACATGCTCTTTATGATTTTGTTTATGTTCTTCTGACTATTTCCTGGTGTTTCAATGACAGGAGGAGCTCTGCAGTGACAGCGTGGAGAGGATTGTGGTCAACCCCAACGCAGCCTATGACAAGTTCAAAGACAAGCACGTCACCACCAAGGGACTTGGTCAGTTCGTAGCGGATGATAAATCACTTTTAACTAACTGCATTAAATTATTAAGGTAAAACAGAGAGTTAGCAGCATGTTTGGAAAGGACAGATTTGAAATATCACAATAATAACTTTATTGCATTGAGTGTATTTCTTTCATCAGAGAGGTTTTTAAGGTTGTTTCCAGTGCCCTTATATACAGTAAACAATACAGTCATTCTTGTGACTGATCATCATTATAAATACTAAGTATACGAAACAACATTCCTGTCATTTACCCTTAATGGATAGATACATTTACAAGATAAATATAGATGGCCATTAATACAAAGCATACAAATGTACGTAGAGAGGATCAAGACGGACAGCAATAATAAAAACTTTACAAAATAGTATTTGCAAAATACAAGACTGGTAGGCACAGTGTTGTTGCCTCAAAATGTCACTCATTTGTGTAACCAAACAGATCCATCCTTTTGTTGATTTCAAACCCCAAATCTAGTTCTGACACAGTCTGGGCTTCATACTGACAGCAGCGTGCTTTTTCTGTTTTCTGTTTTTTCGATTTCTCTTACAACCCATTTGTCTCCTTTTCACAGATTTCTCAGACAGGATCAGTAAGAGCAGAAGAGTGGGCTATGAGTCGGGAGAATTTGAAATAGTGAGTACATTCTGTTCAGCAGAAATTCATTACTTCACTTTTCATTCTTTTAGAAGTTGTTCCTTTTCAAGGGTAACAACGCCATTATGATTTTTATTTCCTTCGCTGCATGTGTGCCTGGATAAAGTCTGAACATAGAGTCTGAGATGGTGTTGTGCGATTGTTTGTCTCAGGGCTTCTCTCTCTGTACTAGGCTCACTTTGCTGTTGTGTAATATTAATAACCGCTTTTTGGCTCTCTCATCTTTGTTTAGCTCGGAGAGGGATGTGGGGTGAAGGAGACGCCCCAGCAGAAATATCAGCGCCTGGTGAACGAGATCCAGGAACTCACTCAGGAGGTGGATGCTATCCAGGTGAGCTGACAGCGAGACACATGCACACGGGCTCAGGCACACTACTCCCTTATCCACAGGACTTGGCAGGAGATGGTATTCTCTGATTATTCAGCCTTCATCTTTCTGTCTGCACACAAATTCAGTAGCTTTTCACAGGGGGACTCTCCTCACTCTACTCCTTGAGCTGTCATCATGTAATTTCACAGTTGTATTATGTATGCCCAGTTCTTACTGTTGCACGAGAGACCCGAGTGTCTGATCCAAAGCTTATGGTGTGCGCACTGAAGCCTTAAATTCACCCTGAAAATGAGTTTTGATTAAATGCAGGGCAAGGAATGGCCTTCCAGGCTTACAAAGACCCCACAACCCAACAACTAATTACACCTTGGGTGTCAGCACCTTGGATATGCACATTGCAGTGTCTGTGAATCCAACACCAAAACTCTAATTCAGCCTGTGAGTTGACAGGTTTTTATGGCAGTATCTGTTTAAGCTCATGCAGGTCATGCTGGCAGAATGTGCAGGCTGACCGATGGGAGCAAGCTGCTTCTCTGCCACAGCTGCCAAATTTACAAGATATCCTTGGGGCAACTGACTTGCTGCAAGTAATCTGTGTCCATTCGTCAGGGTAAATGTAGTATATGCAAAAGTGGCATGATTTAGAACGTAGTGTAATTCACTTCGATACAACAGAAGAATTGAGAAATAATGACATAGTTTCGTAATATTGTGTAAGTTATCATACTTGGTTCACTCCAGAGATCTGACGTGCATATCTTATAGCTACTATTACTGTTACTACCTCTGTTGTAGAAATTCAGGAATCATTACTTTAGTGTACAACATAGACTTACATGTTAACTTACATAAAGACACTTATCTCTGAGTCAAAACAAAAGTAAACACAGAAATGTAGCTATTTAATTTGGTAAGCCAATAGATTTCCATGCAGATAGCAATAGCTAATTCAAATCCAGGTTAAAAAACAGAACTGTGGGGTGTCCTGCTAGGTCACCTGGTGAAGTGTGCATCATTTATTAAGGCGGAATCCTTTCAACAGTGTCCTGGGTCAAAGTCTAGCCGGGGCCCTTTGCTGCATTTCATCTCTCTCTCTATCTCTCTCTTTCTCTTTCTCTCTCTCTTTCTCCCCACCTTTCCTGTCTCTCTCCACTGTTACTTTCAAATAACGCGGAAAATACCAAAAAATTCTTAAATAGATAAATACTGGAATATCCCTTTGATTCAGTTTTATCTAAAATACAGTTTCAGCACAAATCCACTTTAGATGCTGAGTGCAGCAGGTTTACCATTTCAGTAGGTTTACCATTTTTAATTTGGCACGGGGCACATGTTCTCATATACACATACCTGGTTTGCCGAGACAAACATGTAGTCCTCGATTTCATCAGCTTCGCGATTGTCGTTTGAGTTCTACACAGCAGTGACAGGTATTTTTTTCAGTTACTCAATGAGCTCGGTCTTCCTCTGCTTCCAGGCTGCCACAAAGGAAAGCAATGCAGAGGAGCGCCTGACCCCGGTGGTACTCGCCCAGCAGGCAGCCCAGCTCAAGCAGCAGCTGGTTTCTGCCCATCTTGACTCACTGCTGGGACCACAGGCGCACATCAACCTGGCTGACCCAGATGGAGCGCTGGCCAGGTAAGCTGAGAGGGGGGTGACAAGACAGTAAAGCATAATGACAAGCATCTGGAATCTGAAACCTGGCGCTACAACCTACCAGACCCTGACAGAGTGAGGAGCTTGTGGGCAGGAAATGATTGGAAAGAGGGGGAGGAGGGGGGGGAGGGGTAGCTCGGAGAAATAGAGGGAGTCAGCAATAGATGGTTGGAGAGAAGAGCAGGGGAATTAATTTTACTGAGGCTTGGACTATAACCCAGATATAAGGAGTGAAAGTAATAAGGGCAAGGAAGTGCAGCTGGTATCAATTGCCCACATAAATCCTTCTGATCCTGGTGTAGCAGTACCTCAGGAGCAAAAGAACTCATGGACAGATGATTGAGAAAGGGAAATAAAACTTGGAAAGGGTGAGAGAGGGCATAGAAAAAAATTGTGGTGTTGCCACAACGATGTGCGAGAAAAGGAACTGAGAATAGAGAAAAATAGAGAGGCAAAGAGACTGCGACACAGGAGGAGAGGGGGAAGAAAAAGTCATGAAAACGGTTCTAAAAAGATCCATGCTCACCTTGACCTTGCAGTTTACTACAGAGCCTGAAAAGATTGGTAGCAAGAGAGAGGAGGGAGCACAGCAGCACATGGGGCCGATAACTATATTGAGCGTATAATCCCTTTGTGTCTCCTTTTCCTTCCTTCCCGCAGACGTCTGCTCACCCAGCTGGAAGCGGCCAAGGGCAGCCGTGGCAGCGCTGCAGGAGACAGCAAGCCCACGGCATCAGCTAAAGGCCCAGATGGAGTGGTACTCTACGAGCTGCACAGCAGACCAGAGCAGGAAAAATTCAATGAATCTGCCAAGGTAATGTGGAAAGGGGGGTGGAGGAAGCAGAGTCAAGTGTCTCGGATGAATGCACTAGCAACATGAGCAAATGTTTCAATGGTACGCTAGAAGCGTCTTGTTTTCATTCTCATGAGAGGAATGTCAGAATATTTGACGGCTATAAAAGGGACAAAAGACAGGAAGGCATTTGTGTGGGTATGGGTGTCTGTGTCTGTATGTGTGTGTGTGTGTGTGTGTGTGTTGGATGCCGTTGTCACTGCCAGCCATGTGTTGCCTTGTTCTGTCCCTGTAGATGGCAGAATTGGAGAAGCGTCTAGCTGAGCTGGAGATCGCTCTTGGCTCAGGATCAGACAAACAGGTACACACCGACTCGCATGCTGTCTTCATACACACACTCTCCCTAATGCTTTTTCTCTTTGATTCACACTAATTCTGTTTATCTCTTTCTCCCTTCTACTCTCACACCATCAGAATTTTCACGCTCCTGTTGCTGTGTAACCATCCACAAAATTAAACTGAAATAAAATCTTTCACTTGCTTTATGTAAATTACAGGGGTGGGCTCATTGCTTCTTGTTAAAATATATTTTCTGCCGTTCTGTGTTTTTGTTGCAGGGACCTCTGAGTGCTGGCGCACAAGGAGCCAGTTTGATGGTAAGAAGTCAGCTACTTTCTGTTTGGAACGTACTCTATGGAGTTTGTGTCTGGATTCATAACTCTCTGTATCTGATGTGCAGCCAGGGAACTGGGTCATGCTTCAAAGATGACACCAGTTCCTCCAAGTTTGTTTATCGCTGCCTTGCCAGTAGTAAGAGCAAGAACACAAAGTTTTGTGCTCTAACTTGTATATAACTTGTTTGTATCAGGACACCATAGAGCTCCTGCAGGCGAGGGTCAGCGCACTGGACTCTACTACTTTGGACCAAGTGGAGGCCAGACTGCAGGTAACTAATCCATGCACAGCACACGGTTAAGGGAAATTGAGGCTTTTGATTTAAATATGTGTGTGAAAGAAATCTTTTATAGGTGAAAACTTCGCTCAGGTCGCTCAGAAGAACACAGAGAGAGTCCATAGCAGTCATTAGATCTCTTCTGAAGATCAACATTGAGAACAAGGTTTTATACCATTACAACAAAGGTAGACTAAAACAATAGGTCTGAGGGACAATGAGTGGTGATTAGAACTCAGGAGATCCTGGCCCGGCTTTTTAACAACACAATCTGATTCTCTTCATGGAGTAGTTAGTTGTTCAAAGAGTTTACACACACTGATCTGTTAGTCAAGGTAGAATAATTTGTTAGCACGGAGCTTAATGCCACACAGAAAGACAGGAACTTTATCAGGAAACAGAAAAAACAAACTAAATCTGTTATGTGTGTGTGAAATATTCTTCTACACAAGTCAGTTGTTGTTTGATTACATTATGGTTTGTACAGAATTCATTGACAAGCTCAATGTTTCATCTGTTTGTGTTGAGTACAGTGTTTGGGCGAGATGTGCCAACCAGGTGCGACAGCTGGCCTTGCTATGGCAAAGGTGCCAGCCAGCAAAGCTAATCAAAAGCTTATATACACATTGTATCGCCTGTGTCTAACAAATGTTGGTGTAGCCCGCTGTGACAAACTGTCAGCTCACCACAGCATTGACTTTAGCCTAATCAGCACTTGTGTTTCTCTCTGTTATGTATCTGAATGCCTCTAAAATGGTTCCTCTCACACAAAATACATAAACTTCTTTTTCCTCTCAAATTTAGAGTGTCCTCGGGAAGATGAATGAGATTGCTAAACACAAGGCAGCGATTGAGGACGCTGACACACAAAACAAGGTTTGTTATCCCTGTACATCCATAAATGCACATTAAGTGTAGTAATCATCCCAGACGCTTTAACACAACTGTGAAAATGGCAACTTGGCCACTCCCAGGGTCACACAGTCCACCTGTGATTGTGACAGAGCACTGTAAGATGGAAGATTCCTACAATCTCAGGAGTGAAGCTTTTGTCACAAAGTTGTATAAAGCGTCTAATAATCTTCTAGTCCTGCAGGAGATAATCTTGCGAGTTCAGTCAGAAAAGAAGAGCAGTGAAGAACATGTTACCACATGTTAACAGCTGGCACTTCCTGTGAACAGACGGGTCCAAACAACATTTTACTATCTTCTATAGAAGTCTTTTTGGTTGTTTGTTCATGTTGTGTTAGTAATAAATCAAACTTTTGTTGTTTTCACGATAGATTCAGCTCGTCGTGATGTCCAGGCAACATTATCATGTCTCTGAGGCATCAGCTGTTCAAAAGTGCTGTACGCCTATAAGGCCAGTAGAGGGCAGGGCACATTAATTATATCATGGTGAATGAAAGTCTCTCAGTGAATGGTTTATTTTTTATACATAAGGTTATCGTACTTCCAGTTTTGTACTGGACTGTAATTGCAATTTGCTAAATAATCAGCACAACTTAATTTCTTGTAAAAACAAGAGTTTTAAAAAGTACAAAATCATGCTTTAATGTAAGATTATGTACAATGAAGTCCGTGTACTCACAAAAACCCAGCACAAGTTGCTTATTGATCCGTGCCTTTGTATCTGTGACCTTCGGTAAAATAAACATGTTCTTCTAGCTGGACGGTTCGATCTTGGTATTAAATGTGTCTGTATGCGTTTACCTGTTAGGTGTCGCAGCTTTATGATGTGGTGCAGAAGTGGGATGCCGTGTCCACTTCTATACCGCAGGTGGTGCAGAGGCTTGTCGCTGTCAAGGACCTGCATGAGCAAGGTAACACACAGGAAACTGAACAGTTTTTTGCAGCGCAATGGCCCAAGACATAAACTCTTTAGGCCATGAGACAAGAGTAGTTGTTGAGCCAGATGAGTTTAATGTCCCATAACAGCATATGAATGGAGAGAAATTGGTTCATATTGCAAGCATTGTAATAATATTGCTCTAGGGGCACATTTCACCCCAGTAAGGATAATCACAATGAAAACTTGGGTAATTTATGTTCTGTTCTTTTATGTAAGTGAGGAAGAACCTTGAACTGACACCCATGAGAGTTCAAGGAGAGGATGTATGTAGGTTAGTGGGGATGAGGAGTGGCATTAAAGATTCAAAATATGTAGGATGTAACCACAGAACATAACAGGGCGTGAGCCAGGATCATGTTTCAGGGAGCATCTGTGCTGGGAAGTAACTCCAAGTCTGAAAGATTTGCATTTGCAATGGGAGCGTCTGTGTGCGAGACAAAAGATGAAAACTAAGCGAAAATGGGATTCAAACAGATAATGGAATTAGCCAAAACCATGCCATCCTATTATAACAGAGGGCAAAAAATCTGTGAAAGGGAGACTCAAAATGGTAATAGAATTAGACTAAATCTAGCAATACTGTTAAACACCCCCTCGGGGAGAAAGAGATGCATGATATTATATATCACATTATCATCTTTTTATTATTTAGCACATGAAAGCAGAACCTCTGCATTAATAGATCATATTGATAATTTGTTTCTGAGAGCTGAAAGAGGTCATTTATCATCCAGACTCTCTTCGCACCAATCTGTCACAGTCTGCATCTAAAGTGTTCTTTGCTCAATATGCTTTAGCTGCGCTGATTTTATTTTTTGCTTTGTTTTTCTCTCCTGATCTTTACTGACAAAGGCACGCAAGGAAAAGCAAATGCTGTGTTTAATCTTTTTAAGCAGCCATTCATCAGTTCCAGATTATATTTGTCTCTACTCCCCTTCACTTTGGCGGAGAGCGAAAACAACACTGCCTTTTTAAAGCAGAGAACTAATACTCTGTCTCACTTATTCTTTCTCCCTCTCTCTTCACTCTTGCCTCCTGATTTCACTTTATCAAACCCTGCTGCAGCCATGCAGTTTGGCCAGCTGCTGACCCACCTGGACACCACTCAGCAGATGATCAACAACTCCCTGAAGGACAATAACACCCTGCTAACACAGGTGGGAAGTTCAGATGTGTTGAACAATTGGTCCGCTGGAGTGTGGAAATGAAGTTGAACGATATAAGCCACATAAATGTTCACCTGTGTGAAAGCTACTTGAGTCAAAATCATTGTGTCGCTGCTGGTCCAGCCTCTTGTCCACAGTTCCTTCCAGACTCAGCCACTTGGCAATAACCTGCTTATATGTGGGACAAATTAGTGTCAAAAGTGTCCTCTAATACACTTTCATGTGTGTAGGAAAGGCAGCCAAAAGTAACAATGTAACAATGCAGCTACCCATTAGGAGGACAGAGGCTCTCTAAAGCCTTTTCTGGGTCAGTACTCTACAATAGGCTGGATGTGGGTTTTTTTTTTGGTTTTTTTTGATGTTTGTTTTCTGAAGTCAGAAAAGTTCTGTTCTTACTTTTCACAGACTTGCATTCTGACGTGAAGTGTCCTCAGAGGGTTATTGAATTTGGTGCGTTGATTGAACGTTGACTTAGTTTCACAGAAAACATCTTTTCTTTTGGAGCCGACAGTCACACTATCACCTCCTGGAACAACGTCGCCCAATAATGGCCAATCGCCTTTTAAGCATGTTCAGTCGTGTGTTTTAACTTCCTGTGAAAATTACCTTTCACATCCACGACAGATTTGTGTAAATATGTATACTAGTGCTTCAACTAACAATTATGTTATTGTTTAAGATTCAAGGCTGGTTCTTTTGTTATTTGACCAGACAGGGTTGCACAGTAAAATGTAAGGTATAAGCCCTATTTGCAAGGAAGAAATATCAGTTAACCTCAATCATTTAGTCCATGAAGTGTTAAAAAAAATAAAACTAAACGGTGGAAAAATGCCCATTGCTGCCTCAAATAGCTCTCGTCCCGCCAACAGTCACAATCGAAATATTTTCCATTAGAAATTGAGACAGTAAAACAGTAAAAATGAAGCTAGAACTACTTTAACAGTTATCAGTATTAGTGATTATCAAAGTATTTTCTCTCTGATCAATTAATTGATTCCCATTCCTGTCTCCAAGTATCATTTTTGATTTCCATTATGCTTGTCATCTCTTACTGCCTCTTCAAATGCTGCCTGTTTTTTTTGTTGTCTCTAATCCACTATTTCTTCTCTATGTCTGCATATTTTCCTGCCTCACCTCAAATCATTATCATCACTTCACTTCTCTCCAACACAGCTTCGTTCCTGCCACTTTTCTCTACTCTGCTCCATCAATATCCCAACATACTTCTCTTTCCTCCCTCTCTTTCACCTCTTACCTAACTTGCTTTTTTTTTTTTCCTCCCTCGTCCCCCTCAGGTCCAGCAGACAATGAAGGAAAACCTGGTGGCTGTAGAAGAGAACTTCGCTGCACTAGATCAGAGGATGAAGAAGCTCGCCAAATAAACGGTGGCTGAGTTTGGACCGGTCCAGGAGAGTGTAGAACATGGACAAATAAGAGTTGGCTAGAGAGCACAGAAGAGGGATTGGGGTGTAACTCTGTCCTGTCTGGCCGTCCCTCTCTTGCTCTCTACTTCGCCTCTGCCTTTTTTTTCACTAAGTGGAATGTTAGAAAGTTGGAAAATATGGAGTAACTAAAGAAAAGGAGACCAAATGTTTCTTGTCCACCCTCCTTTCCTCTTCCTTTGTCTTGCATCAAATTGCTATCAGCTGAAAACACATTTGTCCACTCTATACATGCCACTGATCGCAGTCCCCTGGTAAGCTTATTGAGTTTTAGACTGGATTGTTTTTATAATTGTTAGTATTAAAGATAAGAAATTCCTCCATTCCTTTTGGAAGCTCACACCATTACTGGATTTGTCCTGTACATGGTCAAACGAAAAGGATCACAGTAATGTTGGGTTGGTAGATGGCACATTGAAGATGATGTCGGCTGTGTAAAAAGAAAATCGGGATCTATAGTCTTCTAGTGTTGTAGCAGGAGCACGTTTGTGCGAGTGTCACGAGTGGGCCAAGTCACGGAAGGAAAGCCTGTAAATATGCCTGTGTACCTTATTGTTTCTTCACGCTCAGTCGCTTGTAACTATATTATTATGACTGAGACCAGACACCTCAGACAAACTTTTAATCTGCTTTGTCATTGCCTACAAGTCAACTCTGTTGTACATCTGTGGTCATGGAAACTGATCAATAAAACAAAGTGCGATAAGCTCGGCTCATCTTATTTCATCACCATGACGATAGCATGCCATTATTTCTATACTGTAACGTATTAATGACTAAATGTATTGGCACAAGTTATAGTCTTTCATTTTACAAAGCATGTGGACATATCTCGCTAGACCGCTGAACAGGTTGTAAAACATCAGAATGGATGTACTGTAGAGATGATGCAAGGTTACGTGTGGGTAATGTGTCATCAGCCGGTGGTATTGCAACATACAGCCATGATACTTTGTCATGTCAAACACATTTCAAAGAGAGAGGCAAATCTGAAAATCACATTTGCCTCCTTGAATTCTGATCTTTTTCTATATATATATATACAGTAAGGGAATTCAAAATGTTTTTATCATAATTAGTAGTTGTTGTACCTGTTTATGAGCACTAGGTGGCAGCATAACATCTAATAAACAAGGTCAAGCTCACGTGCCATTATTCAGCTTCATAAATTACCAAAAACACCTCATGGGGGCAAATTATCCTGCCACACTGCAACACATTTCTGTCCCTGTAGAAACACATTTTACTAATAAAATTGTGTCAACAGTCCAGTTTGTGTTTGCAATTCTTTTCCCTCAAAGAAGAGTAGCCTGACATACTTGACCGACTGGATTTGAAGAGGATAGGAAGAATTGATTTTACACACTACCTCTCTCTCTCTCTCTCCTCATTTTCTGTCATCACTCTCCTGTCAGAGTGTCCTAAAGGATTTAAAGGCCAACATTTGATTCCCAATGTGAGCACAGCTACAGTTATACTTGGCAGTGAATGAAGACATACGGACGAGTAAAAACCAGGAGGAGACACCTGAGAAAACTAGTCTGACACCTCTTCATTCACAGAGTAAATAAACACGAGGCACTCAATTAATCGCTCTGTGAGGTCAGCCTCAAATCCATCGGGCATTAGTAGTTCATAAGAAGCATTAAAACAAAAAGCTTGCTCAAGCGCGATGGCATTAGGGACAAAGGTGGACTGACAGCATACAGTAGGGTAAGGATCAGGTGCCTCTGATGACTCATCCAGACACAGCAGCTCCTGTGAGTTCACCGAGCCTAGAGGTCAGTTTACAGTACAGTCCTCTACAGCTCGATAAAAGCTTCGTTGGACGTGATAAACCTCTGTTACCGAGCCTGGGGACCTCTGCTTTGCTTCATAGCTGCACCTCACTGCCCGTATCACTTCCCGTCATTTCAGAGAAAGATTAAGCACTTAGCAGCTTTCTGCTTCCCCTAAAAGTGGAAACGGGGGGGAACTTAAACACTGGCCTGCTTGGACAGGACATATCAAGTGTGACTTACAGGGAATAAGATCCAGAGCTCCAACTTAGAAGGGAATGCCCCAGATGAGCACAGAGACATACAGTGTACTGTATATCATGTTAAACTGCATTTGTCGTCCTATTTTGGGTGTGCTACACATGGTCAGCACTGCCCCATCTGTTGAGACGCATTTATACACAATTACAAAGTGAGGATCGCCAAGAGGTCAGCCCAAAATGCTGTGGACACGTGCAACTTTTATTTCAGATAATGTGGCCCTGACTATGAACGAGGACAAAGGAGCAATAAATGAAATTGAAAAACAGCCCATTTTAGCAGTGGGGTTTTAGTAACATAAATCACATTTAAGCTCCACTCATTCTTGACTCTACAGTAAAACTACGGCTACTTATATTGTATGTGTCAGCAGCCCACGCCAACCTTTACTCCACTGGACAAAGTAAATATTTAAGTCCTCGGGCAGCACAGAGCAGCTGAACACAGACGAGACTGTAGGGAGCACCAATTGCTCCAAAATCTGTTTCTGGTGCTGATATGGGGAAAACTAAGAGGCGAGGAAGAAAAGGATGGAGTAAGAGCCTGGAGTGTGTGTTTCGCTGCTCGTATACCCACCTGTTCAGACAGGCTTTTAAAGTTTAATACCCTACAGTCTCTCGCTAGGGCTCTTTTTTTTTTTTTTTTTTAGAGCCTTTGCTCTTTTTCTTATGTCTCATCTTTGACACATGTGTCGGTGCCAAGAAATGAAGAAATCAAGCTTCTGGTACTGGTTTTAGATATTTGTAGCTGTACTGTACTGTACCCAGATTTTTTGAGGCAATATAATCAAAACCAAAAAAATAATTAAAGTCAATCAGTTTGACTCATTTAGTCATTTAAGGGGTTGTGGAAATTGACAACAGATTCATTACAATGTCATACCATTAAATATTTAACAAAATCCTTTACTGCCGTGCTCTCAGTAGCATTAATTATTGTCTATGTTGACAAACAGCAGCAAAATTCTTCATGATAATTATGAAAATAAAATGGAGGCAGGGAAAAGCAGAGGCTGCGAAAGAACAACTGACATCAGAAAGCAAAAATGAGCTGTAGGGAAGAGAAAGCAGTTCACACAAGCGTCTCAGCATCAGTTTGACAAATTTTCCTGAATGGGTCTGGACAGGTGAGGAGCCTGTGGTGAGGCAGAGCGAGGGACAGAAGATGAGGGTGGAGGTGCGTGGGGTAAAATAGGATGGATGGATACTGTTGTGGGGCAGAATGAGGCTTGTAGCGAATGAAAGGAGGAGAGGATGACGGCGACGGTGGGGTAAAGAGAGGTGAGGCTCTGAGGTAAACAGGCTTTAAAGGACTAACAGGATTGTCTGTAAAGTCGTCCTAAAACTCCAAACACAGAAATCTCAACAAGTGGATGTGACATTTAGCTGTTAAATCTGGGCGGGACAAGATGGGATTGAGTGGATAACTTGGGGAGGGAAAAAAATATCTAACTTTATAGGCATTAAGATAGTTTTCTGCCTCATGGGAATGCTGGACATCTTACTTGAAAAGGAGATGATGGATGGGGGATCTTCTGAGGAAATAAAATGCAAATTACCTGATTAATGGGCATCATCAGACAATAGAGCATCACAGTATTGGCCTCAGCTGAGATGGTCATTGGCAAAAGAGATGAATGTAGCAACGATGAGCCTAAAGATGAAGCACTGTTAGTAATAATAGTTGGCTAAATATCCCATTTATACCGCATCCGAATCTCACCCATGTATCACTGCCACTTTGAGTTTAAAACGCCGTTTCATTTCACACACACACACACAACTAGAGATTTTTACAGAACATTTCTCTCCCAGCTGTCACCACTATAGAGCAGAATGCCTGATGAGGTGAGGAGGTCTGTCTGCTGGTTGTCCAGGACCCAGAAAAAGAGTTAAAAACACAGACAAACAATGTGAAATGGCGGGCCATGAGAGAGAGAGAGTGAGAGAGAGAGAGGGAGAGAGAGAGAGAGCAGGATTTAGTGAATCACCAGTACATGTTAACAGCTGTATCAGTTGGTCTCAGCTCAGAAAGGGGACGGATTCCGACAGCTGGGGTGTGTGTGTGTGTGTGTGTGTGTGTGTGAGGGTGGACTGGGTGTGAAGCCCTGACCAAGGGCACAGGACAGAAAATAAGGGAGAGTGGTGGCTGGAAATTCCCCAGACTCTTTCTGCCCGTAAAACAAAAGAAAACAACGGCCAAAATTTGATTTAGGGGGATAAGAAATCAACACGTGAAGTGTGGATTTTCCTTTTTTCCCCCCATTGTTAAATGTTGGTTAAATTTCAAGCATTTCTTCTAAATCAATGAGGCAGGACAAAGAGCAAGCAAACATTCAAAATAAATCCAAACAGTTTTAGAATTAAATTAAATTAAATTTGTCAGCATCATAGCAAATTTAGGTTGTTTCACTTGTTTTCTAACAGATATCTATGACATGTATCTGTCATGTTTGGTAAAGTTGTGTGGGTATAACGGGACTTTGTTGTTTTCTTCCACATGATGTAACATATAACAGTAGAACCTATGTGGGTCTGCTAAAAATATCAATTGAAAAAATAATTACATTCCGTTATTTATCACAAGGCAGGCAAAAAGGGCATTTAGTGATGTTGAAAAATTACAGCAACGCCACAACGACTGATGTCTCCAAAAACAACCTTCAGTAATAACGACCACATCTCATTTAAAACCTGATCCACATGACCACAAAACGCTCCGCTTGGAGAACTTGTTTACACTCTGTCAGCCGGCTCAGGGTTGGCTGACAATACACAGAAAATAACAAGAGAATAACAGAATACAGCATTAATAAAACATCTCGTCCACAACGCACTGGATTTTTTTTTTTTTTTTTTTTTTTTTTTACTGTTATTTCAAACTTGTTTTCATTATAAAAGCTCTCAAAGTGAAAAGACAATCAGTCGGGAAACAGGCACCATTATGACCAGACACGTGTTGAGGAGCTGGGAAAGGAGGCAGCCTGGATGTGCGCTTGTAAACAGTGTTTTATAATGAATACAACACAGACGACGGGACTGACAAAATAAACAGACGGCAGGGCTGGAGAGGGAGGGGGGTGCAGAGAAAAGTGTGCTGAACTACTCAGCAACAGCCACTCAAGTCGTGACGTGTTCACGGTGCTTCCTGCAGCGCTTTAACCCGGGTCCTAGAGACAGTATTTGAGCTTTCTATTCGCTGCTTGGCGCTGTTGCTATGGGGGGCTGTGCATGTTGAGCCGTGCATGGAAAACAGTTTGTGTGTGCTGAGTTTGGGATTAGGGCAGAAAGTGTCAGGAGCGGGGTGAAGAGCCCGCATCAAGAGTGCAGCATGATGAAACGTGGCTCTGTTTTAATGTCACTTCTCTTCTTGTTGTTGTTGTTGTTGTTTACCTTATTTGTGGGCATCATCCAACACTACAACCATCGCAGGAGAGACACTGTGGGGCTCCTGGTGTGTCTGACCTTGCTGAACTTTGTAATCTCACATCACTATACATTTATATATACATTTATATATACACACACACACACACACACATATATATATATATATATATATATATATATATATATATTAGAGATTTATTTTAAGCGTTGTATTAAATGTAAGTTTATTGTGACTGTCAATCCTGTGTTGTCACAGAGCTGTAATGTTAGTATGAATAATCCGAATAGTGGATCTATGTTGACGGTATCATCTCTCATTGGATATTTATGTCTGTAAATGTGACGTTAAGGACGTTTCAATAGGAAAGGCGATAGCGATTCTTTAAAATAACAACTTTACGTTGAGTTTTGTTGTGACACAAAACTATGATGTAAGTGTGGACCTTCTAAACAGTGAAATCATTTTGACAATATGGTCAATTTGACTGTAAAGGTGGTCTATATGTGATGATCTATATTGTTTATACCTACATGTGTTATAATCACCATACTGCAAAGCACTTCTGTGCTGCTCAGTATAATACAAAGTATAATCTATCCTAATATGCCCGTAATTTTTTTTTATTGCTGTATGCTGTCGTCTTATATTGCTGTTTTATGGTGATTTAAAGGAAAAGGAGCCAAATAAAAACATGATAACACACTCATCACAGATAATAACGTGTAATAAAAGTTTTTCTTCTTCTTCTTTTTTTGAAAACCTCGGATTAATGAAGAAATCTGCTGGATTTCGTCGCCAGCAGCTGAATTAATAACCGGACCCTATGAAGGGGGACAGCGTGCTGCTGGATCACACCCAGCACCGCCAGCACGCGCTCGTCCGGGCGTGTGTTCTCATGTCTCGCGGAGCTGCGACAGAGCGCGCGGTATGAAATGAATGAGAATGTGACACCACAGCGTGCACGCGTGTGTGCGTGTGTTTAAAGTCTGCTCTGTGGCATATTTACAAACAGCCGACAAATAAAGAGACACCTTGTGTGCCCGAGTCAGTCTGGCCCGGTGGAAAAGTGTCGGATCTGCTCGTGTTTTTCTTCCCCGTGGATCATGGAGAGGAGGGTGTGTGAATGTGTGTGTGTGTGTGTGTGTCAAGTGTCACCGACAAACTTCAGACAAGCACCTGTAATCAAAAGTTAAGTGAAAACAGCAGTGATACGAGGACTGAAAAAAAAAAAAAAAAAAACATCAGCATAGGAGCGCTAAATGGAAACACATTTTTTTTTTACTACGATAAAACAAATCGGAAGAAAATCGATTCAGCTTTTGTGTTCCGGAAACAAACAATTCTTCGACATTAGATATCCATGCATATATGTATATTTTTAGATTTTAGTTAGAGCCAACACTGTTTAATAAAACATGTTCTGATTCTGCTGGTGTTATCCCCAGCTAGAAATTGGTTGCCAAGCATTGCATCATTCCTTTCATGTGACTCCCATACGCCCCAAATTCGTCCTGGCCGTCTTATGACTGCATCACAATTGCCGCTCGTACAAACTATACAGACTGGAGAGAGAACAACCAGCCGAGACGACCAGCCGAGCCCCGCCACGGCACCCGTTCCGAGCCACTCCATTGGATGTCGTCAAGGGAAAGATCTTGACGACGCTCTCCTGATTGGTCCGCTGGAGCGCCAGTCGTCGCCGTGAGGCTAGGTTGTGGCCCAACTGCCTGCTCCGCGCATAGTTCGGTTGACGTCTCCCTCAATATAAACACCGCCGGGAGTTTCCGAAAAATTACATTCAGCCGTCCAGACTGAACAATGGTTAACATGAGCTATCACCAATTTTTACTAAAATATCCACATTCGAGTTCACGACAGTCGAGAAGGCGAGCGAATAAAAGAAAAAGGGTAAGTGGAGATTCTTGTCGATAGTTGTGCTTGTTTGTTAGTCGATGTTTTTTCGGTCTTTCGGGGGAGTAACGTTACTTAACTTGAAGTGGTCTGGTGTGCTGGAGAGAGAAAAACAAAAAACCAAATGCATGTTTATGGCATGTTTCCCAGTGCCGCTTTTAGAAAAAACAGTTGTCTCAATTAATCACAATTTCCATGCAGTTGTTTTAATGTGTTGTCCGCTTCGTCCGACAACTTGTCGACACGGACACAAAGCTGGGAAGTTTTGAGCTTTCTGCTGTTCAGCCTGCGAAACGGGTTAAAATCATTTTGTAGCCACAAAATCCAGGACTTCTGTTTGTGAAGCTTGGTTAGATTTTCAACAATATAGCAGACACTGGCCCATCCCATACTGACAGTGTTTGGTGGGGCTGTTGACTCTAAACTGGACGGCTTTAATTTGTGACAGCTGTATTTATTCGTTTCTCACACTTTTGATTAACCAGTTTAGGGTAAATGCAGAATGAACAGATGTTCATATTGATTTTTCTTTTTTTCCTCCAGCCCACTATTTTCCCCTGTCTGTCCGTTTCCTTTTGTTTCGCCTTTTCCTCCTGCTGGACTTGCATTTCCATGACGTAATTGTCTTGGCTCACAGTGGACATGTAGCCCGACTAAAAAACAAAATACTCCTATTTTTAATATAAAATAATTACAGGAGAATATATTAATCGGTACGTTTTGTTTTCCAAAGTTTTTATGCCGGTGTGGTCGCGCCAACACGGGACGTTTAACATTTGACATCAAGTTAAAGATAATTACTTTACAATTTATCAATTTGTAACTCTGTAATTCACATCACTGCCAACGCTACATCTATGTGTGAATGTTATTATAGAAGATATTTTTTTTATTTTGGCACATCAAATGAATTAAAGCAGATTTTTAAAATGAGAAATGTTTCATCCATAAGCTTTGTCTACAGTAATTCTTATGGCTTTTCTTTGTTTTTGTTCTTTTTTTTTTTTTTAATTTATCTGGCACAGCAGATGGGAATTAATAAAAGCACTACACCTGACTGTCAGACCTGAACAGGTCAATATAAGGAGTCACTCGTCGTTTTTAACCACTTGTTTATCGATCCCAACGTGTTTTGAGGACCGTAGAAAGCAGGGGGCGCAGTAGAGAAGATTTTGGTCTTTGTTTACAGGAATTTAGTCACAAGGATTTTATTTTCTCCATCCTTGATTGATCATTTGAAACAGTTATTTGCGCATTATGTATTTGGATCATTGTTTAAATTTTTGAGAATTTCTCAGAGCAGCCATTCATGTTTCATTTGAGACACCCTTTGTTCCCAGACCAAGCTCGGTTTTTGTGCAAATCATCATTTTGATTCTGAAATCTCAGCAAATTTCAGCCATCAGAGGGGACACGTTTTTTTTAAAACTAACCTATTAAATATTTGTGTCTTTCAGAATTGTTGGGACAAGCTATCTCCAACAAATTGGCAGACTTGATTAACAGAGACTTTCCAAAGGTAAATTGGTCCTCTCATATTTGACTTTCTGAATGCTGCATGTTTGTGAAGCTAAGATTTTGAGTAAATCAATTTGTTTATTGCTATGTCAACCTAGTATTGTTACCAAGTTACCAATTATGATATTTTTATTCATATTCTGAATCTTCAAATTCCTCTCATCAGCAATTTTGGTGCAGTACAGTCATTTCCTCACTTAGTGTCACTGTTATTCCATTTCACAATTAAGTGGATTACACTGTACTTTGATCTAGTCTCTGTTATCATGGTGTAACAGATTGTTAAGGCTTCTTGAAGTATTCTCAGTACTGATATACGCCACCCTTTATCCCTGCATATCTACAAACCATAGATCAACTGGTTGCATAACAGCAGAGATTAAAACGAACACGGCTGAGTGTCTGTGACGTGTCAGTCATCTAACGTGTGGCTGCTCTGCCCTCTCCCCTTTTACGTTTCGCCTCTTCCCAACCCTCCACCCCCCCATGTCCGGCCCCCTCCTTCAGGTCCAGTGTGAACCGTGTGGCCGAGTATCTGTGTGTTGCGACTGACTGGCGAGATGACTGCCGAGTGGCTACACCTGCCCCCGCCGTACCCCCCTGGCGTGGGGCCGTTGTGTGGTGCAGAGTTGGAGGCGTGGTATGAGGACCTGCAGGATATTCTGGGCTCCGACACGGGAGGGGCAAAACTGGCACGTGCCCCCACATGCACCGAGGTCAGTAGCTTGAAGAATGCAATGGCAATCACACCCATGATGAGTGTGAGTGTTTTCGTCCATTGTTCTTTCATTCATATTTCTCTTTCTTGGGTTTGTTTTACTGCTTTATGAAAAAGTTCCATTCACATACTGAGTGATGTGAAATTTATTCATACTGAGATATTTTAGATATTTTTTGAGGTATTGACGTTTCCGTTTTGTGCTTTGTAGAAGGAGCCGGAGTTCCTGGATGTTCTGGAGAGTTGTTCTCTGACGTGGCTGACGGACGGAAGCCAGTCATGGGGCGAGGGTGTTCAGAGGGCAACAGAGGAGATCCACAACACCCAGCCTCTGCATCACACCTCCTCTTCATCCTCCTCTTCCTCTTCCTCCTGCATGAGTCCAGCTGTTGCAGAAGAGCGGCGGGCGGAGGCTGAGAGTGGGAGAAGTGGTGATAGCTCGTCGGGAGGCGGCAGTGACCTGCTGCCTCCTGAGTTCTTCGAGTTGCTGAGTGAAGGAGGAGTGGGAATGGTGGATCCGAGCGGAGCAGTGATCAGCGGCGGTTATTATTACCACCACCATCAACACCATCAGGCTAATAATGTCCATCCTGCGTCTCCCTCAGCCAGCGAGGAGGAACTGCCCTGTGTCCCCGATTCTCCGTCCTGCTCCTCCTCGGCCTCTCAGTCGCCGTCTCAAAATTGTTCTTCTCCTTCCTCACCTGTCTCGTCCCCCTCTGCCTACCCGCCCTCCCGCCTGGGAAAACGCCGGAGGACCACCAGCGAGAGGGCCAACGGTGCCTTGTCCTCTTTCGCCTCCTCCACGCAACGCACATCCTCATCCTATTCGTCTGCCAAAAAGAGTCGCAAAGAAAGAGAGCAGGAGAACGAGAGGAAGGTACAGGAGCTGACGGACCAGAACGAGCGTTTGAAAGCGGAGATTGAAAGGTTGGGAGAGGAGGTACAGAGGACACGGAGGGCCCTGATAGAGAGGCTAGTCAACACCAGGAAATGAGGGGGGAAAAAGACAGGAAAGACAGGATGGAAGAAAGGAATAAAAAATGACAGGTCCTACAGAATTGGATTAAGCAGTAGCAGTGGTGGGGAAAGGTGTACTATGGTGGTCATGAAATGCCTCTTAGACAGGAAAGGACGGAAACCAAAGATATATTTTAGGAGCAAGAGGATTTTGGGGAAAAGACAGAGAGCTTAAGATGGCAAGAAGTAGGAAAGTGATGACAGGAAAGACAAGAAAATGCACAAAGAAGGGGCTGCAACAGCATTGCGGCAAATAAAAAGACACAGCATGTATAAAGGAGAAGGAAGAACAGACAGCTCTAAGTAAGCAGACGATGCAGTGGTTTTCATGAATGTTTGTCATTTTAAAGAACGCGTAACTCTAAATGCCATCAAATAGCTATGAGCATTTGATGGTTTGTATGTAGGACGAAAGGAACTTAAATTCAGAGTGCATTTCATCGTCATCCGTTCCCACCATTTTGCAATAACTGTAACTCCTACGTTAAGGGCTGCAATCTGGCTAGCAGAGATTATTTGCCCCAATTTGTGGAGAGTTTAGGAGCTCAGGAAATGTTTGAAAGTGCCCAGTGCAGTGTGAGTATGAGAGAATGAAGTTTGTTTGTTTTTTTTGGAGAGAATTCATACTCTTTCTTACTTTTTTTATAACCCATGGCTTGTGAGTATGTGTATTTAGATAAAGCAAGTAGGACCCGGCTATACTTTCTAAGCTGACCTTTTCTATCAATATGGGGATTTGTGGTAGATTTACCGCAGTTTGTTCTACCCTGATTTTACTATTTTTATATAGCTCTGTAACATATACATATATATACACAACTGTACTGTAATGGCGTGTACTGTAAAATGCCAACATATCCACTGTTATTTTCTCATTGTAGTCACAAATTGTTAATTGTAGAATAATATGCATGGCTTTTATCACTGATGTCATCAACTACATGTATTTTATCATACCATTTATTTTATCCTTCATTGTAATCCCAAATTTCCAATAAAAGAAAATGTGCAGTTTTTTTGTGTCATGTAATGTTTATTTGTTTTGCCTTTTTATGACCTGGGTTTGAATGATTTTTTTTTTTTTTTTTGGTAGAAAATAGTGTAAATTAGAGGTGATTAAGAAAGGGGAAGGGGGAGAGTACACAGATCTTATTTCCCTTGCTTAACTTAATTCATTTTCTGGATCCAAAAAGGGTATTTGTAGCAAATGGCAAAAAAACACAAATTTCCAGAGGATATAAAAAAAACATCTTTAAATGCGCAACACACCTTCCAACGCTAATATCGTATGCTGACTTTATCACGGGGAAAGTATAAAATCAGTTTCTTTTGGTGTAGGGATTTTTCCAAATCCCTCCATTCTGTAGATGTATTCATTTGACTCTCTCTTTGTGTGTTTTCATTTCCCCGTCGGCCTATCCAGCATTTCATTAGTCCTCGGTGCCAATAGCACATTGTCTTAGATCCTGTCACGGCTTTGCCTTAAGCTAATACCCTCATCTCTCTCTTAGTGTACATCTTGTTCCCATTCTCCACGATCATACCTCAAACCATTCTGCTCTTCCCTTCCTCTGTCAAATCTCCATCTTTTTGCTTTCACTGTTTTTCTGTCTCACTTCTTCTTGCCCTTCTGAGGTGCAGGTTCAGGACTCTTCCCCTCAGCCAGAGCCAACTGTTTCTTCAGGTCCAGCAGTTTGGCCACCTCTGCTGTGATCACGGCCTTCTCTGCCTTCTGGGCTTTTAGCGCTCGCACTTTGTCCCCCTGCGATAGATAAAAATCACAAGGTTTAAAAGATCGCTCGCACCTAAATGCGTCTTTTTAATGAAACACTTCAGCTTAAATGGACAAAGAGGTCGGCAGCTTTCTTGTCAAATAATTCGCAATTAACTGTGGCGACAATTTGTGATTTTTGATTGTACGCATCTGTCGGGGTTTTGAAATACCGAGAATGAAACATTACATTCCCAAAAAATGTAGCCGCCGCATTTATAAAATGAAATATTAAATCTAATCCGAAAACACAAAAAATAATAATTCTGCAAATGAAACAAATTTGATCAATCAATTTCAAACTTAAGCATTGCCTTATAATTCATGTAGTTTAAATGTAGCTTTTAAAATTAGCCGTTACTTATTTCAGCGGCCAGTCGTTTGTTGCGGGCGTGATTTGATTTTTGGAGATCGTATTCATTCCTTACTGAAGAATAGTCATTTTAATATTCTTGACTATTTTTAAGACAAAATAATGCAATCAAAATAAACATATATATTTAAAAAAAACAGATTCCAAAATGTCTAGAAATGTAAGAATTAGCTTAACGGTGTATTTGCCACTCGCAACCGATCTCACCTGCTCCGTCACAGCCTGTGTGAGCTGCTTGGCTTTTTCTGGGTCCACCCCGTTTACCGTCGCCACCTCAGCAGCAGCAGCAGTCGCTGGCACAGCGGCAGGCTGAGCGCTGGCAGCTTTCTGAGCTGTCGTCTGAGGGTGGAAACAGACAGATGATGGTTTGAATTTGATGCGTTTTGATGCTTATTATTTCAAGAGATTACTTACTTCATTTCAGACAATAACACTCATCGTTCAAAACGTCAACAGGATTTTATGAGTCATGAAGTGTGAATGGATGGTGAATCAAACCGGACGTACGGAGATGAGTAAAAATTCCAAATCTGAGGATGTTAGATGAGCTGCTAGTGTTGGTGGAGGCATGCAGTAATCAACATTGACACAGCAGCACCAGTGGAGATTTCACAAACAAATACCACTCGATACCTTTTTTTTAGGTGGTTCATCTTCAGGCTAGAGGCAGGCAGTTGAGGAGAGCATTTACAGAACTATTATTTTGATCTGTATGATGGATGCTTGCTACATAATTTAAACAGTTATAGTGTGTTTGCCCTGCATCAGGTTTCATAAGACAAATACTCAGATTAAGTGCAAATTCTTCTTCGTGATGACAGTCTGACAGAGTCCTGTGAACAGCTATGCATTATCAATTGTTTTTTATTCCATTATTTATAAATAGTCAACCTATATTGCCACAAGACCTCACTGAACTCAAGCACAAACCATTAGGCATGATAAACATCAAGTACCTGCTGTCCAGCAAATCTCTTCTTCAAAGCCTCAATATGGTCCGCCTCCAGTTTCTGGAACAGAGGACTGACCTGGGAATAAAACAGGTTGGCAGTGGGAACAAGGTAGAAATTTAAAAATTTATATATATATATAAATATATATATAGACGAATATTTAACAAGTCTGCAATTGTGGATCCAGCCCAAGGCCAGAGTAGCTGGAAGATTTAACCTGGAGGCTCTGTGCTCGTATTTGAACAGAGAGGATTATGCAACTAAGTAGATAACTATATATGTGAGAAATATGCAGAGTTTCTATCATGATCACCACTCTTCAATGCAGCATTGCAGTTCAAGCATCGCAGACAAAAGATGTCAGAAGACGCGTGCACATAAACGTTGTGTGTGACTTCAGGATAGTGCTGCCTGCTGCTGCTGCTGCTGCTGCTTGCCTGGAGACCTCAGCCACGAATCACGATAGCCTTGGAGATCGAATGCAGCGTTGGCAAGCTGCTGCAGACACAGGTCTCCGAAATTAGGCCTGAAGGGACAAGTGGCCTTAGAGAAACTTGCTGTTCGAAGGCTAAAGCCTCGAAGCACCGTCTAAGCTATTATTGTTGAGTGAGTGTGTGTGTGTGTGTGTGTGTGTGTGTGTGTGTGTGTGTGTGTGTGTGTGTGTGTGTGTGTGTGTGTGTGTGTGTTCACGTGACTACAATGCCCTCCACTTTACTGAAATATTGACAGACTGTTGCATCCTCATTGTATCACCCAGTCAACACACAGGAGGTTCCACAGGTTAGTGTGTCTACACACACATGAACTGGGTGTGTCAGACAGTTTTCAGGTCATACTCACAGTGCCAACGCGGTGACCGGCACTCAGTGTACATACAAAAGTGCCAGTGCCTTGCAACATGGTATTGATGCAAGACTGAGGTGCGTTGAATTGATCCCTGATGGTCTGGCTGACCGCTGGCATGTATGGCAACAGCATCACTGACAGCAAGCAGGCGATATTCACAGACACGCCGGTCACTGTGCCCGCACGCTGCCTGAAGAGGAGAATCACCAATCAGTCAGTCCAACAGATCATGAATAAAAATGTTTTGGTTAATCTTACAATGGTCAGACAAACACATCTTTATTTTTTCTAAGACTTTTATCAATCTGTGCTAAATAAAATGAACTTTTCCTGTGCCGAGAGATGCATCACCTGAAAAATATCTTAATATTATCTTTTTTTCTTTTTTTTTTTTAAATGTAACGATGCATGATTTTTCTAATATAAAATGAGAATTTACTCCTTTGAGTCACAGCCTACAAAGTAAGCACCACAGATCCATCCACCTTGATGGTGTAAGAAGGACTTTGTCAAGCTGGTCAAGACCATCTCACCTTTCTGTGTCTCCTCCCTTGATCTTCTTCCAGGGTTCATTAACCTGAATGTACTGGTTGCCATGGCGAGAGATGTTGAGGATGTGTTTCAGAGCATCACGGATTCTGGTGGAACATTTGATGACAGCACGACAATGGCAGAAATGAAATAATGACTGAAACTAAACTGAGAATTTACATAATACTTTTCCTAATTTTAATTATTTCAAAGCACTCAATTTAACTAATTCTAGGCAAGCTGCATTCGACTTTTTAAGAGTAATGTTAAGTAAATGAGGATGATTTCTGTCTTAATCCCAACATCAACCTTTTGACAGGTATGTGCCTTGAGTAGTCTTACTTGACTTTGTCCATGAGCTGGATGTACTGTTGCAGCTCCCAGCCCACCATAGCCAGGAGCTTCTTATCTTCCTGCTGAAGCTCCATCACAGGCACACAGCCATCAAAGAACTTGGTGACAAACATGCCAGCTCTGGAGGAGAGAGGGAGAAGGGCATTTTAACAAGACAGATAAAAAAAAACAAATGCAGGTCAGGGACAAATGTGGGAGAGAGAAAGCCAGCGCGGGGAACAGGCAAAGAAAAAGAGAGAGAGAGAGCAAAATGAGAGAGGGGCACGTTACTTGACTTGCTAATTGTTTATAAATTATAGATTTTGTTGCCAGATGTAATACAGTGCTTTGCTGGTGTAAACTAAAACAACAGTGTGCTGCATCGAGCCTCTTCATCACCTCTACATTCCAGCTGTGTCTGAAGCCGGGCATTTTAAAAAAATTAGTTTTATGTGTACATCAGAGAGACGTTCCCAGTGAGAAGGTTTTTGTCATATGTGATGCGGTCTGATGCTGATGATCTCTCAGCCTCAGACCAGACCAAAATGCTTTTGACATGACAAATCAATTCAATCATATTTACAATTAACTATGATTTTGATGTGTTAGCATGAACTTTATGTAACCTGCATTCCTAATTGGTTTTAGTCTTTTGATTAGTTAAACTGGCAAGCCCCAAGGTTTTTTTTAATCCTGGCAACAATATGCTTATTGTCACGATGACTGAATCATCCTAATCAATAGAGAAACATTTGCCGCTGGTGCGTATCAAGCAAGGATTTACCCATTTCGGTTTGTCAAGCTGATTATTTGTGAAATTGTCAACAGTCGATGTTTCAGCTGAACAGAAATTAGCTGAACACCTCACTGCCGAGAATCACTTGCGATTTTGAAAAAGCGGCAGAAGATGGACACACTGTCGCTAATGATGTAGTGATTTAGTGACTGGATCCAGGCAAGGACAGAATTTCTTTTCTAAAGCAGAATACTTTTCTACCTCCAACACCTTAGGCTGGATGCAATCTACAAGTTATTTTTGAACCAATTAGGCATCAACGTTGCTGCCCGAGACCAATTTTGAAGATCAAGGTACTTTGAAAAAAAGCTGCTGAGAAAAATCTTTGATGTGGGATTTAACCCTGATCTTTTAAAAATCATTTGAGGCGATGTAATTGGGGCTAAATTACGCCATCCCAAACAAATTTAGAAAACTAGGGTGAGCCTCTTGTAACAGTGCTCTAACAGACTTTTTTCAATGAGTACAACAATGTGAAAACTTAGTTGTTAATTGGACTGGATGACAGTTCTGCTGCGTATTTACTTTGTGAGTGAAACTTGTTATGCACAAAATGTGAGCAACGTGAGGTGGATTGCCCCATTTTTTATTTCACTGGTGACTGATCAAAACAATTAAGATAAAAGAGAAACAATAGCACACAGAAAATGTCACAAAGTCAGATACCAGGCAGACAAGTATGATAAGGAGATGGGTGCAGGTTACCCTGTTGAGGTGATTGGGGAAAGCTTCTACTATTGGCCAATCACATGTGGAGAGCGGGAACTCATTTTAAAACACGTGACTGTTACCAACCTGTTGATGAAGTTGCCCAAATTGTTGAGCAGCTCAGAGTTGTTCTTTGTAGCCATGTCAGTCCAGGAGAAGGCTGAATCCTGTCCCTCTGGACGCACATACAGGAGGTAGAAGCGCCAAACATCAGACGGGATGCCTGTGTCCTTGGCCATGTCTCCGAACACACCCACACCGCGGCTCTTGGAGAACTTAGTGTCCTCGTAATTCAGATATTCTGTGGGGAAGTTACAAAATAAGTTAAAGATAAAAAAGTTAAAGATTTCCAGTGTGACTGTGATCATTCATGTCATCCGCCTTGCAAGACCGCCAGAGTTTTGAGAGCCATTTTATGATGTGCTATAAATCCAAATTAGTCTAATAATATAAGATAATAAATTAATCAAAAGGTGGTATCAGTAAATCAAAGTAAGTGCTTACCGGTGGCAACAAGGTGGTTGACCAGAGTGTAGTTGTCCTGAGCTCCCAGTAGAGAGCAGGGAAACACCACACTGTGGAATGGCACATTGTCTTTGGCCATGAAGTTGTACAGCTCCACCTAGTGGCAGAAGCACAACACTGCACTTTGAGGATGACATCATATTAGATCATCATGAGATCATCCAGTTCAAAGAGGACTTATCAGCTCTCCCCAACCCCCATCTCTCCCTCTCTCTGCAAATACGAGCCATCACACACACATAACAGGAGCTCAACCCTGGGATTTTGGACGGAGATGAGGTGAGTCAGTGAGAGTGAAGTAGATAAGTCTCCTCTTTAAAGAGCTAGCAGTTAAATGAAATGTAAATGAGCAAACTAGCCAACTAGCAGATGTTTTACAGCTTGGCACCGACCTTTCACATCACAGCTAAGTGACATGAAAACTTAAAATATCATCTCATATATGAAATCTCAAGCAGTAAAGCATCATGAGCGACAAAAATCAAGAAGGTTTCTACATACAGTGGGGCAAAAAAGTATTTAGTCAGCCACCAATTGTGCAAGTTCTCCCACTTAAAAAGATGAGAGAGGCCTGTAATTTTCATCATAGGTACACTTCAACTATGAGAGACAGAATGGGGGGAAAGAATCCATGAAATCACATTGTAGGATTTTTAATGAATTAATTGGTAAATTCCTCGGTAAAATAAGTATTTGGTCACCTACAAACAAGCAAGATTTCTGGCTCTCACAGACCTGTAACTTCTTCTTTAAGAGGCTCCTCTGTCCTCCACTCGTTACCTGTATTAATGGCACCTGTTTGAACTGGTTATCAGTATAAAAGACACCTGTCCACAACCTCAAACAGTCACACTCCAAACTCCACTATGGCCAAGACCAAAGAGCTGTCAAAGGACACCAGAAACAAAATTGTAGACCTGCACCAGGCTGGGAAGACTGAATCTGCAATAGGTAAGCAGCTTGGTGTGAAGAAATCAACTGTGGGAGCAATTATTAGAAAATGGAAGACATACAAGACCACTGATAATCTCCCTCGATCTGGGGCTCCACGCAAGATCTCACCCCGTGGGGTCAAAATGATCACAAGAACGGTGAGCAAAAATCCCAGAACCACACGGGGGGACCTAGTGAATGACCTGCAGAGAGCTGGGACCAAAGTAACAAAGGCTACCATCAGTAACACACTACGCCGCCAGGGACTCAAATCCTGCAGTGCCAGACGTGTCCCCCTGCTTAAGCCAGTACATGTCCAGGCCCGTCTGAAGTTTGCTAGAGAGCATTTGGATGATCCAGAAGAGGATTGGGAGAATGTCATATGGTCAGATGAAACCAAAACAGAACTTTTTGGTAAAAACTCAACTTGTCGTGTTTGGAGGAGAAAGAATGCTGAGTTGTATCCAAAGAACACCATACCTACTGTGAAGCATGGGGGTGGAAACATCATGCTTTGGGGCTGTTTTTCTGCAAAGGGACCAGGACGACTGATCCGTGTAAAGGAAAGAATGAATGGGGCCATGTATCGTGAGATTTTGAGTGAAAACCTCCTTCCATCCGCAAGGGCATTGAAGATGAAACGTGGCTGGGTCTTTCAGCATGACAATGATCCCAAACACACTGCCCGGGCAACGAAGGGGTGGCTTCGTAAGAAGCATTTCAAGGTCCTGGAGTGGCCTAGCCAGTCTCCAGATCTCAACCCCATAGAAAATCTTTGGAGGGAGTTGAAAGTCCGTGTTGCCCAGCGACAGCCCCAAAACATCACTGCTCTAGAGGAGCTCTGCATGGAGGAGTGGGCCAAAATACCAGCAACAGTGTGTGAAAACCTTGTGAAGACTTACAGAAAACATTTGACCTCTGTCATTGCCAACAAAGGGTATATAACAAAGTATTGAGATGAACTTTTGTTATTGACTAAATACTTATTTTCCACCATAATTTGCAAATAAATTCTTTAAAAATCAGACAATGTGATTTTCTGGATTCTTTTTTCCTCATTTTGTCTCTCATAGTTGAAGTGTACCTATGATGAAAATTACAGGCCTCTCTCATCTTTTTAAGTGGGAGAATTTGCACAATTGGTGGCTGACTAAATACTTTTTTGCCCCACTGTATTATTCTCTATGTCCATTGTAGCTGAATACAAACTTGAATGCGCATTTTCTGCATAATCAAAGAGGTCATGTCTTCCTCTGTTTCACATTAGGGTTACATGGGGCCAGGAATTACACTGTGCTTTTTTGTGGAGAGTGAAAGAGACCAGATGGGCAATGAAAAAAGCAATCAAGCCCATTCTGTGTTGTGAAGACAAAAAATAAAAATCTGTGCCAAGCCTGTGCTTCAGTACTCGGCTCATAAATTCTGGCGACATGTGTGTTGGGGAGCAAGGGTGGGATGGGGTTACCTGATGAGGATTCTTCCACCACTTTTCCCATTGGTCCGTGTAGTTGGCGGTTATGGACACATAACCAATGGGGGCGTCAAACCACACATAGAACACCTGCGGAGGCAGCGAGACTCATGAATGACAAAGAAAGCATTCTTGGCATTGCTTTGTGTTACAGAAATTAAATATGGATCGCATGAATCGTAAATAGGGCACATGGTGAATGTGACTTCAGTCCATCTGCATTAGTGTTAGGACAAAGTCTTGGAGGTGTGTACCCAACATGTTTAGACATGCCAAACATTGAGATTCACCTACTGAAGGAGAGAGGGCACTGCAGTACCATCAGTCACTGGAGCATTTTTAAACCCTTAATGAAGTGCGTAGTGATTTTTAATGTTTAATGCTTAGATATTAAGTGTTTGCATTCATTATCCTCTCAGCAGGTAATTTAGCTGAGTGGTAGGGTTTCATTATCATTATACTTCAATAAAAAAAGAACAAAGAGTGGCGTGTACATCTTTTCTAATGTATAATCTATAAACAATCCAATTTTTTTTTAGTCTAGTGACAACAGCAGACCTTGTCTTTAAAGTCAGGATGAGGTACTGGTGTTCCCCACTTCAGATCCCTGGTGATGCAGCGAGGCTTGAGTCCATCTTTCAGCCAGGAGCGGGTGATTTGTTTTGCATTTGCCGTCCAGTCTCCTGTGTTCGTCGTCTTCTCCAGCCACTGCTCCAACTGAGGCTCAAGCTGTATGAGAGAAAGAGGAAGAAAGAAAATGCTGAGATGTCTTAACTCTAAACAACAGCTCTAAGAAAGAGAAATTCTGTTTATATAAGAAAATTACCACAGGGATAACTTCCAAAGGCTGTCTGACTTTGAATTCTACTTTACATTTGATGCTTGTGCTTTCAAACAGGCTGACTCGATCCTTTTGACCATAAAAGCACCATCTGCAGAATGGATAGCCCAGGCCTTTACAAGGCAGTGTGAGAAACATACCTTTGGCAGGTCCAGGAAAAGATGTTTGGAGGAGCGGATGACTGGAGTCTGCCTGCAGACTTTACACTGGGGTTCCTGGAACGGACGGCCATCAACAATGATCAACACTAGTTAGGCTAAATGTAACCTCATTTTTACCTTAAATTGTAATTTAGGGGAATTATTCTTTATCCATGAATATGGAAATAGTTTCAAGTTCCACTGTGGCAACTCAGATTGTGATTTTTCCTTCAATATAACGAAGAATGAAAACGGTAGAGAAATTGCTGCCAGCATCATTCTATTTCCAATAGTAAATGAATGGCAACGATCAGCAGAGATTCATCATGATTCTCCTCCTGTTGCCTTTCATCATCAGCGTGATCCTTCCAACTCACCCTGAGCTCCACAGCATTGATGAGCCGCCCACATTTGTCACACTGGTCACCACGAGCTTCTGGGTAGCTGCAGTGGGGACAGACGCCTTCTACGAAGCGGTCAGCAAGGAATCGCTGGCAGTTTTCGCAACGCAGTTGCTCCACTGTGTCTTCCACTAGGAAACCATTTTTGTGGATTTGCCAGAAAATATTCTGGGCTATCCTGAAACAAAACAGAGGACAAAGATGGTTGAAAGATACTTTGGGGGTCTGGGATGCAACAAGAAACCTTTTGTCTTTTCTCATATGTTAAAGGTGTATGAACAGTGACCATTGTGTCATTTAACTCTGACCTAATTTTTATTTTCGAGCTCTGATTGACACTGCTCTTCCCCGCTGGCTATGAAATAGTGTAAATTTTATGGATCAAGAGAGCAATATAGAAAATACAGCAATGTACTGCAAGGAGAAGCTGAAGAAAAGAGAGTCTGTGTCATTGGTTTGGTTAAAAAAAAAGTTCAATGAAAACAATATAATTGTGATGGTAATCTTTGGTGGTGGATTTGTAAATCTAAAATGTAAGGACTAGCGTCCAAAGCACTTATCCTGACTGAAGGACTTTAATCCGTGGGCTGTTTTCATTTTTCAAAGAACATTGTTCTGGTGCACGATGTTTGATGCCTTTTATGTTGGAATCTATCAAAGCAAAGGCCCCAAAACAAGTTTTTTTTAAATCTTTGTAATCTTTTTCTGTGTACAAGAGCTCATGGGCTTTCATCTTTACCATGGAAAAGTGCCTCTCTTTTCTATTCCACTTCCACATGCAAGTAGGTAAAGCCAACAAAAACCTCCTTTCCTTGTTTTATTCAAACACCTTTACAAACAAAACATATCATACACACACTGACAAGAAATCTGACCCACTACATTGCTGTCATTGTTTCAATAATCCCTTTGTGCAACAATCAATAACTGTGAAGCAACTAATTTCACATCCAGATTTTAGTCATCAATATTATAAAATGGCTAACTTTATTGTAGGGTCCTATTCATTTTTCCTACATCGACTCTGTCGATGCCTTTCCTTCCTGCTGACATTTTAAAAAGTTCAGCTATGAAATGTGATATTGTTGCCTGAATAAATACATCATTGTATCACAATGGAGCTTCACTGACACACAACTCTCATCTTAATTAACGTGCCAGCGTTTGACTGATTCACAGGTGACAGGTGTCAAACATGAGAGCTGTAGTGCCACACATACTGCTGCTTAATACAAGAATGAATTCCCTCGTACTAGGATTTATTTTTTATTTAGTAAACGCTGGAAATGTAAGACATAACCTACATTCTACAATCACGCTCAATAATCTCTGAGATTAAATAGTGTGGAATTTATGCCTGAGAGGGCCAGACATCCACACCAGTATCTTCTGCAAGATTAAAGTAATCCTATGTTACGTAATTGTATAGTACTTGTATGGAAACGTGTTTGCCCTTTTATATCAGAACAGCATCCAACCCAGGAGAGGCCCAGTGGTGAAGTAAGCACTTGATTATTATTTGAAGCTTCTCAAGTAATTAACTTTAACTCTGTTGTTTACCTTTAATCATAATGAAGAAAGGCCATGTCTTTCAATTCTCACACAACAGCAGATTACATTTTTTCCTGCTTCTACTTACTCTGTCTGCTTCTCAGTGGTGGTTCTGCCAAAAAAGTCAAAGTCGATCTGGAACCACTTGTAGATGTTGGAATGAATGGCATGGTACTTGTCACAGATCTGCTGCGGCGTCAGGCCCTCCTCTCTGGCCTTGTTCTCTGTAGCTGTGCCATACTCATCTGTGCCACATATAAACAGCATGTTCCAGCCTCTCATACGGCCGTACCTTAGAGGAGAAAATCCACCGAGTCAGTACAGTTACAGAGGAAACACCCAGAGAGACGGGTGGCAAGCAAGGTTAAGTTGAACTAAACTAAAAACTAAAACCAGGTGTGAAAAAAACATTTTAGTTATTTGAAATGAAATAAAAACTCAATAAAAAAAAAAAAACACAGAACAGATGATGTTGTATGCTTTCAAAACTAACTAAAATAAAATTCAAATATACAGGAAATGTCTTTAGTTTTGGTCTTCATCATTTTGGTAAAATGTGTCAACACAGAAAACATGAGGAGGAATTGGTGCATCTGTTTTTTGAGGCTGGGATATCTATTTGACTGTGAGTCACTAATCTTCACAAAGTGTTACACTTCACATATACCCCACATATTATAATAAAACTAACACAGAAACTAATAAAAACTAGAATGAAAAATAATCAATGTTAAACAGTAAAAACTAAACTGAACTGAGGACAAAACTTAAATTAAAATTTAAAAAAAATAAACTAATGAAAAATAATGAACTATAATAATTCTGGTGGGAGTGAGAGAGAAGGATGTAGAGAAGAAAAAATGCAGATTTGACGATGAGGAGTTACACTGACTGAAGAAGAAAGAGCAAAAAAGATGAGCTGGAAAATGGGAGAATGGTCACCCTGTTGGTGACGAGGAATATTATGAACAGCTTTCATTGTGATGCTGAGAAGGCCTCCAATTTAATTTCATTTTGTTGTCACCTCTGCAAGCAGAAAAAAGGAATTGCATGATAAAATTCCCACCTGCTGAAGACGTCAGCGCTGAGGACGCAGCCAATGATGTTGCCCAGGTGGGGGACGTTGTTGACATAAGGCAAGGCACTGGTAACAAGGAGGTTCCGCTTGGCCTCCTGTGGCAAACTGATTAAACAAGAAACAGATTAAAACCCAGATCTGTTTCTCAAAAACTTGAAAATCTACATCTACGTTTGTTCTTTTGCTGTTGAATAATGACTTGACAAATGCACAAGAGTGTAGAAAATTTGGTTGTATTTATTGAGGCTGTGTATAACAGCTGCTGGGTAACGTTTTAGTCTGTGGGACTGTCCCACATGAAGACAACCACAACATCATATAACATCCTAAACTGAAACACACACACTCTGTGTATGAGTATCTGCTTAATGTCTAGAATGGGAAAAAGCAGTTTTAATTGCTTACATGGGGTGTTGTCTTTCTGTAGCCACTGGACCGGGGTTCAAACCTTTACTCCAGGTGAGAGCAGCTGCCTCCATCTCCTCCTCTGAAACCATGCGCTCACCTTCCTCACTCTAAACAAGCAAATACACGTAGAAAATCTCTCACAGATGAATGAATGAATTAAACTAAAACTGATTTGTTAATTAGTAGCCCGAGTATTTTCATGACCTATAAACATGGTGTACAGTACTTGTTTGCCTGACTAGCTGGGGAAAAAAAAAACACACCCAAACGGTCAGTGTTTTTTAGAAATGGTATATTCAATAATAACACTTGTCTCACATATCACAGACTCTCACCTGACCCTTTGACCTCCAACTCTAACCCCAAAGCTAAAAGCATTTAGCAGTTTGAGATACACTCACTCTGCAACTTCCTCTGACAGGGAGCCATAACTTCTGCTGCTAAATTTGACTGACACCTGTTCAAATCCTCCCACGACTTAACAAGAAAGAGAATGGAGGATAAAGAAATGGTGATGTAACCTCCACACGCTGCATGTTCTATATCCTAACAAGGGTGTTAATTTAGCTTTCATAGAGCCAGGTTAACTTTCACATGGAGACTCCATCTGCTTTACATGAGAGCCTGGCTTAGTTTAAGTGAGGTGAATTCGAGCCTAGCAACCCTTTGAATGCTTTAACTTTCTTCCAGGGTAAAGAAGCTACAGCGAATAAAGACAGAAAATGTGGGAAAGGAAACCAGTGACATCATGTGTGTTGTGCAAGTGTTGTTTCTGTAAGTGCATCTACAGCATGACAATACATTCTCTTGCAAACCTCACAGGGCGTACATATTTCCTGAGGCTGAAGCAACAAATGTAGTTAGGCACTGAAGCACCTCTGAATGCTCCCCTTTTTCAGTAAGAAAGCTTTAAGTCTAATAGTTATCCTGATGATCTGGCTGATACCTCAGCAGGATTGCTGTTGGATGATGGTGTGTCTCTGCACTGGCTGCTCTGAGGGGCAGGCTGCCTTTGCATGTAGCTCTTCATGCCCTGCAGGCCTTTTCCCTGCAGCACTTTCTGAGCAGCAGATTGGAAACTGTGTGTAACAGCCCCACGGTCAAACCAAGTCTTCACAGACGTGTGCTTACCTGTAAAAAGAAAGAGAGGCAGGGAAAGGGTTGGGGGTGATAACTGAAAATAGGAAAGAGGTTAAGATATTTAAAAAATGATAATAATTATTTCATGGGTGGACAAGTTAATCATGGCCAGATTAAAGTCAAGTAGTACTTGCCCAATGCTAGTGAAGAGTCAGATAAAACAGGGTACAGCGCAGCCCACAAAACAACATCGGCGACTGAAGCGGCTTCCTGAAACACAACAGTTTAATCAACACTATTTACTGAACTCGTCATGTCTCCTTGCTGTCATCACGCCAAAAACCTAAATGCTTGTTGTTTTAAAAGCCCTAACCAATGCAAAAGAGGGGACCACCTGACCCCCTGCGACTTTCTACATACAGTAGAGCCCCAGAGAAGATTTTCAGCATGATTGTTTAATGCGCAGGTATCTCGCTAAACATGCCTATATGTATCGCTGTGACAGCCTCACTGTGTGCTCACCACAACTTCACACAGGGTTCCTCCAAGCCATGCCAATCACCAAGAGATTTAACAAAACATATTTCTGTACACATGAAATATATGACAGACGCAGATGACTTGTTGCCACAGGGGCTGCAGATACCACAGAGAGCTGATCCCCACCCACACTCAGGCACATCTGCAACATAAGGGACCTCCTCCCCAGATAAATCGTTTTAACTTAAAAATGCATCGCTAGCTCAGCATCAGCAGCCGAAAAAGGCAAAGAGGAAAAGGAAAAGTTGCCGGAGGAGCCTGATGTGGCACACAGGAGACGCTCAGTTTAGCTCAGCTGAGCTTCCAAAGAGGCATCATGAACATTTGACTTGATCATATATTATATAGACTAAAAAAAGACCTCGATTTAGTGTGTTTATTGCTAAACAGGAGATGTTAATGCCGTACCCCGGTTAAATATGGCGTGTTCCCCTTGCTCAAGTTTTGCTCCAAGTAGCCTAGGGGCCCCTGGAGGACCTTGGACACCTCTGATCCTTTTCCCTGCAGCACTGCCTTGTGAAGGGCCTGTAGCAGTGCAGGCTGCACAAATAAGACAAAACAGAGATTAATTAGAATTGATTGAATTACATTAGACCAAGCAGTAAACCTAAAAAGCACCACTGAGGTTAAACAATTAATTTCCTCAAACCCAACATGCTGATAGATTTCTTCTGTACATTTGAGAGGTTTAATCAATTAGGTGCATGGATCTTGCTGTACAAAGGCTAAAACTTAGTACAGAAAGATCCATGTTTGCATCTCGAAGAGATTTAGCATTTTAAACAACAGATTACCAGCAAATTAAAAGGTCTGTTTATGTAGCGCTTACCTGAAGGTCTGTGGCCTCCCATTCAAGCCACTGATTGCAGAGTTCACTGGATTCTTGTCCACTTACTTCAAACAAGTATCTAAGGTGATAAAACGTGGGAAACAGAGGGAAGTCAGAAATTACGTTATCTGCCACAGATGCGCTCCATCTTAGTTACAGTGTGCCTCAAAATGTTCTTCTGAAATGTAATGATTGTCTTACTGGCATTGCATGATAATTTTTGATCACGAGTATTTTCAAAACTTTACATAACCAGATCTGTTTGATTTATCGCCAATTGCATAGGTCATGGAAATGAGCGTTAAAGGTGGTATATAGCCATGCTGACAGATTTATTTGCCCAGCTTTTGCGTTATCTATCACATAGATTTCTGTTGCAACACCAATGCAGTGGAGGTAATGGAAATTTCATTGGTGGGACTCACAGGATTAAAACCTGAGCAGTTACGGCCAAAGCTAACTGACTGAGATGAGTGAAAATATATTTTTGTTGTTGAACTGACTCTTTAGGATTTTGGATATGTGAAAATGTATACAGAGGTAGTGATTAACAGCCTTGACATTTATGCCAACTTGGCACTGGCATTCATACATGACAAAGCAGGACGGATTAGAGTCCACTGACCGGCAGATGGGATTGGGGCTGAAAAGGTGCAGTCCATTGGGCAGGAGTAGAGCTGGCAAGGTTGGACGGCTAAGGAAGGGCACCACTCTCTCTAGAAAAAAAAAAAAGTCACATTGTTTGGTCAGATGACATCAAATAAAATGAGCACAACTGCAGAAAGGATTGTTATACAAATGAGCATGACTCATAACCAGTTTGACTAGCAGGTGAAACGACTGGTCGATTCAATGATGAGATAATCCTTTAGATCTCATTTACTTCAACTCTTCCTGGGCAGAGATTCTCACATTTGAATGAAAGGCTTCATCTTCAAGGAGAACTAATAACACACGACTCCTCAAATGCTTCAAGGATAATACTCATCAGTTAGGTCACTAGAATGATTTATGAAGGTCACGTAGAAAGTCAAGGATTTGATCTTCTTAGTCTGGAATTTATCAGAACTCGTGGCAGATCACCACATAAGGGGATACTGGTAATACATTTTTCACTGATGTCTTCACTTCGACAATACAATGTGATGTATTATGTTGGCACTGGGATTCAATACAGCAGCAATGAATCAGTTGATAAACAACAAACAAGAGGGTGGCCGTCTTAGTTCAACCAATATCACTGTATTGTTCAACATATTTTGAACATATGATGCAAATCCTCTTTCTGAGGTTCCTTTATTTCTTCCAAGTTAAAGAGTTTTTTATGGAGCTTTTGCTTTAGAGAATCAAGGGTCTAAGGATGGAGGGTGTCGTATGTAAAATAAAATTGTCTAAATACATAATGTATTTCTAAGCGCAGTTCACTTCATTCACAAACTATGAATGCACAACAGATGGTTCGGTTACTCATCTCTGTGATCCAGCCCCTAAAGAGGACTAGCTCACATCTGGGACTGGGAATGAAACCTCTCTCACATGTCTGAGACAATCAGACCATAAGCCTGAAGCTGGGATGTGATGGGACCATTTAATTTGAATCTAATTCCTGTATACAGCACCATGTAGAGGATGTTCCACTGGACCAAGCCTTGATGAGAATATACCTCGAGCCTTCACAGTAGCTTAAGCATATCCAGGCATTACGATGCAGCCATACTCGACTTGGTGTTGGCAACAGTGGACCATGTTAAACTCATTGTTGAACTTAGTCTATGGAGGACTACTTGCATTTAAGTAGCCTTTCTATTGTAAATGTTTTAACTGCAGGTTATCCCATTAATGACTATAACTCGTCCTCCCATCCTTGGTGGATTTGGTTAAAATCAAGATCATCATACAGACTTTTGTCACCACCAACACACGTTATGACACAACTTAGATGGGTAAAGTCACACAGCCAACCTGGGTTGCCATGTTGGCCTTTCTGTATCTGTTATCTGTAAATAAGCCAGCCTCTTTTTTTGTGGTTCAATCCAGTCTTCAGGCTCCTGGCTATCTGTCAAGGTTTTATGTTGGGTGCAGCCTGCCCTGCCCTGCCCTGACCTAACCTAACCTGGAAAAATATTTTCTATTTTTAGTCTAAAAAACACACACAAGAAAATGATTTTTGAAAAACATGGTATAAGAAGATAAAACAAGACATTAGCCTGTATGACAAAGACCTTCATCTTTACAATATAATCCAATAGGAGTAAACCTGGACTGTTCCAGGTGTATACTGAGGTGTGCACTGTACAGGTAACAGCCCAACACCTGAAGCTATTCACAGCTAAACAAAGGCTTCGTGACTGAAACAAGACAAACAAAGCAGTGATGTTCAGTAAGAGAGTTTTTCTAGCTGCTTCTCAGACGCAGACTACATGCACACAGCTCACTCCATTCATCACTGCCTGACACATTAGGACTACAGCTAGCTAGCTAGCTAGCTCCCACTGTTAGCTACAACCGCCTGCTAACTAACAGCACAAACTCAACTCAAACTTGACAAAACCTCCTGTAAATATGAGCCAGTTGGCAGCTGTAATAAACTACCACTGTGGGCACACTGACAGACCGATGTTAAGCTAACCACGCTGTCTTACCTTCGTGGTTGACATACTGGACTTCACACTGGAGTCCGGTCACTTCTAAGGCTGCTAACACCTTCAGGCAGTGCGGGTTGCCTTCACTTACGAAGAGCTTCATCTGGCCGCTGTGCTCCGCTGTGCTCCGCTGTGTCTGGACTGGTCACTGGCACTATTTTTTACTTTAAAACAAGACAATGAGCTCCTGGTAGAAACTTTGCCAGTGAGTGCCGACTACACGCTGATGCAAGCAGAGCTGGCCCTGTGACAAATGGCGGAGATGTAGTTCTGGAGCGGTGCCTGTGTCGTTCACAGAAATGGTAGCTGCCTGTCAAATGGACTACACTTCCCATGAAGCGTTTCCGACAGTTGAACCTTAACGTATGCGGATGTGCTTGGTTTTATTTTCAGTTTAGTATGGCCGGGCGGGATCCATCTCTTTTCATATGTACGACACACCGGCAGACGCCTTTTAATTAAACGAGCGCACCACCGCGCAGCCTGCCCAGTCATCTCATTGGCTCTGCGTAAAATCATATTGCTCGCTTGTAGCCAATCTTTAGCCACCAAACCCCAAACAGCCGAAGCTATTTTTTATCCACTTAAAGCGCCAGGAGGATGTGTCATCATGGGCTTCACCGGTCAACTTAGTGCCAATGTGTGACTGTAAATTTGCTTAAGTGCACGAGTTTGTGCTTCCGGCAACCACCTTGATTATGCGAAGTTATCATTTTTTCCAAATTCAACACACGTGAATAGACGCAACTCCTGCTCTGTCTGCAGATCACCCCGAAACCACAAGTGAGCTGTCATCACGCCGCTGAGAGGTGAGTGATGTTGCGTCTCTGCACTAATGCAAAGATGAGTTTTCTGCTGAGTTGTTTAGTCAGACAACTTTTCTGTTTTCTCCTGTTAACCATCCCACCAATGCAGCAAATACATCCTGCAGGATAAAGCGCCTCTGTTGTTCTCTCCCCATCGGTATTTTAATCCACTGTGGGGTTAGTGCAACTATGCAAAAATATTAACCAGACAACGTTATGCTTTTTTAATTAATCAGTTGAATATAGTGAAACATAATGTAAATCCTAATAACATGGTTTCCAAGTTGTTATTTTATCACCACATCTGACTGCAGGCTTTAAAAAATCTGTTATTCTCACTCAAACTAACCACTCACTGTGACCGAAGCAACTCTTATCAGCATGAATCATGGCTTTGTTGATGTTTTTCCTTATTTATCACCATCCTTTACATTTATGGGAATTGTTTATGCTTCATTTTGAAAAATAAAGTTGGGTCTGATCTATTTTAGAGCTGTTTAAAAGTCTTGATTCGGTTGATTACATTACATTGCATTTATCACAGTGCTCCCATCTGCTGGGAAGTTTGTGCAAAAAAGTTGTAAACCAATGCCTCAGCTTTAACATTCAGCAACATAGACACAAATAGGTTGTATGATTTGCTATTAATAAAGTAACAGGACTACTTTTTCCAAAACAACTTATTCGTCCACATCATAGTGTCACACACATGCGGCCTATACTCAGACTCAGCTGGGGCCCTGCAGGAAAGCCTCAAAGGGCCAACTTATATAGACACAACATCCACTTAAAGCACTTCAACCTTCATAAAGTTCTTGTGGAAGATGGCTTTGTACTCTTTAGGGCTCCTAAACACATTTATTTACATGCTTTTTGACATCTAATGAGAATATTTCTATTGATTTATGTACGCCTAGTCCTTCAGACAATGGCCCATTCTCACACATTTCATCACTACAGTGGTGCTTGTCTCTATTGCTCTGTTTTTAGTCATCTCTATTTCCCAGTCACGAAATGCCACACTGATAAGAATCGCTTATTTCACTGCTTTGCATCTGACAGATCTTTTTTCATGCGGAAATATTTGCTTGCAACTGCAGGTGAGTTTTAACTCACGCTTCACCGAAAGTATGTAGATGGACGTGTTAACCACAGAGTGTGATGGAAACAGTTTGACTAACGCATTGCATTTTTACTGTTTCATAATCTTTCTTAAGTCCATGCAAAGCAGGAGATTTTGCTCCCCTTTTCGCCAGCCTGTGACGACACAGGCTTGAAAGATTATTTCTCCAGTTGCAACATTGCTGATTAAAAGTGCCCTGTACCATGTGCAGTATTAACGGGGTGGGGTGGGGTGGGGTGGTTACAAGATCGCTGTAATTGCTCGTGTGCTTCACAGACTGCTGCTGTGGATGTCAAAGGCAGATTGAGAGACTGAAGTGTTTTACAATGTTACTAGTCAGCTTATTCTGCTGCTTCTCTCTCTCTCTCTCTCTCTCTCTCTCTCTCTCTCTCTCTCGCTCTTTTCCTCAGTGTGTGAGATGTGTGTCTGCTTGCATGCACGTTATCAACTGTAGAGCAAAATGCTACAGTAGCAGATCACAAAGTGCAGTAAAACCTCATCCGACTTATCAGCTTTGCACAGTGCAGACCAGGTGACACGATACAACTGTCTCTCCGCATGCAGTTATGTGACATCCTTCAAAATCGTCTTCACCTCCCACATCTGACAGATGGACATTTCTGATATTCATATAGTGATTTGACTTTTGAAGATCCTGTAGTTGTAATTAGCTTGTTGTCATTTTTACCTTTCTGACAATGAATTCCAGCCTTAGAAGGGTTTCTCGAACTTTTTTACCCTTTGGCCCCATTTAAGTGTCTTTAAAACTCCCATGCAACATACTTTTAAGAGCAAAAGGGAGCCTCAAACAGATAGAGGATGTTAAGTTTTGACATGAAAATATCAGTAAGTATGCTCAGTTGTCTGTTTGGTCGGTACACGTAGATACAATAAATCATACCTTCACAGTATAATACCTTACAGTGTTCAGTGGTTGTTGAAACTGTGGTGAAATAGTTGTGACTTAACTTAGTGGTCAATTTGGAGGCTGCTGTTTTTAGTGCTGCTGATCTGTCCTGAGCTATACTACTGTATTTTGTCTACTCTGTTATATCCCTGAGGGGAGACTAAACCGAATGCACATCCCGAGGATCCCAAGTTTGAAAAACTCTCAACTAGTTTAACACATGGTGTCCAGTATAGAAATGGTAAATTACAGTGGTATGTGGCTGGATGTTAGCACTGACTGCACTGTATTGTCTATATGAGAGCGGCTTTTCAATATCGCAACTACTTTAAAGTACAGTTGCTCCCCCTACATTCACATCTGTGCTCTGTTTTAATCCACTTTAATCCTGCGTTTACTTCCAGTGTCTGTGCAATGATCTGTGCTTTCACTAGCTTGCAGCATGCATAGGTAAGGCACTGTCAACATCACCATCTCCGACAGAAAAATAGATGGCAACTATTTTGATAATCCAAAGTAGTTTATCAGAATAGAATATTTTTCCAGCAGAGGTAGTGGAAAAAATTCTCTGATTTCACCTCCTCAAATGGCAGGATTTCTTCTACTCATAAATTATTTTCAACTATATATCTCTGGGTTTTGGACTTTTTGGGCTACTTGTACTGTTGGCTGACATTTTGTTGACAAAATGATTAGATCAATAATTATGATGACAGTAATCGTTAGCCCCAGTCCTCGCACATATATCCAATGAATTTTAAGAAACACTGGAAGGAAAGTTATTCTTAGAATAACCAAACTGCACCAAACTGACCTGAAGGCACCACTCCTCTAATGTCTGATACATTGTATTTTGTGTAATGTTCCTTTATTGAACAAATATCCCCTTTGACCCTGTGAAGGCATCAAAGCAGCGCCTGCCTATGTGCCTCCTCTCTCTGGTGTTTGCCTTGGGAGGTTTAGCTGCTCTTCCTTGTGCCCCAACAGTATCGTGCTCACTTCAGCTGCACAGGGCTGAAAGTGGGTCTTTGACTTGCCTGATAGCTTTTGACAGCTCACTCTCATCCCCGGTGGATCAATGGAGCTCAGCGCTCTTCATTAGAAACATCAATGTACTGCACATTCCCACAGGCTCAGCAACAACCCATGAGCCCAGTCAGAGAGCAAAGTTTTATTTTGTTATTCTCTTAAGGATCATTCCTGACTCCCGCATGCCGTTTTATTTTCTTCCATTATAGAATATTCTGGGAACAAAGTGAAAGAGCTTCTCAAATAAGCAGTTGTGCTGCGTTTCTGAGAAATCATTATAATCATTTTCACTATTTTAAGATTTTTGTTTTCGTCTTGACGATGAATCAGTTATCTGAAATAATGATTGACAGATGAATCGACAACTAACTGCTGTTTCTTGTGGACATTTTCTGTCACTGTGCAGCAACACCATGCTGTAATACTAATAAATTCATGAAAGCAAAGTGATGACAGTTAATTGTGTGAAACATAATACCTCAATGGTACCTCAAAAGTAAAATCATTAGGTGACACAGATATTTTATAGTGTATTTTCTCATACGTGAGAAAAGCTGCTATTTTCATGAGCTTATTTCTCTTGCTGAAATAAGCTTATTATGATTTAACTAGGAGTATACTGGTGGTGTATTTTCACCTTGCATTTCTTTATATAAAATGCATGAGCTAATTAAAAATGTGATGCTTGAATTAATTCTTTCAAGAGTTTAAAATGCCCCCGGAGCAATCCCGCGCCACTGCGGCTAACTGGAAAGCACTGGTCTGGTTGTTGTTTATATTCAAATGGGTGAAATGAGAGCCTCGATATTTTACAAGTAAATCCTCTGAAGAAGTTTGCTATGTGTCGATGCAGGCTCCAGGGTTCATTGTAAACACAAGCATTGCGTCAGCAAACGCTTGAAATGATGGCATCACACATACGAAATGTTTTTATGTGCAACAAGAAACAAATAACACACATAGTGGAGACCCTGGAGATGGCAGCTGGTCATAGATGTTGTTGTCATGATGATAGTACAGAGCATGAGCCAATGGCTGCTTTACTGTCATCATCTGCATTTTGATTGGCTCCCTGATTGAAAGAATCCAGCTCACCTGTTTAATCAGATACACACACACACACACACACACACACACACGCATCCATTCATGCACACGTTCACGCAGGCTGCCAGCCGTCACACTGGGAAACGCAGCGTGTATTTCAGTGTCTCTCTCTGGTCTAATCATCAATAATGCATGGCTCTGGGAGGATGAAAGGCTGTTTTGGCTTGAGGCGTGTGTGTCTCATATGGAGGGAGAGACATCGGCACTAGCAGTTATAACTGTACGTTCATAGACAAAATGAATGCTCCTTCACATCACTGTCCTTCAGTGGAACCGCTCATCAGGCTGAAAGTGGACGGATTTCAGGCTAAACGTTTAGATTGGTTCGTTAACTAATACCAGGAAGGTGTTTATTTTTCTGCATTTAGGTGTCGTGGGGATGTTTGTTGTCTGAATTGAGGATCTGAGGATCAACTATCGTAAAGCATTCTGAGATGAAGATGTTATTTTGGGCAATACAGAAAAAAATGTGACTTTTGATGCATTCACACCAAATGTATTGATTACTAATTTCTAAAACTAAGCATTAAATGTTAATGGTCATCTTGAGTCATCAAAGTTTAAAATTCCACTTTGTGATCATTTAATCTGTTTCAGGTGTACTTTAGTTTTGAGCCTCCTAACTCATGGTTTGGTTCAGAATTGATTTTATGAACATTTCAAGGCACCTCTGTGCTTATTCTAAGATATACTGCTGTGTTACAACTCCTTTTACCCATCATGCATGATGTGGATGTGTGATGCAATACTTTACCTCACACAGCCTCACCTGACTCTAAGTTAGGACTCTAACATCCAGCTGAGTGGACAAACCTCTGGATGCTGCTTTGCATGAAAAAAACAACAGAGATGAAGCAGAGGCTCACGTCACTGTAAAGAACAAAAAGCTGTTCACTGTTTGGTTGACACAGATATTAATTCAGCAGTCCTGTTAACTTTATGTGTCACACTTTTTTTTACTTATTTTCGTGGTGATTAAAGTTGGAACAGTATGCATCATGTGGACCAACTTGTTCTTCTTTCTCATTTTCCTGTGAAGCCTTTGGTTATAGACATTCATATGTAAATACAGTACAGTCTGAGTGTGTGTGTGTGTGTGTGTGTGTGTGTGTGTGTGTGTGTGTTTGCTATGTGTATACGGATGTGGGTGTGCACGCAAAAGCCCTTTGAAGTTCCTCATTCACTATATACTCCTCTTCCCCATGTCTCATCTCTCTTTGAAGACCATGTAGCCATGATTATTAAAGCCGCCCTCTTTCGACTTCAAACGTATGGAATGAATATGGATATGATATGATACCAAACTTTCCACCAACACCCATCACTGCACTCCTATCCTGCCGTGTGGGGAAGCTTGATAGCCCCTCTTAACCAACCTCTGTGGGAGCTGAACTTGTTACCCAGTGGCTTGTCTTCGAGTTGGAGTAGTTATGACATATCCAGAATGATATGGAGTAGCAGGGGAACTTCTTTATTTCATTCGTAAAGCTTGTGACGCCATCCTTTTCTGGCATCATCTCACGTGGTCTGTATTAGGGATGTTAATGATCAACCGTTTAAAGGCACAGTCTGCAACGTTTTAGAAACTTGCAAGAGTAGCTAGTTTTTGAAAGTATCCAGCTGAAAATATCCCACCCCCTCCCTTCAGGCTTTGCTCCAAAGCCCCTCCCCCACAACACATGAACCCGCTGCCTGATGAATGTTACTGCTGGAGTCCATGATAGTGATGAGAAGACAGTTCGCCTCCGCCGCCGGGTCCCTCATTCATTCTGTACACAACTGCTGACTGACAGCATCTTTTAGTTTTTTTAATCTAACAAATAAACAACTCTGTTAAAAGCCACAATCATATTAACACAAGCAAAGCAGTGGCATCACTGTTGCAGTTTCACAGTTTGGCCACTTTTCTGGCTTCAGAGCCAGGCGTACTTGCTGGGGGCTGAGTGCGTGCAGACAGGCACGTCGCCCATCCAATCATTTAATTTGGCCTAAAGGAAATAAACTGAGGTGTTTATTACAGTACAGGCCTGTGACAGCCACAGATACCAAATTGTTTTCTTTTTTGTCAAACTATTTCATTTATTGATTACTATCAGAATATAGGGAATTTCAACAAATGTGACAAAGAGTGCATCTAAAATAAGTTGCGGACCCTGCCTTTAATTGTAATTTATATCTTTATACCAAGAAAACAAATGACTGATTTCTATGATTCCAGCCTCCCACAGGTGTGCCAGAGGGTACCTGTGTCACCCAAAGAGGCAGCTGGCACTCCCAAACATCAAATGCAACGTAGTAAAATGTTTTGTTCAAAACCATGGAGATTAATAGATGGTTATATCCAGTCCTTATTTTCTAAAACAGGACGTCCTGGGCCACAGGGTGTTATAGAGGAGGTCAGTTGGAAAGAACCTAACGTAACCTATTTATTTACATTTATTAATCAGAGCATTCACAATAATCTCTCAAAATCAGCAGCGGGAGGCGCATAGAAAAGCTGTTTACAGTTTGTAGCCTCTCTCTTTCAACACAAATGTAGGCAATAACTTGAATGAATGTTAAAGTAAGTAGCAAGTGGTAACCAGACCCTCTATCTCACGTGTTAATTTAACTCCTGTTAATTAACATTGTACTTTTGCTTTTTATTATTATTTATTTGTATATTTTGTACAAACACCTTGCTTATTTCATATCCGAACCATATCATTTATTACTCTGTAATTTGCATTAATTGTCTCTCTCAGCCTGCTCTCCAGACTCAGGCTGTTATCAAGGGTGCCACAATAACATGAACTTCAGGTGGTTTTTTTATGCAACCATAAACTACATAGTGTTTATACTTGACTTTTTCCAAAGCACACCATACGTTTTCATACCTCCTGCAGATCTAGGTGTGCCCCTGAACACACCAGCAAAGAAAGTTGGTGGTGCCATGTGCTGATGATGCTATTTTAACAAAAAAAGATTATTACTTCTGATAGATGTTTGACCTTTATTCAGCAGAACAGTAACAGTATTTTCATATTCATAGATTTTGTATTTTGAGTGTGTTTATATATAGGCAAAAAAAAGAGCGGTCTCGAACGGATCTGGAGAGGATCTGGAAGCCTTTAAATAACTAAATATTCACTGTGATGATGGTCAACCTCAAACAAGCATCAAATAGATTTTCGTAGCATTGTGGCCGAGCTCAAATCCACAACTGCCTGGAAGTAAAACTAAAAATGTATGCATGCTTCAAGAATTTGGTTGACTTAAACATGCAAAACCACCAGGAGGGCCTATAATAATCCCTGAATGGCCTTTCTGGATTGTTGATTTGACTGAAAATGTAAAATGCTGGTGGTGTAGCATCACATTAAAACTTAAAGCCAGATGTCTCCCCTTAGAAGCAGTTGGACACCCTTCAAATCCTGAGATGGTTTGGATGAACATAGCTGCTCCACTGCTGCCACCCATCTGTGCGGTGGATCTCTGACGTCCAGTGACACTGCTGACCAGCTGACTCTGTTTATGGATCAATAACTCAATCAATAAACCGGGCTGCTGGTTGCTTTTGTTGTTGCTCAGCACACAGGTCCTCTCTCGCTCTTGTTGTTCTATTTTCCTCTCTCTCAAGCTCAAATGTGGTTTATTTGCATGAATGGGTAAAAGCCAGCTGACGCTCTCTGTCACTCCCTCTGTTTTTATCTTTCAGGCAATATGATGGCTAAATGGGGGAAGGTAGGGTCAGCAGGGGTTCAGTGAGTGGAGGCAGGATCATTTCGCTGCATAGGATTAACTGTATGTGTGTGTGTGTCCGTGTGTGTATGAGAGACAGAGATTTTGTGTTTGTGTGTGTGTATTTCTGTTGGAGGGAGCTGCTAACTTGTAGCCATTTTAGTGGTTTTCTGCCCCACCTTTTTCAAAACCCCTCCGTGTTTGCTCTCTAACCTTTTTCAGGCCAGGCAGCAGTGACTCCTCTGTTTGGGAGGGCAGTAGTTTAAACACAAGTTGATAATTTTATTCTTTGTTTTGTTTTTAAGGCTTATCAGTGGGGCTGCACGCATGGATCTGGCTGCAGAGTGAGCTGGTGACCTTGTTGACTAGAAGCTCTCATTTCAGGACCATGGTGAGTCGCTCTTTTTCTCTCTCTTTCTGTCTCTCTCGCATGCATGCACAAATTGCATACTTTCCATTTCTTCGGCTCAGCCTGACTTGCATGCACACACAGTCAAAGCTGGAGTGAAATCACTCGAGCAAACGCAGATGAATAACATGTAGCACTCAGGGTTTTTCCCCTCTGTCTTTTTGAGAGTTTGCTCTTGTTTTTTCCAGTCTCTATTTTTCCATTATTCCTTCTGCCTACGTTTTCTCCATCCTCTCTCCGTTTGTGTTGTTGGTACCACAACATAAGTCCTGTGCCCTTGGCACAAGCTATTATTGCCTCTCATCAGCCGTGGCAGGGTTCCTGTGTCTGTGTCTGACAGCATATGGGCCTCTCTGTATGTTTGGGTGATGATGACGCCAGTGCCCTCTCCACTGCCATCTGACCTGCAAATAGAAACATGGTTTGGACTCATTTTCCCTTTGTAGATCACTGTTTGTTATGATCATAATTTGTTCCTCTAAAAATTCACTTTACTCCTTGTACTAAAATAGTGCTGTTTTAATTGGGTCCTGAATTGGTTAAAGCACTTTCTTTTGTATATTCCTACAACAGGCTTTTAGATTTCTGGTGTGAATCAATCACAAACACTTTAATTATATTCTTGAGTTACGTGGAGAGAGAGGCCAACCAACCTTATTCCTGACTTATCCTGTCTCCCCTTGGTAAGCAGTCTGAGCTGCTACCCTTTGGGAGCATTGTTAAAGGCCCTAAACTCTGAATAATACAACCGGGGACTTTAACCCTGCTGTCTAATTTGCATGACACGATAAAGCCTCCTGTGCCTGTGTAGAACATTTGTGCTGGTGCTGATGAGTGAATTTATGATGCCCAGCAAATGCACCTTAACTCAATAAATGTTAGTTTAGATAAAGGCCCACAGTTGGCCGGTATTGTGCATTCATTCAAGATTTTGAGAGGGAGAAGAAAAGACAAACAGGTGTGTAGCAGTATCAGAAGAGCTCTCCCTGTCTGTGCAGGAAGAAGAAGTCATAAGAAAGGTCATGGACAGGTTGTATGAATAGACACTGCTGTAGGTTTTGGCCTTTCTTTAAACCCAGGGTGTGATGTCATTCTTTGCTGCCCATCTAAAGAATCAGTTACACATAAGTGAAGCTACGCTGCAGGATCGTGAAGACAAAAACAACAACTACGCTCTGCTTCAAGGCTTCATCTTGGCGGTAATTAATTTAGTGCTGGTGGATGCAGCACAACAGACTCCGCTGGCTGTCAGTGCTTACAGGTCGTTGTCAATCTGCCTAAAATGTTTCTCATGAGAAAACCAAACAGCACGAGAGAGAGGATATGACCCAAACTGTGGTTGTACCTTGATGAGTCTATGCAGTTTCCTGTTTGCTTGCTTGCCTTGTACCTCTGGCTTTTGCCTCTGTCCCTCCTGAGTTCAGCTGCAGTTCTTAGAAGAGTGAGATTTGAGTATTTTAGATTTGATAAGATTAGATCCGATTACACTTCAGCTGTCAGAAATTGACGTTGCATCACAAGCATTCCCTATTTTACACAAACAGGAAAAAACATGAATAAATCAAAGAACAGCATGATATTACAAACACAGACAGCTGCAGTGTGTTCAGTTTCATTCAGACAAGCGCAGGCACATGTTACATGGCACCAGCTATCTTGTCATAAATATTAACATCAACATAATCAGTCCTGTGACCCAAATGCAGTCACCTGCGAGTGAAGACGGTGGGGGCATTTCAAAAAATAAAGAGGAGGATTGCAGCACAGCCGAAGACTCGGCTGTGAACCAACCTAAAACTCCTTGACATTTATCTAAGAATCATTCATTGCTAATGTAAGAACCAGCGACACATTTCGTGTTTGCTTCATCAGGCTCACTTGTTGTATGTGTTGTAGGAAAACAACTTCCAGGGGTGACATAGGTGGCTTAACGTGAGATTAAAAGATATTAACACTTTCTGCGTCTTAGAAATTCCACGTTTAATTCATAATTCTCGGCCTGGTACAACCACTAGCTAATGGTGGCTAATGTTAACAAACTTTACACAGTTATTGCTGAATAACATTAATGAATCAATTCCCTGATTTTATGACTCTTCTTGACTTGTGCAATGGTCCCACAATATTTTAGCTTCATTATCCCATAGATGTCTCTGTGGAAGGTTACATATTCTCACTTTGAATCATGCGATCACAAACTTCACATACATTATAGTCACATCACACACAGTTTCTTAGAAATTGTAATATATTCTCATCTACAGAGATTCTTTGATTTACTCACTGATCGTGGGGCATGTTTTTTTTACCTTTATTGGATATCTATCCTACATATTTGAAAAAATATAATATTTTGTCAAGCACACAATTATAAAATGGACTACTTCATGTATGTGTTGTAGTTACACGAAGACCTCAGCTAGTTGTATCCACTCGACCTCAGCAGGTGCCAGTCTAGTCTACCATATTTACACGCTCCTTATGTGAAATGGTATTTATTCTGATTCATTACATTTGGTGAAGTGCCTTGGAAATGCTCCTCGGTGCTTTGCAGTGAGCTTCCTGCCAGTGTTTGCTGGCTCGCCAGGCAGGCAGACAGTCTTTCTGCCCATATGCTGGTAGAGGGGGATTTTACTGTAATTCTCTCTGGCGGAGGGGGGCACAGATTCATTCCTGTGCTTTAATAACAGTGGGATTATCAAGGTTGAGCCAGCTAACCCTACCCTCTTTTCCATCGCCTTCACATGGCTCACAGCTCCATCCAGCTTCATCCATGTTTCAGTCTCTCTCTCTTTTTTATATTCCCATCTAGTCCCGACTATTTTGCACTGTTTTCCGGTATTTCTCTTTTTTCCTCGTTCTTTATTTTGTTCATCTATGGCTTCCAATTCCTCCCTGCTCTCCTTTTGTCCCGGCCCCTCTTACACCCTCAGTCATAACATGCATGTCTCTATAAATTTTCTGGGATCTCTCTTGTTTGCTGCCTCTCCTCCTCTCACCCAGACCGAGATGGGTTGGGCCTGACTGTGACTGAAGCACTGTTGCTAGGTGCCTAGGGATGTTCCCTTTTCTGTGTGTGTGTGTGTGTGTGTGTGTGTGTGCGTGCGAGAATGTGCATGTGGGGGTGGGTGGGTGCATGCATGTGCTATGTGAGGCTGTATTGCTATGTGTCTGGCAGAAAGTTAGATGTTCTCTTATGTAAGCGGGTCTTGGCTGGGTAGAGCAGGGGTTTAGCTTGGGGATGCTGGCTCAGGTGGAGAGATGGAGACAGATGCTATTTTGGGTATACTGCGCTCCTTACATCCTCCAAACGCATGAGTTATTCACTCACACGTGTCTCTTGGTTCTACCAGGATGACAGGAGGACAATAGAAAAGTGGCTTACTCTGGTGATGTGCAGATCTCTGCAGTGACATTTCTTCCTCATCAGTGTCTGTCAAGTGTATAAAATTTGGAAGTGGAAAAAGTGTACATTTTATTAATTTACAAATATCTGCAAATATCACCCAGTGCCTTCTGTCTAGTGCTGAACTGATCAGTCAATTAATTGATTAGTTGATCAGCAGAAGAATTTGCTGCTTTTCTCTTACTTATATCTCTCTATTTCATGACTTCTCAAGTTTTCATTCACAGACACTATTGATGAATCCAAAAAGTAATGGAGAGGTTAAATAATGAAAATAACCATTGTAGCCTCACTTCCATCACATTAGAAAGAGTATTTTAGTGTCATTGAGATATATGTTGTCTGTTATTTGCAATTAGGGCAGCGACTAATTATTATTGTAAGACTCTTTTCATTATTAATTAGTTTGTACATGATTTTCTCAGTTGATGAAAGTAAAAGTTCAGCATTTTTTGGAATATGACTATTCGCTCTCTGGATGAGCACATTGATATCTGTGCATTGAATAGCTGGTTAGCTTAGCCTAATATATGGAATAAGAAGTGCCTATGTCCTCCTTTTACATTTGTTGTACAAATTAAACAACATGTTTATTGATCAGTATTAGAGGTGCTGGTAGGTGGATTTTGTGATGTTTGGACAGAGCCAGGTGAGCTATTTTAACCTGTTTCCGGTCTTTGTGCTAAGCTAAGCTAACTGGCTACTGACTGTAGCTACATACTTAACAGGTAGATATGACAGCGGTATCAATGTCCTCATCTAACTCTCCACCGGAAAGTGAATAAGCTTTTAATCCGTTGGTTTATAATGCCAGAAAAAGGTGAAAAATGCTCAACACAGTTTCCAAAGGCCCAAGATGATGTCTTCAAGTGTTTGAGAAAAATTGAGAATAACTTTCTACTGTTGTCATACATGTCAGTGATTTTCCCCAGATTAACCTAGACTTCCATTTTTATCACTAAAAGGATTCATGCTCTCTCCCTTTGAACCTGCACACAGCCGGTGACAGTTTTTCATTGTTCTCTGACAGCTTCAATAATCTCTCTCTATCCATCTCTCTCTCTATTTCTATTTCTATCTCTCTCTCTCTCCATCTCTCTCTGTTTCTCTGTTACCTTCTCAGTTTCAGAGCATGGCACTGGCCTGGCTCCAGTCTCACCTGCTCTGTGCTAACTCAACCAGCATCACCAGTATCATCCATCAGCACGCCTCCAGCTAAGCTTGCTGAACAGGACTGTGTGGAGAGCCATGCTGTCTGGGACTTGGCGCCGTTCTGTTGGGCACCAGCAGTCTGCTGCAGCGCCTGTGGTGGCAAACAGGGGGATGACAGTGTGTGGGGTCTCCAGTGGCACGGTGGTCCTCGAGGCCCAGTATGACTACAACTACCGCGCCGCTGATGGACGGCAGGTGTGCATCAGGGAGGGCGAACGGTTTATTCTCCTGAAAAAGACCAACAATGACTGGTGGCAGGTGAGAAAACAGTCCGTCGTTTGTTTTGTTTTGTGTTTGGAACCAAAGAGTTTAGAAAACCATGGACACGGTATTTTTTGTATTGCTTACAAATCCCACAAAAAGAAAACAAAACGGATAATGCAATAGTTCATCTCTCAACATTTTCTCTCAACTGTCCCACCCTGTTTGTGGCTCTCAGCCCCAAGCCCACTTGTTCTTAGTGGAGACCTAAATGTTAAAAGTGAGTCACAAATATTTACTTTTTAGAAAAATTCAACTGTGCTCTGTGGTTTATATTAGATATTGTGTGTTTGTTGAGGACTATTTTCAGTCAAGGATTTTGTGCTATAGCAAGTATTAATGGCACTAGAGTATGTGGCATACCTATGGTATGTTTTTTAGCAGTTTAATGTAAATACCTGACAAATTAAGGTAATTGATTACATGAATGCATTCATCCAATATGGCCATAAAACAGTTCTTCTTCCCAGTTCTTTCCCATAATGGTCAAACACAGCTATAAATGTTAGGACATAAGAGATATTTACTGCAAAGACACATCTCTCTGATGGTTTCAATGAAAAGAGTAACGCCTGCAAACCAATAGTTTACTTACATTTTTCAGATGCTATGAAATCTCTGCCAGGTCAAAATGGGCCGTTCAGTTTTCACAAATGCTGTTTTCTGATAGCATTGCACCGACATGTGATAGTGTATAATTACCCTCTCTGACAGCTGACAAATATCTATCACGAAATTGCCACAAAGAAGTACATTAGAGAAAGCGGTCACTAAGACCACAGTGAACTTTGTATTGCAAAAGGGAAGCTGTGGTTTTTCTCCATGCTCCTGTTGGACGGAGAACTGCAGTTGAACTGCAGTGTAATACATTTCCGCACAGTGTTCAGGTCGCAGATGTGTTAGTTGACGCATGGTTGAACTAACTGGATTTATGTGGGAGAAAATAGCAAAAGCATTTTGAAATCGGTTTGTTCTTCAACAGGTGCGGAGGATTGGGGCAGCCAGTAAAACAAAGCCACTGTATGTCCCTGCCACATATGTGACAGAGGTGCCTATCGCACCGATGCCCTCGCCACAGCGCCTGGTCATGTCTGCCTCGCTGAACTCTAACTTCAGGGTACTGCCAAGGGTGTCGCTCACCCCCAGCCCAACAGCGACTACCTGTAACGAACCGCATCACGGTAAAGTCTGAGACAAAGATGGGGGTCATCGGGTGTGTTTTTCAGTTTCACTGACTAATTCTAAGAGTGGAAAAATTAATTTAAACATTTGCCTTCCTCCTCAGTAAACAAACCCATCTACCACTCAATGGAAAACCTCAACTCCAGCAGTGCCTTCCAGGGTCTGGGCAACAACACCAGCACGGGCGGGGGCCGCTATCCCACTCTACCCCTCTCTGGATTCACCTTTACCCCCAACTCTCCCACCTCCCTGTCAGGCCACCTAATGGTCCCCGGCTCCCCCCCGGCTTCCACGACCCAAACAGCACCACAGAACCCCAGGGTGGTCCCCATGATCACTCGGAGCCAGAGCTCCAGCAACCTGCCTGAAAACCTGATGGAGAACCCGTACGATGAGGTGGGCGGTGGCTTCAGCAGTCGTTCCAACCACAGGATGCCCAAGAAGTCTTGTAGCCAGTGGGACATGCTGGGAGCTTCCAGCAAGAACAACCATCTGCAGGTAGGAAGAGACAACATTTACAAACCTCAAACAGATGTTACTCAAACATCTGGTTCACACAGCAGAGCCTCAGTGGGGCGTAAAGGGGAATTCTGGTACTATCACATATTTCTGTCTATTTTGATTTGACGGGGAGTCTGTTTTTGGTCTGCTGTGTCTGGTGTTTGGGATGACTTGTGTTGAATTGATTTTTTTTTTTCTGGAAAACTTTAGAGATCTCACACTTCTTTGCCTGATCCATGATCAGTGGCGTCAAATCTGGAATCTGTGTTTTACAAATGTTTACAACGAAGGTGGTGGGGAAAAAATGATAGTGATAAAGGACAAACATGTAAGAATAACACACAGTTTCACAAATACCAGAGTTTCCATTCAATTAAACCAAAAGAGGGCATGTTGACAGTTGTGTTTTAGAAAAGCTTTGGCTCAGTGAGGTCGATGCCTTTTTACAATTGGGTGGCACAAAATAATTGACAGCAGAAGTCACAGCAAAGATCTGCTCACTGTACTGATAGCCCTCAATAGATTTAATGTAACACAGCAACGTTTCAATCTAACAGAGTGTGCAAAAAGTTGCAGTGTTGACAGTGTGACATGTTATGCTCATCCACACACACATCCCATACATATTGACAGCAGTGGTTAGTTATTCCAGTAAAGTTTGAGATGTCTTTTTCTGCAACGTATTGTGTGCATTTTTCCTGGACTAAAGGACAGACTGAGTTTGAGTTCACATTTTTGTACAGAAAGTAAATCTGAAATTATTTCAAAACAAGACAGTACAAGAGAGGTTCAAGCAACAGATTAATCCAACACTTTCCGTAAAATTTCTTTCAGACGTGCATGCTCTGCACTCACACACACCGTAGTCAAGCCTACTCCCACTCAGTCATCGAAGTTTGACGAGTTTAAGGGGATATTTTCATGCGATATCCAGCAGTTAAGTTAGTTCAACAGGAAATGAACAAAGGTCGAACCACAGTGTGAACTGTCAGCTGGTACTTCACGCTTTCATTGATCCTAATTAGTATGAATAATAGTCAGTGAATGAAAACAGGTCAAACAAATCCATCACATGTACCTGGCACTGAAGGAAGTCTGGGATTTGATTAATTTCCTCTTCCTCTCATTGGCAAAATCTCTAATCTGGTGGATTTACAGGTAATAACTTTAACACTCTATAAAACCAGCTGATACTTTTTAGCCTTGTGACTGTGCAGCGTAAACCTTAAGAAACAAATAAAAACATGTTAAATCATAGATTGTTGTTTTGAACTTTAGATCTTACTTTAGTCTATTATTGAAATATTTGTTTCAACTTCATTCAACTTTTTCAGGTGGAAACAGATAAGTCCAGATAAGTATTTTTTTTTACAATACTGATTAAAATAAAGAGGACCTTGTAAGATCCTGACAGACAGCAGAGGCTGTGTTTGATCTACGTCTGTACTTGACCTTAATAATCCTCCTAGACAAGCAATCAAGTTTGCGTTGTCGTGACGTCAGAGCCTCCCTGTATTACATCAGAGACATCAGAGGGGATTACACACAGCGTTGTTGTTGAGAGAAGTACTGAAGGTTATCTGTCTCCCAGCTGAGGGAAGCTCCCACAGCCAAGTATCCAAACAGCCTCCTCCAAAAGGAGTTTTGCCTCCACTGAACCATGCATGCACCCGTTACTTCCGACTTTGGATGGCTGTGATCTCAGTGGAAATGACAGCGCTCTTTTTTTTTTTTCTATCTCTGTCATTTTCTCTGCCTCTCTGCATGTTTCTGTGCCTGTTCATCTCTCACTGAGACCATTTTTCATACTTCAGCATTAAGTACCAGTAAGCAGGATTATTGCTGTCACATTCAGGTCATAATTGCCTGTTTTACACACAGAAAACACTCCTCTTACTATACATTTTTGTTAGGCCTATTTTAAAGGGCAGTTTTAATGGACAATTTAATGGTAGTTCTCCATGGGGCAAAATTCAATTTTAATTTAAAGAGAGAAGACTTGATTTGATTTTAGATCATTAAAAGCTTGTTTTTATGGCATTTTTACCTTAATTTGTTAGCACATGCCACATGGTCAAAAGTATGTGGACACCTAAATAAAGTCTGTGGCCCACTGAACATTATGTCTTTGCATAACATTGAACATCTCATACCAAAATCATGGGCATTAATGTGCTGCTGTGAGCTCACAGTCAAATTCATCCTTGCTTTACTCCAAACCAAATGATTTTATCAACCTCAATGTTGCCACAAAGATGGAAGCACACTACTGTCTAAAATCTAATTGTTTGCTGAAACATTAAGATTTCCCTTAACTGGAATGAAGGGGCCATGCCATGGTGTAGACAGGGGCGTCCACATACCTTTGACCATGAAGTGTATGACAGAAACACAGAAAGACTGAGAGAGACAGAGGGAAGAAATACAATAAAAGTCTCTAGATAGAATCAAACTGGTAACATTGCAGGTTTGCACATAAGACGGCCCTGAACTTCAACATTACTTTTTAGTTCTAGTGTGCTCTCAGTCATGAATATAACTTACCATAGAAAATGATGTATATAAACCTAAGGAAGGAACTGAGACACACCAGCATGCATACAGACACAAACCACACTTGCACCATCTCCTCATCTCCTATCTAGACCCCTCCACACACAAAAACCAACCTTATAAACAAAACATGCGAACAGAAAACATACAGAGTCGAACTACAGTCACACATCAGAATCAGGTTTATTGCAAAGTAAGTGTTGACATTACAAGGACTTGGCTTGGTATATTGGTGCATAATCAAGAAACCTAAATATAGAATATAAAGTAAATATATTTACAATACAGAATATGAGAAAAATATAATAAAAATGCACTCTTTATCTGTTTTTGAAAATGTAAGAACTAGATAAGCAATGAGAGGTGCTGATACATTCAATAGTCTGATTTGCACAGAAAACTGGAGTGTTGTTTGTTCACTATTTTTTCTCTCTCACATATCCTGCTTTTGCCAACTATGAGGGTCAAACATTTACTACCAACATTTCACACTGGTTAGTTATTAGACTAAACACAGTGTGACTTTTTAATATATCTCACTTCAGTTCTCACATCTCTGGTCTTCCTCATGTCATTTTGTGGTAGAATCACAATAACCATGCAACTAACTGTAACTTCGCTCTTGATCTGAGCTCAAGCTGGAAGAGGAAGTCTTAGAAATAGAGGTCAGTACTGAATAAGATCAAGGAGTCGACTGTTCTGGAAAACAAACAAAGGCCTCTGTCTCACACACACACACACACACACACACAAAGGACAAAATGGTAACTTTTATTGTTCTGGAAACAACAAACAGCTGATGATGTTAGTGATTACCTTTTCATAACCATGTTTTGTCATAATCCAGTGAGTAACTATTGTATCATTGTGTCTTGTCATTTTGACAACAGGCCTTTCTCACTGCAGATGGTCTGACTTGTCATTGCAGGAAAGGTGTAAGTAACAATAAGTAACATTAATGATGGCTCCATTCCATTAAAGTGTGCAAATACGTCATGCCAGTGAGACACTTTACACAATAACAGAGCCCTGATGTTGGTGCATATACAGTAAACAATGTGCATTAACCTTATAGTAGTTGCACCTGTTTTGTTTTTAAATACACATTCCTGTATCCACATTTACTTTGATAAAAAATTTCAGCCATAATGAATAGAAACACAGCTAAGAATATATATGTATCTATAAAATATTTAACCACTGAGGTGAACAGTAGGAAACAGTGAGACAGAAAACTTAAGGTGAGCTCAAGCTTCAGTGCTGCCCCCTGGGGTAAAGTACAGTCACACATGTGCACTGGCACACGCCATGTTCCCTCAGTCATTATCTGTAACAACCATGTGTTACGTAACAGGGATCAACCAGCTAGTCAGTCAATCAGTTAGTGAATTATGTCTCAGCTATATTTCGTGGAAAGATGATCTTCTCTGCATAACTTTTCAATGAATTTCATTGGATTTGTAGATGTCTCCCCTTGTAGCTGTTGCTTTAGTCCCCTGTGTCTGTGTGAGCGCATGCATTTCTATAAGCTCTGTGTTAATCCTAAATCTGACGGTTGTTCTATAGTAAGAGGCAGTGGGCTGTTTTTTCTGTCCCTTCTTTACACACTCAGATGTTTTTGTTCAAAGCACTTCTGTCTGCTGCTTGCAGTGCTTGTTATGAATGAACACACACACATTGTTGTTCACATGATGTATCCAAGTCAAGCGTATTTGGACTATAAACTGTACGATATCTACAGCAACACTTACTGTACAATCCTTTGAACCATGATTTCGATTTAAAAAAAAAAAAAAAAAAACCTTTTAGAGTAAAGATGCCAAACGCCCACACAGAGCCATATAGTAACATGAGCATACATACATTACCTTACTAACACACACCATCCCGCTGCTGTAAATAATCGCTAGAGCACCAAATGTGTATTAATCTCCAACTGAAAATAGTCTCTCTACAAATGCGCTTCTCTGGTTGGAGTAACTTTTACTGAAAAGTACAGGGCCCAGCTGCTTTAGTAAATTATTTAGACATTTATAATAATGGAACTTTATATTTGTGAGCTGTTTATAAAGATTTGTCTACATCTTTAGTATGGACAATTTAGCTTGGGGCTGAAAACCACAGACAGGGTAAAAAGGAGATAAAGTATCAAGAGACACACTAAACTACAGCGCCCCTTCATTGTACTGAAGGACTAAATGAATGTCACCCAATGAAATGGTGTGGCTCATTGTGTTTTTGGGCAACCATGGAGGCCTTATGGCACAGAGGAATACGTTTTATCAGGCTTTGGCCACACAGACAAATCTTGATAGGTGGAAAAATGTGAAGTATAAGCTGATGAGTCATAATGTTTTGTGTTTTGAGAGAGTTTCACATCTCTCGTCCTTTCCCTCTCTCCCTCTCTTTCTGTCCGTTTTTCCGGCTTTACTCTTTCTGCCTACTAGGTCCCTACAGAGTCCTATCTGTCCCAGCTGTCCTGGCAGGACTCCCCTCTTTACACTGAAATGCAGCCAGAGAAACGTATGTCACAGCTGGAGCCGCCTCACCCCGCACCTGGTCAGCAGCCTCTTCAGATCATGGACCTGTGGGAGCAGTACTTGGACACGTCCACAGGGAGATGCTACTACATCAACACCATCACGAAGGAGATGTCCTGGAAACCCCCACGCCGGGCCCGTGGACGCACCACCAACAAGGCAACGAACCCAACACAACAGGTGCTCATTTGCTGTTTTTTACTCCTCCTGAATCCTCCTCCTTTTTTTTTCACTAAAATTGCTTTTAATTCACAAAGATGGGCAAATTCAGAGGTGGATGAAAGCTTCTTTTCTCAGAGGAGAGGATAGAAAAGGGTCAGGATGTAGAGTAAAAGAGCCTACTCATTTATATGCTCACATAGTTTGACTGAATCAGCACTAAAATGGACCTTTTCAGCCAAAGAACTTCATAAGACCTAAAGGAGAGCACCCTGGCTCGCATATTTTCTCTTTACTTAGACACGAGATGATGTAGAGAGGGTTGCACACACGCACAGCGATCACAGGACAGGTTTCCACAGCTGGAAGTTGAAGTATAGTGCACATGGGGAGACTCGTATATGAGTTTGAGTGGTACTTACTCTAGATATTCTCCCTTTGGCATAGGGTCACATTGAACTTAACACTAGAAGAGTTGCTGAATTTTACACAGTAAGTGGGGAGGTCATTGATATGGATGGGCAGCTTTAAAGGACTAGTGCGACATTTTGGGAAATGTGCTCATTAGCTTACTTGCTAAGAGTTAGATCAGACGTTTCATACACTTTCCCCTGTTCTATAAATATACACAAAAACTGGAAATGGAAAACGGCTGACATTCAGAGGTAACAAAGTTCGCCTACTTACACCTCTACAGTTCACCATTTATCACTACCATGAACACTAACATTACATCTCATTTGTTTAGTCTGTGCAAACATACCTGAGAGCAAAGATGTGAAAATGACAATGCGCTGACAATAGGAGGGTTGTCAGCGCAACCAGCAGAGGCTCCAGGAAGTAGCTGCTCCCAGGCTAGAAATAGTCAGTTACATAACTCGCTGTAACCTACATATTCTAATGTTCAGAGCTGCAGGTAGGCAGACTTTGTTATCATAAGGAGAGAGCCAGGCTAGTTGTTTCCCCCTGTTTCCAGTCTTTGTGCTAAGCTAAGCTAACTGGCTGATAAGAGTAGCTGCATATGTAACAGACAGACATGAGCGTGATATCAACCTTCTCATCTGCCACCTTCTCTTGCCACCATTTTGAACTATTTCATATGAGTATTTGAATATTGCATAGCAACTGACAAGGCTTCAATTCAGGAGTTACAAGAGTAGGCGACTAGTTGTATAGAGGACTGATAAAATAACGCAAACTAACAATATTCTAATAGTAGCCCTCATTAAACACTGCCTTTGTGAGACTTTGTGAGTATGTTCAGTGTTTGTTGACCCTGTTAAAGACAGGGTTTGGGTTCTGCAATGTGGTACGTTTGAGGCTTATAGCTGTTTCTATATATTGTTTTCTGTTCCATTGCAGGACAGTCCAGTCCAACCTCAGACATTACCCAGGGAAACCAGCCATCTGTCCCTACCACTTCTTGGAGCTGGCAATGGAACTATGCACAGGGTAAGATTACTGTACATCAGAATTTCAATAAATTTAATTAGATAGATTTAATAGATTTAATAACTAGATTCTGATTTAACTTACCCACAGTTACCTTGGTTAGTGGAGCACTGGTTATCACAGGATATGAGAGTTTTTGAGATGATGAGATCAGGATCAGGTTTGTATTTAGTGACAAAATGACACTTATGATGACACTTAATTGGTGAAACTCTTGGCTCTGCTGCTAGTGTTGTTTTCTCCACCTAAACTGCAGAGTTTAGAAGTGTTTAGAATGAGTGTATTCTGTTTTCCTTCTTCTTTCTTTTGTCTTTCTTTCCTCACCTCTGTTTTCCTTTTCTTTGTACAGACTGAACAAATGAGATGTAGTGTTAGTGCTGGTGTTAGGGTTAAATGATGTAAGCAGGCGAACTTCGTTACCTTTGAATAGAGCCATGTCAGCCGTTTTCCCCCTTCCAGTTTGTATGTATATTTATAGAACAGTGGACACAGTGGCTTTGTAGCTTTTATTCAGTGATCATCAGTTTGCACCGCGGAGGTGGTGAGTAATTTGTTTATGACTTATGCCAAGTCAGTGATTAGCTGAAGGGGATTTTTTACGATCATTCATTTGGTTTGGTCAGAACTTCCTAGAACCGCCTCTTAACTTATTGCTCTGTCCCATGATGTAAATTATTATTAAGAGTATTGAATAAACATCCTTATGTAACATTCGTAAGTGTAAACAGCCATGCTGTGGCATCTGTAAACAGAGCCGGACAGAGCAAACCACAGTGGGACAATAACGAACACCCCCCTGTCCAGTTCTATTCATATGAATCTAATGTCAGCATCTATCCATTGCCCAGAGTGCTGGACTGTGTCCCAGATTAAAGCAGGGGGAAATGCTGAGCACGGCCAAATTAAAAAGGGGATTACATCTTTCTAGTCGCCCCATCGTTTAAAGACAGACTCGCTGCCTTATTTGATTATTTATTAACTGCCCCCTGATACACACTGACACACACTCCCTCTCAAATGGTGTTTTTGTTGGGCTAATCCCTGAAGGGAATAACAAGGTAATGCCCCTTGATCTGATGCAGATGAGCAGAGGCCATTAGAGCCGCAAAGGGAGACAGAGGACTCTTTTAAATCCAAAACATTACAAAACATTGCTAAATTTAAACCACTCTGTGTGAAACTTCTCATTGGTCTTAAACGCCTCCCCGACCTCGCAGATGCCGACACAACGGTCAAACTTCCACTCTATCATTCATTTCACCTCATTTTGTAAACTTAATTCGCAACAGAGCATTTATTCGCTCCCAGTGAGGAAGTACGTCTGTTGTTTCACACGTAAAGTTTTGGGGAATTTATGCAATAGCCTTCAGTAACCAAAACTGACCTGCGTAGCGAATCAGTGACGTGATCGGCATGGTAAAGCGGCGCAAACTGCGTGATCCAGATTGTTAGAGATAAGCATTTTGCATCTCAAGGTTGCATTGCCTCAATGTTGCGTCAGTGTTTCAAATTTAATGTTGCTCATCAAAAAAATACCCACATGATCAAAGCAGTGATTCCCCCATCAAGTCAGTTTGAGGTGCATCCTGTTGACCTATATGTGTCACTTTATATTTTAAAGTACTCGTATCACCAAACAGGAACCTCACCAATGATATATAATGCTGGCTGCATGCCAAATAAGTTAATGACCCAGGTGTTAAAACCCTGGTGACCCATATTACATGTTAGCACACAGCGTTCTCTAGTCTAGATTTTTTTTTTTTTAAATACCACTTGAACCTTTACCCTGTTGACTCCTTGCTGTCTTTTGTGACCTCATGTATACATATTGATTAAAAGTGCATTTGCTCATCTTCTGTGCTTAAATACAGTACCTAAACAAGCCTTGTTTTCTATCACAGTTAAGAGGGAAATCTTAGACTTTTTACCCCTCAACAAGCTGAGCAATTTTTAGGATTGGTCTCCATTCATCAGTAGTTTGCATTTCCACTCCAGCGTCTGTGGACGCTGAACGTTTCTACCATTGTCCATTACTTTTAACTTCTCTGCTCACCTGCTCGCTGGTTTCCACACACTGACTGTCAGCAGCAGCAGGTGTTGTTAAGGTGTTAACACTGACTCATGTTGGTGGGAGGCGTAGCATGTAGTTTACTTGTTAGTGTGGCAATAAATATACTAAAAATGAGCTTCATTCCAATTTGTTGTATTATTTGTGTGCGCTTGTTTCCTCCTGAATACAAATGTGGATATTTTTGGTTCTTTTGCAAAAACCTAATTTCTATTTTTAAAATGCTGCGTACATGATAAGGCATCAGTAATAGACTGTATGGCACCAGTAACAGAAATCCAGTAATATGACAGCATATTATTCATTGTGAGTCATTTTATTTTTGGTATATTTTGTGCACAATGCTTCTGTACTTAGTTATTATAAAGGCTAAACCTTACCTTGTAATGGACTGTTTTAACAGTATAGTATTATTGCTTTTACTGAAGTAAAACATTGTCTTCACTGTCTTTGTCTACACACATTTGCAAACAAAAGCTGTTGGACTGTGGTTAATGTGGCAATGTTAGCAAAGTTCTGGTGTGATTATTTTGAGCTGTTTTACATGAGAATGATTGTACTGGAAGATAAAGGCAGCTTCCCTCTAGAATGGGGAAGTAGATGTATGCTGAGACAGGAGGGAGAGATTAATGGTTTTTACATTTGGCACAAGTGCCATGACATGCAACGACAGACAGCTGAGGACTTAAATCTGACAGACAAAAAGCTCTCTGTAACTAGAGTTGGATCATATAACTGGCTGATCAGAGATAATGAGCACCTACACTGTAAGTTCATTTTAATTTCCTACCTACTGTTACTTACTTACTTGTGTTGTTGTTTCCATTGCATGCCATTATTTAAGTGTCTTTTCTAGTTTACCCTCTTGGCTTTTTGTAGCCAGAAGTGTTGACATTGACTTTGTCTTTCTCAGAGCAAGCTGATCTGACTGTATTTATGTGGATGTGTGTGATTCAGTTCAGTTAGTAAAAGCAGCATGTTTGAGTCAAACAAGTACTATGCAGTGTGTGTTTCAGTCTTTTTGAGCAACGACCTTAACCGCCTCTCTTTAACTTCAGTTGAATATGGGCAGGAGTGTGCGTGTGTGTGTGTGTGTGTGTGTGTGTGTGTGTGTGTGTGTGTGTGTGTGTGTGTGTGTGTGTGTGTGTGTGTGTGTGTGTGTGTGTGTGTGTGTGTGTGTGTGTGTGTGTGTGTGTGTGTGTGTGTGTGTGTGTGTCTTTCCGTGTGCTGAGATGTGGCGAATCAAAGACCATTTTTAGCTGGCAGGATATAAGCGGGCCAGCGGAGTAGTTTCGGTGTTGTTGTGAGCGTTAGCTCGCGCTACATGGCTGATCACATTCGTCAGCATCCTGTTTTTAAATGTTGGTGTGAAATTTACCCAAATTGCTGCCATTTTGGATTTAAAAAATTATCCCACAAATAGCAACAAGTTAAGTTTCCCCAAAAAAACTGACAGAAAGCCTGAGTAAAACATTCTTTTTGCAGGTCAGTTATACAGAAAATGGAGTAAACTTCTGGTTTTACTATTTGAATAAATTATAAATAGCAACTGTCTATAATAGTTTCCTGTCTTTGTCTTCCTGTCTCTCTGTCTTCTTTCTCTCTAGCTGTCACCTGATTTCCTCTTCGGGAGCCACCAGAGGAATACTGATGGTGGCTGGCAGATGAAACAGGTGAAACTCTACCTCCTGCACTCTTTCATCACCAGAGGGCACCTAATACATTTCACCTTGACTTTCACCCTGTAAAAAAAGACTTGTCAAAAAGTAAAGTAGAAGATAAGCACACTTTGCCAGTTTTAGATGTTCTTCCTACATAACAGGATGCAATGACCCCAAAATGGGACGTCATACTGTTCTGATGGTGCAGTTTGTCACCTCGATTTTGTCATTTATTTTTACACGTCTGTACATACACATGTATAGGTTACTTGGACTGTCTGCTCTCCTTTTACAAGGCATTTAGCTAACATGTCTTTCCTTTTTCTGCCTGACTGGGAAGGTAATCCTAAGTGTTTTATCAGTGCTTAAAGGGCTTTTGATGGAGGGTATTTTCCTCATGAAAATCAATGAACTCGAGTCGTTAGATTTGCAAAAACTGCATCTCCACTGTATTACTGTAGAATACATTAAAGTAATGCCAGCTATGCTCTTTAGATTCTCAGAGATCAGCATTTATGCATATTAAGGTGGTGAAATAGCAACTCATGGTGTAAAAAGAAAGGCAGTTACCCAAGCAGTTCTTACTGCAACATGTTGCATCACAGTGGGGTGTGGGTGCGCTTGGTTTAAAGCCCTTTTAAAGGCCTCCTCTTAGCACCGGAGCAGATTTGGCTCTTAGTGCTAATCCTCCTTGCATGAAAAGATAGCAAACATTAGGAGGGATATTTAGTCTGATTGTTCAAACTAGGTTACAGGGATTGGGAAAGGTACTTAATTATGGCTGTTGCTGCATGAAAAGTTAAAGTTGTGTGAATTGCAAAAGTGCAATCATGCAGACTTGTATATGCACATGTGTGGGATTTCAAGCATGAATATTTTGCATGTAAAGTACAGATGCACATATGTGCATCGTTGTGTTTCTGACACTCAGCTCTTCCTGTGAAGTGAAGTGAATCAGTTGGAACTTCTCAAGGAAACTGCAGTTTCCTCCCATTTGCCAGGTTGTAAAGTCTTCAGAATAGGCACTCATGCTTACGCTCAGTATCGTCTCTCAGAGTGCCAGAATGCTTCAGTTCATATGAGCAGTTTACGTGTGTGAATAAGGCTGTGATGCTTCGCTGCTGCTGCTGCTGCTGCAGCATTGTTCTTCCCCAAAGAGGAATGGTAAAAAAAACTGTCATAATGGCTGCCTCTGTATGATATCTAGAACGAGCAGACAAAGACACGAAAACCTGTTGAAGTAAAATGGAGGAGTTAACGTCTTCCTTGATTGTGCTCCAATTTTGCGTGCTTGTTTGCATGAATTGTATTTAAAGTGCAAAGTAAGTACACAAACAATAGCTCCTGAAATGAAGAAATCAGGAGAGGAACTGCTCGCCCAATTTTTGCCCCTGACCTTTCTGTTGCTCTGTACTGTTGCTTGTTTGTGATTTTAATTGTTAACGAATTAATGCACATTGCACTGTTGCACTACTTCAAGGTTGCTCTAGGCAAGAGCATCAACTAAATGCTAACATGTACAGTAAATATAATGTAAATATATATATATAGTCTCAATAGAATTATTCTGAAGAAAACAAACATCAGCTTGTATTTATTTTTCAGTTCACACACAATAGATCAGTGATTGTCGTTTCTCTTGTGTGTCTGTTCCGCCCTTCACTGACCCAAACATTTGCCCTGCCCCTCACCTTGAACCCCTGTGAAGAGCATGCAGCGTGCCGCCTCCTCTGACGCCCTGAACACGATGGCGTTCAACAATGCCGATGCCAAGTTCCATAACTGTGTCCCCATGCATGACGTGAAGCAGCAGCTCAGCCACTCCCAATCTATGATCCTGCCTGAGAACGGCAAGGTATTCACCTCCAGAGCACATACACACACAAGGTCATAAAGTGTGTGTGGAGAGGAACTGCAGACGGACTTCAGCAGACAATTTTCACACAAAATATTGAACATGTGCACATACACACATACAGACAAACGGCTGATGATGCCGACCTCCTGTCTTTCAGATGGTCCAGCAGTGCAGAGATTACTCCTGTAATGTGACCAACATCGTCGTGGAGCCTCCGTCTCCCGAGAGCTCGCCAGACAGTGATGGCTGCACGCCAGTAAGAAAACACTGCTTTTTAAAGACATACCTGTACATGAGTGTAATATTTTATACTGATTTGATATTCAATTCACACAATACCCTCTAAAACATTCTTCAAACACTCTTGTTAAACTAGTAAAACCACCGTTCTCTTACAAGTTCAGTTCTGTTTCATATACAAATCAACACAGTTATTTGTAAAAATCCAGTTCTGACAAAATAGTAATTTTCCAGAATTCATGTGATTTTTCAAATAGGCCAAGAGAAATGTTGTGAATATACAATGTTTACCAGTTTGTTATTTGTAGATAATGTTAGATATCTGCAGCTAGCACGTGCTACACAAGTCTTGACGCCAGAAAATTGTATTTTGTCAAATGAAACATTTACTCAGAATGATCCACATAACTATTTTTTTCTCATTAAAAAAAAAATTAACAAAACTGTCCACAGTAAGGACTTTTGATTCATCAGAGTATCTGTAAAAACATGCTGCAGATTTTCTATTTGAGTGTCAGTGTGGAAATCTTAAACCCTGTGCAGATAGAAGCAAACAAAGCTTTCCTCTTCCTCTGTTGTCTCATCCCTTTGGTCCCCACTGTCTTTATATACTGTACTCAACACTTATAACTTCATAGTTAGTATTAATTCTGTTCTGTTGCACCTTAAACGGGGCCATACCGCAGTGGGAGATTTTAGAGCAGCTCCCCTCCTGCTATTTTTTGAATGATGCAACAGTCAAGTTAAATGGGCTCGCTCAGGATGCAGTACATTACACAGAGGAAAAGCCCTCTGCTGTACTCAGCTATTAAAATTACAGCTTAACTTAACTGTTCAAGCCATTTTTGCCGACTCTGAGTGATAACGGTTTGACAGTGTAGATATCAGGGCTTGAATGTTGCAGATTTGAATGCATTTTGAGCCCTTTTACTGTGTTCTCAGGAGCTGGAGAAAGCCGGCCTCCTGAACAAGACAAAGATTGCAGAAGGTGGCCGGAAACTGAGGTGAGAGGTGTCCCAAGGCTGCTCCCATTAAAGTCAAAGAAGCTAAATTAGACTGCATCTGTTTCTATGAATTACACAAAGTCAAATATGATTTGTTGAACTGAATCCCATCTGACCAGTATACGTGTATATGTGTGTTGCAGGAAGAACTGGAGCCCTTCCTGGGTGGTGTTGGTTGGAAACAGTCTGGTTTTCTTCAAAGATCCTAAATCACAGACACCTGCCAGCTGGGTGAGAGCTCAGACAGACTCTGTGTTCAACGATTTCAGTCCAGCCAGTAAAAACACTGCTAATAAATTACTAGAAAAAAAAATCTTCAATCTTCTGCTAAGTCATGTGAGATGTCAGTTTTCCTGCATGGTGGATTATTTCTATTTTACAATTAAAACATGGTGAATTAACTTTTGAAGTTAGCTGACTCTGATCCGATGCACAAAGGTCAGCAGCTTCTGTCTTACACCCCCAAGGCCATAAAAGTGGCCACTCAGATTGATGTCCGCTATGTTGCCCACATTTCTGTTTGTTTTTCACTCTCTCCTCATGAAAGCACGTCATTTCATCTGTTCAGAAAACAGGTCACACACAAACCTGTCGCAGTTGTTGTGTATGAAAGTTTGTCATAATGTAAGAGTCAAAAAAGGGGACAAGAAATGGTAGCCTACAAAAAAACACCCACAAAAAGTCATTTTTAGAAACGTATGTGGGTCAATTCAGCCAAAGTGTTGAAAAACACATGTTTGTGTGTGTGTGTGTGTGTGTGTGTGTGTGTGTGTGTGTGTGTGTGTGTGTGTGTGTGTGTGTGTGTGTGTGTGTGTGTGTGTGTGTGTGTGTGTGTGTGTGTGTGTGTGTGTGCCAGAAACCGGGGAACAGTCGCCCGGAGAGCAGTGTGGATTTAAGAGGAGCTCAGCTGCACTGGGCCAACGAGCTGTCCAGCAAGAAGAACGTCTTCAAGGTAAGAAACAAGTGGAATAACTATCAAAAAACCCAGCGAAAAGAAAATCAGAGAATCACACGATCTCAAAAATAATCCTCATTCTTGGAGCTGTTTCTCATTAGTAGTGAGTGTAAAATGTTCAGGCTTCAGTGACCCTTCATTTTCATGAGTGCTATTTCTGCCAGCAAAGGGTCCTTATCAGTGAGAGAAGTGAGAGCGGAAAGAGGAAGCTGTAAAAATTGATTTACCAGAGAAATTTAGCAGATTTAGTGTTATATTGCTTTTAAAATCAAGGAAAGTCCTGATGAGTGAGCTTAACACATGACAACTTGTTGAAAGTGGTGACATGTGAAACAAGAAAGAAATGTACTTAAAACTGAAGATAATCGGCTAATTGGGAACGTTTGCGGTCAGTTTGTCACACTTTAATATGGTCTGCAAATGTGTGTTGTAGTTGAGGACAGTGACAGGCAACGAGTTCCTGCTGCAGTCGGAGACGGACTCTCTGATCAAAGAGTGGTACAAAACCATCCAGAGCGTCATCGACAGGCTGGTGAGACATAAAACACACAAAACACGCACACAGTTCTACTTTTTCTGTACCACTTCTCTATTAGTGGTAAAATGGGTTTCTCTTTGGATCAAAATAGCGACATGTTCCCAGTATATAAGGTTTATGTTCTCCACTGCCCTTCACTGGATGTCTGGCACACAGACTTATCTTCATTCTTGAACTCCTTCATGTCGTGTTTGTGTTCTTGTTAACTTCCTCAAGATTTGGCTGCTGCCTTTCAATTTGTCTTCAGAATCTGGTTCAAATTTAATGTAATTTAAGATTAATAAAAGTAAAGAACTATGTACTCAGATTGTTTTGTTTTTTTTAATAAAAGACTGAACGGATTCATATAGCACGAAGGTGCTCTATGAAAGGAAGTAGAATTCAGTTCAGTTAATTCACAAAACAGTCAGCATAAGACACAATGTTTTATATAACTGTACAGTTGTGGTCAAAAGTTTACATACACTTGTAAAGAACATAATGTCATGGCTCTCTTGAGTTTCCAGTTATTTCTACAACTCTGATTTTTCTCTGATAGAGTGATTGGAACAGATACTTCTTTGTCACAAAAAACATTCATGAAGTTTGGTTCTTTTGACTTTATTATGGGTCAACTGAAAATGTGACCAAATCTGCTGGGTCAAAAATATACATACAGCAATGCTAATATTTGGTTACATGTCCCTTGGCCATTTTCACTTCAATTAGACGCTTTTGGTAGTCATTCACAAGCTTCTGGTTGAATCTTTGACCACTCCTCTTGACAGAATTGGTGCAGTTCAGTTAAATTTGTTGGCTTTCTGACATGGACTTGTTTCTTCAGCATTGTCCACATGTTCTCAATGGGGTTTAAGTCAGGACTTTGGGAAGGCCATTCTAAAACCTTAATTCTAGCCTGATTTAGCCATTCCATTACCACTTTTGATGTGTGTTTGGGGTCATTGTCCTGTTGGAACACCCAACTGCGCCCAAGACCCAACCTTCGGGCTGATGATTTTAGGTTATCTTGAAGAATTTGAAGGTAATCCTCTTTCTTCGTTATCCCATTTACTCTCTGTAAAGCACCAGTTCCATTGGCAGCAAAACAGCCCCACAGCATAATACTACCACCACCGTGCTTGACGGTAGGCATGGTGTTCTTGGGGTTAAAGGCCTCACCTTTTCTCCTCCAAACATATTGCTGGGCATGGTGGCCAAACAGCTCGATTTTTGTTTCGTCTGACCACAGAACTTTCCTCCAGAAGGTCTTATCTTTGTCCATGTGATCAGCAACAAACTTCAGTCGAGCCTTAAGGTGCCGCTTTTGGAGCAAGGGCTTCCTTCTTGCACGGCAGCCTCTCAGTCCATGGCGATGCAAAACACGCTTGACTGTGGACACTGACACCTGTGTTCCAGCAGCTTCTAATTCTTGGCAGATCTGCTTTTTGGTGGTTCTCGGTTGACTCTTCACCCTCCTGACCAATTTTCCTTCAGCAGCAGGTGATAGCTTGCATTTTCTTCCTGATCATGGCAGTGACAAAACAGTGCCATGCACTTTATACATACAAACAATTGTTTGCACTGTTGCTCTTGGGACCTGCAGCTGCTTTGAAATGGCTCCAAGTGACTTTCCTGACTTGTTCAAGTCAATGGGCGTTTGTATCCAATGAGCCCTATTTAAATGGCCTCAGAGAAGTCACCAGCTGTAGTCACTCATAATCCCTCACAAGAAGTTAAGAGGCCATGCTATGGAGCTCATTTCATTGACACAACTTTCTAAGTCACCAAAATTGCTAATTCATGTTGCTGTATGTATATTTTTGACCCAGCAGATTTGGTCACATTTTCAGTTGACCCATAATAAAGTCATAAAAGAACCAAACTTCATGAATGTTTTTTGTGACAAAGAAGTATCTGTTCCAATCACTCTATCAGAGAAAAATCAGAGTTGTAGAAATAACTGGAAACTCAAGAGAGCCATGACATTATGTTCTTTACAAGTGTATGTAAACTTTTGACCACAACTGTATAATGTCTTAAATGTGAAATGGGACACTGATAAGCCACCTGAAGCTTGAGAATATGGGCCCAAACACTAAGTAGATCGTATTTAAAATATATTCTTGTTGTCTAGATTTGAAAGTGCATGTATTGTACAGAAACATTTACAACCAACTAAATACGTATGTAGACTTTTTAAAACCTCATACATCAATAGCAGCATCAAAAATGAGGCATAATTTTAGTTTTCTATCAATTTACAGACTCTTGTTTAATGGGTATAGAAGCGTTAAGCATTGTGTCAGTTAACACAATCAGCGTTATTTCACTCTTCCTGCCTTCCAGGACCGTGAAAACCCGCTAGACAACGTCCTTCTGTACTCTCTGAGGCGAGCGGGCAGCGTGGAGATGCTGGACCACAGTGGAGACGAGGACGAGAGGAGAACGTCACGTAAGTCACCACTACACGACGCCTCTCATCGCTCCATCCTGAGTCACATTATCATCACATACAACCGTCCCCGCCCTCTTCAGTTTACTCACGGCCTCGCGCTCCGTCATCATCACTCTTTTTCTCTAAACTTCCACACAGGCCTCTTACATCCCTCCATCCTTTCCTCCATCATCTCCTCCATCCAGCCCACTTACATTTTCACGCGGCCACCATGGCAAATACTCCCCCCGTCAGTCATGTCTCACCTCCGCCGTCGCCCGGCCCTCCCGCTTTTCATCCTCACCACCATCCCCTCTCATCTGCTCTCCTGCCCCGCCGCTGAACGCCCCGCGCTGACCTGCTCCTCTTCCTCTTTGTCTTCCTCCTCCTCGACCTCCTCCCTTCCTCCCTCTGCAGTCCCTCGCTCGACATCCAACCTGGAGAACACAGAGAGGAAGCGGGTGAAGACCCGGCTGAAGAAGCTGATCCTGAGGAGACCTCCTCTGCAGGCACTGCAGGAGAAAGGGCTCATTAAAGGTGACATTTCTTTTGGAAGTTTTGGAACACAAGTATCTTTTATTCACCAGTATACAGTACAGTTTGCTGAGTTGTTACTATTACAAGACGGACTACGGACTTTTGTTATGAAGATGAAGATATTTTTCCATTTAACTGAGCTGCAGGAAATCTCAGCATTCATCCTCAGGTGATGCCACATCCCCAGTGAATGTGCGTCGCAATCCTCCTCGCCTGTTTAGTAAGAGCTTCTCCAAAATGACGAAGTTTTTCACACTGCTTGTCTGCTGATTACAACACTATTATAACATCTTGTAGGGACCTTTCCTAAAACCTGAGGCAACTTTTTGTTTTTTTCCTCTATATTCTAAGCAAAAGAGGTTTTAATTTTAAAAAGATACAAATAGAAGGACCACTGAAGCCACTCTGGTGCCAACAGCTGATTAGGTTTTTCTTTTTAATCTGCCACTCATCAAGTGTGTCACCCATTCGGGCGTGAGAAAAGCTGTTCCTTATTCTCACAATGTTTTAATAACGAGTTTAACAAAGATAAAACAATTCTTTTTTGTATTTATTTTTTCATTCAGCTTCCATAAGACTTGACTTTTAGCATAAAGCAGACAAAGCTTTTTAGACAAAGCAGCAACCAGAAACAGAGGAACAGTTCTAAGATATAGTTAATCACTGAAGGAGCAAAGAAAAGTGAAAAGTTGTACAAAGAAACACGAACCCTTTTACAGCTTTCTGAAAAGCTTAAACATAATTCATGGGTGTTTTTTTCCACATTCAAAACTTATAAATAATTTCAACAAGTATTTTTCTGGCACTTATTCAATAATGAGCAGTAGAGGTGACAGAAAGAGATTCAAACCAGTGACCAACCACTCTTTGGTGTCCCCAGCGCCACCAGGACACCCCCAACATGCATGTCATGATTTTAACAAAAATAAAACAGGTATTTGTTTGGCGTTGAAAAGCTACAGCTCCCTTCAGGCTCTGACACAATGCCAACTGTACGTGTAGCCTCAGTTACATCCTCATCCACTAGGAGGCGTAACATGAGTTTCATTAGTACCGCAGAAGGTGTTCAGATGAATGGGAGCAGCTGTACATTCATAACACAACGATGGCTCCACAAACACTAACAAAGCTGTTTTGAAAATGTGGTTGAAAATAGGAAGCATATGCTTGTATGGTTAATTACAGTTAAACTGACCAAGTGACATTTTCACAAGCAGGTTCATTACAGTCCTCGTCGGTGGTAACACAATATGATCACACAGCGCTATAGTGGTGGGATACTCTGGACTAGGACTACAGCATAAACAGTACAATACATGGGTTGTGTTGCATCATCAAGAGTGAGCTTACGTCTCTGCTGAGAACATGGAGGTTTTCTTCCATTGTGAACAGTAAATTTATCACTGGATTAACGGGCTTGTGGCTCTTACATCATGTGTCGACACACTTATCTTAAAAAAAAAAAAAAAAAAAAAAAAAGGAAACTTCTGAACAGACATGAAATGTGTGTGTGTGTGTGTGCGCCCGCCTGTCATCACCCTTCAGATCAGGTGTTTGGCTGTCGTCTGGAGATGCTCTGTGAGAGAGAGCGGAGCACCGTCCCTCGCTTCGTCAGACTTTGTACTGCGGCTGTGGAGAGGAGAGGTACAGTCACTGTAAACACACAGCCGCCTCCTGCTAATGTGATAGAGGGGACACATGTGAAAACTCCCTCAATCCCGTTTTGAGCATCAGTCACTTGACTGCCGCTCTGCACCTGCTGCTCAGCTCCGTGACGTATGATCATCCGACAGAAATTTAGTGAAAAATGTTTGTGATTGGCCGACGGAGAACAGACTAAAACTCACAGAGAAGAAGTCATGACAGCTGCCTGCCAGATCGAGATCTAAATGAGAGAAAATGGAGATGTTTTGAAACTGTTTAAAGACAATGCTGCAAGTAAATATTTAATACACGCAAAGAAAATTTTGTTTTGGCCACAAGGGATTCAAAAACCTGGTTTTGATGAATTAAATATTTCTAGGGAGTAGTTTCAGATTGAGATATTTATATTCAAGGTTCTGACAGACTGAGAAACTTTACAGACAAAGTAGCTTGTTAGCTTCTTCCTAATAAGCGTGTTCATCTGGAAGAGAAGTCCCTCCTCTGTTCTCTCTCTGACATTTTCCCTTTTTTTGTTCTACTAATAGTGTTTTTTTTAGGCTTTTATCTTAACTCAAGGTGCATGTAAGAGGGTGTAAGGATAAAAATCATTATTGATTAATCTGCTGCTTATTTTAGATTCCTGGTCTGTGCCAGAAAATGGTGAAATATGCTCATTACAATATTCCAAAAAATCTGTGGGAATATTTTCTCATTGCTTATTTTGTCTGACCCACTGTTCAAAAGCAAATACATACAATTTGCCATCATGAAAGACTAACAAAGCCTGCGAATATTCACATTTAAGAAGCTGAGACCGGTAAAGTTTAACCATATTTTTGCTTTAAAAAATTGAAGCAGATTAATTTTCTGTCAGTCGACTATTTGATTAATTGACTCAGCGTTGCAGAATTTGTGATTTTGGCCCATACAGCTGAAATGAATTTTACCAATGAAAATATCTAAGACAAACACAACAGCATGGAAACAAAAGATAATATGATATTAACAGTTTGTTTTACATTTACAGATTTCATCTGCCAATCATTAAGTGGCCTTAATGAATGGCAGAATGGTTTATTGCATAGCATTACCATCGTACATGTCAGCTCCTCATGACTGTGAAGCTTTGTACTTAAAATTCAAAGCCCTGATGGGGTATTAATAATCAACATATCACAAAAGCCTGAGTTGTTCCTCTGACTTTGTAGCCAGTGTGGAAAAAGCATAAACTCAATGTTATAACAACACTTTATAGGCACTTTGTCAAGCAGCACGCCATGAAACCCCAAGAGGGGTCAGAAAGTACTTATTACTGTCTGACACTTTACTTACTTATTCACATGTTTTTGGGCACTTATGCAACAAAAAGAACTTCCGAGGCACACTAAATTATAGATGTGCAGAAAATGCGACTGCCAGGTCCACAAAAATAATTATACCAGCTCTGACTGCCTTGAAATCTGAGAGAACATTTTTTCTGGTGTCTCATGACATTAAATAATGGAAAATGTGTCCGTGTGGTTTTAATACCGACCAGCTTGAGTGTCGGTAGAAGTCCACACACCGCAGTGGACATCCCTGATCTAACCAGCTGTGTGTGGCATGTTGCAGGACTGGACACTGACGGCATCTACAGAGTGTCGGGGAACCTGGCAGTGATCCAGAAACTACGCTTCCTGGTGGACCACGGTGAGGATGAAGGGCACTTTTGATTTATAGCTCTGACATTGACTGAAATCTGAGAGGAAAATGTTGAGTGAGGAGAGAAGTGGTGGCAGGTAGAGGATGAGCTCTTCTTGCATTTGACAGAAATCCTTAAATTGTGTCTTTTCCTCTTTAAACCTCTTAAAATCAAGATAAATGCCATGTGATGCTGTTCTGTTTGTTCTGATTCCATATGATGTTGTATAACCACAACACACACTCACTGTATACCTGCTTGAGACCTGTGATTGCCTCACTCGCACTACACGAGATCCTTTTTGATGAAGTGGGAAGCTGGAGAAAGCCGACTGAGTAACTGTTGGTTTTTACAGAGCGGGCGGTGACTACCGACGGCCGTTACATGTTCCCAGCCGAGTTGGTACAAGGTAGATTGAGACTGACGAGGAAGACAGCCGCCTTCACGTGTCACTCAGCCTGCTTGTTTAGTGCATCGTGTGTTGCATAATGTGAACACCTCAGTCACAAACTCTCCCAAACACCCACACACAGACTGACAGGCAGAGCTGAGCCACAGCAGCACAGACGTGCACTGAACAGTTTGGTGCTTGTGCTGCCGTTTGCTTAATGTATGTGTGTCCCTTAGGCTTTTTCTTCTTTAAGTTTTCTGATGTAATAACACGCAGCAGGTTGTACAGCGAGCTCTCACACAGTCCATGGCTGCCACCAAGTGGACAAAATGAGGAATCAGCTGCTCGTGTGCTGATCCCACAGCAGCACCTCACTGACGAATGTTTCTCATCATGAGATGCTCATTTATATCATAAATATTAAAACTTCTTGACATTGAGGTCAAATCAAAACGCTTCATTTTCTTCCCTTTGGTTCTATGATCCAATTTGAGAAGCATTGGTCAGGCCTGGACTTTAAGAAAATGTGTGCTTTATATGTGTTTGTGCTTCTGTGTCCTCTCTTACTTTCACAGACCGTTTCTATCTCGCTCCTGCAGCTGCAAGCCTTCATGTTCCGCCTCAACACCGACATGAATTCACACTCTGTTCGTGCCAAAACGACTGCCACTCCACTTGTTTCTCTCTTAATTCTAACACTTTGTCTCTCTTTTTCACATTGCCTCGCCTTTTTCGTTCACTTTCCTCGCCTTGCCTTTTCGTTCACCTCCCTCACCGAACCTGCCTCCTTCTCCCCTCTCCCCCCTTTACCCCACCCCCCACCCCCCCTGTCTCCTAGAGGAAAAGCTGAACTTGGACGAGAGCGATTGGGAGGACATTCATGTCATCACAGGAGCTCTGAAACTTTTCTTTCGCGAGCTTCCCGAGCCCCTGGTGCCCTTCGGCTTCTTCACCGACATTGTGGAGACAGTCAGTGAGTGACCAGCTTCAGCCCCACTCAGCCTGTTTATCCTTCATGTACACCGACTCTCACCTTTGACCAATCTGAGTCAGAAAATAAAGCACTTCTTCAGTTACCTCATCATTACTCACAACATGTGTAAAACTAAAACTGAATTCTTATTTAAAAGGAACATAATTACTTTTCTATTTGAGATTAGAAGTTTTTTTCAGGTATTCTCTTGGCATATTGCTGCCTTTTTATTTGATTGTGTGAAGTAGAAAGCAGAGAGGAAAGAGGGGGGGGAAGTGAGAGGAGGGATGATGTGTGTAAAAGTCCCTGACCAGACTCTGTGTGGGATTGTTGCAATTACATGACCAGCATCTTAAAGCATCTTAAACCTCTAGGCCACAAGGACACCCGCACGGGATACTTTTTCATCTCACCTTATTGTTTATCCTCTGATGTGCTTTTATTTTGAATACTCACAACACTGCTGCGGTTTTATTGAGTCAAAACCAGAGCTGTCTTGGTTAGAGAGTTCTTGGGTTTGCTTGGGCGCTTTCACACTTTGTCAAGCTGTGGTGAAAGTAATTTTCTTTATTATAGAACATGGTGTATTTACAGCATTTTTTTCCCACCTCCAGAAAATGTAGCACAATGCCACATATATTATAAAAGATATATGGACACAGGAAAATAAAGTGGCGCTTCCCAAAAAGAAAATTGCACGAATTCCAAGATGAGAGGAGAATAATTACATCCTGACAAAACTGAGATTTATTGAGCAGTATTGAATTAAAATGAAGTGATGGTTTTACTGCATAAAAAGGCCTCAAAGTTTAAATCTTCACGTTTTAGCTGTGTTTTTTTCAGACTCCCATAATCCTCAACGCATATGTGTTTATTTAAATCATATTTTATGACATTGATCAATAAGGCTGCTGTTGTTCCACATTTTCTCCTCGTCCATAAATGTCATGCAAAGGTTATGCATTAGTTAATCTTTTACTGCTTTATGACTTCCCTACTGTGTCTGTGGCAGTCTAAACCGATGTAACCCTTTAAAAACCACAAATATATACAGCGGGACAATATAGGTTTATGCAAAAATGACTCAAAACGAAACAAGTAGTGCATTTTCTTTCTTTCAGCTGCAAATTTAACACACATTTGGTGCTCTGTTGAGTATTTACAGCATTAGGACAGTGTGTGTGGGATTTTCTCAAGATGAACTACAGTTCTCATGTTCTTTATGGCTCCATTATGTTTTAAATTGGACAGAGGAATAAACCAAAAAAATGAGGTTTGCATACCACACCTGTAAGTCGGATCAATCCACTGATCGTGGTTTTGATCTTCTTCTGCGTGAGGTTTTGAAGTATCGTCAAACTTTTCCTTCCGCTCTGTTCTACATCAGATAATTTGCATTAACATCTGGGATACAGCAACATATCATAAAATCTTTGACTTATCTAAAACAGCAGATAGTCTGGCATTTTCAAAATAAATCACATTCAGTAAGAAACCTTGCATGTTAAGAAAAAATGATAACAAATGTAAATACATTGTTGGTTTGGATTCCCTGTTTCTTATCAATCCACGAGACTTTTGTTTTCTCACAGGCAGCCATCTTCTGTTCGCTGCTCATCAGATCACTGTGATGACAGCTGATAATTGCCTGCCACTGTAAAAGATTAGATAATGGATGCTAATTGAGTGCATGTGATATCAGTTGATGTAAATCAGGTTTTCGGATGCTTAAGTGCATGAAATGGAATGCAAATTATGACATTTATTGTGATCCGACATGTCTCTTGCTCTGTGTTGCAGAGATGTCGGACTACATGGATAAAGTGGATCGTTTGAAGTGTCTGGTGCTCAACATGCCTCCTCCAAACCATGACACACTGCAGTTCATGTGCCGCCATCTCAAACGGTGAGAGGGCCGAGAGTAAAAACCACAAGCGGCACATATCTGCTGACGTGTTTTGTCTAAGTGTCTGCTTGTTTGCATTTGTCCGCCCTTCAACGGGCACATTTCATAATGCACAATATTCCCTCGGGACGTTTCGGCACAAAGGAATGAACCAGACGCCCTTGTAGAAAAAAGAAAATCTCCTCCTCATAACTTTTCTTTTTTAACTCTGACCACAAGAGGGGGTAGTTTCCTCGTGCGTCTCAGTAATTTTCTCTTCAGGGACTCTTTGGCCACGTCTGTCAAAGTATGCCACTGCTGTACCAGGATCACACTGTTGTTAACTTCGGGTCCCTGTGAAGTTGAAAAGGCTGGAGGAAGATGAATGGTTCACAATGTTCTGCGAGCCAGTTCCCTTTACAGTACATAAAATTTGTGTTTTTTACCGCCTATGGTTTTTCCTTCCACTACAGGGGTGAGCGTTCGTGTTCTGGGGCTGATGTTTGTGCCAGGGTGTGGTGGGCCCCATGAATTTGTCAACTCTGTGTCTTTCTCCCATTCTCTCCCCTCGTTCTGTTTCTCGTTTATTATCTCGCTGCTCCCTCTCACCTCCGTCGCCTCCTCTCCTGCTCTCGCTTGCTACCTTTGTTTCCTTACTTCCTCTGCATTCTCGCCTCTCTCCTTTATACTCTCCCATCTCCTTTTCTCCCCTCTTCCTCCTCTTTCCATCCCTTTCTCATTTTTTTCTCTCTCTCCTCCTCCTACTCCTCCTCCCCCTCCCACCCCCCCTCCCTGCTCTCCTCCTTGCCTTGAAGGTCCCATGGGAGCCTTGTGGTTCGTCTGCTGGAAGGCATACCAACACCACCGCCGCCACCACTGGAACCTCTCTCTTTTCTCTCCCTTCGCCCTCTCCCTCGCTCGCTCCTTTTTTTCCTCTTCCCTCTCTCTCTTTTTTCCTCCTCTCTTTTTAATGTGGAAGTTTTGAGCAATTGCTGGCTGCTTCTGTGGCTTGGTGGGAATGGCATTTTTAGAAGAATGCCTCATGCTGTGGCTTGAACCCATTCCTGTGTCCCCCCTCAATCACACACACACACACACTCAAACACACCAACATAGGTGGATACAGGCGGTGGATTTCGGCACTTGTGTGCACAAATGTAGATTTTGCAGATACGTGGACATGATTCTTTTAGTTACTGTCCTGGGTTTGTAACAATAATATAGATGTCACACGCTGACAACAACCATGAAGCTGAATGGCCAGTTGGTATTCATCCATACGTCTGCGATCCCAAAGATGAATTTAAACAAGATTAAGAAACCACAGCCATGCTAGCAGCTCTGTGCTTTGAGCTAAATGCTAACATTAGCATGCTAACACACTTGCATTGCTGGCAAACTGGTGTTTAGCAGACTGAGGCTTACCATCTAAGTTTAGCGTGCTAGCATGCTAACATTTGCTGAGGCTAACAGTACAGCTGAGGCTGATGGGAATGCAATTATTTTTGCAGGTTAATTACAAAGCAAAGTATTGAACAAGTTAAATTTGGTTGACCTGCGCTAGCTGAGTCATTACAAATCACCCTGAAGGGTAAATGACTGTGCGTGCGCCAAATTTCATGGCAATCCATCCAAAAGATTTTGAGACATTTCACTCAAAACCACAAATGCCAGCCTCATGGTGGTCCTTGAGGAAATGTTTGGGGATCACAAAAGTCACTCAGCTACATCATCTGCAGACCATTAAAGTTGGCGCAGAATTTCATGGAGATCCATCAAATAGTTGCTGAGATACTTCAATCTGGGCCAAAGTGGTGGACCAACCGACATTGGCATCCCTACAACAATCCTGCTTGTGTGACAACAAATTCAAATCAACAAGCTGCAACAATAGAAAGTTGTTCATCCAGAGCCGGTTTAGTTGTCTTTAATTTTTTCTGATTTAGTTGATGATAAACCTAACCTCTATGTGTCTGTCCTGTCTCCCTGCAGAGTGTTGGAGCGCTCAAACACCAACCGAATGACCACCCAGAACATCGGCATAGTGTTCGGGCCGACCCTGATGCGCCCGGAGCGGGACAATGGCAACATGGCAGTGAATATGATTTACCAGAACCAGGCGGTGGAGCTCATCCTCACCGAGTTCGACCACATCTTTGGAACAAGAGGCCCGTCTTGATCTCTTCGGACAGAGGGGGCTCAAAAAAAGGCTCATCCAGACCAGACGAAAGCACAAGTAGTGCAGCGTTTGTCCTCTTTGCCTGTTGACTCGTGTGGTGTAAAATGGATTTCACATCAAAAGATAATTATGGGGTAAAAAGAACCAGGACAGAAAGCTGCTAATCATGACATCTGGCCTCCATATAAAGCCACGTTAAAACAATAATAGTAAAACAAACCAATTTTAGCTGCAATGCTTGTGTCTTTGACTGCAGATGTGGAGCCCAGCCTCGGTGCTCTCTACTGCTGGAATGGACGCCTCCTTGTCACTTTTCCTTGATGTATCTGACTTGATCGAGATAATAAAAGCCATATAACTGATAAATCTCCTCCAGCTGGCCCAGCTAGCCGAGTATTAATCAGCTATTTATCAAGGAATGTGAGCAAGGATGTGTTTTAAGGTAGCGCTGAAACAAAACTTAGCAGAACCATCTCACTGTGAAAACACACACACCAGCAACTCTTGCAGCGAGGATGGACAGATCCCACCTGCAGTGGATACCGTGGACACACTGTAAAATATGCAAACAAACAGGAAGCCAACTGGGTGTGGAGACGTGGCTGCGTCTCCGCTGAAGTAATACAGTGTTTAGAGGAAGAGTTTTAGGGTCATTTCAGACTTCGGCGGGTGAAGTTCAGCTGGGAGCTGTTCAAACTTAAAAGCATGATTTTAGTGATGGGATGAATGTGCCAACAGGGCAGTAAATGTTCCTTTGTACCAAATAGTACTTTGTAGTGTGTGGACCTTCAAACCTTCCCTTATTGTACAAATCTGAATCTGTCTTCTATTTTTCTTAGCGCAAACTCCTCAGTTTAAGTTAAAAATGTTAACATGTACATATGTGAAATACTGTATTTGTCAACTAGTAGCACTTTGCATACAGTGTGTAACCTAAACATTAAATATTAGTCAAACAGATGCATTTGCTTTGAAATGAACATTGTGTCATTAAAATATTGCTTGGACCTGATTGTTACCTCTCCAGCAATAAAAAAAAAAAAAAAAAGTGAAACAAACCGATTTGATCTGTTTTGTGATATTTGGTCGGTGTGTGTCTGCCAGGTTGGTTGTAGCGAGCGATGGGTTGCGTGAGAGATAGTGGAAGTGTGTGGAGGTATGTGGGCCTCAGAGACACCAGCGGGCGGAGGCATCTTCTGTGATTGGTGCAAATGCTGCTTTTAATAACAGAACAAAAGAGGAACTGGAAATGCATATGTTTAAAAAATGTGGATTTTCCCCCCCAAAACCCTCTCACTCTCTCACTCTGTGGCTTTGGTAATTTTATATTGACTGTGGGTTTGGCAAAAGACAAAAAAGAGCAGAAAAGAGGCACGGGAGTGGGGAGGGAGGAGAGGAGAGGAGAGGAGGGGGCGGGGGTCCAAGATTTTTGCAAAGTTTTATTAGATGTATTTATTCATTTTTATGTTTGTGTTATTTCAAGTCCTGTGAGTGTGTTCAGAGGGGCTGAGATGATGTGTAGCAGATTGATGGAGAGCCATCTGAACTTTTGATCAGTGAGCATTTCCAAGGTCGCCCTCATATTTGATTGACAGAAATATTTTCTACTTAAATAGACGACCGCACTTGTTTATTTGATCCAAATGCATGTGTGCACATACTCATCGCAGTTTACACATTTATTCAGTCAGGATTGCAGTTTCTCTCTGGTGTTGGAGTGTCCCAGGGCCTCCTCACGTTAGATTGAATGTTTCCATTTATTATATTATGCAAAGAAAACATAACTTCCCGAAAACATTAATTCGTTCAATATCTCATCTCAGTATTTTGTTTTGTTCTCGCTCCAAATTTTGAAATTGAAGGGATTTTTCTGTCAATAAAACCTAGTGGCATAAAACTGCTGTCAGTCCAAGCTCTGTGATGTGTTTTATTTGACTTGGTGCGATGGTGCTAATCACTCCTTAAAATAGACTCAGTCCATCAGAGACGCAATCAAACACCCTCCCTCTTAATCAGCAGTGTGTTGGCACGCAAGTCAAACCCTATTACTGCTATTTTCTTCGTTAACTTTCTTTCTTTCTTTCTAATTATATGATATGTGATTTAATAATGGCACTCTGAATAGCCCTTAATAACAATCCATGATATAAGATGTATTGTAGTCATGTGCCGTCATTACTTCAAACAAAGACAAAAGAGCTGCAAACTTTTGGAGGAATCAGATTTTTTGATGCATGGACTGATGAGACGTAACAGCCCGACAATAGTTCCAAACCATTTTGCATCTGTAGGTATTTATATTGTTTGCTGCAACACCAAAACAAAATGTTTTTGAGGATGTGTAAGTATTTATTAAGAATTCGTGCCAGTAAGAGAGTTTTTGCAATGTTTTCATCTGTTTCATGTTTTTCATCCAAGTCTCAAAACTGATTTAGTCCAATTTTTAAATGAATCATGACGGAAAGTGTACTTATTGTATAATAATTTGCTTGGGCAGCATATTAATGAATCTGTATGGTTTGTTCATACAGGAAGAGATTCAACTGTGACGGCAAATGGCAAACAATTCTCCTTTTTTTGTTTACAAATCATTTCTCAGAAGAGAAAAGTCTCAGTGAAATCAGAAAAACACATCTGTAGCTGTGTTCATTCTTTGTAGTCAGGCCGTTTGTTGCACTATTGCACCACAGGGAATCGAAACTTAAAATTGCACCCAGTCTGACAACCTGTTGCTCTCGGGTGGGACTTGCAGCATGTTGCAAGTGATGCTGATGCTGGCTGCTGTGAGACTGTGGTGATTCTCGTACATCATGAACATAAACCGAGGACGTTCTCAATTAAATGCCATCTTACTCACCGTTGAGCCATCAGGAAAATGTGACAACATCACCAGTTGTTGGTGCTACGGTTGACTAAATGCCGCTGATGCGTGGCACCCAGAAACATGTGACCTACGTCACCCGGCATGATTTGTTAGTGTTACGGTTAGACGTCTGTTTACTCAACCTACAGTTAAACCTAAAGCTCTTTGTATCAAATACCAGCAGGGCTGCTCAGCCCCTGCATCCCCCGGCCACATGAACAGGTTCACAGGCACTCTGATGAATCATCCTGCAAACACACTGAGCCACAGAAAGGTTGGTCTGCAGATAGTGAGTAGTGATGGGAACCTTTCTCTGTGAAGAAACACTGATGGGCCAGACCACAGCTGAGCTTCAACACTGTCTTCTTCTTAAAGACACTGAAATTTAGAGAGAACCATAGCATTTCATTGTGTGTTATTGATGATTTAATTGCCCTTGTTTGAAATAACTTACTAATTCACTGGAGGAACATGATCCTGAATATAATCATGTCTTGAATAGGCTGATATTCACGCTCAAATCAAAGGACAGGAAAATGCTGATGATTTTTAATTAGAAAATTCAATGAAATACAAGATTCTGGTAACAAAGTATCTACAATTTTATTACAAATATCCACAAACATGCAAAACATATATATAAAATGTTAATACAAAAGTTGCATTGGTGCCAGTAAAAGACAAGAAAACACTGCTTGATATAAAAACAGACAAAGTAAACCTTTTTTTTGCCCATTTTTTCTGACCCAGAAATAACAGGTGAGGAACTATGCAAGAATAGAGTGGCAGTTGGTGTGTCACATATGCATATCTTTGGTGATAAACACACACACACACACACACACACACATATTATGACCAAGATGTGTCTTTGGCACAAAGTATGCATGAATGCTACGAGCTTAGTCACACCTCATGCACCGCCGTCTTATCTGGTCGTACCAAGGCTTTGTCGGATTACTCACAGTGTCTGAGTACATCTGAGGCACTTTTCACGTTGACTACACTGCAGTCAGAAAGAGGAAGTTAAAAGCTGATGTATGTGTCCTGAGTCTTGACCCTCTCGCCACACCTCAACAAACAACATTATAGCTCCGGGGATGTGAAAACGTTAATTATTATGAGAAATGGGACACATTTTAGCATTAAACCACATAAAGCAGCTCTGCGTGATTGTAACACAAACAGAGAGACAGTGCAACTTTTATTAGCTCCCTCGAAGGAAAAACCCCAAAGACTGATTCATCTTTTGCCCCATTTCACCTCCCATACAGAAATGCAGAAATGACTATCCCCTTGCAAGGCGTACATTTTAAAAATGTGCAGTCCACTGCTTTTTGTTCAAAAAAATAAATAAACAACCTCCTTCCAGTTCTTGCTCTTTTTACTGCTTGCTCTAAACTAGTTAATAGATTGCTAATTAGTTAAAGCCACTGAGCACCACAGTTAACCTGAAGAGACGAGCTGATTGTAACCTTGTGATTTCACAGCATGAATCATAAAACTTCTGGCAACTAATACTTTTATATTTTGTCAAGGCCTCGCAGGCTTTGGGACAAAGTAATAGCTGCATGTGTGTATTTTCATTTCAAACATCTGACAAGTTATTATTCATTTCTTAAAATAGAGGTAAAGATTTGTGTCAAATAATACCACAGGATACTGAAAATTGAATGTTACTTGCACTTAATAGGAAGAATAAATACACAAAGCATCAGGCGATCTGATAATACTGCATCTGTAACATTTAACCTCTAACTTTGATGGCATGTGGAAGAAACAGTAGATGTTTTTCCATCCTGTTTTCGGTCCTACAAACATCTCCTTCTGGGCCCGGTTTCTGCATGTGAGCAGCCTCTGCTTTATGGGCTGTGCAACAGTCAGCAGCAGCAAGCATATAATAAGTGAGACTTCTGCAAAGTCACATCTGGATATGCGATGTGACCTCAGACGAGTCAACCCAAAAATTTTCGCTGTCCTGGTAAACATGAACCGATTAAAAGAACAAAACAATTTTTTTTTAAAAACAACAACACTGTAGGTACATCAAGTCTGTTACTCATGATAAAATACTCTATTTTGTGTCGTCACAATAGATTTTGTTTGCATGGCTTCATCCATTTTAAGGCCATATATGCTTTGGCAGTTCTGTGCATTTTTTCATGTTGTAAAATGGGAAAAAAAAAATCAGTTGAGCTGTTATATATATATGTATGAGAAAAATATGTATGAGAAGTCTTAATATATGTGTGTGTGTGTGTGTGTGTGCGCGCATTGTAATGGCTTCTTAAAGTCACCTTAAGTTTTTATTCTGGGTAAATCTGTGATATCCAGGCTCAGTTCACATTTGTCCAAGTCTCCATTCTGGTCCTCGGTGTCTCGGTCCCACAATTCTCTCTCCGCCTCTTCAATATGGTTTCCAACATCGTAACTGTTTCTCTCATTTTGCACTCCATTCTCCGCTCTGGGTGATACTTGGATGGGGCTTCCTCCCAGCTCCTCTGCAGCCCCTGACAAACCCACGCGTGCGTCTTCCACGTGACCATCGCTGCCTCCCGCCGCTTTATCTTCTAGCTCTTCCTCCTCCTCCTTGAGGGCCTCTGCTGTTCCATCCAGACTGGAATCACTGAGGAAGGAGTGCAGGGTCTGGGCGTCCTCCATGGACAGAGGGGTCTCGTCAGCGAGGCGACCCTCCAGATTGTTGCCCGCGCCGGGGGTGAGGGGCATCTCCTCGTGGTCTTGGTCTGGATCCTGGTCTTTGCTGCAGTAAGCGTAGCGGTGGTTCATGTGCTGGGAGTACGAGCCGGAATGAGAGAAGCGTTTGCCACACTTGTCACACTGATACGGTTTCTCTCCAGAGTGCAGCCGGCTGTGCTCAATCAGATGGTGTTTATGCTTGAAGGCCTTGTTGCATGTCTTGCACTCATGAGGGCGTTTGCCTGTAATGAAGACAGAGAAATTATTTTTAATATCCTATATAAAAAAAAGAGCAATCTTTAATTTTCAAGACATAAAGACATTTAAGACTTAACCAACTTAAATCTTTTGAAAGCTCTAAAGCTCATCAATTAACACCTTATATCAGTGTGTTATCTTTGAACAGAGTCAGGCTAATTGTTTCCCTTTGTTAATAGTCTTTATGCTGGTTTTATGAAAATATAAGAGCCGTATTGATCTGCCCATCTAACTTATAGTAAGAAATCAAATGAGCACATTTCCCAAACTATTCACATAAATATTCTTAACAAATATTCTAGTGATCTCTAAACAATAGGACACATAAGTGTTTTTGCAGACTGTGCAGAAGCTACGGACCTGTGTGCTCGTATTTGTGTCGGAGCAGAGAGCTGCTCTTCTGAAAGGTTTTTTCACAAATGTCACAAGCATAAAGCCCCTCGTCTGTCTTCTTCAGTCTCTTCCTCCCCGGCCCTCCTTCTCCCTCCAGTCCTTCGTCCATCAGAGACAGGTAGTCCAGACCTCCACGGCTCAACACCTCACCCTGTGGACAAAACACGAACATCACTATAACTTAACTGAACTAAACTAAATTATGTACATTTGACAAATTTACAAATTCTTCTCTCTAATTACACATAATTCTTTAAGCAAACCTGACAAAGAGGCCTTACTTACCATGAGAGCTTGTCTCTCCTGGTGGATCTTTTTCAGCGTCGCCTCTGCGTCTGCTTCCATCATGTAAGCCATAGGTGAGAGGAACCCAGGGCTACTAGGCGGCTGGCTGAAGGGAATCGCTGTGATGCCATCATGTCCTGAAAGCCCTAAACCAGACTGGTTGAAGATAGGAAATCCGTTGTACAAGGCACCTGGAAACACAGAAACTCCGGCCCCGCTGTAGACCGGGTAGGGGTGAAGGGCTGGATGTGAAGTAGGACTTGGTCTCTTGAGCTGCTGGGGCCCGAGCTCTCGCCTCTCTCCTCTGGCTGAGTTGCTGTTTCCAGTTTTGTTTCTCCCCTCTTGGTCTGAGAGCTGCTTGGGCAGGGAGAGGTCCAGGGGTTCATTCTGTGACCAGGGGCTGCTGGGCTGGTTCTGAGGAGAGGAGAGTTCAAGAGGACAGCTGGTGAGGTCGAGGCAGACCGGAGAACCAAATCCTGAGGAGGGAACTCTCCGTCTGGCTCGGGGTGATGACAGCTCTGGGGAGCGGTTGATTGGTTGGCTTGGGCTTCCCTTTTCCTGGCTGGACCAGTACGCTCGTGACGACAGGGCATCATGGTGGGGCTGTGGTGGAGAGTGCATTGCGACCAAAAGCTGCTGCGGTACGGAGTGCCAGCTGGGCTTCTGTAATGGTGATTTGTTTCCAGAGAGGCCGTTGGTTGCTTCACTCGGTTTGCTGTTCTCCGCCTGAAGAAGAGCAGATCTGGGGAAGAACAGAGGTGGTGATGGGTGGTCTTTGCTCCGAAGACCCTCTGGCACCTCCACTGCGTCTCGGTTCATCTTACAGAGGTAGCGCTCGTGCTGTAGGAGCACCGCCACGTTGGGGAAAAGCTGGGAGCACCAGCGACACGTCACCCCAGACACGCCTCGCTCCCCTTCACCTGACCTCACTGCCTCCCTTCTCCTGTCAGGCGACGCCTTCCTGTCAGGCTCTCCTCCGTTGTAGATCACCTTCCTTTCCTCCATTGCAGCCCCTCCTCCTCTGTCCTTCTCCTCGTCTTTCTTCGCCTCCCTGTGAAGCATCTCCTGCAGCATCTGCTCAAACTTGGTCCCAGAGTGCAGATAAGGCAGCAGGGTGGTCCCTTTCAGTATACTGGCCCTCAGAGAGAGCTCTGCCGAGGGGTCCCAAAGTCGAGCCAGGTCTGAAGCTCTGGGGAAGCCTGTGGGGTTGTGGTTGGGGTCCTGCAGTGAGAGCTGGTGGGCATCCTCTGAGGCTAGAACCAGAGGCCTGGTATTATCTTGGGAAGCCATCGGAGAGCCCTTGTCGTTACTGTTTCTCCCCCCGCCTGCAGAGGGAGACGTTGGAAATGAATGGTGGTAGGAGCTGTGGCTATGTCCATTAAAAGCACCGCTGGCTCCCCCTGTGTTCCCACCTCCATTTCCTCCGCCACTCAGGCACTTTTTGCTGCTTAGATGGGAGCTGTAGGAGCCAGAGTGAGAGAAACGTTTCTTGCAGTTGGAGCACTCATAAGGTTTCTCACCTAAAGGATGACACAAACACCGGATATGTTAGTCAGAAGACAACGAGAGTAGGTTAAAAATACTTTCAACTTGTTTTTGATCTTTTCACATTTTTTAAAATCCTCTTGTCATGTCATGACTTATTTTAACTCATTTTTTTTTTTGTCAACACATCAAATTAGGTATAATTTCATACAACAGGCACGATAAGTACGGGTTGGTGATACAGTGGAAACAATAGCAAATTGGTGGGTAAGCACAACTGTTATGATGTTATTTTGTCTCACCGCTGTGGATGCGGAGATGCTCTTTGAGGTGGTGTTTGTACTTGAATGCTTTCCCACACTGCAGACATTTGAATTTCCTCGTCTCCATGGCTTGATCCAAAGAGATGGCACTCTAGGATGACAGGACATTGTTATCAATTTTATGTGTTATTGCCCGCTTCATCAACACAACGTTAACCTTATAACACTCTATAATCATATCACACAATACAGAGGGGACATTTTGGCATCATAGCAGTTGTGAAAGTTGCTCCTGCTGTCTTTGCATGTCTCACCTTGTCCTGCACTTGGTTGTGAAGTGCCAAGTGCCGCTCCATCTGTGCCCTAAGGGTGGCAGTGTATCCACAGAGCGGACAGGCCATGTGGCTCCCCTCCCTCTCCTGACAGTACTTGATGTGGTCCCTCAGTGAGGCTCCTCGCTGATACATCCTGTGGCAGAATGGACAGGCCTGCTGGGTCCTCGCTGCATCTGGAGTCCAGAGACAGGTGACGTTTTAAACCCACCATGGAAATGTTCACACATTCATTTAATATATCCATCCATTCATCTGTCCATTTTTCTTTATCTTAACTTGTTCTGTTCATGGTCACAGGGGCTGGAGCCTATCCCAGCATGCAGTGAACAAGATGCAGGGCTAGCATATCACAGGTCCACCAAACATATAGAGCAACATCCACATTCTCTCTGACATTGCACTTAAATACAACAACAGGAAGCTAAATTCATAAAGAAAATCCATTTGGAACAACCTTTTGAGAAGTAAACCTACAGGGATCTGCCTTTATTATCACAGGTTACACACTGAACTGTATGGATGAGGTCACATACTACCTGAACGCCTGTGCTCATGTAACACTGTTACTGTGCAAAATGAGGGAGGTGTACTATTATGTCCTCAGACTCACAGATCACAGCAATGATTCAAATGATCTTGGTACAGACAAGAAAGCCTTTAGTATGTTGCATACTTTCCTCAAAATACATGTTACTTGGTATATGCAATATTATTTGAACCTAATGTTTTTTATTTGATCCATTCAAGTTATTCTTTATGTTATATTGTTATATTTAACTCAATAAACTGGTAGACTATGACACAACCTGCTATATAAAGTTGACATTTTTGAAATAAATGTTGAAAAACTAGCAAAGTAGTGTCGTACTGCTACATGCATGAATGGCTTGAACATGGCTGTGTAAAAGCCTGACGAAGGCTCTTAGTTAAACTATTAGTGGTCGATAAGCCGTTATGAGACAACAGTGTGTTCAGTTTTCTCAGAATAACATTTGCATAAACAATCTGATATGTCCAATATCACTGCTATTTACCATCAGCTCATCAGAAGTAACAACACACTGCTTGGCTCAAGAGCACCAATTTCAGATTTGTTGATTTTCTCTTTAGTGTCACTCTACCTGCTCCCTCAGGTGAGCAGTGCTGAGCTCCTGGTGACCAGATGGCAGGTGGCAGCTCATCGTGCCTGCCGCCCGGTTGGTACACGGCTGACGTGCCATTGTGGTTCAGATGGTCCAAGAGACTGGCTGAGGTAGAGGCCTTCCTCAACTGGGCCAGAAATTCATAGTGGGCCAGGTCCTCAAAGGCATTCTGGGAGTCTGAGTTCTTATCTGGGAACAGAGAAAAAGATACAGAGACACTGAAGTATCCATAAAAAGAAATGTGCTTAGGCAGTTAAGCAGGTTAGTTTTTTACATGAGACTGAATAAAAACACTCAGCCTTATTAGTGACATTTGCAGGAAAATATTTGTATTCCTCAAAGATTCTTTTTTTTCTTTTATTTAAAGGGGTAAAACTCTCGCTGAAGTAAAAATCCTGCCCGAGAAGACAGCATAAAGAGCATAAAAGCCTTATTGTGACAACCAATACAATGCAGACAACAAAAACAGGCTCAGAAAAGTGTCACACACTGCACAAAGGAGCATAAACATATCCCTTTATTATGCAGATTCATGTAGGGCATTCCTACGTGACCTCTCCAAGAGCTGGTTTGTCTAAAAGCCTTTTGAGTTCAACATTTTTAACACTGGTCAGCGTTGTTGCCAGTGTGTGCATCAGTGTGGCTGAACCACACTGATAAAAAAATTCATGAAAGAGGTTTTGCTCGGGTTTGTGTGAGTGCACAACCCTTCTACATATATTCATATGTGTAAATGTGTGTGTGTATGGGGGGGTGGGGATAAACTGCAAAGTGACACTGTGCAACTGAACCTAATGCAACTAAATTGTTTACTTGAAGACTGACAGATAAAACAGCATATTCAGAGACCTCGCTGGTCAGATACGAAACTAGAATTCTTTCGTGCCCTCGAGTGCAGCGACAAGAAGGCTGAGAGAGAGAAAACCTCATGAAGAAGAGAGGGCGCCTCCTATCATGAATCAAGCCAGCTTACAGCGACTTTGAGGAAGATTTTTCAAATGTTTGCAGATGTTGGCATATTTTGAGCTGTTTTTTATGTGGTGAAGGGAAGAGCCTGTGCGGTTGAGTGTTGTAAAAACTCAGCTTTGCCTTCATCAGGCAAGGCCAAATCACACGAGGCGAGGGAGCTAAGTGATTGTTAGTAGGCAAGCCGCGTGAGCCTTTGATCTCTCCTAAATAAAAGGGAAAGCCTCACGTCGCGCAGTGCTGATTTCAGTACCCTAACGTCACCTCTTTGATGCATGGAAATATTGTGACATTGTGTGGGATGACTTCTTTTGTCATGCTTTCAGAAGGCTGCCTTTTCAAAGAGAGGAACGAAAAAAAGGAACAGCTTGTAGGGAAGGCATGGTTTCACAAGGAGCTGATATGAAGGTGTATCTAGAGGGCTCTGGGCAGCATCATGAGACTGGAGGTGTCTTGCATCAGACAACACTGTAAACTTCTTTACACATACAGTAGTGTCCTACACACCGCTCTCATACTGTACATATGTTTATATGTTTACACAGCTCTGCCGCTTTACTGGCCAGGCCTTCATTCTTCGCAAATGCAGAAAAATAAGGGTATCACATAAAATAGCAAAATGCTTTTGGAACAAGACAAGCTGTAGTTTATAACTTACAGTACATCCTCAGTGGCTCCTGGTCTCCCTCCCTGTCCATGGCAGATGCAGTGGTGGCATCCTCTGCGGCCTCGGCCTCTGGCTCCACCTGCCCCCAGCAGTTCCTGCTGCCTGGGCTGAGGCTGTGCGGCCGCATGGAGCGAGCAGGGCTGCCAGGCTCCTCCGTCCCCTCACTCGGCGTCAGGCTCGTCTTGTCCAGGCTCTCCTGGCAGTCCTGGGGGTCCAGGCTCCACAGGCCAACCTCATCCTCCCCCTCAGACCCCAGTGAACTGACCTGCTCAGAATCCACTGTGAGAAAGGGAGAAAAAAAAAAGGGACAAAACTTTAAATGGAAATCTTTAAATGTTAAAAGTCAAATGCAAAGAATACAGGTCTTTAATCTACATCAAATGTGATGCCAATCATTATGTTGTGGCGCCCAAATAATATATTTATTATTTTTAAATGACTCAAAATAGAAAAGTCATTTCAGACAGTATTGGGCTGGTTGAGCTGTACATTATGACTAAAACAAAGCAGAGACAAAGCTACATAATTTTAAAGAACGTATCAGGAACTGAAACCAAACACAACCAGAAACTCAAAACTGTTTTGTAATTTGTAAACGATATCTTACAGGTTGTTTGAAGTGTTATTAAATGTTTTAGTTTTTCTATTTGTGTGTGTTTCTGTAAGCAAGAGGAATGAAATTGTCCTCATGTTAAGTTGTTCAATGTGTTTCTTATCAGGACATATTTTATATGGCTTTGTGTGGTTTGATGTGTGGATTATGATCAATACAAGCAGACATGCTCAGCGTGCAACACACACATTTCTGCAAAGGAGATCCAGAACTGTAAAACGAGGGTCCCGACCAGAAACTAAATACATTCAAATATTTCACTGAGCTTTCTCCACAGTATAAAACCTCAGACACATAAATATGAAATATAACTAGTCACTTCTAATCAATTTCAGTGTAATTTCCAGAGATTGTTAAAGACATAGTTTTACTCCGCCGATACTGAGAGTGAAATATGACTTTCATTCTTAAAACTAAAAATAAAAAATAAAAAAATGGACCAATAAAAATGCATGAATTTAATCAAAGAGATGACTGATAAGAGACGGTCATCATTATTTAATCCAATAAAATGCAGCTTGCTTTAATGTTAATCATTTAATCACAATATTTAAACCTACTGTTTGTCAAACACAGATTTTTAGAATTAATCTTCAATCGAAAATGCTCAAGTGGTGAAATGTTATTTAAACTAATATTGCTTACATGCGGGATAGCTCTTGAAGAACACTATTTGACTGAAGAAAAATCTGTTTTTATATGTGAATTCATCGTTGTAGCACATGCGACTTGTGGCAGGGATATAGTGCAGTAGTAATAAGAAAAGATAAATAACATATTGTAATTTAAAAGTGTACCCTCAGTGCCCAGACTGCTGCAAAACTGGAAAGGCGCATTACTTTTTCCCATGGCAAAGACAATAAATGACAATCACAAACACATGCCTGGGATTTCAGCTGTAGGCTCTTATTTCCAAGGCTTTTTTTGAGGACTCTCTGTTTTCCTCTCACTGATTGGCAATATCTAATCACAACCAAGTAATGACCATTTAAGAACACAAATAGACTCTTTGCCAGTGCCTTTGAAATGTATCATCAGAGAAAGCCAGACCATTGTTAAGGGGGGGTGGGGGGGTGGATTGTGCCAACATAGTGGGCCAATTCTTCCCTTTGTGTTGTTGTGAAAATACAATTTCTGATCAGTGTCTGATGAAGGTCACACTACAACATCGTCATGCTTCTTATTAGTTTTAAATAAATTTTCTTCTTTGGCCTTGAGAGTGAGAATAAGGTTTCGCAGCTCATTAAATTTCACCAAACACAAACAAAGTTTATTCATTAAGCTGTCAAAACAACTCTCAGTCACTCTTGAGAGATTTTCATTTTTGTTTGAGCCGTTCCAACTACACTCTGGTGCTGGTGAACACAATAATTGATGAGGTTTTGCTTTCAACTCCTCGACACATTCAGTTACGCCCTGCAGCTCACAGTGACAAAGGCCAGAGCCTGTACATTGGGGGAGACATTTTAGCAAATCTACACCGTCAACTTTACATCTAGAAAACACAAACACACACAGATAACACACACACACTCACTCTGTTACTGAAAGAGCAAAAGGGGGAGACCTGTGCTGCTGAGGGGGCGGCCTGCAATTACAAACACACACTTAAAACTGCGCCTGTGCCATTTACTCACATTCTGCTGATGAGTATGTTAGCTAATCTCAAAATGTAACACCTACATGTGTATCTGTTTATATCACCGAGCTGTATGTCCTTCCCCGGCTTCATTACACCCCTGCAAAGAGTGAGCTTATGCAAAGCTCTGATTCACCCGAGGCCAGTCACCCAGGCCCCTGCTCCATGCCGTGCAGCTCTACAAACATGGTGAGGAATGACTTGCTCTTAAGTGGGGGGGTGAAATTGGTCATGAAATGGCCTCCCTACGACAGACAGCTATGAAGTTATATGATGTAGTTGAGGCCGACCTATCAGCCCTGCAGGAGTTTCCTGGGATGACAGGACATACTGCTGGGCTCAAAAAGAGCAAAATCTGGTCTGGATTAGCTTGAAATTGGCTCTAATTTTCTCTCCCATGACAGTGAGTGACACTGAGCCTATATGTGCTGTCATTAAAGCGGCACTGCGCTGGGATGGCTTTCATTATCTGGCCCGTTGATTTATTTATTTGGATAGCGATTGCATCCTTCAGATAGATTTTTTTTTTTTTTTGGAACAAGACATTAAAATCTTTGAACAGCACAGGAGGTTTGGGATTGTCTGCAAGTAGAGATTGTTTGTCAAGGTACAAAGGAGCTTAAGAGTGATGAATTAATTCAATGTGCAAGAGTTTTAAGAATGTGTAATTTGCTGGAAGACACTGAGCACAAAATAACACTCAGCGCAGCGCAGTAGAAAACAGTCCCCAGCTATTTTACATGCATTGTAGTGTGCGTGGGAAGAACATGACTCATATCCAGAGAGTGTTAACTGAACTGTGCTGCATCATGCTTGACAATGTCGATCAGTCGGTCTTCTGGGGACTGTTTCTGATGGCTTGACAACAACAGTGTGTTCAGATCAAACACTGCAGCACTATTTTAATCTGTCTGTCGCTTTCTCTGCTTGACAGTCACTGAACATCTGAAAGTTTGATGATGTGCCTGCTAGAAAGGCGTCTACTTTTTTATCCTGGGACACCAGTCACAAATACAGAATTTTACCGTGAGAGGACACACCACTGTTCTTGTTATCTGTGGGCTTGTGATTCTGAAGCCTAAAAAATAATGACCTTCAGTAGTTCTTTGATTATTTACATAGTTTAATCAGTTTTCCAAAGCCATATGGAGACAGATCAATCACAAGCACATGTGCGTGTGACACGGAAAGGCTGAATATTTATACAACCACACTGAAATATAAACCACACCAACAAAAGTCACATAAGATAAAGAAACAAATCTTCTCGGCATGTCTTTTGCACTGGCTTGCACCAGCGCAGAGATAGTTTTAGTGCTGGTCTTATTCTGCACTGTTTATATGCCACAGGGCATCTACTGTACAGCAACACGCTAAGCAGCAGTTTATTTTACGATGCACACATGTGATCTGGTATTGACTTAGTAATTATGTGGCTAAATGGTAAACACGCAACAATTACCTAGAAATTACCTTGTTTGTTTCTTTTGGTTTTAAATGGCAACAAACAAGGCCAGGCCCAATTTACAGCACAGCGTAATTGTTACCGTTCTGTTGATTTTTACAGTTCAAGATTGTCACATAAAAGCCGGAACAACGAAAGATAATCACTGATATTTACTAGATTTTCATTTCTCACATGAGATAGCAGCAACCCGGTAAATAGGTTTTTTAGCAAATATCAGTTTAAGGCATTTTATTAACAGATGGAAATAAACTTTGAGCAACAATCAAACTGAGAACAAATAGACGTCTGTCTGATACACTTCTTAACCGTCTTAGAAGCACTGAATTAAAAGTACAGCTTTTATGATTTACCCAAAATTAGCCCCATTATTAAACACGCACCATATGCAGATCATTAAAATTACCTTTAGATATGGAATGGAAATAAAATCAAGTCCTGTACATATTTTCTATATTTTCCATGTCTAGTTTTAGAACTTACATACACTTTTGCATTTTTTTAAGGTCATTTTCTTATGTCATCAGTTTTTATAGTTTTCATATCGATCAAAGGTTCGCCAGCTACACAGAAGAAATTAATTACTCTCTATATGACATAATGGTTCCCATGCCAACATGATTTAATACATATAATATATAATTTAATACAGCACAAAATGTAGTTGGTAAAACTGTCAGAAACAGTAAAAGGAAGCAGTAAACTAGTCAACTAACTACTACACTGACGCATAAACAAACATCTCACAGAACTCCTGCTGATATTAAAAAGACATTTCAAATCTTACTTTAAAAGTATTTGGTTTCAGTTAACAATAAAACTAATGCATCCACCTTTCACAGATTTCACAAGAAAGTCAACACTTGCAATTTTGAACTCAATAAATAACCACATGAGGGTCACAGACACCACACGCTAAACAACAAAAGTGCAGGAAGATGTGTGCATTGCCATTTTACAGTACCTATGAGAGCAGTTCAGAGCGAAGGTAAATCCATATCCATCTGCAGAGCGCACTCATGTTGACGACGACGGCCTCTCTTAAAATATGTGGCAGAAATCATACCTGCTATTTACAAAGATTCTCACTGTGGCAGCTCCTATTCATACCTGCTGACTGACATTCGTACGATGAGTCAGGGGAGGACCGCAACCAAGAACAAACACCTCCCACCTGATTTCCCTCATCTCAGCAGCAACTTACGCTCTCTCTATCACTCAGGGTGATGGCTCCCCCTGACTTTGACACCCTGGCCTGCTCTGGTTTGGTCTGACCTGCTCTAACAACACTGAGAGGTAAAAAAAAAAAGAAATACACCAAATACATTTCTACACATGTTCTGCTAGAAAAGAAAGCTGATAAAAGAAGATGCCATTTCAAAATGCTGTCAGTTTGCAAGATCATAGGACCATGTGTGATAACAATAATATTCAAAAATTAGTTTAACTGACTTCACAGGAAACTTGGTGCTGATTTTTCCTCTTGGTGGCTGTCTCATTTTGAAATGCAACTCTTAATTTCAATGTATCCAAATGTTTTACAGATTATAATCATGACAGCAAATTGAGGATTAAATGCTCTAAATTACATGTTAACCAATTGGAATGGTGGTAATGTGATGTTTTGCTGAACTTTTATTGCATTTCTGTGGCCAGAGAAGAGGAAGTTCAAACATTCTTGTCTAATGATGGTGAAAATAACCACAAACAGATTGATATGAAAGTCTAACTCAAGTTCTAGTTCAATTGATTACAGTCATTTCTATGCTAGCTGGCAACAAGCCACAAGAAAAAAGTCTGTAAATGGCTGCTGGCGAGAATAAAGGAGACCGAAACTGTGACACTGTGATGGGGATTGTAAAGGTCATATTAGTGTGGAGGAAGAGATGCTGAAGTGTGGTGCAGTATGTGATTATGCATTCTTGTAATGTGTTTGGTATACAGTGCTGTGTGTGTGTGTGTGTGTGTGTGTGTGTGTGTGTGTGTGTGTGTGTATCTATCTAAGAGTGACATAAAGGTGCAGGGAAACCGGTGCATGAAGTGCACTGCACGGAGTGTTAACTATGTTGAGAGCGAGAAAGTGAGAAAGAAGAGTGATGGAGAGAGAAAAGAAGAACTGAGGAATACGGAATTAGAGAAGAAAAAGAGTGAAAGAGACTGAAAGCAACAGTGTCAAACTGTCCCTGACACAAATCCTCCAACTGATGTCGAACTGTGAAAAACACACTACAGAGGGAAATTCCCTCAGTGCGCGCACACACACACACACACACACACACACACATCCAACAAACTAGGGTATAGAGAAACACAGACACACAAACAAACACAACTTGTATTGTGGGTACAAATGGAGATCAAGACTGGCCTGCTGCTGCAGAGGACTAAAGCATGATCAAACCCCGCCAAGAAATACATGACAATAACTCTGTATGTGTGTGTGTGTACGCTATACTCTGTGAATTGCAGTTAGAGATAGAAAACTTAAAGCCTGTGCGGTGCCACAGCAGCAAAGTCACGGCTCTGTGCCTTTAGATGTCCCGCTCATTAGGAGACACCACCCTGTCAGAGCATTTAAACCACCACCACAGAATGTGCAGCCGACGGGCAACATCTGCACTTTGAAAGGCACAGAGGCGCAAAGAACAATCAGCTCGAGAAATAAACACCAAGCTAATTTCCACATTGATTAAGGCTCTGCAAAGACAGAGGCGCCTAATGGCAGAAAATTTCTGCACACTAAGAGGAGATCTTTAAATTGACAACAAACACCGTATTGAAACTATTTTGCCTTTGCTCAGCGTAGTTTTTAATGATCCTGTTCAATTAGGGCCCCTGTGACACAAAAACAGAAACCCTTTTGGCGTTTTATTAGCTTCAAAGCCACTGAGCCATTCACTGATACCACTCACAAAGCTGATTTGTCACCGAGTTGCGCTTTTACTGTTACTGGGTGCTGGCGTTAGTTTCATTATTCACATACGAGTTCTCAGTACGATTTCAGAGGAGCTTCTGTGAATCAAAGCACAGCCCCCAAGACTGTGACTCTAACATGCTGTGGTGCCGTATGGAGCTGCTCTGAAAGAACCCGGGCATCTGAAAATTGATTGAGATCAGAAGTACTGATCTGTTATTCTCTATCTACATGTCACATCACTGCACAAAACACTGAGCCACATCTGCTTAGTAGAAACCTGGTCTCATGTGACTTCAAAAGACAGAGAGATTAATGGAACAGCAAATAAGCCGAAATAACAAACAGCAACAACACCAAACAAATAAAGAAGCTGTGACTTACTGTACAGTCCGCAAGCTTCAGGGCAAGAGAGTCTACCTCATGATGAAACTGAGAGGATAACTTCTCTGCAATTGTCTTTATCTTTCACCGTCAATCCTAAACAAAGCTTTTTTTTTCTTTTTTACATCTGATAGGCCTAATCTCCTCCTACTCGTATTTGCACTTTACCCATGCGTGCTGCACATCTTTGCTTAGCTTTGCCATTCTCTAAATACAGCAGTGTATGTGTGAATTCACTGTATGACTCTGTATGACTGCAGGACACTGCTTTTTTAATGGTTTCATTTGACCAACACATGAGTATTCTACCAATGTGTTTTGTATTGAGATTAAAAACGCAAAGCACAAAGATGTCATGACAGTGAAACAGCATTTGCTACATGTGCTACCATGTCTGGGTGTGCATTTCACAGAGAGTCAGAAAGGCATAAAAAGGTGTAGTGAGAGTGAACAGTGACAGGAAAGGGGTCCCAAATAAGTTGTGGCCTACAGCAGTAATCACACCACAAAGGTGCGTATACGTGATGGTGAAAGAGTGACAAAGCTGTGACTCATGTGGAGGTACAGTATGCTGAACTGCAGAAACAGACGCGCATGGCGAGGCTGTGTGACGACGAAGGAGAAACACTCTCACAGGGTATAGTTTCATACCCTTTTGTAGATTCCCACCCGAGCTATGTATTCTTAGACTGTGGCGAGTTAACTCTAGACATCCAGGATATATTTTTGTAGCCTATAATGATGTTAACTTTCACAGTTGACAGCTGCCTCCACAGGAACTTCAAAACCGCTTTAAGCTCTACCTGCGAGAAATGTAAAGCTATTAATTTTGAAGTTCCTGTGGAGGCAGCTGTCAACTGTGATAGCTTTACATTTCTCGCAGGTAGAGCTTAAAGCGGCAATGTTATAATGTCGACTCTCTCTATAGGGTAAACTTTTTAGGATGCAGCGTCTTGACTGCAGGGGGTGTGCTCATCACCAGAACAAACCACAGAGGGTTAAAATGGATGAGCACATCAGTCTCTTTTTTATGGCTTCTTCTCTGAAGGTATTCGACTAGGTTCAAATGTTTTGTCGATGACAAGTGCTGCCTCAGGTTTTCGCCTGTCTGCTCTGTTGTTTACTGCCATTTTCCCGTCAAAAGCTACTTCATCACCTCATCAAGTGCTACTAAAACAACACAAAGACTAACACCTGAGACTAGTGGTTGTTTACCAAACAGAAAAATCAATTTGCACGCAAAAAATGCAACAATCAATTTTTCTCTTTGCAGAAATGAGGTAAGGTGTGAGTGAAGAGGTGTGCAAAGAGCCTTTGTGGTTGCCTGTGTTCTTCCTTTGGAGGCTTCCTGTATGCTGCTGCCTACATGTTTGCCACCATGTATACCTGTCCTGTCGACCACCACAGTGACATAAAAAAAAACCTTGTTTGACACCGGCCTTTACCTTCAAAGCGATGTGTGTGGCCTTTTGCTTTTGTGCCATTGTTTGAACTTTGTGGGAAAGCTTGTGTAAGTTAACCTGGTATTCTCTATGGTTACACAGTCTAGAGAAGAAGCTTACTTTTGGATCATTTATTATATAGCAATTTTATATCCAGAAAATCATGAATAACTGTATATCGGTTGGCCTCTCTGTACGATAACATAATACAAAACAGATTACGAATTTGGAGGTGTCCTATCACCGCTTTAATCAGGAACATTCACATTGTTCACTTCACTTGAGATGATTTACACCCTCTTTTCTCATTCATGGTCTTTTCCTCACTTCCTCACTACACATCTGTAATAAACTCCCACACAGAGTACAATTTCCACTGACCTGCCAAAGATAAAATAAGAAACGCTGCTGATATCATTCTGGACTTCCCTACAATTTCATGTTGAATTTCATGCGTCATTTGACTCATTTACCACGTCATTGACTCACCAGCAGTGACAAACTGATTTAACTATTGCATCTATACTGTGTGTGGGGCCACGAGGCCTTGTCACCGTCAGAGCCATCGTGCCCTGTGTGCATCTGCTGCACTGGATGCAGGACTGATGTTGGTGAGAAGGAACTCGTTACTCGGTATTTCGAGTTGGCCCTTTGCTTCCTCCTGTGGCCCGCGCTGGTTTCCGTATAGCAAGGGATCGGTGCTGGAATGCAGTTACGGTCACAGAGGGACCCACGCACTCACCACACTGTGAATCAAAACCCAAACTCCACTTCATTAGGCTCCTGTCATTGCAAAGACTCTCACACTACTCTATAAATACCCCTGTCTCCCCCCTCCAAATTTGTTTTCCCTCTTTTTTCTTTACACATGAAAATGCTCAGGGACTGTTCCAGCTTTCTGATGTGGCTCTTTATTTTGTACGTTGGCGCAAGAAACCACACAATAGTGGCTCCTTTTGAATATTAAAACATTCTCTGACGGAGCACAAAGGTTCTGAAGTTTTTTAATAGGGGTGCACGCTAAATAAAACTTCTCTTTGAGCTTAACAGCTATACAATGTGGGATTTGGTTAGTTCAACTGGAGCTGCAGCTTTTAGTTACTTACTACGGGAGATTTGTTTTGAGGGTGAAACAAATATTCATGGTATCCCACTGACTTTGTCTACTTCAAACATCTGTATATAAGATCTGTTAAGAGGTGTTTTGCGTGATGTGGTGTTCTTAAAAAGGACAATTTGCTGCATTAAAAACCAAAATCTCTTAATCTAACCACTCAAAGTAGATTTAAAACACAAGATACAGGAATTGTGAAGAACCCACATTAACACATTAAAGAGCAGAGCAGACTATGTGAAGACGTTCACTACACATGTAGTTACAGCAGCAGCAATCAAATCGACTATTTTTGCAGCTCTTACCACCACTTCAACTGACAGTAATAATAATAATAAACTTGTTCTTGTTATCTATCTACACTTTCACTTTCAACGACAACAGATTCTTTTCCACTGCTGAGCTCACAAGTCAATCAGCAAAATTAGAAAGAACAGGATGTAACTGTATCTAAATATACTTTATTCAATGATAATAAATGTTCTAATAGACACAGCCTGTAGATGAGACCTGGCAGTCAGTTCCCCCCTAGGTAACATACAGACGCAGCGCCATCCTCTGGTCAATATTGACATTACATCCTCCAGCCAAGAGATGATAATACAATGAAACATTTCGAGTGACCACATGTGACCTCCATGGCTTTGAAACATAGAAAAGATGACTTTCTAACGTCTCGCTCTGTTTTTATTGTCTGTCTTTCTCCCAGTCCTTCCTCACATGCCTGCAAATACCATCTTCTCTCTCTTTCCCTGCCCGTCTCTCTGCTTTCTTTAGTCACTTTTTCTGCCCTTTGAGCACTTTGAACACATATAAAGACACATGGGCAGAAAAAAGAGAAGCACACACACACACACACACACACACACAAACACTATTAGACTGGTCTTTCTGTGGCTATGCAGTTCTGATTGGGAAGCTGTATGAGTCATATTGCATTTTAATTTACACGCATCAGTTCAGTTTACTTACAGTTTGATGTATTTGTGTGTGTGTGTGTGTGAAAGAGTATGTGTGTGCTGTGCATGTGAAGCCTGAACCAACGCCTTGAAAAAGAAACTAATTAAAGTCATGAAGAAAAATGCAACGACAGCAGAACCGCACAAGAGAGTGTGTGCATGTCATTACTGACCTGGCCCAGTTGGAGAAAAAAATGATGGCAAGAGAGAGAGAAAGAGAGAGAGACAGAGAGACAGAGAGAGAGAGAGAGAGACAGAGACAGAGAGAGAGAGTGAAACCTCAACCAGGGAAATAATGTATATAAAAAAGACTCAACAAGAAGAAAGGTTTAAAAAGCAAACTTCGGGAGTTTAAGAGGATCTTTGATGTGTATCAGAAGAGGAAAGCAGCCTTGCGACTGGGACGACAGTAATTTTAAGTCGAAGCAGAAGGCTGGCTGGCTGGCTGACTGGCTGCCTGGCTGACTGACTGTGGGCTTTGATGGCGCTGGCTGTTTGAAGTGGTTTTCGGGGGATGGGAGCAGCGTGTGGTGTCAGTGGGACAGGGGAGGCGCTCAGGGAGGGGAGGGGAGGGGGGTGCATGATGGCGACTCTACAGGGCTCGGGGAGTCCCAGTCTGGGAGGAGCAGAGGATGGATAGATGGAAGGAGAGAGGAAGAAAGCAGGAGTGGGAATGAATGGATAAAAATGGAAAAAGAGTGAAAGGGATAAGAGGTATTTCACATGGACAGAAGAGATAAAGAGGAAAAGGATGTTAAAGAAAGAGGAGAAAGAGGGAGAAGACAGAACACTGAAACAATTAGAGAAACAGAGGGAGGGAGGGAGGGAAGAAAGAAAGGCAACAACGTGATAGCCAGAAAAAGCTGCAAATCTGCGGAGGAGGAAAAAAGAGAAGTGACAATGAAGTCAGTGAAGTCAACCTTAAAGGTCTGTTTCTGAAATTCTGAGCGCTGTCCCAATATCAGGCCTGGACATATTCACACCTACCTATTACTTGTATCATTTAGATGACGTTACCTCCCTCTGATATGCTGCCAGACTGCCTCATGACTTGCTTCCCCTTCCATCCCTCCTGCAATGCTGGACGCGTGCACTGTATGATCATAACTACACTGTTTCCCTGAGGTACTAAAGTCGACCACACAGCCAGCGAGGAAAAACTGATTCTGTACAACTTCAAATTGCTTTTTGTTCTCCTTGGATGTTTATTTTCCTTTATGAATGACTGACCTGTTGAATTAAAAACCCTCCCCAGTCTTGTAATTTTGCAATAGCCATAAAAACATGATAACCTGTCACATACCATGAGAAATAATTTTTAAAAGATGAGATAAGACTATCTGTTAGATTGTTACACGGTGATAAGTGACGGAGTGCACCAGTGCGCACTGATAGTTAATTTGCGCTGCTTCCTCTCTCACACAAAACACTTCCGGTGTATGGATCCTGTTCTTTATCATACCTGAGCCTCCAAACATTAATATGAGTGATCTAATATTACACTCTAGCAGACATCAACATCTTTGCTTTGTCTGAAGTAAGAGTTGGGCTTTGAACAGCGTGGTTTGTGTTCATCTGACTTGAAAAAGACTACATTTGAAGCCAGGAGGTCTCTTTTTTGTAATATGTATGCAATATGTGACTGAATGGGTGACTGACTGAATGAATGATTGGAAAAATGCATTGCCTATGAGAAACTTCTGCAGAGGTGACGTCTTCACTGTATCTGTTGGAGGCAAAGTGGACATATGCTGAAATGAGATGTTGCCAGCAAAAGAAACGTAGATAGAGTGAGGGAGTGAGACACAGGGAGTCAGACAGATAGAGATGTGTGTAATATCTAAGACCTAAAGCCTTGACTGTTACAGGTGGGCGTAAAAATCAGCGAAGCGTGTTCGCTTCATGGTGGAATGTGTTTACTCCCTCCCAGGTAGCTCTGTGTGTGTACTGTATCCACTCGCATGTGTGTGTGTGTGTGGGACAGAGAGTGGGATGTGCAGGTCAGATGAAGGTGGTGGTGCCAGGTGATCACAGGTACAGGGAGACGGAGAGGAAGAGGAGTTGGCTGACTGAGCTCTCCTTTCCTTTCTTGTTCTGAGTCCAAGTTTGACTTTTTTTTCTCACCTGGGCTGATCTCAGTACCAGCCCGTCTTCGCAGACAGTTTATGATGGTGGACTGGGTGGACCTGCCCGCCTTTTTAATCATCATGGGGATCACAGTTCATACAGAAGTAACATTACAGGTTGCATTACATAACAAAAGATGTACCTTTGTTATCCATCCGAGCTTAAGCCAGACTGTTTATAGTGTAGTGGTGATGCCTTTAATCTTTAAACAAACCAATGAGCATTACTGAAATGCTTATTTTTTTTAATGATTTTTACATTAATGTGATCATATAGCTCTGTTGGTCAGGTATTTACTCTTTTGTATCAGTCAAAGAGAGACATCACGGCTTAGTTTAGAGTTTAGAGCTGATTACTTGATCAACAGAAAATGAATCGTCAACAAATTGGATGAATTATTTGTCCTTTCATCATTCACCAGGCAAAAATGCCAAACATTCTCTGGTTCTCTCAGCGTCTCCAAATGTGAAGATTTGGTTCTTTTCTCTGTTTCTCTGGACTCTGGCTTTTGGACTCTCAATTGGACAAAAGTTGCAGTTTGAAGTCGACACTGGAAACAGACAAACTTATAACAGATGTTTTTTACTATTTACTGACAAAACAAAAAAAGATTTTTAGAGTAATTGTTATTAGAAATAATCTCTAATTTCAGCCCTGGTCTGATTATTATTTAATTGATTTTCCAGAAAATTTACCAGGTCGTGACATATACTAGTATTGTATTATAAAACTGTGTATATTGTAAAAGACACATTTATCCATATCACTCACTCCTACTGTAGACCTCCTGCTATTAATTCATGTAAAGCATGTTTCATCTATTTAGCCCCGTGCTCTGGTCTTAAAATAGAAGATCCCTTTGTTTGTCAGTCATCAGAAAGTGAATGAAAACGTTTTAACTGATTATTTCTCTTTCAGTACAGCTATTAAGGTCTACTTATCCAATATTTTTAGTTTGCTGCGGTGGTTGGTGTCTATTGTGCTAATGGTAAGTGGAAGGACAGATGTGCATGAGACAAAGTGAAACACAAATTTTTGGTTTTAAAACGTTAAAACAATAACAGAAAATGGACTCGGAGAGAGCAAGAACAAAAAAGGAAAGACAGGGTTGAGGAGAAAGTTAAAAACCAAAGAGTGGTAAACTGCTGAAACCAAAAACACTCCTTCCTTCCTTGAACCAGCCCGCGTGACTCCTTTCCTTAGCTGATACACACCACACATCAAACTGTCCCTCTTTCACCACGCTGCTCTGTTATATCTGGTTCCCTCGCTGGCAAATACTGACACACTCTCAGCTAGCTGAAAGGGTCCGCCTGCCTGCCAGGCTGCTCTCCTCTCTCTCCCTGTCTCTTTTTTCTTTCTCTCTCCTCTCTCTCTCTGCCACCCATCTGGGCCTTGTAATACATGACAGCTGAAGCAGGGTTTCCAAATTTAATTTGAGGTGTGATAAAACAGCACATATCTATAAATTGTGTGCACGGAGCCTGCCTATCTGGATAGTTTTAACCTCTTTCTTCTGTCAAACATGTGCAGCGTATCAAACACATAATACCCAGGCTGTCTGCACAAAAGGAAGATCCACAAATAGACTTAATGGTGAGGAGTCTTGCCAAAGCAGTGACGAAGAATGTTATAATAACACTGCAAATGGAATATGTCAAAAATGAAACGGGATCAATTTGCTGCATCAACCTATACACTATGTAAACCTTCTCCATCAGATAAAATGCCTTTTATGCGAAAATAGAAATGCCTGCATATGAGTGAGAAGAAGTTAGTGCTAACATGTGAAAAGTGCATGCTCAAGAACCTATGCATACGCACCTCATGAGTTCTGCGGCTATTGGTGTGATCTTACATTTAATAGGAGTGAGATGCTTGGACAAACGTTCAGCTGTCAGGTTTTCATGAAGTTGTGTGTTCACCATTGTGCTATTCTAGTCTATTAGGACAATTCAACTCTTCCTGATGACCACACTGGATTGGACCTTCATCTACTGAGGGATCAGATCCTGATTTGAATAAAAGTGGAATTCCTGTGAGCAGTCCACATGGACTGAAAAGTCAAATTGTGTATTTTGTATGTATTGCAATATGCAGAGAGGCAAATTTTGCTGCAGCATCTTGGCAAAACAGATCCTACAACTCCAAACAGTCACGTGCAGTAGCTAATATGGCGGAAAATCCCTCTGTGTGTATTAATCCTGCAATGGCAATGCAAAACTTTCCAAATAATTCCTCCTGGAGTGGATCAACAGCGTGGCAGCCACGCGGCAGGAATGTACAGTAAGACATGGGACTGCTTTGGCTACATCAGAATGAGCAATAATCGAATAAACATGTGAAAAATACCACAGGGACTCAATCAAGGGATTCCCCATTACTGCTGTGCAGTTCTGGCATCAAACACACAGAGTTTGGGTGGAAGAAAGCTGTGACACTTGGAGCTATGGGAACATTAAGGAACAAATGAGGAAACACTTAGGTTTTCCCACATTCTGTCGCCTGTCCCGTCTCTCCTGTCTCTACCCCTCACGCCCCTCCGTGTGTTGTCTTCTCAGGCCGAAGAACTGTTTTCGCTGTCTCCAGCCCTGTCAACCCCATCAGTTCCCCACCTCTGTCATCCGCCTCTCCTTTCTTCCTCCTCTGTCCCTCCCACCCGCTGGTTCTGACGCCTGAGCTGAGCCCCTTGAAGAGTCCTGGTAATAAACTGTGGTGCCTGGGCTCTTCATTGCTGTCTCGCTCTCCCCACCCCTCATCCCTGAGCGCCGATACATCTGCCGTTAAAGTAGGCCCGATCCAAAAGGCCCGGCCCCTCCACTCTGTACAGTACAAGCGCGTCAGTCTTTAATGTTCAAATGTTTTCCCCCTATTCTCTCTTTCTCTTTTTCCCTCTCTTTTTTGCTGCTCAAGTCCTTTGTGTACAGTGTGCTATGCTCACTGTGGCAGCACTGTGCCAGAAGAAACCACACAAACACACACACACACACACACATGTATGCACACACATACACAGTCACAGACACACAGCTGGGCCCCAGCTGCATACAAAGACTGGGGTTTGGAAATCAATGAAGGAGAAAGAAGAAAAGGGGAAAGGAGTTTAAATAAATTGGCACTTGAAAAAAGAAGAAAAATGAGAAAGAGGGAGTGAGGGAAACAGGGAGAGAGAAAGCTCTCTCTTAAAAAGGCACATCAACTCAACAACCGAGTGAGGTTTTTCAGAGACTTAGACTTAGAAAACACAACACACAAGGCAATGGGACTAAATATGTTTGTTGTATGTCTGTTATGCTCACAAAACACAATCCTACATGTGATTCAAGACTGTCTGATCACTTGAGCGGTTGTCATTCTAGCGAAGATGCCTGCTGAGTTTTGACGCCAGGAAAAGCCTGTACATAACACAGCTAGAAGACTTTAAATAAATGACAACAAATTTCAAAACTCTCGCCTCTATTATTCAAACACCATCCTGTAATTTTAGAGATTTTGGGCTCAAACAAAAAGGTGTTAGTACAGTACAGATGATTATAACTATGGGACTTATTTCACCAGTATCTGTCTCCGTGAGGAAAAAGACAAAGGACCCCATGGTGTCAGAAATCACTGATTTAACTGACTGTGTCAAAAGGCCAGAAGGGGGGATGCTATCAGTGCTTAGCTAATGAATTCACACTCTGTGAGACTCAGATCTCTCACTCAAAGCCAGTAAATACGAGTCACCATTTCAAATGGATATGTTTCCTTCCTTTGTCCCAGGACTGTTTTCAATCTGCCAGGAATGAAAAGTAGTAATATCGTCACGTTGCCTAAGTTTGGTGAACATTGACAGTTTTATTAGGGGAGACAGAGACATAATCAATAGGCGCCTTGGAGAGAGAAGAAAAGTCAGCCTATGTTTTTCTCTTTCTTCTGGTTTGGAAAAGATCCCCAAATCGCTGTCTTATGAGTGGGGCCTGCCAAATTCATTTGGTTTTATCAAGGACCTTTAACTCCCTGCTCACACAGCCGCCTCCAGCCCAGCACATTCCAAATCCTGCACAGAGCTTTAAAGCACACTCCTCTACACCGACATGAGGATGTACACGCAGCAAGCACGCAGACTCCTCACATGTACTGATGCATGTGTGACATACACATGCGCTATGTGTCAGCATGCCATCAGCACAGGCATGCATGCAGATTCACTAACAACTCATAGTGCAGCCGGTATAAAAGCAACTCAAACTTATGACCAAACTGATGTATTGATATATGATATATTGGTCTACAACGTGACATTTTCCGATTCTCAGCTAAATATCAATTTAGAATCGCTTCCCTTTTTTTTCACATTTAGTTTTAAATGTCTTTATTTCGCCATTACTTGTGAAAACTTACTGGAGATTGACCAGAGGTGATGTTTATCTCTCCTCTGAGGTCAATGCAGGATTTAAAGGAACTGGACGGTTTTTGCTGGTGGTCTGATAAGTGACAGGCCATTGTCAGTAAGTGTGCTGATAGCTTTCACGGCAGTGTGATGGTGCTGACTTGTGAAACAGAGTGCGGTTGGTCGACAAACTGCTACGTGACAGTCAAAGGTGACAGTGTGCATGTGTGTGTGTGTCCGCATGCACACACACACAAGTACCCGTTATCGTTGAGTGGCTGGAGGGTATCTCACCCTGGTGACACTGCTGAGCTTCACACCTCTCTGAATAAAATGAGGAAACACTTACAGCAAACTAATAAACTATAGAAGTAAACGGACTCCTTGCAGCAAATAGGGTTGTGACAGTTGTGTGTCAGATCAGAGACAAACAAGCACCCTGCATAGTTTTTAATGGCTTTCATATACCTTGAGAAAGTCAAGCATGTTTTTTTTTGTGTGTGTGTGCTATAATTGTGTTTTTGAAGGCAAAATATCCTCTCATGGATGGCGGGATGGCATAAAAACCTGGGTGACCAACTTAATTCATGGCTTTACAACTATGTTTACACGTGGGGTAATAGTGAGGTTTGCTTAGGACATCTCATGGCTTCCCCTGCATCACCCAACAACTTTGAATTAAACACAGAGCCAGCTGCAGGACACTGGCTGGCGTGCATCACCCATAAACCGCATTAGTATTCAAACAACTTAGGTTTATTTAGGTTTTAGCTTAGCTTTACATTTTGGTTATTTAGACAGTTAAATTTATGTGGTCAGAGAAGTGTTCACTGTTTTGTGTTATGGAAGTTAGATTTGATTCTAACATAAATTTCCAGTCCTCATCTGCGGGATAGAGGAACAAATGTTTATATAAGTGTGCATGCACAGCACAGGTGTGTGTATATTTACCTCTGTTTGTGCGTTCAGAGCCACACACAAACAAACAAAGCACAACCTGATGCATGTAAAGTCTTAACTATAAATCCAGCATGCGGCCTATGAGTTTCTCTCAGCGCTGTTAAAGAGTGACAACTGACATCATCTAAAGCTTAACGGTCAACTGATGCTTTCCGCTATTTCCTGATAAGATGATTGACAGCTATGAAAAGTACGGAAAAGTAAAACGTGTCAAATGTGCAGCACAATTAATTCTTTATGCACACGGTATGCATTATATTTTAAAGCATTTATATCTGGCAGAAGACCTAGATAGCAAAATGTGTCATCAGTGTTTACATATTTTATTATTTCACTATCTATGTATATTTTTCTTTTATCATGCAAGTGATTTAGAGATTTGACAAAAAAGTAAGATTTTGAAGATTAGTTTTAAGTCCCATATACGCAGTTTTTCTTTCATTACCTCTGCTGATATCCACTTACTAATTGTTTTTTTAATTATAAAAACAATACCAAACTCGGGAAAATGTGATGCAAAATGTGCTGCACAGCAGTAAACAGAATAAAGAGGAACAATGTCCCAGAGAGTCTGTGAGCAGTAGAGCTTTACAGAGGAAAACCCGAACTACAGCCTACATGTACGAGAGAGACGCACTAAAGCACAACAGAGGACTTAAAGAGGTCTCTCTGTTTGACAAAAATGTGTTTTAATATGTTAAAATAACTAAATCAAACTGATTCCAGCTTCACCAGTAAGAGCAGTCGTTGTTTTACCATTGCCTTAAATAAATAACATTTTCAGGTGGATAAAATATACAAGCGTCAAGAGATTTCACCAAACGCGTGCAGCTACAGGTTGTGGGCTTTTTTTCTCGCACCTTTCAGTCCACCTCAGGGCTTCGCCCAGGTGTACGGGTAGAATAACCTCAGTGGCTGCCAGTCTGACGAAAGTTAACATCTCATCCCTGCAATTTACGCTGAGAGCCGATCACGAGCCATGAAGGCGAAAACGTGCGTCTTACATACGAATGTGGCCACGGTGCTGTGATGGTACAAGTGCTTGAACAAAGTGGAGAAGAAAACCAAACGCGGTTCGCTCGTGTCCGCCGCAGCAACATCAGCCCGCATCATTTACCAACTTATTAAACTTTCCGGCGCTGCACTCCTCTTACCTCGGTTCCTCCTGGGGTTGGCTTGCTTCCTTCGCTTGCCCCTGCTTTCTTCTGTCATCATTACGCTTTATTTCGCTTCAAAAAGTTGTCCAGGGAGCGGCGCGAGTGTGTGTTTGTCCTGAGTGCCTGCCTGAGAATGAATGGTGATGAGGCATCGCCTACGGTCACAGCGGGAGACTCAGACCTTGATGGGACTCCAGGCGGAGGCGACGAGCCGTGAGGCGGAGTGATGTCAGCGGCAGAGGTTGGCCCTGAGGTCAGTCTTGGCATCGTAAACGTACACCTTTCTCATTTACTAAGTAATCGGCGCTGGAAAGACCCGCTCACGTTGCCCTCCACTTTTACCATCCGTGATACTTTGACAGTAAATTGTCCCGTTTTCGCGACATCGCACCTCCTCTTCAGGGAGCGTCGATTTGTCAGCATGTTCTGGTTTTCTCCATCTAAACGTGGGGATAAATACCGCTATAGCTGCTCCTCCATGTATCCCCTAAAGCGATTGGCTGTATTAATATATCCCATAGCTTCTGGGTAGTTAGTTTACACTTGAATCTATAATGTAATTTAGAGGAAATTATAAGAAAGGTGGAGGACTCACTTCTACTTGTTGATAGTGGATTTGACGCTATTGTGACAGTTCATTTCTATTTCTCGTCATTCATTGTGTAATTTCGATGCAGTGGGTGATCAGAGGAGCTCGTTGCTGACTTGTTGATCTGCAGCGCAGACTGCTCACGCGGAGAGCTTTCGGTGGGCACAGCGTCTTAACTGGAAACTACAGGCTGTTTGACGAGGTGCAAATGAAGCTGTGAACTCCAGCGGATCATCTTGCTTCATTTTCACAACGAGGAGATTACGGGCCTGCTAACTGCAGGTTAATGAGAACAGGTATGTGTGCGCCCCCTCCGCTCCTCCTCCCCGCCATGTTTTATGGCTCGACTGTTATGCACGTCGCACCTGCGTTCAAGTACCCCGGAGTGGACCCCGTCCTGCGCCCCATTCACCCCTGGATGGCTGTAGGAAGTGGTGCATTGACGGCCCTTTGTGTTGCAACCTGGACCGTAATCTGTTTTGCAACTGAAAAAAACATCCGAAATAAAACTCTAACGCAGCGTTGAGGACCCCCACCTTGGCTTTTTAGTGCCCCCCACCTCTTAGTAAGTCTGCGAGATAATACGAGCGAGCCGGGTAGCTTTTCACTGCGCATAATGTGACCTGCTATAGAGTCTGTGCGGAGTAAACAAACCGGGATCTGACACAGTGAAACAGATTAGAGAAGTAAAAGACAGATTACCTGCGTGGCACAGATGATTCAACTGATAAACTTAGTAAACTTTAATTATTACAATGATTTTAGGGGTCAACTAACACTATCAAAGCATAAACGCCTCTTGTAACACACCACATAAAAAAAGTCACTGCAGATTAACTTCTTATTGCCCCTGTTGGGATATTATGAATTAAGAGTCGTCCTCAAGAACAATGAGGCCACCACACACTGGTACTACAGCATATATTATGCATTACAGCATTTATTTTATAGAATAAACCCATCTAGTAGATATCTTAATCAAAACACAATTTTGGAAGTTTTAATCTTTCTGTGAAGCTAACAGTGATTAAAGCTTCTACCACCCCAACTTAGTCACCAGAGCTCCAGGTCACATTTTAAGTAAGACCCTTTCCCCCCTGCATTATCAGCTCCTGGTGAAAAACCAGAATACATCCCCCTTCGTTCCCTCGCCCATCATGACTGCTGGGGGTTTGTCTCTTAATGGATTCTGGAAGAGAAAGCATCCTGAAGGTGGGGAGGGAGTAGAGGGCCGAAGAAAGAGAGGGACAGAAGGGTCATCACGGCTCTTTGTGGTAGGATGGATGGAGGAGAGAAAGAGGGAGGAGAGAAAGAGGGAGGAGAGGAGGTGGATGAGGACGGGGGCAATAAACTTTGCAACAGATGAGGGTCACAGAGGTGCCTTAGAGGTCCTGGGAGCTGTTTTTTTTTTTTTTTTTTGAATTATGTTATACGTCCATGTAGTATATCAGTACTTTAGGTTAGGTATATTTTTCATTCAGTGTTTCAATTAAGGCCCGATTTGTGTAAATTCATATTAATGTGTAATTATAGCTTGTTAAAATCCACCTGAAATTTAGAGCTGTAGCTTTTGTTTTATTTTTCATTTAGCTTCAATATAAAGTGACATGCTGCAATTCCTTTGGTTAGTCTAATCAATCAAAGATGAAATAAATAAACCAGCATAGCCCTCTTAGTTTACTTTAAAACACGCACCTAATGCACTTTTTTTTAGATGCACTTAATTATGCGCCGCTGGAAGGGTTTATGTTTTAGATTACTTACTGTGACTAAGATTGGTATTTTGAATGTTTGTGCGCAGTCTTATTTTGGTTTAATAGTCGTGTGGTCTAAAATAAGGACACAGCAATGCTGTGGTGGTATAGTTTGAGCCTTCTACTGTCTTGTTAAAACAACTACTTCTATACACACACACACACACACACACACGAGGAGGAGCATGGAGGAAGCAGTCCCACTGGGGTTTTGTCCCTGACTGTGGTCTATGGGTTCAAAGCTTCTTGCATGGGGAGGAGAGCCCTTAAACAGCATATTAAGCAGGAGTTAATTATATGCCAACCTAAGTGACAAAGGAAAAGAAAAGCCTCCCTCTGAATGGCAGGACAAGAAAAGAGAAAAGTCATTATGCTGCCCACTTCTTTGCATTTGAAAAACTCAGTTCTTATTTTGGCATTTCCATTTGTAACTCTGCAGCAAAGCGGCGATCGACGACACAATCTTTGCATCAGCGTGCCGTCTAACTCTTTACAGTGGAGTCTCAATCTCAAACCTGTTCAAGAATATAGTTTAAATGTACCCAAGCACGCAGACACACTCACTGTCTAATTATGTGGTGAAAAAAAGCTGCTAATTTCGCATTTCAATCCCTTTGGCCTGGGGCCGGCAACAATGTTTCCAAATGTCCATTTTCAGGAAAGGACTCAGTGAAGGTCACTGTGCTGTAGAGTTAATTCACAGTCTGAACATTAAAGAAATACAATATTTACATCAGTCACGTCCTCTTAAAAACACAGCATACCTCTGATTTCTTTTAGTTTGTGCACCGTATGACAGTTTGGGGATGTAGACTCAAATGTGTGTGTGCGCAAGACTTTGGAGGTTCTGTAGGCTTCACATTTGTGATGTACCTATGATCTGGTATACATAAAAGATTATTTGTGTTTGGGCCTATTGTTGCTGTAGCTGTTTCTTACACTAATATTTGTGTTGTGAAGCCATAAAGTTTGCAAAATGGCATCATTTTCCCTTTGATCTGCTGTCCTTCCTACAAACACCCTGTTGACCCTGTTGTTGACATTAAGCTATTGTTTCAAGTAACAAACCAAATTTGGATATGCCAGATTGCAAATCAGTAGTCAGTCAGGAGAACTTCCCTTCGCCTTGGAGCAAATGAGTCAACTTTAGCATCCCTGCCAGGCTGTAGTGGCTGCCGTGAGTCTACTCTGCCATGCCACAACACCACAATGCCAATATAGTCTAAGCACACTGGGGCCCCCGAGCTAAAGTGAGCCAACGCTGTAAAAAGTAATGGTGGGGATACCATTTTAAAAAACATCAGATTAAATATCAGATTAATCATCTTTTTAAGGTAACAAAACACACACAGCGAATTAAATGGCCACGGCGAGGAGAAGCTAACATTTACAACAGGCTTTTAGGGTGCTTAAAAAACGGGTATAGTAATATTTGAGTATACTGCCACTTACCATTGGTGTGTCCAAATCGTCAGGATGTTTCAAAAGTCTGCTTGTATTGAGTTTAACACATGATTCAGTTCCTTAAAAGTGAGTTTGCTAGCTAGTTCAGCTAGCGCGTAGCAAATGTATGCACTGTTGCTATGGTTACCGACGATTAATATATCTGGCGCACCTCTCCAGAAAGATGATACGGCTATTTTTGACCGGGACTATTTTTTATGCTTGATTGAAAACGGACAAACTAAAACTACAAGGCAAGCCACGAGGAATTACCATTGTCAGCAGTTATAGCATTAATTAATAATTACTTAATTTTAATTATGCGTAATCAGGCTATCAGTTTTACTTTGTTGTCAAGTGTACAGCAGTGCTTTTCAACCTGGCGGAGGGATACTTCATTGGATCCATACTTGAGTCTGAGGGGTCACAATATGATTGAAGAGATGAGGGTACAAAAAATACATATGTGACTCTAAATTAAGCCATTTTTTCCTGTTTTTTCTCTCTAGTTTTGCTTCAGGGGGAAAAAAAAATCCCTCTTTGGTTACACTGCTCACAACTCACTTCCACACCACCATATCCCGTGATGTGAGGTCACAAATAGACATGACTTCATTTTGAGGAGTCACGAGCCAAAAAGATTTGGGAACCACTGGTGTTTAGTATCATATGAAACAGTAACACGTGTATGAACTTTTTTACTCCTATTTCTTATCCAAAATGTCCCTCCGCCCTCTTATTTGATGTCTTTTAAAGCAGAGATGTCATGTTGATAGCATTTTACGAGCAAGATTTGTGTAGTTTTTCTTTCTTACAGCATTCAGCAGCCCACAGTGCCAGTCCCCACTGACCACAGAGAGCCCGTCCAGGCAATGAAGTCACCAAGAGCGGCCATTTTTAATGCTCATCCACTAACTTAATGTAGCAGCCGAGCACATCACTGTAGCTCATTGTGGGCTGGCGTGACAGGCAGGTCTAAATCATATTCATAACAAAGGGAGGTTTCAAATTAGGACGAGGAGAGGAGGAAGGATGATTTAGATAAAATGTCCTCTGCTCCATCAGTTGGTTAGACTTTAAATAATTTTGGGGTTAAATGGTGTCCCTGATCATAATCATGCAGAATGTAATTTAACTGTTTACAGGTGTGATAGACTATACAGCGTGTGCAGCATTCAAGTCATCTACAGGGCCTTCTTTTATAGTGAATGAGTGAGCGATGTGCTGGCTATCTGTGCTTGTTCTCAGGCTGTGCTGCACTCTATTGGAGGAAAGGGGTTATTGCATTAATCCACCGGGCACAAACAAATGTTATCCAGAAGACTGTATCCATGACTTTTCCAGGAAAATGAATGCTTCAATGATTGATATAACACGGGCTTAAGACAAACCTTCAGTGGTATAAAAGGTGTGGATATGGTTTAAAGCAGCGTTCGAGTGTTACCAGTGTGTGTTGTAGTCAAATAAAAAGCCACATCACTATAGGCAACAACAAAGGACATGAAAGGAAAGGTTTGACAAACATTCTGCATCCATCCCACTGAGCATGTTTATTCATAAACTGGTAAAATATAGCACATTTGTATAAAAATGTAGAAAATTGTACAGAAAATATAACACTTGGCTTTTGTCTATTATAGTTAATGCTACTATTATAGCTTTCTGTTGCTAAAAGTGATATTCTTTTGCCAGCAAAAAAGTCAGAATGAAGGATGAGTTACAAAAAAAACCAAACACACACACACACACACACACACACACACATAGAAGGCAACAACGTCCATAAAGTTCATTAATATAAAAAGATAACTCTGTACAAAACATCTCATACATTCTAAAGAACAGCATTATCAGTCAATGTTCATGCCCTTATTGCTAGTATTAGTGTTGTGTTAAAATAGACTATTTGTGCATCTTTCTCTCAGTTATTTTAAGGTGTCTTTGGTAGGTTGTGCACTTTTTCCAAAATGAAGAAATGTTCATTCTCGCTAATGCTTAGTAAACTTTGAAGTGACGCTACTATTTTGTTCTGAAAACTCACAAAAAAAATGCTTCAGCAATACATTAATGTGGCCTTATTGACTCTAGCTGTGCTCTGATGTGTTCGTTAATGACAAAATACTGTGATGATTCCTTATCGCTATGAAAATGAGGTTCATGTGAATAGTCATAAGAGACAGAGACCTTTCAACACAGTGCTGTAGTCAGTGCAAAGCCACAGTGTAAAATTAGTTCTCCTACCAAGAGCTGCAGCCTTTTTCCATATCTTACAGCTCAGCAGTCGCACAAAAGTACCTCAGTGTACACATTACAATATGTATTTTACTACAGTGGTAGCAATTGATAAAATTCCTGCTTCTTGATCCCCTATCCTGAATTAGTAATGCAGACTTTTTCCAAATAACTCCTCTTTGGGATTAGAGCCAAAGTGCATCAGCACTGTACTATCAATGTACCTCAGTTTCCTCAAATATGGGCAACTATTACCGATCTGTTGACAGATACAAACCAGCTGACTCGGGTTTCATTCAAAATAGCCGTCATCCTCAGCTGAGTCATGTATGAGTCGTATGTCAGGATAATGTTGAATGAAAGCGTTGTGTTTGAACATATCGGACGTAGTGTAATGTGGAGGGGACTGTTGCACACATATTATATTTGAGCTTTACTCATTACACCCCCCTGCCCTCCCCCATTTATGTACCTTAGAGAGAACAAAGCCCTGTCTGTTTTGTAGATATAAACATCACTGAAAAAATAATAAGTATGCAGCTGCTTTAGGAACAGTACAGTAAACATGTGGAGTGCAAACTCTCTGTCTAGGTAATTACAACATACATGTAATTTGAACACCAAAGATTCAAAGACCAACAAGTCCTGAGTGTCTGCGTGTCGGCTATGTGTGTGTGTGTCTGTGACTGCATTTGTGCATGTGTGGGAATACTGATATGCCACTATTAAGAGTGAGTTGTTCATGACAAGGAAGAAATCCCTAGCAATACAGATTAATATTTAGTAGCACCGAGAAATTATTTCTCCGTCGCCAAAAGCACATCTTTAGTCGTCACTCAGCTCTTCGAACAACCATCTTACAAACTCCCGTCTGAACATTGGCCTTCAGCTTCCAAGCGATCAATTACAAGACAGAATGATTTCTCCACTGTCTCATTGTCATATACACAACATATATAAATGTATATAAAACTTATTTACATGCATCCTTCTCTGCTCCACTGTCACAACCCTACGTGACTGGAATGCCTGTTCGGAAAAAGTTCAGTATCAGTTTCATATCAGGCATATAGCTCTGCGTCTCATAGTAAGGCACAGAAAAATACCAAGTACCAAGGCAGCGAAGGAACAATACAGCGAGGGAAGTCGATCAGGCACCTTTGGCTTTAAGGTTTTGGGTGGGGATTCTTATAATTTTAAAACCTGTGATGGGGTCGCATTAGTAGCTTAGTCTCAACTTGCAACTGAGACGCATTACAACACGTCATTTCAGTATCCTGGCTTGAACATGGGTTAATGTGTTGGGTTTACATTTAAAGGCTTATGGAGATGCATAAAACAGCCCAGACTAATGATCCATTACATGAAATGATCCATTCAAAAGTTTCTTACCCTAAGAGGGCTTTCTTGCAATGTGCCTGGGAAAATCACTATAAGCAACAGGACTTAAGTGTTTTAAACCCCAGACTGGTTACCTCCGGAGACAGGACTACATACATTTCCATGTGGGATCTCAATTAGAACAGGACTGGCCAAGGTCTCTACTTGATTGTTAGTGTGTGGACAAACATGACCCTAAGTCTTCTTTTAAGACAGTGTGTTCAGGTATTTATTCTCCCCAGCCAGCGAGGTAAGCATAGACGTCATGTCACCCACAGCCATGTTGGACAGGCCGGAGCCAGCAGCAAGGCTGACAGAAGTCTGGGGGGTGGTGAGGCGGGATGAGGCCTGGGAGGAAGACCCTGGCTGACCCTGAAGGGGATTGTTGACTGGGCTGAACGAGGAAGACTCAGCATCATCGATGATGGAGGTGAAGTCTATGCGAGCATTGTCCAGGTCCAGGTTTTCTAAGGCATTGGAGATGGGCCCAGATTCAGGATAAGGAGCCATGGGGGCAGACTTTGTGCCACCCGTTGGGTCCAGGTTGGAGCCCATACTGTGCTGCTGGTTGAGACAAGGTCCGTTTTGGGGGTCCATATGTTTCTCCATATCCATGTTCATCTGACCCGAGTAGAAGATGTTGTTGTTATTGGAAGGAGAGAACATTTCATTTTGCGGGTGCTGTGGATGCTGGACCGGAGGAAGTCGGACCACTCGCCTGGGACTTGAAGTAGAGTGAACAGGGCTGAGGTGGGGCGGACTGCCCAGGTAAACTCCTCCTACCTGTGACAGGCTATTCTGGCGGCTGAGAGGTTTCCGTCCCTGAGGAGGCCTGGGGACCACCATCTCCTGGCCATAACATGAGCCTTGGAGACCTGTCAGCTGCTGGTCTTTAGGTGTCACAGAGCTGGGCCCTTGGCTGTGGGCTGGAGGGCTCATGACGAGGTTCTGGTTGGGGTAGGACGGATAGGGCTGGGTGGAGTAAAGATTCTGGTTCTGGTGCTGTGGGCTGTGCTGCATCATTGCTGTCTGGGCACTCATATCCATATTATCAGATACAGGAGGTGGTTTTATTCCACTCTGCTGCTGCTGCTGCTGTTGTTGTTCCTGCTGCTGCTCCCACATGAGTGCTTGCTGGGACTGTACATAGTTCCTCACCATCATTTCCTTCACCTGCATCATGGGGGTTTCTGACCTCTGCCCATCTGCAAGCGTAGCACCAGCACAGCCCAAACTCAAGCCCCCTCCACTGGGGAAGGAATTCTGGTTCTGCCCCTGAAAGTCACAGCTGGGATTGTTCGAATTCCTCATCATGACTTGGCCTGTCTGTTGTGGGTAACCCTGAGTCTGCTGGAGGAGCATTCGCTGCTGTTGGAGCTTGGCACTTTGACAGGCATTTCCAGCTCCCATCCCAGGATGGAACTGCTGCTCGGGCTTGATGATGAGTTTGTGGGTTCCATCGGGCCCGTTGTAGTGGCCTGTCTGGTTGTTGAAGTGGGCCTGTGTCTGTTGAGGCTGCAGGTTAGGATCAGAATATTGCATTCCTCGCTGGTTCTGGAGAGCATGACTGGAAGTTTGGATTTGGCTGTGGGTATCACTCCATGGGCCTCCAGCATCACCCTGGCCTATGCTCGGGTAATGGGGGCCTGAGGGGCTGAGCTGGCAGGTGCTCATACTGTACTCAGCTTGTTGGAGAAGTGTATTAGACATGCCCTCTGAGTGAACAGGCCTTGATTGGCCTATTGGATTTCCACCAGCCCTGGAAGTGACTTCCCCTCCCTGGTTCTGGTAGTGCCCCATGTAAGCCTGGTCAGGGCAGCTCAGAGAGTCGTGGCTTGGGGACAGTTGGCTTGAAAGAGGACCCCCACCTCCGACTCCTCCAAGAGTTTGATGCTGTTGCTGGTATCCCATGAAGTTTCTCTCTCCAGGGGGCATCATCATGGAACGATCCCTGGCATCAACAGGGGCAAGGTGGGGCTCCATACCTATGGCCTCCATCATTACGTTCTCTGTAATGCTAGGCGGCCGTGGGGAGTACATGTGGCGTGAAAGACTGGTGTCAGAGCCACGGTGTTGTAGCGCATTCCTTCGGCCCATCATGGCTACATTATTAAGGCTATTGAAGCGCTTGGGGAGAGCTTGTGGATCTGCTGCTGAACGAACTGGGTCGCTTGCTCGTCTGCTGTTGTTACCTGGAGCCTGGTGAGGGTAGATAACACCAGTGCCATACTCTGTGTTGGCACTGTGCCTACGTGGACCCCCTTGTTGAAGAAAAGGGGGCAGAGGTTGCCCCTGGTACTCGCTCATGGCACCTCTTCTGCCTGGAGTACCTGTCTGCTCCATATTGGGCAAAGGCGTAGGTGGTGGTCCACCAGTTGCTGCGGCATATTTGGCCTTTAGGCTGTATTGCTGGGCGGGTGTTAAATTAGGAAGACCTGGCAATCCTCCTCCTCCAGGACATGGAGCTCCTCTGCGATTGGTCTCAGGAGAGAGGGGGTCTCCCCCACTCTGCTCTGGGCCGAGGAGGTGACATCCACCCACTGCTGTTCCTCCCATTTGTGAGACTTCACTGGAGCGCCGGCTGGACAGGTAAGGAGACACCATGGAGGACCTGCGGCTGACAGTATACGCGGAGCTTAGACTGCTGGTGCCGCTGCCTCTCCTGTCATTAGAGGAGCAGCCAATCGATGTGCCACCTCCTAACTCGTGATTAGACAGCTCCATAACTCGTCGATTTGAGAGGAGTGGAGAAGGAGCGCACATTCCCATATTCTCACCTGGACCTGAAAATAAACATCAAGAAGGAGAAAACAGCTTAGAAACAGTTCATCAATACAAACCAAAATGTTCATTTAGCTGTCACACGGGAAATGTGCAACATTTTAGACTTCATCTACATAAACCAGGAATATGCCCACAACAAAGGTCTGAATAGTATTTTGTTATTTCATCACAGAACATACCAGGAAGTGATGGTAGCTTGTTGTTGATGCAGCGGCCAGGAGGGGTTGGCCTGCGTATTTGCTTCAGCTTGTCAATCTTCAGGTTCTCCAGCCTCTTCAAAGCCTGTGCCGACATTCCCATCGTTCCTCCTACACTTCCTGGCTCCCCTCCTCCTCCTCCACCAGCAACTCCATCCTCCAGTGCTGTGAGATCCTCCAGACTGCCCGCTGCATTCAGGTTCATCTCCACACCACTGTCATTGTTGTTGGCGCTCCCCAATGGAGAGCGTTCGCTACTGCAGGATGACTGACCACCAGGGCTTGGCTGGGATTTCTAAAACAGTAATGTAGTCATGTATACTTCAAATTACTGAAAACCCCTTTCAAATGGCAGAAATGTTAAGCATACACAATTTATCGCTTATAGACTAAAAAACTATGGATGCGGTGCTTTTAAAATTGGAGCTTTGTTTTTTTCTTATATATAAAAGACATTGTAGGCCATAAATAAAAGGCATCACTCACCAGAGCAGTCTCAGGAGCCAACAGTTTGCAGTCCTCCCTGCGTGTCTCCTCTTTCTCCAGCAGCAGTTCGGAGCTCTGGCCTCCAGGCGTCATAGCTGAACCAGGGGGTCGGGGTCCTGTGTCTCCACGATGCTTCTTTGTGATGTGAGCTTCGGGGCCATGCACCGTCTTCACATGTTTGCGCAAAGAGCTTGGATCTGTGTACCGCTTAGTACAGCCGGGGATCTTACATACATAAGGTTTCTGTACAAGAGAAAAGTGTCTGTCAGTATAGACATTTTATTTGTGTGTACAGTCCTGCATACCAAAACTAACTTTGCTGCTACTGAAAGGGTCTCTATACTTTACATTATGGACTTTCATAATATTTGCATAAGTGTGAATCTCTACCAGATTCCTATATTAAATTGTTGAATTACCTCTATACTAACTTATGTAATGTGAAAATGAATAACTTATCTGTTGGAAAGACAAAGTATGGTTTAGTACAATATCACTATTGTTCAAACTAGATTACTTTATTACTTCTCGGTGGTGTACACTATAGTACCTCATTGGAGTGAGTTCGGTTCTGGTGTTTGGCCCGGTCTGAAGCATTGGAGAAGGCCTTGTTGCAACCTTCATGTTCACACACGTATGGTTTCTCTCCAGTGTGAGAGCGCAGGTGGGTTTTCAAATTCTCCAGGCGAGAGTAGGCCTTATTACAGCCCTCAAACTAAAACAGAAATATGTGTAATGGTTTTCCAACAACAGACTAGGAGCAATAACTGTTACTATTAAACTATAAACTAACAAACATAGACAGTCTATGAAAGTTTGAAACAGTGTTACAGAGGCAGAGGACACTCACAGTGCACTTGTGTGGCTTCTCTCCTGTGTGTCTGCGCATGTGAACCACCAGCATGTACTGGGCTTTGAAAGGCCTCTGCTCTCGAGAGCACTCCTGCCAGTGACACACAAACTCCTTCTTCTCTCCATGGATGTGCTCATTGTTGATGTGCTGTTGAGACAAATACAGTGAGCCATTAATAATCACAGTGGTATACCGTAATCAACCTTTTTTACTAAAATGCTGTATTTTTCCTGCTTTTTTGGTCTCTCCATTCTACAATATCTATCAGCTGATCAATCTCTTACGTGAACCAGCTGGTCTTGTGTGTCAAATTCCTTGCTACAGCTCTCCCAGTGGCAGTTGGTTTCATAGATGGCCTCTTGTTCAGGCTTCCCATCTTCTTTGTCCAGGTCATCTCTGCCATCCAGGAGACCCAGGAGAGGGTCCTGATGAAACATAAACATACAGACCAGAAATTCGTGGCTCAGGTTTAGAAAATATTGTAACACTACAACAACTTCACTTACATGTGACACAGGCAAATCTGATTTGTGCATATGTATTCGACAAATCTAATGCCAAAACTAAAATGTAAATGTGAATAAGAGCGTTTCTGTACCTGAGTGCCAGTGGAAGAGGGACTGGCCACATCTCCCTCTGACCTCTCCTCCAGGCTCTTCACATTCATGCCATCCATCACACCTCCCAGCCCTGGCTCTGTCTTTAGCTATAAAGCAAAACAAAGGTTTTCATTCTCCTTAACAGATGTAGCTTCCTATTTCCCACCTCCAATCCATCTTCCCCCAGCTGTCAGAAGCAGAGGGTGCACTGACACGGATTTGCGGTGACTGCTTTGTAAAGTGAGCGAGAGAGCCGTCTTACATGTCCATGCTTGGGCGGAGCGTGGAGCCGAGGATTGTGGGGAGGTAAGCGGGAAGCCTGGCAGGGACCCAGAGGCGTCCCCCCGCCTCCTCCATACATGGAGCCTTGTTGCCTCGATTGGCAGTTTATATTGCTGGAATAGCCGAGGGACGGGCTGCATAGTAACAGACAAAAGAACATGATGAAAACTCAGAGGTACTCAGATCAATCAAAATTATACAACCAGTGGCCAATTTGCTGAAATATTACAATACAGGCTGTAAGGATGGCTTTAAGGATTATTACTCAGACTTGATGGTGTTTGAAATTGGGAAATAAATGTTGGGTGATAACAAGTAGTGGTGGGATGTGGCCAAATGAGCAAAGAGGAACTAACTTCATACCTTAAAGCCAAACATTGTAAGGCTAGTTTAATATCATGGACTGTGCAGCAGATGAGTATTAGACTTACATGTCTGATGCAATGAATATGGATGATTATTTTTAATGCATTTTTGTGCTTAACGTAGAAGAAATATCTGACCTCATGGCGCTCACAGAGAGGTGGCCATAGGAACTGGCCCCATTGGGATTGCAGCGAGAGTTGACAAAGGCCACCAGGGAGTTGGGCGATGTTCGAATCACAGTCTGTAGGTCTACACTGGCATCAGACAGAGGAGAGATGGACAGGGCTCTCTTTTTACTGAGCTTCAGCATGGAACGAGGGGTGGAGAACCTCGAGCCTAAGGAGGAAGAGGGGACAGCAAGAGGGTTAGCTTCGGGCAAGATTAGTATAATGATCTATATAAAAAACCATGGGGAGTGTTAACTTACCATCACCTGAGCCAATCTGATCAGAGTTGGACTGAATCTGGCAGAAGTTGTGATGAGAGGACATCATGTTGTTCTGGTTACAGTAGGGGGTGCTGTTGCCACCTGTTAGACATTAAGGAGAGACAGAAACAGTGAAACACACCACTGCAAAGATATACATCAACGTATTTTAAATTAGTTAGGGAGACAAATGGTTTCTGGGCTCACAGTGTAGCCACTGACCACATGTTCAAACTCCCAACTACATATCATGCTGACCTGCAGACTATTAATTCAGCGGGAAAGGATAGCCACTTGTATTGCCGTTCACTACGCAGCAATCATTTTGCCATTTTAAGTTTTAGATACAGCTGCAAGAATCTTAAAAATCTAAAATCTCTTCTGAAAATAAGGAAGAGAGACAATTGTCTTGGAGTTTTTTTTATAGAGGGACAGAATTGAACTGGTAAGGTCAGTGAAGCAGCATTAACACAAAGGGATTGTAACACCATGGATCAGCATCCACACTAGTAGCTTCTTTGAAACAGCTGAACTCACTTCAGACCTGATTCTTCATGTGTCAAAGACCAGACACCTGACATTACTAGATATATATACAGCACATTATTATACAAAAGCTGCAACAGTAATCAGCTGCCATCTGTTCAAAATTCATATTTAGATTCACTATTTACATATTTTATGTTTACAGGGTCTGTTTTCTCTCCTGTTCATCTTAAATGAAGAGATAAATTTAAATCAGTTCAATCTGCTGTTTCTCTGCAGAGTAACAAACAACATTTATATCACAGCAGTACAACCGGCCTTCTGTTGACTGCCGATCTTTCCTATTGCAGAAATCTGGACGGTTCTTACTCAGTGTCTCAGGTGTCTCTAAGTCCAAATCAGTAGCAGCTGTGGGATTAAAGAGATGTAAAAGATACTCTGACTCACCCTCTGTGGGCGGCATGCCCCTGTGGCCCATCATACTGTGTGGCGGTGGGGCCTGAGGGGGTCTCATATATTGATCCATGCAGTGGCCAATCCCCTGTCCTGGTCCTGATCCATGATTCATACTGGGAGTCATGGGATTGTACATTGTGCGACAGTCCTGGGGAGGGCCGTTGAGGAGCGGGGCACGCAGCGAGGACACATCACTGTATGGAGACTGGTCTGCTGGGACCAGGCTGCAAATATCAAAGAACCACAAGAATAAATGATCAAGAAACTATTTTAAATTATTGTGAGAAAGGTGCACTGCATGTAAAAATAGTAGAATACAGTGCATTTGTTCATGTCTGCTGGTCTGTAAATGTCACAGCATCCAAGACGCAACAAATGTGCCTCTTTCCTGTACTTATGATTTCTGCTTCTCAGTAACTGACTCAATAACACCACTGCTTGCATTCTTCAATAGCGTTACGCCACTTTACCTGATGAAGAACCTTTTTGAGCTTGAAATGTTGTACTTTTTACAATGTAAGAAAATATAGGAGAAGTTCAAGAGTGTTTCGAGTCACTGAGAGCTAGAAAGCAATACAGAAGAACATATTCACAAATAGAAGGTGAGTAGATTCAGGACCAAGGAAATAAAAACATCTAAAAAGACATGATCATAAATAAATTAATACATTCATACATGTTTACCAAAAATTATTGTGCAAATAATTGAATAGGCAATAAATATTGAAAGTATATTCTATTTTTCTTTGTTTCACGAGTCACTTTTAAGTCCAGATAAGTGAGAGATTTTGCTATTTGGAAAACTTCTATTAATACCAGCTTATCTACAAACTAAAGCGTATGAGCTCTCTTGTGATGTCTCTTTCTAGCCACTAGATGGGGTGTAGCCCCTATCATGGTTCACACTGTGGAAACTTACTCATCCGGGTTTTCCCCTACCAAACTAGAGAAGGAGCTTCATTGGAACTTTCCAGCCCTCTCATGAATTTCAATGTTTTCTCTGACCTTTCTTCAGTCTCACTGGTTAGTTCAAAATCTGTCTCCCCTGTTCTTTTTCCTCTTTCTCTCTGTCCCTCTCGCTCCTCTCCTAAAGGGGCAGACTTCATCTATCCACCTTCTCCTAAGTCGTCCTTTCAGTTCTTTAATTCTTTCAGCACACCGTGTATTCCACACAGGAGCTTAATCTGTCCTCTCTAATCCACTGTGCTGGTTCCCCCCTGAACCTACCTCCCTCCTTTCTCCCTTTCTCCTCTCCCATTCATCCCTTCTGTTCTACTTCTCTGTTTCTAACTCTCTCTATACCCCCTCTGTCCTTTCTGTCACTTTCTATCCCCTCTTCCTTTCTCCCTCCTCCTCCCGCTCCTCTGTCTCTCTCTGTCCTGCCCGGCCACCTTTCTCTCCATCTCTCTCTGTCTCTCCCTCATTCTGGGTAACCTGAGCGGGGCGCGAGGCAGTCATGCAGAGCGCAGCGGGGCCTGGTCAGCCTGTAATTAGCAGCTGTCAGAGAGAGGCCGAGTCCACCCGCAACCTGGGTGGCATGAGGAAGGGAGGGAGGGAGGAGGGGGAGAGGGTGGAGAGGGGGAGGAGTGAGGGGCTGAGCTAGCACTGTGTCCATAACAATTGCAACGAGACCTGGGCTTCTGCACCCTCAGAATATCTGTGAGATTAAAATAGGAACATCCCTGCCTTCGAGAGAGGGACTGCTGTGATTGTATGGTTGTGTGAGGTGAGGAGAGTGGAAATAATTCAAAATTTTAGCTAATATTATGTCATAACATGAAAAGATTGATATTAAGACTTGAAGCAGAGGGAAACAGCTAACTTGGCTCTGTCCAAAGTTAAAAGATGTGCTAACTGGGGTACCCTAGTAGAGTCTGAATCCGATCCAAGCCTTTTGCTTTATATCTTTTCTCCTCTCTGTCCTGCCTTTCCTGTCTATTTTCCTGTACTATCCAGTACAGCAGCAAATGCCCAAAAATATATCTAAAAAACGTGCCAGTGTGCCAAGTGCCAATGGGTTGTGCCATTGTGCCCATACAGACATATAAAACCTGTGCCCACGATTATATCTGCAATAGAGGCATCGGGCGGATGGATGACCTGTTGTTTGCTAAGAAGCAGCTCAAACATGATAGCCTGCATTCATCTGCTGGGCCCATATATTAACCAATATTAGCACTTACAGATTTGTTATATTGTTAAATATGCTGTTGCTATGTTGACTGATAAATAAAGAAATTGCGGCACAGAAATGCCAGTAATTGTTGAGGTAGCTCAGAACCAATTGACATTACATAATTTGAGTATGTTATTGGTTTATTTATAATATTGGTCTATATATTGTTATTAGATTCTTTTGACCCTTAGATACCCACATCCATACCCACCTCAAAAATCTAGCATTGGTTGGGGTCAATGTGTCATCTTAAAGTTATTAGTAGGAGCATTTCTGAAGTTTGGACTGAGCTTTTTCCCACTGTTTTCTTTCTTTATGCTAAGCTAGGTTAATCGTGTCCTCACTCTTGCTCTCTACTTGATGTTCAGACATGAGAGTGGTATCAGTCTTCTCATTTCACTCTTGGAAAGACAGCATATAAGCATATTTCCAAAACTAAAGAAAACTTTTCTTTAAATTCTCTCATGTGTAAAATAGTTGTGGAATTCACTCTAATGATAATTAGAGGTTTAAATGCAGCCACATAGTAATGAGTGAGGATGTAGCACATGCTGACTGCTGTCTTACCCTCTGGAGGGCTGGCTGGGTGAGGTCTCGTAGTGATACAGCCCCTGGTGTGGCTGCATGTCCACTGGCATTGGAGCTCCGAGACCTACTGCTCCCCTTACACCCTGGACCTGACACACAAAGACAAGGACACGGTTTAGGTTAAGGAGAAGAAAATCAAACAAACCCAACCAAACTAAACTCCACCAGAAAGAAAAGGCAAATAGACAAAAACAATTGTGGTTATGAAAAAAAAGAAGAATACGTAGGATGTTAATAACAGACCAAACCAAACCAAGGAAAACACTTCAAGGGCAAAATAAGCTCTCTCAGAAAAGCTTGAGTCATATTTATCTTAAACAGAGCTGGTACAAACTACTTAAATCCATCACTTAAGTAAAATTAGAACTGTAACCAATGACGAAATAAAATGAAACACAGTAGAAAATACACCATTCAAAGTCAATGAATTGCAATTAATTTCAGTTAAACTATTTTTAACAGTGTACTTTCGGAGCACTTTAAGGTCTCTAAGAAGGCACAGATACATTGCTAAACAATTCAGAAAATCTAGAGTAAAGAAACTACAGTGCTAGAGTTGCAAGCAATTATAGAAATATAAGGATCAAAAGCTCAATATTGGATAACTTAAACATAATGTAAAGTTAACATTAATGTCCTCTAAATGGTGGCTTGAATTGATGTAAGGAATAGATGGTATCGGCACAAAAGGACAACTCTCGTTGTTACAGAGACTTTAAAAGCAGGTCATGTGATGGCACCGATGTGCCCTGACACACTCCTACAGATTAGACAAAACCCCTGTGACACTAACAGCGGGCTTGGCTGTAATCTCTCTTCTCTAAACAGAGTCGTGCACCTCAAACACTGCTGACAGACACTGAAAACCTGCCGCACCTTCTCATCCTACAAAAGTAATGATCAACATGGAAACGACATACAGGAGAAGAAAATCAGGCATTTGCCGTGAAGCTTAAAAGACAAAGAGTTTTAGGGGAGCTAGCAACACAAACAGAGACAAAACTTAAGTAGAACAAAGCTGCCTTTTGTATGAAACTCATATTGAGATGGCATCTTTCAGCAAGAGAGCAGGTGTAAGGTAATTCTAGCTGAGAGATCATGAGAACAAGCACCTGCTCATTACATCCAACCACATCAGTGCAGGTACTAATAGTCAGGACTGTGGGCTCTTACATGGTTACAGAGGTAATTAGGACCAAAAAATGACTGCATGTCATAGCTACCACAAATGGAAAAAAGCCCAAAATGTGTTCATAAACGACTTGATCATCTTTGAAATCAGTTCATTCAAATATATACTGCATTTTAAAATCTGACAGAACCATTTTTGTTGGTAGATATATATATTTTTTTACCTTTTAATCCTAAACATGCCCGTGTTAATGTGTCTTATTTCCTGTATTTCCTTTTTTAATGTGCTCTGTAGGAATTTTTTTTTTTAAATGGACCAATAATTGCCTATTGATTAAAAAAAAGAGTTTACACCAGTTCTTTAACTCTGCGTTTAAATCCATGCCATCCATGTGGAATTCAAACTATCACATTGCTGCTATTCATGTGACAAGTGCTCAAACCCAAACTGGGAAAGCTCCTGTCCACTGCAGATGAAAGCTCTGTGGTTTGAGTGTAACAGGTTGCCAGGCCTGTTATGTAGTAGCACAAGTGTTAAAAGGGCAGTAGGGACCTATTTAAGCCCACAAGCCACAGGGGGGATTTGATACGCAAAGTTAGCCAGTGGCTAAATGATGTGGGCGGTCCGGAGCTAATTGCACATATTCAGCGCTGTCTTTGGACGTGTGTATGATGATTAGCCGGAAGTGCTAAATAGAGATCTCTCCGAGCACCTCAGCTGTCCAGAAGCAATAAATACCAAGAAGCGGGTCGCCAGACAGCCTGACACACACATACACACATACTGACACACCTGTCAGTCTCGCCGGGGGGTAGCATAATAATCCAGTGGCCACCATGTCTACAGAGTGTGTGTGTGTGTGTGTGTGTGTGTGTGTGTGTGTGTGTGTGTTTGTGTGTGAAAGAGTGAGTGTGACTGAATATACCGAAGCAGTTTGTACTGTGTAAGCCCAGTGGCAGGTGTGTATGAGAAGAGAGATTCAGAGACAAGTGTATGCAGTGCAGTGTGTGTGTGTGTGTGTGTGTGTCTGTGTGTGTGTGTGTGTGTCTTGAAGAGTGTGTCTGACATGATAAATAGCGGTGGATCTCAGAGTAAGAGTGAATAATGTATGAGACCACCTGCACATAAGCAAGCTGGAATTTTTTTTGAAAAATATGTTTGCGAGTATGTCTCCAGGGAGCAAGGCAGCGAGTGAATGTGTGAGTGTTACTGTAGCAGCTCCATGTACACACACTCAACACTGTGTGTTGTGTAATTAGTTTGCATGGCACACAGCTCATGCTCTTATTCAGGGAATTACTGTAAAGTAAGTGCAAAACGTGGAATAAATCAACAAAAATAAATGTTTACCGAGTCTGAGCTGAAGTCATCTGAGTACAAATTACATTTATGCACATTTTTTTTGATAGAAAATACGTTAAGGTTACATTGCTTACCCTTATAGAGAGGAAACATTTCTAGTGAGCATATCTCCAAATACAATATCCACTCATGACAAATGAAGAATGACATTGTTTTCTATAGTTTATATTTAGGCGCCCAAAGCACTTGGACAAGATGAGAGAAGAGAGACCAAAACGTCAGACAATAAAACTCAAGTGCAAATATTGATGGGTTACTATGGAAGCAGGAAACTTCTACAAAATTTTTATTATACTTACTGATGACTTTCAGGTAGAAAAACAACAAGGACAAATCCCATATATGCAATATAACATGCATATATTGGTATTTATCTACTGTATATGTACATGCATGTAGAGATAAATGTATTTCTGTAGAGAATGAAGTGTATATAGGTGGATGACTCCATGTATGCATGGTGCTGACACAGGTGTCGTGGCATTGTGCTATTTTTGGTCAATATTTTGTGAGAAACTCTGAGGGAGTATGCTACCCGGTGTAATTTTGTGGTGCTGGGTTTTAGAGGGATGGGGCAGACGCATATTAAAAACCCCAAGGCCATAAATCAAACGGCTAAATAAACAAGTCTACTCCACTGCGGCACAGCGAGCTGGGCAGGAACCAAGGAGCTGAGGATGAAGACAGGATGTCCAGCCACTTTGTACACCCAAAACCTCTCCATTCAAACACTCAAGGTTCACAGCCCTGCAACATCACCGCCTCATACAAGTAAGCCACACCTAAAAGCCAGACATCTCTAACCTCTACACACGGTTACTTCGTCCTCAACATCATCCACCATATATGGAAATGTGAGGACACCACGGAGACAATAGCAAACACTCGAGTTGCGTTTATTTTAAATACAACTAAAAAATACTATTATCATTGATGAATCTATAGTAATAATTCAGCCTAAAGAAATCTGACAAAAAGGCCACCAATATCACAAACACCAGTGATGATTGGCTAATTGAATTACCTAAGCCATCTACTGAGTAACTAATTATTTCAGTGGTTGAGGTGTGTTTTGCTAAAGAACAAATGTACCATAATGCCCTGCAAATCACATTTTTGTTGTATGAAGGCCCAAAAGTGATTTCTACGTCGTCACCTTTCAGGGGAAATCTGTTAAAGTGGAGCTCCACTGTTCTGTACGATTTTTCCGGAGAAATAAACTGATGGATTTCTTTTTCTTCTTGCTTGTTGTTGGATGGTATCCTGAATGGATGATATTAGCTGAGCTTACCTCAATTACTGGATATTTTTAAACAAGCCCGAGAAGTCCTGCGGTCTAGCCTAATAAATTTCCATTCCGGCTTACCTACTTGCTCACCAAACCGACACAGCTTACCACCAATAAATAAAATACGGCTCGTATCCTTAATGGACTATTACTCATTCACTGTCTGAAGCCCAACCACTGCACTCTAAGCACTCTGCAAAAGTTGATACTAAGTACAACAGCAGATCTGACATATTCTTCCCCATACAAATTAAAAGTTGAATGTACCCTTACTCAATTTAACACATTCAGCAGTTTACATGGTCTGGTATGACCAGTACTTTACACTCTTAGCTAATGTTAACAAACCTAAGATAGATAAACACTATTTACAGTATATTTCAGCATCACTGTTTGCCAAACGTCACTCTTACACATGCACTGCAACCCTGAACTTATCTAGACATCACATAAATAAAGTGTATGTGAGAACACGAGTATTTGAATCAGTTGGACCCGACATTAAACAGACTTTACTCTGCCAGCTCGTACAAACTCTATGTAATGTCCAATGGAGCCCACGTGTAAATAGAGCAGGCCAGTAGGTGTGTCGATGATGTTTCGATCACGCTACTGGAGCGAAACTGGAAGAATACAAACATCTAAAAGGGTGAAGAAGAAGGATCATTTACACAAAAATTCAGAGGAAAACATCTGCTAACTGGAGAGAACAACATGTGCAAAAGGGCACCTCCGGACAATAGCTGGAGCTCATATGAGAAAATGTCTCAAATGATGAACCGTAGTGTAAGAAGGAATGAGTCATTAAGTCGGTGAACTGATCATTATATATCTAAAAGAAGTGTGCTTACATTAGCTAACCAGTTGCCACCAGTTGCTACTGGTCATACCAGACCAAGTAAGGCCATAGCAACAAAACCTGGGCGTATTGTATTAGGCAACGGTGTGTTTTAGTTCTTATGAATTCACCTTTTCACCAATAAGAAGAAGAATATGTAATTGACTCTTTTAAAAGTTTAACAGTCTCGCTTTAAGATACCAAACCACGTTGTATTTAATTCCAAACTTAATTTTATTCTAGTGCTGTCTGATGACATTAAAGTGTAATATTACCTTGACTATTACTCCAAAAATCCACACACCATAAACTCCACATGTGTAGTAGCCTACTTGTTACGTGGCTTCGGCCGGTTTGTCTAATGGCTTTTGGTATTTGTTCGTATACGTTCCACAAACTTCAGCTCTCAGGTTATCGTTTGTATTTGCGGTATACAAAGAGAAACATTGTTTAGTGTTGCACGGTTTGGCCATTTGTGACATTCCCATAAAGCGTCGGTCCTCCTCCCTCTGAGGACGTCTCCAGGGAGGACAGACATTTCCACAGGTCACTGCTTGTGTCAGACAAAAGCCCTGATCCGGCCCTTCTCTGCTCTGCTCCTACACTCCTCTACTCTTGGGTGTAACACTAAACTGGGGCTCACACATATCCCCCCCTGCTCCCTCCCCAGCCTACGTAAAAAGCGGCATTTAATGACAGCCCCTCTCCTCTTAACCTCATTTCTCCTCCACTCTCAGATGGGAATGTGAGTATGCGGTGTGTGTTTGTGTGTGTGCTGATGTGTGTGCTCTCATGCGTGTCTTTGCTGGATAATCTATTACTCAGAAAACAGCCTAAAGAAAACCCAACACACATCTTTGGAACAGGTCCTGCAGTGTAAACACCCATCTGAGAGTGTTTTGTCCGTCTTTCTCCCCCACCCTCTCCCTCAGTCCCTACTTTCCTCCTCTCATTCTGCCTTTTCCATAGCTCAGTATCACTATCTCTGGCTATCTCCCTCTCTCTTCTCCCCCGCTGCCTCCACCCTCTCTCTCTCCCTCTCTCTCTCTCTGCGCTCATTCCGGCTCTTGCGACCTCTCCCTCGCCCCTCCCCCTCGTGGCGGAGCTGCAGTCGAGGTGGGTGTTCTCTGGCTGTTATGACTTGAGAGACGATAATGGCAGCTATAATGTAGCCAGCCGTTCCTGATGTGGCTGGGCTTGTGGGGGATTCTGTTGTGTTAAGGCTGGAGACTGAGCGAGGGAGGGAGGGGGGGGAACGAAGGCGGGGCTTGGGCCCTCAGCCAACCACAGTCCGGCTTCTACCTCATTCTCCTTTTTCATTTTTTCTCTTTCCTTTCTTTCTCTCCTCACCCACCCGACTTTTTTTCTAGCCCTGTTGTTTTCCTTCAGTGGTAAACTTTGTTTTTAAATTCTGGCTTTGTTTTTGTAACCCCTCCACCCAACACAGGCTCTCCTCCTTCCCTGCTTTTCTCCCCCACCCTCCCAGCCTCCCTCCCTACCCTGTGTTTTTACCCCTTTTACCCAGACTCTGTGAATTCCTCACAGCTGCTGTAATGTGATGGGGGCCAATGGTGTGACCACCGAAAGGCCACAGGGCTGGAGACATCACTGTAATGTACAATAAGCCCTATTCACTGACCTGCTGCAGCGAAGATTAATGTCATATCTGCTTGAACAGCTACTTTGACTTTTATTCAAACTGCTTTCATTCCTGTTAAGCCAAAATATTCCCAAAGATACCGAATAAAAATAAGAGTCATTGTGAAGCAAGCTATTAAATGGGCTGGGCAATAATACAACTTTATTTTGACTTAAAGTGTATTGTGATGATTTTATCATGTCATGTTAGAACTGAGCTGCACAAATGAGCAATTCCAAGACACCTTGTCTACATCCATTCATTTAATACTAAGTGTCCCTCTGATTCAACTCTTTCACTTCTTACTTTCTAATCTTAATGTATTAACGTTGAATGCCTGCACACGTCTTAAATATCAGGGACAAAGGTGGAAATGGTCCAAGACTTGAGTCCAAACCAAAGCAAAACTACAATTTAGTGTCTGTTTCATACCCAGACAGACGTGTAGACAAATGTAGACACGCAAACATAAATAAGTAGATTAAAAGAAATATATATTGCTTTCCTGCACACTGGTCAGCACAAGTTTATTGAAAATGTGCCATTTCAGTCATGAACCTTTGCATGAAGAGGTTAAATAAAGTATTGCATACAGTCTATATAGGAGGGGCAGAAATGTATGGATTAGATAAATGGTAATGTTGGGGAAAACACCCCCCAAAATTAAAAGTTATGGATCTGAAATTGGTGCGTGTCCTGAGTGAATCTCCCTCACATGATTAAAATACTTTTAAAGATCTCGGGTTCAAAAGGGGAAGACTACAAACTTGCCAATTGGCAGTTATGGTGAGAAAGAAGAATCACTGAAGCCCTAAACTAATGTTTACTACACTTGCACTGCGGTTTAATACCATCAACACCATGGCCTGCATTTTTAACCCCACTATTCACACCTCACGTATCCCTGTACTGTAAACTGCGGGCTGAGGAGGCTGTGGTGCTGATGTCTCACTGCTGGGGTTCTCACCTTGTCAAAATGGCAGAATGAAACGTTGATCCCTTGTTGCTACACACACGGAGTGACTGATGACAGACATCGAGGCACTAGAGGGCTCGAGTGCGGCAGCTCGACGCAACTACAGACAGTAGAAGCGGAAGTGAAATTGTGCAGAGTAGAAAAGAGTAGAGCGCACACAGCAAAAAACGACACCTGATGAGCCTCTGGTGAGCTGATTTTCTTAAGTTTAAGCAAGGTGAAAGCCATTTTCTTAGGAAGAGTAGCAGCATGAAGTGTGTAGAGAAGAGGTAAAATTCTAGCTAAATACACTGGCAAAGAACCAATTAAGGTGCAAAAAGTACCATAATTTACTCAGGCTGCTTTGTAGTCACATGTAGAGCAACACACTGCACAGTCGTGATTACTGGTTTACCACTTTTCTAACTGTGTGCTTGATCAGTCAGAGACTTGACAGTGTTTGTTTTAAGATTAGGGGTGGTTCACCTCTCCTTGTTTTCATTTGCCTGCACAAGCACAGTTTTGTACTGCTGGCCAATGAGCAGCTTCACTTTCTCAAAGGTGCTGAGATGTTTAACATTTGTCAGTTCTGGGATTTCAACCAACAACTCTATTAAGAGCACAGGCGCAGAGCTACTGAGACATGGGAGAGTGTTTCCTTCCTCTTTGGTCCCTCCATAGCTCGCTGTTCCTCCACTCCTCCACTGTTTCTCTCTCCTCTCTTTTCAGGCCACCCACCCGCCATCCTGTACATACCTGTGGTTTCCTGTACCCCGCTCCTCTCCTCTCCTCCCCTCCCTCCTCTCTCTTTACCTCCAGCCTCTTTTCCTCCTCCCACACACCTTCCTCCCCTCTCAGTCTGCCAAGTAACATCAAACTTTTGTCATGTCTTCCCCTATTCTTCTTCTTCTTCTTCTTCTACTAGTACTTCTTCATGTCAGTGTATCAGGTAGGTATTGCCCCAACCACAAATATTTCTTTGAACTCCTTTTAAGGAGGAGAAGCCGAGGAAACAGGGGGAGGAAAAAAAGAAGGAGAAGGAGGAATGGATGGATAAAGCAGATGAGGAGAGGTTGATTCACACAGCTGGCTCCCAGCTGTAGACTGAGGCAGGAATACTCCATCTATAAACAACTAGGAGCCCAACCCCCATTTTCAAGAAAAGAGGAACAGCTTTGTCATTGTAAATCGAGCTAAGCACTCCTCTTCACCTTTTACCAGCACTCGAGAACGTCACACACCTACTTGTTGCTCTTTTCCTCCCATCTTTTTTTTGCTGCTCTGTATATTTTCCCCACTCTTTTTGCCCACTCTACCCATCACTACTGAGGTTATGCTGTCACTGTAGCAGATAATCAGGGTGTTGTAAACCCTCTCCAGTCAATCATCTCCACAACAAAAGGAAAACGTCCTCTGCAGATATTCACTGGAGCTGGCTGCTATACACTGAAACAGGGACCAGCACCAGGGAACAGAAACCAGATAATAATCTGTTCAGTTTATAGAAAGACCGCAGTGATTATAAGAAAAATAATAATCCTAACAGTCTTGGGTGGGCAGGCGATATTTATAGCCGGCCTGCTGCTACTTATATTCCTTAGCTGTATAACACAGCTGGATGTGAGGGAGGAGAGAGAGGAGGTGGAAAACTCGTGAGGAAAAAGAGACAGAGGAAAGGGAGACAGAGGGGCTCCGGGGAGTGGAGGGGGAGAGAGTGTGTGTGTGTGTGTGTGTGTGTGTGTGTGTGTGTGTGTGTGTGTGTGTGTGTGTGTGTGTGGGCGGATACCGAACGCATGTGTATAGCTGAGACAGACAAAGAAAGGCAGAGAGGCACAGACAGAGAGAGAGTACACTACGCGAGGCTGTGTCTTTTTTTTTTTTTTACGTGTTTATGTGTGTTTGTATTCGGTGTGTGGGAGAAACCGCTGCGCCGTCCCTTAAAACGACGACAGCAGGAGATGAGGCCTGCAGGCCACCAGACGAGCACAGTGACCACAGCTCTGAGAGCCTCTCACCGAAGGGAAACGAGGAGAAATATGGCACAGACAACACCACCACCATAAAACTGACTGGGCAGATTTAATCAAGAGGAAGCCGCGTGGAATTTCTTGACTGCTAAAATGTCATTACTGTGTTTTTTTGTTTCAGGGTCTGAAAGGCATTTGCTGTGCATGAAAACAACAATATGGATGGACAGGGAGATGTTACACTAATGTGTGGATTTGATGGCAGGGTCAGCCTGATACTACAAAAGATACTGTGAAGGCAATAATTATATATATATATATATATATATATATATATATATATATATATATATATATATGATACAAATGTATATGTACACACTAAAATGATACTTTTCAGTACCTTCATTTCTTCATGTAGGAAAATATGTGAAACTTCTCAATATATCAGTGTTAAATGTTGTCTTACTGTGACAGTTGAAAGTTATTTCCAAAGTAGAAGAAAAATCCTATAACATAAGCAACGACCTGAGACCTTCTGTACGTTTCTTAATTCAAACAACATAAATCTGGTTAAGGACTAAATAAACAGGAGTGAAAGTATTTATACAACTGAAACATTTCAGTTGGTGCTTAAGGTTCAATAACCATCTTAGCGTAAAACACAGAAAGAATAAGACACTTGCCTCTGAACAACATCAACATCACTAACCAGTTAAACTTGTACTCTGGTCTGCAATCTTTTACGTTCCTCGCTCCTTTCAGTATTCGTACCATCTGCACAAACTGAGCTGTCACAAATTGAAGTCTCTGTGCTGTAAGAGCAGATGTTAGCTTTAACGTAAATGTGTGTGTGGACAGTGGAGCTGAAGGTCCAGCTTCTAACTGGGCCTCCTTTCTGGGTTCTTCACCAGGAATTCTGATACATCTGACTGCACATCATGAGCAAATCATGTTGTTCTTCACAGCAAACCTCTTGTCTTTAACTTTGTTTTTAGCTCTCTCGCTCTCCTCGGCATGTAATCTGTACTTAAATTTGTCCCAGCGGCTGAGCACACGTGTGGAGACTTGTCTTCATCAGTTCACAGTTGTATGAATAAATGTGCACGCCTTCGTGCATCTGTGTGTGTGTGTGTGTGTGTGTGATAAGGGTCATTGCATTACACAGTGTTATATCATCACATTCACCTTATGCTCTTCCTCAGTTTGCCTCCTCACCCTCTGACCTCTATATTTTTCGCTGTATTTGCTCCCATTTTCTCCTCCCCTCGCTCCCCTCGTCTACCTTAAGGCCAAAGAAAAACGTCATCACAGTTTTTTTCAGTTTGATGCCTGTGTTATCTGTGTTTTTGCAATGTGAAACAACACATGCTGTCCTCCACAGAGAATGTGCTCCAATTTGTCTCAGTCCACAACTCATCTCCCATACGTGCCCACTGGGAATCTGCAGTCAACTATAAATCACCAGAGAACTGGTGACTGCTGCGATCTGGTGACACATTTGTTGATGCAAAACAGTAGGGATGAAAATGATGTTCTTCTTTTTCATTCTGTGTGTCATTTACTTAGACAAACCTCAGCAATTTACACAGTGAACAAATTACAGAGAAACTATTTGGAGACATTAAGTGAAACGTATGCTTCTCCTGTGTGGTCCTACTCAGAGCTGCTGACTTCATAACTAATATATCGCAGGCGTTTAGTTTAATACCCAGATGTTGGTAGGGGCAAGGCATCCGGGCCTGCAATGGCTTTTAATTGGCTGGGATCCCTGAGCTGATGTTTGGGGCTTAGCATGTGACTCAGGGAGACACACATGCACAGACACACACACAGGCAAAATCGCCCACACACACACATGCACGCACACGCACAAATGAATAAACACACTTTCCCTGAACGAATGAAAGGCTTGGCCGGGATCTTATAGGGCGTCAGGCTCACATGCTGTCAGGAAGAGACGAGTCATGGCTGTCCAGAGCAGTCTACAAACTAAACAAACGCAGACAACACACACACAGACGCACACACAAACACACACTCGTGCACATACACACACAGAGTTACATCTTTGAGATCCCAGGACTGACTGACGCCACGTCGCTGACGTTAGTGCCCAGCAGAAGCCATGATGATCTGCTGAGCAGATTATTATAGAGTGAAATAAAAAGATAGATCTGGGGGGGGGGGGGGGGGGGTCCTGCGACAATATGTCAATTTGCACATCCAAACAGGCAAGGGGATTTTTAGTGTGTGTGTGGGTGTGCGTGAGTGTGTGTGTGTGGGTGTGCGTGAGTGTGTATGTGGGTGTACATGAGTGTGTGTGTGTGTGTGTGTGTGTGTGTGTGTGTGTGCGCGTGGGTGTGTGTATGTGTGTTGGGAGACAGAGAGTGTGTTTCAAGTTCCCAGCAGGGCTGTAATTAAGTGGCATTAACATAACTAAAAGGCAACAAATCAGCTAATCAGCTGGCTGTGAATTGGGGGGGCTGAGGAGCTTAAAACACACACACACACACACAAGCTGATTCTTTCACACACTCATACAAACGACTAAAATAAAAAGGCAGTTCTGAAGCCACATTTTAGTTTCTGCACTCAAATAAACAGACGCACAAAAGCGTGAGATCAAGAACATATGAGGAATTTCAACAATCTTAACTGCAGCTAATTTGAGTTGATTGTGAAATCAATCCTTAAGTTGGGAACACATTTTACAAGATTATCTAATTTGTAGTTGTGGGAGACCCCACACATAAAGACTTAATGTCCTCCCCAGTTTTGTCACGTATTGTATCTCACTGAAGTGCAAGCACCACATGCACATTACCCAAGATTTCAGACTGACTTCAGGACTGTGATTCAGACTTTTCTTTTGATTCCTCTGAGCAGCCACTTGGTGTGCGGACACAAGTCGTCCACCACTTGCTTAGTGCACACTACTAGACATTCACGTGGAAAACAAAAGGATGGAGAACATAATCTGGCTCTGAATGAGGCTGACTGAGGAAACTGGAGGTGAGCGTACGTGTAATTTGCTGTTCTTTGCAGGACTTCTACTTCTGTTTGTGTTTGTTGGATCAGTGAGCATCATGCAAAATTTAAAAGTGAATAACTGTGTGCAAGTGTAACCGTAAATAAACATTATAAATAATTGAAACTATGTTTTGCATTCTGTCTTTGCCGCAGGTTTAGGAGCTCGGCTCTGATTGGCCAATCGCTAACTCCCACTCTCTACTGGACATAAGCAAGCATGACTGATCCGAATCAGTGGGCCCTTGACTAATCGACTATGTCATTATTAAATCGTTACAGACTAAATGAGAACCGATGAAGGTAATTGTTTGTTATCAGGTCATGCCCTTCAGAGTGTTGCAAGAAACCAATTTGGGTGCATGTGCAGGGTTGTAACATTCTTGATTCATCAGTTCTTCATTCACACGTGCTGTACAAACATAGGCATGTACGTGATGTGTTACTCAGATGTTGTAAAACAACACAATGAAAGAGGAAGAGAAGAAGACTCAAATCCCACTTAAACAAAGAGGTTTTAAATGTTTAAAAAAAATCTTTGCAAATGTGTCTTGTAATGCATTCAACATGTTTTCTGGGCCTTAAGGATACACAGTTTGTTCTGGTGAGAAATGTTAAATGTAAACAAAACTGTGTTTTGTTTACAGTGAAAACGCAGCAGGGCAGCTTTAACACACCGTATGTGAAGTGCAGGAACGGGTGCCAGACACAAGACTTATCCAGCAGTACAAAGAGGAATTTTAAGCTCTGTGCTCTTTCGACGTGTAAAGACTAAGTAAGAGAGTAAGAGTGTGAGATCCACCACTGTTGTTTCTGAGCCTTGTTGTTTGTCAGTCAATATTAATCAATTCTACTGGTTTCCATCTCCATTTGGTCAAAGACTGGCCAGAAAAAGACATTTGAATGTCTGTGAAATGGTGCAGCATATATCCTAAAAGTGAAGGAGCTGTTTTGCAATCACAGAGGCTTTCTGCCATTTGTGCATGTAAACACTGATCCTATCTCAGCGCGTGAGGAAGGGGCTCCCTTTCACTGTGTCTCAGCCCTGAATTCCAGTCTGCATCTCCATGCAGTGCTCAGTGATGCGCAGGGAGCACATGAACGCACACACATAAAATAAAAAGCACACACACATGTAAACACTCCCTCTCATACACTGACTTGGGCATAACAAGGCAAACTGTAGACAGAGCTCACTTATTTGCGCATAAACTGCCACACAGACACTGGAAAGACATGCACACACACACACAGGCACACACACACACACACACACACATGTATAAGAATAGAGACACACAGAGGGAATTGAGAGGGTGGCGGATGGCCCTGATGACCCAGGGGCCTGATGTGACAAACACAATAAGAAGGGCACAATTTACGTCAGCAGCTTGTAAATGGCTGACTAAAGACACGCAGACACAGTGCGCGCACACACACACACACACACACACACACACAAACACACACACACACACACACACACACAACATTGGGTCTGTCCTGCTCTATTACTGGAGGATTTAAAAAAAAAAATCATTCCAGACAAGGCAATTTTATTTTCTGGGCGCCTTCCCCGGAGCATTCATCACTCGGTTTGCAGGGGATAACGTGCCCGATCACATTTAAAAAGAAAGCTAACAACTACTACAATCTAACAAGTGCCACTTAAGACAAGCTAGCAATAAAAATGAAAACCAGTGTTGACAGTTTTAAAGTGAGTTCATGTCTATGAACAAGTTCCCTCTGTGGCCACTCAATTTCCCTTCATTTCCCAACGTTCTATGGAGTCACGACCGTAATTCTCTCCACTGTACACCATATCAGAGATAATAATCAATACACAGAATGTGCGATAAGCCAATATGAGCACTAACATAAGGCCACACTTTGCAACATACACTCAGTACACATTGTATCTACAACACAATCCATCAGGCCGATCCACTCACACTTCTCTGGATTTCAAACTGGATTGTAAATTTGGGAGCGTTTGAGACAAAAACTCTTCAGAAATGTGTAGGATTTTGTGAGTTTTCAATCATTCTGACTCAAATTTACTTGACCTTGGTGTATAATTGTGATTAAAAACTTTAAAAGATTATTAGGTTATTACGCAACTTATGAGTAGAAACAAGACATTATTTGGGGAGAAATGTTGACATACAGACATGGACCCTGCTTTAGGACTCAAACATCCATAGTACTCTGAGATACTGTTAAAATCTTAGGAGTTGAAATAGGGGAAACTGAAGATAAAAGGAGGACAAGGAGAGTACACTTTTTACCACTGTTTCCTGTAGAGAGAAAAAAAAGGAGGTAGAGTGATTCACTGGAGATGGAAAAAATCTGGCGGCAGTAATGTTGCTGTGCAGCGGGAGACTCAAAGTCTGTGTGTGGTATTCATGCTCTCCTTTCTCTTTGACAAAGCGGGAATGGGGGGAATCGGGAGGGACAGAAAGAGAGAGAAAGACAGAGACGGTAGAGAAAATGAGAGTGACAAAGAGAAACAAGTGAAGAAAAAGCGAGTTGATGGAAGAGGAGAAACAGAAAAAAAAAAGTGAGAGAGAGAGAGAGCGAGCAGTGTTGAGCGGCACTATGCTTGAGCAGTCCTTTTGACCGAGAAGAGAGGGACTGGAGACCTATTGTTGAAATCCCATTCCTCACTGTATTGTCCGACCTTATCAATGCGGGGTCACCAGGAACAACGCTCCCATAAGTTGGCGTTTGTTCACAGTGTCACTGCCCGCAGCGAACAGAAAACGCAGGTGTTTTATTTGTAAAACTTTTTAGGAGTTCATCAAAAGTACAAGTTATCATTTAACACTTGTGCTGTATAATAATGATAGCATTGACATTGATTATGCATTGCTCAGTAATCTTTTTCACTGGGTTGAAAAAAATACAACCATTGGTATAAATTAAGGGTCACTCCACCAGTTTTTTACACACTCTGTGACTCAGGCAGGAATTTTCCACAAAAATAAGCCTGATGATGTCATCAAGGTTAACTCAGTTTGAGTTTGACACTTCAAATTTTGAATGAATCCCTGTATGAAGCTGGAGGCTTCACACGAGGGCATTACACGGTCTAATAAATGACACTACTGAGTTGCATTATGGGAAATGTAGGATCCAGTGTTTTTGGACCTAACCCCTACTAGAAAACTAAAAGTCAGGACGTCTCTGCCTCTGCTGCTCTGAACTTGACTCTATCTTTTTTTTTTTTTTTTTTTAATCAGTCCTCTGAGTTTTAGAAACCACTTCAATACTGCTTTTAAGTATATATTTTTTACCATCTTGTCTTAATGAGATTATTTATGATAATAATAATTAATGTGCATTTATCTACATATCAAGTACCGCTAATTGATAAGCATAATTCATTAGAAATCTGGAAATATAATAAATAATAATAAATATAATAGAATAATTAGAAGTTGACATTTCTGAAGCACCATGAATCATTTTCTTAAGTATTGACTATTGAAGTATTAGTAGTATAATGACTCCATGATGCTGTGCAACCTCGGTGCATTTATATTCTCATTAATATAATGGAATTGTCTCCAAACATGTTTATACTTTGTTACTACCTGGGTAAAAATAATACAAACCTACTGTCTGCCTTGATATTACTGTAAAACACCTCACGTAACAATACACACCGACAGGGCAAATGTAATATTGCGTAACATGTAAAATCCCTTATGAATTTTGGACAGATATGTTGAATTTGTTGTAATTCCTTCAGAGTCTGTATGAGATTTATCCGTGTAACTCGAGGCCGACTCGAATGAAAGAAAAAATTCCACCTGTGTGATGGAAAAAAAAACCTCTCCTTTTGGGTCACAAGACGTTTCTTATTCATTACCAGCTATAAAGCCTGACAAAGAGAAAGCTTCTAGCCCTTCTTCTGCCTCTTCACTCTCTCGGTCCCTCTCTCCCTCCGGCTCTTCACGGAGAACAGAGAGGGGAATCATTCAGTGGCTGAAAAGGTTAAAGTCTAGCCGAAAGGCTGGAGTTCCTGCGTCTGCCAGGGGCACCTGAAGAGGGGCAAACATTTACCGGCAAAGAAAAGAGGGGGAGAAAAAAAATCAACAGCCTGCCCGAGAGCTGCAGGGTCCGCGGTGAGTGGTGGTGTAGGGCCCTTGGAGAGTTTGTCTTGTAATTGAGTCAATTGTTGACCCCTGTTCAGCCTGCCTCTGCAAATCTTGTGAGGAAAAGCCTGCCGAATAATTAATGTTCTCTCTCCTTCTCTCCGTCATGCGCTTCATCTATCCATCTCCTACTCCTCTTCACTTCCCCCTTCTCATTCCCTTGTTTTCCGTTGTCTCAGAGGATAATTGTGCTGTGAGTCAAAGGCAGTCATTTAGAAGGGGTGGGTGGGGGGGAGCTGTTCAGGGATCTGCTGAGGCTTACAATCTTCTTTTCTCCCCAAATCTTACTTACCCCCCCCCCCCCAACACTCACTCACTCTTCTCTTCTGCATTCCCCCCCTTTTTCATTCCTCCTTTTGTTTGCACCGTGGGATGAATTTTAATCACTGCACTCTCCAACTCCGAGCTCAGTCCCCCCTCATTTTTTTCCCTCTCTTTCCTCAGTCAGGCCACTCATTCCCCGTTTCAAACTTATATCCAGCACCGCAGCACCTTCTCTCCTTACCACTCCTCCACTGATCAGCCCCTCAAAAGCTCTGAGAAAACACGGACACAGATATAGCCCTTTGATGACGAGAGGTAGGGACTATTTGTCACTCCAGGTTTAGCACATGCCAAATGTCTTTAACGGGCACGGGGACAGACGAGAATTGGGAGAGAGAGGGAGAGAAAGTAGGCGAGAATGATAAGAAGAGAGAGTTTAGGGAGGAGGGCGAGGAGGAGGGGAGAGGGGAGAGGGAGGGACAGCAGGACAGAGAGAGAAGGGACGCATTCTGTTTGTGGAGAGCGATCATTTTTAAATGCCTCCTTCATTCGAGAACACTTTGTTTGCACAAGGGCTCTAGTGTTGTGCTCCTATTGTGGTGGCTTATCCCGAGGGACAGTGCAAGCCGGGGACACTGTTGTCATTCACATTTCCCACATTTACTTATTAGCAGGTGCTCTTAACAGGAAGAGTTTGGCAAAGTGTGCTAACACAAGTTAAAAAAGTGAGAGTACACGCATATGTTAGGAGGAGTGAGTGTAATGTCCACTGAAACGAGTGAAAGAAATCACAGGAAGTAATCACAGAACAAGTGCCAACAGTAAAGGCTAAAGGCCACCACAGCCGACACACGCTGGCTTCCTGACAAGCCAAACGGTGACACTTAGGGACACTTAGGATGGATTTTTTTTTATGTCCCACAGCCTTCCCCATTTTCTCTCCGCAGACCACAGGCGGCCAGCCTGCACATTTGTCCCAGTCTGACTGGCCTGCGCCAGCTGAAGGCATTTACAAGGGACACGAGAGAGTCAGACAAGCTCCTGAGCCTTTATGGTGATGTCAGCACAAGTGCAGTAACTTATGGGACAAGTTCATTAACCTAAAGACACTGTAAACTCTTGATCCCTGTGCTGATGTTATGATTGCATGTACAGTATGTTTAACGAGGTGGATGGATTTACAAATTGGAGGTACTTTACTTGAGTGTTTCCATTTAACGTTACTTTATACTTCTACTGCACTACATTTCAGAGGGAAATATTCATCTTTTCTTACACGCTACATTTCTGTGACAGCTGTAATCACAAAGACTTTGTTTAACCTTTTACCTAGAGATGATTTTTAACAGCTCTATACGTCTTCAGTATGGATGTAATATAATTGTTGAATAATTACATTTAATAATTTATGAATGCTGGTTTGACAGTATTAAGCCGCAAGTGAAAAAGAACATAGATAAATAAATCTAGGCTTTACAATTCCATATGGAGAAGATTAAAGAAAAAATTGCATAGCCAAGCTAATCTCCAATCTAATGCTTGCTGATACTTTTCTGTTTTTTTACCATTTACACTTTTTTTACCCAGACATCTCACTCTGTCTCTCAGCTCTCTCCTGGTGATCCCAGCCTGTGTGCTAAACTGTCGTCCAGCAGGAGGAAATATTCACACACCCTGCTGGGTTAAAGTGCCATCTATCATCAATGAGCTATCATCATGTGATAAATCACCACAAGTTTTTCTGTCAGTGGCAGCACAGCGCAACGTGCTGTGTCGGCTTTTGTTTTGAGTGAAGAAGAAGTGATTTCCAGGAACAGTTGCTATATGCGGCCGAAACAAATCCATTTTTTTCTCTGGGCTAATAAATTAGGTGATATCGGACTGATGCAAAGACTCATGTAGTCGCTGATACCCGATCTAGCATTCTAGGCTGTATTAGAGGAACTGGTGTTGGGTGAAGGAACAGGAGTGGAGTTTGTCACCATATACAGAATCCAGATGACGCCTCAAAACTCTGAGGATATAAATCTTTTTGAGATACCTTTATCACGGCTACAGCAGTGGTTTATTTTGTACGGTGAAATAACATGTTTTAATATGTTTTTACCATCGACCATCTGTTGGGTTCAGTATCACTCCACAGAGTTCCCTTTCAGCATAAACCAGAATCAGGACTGTGATCAAAAGTAATTTATTTCAGGTTTGCCATTTTCAGGCTTGTGCCTAAAGGGGATGCTGTTGTTGATAAAATATGATGCATTGTTTTAGATGAAACCACCCAAAAGCATAAAAAGCATAATTCAAATAGTGCACAGTAATATGAAAATGAAATAATTCAGTACATCCACTATAATTACATGCTAAATAGGTCATTTTGCATAATGTGATTTTACAGGTGATATTTAAGGACATTTTGCCAATAACAATTTATACCTTAGCACTTTCACATTGTGGTTTTGCTAATTTGGTTTATGTTTTTAACTGTACTGTTAGATCAGCATCCAGTCACTGTAATAGTTCCTCTCTGGATCGTAACGTGATGAGTGACACAATACCCAGAACAATGGTGTTAGACGGGGAGAGTCGAGTCCCTTCCCTCTATCTCTCTCTCTCTCTCTGTCTCTCTTCCTCTCTCTTCACTATCCGTCACCCTCCTTGTGGAGTGTTTGTTAGGAAATCCTGAACAAACCGCAGCTATTTGTTCTCTCTTTGTCAATGACGGGTTTTTATTGACTTCTACTATTGACAATCGTGCGACTCCTGTTGGCCTCACACAAGCTGGATAACGCTGTGCAAATAGGTGTATGTACACACACATTCACAATCTGTCCAAAACATGCTCACAACCTGTGTCCGGATCACCCAGAGCACATCCTCAAGCTCGCACAGCAAATGGTGTAAGAGACGCAACATGGGATCAAAGGTATGAGGCTTTCCACAAGATTTTAGAACCTGGCTACAGATATTTGCTTTAATTTAACCACAAGAGCATCAGTGAGGTCGGCCACTGATACTGGGTGGTAAGGCTTGGCTCGCAGTCGGTGTTCCAGCTCAGTGGAGGCCACTCAGGTTCTTCACATAATAAAACTGGAAAACCATTTTTACACAGACATCACTTTGTGCATTTCATGTCGACAAAGGAAGAGGCTTTCTCCACTAAGTGTTACTTCAATCAAAATAAAAGGGATTGATAATCTCCACCAGAATGATATACATGCATAGCGTGTACATCGATTTGAAACCACACAGAAATATAATTCAACCTTGAACATTGTTCAATTAAAAATGTAATGAGAAATTTTGTTGGTGGTGATTCTGCTTGAAAAATGTGGGTTATTCAGTGTTCCTAAACTGACTAAGGATGTCAGTGTCCACATATTTTTGGCCATACAGTCATACATGTCTTTCACAGCTTCCAAAGCAAATAAATGCAGTGGCAGTTGACGCTCATCATCGCCATTCACAGCCGTTGAACTTACTAGTATGAATCCAGTTCTCTTAAACAGGGGAGAGGAGGACTCTCCAGATTATTTGGCTCTGACTCAGAGCAGGAAGAAAGACGAGGGGAGGTGAGAGACACCGGATTCAAGGGAGTTAGGGAAAGCAAGAGAGGGAGATGGAGTGGTGAGGGAGAGGTTGACAAAAAACACACAGGGAGCGGAGCAGAGCCTCTGTGTCAATGGAGGAGATCATGGATGCCAGTAGGGGGCTCAGCCTTCAGCACAATAGACCCCCAACTGAGCCAAGACCCTTAATACCCATACTCCTATTTCACACATCTTTTCAAAGCACCCATACAAGCCACATCCACCTCCCCCTCCTCCATACTCTGGCCCATGCCCCGTGATTGTAGCCGGGGTGACAATAGCGAGAAAACTCTCGGTGGTGCAACTGGGGGCCGTCCGGGGACTCATGCAGGGGCCATCAGGGGCCATCAGGACACCTTGTCTTTGTGTATTGGAAAACAATGGTGACATCTCAGGAACAGCAGTAAAAGCTTCCCCTGTCCTGGCAGGGAGCTGTTAAGAATGACAGGGGCATCAAGTGTCAGTGATAAATGGGTTATTATCATCTGATCTAAGGTGAAGTGTGGAGCTGTTAATGAGCCGCTGCTTCACAATCACAGTTACCAGTAAGAGCCTGTTGTTCTGCTACTCAAGTGACTGTTGCAACTGTTAGAGAACAATGGACGTTAGTCGAAGTTTCTTAAGAGATAAATATGTTTTTGACAGTGTAATGCCTGGATAATGGAAATTAATGTGCAGAATTATAGTAAAACTTTGTTTGCTTCTGTCTCTACCGATTAAAACATGTAATAAGATATAAATACTTAATCATCATAATTTAGTTGCTTACTTTCCTGTTAACAAGATCCACCACTAAAATATTTAAAAATGACTCAGGACAGTTTTCATTAAAGAGCTTTTGGGTGTGATCTGGACGGTGCAATGAGAGAGATATGCAAACATTTCTCTTCTGCAAAAGAAAACATCTTGAAAAAACTAATCATTGGGAGCGGGGAGGAAAAATATACCTCAACATCCTGGGCAGTTCCAGGGGAATTCTGGCTCAGACCCAAACACTGGAAACAGGGTGAAGAAGGCCGGGCTTTGTGGAGTAACATGGGATAGGGCGCACAGTAAGGGGCGGTAGGCAGGTAGGAAATGATTTATATTGGCAAAAATGTGACTTTCTTATGTGAAGAAAAATGATAATAGTGTGTGCAAGCATCATTTCTCTTAAAATCAGACTTCTTCCCCTAATTTCTACTAAAACTAATACTACAACAAGATATGTCTTTTTACAAGCCGCTTTGCTGCAAAGAGAGATCATTGCATCAGTACCCTCAGGGCATTATCGGGCTAACAAACTAGCCTTTAGTCGTGTCCACCCGGCTACTGGCCTCCACTCAAGCAGACCCCCTCCTCCATTTACAAGGCCCTTCAGTAGGCGGCTGGTTGCTAGACAATGTGCTTGGTTACGTGGGTTATGTAAAGACCCTCCTGCACACAAAAGCCAATGTGGGCGCCTGTTATGTGCAGCTCTTCAGAGCCCCGGGTCAGTTAGCAGAAGAGCTCTGGCGCTAACACTTCAAATTAAAAACGTTTGCTCTTCAATGTGTTTACTGAGAGGAGAGGAGAGGAGAGGAGAGGAGAGGAGAGGAGAGGAGAGGAGAGGAGAGGAGAGGAGAGGAGAGGAGAGGACGGACCACTGAAGTATCTTCTACTTGCTGATTTCACTTCCCCTCAACTTCCAAACCCCACTTGACTGAGGTTAAAACAGCTCCTTTAAAGATTGTGTGTGTGTGTGTGTGTACATGTGTACGTACATACCGCACATGTTTCTAACGCCAGTAACTCTGGTTCTTATCTATCCCACAAAAACACAATTTTTTCACAGTAATATTTCAGTATTATTACAAGGTTATGTGTCATTTCCCTGAGAAATTAGCCAGTAAACCTCATTTAGACATGGATCTCTTTACGTCTGACCAATTTAGTTATTTAGTTATTTATATCAAATCATGTAAACCGATATGTTACATTAAAACAACAGTAAATGAATAATGTTTGGTGACAAAAAGCCGTCACTTTTACATATAAATAAACGCAGAGATGTTACATACTCAGTCCACATTATGCAGATAGCTTCATTATCTTTCATTTCATACAAATACAACTGCTTAACAGGTTGTCTTGCAGAACTGTGTATCAGAATTTCTGCATATTCAGGTTGAGTGTAGGGTTTCCTTCTTTCTGTATCAAACAGAGAGCACAACATCTGTGTGTATCTGTGTGTATAGGTGACAACAGACAGCAGGAGCCCTCCAGGCAATGACATGGTGGTAAGCCACACACCTCAGACACACCACCAGTCTGCTCTGATGGCCAACCAGCAGGGGAAGAAGTACTGAGGTAAAGAGAGCCACTGTGTGCGTGTGTGTGTGTGTGTGTGTGTGTGAGCGTGTAAAGGCTGAACTTACACACAGACACACAGCTTTGCTTACACAGAAATACTCACAGATCCCATTGACGTTTGTACACCGCAGACTTGTCTCCTAACATACTGGCCGTGAGAGATCAGGCATGAAACTGGAACCACATAAACATGCCAAAACCCTGACTGTGAGAAATTATAGTTCAGAACAGTTCGGTTTCAAGAAAAACCACAGAATTAGTTTCCTCAGTGCATAAAATATGATTGATGACGTTTGTTAATGTGACGACTTGTAATGTAATGATAAATGTCTTTCATACGATTAACATGAAACATTAACATGCTCTACTCGAAAACAACATTGAATGAAATTAGTTCAGTTCCGTGTGAATATTAGAGCTGAAACAACTGTTTCGATACGTTTTTTTGATTAATTCTCATGTCATTTAAGACCAAAAATACCAGCACATGATACTAAATCAATAATTTTGGGGCTATTTGAAGACATCACCTTAGGCTTCAAGAAACTGTAACGGGCTCAATTCACTATTTTACGATATTTTTCAGACCAAATGATACATCAGTTGATTGAGACAATAACTATATTCTAATCTTTAATAAATAAAAGATTGTTAGTCGCAGCTCTAGTAAATATTATCTGTAAGTAACTTTTAACTGGGCAAAAATCATAATTTTCACAGGCTAAATCTGAAACTCAAATGTGGCATGTTAGTACCAAAACTACAATTTCAACATCTCTTTTGCTGCGTTTATCTCCGCTGAATCAACAGTTGTACAGTAATGAACAGTACATGCAATTGTGAGCAAGTATCATGAACACGTTCTATTTATTTTCCATTGCAACAAGAGACAGTAAATGTTTTAGCGAGATTTACCGCTGCTGTCCTGGAGATAAAACTCACAAAGACAAAGTTGTGTTTAAGCAATCTGAGATGAACCTGGACTGCAGTGAACTCCTACTAATTGAATTTTTCATCGTGTCCTCGACAATCACCTCCACCCACAGACAGAAAACACCCATATCTCTGAACATCTAAACACACACACTCGCACAGGGAGACAGCCAGAGACACACAGACAAACTGTATAGGCGCTTACATGCACACACTCACTGTGACACCCAGTCACCCTCACACAAACTCGGGCTGACAAGCTGGAGCATGTGTGACCGAGCTTGTTGGCTGGAAACAGACATCCCCCTGCCCCGAGGCTCGGCTCTATCCCACAGGAAGCTGGAGTGTGAGCTGGGACACACAAGACGAGGGAAGAAGAGGGGGGAGCAGCCACAAAGACTCAACTCACCACCAACTGGAACTACATGTGAAGGGATCTGATCTCTTGCTCGTCAGTTTTTTTGTAATTATTCATTGATTTGTTAGTAGGAGTAGGATTTTCCTACAAAATAGTCCCTCTCAATCAGCACTAATGACGCATGAGAAGTGTGTGGTGGTGTCTGTATCTGCAGAGATTCTGCCCTCTGCCTGTTTTTTTCTCATTTTGCTGTGTTCAAGACATTTCTGTGCATCAACCTTGGGGCAGTAGGTATGTAGCCTCAAGCCAATAACAGGCCAGGTTGTGAGCGTGCATACGAGAGGAAGCTGCAAAAAAAATGCAAAAAATCTAGTAAAAACACCAAAAAAACTTAGTATTTAAAATAATATGGGAATATGTTGTATTGACAATAGCTGCAGAATAATGCGTTTCAGGTTGTTTTCATAGAGTGGAGGATAGCTTTCCAAAAACCATCTCAGATCTACCTTGAAAAACGTAATTCAACGTCTATTGTGCATTTATTGCTGCCACTCTACTGGTCTTATCGAGCCAAGGAAGAAGAATCTCATTTCATGGGGTCTTTAACAGTTTTTCTTTTTAAAGATTACCATCAGGACTTAATCACACACACACACACACACACAGATATTTTCAGCAAGAGTGGCCCTAAAATGATCCGATATGGCGATTGGTCTTGCACAGCTAGCCAAATTCTAACAGCCACGCTTGCTAGCAAAACAGAGACAGCAGCCTTTCCAAAGAGCAGCAGTTGTCTCGAGTCTAATCCATTAATAATGCTATAAGACTTAAGACTTAAGAGAGACTTTACTCATCCCGCAACGGGAAAATTCACTTGTTACAGCAACAGTGGAGGCAGAAAAGGTACAGAAACAAATGGTCAGTAACAGAAGTAGAGCAGAAACAAGGGATATAACAAAAATAAATATAAATACAAAATATAAAAATACGAGAAAAAAAACGATATGTACATGCGTGTATTGCACAGGATATTGCAAGTATTGCACTCAAACAAATGAGTAGTGATATGCTATAACCAACCTTATCATGCTCATAATTTAGGAATAAAGCCGTCTAACGCAAGTTATAATAAAAGGTACAAGTTAACTTTATTTATACATAAATTATCTCAGGTACTCAATGACTGCTCCACGACTTTGTGTATGGAGCCTCCATGCAAAATGGATAAAGATAGTTTGGAAAACGTCCTATAGGCACTGATTAATCGGCCAAACCAATGAATTGGTCACACCAATCAAATGACAGCACTAGACACAAGCTTGGATCCAAAAATTCAGCTCAGATCAACGGCTTGAACAAAATCCACATCTGGGACCCTTCGCCCACTATACGCCCAAGCACATGCACACAACACTTAACATTCACACAGACACACTGACACGCACAAGTGCTCACCACATTTCTGCTCCACAGCTGCTGGAGACGACAAGAGACGATAAATAATCCCTTTGAATAGGGTCCTGTGGGTTTTAGCGTTTGAAACTTTGAACATCCAGCGATTGTTCTCTACAGCATGACACATTTCTGTTCATATCCCAAATGTAGTGTTCCTCTCACCACGCTGAGAACTCAAAGACAGTAGGTATCTGTCAGCCTGTCAGCAAACCAGGGCTTTTAATGGACTACAGGTGCGGGCTAATAAGGCCAATAAATATGCCACAGCAGAACAACTGTCTGGCCCGTCCTGAATAGAAATAACGGGAACAGAGTGACGGGCAAGGGGGTTTAACTGCTGGGGAAATAATCAGCAGTCGGGAAAGTCCGACAACCTGCTGCGGAGTCATCACATTAGGAGGGACTACATCATGACCAACATTTCACACACTTTAACAACAGCTAACCTAAACATTAAACAAAATAATATGACCTATGATTCACTGAAGAAACAACAACTGAACCAAAAATGACTGCATGGACGCCACAAAAGCATATAAGCATATTGTTTCAGCAGATTGGATGCTAAACCCTCTTATGTGTGCACTCTATAGCAGTGGTCTCCAACCTTGTTGGCTTTTAGCACCGTACAAAAAAATCAGTAAAATTATTATTTCACAGAAGAAGTCAATGTAGCAGAGGTGTGTTTGTTCTTTCCTACCTCGTTAATCATCTCATGCCCCCTCAGAATATAAAGGCACAATGTCCTGGTTTGTGACATGTATGGACATATAGATATAACAAGAACAGTTTTGGCCGCGTTTTTCATCCATTCATCTTCACATTCTCTTCTGTTTCTCAGGGTCTGGGGTTTCCCAGCATGCACTGGGCGAAAGGCAGGGAAGCACCCTGCATAGGTCGCCGGTCTATGACAGCATGAGCACACAGCGCTGTACTCTGTGTGAAAAGAAAAGTGAGCGTGGATCCCTGTTGACCCTCTGTGTATTCAGCTGAGTCTGGTCCCATAAGCCTCGGCATAAATGCCCAGCGTGGTACCTCGATCCTCCTCGCAGTCCAAAGACTGAGGAACTCACTCTCACAGCCTCCTCTTTTCACTGTGCCCTGCCCTTTCTCTGCCCCTCTCTGACACTCACAGAAAGACAGTATCTCTCCCCCACCAGTAACTCTTCCGTTGTCCCGTGCTCAAACTTCTGCTAGCAGGTGCATTACTGTGTGAGCTCCTGTCCTGCAGGCTGATCCCGCTCTGCACCCCCTGGTATAAAGACAGTGATGACGACAAGAGGAGCATCAAGAGAAAGAAGTACAGGAGGAGGAGGAGGAGGAGGAAGACAACAGTTCTGGACCTGAAACAACAACAGCTGCGACAGCCGCATTGTCATTCCAACATTTGTTTCATGCTGAGTGCAGCAGCAGGTCAGTTCACGGCATGGGAACCACAGAATTAACGCCGTTTTGCATCCTCACTCGCGCCATTTCCCTCAGCTCAAATACTGAATAAAGCTTTTTAGATAATCGGAAAGTATTTTTATAATCAAATATTGGTTTTAGTCATTTTTTACACAATAATGCAAAGCAGCTGTTTCCATCTTCTCAAATGTGAGGATCTGATGCTTTTCTTTATCATACATGACAGTAAACTGAGTATCTTTGGAACTGCTGGTCAGTAAGACATTTGAAGATGTGGAGGCTTGTAAGATGCACATTTCACTATTTTCTGACATTATATTGACAAAATGATTAATGAATTAATCCATAATGAAAATTATTTAGTTGTAAATGTATCCCTCATAAGTAAAGTACATTAAAATAGTTTTAGGACAGGATCTCTTCACAACCAATGTGGACAGGAGTAACAGCCACAACAATTATTAGACGTGAAAACATGTGAACCTATCCTTTATGTGAGCTGAACTTAAAAAAAAAAAAAAAAAAATTGAGATTTGAGCATTTGGAATCCCAAAAGTTCAATATTCAGTATTTCAGGATCATTGTTAATCTTTAAGTTTTTACATTTTCTCCAATCGGGCTGTCACTTGTAACCATTCAAAAATAAGCGCTCCTCAGTAGTACAGTCACAGTGTGAAACCCACCACAGCCATCACACCTACATCCATACAGTCACAACATGTAGGTGAGCCATTTCACCGGGTCTCCTCCAGGAGAAATGAGCCGTCGGGAGCTTTGTGTGTGGCCAAAAACAGTGGCTACCGATACTGAGGAAACAAACAACACTGTCTGAAGATTTTAACATACAAGAACAGAGTTTAACTAACAGCTGTGTTGTCACGTAACTTCACTCCTGCTTTACTCTGAAAATTGACTCTTATGTATAAAAAGAAGATTTACATAAGCTTCATGGATGATCACACACACACTCTTCTCAGCATAACACAGGAAATATAATATACTATGTGGCTTTCTAACCTTGGGCTGCTCTTATATACATGGGAGGCCATGTTTCATGTTTCACCAAACACACTATAATCATGTGCGTCTCAGAGTCCTTCTTTACTGCCTCTCTTTTTGTTAGTTATTGGCTACCAGGAAATGAAGGCCCTCCTCATGTAATTAATGGGCACAATTATGCAATTGAGGAGTGGTCTGCAGTCTGCTGCAAACAGGACCAGATGTCCCGAGGGCCTGCCGGTCGAGAAATTCAGTTGTTCTGATCACTTACAGTGGGGTCACCGCCCATACCAAGACCTGGCTCGCCCCCATGCAGTTACCCAGACCCTCTTTTCTTTCTCTTGTAAATAAAGGCTTAATGGTTTACAAGCCTTCCAATAACCGTAATACCTTCAGAGCGAATTAGCTCACAGAGCAGCCAGACACACAGGTTGGAATGGGCCGAGACTGCTGGAAAGTAGAAATACATCCACATTTTCTTTTCAAAAGCAGAGTTTTTTTGCTTTAACTTTTAGGATAATGTGTGTTTACTTTGGGTTTTCTTTAAATATAGAACATTTTATGATTAAAGCCTGAAGATAAATGATCCCTGTTCATAGTAAAGTAACCACTTGTTTACTTCCTTCTGGCCTCGTGTTGTGTCTTATTGTGTGTATGCATTCATAGACGTGTGTGTGTGTGTGCGCATGCACATGCATGTGTGTTGTATGTATGTATTCTTGTACTTGTTAGTGAGGACTAGAACTTTTTAACATAGAGAGTGAGGACACTTTTGGAAATGTGAGGACATTTTGGACAGTCCTCGCTCACTGCCAGACCTTCAAAGGGCTGTTTGCGGGTTCAGACTCGGTTCGGGTTAGAATCAGATTTAGGTTAGGGTCAGGGTAAAGGTTGGGGAATGCATTATGACAATGAGGGTACTCACAAAAATAGAAGTACAAAGTTGGCTTGTGTGTGAATGTGTGTGTGTGTCAGCACATTGTTGTGGTGAACCAACCAACCAGCCTCTAAATTTGAAGTTTAGATTATGGCTCGGCTGCAAGCTGATTTACATGCTGCTGATGACATCCCCTCGCTGTGTGTTCAGTCCTGTGCTGTTACTGAGGCAGAGGAAATCTCCCTGTTTTCACAAGTTTGAGAACTCAGCACTGGACAGGCCTTTCAGTGCTCGAGTGCAACACAACGTGAGGAAGAACTCAAACTGATGTATATTGTATGAGGCAACGAGGTTTCTCCAGATCAGAGTTTCTACAGAAGACAATCTTGAAATTCATCCTTTAGTATTTCAACTAAAAGTTTCTGTCTACTTTAGACTTTTTATTGTAAGTAATCTTAAACTGACACCACCACGAGCAGCTTATATCCAGCTCTGAACCTTCACTGAGAAAAACACTGCGTGATTGCTGGTTGTTGAGTGAGCTACTCGCCGTCATCCTAAACATCAGGGAATCTATTCGAAGGCTAGATATGGACCCGGATCTTTCTCATGCTGAGCAAAACAAACAGTCATTGCTGGCATGAAATACAGAGGGGCCCGAATTAAGCCTTATCTGATCCAAGTTCTTGTGCAGAGATGTGAACTGACTCTGTTATTTCGTGAGCATGAACTCCTTCTTGTAGGAAATCAATTAAAACCCTGGAATTTCTCTCAACTTTATGTAAAATGTCACATTGGAAAAAGGGCAGAAACTGCAAAGTACCATAATGATTTCTCGCTTATAAAAACATCTGTGTGCTCACAACAGTTGTGTCGTAGCTTCCAGCAACATTCCAGAGTTAAAAACAAGAAAAGCGCAATTAAAACGATCTACTATCGAAAACACAGAAAACCGTGGTTGCCCAATAAGCAGCAGAAAAGTCAGTCAGTGTAGTTCAGTCTGCAGGGCAGGGCCAGGCAGTCAGTCAGCCAGTCAGGACGGTTGGGTTGTAAATGTGTTCCAGCAGGAAAAGCCAAGCTTTAGAGCAAGGCGAGCAGTCTGGAGTCGGCAACTTTCCCCTGCTCCAGCTAGCGCACCGCCCTCCCTGCAGCCCACCCAAGAAGCAGCCCATGGGCATAAATTTGAGAGCCTGACTCGCTGCGGATTTAAAACAATCTGCATCTCTCTCTCCTTCTCTCTCTCTCTCTCTCTCTCTCCTCCACATACACTATGAAATGTTTCTCTCATTCACCCTTTACTTTCTTCTGCCCTTCTTTCCTTTCAAACAAATTCCACTGTTAATGAAAATCGAAAGCTCTTTCTCAGCGTGTGCCAATAATATTATTTTTCTAAAGGCTTAATTAGGTTTGCAAGTACGCAGCAAACTGAATTATTCTGTATAACTGTACCATCTTCCTCTTCTCTACTATAAAGGAGACAACAGCAATGCTTTGTTGAAATAAAGTTAATTGCATCTCACAAAAAACAACAGTCCAATAGTTTGTTGTTTCCTGAAGGAAATTATTTTCTCAATAACGGCTTTACCTCAAAGTAGACTGCTAGTTTCAATTTGTGTTTTATGGCACTGGACCACGGGGAACATGACTGTAAATAAAATTTGATGCTACAGAAGAAAAAAAGTCAGTTCACTTCAATTCAGGCTGTCACAAAACCAACAAAACAAGCGCACACCACATCACTTTTGGTAATCATGTGCTGCAGCGCTCTTTAGCCTAAATGAGTTCGGTTGGGTTGCAGATGCTTCTTTTGAAGGAGGATTTATCATCATTTCTGCTACAAAAACACTATACAGATGTTACGTGGAAATTTAAACGAAGGTGCTGAGCTTTCTGTGAATCATCGGTGAGAGTGTGTGATTTTACATACGGAGCCTGAAGTCTGATCAAAGCCCTCTGCAGGCCAAATGTCACGTCAGATCTGTTGTAGCAAATATGAGGCTGTTTGACTGAGGGTGCAGTTACCTTTGACCCACAGCAGATTCATGTCAGTGTATCAGTGACAACTCGGCCTGCATTTGGCTTGGAGCGGTAGTAAGTCATGTGCCTGTGTCACTGCGCTACGTCCATGCATGCGGACAGACTTCCTGTTATGGCATCTGATCTGGTTAACGTGGCATCAGCAAGCCACTGTAGATTCTCACAACTGTCACTTACTTACAGAGCAGGGAAACGGAAATAGAAAAAGACGCCAGGCAGCAGAGAAAGAGGAGAAAGAATGGGAAAGGCTAATAAAGACGAGGCAGAAGAGGGAGATTTATACAGAACTGGAAACATTTGGACGTAACAAAAGTAACAAAAAGAGAAGGAGAAGAAAACATAAAAAGCAAAAGAATTGTCATCTTTTTTGCATGTGGTTTTAGAAGGCTGACCACACTGTTCCTTTCTCATAAACATGCAGCAACAATGCCAATGTGGTTTGGGTCGTCCATTGTTTAAAATGTAGTTGTTTGTAGCTCTGGAACACATTGAGATGTCCTTCATTTTACTTAAATTAAAATAAAAAGCATAAAAATGGATGCCATTTAAGGTAAATGCTTTTAACGCAGATCTTATGGAAAGTTTATATGGCAGAAAATACACTCTTGCACTTTTTATTTGGGGAATTTTGGGACTGCTCAATTTATCGTTTGCAATATCTTGATGATCACTGAACAGCTATTAAAACATCACCAATGTGTGCAAGGTGGAGGTAAAAAGAAATTTAAAAAAACACTCTCCTTTACACTCTACACTAAAGCTGAGCATCAGAATAATAATAATAATTTTGGAGCATTGACTGAAATTTGGCCATTAAATATTGAAAATTGTCAAATATCCAAAGTTGGAATTTAATGCTTGGACTAATTCATAATCTTTTCCTGATCTAAAAGAATTAAAATGAACGATACAGTGTTCTATATTTTCAACACAGGTGAATTTAGCAGTGGGTCATGTCTTGTTAAATGAAACAAAAAGGGTAAAACATTTTTAGATTTCCCAAACTAAATTAGTGAAAAAAGTATTTCTTTGCTATAAGAAGAAAAATGCAAGTTTGGAACAGTACTCAGCCCTAAGAAGCGCTCCCTGGTGCTGAGTCAAATAACACTGAGCAGGAATAAAATATTAAAGTTTGAGCATATTTAACATCGCACAGTGAAACATGGTGCATGCCACCGCACACTTTATAGATAAATGTCTCGATACTTGCTGTATACATTAAGGAGAGTGTGTGGGATGTGAAAATTGCGAGTTGCCCAAGAACATCTGCCAAGCCATGGATCTTCAGATGTTATCTCATCGGAGATAACAGGGTTGTTGTCCAGAAGGCTCATCATAAACACACGCAACATGAATATGCCTCTGCACTCTCTCTCAACAGAGTCTCTCACACTGTAGCTATTCCAACAGTAAGATGTAATAGCCTATCAAATAAAATGCCACTGGAAATTTAGTGACTTACATACAGTACATTCTGCTAAGGAGGAGTAATCCAACCTCTCCGCTTGAAGTTAAAATGAGAGATTGCAGTTTAGTTGGACATAGAAGAAAGAAAAAGAAAGTATCTTTAATCTGAAGCAGTTTTTCGCCCAGATGTTTTTTGCTCTTTTGTGTTGAGTTGGGGAACCACGGCTCCAAAATCTCATCGTATCTCAACACTCTCAGGTTGACCCTCCCCGGTTATCTGACAGCATGAGGCAACCACTGGTCTTTTCTTTTTGGTCGACGTCAGGCAGTGACGAGAGTGACTGTCAGACACTGCGTTGTAATTACACTGATGATGGCAGCACCAGAATGCACCGTGGCTATGGCAACCTGGTGAAATAACAAACATCGCCTCCTCCTCCTCACTTTCTGCCTGCCGACAGGACAGTGTGCCGTGAGTCATCAGTGGCTGAGAACACACACATTGAAACATACACACACACACGGCTAATGCCACACACACACACATACACACAGATATACAGGTACAAAATCTTGTAAGAATATGAATGAATGAACCTGCATGCATAAACACACACCTGTGCACAACAAATTAACATAGTTATCGTTCGCACCAAGTTGAAACCTGCAGTAATCAGATTCCTCCTCCACAGACGCTGCTTATGTTTCACCCACAGCCGATCACCATCTCTCAAAGAAAACCCAACCACAAGCCCATTGTTACAAACCAAGCTAATGTAACAGTGGGAAATGAGTAAGTATCAGTGCAGGCTGCTTGTGCATATGAAAGCTATTCACAAGCTCACCTGGATCCTATTAGTACTAGTTTGATTTCTAATATCAACCACATGAGACGATAGTTAACAGTCAGCGTGCCTAACTGCTTTTACACACATGCACACACACAAATGTATCAAAAACCACCACCCTCATTCAAAGGAGGAGGAGGAGGGACGATGGTGAAGGGACTGACTCCGCCTTTTACTGTCAGCCGCATGCGTAAATCTATAACTCACACACACACACACACACACACACACACACACACACACACACACACACACACATTCCCGCAGGCTAGCGCAAAAACACTGCATTTGATGTAAAACACAACCAACATCATTCTTAAAGCCGCCTGCTGCTCCCCATGTGACTTGACCTTTCATGTCTAGTATTAAGGTATTAGAGCAGTGAGTTAAACCGGAGTGTTCCCACATTAGGGACCAGGCCCGCCCTAAAGGACAGGACCACTGGATAGTCGGTCCAAGATGAGTTTTTTTTTTTTTTTTTTTTAAAGATCAGCAGGACGTTGATAGATTAGCCCTCCATTGTTTCATTGTGTGTTTCTCTCCCAACCTCATATGCAGCCCAGTATTCTAGGAATTACATTCATATTGGATGATTCTGCAGATCAAGATTCACACTCAATGGTAAAGTACAGTGCCAATCCAGGAAGTAACAGACCCTTTGTTGTGAGGAGAGATCGGGAAATCTGTCCACCCACAAAATACATTTGCATACTACTGATTTACCCAATACACTTTTTTAGAGAAAATGTATTTGATGCCTGGAATTATTTTACATGGTAACATTTATTCAATTGAGGGAACTTATTTTCAGTTTATGATGGTGGGTGTTCAAAGTGCAGGACTGTGGTACCAAAGACTGGGGTCTGCATCCTGAATCCTGCTATGTGGTTAAGTTTAGGTGACAAAAGTTAGTTGGTCATGGTTGGGGAAAGATTGTGGTTTCTTTCAATATTTAAAGGTCAGAGTCACTTTTTCTGAAATAAACCAAGTCCACAAGTTTTACCTAAACTTAACCAAGTGCAGTGAGTACCTCAAAATAAACATCAAAAAGTTTAATTATGCTTCAATTGCTTTGAGTGGATATCGTATTGCAAGTGTGTGCTGTATATTGTAAGCAAAACAAATGAAATCGTTGTTTGGATGTAATTTCTTGGGCGACAGGGTTGAGGTGGTGGATGATTCTCATCTGACCTTCATGCGGGAGAGCGGAGTTCACGTCCTCTCACTGACTCAGTTTCAGTTTTGTTTTGTTTCGTTTTGTTTTTTTCAAATCATAAACAGCGTCTTTCCCTTAGGTATTTTAATTGCCGAACCATAACCATACCTTAACCACGGTTTAGTTGCCATAACCAATATTTTTCGTTAACCTTAGATGTCACTGAGAATTATCATATAATAAGCTATCATCAATGCTCTCTGAGGCAATAAGGTAAAAAAGGAAAAAGAAAAGTTATGGAGTAAGTTATGAAATCTTTTCCAGAACAACCACAGTTAGCAGGAAATGTCCAGTAAACACTGCAGCTTAACCTTCCCATCATCCATCCATCAAAATAATTACATCTAATACAGCTGACCCCTCTTTTCTACTGCTTTGAACCGATTGTCTCTGGGGATCACTTTTTAAATCTCCACTGCTGCAATTTGTCTGATACGCCTTCTAATGGGTGGGAAAGCTCCAAGTGACCATGAACAATGATTTTCAGAACATTTCCCCTTTCTATTATGTGTGCCCTTTGGCTAATGCAATTCAAGCTTTCTTATGTGCCTAATGCCTTTGCCCTCTGGTGTCATTCATTCATTCATTCTCATTTCAGAATCATTTAAGTTCAGTGTTATATTTCTAGGAGGAGGGGCTCTCCACAGCGAAATCACAGAAATCATTAGTGCAATGTGACCTCATGCAACTATTTAGGAGAGTGAATACAGATTACTGGCAGACGTGAAAACTGCGGCCTACTATTGAGATGTTCAGATGACTCTGGTGGGATAAAGTTTGGTTCAGTGATAACCAAAGCAACAACCACCACCAAAGTGCATTCATTCCAGTCTCAGTGAATAACGATCATGGATGACGACACACAACGTGAATTAAGCCTTGCAGCAGCTTTAAAACAACACAGACTCAATCCGATGAACCAAAATAACCTTCAAATACCAGAGCCTGACATCAGTGATCTGACCGTCTCTTCATCAGCCTTGAAGTATGGGAGGAAGAGTAGAAGATGGGGAGAGAAAAGGGTAGCGGGGGATAAAGACAGAAGAGGAGAGTGTGTGTGTGTGTGTGTGTGTGTGTGTGTGTGTGTTTGGAGCATCCCCAGGCCTGTCTACTCTGTTCTCTCGGCGGTCGAAGCCGACCGGCTCTGCACTGTGAGCCTACGTGGTTTTAGCCAGGGCCGCCACAGACAGACAGCTGCTATTAAACCCTGATTGTTTCAGGTTCACAGGGTGTGAAAGGGTCTGATTGAGGGGCTGTGATCCCAGTGAGGGTGGTCTTTCTCCCCCGCTCCCCC